>NC_064926.1:498446018-500946018 GCF_023897955.1 Schistocerca gregaria | reverse complement strand
TATAGGAGCAATGGACGAAAAGCATATTCGCATTAAACGCCCACAAACCAATGGATCCCACTTTTTCACTTACAAATCCTTTAACAGTATCATTTTATTTGCCACGGTAGATGCTACCTACAAATTCTTCTATGTTTATGTAGGAACTAATGGGCGTGTTGGTGATGCTGGAGTGTTTTCAAATTGCAAACTACGGGAGTGTCTCATTGACCGCTCTATTCTGAACATTCCTGGAGGCAGGAAGCTTGGGAACACAAACATTACAACTCCAATGGTTCTACTGCCTGATGATGCTTTTCCTCTGATTTACATCATGAAGCCGTACATTTAAAAGGAATCATTAAGGAAGAAAAGGTTTTCAGTTACAGACTATCACTACGAAGAAGATAAGTTGAAAGCAGCTTTGGCATTCTTGTCAATCGTTCCAGGATTTTTTTTACTGATATTAATGTGCCTCCAGAAAAAAGTTACCACAATTACACTAGCTGCCTGCACACAGCACAACTTGTTGACTGAGAGAAGAAAACACATGTACACTTGCCAGGAAACAATGTCTGCCGTAGTAGGAAAATTCACTTATCTTGAGTCTCAAAGCACTGAGGACCTACAGCGAAGGGAACCAATAGCTTGCCAAACTGCCTCTGGACATCCAGCACACGGGAAAGCAGTTAGAGAATGCCTTAAAACATTTTACGATGGTGCTGGGAAAGAGCTCTGACAAGCCAGTTACATTTCGTAGTGCAAAATGTAAACAGATGTACCTGCATCAAACATTTCTTCGAACGCGGGTGATCTACATTACTGGTCATAAAAGTTGCTACACCACGAAGATGACGTCGTACAGACGTGAAATTTAACGACAGGAAGAAGATGCTGTGATATGCAAATGATTAGCTTTTCAGAGCATTCACACATGGTTGGCGCCGGTGGCGACACCTACAACGTGCTGACATCAGGAAAGTTTCCAACCGATTTCTCATACACAAACAGCAGTTGACCGGCGTTGCCTGGTCAAATGTTGTTGTGATGTCTCGTGTAAGGAGGAGAAATGCGTAGCATCACGTTTCCGACTTTGGTAAAGGTCGGATTGTAGACTATCGAGATTGCGGTTTATCGTATCGCGGCATTGCTGCTCGCGTTGGTCGAGATCAAATGACTGTTAGCAGAATATGGAATCTGTGGGTTCAGGAGGGTAATACGGAACGCCGTGCTGGATCCCAACGGCCTCGTATTACTAGCAGCCGAGATGACAGGCATCTTATCCGCATGGCTGTAACGGATCGTGCAGTCACGTATCGATCCACGAGTCAACAGATGGGGACGTTTGCAAGACAACAACCATCTGCACGAACAATTCGACGACGCTTGCAGCAGCATGGATTATCAGGTCGGAGATCATGTCTGCGATTACCCTTGACGCTGCATCACAGACAGGAGCGCCTGCGATGGTGTTCTCGACGACGAACCTGGGTGCACGAATGGCATAACGTCATTTTTTCGGATGAATCCAGGTTATGTTTACAGCATCATGATAGTCTCATCCGTGTTTGGCGACATCGCGGTGAACGGACATTGGAAGTGCGTATTCGTTATCGCCATACTGGCGTATCACCCGGCGAGATGGTATGGGGAGCCACTGGTTACACGTCTCGGTCACCTCTTGTTCGTATTGACTGCACTTTTAACAATGGATGTTACATTTCAGATGTGTTACGACCCGTGGCTCTACCCTTCATCCGATCCATGCGAAACGCTACATTTCAGCAGAATAATGCACGACGCATGTTGCAGGTCCTGTACGGGCCTTTCTGGATACAGAAAATGTTAGACTGCTGCCCTTAGCCAGCACATTCTCCAGATCTCTCACCAACTGAAAACGTCTGGTCAATGGTGGCCGAGCAACTGGCTCGTCACAATACACCAGCCGCTACTCTTGATGAACTGTGGTATCGTGTTGAAGCTGCATGGGCAGCTGTACCTGTACACGCCATCCAACTCTGTTTGACTCTATGCCCTGGCGTATCAAGACCGTTATTACGGCCAGAGGTAGTTGTTGTGGGTACTGATTTCTCAGGATCTATGCACCCAAATTGCGTGAAAATGTAATCTTATGTCAGTTCTAGTATAATATATTTGTCCATTGAATACCAGTTTATCATCTGCATTTCTTCTCGTTGTAGCAATTTTAATGGCCAGTAGTGTATGTTCACTGCCGCTTACTGTTACCTTTACGTTACTCACACATTCGACCGCCTCTGTGGCCTGGTTGAGGAGCTTTAGCAAATTGAACCAGTACACATGCGGAGTATATACTGTTTGTGCACTAGCTCCACTTTTACCGCAATAATAGTAAAAAAAAATCATGTGAACTACTTGTATGTTATGTAAACATTATTTAAGTGTCTGCAGTGATCAAGTCTATGTAAATAATTTGTATGTTGTGTAAACATTATTTGCATAAATAAAGTGATATAAGTAATTCAATACGAACTTTTGCATTTTCGTGGGACTAGCTTCAGCGGAGGCCATTAATTTTCTTTTTAATATCTCCTGCTCTGCAATCCGGCCTTATTTCAGAGCTATCTCCCCAATATTTTTGTAGCTCTCCAATCTTCTTAATCTATTTTTATACTCAGTTTGCCTCACGTTGTAAAGCGCCTCATGAGCTTCATACATTTCTATTAATTTTGTAGTTAACGGCACACACCAACTGAATTTAGTAGCCATGTTTATAAACACACTACTGGTAACAGAACGCTGCAGCGATGCTAGCGCTACAAGTGGTAACATGTCACATTGCAGTGAACAGAAGACAAACGACTTTTATGATCAAATCTACAGCGAGGCCCTAGATTTGATCATATTTATTTGACGACAGACGAGGTTTGGCAAAGTTCCCTATTACACCATGTAATGGTTCTTTATTTACGTGACCATTACGGCACTCTAACCCCAGTTCTCGATACCCGTAATATCGTAATACTTTTCTGCGAAGTAACAGACATATTTTGTGACATTATTCACATTTGGTTTTATTAATGTTGATGTTAATTTTTTATTAATGTTTATTAATGTTTTATTAATGTTTATTAATGGTTTTATTAAGTACTCCGATGTATTGATGTATTACAGTAATATGGTTCTTGTGTGTATTGATTTCTGTGAGACTGTCATAATCCCTGACTTACTTGTAACCGTTTTGGCTCGAATGCGCACGGATCAGTCTTTGTTTCACTTTGCAGAAGTTAAGTTATTATTTCTTTTTGTAAAAGAAAAGTCAAGTCTTGTGTTTGGTTAAAGTGGAAATTAAATATATGAAGATTGATAAAAAACTGTTTTGTTGATGATGTCGCGCGGGATTAGTCGAGCGGTCTTTGGCGCTGCACTCATGGACTGTGCGGCTGGTCCCGGCGGAGGTTCGAGTCCTCCCTCGGGCATGGGTGTGTGCGTTTGTCCTTAGGATAATTTAGGTTAAGCAGTATGTAAGCTTAGGGACTGATGACCTTTACAGTTAAGTCCCATAGGATTTCACACACATTTAAGCATTTTTGTTTTTTTGTTTTCTTGATGATGTGAGAATTAAGAAGAGTATATGTAAATTTACAAGAAGTTTAAGAAAAGGGTCGATCGTGAACACGAAGTCAAAAATTATTTCTACCATGCCATTGTTCTGATCTGGGATTGTTTGATCATTAAGAATTTCCTGTAAAACGCATTTGTTAGGTGTTCAGATATTGCTAAAATACAGATCTGGACCTTCTAGCAGTCAAAGTGGAATTGCCCTAGAATCAACAAGATGAGGCATAACAACTTCGACGAAATCTAGGTGGGAATCCATTCAAGATAAGTGCCAAAGTTAATGACTTTTTTACAGTGACTTCATTATTTCTATTCTGATGATACCATCTACTGTCAATAACTTTGTTGTTGCCAGATAAAGCGAACATATGCTGCGTGAGCAACATTATTAAACTGATTTCTAACCTACTTCGCAAGTGGTGGTATTGTTAGAACCATCAAATTTTTTTGACATAAATGTTTGACACATCAACTTTGACAAAGAAATTTGACAGCGTAGTGCCGGCCTAACTGGCGTCACCTGTGCGGCCCGCGCTCAGAAAGCAGTGCCGGTGGCCGCCGCGACACGTTCGGCCGTTCGGCTGGCGGTTGGCCGAGGCGCGCAGCTGCCGGGCCAGGTGTGAGCGCACCTGGCGCCACGTGCCAGCTGCCAGCTGCCAGCTGCCGCAGTCACGCCCCCACCCCCACCCAGGCCACCGGCACACGACACACCCGCCGGCTGCGCCTGGCACACACCGTCGCGTCCTTCAAGGTCATTGCCGTCATCCGTCTCACCTGTTGCTACGCAACCGACAACACTCTACTAAACACAGTGCCGACGAGCCGGGCTTGAATCGTGGACAAAAATGTCACTAACAGCTCTTACGTTTAAACTGTAGCTTCAGGCATACCTTATTGTGATGAAGAGAGTCATAAAAGTGCCTCCCCTATACAGGGTGTTACAAAAAGGTACGGCCAAACTTTCAGGGAACATTCCTCACATGTGTCCGTAAACGCTTACTTTCCATGTTAGAGCTCATTTTAGTTTCGTCAGTATGTACTGTACTTCCTCGATTCACCGCCAGTTGGCCCAATTGAAGGAAGGTAATGTTGACTTCGGTGCTTGTGTTGACATGTGACTCATTGCTTTCCAGTACTAGCATCAAGCACATCAGTACTTAACTTCTGAGGTCATCAGTCCCGTAGAATTTAGAACTACTTAAACCAAACTAACCTAAGGACATCACACACACTCATGCCCGAGGCAGGATTCGAACCTGCGACCGTAGCGGTCGCGCGGTTCCAGACTGTAGCGCCTAGAACCACTGTGCCACCCTGGCCGGCCTTCGTTTGCTCATGGTGTTCCTGACTTCTTATTTTCCTTTTTCTGTCTTGAAAGCGTTCCAAATTTATTACTTTATTATTACACTTAATTCCTCTCTGTTATTTCCTATTCTATGATACCGTTACTTTCTTGTTATTTTCTCGTAACCACACTGGTTCTTCGTAAAATCGCTAAGCTGTTACTAAGGCTTCTCTCGCTGCCCAGTATGGTGTGGCAGTAAAAGACAGCAGAAGTAATGCTCACGTTTTAAATTTCGCATTAAAAGTCTTCCACGCAGAAGAATAATTCAACCATCCGTTGTTTGACTCCTGTATATATAATATTTATTTATTTTATTTATGCATTTATTTTAGCTGGAAAGATTGGGGCCTTCAGGCCCTCTCTTACACGTAACCAGGCATACTCAGATTGAACGAATTTCAGTTTGTACAGAACATTAAGGGCATATAACGTATTGTGCAGTATTAATGTCAAAGAAAAAAATAGAGATTATAACAGTAGTACAATGATAATTATAACATTCAAAAAATAATTGTAACAATCAATAATAATAATAATAATAGTAATGACTATGTATATGAAAGTAAACATATTTTTCTTTTATGAATGTCAGTCCTATTTCTAGTTGGGCATTTTCTCGTTATATTCTTGCAGCTGGTGAGCTACTCTCATCGAGCAGAGACATAAGACGATAGAATGGGGTGAAAGAGATATAGAAGAGGTAGATAGGTTAGAGGAAGAGAAATAGAATCGTAAAATTCGAAGCTATGATGGAGAGGAGAAAGAAAGAGATGAGAGGGGGCACAACAATGGTGGCTATACCGTCCCTAATATGTAAGTTTTGAGTTCTCTCTTGAATGTTGAGTAGTTCTGGATAACACGCAGATCACAGGGGAGCGCGTTCCATAGTCATGTGGCTGAGATGGAGAATGACACAGAGAAAGATTTAGTGTTATGTAAAGGTACAGCCAAGATGCTAGACGTATCCGATCTGGTATTGCGGTAGTGGAATGATGATAGGTGTTTAATGTGAGAAGATACAGGGTGTTTCAAAAATGACCGCTATATTTGAAACCGCAATAAAAACTAAACGAGCAGCGATAGAAATACACCGTTTGTTGCAATATGCTTGGGACAACAGTACATTTTCAGGCGGACAAACTTTCGTAATTACAGTAGTTACAATTTTCAACAGCAGATGGCGCTGCAAGTGATGCGAAAGATATAGAAGACAACGCAGTCTGTGGGTGCGCCATTTTGTACGTCGTCTTTCTGCTGTAAGTGTATGCTGTTCACAACGTGCAAGTGTGCTGTGGACAACATGGTTTATTCCTTAGAACCGAGGATTTTTCTGGTGTTGCAATTCCACCGCCTAGAACACAGTGTTGTTGCAACAAGACGAAGTTTTCAACGGAGGCTTAATGTAACCAAAGGACCGAAAAGCGATACAATAAAGGAACTGTTTGAAAAATTTCAACAGACTGGGAACGTGACGGATGAACGTGCTGGAAAGGTAGGGCGACCGCTTACGGCAAACACAGAGGGCAACGCGCAGCTAGTGCAGTATGTGATCCAACAGCGGCCTCTGTTTTCCGTTCGCCTTGTTGCAGCTGCGGTCCAAATAACGCCAACGTCCACGTATCGTCTCATGCGCCAGAGTTTACACCTCTATCCATACAAAATTCAAACGCGGCAACCCCTCAGCGCCGCTACCATTGCTGCACGAGAGACATTCGCTAACGATATAGTGCACAGGATTGATGACGGCGATATGCATGTGGGCAGCATTTGGTTTACTGACGAAGCTTATTTTTACCTGGACGGCTTCGTCAATAAACAGAACTGGCGCATATGGGGAACCGAAAAGCCCCATGTTGCAGTCCCATCGTCCCTGCATCCTCAAAAAGTACTGGTCTGGGCCGCCATTTCTTCCAAAGGAATTATTGTCCCATTTTTCAGATCCGAAACGATTACTGCATCACGCTATCTGGACATTCTTCGTGAATTTGTGGCGGTACAAACTGCCTTAGACGACACTGCGAACACCTCGTGGCTTATGCAAGATGGTGCCCGGCCACATCGCACGGCCGACGTCTTTAATTTCCTGAATGAATATTTCGATGATCGTCTGATTGCTTTGGGCTATCCGAAACATACAGGAGGCGGCGTGGATTGGCCTCCCTATTCGCCAGACATGAACCCCTGTGACTTCTTTCTGTGGGGACACTTGAAAGACCAGGTGTACCGCCAGAATCCAGAAACAATTGAACAGCTGAAGCAGTACATCTCATCTGCATGTGAAGCCATTCCGCCAGACACGTTGTCAAAGGTTTCGGGTAATTTCATTCAGAGACTATTCCATATTATTGCTACGCACGGTGGATATGTGGAAAATATCGTACTATAGAGTTTCCCAGACCGCAGCGCCATCTGTTGTTGACAATTGTAACTACTGTAATTACGAAAGTTTGTCTGCCTGAAAATGTACTGTTGTCCCAAGCATATTGCAACAAACGGTGTATTTCTATCGCTGCTCGTTTAGTTTGTATTGCCGTTTCAAATATACCGGTCATTTTTGAAACACCCTGTAAGTACTTGGGGCACCAGTGACTAAGAAATCGATGAAGTAAGCACATCGTGTGGAGGTCGCTTATCTTATGTGGTCGTATCCAACCTAGCTGGGCATCCATGAAGTAGATAAATAACTGAAAGAGTTGAAAAGAAAAAAAATCGCCAGGTCTGGAGTGATTACCAATTAGGTTTTACAAACAGTACTCTACGGCATTGGCCCCTTGTTTAGCTTGCATTAATCGAGAATCTCTTGCACGACGCTATGTCCAACACGAGTGGAAAAATGCAGGTGACTCCTGTACATAAGAAGGGTAAGAGAACGCAGCAGCAAAATTACAGACCAATATCCTTCGCAACGGTTTGCTGCAGAATTCTTGAACGTCCCCTTGGGACGGAAAAGGTTCTGCCAATGAATCAGCTCGTACGTAACACAGTCGTCCCTTTCCTCACATGGTATACTGCGAACTATGGATGAAGGTCAACAGGCTGATTCCATATTTCTAGATTTCCGAAAAGCATCTGACGCGGTGTAGCACTGCAGACTGTTAACGAACGTACTAGAATACGGAACAGGTTCTCAGATGTGTGAGTGGCTGGACGACTTCTTAAGTAACAGAACCCACTACGTCGCCCTCGACGGCGAGTGTTCATAAAAGAAGAAGGTATGGTCAGGGTCGCCCCAGGGAAGTGTGATAGGGTCACTTATTCTCGGGCTGCAATCAACGGTTATTTGCTGATGATGCTGAGGTGTATGGGAAGGTGTCGTCATTGAGTCATTGTGGGATACGAGATGATCGAGACAAAATTTCTAGTTCGTGCGATGAATGGCAGCTGTCTCTAAATAGCGAAAATTGTAAGTTAGTGCAGATGACTAGGAAATATAAATCCTTAATGTTCGAATACAGTTCTCTTAGACTGTTCGCAGATGATGCTGTAATTTACCGTCTAGTAAGGTCATCCGAAGACCAGTATCAGCTGCAAAGCGATTTAGAAAAGATTGCTGTATGGTGTGTCAGGTGGCAGTTGACGCTAAATAACGAAAAGTGTGAGATGATCCACATGAGTTCCAAAAGAAATCCGTTGGAATTCGATTACTCGATAAATAGTACAATTCTCAAGGCTGTCAATTCAACTAAGTACCTGGGTGTTAAAATTACGTACAACTTCAGTTGGAAGGACCACATAGATAATATTGTCGGGAAGGCGAGCCAAAGGTTGCGTTTCATTGGCAGGACACTTAGAAGATGCAACAAGTCCACTAAAGAGACAGCTTACACTACACTCGTTCGTCCTCTGTTAGAATATTGCTGCGCGGTGTGGGATCCTTACCAGGTGGGATTGACGGAGGACATCGAGAGGGTGCAAAGAAGGGCAGCTCGTTTTGTATTATCGCGTTATAGGGGAGAGAGTGTGGCAGATATGATACACGAGTTGGGATGGAAGTCATTACAGCATAGACGTTTTTCGTCGCGGCGAGACCTTTTTACGAAATTTCAGTCAGCAACTTTCTCTTCCGAATGCGAAAATATTTTGTTGAGCCCAACCTACATAGGTAGGAATGATCATCAAAATAAAATAAGAGAAATCAGAGCTCGAACAGAAAGGTTTAGGTGTTCGTTTTTCCCGCTCGCTGTTCGGGAGTGGAATAGTAGAAAGATAGTATGATTGTGGTTCGATGAACCCTCTGCCAAGCACTTAAATGTGAATTGCAGAGTAGTCATGTAGATGTAGATGTAGATGTAGATGTAGTTCACTGATTGACGCATTCACGTCGATTAAGTATCTAGCCATAACACTGGACAGCGATATGGAATGCAACGAGCTTATACGGTCAGTGGCAGGGAAAGCGAATCGTCGACTTCGTTTTATTGGAAGAAGTTTAGGAAATTGTGGTTCATCTGTAATCGTGGCCGCTTATAGGACACAAGTGCTACCTATTCTTCAGTACTCCTGGAGTGTTTGGGTTGCGCACCAGGTCTGATTAAAGGAAGACATCGAGGCAATTCAGATTTTCTTCAGATGATGGAACTTTCTTTAATCAAGTACTGTCTGAAAGTAAGATGCACCGATATTTTCAGACCACGATAAGTTTTCAGAATGGCACGAAGAGTGGCTTTATTTCTTTAGAAATTTAAGATTGTGCACTTTACGAAACAAAACACCGTATTACTCCGTGAATATACAAATTAAATCAGTCGAAACGTACAATTACCTGTCGATAACGGTTTGCACGGATATTAAATGCAATGATGACATAGGCTCAGCAGTGGATAAACCTGGGGTCTGACTTGGGTTTACTGGTAGAATACTAGGGAAATGCAAGCAGTTTGCAAAGGGATTGTTTGCAAAATACTCGTGCGGTTCGAGGGATCCACAACAAATGGGACTACAATGACATACTAGAGGTAAACAAAAAATACTACACGAATGGTCATTGTTTTGCTTGAGTCATCAGAGAACGTCACTGACATGCCGAAAATCCTCAACTGTAAAAGGCTTAAAGACACACGCCAACGATCCCGAAAAAGGCTACAAAAAAGTTCAACATCAGTATTAAGTGAGGAATCCAGGGATATATAATTACCCCGTAAGTATATATCCACCAAAAACCCCGATGACATTATCAGATTACATACCGCAAGTTGAACTTTCCTCTTTCCAGGAACACTGGAACTCTGTTTCTATCTTTTGTAGTTTGGAATCAATAAATGTCTCAAATATGTTCCTTCTTTTTGAATAGCCCTGTATAAGGTATAAGACATTTATATCAATTAAAAACCTGAATCCCAGGTGAGTTCAAAAAGTAACGGAAATTTTGTAATTCGCGTTTGTATTAATCTTATTCGTTCGTTTTCTTCTTTTTTTGCTGTTGTCATGTTCCTAAACATGTCTGAAAGTTTCCTGTGGAGTATTAGCCATATTTGATATTTAATCAGTAGACAGCTGATAAAAATTTTACGTTTTTTGTAGTAATGGCGATTATTTGTTTTGTATAAAAATGGATCTGGAAATTTGTATTACATTTTGCTATAAGCAGGGAATACAGTGCGGTAAAGCTTCAGAAATGTTAAAATATTAACTTTGATGAGTCAGCTATGAGTAAAACAATAGTTTACGAGCGGTTTGCTTCGGAGAAATCTATGAAGACTGTGAAGATGACGAGCGCCACGGGTGACCTCTTACACCAAGCGACGAATCACTTGAAAAAGTGAAAGAAATCATTGTGATTGGTCGCTGAAGATGTTGGCGTTTTCAGGTGGTCCGTGCCTGAATATTTTCGGATATTTTTGGTGTGAAACGAGTGACACCAAAATTCGTTCCAAACCAGCTGCTAATACAAGTTGCTCACGAGCCGCCAGGTGAAGTCAAGAACGACGCGGACCTCTGGTAAAGTGTCATAACATGTGATGAGGCATAAATTTAAGGATATGGTATGGATACTAAGGCTCAGTCGTCGCAGTGGAAGCATTTTGGATCGCCGAGACCAATGAAAGCTAGACAAGTGCGCTCAAATGTAAGGGTTTTTCTCACTGTGTTCTTTGAGTTTAACTGCACAGGCCACCATTAATTCTTGTCATAAAGTCGACCGATCAATAAGAAGTACTAATAACATGTGCAACGCCTTTTATGTGAAGAAATAGGAAAAAACGCCCGGATTCGTGGGAAAACAGTTCTGTTTTTGCACCGTTATAACGCATCAACCCACACTTTCGTTGCTTGTTCGTAATTTTTTGGCAAAAAATAAGACTGCAATGATTCTCCATAATCCATATTCCTCAGACATGCCCCCATTTGACATTTCTGTCACCAAAAATATAACACCTTATAGGCCCGTCGTGTTACAAGCGTAGATGAGATTAAAAGTGCGTCACTGAGAGAACTAAAATCCATCCCGAAGGCCGAGACGTAGAGACCTTTCGAAGATTAAAAAAAAGCACTCGCAAAAGTGAATAATAACGGGTGTCCCAGAAGTCTTTTCCTCATTACAATCATTCATAAGGTATAAAATATGACACATAGGCAAACACGTTATATTTTGAATTGTATGTGACATATTCAAGTTTTTGCGTACATACATACTTTGCTTGTTACAGGATCCAGTGACGTAACAACAGCGGAATAGGACACCACGTATTCACAGCAGGAGGAAGCCCAGTGTGTCCTCAGGTGTCACGTGACACTGTCACCAAAAACAGTCCACAGAAAGTTCCAGAAGGCACATCATAGACAGCAAAAGTATTAAGATGTCGTACGTGAAGTTTAAGGAAAACGGGGAGCGCCTATGATCTCCCTGGAATAGGCGGGCCTGGAAATGGTGCGCAGACAGTTTAGACTCTGACGGACGCCGTCGCGAGACGTCTCAACAAGTCAGTCCGCAGAGCCTCACGTGGGCTGCACATTTCGAAGACACCAATGCACTGCATTCTAGGTAAACAACTTCTTTTGCGTGCGTGGAAAGTCCAGATCGTGCATTCTTTCCAACCAACGGATTACAGTGCTCGTTATGACTTTGCTTTTGCCTTGCTGGCGGAGACTGACAAGATGATGACTGTCTCAAAACTTCTTTTTCTCAGGTGAGGCCACATTTCATTTGAATCGTGTTGTCAGCCGACACAGGGCTAGGATCTGGGTATTCGAGAACCCTACCCCAGCCCCGCTGTGTTCGAGACCGTGAGAGAGAGGCCTAAGCTGAATGTGTTGTGTGATCGTGTGCACAAAAAAAAAAAAAAAAACATAGGGCCTTTCTTCTTCTGTTATATTGCAGTTATTTCTTGTGCCACAGGTTAGTTTTACAACAAGCCACCTCCTTGGGGGTTAGATGTTCGTGCCTATTTGGATACGACATTTTCGGGAAGATCGGTCGGGAGTGGTGGTCCAATCAACAGGATGCTTACGTACGTGTCACCTGTCAGAGTCATATCTAGACATATCAGGTGTTCCGTATCACTCCACCCGCACACGCTCTACAGCATTACCAGCTTGAACAGCTCCTGCTGACATGCAGGTTCAATACCCGTACACGTCCATCCACTCGATACAGTGGGAAACGACATTCGTCCGACACAACACCACACAAATGAACGACATCGCAGCAATGCGGCACAGAATTACTGATGTCGTAACATCCATTCCTCGCTAAATGTTGACCAACACATGAGTGGAATTGGAATTCCTCCAAGATGTGCCTCAGGCAACGAAAGGAGCACGCCTGGAAATTTTGTTCCAGCGTAACACGAAGATGAAGACGCTAGAGCAGAGAAAGCTGTGAGACGCCGTCAGCCAACAGGCCTCTGACTAGCCCGGCCGGTGTGGCCGTGCGGTTCTAGGCGCTTCAGTCTGGAACCGCGAGACCGCTACGGTTGCAGGTTCGAATCCTGCCTCGGGCATGGATGTGTGTGGTGTCCTTAGGTTAGTTAGGTTTAAGTAGCTCTAAGTTCTAGGTGACTGGTGACCACAGATGTTAAGTCCCATAGTGCTCAGAGCCATTTGAACCTCTGACTAGGACCGTACCACGACAGGAGCGGCCTCTACAGGAAGGGAAAAATAATCGCCGCTCCTGCCGGCCTCGGGGACAAAAGAGGCACAGTAGAGGACGGACACTAGCGGAGCAGTCAGTAGGGATCCACGTCCACTGCTTACGTGGACACTGTGTAGAGTGAAGGACACTAACTCGTTGGCATCTCGTCCATCGCTTTCGATATTCATTGCGAGTCCAAAGTTAAGTATTGTCAATCTTTTTATTGTAATAAAAACTATTAATGTGATTTTCTTGAATTGTTTTATAGCTATCCGAGAACGCAGCATCCTTTAGGCCCCCTATAACATACGAGTGGGTAGGACCCCACAAATTTATTGTGTGTGTGTGTGTACACAAAAACTTGCGTACACTGAAGCGCCGAAGAAACTGGTATAGGCATGCGTATTCAAATACAGAGATATGTAAACAGGCCGAAAACGGCCCGTGTATAAGACAGCAAGTGTCTGGCGCAGTTGTCAGATCGGCTACTGTTGCTACAATGGCAAGTTATCATGATTTAATTGAGTTTGAACGTGGTGTTATAGGCGGCGCGAGATCGATGGGACACAGCATCTCCGAGGTGGCGATGAAGTGGGGATTTTCCCGTACGACCATTTCACGAATGTACCGTGAATATCAGGAACGGGGTAAAACAGCGCCGGCCGCTGTGGCCGAGCGGCTCTATGCTCTTCAGTCTGGCACCGCGCGACCGTTACGGTCGTAGGTTCGAATTCTGCCTCGGGCACGGATGTGTGTGATGTGCTTAGGTTCGTCAGGTTTAAGTAGTTCTGAGTTCTAGGGGACTGATGACCTCAGATATTAAGTCCCGTAGTGCCCAGAGCCATTTGAATATTTCTGGCAAATGTCCGACATCGCTGCGCCCGGCAAAAGATCCTGCAAGAACAGCACCAACGACTACTGAAGGGAATCGTTCAACGTGACAGAAGTGCAACACTTCCGAAAATTACTGCAGATTTCAGTGCTGGGCCATCAAAAGAGTCAGTGTGCGAACTATTCAACGAAACATCATCGATATAGGCATTCGGAGCTGAAGGTCTACTCGTGTACTCGTGATGACTGCACGACAAAGTTCGCCCCCCCCCCCCCCCCCTGGTCCGTCAACTCCGACATTGGGTGGTAGGGACAGAGCATCGAGTGATATTATACTGAGTGCACTATCCGAAAATTACCTCGAGCAATTAAACAGAGAATCGACTCGTGGAGATAACATCTTGGACCTACTGATAACAACAGACCCGAACTTTTCGACTCTGTAAGCACAGAACAGGGAATCAGTGATCATAAGGCCGTTGCAGAATCCCTGAATATGGAAGTAAGTAGGAATATAAAAAAGGGAGGAAGGTTTATCTGTGTAGCAAGAGTAATAGGAGGCAGATTTCAGACTACCTAACAAATCCAAACGAAAATTTCTCTTCCGACAGTGACAATGTTGAGTGTTTGTGGAAAAAGTTCAAGGCAATCGTAAAATGCGTTTTAGACGGGTACGTGCGAGTAAAACTGTGAGGGACGGGAAAAACGCACCGTCGTTCAACAACGAAGTTAGGAAACTACTGCGAAAGTAAAGAGAGCTTCACTGCAAATGTGAACGCAGCTATAACCCCACAGACAAACAGAAGCTAGACGATGTCAAAGTTAGCGCAAGGAGAGCTAAGCGTGAAGCGGTCAGTGAATTCGAAAGTAAAATTCTATGTACCGACTTGACAGAAAATCCTAGGAAGTTCTGGTCTTACATTAAATCAGTAAGTGGATCGAAACAGCATATCCAGACACACTGGTATGATAATGGCATTGAAACAATGGATGACACGCGTAAAGCTGAAATACTAAACATCCTTTTCCAGAGCATCTTCACAGAGGAAGAGCGCACTGCAGTTTCTTCTCTAAATCGTTGCACAAACGAAAAAATGGCTGACATCGAAATAAGTGTGCAAGGAATAGAAAAGCAACTGAAATCACTCAACAGAGTAAAGTCCACTGAACCTGACGGTATACCAATTCGATGATTCTACACAGAGTACGCAAAAGAACTTGCCCCCATTCTAACAGCCGTGTACCGCAAGTCTCTAGGTGAACGGAAGGTTCCAAATGATTGGAAAAGAGCACAGGCAGTACCAGTTTTCAAGAAGGGTTGTCGAGTAGATGCGCAAAACTATAGGCCTATATCTCTGACATCGATCTGTTGTAGAATTTTAGAACACGTTTTTTGCTCGCGTATCATGTCATTTCTGGAAACCCAGAATCTAATCTGTAGGAATCAACATGGATTCCGGAAACAGCGATCGTGTGAGACCCAGCTAGCTTTATTTGTTCATGAGACCCAGAAAATATTAGATACAGGCTCCCAGGTAGATGCAATTTTCCTTGACTCCCGGAAGGCGTTCGATACAGTTCCGCACTGTCGCCTGATAAACACAGTAAGAGCCTACGGAATATCAGACCAGCTGTGTGGTTGGATTGAAGAGTTTTTAGCAAACAGAACAGAGCATGTTGTTCTCAATGGAGAGGCGTCTACAGACGTTAAAGTAACCTCTGGCGTGCCACAGGGGAGTGTTATGAGACCATTGCTTTCCACAATATATATAAATGACCTAGTAGATAGTGTCGGAAGTTCCATGCGGCTTTTCGCGGTTGATGCTGTAGTATACAGAGAAGTTGCAGCATTAGAAAATTGCAGCGAAATGCAGGAAGATCTGCAGCAGATAGGCACTTGGTGCAGGGAGTGGCAAATGACCCATAACATAGACAAACGTAATGTATTTCGAGTACATAGAAAGAAGGATCCTATATTGTATGATCATATGATAGCGGAACATACACTGGTAGCAGTTACTTCTGTAAAATATCTGGGAGTATACGTGCGGAACGATTTGAAGTGGAATGATCATATAAAATTAATTGTTGGTAAGGCGGGTACCAGGTTACGATTCATTGGGAGGGTCCTTAGAAAATGTAGTCCATCAACAAAGAAGGTGGCTTACAAAACACACGTTCGACCTATACTTGAGTATTGCTCGTCAGTGTGGGATCCGTACCAGGTCGGGTTGACAGAGGAGATAGAGAAGATCCACAGAAGAGCGGCACGTTTCGTCACAGGTTTATTTGGTAAGCGTGATAGCGTTACGGAGATGTTTAGCAAACTCAAGTGGCAGAATCTGCAAGAGAGGCGCTCTGCATCGCGGTGTAGCTTGCTGCCCAGGTTTCGAGAGGGTGCGTTTCTGGATGAGGTATCGAATATATTGCTTCCCCCTACTTATACCTACCGAGGAGATCACGAAAGTAAAATTAGAGAGATTCGAGCGCGCACGGAGGCTTTCCGGCAGTCGTTCTTAGCGCGAACCATACGGGAGTGGAACAGGAAAGGGAGGTAATGACAGTGGCACGTAAAGTGCCCTCCGCCACACACCGTTGGGTGTCCTGTGGAGTGTAAATGTAGATGTAGATCTTTAGTTGCGCTGCTGCTGACAACAATCTGGCAGAATTACATCGTGCGATATCAGACGGCCTCGGCGCATGTTCAGTGGGCGGAGGTGGAAGCCAGGTCACATGTGGTCAGAGTAACCAGAGACGCCACTTTTTCAGTTCTTACAACTGGTAAACAGCCCGTTATGGTGGGCGGGTGCGCAGCAGGAAGCCGACGCCTCGGCAGCGGCAGGTCGGCGGCCTCGCGCTTCCCACAAACGCACAGCGGAGGAAGTGGCTAATTTCTGAGGTTCCGCGCCACGGAGGCCAGTCGGTAACGTACGCCGCGGGGTCACGGGCCAGCGGACAGCGGACAGCAGGCGCGCGCCAACTGCCCCAGATTCTGTCCCCCGACACCGAGGACACGGCCGGCCGCGGAAATTTATCCAAGGCCGGGTTGGCATGGGCGGGGAATGGGTGGCAATATACTAAAGTATGTAACCAGCCGAGTATCCGGCGTATGTATTGTAACACCCCACCCGTCACTTATCTGGTTTTGGTGTGTGTTCACCACAGCTAACAGATCAACAGAGAGTGCAAAACTGCCGCAATGTCGGATAACGCAGAGAAAGTAATAAGGCCCTGTGACTGCTGATTGAACTGCGGTGGCAGTGTTGACATTAATTGATTCAAAATTGATCCCTTTTAATTAAAAAGGGGTGCACATTGATGTTATATTCAGCTATTGAACACCTGATGCAAATATTGAACATAAAATTAATTAAGAAAGTGACTTGGGATTACAACTACTTGATTGAAAACAGATGCAGTCGATTAGCACAGATTTATTTTAACTCACGACCTTCAATCATCACATTACATGACTCTCCTAACAGGCAATGGTGATTAATTGCGTTTGCGTGGAGTAAAGTGCGATAAATCAAAAATAATTCCTATCGACTGACCCAGACGTATTGGGAAGTGCGAGAAGAATTCTACAATACACGGCCCATGAAACCCTCGTGGAAACTTTGCCGACGTGAAAAATTTCAAAATTTCCCTTCCTCTCAACTTCTGCTATTTAGCTCCTCCCAGGCCACCCATCAAGGTTAGCGTCTGCACAAAACACCATTTTTTCCGGAAACCTGACTCCCAGGAGAGTACTTCGGATTCCTGGGTCCTACGTTCCCATCGGAGGTCAGCGCATTTCATTCTCTCGCTCTTCACCTGATTTACTTCAGACTCTGCGAACCGTGAATTCAGCATGAAGTTGCTATAGTCAAGAACACGCATATTTTGGCCTCTGTTGACCGCTCCACCGTAGCTTTGCGCGGCTTTCTCGCATGTTTAACTGAAAACGGGACGATAGACATTTATCAACAGGCGTACAAGTTCTCTGTCTGCTTCCTGGTACACGAGCATGGGGTCAACCACCCACTCACTGTCACTCATCTTAAGGCAGCTGGAGGCCGCGCCCCGTTACCGCTTTCTCAGAGCTTAAACTGCCCTAAGCTGCCTATTGTCGCTTCCCTTCGCCTCTCCCCAGCCTACCACGCTCAACCCGAATACTTTCCTGGGATAAACTAGCCGCCAGTAAATCGACGCTTTTCCACAAAGTTTTCATGTCGTGTGAATTACTTTAAAACCATCACCCGACATTAATTATTCCAATACGTCCATACTATACCCTCTACAAGATGCATTGTGCCTTGTCAGTCATTTTTGTTCAGCCCTACTGTTCGCTCAACGTGAGTCTTTAATGACTTCATGTAAGGGGAATAGTTCTTGCCATCTTACAGTGTTTATTCCAGTCTCCTCCTCCTCTGTCCGCCTGCTTCTCCCCTTCTGTCCTCCTTCTGCTCCTTCCCCCGCTCTCCATCTCCTCCTCCCTCCTCTCTCTGTCCATACAGTCCTCACCCCTTTCTCTGTCCATCTATTCTTCCCCCTCCCCCCTGTTTCTGTCGATCTTCTCCTCTTTCCTTTCGCTGTCCATCTACCCCTTTCCACTCTCTCTGTCCATTTCCCTCAAGCTCTCCCTCTGTATATCTCGTCCTCTCCCTATCTGTTTCCATATCCTCCTTCCCCTTCTCTGTACGTCCGTCTCTTCCTCTGTCCTTCTCGCTATACGTTTCACCTATACTACAACTGATGGCTGGTTACCCCACACTATCTCCTCCCTAATTGTAACTAATACGTGTTTCAAATTTGGTTGAAACCATTCCAGCGGTTTAGGACGAGCTCTTTGCCAGTGGCTTTGCCCTCGTACGCACATGTCAAATACAGTTAATATACTTCACAAGTTTACGTAGATATATTTCACCTGGATCTCTAGCATATTTGTCCCTGCAGATTTGTTTTCATGCAACTTAATGCTTATGACCTCATATCTATTGAACGTACAATGATACAATTTTGTAGGTACATTCAGCAACGTATGTGGTTATTGTTTTCGAAATGTATTATGAATACAGTTACCAGGACACTAGTAATAAAACGTCATGTGTGATGCTGCGCTTTTCCATGCATCTCACTGTTTATGAGGCCTTATCATCAGACTTACATGTCGTACAATAACATAACTTTGCTGATTCATTCAGTGGTATATGTGAATACTATCTGCAAATGTGACGCGAATAAGGTTAGAAATAAAGAAGTAATAAATTAAACCGTTATACTTCATGCGGCAATTTTCCCGTCCGAACAGAAAAAATACAGTATTTATGGGGGTGTCATCGATAGAAACCTTCATCAAGGTTTGAAACTACGTGTAAAGTTTGTTGCAAGTCATTGTGTGCTATCGTTCTCAAATAGTGGATGAATAAAACACTGGTATTCGCGCTTCATGAGCTACGCTGCTTTTTCACACCACCCTCATCTGATGGGTAGCCCTATGTGGTTTTTATCCCCACAGCGATTCTTTCCAGGCGATGAGTGATATGAGTGCCGAGTTTGTTTGAAATCTGTCCAGTGGTTTAGGAGATGTGGAACACACACACACACACACACACACACACACACACACACACACACACACACACATATATATATATATATATATATATATATATATATATATATATATATATATATATAATATGTGTGTGGATTAGGTGAACTGGAAGACGTATATGCACCAACAAGAACTAAATCTGACAAGAAGTATAGGATACGTATTAAATATTTAATAACTTATAGCTGTCCACACAATATAGGCACCATATGACAGCAAATTGCTTTGAAACCTGAAGATTAAGCATATGATAGTAGTAGGCCTATGTGGAAAGGACATCTTTTATATTTTTCGTTTTGTTACGGATGTCTTCTATCTAGATTTAATGATCTAAAATTACATTCTCATATGATTACGTCAAGCATATGCAACGAGTTAGGAAATGAACCTAGAAGGTATTCATTAAAATACACAGAGCATTAAAAAATTATTCCATATTTTGAGGGGACCATAAACATCTCCGTTAGTAAGGATTATAATTTATAAAAAACAGCTACCAGCCACAGCAAGCTCTTCGCTATTACTAACGAAATACAGAATGCGTAAACAAATGAAGGCACATTCCACTTTTATTTTCCATTGATACAGGCTGCAGTTAACATATGTTAGTGTCGTTGCTGTAAAGAGTAATCACTGTTCTCGTTAAGTGCTGTGCATACTTCACTTCTAATGAAACGAGTTTGTGTTTTGATAAGTTAGCGAAATAACTTTGCCTTGTAGTTTTATCTTTCCATTTACCAGCTTAATGGATGTCTATGAATGAATGGACACCGCACTAACCTCTTCCTTTCAGCAACGGCTGAGAAGTTCAGATCATAAGCAACGGCAAGCAGATGTCATTAGAAGCTCTGCTGTCTGACAGTAGCCGAATAATTTATCCACTTTTGTTTGCTGCATTCTGTAGATCGTTCGTAATAGCAAAAATCCTGCCGTAGAAGAGATGCCGTAGAGAGTAGCGAAGATGAACAAGTGCTCATAGCTATTAAGGCATGCATTTTAGGCTCCCTATTTGCTGTAGATTTTTTCCTCGTTCTGATCCATATCAGGACCTCTCAATATATGAAACATTTTTTTTAACACTATGTATTTGTATTCCATTCATTTACCGGTAACAATGTTGTTACTCTGATACTAAAAATAAAAAAATTGGACGTCCTAATCGCGTAAAAATGAAAGAAAATCTTGCTGGATGGCAACAAAATAACTAGCAAGGAATGTCACTCTTAAAATTGGAGAAACAATAAACATACATTAGATGATTCAAAAGGCTCTGAGCACTATGGGACTTGATATCTGAGGTCATCAGTTCCCTAGAACTTAGAACTACTTGAACCTAACTAACCTAAGGACATCACACACATCCACGCCCGAGGCAGGATTCGAACCTGCGACCGTAGCGGTCACGCGGTTCCAAACTGAAGCGGCTAGGACCGCTCGGCCACGCCAGCCGGCTAAGATACATTAGAAAATCGCTTATAGAATTAATGCTATATACGACACATTGTTGATCTAACAAAGCTTCAAACAGGATCGTGTTAAAGGAAGTATTGCGTCACTATAATGCCTTCTATTTTTTTTACACTCCTGGAAATGGAAAAAAGAACACATTGACACCGGTGTGTCAGACCCACCATGCTTGCTCCGGACACTGCGAGAGGGCTGTACAAGCAATGATCACACGCACGGCACAGCGGACACACCAGGAACCGCGGTGTTGGCCGTCGAATGGCGCTAGCTGCGCAGCATTTGTGCACCGCCGCCGTCAGTGTCAGCCAGTTTGCCGTGGCATACGGAGCTCCATCGCAGTCTTTAACACTGGTAGCATGCCGCGACAGCGTGGACGTGAACCGTATGTGCAGTTGACGGACTTTGAGCGAAGGCGTATAGTGGGCATGCGGGAGGCCGGGTGGACGTACCGCCGAATTGCTCAATACGTGGAGCGTGAGGTCTCCACAGTACATCGATGCTGTCGCCAGTGGTCGGCGGAAGTTGCACGTGCCCGTCGACCTGGGAACGGACCGCAGCGACGCACGGATGCACACCAAGACTGTAGGATCCTACGCAGTGCCGTAGGGGACCGCACCGCCACTTCCGAGCAAATTAGG
Organism: Schistocerca gregaria; assembly: GCF_023897955.1. Taxonomy (NCBI): domain Eukaryota; kingdom Metazoa; phylum Arthropoda; class Insecta; order Orthoptera; family Acrididae; genus Schistocerca; species Schistocerca gregaria. Next base: position 500,924,491 of record NC_064926.1, on the reverse strand, counting down.
GACACTGTTGCTCCAGGGGTATCGGCGAGGACCATTCGCAACCGTCTCCATGAAGCTGGGCTACGGTCCCGCACACCGTTAGGCCGTCTTCCGCTCTCGCCCCAACATCGTGCAGCCCGCCGCCGGTAGTGTCGCGACAGGCGTGAATGGAGGGACGAATGGAGACGTGTCGTCTTCAGCGATGAGAGTCGCTTCTGCCTTGGTGCCAATGATGGTCGTATGCGTGTTTGGCGCCGTGCAGGTGAGCGCCACAATCAGGACTGCATACGACCGAGGCACACAGGGCCAACACCCGGCATCATGGTGTGGGGAGCGATCTCCTACACTGGACGTACACCTCTGGTGATCGTCGAGGGGACACTGAATAGTGTACGGTACATCCAAACCGTCATCGAACCCATCGTTCTACCATTCCTAGACCGGCAAGGGAACTTGCTATTCCAACAGGACAATGCACGTCCGGATGTATCCCGTGCCACCCAACGTGCTCTAGAAAGTGTAAGTCAACTACCCTGGCCAGCAATATTTCCGGATCTGTCCCCCATTGAGCATGTTTGGGACTGAATGAAGCGTCGTCTCACGCGGTCTGCACGTCCAGCACGAACGCTGGTCCAACTGAGGCGCCAGGTGGAAATGGCATGGCAAGCCGTTCCACAGGACTACATCCAGCATCTCTACGATCGTCTCCATGGGAGAATAGCAGCCTGCATTGCTGCGAAAGGTGGATATACACTGTACTAGTGCCGACATTGTGCATGCTCTGTTGTCTGTGTCTACGTGCCTGTGGTTCTGTCAGTGTGATCATGTGATGTATCTGTCCCTAGGAATGTGTCAATAAAGTTTCCCCTTCCTGGGACAATGAATTCACGGTGTTCTTATTTCAATTTCCAGGAGTGTAGAAAGATAGATCCCTTATCATTTAGCTACAAAATAGCAGGTCAGCAACTGGAAGCAGTTAATTCCATAAACTATCTGGGAGTAGGTATTAGGAGTGATCTAAAATGAAATAACCATATAAAATTAATCGTCGGTAAAGCAGACGCCAGACATATTCAGTGGAAGAATCCTAAGGAAATGCAGTCCGAAAACAAAGGAAGTAGGTTACAGTACACTTGTTCGCCCACTGCTTGAATACTGCTGACCGGTGTGGGATCCGTACCAGAGAGGGTTGATACAAGAGTTAGAGTAGATCCAACGGAGAGCAGCGCGCTTGGTTACAGGACGATTTAGTAATAGCGAAAGCGTTACGGAGATGATAAACTCCAGTGGAAGACTCTGCAGGAGAGACGCTCAGTAGCTCGGTACTGGCTTTTGTTGACGTTTCCAGAACATACCTTCACCGAGGAGTCAAGCATTGTATTGCTCCCTCCTATGTATATCTCGCGAAGAGGCCATGAGGATAAAATCAGAGAGATTAGAGCCCACACAGTGGCATACCGACAATCTTTCTTTCCACGAACAATACGAGACTGGAATAGAAGGGAGATCCGATAGAGGTACTCATGGTACCCTCCGCCACACACCGTTAGGTGGCTTGCGGAGTATGGATGTAGATGTAGATGTAGACAAACTTAACAGCTTTTATGTATCGTTTACATTTTGTTGTATCATATGATTTTGCATGTTCCGACTTTTTATGAAGTGCAGTAGATTGTGTTGCGTTTTGTAGTTGCTCTGAGACGCTCTTTGATATATGTGTGTGCGTGTATCAGTGTCGTGGTGCCATTTTTCAACAGAACAATGCTGGTCTACACCGTGTACACAAAGGCACGTGTGTCTGTGAGCTGTCTGAATGATGCTGATGTATTCCCGTGCCAAGCAAGGTCCCCAGATCTCACCCCGATGGAAAATATCTGAGACCAGCTTGGACGTCAACTACATCCAGGTGTCATTGTCCAAGATATCGAGTACCCGTTACAACGATTGTGAACCATATTGCCTCAGGAAGGGACACAACGACCTTCTGGTAACCCTCCCAGTCGAGTCAGTACATACACGCGCGCAAGAAAGAGAGTGCGATGTTATTCTGGTAAGTCGGCTCGTACTCCTAACTTCTTGGTAAATTTGATTGAATTTTATAATCACTAAAATTACATAACGTATCCTGGGAACCCATGAAATTTCATTTCATTTCCTCCTTCCCTTCTGCTTGCTTCTTCTGTGCGCTTGCTTCTTTTGTCAGGCAGTGCGTCTCAACGACTAGTAATATTAGTAACAACAGCGACAACAGAAGCTATAGACATTTACGAATGTATAAAAGTAAGATATCGACACAGTAATATCTAAGAGAGAAAAGTCGGATGCACATTTTGAAAAATGGAAAAGGCCTGCTTGAAAATAAGGGCATTAATTAATCAGCGCGGGATTAGCCGAGCGGTATAAGGCGCTGCAGTCATGGACTGTGCGGCTGGTCCCGGCGGAGTTTCGAGTCCTTCCTTGGGCATGGGTGTGTGTGTGTTTGTCCTTAGGATAATTTAGGTTAAGTAGAGCGTAAGCTTAGGGACTGATCACCTTTTCAGTTAAATCCCATAAGATTTAACACACATTTTTTTGAATTAATAAGGTAAACACAAAAAACGAAGGCAGATATTGTTGTTTTAATAGAGAGAATAGATAGGCAACTAGCCGCCCTTTGGAGCCGATTATATTATTCAGTGCTTTGGTATAATAGGTACGGACGAAATTTTCAACTGTTTCGTTCAGAACGGTAAGGGAGACAGGTTGTGTGATAATCTTTCAAGCTTATCTGCACATAGCCGCCCTAGCTGTGGTTGAGATGATGAAATGTGATCGAAACGCCGAATATCACAGATGTGTATCACACGCTGGTGTTCGTCAACAGCTAAAAGCGCCTTAGACTTCCCTGGGAAAGACCTTGCAGCATAACATCGCTGTAGTCAATTACTGGATGTGTAACCGTTTGTGCAAGTTTTCGGGTCCGAAGGGAAAAAGTTTTCTGTATTTTTCTAGGCCACCGAGAGACGCTGAAGCCTCCTAGGAAATTGTAGCTGCTTGTTCAGCCCAGTTTAGGTTGCGATTCAGTATTGTTCCTGAAGGCAGTGGTTCGCTGTCTGTGCTGCAAAAAGAGATGGTATGCAGCAAGCTCTCCTACCTGATGAGGACCACCACTTTAGTCGTCGAAACGGTCTCTGCAGAATATAATTGTCACGTTGGCTGGACAACGTAGGTTTTACAAGGGGGGGTTAGAGCCGTGAGGAGGGGAGAGGAGAAAAAGGAGCGGAAACAACGTGACTCCTTACTGTACCATTTGTTCGCCATTGTTAGGTATTTAATACCCGACACGAAGTTTACTGAAGCGAGTACAAAAAATGTCCACAGCGCCGTGGCGGGAACGCCTGCATAAAAAAAAAAAAAAATAGCATGCGTGTACATTGCGCTCAGCGACTACTGTGGTGACGCGGTGCTGCAGGAGTGATAATTTCCATTGTGAGAGTCTCTACAATGCTGGACGCGGAGCGTGTCTTTGAAGTAATTCCTGGCGAGCGGGGCACAGCAAGGGCGGGGCGTGTTCCGCAGCCCCTTTGTGCAGCCGCCTGGCTGCGCGCCCATTCAATACGAAATGGAAAAATTCCACAGGGGAGGAAGGCGCCCCCAGCGGACGTGGCCGGAGCAGCAAGTGCCACGCGCAGCGGACAGCCGGAGTCTTCCGTGGGAACCGCCGACCACCGACCACCGACCACCAGCGGCCTGCAGCCGAGGCGCGAGAGCCTCGCAGCCGTGCTGAACAGGGGCTCCCACGCCAGTACTTTGGACGGTGACAGCTTACGTCCGACGGTTGCGGGTGCAAACTACACTACTGGCCATTAAAACTGCTACACCAAGAACAATTGCAGATGATAAACGGGTATTCATTGAACAAATAAATTATAGTAGAACTGACATGTGATTACATTTTCACGCAATTCGGGTGCATACATCCTCAGAAATCAGTACCCAGAACTACCACCTCTGGCCGTAATAACAGCCTTGATACGCCTGGGCATCGAGTCAATCAGAGCTCGGATGGCGTGTACAGGTACAGCTGCCCATGCAGCTTCAACACCATACCACAGTTCTTCAAGAGTACTGACTGGCGTATTGTGGCGAGCCAGTTGCTCGGCCACCATTGGCCAGACGTTTTCAGTGGGTGAGAGATCTAAAGAATGTGATGGCCAGGGCAGCAATCGAATATTTTCTGTACCCAGAAAGGCCCTACAGGACCTGCAACATGCGGTCGTGCATTATCCTGCTGAAATGTAGGGTTTCGCAGGGATAGAATGAAGGGTAGAGCCACGGGGCGTAACTCATCTTAAATGTAACGTCCACTGTTCAAAGTGCCGCCAATGCGAACAAGAGGTGACCGAGACGTGTAACCGATGGCACCCCACACCCCGCCGGGTGATACGCCAGTATGGCGATGACGAATACACCCTTCCAATGTGCGATCACAGCGATGTCGCCAAACACGGATGCGGTCATCATGATGCTGTAAACAATACCTAGATTCATCCGATAAAATGACGTTTTGCCATTTGTGCACCCCGGTTCGTCGTTGAGTACACCATCGCAGGCGCTCCTGTCCGTGATGCAGCGCCAAGGGAAAACTCAGCCACGGTCTCCGAGCTGATAGTCTATGCTGCTGCAAACCTCGTCGAACTGTTCGTGCAGATGGTCGTTGTCTTGCAAACGTCCCCATCTGTTGACTCCGGGATCGAGACGTGGCTGCACGATCCGTTACAGCCATGCGGATAAGATGCCTGTCATTTCGACTGCCAATGATACGAGGCCGTAGGGGTCCAGCACGGCGTTCCGTATTACCCTCCCTAACCCACCGATTCCCTATTCTGCTAACAGTCATTGGATCTCGACCAACGCGAGCGGCAATGTCGCGATGCGATGAACCGCAATCGCGGTAGGCCGCAATCCGTCCTTTATCAAAGTCTGAAACTTGATGGTACGCGTTTCTCCTCCTTACACGAGGCATCACAACAACGTTTCACCAGGCCACGCTTGTCAACTGCTGTTTGTGTATGAGAAAATGGTTGGAAACTTTCCTCATGTCAGCACTTTGCAGGTGTCGCCACCGACGACAACTTTGTGTGAATGCTCTGAAAAGCTAATCATTTGCATATCACAGCATCTTCTTCCTGTCAGCTAAATTTCGTGTCTCTAGCACGTCATCTTCGTGGTGTGGCATTTTTAATTGCCAGTAGTATATATACTTCTAGTCTCGATCGCAGCTGTTACTTCAATAATGACCAGATCCGGCTGACTGGTATTGCGGTAGTATAAGTTGAGTTTAGCATTAGAGATTTTAAAAGATGTTGTTGTATTGTATTTACGCGTGCTGATCGCTTAACCTACGGAAACCAGCATATCGAGTTCTCCTTTGCACTGCTGAAGCAAAATTGATCCCCACCTACCCTGCACCTCTCTGCCCTGTTGTACGGAGGTTGCACGCAACACTCTGGATACAGCGTGTGCAGAAATATCAGCAGTAAGTAATAAAACAGCCAACGTTGCCGTATTGGAGTATGTTATCTGCTCAGATTCTCTCAGCTCTCTCCCCAGTCTCCAAGCTCTCTACCCTGTTTACCCTCTGGTCCACCGGATTCAGGACTGCCTCCACTTGCTCCACTTGGGGGGCGTCTCGGTGGCGTTCCCCTGGATCCCGGGACATGTTGGTATCTGTGGAAATGAGGCGGCCGATATAGCTGCCAAGGCTGCAGTCTCTCTTCGTCAGCCAGCTATTCGCACGATTCCCTTCGCCGATCTATGGTGTGTTTTATGTCGTCGTGTTGCTCTTTTATGGCACGCACATTGGTCGACATTTCCCAATAATAAATTGCGGGACGTGAAAGCTCTTCCCTGTGCTTGGATCTCTTCCTTCCGAACTCGTCGTCGGGAGGAGGTAATTTTAACTAGACTCCGGATAGGACATTGTCTTTTTAGCCATCGACATCTTTTAAGTGGCGATCCTCCCCCACTCTGTCCCCACTGCTCTCAACTGTGGACGGTGAGACACCTTTTACTTGAGTGCCCCTATTTTACTCCGTTACACGCCCGTCTACAGCTGTCGTCTGATATATCATCCATTTTAGCAGATGACACGCTCTCAGCCGATCGCGTTCTCGAGTTCATTAGTGGCCGTGAGATAACGTCAGTCATCTGAAGCTCTTTTTCGGGACAAATAACCCCCCTGCTATAGTGGTTTTTTAAGCTTTCCTTCTGTTTTTGGTTTCCCCACATTTTTGAGTTTCGCTCCCATTGCTGATGGTTTCCAGTTTCGTTTTTTTACCTTTTCCTAAGTCACAGACCGGACGCTAATAACCGTAGCTGTTTTGCGCCCTAAAACCATAACAAAAAAAGGGTCGCCGTAGCTCTTGCATCATATGTCTTCAGTTATCCGCTGGATATATTCCAATCTCTGTCTTCCTGTACAATTTTTACCCCCCACAGCTACCTTTAGTACCATGGAGGTTGTACGTTGATGTCTTAACAGATGACGAATCATAGTGTCCCTTCTTCTAGTCAATGATTTCCACATATTCCTTTCCTCGCCGATTTTGCGGAGAACCTCCTCATTCCTAACCTTATCAGTCCATTTAAGTTTCAACATTCGTCTGTGACACCAGTTCTCAAATGCTTCGATTCTTTTCTGTTCCCGTTTTCCCACAATCCGTGTTTCACTACAGTACAATACTGAGCGGCAAACACACATGCTTAGCTGTTTCTTCCTCTATTTAAAGCCTATGTTTGATACTAGTAGATGTATCTTGCCCAGGAAAACCCTTTTAGCCAGTGAAGTCTGCCCACTTTCTGCATCCGTCATATTGCAATATTTTTCTACCTTGATTGCAAAATTCCTTAACTTTATATAGTTCATGATCACGAATTCCGATGTTAAGTCTCCCGCTGTTTTCATTTCTGCTACTTATTATTTTTTCATCTTTCTCCGATTTACTCTCAATCCATACTCGGTATTCATTAGATTGTTCATTCCATTCGATGCATCCTATAAATCGTTTTCACTTCCACTGCGGATAGCAATGTCTTCGGCGAATTTTGTCATTGATATCCGTTCACGATGAATTTTAATTGCGCTCTTGGAACTTCCTTTTATTCCGTCATTGCTTCATCGAAGTACGGATTGAATAGTAGGGGTGAAACAGAACATCCTTGTCTCATAATCATTTTAATCCGAGCACTTCGTTCTTTGTGTTCCACTCTTACTGTTCTATCTTCGTTCTTGTACATATTATGTGTCACCCGTTTTCCCCTACAGCTAACCCCTATTTTTCTCAGATTTTCGAACATGCTGCACTATTCTATATTGTCGAATACTTTTTACAGTTCGACGTATGCTATGAAAGTGTCTTGATTTTCCTTCAGTCTTGCTTCCATTCAACCTACTCGTTTGCAATGGTACGAAAGCAATACTTAAAACCGCTTAGCAAGCCTTACTGTTGAACACCCGTGCAGTGTAAATTAGTGCTGTGTGATGTAAAAATTCAAAAACCTTGTAAAATTGTTTACTACTTGTGTTCGTCTTTTCTTTGTAGTTTTCTCGACGTTTCTCATTGCCTTATTATACCTAGAAATAGCTTTTGTGTTTCAATAGTAGAGCTCAACGTTCGTACATTCGTTACGATCGTAAATCTGTTTACGCATCAACGTGAAAGTCATTTATTGCGAAGGTTTTCATGTTGCTTATTTCCATCATTTAATGCTCTGTTTTGAAGAGCACATGATTTCACTAAAAAGTCAGTAATTAAAAAACTTTCTGTAAAAATGTCTGCCTTAACATCACACTGACAATCAACGCACAGTTCACAGAAAGCGTAAACGCACCAGAAAAACAAAGATATCAGTGTTGTATTTTGCTATGCGAAGATGTCTAAGCTCGATAGATACAAGGAAAGGCAATTTTATGTGTCATTAATACTTGTGATAGCTGACATTATAAAAGTTTATAAGCGATCATAAAAATTAAAGAAATAAAAATAGTAATACCCATTGTGGATGTGTTTCTAAATTATTAAATATGTCGACACAATTTTAAAATTACAATGTTCTATCAGAAATGACTTTTTATTAGATGTTTCTACATTTGAAAAAAAAACCAAATTGTAGTTAAATATTTGATTAAAAGTAAAAGAGTATTAAAATTAAGCGTTTTGCGCTGGTTGCTGACTCTATTGTCTGTATCAAGTAGTACACTAAAAACAGAAGTGTGTACCACTGACCAGTTCCATTATAACGAACGAAATAATTTGGTTAACTCTTCGGAAGCTCTGCTTATATCTTACGCTAATTACACTACTGGCCTTTAAAATGGTTACACCAAGAAGAAATGCAGATGAGTATTCCTTGGACAAATATATTATACTAGAACTGACATGTGATTGCATTTTCACGCAATTTGTATGCATAGATCCTGAGAAATCAGTACCCAGAACAACTACCTCTGGCCGTAATAACGGACTTGATACGCTTGGGCATTGAGTAAAACAAAGCTTGGATGGTGTGTTCAGGTGCAGCTGGCCATGCAGCTTCAACACTATGGCAGAGTTCATCAAGAGTAGTGACTGGCGTATTGTGACGAGCCTGTTGCTCGGCTACCATTGACCAGACGTTTTCAGTTGGTGAGAGATCAGGAGAATGTGCTGGTCAGGGCAGCAGTCAAACATTTTCTGTATCCAGAAAGGCCCGTACAGGACCTGCAACATGCGGTCGTGCATTATCCTGCTAAAATGTAGGGTTTCGCAGTGATCGAATGAAGGGTAGAGCCACGGGTCTGAAATGTAACGTCCACTGTTCAAAGTGCCGTCAATGCGAACAAGAGGTGACCGAGACGTGTAACCGATGGCACCCCATACAATCAGGCCGGGTGATACGCCAGAATGGCGATGACGGATACACGCTTCCAATGTGCGTTCACCGCGATGTCGCCAAACACGGATGCGACCATCATGATGCTTTAAACAGAATCTGGATTCATCCGAAAAAATGACGTTTCGCCATTTGTGCACCCAGGTTCGTCGTTGAGTACACCATCGCAGGCCTTCCTGTCTGTGATGCGGCGTCAAGGGTCGCAGCCACGGTCTCCGATCTGACAGTCCGAGCTGCTACAAACATCGTCGAAATGTTCGTGCAGATGGTTGTTGTCTTGCAAACGTCCCCATCTGTTGACTCAGGGATCGAGACGTGGCTGCACGATCCGTTACAGCCATGCGGATAAGATGCCTCTCATCTCGACTGCTAGTGACAAGATGTCGTTGGTAACCACCACGGCGTTCCGTATTACCCTCCTGAACCCAACGATTCGATATTCTGGTAACAGTCATTGGATGTCGACCAACACGAGCAGCAATGTCGCGATATGATAAACCGCAATCGTGATAGGCTACAATCGGACCTTTATCAATGTCTGAAACTTGATGGTACGCATTTCTCCTCCTTCCACGAGACATCACAACAAAGTTTACCAGGCAACGCCTTTTAACTGCTGTTTGTATACGAGAAATCGGTTGGAAACTTTCCTGATGTCAGCACGTTGTAGGTGTCACCACTGGCCCCAACCTTGTGTGAATGCTCTGAAAAGCTAATCATTAGCATATCACAGCTTCTTCTTCCTGTCAGTGTCTGTAGCACGTCATCTTCGGGTTGTAGCAATTTTAATGGCCACGAGTATATTTGCACTGGAACTGCTAGTCGACATATTGTTCCTGGATAAGGATAACTAGCATCAGTGCAGGAAGGCATGATGCACAACCTGTCGCCAGTGCTGTGCGCCACTACACTCAGACCCACCCGCCAGCTCTCAACGAATAAGTCCTGCACGTCCGCCGCTGAGGAGTGCCCAGGGAGAAGTGCCTCTTTCAAGCGGTATGATTTCCATAACGAATGTTCGTGCGAGCCAACCAGTGCCCGATACCTCGTTCCAGATTTTTACAGATGACCTGGTGGGTCACCCGCTCTCTTCCCACACATGTCTTGAATTTTGGATCTAGTTTTTACATTAAACAGGACACACACAGTTTAAACGCAGGGCTGTGATTCGTTGGCTCAGGTTTTGGCCGACTCCCTGTATATTCTTAGGCTGCAAGTCTGGCTGGACAATTGACTCCCGCCCACGGGCGATCAGCGGCGACGTCTGGCATTACTCTGTAAGTAGGCTGTTGAGGTTTTTATGTTGGTAACGCCACGCAGTGCTCTGTATGAAAATCGTCAATGAAATATTGGTATGTAAATTCGAAACCATATATTAATTCCACGAGTGGCTGCTGTGTTACAAGCTGTCTCGTAAACCCTGATGGTGTCTGGCGAGCCCAGCACAGGAACGCCTGCAGAAGCAAACTGACTTTTCGGTTCTTTGAAACAGCTTCCGTTTTCGATCACCAGACTTCCCAAGCACCTGACACATTGCACACTTCGGAAGGTCTTTCCCTCCAGTGACAGCCGGAACCCTCTTGTGTGATGATTCCCATCACTTTGCTCTTCCCTCATTCGATATTATGAAGCATTCTCGTACCGATCCTGATACATTACTGCGTTCATTTATATTAACATCATCACCTGTGCCGTATGAAAAATGATTTATGGTGAGCTACTTTCGATAATCTGCGAAAATAGATCATAACAGTCTGCTACCTGTGGTTGACCGAGCACATGCAGGGTAGTCAGCCTGGAAAGCATGGAAGGGTAGTTTGTGCAGGGCAGTGGGTGCTGATCATTTCGAAGAAGGAAAAAACCATCGGTACGTTGCGCCATTTCAGAGTTAATTAGCATTGAAGTTAGCCAGTGATGGTGTTGCTAAACATGTTCTTCGTTTGCTTTCCTAAAACCGAACAAGAGACAGATACAAAAACTGGACATGGGACGGTAGTGAGGATCGAATCCGAGCCGAAAGCTGAGTACTCCCGTGCACTATCATGTACGGTATGACAACAATAGATACTAACCGTATCTAGCGGGCCGCTCAAATTTGCGCGCGAAGTCCTGATTGGATAACTTCAATGCCAATTAACTCGGAAACAGTGAAACGTGTTGAATTTTTATCTTATCAATTATTTCTACATCTACATCTACATGACTACTCTGCAATTCACATTTAAGTGCTTGGCAGAGGGTTCATCGAACCACAATCATACTATCTCTCTACTATTCCACTCCCGAACAGCGAGCGGGAAAAACGAACACCTAAACCTTTCTGATCGAGCTCTGATTTCTCTTATTTTATTTTGATGATCATTCCTACCTATGTAGGTTGTGCTCAACAAAATATTTTCGCATTCGGAAGAGAAAGTTGGTGACTGAAATTTCGTAAAAGGTCTCGCCGCGACGAAAAACGTCTATGCTGTAATGACTTCCATCCCAACTCGTGTATCATATCTGCCACACTCTCTCCCCTATAACGCGATAATACAAAACGAGCTGCCCTTCTTTGCACCCTCTCGATGTCCTCCGTCAATCCCACCTGGTAAGGATCCCACACCGCGCAGCAATATTCTAACAGTACAATCTACCCGTAACACCATTAAACCTTCTCAGGTGTTTCTGACCACCCAGCATAGAAAGGTTTGCCTGTCACAAATCTCCTGCAATTGCCTCTTCTTGCCAATGGAATTCTCATCCGTAGGTTGCAGCTTCTGTCTCCATACATCGAAAACTTCCAATACGTGTGGCGAATGCCATTGCTACTGTTGTTCCGAAATGAATTCTCAAACGTCGTTAATGTCAATAGCGGGTACACCTTGCTTGTTTTATTGGTGCTTCAGTGTTAAATTAGGGCCGGCCGGAGTGGCTGAGCGGTTCTAGGCGCTACAGTCTGGAACCGCGCGCAGGTTCGAATCCTGCCTCGGGCACGGATGTGTGTGATGTCCTTAGGTTAGTTAGGTTTAAGTAGTTCTAAGTTCTAGGGGACTGATGACCTGAGAAGTTAATTCCCATAGTGCACAGAGCCATTTGAAACCATTTGTTAAATTAGGAAATTACGCTTGTAATGGAAGTTTTAGTAACTTTAATCCCTCATAAAAGCCAAGGGGATCCACAAGCGAACATTTATTATATGTTATCGACGGTTAACCACGGTTTAGACCACCACTCCTACCATAGTTAATATGTTTCATAGTTTCAGTAGCGAAAGACAATTCGTATGACATGAAAAAAGTTTCAGAGCCACTTTCCGTAGGTTGTGTAAGTAGGCTGTTAAGGTTTTCTTATTGGTAACGCCACGTAGCGCTCTGTATGAAAATCACTGGCTGTGCTGTGTGCAGTCTGTGGCTAGTTTGCATTGTTGTCTGCCATTGTAGTGTTGGGCAGCTGGATGCGAAAAGCGCGTAGCGTTGCGCAGTTGGAGGTGAGCCGCCAGCAGTGGTGGATGTGGGGTGAATTTTGATAGCGGATGATCTGGACGTGTGTCCATCAGAGACAGTACATTTGTAAGATTGGATGTCATGAACTGCTATATATATTATGACTTTTGAACATTATTAAGATAAATACATTGTTTGTTCTCTATCAGATCTTTCATTTGCTGACTTTGCCTATTAGTGGTTAGTGCCTTCAGTAGTTTGAATCTTTTATTTAGCTGGCAGTAGTGGCGCTCGCTGTATTGCAGTAGTTCGAGTAACGAAGATTTTTGTGAGGTAAGTGATTTGTGGAAGGTATAGGTTAATGTTAGTCAGGGCCATTCTTTTGTTGGGATTTCTGAAAGTCAGATTGCGTTGCGCTAAAACTTTTGTGTGTTAGTTTAGTGTTGATCAGAGTAAGTAAAGAGAGAAATGTCTGAGTACGTTCAGTTCTACTCAGCTGTTTGAAAATCAAATAATGTATGAGTTTTTACAGCACTGACAGTCATAATTTTCCAAACGGGACGTTTCATATGGAATCCTGGCAGGGTCGACATATGAAACGACCCGTTTGGAAAATTATGACTGTCAGTGCTGGAAAAACTCTTACATTATTTGATTTTCAAACAGCTGAGCAGAACTGAACGTACTCAAACATTTCTCTCTTTACTTATTCTGATCAACATTAAACTGACACAATATTTTTAGCGCAACGCAATCTGACTCTCAAAAATCCCTACAAAAGAATGGCCCTGACTAACATTAACCTATACCTTTCACAAATCACTTACCTCACAAAAATCTTCGTTACTCGAACTACTGCAACACAGCGAGCGCCAATACCGCCAGATAAAAAAAAAATCAAACTACTGAAGGCACTAACTACTGATAGGCATAGTTAGCAAATGAAAGATTTTGATAGAGAACAAACAATTTATTTACCTTAATAATATTCAAAAGTCATCATATATATCGTCCACTCTCAAAATTCTGCCGTCTCTCTCCCCATATCCACCACTGCTGGCGACTCACCTCCAACTGCGCAACGCTATGCACTGTTCACATCCAGCTGCCCAACACTACAATAGAAAATATTGCAACAATGCCAACCAGCCACAGACTGCACACAGCACAGTCAGTGATTTTCATACAGAGCGCTACGTGGCGTTACCAACATAAAAACCTAAACAGCCTACTTACAACCCTGTCGGCGAAATCGCGTTTCATCCATCCATTCGTAGAGGGCTGTTGTGTGGGTTAATCGGCCACTATCGCTGGCCGAGTTTTCTCTCCAGCACCCGCCCTCTCGTCATTTTTGAGAGCAACCACAACACCTGACAATAAACGTAGTGTTCACTTGTACAAATGCACCGTTCCATTACACTATCAAACGTTCTCCTTACGTAGCGTCGGGCGAATTCCTAATCACGGCCTCGATCAGCGCCCAAAGCGGTCTTCTCACGGGACGTGGAAACGCACGTGGACGAGCAGCCGCTGAAATCTCAGCGTTGAATTCCACTTTCTCTACACCACGAAGCGTGAATTAAACGATCTGACATGTCAAATCTCTTCTTGCTAATGTTTTACATATATTCCTTTCCTAGCCGATTCTCTGGGGAACCTCCTCATTCCTTACCTTATTAGTCCACCTAATTTTTAATATTCTTCTGTAAAACCGCATTTCAGAGACTTCTCTTCTTTTCCCGTCTCCTCACAGTCCATGTTTCGCTACCATACAGTGCTGTTCTCCAAACGTACATTCTCAGAAATTTCTTCCTCAAATTGCGGCCTTCTGATACTAGTAGACTACTCTTGGCCAGGAATACTCCTATTTCCAGTGATGTTCTGGTTTTTATGCCCTCCTTGCTCCTTCAGTCACGGGCTAATTTGCTACTTATGTTGCAGAATTCCTTGACTTCATTTATTCTCGATTCCGACACTCATTTTGTCGCTGTTCTCGTTTCCGACACTCATTAGACTGTTCATTCCATGCAGGAGATCGAGTAGCTCTTCTTCACCTTCACTAAGGAGAGCAATGTCATCAGAGAATCTTATCATTAATATCCTTTCACCTTCAATTTTAATTCCACTCGTGAACCGTTCTTTTATTTCCGTGATTGCTTATTCGATGTATCGGTTGAGTAGTAGGGGTGGAAGAGTACACCACTGTCTTACACTGTTTTTAATCCGAGCACTTCGTCTCCCTCTCTTATTATTCCTTCTTGGCTCTTGTACATATTGTGTAACACCTGTCTTTCCCTGGAGCTTACCCCTAATTTTCCGAGAATTTCGAACATCTTGCACAATTTGACATTGACCAACGCTTTTTCCAGGTCGACAAATCCTGTGAATATGTCTTGATTTCCCTTTTGTCTTGCTTCCATTATCAACCGCAACCTCAGAAAAGCCTCTCTGGTGCCTTTACCTTTGCTAAAACCAAACTATTCGTCATCTAATATATCCTCAATTTTCTTTGCCAATCTTTGTACATTATTCTGGTCATCAGCTTGGATACAAGGTTTTAAGCTGATTGTGCGGTAACTCTGGCACTTGTCAGCTCTTTCAGTCTTCGGAATTGTATGGATGATGTTTTTCCGAAAGTCAGATGGTATGTCACCGATTCATACGTTCTGCACACCAATGTGAATAGTCTTTTTGTTGCTATGCCCTACAATGGTTTTAGAAATTCTGATCGAATGTTGTCTGTCCCTTCTGCCTTATTTGATGTCAAGTCTTCCAAAGCTCTTCTAAATTCTGATTCTAATACTAGGTCCCCTATCTGTTCTATATCTACTCCTATTTCTTCTCCTATCACGTCATCTGACTAGTCTTCTCCCTCCTAGAGGCCTTCAATGTACTCCTTCCACCAATCTGCTCTCTCCTCTGCACTTAACAGTGGAGTTCCAATGGCACTCTTTATGTTACCACCCTTGCTTTTAATTTCATCCAAGGTGGTTTTGACTTTTCTACATGTTGGGTCAGTTCTTCGGACGACTATTTCATTTTTGATTTCTTCGCATTTTTCATGCAGTTATTTCGCCTTACCTCTCCTGCACTTCCTGTCTTTTTTTTCCTTTCATATCGAATTGTATTTCTATATTCCTCAATTTCGCTGAGCATTTTTGTACTTCCTTCTTTTAACGATCAACTGAAGTACTTCTTGTGTTACTCATGGTCTCTTCGCAGTTACCTTCTTTGTACTTATGTTTTTCTCTTCAACTTCCGTGACTGCCCTTTTTAGAGATATCCATTCCTCTTCAACTGAACTGCTTACTGACCTATTCCTTATCGCAGTAGCTATAGCCTCAGAGAACTTCAAGTGCATCTCCTCATTCCTTAATACTTCCGTATACCACTTATTTGGGCATTGGTTTTTGCTGACTAATCTCTTAAACTTCAGGCACACTTCATCACTACTAAATTGTGACGTGAGTGTATATCTACTCGTGGGTACACCTTACTATCCAGTATCTGACTTCGTAATCTCTGTCTGACCACTAGTAATCTAACTGAAATGTTTCTGTTTTTCCCGGCCCTTTCCTAGTATACTTGCTCCTCTTATGATTCTTGAATAGAGCATTCGTTATTACTAACTGAAATTTATTACAGAACTCTATTAGCCTTTCTCCTCTTTAATTTTTCGCACCACGCCCACGTTCTCCCATATCCCTTACTTCTTCTCTTTCCCGTAGAACTTCATTCCAATCCCCCATGACTACTGAATTTTCCTCTCCTTCCACGTACTGCATTACCCGTTCGGTATCCGAATATACTTTCTCTATCTCTTCATCTTCAGCTTGCGACGACGGCATGTTAATCTGAACTATTCTTGTCGGTGTTGGTTTGTTGTCCATTCCGATGAGAACAATCCTATTACTGAACTGTTCACAGTAACTCACACTCTGCCCTACATTCCTGTTCATGACGAATCGTAGTCAAGTTATACACTATACTCATCTGACCACAAATCTTTGTCTTCTTTCTGTTTCATTTCACTGACTCCACTAATAACTAGATTGAGGCTTAAAATATCTCTTTACAGATTTTATAGCTTCCCTACCTCTTTCAGACTTCTCAAATTCCACACCCTGCCTCGTTAGTTAATCAGTTTTGTGTCGTGGTCACGTCCCTCCTAGCAGTCCCGTCCTGGATATCCGAATGAAGGACTATTCCGGAATCTTTTACCAATGGAGAGATCATCGTGACACTTTTTCTTTAGAGGCAACATGTCCTGTGGATACACAGTATGTGCCTTCAGTGCACTAATTTCCAATACCTCCTTCAGCCTCATGCCCTTAATCATTGCTGATTCTTCCGCCTTTAGGTGCAGTTTCCCAACCCAAGTGCAAAAGATTGCCCTGAACGTGCGTCCACTTATCCGCCCTGTTAGATAAGGCTGTCGGCAGAATAAGGGGGACTTCTTATCCCAGAAGGCTTCGTTAGCCATTGATGATGATTGTAAGCCGAGAGCTGAGGGTTGGTGGGGTTCGAACCCGGGACCAAGGACGTTTTGAGTAGCAGTGAAAGACGCTGCCACAGACCACCGGCTAACGCAGCTACCGTATGTGCGTCCATTTTTATACAGAGACTGCGTGGTTTGAGAGCGACAAGTGCCGATAATGGACGCTGGAGGGCTGTGCGAGCGCCAGCAACGTTAACCAGCTCGTACCGTGTGCTGACGGCGTTGTCTGTTGTCAGGTCGGATCTCCCGTCCACGTAAACGTTAGCTGTCTCGTCGCGTGGGAGGACGCTATAGCGCTGTGCGGTGCGCGTGGTAAATGATGCGTCGTATCGCTCTGAAGAGTACCTATGAAAAAGTTGCTGGCATACTTGTATCAAGTCTACTCGTAGCTATACCTGTACTACACTACTGGACATTAAAATTGCTACACCACGAAGATGACGTGCTACAGACAGGAAATTTAGCCGACGGGAATAAGATGCTGTGATATCGAAATGATTAGCTTTTCAGAGCATTCACACAAGGTTGGCGCCTTTGGCGTCGCCTACAACGTGCTGACCTGAGGAAAGTTTCCAACCGATTTCTCGTACACAAACAGCACTTGACCGGCGTTGCCTTGTGAAACATTGTCTCATGTAAGGAGGGGAAATGCGTACCATCACGTTTCCGACTTTGATAAAGGTCGAATTGTAGCCAATCGCGATTGCGGTTTGTCGTATCGCGACATTGCTGCTCGCGTTGGTCGAGATAGAATGACTGTTAGCAGAATATGGAATCGGTGGGTTCAGAAGGGTAATACGGAACGTCGTGATGGATCCCAACGGCCTCGTATCACTAGCAGTCGAGATGACAGGCATCTTATCCGCATAGTAACGTATAGTACAGCCACGTCTCGATCCGTGAGTCAACAGATCGGGACGTTTGCAGCAGCATGGACTATTAGCTCGGAGACCATGGCAGCGGTTACCCTTGACGCTGCATCACAGACAGGTGCGCTTGCGATGTTGTACTCAACCTGGGTGCACGAATGGCAAAACGTCAATTTTTCGGATGAATCCAGGTTCTGTTTACAGCATCATGATGGTCGCATCCGTGTTTGGCGACATCGCGGTGAATGCACATTGGAAGCGTGTATTCGTCATCGCCATACTGGCGTATCACCCGGCGTCATGGAATGGGGTGCCATTGATTACACGTCTCGATCACCTCTTGTTCGGATTGACGGCACTTTGAGCAGTGGACGTTACATTTCAGATGTGTTACGACCCGTGGCTCTACCCTTCATTCGATCCCTGCGAAACTCTACATTTTTGCAGGATAATGCACGACCGCATGTAAAGGCCTTTCTGGATACAGAAAATGTTCAACTGCTGCCCTGACCAGCACATCTGCAGATCTCTCACCAACTGAAAACGTCTGGTCAATGGTGGCTGAGCAACTGGCTCGTCACAATACGCCAGTCACTACTCTTGGTATCGTGTTGACGCTGCATGGGCAGCTGTACCTGTACACGCCATGCAAACTCTGTTTGACTCAATGCCCAGGCGTATCCAGGCCGTGGTTGTTCTGGGTACTGACGTCTCAGGAACTATGCATCCAAATAGCGTGAAAATGTAGTCACATGTCAGTCCTAGTATAATATATTTGTCCAATGAATAACCGTTTATCATCTGCATTTCCTTCTCGTGTAGCAATTTTAATGGCCGGTAGTGTATTAGCGGCAGTCAAATAGATACCCAGCATTCACCGCACGGGACTATGGAATGGTACCACTGAAAAGTAATCACCTCACGCACTAAGACTTTCATCCCACTAGGAGAGGAGACGATCGACTCCTGTTTCGTAGACCGCTGTCGGCTGCCGATGATCCACAACCGTATCCACACTTGCACTTCCACGTCCTCCTGAAACCAACGTCCACTGATGTCTTTCTTCAGGTCGCCAAAGATGTGAAAATGACACTCCTGGCTGTGCGGAGGATGTTGCAGTGTTTGACAACCAAATCGTCGGAGCGTAGCCTACGTCCAGTTGGCTGTAAGGAGTGCTTTGACTTTATGCCGCGTCGCAGTTTCTGCGGAGTGTCTTCATAGCGGTGCACATTGATTGTAGCTCCACGATCGAGGAACTCGACGAGCTGAGGGATCATCCTGTTGCACGGATAGGCCTGTCCCCACGCTGTCAATCAGACTGTGCTGGTGTACCCCGTCGCCAGCAGACCGGTCGGCACGAGGAAACACTGTGTAGCAGGCGCCGAACTAGGCGAGCCTATGACGAGAGAAGACCAAGACACGCCCCTGGCTACGCGCCGACAACGCCCCCTGGGCAGCGTGCACACAGGCCGGTGCCGCCGACCGACCTGTCTCAATTGCTCAATCTCAGTGCCTCTGTGCGTCTCATCCGGACTCAGTTCGCACTGCACCTCAACACGTCGCACTGTACTCCAGTCTTCCACAGTGATAGTCGTAGCCTCGCACCTTAGCTACCTGTGAAGGAACATAAGTCACTGTGTATAGCTGTGGTATGGACAAGATTCAAGAATTAGCACATTTTATTTGATTACTGTTAATCACAGAACTCCAGACTGGACATCACTGAAGTTGAGTACTCAACTGGTTCCTGTAATAAAGTTCTTTTAACCACTTGTGTATTTTGTGCTGTAGTGAGAGGGAGCTGGCCACCCACCTATCCTACCATCCTCTCCTCATCCAGCCAGGAGCCACAAAATATTACAAGGGGGGGAACAGCCACAACACAGACGAAGGCTATGCTTTGGCGATTTGATTGGCAAACACTGCAACATTCTCTGCGCAGCCCGGATCTTTCACCATGTGATTTGCAGATCTTTAGCGACCTGAAGAAAGGCATCCGTGGACGTCAGTTTCAGCAGGACGAGGAAGTGCAAGATTGGATGTGGTTGTGGATCCGTAAGCTACAAACAAAAACTGATCGTCCCGTCTCCCAGTGGAATAAATGTACTAAAGCGTGTGGTGATTACTTTTGAATAGAGTCACTCTATGGTACCGTTCTGGCGGATGTTCGGTTCTCATTTGACAGCCCATCACAAAATACTTATTAAAGACACTGGTTTGTCCCAGTACCTAAATTTGGAGCCTTCGGAGTCTCGTTATGTGATCGTGGATATTTACAGTCTCATTCTAATTCCTAAGTAAAGGGGACAAAAAAAAAATTGTCAACCCAGGACTCATGAGGCTAATACCGTGTAATACCGCTTCTAGCATTTCACTAAGACCGCCTGTAAGTTTGTTCAGGTATGTTGCACCCAAGTGAAACCAATCACTGATGATTAGATCCCGTACAACAACCAAATTTCGGAGATACTGACTGCTTGTTTCGTTCATTATTTCAAATCCCCCCACAAATTTTGTGTGCAATTAAGATCGGATAATTCAGCAGGTCTGTCGAGACGCGAGAATGTACCTGAGTGTTCGTTAGACCGCGGCCCTGTCAGCACAAGTGTTGTCATCTTGGAAGACGGGAGTGTCCACAACATATTCACATCGTAGATGTAAAGGAAAGGGCAACACCTGCTCAAAGAGAAGGCTGACACAGGCACATCCTCGTTCACGTGCACGGTATGAAGCACCAACAGGTAGGACTACTTTATTCACTGGGTGGTCATGGGCATGTCCAAGCACGACAGGTCTCTCTGCGATTCTGTGACATGTCCACGGCTTCAGATCATAGTGTACTGTTTCTATACAGCTGACAATCATTTACCAGGTGTAGCGGTATGAAATGAGCGTTAAGAAACAAATGTGTCGATATAGAACATTTGTTGTGAACGAGCCTTAATTTTTTTTTGTTTGGTTGGTGTGACACCTGTCAAAGATATTTAGTATACATCAAGTCGTGGAACAAACAACATCATATGTTTTCATCGTATTAATAATGTCGAATTTTGTACCAGAAAGCGAAGATTTGCGGAAAGCATTAATTTTTTGTTTCCATTTGAAAAAAAGTGCTGCAGAGTCTCATCGAATGCTTGTCGAGGCATATGGTGATCATGCTCTATCAGAAGCAACATGCAAAAGATGGTTCCAACGGTTCAGAAATAATGTTTTTGATGTTAGAAATGAAGCACGTGGAAGACCACTAAAAAGCTTCGAAGACGCCGTATTGCTAGCAATATTGGATGAAGATGATACGTTGAGTCAGAATCAAATGGCAGCAATGCTAAATATTGCACAACATACAATTTCTGAGCGTTCGAAAGCAATGGGAAAGGTCCAAAAGGTTGGGAAATGGGTGTCACATGAATTGAATGAAAGACAGATGGAAAACCGAAAAACCATTTGTCAAATTTTGCCTCAAAGACATGAAAGAAAATCAGTTTTGCATCGAAATGTTAATGGCGATGAAAAATGGGTTTATTTTAAGAATCCTAAACGGGAAAAATCATGGGTTAATCCGGGACAACCATCAACATCGACTGCAAAACCAGATCGATTCGGCAAGAAGACAATGCTCTGTTTTTGGTGGGATTAGAAAGGTGTGGTGTATCATGAGCTTCTAAAAAACTGTGAAACTGTGAATACTAATCCTTACAGACAACAAATGATCGATTTGAAGTATGCATTGATCGAAAAAAGGCCAGAATGGGCCAGAAGACATGGTAAAGTAATTTTTCTACTCGACAATGCACCTGCTCACAAAGCAAAACTGGTTCAGGATACAATCAAAACACTTGGCTGGGAGCTGCTACCCCACTTGCCGTATTCACCAGACTTTCCCCTTCCGACTACCGTTTGTTTTCATCAATGGGACACGCATTGGCTGAGGAACACTTCGATTCCTAAGAAGAAGTCGAAAATTGGGTGTCTGATTGGTTTGCTTCAAAAGACGAACATTTCTATTGGCATGGTGTCCGCAAATTGCCAGAAAGGTGGTCAAAATTTATAGAAAGCAATGGTCAGTATTTTAATAAAATGTTTTTACTTTTAAATTCAAAATTAGTGTTTAATTTTCACAAAAAAACCCTCATTTCATACCGGTACACCTGGTACACACCTCTTCACTGCCATGGAGTGTCACGTGACCGCCTGGTACCAGCTGTACACCGCCTACGGTGCTCCAAAGGGCCCAGTGGCGCTGACTAACATTTTATGCGGTGACCTTATCAAGTGCAGTTAGTAGCTGGCACAGCGGCGGTGCCATGTGAGTCACGTGCGTCTGAGGGCCATGTTTTCCACGCTGGTGTAGGTTGTGTCTTTTGAAACTGCCCTGCTTACAGCTTCTGGTATTACGTGCCTTAGCCACCAGCCCACCGACTACCTGCTCTTGGTGAGAAATATTAAGTTCTTGTAAGTAGCCGCCATCCGATAATGAGTCAGAACGTGTTCTTGGTAGACAAGTGACTGCAGAGCAAAAGAATTTTTTAAACATTTTATAAGACTTGCAGTTGCAGTACAAAGTGCCCAGCATTTTTACTTTAGTCGTTTTCAGCGTATGAAACGAGCGAGATATGTTCCATTTGCAGTGAGTGGAGAGCTGAACCTGATGGTAGGCAGTGAGAAACTGAACCTAATAACTACAGTACTTACTGTTAAGGTTGTGAACCAATTACATAGATCAAGTACTGTTTGGCTTTCCTCGTCCCAAGAGTTCTGTCTATTCAGAGAGGTTTCACCCATATACCTTTGACATAAATGGTCCACAACGGACTTTGTGCATATACGCGGTTTTAATATTTTAACTTACATTTATTGCACTGAACATGGCCAAACAGTGACGGAAATGTGGATATGCAGTAAATACTATCTGAAACTGATTGCTACACCCTTTACTACTTGAGAAATGGTTTTATTTCTTTTAGTTGAGGGTGTCGTCCTGGACAGTAAATAATTACCTTTGTATTCTTCAATGAAAAGGGAATGAAAATAAAATTTCTTTAGAGAAGTGTCTGTTTTAGATGACGAATGAACAAACAATGCCGCATTCATCAGTTCATCATTCTCTTCTGAAATTTAGGGCTCCGGCTTCCAGTAGTCCCTCTATTTTTAGAGCGGCTTCATTAATGTTGTGGAAGGTACAAACGGTATTATTAACTAGTTCATCAACTGGTGCCAGAGGAATATCTCACTGGAGGGCCCATTTTGTAGCCGGATGGTTGTCAACCCCTCCTTCCACTTCCAAAACACGCATTTGTACACGACACAATAAGAGATTCAAATGGGTGTGAAATCTTATGGGAGTTAACTGCTAAGGTCATCAGTTCCTAAGCTTACACACTACTTAACCTAAATTATCCTTAGGACAGACACACACACCCATGCCCGAGGGAGGACTCGATCCTCCGCCGGTATCAGCCGTACAGTCCGTGACTGCAGCGCCTAAGACCGCTCGGCTAATCCCGCGAGGCAATAAGAGATTCGTGGAATATTTGTAGAATTACGGGATAGTAAGAGGCGAACATTTACAGTAAGTGAACATCCGGTTGCCGACGTTTGGTTAGGATTTCAGGCGGTATCAGTTTCTGGTCGATTCGCCTGCTTGTTAGACAGCCAGTGGTGCAGAATTATGTTTTGGCAGTCAAGTGGTTCCTGCACTCAACCACTAGGCGAATTACATTGCACAACAGAATTTAAGGTCACGTTTCCGAAACCCCGCAACTGTTTTTCATTACGACTCATAAGTTTGAAATTTGTGTCAAAGATGCCTGCGACCTCCGTTTGTAATAGCGCAAAAGCGCGGCGCCCTGCGACATCTCCTTCGGGCTCGGTGGCACTTCAAACAACAATGTGTCGACCCATGCGAAAAAAAGGCCACAACCCAGAAGTTCATGTGAGGTGTAAAGTGGGTTAATAATGTCACACTAGTAGCACTAAGTTGCACCACAGTTCTGCCAAACGCTACAGTGGACATGTCGCACGATGGGGAGGTAGTCGCACGCTCTCTTACCCCCGTTCCATTTCTCTTTTTGGCGCCTACTTGATGGAGGTTAGAACCGCGACGCCAAAGTTGATATTAAGCAGTTATCTTACGGGTCGCCGAGGAAAATATTTCAGACGTGAAAAGGTTCCAGGGGGTGGCATACAGGACGTTAAAGAAACCACTCCATCGCGTGAGGCGTTGTTTCCCGCAGATATCGTTGTCGAAAACAACAGTCGGCAGTGCGATGATCGTCAGGACGAGAGGTACTCGACACATCTTCAACGATGTTGACAACCCACGGACACACCAACACTTCTTTCAATACATTCTTGGCCACAGTCCCCAATGTACATGATCGCACCTATTTGAAGTACATCTACATATTCATCTACATTTGTACTCCGCAAGCCACCCAACGGTGTGTGGCGGAGGGCACTTTACGTGCCACTGTCATTACCTCCCTTTCCTGTTCCAGTAGCGTATGGTTCGCGGGAAGAACGACTGTCTGGAAGCCTCCGTGCGCGCTCGAATCTCTCTAATTTTACATTCGTGATCTCCTCGGGAGGTATAAGTAGGGGGCAGCAATATATTCGATACCTCATCCAGAAACGCACCCTCTCGAAACCTGGACAGCAAGCTACACCGCGATGCAGAGCGCCACTCTTGCAGAGTCTGCCACTTGAGTTTGCTAAACATCTCCGTAACGCTATCACGCTTACCAAATAACCGTGTGACGAAACGTGTCGCTCTTCTGTGGATCTTCTCTACCTCCTCTGTCAACCCGACATGGTACGGATCCCATACTGATGAGCAATACTCAAGTATAGGTCGAACGAGTGTTTTGCAAGCCACCTCCTTTGTTGATGGACTACACTTTCTAAGGACTCTCCCAATCAATCTCAACCTGGTGCCCGCCTTACCAACAATTAATTTTATATGATCATTCCACTTAAAATCGTTCAGTACGCATACTCCCAGATATCTTACAGAAGTAACTGCTACCACTGTTTGTTCTGCTATGATATAATCATACAATGAAGAAACCTTCTTTTTATGTATTCGCAATACATTACATTTGTCTATGTTAAGGGTCAATTGCCACTCCTTGCACCAAGTGCCTATCCGCTGCAGATCTTCCTGCATTTCGCTAAAATTTTCTAATGCTGCAACTTCTCTGTATACTACAGCATTATCCACGAAAAGCCGCATGGAACTTCCGACACTATCTACAAGATCATTTATATATATTGTGAAAAGCAATGGTCCCATAACACTCCCCTGTGGCACGCCAGAGGTTTCTTTAACTTCTGTAGACGATTCTCCAGTGCGAACGACATGCTGTGTCCTGTTTGCGAAAAACTCTTGAGTCCAGCCACACATATGGTATGATATTCCGTAGGCTCTTACTTTATTTATCAGGCGACAGTGCGGAAGTGTATCGATCGCCTTCCGGAAAGTCAAGGAAAATTGCATCTTGGAACGTCCCCTTAGAAAAATTATACATAACTGTGCTTAAACTGACTCACAATATTTTTAGCGCAACGCAATCTGACTTTTAATAATCCCTACAAAAGAATGGCCTTGACTAACATTAACCTATACCTTTCACAAATCACTTACCTCACAAAAATCTTCATTACTCAAACTACTGCAATACGGCGAGCGCCACTACTGCCAGCTAAATAAACGATTCTAACTGCTGAAAGCACTATCTACTGATAGCCATAGTTAGCAAATGAAAGATTTTGATAGAAAACAAACAATAGTGTTCAAATCATAATATATATATCAGTTCATGACATCCAGTCTTACAAATTCACTGTCTCTGTCCAGATCATCCGCTCTCCAAAACCCGCCATCTCACTCCCCACATCCACCACTGCTGGCGGCTCATCTCCAACTGCGCAACGCTACGCGCTGTTAACAGCCAACGGACCAACGCTACAATGGCAAACAACAATGCAAACCAGCCACAGACTGCACTCAGCACAGCCAGTGATTTTCATACAGAGCATTACGTGGCGTTAACTATATAAAAACCTAAACAGCCTACTTACAATCTACCTGGGAGACTGTATCTAATATTTTCTGGGTCTCATGAACAAATAAAGCGAGTTGAGTCTCAGACGATCGCTGTTTTCGGAATCCATGTCGATTCCTACAGAGTAGTACAGTGTGGCAGCAATTTTCGCTCTGGTTTACAGGGCGGAACCAGGAGGGGCAGTTGAAAATCATTCGACGCAGTTTGATCGTGATTCGAAGCAGCAAAAGATGCTCATGCCTTTCTAGGTCTCCTCCTCTGGCGTGGTCATGGAAGTGTGTGACACTGACACATACATGAGTAAAACAGAAAAGATTCACTATACGTGTTCTGGTTCAGCAACACCATGAGCGCGACCCGGCCACATTTGCTGAGCACTTTAAAAATACGACTGTACAAGAAAAGCTCGTAACGAGAGCCCTGGCCACCTACTGGTGGACATGCTGGATAGGAGATGTGTCAAGGGGTTGCCTGCTTACGGGCGCCTAGGGCTCTCGTCACGGTTCTTCTCTGTAAGGGTACGTCTACAAAGCCCTCCACAAACATGGGTGGCATTGAGAGTGTTGCCGAACTGGGAGATCTTAGAGAGGCTCTCTGCCGCTTTATTCACGCACGTATCAATGTCGCAACCCTCCAAGATCATCCCACAAGAGGGCACAAAACAGGAGGGCTGAAAAAGCATTAGAACCCTTTGCTGCTTCAGATGCATTCGTATTCATTCAAATGGTTTCTAACGGCGTCTAGCGCGTCCACACTGTGCACCAGACAAAAAATGTGGTCGCAATGCACTCCAAATGAACCCCCCACCCTTCCACCCACCTTGCTGCTTATATTTCAATCTGTTACATTCCTCCTTATAGGTATCATTTCTTTCATATTACTTACTGTTGG
This sequence comes from Schistocerca gregaria, assembly GCF_023897955.1. Taxonomy (NCBI): domain Eukaryota; kingdom Metazoa; phylum Arthropoda; class Insecta; order Orthoptera; family Acrididae; genus Schistocerca; species Schistocerca gregaria. The sequence continues at coordinate 500,897,853 of NC_064926.1, read as the reverse complement.
CGGTAAGGGTAAAATACAGGGAGCGAAAGGCTATTTACAATTTGTACAGAAACCAGATGGCAGTTATAAGAGTCGAGTGGCATGAAAGGGAAGCAGCGGTTGGGAAGGGAGCGAGACAGGGTTGTATCCTGTCGTCGATGTTATTCAATCTGTATATTGAGCAAGCAGTAAAGGAAACAAAAGAAAGATTGGGAGTAGAAATTAAAATCCATGGAGAGGAAATAAAAAATTGAGGTTCGCCGATGACATTGTAATTCTGTCAGAGACAACAAAAGACTTGGAAGAGCAGTTGAAGGGAATGGACAGTGTCTTGAAAGGAGGATATAAGATGAAGATGAACAAAAGCAAAACGAGGATAATGAAATGTAGTCGAATTAAGTAGGGGTATGCTGAGGGAATTAGATTGGGAAATGCGACACTTCAAGCAGTAAATGAGTTGTGCTATTTGGGAAGCAAGATAACTGATTATGGTCGAAGTAGGGAGGATATTATATGTAGAATGGCAATGGGAAGAAAAGGATTTCTGAATTCGTTACCATCGAGTGTAGAACTAAGTATCAGGAAGTCCTTTCTGGAAGTATTTGTATGGAGTGCAGCCATGCATGGAGGTGAAACAGTTTAGAGAAGAAGAGAATAAAGCTTTTGAAATGTGATGCTGCAGAAGAGTGCTGAATATTAGATGGGTAGATCACTTAACTAATGGGGAGGTATTGAATAGAATTGGGGAAAAGAGGAGTTTGTGGCACAACTTGACAGGAAGAAGGGACCGGTTGGGAGGACATGTTCTGAGGCATAAAGGGATCACAAATTTAGCATTGGAGGGCAATGTGGAGGGTAAAAACGTAGAGGGAGACCAAGAGATGAATACACTAAGCAGATTCAGAAGGATGTACGTTGCAGTAGGTACTGGGAGATAAAGAAGCTTGCACAGGATGGAGAGCCCCATCAAACCAGTCTCAGAGCATTCATACAAGATTGGCACCGGTGGCGACACCTACAACGTGTTGACATGAGGAAACTTTCCAACCGATTTCTCATACACAATCAGCAGTTGACCGGCGTTGCCTGGTGAAACATTGTTATGATGCCTAGTGTAACGAGAAGAAATGCGTGCCATCACGTTTCGCGACTTTCATAAAGGTCGGAATGTAGACTATCGCGATTGCGGTTCATCGTATCGCGACAATGCTGCTCGCGTTGGTCGAGATCCAATTACTGTTAGCAGAATATGGAATCGGTGGGTTCAGGAGGCTAATACGGAACGCCGGGCTGGATCCCAACGGCCTCGTATCACTAGCAGTCGAGATGACTGGCATCTTACCCGCATGGCTGTAACGGATCGTGCAGCCACGTCTCGATCCCTGAGTCAACAGATGGGGACGTTTGCAAGACAACAACCATCTGCACGAACATTTCGACGACGTTTGCAGCAGCATGGACTATCAGCTCGAAGACCATGCCTGCGGTTACCCTTGAGGCTGCATCACGGACAGGAGCGCCTGTGATGGTGTACTCAACGATGAACCTGGGTGCACGAATGGAAAAACGTCGTATTTTTGGATGAATCCAGGTTCTGTTTAAAGCATCATGATGGTCGCATCCGTGTTTGGCGACATCGCGGTGAACGCACATTGGAAGCGTGTATTCGTCATCGCCATACTGGCGTATCACCCGGCGTGATGGTATGGGGTGCCATTGGTTACACGTCTCGGTCATCTCTTGTTCGCACTGACGGCACTTTGAACAGCGGACGTTACATTTCAGATGTGTTACGACCCGTGGCTCTACCCTTCATTCGATCCCTGCGAAACCCTACATTTCAGCAGGATAATGCACGACCGCATGTTGCAGGTCGTGTACGGGCCTTCCTGGATACAGAAAATGTTCGACTGGTGCCCTGGCCAGCACATTCTCCAGATCTCTCACCAATTGGAAACGTCTTGTCAATGGTGGCTGAGCAACTGGCTTATCACAAGACGCCAGTCACCACTCTTGATGAACTGTGGTATGGTGTTGAAGCTGCATGGGCAGCTGTACCTGTATACGCCATCCAAGGTTCGTTTAACTCAATGCCCAGGCGTATGAAGTCCGTTACTACGGCCAGAGGTTGTTGTTCTGTGTACTGATTTCTCAGGATCTATGCACCCAAATTGCCTGAAAATGTAATCACACGTGAGTTCTAGTAAAATATGTCGTCCAATGAATAGCCGTTTATCATCTGCATTTCTGCTTGGTGTAGGAATTGTAATGGCCAGTAGTGTACTTCGCACACACGTGATGGCCATGGGTTGGCAGCTGCGGTCCCTGACGGCCCTCGGTGCAGTTAGTGCTGCCGAGCCTCGCAGCTGCTGCTCTGCGAGCGGATTATCGATTGTGGTGCGGTACTACAGTCTGTTTGGACCCGTGAGTACCGTCACCACAGTTATGAGCTGATCCGTGCGGCTCTATATTAACACGTTTTACTAAGCAGTTGACTTCATACACTGTTATCTGGTACATTCCCGTATTCATTTGCAAGTTCTTCTTCTGCTGCCTAATGCACATACATGCAAATAATTAGCACTGTTTACCTGAACCTCCTCGCTCTTTATGTGCCACATGAGTTTAACGCCTTCTGCCCCCCGCATCTCTCCTTCCTCTCCCATTTTTCCTATTTTTAATAGTTTTATACTGCCTTGATTGTGTCTATCAAGAATTTAACTTCCTGTATCGGGCACTGGCTGCTCAGTCCGACTCTGCGGACACTCATTCGCGCAGTAAGCGCCACACCTCACATAGTTTTTCTCCGTTGTCAGTTCCTGCGCGTCTTAGTCAGTAGGCTCATGTCATGATCGTACTAAGTGTGTGCTGGAACCTGTTGCACGTGTCTTACGATAAAACCACACAGTGTTGGGTTACTTCCTTCGTTATGCATTTCGCCTATTGATACTTATGGGTGACATGCACGTTGTACGAGACAAGAACCTTGTGGCTTCATCATCCGTTTGTCCACTTTCCTCCTGAAGAAGACCAATTTATACTTCTCAGAACCATGGAAAGGATTTGTAAACCTTGGTTGGCTCTTATTTTCCAGTCCTAACAAGTTGAAATATGAGTGTTATTTGGAGAGGAAACATCTAATTGAAACAATGGCAATGATGCACTAAAACCAGCGGAAACATGTCGAATAATTTTTGTAGTTTGAAAAAATATCAAATAGCGAATTTGCAAAAAATAAATTAAAAAAGAAAAAAATGAAACCGGACTACTAAATACATAGTTCTGCACGTCTGGCGGACCAGTAACAGTTTGATGTCGCTTGTGGTCGACATTATGCTATCGTAACACCGTGTTCATCTTCTCGAAATGATCGCCCTTTATCCACGCCAACATCCAACTATAATTTTGTTCTCTATAATCAAAAACACTGTGCAATCGGCGCAATAAAGTGACTAACGAGATGACGCTGCTTATGCAGTAATCGAGTCCCTTTGAAGTATGCCGCCCGTGTAGCTGTCACATGTGAATTACTTGGGATGCACTCGGCAGCGCGGCGGTGTCAGAGTAATTTAGTCGCTGCAACAAGTGGAGGGATTATCTTTAGTGACAGCCGTCTGTGTGACGTCACTGCTATCGAACGACACTGACGTGAGAAGCAAGTTGCGATGCAGTAGAGTGCACGCTGTCTGCTGTCCGCCGCTTGCGTTAGCCCGAGAGCCACAAGCTACACTACTGGCCATTAAAACTGCTACACCGAGAAGAAATGCGGATGATAAACGGGTATTCATTGGACAAATGTATTATATTACAACTGACATGTGATTACATTTTCACGCAATTTGGGTGCATAGATCCTGAGAGACCAATACCTAGAACAACCACCTCTGGCCGTAATAACGACCTTAATACCCCGGGTCATAGAGTCAAACAGAGCTTGGATGGCGTGTACAGGTACAGCTGCCCGTACAGCTTCAGCACGACACCTCAGTTCATTAAGAGTAGTGACTGGCGTCATGTGACGAGCCAGTTGCTCGGCCTCCACTGACCAGACGTTTTCAGTTGGTGAGAGATCTGGAAAATGTGATGGCCAGGGCAGCAGTCGAACATTTTCTTTATCCAGAAAGGCCCGTACAGGACCTGCAATATGCGGTCGTGCATTATGCTGCTGAAATGTAGGATTTCGCAGGGATAGAATGAAGGGTAGAGCCATGGGTCGTAACACATCTGAAATGTAGCGTCCACTGTTCAAAGTGCCGTCAATGCGATCAAGAGATGACCGAGACGAGTAACCAATGGCACCCCATACCATCAAACCAGTATGCCGATGACGAATACACACTTCCAATATGCTTTCACTTCACCAAAAACGGATGCGACCATCATGATGCTGTAAACAGAACCTGGATTTATCCGAAAAAATGATGTTTTGCCATTCATGCACCCAGGTTCGTCGTTGAGTACACCATCGTAGGCGCTTCTGTCTTTGATGCTACGTCAACAGTAACCGCAGGCATGGTCTCCGAGCTGATAGTCCATGCTTCTGCAAACGTCGTCGAACTGTTCGTGCAGATGGTTGCTGTTTTGCAAAAATCTCCATCTGTTGACTCAGGGATCGAGACGTGGCTGCACGGTCCGTTTCAGCCATGCGGATAAGATGCCTCTCATCTCGACTGCTAGTGATACGAGGCCGTTGGGATCCAGCATGGCGTTCCGTATTACCCTCCTGAACCCACCGATTCCATATTCTGCTAACAGTAATTGGATCTCGACCAACGCGAGCAGCAATGTCGCGATACGATAAACCGCAATCGCGATAGTCTACATTCCGACCTTTATGAAAGTCACGAAACGTGATGGCACGCATTTCTTCTCGTTACACGAGGCATCATAACAATGTTTCACCAGGCAACGCCGGTCAACTGCTGATTGTGTATGAGAAATCGGTTGGAAAGTTTCCTCATGTGAGCACGTTGTAGATGTCGCCACCGGCGCCAACCTTGTGTGAATGCTCTGAAAAGCTAAACATTTGCATATCACAGCATCTTCTTCCTGTCGGTTAAATTTCGCGTTTGTAGCACGTCATCTTCGTGGTGTAGCAATTTTAATGGCCAGTTGTGTTATAGAAGTCAGCTACCAACACCAACAATACGTTTTAAGACACAGATGATTTTCCTAGATTGTGGGATACGTTTAAGGTTATATTGCTGACATACGAATTCGCACTATAACATAAATTTCGTGTTATTGTTGTGGGGCGTCAAGTAAACTCGCAGTACTGCCAGAGGTTTCGAAAATCCCCACAGAACTCTTCGCGTCTGTCCTCTGTCACAACGTGTAAAGGGACGCAAGTGTAGGTAGAAACAGGTCAGGCGTCAGGATTGTAAACATGTTTTCTGCTGGAATGGATCGACCAATGAATATTCGAGTTTGAAATGTTTATTTATGCTACCTGTGAGGTTTAGAGCTTTGTGGCCCTCTCTTACATCCCTGCTAATGTCTTCATAGAATTAATGCAACAATGTTTCAGCACATGAGCTGTAAATAATAGCAATAACGTTAATAATAGCAGTAATACACTGAGGTGAGTAAAGTCATGGGATAGTAATACAGATGGCGGTAGTATAGCGTACACAAATTTAAAAAAAAATGCAATGCATTGGAAAAGCAGTCATTTGTACTCGGGTGATTCAGGTGAAAATGTTTTCAACGTGTGACGGCACGGCGGTAATCAACAGATTTTGAACGCGGGACGGTAATTCGGGCTAGACGCAAGGGACATTCCATTTCGGAAATCGTTAGAGAATACAATATTGCGAAATCCACAGTATCAAGAGTATGCCGAGAGTACTAAACTTGGCTCTTTCAACGGACAACGCAGTGGCCGATGACCTTCACTTAACGACATAGAGTAGCAGGGTTTGCTTAGAATTGTCAGTGCTAATAGATAAGCAGTTCTGTGTTAAATACCTGTAGTTATCAATGTGAGTCGTACGGCGAACCTGACTGCTGGGATAGTACGGCGAAATATGGCGTCATCGGGCTATGGCAATAGACCACCGACCCGAGTGCCTTTGCTAACAGCACGACATCGAAACATCCTGGCATATTAAAATTCTGTGCCGGACCGAGACTGGAACTCGAGACCTTTGCCTTTCGCGGGCAAGTGCTTCACCGTCTGAGCTACCCAAGCACGACTCACGACCCGCCCTCACAGTTTCAATTCTGGCAGTTTCATGTCAGTGCACACTCCGCTGCAGAGTGAAAATCTCATTCTGGAAGCACGATATCACTTGCATCGCCTCCCCAGATTTCGTGGCCATATCAGTTGGACCCCACACGACTAGAGAATAGTGGCCTGGTCACATAAATCACGATTTCAGTAGGTAAGAGCTGATACTAGGATATTCGAATGTGGTGCAGACTCGACGAAGCCACGGACTCTAGTTGTCAACAAAACACTGTGGAAGCTGATGGTAGCTTCATAAAACTGTAGGTTGTGTTTACATGGTATGGACTGGGTCCTGTGGTGAAACTAAATCGATCAGTGACTGGAAATGATTACGTTCGGCTACTTGAAGACCATTTGCAGGCATTGTGCACTTCATGTTGCCAAACAACGGTGTCATGTCAGCGGGCCACAGTTGTAGATATGGCGAATGATATGACCCTCCAGATCGACAGACATGAATCTCATCGACGATTTATGGGACTTACCCAGAGCTTAGTTCGTGCGCAACAACCTGCGCTGGTAATGCTTTCGGAATTATGGATGGCTATAGAGTCAACGTGGCTCAATATTTCTGCAGGGGCTTCTAAAGACTTGTTGAGCCCATGTAACGTGGAGCTGCTACCCTGCGCTGGGCAAAAGGAGGCCCTACAAGATATTAGGGGCTATCCCATGACAATGGGGGTATCCCATGACTATGGGGGTATCCCATGACTATGAGGGTATCCCATGACTATGGGACACCCCCTAATATCTTGTAGGGCCTCCTTTTGCCCAGCGCAGGGTAGCAGCTCCAGGTTACATGGGCTCAACAAGTCTTTAGAAGTCTCCTGCACAAATTTTTATCCACGTTGCTTTTTCAGCCATCCATACCTGCGAAAGCATTGCCGGTCCAGGATGTAGTGCACGAACTGAGCTCTGGATTAAGTCCCATAAATCGTCGACGGGATTCATGTCGGTCGATTTGGATGGCAAATCATTCGCTATATCAACAGTAGTGGCCTGGTGACATGACACCGTTGTTTGGCAACATGAAGTCCACGATGCCTGCAAATGGTCTTCAAGTAGCCGAGTGTAGTTGTAATGATCAATGTACCATAGTCCACTCATTAACACTGTTTCAAGTCACTTTCGGTTAACGTTTTCTCGCATAAGAGGGACGAAATAAGAGCAGAAATTCACAGCAGCAACACTGAAGAAATCAGATCTGGAGAAAAAGTGCACTGATTCGTTGAAGAACGAAAAACATTAAAGACCGGCGGATGAGATAGGAGTCGGCTACTTACGAATGTCAATAGGATTTTCATCTGTTTTATATTAATTTCAATGATACTTTCCATATTTATTTAATTTTATTTTGATGCTCATATGATGTACATGCAATCGATTTCGGGACGAGATCTCAAGATGAGATAATATTGTCTTGAAATCGATTGTACAACATGAAGTAAACATTTAAATTAAATAACACATACAGCTGTAGCAGAACCGACTTTCATTGGAATAAACAAAGTAGATACTCTTGAGCAAAGCCGAGACAGTACCAACAGTGTGGCAGAAATACTGGTTCGCCGTTTTACCGAAGACAGACGGCTTTGAGACACAGAGAGTTAAGCTTCGCTGATGTCAACACGTAGCCTAAATCTATAATAATAATCCGAAATTGGTGGTGTACTGGGATTGTAATGCGTATACCCTGCTTTTCATGAGCCCTAGTTTTAACCATTAGGCTCCCTGAGCATGTCCCCAAGTCTGACTCCAACTTTTATTGCTGTCACTGATGTTTTCATGCCAACAGAGGCCATGACATCATTTAGGGTTCTGAGTCAGGGTTCGTAGTCGGTGGATAACCATGGGTTAGCTTGGGATATACAAGGGTAATCCCAAAAGTAAGGTCTCCTACTTTTTTATAAGTACATAGATCAATTTATTTATACAATGGCTCCGACGACGAGGTGAAAGAAGAGGTTCATAACTTTCTGAACAGCATGGTGGCGAGCTGGTATGACAAGTGCATCTACAGTTGTGGTGATTAGGTCCAAAAATTGCTAAATGTTCAAGCTGTAAAGTGATGTAAACTATTGTAGAAATAAACAGGTCTATGTACTTATAAAAAAATAGGAGACCTTACTTTTGGGATTACACTCGTAGATATATCCCAAGTAGTATATACATAAGCGGAGCTCGTGTAGTACGCATTTCTGCCGCTAGGCGTGTATAGCACAAGTCACTGCCAGCTCAGTGCTGTCTGTTTTGTCGACGTGGCTTGTTCTGTTATCTGTGGTGACTGTTTTTACTAGCGGTGTTTAGTTCTTGTTTCGTTTTTTATGATGGCGAGTTTAAGTGAACATGCGCAGTTGTGAATTTTTTTTCTGCTCGGTAAAAATCTGTTTTGATGTTGAAAACAGCTTGGCAAGATGACGCTATCAAGCGTACGTGTGGGTTACACAATTTAAAAATGGTGAGGTGTCAATTGATGACAAACCTCGTTCTGGACGTCCGTCAGCTGCCCGAATCTGCGAAAATATTGAAAAATTTCGAGAGATCGAGCTCATAGACCGTCGACAGAGAACTGATCAACTGTCAGAGATCAGTGGGTTATCTTGGGGCTAGGTTCAGTTCATTTTAACGTCAGATTTGGGAATGAAAACGATTGCTACCAAGTTTGTTCCTCAGGTTATCACTGGCAATCAAAAGGAACGTCGAGTTGAAACATGTCGTACTTCCAACAGCTTGAAACTGATCCAGATTTTCTGACAGAGGTCACTTCTGGTGACGAGTCATGGTGGTGTGGTTATGACCCAAAAACAAAGCAACAGTCAATCCAATGGAAAATGTCATCCCAAGCGCTAATTGTGTGTGTATTCTAAGACTAAGGACTATATTTGAAAGTTGAGTTTTCTTGAAAATTTTGCTGCTAGAATGATTCTGCTTTCAAAACAAAATGTTTTAATTCCCTACAAGATTTTATGTTGGGAAAGTTTGGGCTATATGATTTTTAGTTTCAGGAAGAATTTCCGTTTCTACAAATACTTTAAGTTAGAAAGAAAATTTGATTTGGTTTTAGTGGCAGAGAAGTCATTTCGTTTCTGAATAAAAATCCTAAAATTCTTTCTTTGCTGAAAAGTTTTATTTTGGAGAAGTATTTTGTGTTACTAGAGGTTTACAGATTTAAAAAAGTTGTGAAGGAGAATTTTAGTTTGTAACATTTAAATTATTTACTTACAGGAAAAGTTATGTTTTCTTACATTTTGTTCCGTGACCAGAAGATTATGCGCGGTTTATTTTGAATATACAGTAATACAGTAGTACTGTAACTAATTGTTTGTAGAGAGACAAATACCGAAGAAGAGTTTCGATTTATCGAAGATCTTGTGACAAGGAGGCCAAATAATGATGTGCTGTGGGATGCGAGGGTAGAATGGTATTTCCGTTATTAGCGAAAAATGTAGCCTTTTGGTTAAGTCGACTACACACGATAATCAGGACATCCGAGTTCTAGTCATGATTTTCTTTTGTGGCAACAGAATCATTATATTGAAGCTTCTATGTTTCTGACTGCTTGTCGCTGATATTATTTCATGTCCTCCTCTTGATTGAGTTTATCCCCGTTGAATCCAAGTTTATTTCATTTTAGCGAGATTAATTCACTTCAGAAATACAGAGTAGCGTGTGCACGTGTCAGAGAGTGTAATGCAGTAAAAGGGGCGACACGCCCGACATGTGCCCCTCCCTCATTTACTGCCGTACGCAGCAGCTTTACGACCTGCGGAACTAACTAGTCTAGTCTGCCGGTAGACGTCACGTGACCACCGGGCCGGGAACCCCGTGCCAGGCACGGCGTCGCTGTCCCCCCCCCCCCCCCCCCCCCCTCAAACCACGCCGCTGCCACCCACCTAACCAAATACCACTGTTGGACGCTGTTCCAGCAGTCCCACGCGACTGTAAATGCACTCGTAAACAAGAGGGCATGTCAACTGATATCCCATCAGCCACCGCGTTTGTTTATCGTAGAAGTCACAGGCCACCTTTGGCAGTCCGTAACGTCGCCGTTTTCGAGGTGGATGACGGGCCTGCTAGAACAGGCATTTACGTTCTGCCAGGAGCACCTTCGTGCAGTTTCGACGAACCATTAGACTACTTTTTTTTCTTTCAGTCTGCTCGTTTCAGATATCTTCAGGTTTAACACGTAGTGTACTACCAATACCAGTGATCTCAATGCTACTAGGATAAAAAAAATCCATGCGGCATGTTTGCCACCAACAGAGATGCACAGCCGTCTGTTTGCAACTCCTTTCAATTGGATGCCACTTCGGCGTCTTTTGCTCGCTTAAACCTAATCGACCCATTAATCTCACCGGGAAAAGGGCACCTACAGCTGAACGTGGAACTCGAACTACGTGTCATTTCTGGCAGTGTTTCACATCGATGAGACGGGAACGCATGAGTAAAGACAAGCTGAAAAATTCCCATATCTGACAGCGATTAGACCTCGCAATCTTACGTTCTCAAGGCTCTCTGAACAGATTGGCCAAAGATGCTGGTATTTCGTTTCTTGCCTGATTACAAGATCACTGCAACGAAATATAAGTAGAACACAAAAATAATATGCTTTCAGATTTCATTCCCTCATCAGCCCAGTAATAGCATGTTGATGTAAGATACAAAAATAAAAAAAAAATGGTTCAAATGGCTCTGAGCACTATGGGACTTAACTTCTGAGGTCATCAGTCCCCTACAACTTAGAACTACTTAAACCTAACTAACCTAAGGACATCACACACATCAGTGCCCGAGGCAGGATTCGAACCTGCGACCGTAGCGGTCGCGCGGTTCCAGACTGTAGCGCCTAGAGCCGCTCGGCCACTACGGCCGACTCAAAAATAAAAAACGTTTGCCAGTTGCGAGTGGTATTCGTACACTGAAGGTTCCATACAATCTTAACTATATATGCAGACAGTCCATCCTTCCCAGGAACCAAGAACTTTGAGCATTATTGCCTGTTACCGGCATTGATACTGGCAAGATATAGGGAGTCCAATATTTTAGAGAATACTTGTTTTGTAAATAAAAAAACGCGTTTCCTGTTTACAAAACAAATATTTCTCCGCCTGCCGCGGAGAATGGCCACGCAAATAACCTCGTTATTTTAGAGAATCTTTTAGTTTCAATAATATAAATGTGACCTAAAGTCGAGCAGGAGGCACACGACCATTATTGTTCAAATGGTTCAAATGGCACTGAGCACTATGGGACTCAACATCTTAGGTCATAAGTCCCCTAGAACTTAGAACTACTTAAAACTAACTAACCTAAGGACATCACCCACACCCATGCCCGAGGCAGGATTCGAACCTGCGACCGCAGCAGTCCCGCGGTTCCGGACTGCAGCGCCAGAACCGCACGGCCACCGCGGCCGGCTACCATTATTGTAAGAGCCAATAGTTCTCCATTTAGGCTGGCTGGCTCTTAATGATAAAAGTCGAACATCAGGCGAGGAATGTCTTCAGTACTCATATGACACGTTCAGAAATTATCCGTGATGAGATACCCAGGAGCGATTACTGCATGTATTTAGATACGGCGTTTCAAGTTGTGTGTGAAACCATTCCTTGCCTGATGTTTGACTTTTATCATTACGACCTAGTCAGTCTGAATTTAAAACTAGTGATTGTTTTTAACAAGTCAAAAAATAAATACTTTTTCTTGTGGTATAATTACAAATGAACTATTTTCACAGTTTTTCTTTTAATCTTTCTATGAAAACTTGCTTCTCGTCAAATTTCAGTTGTGCGACTGGATTCGTGATTTCCTGTCAGGAAGGTCGCAGTTCGTAGTAATAGACGGCAAATCATCGAGTAAACCTGAAGTGATATCAGGTGTTCCCCAGGGAAGCGTCCTGGGACCTCTACTGTTCCTGATCTATATAAATGACCTGGGTGACAATCTGAGCAGTTCTCTTAGACTGTTCGCAGATGATGCTGTAATTTACCGTCTAGTAAGGTCATCCGAAGACCAGTATCAGCTGCAAAGCGATTAAGAAAAGATTGCTGTATGGTGTGTCAGGTGGCAGTTGACGCTAAATAACGAAAAGTGTGAGATGATCCACATGAGTTCCAAAAGAAATCCGTTGGAATTCGATTACTCGATAAATAGTACAATTCTCAAGGCTGTCAATTCAACTAAGTACCTGGGTGTTAAAATTACGAACAACTTCAGTTGGAAGGACCACATAGATAATATTGTCGGGAAGGCGAGCCAAAGGTTGCGTTTCATTGGCAGGACACTTAGAAGATGCAACAAGTCCACTAAAGAGACAGCTTACACTACACTCGTTCGTCCTCTGTTAGAATATTGCTGCGCGGTGTGGGATCCTTACCAGGTGGGATTGACGGAGGACATCGAAAGGGTGCAAAAAAGGGCAGCTCGTTTTGTATTATCGCGTAATAGGGGAGAGAGTGTGGCAGATATGATACACGAGTTGGGATGGAAGTCATTACAAAATAGACGTTTTTCGTCACGGCGAGACCTTTTTACGAAATTTCAGTCACCAACTTTCTCTTCCGAATGCGAAAATATTTTGTTGAGCCCAACCTACATAGGTAGGAATGATCATCAAAATAAAATAAGAGAAATCAGAGCTCGAACAGAAAGGTTTAGGTGTTCGTTTTTCCCGCTCGCTGTTCGGGAGTGGAATAGTAGAGAGATAGTATGATTGTGGTTCGATGAACCCTCTGCCAAGAACTTAAATGTGAATTGCAGAGAAGTCATGTAGATGTAGATGTAGGTCAACGGCAAGTACTTTATACGTTTTGGTGAGTGAGTTTGCGAGTATCAAATATGTCACATACGACGCCATATCTTTTGATTACATTGACGCAGAAGCTACAATGTTTTACACCGTCAAAGGACCAGATACGTCAGTATGTGGCATAAATTTGAACTTGATCCGGCTAGCCGTTCCTGAGAAGAATGGTTTTCAACAGTCAGACGGACGGACAGACAGAAATCGAACAAGTAAATAATCCTTCATCACTTACGACCAGTACTTTTTTATTTCATTTTACTTTATTTTGCATAAATACAGGATAATGGACGATAAAATGAGAGGAATCTACAGGAATGCGAAGTTCTGTGCTCAAAGACCAGAACTGTACATCCAGGTAGCATAAATATCACTGGCCAATATTGTATCGCACCGATGTATGGGATATATCCTGTCACTTGAGGGAACTAAATGAACTAAAAGTCACAGTGCAATACTCTCTATTTGAACTGCGAAATTCACGTTTTGGATTACATAACTAAAAACAACGTTTCGAGAAAATTAAAAGGCAGTCAAAATAATATTATTTTATGTTTCTGCTACTTTATTTCAGAAAAATCCACCAGATACAATTATGTGACATAATGAGGCTTAACAAGGGCAATTATCGTACGTAGCGATCAGAATATGGGGCACAGTTTGTAACAAAAAACCAAATAAAGTAAACATAAACGTGTAATCATGTAAGCTAATGAGGCCAGAAGTACACATTTGTGACTGCACCATTACAATAGCCCAGCGCGACGTTGGATGCCGCCTGCAGACGTTGCGAGCTTCTGATTCGGTGACAAAAGAATGTAAGCGCAGCAGACACGGACGGGGGATCACCCTAAGGAACATATGGGCTGCAAATGGGGAAATCCATTGAGATAAGCGACTTGGAACAAAAGGCAGATTATAATTACTCAGAGCCCGTGAATGAGTATTTCGGAAACGGAGAAGCTGGTCGAATGTTCGCGTGATACTGTCGTGAGCAACTACGGAAAGATGTAGAAGGACAGTGAAACTACCACTAGGAGCGGTAAATGGTTGGACATCGACGACTCTTCACAGGTCGTGGAGTTCGAAGGCTTGTCTGCCATGTACAGTAGGATATATGGTGATCTACGGCACCTCTGACAAAAGGGCACAGTCTGGTGCACGCACAAGCGTTTAGATGGACAGCGTTGTTGAACCTGGAGCTCCGCAAAAGACCACCTTCGCGTGTTCACATGTTGACCCAACGACACCGTCACCTACAGTTGCAGTCGGCTCTTCCGGTAAATCACGTTTTTGATACACTAGGTCGGTGGTCGTCTCCACGAACGTCGTCATTGAGGTGAACTGTGGTTCGTAACGTGCAGCGCGCCACGGACGCATGCTGATGGGAGCGCTGTTATGGTATGGGAGACACTCTCCTGCGCTTGCATGGGACGTGTGGCAGTAATTGAAGACACGCTGACAGCTGCGAACCAACTGCATCCCTTCATGCTTGAAGTCTTCTCCGACGGTGATGTCATCTTTCAGCAGTATAATAATTCGTGTCTCGGAGCCAGAACCGTGTGGCAGTGGTTTGAGAAGCATGATAGCGAACCTACGTTGATGTCTCTGCGGCCAAACTCGCCTGCTGTAAACCCTATGGGACCCATCTGGATCGCTACCTGGTGCCATCACCACATACGCAAATCTGTAGCCCGTTATTTACGCGAATTACGTGACCTGAGCGTAGACATCTAATGCCACATACCTCCACAAACCTATCAACAAACTGTCGGATCCCTGATACGTAGGATTAGTGATGAATTTAGTCTCAAAGACGGACAAACAAGATGTTAAGCAGATGCTCATAATGTTTTGGCCTATTGGTGTCTAAGTAGCACAATATATTGGTGTGCAAAAGTTAAGGAAGAAAGTAGCTACATCTACATCTACATCTACATCTACATCCATACTCCGCAAGCCACCTGAAGGTGTGTGGTGGAGGGTACCCTGAGTACCTCTATCGGTTCCCCCTACTATTCCAGTCTCATATTGTTCGTGGAAAAAAGGATTGTAGGCATGCTTCTGTGTGGGCTCTAATCTCTCTGATTTTATCCTCAAGGTCTCTTCGCGAGATATAAGTAAAAGGGAGCAATATACTGCTTGACTCTTCGGTGAAGGTATGTTCTCTAAACTTCAACAAAAGCCCGTACCGAGCTACTGAGCGTCTTTTCTGCAGAGTCTTTCACTGGAGTTTATCTATCATCTCCGTAACGCTTTCGCGATTTTAATTGTTTCTCTATCCCTCTGTCGTCTATTTCGATATCTACCATTTTGTCATCTGTGCGACAATCTAGAGAAGGAACTACAGTGCAGTGTTCCTCTGTGAAACAGCTTTGGAAAAAGACATTTAGTATTTCGGCCTTTAGTCTGTCATCCTATGTTTCAGTACCAGTTGGGTCACAGAGTGTCTGGACAATTTGCTTTGATCCACCTACCGCTTTGATATAAGACCAAAATTTCTTAGGATTTTCTGCCAAGTCAGTACACAGCTTTCGCATGACGTGTCACTGCCAAGTAACATAGCTCGATGAAACTTGTAACGTACAGAGAAAGGACTGCTCTAGTACAGTACAGAAGGTAACTCGAGGAACTACGCAACGAGTCGAAAAGAAATAACATTTTTATTCAAAGACGATAATTACTCGGAAGACACCATGATTTGTGGTAGCGCCCTGGACATTACAAAAGGTGGGACATGGTTCTTAATAGTATGGATGATCACCATAGATGACAACGCATGTTCTGCAACGGTCTCCCATGCTGGCCACATGGGTTGGTAAGGAGAGCCAAGGAAACCATTATAGGCATGTGCATTTAAATTCAGAGGTATATGAACAGGCATAATACGGCGCTGCGGTCGGCAACGCCTATATAAGCCAAGAAGTATCCGGCACAGTTGTTATACAGGTTATTGCTGCAACAATGGCAAGTTAGCAAGATTTAAGTGAGTTTGAACGTGGCGTTATAGTCGGTACACGAGCGAAGGGAGAGCTCAGCAATATGAACATTATTTCCGAGATAGAGATGAAGTGCGTATTATCCCATACGATCATTTCACGAGTGTACCGTGAATATCAGGAATCCTGTAAAACATCAAATCTTCGACATCGCTGTGGCCGGAAAAAAAACCGGTAAGAACGGGACCAACGACGATTGAAGAGAATCGTTCAACTTGATAGAAGTGCAAATCTTCCGCAAATTGCTGCAGATTTCAATGCTGGGCCATCAACAAATGTTAGCGTGCGAAACATTCAACGAAACATCGTCAATAAGGGCTTTCGGAGCCGAAGGCCCACTCGCGTACCCTTGATGACTGCACGACACAAAGCTTTACGCCTCGCCTGGGCGCGTCAACACCGAAATTGGACTGTAGATGACTGGAAACATGTTGCCTGGTCGGACGAGTCTCGTTTCAAATTGTGTCGGGCAGTTGGTAGTGTGCGGGTATAGAGACAACCTCATGAATCCATGGATCCTGTATCTCAGCAGTGGAGTGTTCAAGCTGCTGGAGGCTCCTGCAGTCTATATGGGACGTACGTAAGCATCCTGCCTGATCGCGTGCATCCATTCATGTCCGTTGTGCATTCCGACCTACTTGGGCAATATCAACAGAACAATGCGACGTCCGACACGTTTAGAACTGCCACAGAGAGGCTCCAGGATCACTCTTCTGAGTTTAAACACTACCACTGGCCACCAAGCTCAGCAATATGAACATTATTGAGCATATCTGGGATGCCTTGAAACGTTAGAGGAGATTTCCTCCTCTCGTACTCTAACGGATTTACCGACAGCCATGGAGAATGTATAGTGTCAATTCCCTGCAGCACTACTTCAGACATTAGTCGATTCTATGCCACATCGTGTTGCAGCACGTCTGCGTGCCCGAGAGTGCCATACACGATATTAGGGAGGTGTACCAGTTTCTCTCGCTCTTCAGTGTACTAACAGTAGATTACTCTAAGAAATTCGTTAATGACACAGGAGTTCCTCACAAATAAATACTTTAGGCTCATTTTGTACTGACTGGGTAGTTATAGACATTGTGTATTACTGAATAATGTCACCTTCCTGTACCAATGTAAGGGACATTAAATTTTAATGTGGCCGCGGCGGAGGTTTGAGTCCTCCCTCGGGCATGAGTGTGTGTGTGTTTGTCCTTAGGATAATTTTAGGTTAAGTAGTGTGCAAGCTTAGGGACTGATGACCTTAGCAGTTAAGTCCCATAAGATTGCACATTTTTAAATTTTAATGAAAATTATTCTTACAGTAGAACCCCTCTAATCCGTCACCTTCGGCACCGGGACCATGGTCGGAACGAAAAAAAGGTCGGATTATCCGAAAAATCTAATATTTATTGCAAAAAATACAAAAAGACATTTACTACAAAAAATTAAACGATTTAATAACTAACAGACGCTTACAGTAATATAAAAAGACGTTTTTTACAGAGTGTTAAACAATACATTAACTAAAAAACGTCTACATACACTGTAATATGTATTGGTTTTAAAAGGAAAAACGACAAACAAATTATCGTACTGTACTGTACTTAATAACGTATTAACGACATATACTGTAAACTAAGAAATGTTTATAGCACTGTATACAAAAAAGAAATTTTTTACAAAGAAATAAACTACTGTATGTATAAACTAAGAAATGATTAAACTGTATGCATTGTTTTTACAGTAAAAATGAAAACAAATTACTTGTAAAAAAAAGCCAGTGATACATTTTTGTTTAGCAGATGTTATTCTAGATTTAGCTGCAGTGTCCCTCCATTTTTTTATCCACAAAACGTCGATCGGAGTTGGATTCTGCTCGACGTACTGAAGGGCGAGGTAAAAACCGTTTTTTGCATCGTTGTGTGAAATCCGGGTGGGGGATTCGTCTTCGCCGTCCGAGTCCTCACTCACAGTTACCCGTCTAACAGCGGCAACAGTCTGGTCGCCATTGAGCTCTTCAAAAGTGCCACAGTCTTTGCCACATTCGTTGGTCCACTCTTCAATTACATTCGCAGGGACGTTCGGCCCCAGAGTTTGTAAATCTATAACGATTTCTAGGGCGTCATTGCTTTGCTCATCTTTGGTATGCTCATTTTCAGTCATAACTTGTCGCCAAATCTTACGCCACGATTTCCGCAGTGTGTCAGGTTTCAGTTCATCCCATGCAGTAGCTATTGCGTAGATAGCATCTTTGATGTTCAGGTATTTTATTGCCTCAAATAAGTTATGACCTGCTTTACATTTTTCCAGGATTGAGCCGATATACTTTCTGCGATATCGCCTTTTTAACCATTCGATAACGCCCTGATCCATTGGTTTGATGAATGAGGTCACATTAGGAAGCAGAAAGAGAGCTTTTATGTCCCCTTTCACCAAATCTTCCTCAGATGGATGTGATGGTGCGTTATCCAACAGCAGTAGAGCACGAACAGGCATATTTTTTTGCTTCAAGTCTTTAGGTTGCAGTCCAACCAAACAGTTTTTTATTGTGGTAATAAACCGGCAAGGAAGATTATATTTTTAAATGCCCTTGGTTTCTTAGATTTGCCAATGACGAACAAGTGGAGATTGTGGGTACCATATGAAGTTGCTACAAGGAATGACTGTTATTCTAAGTTTCGTGCCTACCACAGATTCATTTGAAGCTGCGAGCGTTTTTGTTGGCAACATTTTTAAGTTCCCGTCGATGTTATACACTTGGCAGGGTAACAGTTCATTTCCTTCTATAATTTCTTGAAACTTAACAGAAAACTCCTTAGCAGCTGCTGCATCGGCAGATAGTTTTTCACCGGAAATAGAAACAAATCGGACACCATGACGGGTTTTCCAACGATCAATTTAGCCTTCACTGGCAGCAAATTTACTTTCGGCTTCCAGTTTTTTGTGCAAGACTATCGCTTTTTCTTGGAGAATTGGCCCGGATATTGGCGTTCCTTTCCTTCTTTCTTGACAAAACCACATACACAATGCGTTACCAAGCAGTTCGAGTTTAGCCTTTTTTAATGTTTTGCGATTCTTCAGAGTCTTTTCACCATCAATCGTAACTGTATAGGATTCAATGTCTTTCCGATTCTTCCTCCAATCCTTAATTGTCGTAACACCTACAATCAGTTCCTTTGCAAATTTTTGGAGCGATTCTCTTAGTAGCACTGCTAATTTTTCATTTAGTGAAAGAGTTGCGTGCTTACGTTTGAATCCAGACATGTTGAGAAACAGACAACTGTACACACAATAAATCTACAGTAATAAGTATTGTAGAGAACACGGAATAAAGCAAACAACGACGTTTTTTAATCCAAACAAAGGATAAAACTGCACAACAACGTACAGTATAACAATATGCACAGCGATAGACACCGCAAAAATGGCCCGACAGGCGTCCAGTCAGTGACAAGTCGGCGCAGGCTTGCGAGCCTCAGCATGGTCGGACTAACCGGAGAGACAGACCATCCAAGGTCGGATTAGAGGCGTTCTACTGTACCCCTATTTCTAGTATTGATTCTACGAACAGAGATGCGGTTGCAAAAATACATTTTTTAATGATGGCAAATTTTATTGAGGAGTAAATGTATTGGGAGCAGTGGAAGTATGCCAAGTTCATTGAACAGAAGTCTGTACAACGTTCTTAGGTTAACACTAGAAATAATACGTTTTAGAAGCATTTCGTCTTGGAAAACGTTACCTTCGCTTGATAGAAACCCAAGAAATGATTCTGTATGACGTTATACAACGGAAAGTAAGCGATATGTGCTGCTAACTGAAATTAAAAATGGCTCTGAGCGCTATGGGACTTAACTTCTGAGGTCAACAGTTCCCTACAACTCAGAACCACTTAAACCTAACTAACCTAAGGACATCACACACATCCATGCCCGAGGCAGAATTCGAACCTGCGACCGCAGTGGTCGCGCGGTTCCAGACTGTAGCGCCTAGAACCGCTCGGCCACCGCAGCCGGCATGCTGCTAGCTCCTCTATTTTGTATCACCTATGTTTGAGAATATCTGCATTCTTAATAAAGAGTTGATAAGGAAGTGCAGCCGTTAAGCGATATGCTCCTCCCAATCGAAATTATTATCAGGTTGTAATACAAAAAATGTAATGCTGTCAAGGTTTTATTTCTCCTTGTCATATTTAAGACACATACGGCCATGAAACCTCTTACAAGTAACGAAATACAGCGGATCTTATTAAAATTTTCAAAGTTTACGATTGGCTAGGAACTATTTACTAATCCCCATGAAAAATTTATTAATCGAAGTTTCTAAAAACTATGCTTAATTTCCTATTTATTTTGATGTATGTATAATTTGCACTAAAATCGAACTTGTCTGTAATGGTACTGATGAAAGGTCTTTTTTTTTTATACAAGAGAAAGCAAAGACCTAAAGATGTAACGATGTGGGACACCAGATGAAATTAATCCTCAGTTGAATCATGAGTGACAGCTTAATACGGGAGTGCTGTGGCCACATTTGCCACATGTAGAGTATTGCTTTATGGGAGGGTGTGCCAGAGGCAAATGGCTCACCGCTGTGAGTAAGTGGGAAAAGTCTAACCGTCTTGCGGGTTCGGCGTACACGCTTCCGTGGAGGCAGCGGCTGTGCTGTGACGTCGGCGCGCGTGCTGTTGTCTGAGTCACGGCTGCGTGTCCGTGGGCAATTATTCCACTGGCCTGGAAGCTCCAGGCGCCGTGTTCCGTTCGTTTACAAACGAGACTGATTCACACTTAGGGTACGGCACTGGGAGACAGTCTGGGTTCCACGATCCCATCATTCCCTCTCTGTTGTAGCCACAGGGCCAAAGCCGCAGCTGCAGCGAGAAAGGCTACAACCACCACTCTCATTCTAAAGTACGCCCCTGCGTCAAGTGATAGCTCTGCGGGTGTAACTGATTAGGTTAGATTAGGTTCAGGTTTCCTTCCATAGACCCAAAAAATGAGATAATTTTCGTGGGTGTGGAACATGTCAGAAAGTATAAGATAAACAACATAAAACATTTGAATGCAATACTTACTACGCTGATCATTTGTCAAAAGATTGTCAAACTACGTGAATACAATACAGTAAACCTGAACAGCTAATATTTACAGAATTAATACGCTGTCAGGATGAAACACTGTTATGCACTATTAATAAATTTATCATACACAAAGTACCTAATCTTGACTGTTGTGACAAAGTGCTGTCATAGCTGAAATCTAACAGGCATTTTTACGTAAGCTGGCCCACCAGTCTCTGTCAAGATATTCATTTATAGAGTAGAAGAATGGGTTAATGTGCCGGCTGGTGGGGCCGAGCGGTTCTAGGCCCTTCAATCTGCAATCGCGCGACCGCTACGGTCGCAGGTTCGTATCCTGCCTCGGGCATGAATGTGTGTCATGTCCTTAGGTTAGTTAGGTTTAAGTAGTTCCAAGTTCTAGGGGACTGATGACCTCAGATGTTAAGTCCCATAGTGCTTAGAGCCATTTGAACCATTTGAATGGATTAATGGGGCCCGAACGCCTTCTTCTGTGTCACCCACATTACCTCGCCTGTGATTTCTGTGTTGTCAAAGAGCTGCTCAGCTGTACCAGGTACAAGCAGTAGTGGATAGAAACTCTGAGAACAAATGTCTTCTCGTAGGAGACGCCATATAATCGAACGTTAACGTTTAAATAATTTCTCAAACAGCTCAGTTTCAAGTCTTACAAGGAATTACAACAATAAGCTAACATAGATGATAATGCATAGAGTACATTCACTTGTCAAGGTAAACTCTGTGACTACTGTAGTAATTACATAAAAAAGGAAATTGTCTCAGACTACAACTAAACGGTCTTCATTTTACCACCTAGAGTTGTGACGTCTGTGTGTGACGTGACACCACGACATAAATAGCGTTGTCCGCGGTTTATTAAGCATGATTATTAGGCACAATATGGTATAACTAGATGGGGAACCACTAATTACATCTTTGTTCCTTTTATTGTACACGATGTTACAGCACAGCGGTTAAAGCTTTCTGGAGAGATAGAGCACACCTAGACGATGGAAGATCACAAAGCAAAGCATGGAGCGGTAGTAACGATACAAAACACAAAAAAAGAAGCGCTGGAACACGCTGAAAACATGTTTATTGTGCTTAGTACAACGGAACCTAAGAAATAAGAACAAAAAGAGACATATATCGTGAAAGGTCTCTGTTGGATTCCTTTCACGTTAATTTTATAAAACTGTTTCATTTACGGCATAAATTTCTCTTCTAAATTTACTGTGGTGTTTCTGACTATCTGGGAGGAGACTGAGTAGTGGAACGTGTTACTTTTACACATAAACAAGAACGATCTGTCACACTACTACACTTTAAAACACTGTTTATATGTAATTCATGTCACACAGTCTCATACGGAACCCACATTCGCTTTCTTTTATATACTGTACATGATAAGATACTGTCATCCCTCTTCCCTTCTGTGTGAAAGGATGAATGAGCAAAAGTATTTCTAGTTGCATGCTTGATGGGAGCAGACGAGCCTGTGTGCTGGAGAACGGTAGGACCAACGTTGGAACAGGTAGCTACGCTTTCTAAAAGCAGAGAGGTTTCTATTCTTAGTATGGTCCTGTTTGTCCCTTGTCATGTTGGTATAGGAAGCTGCCTCTCAGGCCACTTCCGTTTTGTATCTGGAAGCACCCTCGGTAGGGGCGTATGTCCGCGGCGAGCGTCTGAAGTGGCAACATCTCCGGCTAAGTGCGTCTCTGCTAAGTCCGTAGGACAATGGATTTATTAAGTTCAGCCTAACTGAAAATTTAATCATATTTATTTCAGGTTTAGATCTAAAATATCTTATTTTATCTTAAATTGCATATCAGTGTAATTCGAGTGTGGAATTCAGAATATCTTCCAGTAGTTGCTTTGTCACTACCTTGTGAGTAAAGTGGAACCACGTGTTGATGAGCCGTAACTCTAACTAAGATCATCAATCTTAAATGCGAATGTGCGTGAGATTATAACGTCTGATCTTTGCAATATTTTTCAATATATTAACTTTTCTTTATGTTCAACCCACGTGGGGTGTACTTTGTGAGACCAGTACCACGTGATTATACAATTGTTTGACCCATCAGATTAATAGTAAGACGATAGTAAGCAGTTCGAGGTTTTTCATTTGTAAATTGCGTTTCGATGTAATTTATTTTAATTATGTAAATTATTATGGAGTTACACTCTTTGTGTAAACCAAGTTGACCACGTGAAGCATGTGGTGTAATCATCAAAGTAGCCCTCAGCTATTCTTTTAGGGAATGTTTCACAGAGAGTTAGTATGAATTTATTATACCAGTGTGTCGTAATTTCACGATGGACAGGATTGCGCTACGAACGTAACTTCTTTGGGTGAAAATTGAATCAGTTGGTTGTGGTTAATTTCCTCTTGCATATGTTTCAACGTTCTTCGTGTGTTATTTTATGAATGCAGTGTTGTATGCAGTCTCCCAATCTTGGCTCCATATTTGATGTGTTCCGTAAGATTACAAACTCACATGATCACAATCCTAGATAAGACACCAGTTTAGTTATGAATCAGGTTTAATATGCTGAAATTTTAACGGAACAATGATAAATGTTAAAACAAATGTCCAAATATAAACTGATTTTTTTCTTTTTATTTAAATTGTCTATATATATATATATATATATATATATATATATATATATATATATATATATATATATATAATCACCGGTTATCGTAAGATGAGTACTAAAAGATTATAATTAACGTCAGTCTGGTTGGTAATTTGGTAAGCTAGATTGGATACCTGGTGAAACAGTTGCTCAGTAATGATGCAACGTTAACTTCCCCAGATAGCTCACAGCTTTTTACCCGCTTTTATTGTCCCGAATATCAGCACCGCTTTCAGAATAAATTAATGCATCAACATTACAATCGTCATCAAAGAAGGTGTTCGAAATTACGACCCCGGATCGTGAAGCAGGCCTCACATCTCCGGCGCTGAAGGTCTGCATCTACATCTGCATCTACGTCTGTGTACACACGCTACAAGCCACCGAATGGTGCGTGGCGGATGCTGCTGGCCTGTACCACCACTAGTCATTCCCCATCTCGTTCCACTTGCAAACAGAGCGAAGGAAAAACGACTATCTGTACGCCTTCGTATGAACCTTAATCTCTCTGATCTTGTCTTCGTGGCCCTTATGCGATATGTACATCGGGGCCAGTGCAACCGGTCTGAAGTCATCCTCAATGCCGGTTCTCTGGATTTTCTCAATACTACTCTTCGAAAAGAACATCACATTCCCTGCAGTGATTCCCATTTGAAACCCCGAAGCATCTCCGTAATACTTGCCTGTCGCTCCAACTTACCGGTAACAAACCTAGCACCGTGCCTCTGTCGTCTTTCGATCCGACCTGGTGCGTATCCCAAACACCCGAACAGCACTCGACAGTGGGTCGCACCCAATAAACCGAAGTCTACCGTGCACCTTGTGTACTACAACCATCGCATGCTCATTCCATTTCATATTGCTTTGCAACGTTTCACCTGTATATTAAATCGACATGATGTGTCAAGCCGGCCGTTGTGGCCGAGCGGTTGTAGGCGCTTCAGTCCGAAACCGCACTGCTGCTACGGTCGTAGGTTCGAATCGTGCCTCGGGCATGGATGTGTGTGATGTCCTTAGGTTACTTAGGTTTAAGTAGTTCCAAGTTCTAGGCGACTGATGACCTCAGATGTTAAGTCCCATAGTGCTTAGAGCTATTTTTTGACAGTGTCAGCAGCGCACTGGTAATGATGTACTCGAACACTATATGCTTGTTTTTCTTCCTCACCTGCATTAACTTACATTTTTGTACATTTAGAGCAGCTACCATTCATCATACCAACTAAAACTTTTGTCTCCTTCGCTCTCTTACTTCCATTACACAACAGAACTCATAATTCCTTAAACTTCCTGATGTATCCAATATACTACGCATCCACGTAGTCGCAAAACGCATCAAACAAGATCGAAAATTACGGATAAAGTAACACGGCTCTGATTATTAAAAGAAAGGAAGGAGTTCCAAACGGACTAGGACAAATTATGGCAATATCTGTGCTGTAAAAGAAATGAAGCCATATCACTACGACGTGATTCATGGGCACCATGGAACAAAAACTGTAATCTCGGCACCGTTTTCCAACAAAAGAAAGTGATACATTTAAATTTTACACCACCTAGGTGAGCAGAATGAAGATTACATAAACAATAACGATAAGGATAAGTTCAAAATCCGCAGTAAACTTTCGTATCAGCAGAGTGGATTGGTCTCCTAAAGGTGCTCTGAAGATTTACGCCTTAGCTATCAGTATATGTTTTAGACGCAGTTTAATTGTAGTGGTCACCGAGTCGTGTGTGAATACGAAAAGTGGGCACATTTCAAGAGTTATGATGAGTCCTCTTGTATCAAAGTCTCGTGCTGTTGTTGTGGTAGATGCGATAAATATTATGCGGTCTGCAGTTCGAGTAATTTCATACTATTAAAACTTAGGCGAATCCTGTGAGAGAGTGTACAGATTTCGCAAGTAGTTCGTATCATGTCTATGATATGGTGTCTACATGACCATTGCCAGCAGTTATTCCAAACGCTGTGTGGCAGCGTCTTACGGTACACTATACATTTAGGACCCAGAGATATACAGGGTGGTCCATTGATAGTGACCGGGCCAAATATCTCACGAAATAAGCATCAAACGAAGAAACTTCAAAGAACGAAACTCGTATAGCTTGAAGGGGGAAACCGGATGGCGCAATGGTTGGCCCGTTACATGTCGCTGCCATAGGTCAAACGGATATCAACTGCGTTTTTTTTAAAATAGGAACCCCCATTTTTATTACATATTCGTGTAGCACGTAAAGAAATAAGAATGTTTTTGTTGCACCACTTTTTTCACCTTGTGATAGATGGCGCTGTAATAGTCACAAACGTGTAAGTACGCGGTATTACGTAACATTTCACCAGTGCGGACGATATTTGATTCGTGATACATTACCACGTTATATATATATATAAAAAAATGGCTCTGAGCACTATGGGACTTAACATCTGTGGTCATCAGTCCCCTAGAACTTAGAATTACTTAAACCTAACTAACCTAAGGACATCACACACATCCATGCCCGAGGCGACCGTAGCAGTCGCGCGGTTCCGGACTGCGCGCCTAGAACCGCTAGACCACCGCGGCCGGCTTACCACGTAATAAATTGGGCCGTTTACCAATTGCGGAAAACGTCGACATCGTGTTGCTGTACGGCTATTGTGATCAAACTGCCCAATGGGCGTGTGCTATGCATGCTGTTCGGTATCCTGGATGACATCATCCAAGTGTCCGGATCGTTCGTCGGATAGTTACGTATTTAAGGAAACAGAAAATGTTCAGCCACATGTGAAACGTCAACCACGACCTGCAACAAATGATCATGCCCAAGTAGGTGTTTTAGCTGCTAATCCGCTCATCAGCAGCAGACATGATGCGCGAGAATCGGGAATCTCAAAAATGTCGATGTTGAGAATGCTTCATCAAAATCGATTGCACCCGTACCACATTTCTATGCATCAGGAAATGCTTGGTGACGACTTTGAACGTCGTGAACAGTTCTGCCACTGGGCACAATAGAAATTACAGTACGATGACAGATTTTTTTGCACGATTTAGCGACGAAGCGTCATTCACCAACAACGGTAACATAAACCGGCATAATATGCACTATTGGGCAACGGAAAATCCACGATGGCTGCGACAAGTGGAACATCGGCGACCTTGGCGGGTTAATGTATGGTGCGGCATTATGGGAGGAAGGATAATTGGCCCCCATTTTATCGATGGCAATCTAAATGGTGCAATGTATGCTGATTTCTTACGTAATGTTCTACCGATGTTACTACAAGATGTTGCACTGCATGACAGAATGGCGATGTAGTTCCAACAAGATGGATGGCGGGCACATAGCTCGCGTGCTGTTGAAGCGGTATTGAATACCATATTTCAGGACAGGTGGATCGGTCGTCGAAGCACGTTCACCGGATCTGACGTCCCCGGATTTCTTTCCGTGGGAAAAGGTGAAGGATATTTGCTATCGTGATCCACCGACAACACCTGACAACATGCGTCAGCGCATTCTCAATGCATGTGCGAACATTGCGGAAGCCGAACTACTCGCTGTTGAGAGGATTTTCGTTACACGTTTTGCCAAATGCATTGAGGTTGACGGGCATAATTTTGGGCATTTATTGCATTAATGTGATATTTACAGGTAATCTCGCTGTAACGGCATGTGCCGACCGTTGTGGCCGAGTGGTTCTAGGCGCTTCAATCTGGAACGCGCGACCGCTATGGTCGTAGGTTCGAATCCTGCCCTTCGATTAGTTAGGTTTAAGAACTTCTAAGTTCTAGGGGACTGATGACTTCAAATGTTAAGTCCCATAGTGCTCAGAGCCATTTTTTTGTAACGGCATGCGCTCTCAGAAATGATAAGTTCTCAAAGGTACATGTGTCACATTGGAACAACCGAAATAAAATTTTCAAACGTACCTACGTTCTGTATTTTAATTTAATAAACCAACCTGTTACTAACTGTTCGTCTAAAATTGTGAGCCATACGTTTGTGACTATTACAGCGCCATCTATCACAAAGCGAAAAAAGTGGTCCACCTAAAACATTCATATTTCTTTACGTAATATACGAATATGTAATAAAAAATGGGGTTTCCTATTTTAAAAAAAAAAAACGCAGTTAATATCCGTTTAACCTATGACAGCGCCATCTAGCGGGTCAACAATAGCGACATCTGGTTTCCTCCTTCAAGCTGGACAAGTTTCGTTCTTTGTAGTTTTTTCCTTTGACGCTTATTTCGTGAGATATTTGGCCCGGTTACGATCAATGGACCACCCTGTACAGTGTTCACTGGATGTAGAGAAAAGCGTGTAAGCCCGAGACTTAACAACTTGCTGTTCGTGTAGTAGCATTGGGAAACGTGAATGTGAATTTATCGACGGTGATTCGAACCACGGTCCTCCTGAATGCTAGTCTAATGGGACTGCGCCACACCGCTTGGCGACACGGCCAACAGCACTTGCGCATGCGCACTGCGGGCCGCGAGGGACCAATTAGTGGAGCGGTATGCATAACCAGCAGGCGCTGCACGTTGTGTCCCTATTAACATAACCGGTGCGGGGGAAGCGAACGTCTCGCTTTCGACTACTGCTCCGTCACTTTAATTTAAGTTCGTCTTGGAGGGGAACATTGCAGAAAATACACTATCGCAGTGGAAAAAAGCGACTACAGTATTGTCTACACCACTGACCATTAAAAGTGTAACGCTACGGAGGCGGGATTCAACGAACGTCATACTGGCACAAACTGTACTTCATGTGCGGATATGCTGATGATTATTTCAGCGCAACCTCACAGTGTATGTAGACGTAACACGATTTTCATTCTGTATGTAAGGAAAGATTAGCAGTGGTTTCCTCCCTTAGAAATGGAATGTGAATGTTGCTTGTTTGTAAGATAAGTCTGAGGTCTCTTGTAAGAAGGGGAAATGACCACAAGTATGTGTCGGAATTCGGGGCCTTTCGAGACTGTGGCCTCCCGTTTCGTGATGTTGCTGCTCACAATAATTGGGGTCCCACGAATATTACACTAAAGCTCTGCACGGTCTCAGTGGACCTTATGACTGGCGCCCGAGAGGATTAACTCAACCGTGCAGAACCGTACAACCACGCCACGTTACATGCGCCAGGAAATTTGCGTCTACGCCGTCAGTGTGATAATGTATGCAGCACCGCGGACGGCGGACACAGCGAACGTTGTGGTGAATCCCGTTGACGCAGCAGCAGGCAGAGGAGTGCGTTGTGAGTCACAAATTGTGACGATGGTGCATCCAACGACAACGCTCGCCACAGGAGTGGCATCACGTCGTCTATTGAGAAAAGTCCAGGTTCTGCGTGTAGCATCATGATGGACGTATCCATACGTGAATGTTCCGAGGAGAATGAGCGTTGCCTGATCGATCATCGTCATAACGTCAGTACCTAGCGTGAACATACGGAGTCCTGCTGGCTACTGAACACCATCACTTCTGGATTACACAGACGGTGATTTAAACAGTAAGTGCTACATTTATGACGTATGAGGCCGATGGCTGTGTCCTAATTCGAGGTTTCCGTAATTTTACCTTTTAAGGAGATAATGCAAGTCCACTTTTTTGCCTGTGGTATCCTGACATGCCTTTACTCAGAGCGGGTTGCCCTCACCAACTCATCATGATATCTCTCACTCATCCGAAACTTATGATTTTTCATTGCTGAGAGGCTGATACATTACCATTCGCCAGCCACTAAGACTGAAGATCTGTGGCATAAAATTGAAGCAACGTGGAATGGCCTAGTTGTACTATCATCCAAGCTCAGTTCGACGCAATGTGAGCCGCACATACACTAAAATTGCTACACCACGAAGATGACGTGCTACAGACTCGAAATTTAACCGACAGGAAGAAGATGCTATGATATGCAAATGATTAGCTTTTCAGAGCATTCACACATGGTTGGCGCAGGTGGCGACACCTGCAACGTGCTCACATGAGGAAAGTTTCCAACCGATTACTGATACACAAACAGCAGTTGACCAGCGTTGCCTGGTAAAACTTCGTTGTGATGCCTCGTGTAAGGAGGAGAAATGCTTAACATCACGTTTCCGACTTTGATAAAGGTCGGATTGTAGCCTATCGCGATTGCGCTTTATCGTATAGCGACATTGCTGCTCGCGTTGGTCGAGATCCAATGACTGTTAGTAGAATATGGAATCGGTGTGTTCTGGAGGGTAATACGGAACGCCGTGCTGGATCCCAACGGTCTAGTATCTCTAGCAGTCGAGATGACAGGCATCTTATCCGCATGGCTGTAACGGATCGTTCAGCCACGTCTCAATCCCTGCGCCAACAGATGGGGACGTATGCAATACAACAACCATCTGCACGAACAGTTCGACGACGTTTGCAGCAGCATGCACTATCAGTTCGGAGACCTTGGATGCGGTTGCATTTGATACTGCATCACAGACAGGAGCGCCTGCGATAGTGTACTCAACGACAAACCTAGGTGCACGAATGGCACAACGTCATATTTTCGGATGAATCCAGGTTCTTTTTACAGCATCATGATGGCCGCATCCGTGTTTGGTGACATCGCGGTGAACGCACATTGGAAGCGTGTATTCGTCATCGCCAAACTGGCGTATCACCCGAAGTGATGGTATGAGGTGCCATTGGTTACATGTCTCGGTCACCTCTTATCCGCATTGACGGCACTTTGAACAGTGGACGTTACATTTGAGATTTGTTACGACCCGTGCCTCTACCCTTCATTCGATGCTTGCGAAACCCTACATTTCAGCAGGATAATGCACGACCGCATGTTGAAGGTCCTGTACGGGCCTTTCTGGACACAGAAAATATTCGACTGCTGTCCTGGCCAGTACATTCTCCATATCTCACACCAGTTGATGTGGTTGTTCTGGGTACTGATTGCTCAGGAACTATACACCCAAATTACGTGAAAATGTAATCACATATCAGTTCTAGTATAATATATTTGTCCAGTGAATACCCGTTTATCATCTGTATTTCTTCTTGGTGTAGCAATTTTAATGGCCAGTAGTGTAGATTTGGAGAAGCGTGAAATGACGAACCCGTATCTGTCATTTATGTTCATGTCGACTCTATGTCCGACCAGATAAGAGGAGTTTGTAGCTCCGTGTATTCAATTTCTGACCATAAATACCCCAAAGTCACCTACAAATTAAATAAAGCATTCTTAATACTGCACTTTCCACACACAAATAAATATCTGGCCTTCTGCTAGGCGTTTTGAATGACATAGAATAATGTTTTCATTGGTGAATGTCGTTCTTGACGTCATCACAAAAATTGTTGCGATCAGACTAATATTGTACAGTACCTGTCAAAAGCTTTCGATCACCTATCACTACTATGGGTTAGCGGTTAAAACAGGGATTTCATTTTAAATATTCTATCTGTCATATTCTCAAATGGTTCAAATGGCTCTGGGCACTATGGGACTTAACATCTGAGGTCATCAGTCCCCTAGAACTTAGAACTACTTAAACCTAATCAACCTAAGGACATCACACGCATCCATGCCCGAGGCAGGATTCTAACCTGTGACCGTAGCCGTCGCGAGGTTCCAGACTGAAGCGCCTAGAACCGCTCGGCCACGGCTATAGTCTCCTCATTCGGATAATAAACCAAGTATAAACATATAAGGATTAAGAGTGTCTATACTGTATTTGACTGGTTATTCACCTAGAACGGCGGCAATCACTGCCCACAACAGCACTGACATGTATTTGCCTAGTACGGTTTCATTCGAGTTGGCCTCAGATGTTCGGGTGTATGTGTAACAATCAGTTCACTTTACGTTGCGGTAGGTTGTGTACATATAGCAGTGTGTCTGTTTACCTGATCGAGTTTATGCCATATTACATCCTAACAGATCGGAAGCAGAGGACTGGAACTTAAAAACGTACTGTAATTGTTACTCTGCGTTGGGAAGACATTTCTAGTACGACAAACAGCAAAAGTACTTCGCGTAGCCCAATCTACAGTGGTGTACACATTGAGCTGTTCAGTAAACTGGTGTCAATGCAAGTGTTTTGCGATCTGAAAGGCCCTGAGTAACATCATACACCGAACATCAGTTCATAAGTGTACCCAGTAAAGGTCAGAGGAGACGTACTGAGCCTGAAATTCACGAGGAAGTAAATAGTATACGAGCAGCTCCGATCTCTGTCTCAACAGTACTACACCGTATTGGTAATCAAGATTTAAAGGGGTACATTTACGCAAAATAAATAAGCTGAAAAACTACAGTAGGTACGGCAGCATAAAAACTGGTTCAAATGGCTCTGAGCACTATGGGACTTAACATCCGAGGTCATCAGTCCCCTAGAACTTAGAACTAGCTAAACCTAACTAACCTAAGGACATCACACAACACCCAGCCATCATGAGGCAGAGAAAATCTCTGACCCCGCCGGGAATCGAACCCGGGAACCCGGGCATGGGAAGCGAGAACGCTACCGCACGACCACGAGATGCAGGCCATAAAAAGTGGAGCATGCAGAAATGGACCAAGGTGTCGTTCACGAATTAATGTAAGTCTGAAGTAGCTGGGAGCCATCGCCGAATGCTTGTTCGTCGACTTCGTGAAGAACAAATGAAGTGTCAGCGTGTGAGGCGTGGTGGAGGGCTGGTCTCATGATGTGGGATGCATCGGGAGGAATAAAGTGTGGTGAGAACGGATGGAACATTAAAGGACGAAGGCTATCACAGGATACAGGTCAAGAATGCAGTTCCATTTGGCAAGATACATATTAGTCATGGGTTTGTTCTGCACCAGGACATTGATCCTAAACATACTTCTAAATTGTGCAGAAGGTATGTCAATAAAAAAAAGAGAAATATGGGTGTTGTGTACATAGTACCACGTAGTCAGCGCGTACACAGCTTTCCCACTAGAGCGCGCCCCACTAAGCACAACAGCGTAGGCGCAGCGCTCGTCCGTCTCCGCACTACGAGATGGTGCTGCCTTAGAGACGGACCAAATTGTGCTTCAACCAATCCGCGTGTTAATATGTAACACAGCCAATGAGATTGCTGCTAACCTAGAACCTTTTCTCCTTGAGGATCACACTCGTGCAGTGATACCTGAACGCGCGAGGTATTATAACGAGTGTACAGACCTCCGATTAGTCAGTCTGCATTAGTCTGTACCAGTCTATACTCTAGCTTCAGTCTGCACCTAATAAGATTACCATATTCCTGTACATAGCCATGAAGATAAATGAACAGACACTTTGTCAAGTATCAGAGATATATGAGAATAAGATTAACGTACCAAGACCAAAGGAACTTCAGATTGTCAATTGTAAACAGCATCCAGAATCAAGTTACGTAATGTCTATGCTTTTTATTATTTTAATAAATGTGTGTGAAAATTATTCAAGTTCTGTTTAAAGTTGGTCACCGTCAGTCTGCTACGCTACGTGTGCAAGTGGCATTTCTATCGTCTGACCTAACGGCAGAAGATAAACACGCCACGATAGGACCACGAGACATATTGCTGACACTCGCCTACTTCGTTAGAGGGACAAGTCAAATAATCTGATTATGTGTGTACCGAAGGTCTTACAGTACGCACACCACAACGGGGAACTGAAGAATATCATTTGGCCAAGTCAGCCATCTGACTTAATTCCCGTTGAACTCTTACGGAGTAAACTTGACGGAGAGGTCAGAAACCTGAGGTCATTTAATGTTGAAGATCTATGGAATTATCTATAGACCTGTTAGTCTGCAATATCTGCAAAAGCACTACAAAATCTTATCTGCAGAATCCCAAGAGTTTCTGTAGCTGTTCTGAGTTCAAACGGTGGGTATCTTGCAAAGACTAAGCTCTAACCCAATTCTATTGTACTTAATGATAGAGAGAAAAAAGTGCTCAATTTGTACTATATGTTTGTGCACTGAAGTAAAGTATATAGTTTGTTTCATAGGTGATCGAAAACTTTTAAACGGTATTGTATATCTTACAGTGCTACACACCAACTGTCAGAAATTTATCACGCCAAGTGGTACTCCCAGAACCTTACACTCGGTGGTTTCATTCTCTTTACAGTGGCTATACTAATACTTTCTTGTCCATTGTCAATACTGTGACGATCTCCCTCTCTGTATTTCTGCCCACAACACTAAATAATGTGCAGTGTGTACTTCAACATTCAGCATATTCATCTGGTGATGATGTGACCGGACTAAAACGAGTATTGAGACAGTAAGTATAGAAAGAACAGAGTAACTTGTTGCTTTTCACATTCAGTTTAAACTACCCGAACTCGACAGTGACAGACGCAGAGTTTAAAGAGGAGAGAAAATAAAACTATTACTATAGTCTCGTAAATCACAAACACGTGGTTGTGTATTTGCACAACAGTTGGAACTACTGCAGGTTTTTCGTGTGTTTATTTTTGCCAGTCTGTTATCTGTGAACCCTCGGTTATTTAAAGAAGCTAAATGTCATGTGTAAAACAGCTCTAAACGTCTGATTACTTTACAAATGAGTTTATACGTTACGTATTTATCTTTCAGCATGTAAGCGTGAAACAGCTTAGGAAGTGTTCGAAATTATGCTTAAATTTGTTGGAAGTCGTTATTACACGCATCGTATCTCCTGAAGTATGTGTATTACATCGATATAATGTTGCAGGTACATTCAATGGTGTAAGGGGATATTGTCTGCAAACTGTGTTACGAATAGATTTAGTACCAAAGAAGTAATAAATTAAAACGTTATCCCTGATGCTAAAGTCTGACTGCATGAACAAAAAAATGTGTTGAGCGATAAAGCTTTCTCCTTTCATCATTTTGTGGGGAGTATCAGAGAGAACAAGTTTCATACAGGTTTAGAATTTCGTGTAAACCTCGTTGTAAATCGCTATCTTCCCTCTTTGTCAAATACTGGATGAATGAAGTCCGTGTATTTAGGTGCCGTCAATTTCGTTGCCTCAAGAAAAACACACAGTTTCCGAGTGTAATAGGTCCGCAGCTCGTGGTCTTGCGGCCGCCTTCTCGCTTCCCGCGCACGGGGTCCCGGGTTTGATTCCCGGCGGGGTCAGGGATTTTCTCTGCCTCGAAATGACTGGGTGTTGTGTGTCTTTCATCATCCTTTCATCATCACTGACTCGCAAGTCGCCGCAGTGGCGTCAGCTGAAAGGGACTTGCAACTTCGGCGGCCGAACACCCCCCCATGGGGTCTGCCGGCCAACAATGCCGAACGATCATGTCATGTCATTTCATGACTGTAATAATTGTCTTGTTGCGCTAAACTTTAAATATAAGACTATACCGCTTAGTGAGTGGATAACACTAGGATTACTAATTTTTAAATTCGATTAATAACAACGCGAAATATTGAAAATCTGATTTAAATTGCCCCTACGCTGTAACTGGTAGGGCGTTTGGGGGTAGCGCTTTACTAATATAGACCACACGAAGCTAGAAAAAGTTATTATATACTGCAATATACTGCTTGACTCCTCGGTGAAGGTATGTTCTCGAAACTTCAACAAAAGCCCGTACCGAGCTACTGAGCGTCTCTCCTGCAGGGTCTTCCACTGGAGTTTATCTATCATCCCCGTAACGTTTTCGCAATTACTAAATGATCCTGTAACGAAGCGCGCTGCTCTCCGTTGGATCTTCTCTATCTCTTCTATCAAGCCTATCTGGTACAGACCCAAACAGGAGAGCAGTATTCAAGAAGTGGGCAAACAAGTGTGCTGTAACCTACTTCCTTTTTTTCCGGACTGCATTTCCTTAGAATTCTTCCAATGAAGCTCAGTCTGGCATCTGCTTTACCGACGGTTAATTTTATATGGTCATTCCCTTTTATATCACTCCTAATGCCTACTCCAAGATAATTACCGAGCGAGGTGGCGCAGTGGTTAGCACACTGGACTCGCATTCGGGAGGACGACGGTTCAATCCCGTCTCCGGCCATCCTGATTTAGGTTTTCCGTGATTTTCCTAAATCGCTTCAGGCAAATGCCGGGATGGTTCCTTTGTAAGGGAACGGGCGATTTCCTTCCCCATCCTTCCCTCACCCGAGCTTGCGCTCCGTCTCTAATGACCTCGTTGTCGACGGGACGTTAAACACTAATCTCCTCCTCCTCCCAGATAATTTATGGAATTAACTGCTTCCACTTGCTGACCTGCTATATTGTAGGTAAATGATAAAGGATCTTTCTTTCTATATATTCGCAGCACATTACACTTGTCTACATTGAGATTCAATTGCCATTCCCTGCACCATGCGTCAATTCGTTGCAGATCCTCCTGCATTTCAGTACATTTTTCCATTGTTAGAACCTCTTGATATACTACATCATCGTCCGCAAAAAGCCTCAGTGAACTTCCGATGTCATCCACCAGGTCATTTATGTATATTGTGAATAGCAACGGTCCTATGACACTCCCCTGCGGCACACCTCATATCACTCTTACTTTGGAAGACTTGTCTCCATTGAGAATGACATGCCGCGTGCTGTTATCTAGGAACTCTTCAGTCCAATCACACAATTGGTCTGATAGTCCATATGCTCTTACTTTGTTCATTAAACGATTGTGGGGAACTGTATCGAACGCCTTGCGGAAGTCAAGAAACGGGGCATCTACCTGGGAACCCGTGTCTATGGCCCTCTGAGTCTTCAACAAGTTCAGTACTTTAAAAGCTTTTCCTAGTGAGTACCACATGTGCGTAATTTTACAATCCGTCATTACTGTTTCACGCTAGTTGCGCCGTCTTTGCTGAAGAAAAACCTAGATACTCCTATTGTGGTGGTGGTGGGGGAGGGGTGAGAAAGGGGGGGGGGGGCGGAGTTGCTTGAGATGGGGGCAGATGATGAGTGTTTCGCCTGGACACATCGCCTCGTTTCACAGCTCCCCACCTTCGCTGTGTATGTATCGTGCTCCGAGGTTCGGCAGTAAAGCCGGCCCGAGTAACATTGGCCGGCTGTTTGACGAGAAACAGGCGCTACGGCTGCACTTGTGGGAAGTGTGATACTCAGGAGGGGAAAGCACCCCTTTTATCACAACTGTTAAGGGGCGAGCTGTGACATAGGATGCTCCACAAAGAGGAGGGGCCCTGTTTCTCATTAAGAGAAGATCAGAGGAAACGTTTGAGACGTCTGCGGGCTGGAACTAGGGCGAAATGACGGCAACCGAAACTTGAAACTCATTTATTCTGGCTCTCGGACAGCGGGTAAAAGGATGCTGCTTTGGGTCGTGCTCCGAGCACATCTCTGAGTTCCACTGTCGCTTCCGGCATTTCCTCTTTCAGTCGCGAATGATGATGGATGGGACGATTGCCGGTAAGCGTCCACGCCAGCTCGAATGTCTCTAATTTTACGTTAACGATCTTTTCGCAATGTGTGTATACAGAAGGAAGAAATGTACTGTTAGTTTCATCAAAAAACGTACACTGTTGGAATTTGGAAAGTAAACCACACCGTGACGCACGATGCCTCTCTTGCACCGTCTGTCATTTTATATACGAAATGTATCTGCAATATCGTTAACGAACAACCATCAGTTACGTAAGGGAATGACGACAGAGAAAATTTGTGCTGGACCGGGACTCGGACACAGATTTCTAGCTTTACGGAAGTGGTCGCTTAACCGCTTTGCATATCCGTACACATCTCATGACCAGACCCAAACTTCCATACGTTGTTCCTGCGTCACAACGTGTACTCGTACACATATTACGTAATTCCTGTACAGGGAAAGACATCTTAATTGAAAGCCGTTATTCCGGTATACAGCTGAAGGTTGTTCGTATTCGCAGTTATAGATAAATGTGCATTTCATAGCAGCTGTAGTGACTGTCTTGCCTGCATCGCCCTTCTTAACAACACAGACCCTGAAACATCGTATTTATCCGCCGATACCAGGCAGCGACTTTCAAGTAAGACGTGCTCTCCTGTAGAGGAGTTACGTAATATGTGTACGATTACAAGCTGTAGCGCACGAACGAAGACATATAGAAGCAGTTAGACGTGCACGGATAGCCGAAGCGGTTGCGGCGACCGCTCGCGCGAAGCGGGAAATCCGGCTGCTAGTGCTGGACCGGCACAACTTTTCACTGTCGCCATTCCCTAGTGAGGCTGATGACTGTTCGTATTTGAATTTGCGAATGCATTGCACATATTTCGTAACGGATGTAGTCGCTGCAGTCCCTGTTCCTCGGCACATGCAGGCATGTCCAGAGGAGCATTGCATCGTTTGTCTTAACGACAAAGGCACTACGGTATCACATACGTTCAAATGGTTCAAAGGGATCTGAGCACTATGGGACTTAACGTCTGAGGCCATCAGTCCCCTAGAACTCCACTACTGGCCATTAAAATTGCTACACCACGATGATGACGTGCTACAGACGCGAAATTTAACCGACAGGAAGAAGATGCTGTGATATGGAAATGACTAGCTTTTCAGAGAATTCACACAAGGTTGGTGCCGGTGGTGACACCTAGAACGTGCTGACACGAGGAAAGTTTCCAACTGATTTCTCATACGCAAGCAGCAGTTGACCGGCGTTTCCTGGTGTAACGTTGTTGTGATGCCTCGTGTAAGGAGGAAAAATGCGTACCATCACGTTTCCGATTTTGATAAAGCTCGGATTGTAGCCTATCGGGATTACGGTTTTTCGTATCGCGACATTGCTGCTCGCGTTGGTCGAGATCCAATGACTATTAGCAGAATATGGAATCGGTGGGTTCAGGAAGGTAATACGGAACGCCGTGCTGGATCCCAACGGTCTCGTATCACTAGCAGTCGAGATGACAGGCATCTTATCCGCATGGCTGTAACGGATCGTTCAGCCACGTCTCGATCCCTGAGTCAACAGATGGGAACGTTTGCAAGACAACAACCATCTGCACGAACAGTTCGACGACGTTTGCTGCAGCATGGACTATCAGCTCGGAGACCGTGGTTGCGGTTACCCTTGACGCTGCGTCACAGACAGGAGCGCCTGCGATGGTGTACTCAACGACGAACCTGGGTGCACGAATGGCAAAACATTTTTTTCGCATGAATGGCCAGTAGTGTACTTAAACCTAACTAACCCAAGGACATCACACACATTCATGCCGAGGCAGGTTTCGAACCTGGACCGTAGAGGTCTCGCGGTTCTACACTGTAGCGCCTAGAATCGCTCGGTCACTGCGGCCGGCATCACATACGTCATTAGACTCTGGTGAACAGCTTTGTGATGCTTTTGCCGTTTATAAACGAACTTGTAACAGCGCAGCTATTCCTCGGATCTTATCGATTCCGCCTATTAATCCTTTCCGGCATGATCCCAGACTTGCAATAAGTACTCAAGTAGCGGTCAAACGACAATTTTGTAAGCTACTCCGTTAGTGGGTAAATTACACGTCCTGAGCATTCTTCCATTGAAACTCTCTGGCATCTCCCTTAACTACACTCATATTCAGAAAAAGACGTAACATCTTGAACGACTAGAGATAGGATGATTATATGCAGGACATGTATATCAGTATATTCTGCAGAAAGATCAGAATTTCAGTCACCTCGGTTCATCACGTGTCCTGTTGCCCAGTAGGCCGCGGGTCCGCCGTGGGCCCTGCACCCTTGTTCCACGCGTGATGGCATCGACGTGTTCAAGGCGCAAATGGCACCCTGTGGTATAGCCATCCATGCTGTGTTCTCCAGGTTCCAAAGATCATCTATGGAGACTGGCGTCGGATTAAAGCGCTGCACTCGTCGTTTCACCATATCCCACACTTTTCCCGTTGGCGAAAAGTCTGGTGATCTTGCGGGCTAGGGCAAAGAGTGACATCTTGTGACACCGAGAACGCACGTGTTCGTGCAGCAACATGTAGTAGTGCATTGTCTTGCTGAAAAATGTGTTATGATGACGACGAACGAATCGTCGGCAATGTGAATGGCTGGTGGCCAATGCTAAATGGAAACATACAAGATTTTGAACATGGGTGAAACAGCAACTGTTGAAATTCTTCACGGTAAATGATGACAGCCAAACAGTTGCAGGATATAGATGTATTAAAATCCTTTGCCACGGTTTCGGTATATCTAAATATGCCTTCATCAGGAGTAAAATACACTAAAATCACATTCTACAGCGGAGATACATAAAACAATCGCGCCAGTCACCTGAACAGGCGAAGTACTGATGCTATGCTGTGTTCGCATCGACCCAATGTCCACAAGTATGTTGTATAAATGGAGATGATGATTTAACTACTGACGACGCCTTTGGCACAATTGTTTTATGTATATCGGCTGTAGTATGTGATTTTAGTGTATTTTACTTCTGATGAAGGTATATTTAGATATACCGAAACGGTGGTTTTAATAAATCTTTATCCTGCAACTGTTTGGCTGTTATCATTTACCGTGAAGAAACATACAAATCCCTTCTTTGTACATACAGCAGTTTTGCCAGTGAAGTTGACAAGGAGCTGGCTGCATGGTCTGGGTCTGCAACGACTAAAATAATTAGAAGTCGTTGTAATAAAATAAAAAAATAAAAAAAATATTGCACTTAACTGGTGGTGCAGGAGTCTTCATAGTAAGGAGGGATATAATAACTAAGAGAGAGCTATAGAGACGTAACATAGGCCATACTTTAACTAAGTGCCTTGTTGGAGGTTGCTTCCTATCAGCTGAAGGCTATGCTACTAATCGACGCCCCGAGTAAGAGTGGCCTAGCGCACGCTATAGACTTGTTGCGGCGCTAGCCGCTAGGGGCTCCAGCGATATCTATTACGGACCGCGGTAGATAACTACAGCCTCCAACAAGTGTGGTATCGGACGTTGACACCACAAAATGCGTCTGGGGTGTCGTGCAGAAAGGGTGTGGCTATGGGTCGCAGTGCCCTGGACGCGCGCCAGCTGTGTGTTTTGTGGTTCTGCCCAACAGCACTTCACACCGTAACGCCGCGAGTTGGCGCTGTATGTGTTGAGCGTCATGTGCGAATGCTGGCACTGTGATTCTGCTCCCCCAGTCTGCGGCGAACCAGAATGGGGTCAATCGTTTTCAAACAAACCGAACCTGGAAAGCGCTATTTGAAGACATTCCTGTCCCCAGTGACGTCGTTCCGTGCACCGTTACCGTCTCGCACATTTTTGCACAGATGGAGTTGTGGACGACGCGCACGCAACCCGTAACGTAATAAACGGCGACCGCTGACAGTGTACTGTGTGTTGCACTGTTACGCGAGAGGCGAGGAGGATACCGATCTGTTCTGCAATGCCATTCGGCTGAGATGTCGACCTTTTCGAGGAGTGGTCTGCGTGGTGTGGCCTCACTCATCTCATCACGTTCTACGGCCTTCCGTGAACCATTCTGCACACATCCGCTTCACTGCCCAAAGACTTCGTCCCACGCAATTTCCTGGACGGATGAATCACATTCTCTCGTGCCGATAATGCACCCTCTTTCAATCTCGCTGATTCGACTGTACGGTTCGCATTCCCGGGTTCGATTCCCGGCGGGGTCAGGGACTTTCTCTGCCTCGTGATGGCTGGGTGTTGTGTGATGTCCGTAGGTTAGTTAGGTTTAAGTAGTTCTAAGTTCTAGGGGACTGATGCTCAGAGCCTCAGAGCCATGTACGGTTCGCACATACGTCTGCGAGGCATCCTGCGCATATGCTCAAGTCACACTGATCTACTACCTTCGGGTTCCAGCCGTGATATACCTTTTGCATTTCTTACTTTTATGTTTTCATCCTCTTTAAAAGCAAAGAGAAAAGATGAGGTGGTAGTAGCCCAGCGTAGAGCCTGTGCCTACCGTCAGGTATTTTTGACTTTCAGATGTTAAAAGACAGAGCAGTTTTGGTTCTTGTACGAGTTGTTGGAAGGAAGGTTTTCGCTCAGTGAGTGAACGGGTGAGAACCGCCATTTTTTAGCGAGTAATTGCAGACCGCCATTGTGTGTATTTTCTATGTGCATCGAACAGAAATATAGTAGTGTTTTATTAACAGAATGTTTGTGAGAGTTATTATTGTTTCAAGTAGTAATGCAATAAGAAGAACGGAAGCCCACCTGTGTACTTCGGAAAATTTACGAAGATCCGAATATAACAACACGGCCACAGTCAAGGAGACGGCGATCGGACATAATATTAATAATTGGTACGCATAAAATACTATGAAGACGATTTATTTATATAAATATAAACTAAAATGATTCCTTTCCCGTTACAGGCAACGCCTAGCTTATTGTGCTTGTCCTTCAGGCCAAAGAATTAATCTCTTTAATTCATCCATTTTAAAAAAGCAACACATTCCAATATTTTATTATCATTCATTCCCTATCCTATTATATTATCATTTTATTATATTATACAGCGAAAACGAGAGCTGCACGTACATTTTATCGGTAGTTGGTTCAAATGTGTGTCAAATCTTATGGGCCTTAACTGCTAAGCTCATCAGTCCCTAAGCTTACAACTACTTAACCTAAATTATCCTAAGGACAAACACACACACCCATGCCCGACGGAGGACTCGAACCTCCACCGGGACCAGCCGCACAGTCCATGACTGCAGCGCCTGAGACCTCTCGGCTA
This sequence comes from Schistocerca gregaria, assembly GCF_023897955.1. NCBI lineage: Eukaryota > Metazoa > Arthropoda > Insecta > Orthoptera > Acrididae > Schistocerca > Schistocerca gregaria. The sequence continues at coordinate 500,855,558 of NC_064926.1, read as the reverse complement.
ATCTGGCGGGGCCCCATAGTTGGTGTTGCGCCGCGATGTCGATGTTGACACTGAACCCGCGGGCCGACACGGTTCAAATGCTAACCATTTCTGCAGAACATACTAATGTACGTGACATGTGAATATGAACGTCCTGTCTCTAGTTGATCAAGGTGCTCTGTCGTTTCCATTTTAGACCTCTGTGTACTCATATTCCCAAATATTTAATGGATGTGACTGTTTCCAGGGGCTGTTCATTAATGTTATAATCACAAAGCAATGGATGTTGCTGCCTACTTGTGCTCAACACGTAGCACCACTTTAAGACGAGCGGTCTGCAGGTCTCCTCCATTGATCTCGCATTTTCTAGCTTTGCACTTTTACAGTAGCTGGATTAAGGCAGACTTGCCTGAGGTAAAACGTGATAAGCTGACGTGTGGGTGATAGATTATGGGCAGTGAACAGGTGCTAGAAAACTTTACATTTTGAAAGGACTTTAACTTTTGCATGTCTGAATGTTCTCCATTGCAGAACTTTTCCATTTCCATCACGGAACTGAGACTAGACAGAGTATCAGTTACTCCTCCTTATCTGTCATGTGTTCGTGCGGGAATGGTCATGCTAAACTTTGAATTATTTTGAGCTGGCGAATATTTTGTGTATCTGTGATCACGAAACGGACTTCGTTTTTCGTGCATTGTGTATGACTATTTAGCTCGGCCTTTCTGCTATCAGTCCTTCTACACACGTAGCGCAACTCCATTGCATTTTAATAAGTTATGTTTCAGTCTGTATTACAAGTGGTAATTGTAGGACCACTTTCTGTTTATTGACATGGCTTACGTGAATAAACATTATTCATCACAATTCTCTAGTGCTCCGTACATCAATTTCAAACGTTACAATAGAATCATTTTATTAATTGTTCATGTAGCTGTTACGTAATATTTATCATTATTTTATCAGTTCGCAGCTCTAGCCAATTCACCGAATATTTGACTACAGGATCACAGGTACCGGTTGATATTTGCAACTAATTACCTGTTGGGCATGAAAGCAGATGTGTACGGCTAAATCCTACGATTTCATAGAGCCACTCTTTTTAAACAGAGCCGTGCGTAGCGCAATTACCCAAGGTTCAAGAAACAGCAGGTAAAGTTGCAAGCACATTTTAATTAAGAAAATCAATGCTTGTAAGGTTGAATCAGGATGACAATTGTGAAATATATGAAACAGAATAGTCATAACTTCTGAACGGTTTGCGTTATGACGTTCAAACTGCAGTGTTGGCCGTGGGGCATGATGGGAATTGCGAGCTAACATCCCAAAGATGTTCGGACTCACATGCGGTTCCTCTTCTTCCAAATGTCCTTGCTCAAACTCGTCTAGGGGTTAAACCGCACGTGTCGAATTACACTCCCTAAATTAGACACTTGCGACCCTTTGGTTAAATTGTCTGTCTGACGGCAAATTCGCGAAATACAAAGTTAACATAACATATAATAACAGTAATAATAATATTGGGAACTGCATTAACGACCCATAAATGATGTAGGCCACACAGTTGCGTTTTGGTTAGAATAATGTTTATTCAGAAAGCAAACCAATAGCGAAAGTGGCCGTATTTATAGTTACTGTTACACTCGGAGCTTATCCATCTGACACAGTTACATCATTCACAATCTCATTGCGAAATACAATTGGGGAATCCATGTTAATTTTAATAGAGGATCTCTTCTTTCTCCAAAAACGTTTGATACATGAGCATAAAATGTTCCATAATTTCACAACAGATTGATGTCAACGAATGTCAACGACACCGGCCTATAATTATGTGCATCCCTTCTACAACACTCCTCGGAAACGGTAATGTCCTGCGCTTTCTTCAATCGCTAGGTGCCCTTCGCTGCCTCAGCGACCTGCGACAAACTGTCGCTAGAAGGGCAACAGCTTCTTTCGCATGTATAATTCAGAGTTGACAATACGAACTGAAGTGCTTTGTGAGAAGTACTGACTGCTATATATCACCTCCCGAGCAGTCTCTTGATCTGGAGGTAAAAACATAGGGATTGAAATAGATGTTTGCTTGTGACCCCGCCAGCGCTGATCTCTGAAAGTTGGAGATGAAAAATCTTACAGAATTTAATATCGGGTATGAACTTAAACAAATAACGAGATAAAATACGGTTGTGCAGTCATCGAAACTTCCGATTCATTTTCAATAAGGCTACACGGGCTCTCTATATGCCATGAAGTCCACACAGCTAGATGTTGAATTTCTTAATACGAAAATGAGTGAACTCTTTTTTCCACATTTCAAGCGCCAGCCGAAAATAGGCTCCTTTCCTAAATAAATATTACCAAAAATTCTACCTTACTAATTTCTATGGACATCAGTGTACCTAACAAGAACACTATACGCAAGTGCGGCGTCACAAAATAAAGCAAAGATAAAAGGGAGAATGTTACAGACACAATCACATAAACAGACTTGGGAAAACTTGTCGATGGGGTTGTACAGTTCCAACGGTTTCGGGAAAGCTTGAGTTAATGAGCCTAAAGGAGCAATGACGTCTGAAAAACAGAATTTTGATGTTCGGAGCTTTCAATGTAGCCAGTTTGTGATCAAGCCGTCATCATTTTAATCATTTTTTCCAGTGCTTACTGCACGAAGGCTCCTTTTTAAAGTCGACTACCTAACTTGTTACGTGGTGTGATGACGGAAACCTGACGTGTAGTGTTAGCTGCTGAGTACTTGATTTGGAACACCACACACGTCCCGGCTCTCCTGGCTTTGAGATTGCCGGCCTTAGCTCGTCTGTCTCTGTGCTACCCGAGATAACCATGTACGGTTTCAGAGTTTTGCACTGGCAACTAAGGATCTCATCTTCTCAGCATGGAATCATGCTGTCTCAGAGATGCTGACCTAACCAGTAATACGCTGTGTGAGCTACTGCAGGAATTACTATGCGATCAGAAGTCAGTAACCACCGGTAATGACAATGAAAGCGAAATGGTAACGCAGTATCGCATAAAGAGGTATTTTGTTGATGTGACTGCAGTAAATGCCAGCATGAACTTCAGCGAAATTAATGCAGAAGATAGCGTGTTTGAAGGATTCTAGAACTGTTGTCATCGAAGGGATTTTGGGGACGTCTATGCTTTCGCTATCAACAGAAAGTCCGCAGCTCGTGGTCGTGCGGTAGCGATCTCGCTTCCCGCGCCCGGGTTCCCGGGTTCGATTCCCGGCAGGTTCAGGGATTTTCTCTGCCTCGTGATGACTGGGTGTTGTGTGATGTCCTTAGGTTAGTTAGGTTTAAGTAGTTCTAAGTTCCAGGGGACTGATGACTATAGATATTAAGTACAATAGTGTTCAGAGCCATTTGAACCATTTTTTTGAACAACAGAAAATAACAGCAAATAAAGCAGCAAATCAGCTGTTACAAATCTTGCGTTCCATAAGGTTAACAAGTAAATGAAACAGCAAATGTGCTTGCAAAGGAACCATGAAGCAGGTGGTCATGGTGTAGCACACTGACATATCCCCATCGTACCAGATGAATGTGTCAGACATGAACTGTCGGGCTCTACATGAGTAATTACAACAACAGTCTTGCAGAACACTGTAAAATTTGAACAATCTCTGGTTTACCAGTGGCTTCATTGTAAAAATACTGTAAATGACTTTTTCTGAAAATTCTTTGTACTTGCGCTAATTTGAAACGTGCTTGATTGTTCTGTACTTCTAAGATGATAAATTCGGTGATTTCCAAGAAAGAGTGCCTATCGAAGTCGCTGGGTCCAAACGATACATATCAAACGTGCGATCGGAAATCGATCATGCGACCCGGTGGCGGGCGTTGTGATCGTCATTTTCATCTATTTTCCGTGCTTCCCTTACTTGCTCTAAATTTCATACCTCCGCGAATTACTCAGGAAACAGTCGTCATGGACCCTCTACCATTGAATAGAGACGCAATTTGGTTCAAATGGCTGTGAGCACTACGGGACTTAACATCTGAGGTCATCAGTCCCCTAGAGCTTAGAACTACTTAAACCTAACTAACCTAAGGGCATCACACACATCCATGCCCGAGAAAGGATTCGAACCTGCAACCGTAGCGGTCACGCGGTTCCAGACTGAAGCGACTAGAACCGCACGGCCACACCGGCCGGCAGACGCAATTTCTGTATTAAATCGTTAATGGGAAGGTGCTAGGGTTATTCTTAACTGCCAGTGGTGCATCGCGAAAAACCTACATGACTCACAGGAGCTGTTCCATACGTTAATCGTAAGGAAAACCAGACGATTTATATAGTTAGTGAGTCGGATGTCTGGTGTTCTTGACGTTTCTTCGGCTGATTCTCTCGCATGGAAGAATCTAATTCCATGTTTATTCAGCATAGAAAATTGTTCGATTTTTTGTCGTAAATATGGAATACTACCGGACGAGGAAAGACGGGACTATGTAGACTGTGGTGGTGCAAAGTGTGTAAAACTTCTTAAAAACAGTTTCGATGCTGAAATACCGTTACAATTTCACTGCTGACAGTGTGGAAAACGAACGAGAATCAGGAAGAATACATGGTTCGACTCTTCCAAGTTATCCATCCAGACCACTGTAAAGGACTTACGCATGACGACAACACCGACGACGAGTAAGGTAAGTCGTCTCCTTTGCAATTACAAGTATTTTTTAACGCTCTTCTTTTGTAGTTGCTGTAGTGACCAACGTAAACGTTCTCATAACGGCCGCCACCGTAGTCGCATGATCGATTTCCGATCGCTCGTTCGATATGTATCGTTAGCACCCAGCGACTTCGATAGGCAATAATTCTTGAAAATTACCATAAACTCTAACAAATATTTTACTGTCATCCGTCAGAACCAAAAATCATGTAGAGGACGTCGGTTTCTTCGAACAACTGCAACGCGATTTCAAAACAAATGCACATCAAAGGACGTAGCGGGCGAAGTCGGCTGTGAACTGTTGCCTAGCAACGGCTGCACTATGGACGTTGCCCTCAAGAGTCCACTGTGAGAAGAGTAAACGTGTTGACGTGCAGAAGACAGCTTTTAGTGTAGAGAAATGGGTGTGATTCAGTGATCTGTGAAACAACATTGTCTTTGACATTACCTGGTAACCACGAAAATGGAATGACATCTGAAACATTTTCGAAATTACAGCCAGGTTAGCGACTGCTGTGAAGAGAGTGGTTTCGATGCTCACTACACTCCACCTCAACGACTGCCTTATTCTCAGATTCAGTGGCATACAGTGGATGACGTATAGACAACTGCGACACGGGCAACCGATTACCCACCATCACGTGAAAGTAAGGAAATTCTGATGGATGGTAGATCATCACTATCAATAGTGTGGAACTATCGTAATTAGAAACGGGACGACAAAAACATCAAGCCATCGCGTCCGAAGCCTGAGAAGGGATCGGAGGAGACGGAACTAACACTTCCAGTCAAACCGCAGCATACGTCAGCGACATCGCGTAATTGAGATGCAGCCAGCCTACATCCTCTTCAACATTTTGAGGTAAATAACTACTCTAGTAATAAGTTATTAAGATCTTGTGATGAATGAAAGGCGAATTGGTTGGTAGGGTCCCAAGTGCCTCTAAATCGTACAACAGACAACAGGAATATCTGAGTTGAAGTGAACAATTTCTTTGTACCTCTGCAACGCATGCTTTGAGACTTGCAGCAGTCATTTGAACCCTTTGCTGTGAGCTTAAATTGTTACTGTAAAGAGAATATATATAACCTGGAAACCGTGATAATACTGGAATTTAATGTACGTTAGCAACAGTAGTGTCTTTCAAGACTGAGAGTCATTGGGCAGCTCATATCTCCTTGTATTTGTTCTGTTCCTTGAGTCAGAAGATCTTCATGGAGTCTTGTTACGGTTGCTAGATGGCATCATCGTCTCATGCCTCTGGACCACAGCACATCAGCATTTCCACAGCTTTCTGACAGCCCAGTAGCTTGCGGTAGTTCACGTATAACGTTTTATATACAACAGGCCACACATATCATTATGGTATTGAACATAAATTCCGCCTTTCACGGAACTACACAATACGACAAATAATCGTGCCATTTCTCTATTTGCATGCTCAGGAAAGTGGGTTTGATCATACAGTACTGCAGCACCCATCATTCACTGCGCCACTATGTTCAGAGCCAATAAGTGTAAAAACTTGTAATTTTTATGAATGATAGGCGTTAGTTGCTTTTCTTGTATTGTTGTCCACATATAATAAAGGGAGACGGATTGTAGCTACTCTACTGTTATGTCACGGACTTCTCCTTATTCACAAATGTGATGCCATTTTAACAGCATTTGACGGTGATCATCATCTATTGGAACTCGATCGATATCGGAGTCTCCAGGCAAACGTCATGATATTTTCGGTGTCTCAGGATCTCGTTCCAAGGTCAGTATCAGATAAGTTGCAGTGTTCAATTCTAACCGTCAGCTTTGAGAAATGACGCAATTTGTAGTATTATTTTGTTTGTGCCGCAGACTGAAGTTATGAATGTTACATGTTTTCTCTGGATTTCTGCGTACCCTACTGTTGCCCGACCGCCTATGGAACGTCTCTTTTCCAGTCGTCCCAGGGCAACGAGACCATTTGGGATTCGTGCCAAGCATTTGCTTTATTGCCTTGGTGAGGAGCGTATGGCACCCCAACTCCAGGATTTTACCCGTCTGCCTCCCTGGTTGCTCCAAGAGGCCCAGCGTCATTTTAGACTTGTCAGAGTACCGGAGGAGCTGCACTCCTGCGTTTGTTTTTACCTCCTTATTTTGCGATATTTTAAACCAGCATCCCGACCATGAACCAGTGTTTACGGATGGCTCTAAACAGGGGGACTCTGTTGGTTGTGCTGTTGTTTTCCCTGATCGAGTCGTCAAGTTACGGCTTCCTGCGGCGTTTACCGTCTTTGATGCCGAATTGTTTGCAATCTTGCGGGCATTGGAGCGGATGAGATATGTTCCCAGTCTTAAGTTTCTCATCTGTTCTGACTCCCTGAGTGCCCTTCAGACCGTGCAACACTTGTACCCAGCGAGTACGGTCGTCCAGAACATCCATGATGCTCTACTCCACCTGCAACGGCAGGGGAAGGAGGTTTCTTTCTGCTGGGTGCCGGAGCACCTGGGAATTAGGGGAAAGGAACTGGTGGATGTGGCTGCCAAAGATACATGTGCCCTCCCTCACGTTGTTGAATGTGCTGTCCCCCCCCCCCCCTCCCCCCATGCTGTTACCTCCCTTTTGCGTTTTCGTGTTATGCATCAATGGGAAGAGGAGTGGCTGGCAGTTTCTGACAATAAGCTGCGTCTGGTCAAGGCCACCACGCGGCCATGGCGTACGTCCTACCAGTCATGCAGGCGGGATGAGGTTCTCCTGACTCGCCTCCGCATCGGGCACAGTCCCTTAACGCATGGTTTTTTACTCCGGCGGGAGGACCCCCCGATCTGCAATGCTTGTGGCGTCCAGATTACTGTCTGCCACATTTTAATTGACTGTCCTTTATTCTCTGACCAGAGGGCGGTGGTTTCCTTGCCACCGGATTTGCCCTCTATTTTGCAAGACGACGCAACGACTAGGGTTAAGGTCTCACGGTTTTGTGTCCTGTCCAATCTGTTGCCTCGGATTTTAGGGAGAGGATTTTAATGTGCTGCTGGGTGACTGGCTCGCCCAGGTTTTAGGTAAGAGGTCCGCCAGTCACGATTACCTACTTGTTTCACTTCGATTTCTGTTCTCTTTTCCTAGCGAGCTAGGCAGCATTCATGTAATTGAAAGAGAAGTGGCGGCTCTAAGGTCGGCAAAGCCGACAGCGGTTGGGAGGGCGACGTGTTGGCCTCACGTCCCTCACTGACGAATAGAAAAGAGTACATTGGCCGAGGATGACATGGCGGTCGGTCGGTCCCCATTGGCCCATCTAGTCCAGAACGGCGGGGCATAATGGAAGTTTCTAGAATATGGATAACCTTACACCGCTGGTAAGGTAGTGGATTCGCATTCGGGCGAATGAAGGTTCATGTCCTGCATGGCCATTCAGTTTTAGAAGTTTTCCTCGTTTCCCTCAGTCGCTTAAGAGAAGTGCTAGAAAGGGTCCTTTGATAAAGAAACGGCTGATTTTCGTCCTCATCAATGTAGTCAAATTAAATCGGGTGATGCTGAGGGAATTAGATTAGGAAATGAGACACTTAAAGTAGTAAAGGAGTTTTGCTATTTAGGAAGTAAAATAACTGATGATGGTCGAAGTAGAGAGGATATAAAATGTAGACTGGCAATGGCAAGGAAAGCGTTTCTGAAGAAGAGAAATTTGTTAACATCGAATATAGATCTATGTATCAGGAAGTCGTTTCTGAAAGTATTTGTTTGGAGTGTAGCCATGTATGGAAGTGAAACATGGACGATAACTAGTTTGGACAAGAAGAGAATAGAAGCTTTCGAAATGTGGTGCTACAGAAGAATACTGAAGATAAGGTGGATAGATCACGTAACTAATGAGGAGGTATTGAATAGGATTGGGGAGAAGAGAAGTTTGTGGCACAACTTGACTAGAAGAAGGGATCGGTTGGTAGGACATGTTTTGAGGCATCAAGGGATCACAAATTTAGCATTGGAGGGCAGCGTGGAGGGTAAAAATCGTAGAGGGAGACCGAGAGATGAGTACACTAAGCAGATTCAGAAGGATGTAGGTTGCAGTAGGTACTGGGAGATGAAGCAGCTTGCACAGGATAGAGTAGCATGGAGAGCTGCATCAAACCAGTCTCAGGACTGAAGACAACAACAACAACAACATCTCCATCAACACAGAAACGGTGTATCTCCTAAGAGTCGCCAGGCGCAGTTTCTCTAGTCTTTTAACAGATATTTGCTATTTCGTTTTTTTGCACTATGTGGCTGGAGTCAGCCGAAACAAACAGTGCCCGTCCCGGGGTCGACTGAAAACATCGGTTCGTTTCATGTCGCAAAGACAATAATTTTTAGAGCGTACTTTTACGTGTCAATTCCATAGTGCGGTCCCAGATCAGTCTAGTCCGTTTTATCGATGTGTGTTAACAAGGCCAGCAAAACACAATGAGTAACAGTATTCTAGCAGCGACAGCACTGCCCTGGCCCCATGCTAACTGCTACCGCAAAGTATCCAGTGCGGCTGAGTCGCTGCTGCATTGCTGTCTATTCTTCGTGTTTTATTGTCGCTTTTAAAAGTATCGATAAGACGAATAACACACTACACTAATTTGGGACCGTTTTGTCGAATGAGAACGTGAAATTCCAATTTGAAAATAGCCTTCTTTGTAATGCGAAACAATCCGACGCTTTCTTCTAACATTGGGCGTCGCATGAAAGACGTGAGAAGCAGTAACTGTTTGGGTCGAACACAGTTAGGCGGTGCAAAACCGAAATGTGAAATGTTGTTGTTGTTGTGTTCTTGAGTCCTGAGACTGGTTTGATGCAGCTTTCCAAGCTACTCTATCCTGTGCAAGCTTCTTGATCTCCCAGTACTTACTGCAACCTACATCCTTCTGAATCTGGTTAGCGTGTTATCTCTTGGTCTCCCTCTACGATTTTTACCCTCCACGCTGCCCTCCAATGCTAAATTTGTGATCCATTGATGCCTCAGAACATGTCCTACCAACCGGTCCCTTCTTCTTGTCAAGTGGTACCACAAACTCCTTTTCTCCCCAATTCTATTCAATACCTCCTCATTAGTTATGTAATTTGCCCATCTAATCTTTAGCGTTCTTCTGGGCATGGGAAATATCTGACGCGAAATCGCAGAAGATACGTCTGACGACTGTAAGGAGAGACACTCGGCATACTTCGCATGCTACTCTGCGGTATGTTGCGGAGAATGCTTTGCGTACCATTGATACCTCCTCTCCTATCTGTGTCACGAATGGTGACTCAAAGGGAAGTTAGTGGTAATCCTCCGTGTTAGCTGTCTGATTGTACCTTCACTGTCTTTTATAGAAATACGAGGGTAAGTCAATAATACATCTTTGCAATGTTCAAGCTACTAAGTTAGTTTCGCTATCGCTGCTGTGCTGTTAATCATTGCTGCTCTGCTGTCTATTTGCACCAAAGAAGAGCAACGTTCATTGATCGGTTTTTTGTGGTCGATAGGCGTATCAGAGGCCGAAATTCATCGAAGACTTTCGGTACAGTTCGAGAAAAGTGTTTTGCCACAACGGAATGTTCCTCGAATGGACTGAAAAATTCCAAAATGGTCGCAAAAGTGTTACGCACGATGAAGGAGCCGGACGACCGTTTACCGCCACAGATGAAGAAACCGTTGAGTGTTCACGTGAAGTGATTCTCTTAGACAGACGATTAATTAAAGACGAAGTGGCACATCGTCTGCAAATTAGTCACCGTTCTGAGTAGGAAATCATCCACAACAGACTCGGCTTGATTGTGGCGTCCAATAACTCGTCCATATTCGAAGTCACTTAGCTGCCCCGACTGACAAATTCTGCTGTTAACTCTTTCTGTACTGACACCACAATACTCCTGTCTCCTTTCATATTTGCGGGAGGGCTCTCGCGACAACTATTCCGGAAGGATGTGCGGATACTTGTAGGTAGAGGCCGTATACAGGGTATTCAGCTGCTCCTATCGCTAAGTTTTATGCAGCCCGTAACGCTTGGATTACGCAGAAGTATTGGAACACGTGAGGCAATACAGACTCTACGAATTATCTTAGAAGATAAGTTAAGGAATGGTAAACCCACATTTCTACCATTTGTAGACTAAGAAAAAGCTTTTGACAATGTTGACTGGAATACTCTCTATTGTGGTTGTCAGGAGAGCCAACCGTGTTCCTAAAGGAGGCCAAAATGCACGCGTTTTAGCTCACGCAGGCTGGCGTGAGGTCTGAAACATGACAACGGAATTAGAATTGAGAAAAACGGACGTAGCTGGTGGAATACTTAATTTTAATCCACTAATGGAGAACGTCGCTCTTTATGGTACATGATTCACAATATCAATAGTACGGATACTGGCGCCTTGCTAGGTCGTAGAAAATAACGTAGCTGAAGGCTATGCTAACTATCGTCTCGGCAAATGAGAGCGTAGAAGTCAGTGAACCATCGCTAGCAAAAGTCGTCTGTACAACTGGGGCGAGTGCTAGAAAGTCTCTCTAGGCCTGCCGTGTGGCGGCGCTCGGTCTGCAATTATTGATAGTGGCGACACGCGGGTCAGACGTATACTACCGGACCGCGGCCGATTTAAAGGCTACCACCTAGCAAGTGTGATGTCTGGAGGTGACACCACACTCTCTTCCAAATTCTGAAGGTGGCAGGGGTGAAATACAGGGGGCGAAAGGCTATTTACAATCTGTACAGAAACCAGGTGGCAGTTATAAGAGTCGAGGGACATGAAAGGGAAACAGTGGTTGGGAAGGGAGTGAGACAGGGTTGTAGCCTCTCCCGGATGTTATTCAATCTGTATATTGAGCAAGCAGTACAGCAAATAAACATAATTTTGGAGTTGGTATTAAAATCCATGGAGAAGAAGTAAAAACTTTGAGGTTCGCCGATGACATTGTAATTCTGTTAGATACAGCAAAGGACTTGGAAGAACAGTTGAACGGAATGGTCAGTGTCTTGAAAGGAGGATATAAGATGAACATCAACAAAAGCAAAACGAGGATAATGGAATATAGCCGAATTAAGTCGGGCGATGCTGAGGGAATTAGATTAGGAAATGAGACACTTAAAGCAGCAAAGGAGTTTTGCTATTTGAGGACACAAATACCTAATAATGGTCAAAGCAGAGAGGATATAAAATGTAGACTGGCAATGGCAAGGAAAGCGTTTTTGAAGAACAGAAATTTGTTAAATCGAGTATAGATTTAAGTATCAGGAAGTCGTTTCTGAAAGTATTTGTAAGGAGTCTAGCATTGTATGGAAGTGAAACGTGAGCTACAAATAGTTTGGACAAGAAGAGAATAAAAGTGCTAAAAATATATCGGCTCAACCAATTGTTTAAATTTAAATTAGCTGTTGTTTTTAACCTCTTTCGCTTCAGGTTCTTGTACTTATAAATACACCTCAATGCTTCGCCTGGCAACTGAACTTTGATTTTATCCATACTGGATGAGAGGTGGTGGTGGTTTGTGTTTAACGTCCCGTCGACAACGAGGTCATTAGAGACGGAGGGAAGGATTGGGAAGGAAATCGGCCGTGCCCTTTTCAAAGGAACCATCCCGGCATTTACCTGAAACGATTTAGGGAAATCACGGAAAACCTAAATCAGGATGGCCGGAGACGGGATTGAACCGTCGTCCTCCCGAATGCGAGTCCAGTGTGCTAACCACTGCGCCACCTCGCTCGGTTACTGGATGAGAGATCGTGGTTGTGAATGTCAATATTTTTAACACTGACATTCACTACCACGAACTCTCATCCAGTATGGGTAAAATCAAACAGAATAGAAGCTTTTGAAATGTGGTGTTACACAAGAATTCTGAAGATTAGATAGGCAGATCACATAACTAATGAGGTGGTATTGGATAGAATTGGGGAGGAGTTTGAGGCACAACTTGACTACAAGAAGGGATCGGTTGGTAGGACATGTTCTGAGGCATCAAGGGATCACCAATTTAGTATTGGAGGTCAGCGTGGAGAGTAAAAATCGTAGAGGGAGACCAAGGAAAACAGTAAGCAGATTCAGAAGGATGTAGGTTTCCATAGATACTGGGAGATGAAGAAGCTTCCACAGGATAGAGCAATGGAGATCTGCATCAAACCAATCTCCGGACTGAAGACCACAACAACAACAACGCCTTCAAAATTTTTCTATTCTCTCGCTAGCTATGTGCAAACTACACTCCTGGAAATTGAAATAGGAACACCGTGAATTCATTGTCCCAGGAAGGGGAAACTTTATTGACACATTCCTGGGGTCAGATACATCACATGATCACACTGACAGAATCACAGGCACATAGATACAGGCAACAGAGTATGCACAATGTCGGCACTAGTACAGTGTATATCCACCTTTCGCAGCAATGCAGGCTGCTATTCTCCCATGGAGACGATCGTAGAGATGATGGATGTAGTCCTGTGGATCGGCTTGCCATGCCATTTCCACCTGGCGCCTCAGTTGGACCACCGTTCGTGCTGGACGTGCAGACCACATGAGACGACGCTTCATCCAGTCCCAAACATGCTCAATGGGGGACAGATCCGGAGATCTTGCTGGCCAGGGTAGTTGATTTACACCTTCTAGAGCACGTTGGGTGGCACGGGATACATGCGGACGTGCATTGTCCTGTTGGAACAGCAAGTTCCCTTGCAGGTCTAGGAATGGTAGAACGATGGGTTCGATGACGGTTTGGATGTACCGTGCACTATTCAGTGTCCCCTCGACGATCACCAGAGGTGTACGGCCAGTGTAGGAGATCGCTCCCCACACCATGATGCCGCGTGTTGGCCCTGTGTGCCTCGGTCGTATGCAGTCCTGATTGTGGCGCTCACCTGCACGGCGCCAAACACGCATACGACCATCATTGGCACCAAGGCAGAAGCGACACTCATCGCTGAAGACGACACGTCTCCATTCGTCCCTCCATTCACGCCTGTCGCGACACCACTGGAGGCGGGCTGCACGATGTTGGGGCGTGAGCGGAAGACGGCCTAACGGTGTGCGGGACCGTAGCCCAGCTTCATGGAGACGGTTGCGAATGGTCCTCGCCGATACCCCAGGAACAACAGTGTCCCTAATTTGCTGGGAAGTGGCGGTGCGGTCCCCTACGGCACTGCGTAGGATCCTACGGTCTTGGCGTGCATCCGTGCGTCGCTGCGGTCCGGTCCCAGGTCGACGGGCACGTGCACCTTCCGCCGACCACTGGCGACAACATCGATGTACTGTGGAGACCTCACGCTCCACGTGTTGAGCAATTCGGCGGTACGTCCACCCGGCCTCCCGCATGCCCACTATACGCCCTCGCTCAAAGTCCGTCAACTGTACATATGGTTCACGTCCACGCTGTCGCGGCATGCTACCAGTGTTAAAGACTGCGATGGAGCTCCGTATGCCACGGCAAACTGGCTGACACTGACGGCGGCGGTGCACAAATGCTGCGCAGCTAGCGCCATTCGACGGCCAACACCGCGGTTCCTGGTGTGTCCGCTGTGCCGTGCGTGTGATCATTGCTTGTACAGCCCTCTCGCACTGTCCGGAGCAAGTATGGTGGGTCTGACACACCGGTGTCAATGTGTTCTTTTTTCCATTTCCAGGAGTGTATTAGTCCTGCAGAAAAATCGAACGGGACCTTTTTGTATGAAACTTAACGTGGTCAAACTTTTTATGTAACTTTTGTACGTTTTTCTTGGATAGTTCGAAAACTATTACCTGTAGCGAAAATATATCCCAGTACAAAGATACTACATTCAATTTACTACAAAGAGGTCCTGTTTATTTTTTCTGTAGGGGTGACAGTTTATGTGCAGCGAACGACAGATTGTGAAAATGTTGGTCACGGTATTTGAAGTCTTTGTGGGTTGCGTAAAACCAAGAGGTAGGGGCAGCTGAATCACGTGTGTACTATGAATGGTAATAGTGATATTAGCCTCCCTTGAGGTACGCCTGAAGCTACTTTTATGTCTGAAGATTTCCTTCTGTTAAGAATCACACACTGTGTTCTAGACTGAGGTGACTGAAGACGTGGGACACCTCCTAATGCCACGTCGGGTCTCCTTTTCCCAGCGTAGTGGATTGGTTCGACATGGCGTGTACTCAGCAAGTCGTTTCAAGTTCAAAGATGGTTCAAATGGCTCTGAGCACTATGGGACTTAACTTCTAAGGCCATCAGTCCCCTAGAACTTAGAACTACTTAAACCTAACTAACCTAAGGACAACACACACATCCATCCCCTAGGCAGGATTTGAACCTGCGACCGTAGCGGTCTCGCGGTTCCAGACTGTAGCGTCTAGAGCCGCTCGGTCACCCCGGCCGGCCGTTGCAAGTTCCCTGCAGAAATACTGACCCATGCTGCCTCTAAAGCTGTCCGTAATTGCGAAAGTATTCGCGGTGCACGGTCTTGTGCAAACGCTGACCTTTCTATTATGTCCCGTGAATATTCGACGGGTTGCCATATCATTCGCTCTAATTGTCCAGAATATTCTTCGAACCAATCGCAAACAATTGTGGCCAAGTGACATAGGGCATTGTCATCCATAAAAATCCCATCGTTGTTTGGCAACGTGAAGTCCACGAATGGCTGCAGACTTCCTCCAAGTAGCCGAACACAACTGTTTCCAGTCAATGATCTGTTCAGTTGGACTAGAGGACCCAGTGTATTCCATGTAAACACAGCACGCACCCTTGCGCTATGGGGCCACCATAAGCTTGCACAGTGCCTTCTTGAAACTTGGGTCCATGGCTCCATGATAGAGGTCTGCGCGGATAAGAAAAGTGCAATCCACATCCGCATATATTTAAATTTTGAATGAGTAATTACAGTAATAGACAGCAGTACTCAGAATTGTGGTATGTAATGACATAGTTATTGTTAGGGTGCCATTTCTGCGACAACGTAACTACTTTTGACTTCTTAAATCACAGGAAATGCTCTATACCTCCTCTAAAGCAGACCATTCCAAACAGGAAAGCATTGGCGCTCCGGACCACACACAGTAGCGGCTCGGATATCGTGAGATTGGAAACGCTATTAAAAAAAAAATTCAATGTAATAGTATTAAATGATGAAAATACGTGTATTGAGACAATTATATTATGCTGCTCTTGTGCCAAGGTAGCTGAAAATGGCGAGGGTTTTAAACTGTTACTAGCACATTCCATCATTTACCGGCAGTTTTTTTGTACTCACTGCTTGGATGTGTGAAATTTTGAAGCCATTCATGTCAGCTGATGATTATATTATAGCTTACGCGTTCAGTCCTCGTCATTTCCAGGTGAAAATATTTACAGTATTAGGCCTACACTGCAAAACGCTGGCGCACCTGTGAATAAGTTAAACTGCCAGCAATAATTGACGTTGTATGGAAGAACTACCAACCCGCGTTCAGAGTCTGTAACCCTAGGACGCCTAAGAGGGGGAGGGGGGTTCGTTGAACCCATAACTTTTTTATGTCCCTGCTTTTGCCCAAGTAAGTTTCATCCTACATATTCCCTATGAGTTACTGTTTGTTGGCTATTTTATGAAACGTTAGTGTCAATATATTTTATAGAAAATTACTGCTTTGAAAGAAAAAATAAATAAACTTATTATGGGTTCAACAACTCCCCTCGCCCCCTTAGCCTTCCATGCTACTGAAAATTTCCCTTAGTAGGATTTCGTATTTCTCATCTCTACAACAATGCAAGTTAGTTTTTTGTTGGTTGGTATTCTTGATATTCACAACAATCGGTTTACTTTCAGAGGAAGTGATTGTTGACGTCAGTCAGCTGTTATTCATCTTGTAAACTTGCAGTGAGTTAGTGCAGTTCCCAACACGTAGGCCTCCAGTAACTTTGGTGTCCTACACAGCAAAAACGAAACCAAGTAAAAACTTACTGATGTTGTCAACAATGCACCAAGATAAAGGCACTGTTGGAGGAGAGAAGAATAAAACCGAGACAAATGTATATTATAATTCCACTAAAGGTGGAAATGATACCATTCATCAAATGGCGCGTATGTACACCTGCAAGAGGGGAACGAAGAGATGACCTCTATCTGTGTTTTACTCTCTCATCGACATTTGTGCTATCAATGCAACCACCATATTCATCCAGCAACATTCAAGATGGAATGAGAAGAAACACACAAAAAAAGGAAACTTTATCTTCTGCAAGCTGGGATGGAACTAGTGAAATTGCAGGTAGACGAAAGAAGTGCCAATGGAAGAGGGTTATCTAGCCAAATTGTTCAATCAATAGAGACTATTCTACAAAAGAAAATCAAAGAAGTGACAACAGAAGCACGTCAGCCTCCTGCAGGGAAAGGTCGGTGCCATATTTGTGTAAGAAGTTGAGGACTCAGAGTAGTCTATTGTATATGAACACATCTGTATTTTGTATTGTAATATATCAATTTTTTATTCACTCAGTCCAATATTTATAACAATTAACAACATTATTAAACCGATGCCTTAGTTAAAATACGTAAACCACTTTGAGAGCTGTAATTTTTCGTCAGTAAACTTGTTTAATACCTGTGGGCTCACTGAACCCCCCCCCCCCCCCCCCCCCCCCTTGGGCATCCAAGTTAGAAAAAAAGGCTTGGCCGTCCTAGGGTTAATTCCCGTCGTGCGCCCATAGTCAGGTCGGCAGCCGCACATGAATCACCTAGATACAAATGACAGCTCTGCCAATTCACTGGCCATTTATACCTTGCGTACGCGATAATACCGCCATCTGTATAAGTGGGTATTGCTATCCCGTGACTCAGTGTATATTGCGTCTATTACCCTCCCTTGTAATTCGCACGTTTCAAGATTCCCCTCCGTTAAGAACGAGACGCTGTTTGCGTGTGACACGCCGCTTGGAGCGACGCGTCCTCTGGCCACTTCCGACCTCAAAGTGTGCACGTGGGTCGAGTGATACGCGATACTGAAAACAGTGACTGTGTTTTCCGGAATTTGCGGGGGCTTGCCGCAGCGCTAACTAGCCACCCGACGCGACCCTGGCGCTGGCCACCCCTGGCGGCGCGCGCGATGCAAATGCCGGTATTGATCTGGCCGCGCCGCCCCCGCCGCCGCCGCCGCCCCCACTACGCGCGAGGGGAGGCTGCGCGGCCGTGCCGGGGTCCGCCGGTCGACTCCCTTCTGGCGCGGCGCCTCTCTCCGCTTTCACGCAGCGACCACAATAGCCACTGTGCGGGGGTTGGTGTACTCATTAAAAATCCTCTCCGGTGTTCCGTCCGCCCCGATGCCGCCACACAGCCGCACCTCATCAGCAGTGCGCCTGAATGCTCTCACTTCTCGAGCCGGCGACGAGTTGAAAGTCTCCGTGCGATCAGAGCGGATCAGCGGGAGGCGGGGATGTGGGAGGTGAACTGAAGTTTGCATTGGCAGATGTGCCTACGAGTATAGGAGAGCGGGAAGGCAGAGTCTAAAGATGTGTCAAGGACGGGGCAGCGCACGCGACAAGTGTGCGAGGGTAAGATAAACAGGAATCGTTACCGGTAGGATTTCCCTCGGAACAAGTCCCGCCCATTCACCCCTTGGTTTTCCCGGTCTTCGTTCGGCGCCTGGGCATCGTTTCAGTTGACCCACGTGGTTTACTGCGTTCGGCTGCACTTAATGTTAAATTAAAATCTTGCTAGGTCTTAAATTTTGCCAGATAGTTAAAGGATGCGTTACAAAAAACGTGCACAATCGGCCTCAGCTGTGCCAGGTACTTCCACAGCAAACACGAGAGAAAACAATTTAGCACTGAATTCTTTAAGTACGAGAACTCAGAATCCAGATGAATAGCCTATGAAGAAACGTACTTCTATGTGGGAAAAAGCACCCAAAGCTAAAACAGGAGAAACCTACCCTCAAAGAATAATTTGCTTGGAGAAAGAGGAACCACAGTATACTTGACACTTATGTTTCAGAACTCAGACAGTATGTGTGAAACAAGCACCAATGTTCACTATACTTCGAGAAGGAATCAAAAGTACTTTGTTCTTGCGAGATCGATCCAAGCTGTTTTTGCGTGTTATTCACTGAATAGTTTTGCTGAAAAGTTTTAGGGGTGGAAGAAGAGCTAGCACAGCATGAAGGACGTTTTAAAGCCGTGAAACACCGCAGCATTTATTTCCTCCATAACTGTGAATTAGTTGATGAAAATTATTGCCCTTAAATAACATCACGTCATTTTTTGTTTTCTATTGCTGACAATGCTTTCAATTCCCTACAAATATTTTTATTTCTCTAATAATGCACATTCATATTAATTACTATCCAGAAAAACTTAAATTTCTTATCATTACTGAATTTCATCACTGTGTAACATGTGTTGGACTGTGATGATAACAGCTTTGTTGTAGCTGTAGAGGGGAAGGCCTTACACTATGGATAGGCGTGGAGAGGGGTGAATGGGCGGGAATGTACCGGGTGAAATCCTAGCGCTAAGGGCACGTAAGGTAAACGGTGTCTGCATGCGCGAGTGGTCGATCGACACCGGCAGATACTGAAGTTCCGTGCAGCACTTCAGTTCGCTCGGGACGCAGCGCCCACGATAGCCGCCGTCGGGCCTCAACTTCCGTCGGATTCAGTTCGCACTCGAATTCGAGGCTTTGCTGCGAATTGACGGCTGGACACATTTCAGTGTCACTCATATCAAATTTAAACTCAGATCTTTCCGTGTCTGAAGTGGCACAAAACGATTTTCTTCCTATTGGCTTTTGCTTTCAAAGAATTGTAACACCTGACCCGTCACTTATCTGGTTTTGGCGTGTGCTCACCCCAGGTAATTGACTAACAGATCAACAGAGAGTGCAAAACTGCCGCAATGTCGGATAACGCAAAGAAAGTATTAAGGCTCTGTGACTCCTGATTGAACTGCGGTGGCAGTGTTGACAACTGATTCGGAATTGATCCATTTTAATTAAAGGGGGGTGCACATTGATGTTATATTCAGCTATCGAACACCAGATGCAAATGTTGAACATAAAATTAATTAAGAAAGTGACTTGGGATTTCAACTACTTGATTGAAAACAGATGCAGTCGATTAGCACAAATTTATT
Source organism: Schistocerca gregaria (assembly GCF_023897955.1). Taxonomy (NCBI): domain Eukaryota; kingdom Metazoa; phylum Arthropoda; class Insecta; order Orthoptera; family Acrididae; genus Schistocerca; species Schistocerca gregaria. The sequence continues at coordinate 500,835,853 of NC_064926.1, read as the reverse complement.
TTAACTCACGACCTTCAATCATCACATTACATGACTCTCGTAACAGGCAGTGGTAATAAATTGCGTTTGCGTGGAGTAAAGTAATTCCTATCGACTGGCCCAGGCGTAATGCGAAGTGCGAGAAGAATTCTACAATACACGGCCCATGAAACCCTCGTGGAAACTTTGGCGACGTGATTCAACAAATTAATCAGTGGCCGGAGCGGGCGCTATATCACCGTATTCAGCGTGGCGGGACGTCGTCATTATGCATACGTCGGCCGACCTCGTGGTGTTGCAGGGCTGTGATCGTCTATTCAATTCTAGCTCTCTTGCTCAGTACATAGCTGAACGAAAACTTTCTATCTCCAAGCTCAATCGTTCCGTTTGCTAAGTCCTAAATTACAGAGATGCTCACTCTCTCTCAGGCAAGCTGAGTAAAGAACGCCACGTCCGCACTCTAGGCAAGCTGGAAACGGAAGACTACTATGGAGGCTTTTCCCAGTCCGCTCTTCGCCTCGGTTTCCCCTCAAGCAAAATCACTTACGCCAATTGCAGGACAAGTCGCGTTAATTATGTGTCACTTCCCAGTGCCGACCAATGCCTGCTCTGGGAAGTGAACAAATTCCCACAAAATTTCCCTTCCTCTCAACTTCTGCTATTTAGCTCCTCCCAGGCCATCCATCAAGGTTAGCGTCTGCACAAAACACCAGCTTTCCCTAAATTCTGACTCCCAGGAGAGTACTTCAGATTCCTTGGTCTTACATTCCCATCAGAGGTCAGCGTATTTCATTCTGTCGCCCATCACCTGATTTACTTCAGACTCTGTGGACCGTTAATTCAGTGTGAAGTTGCTATAGTCACAAACACGCATATTTTAGCCCGTGTTGACCGCTCCTCTGTAGCTTTGCGCAGCTTTCTCGCATGTTTCACTGAAAACGGGATGACAGACATTTATCAACAGGAATACAAGTTCTCTGTCTGCTTCCTGGTACACCAGCATGGGGTCAACCACCCACTCACTGTCACTCATCTTAAGGCGGCTGGAGGCCACGCCCCGATACCGCTTTCTCAGAGCTTGAGCCGCCCTAAGCTGCCTATTGTCGCTTCCCTTCGCTGCTCCCCAGCCGGGCATGGCCACTGGAATACTTCCCTGGGATAAACTGACCTCCAGTAAATCGACGCGTTTCCACAAAGTTTTCATGTCGTGTGAATTACTTTAAAACTGTCACCTGACATTACTTATTCCAATACGTCCATACTGTACCCTCTACAAGACGCATTGTGCCTTGTCAGTCATTTTTGTTCAGCACTACTGTCCGCTCAACGTGAGTTAGGTGATCTTTAATGACTTCACGTAAGGGGCATAGTTCTTGCCATCTTACAAAATGACGTAATCCTTTTTAAAGTACAGGGTGACAATTACTGAACTATCGAAATAAAGTGCTCATAACTTCTGTACAGTTTGCGTTAGGACGTTCAAACTGGACAGTTGGCCACGTGACATATTGGGAAATAGTATGTGCAGTATTGTTTGGTTTGGCGAAGAAGCCCTCTTTCGTTTCGATGGGTTCGTCAATAAGCAAAATTGGCGCATTTGTCGGGCTGAGATTTCGCATTTCGCGGTCGAGAAGTCTCTTCACCCTCAACGAGTGACTGTGTGGTGTGCAAAATCCGGTCACGGAATAATCGGTGCGATAAACCTTGATGGCACGGTGACTACTGAACTGTACGTGAAGATTTTGGAAGATGATTTAATGCCAATTATCCATAGTGACCCTGATTTCGACGAGCTCGACCCCATCGAAGCAGGAGAGTGTTTGATGTCCTGGAGGAGCACTTTGGGGACCGCTTTCTGGCTCTGGGGTACCCAGAGGCCACTGGCATGGGTCTCGATTGACCGCCATATTCTCCGAATCTGAACACATGTGACCCTTTTTTGTGGGGCTATATTAATGACAAGGTGTACAGCAATAACCCCAAAACCATTGCTGAGCTGAAAACAGCCATTCAGGAGGTCATCGACAACATCTTTGTTCCGACACTTCAGCGGGTCTTGCTATTCGTCTGCGCCACATCATCATCAACAATGCCGTGCTTATCGAACATGTCGTAAACTAAATCAAAATATCTGTAGTGACGTTTTCATGTTGAATAAAGTATGTACACGCCGCAGTTTGTAACTAATTTACGTTTTTCTTTTAATATTGTTCAGTAATTCTCACTACGTATTTATACCGAACGCAAGGACCTATTACATCTTCATCAATACTGTGCAAGTCTCCTGTCGGTGTGTGGCAGAGGGCACTTCTGGTACCACTAACTGGTCCCCTCTTCCCTGTTTCACTCGCGAATGGAGCTTGGGAAGAATGACTGTCAGTAAGTCTATGTGTTAGCTCCAGTTTTTCGAATTTAGGATAGGCTGGACACACAGCAAAGGACTTGGAAAAGCGGCTGAATACAGTACAAAGTGGCTTGAAAAGACGAACATCTACGAAACTAAAACAAGGGCAATGAAATGTTCAAATGGTTCAAATGGCTCTGAGCACTATGGGACTTAACAGCTGTGGTCATCAGTCCCCTAGAACTTAGAACTACTTAAACCTAACTGTTCTAGGCGCGCAGTCCGGAACCGTGCGACTGCTACGGTCGCAGGTTCGAATCCTGCCTCGGGCATGGATGTGTGTGATGTCCTTAGGTTAGTTAGGTTTAAGTAGTTCTAAGTTCTAGGGGACTAATGACCTCAGAAGTTGAGTCCCATAGTGCTCAGAGCCATTTGAACCATTTTAAACCTAACTAACCTAAGGACATCACTCACATCCATGCCCGAGGCAGGATTCGAACCTGCGACCGTAGCAGTCGCGCGGTTCCTGACTGCGCGCCTAGAACCGCGAGACCACCACGGCCGGCGCAATGAAATGTAGTCGAATTAAATTAGACGATTAGATTCGCAAATGACAGACTAAAAGTAATATGATGAATTTAGCTATTTGGGCAGCAAAATATCTGAACATCGCAGAAGTAGAAAGGAGATCAACTGCAGACTGGTTATAGCACAAAACGTTTTCTGAAAAACGAAAAAAAAAGGAATTTGTTAACATCTAATACAGGGTGTTCGAAAATTCGCGTTACCAACTTCTAGGATTCGTAGGGAGAGAGAGTAGATAATATTCTGAATTGGAACCCTCGTCCAGAAACGTGCGGTTTCCGTGCTACAACCATGTGAAAACATCTTGGCAAAGCGACCGCTTTTGTAAGTTATTCATTGGGCGTGACCAGTACATCATTTGTTAAACAGTTCCAGGCATTAACTGCCAAAGAAACTGCTCGTGTAGTCGTTGACGGGTTCCGTTCAAAGTTACGCAGTACACTGTCTTCTAATTCGGGTGTACGGCGTCTCCTTGGAGCACCACAGCCACACCCGCTGACGGAGAAGGCACCCCTGACTCAAAGCCGTTGCGTAGTTGTGGCGAATAGGGTACGCAATGGGGCCGGACGTTGTGGAGAACGATCTTTATAAAGGTGAAGAGCTCTTACATCACCGTGAGCTTCGCCATTCGGGATGATCACGTCGTTGCATTCTGCAAACGTGTACCTGACCATGCTGCTCTGATACGAGCATGAGGCTCTAATCAGGTCAGAGAGATAGAATAGGCGTCACATGACATCAGCCGAGCCGCCGGAACCGCCCCCCCCCCCCCCCCCCCGCTCCCACCATGACTACCCTGTTGCTACCTACCTAGCAAACGTGATTTCAAGCGGCTGCAGTACGGACACGGTACGTTCCCGGACATGGGCTCCTGTTCAAAATATTACGTAGTCATTTCCCTCTACAAGTTCGTAACAGCAATTTCCGAACGCACTATACAGGGTGTTACAAAAAGTTACGACCAAACTTTCAGGAAACATTCCTCACACACAAAGAAGGAAAATATGTTATGTGGACACGTTAGAGTTAGAGCTCATTTTATTACTTCTCTTCAAATCGAATGAAGCCTCATCCGTAAAGAGAACACTTGTACTGAAATGAGGATTGACACATTGTTGGATGAACTATTCGCAGAAGTGTACCCGTGGAGGCCAATCAGCTGCTGATAGTGCCTGCACACGCTGTACATGGTACGGAAACAACTGGTTCTCCCGTAGCACTCTCCATACAGTGACTTGGTCAACGTTACCTCGTACAGCAGCAACTTCTCTGACGCTGACATTAGGGTTATCGTCAACGGCACGAAGAATTGCCTCGTCCATTGCAGGTGTCCTCGTCGTTATAGGTCTTTCCCAGACGCGAGTCATAGGCTGGAGTGTTCCATGCTCCCTAAGACGCCGATCAATTGCTTCGAACGTCTTCCTGTCGGGACACCTTCGTTCTGGAAATCTGTCTCAACAGAAACGTACCGCGCCACGGCTATTGACCCGTGCTAATCCATACATCAAATGGGCATCTGCCAACTCCGCATTTGTAATTATTGCACTGACTGCAAAACCACGTTCGTGATGAACACTAACCTGTTGATGCTACGTACTGATGTGCTTGATGCTAGTACTGTAGAGCAATGAGTCGCATGTCAACACAAGCACCGAAGTGAACATTACCTTCCTTCAGTTGCGCCAAATGGCGGTGAATCGAGGAAGTGCAGTACATACTGACGTAACTAAAATGAGCTCTAACATAAAAATTAAGCGTTTCCGGACACATGTCCACATAACATCTTTTCTTTATCTGTGTGTGAGGAATGTTTCCTGAAAGTTTGGCCGTACCATTGTGTAACACCTTGTACAAATTTAATGTTTTTTGCTGAGAGTATTTGTCAAGAGTGCAGCCTCATATGTAAACAGTTCAGGCAAGGAAAGTACAGAAGCTTTTGAAACGTGGAGTTACAGACGAATGCTGAGGATTAGGTAAGTAGATCGACTAACTAATGAGGAAGCAGTGAATAGAGTTGAGAAGAAAAAAGAACTTTATGGCAGAGTTTGACTAATAGATATGAGAGCTGTTCATACAACATATCCAGAGAAATAAAGGAATTCGTCAACTTGGTTATGTAGGAAAGTGAGTGTGCATGTGCGTGTGCGCGTGGAGGTGGGGGGGGGGGGGGGTAAGACAATTGTCGAGCGAGAACAAGGGATCAATACAGTAAACAACTTCAAATGGATGCAGCTTGCGTTTCCAGAGATACAGGCGTCTGCAGAGTAAAAAGTAGCTTCATCAAACTCGTCTTCGGAAAGAAGGTCCAACAACCCTGGCTAGACGTAAATTCTGGCACCCAATTTTTACTGTCAGAATATCTATTAATATATTTACTTATTCCGAATGGTCAAAGATGGTAATCTGACGCTTTTGTAGACCATCCGCGTTAACAGCTGTAGTGGCAGGGCACTTTAGAGAAAACTTGAAGAACATAACACGGACGTTTCGCGATATTGTGGCTGTTGTAGAAAGGTAGAGACATGCGATCAAAACCTTAGCTACAGACACGGATTAATGTGAGACTGATTTGAATCTGATATCTCAAAACTACTTCGGACAGTTAGAGAACTGATTCCCAAGCGTAATGTCTCGGATCTCGTAGTAATTAAAAGATTCTTGTTTTTAGAATCAGTTAATGTAGAGGAATGCGTCAGTGACCATAAGAATGGTATATCACTACTGATGACATGTGTTACAAGGGAGTACTAAGAAAGGTAGGAAAATATTTTTTGCTCTGTAAGAATTATGAGAGAAAATTTACACAGTATCTGAGTAGTCAACATCGAATATTTAGCTGTGAGAATGAACGTGAAGAGCAAAAATGAACACATTTAAGAAGCATTGTGCAATAGACCTTAGACCAACATGTCTCGAGCAAGGTGTCGAGAAAGGTGAATACCAATAGTGGTACGATAACAGTTTTAGAAAGTTGCTACGAAGGCAGTGAGAGCTTCATCATACATTTTAAGTGAAGTCAAAGTCTACATGACAAACAAAAGCTGACCGAAGCTAAAAATGAGTGTAAGGAGAGCAATGCGGGAATCGTTCAATGAGTTTGAAAGTATAATTTCACCAACCAGTCCGACTAAAAAATCCTATGAAATTTTGGTCTCAGGTAAAGTCAGTAAACGGATCGAAATCATCTGTTTGTTGCTCAGTCACCATAATGACGCAGAAATGGACGATGGCGGGGAGAAGGCTGAAATACTGAATTCAGTGTCCCGTAACTATTTCACCTCTGTAGATCGTGGTAAAGGTTCATCCTCTCAACCACTGCTCGAACATGGACATGCCAAATGTTGAGATGGTGATTACAGGACAGAAAATCGACTAAAATCTGTCAATGGTGGAAAAGTATCTGGACCGGATGAGATAACTGAGGCATTCGACAGACATTATGCGAAAGAATTGGCTTCCTGTTTTCAAGAAGGCTGTCGAACTGACGTATTTAATTATAGGCCTACATCACATGTTCAGTGTTTAGGCACTACGATGTTTGTGGGTAACGAAATTCTGCTCTACGAAAACCAATAAGGATTCCGCATCCAGAGAGCTTGTGAAATCCAGCTCGCTCTGTTCGTCTGCAAAGTACATTGGAGTACTGGCTCAGATTTGTGATTGGCTTCAAGTCTTTCTAAGAGATAGTACTTAATATGTTTCCATTAAAGGATCGAAATCGACAGAGGTAAAACTACATTTCGCAGTAGCGCGGGGAGTGTTTTTGGGACATCACTGTTTATAACATATAGGGTGTTTGTTTTAACATGGAACAATTAAATACGCATCGTACTAAAAAAAGTTCTACATGAAATGTTAATATTTTCAGGAAGGACACATGCCTGTGCTAAAATTGCCATCCCATAACACCCCCTCCGCAACACCCTCGGATAGTGAGTGGTCAACTTCATATTTTCAAATGAGAACCCTTTAGTTTTACTGCAGATTTTATTGCGTAGAATCTGATCTGTAGCAAATAAAGGGATTACCATTTTAAAATAAAAAGTTGACCCCCATGGAGGGGGGGGAGGGGGAGGGGGCTGGAGGTGGTTCTGTAGTGGCCACTTTTGGTACAGACATATATCACTTTTAAAAAAATTAAGTTTTCGCCTGGTATATTTCTTTCACATAATACGTATTTTTCGAGATGTTAAGTTGTTCCAAGTTAAAGCAATTAGCCTGTATATAAATGGTCGTCTGGATGATGCCGGAAGCTCCATGAGGCCTTTTGCAGACTATGATGTTTTCTGCAATAACACTGGACGGCCAGAAGTGTAGCAAATCTCCAGAGATGTATCGAAATGCAGGAGGGGCTGTGGAGGATCGATGATTGCTGAAGGAGCGGGGGGTCGACCCTCAGTGAATAAACGTAACATAAATAATGGAAGAATCCACCACTGTTCGATTACGATGTTCGTGAAAAATCCATGGAAACAGTAACTACCGCAAAATACCTGTGAGCAACCGTCGCAGACAACTTAGTGTGAAATGTCGACATAAAGGTAATTCTAGGAAAATAGATATCAGGCTAACATTCATTAGAAGAACCTTCAGGAAATGTAACTCATTCTCGAAAGAAGAGGCTCACAAAACACTTGTTCGATAGATTCTTGATTACTGATCATCAGCCTGGGATCCTTACCAAGTAGGATTAGCAGAAGAGTTAGAGCAAATCGAAGAGCTACGGATTTCGTCACAGGTTAGTTCAGTAAGCGCGAGAGCGTCACGTAGGTGCTCAAAAACTCCGGAAGCAGAGGCTGCAAGAGAAGCGTTGTGTATAACAGGGAAAGTTCTGTAAAATTTTGACAGTGTACGTCAGAAGTTCAATTGGGCAGCTTGTGAAATAACAACGCACAGAAAAATAGAGAAATTAGAGCTCATTGTTTATTGACCGTCGTTCATGGTAATCACAATTCGCGAGTGAAATACGAAAGTAGCAAAATGATAGTGATACCTACACTACAAACCATAAGGAGGCTCGTAGAATGTAGGTGTAGATGTGCACTGCCGAAAAAAATGCGACACCCTCAAGAGCTATGTTCAGTGGCAGCAGGGTATAATACACTGAAGAGCAAAAGAACCTGGTAAACCTGCCTGATATCGTGTAGGGTTCCACGGCCACGTAGAAATGCCGTAACACGACGAGGCATGGCCTCGAGTAATGTGTGTATGACTGCCGGAGGGAACTGACACCATCAATCCTGAAGGGCTGTCCATAAATCAGTAAGAGTACGAGTGGGTGGAGATCTCTTCTAAACAGGACGTTGTAAGGCATCCCAGATATGCTCAATAATGTTTATGTCTAGGGAGTTTGGTGTTCAGCAGAAGTGTTTCAACTCAGAAGAGTGTTCCTGAAGCCACTTGGGCATTTCCAGCAGGACAATGTGACCCCCCCCCACATGTCTAGAATTCTGTCGCATTGTCCTGCTGGAATGCCCAAGTTCGTATGAATGCACGATAAACATGAATGGATGCAGGTGCTCAGACAGGATTATTAGGTACGTGTCACCTGTCAGAGCCGTATCTAGATGTATCAGGTGTCCCATATCAAACCAACTCCACACGTTCCACACCATCACAGAGACTCTAATAGCCTGAACAGTACCATGATGACACGCAGGGTCCATAGGTTCATGAGGTTATCTCCATACCCATACACGTCCATCCGCTCGATACAATTTGAAACGTTTCCAGTCATCAACAGTCCATTATCAGTGTTGACAGGCCCAGGCGAGGCGTAAGGCTTTGTGTCGTGCAGTCATCAAGGGTACACGAGTGGGCCTTCGGCTCCGAAAGCCCATACCGATGATTTTTCGATGAATGGTTCGCACGCTGACACTTGTTGATGGCCAATCATTGAAATCTCCAGCAATTTGCGGAAGGGCTACACTTCTGTCACGTTGAACGATTCTCTTTAGTCGCCATTGGTCCCATTCTGACAGGACATTTTTCTGGCTGCAGCGATGTCAGAGATTTGATGTTTTACCGGATTCCTGGTATTCACGGTACATTCGTGAAACGGTCGTACCGGAAAATCTCCACTTCATCGCTACCTCGGAGGTGCTGTGTCCCATCGCTCGTACGCCTACTATAACACCACGTTCAAACTCACCTAAATCTTGATAACCTGCAATTGCGCCAAGCACTGGCTGTTTACATAATTCTGTATTCGAGTAAGCGTGTCTATACCAGTTTCTTTGGCGCTTCAGTGTACGTGCATACTGAGGGGTTGTAGTGTTTCTGACAGTCCTCGGCGATCAGAAGGCGCTCAGGAGGTGTGTCTGTGCACCCTCTGTGTTGCCTCTGCAGGCAGTAACTGTGCTGGGTTTAGAGGTGAGCAATATTTGCACATTCATTCTGGGGTACAATCATGCTCCCTCGACGAGCACGTACTCCTCTCGAAAAGCTTAATCCACTTCAACGGTGTGGCGTTGCGGGTCTGCGGGGAAACTGAACGAACGTATCGACAGACAGATGCACGTTTTGGGCACAAAGTGTCGAAGGAGTGTCACTGCTCTCGGCAGTGGTCTGTGGAACATTCCCACTCGCGTAGCCCAGGTTCTGAACGTCCGCTTAGTACAGACACACGTCGATATCACGAAATATGCGAGGAGCTGTGGACGTCCAAACATTATCCAGGGAAGAAATCTGAGCACTTGCTGTGTCATCAGGAATGACCGCGACCCTCTGCTTGCAGCAGGAGTGAGATGACATATGCCTCTCGCCAGAATACCACTGGCACCACAATATCGCCAAGCACCACTACGCTGGAGGCGTGGGAGAGGTGACTGGAGAGTGGAACGGGGCTCTGTGGTGTTCAGTGTTGGGAGCGGGTTCTGTGTGTGTGGCGTGGACCTGGTGAGCTGTCTATTGCAGCGTGTATTCGCCCGCTACACACAGGATCCATGGTGGGGGAGATCAGCAGTTACGACTCGCGATGACATTTGGTGGTGTTTCTGGAGGGTAAAGTAACCAGCGCCCGTTACATCGCACAGGCTGTTATCCCCATGCTACAGCCATTTCTTCGACAACCCGCCAGGTTAGCTGAGAGCGCTAATGCGCTGCTTCCTGGACTTGGGTAGGCGCACTGGCCCCGGGTCGGATCCGCCCGGCGTATTACCGTCGTCAGTCGGTGTGCCGGCCAGCCTGGATGTGGTTTTTAGGCGGTTTTCCACATTCCGCTAGGTGAATACGGGGCTGGTCCCCACGTTCCAACTCAGTTACACGATTCGCAGACATCTGAACACACTCGCACTATTCCATTAATGACACTCGACGCAGACAGCAGGGGTACACTAATTCCGTCCTGGGGCGGGGGGTGGGGGTGGGGACGGGTTGGGTGCAGGAAGGGCATCCGGCCACCCCTTTCCACTAACCTTGCCAAATCCGTTCCTAACAATGCCGACCCTGTGTCAGCACTGGACATGGCACCAGTGAAAGAAAGAACATCCATTTCTTCGACAGAAAGATGATGTGCTTTTTCAGCAGGACAATGCGACACACTGTGCTCTGTGTGGTGTACAGCGACGGCTGTGGCCAGTAAGATCAGCGAATCTCTCGCCAACTAAACATGTCAGGGACGTGATAAAGAGGGAACTTACACATTCTCCAGGGCCTGCAATAAACATTGCCGGTCTGCAATAAATGGCGCAAGATGCTTGGTACAGCCTATCGGAGAATGCCATTCTCCACCTTTATGATCCTATGCGTACGAGAATACATAACTGAACCGCCACCAGAAGGGGTTAGACTCTGTATTAATGCCACTGTTTGGAGAACCTTTACTGTGTCATATCTTTTTCAAAAATGGTTGAAATGACAATGAGCACCATGGGACTTGACATCTGATGTCATCAGTCCCCTAGAACTTAGAACTACTTAAACCTAACTAACCTAAGGACATCACACACATCCATGCCCGAGGCAGGATTCGAACCTGCGCCTAGAACCGCTCGGCCACACCGGATGGCGTATCTTTTTCATTCGGTGTTAATTTCTGTCATATACTTCTGCAATGAAGAGCTACCTGTCACCTCAGTCACCAATAAAATGGTCTTGTCCTTGACGGTGTTGCTTTTCTCTACTCTGTCAGAGTAGAGGTAATTTACATTTCGTAGAATTAGAACGTAGACGCATATACGAGCAAATTTTAATACAGTGAAGCCTGCCATATTCAAGACTCTTTCCAAGAAGTGTAGTATTCTGTCATAATTACTGCAACAGATTGTGTGTAATTATTTTGCAGAATATTTCCGCGACTCTGAGAAGTCAAATCACATTGCAGTTAAATCTGTCACATGTTTCACAGTGTTAAATATTAGTCACGTACTTTGTTCATCGTATGTACAGTCGTGGACAAAACGAGTGAGACCCCTCGCCTTTTCGTTATGCTGATCCGCACAGGTTTATAGTCTGCTACACAGTATACCAGGCAAGGCGACGAAGTGCTACCAACATACTATGCCCAGGCGTCAAATTGAAAAACCATCCGAAATTTGTCAGACTGTTTTCAATCATGTGTAAGACTATATTAATGCTGATTAGTGTGTTAACCACAACAGCTACATATATGATATAAATGAAAGAAGAAATGCTAATTAGTAAGAAACTTGAAATGAAAATGAATTTCAGCTTATCGAGATAGCGTAACTGTTTTAGTAAGACAAAGTACCCCAGATCGTTACGAATTAGCAAAATATTATGCGCATTCGGCCGCGAAATGGTCTGTATAAACGTTCAGACCGTTGCTGACCTACCATGCAAGTGTGCAAATTCGTAAAGATTCATAACGAAACTCAGTTAAAAATCATTCAGTGCCACAATTAAGTCAATTCAGTTATTGATAGAAGCGGAAAAAGTAGGCCGTAATAAGTATGAAATACAGAATAAAGGTAGCAATAAAACGTATTGGGGGCGCGAGAATTTCTTAAAATTCCTTTACTGATAGTCTATCTGCCCCCCATTGAGATTAGAACCGAAAACAAACCAGACCTCCCTTGCAGTAGCAAACATCTTTCTCTACGCTAGCAGACAACCCAGGCAAACAGCTCTCTATTATTACCCCAAAAATGAATAAGCCGACAATTTCGCAATGAAAATGGCAGAATGATCTGCAGTTTCTGTTGCATAAAGCTTTCTGGACTGAAAAACATGAATTGTCTACCTTTGGGTCACCGCTTATGTGACAATCATTCGGGATGTTTATCGAAACAACAAAAAACTGTTATTAGCGAGTAAATTTAGTAAGATAATTCTGCACTACCCAAGGAAATAAACGGCGACGTAGCTGCCAAACGTATTCAAATTTTTCGAATTCTCCATTAGACGTGCCACAGACAGAAAACGTTCATTAGCCGAAATGTTGCTTAAGGTAGCTAGCAATGGGAACGCTCGCACATCTAAAAGGCGGTAGCAACAATAGTGGGATCTGAATTACCATGTGTATAGGCAAATGGATGTTATTTGCATTCCTGTAAACGTCATTTGGATCGAAAGCGTAGCTACGATTAATATGCTGATGTATTGACTGCAACTGGAACATTTCGGATAAAGAGTAGGGGAAATTATTATGCGGCCCTCATCTTCAGTAACTGTGGTAGCTATTTTCGTTGTAAAGGTTTCGTCACGTAAATAAATGGAACCCTACTAGTCTCACTTTCTTGACCGTCTGTCTGTCTACCCAACCCTTAAAACCCGTTTACCTCGAGTATGGGTGGACATCATAAGCGGAAATGTATCGCACTTCCTGCGGTAAACGGTCCCTTGGTGGTGTAAAAAAGTGAGCTATGTCAACGCCATCTAAAGATATGGTCGTTTATGTAAAGAAAATTTACGCGAAAGGTCAAAAAATGGCTCTAAAAACTATGCTTCCGAAACTGCTTAGGTCATCAGTCCCCTAGATCTAGAACTATTTAAACCCACCCAATCTAACACACATCCATGCCCGGGGAAGGATTCGAACTGACGGCGCAAGCAGCCACGCGGTCCGCGATATGACGCCGTTAAAGCGCACGGCTAACCCGCGCCGGAAGCTGTTAATATCATCTGGTGTTACAAAAAAGTTATTCACTCCTGGTGAATGATTTTCTGCGTAGTTCATTTTAGAAAGAATAATTAAAATGTATTTGATGTTACGGAAGAGGAAGTACGCCTAATTCATTTCCCCTTGTCTTTATTCATGACGTTAGATTCGCAATCTGAGCATACGTACTATCCATAACCACACTTTAGATCCAAGTCATAGTTACACATATGCGAATACAACACATTGCTATTTCGTTTCCCACGAAGTGATGGCAGTTGATGCTGTAACGTCTTCGAAGCGCGAGTTTCTCTCAGCACATCAGCTGAGCGAACTTGGATAGTATGTTGGTAGCACTTCGTCGCCTGGCCTGTTATGCTGTGTAGCAGACTTTAAAGCTGTGCGGATCAGCATAACGAAAAGGCGAGAGGTCTCGCTCGTTTTGTCCACGACTGTACGTTAATTTACCATAACTTTAAATCACGACAGTATGGTACAGTTCTTAATATAACTTGTATCGCATTCCGTACTTTGAAATGTACTTTGCAGTGGATTTTACTGTCATGGGCTAGATCTCATCAGCCAAAATGGTCACATAATCCTTGGAAGTGCAGAGTGCCCATGGGGCCGATGAATAGCACGATGTGGCTACACCGAACTCTTGTGACGTAAACTCGGCCAGAAGCTCGAAACAGTACTGTTTCGTCCGAACAAGACACAGCCACGGAAAACGCACCACAGGCGCAAAGCTGCGAGCTGGTGCCGGTGCTATAGAGACTCGCCACTTCTGCGAGTTCTACCAGTGCAGCGGGATGCACTGAGGATGGAGATATCGACTTCGCCTCGGCCAATTGCTTGGAGAGTACAGTCCACCAATGAGCGAACGACAACGGATGGAAGCCTACTCGGAAGACAGAAGAGCAGCTCTCGGCCACTTTGATACCACCGGTACCTCTAATGCCCAGTACCACGTCCTCTTGAATTGATGCATGCCTGTATTCGTTGTGCCACACTATCCACATGTTCATTAAGGCACTGTTGGTCCAATTTATCCCACTTCTCAAGGCCGATTCGGCGTAAATCCCTCAGAGTGGTTGGTGGATCATGTCGTCCATAAACAGCCCGTTTCAATCTATCCCAGGCGTGTCCGATAGGGTTCATGTCTGGAGAACATGTTGGCCACTCCAGTCGAGCGACGTCGTTATCCTGAGGGAAGTCATTCACAAGATGTGCACGACGGGGGCGCGAATTGTCGTCCATGAAGACGAACGCCTCGACAGTATTCTGCAGATAAGGTTGTACTATCGGTGGGAGGATGGCGTTCACGTATCGTATAGACGTTACAGCACTTTCTATGACCACCAGCGGCTTACGTCGGCCCCAAATTAATGTCACCCCAAAACAACAGCGAACCTCCACCTTGTTGCACTCGCTGGACAGTGTGTCTAAGGCGTTCAGCCTGTTCGGGTTGCCTCCAAACACGTCTCCGACAATTGTCTGGTTGAAGGCATATGTGAAACTCATCGGTGATGAGAACGTGACGCCAATCCTGAGCGGTCCATTCGGCATGTTGTTCGGCCCATTTGTACCGCGCTGCATGGAATCGTGGTTGCAAAGATGTACCTCGCTATGCACGTCGGGAGTGCAGTTGAGCATCATGCAGCCTATTGCGCACAGTTTAAGTCGTAACACGACATTATATGGCTGCGCGAAAAGCATTATGCAACATTGTGCCGTTGATGTCAGGGTTCCTCTGAGCCATAATCAGTAGGTAGCGGTCATCCGCTGCTTTGAGCTGCCTGAGCGAGGCATGTCATCGCCAGTTCCTGTCGCTCTGTATCTCCTCCGTGTCCGAATAACATCGCTTTGGTCCACTCTGAGATGCCTGGACACTTGCATTGTTGAGAGCCCTTGGTGCCTTCCTGGCACAAAGTAACAATGTGGACGTGATCAAACTGCGGTATTGACCATGTGTGCATGGTTGAACTACAGACAACACTATCCATGTACCTCTTTTCTTGTGGAATGAGTCGTACATCTGACCTTTCTATCTGCAGAGTGAGTGTACTAATGCTTACAAACTTAGCTTACCACTTAGTGCCCGCACTGAAGCTCGCCTAATTTCTTGCTAAATTGGTGCTTTACGATATCATTTACCACTTGCTCAGTTTGGGTCCAAAATGCGTTTTGCCCTAACTTCTTTGTTCAATGCCATTGTTCATATTGGAGATTAACTGCAATTGCCCTTGGTTGATATGATATAATTATTATTTTCTGAGTATCTCATACTGTGTTGTCCTTTCATTATGGATCAAACTCATATAAGGTCCATAAAATCCAGACGCCTTTCAACTTCCTTTGTTGAGTGCCCTTCCTGCCACAAAGTAACAATGTGGATGTCATCAAACAGCAGCATTGCCCGTCCAGGTATGGTTGAAGTGCAGATAACATGATCTGTGTACCTCCTTTCCGGTGGAATGACTGGAATTGATAGGCTGTTGGACCTCATCTGTCTAACAGGCACTGCTCATAAATGGTTGTATACATCTTTGGGTGGGTTTAGTGACATCGCTGAACAGATTGTGTCTGTGATACAATATCCACAGTCAACGTCTATCTTCAGGAGTTTTGGGAACCGGGTTGATGCAAAACATTTTTTGATGTGTGTGTTACAAGTGCCTTGCCACAGTGGATACACCGGTTCCTGTGAGATCACTGAAGTTAAGCGCTGTTGGGCGCAGTCGGCACTTGGATGGGTGACCATCCAGGCCGCCATGCGCTGTTGCCATTTTTCGGGGTGCACTCAGCCTCGTGATGCCAATTGAGGAGCTACTCGACCGAATGGTAGTGGCTCCGGTCAAGAACACCATCATAACGACCGGGAGAGCGGTGTGCTGACCTCACGCCCCTACTATCCGCATCCTCCTCTGAGGTTGACACGGCGGTCGGATGGTCCCGATGGGCCACTTGTGGCCTGTAGATGGAGTGGTGTATTACAAGCAGTGTTATTCAACAAGTCGCAAAGGTAAGTAAACCTTTTAACTCATTTGGGTGACTTTGTTACTAATTTGTTGAAGTGTTGCACAATCTATGTTCCCCTGTCCTATTATCTGACTGTGGGGCATAGCTGTAAAATAGTGGCAAGGAGAAATTGTCTTCGTGGTAAACTGTACCAGAAGCCATTTCACAAACTCAAAACTGCCCCTGTGCTGGCATACATGGTGCCAGCACGCCACGCGCCACAGACGTTACGAGAGTATCGATGGAGGCCAACGACAAGACTCGCTGGAGACACGCGGCCAACGCCCTCTCTGTCGCCAGTGCTTAGGATCTCCACCGCG
Organism: Schistocerca gregaria; assembly: GCF_023897955.1. NCBI lineage: Eukaryota > Metazoa > Arthropoda > Insecta > Orthoptera > Acrididae > Schistocerca > Schistocerca gregaria. The sequence continues at coordinate 500,819,544 of NC_064926.1, read as the reverse complement.
GCCGGCATTTTCCTTCAATTTGGTTCACTGACGAGTGGCTTTGGAATTTCAGCTCACCCTGCAATTTCGCTCTTATGGAGCTCCCTTCGTGTTGTTTTCTGTGTGATATTCAGTTTTGCAGCGACTTTTGCAGCTGTCGTCGTTTTATTTTTCGTCATTATCCTCTTCATTGACCGTATTTTACGATCAGCCAACACACGCTTTAGTCCGCTTTGTACCTTATCAGATGGCGCTTCCCGCTTTCCCTATATGGGGTTTCCCGCTTTCCTTGTATGGGGTGTACATCTTCGATACAGTGCCTTCGGCCCCTTTGCTTATGGGAGCACCCACCATACGAGCACCTCCGAATTCATTCAGGTCCGATTTAATGCACTCACAACTATACAGGACACTGCCCGGTCCACGATGACACTTGCAACGTGTTGAGAGAACGCACACGTGCCGTTCGTGCTCAAGTACAGCAGCACAACATGCTGGCTTCGCTAGCGCCTGCATTTATATTCAAATATGGGCTTCTTGTTTCCACATTTTTATTCAACCCTTGTACAGCGTTATACCGAACGGCCAATGTTCAACAGAAACAAAAATGACTTGGATGGCTTAGTTGAAAACAGGTGGCGCAATTCATGCTAAATGCTGTTGAGTAATTATAGTGAACCGAGGCTCGATTAAAAAAGACTTTAGGGCACGTAGTGAGGCATATAGAGGATCATCTTTCTCGTGTTCAGTTCACGAAGTAAGATGACCGAAAATCGCTAATATTATTATGATATACCTTGTGAAATGTTGCTGTATAACTGCAGAAAAAGTGCACGAAATGCCTCTCTGTAGACTCTGGTGACAGTGTCGATTGATCAAGTGATTGAAATTGTTTCACACAGAAAGGTGTTTCGTTCACGCCACTGATATGTAGACCTTTAACAGATGCAGTCTCACAAATTCAGTAAAATCTAGCACAGTAGATATAACTTTAGTCGCCTGAAAACTTGAGGAAATAAGCGGCTGATACGCCGAGGAAACTTATTTCGCATAACGAATATCGACAGTTTGGAGGCAGGGAAGACCAAACTCGGGATAACTCCAGTAAATTCTGTTATAAGTGGCGAAAGGAGAATATCTGGCCGGCTAAGCGGGTAAAAATATCTGCCAGCTACTCGATAACCTGGCCACTTCCAATATTAAAGCTTTCGAGACAGTTTCAAAAAAGAACGTAGCATAGAGACGCTGTTAATGATGTATTTTATTGTTGCAGACACCACACCTTGCATTAACACTTACGATCGCATTCCTCTGTAAATATTCAAGCGTATGACCTTTTGCTCTTCTACTTCTGCAGCATAGCTGACATTTCGGCTCTTTTGGAGTCTTCTGGTGACTGTACGAGCTGTAAGACTGCCTTATTGATTCTCTTGTATAAGCGTTCCCTTTGACTTCATGAATTACTGATGCAATAAATTAAAAATGTGAGTAAAACACTGACTACACACTTAAAAATATGCCTTGCATTGTAACATACGGCGCGCAGTCCGGAACCGTGCGACTGCTACGGTCGCAGGTTCGAATCCTGCCTCGGGCATGGATGTGTGTGATGTCCTTAGGTTAGTTAGGTTTAAGTAGTTCTAAGTTCTAGGGGACTAATGACCACAGCAGTTGAGTCCCATAGTGCTCAGAGCCATTGTAACATACGAAACGCACCTCTAAAGTGAAAGCACTATTTACTTATTGATCTTTACAGCTTGCTATATGTTTTCGTCTCTTTTCACGTTTTCCAGCTATTTTCCTTGATTTACTGGACGTGTTGAACCGCAGTGGACTATATCCCAAACCATAGCACTCGACATCTAAATTAAACGATGCTTAACTTGCATAATTAAATGGCTTACTCTTCTCGGGAAGAGAACACCCATGTTTGATAGGTGTAATGTGAGAAAGAAATAAGAACAATAAGTGAGATCTTCCTGAGAAAGAAAAATCTTCGGGATAATTTGGCCTTGACCTTTTGCTCTTCTACTTTGCAGCATAGCCGACATTCTGGCTCTTTTGGAGTCTTCTGCTGACTGTAGGAGTTCGAACAGTATCGCGTCCCACACACTGGAACAATAATCTCGCGTAGCTCGTACGAGTGATTTGTAAGGTATTTCATTTGTAGACTGACTGGAATTTCTCCAGTATTCTGCCCATACAGCGAAGTCTGCCACCTGCTCTGTCTACGGCTATGCCTTTGTGATCGTTCCAGTTCATACTCTTACAAAGTGTTAACACCCCGCTGTTTAAGTGAGTTAAGAGTCTTATGTAATGACAAAACTAATGTTTTATTTTGTTATTGCTACAGTTTATTGCACTGTACAGTCCTGTTTGTGCAAACCATGTTACAAATAACATAAACAATATTATTCGCATTCAGCGGATGTCGTGTTCAACAGCCTAACGTACTGGCCACTTGGTGCGCTGCTATCGCATTCTATAACAAACTGAACAGCAGTGTCTTGTTTGTATGTTTTAGACTGTGACATACATGTAGATTTAATAATCATTCTAATATGTGTCTTAAGTGGTTTAGAGAACCCACAGAAAACCTAAATTTGGATGGTTAAATAGAGAGATGAATCCCACTCCACCTGAAACGAATTCACAGCCCCACCTCAATCAGTCGAACGTCGCTGGTTAAAATCTTACATCTTGCAAGAGTTTTAAACGTTTTATTGTACGCAGGAGAAACTGAATGAATCACTCATTGGGCCCAAAGGCTTCTTATGTCAGAACGCACAGTAAACATGCCAGGCGAACATTTAAAAACTATTCGTTGAAAGTTGATTGTAAATCTCTAATGTCGAACTATCATGAAGAGCAAGCGAAACGTATGTGGCGTAAACATTCATCGCATGTTTCAGTCGTAGGGGTAAAAATAATAAAATCCAAGGAATTTCGTAATATGTTTATTTATGATTGTTAATTTGAAATAATTGAAGTTAACTGTGTTACAAGATTTGGATTTCATCAGTCCTTCCCTCACGGTGTCTGTCGTTGGGGCCGCAGGGATACATTTTCGTCTTTCGGTGCAGATGGCGTTCTACATCAGAACATGTGATCGATATTCACGCCATTTTGTGTTGCCTGTGGTTGTTTTTCGCTCCGGAACAGGAAGTAATCGGCCTCCATTTTTGAAGCGGCTTCCGTACCGCGCGACGGAGGGTTTACGGCCATTACCTGAAAGCACCTTGTCATTATCGCAATCTGTATTCAGATCTCGTACAGTGAATTATGCCTCCTGGAGGCCTACGGACTGAGATTTATTTTCTGTAGTGCTAGGGCCTGTGTAACGAATGCCAATGCGGTGATCACGGGTCTCCTATACAACTCGTGAGAAGCAAAAAGAGCAGTAAACTCAAGTTTCTACATCACTTCACCGCGAACTTGGCGTGACACTATTTCGACGAATGCGCTTATAACTGAACGGTGCTTGGCTGTATCCAAACACTTTGCCTCTTTACATTACTCAGCAACTTCATTTTTTGGACTGTAAATGTTTCCTTACCTGTTTTACAACTGGCAAGTAATGAAGACAGATCGGTGTTTCAGTCACTTTATTTTACTATTGAAAGCAGCAAGACGAGTTTTGGCAACATGATGTGAGGATTTCTTTTCCCAAAAGGAACGTATGATCATGCTGTTCTCATATTCATCAAAATTACGTCTATAGATACGGACGACGTCTACAGATACAGTCAATAGATGAGAAAGGAAGAATTTTGTTAATACAAGCTGCAGACTAGGAATGCTTTCAGTATAGTACACGATAAAAAAGCTATGAACTCAAAGTGCAAAGAAATGACAATGACTGGATGCACGTCTCGTTAATGGGTAGCAGACTACATGCAGAAACTTGCCATCAAGATGTAACGTTTAAAACCCTTCGCCATTTGAGATTATAAACAACAACTGATTGAGGTGGGGTTTGGACTCATATTCAGTTGGAGTGGGATTATGATCTTTGTCTCACCATCCAAATTTAAGTTTTTCGTGCGTTCCCAACCCGCTTAAGACAAATATTGGAATGATTATTACATGTAAATCTGTATCACAGTCTAACACATACAAACGCAACATTCCTGCTCATTTTATTAAACGCTGCGGTAGTAGCTCACCAAGTGGCCAATAAGCTGGAGTGTTGAATACGACAGGCGATGAGTGCGAAGAATGTTGGTTATATTAGTTGTAAAACACTTTGTTCAAATAGGAGCGAAAGTAGTGCAATAAACTGTATCAATAACGGTTATATGACACCACATCTGTCGTTCTGTAGCATTTCTCAAGACCAAGAGAAGTATGACGCTGCACATCACAGCACTGTGCAGTTACAATTAGCGTCCATTACTCTTGGCATTAATTTATTGCAGAATCTTAAAACACATTCTGAGGTGAAACTTAGTGAGATGTCTCGAACAGAATGATCTCCTCCATGCCAACCAGCACGGACTGCGATCACGTGAAATCCGGCTCACACTTTTCTCACAGGACGTACTGAAAGCTATGGATCAAGGCAACCATGTAGATACGGTATTCGTCGATTTCTGAAGAGTTCAAATGGTTTAATTGGCTCTGAGCACTATGGGACTCACCTTCTGAGGTCATCAGTCCCCTAAAACTTAGAACTACTTAAACCTAACTAATCTACGGGCATCACACACATCCATCCCGAGGCAGGATTCGAACCTGCGACCGTAGCGCCTAGAACCGCTCGGCAACCCCGGCCGGCTTCCGAAGAGCATTTCACTCTGTACCACGTCTACGCTTCCTATAAGAGGTGTAAGATTTTGTAGGCTATCAAGGGAAGCTTGCGACTGGATTGGGAATTTTTTGTTAGGGTGGGCGCAGTAAGTTACCTTGCATGGAGAATGGTCAACAGATGTGGAAGAAACCTCTGGTGTGTACCAAGAAAGTTCGTTGGTATTTGAAACTAGGTTTGTAGGATATTCGTTATGAAAGCATCTGAACTAGAATATCATGTCACGCTACGCTATTGAAGGGGAGGCACATACAAGCAGCATTTACAATTCCCCGGAAAACATTGCGTACGCCGAGATCGGGTGGCCTTTGGTGTCGGGAGTGTAGTGCGAGAGCCTGAGGCCCGATCCTTTGAGACAGCGCATTGTTACGAAACTGTCTTACATAAAGATGCCAGGGAGGTAGTGCTGGGTCCTGTTGAAAAATAAAATCTTCGGCTCGATTTCAGATGGTATTAAATACGATAGGAAAGTTTTATCTTCCATCACAGCACTCAAAAAGGATTCACAAAACTCTACTCAGATTTACTTACTAACGTGATGAATTTCTCGTAGCAACCGGATCTTGGAAGGTTATAAACACACAAACTGGCGTAAAGTAACCCTGCGAACAGAAACGAAAGAAATGACTCACTTTCGATTGGCACGACGTGTTCTCGCTTGTGGTTACGTCCCATACTGTGTTGGATGCGATCTACATATTGAGCGGGCACACTGGGCGATCTGTGGATTCATCTACATCTACATGACTACTCTGCAATTCACATTTAAGTGCTTGGCAGAGGGTTCATCGAACCACAATCATACTATCTCTCTACTATTCCACTACCGAACAGCGAGCGGAAAAAACGAACACCTAAACCTTTCTGTTCGAGCTCTGATTTCTCTTATTTTATTTTGATGGTCATTCCTACCTATGTACGTTGGGCTCAACAAAATATTTTCGCATTCGGAAGAGAAAGTTGGTGACTGAAATTTCGTAAAAAGGTCTCGCCGCGACGAAAAATGTCTATGCTGTAATGACTTCCATCCCAACTCGTGTATCATATCTGCCACACTCCCCTATAACGTTATAATACAAAACGAGCTGCCCTTTTTTGCACCCTTTCGATGTCCTCCGTCAATCCCACCTGGTAAGGATCCCACATCGCGCAGCAATATTCTAACAGAGGACGAACGAGTGTAGTGTAAGCTGTCTCTTTAGTGGACTGGTTGCATCTTCTAAGTGTCCTGCCAATGAAACGCAACCTTTGGCTCGCCTTCCCGACAATATTATCTATGTGGTCCTTCCAACTGAAGTTGTTCGTAATTTTAACACCCAGGTACTTAGTTGAATTGACAGCCTTGAGAATTGTACTATTTATCGAGTAATCGAATTCCAACGGATTTTTTTTGGAACTCATGTGGATCATCTCACACTTTTCGTTATTTAGCGTCAACTGCCACCTGACACACCATACAGCAATCTTTTCTAAATCGCTTTGCAATTGATACTGGTCTTCGGATGACCTTACTAGACGGTAAATTACAGCATCATCTGCGAACAATCTAAGAGAACTGCTCAGATTATCACCCAGGTCATTTATATAGATCAGGAACAGCAGAGGTCCCAGGACGCTTCCCTGGGGAACACCTGATATCACTTCAGTTTTACTCGATGATTTGCCGTCTATTACTACGAACTGCGACCTTCCTGACAGGAAATCACGAATCCAGTCGCACAACTGAGACGATACCCCATAGCTCCGCAGCTTGATTAGAAGTCGCTTGTGAGGAACGGTGTCAAAAGCTTTCCGGAAATCTAGAAATACGGAATCAACTTGAGATCCCCTGTCGATAGCGGCCATTACTTCGTGCGAATAAAGAGCTAGCTGCGTTGCACAAGAGCGATGTTTTCTGAAGCCATGCTGATTACGTGTCAATAGATCGTTCCCTTCGAGGTGATTCATAATGCTTGAATACAATATATGCTCCAAAACCCTACTGCAAACCGACGTCAATGATATAGGTCTGTAGTTAAATGGATTACTCCTACTACCCTTCTTGAACATTGGTGCGACCTGCGCAACTTTCCAATCTGTAGGTACAGATCTATCGGTGAGCGAGCGGTTGTATATGAGTGCTAAGTAGGGAGCTATAGTATCAGCGTAATCTGAAAGGAACCTAATCGGTATACAATCTGGACCTGAAGACTTGCCCGTATCAAGCGATTTGAGTTGCTTCGCAACCCCTAAGGTATCTACCTCTAAGAAACTCATGCTAGCAGATGTTCGTGTTTCAAATTCTGGAATATTCGATTCGTCTTCCCTGGTGAAGGAATTTCGGAAAACTGCGTTCAATAACTCCGCTTTAGCGGCACAGTCGTCGATAACAGTACCATCGGCACTGCGCAGCGAAGGTATTGACTGCGTCTTGCCGCTTGTGTACTTTACATACGACCAGAATTTCTTCGGATTTTCTACCAAATTTCGAGACAATGTTTCGTTGTGGAACCTATTAAAGTCATCTCGCATCGAAGTACGTGCCAAATTTCGCGCGTCTGTAAATTTTAGCCCATCTTCGGGATTTCGCGTTCTTCTGAACTTCGCATGCTTTTTCCGTTGCCTCTGCAACAGCGTTCGGACCTTTTTTGTGTACCACGGGGGATCCGTTCCATCTCTTACCAATTTATGAAGTATGAATATCTCAATTGCTGTTGCTACTATATCTTTGAATTTGAGCCACATCTCGTCTACATTCGCATAGTCAGTTCGGAAGGAATGGAAATTGTCTTTTAGGAAGGCTTCTAGTGACACTTTATCCGCTTTTTTAAATAAAATTATTTTGCGTTTGTTTCTGATGGATTTGGAAGAAATGGTATTAAGCCTAGGTACAACGACCTTGTGATCACTAATCCCTGTATCAGTCATGATGCTCTCTATCAGCTCTGGATTGTTTGTGGCTAAGAGGTCAAGTGTGTTTTCGCAACCATTTACAATTCGCGTTGGTTCGTGGACTAACTGCTCGAAATAATTTTCGGAGAAAGCATTTAGGCCAATCTCGGAAGACGTTTTCTGCCTACCACCGGTTTTGAACAAGTATTTTTGCCAACATACCGAGGGTAGGTTGAAGTCCCCACCAACTATAACCGTATGAGTGGGGTATTTATTTGTTACGAGACTCAAACTTTCTCTGAACTGTTCCGCAACTGTATCATCGGAGTCTGGGGGTCGGTAGAAGGAGCCAATTATTAACTTAATTCGGCTGTTAAGTATAACCTCCACCCATACCAATTCGCACGGAGTATCTACTTCGACTTCACTACAAGATAAACCACTACTGACAGACACAAACACTCCACCACCAATTCTGCCTAATCTATCTTTCCTGAACACCGTCTGAGACTTCGGAAAAATTTCTGCAGAACTTATTTCAGGCTTTAGCCAGCTTTCTGTACCTATAACGATATCAGCTTCTGTGCTTTCTATTAGCGCTTGAAGCTCAGGGACTTTTCCAGCGCAACTACGACAATTTACAACTATAATTCCGACTGTTCCTTGATCCAAGCACGTCATGTAATTGCCAAGCACCCTTTGACATTGCAGCCCATCCCGAACTTTCCCGAGGCCTTCTAACCTAAAAAACCGCCCAGTCCACGCCACACAGCCTCCGCTACCCGTGTAGCCGCCAGCTGAGTGTAGTGAACTCCTGACCTATTCAGCGGAACCCGAAACCCCACCACCCTATGGCGCAATGCAGGAGGATCTGCAGCGAATTGACGCATGATGCAGGGAATGGCAATTGAATCTCAATGTAGTCAAGTGTAATGTGCTACGAATACATAGAAAGATATATCCCTTATCATTTAGCTACAAAATAGCAGGTCAGCAACTGGAAGCAGTTAATTCCATAAATTATCTGGGAGTACGCATTAGGAGCGATTTAAAATGGAATGGTCATATAAAGTTGATCGTCGGTAAAGCCGATGCCAGACTGAGATTCATTGGAAGAATCCTAAGGAAATGCAATCCGGAAACAAAGGAAGTAGGTTACAGAACGCTTGTTCGCCCACTTCTTGAATACTGCTCAACAGTGTGGGATCCGTACCAGATAGGGTTGATAGAAGAGATAGAGAAGATCCAACGGACAGCAGCGCGCTTCGTTACAGGATCATTTAGTAATAGCGAAAGCGGTACGGAGATGATAGATAAACTCCAGTGGAAGACTCTGCAGGAGAGACGCTCAGTAGCTCGGTACAGACTTTTGTTAAAGTTTCGAGAACATACCTTCACCGAAGAGTCAAGCTGTATATTGCTCCCTCCTACGTATATCTCGCGAAGAGACCATGAGGATAAAATCAGAGAGATTAGAGCCCACACAGAAGCATACGGACAATCCTTCTTTCCACGAACAATACGAGAGTGGAATAGAAGTGAGAACCGATAGAGGTACTCAGGGAACCCTCCGCCACACACCGTCAGGTGGCTTGAGGAGTATGGATGTAGATGTAGATCTCATAAAACATCACTAGCTCGTAATCGAGAATAACGTTGCGAGGGGAAGGATCATATAAAAACGGGATGTCCACGGAAATCGCATGTGTGCTATTACCCTGGACTTTTACGATTCGAAGTAGTATTAAAGGTGTTCTCAGTGTGGCAAAAACGCATGATAAGTTGTGGTTGCGGATGAGTATCTGCTATATAGTCACCTCCAACAGTCAGGTTATCAATGGTGCAGCGGTATCTCCTGCGTCCATACAGGAAGCGTTTATGGAGCTGCCTGGATTCTAAAATGTCTCCAAAATTCTGACAACTGTCCACCTGAACAAAATGAACTGCCCACGCTCGCCGGCACCGAAGTAAGAGCAACGGGACATGTAAGTTTACTTCACGAGACTCGTAATGCTAAACTGATCAGCATTAATTTGACCACTGAGTGATAGTTCCGATAAGCGCGACGTATTGGGCATCTTCTGACACAGTTACAATACAGAGCTGTTTGATTCCGGAGTCGAGGTTGTAAAGCACGTATGTAGATCTGTAAACTGATCCTAGCCAAGCCTCGACATACGTTACGTACCAAAAATAATGAAGATGTAACCCTTGTGCGCAATTTCTGGTTAAGCCACCTCACAAGGAGAGCTACAAATTAAAAAATTACAGGGTCACCACCCGCCCAAGCCCCTCCTAACAATAAAGAAAAGACCGAACTGGAAATTATCAGTTCAATTAAATTAAGAATTTAAGTATGAGAATGCAGTTTTTTTAGACACTAACAAGATGAACAGCATTGTATGTCGTATGTCAATGAGCTTGTTTAATTAAATTGATTTTTCCTCCCATTTTTGTTCATCACAAGCAAGCAGCTTAACTTAAAAAAGATCAGGGAATAGAAAATTAATTTGAAAACTGGCATAAATGAGAAAGATAAAGGATGCAGAGTTTATCTTTTATTTCGTTACTGAATTTGGTTCACATCCTATGAATACATATGACTGATGCCTGAATGAAAAATTTAACTAAATAATTCGCTAAAAATGGTAGAATAGCGCAATTAAAAAAGGAAAAACACATAAAAAAGGGAAGTGGAACACAATAATTCAGTCATTCCGTTTACATACCCACCACAGAAATAGTTCAGAGAGATACCTGTCACCATTATGCTCATGCACTAGCTTGGAAACAGGTTTATCCGACTCGCAAGGTTTGTATAGTAGATATACGACATGGAATCCGCACCTGCCGCTTATTAAAGGCCGAACTTCAGCACATTGTAAACTTCATTACGAGTTAACTGTTCAGAAATTAGACATTAAACCAGGCACAAATGTAAGAAATTTTAATGGCGCAATAGCAGAATGATTTTGCCGTCACGAAATAAAATTAACTCTGCAAGGCAGAAACCTCTCTAGGAGCTACGAACTGTACTCACCAACCGCTAGCTGCAGAGTGTCCTTTCTCCTCCGAGCTTCGCTTAACTACCGGTGCAACGGAAGCTGCGAGAGGGGCAGGCTTCCGCCTCCAACCTGACAGACAAACCAACCTCAGACTAAAAGGGGTAAACCTCTCTGTCCAGGTACTGGAATCCTAAGTTGGCCTTACTGTGCTACCATCCAAACGAGAAGAAAACATCACCTGCTCCTAGCAGAGACAACCAACTCAGCGTCCCCCACAAAAGAAACCCGAAAGAACTCGTAAAAACACTCATTCAGTCACATTTACGCACACATAGGGTAGGGTGAAGGGAAAAATGTAATAAATACAGGTCACGATTTCCTATGGAACAAAAAAAAACATAATATCATTTAATTAGCCTTACTTTGATTGCTCAGTCTTTCTGGGGCAGTCAATAAATTAAACCGCAGTCAGGCGGTAGACAGAATACGATGCACAGAATCCAGTGAGACAAGCGTCTATGAAACGAATCCACAGAGTCGTTTCAAGGTCATCATTCACCTTTCTCCCGACGTGAGCAATGGTGCTTCTAGCAATATTTCACTCTCCGTTGATACTAACCGCCCGCATCTCGTGGTCGTGCGGTAGCGTTCTCGCTTCCCACGCCCGGGTTCCCGGGTTCGATTCCCGGCGGGGTCAGGGATTTTCTCTGCCTCGTGATGGCTGGGTGTTGTGTGATGTCCTTAGGTTAGTTAGGTTTAAGTAGTTCTAAGTTCTAGGGGACTAATGACCATAGATGTTAAGTCCCATAGTGCTGAGAGCCATTTGATACTAACCGCAAAAGCATATCTCTGGCCGACACCGGAGAGGTGGGGGATAGATGTTACGACATAGCGTGCATGTCTCCGAAATATAAACACAGGATGTTTAACAGAATTCACTAGACTTATTACTTTCACTTGAGTGAAGATAAAAACTAGGGGTGTACATCAAATTACGAACAGAACAACAAGGTTATTAGTTTCAAAACGACCATCCAATTTACATGGGTATGTCTTTTACATCCTTATCCATACAACCTTCGAGTACTATTTCATTACAGTGAGGCGTTCTGCCTGTGGGCACGTTTCTGACGCCATTGCTGTCTCCATCTGACCCTGTCCAGGCCAGCAGCTTCATAGTTTGGTTCTTCCTCTTCTCACTACATACAGCATTTTTATTCTTCTCCTTCCTATTTCCTTGCGCTCTTCCACTGTACCTTCGATAGCTGTTGGCAGAATTCCCTTTCCTCTCGATTACTCGTTTCATTCGGTCTGCTTTTCATTTCTTATCTAGATACACAAGAGTTCTTTGTTTCACTGCCGTTTCCAATTTTTCACAGTTCTTAATTTTATCCACCCAATTTTTCTCAGTTCTGCTCGAAACCGTCTTCTAGAAATCTTTAATTTTGTCTCTTTGTCTCCAGTGTCTGCGTTTCAGGGCTGCTCAGTAAAACACTCCACGCAAAGCACTTTTCCAACCCCAATTTGCTGGATAATAATCGTTTCTTTTAATGGAAAGCTTGCTTTGCCACTGCAGTTCTCGATTTTATTTCTTTTTCACTTGTTCAGTTAACAGTTAGCATGCTCCCAAAATATCTGTACTGTGCGTTGCTCTCATTTGACTTCCTGTTGTTTTCATTTGTCACATACCCTCTTCGAACTAGTTTCCTTTGTGCTGATTTTCATTCTTTGTTGATTACAATTACGTAAAAATACCGTGAGATCAGATACGATGCAGTGGTGCAGTGCGGGATCCGTACTCTGCTAAGGCAGAGGCAGCTCGATATTAAGAAAACCGCGCTTGTACGTCACTTTCGGAATCAAGCAGAACGAGATATGCTTTATAAAGCTCTAGCAAATCTGTTCCCAACGTATACTTTCACTTTGTGCCCTGAAAAACAACTGATACACTCAAACCACTGAATCTATCACTATAATTACTCCCTAGGTCAGACACAGTATTGAATTGCTCTCTTGATTCACAAGTTGAATCCCACACTAATTATTGAACTACAATAGCTCCTTGAGAGTGACGGCCCACAACGTCAGTGGAGCAATGGAATGGATATACAGTATCTCATCAATGTTTTGTACTGCTACTCTCAAATGTATCAGTGGCTACGTCTGGTATGTCCGCAGCTCATAATGGTACAGGGCTTTGGAGCCTAGACCAAATCACACAACCTATGTCTGTGTCAGCCAATCAGGAGCTGGTATCTCCATTCACGCTACTTTACCGATCGATGTTATTTCTATCTTATCTGTGGCTTTGTACGCATAAAAGAATCCATCCCCCACACCAGATGACCTGATGGAAGATAGATCCTCTTGGCCTGTATTTATTGAATGTAATAATTATTCTATAAAATAAACGGAACATAAACAATAGAAGTGCCGATCTGTGACTCGTCAAATTTGTATTCGACTTATTTCCAGCTTTTTGGGCCGGCAAAATAGGACAGCCCATTGCCTGCCATTCTGCCAAGTACCGTGGGATATCGCCGGTTTGGCTTGTTTCAAATGGCTCTGAGCACTATGCGACTCAACTTCTGAGGTATATACAAGTATATAGTCTTTCATCTTGCATGAGTTGATCCACATACAGACTAAATAGTTTCTTGACGTTTTGGTTAGCATTAACAGTTCGGTGAAAGAATCGTGTTATCCGCGGATACCAGATACTGCATACCAAATATCAGTCTTGGCATTATGTAACGGCTCTTCGAGGTAGTGATAGGGATTTTATGTTGTATAAACGAGCATGTGCTGTCACTTCAGATACCCTGATAAGCTAAACCAGGCATCCTTTAAAGAACTGAAGAACTGACGATCCAAAAGTCCTCATTCTACTTCACTCACTTATTAAAGGAAGTTCTCGACATGCGGAAGTTCGTACGGACTCTAAGTCATGCATAACCCTAAATTTGTAAGGATAGAAATATAACTCCTTTTTCATAGCTTTCCAACACATTGATTTCTTGGTTCTCACTTGCGCTTGCAAACGGCGTTCAGATTTCGTCCGACTTTGTTTTCTGGCCTTCCAATTCTTTTTGGATGGTTACCGTTTTTACTCACTACAAATCCCGTCTCATGCCATTTTGAAATTACGTTTTGCTTGGTGGCAGATTTTGCTGGAGGTTTTGCCGAAACATTTCCTGTCCTAAACTCTTGGGCAAATAGTTTCGCTCACGTTTCCGATGAATTGTGCTTCCTTAGCTCTGGTCAATGAACACGCGCTATTTTTTCGTGTGCACCGTTTTCTGATGCATCCAAGTGGTCACTAAATAGTCTACACCTCTCACTCTCTCTTGGATGTAATAACACAGTACACTGGCCAGGGGAGGAGCATGCGGGAGATTAGCACGTGCAGACATGCGACAGCAACCGACTGATGCATCGAAATCGCGGTTTCCAGCATTTTCTGTGATGGACGGTTCTCCTGTTCGTCGACAAGGGTCAGTTCGCGTCAGTCTTACAAATATTTTCTAGCTCACTTTCATTTCCTCCTCTCTGTTTATTACTGAGCGTTCATTATAAACAAAACTCTTGTAGTTAGATGTCAACAGTCTGTCGTTGCTACATCTTTGTCATCCATCGAGTTTTAGATCTGAGGGCTAACGTAATTCTTAGAAATAAATACTGTCAAGCAAAAGACTTTCGTATCTGATAGGTAAAAAGACCACGCCTTAATTTCAGCCTGTAAATTTCCTGATATAGCACCGAAAAATGGAGTCGCCATTTTTTGTATTTTTAAATCTCTACCTGTTGAAAGAAATATTACTTCTTTCACATGTTTTTTGGTACAACCGAACGTTGCACAAGAGTTCACCACTCTAATAAAGGTAATTTTACTAAAATTACTACTATTAAGATGGACAAAACTGAAATATGTTGCAGAAGTCTCCTACAAACTAGTCAGCTGGCAGAGATGTTGTTTTCAGAATAACGATGTCATGTGCGACCTGTGTCGTTTATAAACGAAGCTCCTTTCGATTCGTTACACGTCTGTTGTGTGTTACGTTATCTCCGAAAGGGTCTACTTTCCCATTTTGCTGCAGGCATTTAAGCTAAAAATGATGTAAGGATGTTGCGCATACCAGACATACTTTACTACAAGCAGCCTGGGACGAGAATATAGGTTCTGTAATGAAACTTTTCCAGTTGTGCCTGGGGTAATGTTACCACGAGAAAAACTACACTCCTGGAAATGGAAGAAAGAACACATTGACACCGGTGTGTCAGACCCACCATACTTGCTCCGGACACTGCGAGAGGGCTGTACAAGCAATGATCACACGCACGGCACAGCGGACACACCAGGAACCGCGGTGTTGGCCATCGAATGGCGCTAGCTGCGCAGCATTAGTGCACCGCCGCCGTCAGTGTCAGCCAGTTTGCCGTGGCATACGGAGCTCCATCGCAGCCTTCAACACTGGTAGCATGCCGCGCGACAGCGTGGACGTGAACCGTATGTGCAGTTGACGGACTTTGTGCGAGGGCGTATAGTGGGCATGCGGGAGGCCGGGTGGACGTACCGCCGAATTGCTCAACACGTGGGGCGTGAGGTCTCCACAGTACATCGATGTTGTCGCCAGTGGTCGGCGGAAGGTGCACGTGCCCGTCGACCTGGGACCGGACCGCAGCGACGCACGGATGCACGCCAAGACCGTAGGATCCTACGCAGTTCCGTAGGGGACCGCACCGCCACTTCCCAGCAAATTAGGGACACTGTTGCTCCTGGGGTATCGGCGAGGACCATTCGCAACCGTCTCCATGAAGCTGGGCTACGGTCCCGCACACCGTTAGGCCGTCTACCGCTCACGCCCCAACATCGTGCAGCCCGCCTCCAGTGGTGTCGCGAATGGAGGGACGAATGGAGACGTGTCGTCTTCAGCGATGAGAGTCGCTTCTGCCTTGGTGCCAATGATGGTCGTATGCGTGTTTGGCGCCGTGCAGGTGAGCGCCACAATCAGGACTGCATACGACCGAGGCACACAGGGCCAACACCCGGCATCATGGTGTGGGGAGCGATCTCCTACACTGGCCGTACACCTCTGGTGATCGTCGAGGGGACACTGAATAGTGCACGGTACATCCAAACCGTCATCGAACCCATCGTTCTACCATTCCTAGACCGGCAAGGGAACTTGCTGTTCCAACAGGACAATGCACGTCCGCATGTATCCCGTGCCACCCAACGTGCTCTAGAAGGTGTAAGTCAACTACCCTGGCCAGCAAGATTTCCGGATCTGTCCCCCATTGAGCATGTTTGTTACTGGATGAAGCGTCGTCTCACGCGGTCTGCACGTCCAGCACGAACGCTGGTCCAACTGAGGCGCCAGGTGGAAATGGCATGGCAAGCCGTTCCACAGGACTACATCCATCATCTCTACGATCGTCTCCATCGGAGAATAGCAGCGTGCATTGCTGCGAAAGGTGGATATACACTGTACTAGTGCCGACATTGTGCATGCTCTGTTGCCTGTGTCTATGTGCCTGTGGTTCTGTCAGTGTGATCATGTGATGTATCTGACCCGAGGAATGTGTCAATAAAGTTTCCCCTTCCTGGGACAATGAATTCACGGTGTTCTTATTTCAATTTTCAGGAGTGTATGCTTAATAATGTTATATTCCAAGTGGGATTATAATCTACATCCGTACTTTGCAACGCACTTTCGCAAATGGCACTTTCTACAGTACCGTACTGTAGTTTTTCCCTGTTCCAGTGACGTATGGAGTGTGGGAATAATGACCACTCAAATGCCCCCATGCCCACTGTAATTAGTCTTGTCTTGTCTCCTCTGTGAGCTCCAAGCCACTTCATCTTCTTCAACGCTTCTGTGACAGGTTTCCGTTAGTTAAACAAACTTGTAAGTAGGCTGTTTAGGTATTTTTTTTATTGGTAATGCCACGTAGCGCTCTCTATGAAAATCACTAGCTGTGCTGCGTGCAGTCTGTGGCTGGTTTGCACTGTTGTTGGATATTGTAGTGCTGGGCAGTTGGCTGTTAACAGCGAGTAGAGTTGCGCATTTGGAGGTGAGCCGCCAGCAGTGGTGAATGTGGGGAGTGAGATGGCGGAGTTTTGAGAGCGGATGATCTGGACAGAGACAGTAAATTTGTAATATTGGATATCATGGACCGATATAGATATTATGACTTTTGAACACTGTTAAGGTAAATACATTGTTTGTTCTCTATCAAAATCTTTCAGAGCCGGCCGCGGTGGCCGTGCGGTTCTAGGCATTCCAGTCCGGAGCCGCCCTGCTGCTACCGTCGCAGGTTCGAATCCTGCCTCGGACATGGGTGTGTGTGATGTCCTTAGGTTAGTTAGGTTTAAATAGTTCTAAGTTCTAGGGGACTGATGACCACAGCAGTTGAGTCCAATAGTGCTCAGAGCCATTTGAACCATTTGAAAATCTTTCATTTGCTAACTATGCCTATCAGTAGTTTGTGCCTTCAGTAGTAACGAAGATTTTTTTGAGCTAAGTGATTAATGAAAGGTATAGGTTATTGTTTGTCAGGGCCATTCTTTTGTAAGGATTATTAAAAGTCAGATTGCGTTGCGCTAAAAATATTGTTTGTCAGTTTAGTCTTGATCAGAATAAGTAAAGAACGAAATGTCTGAGCACGTTCAGTTGTGCTCAGCTGTTTGAAAATCAAATAATGTAAGAGGTTTATCAGCACAGTAATTCATAAATTTTTCCAAGGGGACGTTTCATATGGCGACCCTTAGCCGAGGATACCTCACTGGAATCTTCTGATTTTTTCTTGTAGTTTGTGTAATTACTGTAACTGTTGTTTATTGCTAGCGCGTAATTGTAGAGAGAATCTCCTTTGTAGTTGCAGTCTTTCATTGTTGTACAGTAAAACAATTGTGGCATGCATGTAGATTTGCACCAAGTATTTCGCAGTTGCGCTTGCAATTTACTAGATATTATTTTCAGTGCTATGTTAATCTATTCTCTTATTTTTGCTGTTCAAATTGTGCTTTTCTGTGTTATCGTGTGAAATACGTGGTAATTATGGCGTGTGAAAAACGTAACACTAGGCTCCAAAGTAAACTGAGAAATAATAGTGACGACGAGCGTAGCTTATCAGCACCACTGTGTAATGAATTAACAGACATTCAAAGTAGTAATTTGGTAATAGTGCATAGGAAAATGGAGCGGGGGGCAAATAATGGTGTAGACAGAGAAACAAGTAGTGAACAGGGAAGAATTATCGATCGATCGATCGGCAACAACTCGCCTTAGGGATCCGAAATGACAGAACACAATGTTGTAAATACTGTAGACTCAGGTTTTGGGTCCTCACCGTTTTCTCAAATGAACCAAGACACATTTTCTGCTTGTCAAAATGTGAATGTTGCCGGTGAAAATGCACTGCCAAATAGCATTGAGAAACAGATTCCAGACACTAATACATTATTATTGCAATTAATGCAACAAATGGAACAAAATCAGAGACATACACAGAAAAAGCTTCAAAAGTTAGACACAATGGAACAAAATCAGAGACAAACACAGCAAAAGCTTCAAAAGTTAGACACAATGGAACAAAATCAGAGACAAACGCAGCAAAAGCTTCAAAAGTTAGACACAATGGAACAAAATCTTTGGAAGTTAGACACCACGCTTGAACAAACACGTGAAGATTCAACTACTGAGTTACATAACATTGAATCGAAATGTCAAAAAGTCTGTAATGACGTAAAAACACAAATTTCTGAGCATTTTCAGCCTATTTTTTCGCGGCATGAAAATGCATTACAGAATCACGAAGCAGCCACAAAAGAAATGCAAACTATTTTTCATGAAAATCATGAGACCTTGCAAGATAAAATTGACTCAGTTGCATCTACCGATTCGGTTACGCAACTTGCAAAAACTCAGGAAAACTTAAAGGTCACAGTAGATACTCTGAAAATTGGTTCAGAAAGATACATGGAGGAAATTAGTTCATTAGTAGTTGAACTTTCGGATCAGCTAAATAATTTATCTACGAAGGTAGATGATAATCTGAATGACACAAAACCGGTAGTCTTTAATGACACAGAAGAGTGCGAACAAAGTAGGAAATTCAAACAAAATCAGAATCAAATTAATACGCAACACCAAAGAGAAATCCGGGAAGTACAAGATCAGCTGACACAGGTAATAAAGGAATTACGTATTTTAGAGGACACTGGCGCTCCAATACGGGAAAAGGGGCATAGAAATACGGAACAGCCACAAAACAATAACACAGGGTGCTTCGGAAATTATGAAAGAAATTGGCAAGGTACACCGAATTTTGAGATGGAACCGCCGAAACGACGTAACAATGACCGACATGCGACTCGCCGACATGATGATTTTGACTCTAAGCTGTTTATTACTACACGTAAATTCAAAACATTTAAGAATTCCAGCAACGACATTCATCCACAAGCGTGGCTTCATCAATTCTATCATTTTTTCCTCTCAACTGGTCATTAGAGCTCAGATTAGAATTTACAGGGTGTTTCAAAAATGTCCGGTATATTTTAAACGGCAATAAAAACTAAACGAGCATCGATAGAAATACACCGTTTGTTGCAATATGCTAGGGACAACAGTACATTTTCAGGCGGACACACTTTCGAAATTACAGTAGTTACAATTTTCAACAACAGATGGCGCTGCAAGTGATGTGAAAGATATAGAAGACAACGCAGTCTGTGGGTGCGCCATTCTGTACGTCGTCTTTCTGCTGTAAGCGTGTGCTGTTCACAACGTGCAAGTGTGCTGTGGACAACATGGTTTATTCCTTAGAACAGAGGATTTCCACCGCCTAGAACACAGTGTTGTTGCAACAAGACGAAGTTTTCAACGGAGGTTTAATGTAACCAAAGGACCGAAAAGCGATACAATAAAGGATCTGTTTGAAAAATTTCAACGGACTGGGAACGTGACGGATGAACGTGCTGGAAAGGTAGGGCGACCGCGTACGGCAACCACAGAGGGCAACGCGCAGCTAGTGCAGCAGGTGATCCAACAGCGGCCTCGGGTTTCCGTTCACCTTGTTGCAGCTGCGGTCCAAATGACACCAACGTCCACGTATCGTCTCATGCGCCAGAGTTTACACCTCTATCCATACAAAATTCAAACGCGGCAACCCCTCAGCGCCGCTACCATTGCTGCACGAGAGACATTCGCTAACGATATAGTGCACAGGACTGGTGACGGCGATATGTATGTGGGCAGCATTTGGTTTACTGACGAAGCTTATTTTTACCTGGACTGCTTCGTCAATAAACAGAACTGGCGCATATGGGGAACCGAAAAGCCCCATGTTGCAGTCCCATCGTCCATGCATCCTCAAAAAGTACTGGTCTCGGCCGCCATTTTTCCAAAGGAATCATTGGCCCATTTTTCAGATCCGAAACGATTACTGCATCACGCTATCTGGACATTCTTCGTGAATTTGTGGCGGTACAAACTGCCTTAGACGACACTGCGAACACCTCGTGGTTTATGCAAGATGGTGCCCAGCCACATCGCACGGCCGACGTCTTTAATTTCCTGAATGAATATTTCGATGATCGTGTGATTGCTTTGGGCTATCCGAAACATACAGGAGGCGGCGTGGATTGGCCTCCCTATTCGCCAGACATGAACCCTTGTGACTTCTTTCTGTGGGGACACTTGAAAGACCAGCTGTACCGCCAGAATTCAGAAACAATTGAACAGCTGAAGCAGTACATCTCATCTGCATGTGAAGCCATTCCGCCAGACACGTTGTCAAAGGTTTCGGGTAATTTCATTCAGAGACTACGCCATATTATTGCTACGCATGGTGGATATGTGGAAAATATCGTACTACAGAGTTTCCCAGACCGCAGCGCCATCTGTTGTTGACAATTGTAACTACTGTAATTTCGAAAGTTTGTCTGCCTGAAAATGTACTGTTGTCCCAAGCATATTGCAACAAACGGTGTATTTCTATCGCTGCTCATTTAGTTTGTATTGCCGTTTCAAATATACCGGTCATTTTTGAAACACCCTGTATTTGTGGCTATTTAAATAGTTCAAATGGCTCTGAGCACTATGGGACTTAACATCTTAGGTTATCAGTCCCCTAGAACTAGAACTACTTAAACCTAACTCACCTAAGGACATCCCACAACACCCAGCCATCACGCGGCAGAGAAAATCACTGACCCCGCCTGGAATCGAACCCGGGAACCCCGGCGTGGGAAGCGAGAACGCTATCGCACGACCAAGAGATGCGGGCATGTGGCTATTTAGAGAATGAACCAGCTGTAAGATTGCGATCGGTCATTCACGATTGCCACATTGAAGGAGAATTTTATCATGCCTTCCTCTCAGCATATTGGTCTCAAGCTACACAAGACCGAGTAAAACATAGCATCATAATGATGGAACATTTCGAACAATCTGAGTTTTCCAGTCTTGTGAAATATTTTGAAGACATATTGCGCAAGAATCAGTACCTGTCAAACCCATAGAGCCCCTCAAAACTCATCCGTATTTGCTTAATCCAACTACCTGTACATTTACGACATATTACTTTGGCAGGACGTTGCAAAGACGACATTGAAGCTTTTCAGGGACTCTTGCAAGAATTGGAAATTGACACTGACAATCGCGGGACGCGAAAACAGGAAAACAATAATTACAGGTCACATCCGCCACAATTCTGCGATGAAAGAAATAATAACTGGACACGGCAAGACTATTCTTACAACGTAAATCGTGACCAAAACGGACACCACCCATATGACAACCTCTGGCACAGTAATAGTTACAGAGAAAGATCGCATTTCCGTAGTAATGAATATGACAGAGACAATCATAGAAACAGACAATATGGCAACCAGAACTATTATTATCACGGGAGACAGAATAACTTCAGACGCAATGGTCCAGCGTGCAGTTACGATTCAGGGAGGAAGTCTCCACCACGTAACCGACAAGAAAGAAACTATGGAATCTACCGACATGACGACAGACGATATGATCGTAACGACAGACCTGAATTGCATCAGAACTGGCGGGATTCAAACAGGGCAGGGCCCTCTCGATAAGGTGAATTTGTAGAAGTTAGGTCTCCTAATCCCAATAAAGACGCACGCCAACAAAGAGATAGCAGACAATGACTCGCACCGCAGGCAGCCACGTGCGCCGGCTGGTTCAGAGAAAAATAACATAGACGTTAACCTTAAGAAAAAGTTTAGCATTCCTTACCGACGTATACCACATGATAATTGTGTCGAAGTTGAAACTCTGCGTACTAGGAAGAGTAAAGAATTGCACCACATTTCACATGTAAAACCATTTATTGAGGGATAATCTGTTTTTTTTTTTTTAACTTAGTCTTTGCTATAAAATTTTTCACTTTACATTACTGGTATGCTTTGTCAAACTTAGAATCTGTTAGCATGCAACAATGTTTGAAGTTAAGAACCGAGAGAACTTATTTAAACAGAAATTACGAATGCATTGTTATAGTCAACAGAGGACACGGTGTTATTGTGTGTGTACATTCTTGCTTGTCAGTTGCACGATTACATAACGACTATAAGGCTCACATACTTAGAACAGGTACCGGTACTGCTAATGAGATTTTCATGCAACAGTTTGGTTTACTTAAAAATACATTCTGGATTTAAAGTACTTTCTGAGAGATACCAGATGACACAGCGGTTAGTTGATTTGACAGCTACACGACTAAATCACGACGCTACTAATGTGTGACACAATTTACTTTGTTGTTTTTGCGGTATATCTGTTTTATATCTGCGCAGTTTTTCTGTATTATTCTGGAAAGTAAAACATGTTTTAGTAGTAACTTTTGTGGTATAGCTGCAATGAGACGGCCCTTTCCGTAGCACAACAATACGTTACATTATACACTCCTGGAAATTGAAATAAGAACACCGTGAATTCATTGTCCCAGGAAGGGGAAACTTTATTGACACATTCCTCGGGTCAGATACATCACATGATCACACTGACAGAACCACAGGCACATAGACACAGGCAACAGAGCATGCACAATGTCGGCACTAGTACAGTGTATATCCACCTTTCGCAGCAATGCACGCTGCTATTCTCCCATGGAGACGATCGTAGAGATGCTGGATGTAGTCCTGTGGAACGGCTTGCCACGCCATTTCCACCTGGCGCCTCAGTTGGACCAGCGTTCGTGCTGGACGTGCAGACCGCGTGAGACGACGCTTCATCCAGTAACAAACATGCTCAGTGGGGCACAGATCCGGAGATCTTGCTGGCCAGGGTAGTTGACTTACACCTTCTAGAGCACGTTGGGTGGCACGGGATACATGCGGACGTGCATTGTCCTATTGGAACAGCAAGTTCCCTTGCCGGTCTAGGAATGGTAGAACGAGGGGTTCGATGACGGTTTGGATGTACCGTGCACTATTCAGTGTCCCCTCGACGATCACCAGAGGTGTACGGCCAGTGTAGGAGATCGCTCCCCACACCATGATGCCGGGTGTTGGCCCTGTGTGCCTCGGTCGTATGCAGTCCTGATTGTGGCGCTACCCTGTACGGCGCCAAACACGCATACGACCATCATTGGCACCAAGGCAGAAGCGACTCTCATCGCTGAAGACGACACGTCTCCATTCGTCCCTCCATTCGCGACACCACGGGAGGCGGGCTGCACGATGTTGGGGCGTGAGCGGTAGACGGCCTAACGGTGTGCGGGACCGTAGCCCAGCTTCATGGAGACGGTTGCGAATGGTCCTCGCCGATACCCCAGGAGCAACAGTGTCCCTAATTTGCTGGGAAGTGGCGGTGCGGTCCCCTACGGAACTGCGTAGGATCCTACGGTCTTGGGGTGCATCCGTGCGTCGCTGCGGTCCGGTCCCAGGTCGACGGGCACGTGCACCTTCCGCCGACCACTGGCGACAACATCGATGTACTGTGGAGACCTCACGCCCCACGTGTTGAGCAATTCGGCGGTACGTCCACCCGGCCTCCCGCATGCCCGCTATACGCCCTCGCACAAAGTCCGTCAACTGCACATACGGTTCACGTCCACGCTGTTGCGGCATGCTACCAGTGTTAAAGACTGCGATGGAGCTCCGTATGCCACGGCAAACTGGATGACACCGACGGCGGCGGTGCACAAATGCTGCGGAGCTAGCGCCATTCGACGGCCAACACCGCGGTTCCTGGTGTGTCCGCTGTGCCGTGCGTGTGATCATTGCTTGTACAGCCCTCTCGCAGTGTCCGGAGCAAGTATGGTGGGTCTGACACACCGGTGTCAATGTGTTCTTTTTTCCATTTCCAGGAGTGTAGTACTTTCTCGATCATGGTACTATACGTAACAACTACGATATCTATACTCATAGCATTCCACTTTTCTTTATTACAGGTAAGTACATTGACTTCTACAGAACTTCGCTTATGGACGAAGATAATTACGACACTTGGCACATTTTTACGGTTAAGTAATGACAGAGATTATCTTACAACGAGACGCACAATTATAGCGCCACAGTACACGTATTTGAATGATTAAGTTTGTACTTAAAAGATTTTTGAATTACAAAGAAAGTTTCCGTGATACATTTCATTCCATTTCTGTAATCTGTAACACCTGAGGGTATAATTACATTAATCCTCAGGGGGGTACGAGCCTACTTTGTCTACCATGTGTGTGGCAAGCACAAGGAGTCCTAGCTAATATGGTATTTGCTTATACAACTTTACACATCGGTACCATATATCTCCAATACAGAATTACACAGCTATCTCATTATTTAACAGGGAAACAAACATTTTTTTACTACATCAGTGACAGATGTTTACGTAATTACACAGCTGGATAACTTCACACTTATGAAATTGTATTTTGTCTGTGCTTTGTGAACTGTTCATATTTTTTCAGAATAAATTGTGATACTATGAGAGCTTTGAATGATGTATTTGGTACGGGATCATGATTTTTAAAGTACGTTTGAGGTAGGTGACACTTGAAATGAACAAAGAATTTTTCTTAGATCTTGAAATTATTGAAAGAAGCTGCGACGATTTTGAGATGTGATTCATCTGTTATGATGTTATTATTACGATGACGTTGTGTATTATGATGTTGAGGTATGTTTATGATCAATAAGCTGGTGCTATATGAGGAATTTGATTATGCTATGTGTTTATAATGATGAAATATTGAAAACTTGTTGATGAATGTGTATATGTGTAATAAGGTAAGGAATAAGGAGTAGTGGTTAGGGCCTCTGATTTATGAAAAGGATGATGGAAACCAAGAATCGTACTTTAAGAGTTATGTAATATGCGTACATATGTGAATGTTAGTTACCATAATGCTGAAAAAACTTTTTGGACACAGTTATATATGAGATTTTGTTTCTACACACTTCTAATGTAAATTTCTAACCTTTGATTTTTTAAATTTTATATGAGACTCTCACTGTAGTGGAAACTGCTGCCGTAAATATTTCAGTAAAGAAGGTAGATGACTGTGATGTAATGTTCTGTGGAGGTCCATCTGAGAGATAGTCGCCTGAAAAAAGAAAGTCATTAGGTGGAGAAAAAAAAGAGGCCATAATCCTCGCTATTGACATTTCTTTGTAAAAAGCATCGCAAATACGACACGCTCAAACATGAAAACGTATCATTACGCTGTGGAGCTCTTAATTTATGTTATTTACTAAAATGCCTAATGAAATGATGAGAAACATTTTACATCTATTGTCTTTCTAGTTGAGAGATTGCTCATTTTGTTTAATATCCAGTTTCTAGCTGCACTGCAGCAATGGTTAAAACAAAATGTAATAGATGTACTAATATCACTATTTTCTGTCTACAGACCCAGTAAAGAATAATTTTATGATGTACTTTCTTAGAAAAGAGAGCACAAATAGACATTTCCCTTCACAGGAATTGCAAAAATGATATTTTAACGATTTGGTAACTTGTCTGCTAGAGTAAGTTATCATGATGCATCATTCTAGTGTTAAGATGTGACATAGGTATTAGAAATGGCCATCTCTACTGTAATATTTTTTCTGCTTGAGCTTTGTCGTGTTTAGATATAAGTTATTGCATTTGCTGCTGCTGATTGTCACTCATAGTGCTACTGAATTTCACTTTGTATAACTCAGTTAAGCCAGTTTTACTACTGATTTATTTTTCTTGTTTGCTGCACAGTGCCTTATATTAGTTGTAATATTGCATTTGCTCTGCTAATTTAGATTTACTGCTGCTTGCTTTGCCAATTTGCATTTTTTGTCATTGCTGTTTATGTTAATTGTTTTGTGCTGCTGCATTGCCTCGTCCCTTAGTTTAGCATCTGAGCTCAGTAGATTTAACTTAGCTTAAGAAGGGATAGACTATATAAGAGAATGAGTTGTGATGAATTGGAAGACATGCATTGAGAAGTTATATGAAAAAGATTTTGGCCAAAATGAGTATTGTACACTGAGAAATAATTATTTTGAAAGAAATATGAATAGAATACAGAAAGCAGGTATAGATAGCACTTTCTGGAAATAATGATGAATGAAGGGAGATCTCCAAGTAGTAAAGAAAGTTTTGTTTGCAAAATACTGCAGTAAAACAAACCCTGTCCTTTCCTTTTGTATTCTTCCGCTATGTGTGTATTTGTGTTTTTCTTGTCTTTATGTGTTTAGCTAATAAGATTTATGTAGTACAATTTTTCTAATACTAAGCTACATTCACTATGGTGAGGAATACTATTATCCTCAAATATAATTTGTATTAATAATATGTTATTTACTGTGTAATGGTGTTTAGACATTAATTATTCTGTTTTGTTTTAATGCTCATGTGCGATATTGATGTTTCAAAAGTTATTCTGATCTTTTATGTATGTACTTATGTCATAATTCCTGTAATACTGATGTATATGTTATTTCGATACTACAAATGGTATCTGTATTATTATGTTTTTATTGATGTTTTCTGTATCTTCGTAACTGTATTCTTATGTTATAAAATTGTAATGGACACCAGTTCAGCAAATTAAGTAACTTGTAAGCATTCATTTCAGTGCACACGTTTCTGTTGGTCATAGTATATGCACAATATGTAAGAAGTTGGGACTGTTAGCGTTTGGGCGTGTGTTAATAATTCAGCAAGGGACTGATTAACAGCACTGCTGGTTGTAAGGAAAATTCCAAAAACTTCGTGAGTGCATAAATGGTGGTTATGGACTTGCTATATTATCCGCAAGACTCTTTGATGGTGATTGTGCACCTGCACAGTCGCAACAGATGGCTGCTGTCCGTCTCTACAAGCAATGCAGTGGGTCTGCACCTTTGATGGCCCACCAATAACATTATTTCTACAAGGACTGCAGTGGGTCTGCACCTCTGGTGGCCCACCAATACCGTAATTTCTGTCGGCCGCTGTGGTCTCGTGGTTCTAGGCGCGCAATCCGGAACCGTGCGACTGCTACGGTCGCAGGTTCGAATCCTGCCTCGGGCATGGATGTGTGTGATGTCCTCAGGTTCGTTAGGTTTAAGTAGTTCTAAGTTCTAGGGGACTGATGACCACAGCAGTTGAGTCCCATAGTGCTCAGAGCCATTTGA
Organism: Schistocerca gregaria; assembly: GCF_023897955.1. NCBI lineage: Eukaryota > Metazoa > Arthropoda > Insecta > Orthoptera > Acrididae > Schistocerca > Schistocerca gregaria. Next base: position 500,792,255 of record NC_064926.1, on the reverse strand, counting down.
ACCGTAATCTCTACCAGGACTACAGTGGGTCTAATCTGTGATGACCTACCTACCAATATTCTTCAAAACTTCTACTGATTCTGCTGTGGGTTTGCTCTGTTTCTGCCCATTACCTGTCTGCATGTCGAGATTCAGCACTGTCTTTCCGTTGGAAGGACAACACTACTTCTTCAAGACTGCAAGGAAATCCACTACTTCCGTGTGCATTTTCTTTTACTGCTCAGACTTTGAGAAAAACACTGCTATTTTACTGTGATGAATGATCAGAACTATCCTTATGGACTGTGAGAAAATTTTAGCTTTTGACCAACATTGTATCAGTAAGTGTGTGCATTTGATTTCTTTGTTATTGCAATTGTGAAAAAAATTTCAAATATGTATTGACCAGTGCCCAAAACAATTTGTAAAATTTTTTGTGGGGAGCATGGGAGCTATGTAAGTAGGCTGTTTAGGATTTTTTTTATTGGTAACGCCACGTAGCGCTCTGTATGAAAATGACTGGCTGGGCTGCGTGCAGTCTGTGGCTGGTTTGCACTGTTGTTGGTTATTGTAGTGCTGGTCAGTTGGCTGTTAACAGCGCGTAGCGTTGCGCAGTTGGAGATGAGCCGCCAGCAGTGGTGGATGTGGGGAGAGAAATGGCGGATTTTTGAGAGCGGATGATCTGGACGTGTGTCCATCAGAAACAGTACATTTGTAAGAATGGATGTCATTATCTGCTATATATATTATGACTTTTGACCACTATTAAGGTAAATAAATCGTTTGTTATCTATTAAAATCTTTCATTTGCTAACTATCCCTATCAGTAGTTAGTGCCTTCAGTAGTTTGAATCTTTTATTTAGCTGGCAGTAGTGGCGCTCGCTGTATTGTAGTAGTTCGAGTAGATTTTTGTGAGGTAAGTGATTCATGAAAGGTATAGTTTAATGTTAGTCAGGGCCATTGTTTTGTAGGGATTTTTGAAAGTCAGATTGCGTTGCGCTAAAAAAAATGGTTCAAATGGCTCTGAGCACTATGGGACTCAACTGCTGTGGTCATCAGTCCCCTAGAACTTAGAACTACTTAAACCTAACTAACCTAAGGACATCACACACATCCATGCCCGAGGCAGGATTCGAACCTGCGACCGTAGCAGTCGCACGGTTCCGGACTGCGCGCCTAGAACCGCGAGACCACCGCGGCCGGCGCGTTGCGCTAAAAATGTTGTGTCAGTTTAGTGTTGATCAGAATAAGTAAAGAGAGTAATGTCTGTGTACGTTCAGTTTTGCTCAGCTGTTTGAAAAGTAAACAATGTAATAGGTTTATCAGCACAGTAATTCATTAATTTTGCTAAGGGGACGTTTCATAAACTTAGGTAAACAAACCAGTGACCATTGTTTTTATCCTTCTTTAGAGAGTTTCATATGAGCTATTACTCCTGTTTGGATTGGTTTCACACATTTGAGCAATATTCTAGATCACGTGGCGCGATTGGTCTGTAAGCAATATGCTTTGTAGGATGACTGCAGTATCATACCAATGAATAGAAGAGCGCCAAAAGCATTATCTAAGGCTGAGCCTACCTCGTCATTCTATTTGACATCCCCAATAACTGTTACTGCCAGCTATCCGTCTGAGTTGAATGGTTCCAGCTGTGAATCACTGGTATTATAGTCATAGGAAGTGAGTCTTGTGAAGTGCGCATTTTTATATTTCTGAACACTAAAGAAAGCTGCCAGTTTTGCAACCCTATGTAATTTAACCTAGTCCTTATTGGATGTTTGTGCAGACTTTTTCAGGGAGTGATTTTGTATCTGCATCATCTGAAAAATGTCTGACGTTGTTATGAAGATTATCTGCCGGGCCATTCATATGCAACGTGAAGAGCAAGGGTACCAGCACACTTCCCTCGGGCACGACTGAATTTACTTCTGCATTTGACAATGACTCTCCATCCAAGATAACACACTGTGTCCTCCCTACCAAGAAATTCTCAGTTCTGCCACAGTTTCACTTGAAAGCTCATATGCTCTTATTTTCATTAGAATTCTTATTTGGTGTTGCGTCTAACGTTGTAAGAAAGTCACACACTATGTACTAGTGCAACCTGATTATACTGATCCATGACATTCAGGGTGTGATATGAGAAGAGCGCTATTTGGGTTCCGCATGTCCAATGTTTACGGAATCTTCTCTGGTTGACCAGTCTGTTCCGTATACCTCATTACTTTTGTCTCAGAACGTTTTTCACGATCTAAGACTGGTTGGTAATCATGACTATCAATCTGAATATATAAATGATCGACTAATTTTAATTCAGAAGTCCTGCAGCACATTAATAGTGTCCTAAGCTCTGCAAACCACACTGGCTTTATCAGGGCCTCCAGCAGCTGCAGCGAAGACACGTATTAAAAGTAGGAAGGATGTTTCGAAAGTACCGAGTGGATCTTCAGTGGTATAAGGGCCTGTTTCACTTTCTGATTTTTTCTTTTTTTTCCTCTAGAGTTTATCCAGTCTGGTTTAGAGTACGCTTCTTCAAGATTTGGCAAATTTAATTTTATTATTTAACTTTGTAGACGGATGCCGTGACTGACACCACATTCGTAAAGGTCCCTGTGTGATCGAATTCATGTGCGCCACTTGTTTGTAATTCATGTCAACGAGTTCATTGTGTCATCATAAATGGTTCAAATAGCTCTGAGCACTACGGGACTGAACATCTGAGGTCATCATCAGTCCCCTAGAACTTACAACTACGTATTTAAACCTAACTAACCTAAGGACATCACACACATCCATGCCCGAGGCAGGATTCTAACCTGCGATCGTAGCGGTCGCGCGGTTACAGACTGAAGCACCTAGAACCGCTCGGCCACACCAGCCGGCTATGTCGTTATATTTTAACTGTTTGTATGCCATGTTCTCGGGGCATAATTTAGAGAACAGGTCAGCATTTGAGTAAACGAGTGTGGGAAACCATTTAGAAACCACATTCCGGCTGGCTGGTGTACCAGGCGATGGACGATAATACGCAGCGCTTCTACTGTTTCATTTTGCTTACCGGAATTTGCAGGTATGGGTTGTTCACACCATAACTACAGTGATCAGCCGTAACATTATCATGTGTCCAGGCGACAGCAGCGTCACCTGATGAGGAATGACTGCTAGACAGACACACCCACGGTGCGTGAAGTATCGGTCAGCGTGTTGTCCGTGTGGTGAGGGGGGTCTATCTGAGTTTGAGCGAGGGCAGATTGTGATGGCTCGGAGGCTCGACACGAGCATTGCGGAAACTGCACGATTTGTCTGGTGCTCGAGGAGTCAGTGGCGAATGTCTTCAAGAGGCGACAAAACCAGGGAGATTCACCGTCCAGAAGTGGTGACGCTGGGCTGCCAGCCCTCACTGATGACAAAGGGCACAGGCTGGGCAGACTGGTAAAGCAGGACAGGCGGCGAACTGTGGCGGAACTAACAGCAGACTTTGATGCAGGGCAGAGTACCGGCGTGTCTGTACACGCAGTTCCCCGAACACTGCTAACGATGGGTCTCCGCAGCTGACGACCCATGCATGTGCCAATGTTTACACCACGACATCGGCGACTCCGACTGAAATGGGCACGTGACCATCGGCACTGATCCTTCCCTATATATCTATTCCTTATCTAATGTATTTAGGATGAGTATAGAGACTAATCCTAATTAAATAGAGGAGGACAATTCAGTTAATAAATGCTTAATTACACTACTGGCTATTAAAATTTCTACACCACGAAGATGACGTGCTACGACACGAAATTTAACCCACAGGTAGAAGATGCTGTGATATGCAAATGATTAGCTTTTCAGACCATTCACACAAGGTTGGCGCCGGTGGCGACACCTACAACGTGCTGACATGAGGAAATTTTCCAACCGATTTCTCATACACAAACACCAGTTGCCCGGCGTTGCCTGGTGAAACGTTGTTGTGATGCCTCGTGTAAGGAGGAGAAATGCGTACCATCACGTTTCCGACTTTGATAAAGGTCGGATTGTAGCCTATCGCGATTGCCGTTTATCGTATGCAACATTGCTGCTGGCGTTGATCTCTCACCAATTGAGAACGTATGGTCAATGGTGGCCGAGCAACTGGCTCGTCACAATACGCCAGCCACTACTCTTGATGAACTGTGGTATCGTGTTGAAGCTGTATAGGCAGCTGTACCTGTACACATCATCCGAGCTTTGTTTGACTCAATGCTCAGGCGTATCAAGGCCGTTATTACGGCCAGAGGTGGTTGTTCTGGGTACTGATTTCTGCGATCTATGCACCCAAATTGCATGAAAATGCAATCACATGTCAGTTCTAGTATATTTGTGCAATGAATACCCGTTTATCATCTGCATTTCCTTGTCGTGTAGCAATTTTAATGCCCAGTAGTGTATAAAATAAAACAGAAAATGCAAAAACCGCAACAAGCGATCCTAACAAATATACAATTATAAATGCTAATATTTACTCTATCCAAGACATGCACAACACCTAGCAGTCTAAACGCTTCCACTGATAAGTTCATTAAGAACACTGCAAAGGTTGCTAGTGTTAACCTTTTCGTTAGTTCTAACCACCACCTAAGTTGCCGTAGACAACGAAAAACTCAGGCGAACTAGTGGAACCGTACATATTTAACATTACTGTTCCCTACATTAGATCGATGGGCAAACTTCAGCCAAGTGATGAGCAAAATGTGCATTTTCCGTGTCGTAGAAGACTGGCGCCGCCGTGAAGATGCAGCGTGCCGTTCAGAAAATAAATACGGCTACACAGTGGACGTATTACTGCGTCCGAAAAGTCATATGGCTGAAGATACTCAGTTAGGGCAGAAGTGTCTACCTAGGTATGAGCGTAAACGAACGCTTCTCAACACTAACAGCGCCACAACGGACTACCAACCTGTGTCTCTCTACAGAGAAACAAACTGCTCGTAGTTCAAGTAGTGTAGTCAGCCCGTTTGAACACAGCCAGTCACGGCTCTCCTTTCGAAGCGTTTTCCTCCCACACTTGTAGAATGTGAACCCGCTCTCTAGCCTATATAGCGCTTCTAGAACCTTCGAGATATTTCTCGAAAGATTCGAGCAAACGTATGCTCAAACCTCCGACCGATGCATCGTTTCGCAGCGTCACTTTGGCGCGAAACGGCCAACAACTGCTCGGTCACCGAAACTGTAACCTCGCCAAAATCATCGATCTCTGTTGATATAAAATATCTTCATTAATTAATAAATTAACATAATGATCAATTTTAATTAATAATTGTAACGTTTAAAGCGACGGAAACTGCATCGCCTTACAACTTGAAGCCCGTGTTTCCAGTGCTTCTTTTTTTTATTTTTATTTTTTATAAATTACACGCTCTGAAAATATGCTGTTCCTAGGCAGCACCACACTGAGGATATCTCCAGAACGCGTCATTATTCCTTCAATTTGTTGTAATAAAATGACGGGAAACGTAATCTTTGTGGCTAAAGCAATTTCGTATTTATTTATTTATTTTCGCGTTACAACTCGCTTGTTATGAAAGTACGCCGTTTTAAGACAATGCAGTGTTGAACACTCGTCGAAAATGTGTCGTTATTGGTAAGTTTTGTTATATTTAAATATCTGTTAGTAACATACCGGCGATTAAAGCGTTCAGAAGACTGTACCACAAAACAAGTGTTCGCTCATCGCAGAATTTCAGCGTAGTGTAATTGGAGGAGAGCCACGTTACAGAAGAGTGGGTAGTGGGGTAATATCTCACTGTATCCAGATTTTTTTTCACTTTCGTGTTTTCTTAAAGGTTGTAAAGCTTTCTTATTAAATTAATGGAAACAATTTCTATAATACCTGATGTTGTGTGCTTATAAGTGTGCTCTCTGTCAGGAGTGATTCTTTTAGAGTTTGTGAATTTTTAGAGCTAATGTTCTCACTGACTGTACATGTATCTTTCCTTTACGTCTTACTACATATCCATGCACATGGAAGTTTTTATTTACGTTTACTATAGACAGAACAACATGACTAGCATATGGGCAAGGGAGGGAAAGTGCGTTTTAGTACTGCTAAAGGAGGAATTTTAGCGTGCCCGTCTTCGTAAACAAACTGTGTGGTTTGCTGCCGCTAGGGAGCGCTGAGACCACAAAATCACGTTATCCAGCTCGTACCTCGTGGCCATGGCGCCATGTCTCGTGACGTTCCACGCATCCGGATCCACGTCAACGTTAGCTACCTTGACCCCTGTCACGATGGCCTAACGTTATACGAGCAAGTTCAACGAACTCTTTCGCGCCGTCCATAAATCGCACAACCGTTACGTGCGACCGTTTCCCTCGCAGCTCGTATTCTTGCACTAAAAAAAAGATCCAATTCTAATTCATTGCTCGAATAGCAGTAATAAAGTCAAACCCCACCGGCTTTTTTCTGGATCCTGTTAAAAGTTGTGTCGATCTCGTCCGTCGAGGAAATTTATGTGAGGTAATGAGCGTACGGTTGAGAGAGGGCCAGCTTCTACCTGGGAAGGGTCGGAGTTGATAGCCGGGGACGGCAGGTACACAGGCTAGTGCCAGAGGAGGCGTCCCGGCAGCTGCCCACAAGGTCAGCAGCTCACACTTCGGCTCCAACACAAAGCATTCGGGTTACCACACATGCTGCAATGCTACGGTTCGGGACAAATTTGTCCATTCCGAAACAGCGCAACGCTCGCTTTTATTTCATAAATGTCACTATATGGGACCGTTCCCCGAGGAAATTATTTATCTAATATGCATCAAATGTGTAAACTAAAGGATGTTACACAAATATGTTGTGAGCTTCCGATTCAGGTGTGATCGGGATATCGCACAGCTGTAGTAGTAGTAGTAGTAGTAGTAGTATTTGTTATCAAAAAATGGTTCAAATGGCTCTGAGCACTATAGAACTTAACATCTATGGTCATCAGTCCCCTAGAACTTAGAACTACTTAAACCTAACTAACCTAACGACGTCACACAACACCCAGTCATCACGAGGCAGAGAAAAATCCCTGACCCCGCCGGGAATCGAACACGGGAACCCGGGCGTAGGAAGCGAGAACGCTACCGCACGACCACGAGATGCGGGCTGTTGTCAACAGTCCCAAGACTAGTTTGATGCATCTCTCCGCGGTAGCCTTTCTGAAGCAAGTCCTTCCTTATCAGCACAACTACTGCCCACACATTCATCTGAACTTGCTTACCGAACTAAAGCCGGCCGGTGTGGCCGAGCGGTTCTAGGCGCTTCAGTCTGGAACCGCGCAACCGCTACGGTCGCCGGTTCGAATGCTGCCTCGGGCATGGATGTGTGCGATGTCCTTAGGTTAGTTAGGTTTAAGTAGTTCTAGGGGATTGATGACCTCAGATGTTAAGTCTCACAGTGCTCAGAGCCATTTGAACCATTTGAACTGAACTAAAGCCTTGGTTTCCGACTGCAGTTGTTACCTCTACATTCACATACAGGGTGACATGTATTGAACTACATGGGAAAAACACTACATTACTTACAAACTAAGGCTTGTAAACATTTTATTCAACATATAATCGTTACTATAGATATTCGGATTTAGGTTATCACATGTTAGATATGCCTGCCATCATTGCCGATGATGTGGGGCAGACGAATAGCGATATTGTGCATGACCCACCGAAGTGACGAAACTTCGATGCTGTCGATGACCTCCTGAATGGCTGTTAACAGCTTCGCAAAGATTTTGGGATTTATTTCTCTACACCTTGTCTTTAATGTAGCCCCACAAAAAGGAGTCGCATTTGTTCAGACCCGGAGAATATTGTGGTCAATCGTGAACCATGCCAGTGGCGTCACGCGGGGTAGCCGAGTGGTCTTGGGCGCCTTGTCACGGTTCGTGCGGCTGCCCCTGTCGGAAGTTCGAGTCCTCCCTCGTGCATTGGTGTGTGTGTTGCATGAACCACATCTTGTCGAAATCGCTGTCACTTTGGATAATGCGGATAAAATCATGTTACAGAACCGTCGCCTACCGTTCGGTAGTTACCGTGCCATCAATCGCACCCATTATTCCGTGACTCGAAATTGCACGCAACACAGTCACCCGTTGGAGGTGAAGAGTCTTTTCGACCGCTAAATGCGGGTTCTCAGTGTCCCAAATTCCCCAGTCTGCCTTATTGACGAACGTGAAAATGGCCGACAACAACAAGGCGCGTGCATGCCGCGCGGACAACCAAGATGTTTAACGTCCTAACGCAAACCGTTCAGACGGTATGACCGTTTTATTTCATGTAGTTCAATAACCGGGTGTTTCTCCTAAGAGTTGTCAGGCGTATTTTCTCTGGTGCTTCGGAAGATATTTTCTACTTTGTTTTTTCAATGTATGGCTGGAGCCGGCTGAAACAAATACTTACGACAAAGTCTTTCACGTGCAACGCAGTTTATTGTAAAATTATCGATATATTGAAAAATATCTATTGATAGTCTTAGTCGACCATGAGTTGCTACCTGACTTACGTTGGCTCTGTTTAAACGTGCGGTTCTGCCCCCAGTATCTTTTGCATCGAAATTATCATTACACACTAATTATTATACAAAAATATGGTGATTGCTAGCTACGAAATCAATAATGCGGTAATTGGCATATGATACTAAATTAAGATTTATTCAGAAAGCAGGATGAGCAATATTTCTAGCCTAACATGACAATCCAATACACTCGCTAACCTAACTAGCCTATCATTGGCACCATGCATCCTCTTTTCCTAACTACTTAATTCAACACTGAACCCGCAAGTGACTCTATTGAAGTTCTGCCTGAACGGACACAGACTCAGAGAGCGCCAGTCAAAGTGCTAGCGGAATACGAACTCAATTTGAGTTACAGTGCCCTACTGTGACTGATGATTGCTGATATCACCATAATTTTCCGTGATGATTACGTCTGTCGGTCCAGCCAACGTCGTGATGCCGTCTTCCCCGTGAGCGAGCTTGGCTTTAATCTCCAACGTGGACGTAGTTTGCGCCGGTAAACTCCTGTACGTAAGTGTTCAATTGCGGAGTCCGTCACTAGTCAATACTCAAGCTACTTGCACATATGCCAAGAGTAGTTGGTCGACTCAAGTGCTCGGCAGCAAAGGTACACTTCAGATTGCATACGAACACCACAAGTTAGTACAAATCTGTTTCTCTCCTCAGAGGAACAGATGATGCTACGCTTCTGGAGTCGTATGCTCTACACTATTCTGACTTGGAGAGTAACCACTGGACTCAATGCCGGTAATTTCTCCAACCTACTTCTCTTCACGCTCTCCAAGCAGGGCAGCCAGACACCGCGACTGCTCTAGTCCACTGCCGACCCCAAAGTCCACCTTCAGAGTTTTTGCAAACCTGGCCGTTCTTCGCCGCATGGATCCGTGCGCGTTGGTAGCCAATCACGACTCAGACTACCATGTATCCGTGCTAGTTTGTACCCAACCACGACACAAAATTCTCCCACGGTTACTGTTGACGCCAAACTTTTAATATGTACCACTAGGTAATCTGCACCAATCCCGTTACAGTCTTCTGCGAATTTTCCACTGTGGCGCGAAATCGTCTTTCTCTCTTTCGCATATAGCTCCTTCTCACTTCTTGTTGTGATGGCCCAGCCTCTCCCAAAGTCTTTGGTGATCAGAAGTGCCAGCCGACAAAAGGGATCCGGCCGCGGCCATCCCGTTAGTTTGACATAACATAAACACCTTCCTTCGGGGTTCCGGCCTTGTTCCAGCCTCTGCTGCCATCTCGTTAGTTTGTCATGACACACACAACTTCCTTTTCGGTGTCCATTCTCTCCTACCGGTGGGCCAAATATCAATTATTATTCGGTGTATTAGTACTGTTTTAGCAACATATAAGGTGCAAAATCTGCTACCGTACACATGCGACAGACGGTGTCAACGGATAACGTCGTTTTCTCGTTACAAACAAAATGTTTTATAAAGAGGAATTTTAAGTGCCCAGCCACCAGAGCGACCTAAATTAGTCTGTTCGATATTCGTTTCGTCGATATGCATCACCAGAGGCAGTAATACACGAAGAATAAGCAGTACTCTAGCAGCGACTGAGCAGCGCTGAACGCAGTGGTGTCACTGCTGTAGAGCTGGTTATTCTCCGTGTTTTAACGTCCGTGCTAATGGATGTAGATAAAACGAATACGAGCTTCACTAATTCTGGACCGCTCTACCGACTGAGCACGCCTTAAAAATCACTTTGTTTGTAATATGAAATAAACTGACACTTCCCTTCGACACTGAGCGTCGTATGAAAGACGTAATGAGCAGTATCCGTTTGCACTGGTTCCAGCTACAGACTGCAAAAGCGAAATAGAAAATATCCCTCGAAACACAAGAGAAAACGCTCCTGACGACTCTTAGGAGACACTCCCCAACCTAACGTGTGGTGCCTGATGGAGGGTGCTTTGTACAGTGTCCAGAGGCACGCGGACACAAATACTTGCGGACAGCGGAGATTGGCGGACACGCTTCGTAACAGATTGCTGCAAGTAGTACTGTTCAAGCCGCACACAGCAGCGACTTGAGAGCACGCTTTCGCGTGATTAATACAGATACGTACATGTGTGATGTAATTTGCTGCGCTTCTATCACAAAAAAACCTATTTCATAAGAATATGAACATATAGTCGCTAGCACCAGTAATTTCCCAGAGCAAGCAAAGAGCCTTAAAAATGAATGTGACAGAATTTACAAAAACTGTTATCTCTCCGTCTTTACCGTAAACGTAACCTTGAAAAGGTTCATCCTTTAACCTTATTTTTAGGTTTGCTGTTCATATTTCTGAAAGTGCACAATAATTATTTATCTTGTTCTCTACAATTTGTTGGTCTCTGTTTAATTTGGATTATACTTGGACTTGTTCCTCATGGGCAGTTTCCTGAAATTTCACTCATTAGAGAAATGGAGAGCATCATCACCATCACAAAATTGCTGCTGAATCTGAGATGGCGGTGTTTAAAATGAAAAAAGAATTGTTCAAATAACAGTCTATATTTCGTAGTCTAGAAGCGAGCAGAATGCGATGTCTGGCCTCAAAACGTATCTGAAATAGCAGCATATGCATCCATTTACGTCTTCGAACTTCAAATTTAAAACAAAACAGAAACCTAGTTACTCAGACTGAATGCTTTGAATAGTTATTTAAAACAAAATTCTTAGGTAGCGTAAATATATACAATAATAATTATTTTTAACACTCCGCAATTTGGTTTATAAATGGTTATCTGCGACACTGCTGTAATTTTAAATGTTTAAACATAGTTTTAGCTTGTAGAATTAAATCGGGATCTCGAGTGAAGTCGACGTTTTAACTCATTCCAGATGTGTTTAATTTGTTTCAGGGCGGGATTCTGGATAGGCGAGACTATTTCAGGAATGCCTCATAGATGCTGCTTTATGTCAGAGTGTTCATATCCATGCGTATTTAGTGTTTTCTTAAATGCAGCAAGGGTACCGCACCGTAACCCCGAAAAACACCCCAATACCGTAACACCAACTCCTCCGTACTTCGCTGTTGTAGCTACCCTTTCCGGCCGCCGTGACCGAGCGGCTCTAGGCGCTTCAGTCCGGAACCGCGCTGCTGCTACGGTCGCAGCTTCGAATCCTGCCTCGGGCATGGATGTGTGTGATGTCCTTAGGTTAGTTAGGTTTAAGTAGTTCTAAGTCTAGGGGACTGATGACCTCAGATGTTAAGTCCCATAGTGCTCAGAGCCATTTAGCTACCCTTGACGGCAGGCAACATTCTCTAGACATTGGCCATATCCAAACCTCTCTGTTAGACTGCAACAGAATACAGCATGATTCGTAGCTCAAAATCGTTCGATCCCACCATCGGTCAACACCATTTCAAACGTTGCTTACGATTGGATACAAAGATGTGCGGTTCACGAGAAGCTGTACTACCACTATGTTTCACTCTTCTTAACTCCCTATGTAAAGTCTTTACGCTAGCTGGAGTGCACTTTGGAACTCAGGAGTGATTCCTTAAGCTAATTTCATGCGATATGTTACAACCACCGTCTCCAATGCTTCTGTCCGTGAGATCTGCGTGGTCTTGGTCCGGCTCTTCTTGTTCCTGCCAGCTTGAACTTCACAATCACATCACGTGTCGACATGTGGGGGCTTAGACGGGTTGAAATGTCCGTGACGGATTTGTTCCTCAGGTGACATTCAGTGATTTGTCCGCGTCCGAAGTCGCTGAACAACTCATTCTGCTGTTTCGGCTTCCCTATTGCACAACACAATACGCCCCGCCTCGTTTTACACTGGCGACTCCATCTGGTTGTCAGTTCTGGATTACATAGTAGTGTCCACATACTTTAGCCCAGATAGAGCAGCTTTCATGGCCTAATAAAGTCTGTCTATTGATTTCTTCTACGAAAACTACAACTGCTTTCCGCTTATAACGAGGCCGGTGAAACTTTGCGCTTGACGTTTGCCTTTTAGGTTGGCAGCATATCAGTTTAACAAGTGAAGAATGAAAAGCTTTATGCGAACAGGTGTGCGGCACCAACCAATCCCAGCGCAGTAATCGCTTCCGGCCGTGACGTCAAAGCTACCGTGTTGCCGGCTTTGTTTAGTGTGTACGTAAACAACGTGCGTTGTGGTTGATTTCTTCCGTATGCTTCCGTTGTCCTGTGCTTTAGAAAATACTGATACGTGAAAAATGCCACGGAAAAGAGTTTGATCGCCTAGTGACAATCCGTTGCGTCGAGGTGTGTCGCTAAACAGCCAGACACTGCAGTTATTACGAAGAACTAGCACGTTTTATAATCAGAAGAAAGAATATGTAAGTATTCATGGACAGCCATCGGTTCCTTCCGATAAAGTGGTGGAACTCACACCAAAAACTCTTGGACTTAGTGCAAGAACAGTGGTAAGTAAGGCAATGATACTGCAAAAGCTGAGACATGTAGACGTGGGCCGTAATGATTCCGAGGCGCCAGTGGCCGTAATGATTCCGAGGCGCCAGTATCAGATACAGTATTTTTACCGACTCCTGGAAAGAAGAAAAGGCAGCCTCACCGGGTCACTGAGTTAGATTCTTTCCAGAGTGATGCTATTCGCAGGCATATTTATACTTACTACAGCAGAAAAGAGTGTCCCACTATAGCAAAGTTGACAGTGTCTTTGAAAGATAGTCAACTTTTCAGGGATGGGGAAACTTCACTGAAAGTTGTGCTGAGAAGTATGCCTTTCCGTTACAAAGCGCTGGACAGACGAGAAATCCTGTTAGAAAAAGCGCGTATAGTAACGGCTGTATCCATATTCTTGCACAAAATTGTGGTCAAGGACATTCATTATACAATATGGTTAGACGAAACGTGCGTTAATGCGGGGGAAGTTGCCAGTAAATACTGGACGGATGACATTCCATGCTGCAGCGATCATCAGCCGTCGGGAAGAGGAGCAAGATTAATAATTCAGGTGCATGCAGGTACTTGCAGTGTTTTACTCCTGATGAACTTCCAGTTCTTCGGCCGAAGAACGCAGGTGACTACCACCAACACATGTACTACACACGGTTTGTTGAGCGGTTCGGGAACCTTTTAAAACAGTTTTATGTACCTACAATTATTCTAATGGGCAATGCTCCATATAATTCAGTGAACAAAGACCCGACAACAAACGACCGTAAAGAAGATACGGTGCAGTCGTTACAGGCACAAAATATTGCTGCGGATATGAGCATTATGAAGCTTTTGTTACATTCGCTTGTTAAAGAAAATAAGCCTATGATGCTTACTTATGTCGTAAACGAAATCCGCCAAAGAGCAGCATCATACTGCAATAAGGCTGTCACCATATCACTGCAATTTCAACGCAGTATGGAGTGATTTGAAGACATATACACAAATCAAAAAAGTTTTGCATCAGCCCCGTTCCCATAAATCCTGAAGATAGACGTTGACTGTGGATATTGTATCACAGACACAGTCCTTTTGACTGTTCAGTGATGTCAATAAACCCGCCCAAAGATGTAAACAACGATGCATGAGCAGCGCCTATTAGACGGAGGGGGTCCGACAGCCGATCAGTTACACTCATTCCACCAGGAGGAGTGAACCAAAAGGATGTTGTTCGGACATCGAGGAGATACAGAGAGACAGGAACTGTCGATATCATGCCTTGCTCAGGACGCCCAAGGCCTACTATTGCAGTGGATGGCCGCTATCTACGGATTGTGGCTCGGAGGAACCCTGACAGCAACGCCATCATGTTGAATAACGCTTTTCATGCGGCCACAGGACGTCGTGTTACAACTCAAACTGTGCCCATTAGGCTGCATGATGCGCAACTTCACTCCCGACGTCCGTGGCGAGGTGTTTTCAACCACGACACCATGCAGCGCGGTACAGATGGGCCCAACAACATGCCGAATGGATAGCTAAGGATTAACATCATGTTCTCTTCACCGATGAGTGTCACATATTCCTTCAACCAGGCAACCGTCAGAGACGTGTTTGGAGGCAACCTCGTCAGGCTGAACGCCTTAGACAGACTGTCCAGCGAGTGCAGGAAGGTGGAGGTTCCCTGCTGTTTTGGGGTGGCATTATGTGGGGCCGAGGAACGTCACTGGTGGTCATAGAAGGCGCCGTAACGGCTGTACGATACGTGAATGAGATTGTCCGACCGATAGCGCAGCCATATCGGCAGAATGTTGTCCAGGCATTCGTCTTCATGGACGACAATTCGCGCCCTCATCGTGCACATCTTATGAATGGCTTCCTTCAGGATAACGACATCGCTCGACTAGAGTGGGCAGCGTGTTCTCCAGACATGAACCCTATCGAACAGGCCTGGGACGGACTGAAAAGGGCTGATCATGGACGAAGAGACCCACCATTCATTTTGCGGGATTTACGCCGCATCGCCGTTGAGGAGTGAGTCAATCTGGACCAAAAGTGCCTTGATGAGCTTGTGGATAGTATGCCACGACGAATACAGGCATGCATCAAGCCAAGAGGATGTGCTACTGGGTATTAGATGTGCCGGTTTGTATGACAATCTGGACCACCACCTGGGAGGTCTCGCGGTATAGTGGTACAAAATGCAATGTGTGGTTTTCATGAGCAATAAAAAGGGCGAAAATGTACAGGTTCCAAATGGCTCTGAGCAGTATGGGACTTAACTGCTGTGGCCATCAGTCCCCAGGAACGTAGAACTACTTAAACCTAACTAACCTACGGACATCACAAACACCCATGCCCGAGGCAGAATTCGAACCTGCGATCGCTGCGGTCTCGCGGTTCCAGACTGTAGCGCCTAGAACCGTTCGGCCACTCGACCCTGCGAAAAAGCACAGGTTCCGGAACTCTCGAACTGAGGTGATGCAAAACATTTTTTTTCATGCGTGTATAAGGAACAATAAGTCATCTGCAATAATGGAGATGGAAAGGCTGTTGCGTGAAGTTCTTGTGGCTGTGGACGCTGCCCTCGCTGAGGAAAAAGGTCGAGCAAGTTGAAAAATATATTCGAGCAGCACAGACAATGGAAGGTACGATTAGTGACCATGAACAGCTAATGATTTGTCTTAGTGGTGACGATGAAGATGGTTTCCGAGCCGATTCCGACAACAGTGGCGATAGTCAGCTGGATGGAATTGCATCATTGTCCCGTAATTGGTGAGTGGAAAGCTACGAATATCGGTTATTGAATACATCACCGTCATAATAAAACCTAAAGTGAGAATTTACTATGCCAATTGCTAACTATGTACCATAAAATGCTTATTTCTTTGCTCCGTTATGGAAAACGTGTGCTTTGTTATAGTTATATCTACGGTATTACGCTGTTGTTTATTTGCTATCATTGTGGTAGCAACTCAATAAACGAATTGTTATTGCTTAGTAGGTTACGTTTACGAGGTGGAACGGAGATCCGTATCGTCTCCTATATGCATAGAGGCTGATGTTGCAACGTCGCTACTGTAGTATAGCTAACCTAACTTGACATAAAGCGAACTGTCAAGTGCAATGTTCCACCGACGCAAATATCTACATCTACATCCATACTCCGCAAGTCACCTGACGGTGTGTGCCGGAGAGTACCATGAGTAGTACCTCTATCGGTTCTCCCTGCTATTGCAGTCTCGTATTGTTCGTGGAAAGAAGGACTGACCGTATGCCTCTGTGTGGGCTCTAATCTCTCTGATTTTATCCTCATGGTCTCTTCGCGAGATATACGTGGGAGGGAGCAATATACTGCTTGAAGGTATGTTCTCTAAACTTCAAAAAAAGCCCGTACCGAGCTACTGAGCCTCTCTCCTGCAGAGTCTTCCACTGGAGTTTATAATCTCCGTAACGCTTTCGCTATTACTAAATGATCCTGTAACGAAGCGCGCTACTCTCCGTTGGATCTTCTCTATCTCTTCTATCAACCCTATCTGGTACGGATCCCACACTGCTGAGCAGTATTCAAGCAGTGGATGAACTGTAACCTACTTCCTTTGTTTTCGGATTGCATTTCCTTAGGAATCTTCCAATGAATCTCAGTCTGGTATCTGCTTTACCGACGATTAATTTTATATGGTCATTCCATTTTAAATCACTCCTAATGCCTGCTGCCAGATAATTTATGGAATTAACTGCTTCCAGTTGCTGACCTGCTATATTGTAGCTAAATGATAAGGGATCTTTCTTTCTATGCATTCACAGCACACTACACTTGTCTACATTGAGATTCAATTGCCATTCCCTGCACCATGCGTTAATTCGCTGCAGATCCTCCTGCATTTCAGTACAATTTTCCATTGTTAGAACCTCTCGATATACCACAGCATCATCCGCAAAAAGCCTCCTTCAACTTCCGATGTTATCCGCAAGGTCATTTCCGCATATTGTGAACAGCAACGGTCCTACGACACTTCCCTGAAGCACACCTGAAATCACTCTTACTTCGGAAGACTTCTCTCCATTGACAATGACATGCTGTGTTGTGTTATCTAGGAACTCTTCAATCCAATCACACAATTGTGATAGTTTGTTCATTAAAAGACTGTGGGGAACTGTATCGAACGCCTTGCGGAAGTCAAGAAACACGGTATCTATCTGGGAACCCGTGTCTATGGCCCTCTTAGTCTCGTGGACGAATAGCGCGAGCTAGGTTTCACACGTTCGTATTTTTCGAAACCCACGTTGATTCCTATAGAGTAGATTTCTAGTCTCCAGAAAAGTCATTATACTCTAACATAATACGTGTTCCAAAATTCTACAACTGATATTTTTTTCTGATTTTTTTATGACATGTCACTTGTCCTTTTATACTGGATGTAGATTTGTTGGATGTAAGAGAAGACCTGATGTGTCTAATCTTATCTCGATAAAACAAATGGGCTGTGATCCTGTGACTTTCCAGTGCCTTCTCGACTACCGCCACCCTGCCGTGTCCTTTGTTTGCTCGGCAGCGTTGTTAGACGTGAGAGACAGCGGCAGTAGACGGGGTACCGTTCTGCCGGAGCGCCGGCCCGCTGGCACAAAGAGCGGCGCGGCAGCTGGCGTCTGCTCTGAGGCGCCGGCAGGTGCTTCCAGCTCCAGCTCCAGTGCCACCTGCTCACCTGCTGGAGCAGCTGGGCGCCGCACGCCGGCCCTGGAATGCGCACGCGATCTCCGTCGGACAAAACCTGCCGGCTCCAGCTGCCGCTCAGTTTCTACAGTTCCTGTCCGTGACCTCGACCTGTCACTGTTACGTAACTGCAGTACCAGATACCTCCAACATACTAACCGTGGCTGTGTATTATTTAAAACTTTTCTCCATGTTCTCCTCTGTTCGACTCTTGAACAAACCACCCAGTGACGTGCGTCCTGTCCTAAACTACTCTGCATGCAAGATGAGTTTAAGGCTTTATCTGTCAGAAAACGGTTTTTCAGAGACAGCTCTCCTATCGGCCTCACTTGGCCAGTTATTTTATTTATTTATTTATTTATTTTTTCGATCCCAGTGGTATCAGGTTTCGAGACCCGAGGGTTTCGTTTCACTTTCTAGTGTTCATCAGAGATTCAGAGTATCAGGATGTGTTTCTCATCATCACCTGTCCGAATAACATTCAGAACTCTAATTACGTAGGCTTTCCCGGCGTAATAAGTCTTGAAAGTCTCTTCGGGTTTGCTGCCGGATCCTAAAATCAACTTGACTCGATATTTCGGCGATCCAGCTGGTCGCCCTCTTCAGGAAAATGCTGCTTCTGCTGATAAGTCCCGATGAGAACTGATGTCAGGTTGCAAATCGACGTCCTATGTAGGCACTGTTCACTACAGTTCACAGCCGCCCATCACGGTTTCTGCCTTGGAGGCAGAATGGTGGGGGGGAAGGGCACCACGTAATATTCACTGCAAAAATTACTGATAATACAGAGCAAACAATGATTAGCTAAAAAGGGGATCATTAAACTTGCGCCATCCCGCTAGGACAATTAGTACAATGAATCCTCAGAATTTTAAGACAGATAATAGCAAATAAATTTAAGCAATAATCACTGGCGTGCCAACAGAAGGTTGCCATGCTTTTCTACAGCACCACAGTTCAAGAGAAAATAAATGAATCAGAAAGCACTGAGGTTGCAGTTACTTATTCTGAAATACTACAAATTGAAAGTAAATATAATGAAGTTACTGGTTAAATAAATGACTGGCTTAACTTAAGCTTTGTTTTGTACAAAAATGACTTTCAGTAACCTCAGTGTAACGTAATGCAAAATTTACAAAAAGGAAAGCAATTTACTTTTGATTATTGAAAGATTGAATTGAATATACTTTAAGCAAATGAGCAGGTAAGTTTACTTTTAACATAACAACAACAAGATCCATACCGAGCCAGCAGAAGCCACTCGTTAAGCTAAATGCAGAATAAATGAAACTGTGCCCTCTTAATTTGAGCTGTATCTTTAGTTATTAGTTTTGCCCGTGAAATTTTACGTCCTTTAAGTGAATGAAGTTAATACTTAAAATTGCAAATTAGTTAAGCCTCTGTTATGAAATACATGGACGAAAAATTACTGAGACATAAAATTTAGACTGAAACTGGTCATTAGCAAACACACAAAACTGGCAGTAAATAGTTAATCGATTTTCACATTCTTACGACGCTCGGTGACTGCTTGGAAAGGAAAGAGGACAGTGACAACGCAGGGGCCCTGCAAGTTTTAACTATTGCATGTTATTATTCAGGTTAGCAATACTTCGTGAAAGAAATGTTGATGGGTAATGCCTGTATTAGTTTATAATTATTCACTTAACGGTCTTGCGACGTTGTAGCCGTGCAGACGACGAAGGATGTAGCCGACTGCAATGCTCAAATGCCTCTGATGCTGCTGATGGTTGAGAAACCCGAGTCGCCTCTAGAGGCGCGGATAATTACGAGACAAGCAGCAGATGCAACTGCAGCTTCTTTCGCCCGTTCACTCCTACCGTGCTCTCAATACCCGCGGGTTAACGAATTTGGTGCGCCTACACTGGCGAGATAACAGCCGCACCCTGTGGCTGCGGGAGCGCCCACAAACGCTTCCAGACTCCTTCGTGACTCAAGGCGCTCTGTTTCATCCCTGCTCGCAACGCGACGGAGTGTCCCCATACTCAAAGATAAACAACGGCACAGGCACTGTCATTTCGTCGTCGTTGCTATCGATACATTTAAATAAAGTTCCATTGCCTATTACCCAGCAATTTACAATATGTTCATTATACACTCCTGGAAATTGAAATAAGAACACCGTGAATTCATTGTCCCAGGAAGGGGAAACTTTATTGACACATTCCTGGGGTCAGATACATCACATGATCACACTGACAGAACCACAGGCACATAGACACAGACAACAGAGCATGCACAATGTCGGCACTAGTACAGTGTATATCCACCTTTCGCAGCAATACAGGCTGCTATTCTCCCATGGAGACGATCGTAGAGATGCTGGATGTAGTCCTGTGGAACGGCTTGCCATGCCATTTCCAACTGGCGCCTCAGTTGGACCAGCGTTCGTGCTGGACGTGCAGACCGCGTGAGACGACGCTTCATCCAGTCCCAAACATGCTCAATGGGGGACATATCCGGAGATCTTGCTGGCCAGGGTAGTTGACTTACACCTTCTAGAGCACGTTGACGGTTTGGATGTACCGTGCACTATTCAGTGTCCCCTCGACGATCACCAGAGGTGTACAGCCAGTGTAGGAGATCGCTCCCCAAACCATGATGCCGGGTGTTGGCCCTGTGTGCCTTGGTCGTATGCAGTCCTGATTGTGGCGCTCACCTGCACGGCGCCAAACACGCATACGACCATCACTGGCACCAAGGCAGAAGCGACTCTCATCGCTGAAGACGACACGTCTCCATTCGTCCCTCCATTCACGCCTGTCGCGACACCACTGGAGGCGGGCTGCACGATGTTGGGGCGTGAGCGGAAGACGGCCTAACGGTGTGCGGGACCGTAGCCCAGCTTCATGGAGACGGTTGCGAATGGTCCTCGCCGATACGCCAGGAGCAACAGTGTCCCTAATTTGCTGGGAAGTGGCGGTGCGGTCCCCTACGGCACTGCATAGGATCCTACGGTCTTGGCGTGCATCCGTGCGTCGCTGCGGCCCGGTCCCAGGTCGACGGGCACGTGCAGCTTCCGCCGACCACTGGCGACAACATCGATGTACTGTGGAGACTTCACGCCCCACGTGTTGAGCAATTCGGCGGTACGTCCACCCGGCCTCCCGCATGCCCACTATACGCCCTCGCTCAAAGTCCGTCAACTGCACATACGGTTCACGTCCACGCTGTCGCGGCATGCTACCAGTGTTAAAGACTGCGATGGAGCTCCGTATGCCACGGCAAACTGGCTGACACTGACGGCGGCGGTGCACAAATGCTGCGCAGCTAGGGCCATTCGACGGCCAACACCGCGGTTCCTGGTGTGTCCCCTGTGCCGTGCGTGTGATCATTGCTTGTACAGCCCTCTCGCAGTGTCCGGAGCAAGTATGGTGGGTCTGACACACCGGTGTCAATGTGTTCTTTTTTCCATTTCCAGGAGTGTAATTACAATCAATTATATACAGTCAGAAATAAATACACTATTACATCGGTTACTTATTGAATATAGTCTCTGTAATACAGCTTAGAGATTCACAATCAGAAGTACAGTAGATGTTATTAATGGATATTAAACGGCAAAAATTTTTGGATGGTTAGATTAGTGTTGTTTAACGTCCCGTCGACAACAAGGTCATTAGAGACGGAGCGCAAGCTCGGGTTAGGGAAGGATGGGGAAGGAAATCGGCCGTGCCCTTTCACAGGAACCATCCCGGCATTTGCCTGAAACGATTTAGTGAAATCACGGAAAACCTAGATCAGGATGGCCGGAGACGGGATAGAACCGTCGTCCTCCCGAATGCGAGTCCAGTGATTTTTGGATGGTGAAGAAGGTATTTTATCTGCATTTTCGGTGTTGCAAGTCAACCATGGAAAATATTTTGCTGAAGCATTCCATCGACTGCCACAATAGATTATATAAAATACAGTATTACGATTCGGTGGGCTGTCATTCAGAAGATTATTAAACAACAAAATGATGAAAAGCTCAATTCCTAACCTGGTCAACGTATAATAAGAACTGCTCGTCAGTAGGCACTACGATCCCGCACTAAGAACCGTAGCTTTCCCGGATCTACATCTACATCTACATCCATACTCCGCAAGTCACCTGACGGTGTGTGGCGGAGGGTACCTTGAGTACCTCTAACGGTTCCTCCGTCTATTCCAGTCTCGTATTGTTCGTGGAAAGAAGGATTATCGGTATGCTTCTGGGTGGGCTCTAATCTCTCTGATTTTATCCTCATTGTCTCTTCGAGAGATATACGTAGGAGGGAGCAATATACTGCTTGACACTTCGGTGAAGGTATGTTCTCGAAACTTCAACAAAAGCCCGTACTGAGCTGCTGAGCGTCTCTCCTGCAGACTCTTAAGCTTGGGAAACTCTGTTGGAAATTAATAATGACAGAAGAACTGATCAGCTCCTCAAAACTGAAAAAAGGATAATTAAAACTTGCATAAATAAAAAATACCAGTCCGAAGGAGGCTGCAGAATGCCTAGTGATTATATCTCTCGAGAGACTGAAGCAATCACCAGCATAATTTAATTGAAAAAAATCTCTCATTTCCTTCACATCTTACGAAATCAAGGGAACAGCGTTTTGCAACAACTTGTGGTGAGAAATCTTAGAAGTAAGATAGGAAGACAATGGATCCGAGAATTTCAACAAAATCTTAAAATAACTGGACTCCAAAAAACAGAAGAAAAGAACAACGAAACAATTAATACTCTTCTTGAGAACAACAAATGAAACGACACATGAAAGGGCTATAGAGAAACTTATGATAGAAAGTATGAAACGGTACTGAATGGATAGCCAGAATCGAACAGTGCAACTTTCAAACAAAACTTTTGTGTGGAACAACTGGAGTGGTCCGTTGTGCTCTATATACTTAGTAATAATAATAACAATCATATTAATGTTAATATTAATAATAATAATAATAATAATAATAATTAAGAAAGCAGCATATTTCGAGAAAGAAAGCTCATCTTAAGGCTTCGATGGTAATATAAAAACATTTATCAAAAGTACACTCAGATATTAAAGTAGTTGTGCACAGACGTGGCATGAGCTGCACCCATCCTGTGAAGAGAGCCAAGAATAACGTGGAGTGAGGAAATGTTTACTTCCTTTACTAGCCTGTTGTTCACATAATTTTTTGAACGATATTCATTCACTTTGTTCCAACGAAATGTCTGTCTTCCTCCAGCGTGTTCACTTACATCCACTGTTATGGCTCATTGATTCCTGCTAACCATGGTTCATAAAATTGCGAAGGACATTTAAAACGCGTAATCACAATCAACTCTACTGTGCAATAGAAAGAAGACGGCGGTCGAAGCAACGCTCGTTTAGGTTTAACTATCAACGTGTTGACCCAAGAGTTATGTCATTTGCAATGTTTTCCACACAGCTTGCTGGCACATCAGTGTGGTCGGCGCAATACATTACAACGAGAGAGACTGTGTAAATCTGATGTTAATAACAACAGTATAAAATTTCTTTAAACCATTACAAAGACAATACTATTGGAACACAGTGCTCTCTATATTCTGTCTTTTCTATTTTAACAGTAAGGAAGTAATGTGAATCGTCGAACACTGTAATTACGTTTAAGAGCTCGTTTTTCCACTTTTTGCTAAGCGTGAATATTTCCAGTTTCTCCAGGATGTCCAATTTACAGTTCTGTAAGTGCTCATCTATTGCAACACTATGTTGTATTTCATCTAAAACTTCTCTATAGCTGATTTGTTAGCTGTTTCAAGTCTGGAACAGTCAATATGTTCTTTGAGAAGTAATTATATATAATTTATTAAAATAACAAAAAATGGCCGGCCGGAGTGGCCGAGCGGTTCTAGACGCTGCAGTCTGGAACCGCGAGACCACTATGGTCGCATGTTCGAATCCTGCCTGGGGCATGGATGTGTGTGATGTCCTTAGGTTAGTTAGGTTTAAGTAGTTCTAAGTTCTAGGCGACTGATGACCTCAGAAGTTAACTCGCATAGTGCTCAGACCCATTTGAACCAAAAAATTTTAACAGCTGAAGCGGTTTAACTACTGTAGAAGAATTACTAGATCTTCTTAATTAATAAGAGACGTAAGTTAACATTCATTTCACTTAATATGAGCCGTATAAAAGAAAAAAAATCGACGATCGAATTCGCTGTAAATTTTTTTAGTAGAAACAAAGAAATTTTGCCTCCCACCCGGTCCCTATCCCTTCTGTGACACATAACGTATAATAGCAGCTCTCCATCTTCATCTCCCTCTGCACTCTGCAAACCACTGTGACGTGCATGGTACAGGCTACTGCCCATTTTGTTACACTAATTATCAGCGTTTCTTTCCGTTCCATTCACGTGTGGAGTGCGAGAAGAATGATTGCTTAAACACTTCTGCGTTTGCTATAATTAATCAAATCTCGTCTTCGCGATTCCTAATGGAGCGTTACTTAGGGGTTTGCAGTAGATTCATCACTTGAAGTTGGTTCTAGGAAGTTTCTAAGCAGGCTTTGACGGAATAGTTTACGTTTATCTTCAAGAGCATCCCAATTCAGCTGTTTCAGCATCTCCGTTACAAGTCAGTGACCTTTCGTGCTGCCCTGACGTTTTCCCGTCAATCCTATCTGGTACGGGCCCCACACACTTGAACAATATTCCAGTGTAAGTCGCACGAATGATTTATAAGCCGTCTTTTTTGTAGACTGACTGCATTTCCCTTTATTTTAGCAACGAACTGCACTCTACCACCTGCCTTACCTACCAGTGAGCCTACGTTTTCCTTCCATTACATATCCCTACATATTGTTACACGGAGGTGATTCTATGAGTTGACCGACTCCAACAATGATATATTCGTACAGTAGATATAGGATACCACGTTTTTTTCGTTCTGTCAAGTGCACACTTTTACATTTTAAAAAATTTATAGCAAATTTGCAAATGTCTGCAGCACTTTGAAATGTTTGCAGTGTCTAACTAAATATTTGTGCTGTGCTGCATTGTACTGTAGATAACTGCATCATCTTCGTAAACTCTTAGGCCACTACTAATATTTCTCCCAAGGTAGGATAGAATATCGACTACAATATCTCTGTCTTCTCGAAAACGTCATAGACCCCCGTTCCTCTCCTTATTTCTTCGTCCTTGATCTTGTCTTTGAGACTCTCTGCATGCATTGCTCTCTATGTTGCCCTTTGACAGACCCGGAGCCAATTTTCGCTGCTTATTGTGTCATTTGTTTCAAGCCCAAATGTTATTATTGGCAGGATGCACATGCCATCCTCTTGAAATTTATCGGGATTGTTGGTTTGCGGAAAATGTTACCAAGTTCCCCGAATGCCATCCATGAGAAGCTAATCTGCCGAGTGGTCTCCACTGGCTGGTTATCTCTCCCAGGTTGGATTTTATGGCCCAGCTAAATGTATTGACTTATTACTTCCAGACGATGTCTTTCAATGGAGACCGTAATACTGACAGGACTTTGGTGTTTTGAAGGTTGATTTTGAGGCCTACCGCATGTAAAGCATCTTTGAGTTCTCTGATCATTATTGACAGTTCTTTCGTGGCTATGATATGTGTAAAGTGAAGAAGGTAGAGACGTTTTCCATCTATGTTGCTACGTTCTGTCCTCAGGATAGACACTTGAGCACTTTTTCCACATCCAAGGTGATTAACTTCGGTGTGATTGTGTCTCCTTGCACGACGCCACTTCTCACGGGAGCCTTTTGTGTGATCCAGTCTTCGTCTGTCACACGCGCTCAGTACCTTCCCCATAAGCGAAGTGTACACGCAAATATAAATTGTGACTGCCTTTTTGCGAGGTAGTGAGAAGCAAGACACGATACCTAGCGACACTGATGTTTATTTGGTATTATTAAGGCCCAGACGGAGAAGGAGCTGTTGGTGCTAGGAGCGCAGAGACAGTGGAGCGAAGCGGGTGGCACGTGCGACCCACGTGGGCTGCCGTCGCGCGACCTGCGCGTGCCAGTCACGTGCCGGCTCCCCCTCCCCCTCTTCCTCCCCCCTCCCCACGCACTGCTGCATGGCGAGGCAGGTGCGTGGCAGCGGTGACCCCTCTGTCTTCCGTAATCACACTCCGCCAAGACGAGTTGGCCCAGTCAGCTGCCTGTTTTGAGCGTCCCAGCCAGAAAGGGCAATATTCTGGGAGGTATCACAAACGCTCGTGCCAAGGAAAATAATTCCCACAGACGCGCACTCCGTCTACGCCAACAATCTGCGAGACACATGTCGGTGCATGGTGGAGGGTACTTCTGGTCGCACTGTCAGTTGTCTCCTTTCATGTCCTATTTGGGAATAGTGGGGGGGGGGGAAGAACTGTTTCAGTAAGCTGACATGTATGCTCTAATGTCTCTGATTATCGTGTTGTGGTCTTTTGAGAATCGCGTTCAGGTCTCCGTCACATCTTGACGCATAGCGCATGCACATCGCTCCTACATCAATTAATGGTAGCGAGTGGACTCATATAGACAATGAGTCATGATTCTACTGCCACAGACGTGTGTTCCTATTCGACAGTAGTTACTAATAGTAACAGCTGTGTCCAAAAGATGACAGCATCTTACAGAGTATGGAATACTAACTAATACAAACCACATATTTTGAATATGAACCTTTTTCTTCTATGATCATTACGTCTTCTATTAATTATTGCTGATGTAATATGTTTAGTTGTTAGTGTGAATGAAGTTGTGAATGCAAAGTAATATAACAAATGACTTATGTTGTCTGTTAATTGATTAAACATTAGCATGAAAATTGTGTTTGTACAGAAAGCATGGAATGTACGCTCAGGGGTAATCTGAGAAGTACAATTCGCCAGTTTATGGTATGGGGAAACTGCTGGCTGTGGTCTCTCAGTCAATGAATAGTGGGAAGATTCGCTCGTATTTAGTGAGCAAAAGAAATGCGTTGTGGCAGCTAGAACTCAGATACCATGAGGACAGGACACATGTATTAGGAGCCCTGAGTAGATGTAACAGTTCTGTGGAATTACGATGATAGTGAAAGTAGTGGGACAGGGCCAGTGCTGCCCCACTCTGCATTGTTGCCAAATTTATTCGAGAAGGCAGATCCAAGATTGAGGCGATAGACTCGGCAATGTCGCAATCACATTGTGGTTGGAAGTTCAAATTTTGGCTGGAAAATAGGTTATTTGGGCTACCTCCCCTCTGCCTCCCATCCCCTCCCCTCCCTCACAAAATGGCGGGAAGTTCAAATTCCAGCAGGACACTGCAACACACCACAGCTACCTCTACTAACCTAAGAAGATGATGGGAAAATAGGTCACTTGGGCTACCTCCACTAACCTAAGTCATCCGACCTCCACCTCTTGCTAGGAATTGGTGGGGAAAGGACTCAGCCTGTGCTGGGCTACTGGATAGGATGGATGTAAGTCTTTATTTTGCACGCACTGTTAATTTAAACAATTTGAGGCAGTAACTCCATCCAGTGTGTTCACCATGAGGCCTGGAGTCCAGCTGACCTAGTGCACAGTACCACCACCAGAGGGCGCCGTCGTCCCTTCTGTGATGAATTCCAAGGTGGCGGTCTGGGGTGGGGAAAATGGTGGGAAAAGGACTCAGCCTGTTCCAGGCAGCTTGGTAGAGGAGCGAGTGTACTTTATTTATTTTGGAACAAATTATTTACGGATGCTTCAAATGGTTAAAATAGCTCTGAGCACTATGTGACTTAACTTCGGAGGTCATTAGTCGCCTAGAACTAATTAAACCGAACTAACCTAGGGATATCACACACATCCATGCCCGAGGCAGAATTCGAACCTGCGACCGTGGCGGTCGCTCGGCTCCAGACTGTAGCGCCTAGAACCGCACGGCCACTCTGGCTGGCTATTTAGGGATGGATTTCACGTTGTTTATTTATTACCTGATACAAAACACTCACTCTGATGTGCTTGGGGTCACAATACACAGCCTACAGACCTGTAAACTACTCGTAAATTTTCTAAATAATGCAGCACCCTGATGCGCAGACATGAAAACAACTCACAAATTACTGAAATAATGCAGTTCACTCATGTGCAGACACGAAAACATGTCGTAAGATATCAAAATAACGCATGTAAAACGCTTTTCAGACACGTCCACTAATTCTAAACTGTACAAATAATGCAATACATTGCCTGCAGATGTGCAAACTATTCCTAAATCACATGTTGTTGTTGTTGTCTTCAGTCCTGAGACTGGTTTGATGCAGCTCTCCATGCTACTCTATCCTGTGCAAGCTTCTTCATCTCCCAGTACCTACTGCAATCTACATCCTTCTGAATCTGCTTAGTGTATTCATCTCTTGTTCTCCCTCTACGATTTTTACCCTCCACGCTGCCCTCCAATACTAAATTGGTGATCCCTTGATGCCACAGAACATGTCCTACTAACCGATCCCTTCTTCTGGTCAAGTTGTGCCACAAACTTCTCTTCTCCCCAATCCTATTCAATACTTCCTCATTAGTTACGTGATCTACCCATCTAATCTTCAGCATTTTTCTGTAGCACCACATTTCGAAAGCTTCTATTCTCTTCTTGTCCAAACTAGTTATCGTCCATGCTTCACTTCCATACATGGCTACACTCCATACAAATACTTTCAGAAATGACTTCCTGACACTTAAATGTATACTCGATGTTAACAAATTTCTCTTCTTCAGAAACGCTTTCCTTGCCATTGCCAGTCTACATTTTATATCCTCTCTACTTCGACCATCATCAGTTATTTTGCTCCCCAAATAGCAAAACTCCCTTACTACTTTAAGTGTCTCATTTCCTAATCTAATTCCCTCAGCATCACCCGACTTAATTCGACTACATTCCATTATCCTCGTTTTGCTTTTGTTCATGTTCATCTTATATCCTCCTTTCAAGACACTGTCCATTCCGTTCAACTGCTCTTCCAAGTCCCTTGAATTACAATGTCATCGGCGAATCTCAAAGTTTTTATTTCTTCTCCATGGATTTTAATACCTACTCCGAATTTTTGTTTCCTTTACTGCTTGCTCAGTATACAGATTGAATAACATCGGGGAGAGGCTGCAACCCTGTCTTACTCCCTTCCCAACCACTGCTTCCCTTTCATGCCCCTCGACTCTTATAACTGCCATCTGGTTTCTGTACAAATTGTAAATAGCCTTTCACTCCCTGTATTTTACCCCTGCCATCTTCAGAATTTGAAAGAGAGTATTCCAGTCAACATTGTCAAAAGCTTTCTCTAAGTCTACAAATGCTAGAAACGTAGGTTTGCCTTTCCTTAATCTTTCTTCTAAGATAAGTCGAAGGGTCAGTATTGCCTCACGTGTTCCAGTATTTCTACGGAATCGAAAATGATCTCCCCCGACGTCGGCTTCTACCAGTTTTTCCATTCGTCTGTAAATAATTCGTGTTAGGATTGGAATTATTATATTCTTCTTGAAGTCTGAGGGTATATAGCCTGTTTCATACATCTTGCTCACCAGATGGTACAGTTTTGTCAGGACTGGCTCTCCCAAGGCCGTCAGTAGTTCCAATGGAATGTTGTCTACTTCAGGGGCCTTGTTTCGACTCAGGTCTTTCAGTGCTCTGTCAAACTCTTCACGCAGTATCGTATCTCCCATTTCATCTTCATCTACATTCTCTTTCATTTCCATAATATTGTCCTGAAGTACATCGCCCTTGTATAGACCCTCTATATACTCCTTCCACCTTTCTGCTTTCCCTTCTTTGCTTAGAACTGGGTTTCCATCTGAGCTCTTAATATTCATACAAGTGGTTCTCTTTTCTCCAAAGGTCTCTTTAATTTTCCTGTAGGCAGTATCTATCTTACCCCTAGTGAGATAAGCCTTTACATCCTTACATTTGTCCTCTAGCCATCCCTGCTTAGAGCCTTTTTTCACTTCCTGTCGATCTCATTTTTGAGACGTTTGTATTCCTTTTTGCCTGCTTCATTTACTGCATTTTTATATTTTCTCCTTTCATCAATTAAATTCAATATTTCTTCTGCTACCCAAGGATTTCTACTAGCCCTCGTCTTTTTACCTACTTGATCGTCTGCTGCCTTCACAACTCCATCCTTCAAAGCTACCCATTCTTCTTCTACTGTATTTCTTTCCCCCATTTCTGTCAATTGTTCCCTTATGCTCTCCCTGAAACTCTGTACAACCTCTGGTTCTTTCAGTTTATCCATGTCCCATCTCCTTAAATTCCCACCTTTATGCAGTTTCTTCAGTTTTAACCTATAGGTCATAACCAGTAGATTGTGGTCAGAGCCCACATCTGTCCCTGGAAATGTCTTACAATTTAAAACCTGGTTCCTAAATCTCTGTCTTACCATTATATAATCTATCTGAGACCTTCCAGTATGTCCAGGGTTCTTCCATGTATACAACCTCCATTCATGATGCTGAAACCAAGTGTTACCTATGATGAAATTGTGCTCTGTGCAAAATTAAATCAAGCGGCTTCCTCTTTCATTTCTTAGCCCCAATCCATATTCACCTACTACGTTTCCTTCTCTCCCTTTTCCTACTACCGAATTCCAGTCACCCATGACTATCAAATTTTCGTCTCCCTTCACTATCTGAATAATTTCTTTTATTTCATCGTACATTTCTTCAATTTCTTCGTCATCTGCAGAGCTAGTTGGCATATAAACTTGTACTACTGTAGTAGGTGTGGGCTTCGTATCTATCTTGGCCACAATAATGCGTTCACTATGCTGTTTGTAGTAGCTTACCCGCGTTCCTATTTTCCTATTCATTATTAAACCTACTCGTGCATTACCCCTATTTGATTTTGTGTTTATAACCCTGTAGTCACCTGACCAGAAGTCTTGTTCCTCCTGCCACAGAACTTCACTAATTCCCACTATATCTAACTTTAACCTATCCATTTCCCTTTTTAAATTTTCTAACCTGCCTGCCCGATTAAGGGATCTGACTTTCCACGCTCCGATCCGTAGAACGCCAGGTTTCTTTCTCCTGATAACGACATCCTCTTGAGTAGTCCCCGCCCGGAGATCCGAATGGGGGACTATTTTACCTCCGGAATATTTTACCCAAGAGGACGGCATCATCATTTAATCATACAGTAAAGCTGCATACCCTCGGGAAAAATTACGGCCGTAGTTTCCCCTTGCTTTCAGCCGTTCGCAGTACCAGCACAGCAAGGCCGTTTTGGTTATTGTTACAAGGCCAGATCAGTCAATCATCCAGACTGTTGCCCTTGCAACTACTGAAAAGGCTGCTGCCCCTCTTCAGGAACCACACGTTTGTCTGGCCTCTCAACGGATACCCCTCCGTTGTGGTTGCACCTACGGTACGGCTATCTGTATCGCTGAGGCACGCAAGCCTCCCCACCAACGGCAAGGTCCATGGTTCATGGGGAGGCCTAAAACACATAAATAATGCATATATAATGCTGTATGCTCTACCAACACACACACACACAACGCTTAAACAGCCGGAAATAATGTAGCGCACAAACACTCTGTGGACGTAAAAGAACACTTTCGAACTGTTGTCAACCACAATGTATCAGCAAAGTGTTACAACGCGCATGCTCTGACGCTGGGAAACACCACCAGACAGACGAATAAAGGGGGGGGGGGGGGGAGTTATTGTTCTCAGGCTGCTGGCGATGGCAGCCAGCAAGTGAAAGTCGCGCCTACCTTCAGGTATACAGTTACAGTTCTTTGAGTGTTATTCTGACATCTCATGTCTATGTAAATAAGATCCAAGTCACCCTCTGGGCCGCACAGCCGTGTTTACCATTGCTGGCACGATACCTCTACCGAGCGAGGTGGCGCAGTGGTTAGCACACTGGACTCGCATTTGGGAGGACGACGGTTCAATCCCGTCTCCGGCCATCCTGATTTAGGTTTTTCGTGATTTCCCTAAATCGCTTCAGGCAAATGCCGGGATGGTTCCTTTGAAAGGGCACGGCCTCGCCCGAGCTTGCGCTCCGTCTCTAATGACACCGTTGTCGACGGGACGTTAAACACTAAGATCCTCCTCCTCCACGATACCTCTCTACCTTTGGATACTGGCACCACAGGTCGCACTATAGAAATCTGTTCCAATGCTTCCCAGAACAGCACAAGGCGCATACTTCCTAGCGATCCTAATGGGTCACACGAGTTGCATCTAGCCATGCATGCATGTCTACCTGCCCAGTGTGGCTGACACATCGCTGCGAAATGTTCGGTTAGTGACTCACCATTGCAGGTGCATCTAAAAGGTTCACAATGTTATATGGAGACATCACATGGCTCTGAACATAAGAGCCAAATCGACCTCTTGGAAACTGTAAAGTGTAGTAGAAATAGTTAATGATCGCTTTTGCAAGAGCTTTCGTGATGTCTCAGCTTGTCTGGATGGAAATTCTGGTCCAAACACGACATGTTAACGAAAATAGCCCAGAATAACACCGAATGCTTTCTCCCTCATGACCCTAATGGGACATCCAGTTCATTACTTACCAGACCCTTGTGGTAGAGGGGGGGGGGGGGGGGGGTGAATCCCTAAGGGAACAAACTGCTGAGGTCATTGGTCCCTAGACTTACACACCACTTATGCTAATGTAAACTAACTTATGCTAAGAACAAGACACATACCCATGCTCGAGAGAAAACTGAAACCTCTGGCGGGTATCAGTCCCTTCTAGGAATTGCTGAATTGCTGCAGAAATACTTAACCTTAGCTTTCGTTGTAGCTTTCTTGACGTCTCACTGGTCTGAATGGAAATTTCTGTCCTAACAGGACCTGTCAACGAAAATAGCCCAGAATAACACCGATTGCATTCTTCCTGATGGTCCTAATGTGGCATCACGTGTTTTATCCTCGAAATCATAATATTCTGCTTTCAACATATGTCTCTGAAGCAGTAAACTTCTCACCACTTAAAGCCTTCATCATATTTATGCACACTTGCAAAAACACCGTTAATCATAAAAGAATTCTTGTTACTTGGAGAGAGAGAGAGAGAGAGAGAGAGAGAGAGAGAGAGAGAGAGAGAGAGAAGAGAGAGTGTCGATGGTCGCATCAAGCCCTTTCAGAAATAAAAGCTTCTCATTGGCTGAACATTCAAATGAAGATCTCTCATTGGTCGCCTCGGTCTTTATATAAACCCTCAACGAACGTCCATCGTCCTCAGTCAACTGCTGTGTGTTCCATTGTCTCTGTGTGCACCGGTTCTTTTCTCTCCACAAGATGAAGAGAGGTAGCTGCAGCAACGCTTCAGAGTGTAGTGGCAAGAGGCCTAGAGTTCTGGAGACAGGATTACCAAGTGCGTAAATAATTTATATTTCGAGTAAACTTTCGTGTGTGTATGTTAAATTCGCCTTATTAATTACGTCTTCTTGTTACAGTACAACTCCAGGATTTTGTCTTGGAGTGTCAGGAGAGACAGGAGCGGGCTGTCAAGAAGTCGACACACTGTTTCCGCAACCATAGTCTCACAGTCCTCTCAACGTCTAAATCATAAGCATAATGATGTCCCCACAGATAGTCTTTCATTATCGGGAACAGGAAAGTCAGATAGTGCTAAATCTGGTCTGTATGGAGGATGCCGTACGGTGGTGAGATTCAGTCTCTGAAGTTCTGCTGTGGTGGTACATGAAATGTGTGGTTTGGCATTATCATGCTGCAGGAAAACATTTCCCTGTTCT
Organism: Schistocerca gregaria; assembly: GCF_023897955.1. Taxonomy (NCBI): domain Eukaryota; kingdom Metazoa; phylum Arthropoda; class Insecta; order Orthoptera; family Acrididae; genus Schistocerca; species Schistocerca gregaria. Next base: position 500,758,983 of record NC_064926.1, on the reverse strand, counting down.
TTCCGGACCCTTGTTAGCAGTCGTTTCAGAGTTTGTAGCGTTTTGATGTAACGCTGTGAATTTATTGTTGTTCCACGATCAAGGAAATCAACATGGATTACACCATCTGCGTCCAACAACACTGTGACTGACCGTCTACGCGGTACCCTGTATTTCGCAAACTTGACATCAGCCAGACAATTTAACCAAAGGGTCACAAGTGTCTAATTTAGGGCGTGTAATGCGGTACGTGCGGGAGAAACCCTAGACGAGTTTGAGCCAAGACATTTCGACGAAGAAGAACCGCATGTCAGCCTGAACATCATTGGGATTTTAACTCACAATCGCCACATCGTGTACCGTGATTCGTCACTCCACACATCTTTCCACTGTTCAAACATCCAGTGTTTACGCTCCATAAACTAAGTTTTTGGCATTTACCGGCGTGATGTGTGGCTTATGAGCAGCCGCTCGACCATAAAATCCAAGTTTTCGCACCTCCCGCCTAACTGCAGTAGAACTTGCAGTGGATCCTGATGCATCCCGTGTGATGGTCTGGACAAAAAAATGGCTCTGAGCACTATGGGACTCAACTGCTGTGGTCATTAGTCCCCTAGAACTTAGAACTACTTAAACCTAACTAACCTAAGGACATCACACACATCCATGCCCGAGGCAGGATTCGAACCTGCGACCGTAGCAGTCGCACGGTTCCGGACTGCGCGCCTAGAACCGCGGGACCACCGCGGCCGGCTGGTCTGGACAGATGCCTGCCTATCACACATTACGAGCCTCTTCAACTGTCAGTGGTCTCTTTCAGTCTTTGTGCTGTACGTGTCCCTCCACCTTTCCACTTCACTATCACATCGGGAACAGTGGAAGTAGGGATGTTTAGGAGTGTGGAAATCTCGCGTACAGACGTATGACACAAGCGACACCCAGTCACCTGACCACGTTTGAAGTCAGTGACTTTCGGCTCTCTCACGATGTCTGATGACTACTGACGTCACTGATATGGAATACCCGGCAGTAGGTGGGAGCGCAATGCACCCAGTACGAAAAACGTATGTTTTTGGGTGTGTCCGGATACTTTTCATCACATAGTGTACGTTCGCAGTACGTCCCACATTGATTTCTGCCGTTATTTCACGCAGTGTTGCTTATCTGTTAATACTAACAGTTCCACGTAAAATCCGCTGCACAGGGCCGTTAAGTGCAGGCCGTCGGCCACTGAGGTGAGAGGTGACGCCTGAAATGTGGTATTCTAGGCAAACTCTTGAAACTGTTGGTCTCGGAATATTGAATTACCTGGTGATTTCTGAAATGGAATATCCGTCGCATCTAACTGCAACTACCATACCACGTCCCACGTCTGTCAGTTTCCGTCGTGCAGCCGTAACGACATCGGCAACCTTTTCACATGCATCACCTCAAATACAAATAACAGCTCCGCCAATGACGCGATGCACTTTCTATACCTATTTACGTGATCCTATTGGCATCTGTAACTGGGAATATCGCCATCTCATAGTTTTTCTCACCTGAGTATATTTATTGCCAATTTCAGTTTCACGTTCTGCGCACGTACAAAGAAAATACACTACTGGCCATTAAATTTGCTACACCAAGAACAAATGCAGATGATAAAAGGGTATTCATTGGACGAATATATTATACTAGAACTGAAATGTGATTACATTTTCACGCAATTTGGGTGCATAGATCCTGAGAAATCAGTACCCAGAACAACCACCTCTGGACGTAATAACGGCCTAGATACGCCTGGGCATTGAGTCAAACAGAGCTTGGATGGCGTGTACAGGTACAGCTGCCCATTGGCTTCAACACGATACCACAGTTCATCAAGAGCAGTGACTGGCGTATTGTGACGAGCCAGTTGCTCGGCCACCGTTGACCAGACGTTTTCAATTGGTGAGAGATCTGGAAAACGTGCTGGCCAGGACAGCAGTTGAACATTTTCTGTATCCAGAAATGCCCGTACAGGACCTTCAACATGCAGTCCTGCATTATCCGGCTGAAATGTAGGGTTTCACAGGGATCGAATGAAGGGTAGAGCCACGGGTCGTAACACATAGGAAATGTAACGTCCACTGTTCAAAGTGCCGTCAATGCGAACAAGAGGTGACCGAGACGTGTAACCAATGGCAACTCATACCATCACGCCGAGTGATACGCCAGTAAGGCGATGAGGAATATACGCTTCCAATGTGCGTTCACCGCGTTGTCGCAAAACACGGATGCGACCATCATGATGCTGTAAACAGAACCTGGATTCATCCGAAAAAATGACGTTTTGAAATTCGTGCACCCAGGTTCGTCGTTGAGTACACCATCGCAGGCTCTCCTGTCTGTGATGCAGCGTACATGGGTAAGCGCAGCCATGGTCTCCTAGCTGATAGTCCATGCTGCAGAAAATGTCGTCGAACTGTTCGTGCAGATGGTTGTTGTCTTGCAAACGTCCCCATCTGTTGACTCAGGGATCGAGACGTGGCTGCACGATCTGTTACAGCCATGCGGATAAGATGCCTGTCATTTCGACTGCTAGTGATACGAGACCGTTTGGATCCAGCTCGGCGTTCCATGTTACCCTCCTGAACCCACCGATTCCATATTATGTTAACAGTCATTGGATCTCTACCAACGCAAGCAGCAATGTCGTGAATCGCGATAGGCTACAATCCGACCTTTATCAAAGTCGGAAACGTGATGGTACGCATTTCTCCTACTTACACGAGGCATCACAACAACGTTTCACGAGGCAACGCCGGTGAAATGCTGTTTGTGTATGAGAAATCGTTGGAAACTTTACTCATGTCAGCACGTTGTAGATATCGCCACCGGCGCCAACCGTGTGTGAATGCTCTGAAAAGCTGATCATTTGCATATCACAGTATATTCTTCCTATCGGTTAAATTTCGCGTCTGCAGCACGTCTTCTTCGTGTGTAGCAATTCTAATGGCCAGTAGTGTATTATTACGAGGCGTGCTTCAAATTTCTGTTGTAACACGACGCTGGTCGGCCTATATCCCAAGGCTATTTCTACAAGTTAGAAGGTTTACTAAATAGTGAATGCCGGCAGTCGCGTTATAAAACGCTCAACCTGTATCGAACTTGTAACTATGGTTCTTGCTCGAATAGAAGGAATAGAAACACCGGTCCAGCACGAGTATTTCGGAAAAGAAATTGTCGTGTCTCTGTCGCGGCGTCGTGTAGTACTGAAACCTCGGACTCTTCGGTGCGGGGCGCTGCCTCCCTGAGGGCAGTAGTGAGCCGCTGCCGGACACGACTGCAGTGGCTGTCTACCCCGCTCCCCGCCAGCGGCAGCGTGCCGCTCGGCACTCCCCCACAGTTTACGTCGGCGGTGGCCGACGCTTGCCTTCAGCCCGGCTGCTACGGCGGGGCCCGCGCCGCTATTGATCGCCCTCCCCCCTCTCGCAGCCTCCCCCACATTCCACCCTCGCAAATGCGCAGCGGGGCGCGGCGCGCTCTGCCGTTTGCAGAGCCTCTATTCTGGCACAATGAATCCCACTTCTCCATCACCGCGGCCGCCGCAGCTTCGCACCGACGCAAATGCACGCCGTACTCAAAACCCATGCTAGCTTACACCTACATACGCTGATGAGACGAAACATTACGGCCACAGCCAACCGCGAGTTTGAAACCCACTAGGTGGCGCTGTGGTACGTAACGAGGTAAGGAAACTACAGTGACTGAAACAAATCGCAACACCGAAAACTGATTAGTGTAGAATAATAAAATTCCGGGAATGCGTTTGTGATTAACATGGCGAGATAACAGGTTAATCTAAACGCGAGATAACTGTGATGTGCTTACTGTAAGACCTTCAGTACACACACCATCAGATTATTTGACTTGTCGCTCTAACAATGTAGGCGAGTGTCAGCAGTATGTCTCGTGGTCTTATCGTGGCGTGTTTATCTTCTGCCGTTAGGTCAGAGGATAGAAATGCCACTGGCACGCTTAGAGTAGCAGACTGACGCTGATCAACTTTAAACAGAACTTGAATATTTTCACACACATTTATTAAAATAATAACAAGCACAAAAATTGCTAAACCTGCTTCTGGATGCTATTTACAATTGACAGTCTGAAGTTCCTTGGCTATTGGTACGTTAATCTTATTCTCACATATATCTCTGATACTTGACAAAAGTGTCTATACATTTATCTTCATGACTATGTATAAAAATATGGTAATCTTATTAGGCGCAGACTGAAACTTGACTATAGACTGGTGCAGACAAATGTAGAACTCGTACAGACTGCTACAGACTAATGCAGACTGGTACAGACTGGTGCAGATAAATGCAGACTGGTACAGACTGATGTAGATTGACTAATCGGAGGTCTGTACACTCGTTATAATACCTCGCCCGTTCAGGTATCACTGCGCAGGTGTGATCCGCGAGGAGAAAAGGTTCTACGAAAGCAGCAATCTCATTGGCTGCGTTACATATTAATACGCGGATCGGCGGAAGCAGAATTTGGTCCGTGTCTATGGCAGCGCCATCTCCTAGTGCAGAGACGGACGAGCGCTGCGCCTGTGCTGTTGTGCTTAGCGGGGCGCGCTCTAGTGGGAAAGTTATGTACGCGCTGACTACGCGGAACTATGTACACAACAATAACCATTTAAAATGTGAAATGCTGGTACCTTACTAACCTGGTAGCCGCCATAATTTTGATCCAAGCAAGCAGACATGCACGGATTGCGTCATACAGGTGCCGGATGTCACTTTGTGGGATGGAGTTCCATACCTGTTGCACTTGGTTGATCAATACAGAGACGGGTAAGCTGTTTGTGATGACGCTGGAGTCGTCGTCCGATGATGTCAGATAAATGCTCGGTTGGGGACAGGTCTGGTGATCGAGCAGGCCAGCACTCTGTAAAGCACGTTGGGCTGCAATAGCGGTATGTGGGCGATGGTTAACCTGTTGAAAACCCACCATGGAACGCTGTTCATGACTGGCAGCATAACACGTCGAATCACCAGACTGACGTACAAATTTGCAGTCAGGGTTCATGGAATAACCACTCTCCCGCTGTCATACGAAATCGCACACCAGACCATAACCCCAGGTTATGACCTACTAAAGTGTTTGCAGCGCGAGACAGGTTGGTTGTAGGTCCTCAGCTGTCCTCCTAGCCAACACGCGGTCATACTGGCACCAAGGCAGAACCAGTTGTCATCAATGTGCTCTTGCTTGACACCACTGAGGTCGCAAATGGCGGTGGTTTGGGGTTAGCGGAATGCACGCTACAGGGTGTCTGGCTGGGAACTGTCCTTGAGGTGACAGATTTGTAACAGTTCGTAGCGTCACTGAGGTGCCAACTGCTGCTCAGAATGCTGGTGCCGATCCGGTACGATGCGCCGGAGCTACGGCCGGAGTGCGGTCTTCTTGCGATCGTACGTCCCCGTGACCACCGCTGCCTACAATCATGTACAATGGCTACATCCCCGCCAATTCTTTCTGCAGTATCGTAGATGGAACATCCGGCTTCTCGTAGCCCTATTACATGACCTCTTTCAGAGTGGGGTGCTGATAACGGTGTCTTTGTCGTCGTAGATGTATTCTTGACTAAAATCAACTCGCCACGCCCAGTTCCAACGGTAGCTATCACTCTTGGTCGTTATAGGGTGTATTTAATTCAGATCCAATTTCCACCTCACTGTTATGGGATTCGTCCAAATCTGAACAGACATCATATTTCAGACTTAGAAACACGCGTACCACTTTCCTTTATGTTGCACAACTCCTCCTTCGTCTTGCTATTTTTTTGCTCGAAATTTTGGAAATTTGAGGTAAGGTTTTATGGGACCAAACAGCTATGGCCACCTGTCCCTAAGCTTACACACTATTTAATCTAACTTAAACTAACTTGCTCTAAGAGCGACACATACACCCATGCGCGAGGGAGGATTCGAACCTCCGACGAGGAGAGCCGCACGGGCCGTGACAACACGCCTCAGACCGAGCGGCTACCCCGCGCGGCGCTTTTTTTTCCGTCAGCGTATACAGGGTGGTCCATTGTTCGTGATCGGGCCAAATATCTCACGAAATAAGCGTCAAACGAAAAAACTACAAAGAACGAAACATGTCTAGCTTGAAGGGGGACACTAGATGGCGCTATGGTTGGCCAGCTAGATGGCGCTACCATAGGTCAGCCGGATATCAACTGCGTTTTTTTAAAATAGGAACCGCCATTTTTATTACATATTCGTGTAATACGTAAAGAGATATGAACTTTTTAGTTGGACCACTTTCTTCGCTTTTTGATAGATGGCGCTGTAATAGTCACAAACATATGGCTCACAATTTTAGACGAACTGTTAGTAACAGGTAGCTTTTTAAATTAAAATACGTAACGTAGGTCCGTTTGAACATTTTATTTCGGTTGTTCCAATGTGATACATGTACCTTTGTGAACCTATCATTTCTGAGATCGCATGCTGTTACAGCGTGATTACCTGTAAATACCACATTAATGCAAAAAATGCTCAAAATGATGTCCGTCAACCTCAATGCATTTGGCAATACGTGTTACGAAGTTCCTCTCAACAGCGAGTAGTTCGCCTTCCGTAATTTTCGCACATGCATCGACAATGCGCTGACGCGTGTTGTCAGGCGTTGTCGGTGGGTCACGATAGCAAACATCCTTCAACTTTCCCCACAGAAAGAAATCCGAGGACGTCAGATCCGGTGCATGTGCGGGCCATGGTATGAGGCTTCGACGACCAATCAACCTGTCATGAAATATGCTATTCAATTACTCAATACCGCTTCAATCGCACGCGAGCTATGTGCCGGACATCCATCATGTTGGAAGTACATTGCCATTCTGTCATGCAGTGAAACATCTTGTAGTAACATCGGTAGAACATTACGTAGGAAATCAGCATACATTGCACCATTTACATTGCCATCGATAAAATGGGGGCCACTTATCCTTCCTCCCATAATGCCGCACCATACACGAACCCGCCAAGGTCGCTGATGTTCCACTTGTCGCAGCCATAGTGGATTTTCCGTTGCCCAATAGTGCATATTATGCCGGTTTACGTTCCCGCTGTTGGTCAATGACGCTTCTTCGGTAAATAGAACTCGTGCAAAAAATCTGTCATCGTCCAGTAATTTCTCTTGTGCCCAGTGGCAGAATTGTACACGACGTTCGAAGTCGTCGCCATGCAATTCCTGGTGCATAGAAATGTGGTTCGTGTGCATTCGATGTTGTTGTAGCATTCTCAATACCGACGTTTTTGAGATTACCGATTCTCGCGCAATTTGTCTGCTACTGATGTGCAGATTAGCCGCGACAGCAGCTTAAACACCTACTTGGGCATCATCATTTGTTGCAGGTCGTGGTTGACGTTTCAGATGTAGCTGAACGCTTCCTGTTTCCTTAAATATCGTAACTATCCGGCGAACGGTCCGGAAACTTGGATGATGTCGTCCAGGATAGCGAGCAACATACGTAGCACACTCCCGTTGGGCATTTTGATCACAATAGCCATAGATCAACACGATATCGACCTTTTCCGCAATTGGTAAACGGTCCATTTTAAGACGGGTAATGTATCACGAAGCAAATACCGTCCGCACTGGCGGAATGTTACGTGATACCACGTACTTATACGTTTGTGACTATTACAGCGCCATCTATGACAAGGCGACAAAAGTGGTCCAATTAAAACATTCATATTTATTTACGTACTATACCAATATGTAATAAAAAATGGGGGTTCCTGTTTAAGAAAAACGCAGTTGATATCCGTTTGACCTATGGCAGCGCCATCTAGTGGGTCAAACATAGCGCCTTCAAGCTAGACGAGTTTCGTTCTTTGTAGTTTTTTCGTTTGATGCTTGTTTCGTGAGATATTTGGTCCGGTCACTATCAAGGGACCACCCTGTGTAAGTGGAGCTGAAATGAATGGATAACGATTACAGCGACGATACCGGTCGCAAATGGCGGAATCCAATGACGTGAGTGTGTCTGACGAAGCGCAGACTGTTACGGTGTGGAGCCTGTGAACTAGGATTTCGTCGGATGTTCGCGTGCAACTGACGTGTGCACGTATGGTAAGCGTTTGAAGGGCAGCGAATTAATGACTAGGTGACAAAGTACTGTGCACGCAGCCTCACTGAACGTGGTGGTCAGAATCTAGCCCACTCCGTAATTCAGAGTAGGCCGTGACCTGCAGCCTATCAGAAGACAGAGTGCAATTCTGGTGCCGGCAGTTGCACTTCAGAGCACTCCATCCAAGCGCACATTATTGCCCAACGGGCTATGCAGCGGAAAATTCATACGTTTTTTCCGTATTGACAACTGAAATCATCAGTTACGATTGCAGGGGCTAAAGGATCATCGCGGTTTGACCATGCATCGGTGGAAACGTATCACCTGCTCAGATGAATCATATTTCTTGTTATGACAGGTGGATACTCATTTCCAGGTACATAGACATCCAAACGACTGGTTTCTCGAAACACGTACCACGCCAAGTGCGGAGGCGCGGTTCTTTCTGTCCCTTTACGACGAAACTGCACCTACCTGTGAACATTGTCTCAGCAGATCATCAGTAGGAAAGCCGAGTGAAACCTACTGTACTTCGACGTGAACCAGTGTGCAATTTAAGTCACGTGTCTACGTTTCGGGAGAAACACGAAATGAAAGTTGGAAATTTCGTCCTCAATCAATAGATTCTGAAACTTAGGTGAACAAATATCACTACCAAGCCCGTGCCAGTCTTAACACAGTCACTCATAATCCCTTTCACTCACGTTAGCAAGTTTATGGTGTTGTATTTCTCGAAAACGTAATAGCTACAAAAATACTGATTGTTTTTGATTGATAATTCTCGCCAAATATTAAGTCTGTCGATACTAAATGCAGTCACAGTTTTTAGCCACCGACCTGCTCAATACGCGACGCTGAATTTGTGTCTTTTCTCGTCACAAAATTCACTTAAAAATTCCGAAATTTCTACAGACACATCGGAATAATTATACCGTCACTTTCCAACACTTTTGATGTATGAAACACTGCTAGATCTGGCAACTTATTATTTCCATCAGAACTACTACTGCCCACGTCCGATCTCTTTCGTGGCTAGGCTTCGACTTTTCTCTAGAATACTCTGTTTTTTCTACCAGCAGAGAAAGGCGCGCAAAGAATATTGCTTTACCATTGGTCAGTTTACTCAACAGCCAATAGCAAAACAACATTCTCCCGCGTCTGTCCGCCCTTTTCATCCATAACCAATCATAAAATAATAAACCTCACGACTGCACTTTTTACCGACGTAACTATCTAATATTCTGAAATTTTGTTTATGCATAAAGTTATTTACTGTTGTTATTTATACTTGAATTAACTTTCTCTTTACCATAAACTTACTTTACAAATCTATTCTACAAAAATCCCCTTTGTCCATATCCATACTTCTTCGACATGTTCCCACACTAAATCCTACTACATAACTCGTTAAACAATTATCTTCATGTTAGCTGTCATTCGTACTAGTGATTCGTGTGAAATGGTTTGCGACTTGATTATGGCCGCAAGACGGTAAGTAACTGACTTTGAACGCGGAATGGTAATTGTAGCTCGACGTATGGGGCATTCCATTTCGGAAATCGTTACGGAATTCAATGTTCCGAGATCCACAGTGCCAAGAACGTGCCGAAAATATCGTATTTGAGGCATTGTCTGTCACCATGGAGAACGCAGTGGCTGAAGGCCACCACTTAACGGCTGAGAACAGCGGCGTTTGCGTAGAGTTGTCAGTCCTTAACAGACAAGCAGCACTGTGTGAAATAACCGCAGAAATCAATGTAGGACGTACGACGAACATATCCTTTAGGACAGTGCTGCGAAATGTGGCATTAATGGGCTATGGCCGCAGACTCTCGATGCGAGTGCCTTTCCTAAGGCAAGACATCGCCTACAGCGGCTCCACTGATCTCACTGAGTCCTGATTTTAGTTGGTAAGAGGTGATAGGGTTCGGGTTTGTCAAGGACCCTACGAAGCCACTGACCGAAGTTGACAACAAGCCACTGTGTAAGATGATGGTGGCTCCATAACAATATGGGCTGTGTTTACATGGAATGGATTGGGTCTCTGATCCAACTGAACCTATCATTTGACTGGAAATGATTATTTTCGGCTGTTTGGAGACAATTTACAGCAAACAACGGTCGAATTTTTAATGACAACAATGCGCTATTTCGGTAAGCCACAATTATTCGCGACTGGTTTGATGAATACACTAGACAGTTCGAATGAATGATTTGGCCAGCCATATTGCCCGAGATGAATTCCATCGAAGTTCATGGGACATAATCGAGAGGTTATTTCGTGCCCAAAATCCTGCACCGATAACACTTTCGCAATTATGGACGGTCATATAGGCAGCAAGGCTCAATACTTCTGCTGCATTTGACACATTTTAGGTCAATATTGAGGTCTGTGGTTCGTATCCATAAGGTTTTCTGCAAATGTAGAATGACAGCTGCTACTTTTTGCGCTACTCCTAGTTCTACACACCTAATGTCGAACTTTCTTCTTCTCTGTCGAATGTAAACTGAATTGTAGTTTTGATATGTGAGCTGATAAACACCAGATGTACTGTCCTTGTCTGTGTTGGTATTCTTTGTCTTACTGAGTTATCTACTCTGCAGGCTATTTTCTATACTTGTTTTACATGTTGCCTAATCTATAAGCTGCTCTGTTGTCATGAGTGTGTACCATTTGTTTGCTGTTGTGAATTATTCTTGTTCATGTGTTCGTTTTTGTTCTGTGTGTTTGTGAATGCACACACACACACTAGCACACAAAAATTGGGTGACCGTAGGGGATAGTAGTTGTCACTGGCACTACTTCATGATAGTATACAGTCACGAATCGGCTTTTGCTTTTTAAATAGAGGATCAAAATATTGATTCACCACCAAAAGTTACACTAATCTATACTGTACTTGTAAAAGGTAAAGACGTTCTGCATCGTTTATTTTCGTGATAACTAGAATATCCATGTGTGGTGGATTGTTATTTAGTTGTGAGAGAGAATGGACTGAGTTATTGCGAAATTAGCTACTGTGTCTCAAATGTCTCTTAAGGGCACTACAAGTGGTCTTGAAGCGAAATAGAAGATACAAAATATCGAAATCAGAACATGCCATTGCCATGGTAGGGCTAAGTGAGTACCATCCATGATAGTTGAGATCGTTTTACTTTTCTGAACGGCTAATGGGTGAAGCGCGTACCCTGTGAACGGACAGCGCCTGCACGAACAGCGCAAGGCAACCCGCAATGCTTTCATCCTCTGCCCTTGGTGAGACGTCAATACAGAACCACTGCGTTTACAAGCGTTATAATTTACGGAAGATGAAAGTCGAGTATCGGACACAGATTTTCGCTGTCGTGTTTACAATTTATTCCTGAATCGATGTTGTTAGCTCTATCAAATATCAGTTTTCTAAGAGCGAGTTTTTTTTACGAACGGTATCTGTGAGTTAGTCGTTTCGATTTTGTTAGCACGAGCAACCTTAATAAAGAGATTGCGATTTTTTTCTTGTACATATTATTGAACTTGTAGGGAGAAGGAGGAGTATAGGAGTAGGGGTAGGATATTGTTCATGAAGAGACGTTTAACAGCATCATCGCTTGCTGAACTATTTCACGAATATTACACTCATTTAAATCACGAGGGCAGTGGAAAAAAAGTGAAATGGTCACTGATGCAACATTGTTTCACTCCAAGATTTTGGAGATCTGGAATGAACAGAATTATTGAATATTTCGTCACCAGCCACTGATTAGGAGAGTTTATGTTACTAAAAGAGAGAGAGTGTACAAATTAGTCTGCTATGAAGGATGTAGTGTTGTCGCAAAGCAACTAGACTTAGTTAATTCAGCAAATCACATTTGCAGTTGACAATAATATTGTAATTCAGTCGTAGACCCTAACAGACGTGGAAGATCAGTTGAGTGGAATGGATATGTCTTGAAAGCAAATTATATTGTGAACATTAACAAAAGGAAAAGAAAAGGATAGTGAATGAAATGTAGTCGAATTACATTAGACCATGCTGAAGGAATAAGAATTGGAATTGAGATAATAAAATTAGTAGATGAATTTTCCTACCTGGCCAGTAAAATAACCGATGTTGGCCAAAGTAGAGATGATATAAAATGCAGACTGGTAATAGCAGAAAAAAGTTTCTGAAGAAGTAAAATTTTTTAACATCGTTTAAAAGTTTAAGTGGTAGCAAGCTTTTAATGATGCCACAGAACATATCCTATCAAGTGATCTCTTCTTTTCGTCATCTTGTGTCATAACACTCTTTCCTCCATAATTCCTTCAGTATCTCTTCATTAGTTATACGATACACCATCTAATCTTAATTATTGTTCGGTAGAACCGTATCTCACGTGCTTCTAGTTTGTTTTTGCATGAACCGTTTATCGGCCACGTTTCTTTTGCGTACATGGCTACATTTCAGTGAAATGCCTTCATTAAAAGCTTGCTACCACTTAAACTTTTAAACGATGTTAAAAAATTTTACTTCTTCAGAAACTTTTTTCTGCTATTACCAGTCTGCATTTTATATCATCTCTACTTTGGCCATCATCGGTTATTTTACTGGCCAGGTAGGAAAATTCATCTACTAATTTTATTATCTCAATTCCTAATCTTATTCCTTCAGCATGGTTTAATGTAATTCGACTACATTTCATTCACTATCCTTTTCTTTTCCTTTTGTTAATAGCCAATTTTTGTTATGGATTGTACAGAGGAAATTGTGTTGATGGTAAAAGCTGTAAAGAAGGACCAAGGCATGAATACAGTAAGCATATTCAAACAGACGTTGGTCTCAGTAGTTGTGCAGAGTTGAGGTGACTTGCACAGGATAAAACAGCATGTAGAGCTCTTCATCTAAGAGTAGTACTTGAACATTATAACCTACGTCCTCAATAATTTGTTGGATGTATCATAATACCTATCCTGGTACATGAAACTGCCGCGGTAGATAAGCCGATAAGGGCACTGCCTGCTCCGGCAAGGTTCTGGTTTCGAGGTCCAGTCTGGTACACAGCATTAATCTTGTAGGGAGTTTCAAAAAGCAGCATACACTCGGTTGCAATTCACTCTGGAAAACAATGCGGACTGTGTATAGCACCATTTGAAATTCTGAATGTAGCAAAGATAAACAGTTCACTGGGAGGATAGTGCCATGTAAAAAGTTTATAAAATGAAGACGAACAAACGTAAACAAGGGTATTGGAGTGTAGTCGTATTTGGGAGAAACGGATTACAAAATGAGACGCTAAAAGTAATAGTAGTAGAGTACATATGCATCGGCGAGGCAAAATAATAAATAATGGCGGATATAAAAATCTAGACTTCCATAACAGGAAAACATTTCTACATCTAGATGATTACTCTGCAATTCACGATTCAGTACCTGACAGAGGGTTCACCGAACCACCGTCAAACTACTTCTCTACTCTTCTTCCACTCTCGAAAAGCCCGGGAAAAACCATCACTTAAATCTTTCCGTGCGACCACTGATTTCTCTTATTTTTTCATGATGATCATCCCTCCCTATGCAGGTGGGCCCCAACAAAATACTTTTACACTCTGAGGAGAAAGGTGGAGACTGAAATTTGATGAGAATGTCCTGCGGCAACGAAAAACGCCTTTGTTTTAGTGGTCACCACCCAAATTCATGTATCATATCCATGGTGCTCTCGCCACAGTACAAAACGAGCTGCCGTTCTTCGAACTTTTTCAATGTCCTCTGTCGATTCTGTCTGTTGCGGAATTCAATCAGCACAGAAATACTCCAGGATAAAATTTTCTTAGGATGTAAAGTTAATTGTTAACTGTTAAGAATTGTTTTTTGAAATTACACCTACGAAAAAAAAAATCGCAACACCAAGGAAGGAGTTGTTGTAGTCCTGTTTTTACATCTGAAAGATGATGTCTATTCAAAGTTGGCGCCAGTCGAGTAACAATGGCGCCAGTAACACCACGATGAAGGAGCAAATCAGTTTTGCTTTAAATACACATAGTAATAGTCGTGAGTCGTTGTTACATTTGAGATTTTGCGTGGTGAGTTGACGTCAGTCAAGAATGCCTTTAAGGCAACAATGACGCCATTATCAACACCTTGCTGAGTTTGAACGAGGTCGTGTAATAGGGCTACAAGAAGCTGAATGTTACTGAGTGATCGCAACTCACTGCCACCGTCACCAGTGGGAAGAAGGATCTAACTGCTGCGTAGACCAATCCCACGCCCAGTTGCCTCGGTGGATGACCGTTTCGGACGCAGACTTCCATCTTCAGTTTATTGTCCTCCTGGAATCATCTAAAATCTCCTATGATTTTCGGTATACAGGAGATAAATAAATTGTAGATGGAAAACTGTGTCAGAAACTATAATCCATCAAGACTACAGAGTGTCGCATTCATAGGAAGTCTGTTGTTGGTGTTGTTGTTGTTGTTGTCTTCAGTCCTGACACTGTTTGATGCAGCTCTCCATGCTACTCTATCCTGTGCAAGCTTCTTCATCTCCCAGTACCTACTGCAATCTACATCCTTCTGAATCCGCTTAGTGTATTCATCTCTTGGTCTCACTCTACGATTTTTACCCTCCACGCTGCCCTCCAATACTAAATTGGTGATCCCTTGATGCCTCAGAACATGTCCTAACAACCGCTCCCTTCTTCTGGTCAAGTTGTGCCACAAACTTCTCTTCTCCCCAATCCTATTCAATACTTCCTCATTAGTTATTTGATCTACCCATCTAATCTGCAGCATTCTTCTGTAGCACCACATTTCGAAAGCTTCTATTCTCTTCTTGTCCAAACTATTTATCGTCCATGTTTCACTTCCATACATGGCTACACTCCTTACAAATACTTTCAGAAATGACTTCCTGACACTTAAATCTATATTCGATGTTAACAAATTTCTCTTCTTCAGAAACGCTTTCCTTGCCATTGCCAGTCTACATTTTATATCCTCTCTACTTCCAACATCATCAGTTATTTTGCTCCCCAAATAGCAAAATTCCTTTACTACTTTAAGTGTCTCATTTCCTAATCTAATAGGAAGTCTAGTATGATAAAAACAATTAGGTTAAATATATTTGAATTTTTTTCAATTTTAATCTGATTTATATATATATATATATATATATATATATATATATATATATATATATATATATATATTTCATACTAGAATGTCGTGTTCCCAGTTTGGCACAGCTTTGCCACAGGAAATACGAAAGCGGTCGAAGACGTCCATCGTCTGGTCAGCTGAGAAGGAGGCTAGTTTTTGATTACGCAAAGGCTTCTATTATTTGGAAAAGAACAACCCGGTTTTCTTTACGTAATCAGTATGAAATTTATAATCACCTAAGGGACCTTCAACAATGAACAATAAAAAAATTGCATTTGCAAATGAAATAATTAATAAATGGGGCATCTATGAGTTGTATAGGAGACAAGTAGCGGCCTTCTGTCTACGACCAGGATGCCGCAGTATTCTCTGCTGTAGTAGAGGCTGTTTGATATTTACAAAAATAATATGACATGGAGGTAAAGAAATAAAGGAAAAGAATAGAATAAGAAGTCTGATAAACACTAAATATAGTCAAACAATTCTCACTAGCAAATTAAGGCTTATTTATAAACAGTATAACTTACATAAGTACTTTTCTAACTGTATGGTGCGATCAGATTTCAACCTGTCTTGTACTAGTTTCTTGGTTCACGTTTTTGTCACAAACTACAGTCATTGCTTTTCTCCTTCCTTCGAGACAATTTTTGCACCGTTCAACACCTTCATAACAATAACTTGCTGATTTACAGTATAGAACATAAATTACTTGAATTTTATAAATTAATAACTGTTGTCTACATGCTGGCAAGACAGCTCACTTTTATGGCTTAAAGACGACCTTCTTTACGCTTTCACATTACAAGCAGAAGTACATTAAAATCTGAAGATGTACAAAAGTTTTTTACTGTCAGCTTTTATTTAGATCGAAGCGGAACGTCAGTTCAGCTTCTGTTAAATTGTTTCCTTGACTGCGCAATCGATGTATTAGCGTTCGCGCTAGATGCGCATCTTTACAGTTACGTAAATTATATAAAACAAATGTATTTCAAAGAATAGGCCTCATCTCATAAGTTGGTCATTTAATATACAGATAGGTGAATGCCTTTCCAAGGGTACTCACAGCTTTCATACTAAAGAAATCCCAATATTATTACAGAGGCAAGGCCTGCATGCGCAGTAGCCAAGTCCAACTTCTCTATGGACGACCGTGACAATCAGTGGCGATCACGGAATAACAAACAACGTTCCGAGACGTACCGTCAACGGTCCGTCGGAGTACAAATTCGAGTTTGTGGCCCAATGGGAGGCGCCGGAGCTTGTAGCTCCCACGCTCTGTAGGATCATTGGATGACGTATTCGTAGACTGATTCGTTTCGTCGACTTGATCCTCAAGACAATCTCTACAACACTTAGAAATCTGTCGCAACATTTCTGGTACACCCTGTACAAAGCGTGTTTCTCCTAAGGAGACCTCAGGCACATTTTCTTTGGTGTATCGGCAGATATTAGTAATTTAGTTTTTGCAGTGGGTAGTTGGAGTCACCCTAGACAAACAATAAATGGCTCTAAGCACTATGGGACTTAACATCTGTGGTCATCAGTCTCGTAGAACTTAGAACTACTTAAACCTAACTAACCTAAGGACATCACACACAGCCATACCGGAGGCAGGATTCGAACCTGCGACCTTAGCGGTCACACGGTTCCAGACTGAAGCTCCTAGATCCACACCGGCCGGCAGACAAACACTGCTTAAAACAGTTTTCACGGGTCACCCACTGTCGACGGAAAGCGTGAGTTTGTTTCCCGTTACAGGCAAAGCGATTTTTAAAGAGGAATTTTGTGCGCTCAAGCGACAGAGCTGTCTCAGATTAGACTACAGCGATATTCGTTTTGTCTGTGTGTATTAACAGGGACAGTCAAACAGAGAGAGCGACGAGGGTTCCCACGACGACTTGCGTGCTGGCCTAGACGTGCTGGCCGCTTCAGTCACGCAGCGCCGGTGCTCAGTCGCTGCTGGAGTACCAGTTATTCTTAGTGTTCTACTGTCCCAGTTGATGCATACCGATAAAACGAGTAACGCTGTAAACTAATACTAGCCTGTTCTCCCCATAGAGCACATAAAACCCGCATTAAACACCATTTTGTTTCTATTAGGAGACCAACACACGCTCTCCGTCGACGTTGGACGTCACATGAAACAAGTGATGAGCAGTAATTGTTTGGACTGATTCCAGCTACACAATGCAGAAACGAAACTGCTAATACGTACCGCAACAGCAGAGAAAATGCGCCAGACAACTCTTACGAGAGACCCCCAGTTACATGTGAAATTAGTACCTTTTCATTCTTTCATAATTGTCCAAATGTTGTATTCCAGATATTGGTGATATTTCTTCTATGGGAATTAGGCTGTAGTCTAAGGTATAATTCCTTCCCTAACGTTTCCTAATTAAATGCTGGAGACATCGTCAATGGTTGTAACTACTCGGGAATCAGAACCAGTCTCAAACAAGCTCAGGAAACTTAGTTGTTTATACGTATCCAAGCAATTTTTGGTTCGTGACGTTGTCAGACCACTGCCTAAGTTTGCGGAATCAAGCTGACGTATGCTGGGGGTTGGGTTGTTTGGGGAAGGAGACCAGACAGCGAAGTCATCGGTGTCATTGGATTAGGCAAAGAAGGGGAAGGAAGTCGGCAGTGCCCTTTCAAAGGAACCATCCCGGCATTTGCCTGGAGTGATTGAGGGAAATCACGGAAAACCTAAATCAGGATGGTCGGACGCGGCATTGAACCGTCGTCCTCCCGAACGCGAGTCCAGTGTGACGTATGCTGCGGAAAATGGAATAGGGAAGAGGTGACACTCTTTGTCTCATTTAACAGTGAGGACCACAACATGTCGAATTTCAATCCCTCTTCATACTTTTTAAAGTTATGTTTGGCTTTTGAATTTTTATGGCTTCTCTGTACATGCTAGCGTAGAAATGATTAGACCTTGATGAAATCTTAGTATCAGAGAAAAGAATTTTGTGGTTTCCTAGACACAGTGCGTGATATGCTATTGCTGTTTTATCTGTGTTGCCCAGGCGACAATTTCTCTTGTGTTCCTTAAGGCGGGCATTGCTGTTCTTTTTGTAATTCCTGTTATATGCACTTGACCGAAAGTGAAAGGAATTCTGTGCAGGGTAAGTCAACTGTCCCTACCTATGGATTTTATGCAACCAGCAACGCCTTGAAGAACCATTCGATGGGATTTTCATACTCTCTCGCTCGCTATGCTCAAACTATTAGTCCTACAGAAAAAATGAACAAGACATTTTTGTAGGAAATGTAATGTAGTTAAATTTTATACTGGGTTACGCTGTTGCCGAAGGCCACGGTTTTCGATTTATTCAAGTAAAATGCCTTTAAAAGTTACTGTTCGATGTTTTTCTTGAACAACTTGAAAACTACAGCCTCCGGCGAAAACGTATCCCGGTAGAAAATTTAACTACATTAAATTTCCTACAAAAATGTCCAGTTCATTTTTTCTGCAAGACTAATGGGTTGCGCATATTAAGCAAGAGGATATGAAGATGCGGCGCGGAATGGCGGCGCGGTTTGACGCGTTATGTCACGGATTGCGCGGCCCCTCCCGCCAGACGTTCGTATCCTCCATCGGGTATGGAAGTGTGTGTTGATCTTAGCATAAGTTAGTTTAAGTAGTGTGTAAGTCTAGGGTGGAAAAGAAAATTGAGAATGCGCTAGGTGACGATCAGTTTGGCTTTAGGAAAAGTAAAGGACGAGAGAGGCAATTCTGACGTTACGGCAAATAATGGAAGCAAGGCTCAAGAAAAATCAAGACACTTTCATAGGGTTTGTCGACCTGGAAAAAGCGTTCGACAATATAAATTGGTGCAAGCTGTTCGAGATTCTGAAAAAAGTAGGGGTAAGCTATAGGGAGAGACGGGTCATATACAATATGTACAACAACCAAGAGGGAATAATAAGAGTGGACGATCAAGAACGAAGTGCTCGTATTAAGAAGGGTGTAAGACAAGGCTGTAGCCTTTCGCCCCTACTCTTCAATCTGTACATCGAGGAAGCAATGATGGAAATAAAAGAAAGGTTCAGGAGTGGAAACAAAATACAAGGTGAAAGGATATCAATGATACGATTCGCTGATGACATTGCTATCCTGAGTGAAAGTGAAGAAGAATTAAATGATCTGCTGAACGGAATGAACAGTCTAATGAGTACACAGTATGGTTTGAGAGTAAATCGGAGAAAGACGAAGGTAATGAGAAGTAGTAGAAATGAGAACAGCGAGAAACTTAACATCAGGATTGATAGTCACGAAGTCAATGAAGTTAAGGAATTCTGCTACCTAGGCAGTAAAATAGTCAATGACGGACGGAGCAAGGAGGACATCAAAAGCAGACTCGCTATGGCAAAAAAGGCATTTCTGGCCAAGAAAAGTCTATTAATATCAAATACCGGCCTTAATTTGAGGAAGAAATTTCTGAGGATGTACGTCTGGAGTATAGCATTGTATAGTAGTGAAACATGGACTGTGGGAAAACCGGAGCAGAAGAGAATAGAAGCATTTGAGATGTGGTGCTATAGACGAATGTTGAAAATTAGGTGGACTGATAAGATAAGGAATGAGGAGGTTCTACGCAGAAACGGAGAGGAAAGGAATCTGTAGAAAACACTGATAAGGAGAAGGGACATGATGATAGGACATCTGCTAAGACATGAGGGAATGACTTCCATGGTACTAGAGGGAGATGTAGAGGGCAAAAACTGTAGAGGAAGACAGAGATTGGAATACGACAAGCAAATAATTGAGGACGTAGATTGCAAGTGCTACTCTGAGATGAAGAGGTTAGCACAGGGGAGGAATTCGTGGCGGGCCGCATCAAACCAGTCAGTAGACTGATGACCAAAATAAAAAAAATGTCTAGGGACCTATAACCTCAGCAGTTTGGTCCCTTAGGAATTCACACACATTTGAACATTTGATAAGAAGAAATTGCACGTGCTATTTGAAGGCGTTGCGGGTTGCATAATACCCATAGGCTGGGGCAGGTTAATTACCTGTATACTCTCTCTGTGGCAAGCGGTCATCGTCGGTCCTTTGCAGTGTTCAAATGTTTGCTGACCCTTTTTGTTGCTTTAAACACTATATTAACACCATGTCTTCGAGCACTCTGTTGATGCAAGTTATGACAGTGTTTAACAGATAAAGAGGATTGAAATCAGACAAGTTGTGGGCATTAACGCTAAATAAAACCAATTGCTCCAACTCTTTCTCATTACAAATTTCATGGTATAGGCCATGGCAACTCTACGATTTTAAGCGCTCCCTACACGGTCAATAATGCAGAGTATTATTAACTAATGCACGATAATGTTGAGAGTCGCGAGCTACCATCCCAAAGATGTTCGGGCTCACATGTGATTCCTCTTTGTCGACATGTCTTCGCTCAAACTCGTCTAGGGGTTGAACCGCACGTGTCGCATTACACGCCCTAAATGAGACACTTGTGACCATTCGGTTAAATGGTCTGGCTGATGGCAAATTTGCGAAATCGTATGAAACAAAGTTAATGTAACTTATAATAACAGCAGTAATAACATCGGGAACTAAATTAACGACCCATAAATGATGTAGGCCACACAGTTGCGATGTGGTTACAATAATGTTTATTCGGAAAGAAAACTGATAGCGAAAGTGGTCGTATTTAGAATTGCTATTACACTCGAACGCATATCCATTTGAAACAGTTCGATCATTCACAACTCCAATACTCCACCTCGATATTTACATGAAAAGTTAAGCGTTCACACCAGGTGCGTGGCTACTCACTGCTCAGAGACTAAGTGTCGTGACACGACACAACGCGAAATTTTCTAAGTTGTTTCACTTCCTAGCTGCCTAAAGACCGACTGTCCGTTTTCGCGTCTCAATCCGAACTGTACCCTTTGGTGTCTAGACCAGCACTCAACTGTCCGCTTTCGCGTCTGCACCAACACTGTCCCATTGGCCGTCCCCGTCCACGTTTCCCGCGCTGCGAATATCCTCGCTGAACTGACTAGCGCAGTTCCCTTTCCTGAAGCCGCCCATCAGATTGGCTACAGCTTATTCTATATTATTTTACATTTTAAAATATTTAACTAATCAAAGCTTGACCACTTCCACATTCTAAATAAAGTATCAATAATTTTCATTACATAATAAACGTTAAATTATATCGAGTGAGGTGGCGCAGAGGTTAACACACTGGACTCGCATTCGGGAGGACGACGGTTCAATTCCACGTCCAGCCATCTTGATTTAGGTTTTCTGTGATTTCCCTAAATCGCTCCATGCAAGTGTCGGGATGGTTCCTTTGATAGGGCACGCCGACTTCCTTCCCCATCCTTCCCTAAGCCGATGAGACCGATGAACCCGTTGTTTGGTCTCCTCCCCCAAACAACCCAACCCTTTTACATAAAACCAATACAATTTTCATCTTAGCTTTGAATGTCACGGTCAGTAGCCTTGCACCAATGTGTTCTCTGATAAATAAATAAAGAACAAAAATAGCTATTATGCACGAAACTTTACAACAAACCTCGGGCATGGATGTGTGTGATGTCCTTATGTTAGTTAGGTTTAAGTAGTTCTAAGTTCTAGGGGACTGATGACCACAGATGTTAAGTCCCATATTGCTCAGAGCCATTTACAACAAAAATTCTGTTGCCTAATGATTCAATAAGGTGTCATGCTGTCATCGTTAAATGTGTTTTGTGTGGAAGAAATGATGATCTGATGCTTACCTGAAAATACTGATAATTTAAATTTACTGTATCTTTTAAACAAATAAGGTTACAGAGTTGATATTTACAACATTTGCCATTTTAATGAGGCGCTTCTATATGAAATGTCGATCGTTAAGATCGACCAAAGCGTTCCGATTTTGTCATTCAGGTCTTTGTCACAAAACTTGTTAATTTCACTTTAACAGTAAATTCCAAACTATTTTAGATATGATCAGTACTCTAGTTTTATTGGGATCACCATGAAATTTTGTGAAGGATGGTACATTAAAATTACTGTGGCTTCATTCCCTGTACTACTACAGAATTATGTAGTTTTCATAAATGTTTCCCTTTATGGCCGATCTTTAGGTCCACCATATTTAACACTGCTACGTCTCCTTGGATATAGACGGACTGTACTGGGTTTCCCGCAGAGTACAGGGCAATGGACGCCTGTGAGTGTCCCCATCTCGAGGTGAATCTGCGCTCTTTGTGGCACGCTGTCCTGGACGACAGGGTTCGTTTCACAATTCCTGAAGGCTGACTCTTGCGGCCATGTACTTAAGTGAGAGTGAAATGCTCGTTAACTCACAACGTGTAGGGATGAGATTCAGAAGTTGAGCACTGTGAGCGTACAAGCTGTAGCGGCAGTTTAGAGCGGCAATTTCCCTCCGCAGAACACGTGGCTGGCGGTTGCTATGGGGCCGTGGGGAGCGGCTAGGCTTGGAAATACCTGAGCGCTAGGCATGGGAGCGTGTGGCCGTGTTTGCACCCTTGGAGGAATTTATATGCCAGAGAAAAATTGATAAAAACAGAACTAAGAGGAGATGGAGGTTCGAGTTGGCACTCATGGACAGAAAATTACGTAAAGCTAAATTACCTAGATGCGCCACAAAAATAGATAATAGTTTAAAAGTTATTGTTGTCTTAAAAATTGTAAATTTATGAAAGTTCAAAAGCTAATAGCTCGGCAATACTTTGGCAGATTAATATGAACAAAGTGTTTAGGGATACGGCTAGTACAGCTGCATCGAAGAATCATAGCCGATTTAGCAGAATATGTACCGTTTTTGAATGAGAGGTCGGAATATGGGACTAGACAGAGAGAAACTGTGGTTTTGGTAATAAATAAATTTAAAGAGACGAAACTAGCTGCAGCATTCTAAAGTTTAAAGATGTAGGTCAGTAATTAAGTAAGTAATTTTATTTGTTTATTTATTTTAAGTATCAGAAATCTGGGAAAAGCAAAATCACGCCACAGCAACTTAATTTGCGAAAAAAGAGTGGCAGATACAAAAAGTTGGAGTTTTAAGTTGTTATTGTCTGGAAAATTTCCATATTTTTCAATGTGTTGTTGTTGTGGTCTTCAGTCCTGAGACTGGTTTGATGCAGTTCTCCATGCTACTCTATCCTGTGCAAGTTTCTTTATCTCCCAGTACCTACTGCAACCTACATCTTTCAGAATCTACTTAGTGTATTCATCTCTTGGTCTCCCTCTACGATTTTTACCCTCCACTCTGCCCCCCAGTACTAAATTGGTGATCCCTTGATGGCTCAGAACATGTCCTACCAACCGATCCCTTCATCTAGTCAAGTTGTGCCACAAACCTCCCTTCTCCCAATCCTATTCAATACCTACTCATTAGTTATATGATCTACCCATCTAATCTTCAGCATTCTTCTGTAGCACCACATTTCGAAAGCTTTTATTGTCTTCTTGTCCAAACTAAGTATCGTCCATGTTTCACTTCCATACATGGCTACACTCCATACAAATACTTTCAGAAACGACTTCCTGACATTTAAATCTATACTCGATGTTAATAAATTGCTCTTCTTCAGAAACGCTTTCCTTGCCATTGCCAGTCTACATTTTATATCCCTTCTACTTCGACCATCATCAGTTATTTTGCTCCCCAAATAGCAAAACTCTTTTACTACTTTAAATGTCTCACTTCCTAATCTAATTCCCTCAGCACCACCCGATTTTATTCGACTACATTCCATTATCCTCGTTTATAAGGTAGTCATAGGTTGCAAAACGCTCCTTTTTGGCTCAAAAACGGCGCGTATCAGTTGGGTAGGGCATCATCTGGTTATCGATACTCTTTCATTTCTCATTGAAGTCTGTATAAGTAAATGACTTAAGTGGTTTTAAATTGATGACTCGTGCCTTTGATTTCACTTGGCATGAGACGATCGTCGAATTTAAAATCATTAAAATCATTAAAGTATCGACTTTAGTGAGAAGTGAAACAAAAACGAGTACCTGACGATGCCCTATCCGGGTGAAACGCGTCGTTTTTGAGCCAATAAACAGCAGTATGCAACTTAGGACTGTCTCTTAATATTAATCGCAATAGAAGATCGCTGCACCGCCGCGCCACAGTGGACTGGAAAAATTGGTACTCTTGACAATGGCCTCGGCACTCGGCATGTTACACAAACCAAGGAGCTTAGGTTAGGTTATATTTGTTGTGCGGAAAATGAATTCAAAGCAAGACGTAAAAGCGTTATTTTTAGAGCGCTTCGAAATTCATAAATCATTGCCAGCACTGTGGGATGTTAGGGTAAATTAGAATAAAAACAGAACTGTTTAGAATGATGAATCGATATTAGGAGGATGGTGTACCAGTTTCTTTGGCTCTTCAGTGCATAAGCGCTCGTGTAGTGGAACTGTGTCCCTCATTGCGTTATTTTTTTGTTGATGAATACTTAGGCTTCCACAGTAATTTACTCCGTGGGGGGGGGGGGGGTGAGAGGGGGGAGAGGGGCGGGCAAGTGCCCGTTTATGGCGACACCAATGAATGAGTAGAACCATTTTCAGTAACACAGTACATCAGCACACAACAAGTTTCGAAAAGCTTTTTTTCTTTCAACCTCAATTCTTGAGCAAGTTTTCGTGAGTGATTTTTGATTCTCCTCGAACCAGTTTTTCAGTCCACTTTTTTTCTGGTTGTAACTAAGCACAGGAATTATCACATCAGCAGCGTTTCTGTCGCCCGACATTTCGTATCACAGCAGTCTAGGCAAAACGTCAATAATACTGCGCAGTATTATTAACCATCTTAGACAGCAATCTAATGACGGCAAGAACCGACCGTTTCTTGGACAGGTGTAAACAGTTTGGCCTGCTGAGCTTGTTTGCGCCTGTAGCAATCGTAGTAGGTTCTGATGGTATATCCAACATTAGAAGACGAATCGTTAGGCCGATAATTATATCTTAGATCAGAGCATTATGCCCATAAATGTGAAATAACCTATATGGCAAATGCTGGCTTTCCCAGCTGTGAAAGCCGACATTCCACGAGTAGTATTTGGTTTCCCTTTTCCTGACAGGTTTGAAGATGGTCATTATGACCCAAAGTCGACAGTCTAACGACAGTTGAAGAAAAAAATGGTCCAAATGGCTCTGAGCACTATGGGACTTAACATCTTAGGTCATCAGTCCCCTAGAACTTAGATCTACTTGAATCTAACCAACCTAAGGACATCTCACATATCCATGCCCGAGGCAGGATGCGAACCTGCGACCGTAGCAGTCCCGCGGTTCCGGACTGAAGCGCCTAGAACCGCACGGCCACCGCGGCTGGCCGACAGTGGTCATGCTAAAGGGGCTAAGTACTGGTTTTGTATATACTGAGTTTTCTACTTCGTTAGGTGGATTGTTAACAGGGTTTTTACATATCAGTTAGACTCTAACATACCTCCACTTCTTCTAATGGCTATTGATGGTGGAGACTTGCCTTGAGTACGTACAAGTGATAATTGGCGCAATGGATATTTTAACGCTAATGAAGTCGCCCTGAAACTTATACATCCCCCCAGTAGGAGTAGATTATTTTCATAATTATCTAAATTGTCATGTGATAACCTACCCGTTTCCTAATCTTATCCTGTGGATAAGACAGAATGTGAGGATAAGCCGACAAAATCTAGTCCCCCTTTTAACAAATAAGTTATAAAATGTACACAAGAGACAAGATTAATTGCTACCTGAAAATACTATCTACTAAAGGATAAATGCAATGATTTTAACACATTTATTCATCATAAAAACAATTTAAAGAAA
This sequence comes from Schistocerca gregaria, assembly GCF_023897955.1. NCBI lineage: Eukaryota > Metazoa > Arthropoda > Insecta > Orthoptera > Acrididae > Schistocerca > Schistocerca gregaria. Next base: position 500,732,973 of record NC_064926.1, on the reverse strand, counting down.
TAAAATAAAGATCACAAATTTCAGGTTCTCTCTGTATTAATACTGGCCCTTAAACTGTCTGCCTTGCCCTACAATGTACTCGCGATCTGTGATTAGGCGCGGAGTAACTGACATCCCCCGTTGTACTAATACAGCAAGAAGGAACTACTATCTCAATGAGCAGTGTGAAACCTCAGTGCAGAACGGAGTAGAACACGTGATTCCCCAACGTAGATTCACTTTCCTACACGCCGGTGCATAAGCAAGATCACCGTAATGATCAGAAGCTATAATCGCAGAACTTCTCGCCTCAACGAGATAATAGCAAACCTGTACTTCACCAAAATCACAGCAGAAGACGTCCGTCTATTGCCGTAGACATCCAATACGACTCTCCTGCTCCTAGACCCCGCAACGACTACTCTTTTTTTCTGCTCTGTTTGGTGCTCAAAGTCTTTTCTCCCCCTTAAATTTGGGTGGCGAATCATCTTTCCGGATGGTGCTCGTTTCTTAACGCCGACCAATCGCAATTAAGAATCCAGATGGAAGTTTCTGAAAGTTATTTCTGTATCCGTAGGAAAGTACACTAATACCTGCTGCGATGTGGTTTTGGTTGACCAGGCCGTTTTCTCATGCCTACATGCCGGTCACGTGTTCCTGTTCGTTTTGCAGGTGGCCCAGAACACGGGGGGAGGGGGGGGGGAGGGTGTCCAGGGATTAGCGGCAGGAAGCGGCTGTGACGTCCTATTGTCGAAAGGAATGTGTGAGCTTCCTGTGTCCTTCCGTTCCACTACGAATTTCACAGCTCTGCTTGTTCCCCAGTTATCCAACATGCAGACATTATACAATAAATTAAGTGTACTAGACAATATCAGTTACATACATATTTTTTTAATGAACTAGCACAAACCTTTTTTTTCTATCATTGAAGGGGTTACTTATGTCTTACTGCATATAAACGCGGTTTGTAAGTTGTAAAATAACGCCACTTTACTAGGCTATCTCCAATGATGGCTGATGTATTCGTAGGCACTATGAAGGCCAGTATATGGTATGAGAGGTAACTCCTGAGAGTTGTTCGCGCTAACGTGCAGAGTTTTTCTGTTTTATAGCCAATCTCATGCGTATCTTCATTGCCGATACAATGAATAGTGATATCAGTATGAATAATTCATCAAAGTGAAGTAACAGAGAAACTGGTAACAATAAAAGAAATTATGAGCAAAAGCGAGGAAGCACTTTGTACCTGGTGACGTGATGATCACGACAGCAACTGCTCGCAAGAAGCAACCATTTAAAGCTGTTTGTATGAAATGCAGTTATCTTATGGACTTTCAGCGAGCAGGTGATACGATCATTAACACAACTAAGGTTAACGTAATTCTGCCGCTGGGTTTAAAATCACCACGCCTAAGGTAATTCAGATTAAAAAGGCATGTGGCGAAACAGAAAAATCGGAAGTGCTGGGAAAAATAGGTCGAGGATGTGAAGATTTCAAAACGATCACATTCAATGAGTTCAGTGCTGCAAAAGCATTGTATTCAGGGAAGGAAAAAAATGGTTCAAATGGCTCTGAGCACTATGCGACTCAACTTCTGAGGTCATCAGTCGCCTAGAACTACTTAAACCTAACTATCCTAAGGACATCACACACACCCATGCCCGAGGCAGGATTCGAACCCGCGACCGTAGCGGTCGCGCGGTTCCAGACTGTAGCGCCTAGAACCGCTCGGCCACCCGGCCGGCTGCCAGGGGAGGAAACAGACCTGACAAGTATGTGGAACACCCATCTGAGTTGCATAGACAGTTTTACTGTGAACTGTGCCAAGACTAAAGAGCGAAAAGTTACTAGATCTAGAAATATTACGAAACTTATTTGGTGGACTTTTCAGTGCAAATGTATTTAGAAAAGTTAACGTTTATTTGTTATCCTTGGATGACACTTTCCTTGCTTTCCTAAAATGAATGAGCAGGTGTTATTCGAATAACTTCATTTATTTTTATCTTTTTCAAGCCCCGGTAGCATGAAAACCTTTCAGTTCTTGCGACGATCGACTGGACTTGACGAAACAAATTCTGTACTTTCTGGAAATCCGCGTTAATTTGCGACTGTGTCGCAGCTTTTAAGAACAAAAATAAGGCATGTTCATCATCGTTTAGTACGTCAAGGGAGCCGTTACGCCACAGCTTTGAGCCGGTGGATCCCCCTGCATTATGACGTGGAACGTTTGCCAGAGGTCCCCGTCGCCGCCTTGACCGCCCCACGCAGGCGAGTGTTCCAGAGGCGCCGGCCTAACAGGTGTGCCCCGGCCTCCGGCTCCACCCACGCCGCCGCTTTTGGCTGCCGCTTATCTCGTCGCGCGTCCTCATTACGCCAGGAGGAGTCCCCCCTCCCCCGCCCTCCCACCCCCCTCTTATCTGCAAAGCTAACGAGCGGCGCTCCGGCCTCTGCCTCAACTGCTGCGTCTGCGCGTGCCTTTGCGGAAACAGCCGCTCCGCCTCCACCGAGGGCACCCACTTAGCAGCCACTCCGATTCCACGCCGCCAACTCTTCTCAGCCACGCACGTCACACTCACTTTACTCGTTACGTGGTTCCTATCACTCCTCTCTCAACGTTATGAGGAAGTCTGCGACTGGTTTACACAGAGGTGACGAAAGATGGAATAGGGATATACACATATTATGTAACACCCCAGCCGTCACTTATCTGGTATTGGCGTGTGTTCACCCCAGCTAATTGACTAACAGATCAACAGAGAGTGCGAAACTGCAACAATATCGGATAACGCAAAGAAAGTAATAAGGCCCTGTGACTCCTGATTGAACTGTGGTGGCAGTGTTGACATTAATTGATTCAAAATTTATAACTTTTAATTAAAAAGGGGTGCACATTTATGTTTAAAATTCAGCTATTGAACACAAGACGCAAATATTCAACATAAAATTAATTAAGAAAGTGACTTGGGGTTTCAGCTACTTGATTGAAAACAGATGCTGTCGATTAGCACAAATTTATTTTAACTCACGACCTTCAATCATCACACTACATGACTCTCTTAACGGGCAGTGGTAATAAATAGCGTTTATGTGGAGTAAAGCGCGATGAATCAAAATTAATTCCTACCGACTGATCCAGGCGTAATACGAAGTGCGAGAAGAATTCCCCAATACACGGCCCATGAAATTTTCGCGAAAACTTTGCCGACGTGATCCAACAAATTAACCAGCGGCCGGAGTGGGCGCCATATCACCGTATTCAGCGTGGCGGGACGTCGTCGTTATGCGGACGTCGGCCATCCTCGTGGTGCTGCAAGGCTGCGCTCGTCTATTCACTTCTAGCTATCTTTCTCAGTACATAGCTGAACGAAAACTTTCTATCTCCAAGCTCAATCGTCCCGTTTGATAAGTCCTAATGTACACAGATGCTCACTGTCTCTCAGGCAAGCTGAGTAAAGAACGCCACGTCCGCACTCTAGGCATGCTGTAAACGGAAGACCCCTACGGAGACTTCTGCCAGTCAGCTCTTCGCCTCAGTTTCCCCTCCAGCAAAATCACTTACGCCTACTGCAGCGCAAGTCGCGTTAATTATGCGTCACTTCCCAGCGCCGACCTCTGCCTGCTCTGGGAAGTGAACAAATTCCCACAAAATTTCCCTTCCTCTCAACTTCCGCTATTTGGCTCCTCCCAGGCCACCCATCGCGGTTAGCATCTGCATAAAACACCAATTTTTCAGAAATTCTGACTCCCAGGTGAGTACTTCAAATTCCTCGGTCCTAAGATCCCATCGGAGGCCGGCGTATTTCATTCAGTCGCTCTTCACCTGATGTACTTCAGACTCTGTGGACCGTGAATTCTGCATGAAGTTGCTATAGTCACGAACACGCATGTTTCTGCCCCTGTTGGCCGCTCCACCGTAGCTTTGGGCGGCTTTCTCGTATGTTTCACTGAAAACAGAACAACAGACATTTATCAACAGGCATACAAGTTCTCCGTATGCTTCCCGGTACACCAGCATGGGGTCAACCATCCACTCACTGTCACTCATCTTAAGGCAGATGGAGGCTGCACCCCGTTACCGCTTTCTCAGAGTTTGACCAACCTTAGCTGCTTACTGTCGCTTTCCTTCACGCGCCATCACCCGGCCGCGGTCAACTCTGAATACTTCCTTGGGACAAACTAGCCTCCAGTAAATCGATGCGTTTCCAAAAAGTTTTCACGTTGCATGAATTACTTTAAACCATCACCCAACATTAATTATTCCAATACGTCCATACTATACCCTCTACAAAATGAATTGTGCCTCCTCAGTCATTTTTGTCCAGCCCTACTGTTCGCTCATGAGTTCGGTGATCTTTAATGACTTCATGTAAGGAGCATAGTTCTTGCCATTTTACAATACAGATGGGCTGTAGTATCGTGTGCACAAGGTATAAAAGGGCAGTACATAGGAGGATCTGTCATTTACACTCAGGTGAGTCACTTGGAAAGGTTACCAACGTGACTTTGGCCGCACAGATGCAATTAACACAGTTAGACGCATGGCGCATTCCGTTTTGGAAATCGTTAGGTATTTACTATTCCGAGATTCACAGTGTCAAATGTTACTGACAATACCACATTTCAGGGATTACCTCTCACCACGGACAACTCAGTGGCCGACGGGCTTCACCTAACGACCGAGAGCAGGGGCATTTGCGAAGACTTGTCAGTGCTAGTAGACAAGCAACACCGTGTCAAATGACAGTAGAAATAATTACGGGACGTACGAGGAACGTCTCCGTTAGGACAGTGCGGCGAAATTTGGTGTTATTGGGCTAAGGCAGCAGACAACCGATGCGATTGTCTCTGCTAACAGCACGACATCGCCTCTCCTAGGCTTGTGACTATTTGAAAACCGTGGCCTTCTCCGATGAGTCCCCATTTCAGTTGGTAAGAGCTGATTGTAGGACCCGAGTGGCGCAGACCCCATGAAGCCGTGGTCCCTAGTTGACGACAAGGCACTGTGCTAGTGGTGGTGGCTCCATTATGTTGTGCTCTGTGTTTACATAGACCATCTGAACCGATAATTAACTATAAATGGTTATGTTCGGCTGTTTGGAGACCATTTGCAGACATTCGTGGACTTCGAGTTCCCAAACGACGATGTCATCTTACCAGGTCACAATTATTTGCGATTGGTTTGAAAAACATTCTGTACATTTCGAGCGAAGGATTTGACCACCAAAACTGCCCTGCATGAATCCCATCCAACATTTATAGGACATAATCGAGAGGTCAGTTCGTGTACAAAACCCTGCATCGTCAACACTTTCGCAGTTATGGATGGATATAGAGGCAGCATGGCTCTATATTTCTGAAGGGGACTTCCAAGTAAATGTTGAGTCCATGCCACGTCGACTTACTGCACCACGTCAGGAAAAGCAGATCCGACTCGATTTCAGGATGTCTCGCATGACTTTTGTCATCTTGGTGTATAGAGAATGTCACAGATGAAATTCACTCGGATGATATTTTGACATATAAGAATTTGATGAAGCTCTTTCAAGAATCAGAAACAGGAAGGCGACCGAAAAGCATAGAATAAATGCTGAGCTTATAAAATATATCGTTAACTTCATAAAATGAAGAATGCTTCATCACCCTAATATGTGCCGGAAAAATGGACCTAAGCCAAGTGCATGGAGAAGCGCAATTAGTATTGCGCATTAAAAAAAGGGAAACGCAAGAACTGTGGTAAGCATAGAAGGATAAATTAGGTATACAGATAAAATTAAGAATGCTTCATCACCCTAATATGTGCCGGAAAAATGGACCTAAGCCAAATGCATGGAGAAGCGCAATTAGTATTGCGCTTTAAAAAAAAGGAAAACGGAAGAACTGTGATAAGTATACAAGGATAAATTAGGTATATAGAGCCTGTAAGATATATTCTAGAATCATTGTCAAGACTACAGGCTTTTAGAAGAACAAAATTGTTTCAGGAAAGAGAGATCATGTAGTGATAATGTTAACAGAGAAAAGGCTTGAATTTAGTATAGAAACTTATATGGCTTTAATAGATTACGTAAAAGCCTTCGATAGCGAAAATAGGAAAATACGAAGGAGCATACTACAGGACTACACTGTACTAAACACACCATAAAATTTCAGAAAGATATGAGAAATAATGATTAAAACAAGTGCAAGAATTTCAGGTATGATACTTGCTGTAATGTATCCTGATCAGAAAGGAAAGATTTTGAAATTTAGAATTAAATGCTGATGTTGCATTCTTCCGAATGCTAATCATTCCGAAGTCGGGAAATAGAATACGGAAAGCATACGCACAGAATAATATTGTCAGTGCTGAATTACATGTACTGCCGCCGGCCTTTGTGACCGAGCGGTTCTAGGCGCTTCACTTTGGAACTGGGCGACCTCTACGGTCTCAGGTTCGAATTCTGCCTCGGGCATGGATGTGTTTGATGTCCTTAGGGTAGTTAGGTTTAAGTAGTTCTAAGTTCTAGGGGACTGATGACATCAGATGTTAAATCCCATAGTGCTCAGAGCCATTTGAACCATACATTACTGCCGATGGTCAGTCTAAATTAATTTAGTTGCCTGAGTTAATAGTCGTCAGGCTCAGAATCTTTGTTGGCGAGCAGTAAAATATGGTGACGACGGACCACGACTGTATGAAATATAATTTTCGTCACACGGGGAAGCATGTATCGTTAAAGAAATTCAGCCTACAGGGTTCGACTTTTCTATACCGCGCAAAGCTTCGCATAACGGTTTGCGGATATTGCGCATATCAACATGTCACCAAACTGATCTCCTTCCGACGTAATCAGCGCTGAAACATAATAAAACTCTTTTGTCATTACCGAAATGTAGTAGTATCATTTCTGATAAATGTAAAATAGACTGAAGCAAAATTTCGAGTTATTATTTCAAATACACTCCGAACAAATAACATGAGATGCGTACACTCTCGAAAGCAGAAGAAGAAGACAGATATGAGGCTATTCGTGCCTCTTTTATTTTGCAAGATGATCATCGTAAATAGCAGCAACGATGGCTGTGGAAATATGGTATTGGTATTGTACAAATTTATAATGTACCATACATAAGTTGCTCCCACTGGGCAAAGTAAACAATATGAAACCGCAATTAATAAAAAGGAGTTGAGCGAATCAAATCAAAAACTGAACAAGCTAACAGTCGCCTTTATTTAGGAAATCAAATGAGTTATAAGCATAATGGTGAAACCTTCCTGTCTCCTCTATATCTCTTTTGTTACACAAACTTCCCTTCTACAGTAACCTATGAAGCCTTCCCTTAGGATTTATATCTCTTGCTTAATAATAACAAATGAAATCTTCCCTTTGAAATTAATTCTCTTTGTCAATAATAATAAGTGCAACCTTCGCATACAAATTTAAATGCTGCTGATTAAAAATGATCTGCTTATTATTTCGACGAAACAGAACGTGTCATCGTGTCGGCCCTCAGTCGTTATCTGCAATAACCCAAAACTGTTCCTTACCTTTTTCACTGTTACTGGATCGCCATCTGACTGCTACATCGAACTGCGACATGAATATGCTTACTCTGTTTTGCTGTACTCTATTAGCTGCTGGTGGGCTGTCATAAAAAGTGGCTGTATTTATTACCAAAGCTGACATTCTTTAATAGGCAAGCTGACGTCATTCTTTAATTAATTTGACTGAAGTTACGTAATTCATAGTTACACTTTTTCTTGACAACAATAAAATTTTGCAAAGTTTTACGTTGATGGTTTTTGGGATGGATTATGTTCTGAAAACGATTCTTCAAATATTTACTTTTCGTAATGAAATGATTTTACAAACGTTCAAATGAGACTTACTTTTTACAATAATCTTACAACTAGCATTGCGCCAAAAAAAGAATCAATAATATTTGTTACTCTTATGATAATAGTTAGCTGATGTCTTTGTACATCCGTTTATAATCTCTTGTAAGTCATATCTGGTGGCTGGCAGGCACACCGCTCCTCTCAACCTCTCGCTTCAGACCTGCTACCGACTCGCTTCACATCTCGCTTACTACTGACTTCCTACGAACGCTAAAGTGCGGTCTCTCCCGCCAACAATGCTTTCTGGTGCAGACAGTCCCTGCTACCATTACAAAATGTATCAATGCGCGGTCTTTCCCGTTCTTTTCTTAAAATGTATCCATACGCGGTCTCTCCCGCCCTTTTCAAAATTATATCAATGTGTGGTCTCTCCCGCCAACAATACTTTGTTGCAGACATTCCCTGCTTCCACAATTATTTCCAAAGTGACAAATATTAATTATTCCTACTTAATCCTATTAATAAAATATAAACATATTTCATAAATTGTGGTTTGATAATAGACAACAGAAATATACACGTCTTACAATGGATACGTAGACAGCAAATTTCATCAGTTCCATTATACTTTGGCACTATTAAGATAACCGTAAAGAACGGAGATAGTAAGGAAATAAAAGGAAACAAAAACTGTTTTATAGTACTATGGATGTTACATCTATGCTGTTGTTGTTGTTGTGGTCTTCAGTCCTGAGAATAGTTTGATGCAGCTCTCCATGCTACTCCATCTTGTGCAAGCTTCTTCATCTCACAGTACCTGCTGCAACCTACATCCTTCTGAATCTGCTTAGTGTATTCATCTCTTGGTCTCCCTCTACGATTTTTACCCTCCACGCTGCCCTCCAATACTAAATTGGTGATCCCTTGATGCCTCAGAACATGTCCTACCAACCGATCCCTTCTTCTGGTCAAGTTGTGCCACAAACTTCTCTTCTCCCCAATTCTGTTCAATACTTCATCATTAGTTATGTGATCTACCCATCTAATCTTCAGCATTCTTCTGTAGCACCACATTTCGAAAGCTTCTATTCTCTTCTTGTACAAATTATTTATCGTCCATGTTTCACTTCCATACATGGCTACACTCCATACAAAATACTTTCAGAAATGACTTCCTGACACTTAAATCTATATTCGATGTTAACAAATTTCTCTTCTTCAGAAACGCTTTCCTTGCCATTGCCAGTCTACATTTTATATCCTCTCTACTTCGACCATCATCAGTTATTCTGCTCCCCAAATAGCAAAACTCCTTCACTACTTTAAGTGTCTCATTGCCTAATCTAATTCCCTCAGCATCACCCGACTTAATTCGACTACATTCCATTATCCTCGTTACACCTTCCTTTCAAGACACTGTCCATTCCGTTCAACCGCTCTTCCAAGTCCTTTGCTGTCTCTGACAGAATTACAATGTCTTCGGTGAACCTCAAAGTTTTTATTTCTTCTCCTTGGATTTTAATACCTACTACGATTTGTTCTCTTGTTTCCTTTATTGCTTGCTCAATATACAGATTGAATAACATCGGGGAAAGGCTACAACCCTGTCTCGCTCCCTTCCCAACCACTGCTTCCCTTTCATACCCCTCGACGCTTATAACTGCCATCTGCTTTCTACACAAATAGTAAATAGCCTTTCGCTCCCTGTATTTTACCCCTGCCACCTTTAGAATTTGAAAGAGTATTCCAGTCAACATTGTCAAAAGCTTTCACTAAGTCTACAAATGCTAGAAACGTAGGTTAGCCTTTCCTTAATCTTTCTTCTAAGATAAGTCGTAAAGTCAGTATTGCCTCACGTGTTCCAGTATTTCTACGGAATCCAAACTGATCTTCCCCGAGGTCGGCTTCTACTAGTTTTTCCATTCGTCTTTAAAGAATTCGTGTTAGTATTTTGCAGCTGTGATTTATTAAACTGATAGTTCGGTAATTTTCACGTCTGTCAACACCTGCTTCCTTTGGGATTCGAATTATAGGACTGAAACCTGGGTTCTCCCAAAGAGGGATAAGATCAAAATATAGGCAGCGGAAATGGGGTTTCTAAGAAAAGTGAGAGGTTGCACACATCAAGGTCGGATTAGAAATGTACTAGTTAGAGAACTTACGGTTGTAGGGATAAACAACACAATAAGGAAATACAGGAACAGGTGGAAAGAGCATGTGAGTAGAATTCCGGAAGAAAGACTGGCGAAACAATTGTTAAGATTCAGGCCGAGAGGTGTCCTGGTAGACACAAATTGAGATGTGACCTTTGATGACAGAACAGGCAGTTAGTGTGAAACGTGGAAGAGAAGACGACCGTGACTGTGAATGGTACTATTAGAAGAGCAAAGGGAAGAAAAGAAACGATAATAAAATTGCATTTGTAATGTATGGAAGCGAAATCTGGATAGCAACAAAAAGGGTGACACCAGGAATCCAGAGTGCGAAAACATTTCTCATACATGTATCTCAGTACAAAAGACAAGATATAAGCGAAATTCAGAATTATTGACTCTTTGGTACTCGGAACATTGAGTTTCCTAGCGATTTTCTAAATGGGATGTCCCCGTCTAGTTCCAACCACCGTTCTGCGTTCAAAAACCGTTAATTCGCCTCGTGCTGCCATAATAAGGTCGGAAACTTTTTCACATGAATCACCTGAGTACAAATAACGGGTCCGGCAATGCATCTACAGCTACATATACATCCATATTCCGCAAGATACCTGACGGTGGTACCTTGAGTACATGTATCGGTTCTCCCTTCTATTTAAGTCTCATATTGTTCGTGGAAAGAAAGATTGTCGGTATACCTCTGTGTGGGCTTTAATCTCTCTGATTTTATCCTCATGGTCTCTTCGCGAGATATACGTAGGTGGGAACAATATACTGCTTGACTCCTCGGTAAAGGTATGTTCTTCAAACTTCAACAAAAGACCGTACCGAGCTACGAGCTACTGAGAATCTTTCTTGCAGAGTCTTCCTCTGGAGTTTATCTATCATCTCCGTAAAGCTTTCACGATTACTAAATGATCCTGTAACGAAACGTGCTTCTCTCCGTTGGATCTTCTCTATCTCTTCTATCAAGCCTATCAGGTACAGATCCCACACCGGTGACCAGTATTCAAGCAGTGGGCGAACAAGTGTACTGTAACCTACTTCCTTTGTTTTCGGACTGCATTTGCTTAGGATTCTTCCAATGAATCTCCATCTGGCATCTGCTTTACCGACGATTAATTTTATATGGTCATTCCATTTTAAATCACTCCTAATGCCTACTCTCAGATAATTTATGGAATTAACTGCTTCCAGTTGCTGACCTGCTATATTGTAGCTAAATGATAAGGGATCTTTCTTTTTATGTATTCGCGGCACATTAAACTTGTCGACGTTGAGATTCAATTGCCATTCCCTGCACCATGCGTCTATTCGTTGCAGATCCTCCTGCATTTCAGTATAATTTTCCATTATTACAACCTCTCGATATGCTACAGTATCATCCGCAAAAAGCCTCAGTGAACTCCCAATGTTATCATTTATATATATTGTGAATAGCAACGGTCCTACGACACTACCCTGCGGCACACCTGAAATCACTCTTACTTCGGACGACTTCTCTACGTTGAGAGTTACATGCTGCGTTCTGTTATCTAGGAACTCTTCAATCCAGTCACAAAATTGTTCTGATAGCCCATATGCTCTTACTTTGTTCATTAAACGACTGTGAGGAACTGTATCAAACGCCTTGCGGAAGTCGGAAAACACGGCATCTACCTGGGAACCCGTGTCTGTGGCCCTCCGAGTCTCGTGGACGAATAGCGCTAGCTGGGTTTCACACGTTCGTATTTTTCGAAACCCACGCTGATTCCTACAGAGTAGATTTCTAGTCTCCAGAAAAGTCATTATACTCGAACGTAATTCGTGTTCCAAAATTCTACAACTGATTGACGTTAGAGATATAGGTCTATAGTTCTGCACATCTGTTCGACGTCCCCTCTTGAACACGGGAATGACCTGTGCCCTTTTCCAATCTTTCGAACGCTATGCACTTCTAGAGACCTACGGTACACCGCTGCAAGAAGGGGGGCAAGTTCCTTAGAGTACTCTGTGTAAAATCGAACTGGTATCCCATCAGGACCAGCGGCCTTTCCTCTTTTGAGCGATTTTAATTGTTTCTCTATCCCTCTGTCGTCTATTTCGATATCTACCATTTTGTCATCTGTGCGACAATATAGAGAAGGAACTACAGTGCAGTCTTCCTCTGTGAAACAGCTTTGGAGAAAGACATTCAGAATTTCGGCCTTTAGTCTGTCATCCTCTTTTTCAGTACCATTCTGGTAATAGAGTGTCTGTACATTTTGTTTTGATCCACCTACCGCTTTGACATGATACCACAATTTCTTAGGATTTTCTGCCAAGTCAGTACATAGAACTTAACTTTCGAATTCATTGCACAATTTCTTAGGATTTTCTGCCAAGTCAGTACATAGAACTTAACTTTCGAATTCATTGAACGCCTCTCGCATAGCCCTCCTCACACTACATTTCGCATCGTGCAATTTTTGTTTGTCTGAAAGGCTTTGGCTATGTTTATGTTTGCTATGAAGTTCCTTTTGCTTCAGTAGCAGTTTTCTAACTCGGTTGTTGTACCACGGTGGCTCTTTTCCATCTCTTACGATCTTGCTTGTCAAATATTCATCTAATGCATATTTACGATGGTTTTGAACTTTGTCCACTGATCCTCAACACTATGTGTTCTTGAGATAAAACTCTTGTGTTGAGCCGTCAAGTACTCTGAAATCTGCTTTTTGTCACTTTTGCTAAACAGAAAAATTTTCCTACCTTTTTTAATATTTCTATTTACGGCTGAAATCACCGATACTGTAACCGCTTTATGATCGCTGATTCCCTGTTCTGCGACAACTGTTTCAAATAGTTCGGGTCTGTTTGTCACCAGAAGGTCTAATATGTTAACGCCACGAGTCAGTTCTCTGTTTAACTGCTCAAGGTAGTTTTCAGATAATGCACTTACAAAATTTCATGGGTTGTTTGTCCGTGCCACCCGTTATAAACGTTTGAGTCTCCCAGTCTATAGCTGGTAAATTAAAATCTCCACTCAAAATTATAACATGGTCGGGAAATATACTCGAGATATTTTCCAAATTTTCCTTCACGTGCTCTGCCACGCCGGCCGGGATGGCCGAGCGGTTTTAGGCACTACAGTCTGTAACCACGAGACCGTTACTTTCGCAGGTTCGAATTCTGCGTCGGGCATGGATGTGTGTGATGTCCTTAGGTTAGTTATGTTTAAGTAGTTCTAAGTTCTAGGGGACTGATGACCTCAGAAGTTGAGTCCCATTGTGCTCAGAGCCATTTGAACCATTTTTTGTTCTGCCACAACAGCTGCTGAGTTAGGGGGGCCTATAGAGACATCCAGTTACCATGTTTGAGCCTGCTTTAACAGTGATTTCAGTGTTCTGCCACAACAGCTGCTGAGCCAGGGGGCCTATAGAGACATCCAGTTACCATGTTTGAGCCGGCTTTAACAGTGACTTTCACCCAAATTATTTCACATTTCGGATCTCCGTCAATTTCCTTCGATACTGTTGCACTTTTTATCGCTATAAACACTCCTCCCCCTTCACTTTACATCGTGTCTCTGCGGTATACATTCCAATCTGAGTTTAGAATTTCATTACTGTTTACATCTGGTTTCAGCCAACTTTCCGTCCCTAGTACTATGTGGGCATTGTGACCGTTTATTAATGAGAGCGGTTCTGGGACCTTTCTATAGACGCTCCTGCAGTTTACTATTAGCAGATTAATATTGTTATTCAGTGTTGCATTTTGCCTACTCCTGCCTTGCCGCGTCTCAGGAGGCGTCTTGTCGGGCCTAGGGAGGGAATTCTCTAACCTAAAAAACCCACATGTGCACTCCACACGTACTCCGCTACCCTCGTTGCCGCTTCCGGCGTGTAGTGCACGCCTGACCTATTCAGGGGGACTCTACAGTTCTCCACCCGATAGCGGAGGTCGAGAAATTTGCACCCCAGATCTCGGCAGAATCGTCTGAGCCTCTGGTTTAAGTCTTCCACTCGGCTCCAAACCAGAGGACCGCGATCGGTTCTGGGAACGACACTACAAATAGTTAGCTCAGATTCCACCCCTCGAGCGAGGCTTTCTGCCTTCACCAACTCTGCCAACCGCCTGTATGAACTGAGGATGACCTCTGAACCCAGACGGCAGGAGTCATTGGTACCGACATGAGGAACAATTCGCAGTCGGCTGCACCCAGTGCTCTCTATCGCCGCCGGCAGGGCTGCCTCCACATCTCGGATGAGACCCCCCGGCAAGCAGACAGACTGCACACTGGCCTTTTCCCCCGACCTTTCCGCTATTTCCCTAAGGGGCTCCACCACCCGCCTAACATTGGAGCTCCCAATCTCTAATAAAGCAGTCCCCCTACACTCCGAGGCAGCAGCCTGAAGACGGCTGACCGCAGCCATCAGCACGTTCAGCTGTTCGCGAACAGTCACACATCCTATCCATCCTAAGAAATCAATTTACTAGAGAGTGTTAATCAACTTTTAACTAGACTGCTAATTCACTAAAGGCGCCTGATAGCTGATAAAACTGTGGTTACTAGACACTTCTTGTTGGAAACAATGAAAATAAGCACTAACTGTCTGTGGACTGTATTAAAACCAACACGAAATCTATGGAACACTATTACTAGTACTCGAAAATTAAAGCTTCCTAAAAGCAAAAACACACGGAGAAAGAAGTGACAAGGAAGGGAAAAAAACAGTTAATACTTAAATTTAAGTAGCTCGCTGCACAGCAGACATGAAGCAGACGGCAGTTACGACGACACTAACCTTTTACACTGACGAGCCCGAACATTATAACCATTTGTTTAACAGCTTGTTTGTCCGTCTTTGGGACAAACTACATCACTGATTATACGTATCGGGGATCAGACAGTTTGTTGGTAGGTCTGAAAGTATGGAGCATTAGATGTCTACTCAAAGGTCATCTACTTCGCGTAAATAAAACGGGATACTGATTTGCGTATGCAATGATGGCACCCGATAGCGACAAAGATGGATTCCATACGATTTACATCAGACGAATTCAGTCGGCGAGACATCAGCGTAAGTTACCGAGCGAGGTGGCGCATTGGCTAGCATACTGGACTCGCATTCGGGAAGACGACGGTTCAATCTCGTTTCCGACCATCCTAATTCAGGTTTTCCGTGATTTCCCTAAATCGCTCCAGGCAAATGCCGGGATGGTTCCTTTGAAATGGCACGGCCGACTTCCTTCCCCGTCCTTCCCTAATCCGATGAGACCGATGACCTCGCTGTTTGGTATCCTCCCCCAAAACAACAACAACAACAACAACAACAACCCAATCAGCGTAAGTTCCTCAAAAACCTGTAGCACGGTTCTGGCTCCGAGACAACAACAAATACTGCCGAAGGATGACACCACTAACGGGGAAGACATCAAAGATGAAAGGATGCAGGTGTTCGCAGCTGTCAGCGTGTCTTCAGTTATTACCACAGGTCCCGTGCACGTGCAGGAGAATGTCCCCCATTGAGCAATACTGTTCCTACCAGCCTGCGTCCGTGGCACGTTGCACGTTGTGAGCCGCCGTTCACCTCGATGACGGCGTTTGTGGAGATCACCATCGACTCAGTGTTGCAAAAATGTGATTCACACAAACAGGTGACCTGTTTTCATTGATTGACGGACGAATCCTAATGGCGCTGTGCCCACTGGTATCTTAAGACGATGTAGTTGGGTCAACATGTGAACACGTGGGGGCGGTTTGCTGCGGAGCTCCATGTTCAAAAATGTGCCATGAACAGTGTGTTCCGAAAGACTTGTGCGGGCACCATCGTTGTGCTCTTTCGGCACAGATGCCTCAGACCACCATGTGTTCTACTTTGCAGAGCAGACAAGCCTGTGGAGAGTCGCGGACGTCCAGCCATTTAGGGCCAAGTGGTAGTTTCATTGTCCTTGAACCTGTTTCTGTAGGTGATCACGATAGTTGTATGTGAACATTCAACCAGCTTCACCGTTTCCGAGATGCCTGTTCACATGCTCTGCGTAATACTAATCTGCCCTTTGTCCAAATCGCTCATCTCAATGGATTTCCCCATTTGCAGCCCATATCATCGCTAGGGGGTCCACCGTCCTTATCTGCCACGCTTACACACTTTCGTTACCGAGTCACGTGCCCGCAAAGCCACCAGGCGGCATCCAACTTCGCGGTGGGCAGCGGTTATAAAGTGTAAAGGTTTCTAACTTCTGCTGCCAGTCACACTAATTTATTACTTCAAACGTCCCCTTAGAAAAATTATTGAATTACTGTGCTGATAAATCTCTTACATTATTTGATTTTCAAACAGCTGAGCAAAACTGAACGTACTCAGACATTTCGCTCTTTACCTATTCTGATCAACACTAAACTGACACACAATATTTTTAGCGCAACGCAGTCTGACTTTCAATAATCCCTACAAAAGAATGGCCCTGACTAACATTAACCTATACCTTTCGCAGATCACTTACCTCACAAAAATCTTCGTTGCTCGAATTACTGCAATACAGCGAGCGCCACTACTGCCAGCTAAATAAAAGATTCAAACTACTGAAGGCACTATCTACTGATAGGCATAGTTAGCAAATGAAAGATTTTGATAGAGAACAAACAATGTATTTACCTTAATAGTGTTCAAAAGCGATAATATATATAGCAGTTCATGACGTCCATCCTTACAAATGTACTGTCTCTGATGGACACACGTCCAGATCATCCGCTCTCAAATCTCCGCCATCTCTCTCCCCACATCCACCACTGCTGTTGGCTCACCTCCAACTGCGCAACGCTACGCGCCGCTAACATCCAACTGCCCAACACTACAATAGCAAATATTGCAACAATGTCGACCAGCCTCAGACTGCACACAGCACAGTCAGTGATTTTCATATAGAGCGCTACGTGGCGTTACCAATATAAAAATCTAAGCAGCCTACTTTCATACTTATTTATTGTTCGACATGTTTCGAGGCTATGTGGCATTACAAAAACAATTTGGCAATAGGATCATGCAGATGTTAAACAGTCTTCTCATGAATGCTGTGGTTATCCCATGGAAGAAGAGAAAACAAAACCTATTAAGAGGCGATGTCACTTTGTAAGCTGGACTGATGTTTGCATGAAAATGTTTTGTAACGGTCACTGACTTTGTTCTCATGGCGTGGCAGTCTCGTTGTGATGAGCAGAGGTGTTTCCATTTCCGTAGCTCTCTTGGCTTTCTTGATCACTGTTCACAAATTTTCACAAACGTACAAGTAACTTGGAAACACGGTCGCAAAACATATCTCTAATGCAGTGGACAAGATGGCGGCCAAAATACAGCTGATTTAAATTTGACTATCGATATGTCGATCTAAGTGGTGTCAGGTGTTTACAGTGTCTTCTGCACGTCTTGTTATCGTATTACAGATGTGCGTTGACGAAATACATTACAAACTGAGCTCCGTTGCAATATTTCTAAGCTATTTCTGGGACTAGAGTCAAATGACTGCGATATTATGTGTCTGTTATTCTAGGAGTACTGTAATGAAATTGGAAAAGAAATATGAATTTTTGAAGCCTGTCATTTGACTCAGGATCTTGTTATTCACTACCTGGCCATGAGAAAGGTAACAAAATTAATTTTCTAGGCATGATAATAACTAACACAGACGAAACCCTAAATATCGATGTATACAGAAAACCAACATACACACACACAGTCATTAATAAATCTTCCACGCATCCCAAATCACTTAAACAAGCTGCATTCAAATCCTTCTTAAACAGAGCACAGAAATTCCCACTTAATGCTGCCGACTATGAGACGGACATGAACACTATCAGATACATTGCACATAATATCGGCTATCACGAAAGCGAAACAGACTCACTTTCACAACGCACTACTAGAAATAACAACAAACAAGGTGACACAGCTTCCTCACACAACATCCAAAGACTCAAGTATATAACGTTACCATATTTAGGTGTCATGTCAGACAAAATACCCAAGCTGTTTAAAAAAACAGACTTCAGGGTCACCTTTGCCACCGACAAAACTTACAAAAAAATTGATGCATGACATCTCACATCCGACAGAGAAACTGAAGAAATCAGGAATTTATAAAATTACATGCAGTCATTGCAACAAATATTATATTGGCCAAACGGGAATAAATTCTAAAATCCGCTTTTAAAAACACATTGAGTGTTTCATACTTGGCAAACCGAATAAATCAGCTATAGCGAAACATATAAATGAAACAGGACACAGTGTTACAACAGACCACGATCTCAAAGTACCACATAATTTAGAAAAGAGCTGGACAATGGACATCTTGGAAGAAATGGAAATATTCATCCATGGCGACATCGGGAATAACGAGAGCCTGACTGAAATGACAGACTTGAAAAATTCATATTACTTTTCCAATTTCACTACAGTACTCCTTGAATAACAGATACATAATATCTAGCCCCAGCAATATCTTAGAAATGTGTGAAATAAGTTTTTATATCGTCATTTGTAAAATAATATTGCAACAGGGGCTCAGTTTGTAATGTATTTCGTCAACGCACATCTGTAATACGATAACAAGACGTGCAGAAGACATTGCAAACACCTGACACCACTTAGATCGACATATCGACAGTCTAATCTAAATCAGCTGTAGTTTGGCCGCCATCTTGTCCACTGGATTAGAGATTTGTTTTTGCGACCGTGTTTCCAAGTTACTTGTACGTTTGTGAAAATTTGTGAATAGTGATCAAGAAAGCCAAGAGAGCCACCGAAATGGAAACACCTCAGCTCATCACAACGACACTGCCATGTCATAATAATAAAGTCAGTGGCCGTTACAAAATATTTTCATGCAAATATCGGTCCAGCTTACAAAGTGACATCGCCTCTTAACAGGATTTGTTTTCTCTTCTTCCACGGGATAACCACAGCATTCATGAAAAGACTGTTTAACATCTGCATGATCCTATTGCGAAATTGGTTTTGTAATGCCACATAGCCTGATGATGGGGTATACCCTCGAAACATGTCGCACAATAAATGAATAATACATTAGTTAACAAATTTTGTGGCTGGTAGCGGCAGTTAAAAACCTTTACATATTTTGTGAGACAGTCACGGTCGGAAAAAAAAGCTTCATAAGCGGTTATATTCTTTGGCTTATCAGCGTATATCTCGTATACGCGATACTACCGACATCTGTATACGTGCATATTTCTGTCCCACGACTTGTCACTTCAGCGTACATGCTGAGGTGGATGCCAAATGAATGTAGAATCACCTTAAATGATAGTTTGTACTTGGACTCTATCTGAAGCCGCGTTCACCATTATGGATTCGCTTTTACACATTTATCGTTATCAGTTTCCGTAGGTTAGGGGTTGGGTATCAAAACAGTAAGTCACGATCACGAGTGACCTCTCCTGATCGTGGCTGAGTTCTGCGTCTGACTGCGTACCTACGTTAATAGAAAAGCGATGTTTGCGTATGGCGTTCGTGTCGAAGTCAACCAGGGGAAACTCTACCACACACGCGTGAGCGCGCGCGCGCGCGCGCACACACACACACACACACACACACACACACACACACACACACACACACACACGCTGTCGCGAGCCACAAACTCAATTAAATTGTGCTCCAGTGGGTGCTGGGAGGTGTCGCCGCGGAATTATGCGGCGTCATCCCTGCCGGCAAACTCCGGAGTGTGGGCTCATCTCATTACACGCCAGCGACGAGCGACGAAGCGAGGGCCGGCAGGCTGGCAACACTGCAACGGATCTGCGATTATCCAGGGCAGCCAACTTGCGGAGGCTCGGCTGCAGAGCACTCGGCGGTCAGCGTGACCGACGCTGCCTGATTAATTTCCCGGCGAGGTGGACTAGCGAGCTAACTCTCCGTGCCCTTTATGCCACCGACGTACGCACGGAGTCACAGTGTATTTAACGTGACGCGCTAATCCGGAAGGCAATTACCAGGAGCACCTATGATGACGATCTAATCTACAGGTTTCCTGCGTTATAACATTTCCGACGTAGGAAACGGGTTTGCGTTATAACATTTTCGACGTAGAAAATCGGTTTGGCCAATTGTAAACTGTGTATCATAACTGAAGTTCTTCTTTTCTAAGATGTACAGTTCCTATTTGTAGATATCTGCTGTAGATATTCGTGCTACATCCAGCTTATCGCATATCACTTTTCAAGAAATCGGCGTTCAGTGTGTCATACTTCAACTGGTGAAGTTTCGATGAATGAATTTTTAAAACTTTTTAACATCTCCACAATGCACTAATGAAGAACGGATATTTGTCCGCCGAAATAAACCGTGCGTTGAGGCAGCCAAGCAGAAAACATACTGACGTACAGGCTACTGCAAAATCCAAGGTTTCCCTGCCGTTTGTTAAAAATGTAACGGAAAGAATAGGGAGGATCTTGACGAAGCGGAATATTACCGTAATTTACAAGCCCACCAGGACGATACAGGAATACCTTAAGCCTGCCAAGGACGCTCGCAAAGCATTGGAAAAAGCCGGAGTGTGTAGGATCCCATGCACCTTTGGTGTTGTTTCTGTGGGTGCCACTAAAAGAACTGTTTCTAAAGGTTTGGAAGAGCACAAGGGAAATTGTAGAAGAGGAGAAAAGGAACGATGAGCTGTTGCGGAGCATGCTTTCCAGCCAGGAAACCACAATATTCGTTTCGAGGAGACGCAAGTACTAGCGGCCACAAGCGAATATTACGAAAGGCTCTACAGGGAGGCAATCGAAATCGCTAAACACCCAAATAATTTCAACCGAAAACAGGTGGGCGTGAAATTAAACGGTATATGGATGCCGGTGTTAAAGAAGATGTGTACCATCCGTCCATTACTGGGTGATGGCAACGGCGATCGACAGCAGCGGACAATTGCACTGACGTTTTCAAAACACGTGACGACACGCCGTGGCGCGGGAGCGCGCGGACACGGAATTTAGCGGCAGTCAGTAGAGAGCCGGAGGGTGTGTTGGACCTTCCATCGAGCTACGGACCCCCTTGAAGATGTCTCCCGCAGTCGGAGACGAAACGTTGGGAATCGGCACAGAATTCAACAACCGACCACGGCATAACAGCCCGGATAATTATAATGGACATTTCTAATTTTTCCTCTTTTTTAGCCTGATTATGAAAAACATTTCTCATACATATTTTCACCATATGAAGCAATACTCTTAAAATGGGTCATTCAGAGTCGTTTCACAAGCCTTGTATTTTTGACGCATCTCGCATACTTGCAGTGCTCATTTTCATGTGCGTGTTACTTTATTCAGTTTTTCTTCTTTAGGACCAGCGAGCATAATATATGTCTCATAACGACATGATTATTAGAACAGATGCACCGACAGCTGTTTATAACAAGTAAACTTTATTCATGACCCTTATCGCCATTGTGAAGTACGTCTAGATTGATGTGACATCCATATTACGCCTTTAGTGAACTGTTTTATAACCGTCAGTATTTAATAACATAGTAAATGATGTAAATATGTTGAAAACAAAATTTTAATTATCGTGTGACAGTAGTTTGATAGTTCTTTTACGACACTACGTTCAGAATGAAATGTTAATTACGTTATATAGCGTCGTAGTAGTGGAACTCTGAAACTACTGTCACATCGTAATTAACATTTTATTTTCAACATATTTACATCATTTACCATCTTATTAAAACATTGACAGTTGCAAGACAGTTCACTATCAGCGCAATATGGACGTTACATCGATCTAGACGTACTTGATAATGCCGATAAGGCCTGAAATAAAACCTGAACAGTCTGTCTTGAATGAAGATTAATTACGAGGGCTATTCAGAAAGTAAGGAACAATAGGTCGCCAAATGGAAACCACAGTGAAAATCAAAACTGTTTTATTTGCAACAGTTAGCTACAACTTCCAGCTGCTTATCTCCATAGTCGCTCATCCGACTTATGCGTTTGTCGTAGCGTTGTACCAACTTTCCAACACCCTCGTTATAGAAGGCAGCCGCCAGTGCTTTTTGCCAATTCTCTACGCTGGCCTACAGCCCATTGTCTGTGCCAAAATGTTGTCTTCATAGCCAGCGGTTCATGTGAGCAGAGATGAAACTCAGAGGGAGACAATTACGGCTTGTATTGTGAGTAATCAAACATTTACAATTGAAAACGTGGCTGGGGCATCTTCATAGCCCCTGCAGAATGCTCCAGAGAATTGTCTTGAAGAAGAAAACACACAACAGTTATGTATTGTTGGCTGCATAGCTTCAGGCGAAATATGTTACCAGGCCCTCGTACTTGACAGGACACACTATTGTTTTAGGTATTTTTATGTGCTCCCAGTGTGCTCAGAACTAAAAAGAACGACGTAACGCGATCGACAGACATACTAGAGACAATGCCCAACACACGTGTGCAAAACGTCATTGGGTTTTCACTGTGGTTTACATTTCGCGACCAATCGTTCCTTACTTTCAGAATAACCCTCATATTATAAACAGCTGTTTGGTGCATCTATTCTAATAGTCATTACTTTATTCAGTTTACCATCATACTCTGGTGAAGGGATGAGACAATCTGCTCATTCATAATGCTTACTAAAACACTCCTTTTAAGTGCCTGTGTAACCCACACTTGTTCATGAGTGTGTGAATACGTGGGCGTCTGTAATTCAAATGTTTCTGCGGGCAACCACAGTAAGCGTGGCGTGGGGTCATTGCTAACCTAACCTAGTGTGGTAGTTTAATACAGAACAAAAAGTTGAGAGCAGAGCGAAAGGTAAGTGTTAGATTCAAACGTCGTCGTGTGGAAGTTGACCAGACATAGCGGGACCACTATCACGTCCACCTGGTCTGAAAGCGTAGCCGTTTTTCGGCTAGCCGCCATTCTCGTCACTCTGGTGGCGCATGGGTAAGCACACGGTCACGCTACTCTGAGCTGGGTGGTTCAGTGTGGCAGCAGGTATTTGAATTATTTGAATGTATTAATTTAACTAGCAGGAATGTTTAACCGATTATGCTTATAAGATGCCATAGTAGAATGGGGAATCATCTGTCATTAATATCTGCACCCCTGACACAGATCCTGCCTTAAGATGTACTACATAAATCTGTATGCAACGGTCTGTCTGAACACTTATTAATGTTATGTGGCCCTACTAGTGAACACTAAGTTGGCAACTTGAGATACGACCCCAAATTACATGAAATATCAAGGAAAAAAAGAACGAGGCATATTCGCTATTGAAATAATAAAGGCTACTCCCCCCCCCCCCCCCCCCATGAACCATGGACCTTGCCGTTGGTGGAGAGGCTTGCGTGCCTCAGCGATACAGATAGCCATACCGTAGGTGCAACCACAACGGTGGGGTATCTGTTGAAGGGTCAGACAAACGTGTCGTTCCTAAAGAGGGGTAGCAGCCTTGTCAGTAGTTTCAGGGGCAACAGTCTGGATGATTGGCTGATCTGGTCTTGTAACACTAACCAAAACCGCCTTGCTGTGCTGGTACTGCGAACGGCCGAAAGCAAGGGGAAACTACAGCCGTAATTTTTCCCGAGGGCATGCAGCTTTACTGTATGGTTAAATGATGGTGGCGTACTCCTGGGTAAAATATTTCAGAGGTGAAATAGTCCCCCATTCATATCTCGGGGAGGGGGCTACTCAGGATAACGTCGCTATCAGCAGAAACAAAACTGGCGTTTTACGGGTCGGAGCGTGGAATGTCACATCCCTTAATCGCGCAGGCAGGCTAAAAAAATTTAAAATGAAAATGGATACGTTAAATTTAGATGTAGTGGGAATTAGTGAAATTCGGTGGCAGGAGGAACAAGACTTCTGGTCAGGTGAATACAATGTTATAAATACAAAATAAAGTGGGGGTAATTCAGGAGTAGGTTCAATAATGAACAAGAAATGGGAATGCGGATAAGCTAATACGAAAAGCATAGTGAAAGCATTATTGTAGCCAAAGTAGATACGAAGCCCACACCTACCACGGTAGCACAATTTATATGCCAACTACCTCCGCAGATGATGAAGAGATTGAAGAAAGGTATGATGCGATGAAAGAAATTATTCATATAAATAAGGGAGACGAAAATTTAATAGTCATAGGAGACTGGAATTCGATAGCAGGAAAAGGAAGAGAAGGAAATATAGTGGATAAATACTGGACTGGGAGTAAAGAATGAAAGAGGAAGCCGCCTGGTAGAATTTAGCACAGAGCGTAACCTAATCATAGCTAACACATGTTTTAAGAATTATGGAAGAAGGTTGTATGCGTGGAAGAGGCCTGGAGACACTGGATGCTTTCAAATAGAGTATATAATGGTAAGACAGAGATTTAGGAAACAGGTTTTGAACTGTAAGACATTTCCAGGAGAAGGTGTGGACTCTGACCACAATCTATTTATTGGCTCTGAGCACTATGCGACTTAACTTCTGAGGTCATCAGTCGCCTAGAACTTAGAACTAATTAAACCTAACTAACCTAAGGACATCACACACATCCACGCCCGAGGCAGGATTCGAACTTGCGACCGTAGCGGTCGCTCGGCTCCAGATTGTAGCGCTTAGAAGCGCACGGCCACTCCGGCCGGCAAATCTATTTATTGGTTATGAATTGTACACTAAGGAAAAAGTTGTAATTTAAGGAGTTGGGGACCTGGATAAACTAGAAGAACCAGAGGTTTTAGAGAGTTTCAGAGAGAGCATTAGGGAACGATTCACAAGAAGAAATACAATGGAAGAAGAATGGGTAACTTTGAGAGATGAAATAGTGAAGGCAGCAGAGGATGAAGTAGGTAAAAAGACGAGGGCTAGTAGAAATCCATGGTTAACAGAAGAGATGTTGAATTTAATTGATGAAAGGAGACAATATAATAATGCAGTAAATGAAGCAGGCGAAAAGTAATACAAACGTCTCAAAAATTAGCTCGACATGAAGTGCAAAATGGCTAAGCAGGGATGGATAGAGGGCAAACGTAAGGATGGAGAAGTATGTATCACTAGATATTGCCTACAGGAAAATTAAAGAGACCTTTGGGGAACGAAGAACAACTTGTATGAGTATCAAGAGCTGAGATGGAAAGCCAGTCCTTAGCAAAGACGGAAAGGCAGAAATGTTGAAGGAGTATGTAGAGGATTAATACACGGGAAATGTGCTTGAGAACAATATTATGGAAATGGGAGAGGACGTAGATGAAGATGAAATGGGAGATATGATACTGGGTGAAGAAAAGGACGCAGCACTGAAAGATCTAAGTCCAAACAAGGCCCTGGGAGTAGACAACAATCCATTAGAACTACTGATAGCCTAGGGAGAGCCAGTCGTGACAAAACTCTCCCATCTGGTGAGCAACATGTATGAGACATTCGAAATACCCTTCAAGAAGAATATAATAATTCCGATCCCAAAGAAAGCAGGTGCTGACAGTTGCGAAAATTACAGAACTGTCAATTTAGTAAGTCATGGTTGCAAAATACTAGCACGAATTCTTTACAGATTCCGAGCTCGGGGAAGATCAGTTTGGATTCCGTAGAAGCGCTGGAATACGCGAGTCAATACTGACCCTACGACTTATCTTATAAGATAGGTTAAGGAAAGGCAAACCTACGTTTCTAGCATTTATAGACTTACAAGGGGAAGGCCTCAGACACGGCCAACCGATTCGGCTCATATTTGGTAGGTCGCTTGTGTACAACCTAAAACGAAGGAATCTAAGATATTTTGGGTCAACGCCACCTCGTTTTTGAGAAAATCACCCCTAAAGGTTATGACGAGCGATCGACTCAAAGTTGGCGGCATCGATAGATAATTGTAAATAGAGCATTTTTCATCACCAGGTATGGGGTCCGAAAACGAATACTTTTCCAGAAATCGAGGTAAGAATCTTTTACAACTGCCATGTCGGTACCCACATGGTTAACGCCTGTCGCCGACAGCGCTGATAGCGCAACGGCCAAGGTAACTGGCTGCGAATCTCGAAGAAACGTAGTAGATGTTATTCTTTTTGTTTGTATTTTTCCATATCTCAATTGATAGGGATAGGAAGGCTAATAAGGTAAATAAATCAACAAGGAATGATAATAAGGTAAGCAAATAAATTTTTGAAACCTCTTGGGATAATAAACAACTAAAATGCTACAATGGCTCTTCCAGTCACTGTTACGTGTCCTCACTTTTCTTCGAACAACTAGATGGATGGTACTTGTCATATAAACATTCGAAACAAATATACTCACGGTACCAAGTTCATCTAATGAATGCGATCTTTCGACAGCTACACTATCCCTTCCCTATGATATGACGAAGAGGCATCCGGGACAACGTAACTCTCACCGTGTGCTTTCTATCCCGTGCCTCGCTGTAAACAAGCGTCGCACGGCTGGCTATATGTGATCCCCCGTGAGGAAGTCGCAGCACTTTTACCTGGAGTTGTTTTCATGTGACAAGGCTTAAAAGTTTAATACTTCACTAACTCACGGCGTTTTGAAATTAGTTTTCCTACCTTATTATTATTATTCCTTATTGATTTACTTACTTTGTTAACCCTCCTATCCCTATCAATTTAGATATGGAAAAATACAAATGAGAAGAATAACATCCGCTAGGTTTCTTCGAGATTCCAACCCTGGTTTTCCGATTCCCAGCCAGTTACCTCGGCCGTTGCGCTATCGGCGCTGTCGGCGACAGCCGTTAACCATGTGGGTACGGACGCGGCAGTTGTAAAAGTTTCTTACCTCGATTTCTGGAAAAGTATGCGTTTTCGGACTCCCATACCTGATGATGAAAAATGCTCTATTTACAATTATCTATCGATCCCGCCAATTTTGAGTCGATCGCTCGTCATAACTTTTAGGGGTGATTTACTCAAAAACGTGGGCTTGTTGACCCAAAATATCTTAGAGTCCTTCGTTTTAGGTTGTACACAACCGACCTGCCAAATCTGAGCCGAATTGGTTGGCCGTGTCTGAGGCCTTCCCCTTGTTAGAGAAAGCTTTGGCAATGTTAACTTTTATACTCTTTTTGGAATTCGGAAGGTGACAGCGAAAGGCTGTTTACAATTTGTACAGAAACCAGATGGCAGTTTCTAGTACGATAAAAGTAAAAACAAATAAGTTAAATGTATTTCAATTTTAATCTGATTATATATATATATATATATATATATATATATATATATATATATATATATATATATATTTCATACTAGAATGTCGTGTTCGCAGTTTGGCACAGCCTTGCCACAGGAAACACGAAAGCGGTCGAAGACGTCCATCGTCTGGTCGGCTCAGAAGGAGGCTAGTTTTTGATTACGCATAGGCTTCTATTATTTGGAAAAGAACAACCTGGATTTCTTTACGTAATCAGTATGAAATTTATAATCATCTAAGGGACCTTCAACAATGAACATTTAAAAAATTGCATTTGCAAATGAAATCATTAATAAATGGGGCAGCTATGAGTTGTGTAGGAGACAAGGAGCGGCCTTCTGTCTACGACCAGGATGCCGCAGTATTCTCTGCTGTAGTAAAGGCTGTTTGATATTTACAAAAATAATATGCCATGGACGTAAAAAAAATAAAGGAAAAGAATAGAATAAAAAATCTGGCAAACAATAAATATAGTCAAACAATTCTCACTAGCAAATTTAGGCTTATTTATAAACAGTATAACTTACATAAGTACTTTTCTATCTCTATGGTGCGATCAGATTTCAGCCTGTACTGTGCTAGCTCCTTGGTTCATGTTTTTGTCACAAATTACAGTCATTACTTTTCTCATTCCTTCGAGACAATTCTTGCACCGTTCAACAGCTTCATAACAATAACTTGCCGATTTACAGTATCGAACATAAATTACTTGAATTTTATAAATTAATAACTGTTGTCTGCGCGCTGGCAAGATCGCTCACTTTTATGGCTTGAAGACGACCTTCTTTACGCTTTCACATTACAAGCACAAGTACATTAAAATCTGAAGATGTACAAAAGTTTTTTACTGTCATCTTTTATTTAGATCGAAGCGGAACGTCAGTTCAGCTTGTGTTAAAATGTTTCTTTGGCTGCGCAATCGATGTATTAGCGTCCGCGCTAGATGCGCATCTTTACAGTTAGGTAAATTATATAAAACAAATGTCTTTCAAAGAATACGTCTCATCTCATAAGTTGATCATTTAATATACAGATAGGTGAATGCCTTTCCAAGGATACTCAAAGCTTTCATACTACGGAAATCCCAATAATATTACAAGTTATATGAATCGAGGGGCATGAAAAGTAAGCAGTGATTGGGAAGGGAGTGAGACTGGGTTGTAGCCTATTTCCGACGTTAGTCAATCTGTATATTGAGCAAGCAGTAAAGGAAAAAAAATTAAAGTCAATTGAGGAGAAATAAAAACTTTGTGGTTTGTCGACTACATTGTACTTTTCTCAGAGACAGCAAAGAACGTGGAAGAGCAGCTGAACGGAATGTACAGTGTCTTGAAAGGAGGATATAGGATGTACATCGACGAAAGCAAAACGAGGATAATGGAATGTAGTATAATTAAATCAAGTGATGCTGAAGAAATCAGATTAGAAAATGAGACACTTAAAGTAGTAAATACGTTTTACTAATTGGGAAGCAAAATAACTTATGACTGTCGAAGTAGGGAGGATACAAAATTTAGACTGGCTATGGCAAGGAGAAGCGTTTCTGAAGAAGAGAAATTTGACTCGATGTTAACAAATTTCTCTTCTTCAGATTTCAGTGTCAGGAAGTATTTGTATCGAGTATAGCCATGTATGGAAGTGAAACATGGGCATCCACTAGTCTAGACAAGAAGAGAATAGAATCTTTCGAAATGTGGTGCTACAGAAGAATGCTGAAAATTAGATGGGTACATCACGTAACTAATTAGGAGGTACTGAACAGAACTGGGGAGAAGAGGAGTTTCTGGCACAACTTGACGAGAAGAAGGGAACGGTTGGAATGACATGTTCTGAGGCATCAAGGGATCACCAATTTAGTATTGGAAGGAAGCCTGGAGGGTAGTCATGGAGAGGCCAAGAGATGAATACATTAAGCAGATTGAGAAGGACGTAGGTTGCAGTAGTTATTCGGAGATGAAGAGTCTTGCACTGGATAGAGTAGCATGGAGAGCTGCATCAAACCATTCTCTGGACTGAAGACCACAACAACAACAGTCAATGAAACGATTGAATGATTACTATATAAATGTGCATGTAGTATGACGTACAAAGGAAATAAAATACAGAAAACACAGAAAGACAGATCCAACAAAACACATATAAATGGCAATTCACTCAGTAGTAATAGTCAGTTGCCAAAGATGCATGAAACGATGCAAGTCTCTGTGTGATACCAACCTCTTTGTGTATCAATGGCAACACTGCCGACATCATTTTCCATAATTTAGAGAAAGTGAGGTATTCTAGATAAGTATCTCAATTGAGCAATATCATCATTGCCCTTAAAAAATCACAATTTGGATTTTTTGAAGAGTTGTTCTAGAGAGTATGCCATTTACATGTCTCTCACCAAATTTATCAGCATTAAATAATAAAATATTGTCGGCTGGTATTTTCTGTGATCTATCTAAGGCACGTGACTGTGTGAATCACAATATTCTCCTAGACAAATTCAAGTGGATGATGTCATATGCAACCAAAAATGCAGACAGATACAGATAATCTGGGGACACTGTTCCGCAGGGGGTGAAACCACGTACTGGTTTCCCAAGACTGACTCTTGGGTTCACTATTGTCCCTCCTGTAAGTAAATGATCTTCCGTCTATAATAAGTTCTTTTCGCAGATGGCTGTAGAATTGTAATCAACGGAAGCTTACACGAACAAACAGAAGAAATGTTATTAAAAGTATCGTTGACTGGTTTTCAGCGAATGGTCTCATCCTCAATTTCATAAAGGCATATTCAGTTCTGTACATCTAGAATTACTACACCAATGATGAGTGTAACACATTGTCAGAAAATAATAACGGTGTGGAAAGTTGAAATTCTTAGCTGTTCACTCTGCATTTAAACCCGAAAAGCACATTTCAGAAGTCTTCAAAGAACTTATTTCATCCACATTTACATTTATAATCATTGCAAATCTTGTGGAGAGACAAATCAGCAAGTTCACAAATTTTGTGTGTTTTCATTCAATAATGTCATATGGAATAAAGTTTTCGGGAAACTCACCTTTAAGAAAGAAAGTCTTCATTGGACAGAAACTTGCTGTAAATGTAATATGTGGTGCACATTCTCGAGCATATTGCAGATATCTGTTTAAAGAGCTGGGCATTTTGACTGCTGCTACATATTATGTTAATTACTTCACTGCACTTCAAAATGAACAGTGATATACTTAATTACAATACCAGAAGGAAAAATTACATTCATTACTCGACATTAAGGTTGCAACAAATAGTTTTGATAACTTACCCAGGTATACAAAATGTCTGACAGTAAAGTAAAATTTGTAAACAGTCTAAAATAGTTTCTTCTTGACTACTCCTTCATTTCAGTAGAAGAAGTTCTATTACTTAAATGTCTAAAAAACGTGGTGGTAGAAAGTCCTAACTCACATCTGTCAATATTTAAAAAAAAATTAAAACTTTAAGCATGTAGCAATATTTAGGAATTAGGTTGTGATATGTATGTAAAAGTCTCGTTCCATATCACTAAAAGTTATCGAGCAAACGATTCGTGGAACTTGAAATTAACAATCTGATTGACTATGTTAGATGACAGTGATGGTGAAGTATTAAACTGAAGAACTGTGCAACATGCATTAACTGAACAACTGCCGCCAAAAGTCTAAAGGACGTGCCACTGATGGTGTAAACCAACACGGAAAATTCTCTGTATGCTGGAGGTGCAGCATAGACGCTGCGCGTAGTGTGTGAACACCATGTTCGGGGCTGCGAGAAATACGCAAGTCCGTGACACGCTCGATCACCGGAATTCGCAGAGACTGCTGCCTGCGGACGAACTCTCCTCCTCAGTGTCCCTGAATGAACTTCGCCTGGTGCTTCTGGATCAACTCTCTGATGCTTACATCAGATTATCCCTGAATGACGATGATGATGATTTTGGTTTGTAGGGCTCTCAACGGCGTGGTTATCAGCGCCCGTAAAAAATCCCAAGCTTTTCCTTGTCCAGTCTCGACACTGTCCCGAATGATGGAGAAATAAGGAGGACAACACAAGCACCCAGTCCCCGGGCGGACAAAATCCCCGACCCACCCGGGAATCGAACCCAAGACTTCGTCATCCAAAGGCAGCAACGCTGATCACTAGACTACGAGCTGCGGACTGTCCTCGAACGAACTCTCCCTCTAAAATTCTCCCAGTTCCTTTTCGAAAAAAAAAAAAAAATGCTCCACGGGGAGCATCTCTGAAACTCAACTTACCAGTTGCATGCGCCAAGATTCCTCCATGCCAGACCCATAATCAAAAACCGGTCCTCAGTCACTGGCCCGTTAGAGTGACTTGGCGCCAAAAGTTACTGGTGCCGCCGGTAAACACTGACATGACATCACCGTCTTATTCTGAATGGTGGCGCTTTTTTTAGTGTGCTCAGGAAATCAAATTCAAATGGTTCAAATGGCCCTGAGCACTATCGGACTTAACATCTGTGGTCATCAGTCCCCTAGAACTTAGAACTACTTAAGCCTAAGCAACCTAAGGACATCACCACATCCACGCCCAAGGCAGGATTCGAACCTGCGATCATAGCAGTCGTGAGGTTCCGGACTGAGCGCTTAGAACCGCTCGGCCAGCGCCGCCGGCTGCACAGGAAATCACTCGGCATGGGAATCCAGTTTATAAAAATAATTTAATAAAAAAACAGTAGCTGCGTCGAAGACAAACTGTCGGGCAGCCATCAACGCGGGACTATTTCAGATTAAGAGAAGAAATATTTTACATTGCTAACAGATACTGATCCCCAGCAACCGGCCTGAAAATATCTGCAGATTCCGAAAAAAATTTCCCTCCTGACAGCGAACAATTTAGAAGATGCTGGCACATCCTCCGAGAGCGTCTGAAACTTGTAAAAAGCACTCCAGCCAGTATTTGTAACAATACCCCACATTGTGTTAGCAGCAGAACAATGCTGGTTGCCTGGCGACTCCCCATGGCCCTTGCGAAAACTTCTCCCATGACGTGAAAGCGGCCACCGGCCCCGACACGCCCTCTGGCATTCTGCCCGCAGTCGGCCACTTCCGCGTTCCCAGAATTCGGCTCATCAAGGCGGCACTCCGGTAACACTCCAAGCAGTGCCTCTCTCCCCACATAATGGCAGCACGGCACAGGCAGATCACAAATTCGCAGTCCACAGGAGGGAAGACTCGTCACCTCTAATTACCCTCCTGTGCAACTAGATACAGAGGCGCGCAGTACACAACCATCCAGCCATGGTCAGGCCACCTCATTAAATGTCACAACGTAAAAAGGACGCAGAGACACGCCCTCAGGACTTGCCGTCTTTCAATGTTAGGGAAATGTTCCGATATCCCATGTGATGGCCCTTTCGTTTAAATTTCTGAGTGAGAGTAATTTGATCCTCATCGCTTTGTTCTGACCTCAACAACCATACCGTGAGGTCAGACTTCAGTACCTTCAATATGGTGAGGTCAATCTTTTACTAAACGTGGTTACATAATAACCATTGTATTGTGTGCAGTTAATACCATTTCTAATATGTCATCCTTTGTGTTTAACATCACGACCTTCATGCAATCGGCCCAATGTTTTTTTAAATCTCGCAGCTTTTGCACAACGCTCTTATACACTTTATAGTGCGTGAGATTCTCCCCAAAGGAACACCCATACCCTTGCACAAATAATTGCTTAATCACCATTTTTTTCTGAGTTTTAACAAAATTATTGACAATGTGTACTGGATATAGCGGCGACCATTGATCTCTTTATTTGCTCTCGGTTTCTCTTACATCTACATCATTACTCTGCAATTCACATTTAAGTGCTTGGCAGAGGGTTCATCAAACCACAATCATACTATCTCTCTACCATTCCACTCCCGAACAGCGCGCCGGAAAAACGAACACCTAAACCTTTCTGTTCGAGCTCTGATTTCTCTTATTTTATTTTGATGATCATTCCTACCTATGTAGGTTGGGATCAACAAAATATTTTCGCATTCGGAAGAGAAAGTTGGTGACTGAAGCTTCGTAAATAGATCTCGCCGCGACGAAAAACGTCTTTGTTTAATGACTTCCATCCCAACTCGCGTATCACATCTGCCACACTCTCTTCCCTATTGTGTGATAATACAAAACGAGCTGCCCTTTATTGCACCCTTTCGATGTCCTTCGTCAATCCCACCTGGTAAGGATCCCACACCGCGCAGCAATATTCTAACAGAGGACGAACGAGTGTAGTGTAAGCTGTCTCTTTAGTGGACTTGTTGCATCTTCTAAGTGTCCTGCCAATGAAGCGCAACTTTTGGCTCGCCTTCCCCACAATATTATTTATGTGGTCTTTCCAACTGAAGTTGTAATTTTAACACTCAGGTACTTAGTGGAATTGACAGCCTTGAGAATTGTACTATTTATCGAGTAATCGAATTCCAACGGATTTCTTTTGGAACTCATGTGGATCACCTCACACTTTTCGTTATTTAGCGTCAACAGCCACCTGCCACACCATACAGCAATCTTTTCTAAATCGCTTTGCAACTGATACTGGTCTTCAGATGACTTTACTAGACGGTAAATTACAGCATCATCTGCGAACAACGTAAGAGAACTGCTCAGATTGTCACCCAGGTCATTTATATAGATCAGGAACAGGAGAGGTGCCAGGACGCTTCCCTGGGGAACACCTGATATCACTTCAGTTTTACTCGATGATTTGCCGTCTATTACTTAGCAGTACTAGGTGCTAGAATAAATAACTGATCACCTTGAGCGTTAATCAAGTGATTCGTTTACGTCCTAGTTTTGAAAGTTTGATAATTTATCATAAGAGTCTGAACACAAGTTCTCAAAGAATCTTGCATACATACAGCCCCATCGTAATATTATGTTACAGTTACCTACATAATGATAATTTATGTTCCACTGTTCTAATTTGCACCATAAAAGTCGTTTAATTAATGTATTTCAGATCGTTTTGGGCGGTAATCCCGTATGTTCAATTAAATAAATAGTCGCCGTTCATGACGAAGCAATCTCATTGACTCCATAAAGAAGTTGCAACTATCGACCCTGCTTTCCATCCTCACATACCAACTTGCCTCCGAATTATTAATTACAACATACCTAACGAGAGAAATGACCAGAATGAAAGATGTGCAGTGCAGTATAGCTCAGGTCGATTTCCGTTACACCGCCTTCCGTGTCACACTTCCTTAGTTTTGCGTTGTCTGTTGTCCTAAATTGTGTATTTTCTTAGTTACTACCAAAATGTGAGATGAGGGAGAGCGTACTTGAAGGGTGCAATACATGTGTTTGTACAGTAGCTGTGTGTGCACAAACAGACATGCATGTATGTGAAGGACATTGCATTGTGAAGACACAGACACTATATAAACATACACGTTCTAACAATCAGCGATGTGTCCATGCCTCGACAGGTTAAAAGGATGATGCAACATAGACAATCAAAAAAAATTTGGATCACCTCGGTTCCGAGAGTTCCGGAACCTGTACACAAAATTGGAACAGAAATCAACATGTACATCATTTCCGCCCTTTTTATTGTTCATGAAAACCACACATTGCATGTTGTACCACCATACAGTGAGACCTTCAGAGGCGCTGGTCCAGATTGCTGTACACACCGGTACCTCTAATACCCAGTAGTACGTCCTCTTGCATTGATGCATGCCAGTATTCATCGTGCCATACTGTCCACAAGTTCATCAAGGCACTGTTGGTCCAGATTGTCCCGCTCCTCAACGGCGATTCGGCGTAGATCCCTAAGAGTGGTTGGTGGGTCACGTCGTCCATGAACAGCCCTTTTCAGTCTCTCCCAGGCATGTTCGATAGGGTTCATGTCTGGAGAACATGCTGGCCCCTCTAGTGGAGCGATGTCGTTATCCTGAAGGGAGTCATTCACAAGATGTGTACGATGGGGACGCGAATTGTCGTCCATGGAGACGAATGCCTCACCAATATGCTGCCGATATGGTTTCACTATTGGTCGGAAGATGGCATTCACGTGTCGTACAACCGTTACGGAGCCTTCCATGACCATCAGCGGCCTATATCTGCCACACACAATGCCACCCCAGAACATCAGGGAACATCCACCTTGCTACACTTGCTGGACAGTGTGTCTAAGGCGTTCAGCCTGACCAGCTTCCCTCCAAACAGGGCTCCGACGATTGTCTGGTTGAAGGCATATACGACACCTATCTGTAAAAATAACGTGATGCCAATTCTGAGCGGTCGATTCGGCAAGTTGTTGAGCCCATCTGTACCGCGCTACATGGTGTCGTGGTTACAAAGGTGGACCTTTCCACGGACGTCGGGAGTGAAGTTGCGCATCACGCCGCCTATCGCGCAAACTTTGAGTCGTAGCACGACCTCCTGTGGCTGCACGAAAAACATTATTCAACATGGGTTGCTGTCTCGGTTCCTCTGAGCCACAATCAGTATGTAGCGGTCATCCACGGCAGTAGTAGCCCTTGGGCGGTCTGAGCGAGGCTTGTTATCGACAGTTCCTGTCTCTCCTTATCTCCTCTCCATGCCTGACAACACCGCTTTGGTTCATTCCGAGACGCCTGAACACTTCCCTTGTTGAGAGCCCTTCCTGGCAAAAAGTGAGAATGCGGGCGCGATCGAACTATGGTATTGACCATGAAGGTACGGTTAAACTACAGACAACACGGTGGAATGACCGGAACTGATCGGCTATCCTACCACCTCTGACTAATAGGCGCTTTTCATGCATGGTTGTTTACATCTTTGGGCGGATCTGTTGTAATCCCTGAACAGTCAAAGGGACTGTGTCTGTGGTACAGTATACACAGTCAACGTCTATCTTCAGAAGTTCTGGGAACCGGAGTGATGCAAAACTTTTTCTGATGTGTTTATGTCCCCCTGTTCAAATGGCTCTGAGCACTATGGGACTCAACTGCTGTGGTCATTAGTCCCCTAGAACTTAGAACTACTTAAACCTAACTAACCTAAGGACATCACACACATCCATGCCCGAGGCAGGATTCGTACCTGCGACCGTAGCAGTCGCACGGTTCCGGACTGCGTGCCTAGAACCGCGAGACCACCGCGGCCGGCTGTCCCCCTGTGAGGGAACACAAACTGTGTGACAAAGAGGGTTGTGACTACGTGACACATGGAAGTTTGAATCGGTCCTGGAGGTGCGCTCAGATAGCCAGAGTGTTGGCTGGGTCACAGCCGTGACACGATGCGAGTGTGCTGAGCAGCACTCTACGGGCATGGCTTTGTTTACACGTTAGCGCGCGGTGCTACGCCGCTGTCTTCTCACCTGCAGTGACGTCATCTTACCGTGCAACTATAAAGACCACCTTTCAAGAATGACCTCTGTCGCACGATGTGGAACAGTTCATACGTGGCGAACTTCATCTCGCTCCTCAACATGTTGAAGAAATTCACTTCTCCATCACAAGCAGCTCCATGTACATCAGACTGCGGACCAAAGAAGTTTCCGCTGACGCTGTGCGGCGTTTCTCCCAGGGACTGAAATTCAAACACAGTGATGGAAACATCGGAGCTGTTTCGTTTGATTACGCAGGGTTTGGCCTTCGCACCATTTGTGTTTTCGAACTTCCTTTTGAGGTACCACAAGACGTGACTGTACCTTCCTTTAGGTATTACGGAAGCGTCATCAGTCATGACACAGAAAAACGACAGACCTACCACATCTTAAATAGCTTGCATCAGACCAAACTTGAGCTGACGAAACAGATGACTTCATATTTGATGATTGGTAGCGTGCGGTCGATTGTAATGTGCTTTGGTCAGCAGACTGTGGTCAGGAGAGCCACGTCCAGTCGGATTGACTGCAGAGGACTGATTCAGACACCAGCAGGAGATGTCGCACCACCCGTAACACCTGCAGTGTTCCCTGTCACTGATGCAGAGGTGTCGGCTGCACCGGCCAGATGTCATCGTTGTCGGACACTGACAGGAAGGCGAGTATTTTGATCTCCAACACCTCTGGCAGAAATGACACCTTCGGACGCCTATCGGAACTCGTAAAGTGACGTTACGGTCAACTCGGTTGTCGTACAAACTTTTCCTTTTCTTCCTGTTGGGGCGGCATCTGATGTCGGCTGATCCCACTCCAATACGTAAATACACGTTCAGAAGGAGAAGGCACCGAGGAAGCGCAAGAAACACAGTCGTAAGCCATCTGACGTTGTTGTGATGCCTAGTGTCAGGAGGAGACGCCGTTCTGGATCTCAACGGCCTCGTTTCATTAGCAGTTGAGATGACAGGCATCTTATCCGCATGGCTGTAACGGATGGTGCAGCCACGTCTCGATCCCTGAGTCAACAGATGGGGACGTTTGCAACACAACAGCCATCTCCACGAACAGTTCGACGACGTTTGCAGCAGCATGGACTACCAGCTCGGAGACCATGGCTGCGGTTACCCTTGACGCTGCATCACAGACAGGAGAGCCTGCGATGTTTTACTCGACGACGAACCTGGGTGCACCAACGGCAAAACGTCATTTTTTCGGATGAATCCAGGTTCTGCTTACAGCACCATGACGGCCGCATCCGTGTTGTCCGACATCGCGGTGAACGCACATTGGAAGCGTGTATTCGTCATCGCCATACTGGTGTATCACCCGGCGTGATGGTATGGGGTGCCATTGGTTACACGTCACGGACACCTCTTGTTCGCATTGACGGCACAGTGGGCGTTACATTTCAGATGTGTTACGTGGCTCTACCCTTCATTCGATCCCTGCGAAGCCCTACATTTCAGCAGGATAATGCACGACCGCATGTTGCAGGTCCTGTACTGGCCTTTCTGGATACAGAAAATGTTTGACTGCTGCCCTGGCCAGCACATTCTCCAGATCTCTCACCAACTGAAAAGATCTGGTCAATAGTGGCCGAGCAGCTGGCTCGTCACAATACGCCAGTCGCTACCCTTGACGAACTGTGGTATCATGTTGAACCTGCGTGTGCAAGTTTACCTGTACACGGTTTCTAAGCTCTGTTTGACGCAATGCCCAGGCGTATCAAGGACGTTATTACGGCAAGAGGTGGTTCTGGGTATTGACTTCTCAGGGTCCATGTACCCAAATTGCGTAAAAATGTAATCACATGTCAGTTCTAGTATAATATATTTGTCCAATGAATACCCGTTTATCATCTGCATCTCATCTTGGTGTAGCAATTTCAACGGTCAGTAGTGTAATTCCACCCTCTACTCCAAATATTAGCTGCCACATCGTTCGCCCTTCCCAGAGTTTGCCATGATCGTTGACTGTCTCGGGACACTTGGGGAAAAAACTCACGACAGCCCCGCTTTCATGCACTGCAGCGCACATTCTTCCAGTCGCTTAGATCTCTTTTGTATCTGACGCTCGCCGGCGGGAGGAGCCCGACTGGTTGAGTTTGGCCTGCCGCGTTTTGCCACCATGTGGCATACGTCGGGTACCGCCACGCTCGACCTCCAGGCAGTGTTGTCATGGAAAGGGTGTTTGGAAGCTGAATGCGGCCCTACTGGCGTCTCCCAACAGTCGATAGCTTATCGAGGTGACTTGGGATTGACCTTGCCGCCGCTATTGCACTTACCCGTCCATGTTGTCATGGTGGCTGCCCTGTGCAAAACCTGTCCTATCCTAGTGGGAACTGCTATCAAGTCACCAGGTCCTGATGGCTTCCACTCCGAATTTTTTAGTGCTTTCCGATATCTCTCAGCGCCCACGTGGACTGTCTTCTGTGGGGAACTTATAGCCCCAACGGTGAGGATCCCCGTTACCTTTGTAGAGGGCCATGTTGTCCCTATTCACAAGACCTATGGGAGTCCACACATCAAAGACTGCCGACTACTGGCCCTGCTAAATAGCGGCACAAAAGTTGTGAGATAACGGGTGAGTTGTGGCGCCCTGGAAATATTATATGTTCGGAGTTGGGACGGGCGCACGTGTCGCTCGGCCACACGTGGTGGCGAACGTTAGCCAGACGAGAGGGGTAGCCCCCGCGCATGGTCCAGCCACGTGGCTGGGAATTCCGCTGTGACGAGGTCGGTGCTTTATTTCGGTTAAGGAGATGTCTATGCTGGGAGTGCCAAAGATGGCGGACTTTGTGAAACCTTAATGGCAGATATTTCACAGTTCGTATAGAAATTAATAGTAGCCAGATGAATCATGATACCTCAAAAAAGAAACATGCACAATACCATTATTTCCACGACGATTCTGATGGTGTAATTAGATTTTCAATATCTTTATTAGATTAAACTTTAGCATCTGACTGTGAATTATACAAGTAACACCCAGCCACGAATTTACAAAATCTAAACGGTTCATCCGACTTCATCGCGCTACGTGTCTTTAGAAAGCTATTAGTGCAACCCTAAATTGGAATAAATTACAGGCATGTAACTTGAATAGTACGTGAGTTATTGGAGGTCGAAGTGGCCGATTACTATCGATCGCGTCAGGCCATAAGCACTCCACAGTTACACGAAAAAACGGTAGCAGCATTCTTGTAAATATATACTATTCATGAAGAAATTGGTTAAATATTTACTGTGTTTTAGAAAGCACAGAGGCATTAGGCTTCTGGCTTACCTTTTCTTGCTATTCCTTTGATATATGTGTATTTAATTTGTTTAGGTATTTAATAATAATTGAGCAAGCAGTGAAGGAAACAACAGAAAAATTCGGAGTAGGTATTAAAATCCATGGAGAAGAAATAAAAATGTTGAGGTTCCCGATGACATCGTAATTCTGTCAGAGACAGCAAAGGACTTGGAAGAGCAGTTGAACGGAATGGACAGTGTCTTGAAAGGAGGATATAAGATGAACATCAACAAAAGCAAAAAGAGGATAATGGAATGTAGTCGAATTAAGTCGGGTGATGCTGAGGGAATTAGATTAGGAAATGAGACACTTAAAGTAGTAAAGGAGTTTTGCTATTTGGGGAGCAAAATAACTGATGATGGTCGAAGTAGAGAGGATATAAAATGTAGACTGTCAATGGCAAGGAAATCGTTTCTGAAGAAGAGAAATTTGTTAACATCGTGTATAGATTTAAGTGTCAGGAAGTCATTTCTGAAAGTATTTGTATGGAAGTGAAACATGGACGATAACTAGTTTGGACAAGAAGAGAATAGAAGCTTTCGAATTGTGGTGCTACAGAAGAATGCTGAAGATTAGATGGGTAGATCACGTAACTAATGAGGAAGTATTGAATAGGATTGGCGAGAAGAGAAGTTTGTGGCACAACTTGACCAGAAGAAGGGATTGGTTGGTAGGACATGTTCTGAGGCATCAAGGGATCACCAATTTAGTATTAGAGGGCAGCGTGGAGGGTAATAATCGTAGAGGGAGACCAAGAGATGACTACACTAAGCAGATTCAGAAGGATGTAGGTTGCAGTAGGTACTGGGAGATGAAGAAGCTTGCATAAGATTGAGTAGCATGGAGAGCTGCATCAAACCAGTCTCAGGACTGAAGACCACAACAACAACATTCATTAATGTGTGTTAGAGCGTGTTTATGGTTATTTAAATATAAATGCAATATTT
This sequence comes from Schistocerca gregaria, assembly GCF_023897955.1. NCBI lineage: Eukaryota > Metazoa > Arthropoda > Insecta > Orthoptera > Acrididae > Schistocerca > Schistocerca gregaria. Next base: position 500,692,280 of record NC_064926.1, on the reverse strand, counting down.
CGAATGTGTTTCATTATATTTGTGTGGGTGCGTTGGCTTGAAGACATGGCTCGAGCGCTCTAGCCAATCATAGCGCTCGTTACTAAGAGAGACGTATGGATGTTGGGGAGGAACATGGCTTCCGGAGAGGACACGGGGAGTTCTGAAGAGGGCGGCGCAAGAGGGAGTCGCACAGGACCCGGTCAGGGCTGGGGAGTACAGCACAGGACACGGGAAGTGCTGCACGCGACAGTCGCAGGAAGGACTTGGAGAGTGTGGAGAGGTTTGCGCGTGGTCGCGGCAGATAGAAATATTTTGGAGTGCCGACTTGTGCACTTGTGAGATTTCCGTGGCTTCTACAGTGAAGACGTAGTGTGCATTTAGAAGTGAATATCTCGCGAGCTATGTTGTTGTTCATAACTAATTACGTGCAGTAGGACGCTATTGTTTCCCTGTTATTCAACTTATATTTTATTTAACTGCTCGACCATAGACACCAATAAGTGTTTTGCAGAAATACACAGCATTCTCCAAAGTACTTCTACTATCGTACTCATCATTTAAAGTCGTAAAGATAGTACCTGCAGATTTTATTTAATTGCAATCTTTCATTTATAAATTTATATGTTACTTTCATAATTCGCAATTGTCGAGTGAAGAAACCTTCGACCATTCGATTCATGTGTATATTCTTATCGTATACTGTAGACTCAGCAGTAATGGGCCTGTAATTCGGAAACTACGTATCCCAGCCCCTAGAAAACCAAACCAGCCAAAACTTTAATACTGCAACTCTGAGTCATTTTCATTCATGTCTTTTTGGCAACTCGACTTAATAACATGGCCTTTTCTGTGATGCCCTATGATCGGGCAGAGTGTACCACATTCAGATAGTAGTCTGCTACTCCAGCGATTTGATTTCCCTCGCTCGAGCTCAACATTTGCCTGCAGCTTTGCCGTCCTTGGACTTCAGCTAAGCGTTTGATTGCGTTGATCACTCTTTTCTTACAGCTATCCTCTTTCATATGGGATGACCAGGAACCATTGTCGAGGTGGTCTTAGGTCTCCTGCGCACTAGGAATTCCCGGTTGCTGTACAGTGTTAGACTCACACAACCGATCCTTAACAGGCGTTCGGTGCCACAGAAGTATCCGCTGTTGGCACTGCTGTACATCTCCACCCTAGAACCATTGTTATGTAGACTATGACAACGATTGACAGGGATGTCGTTGGGCAGACATCGATTTTGCTGCACCATTATGTGGACGATTTGGTCCTCTGCCTTCGATTCGCTGACGGTACCCAGAAGCACTTGCGTGGGTGGCGACCTACAGCGAGGCGTTGGAAACCTTCCTTAATGTACGTAAATCGTGAGCTGTCGTTACCGGTACAGGTCTGCCTGGTGGCGTTGTTGATCCACTCAATGTGACCGATAACTTAAGGTGCCTCGGCATCGATTTTACAGCTGACCTGCGGCACTCGCCCTCAACTGTAGTCAGATGCTGCATCGGGTGAGGTTTGGACTCACTGAACATCGCCTCCACTCCCTTGACCTCGTACAACGTACGCGCTACATCGACACCTTCGTAGAGGTGCGCATCCCTCATGTGATGCAAACTCTTCCGCTCCCACACAGTTTGGCCCACCGCATGTCAGCTGTGATAGGGTTGTGGCCGTAGAAAATTTTAGTTTTTATTCCTGCTTTTGTGACCATAATGGCCGGCGGGAGTGGCCGAGAGGTTCTAGGCCCTACAGTCTGGAAACGCGTGACCGTTACGTCGCAGGTTCGAATCCTGCCTCGGGCATGGATGTGTGTGATGTCCTTAGGTTAGTTAGGTTTAAGTAGTTCTAAGTTCTAGGGGACTGATGACCTCAGAAGTTAAGTCCCATAGTGCTCAAAGCCATTTTGTGACCATAATAAGAGACCAAGCTCCATACGCAATCAGCCAGCCGACATTAAGAAATAGTCCACCAGGACGTAGGGACAAGATAAGCGGTGGAGGCTGCCAAGTATGGCTTGTTGATCAAATAACTTAGTGTTTGACTTCCTGCCAGAGGAAGCAGCTCGAATCAAACTTGCGCAATAGAAGACTCAAACACCAGGGCGATAATACAGAAAGAGAGAGTGTCAGTCAAGTGCGGAAAAGACTCGTGTGGAACCAAATTAAGTTGTGTGAAGCTAGAAACGAAAGTTTCGAGTGGAACCGAAGGCATTCTTGCGCAAGCCGCCCAATTAAAAACGAGAGTGTCGTGTGGAACCATAGGCATTCTTGTGCAATCCGATCACTTAGGAATGAAAGGGTCGTGTGAAACACATTAACTCGTTTGTACCCAAGTACATGAGAAACGAAATAAAAGGCCAGGCAGCGGAATAGCTAGAGGCAGAGATTCAGATGCAGATTCAGAGCCAGTGCCGGCAGTTTGGAGATTCTGCAGCGAGACGCCAGCAGGGTCCAGTAGGCCCATAGCAGCTGATACAGCCGACAAAGAGTTCAACTACGAGAAGACGGTGATAAGACTCTGGTGAACACTCAGGAACTACAGGTCAAGTAGGATTTTTAGAGTTGCATTGGAATAGTTTTGAACAGAGGCTGTCAGTTTTTGTCTCAATTACTTAGAGAGATTTCAGTTCTAACCAAGAGCAAGTGATTGCTTTGTACTTGTTTCTTATATGTACCGGCGATTAGCTTCGAAGTAGCAAGTCCGAATAAATAGACTGAATCTTACTAAGGGGTTTATGGTCCAACACCTCACATAAGTATATGTGAGAATAAACTTGATAGAAACTACCCAATCTTTTCTGCCTATTGCAGTTCTGTAACCTATTTTCAGGAAACATTTGCTTCAAACCAAGGAGATTCTCTCCCTCTCACCTCCCATATAAAGGTTGACAGCAATTTATAACTAACCAATTGTCGTCAAAGTCCCGATTGCGCTACGCAGTTCGCACTTACTTCATTCTGGTATAGTGAGGCTGTGCCGGGACGCGACAATAGGTTTCTTTGTTAGCCAGTGGATATTCCTCAAAGTCTGCTATGAGTCCGTCACCCTTCCTCAGTTGCGAGTGGGTGTAGGCCTTAACCACGTTCTGGACAGAGCTAGGGTCCTTTTTGTCAGTTCACAGTCGTTGATGTGGCGGCTCTGTTCAAAATGGCTCTGAGCACTATGCGACTTAACATCTGTGGTCATCAGTCCTTTAGAACTTAGAACTACTTAAACTTAACTAACGTAAGGACTTCACAAACATCCATTCCCCAGGCAGGATTCGAACCTGCGACCGTAGCGGTAACGCGGTTCCACACTGAAGCGCCTAGAACCGGACGGCCACACCGGCCGGCTGGCGGCTCTGTCCGATGTGTCTTTCCAGCTCACTGCTTGATGCATATCCCCCAGCCTCGTTGGATTCTCCAGTGACATGTCGGATATCCAGCACCATCCTATCACATCGGACCCTTTTCTCTGGAGCACAGCTACCTTTCTTCATTTTTGCCGTCTATTGTTGACGAAGGTTGTCTACACTGGGATGAAAATGGCCCGCGCCCCCCAGTTGCATAAAAAACCAGAAGTACCCGCAGTGAATGTGCCGCACTACACAGTGGGCGGTGAGCTCCCCTTTACTTGACACTGGTGCACGCTCAGCGCGGCAGGTCGCCGTCAGTGGGATACAACTGAGTCATTCTCGTCTCCACCAAGTTCGCCTCGTCGCCTCTCCACTTTACATCAGGTGGGGGGTGCCAGACATACACGATCATCGCTTCGTTTGTGCCCCAACAACAGATGTCCAATGAATTCTGGCATTCATCACATGTGCTGCTCCTGACCGAATAACCGCGCAAAAGATGATGACGTGTACAACCCAGAGAAGAAAACTAACGCTGTGAATTGGTTCCACAGCCTTGCAGTTCGATTTTTCTTTGTCACTGGAGAGAAGAATATGCTCGGTTATTAGACTTACGCGAACGAACGACATTGTGCCATTGTCTGTAATCTGAAATAGAGACAATACTTTGCCAACTTCTTTGGTGTGCTCCCTACGACCCAGCGTGCAGCTGGAACGTACCTGCAACGAGTAGCTGATCTGATGCAATATTTTTGATTTTTTATACTACGATCCCAACGGTATTCGCATCTTTTCAAGAAGACGTGCTTGGATTTCTCCACGGCTACGGGCACCTTTCATGGGCTTCACTTCACAGGTTCGGAAAATAAACAAAAAAACGTTTCCTGTGACATTCATTTGTTACCCTCCCCATCCTTTCTTAGTTCAGGTAGAACTGCTGAGATTATAGGAATCGCTTGTTAGGATATGTTTTGAGGGATCACCAATTTAGTATTGGAGGGCAGGCAGCTAGGAGGGTAAAAATCGTGGAAGGAGACCAAGAGATGAATACACTAAGCAGATTCAGAGGGATGTAGGTTGCCGTAGGTACTGGGAGATGATGAAGCTTGCACAGGATAGAGTAGCATGGAGAGCTGCATCAAACCAGTCTCAGGACTGAAGACCACAACAACAGAAGTAGTTAAGGGCCAACGTCTGAAGCGGTCGAAGAGGCGGTGGAGCGAGGGAGAAAAAAATAAAAAAATAAAATAAAAACAAATAAAAAATAAGAAAATAAAAAAGGTCAGAGCATCTGCCTAGAGAGCAGCAGATATGGGTTCGTAACTAGATCCAGCACAAATGAAAAAAAAAATAAAAAAAAAATAAAAAAGTGGTTAAGGCGACCTGTGGTGACAAGCAGTAAATTCGCATTCGAATCGCGGTCCAACACACATTTTTATTCCTCTCACACAGCTGAAGTGAATGGTGTAGTCGGAGAATGCGAAACTATTTTTCGTAATGAGAGGGAAACTTTTATGGATGTAAATCGAGTTTGGTGCCTAACACGTCTGTGTTACTAATAATGGTTCAAATGGCTCTGAGCACTATGAGACTAAACATCTATGGTCATCAGTCCCCTAGAACTTAGAACTACTTAAACCTAACTAACCTAAGAACATCACACAACACCCAGTCATCATGAGGCAGAGAAAATCCCTGACCCCACCGGGAATCGAATCCGGGAACCCGGGCGTGGGAAGCGAGAACGCTACTGCACGACCACGAGCTGCGGACTCTGTGTTACTAATTGAGTAATAACGCAAACAGACATGGCCTCATGGAAGTCCACGTGAATGTTTTCCATGGTATAATTTATTTTATTTATTTTGTTTTATTTCATTAACAGTATACAGCCTTGAAATATAAGTTGGGTCGGATGCTTCTGAAGCCCCCTTATACTAACGGTCGCCTTCCCATTTGGCAATCCGTGCTCTACTCAGGGCCAGACCCAAACATACAAACGTAGCTAAGCGTGCGTCTACAGCCCGTAGTCGTACATCCATTACGTATATTCTCCTTCGGGTGACACATTTTACTGGAAAGTCCCTCGGCCGGTGTCGGTGGATAAATACGATATTGCAGTGCCTGTGTTATTCCGAATAACGATTCAGTGTTCCTTTTGACATGTATGCATGCAGCGACTTTCAAATAAATTGTCTTCCCTGTACGGGACTGTAAGTAATGGGTGCAAGAATACAGGTTGTGGACAGAGGGTTGATGACTTATAGAAGTTTGGGTCTCTCTGGGGGGCGTACTCAGGTAGCATAATGGTAAGACGACCGCTTGCGATAAATAGGAAATCTTGTGACAGTCCGGCACAAATTTTCACTGTCGTCATTCTATTCTACAGCTGGTGGTTGTCCATATTCGCAATTGCGAACACGTTTGATATACACTCCTGGAAATGGAAAAAAGAACACATTGACACCGGTGTGTCAGACCCACCATACTTGCTCCGGACACTGCGAGAGGGCTGTACAAGCAATGATCACACGCACGGCACAGCGGACACACCAGGAACCGCGGTGTTGGCCGTCGAATGGCGCTAGCTGCGCAGCATTTGTGCACCGCCGCCGTCAGTGTCAGCCAGTTTGCCGTGGCATACGGAGCTCCATCGCAGTCTTTAACACTGGTAGCATGCCGCAACAGCGTGGACGTGAACCGTATGTGCAGTTGACGGACTTTGAGCGAGGGCGTATAGTGGGCATGCGGGAGGCCGGGTGGACGTACCGCCGAATTGCTCAACACGTGGGACGTGAGGTCTCCACAGTACATCGATGTTGTCGCCAGTGGTCGGCGGAAGGTGCACGTGTCCGTCGACCTGGGACCGGACCGCAGCGACGCACGGATGCACGCCAAGACCGTAGGATCCTACGCAGTGCCGTAGGGGACCGCACCGCCACTTCCCAGAAAATTAGGGACACTGTTGCTCCTGGGGTATCGGCGAGAACCATTAGCAACCGTCTCCATGAAGCAGGGCTACGGTCCCGCACACCGTTAGGCCGTCTTCCGCTCACGCCCCAACATCGTGCAGCCCGCCTCCAGTGGTGTCGCGACAGGCGTGAATGGAGGGACGAATGGAGACGTGTCGTCTTCAGCGATGAGAGTCGCTTCTGCCTTGGTGCCAACGATGGTCGTATGCGTGTTTGGCGCCGTGCAGGTGAGCGCCACAATCAGGACTGCATACGACCGAGGCACACAGGGCCAACACCCGGCATCATGGTGTGGGGAGCGATCTCCTACACTGGCCGTACACTTCTGGTGATCGTCGAGGGGACACTGAATAGTGCATGGTACATCCAAACCGTCATCGAACCCATCGTTCTACCATTCCTAGACCGGCAAGGGAACTTGCTGTTCCAACAGGACATTGCACGTCCGCATGTATCCCGTGCCACCCAACGTGCTCTAGAAGGTGTAAGTCAACTACCCTGGCCAGCAAGATCTCCGGATCTGTCCCCCATTGAGCATGTTTGGGACTGGATGAAGCGTCGTCTCTCGCGGTCTGCACGTCCAGCACGAACGCTGGTCCAACTGAGGCGCCAGGTGGAAATGGCATGGGAAGTCGTTCCACAGGACTACATCCAGCATCTCTACGATCGTCTCCATGGGAGAATAGCAGCCTGCATTGCTGCGAAAGGTGGATATACACTGTACTAGTGCCGACATTGTGCATGCTCTGTTGCCTGTGTCTATGTGCCTGTGGTTCTGTCAGTGTGATCATGTGATGTATCTGACCCCAGGAATGTGTCAATAAAGTTTCCCCTTCCTGGGACAATGAATTCACGGTGTTCTTATTTCAATTTCCAGGAGTGTATTTCTAACTGCTGCAGTCGCGGCAATGCCTGTTCCTTTGGACATGCATGCATGCACAATGGTCTTAGCTTGAGACGGAGTGTGTAACTTACTTATTGGAGTCTCTACGTAAGTCTGGATAACAACGGCATATGGATGTGAATCACGGACTGTGGGAGAAGAAGAGCATCGAATCGTTTAAGATGTGGTGCTATACAAGAGTGTTGAAAATTAGTAGAACTGATAAGACAAAAAAATGAGGAGGTTCTTCGCAGAGTCGGCAAGGAGAGGAACATGTGGAAAACATTTACAAGCAGAAGGGGCCATATGATAGGTCATACATTAAGACACGAAGAAAAAAACTTCCATTGCGTTTGAGGTAACAACTGTCGGTCAAGACAGAGACTGGAAGTGTCAAAGAAATTAATCGAGGACGCAGATCAGTCAGGAAAGAAGAGAGAGAGCTGAAATTGACAAGGAGACGTACGTTTAAGGAGGGGGAGGAAAATTTGCGGTAAGGTCTTATGGGACCAAACTGCTGAGGTCACCGGTTCCTAAGCCTACACACTACTTAATCTAAGTTAAACTAACTTACGCTACGGACAACACATACCCGAGGGAGAACTCGAACCTCGACGGGGGAGCTGCAAGGACCGTGACAAGACGCCTCAAACCGCGTGGCTACGGGGGAGGGGGTATGGCCCAAACCGGATGTTGAAATAAAGTATAGCAGCAGCTTTTGTCGGATCGTTCCTCTAGTCCAGCACGAAGTTCACAGCCTTGACCTTTGGTGGGTGGTGAGAAGTCGATAGGGTTTGTGACGCTAGAGGCCGCTCCTGCCCCACCCGCTTAATTCAGCGGTGTCCTTCAGCCTGGACGGTGACGTGCGACGCCTATCCCCCTGACCCCGTTCAACTTGAATGGAACCTCTAACAGCTCAACGCTCGCAACGTACAGCCACGTCATATCACGACATCACTCTCCTGTCACATTTCGGATCGGTAAACAGCATTTCATTTCGTGGCTAGCGGCCGTCAGAAAGGTGCGGTGGCACATGAGCAACAAGTCATGCCCGATATTGTCTGCAATATTTTCCCTCTGTGACTGCCCGCAACCACATCTGTTAGGCATTAAAAAATCTTGGGTTCGTCTAGAATTTTCTGATCTAGCGTTTCAGTGTTTTTGCTGAGTCTTCCTTTCACACAATGTGATGCAGTGTTAAACGTCCGCTAATTTAAGGACATATTTTCCGCGTTTACCGCAGTATAGGTCGGAAATTGGCTGTTGAGTGACAGATCACGTTCCTTATCCTATTCATCGTGAAACACTCAAGCTCAGATGAAGAGGCGGTTCCTAGTGTGGAGGTAAAGCAACTTAAGAACACTGCGCATCCTTTAAATCCTTTAAACAGAATATTCTGACTCCCGAGTTTTACTGATGCTTGTACATGTCAAAGATATTGTAATACACAATGTGATCAACAGTATCCGGGCACCCTGAAAAACATCCGTTTTTCGATTTGGGTGCATTGTGTTGCCACCTAATGCCCGGTACTCCATATCAGCGACCTCACTAGTCATTAGATATCCGTATCCGTGAGTGATCAGAATGGGGCGATCTGTGATCAGGTGATTGGGTGTCACTTGTGTCATACGTCTGTAAGCGAGATTTCCACACTCCTAAACATCCCTAGGTCCACTGTTTCCAATTTGATACTGAAGTGGAAACGTGAAGGCGTACGTACTGCACAAAAGCGTTCAGGCCGACATCGTCTGTTGACAGACAGAAACCGCCGACTGTTGAAGAGCGTCGTAAAGTGCAATAGCTAGACATCTATGCAGACCATCACACAAAAATTCCAAACTGCATCAGGATCCACTGCAAGCACTATGACACCTGTACGGGAGGTGATAAAACGTGGATTTCATGGTCGAGCGGCTGCTCATAAGCCACACATCACGCCGGTAAATGCCAAACGACGCCTCCATTCCTGTAAGGAGCGTAACCGTTGGACGATTGAACAGTGAAAAAACGTTGTGTGGAATGACGAATCACGTACAGAATGTGGCGATCCGATGACAGGGTGTGGGTATGGAGAATGCCCGGTGAACGTCATTTGCTAGCGTGTGTAGTGCCAACAATAAAATTCGGAGGCGATGGTGTTATGGTGCGGTCGTGTTTTTCATGGAGTGGGCTTGCACCCCTTTATTCGCTTGGCAATATCACAGCACAGGCCTACATTGATGTTTTAAGCACCTTTTTGCTTCCCATTGTTGGAGAGCAGTTCGGGTATGGCTATTGCATCTTTCAACACGACCGAGCGCCTGTTCATAATGCACTGCCTGTAGCGGAGTGGTTACACGACAATAACATCCCTGTGATGGACTGACCTGTACAGAATACTGACCTGAATGCTACAGAAAACCTTTGGGATGTTTTGGAACGCCGACTTCGTGCTAGGCCTCACCGACCGACATCGATACCTCTCCTCGGTACTTCACTCCGTGAAGAATGGACTTCCATTCCCCAAGAAACCTTCCAGCACCTGATTGAACGTATGCCTGCGAGAGTGGAAAGTGTCATCAAGGCTAAGGGTGGGCCAACACCATACTGAATTCCAACATTACCGATGGAGGGTTCCAGGAACTTGTAAGTCATTTTCAGCCAGGTGTCCAGATACTATTGATAACATTGTGTATGTATTGTTATAATTGTGCAGATTTTACATAATTACTGATGATAGCTGCAATGTATAATGGGTGTTACTCCTCTAGCATTACTTTTCCTCAACAGTAGTTGTCGATACCAATATTATTTTTCGAATTTTGGATAGGTCAGTATTATCTTAGTTGCTATTCTGAAACCTTTTATATAACTTAATACACAGTATGTTATATTTCAAGCAAAAATTTATGAAAAGGAATTACTTTATAAAATATTTTAGTTTCGATGTTATAATCGATAGGAACTAGTTCTGAATGTACAGTTAAAATTATTTTTTAGAAACATATAAATTTGAGTATATTTGCACACTTAATATTCCTATTATTAACTGCGCAGTCCTGTACTGTTTACTATGTTCATTTATGGATTCATTTATGAAATAATAATACAAATTAATAGAGTAACGAAAACTAGTAGGAATTCATTTGTTAAAAAAAATTATAATTGGTTTGGAATATTGTGTGTGAGAGGCGTAAGCTTTTCTGTTATGTGATGGGAGGTATTTTTGTATAATAGGTGTGAACAATGTAATTTCGCTTTGTTAACGTGAAAAATAAAAATACTGTATGACATACTAAAATGAGAGAAAATCAGTGGAAAATATATTTACGTAAGAAATTCTCCAACAACTATCTTCCAATTTATTTACTTCAGCTTCAAGAATTAAACCCCAAGACAAGAAGAGCTGGAAGCATCTCAACATGACAAGCTAAGTAAATTTGAAAGTTTATTGTAATCTTCGCCCCTCTCAAATCTTCATAAAAGACTTTGCTTATTAATTACTTGGACTGGGCATTGTTTAATGTGGATAATAGATGGAAGACGGAAGGAGGAGGGTGATTACAGATGTCAGTTGAAATCTAGATCTGCACTTTGACACAGACGACATTATGACCGATGCTCAACTTCTTTCTACCCTGGATTACATCACTGTCGTGGGGCGCAATTATTGCCATGGAAGAGAACCTATTATTAATGATGAAAACTGAGAGCTTCCTACCACTTTTTTGAACTAAGCTGACAATGTAACTGATATACCCTAAATTTCCTAAAAATGTACCCCTTTCTATGCAAAATTTTATCCCGAGAATGAATATTAACGCGATCCGTCTTCGACTTGATTGATATGTTCAGAAGAAGGAAAAGTTTTCATGGGGCAACACAGATGCATGGAGGGTTTGAAACGTATTTTAATTGACTCTAACATCATAATTACACGTAATTTCCTGGCAAAATCTACGAGTGTTTTAGCGTCATCCCTTACAGAGAACATATGTCACATGAGGATGTATTACCTCAGTATGTACAAACTAAACACCGTTGATAACTGAACCTGAAATACAGTGGCCACTCCAGACATATTCAGGATCAGCATGTAGTGTGCAGGTTCTCGGCAACACTAACTTACGGTTCCTTGTGCTGGCTGTAAGGTACATACAAAGATCTGAGAAACGTTGTTGTCGATAGCAGCTTGATTGAATAACGGTGGCTGAAAGCAAGATGCATTTAATAGTCTATGCTCGCGTCAACTGAAAATCGAAGAAAGTAGGCTATATGAGAGCGCGTGGGGACAACCCATGATAGCATTACAAATTTCATAAATGACTGTGGGCTGCAAGTAAGTCAAGAGAACTTTAGAATGATTTCGTGTTATTAGTAAACAATCTAATAATACTTGGAATGTCGATAAGTCAACTTTAGAATGATTTCGTGTTATTATCAAATAATGCAATAATACATTGGAATATCGCTGATACAGCCGTCCTGTAACGGATCACATGGAGTGCAATTCCAACAAACATGAAAATAAGAACAAAAGGGAAACCCCATACAACCAGTAAACGCTGTAATAATGTTAGGTAAGTGGGCGATTAACATGCTCTATGACCTACACTCAAGGATAAATGAAAATTGTTCTTTGAACATCGAACATAGCCTGTCTCTTTGAACAACGTATCTTATCCTTACTTACAAAAGATGCGGTAGGTATGCAACTGAAAAATTTGCAACGTAATATTATGCTAAGCCGCACTTACTATCAATGATCTCACCATAAGTTGCGATGTGTTGCATCAGGGAAATGACATCGAGATGCAAGATCATACAGACCTATTTACAAGTTCAGGCAGCGTTTTCATGACGCCTGTACTCCCAACAACACCGGGAACAAGACAGCTCGGAACAGCAGGCGAAAACAGAGAACATAGAACACAGAATGGTTTGGTCCCTGCAGCCTGCGCAGGCACGTTTCCTAAGAACTGTCGCTCACTGAGACCTGCTTGGTAAGTTAGTTATTACTTCCAAGTGCAGCGTACAGACATACCTTCGCTAGGTAGCCAAAGGCTGTAGTATGATTTAGCAGACGAGAACGATAATATAGGGTGCCATTGCATCTTACTAATGACGCAACTTTGTAAGAGGTGCATGATTAAGGAATTTGTTGCTAGCGCACTCGAGCATATGTAATTTCGATGGACTGCTCACGCGCTGCCTGCGATATGTAAGCTATAAGAGGATCTCAGACCAGAGAGCAGTGTCTGTAGCAGTAGGAGTAAGTAGTAGCTAGCAGTCGTGTGTGCGGAGTTGGCTGGGCCGGTCGTGGGGAGCGATGGCAGAGCCTGAGCGTTGTAGTATAAGGAAAAAGCACCCCCGCACATATGTACTATTGTTATATCAAGTCCCATGTAAAATGTTTTAAAAAGTTTCGTAATAATAATATTTCTCATAAAAATTAACTTTTGACAATTATTCATCTCAATTTAAAGAATTCACTAATTTCTCCAATCCATGGTTATCCTGATTATTGTAAAGAAAAAGCAGTTGTTTCTTTTTATGCGTGACAAATCTATCGGCCAGCATTACACAGGGCTGTGTCAGAAAAGTTTAGTTTCATATAGGAGCAGATATGTATGCGTTATCCGGCGACTTCATTGAGGTAAGAATTTTCAAGTAATTCAGTGTGATCTTTCAGGACCACAACGCAGCACTGCTGACGTTAAAATTTACCAGTTTAGATTCACAGTCAGTCAATTATTGAAAGGTTGTATATAAGTCAGATATTTTTATAACGAGGTTAGTCACATTGTATTATTGGTAGGTTACGAAATTTATGTATTGGGAGGTTACGCTGAATGTGAATGACATAAATAATTCTATTTTTACTGTAGGGAGGTTTCGGAATTTTTCTGTTGGGAGGTTACAACTGAGCAAAGATAAATGCTTTGACAGACGTTGTTTAATGCACAGCTTTCAAGTTATAGAAAAATTGTAGGAAGTTACACGGTCCAGCCACAATAAACAGACCACCGCCCATGTTCGACATTAACGTGTTATAAACATTCACAGACGACAGGTTGGAGCATCCGTAGTGGAGATCATTACAACATGTTAGACGAGTAGGAGAAGGGGGTTCCGGAAACGGTGCAGTCGTTGTAATGCAGAAACGGAGCAACTTCAGTGACGTCCAAACCGACACGATCATTGGCTTTTGGGCCAAGTGGAAGCACCTCCGAAACGGTTCAGTTTGTAAACTATCCGCGGGCCGCCATGGTTGAAGTGTACAATTCATGGTAAAACAACGCCGTCCAAAACCGGTGGTCCACCAGAGCCCATAGGTGACAGAACGACGGTTGCAGAGATGTGTACCGGCAAACAGACGTGCGGCTGTTAAGCAACTGGCCGCCCATATGAACCAAATGGCTAGCAGCAGTGCCTAATCGACTACCGTTCACCAACTCGCAGTAAGCGCCTGGTTCATGCACTCATAGTAACTGCTGTTCACTGGCGACGAAGGCTAGACTTTGCACGCCAGACGTCCACTGAGTGGCTACAATGGCCTTTAGTACTTCATCTGACAGGTGGATATGGTGTGTACGGCGTGAAAGGGCCGAAAGCAAGTACCCTACGATCAGGAGGGAGCGTTATGTTCTGGGAAATGTTTTCTTTCTAGTTTGGTGATCTCGTTATTCTTGAAGGCACAGTGGATCAAAGCAATTTTGCATATATCCCCGATGACTACGTCCGCCCCTATATGCAGTTTGTTTTTCCTCGGCACGAAAGCATCTACCAGCAGGACAATACGACTTGTCACACAGCTCACAGCATACATGCATACGAGCACCAGGATGGGTTTACCGTGATCCCACTGGACATCAAACTCGCTGGATTCTGTGGGACCACCTGGGTCGGGCTGTTCGCACCATGGATCCTCATGCACGAGAGCTAGTGCAGCTGGCCACGGTAGCGGAGTTGGCTTAGCTCCACACCCCTGACTCAATTCCTGCACGTCTCAAGCTGGTTATTCAGGTTTTTAACAGGTGGCCACATCAGCTTGACTGGACAGTATATATACTTAGAACCACTGAAAATAACCAGCAGATGCAACAAGTCCACTAAAGAGACAGCTTACACTACACTCGTTCGTCCTCTGTTAGAATATTGCTGCGCGGTGTGGGATCCTTACCAGGTGGGATTGACGGAGGACATCGAAAGGGTGCAAAAAAGGGCAGCTCGGTTTGTATTATCACGTTATAGGGGAGAGAGTGTGGCAGATATGATACACGAGTTGGGATGGGAGTCATTACAGCATAGACGTTTTTCGTCGCGGCGAGACCTTTTTACGAAATTTCAGTCACCAACTTTCTCTTCCGAATGCGAAAATATTTTGTTGAGCCCAACCTACATAGGTAGGAATGATCATCAGAATAAAATAAGAGAAATCACAGCTCGAACAGAAAGGTTTAGGTGTTCGTTTTTCCCGCTCGCTGTTCGGGAGTGGAATAGTAGAGAGATAGTATGGTTGTGGTTCGATGAACCCTCTGCCAAGCACTTAAATGTGAATTGCAGAGTAGTCATGTAGATGTAGATGTAGATGTAGATGTAGACTTGAAGACATAAACAGAATCCTAAAAATTGTTTGGGCCTCAATTGTGAAACTGAGTGTTGGTCTAAGGAATAAATTACCAAACTGCCTCAAAAGGAAAGTCTATAACTAGTGTATATTTGCAGTTCTAATTTACCGAAGGAAACATGGAGTTAATATAGGTGAAAAGTTAGAAACTGAAGGTTGCTAAACGAGCAACGGATGTTAGATAAAACAAAGTGGACAGAAAGAGTATCAACTGAATAAGAAAAAAAGACCGAAGATGAAGACCTGATAGTGACGTTATGGAGCTGAGGTTGTAGTGAAACGAAATGCAGGGGGATGTATTAAGGAATTTAAAGATTTCTCGAGTTAGAAACAGGGGAAAATGAATGACGCTATAAAGAAACAAGCAGGACATACTTCAGTGCCAAAGTCACAGATTTTAATGAATGTAAAAGTCTGGAGGAGACCTACATCCAACAGCTTCTTACCAAGCAGTCCAAATTAGTGAGTAACGGAACAATTTTCATTTTACTTAATAGACGCCAGTGTGTACAGCAACAACCACCTGAACTTCAAACAGTGCGTGATTCGTTAAGCTGAAGGGCGGAACGTCACATTTCCAGGTATAGATGTCACACTGAGCCCCTCGAATGAACAAGGTTGTAAACAGCCGTTACTTTTGCGCCTCCCCTATTGCAATAGTACAGGATCTTTCTACTGGAAATTAATCACTTACCTCCACGAATTTCCATTGAACCTCTGCGTGCAGTGAAGCGACGTATAATGTGGGTCCAACCTGGGAAAGCTGTTTACAAGACAGACTGCACTACACATGTCAGCGGGGTACATAAAACGTTCTACTTCCTGCATCAAATAAGGTTCTTTCTCATAGGGCTAACTGAGATTACCGAATAAAACAGATAGTTGCCCAAAATGTTTGTCCTACGTTTTTATTCTAACAATACACAGGCCACTACGAAGTCCACCCTAATGAATAGTCTTATTTTATGTTAATGCACTGTTACAGCGCGGAAGCGCTATGACAAAAATGTCTGAAAGGGCCACGTGCAGAATCGCGGTTTAGGGGTGGGGGGGGGGGGGGAGTCTTGGAGCTCGGTTTCTATTTTACTTAGGAACAGGGTGCGAGAAGTCTGTGATTTAGCCCGGACCAGCGGCCATTTGTATAGCAATGTTACAGTATATTAAGCTGGCTCCAAGGAAAATTGTGCGAATCGATTTATTCATTTTGTAAAATAATTTACTTGGGATGAATTTAGTGCTCCGCTAATGGCACCATTTGTGTGCGCAGAGCTTGGATTTTAGTTGCGAAAACAGTCATCCTTAAACAACCACGGACCGGAGGGAGAACCATGGTTCACATTTCGTCCACCGGCCTATCAGACTTCCGTTTAAGATAAGTTTTTATCCATTTCAAATTCTTATTTGTTTGGATTTTACGTGCAAAAAAACACATTTTTCTGGGAGGTTTCTGACGCGTGGCAAATCTATGCTTTAAACTTGGACGAATCGGTCCAAACTTTGCACGAAGCTAGATGAACGGATAAATTAAAATAATCTTTGTCCGTTGTCGAGATACGACTGTTAAAGTCGAGCTAAATGTAGCACTTAAAAGCCGTTCTTACATGAACTTAAATGCGCAGGAAGGGTTTAAAGCGAATCAAACAAATAATAAATAGATTCTTACTAGGTACAAAGAGAACGTTCTTTGTGAGTTTTCTTACTTCTAAGTTTCACTATTGCGCGAATCGGTTTTGTAAAAAGGTAGACAAATACGGGTAGATGAATTTAATTATCAAATTTTGTAAGAAGGTAGACAAATACGAGTACATGAATTTAACTGTCGTCCTGTTGTTTTGTGAAAGCTTTTATCCGTTGCCGTAATGTAAGCAATGAAATCAACAAATATTTGCATCGGTTGCCGAACTATGCCATCTACTGTCGAAATTATGGTAAAGTAACATTTGGGAACCAGAATGAGAAATGTCTCGGTCGAAGCATAAAAAAGCGATTATGTCCTGAGCAGAGTTAAGAATATAAAATAAAGGAACTAACTTTTCGACTTATCTGGCAGCTTCAAAGACATTTGAATCAAAACATATTGACATATTCGCCCTTTTTTACTTGTTAGCATTAGTACCCATGTCAGGTAATATAACGGATCGTACCGAGTAAGAAGCGTGATCCATGAGTCATGTCGTGCAACATAACGTATGCTATCGTGTAATCCAACACGGCATTTTTGATATCGTGCAATATCACACAAAGAGTCATTAAATTTTAGGGTGCATGTACCTCACGCTGGGAGACTCCCCATTATAGTATACTTCCTACTGTGGATGCATTCCACTCTCTAGCACCACATAAATTTGTTCCCATTTGTTCTTACACCCCTCATCATACATGGAACGGGGGATGGGTCTAACAGAGCTAACTGCGCTGGGGAAGTAGGATTAACTCGTTCATTTAAACGTCTTTGCAGCTGCCAGATGGGTTGAAAAGCTACTTCCCTCCTTTTACATCTCTAAATCTGCCCAAGACGTGTTCGCCTTATTTGTGCTACGATTAGGAGCATTTTTCATTTCGGAGAGAAATCATTAATTAAACAGTCTTATGAACTGAGGATATCATCTCTGCAAAATACTTACGTGCTGTAGCAAAAAGGGGCTAGAACTTAAGCCTTGTATATCGTCTCTTACCGTGTGAATAAAAGTTTTTGACAAAACACTTATGTCTACTACAACAGCAAACATTTGAGCTCTGAATTTGAGCGTGTCACATCAAGAAGAAAGCTAGACGAACTCCCAACTTTCCAGAGACCAGTGAAGGGACAACCGACTGATTTTACCAATAGATCGTTTTTTTTCGTTTAGTCGGTTTTTTCGGTCGCATGAAACAACCGAATGAAACTAGTCTCTGCAGCCGCATCAGCTGTACGACTATTTTTCACTCACTTTCCAATTTTGACTGGTTTAACTCAATGCGAGACAACCGAATGATAAAAATCTATGTCGGTTACGTCAGTTATATGAATATTTTCCACAGTCTCCGGGTTTTAGCATTCTCGATTATATATGACGCATAACTAGGTTTGCCAACTTTTTAGACGTTAATAACATACCTTATTTCTAGGAACCCTGAAAGAAGTACACTTCTAAAGTGAAAAAGTTTCCAGTTTATGTTCACTACTGGCCATTTAAGTTGCTACACCAAAAAGAAATGCATATGATAAACGGGTATTCATTGGACAAATATATTATACTAGAACTGACATGTGACTACATCTTCATGCAATTTGGGTGCATAGATCCTGAAAAATCAGTACCCAGGACAACCACCACTGGCCGTAATAACGGCCTTGACACCCCTGGGCATTGAGTCAAACAGAACGTGGATGGCGTGTACAGGTACAGCTGTCCATGCAGCTTCAACACGATACCACAGTTCATCAAGAGTAGTGACTGGCGTATTGTGACGAGCCAGTTGCTCGGCCACCATTGACCAGACGCTTACAATTGGGGAGAGATTTGGAGAATGTTCTGGTCAGGGCAGCAGACGAACATTTTCTGTATGCAAAAAGGCCCGTACAGGACATGAGGTCGTGCATTATCCTGCTGAAATGTACGGTTTCGCAGGGTAGAGCCACGGGTCGTAACACATCTGAAATGTAACGTCCACTGTTCGAAGTGCCGTCAATGCGAACACGAGGTGACCGAGACGTGTAACCAAAGGCACCCCATACCATCACGCCGGGTGATAACGAATATACGCTTCCAGTGCGCGTTCACCGCGATGTCGCCAAACACGGATGCGACTATCATAATGCTGTAAACAGAACCTGGATCCATCCGAAAAAATGACGCTTTGCCATTCGTGCACTCAGGTTCGTCGTTGAGTACACCATCGCAGGCGCTCCTGTCTGTGATGCAGCGTCAATGGTAACCGCAGCCATGGTCTCCGAGCTGATAGTCCGTGCTGATGCAAACGTCGTCGATCTGATCGTGCAGATGGTTGTTGTCTTGCAAACGTCCCCATCTGTTGACTCAGTGATCGAGACGTGGCTGCACTATCCGTTACAGCCATACGGATAAGACGCCTGCCATCTCGACTGCTAGTGGTACGAGGCCGTTGGGATCCAGTAGGGCGTTCCGTGTTACCCTCCTGAACCCACCGATTTCATATTCTGCTAACAGTCATTGGATCTCGACCAACGCGAGCAGCAATGTCGCGATGCGATAATAGGGCAGTCGCGATAGGCTACAATCCGACCTTTATCAAAGTCAGAAACGTAATGGTACGCATTTCTCCTGCTTACACGAGGCATCACAACAACATTTCACTAGGCAACGCCGGTCAACTGCTGTTTGTGTATGAGAAATCGGTTGGGGACTTTCCTCATGTCAGCACGTTGTAGGTGTCGGCACCGGCGCCAACCTGGTGTGAATGCTCTGAAAAGCTAATCATTTGCATATCACAGCATCTTCTTCCGGTCGGTTAAATTTCGTGTCTGTAGCACGTCATTTCAATCGTTTAAAAAGAATTTTCTGTTAGTATTTTGCCTATATTCTGTAACAAGGTAGGATTACTTATGAGTTTTGTACTGAATAATGACGTTCTCCACATATGTATTGTTGTTGTTGTTGTTGTTGTGGTCTTCAGTTTGATGCAGCTCTGCATGCTACTTTATCCTGTGCAAGCTGCTTCATCTCCAAGTACCTACTGCAGCCTACATCATACTGAATCTGCTTAGTGTATTCATCTCTTGGTCTCCCTCTGCGATTTTTACCCTCCACGGTGCGCTCCAATACTAAATTGGTGATTCCTTGATGCCTCAGAATATGTCCTACTAAACGATCCCTTCTCTAGTCAGGTTGTGCCACAAATTCCTCTTCTCTTCAATTCTATTCAATTCCTCCTCATTAGATACGTGATCTACCCATCTAATTTTGAGCAATGTTCTGTAACACCACATTTCTAAAGCTTCTATTCTCTTCTTCTCCAAACTACTTATCATCCATATTTCACTTCCATACATGCCTACACTCCACACGAATGCCGGCCGCGGTGGTCTCACGGTTCTAGGCGTGCAGTCCGGAGCCGTGCGACTGCTAAGGTCGCAGCTTCGAATCCTGCCTCGAGCATGGATGTGTGTGATGTCCTTAGGTGAGTTAGGTTTAAGTAGTTCTAAGTTCTAGGGGACTAATGACCACAGCAGTTGAGTCCCATAGTGCTCAGAGCCATTTGAACCATTTGAATCCACACGAATACTTTCAGAAAAGACTACCTGACACTTAAATCCATACTCGATGTTAAACTTCTCTTCTTCAGAAACACTTCCCCTGGCATTGCCAGTTTACATTTCATATCCTCTCTACTACGACCATCATCAGTTACTTTGCTCCCCAAATAGCAAAACTCATCTAATACTTTAAGTGTCTCACTTTCTAACCTAATTCCCTCAGCTTCACCTGATTTAATTTATGCTGCCCGCAACGGCCTGATTGGCTAACTTACATGCTAATTAAGTCGGAAACGGCCCAACGTATCGAACTTTTCCTTAACAATTGTTTCTCAACGCAACATATCCTACCCTACTACACTCTTACATTCGGACTTTTTCTGGCCACCCTCTGTAGCTTGCTAATCCGTCAATATGATCGTTAGTTAGAATAGTAACGATATGATGAGGAACAGCTGGAGGGAAATCCCTTTGTGTTAGGAAAGCATGCGCCAGAAAAAAGTTAGAGGGCTGAAGCAGAGCACGTCGACCGAGAGCAAAGCACCGATCAATCGCCACCGACCACGCTGTTACGCTCTGCACGTGCCGGTGTGGATGCGGTGCTAAGATAGTTACACATCCTAGAAATTAGACACTTGTATTGGTGTTGGTTCTGCTGGTGGAGGTATGGAATGCTTGCACTGAGGTCTATGGCAATTACACTATGTGATCAAAAGTATCCGGACACCTGGCTGAAAATGACTTACAAGTTCCTGGAACCCTCCATCGGTAATGCTGGAATTCAATATGGTGTTGGCTCAACCTTAACCTTGATGACAGCGACCACTCTCGCAGGCATACGTTTAATCAGGTGCTGGAAGGTTTCTTAGGGAATGGAAGCACATTCTTCACGGAGTGCTGCACTGGAGAGAGGTATCGATGTCGATCGGTGAGTCCTGGCACGAAGTCGGTGTTCCAAAACATTCCAAAGGTGTTCTATAGGATTCAGGTCAGCACTCTGGGCAGGCTAGTCCATTACAGGGATGTTACTAATGTGTAACTACTCCGCCACAGTCCGTGCATTATGAACAGGTGCTCGACAATGTTGAAAGATGCAGTAGCAATCCCCGAATTGCTCTTCAATAGTGGGAAGCAAGAAGGTTCTTAAAACATCAATGTAGGCCTGTGCTGTGATAGTGCCACGAAAATCAGCAAGGGGTGCAAGCTCCCTCCATGAATAACACGACCTCACCGTAACTCTACCGCCGCCGAATTTTACTATTGGCATTACACATGCTGGCGGCAGATGACGTTCACCGGGCATTCGCCATACCCACACCTTGCCATCGGATCGCCACATTGTGTACCGTGATTCGTCACTCCACACATAGTTTTTCCACTGTTCAATCGTCCAATGTTTACGCTCCTTACACCAAGCGAGATGTCGTTAGGCATTTACCGACGTGATGTGCTGCTTATGAGCAGCCGCTCGTCCATGAAAGCCAAGTTATCTCACCTCCCACCTAACTGTCATGGTACTTGCAGTGGACCCTGATGCAGTTTGGAAATCCTGTGTGGTGGTCTGGATAGATGTCTGCCAACTGCACTTTACGAACCTCTCCAATTGTCGGCGGTCTCTGTCAGTCAACGGACGAGGTCGGCCTGTACGCTTTTGTCCAGTTATTGACCCAAGTCTTCTACCTGTCATACGATCCTGGTTCGGTTCCAAAAACATACCTGAGCGGCATAATTATATTGAAAAACCTGTCTAATCTGCAATAAGGAAGACTATCAGAGATTAATAAGTACTCGAGATAGACTCGATGGTTAAGCATAGGCAAAAAGTCAGTACTGAGTTACTGCAGACTATTCAAATAGAATTTCAATTTTACGAAAATTTAGAGCATAACTTTATTTTGACAATACCATTTAACAGAAACTTAAGAAAGAAACTTAAATTTTATTTGGCATTTTATTGTTTTGTAAGTGCGAAAAGTATATACTCATTTATGTGTACCTGTGGTATTGAAACATCGATGTAATGGATGTAAATCAACAGGTTCCATACAGTGGCAACTATAGATGTTAATTTATTCGGATCCATACAGATTACTTACGTAATGGTTAATATGAGGGTGTGATTTTCTTGTTTATTTGTATAGTTCAGGATCGTGGTGGTGGTGGTTAGTGTTTAACGTCCCGTCGACAACGAGGTCATTAGAGACGGAGCGCCAGCTAGGGTTAGGGTTAGGGAAGGATTGGGAAGGAAATCGGCCATGCCCTTTCAAAGGAACCATCCCGGCATTTGCCTGAAACGATTTAGGGAAATCACGGAAAACCTAAACCAGGATGGCCGGAGACGGGATTGAACCGTCGTCCTCCCGAATGCGAGTCCAGTGTGCTAACCACTGCGCCACCTCGCTCGGTGTTCAGGATCGATACTGTAATAGAACGTTTCCGGGAGCTGTAAGTTTTCCCATCCCTCGCCATGTGTGGGTACGTAAATGATTGTCTAGCACGATAATTTTGGTTTTCCAGGTGTTAAAGTGTCGGGTTACTTGCCAACGTCATTGTGACATTGTTTCAGATTTGCATTCGGCTCTGACTTAATGTTCAGGGGACTATCATTAGTCGTGATAACTTCAACGTAATTATTGCCTTTGAATAAAAATGTCATTTCTGTTTTCTGCAATTGTGTACTTATTTTAGCCCGCATCTCGTGGTCGTGCGGCAGCGTTCTCGCTTCCCACGCCCGGGTTTCCGGGTTCGATTCCCGGCGGGGTCAGGAATTTTCTCTGCCTCGTGATGGCTGGGTGTTGTGTGATGTCCTTAGGTTAGTTAGGTTTAAGTAGTTCTAAGTTCTAGAGGACTGATGGCCATAGATGTTAAGTCCCATAGTGCTCAGAGCCATATGAACCTTTTTTTTTGTACTTATTTTAATTACCTTCTCTACTGTACTGCCGGAGTTCCAAGTTTCATCGAGCTGTGTTACTTGGCAGTGAAAATTACGTTCAACTTTAAGTTTTGTACAACAGTGTATTATCTTGCTGCGACTCGTGACATGGCAAAAACGTTTGGCAAATCGCAGCTTTGTTTTTGTGTGTGTACTTGTTGTGACGTGTTTCATAGGCGAGTATATGACTTCGAGTCCGATCGCCTAAACGAAGTACTAATAATGAGATCACTGCCAAAAGTTACTAAAGTAACAGCACGCGACTCGTAGAGGTGTACAGCGGTGCCCCGCTTCGCCCTGGCCGCTGCCCGCCCGTTCCCAGCTGAGCCCCGGCAGCTCTGCGGCAGCCGCAATGCAGCACACGCACTGCGGGCAGCCGCCTCTCCAGGCGGCGCGTTCTCCGAGACACCAAGACACGTGCCGGTCGACAGTATCCGAGAGCAGGCGCACACTCAAGTGGAAACAGTTTACTTGCCGTATCATAGTTTGGATTCCAGGAAGGTTGCTCGACTGAGAATGCTATTTATATATTCACTAATCAAACAGTACAAGCCTTCGATAATAATATTTCGTCTGTTGTTATTTTATCTGATCTCTCCAAGACCTTCGACTGTCTAGATCGTGATTCTCTCTTAGAAAAACTCAAGTTACGTGTAACTACTGAAGGCTTTACACACAGCTAGTTTGAACCATCTTTGACGAACAGAATGTGAAAGAATATGTTGAATAATTCAGTGTCGAAAAGTATGAAATTTTAGTGACTGGGAATAAAATCGCAAAGCGAGTCCTACACGGTTCAATTTTGTGGTCCACTCCTATTCCTTATATATGTGAATGACCTTCCACTTAGCAGTGAACAAGCAAATGCGGTACATCTTGCAGACGCTAGCAGTGTTATAAAAGGCTCAATAGCGAGAAAGCAACAGAAGAGTTACTACATGATATTTTCGAAAGAACTATTAAGTGGCTCTCCGACAATAGGCTGCTAAATTCTGGAAAAAGAGCACACTGCCCTCAGTACTGTACAATTAAAGCCGGCCGCGGTGACCTAGCGGTTCTAGGGGCTCAGTCCGGAACCGCGCTACTGCTACGGTCGTAGGTTCGAATCCTGCCTCGGGCATGGATGTGTGTGATGTCCATAGGTTAGTTAGGTTTAAGAAGTTCTAAGGCTAGGGGACTGATGACCTCAGATGTTAAGTCCCATAGTGCTCAGAGCCATTTGAACCATTTGTACAATTAACAGTCATGTCAACAATTGATGCAGCACATGAGCAGGACTTAGTAAGTGGGGTAGAACGCGCCAAATCTTTGCGTGTACATAACGATGAAAATCTGAAGTCCAGCGACCATTGCTCTTCGTATAATTGCTAATACTGGAAACAAACGTATTAACCGCTTGACATATTTTGCTTATTTCCACACCAACGGAATAACTTTCTGGGGTAAATCATCACTTAGAAAGTACTGATTGCACAAAAGGGAGCAGTAAGAATAATACGTGGTGATCACGCACGGACGTCATGTCGGGACCTCTTCAGGAAGCTAGGTATTTTGACTGCGCCGTCACAATACATATTTTCGCTAATGAAATTCGTCGTAAGTAATCCGTCAGAATTTGAGAAGAACGGATGTACATGCCTACAACACTAGAGGGAAAAACACCTTTATTACCCATTGTAAAAGCTGTCAGTGGTTCAGAGAGGAGTTCAATACACAGCAATAAAATTTTTTTCACTATTTGCCCAGTAACGTAAAATGTCTGTCATGTAACGAAACAAGTTTTAAATCCAATTAATAATCATTTTTCTTGAACAATACCTTCTTTTTCATTTATGAATTTTTACTTAAAACCATGTAGCTAGCATAAAAAAACCTTGTCAGTAATGGTAGTTGCATGAGTAGGAATACAATGATATTGTGTCCATTAATCTAAACACTGATCATGTATGCACATTCTGTAAACTGACACGTTCCACATCATTTCGATACACGAGAACCAAAGGCAAGTACAGGAAGAAAACTGGAGAATATCTGTGAATAATTGTACCGTCGACGGACTAGAACAGCGCTCTCAATGCAACAGAAGACAGAAACTCATATGTATGACTTGAGTGACAGTATCTCCTCTCCTTGAAATCTCAATGGAATTTGCTTGTTCCACGTTCGAGAACAAAAACTGAACTTCTTTCCTCATGATCTTTGATGTCGAATATATATAGTCTGTAGCTCCTAGTTTCTTGTGATAGTTCTGCATAAATTTTACACATTGGGCTTTGTGAAATAGTCGAAGTAAACCAGTGAAGGACATTAGTTTTAGTCAAATATATTTTCATTGCTAATTGTAGCTTCTTACTCCAAATACACAGATAAGACAAAACACTATGACTACTGCCCACCGCGACGTTGGATTCCGCCTGGTGGCGTTGCGGGCACGTAATGCGGTAACAAGAGTATGTAATCGGAGCCTACACGAACGGGTGATCACCATAGCAAAGATATTGGCTTATCCATTGAGATAAGCGACTTTGCAAAGAGCAGGTATTATTACGAAGACCCTTTTTACGAGTATCTCTAAACTGGAAAAACTAGTCGATTGTCACGTGCTGCTGTCGTGAGCATACACTGAAAGGGCTAGACGCTAAATGATCGGACGTAGAACGACTCTTCACGGAAATTGGGGTCCGGAAGCTTGTCTAATCTGTAAAGCTAGACAGATGGTGATCTCTGGCACCTCTGCCGAAAGAGCGCAAGTGTTTCAAGCCCACCGTTGACTCTACATTGTTGAACATGGAAATCCGCTGCAGACCACGCCTAAGTGTTCACATGTTGAACAAACGACATCGTCAGTTACGATTGCAGTGGGCAGGGGACCCTCAGGATTCGACCCTCTTCGAGTGAATCACATTTTTGCTACACTATGTCGCTGATCGTCTTCACAAACGCTGTCATCGAGGTGAACGGCGGCTCGAAACGTGCAGCGCGCGACGGACGCAGCCTGATGAAAGCATATTGTGTTATGAGAGACATTCTTCTGCGCCTGCATGTGACCTCTGTTGGCAATCGAAGACAGACTGATAACAGCGTACCACCTGCACCCCTCATGCTTGATATCTTCCCCGACGGCGATGTCATCTTTCGGCAGTAAAATTGTCTGTGTCTCGGAGCCAGAAGCATGCTACAGTGGTCTGGGGAGCATTATAGTTAACTAACGTTGGTGACTCGGAAGCAAAATTCAGCTGATGTAAATCCTATGGAACTCAACAAGGCCGATATCGGGTGTCATCACAACGTACGCAAATCAGTAGCCTGTTATTTACGCGAATTAAGTGACATGTGATTAGCCATCTAATGCCACGTACCTCCACAAATATATCAACAAACTGTCGCATTCATGTTACGCAGAATCAGTGCAATATTTCGTTCCAAAGACGGACAAGC
Organism: Schistocerca gregaria; assembly: GCF_023897955.1. Lineage (NCBI taxonomy): Eukaryota > Metazoa > Arthropoda > Insecta > Orthoptera > Acrididae > Schistocerca > Schistocerca gregaria. Next base: position 500,665,909 of record NC_064926.1, on the reverse strand, counting down.
AAGCTATTTAGCAGGCGGTCATGATGTTTTGGCGCATCAGAGAATGTTTCATACACATGAGCGCTGACTATGGGGTACTGTGAGACACACCAGAATAGACAAGTAGGCGCACGTCTGTCCCGTAACACGTCTGACAAGGAATTCCCTTCCCAATTTTTCAGTGCCAAACATGACGCATGTTATTTTTACATATGGATTTATTTCTCTATATAACTGATAATTAATTAAATGTAGACTTAATATCGAACAGCTAACTGTAAATTAATATTTACACTCTGTATAATGATCATATTTTTTATAAATCCAATTTAGCATTCCAACTTTCAATACCCATTGTAATTTGATTAGGATAGTAGTTGTTGATACTGTTAAAGACAACATTACAATGATGACTACATTACAGTAATGTTGTCTTTCTTCTGAAAATGACTTTTTAAATCCTAAATATTATTTTAGTGCTACAAAAATCGAAAAGTGAAGTTACTACCAGTATTTGTTTGAATTAAACGAGTTACTTCTTGTCGATTTAAGACGCAGTGTAAGTATTTAATAACTGAATTTTATCTATGCTCAATAGTTTTCATGTAACGTAATATATGATGTGCTAACTCTGCCCTTTAAGCTTTTCATTGAGATATCCGTTATAACACTTCAGAAACCTACCTCCGTCTTATTAATACGCGAGAATATAAATTGAATACTACGTATTCTACGAGCATAATGTTCAGATACACTGATGTGATACATATCTATTCTTCTACAACTTATATTTACCGACATTTCAGGGCACATAACTGCTTTGAAGCACACGACACAGTTCCCATAACGTTCAGAACGCACTTTGAAGTCAGATGCAACGAAAAAGTGTCCACGACTGTACCCTCGTTTTGTACCTCGTTGAACTTCATAGTGACACTTACCTGAGAGGTGTGACGTCGTCGTTCGTTGAACTAAAATTACGCCAAACCATCCCTAAGTAATATTTGTTGCAGAATACTTGAAAATACCCTCAGTTACAATATAATAAACTTATCTCCACGAATCAGCATGGTGTTAGAAAGCATTGTTTTTGCGAAACTCAGCTTGCCCCTTTCTCACGTGATATTCTGCAAACTATGGATGAAGGGCAACTGGCTGATTGCAAATTTCTAGCATTTGACACGGTGCCCCATTGCAGGCTATTAACGAAGGAAGGAGCACGTGGAATAAGTTCACAGAAATGACAGACACTCGATGATTTCTTAAATAACGTAACCCAGTAAGTTGTCCTCGAGTGAGAATGTTCTTCAGAGACAAGGATATCGTCAGGAGTGCCCCGTGGAAGTGTGATAGGACCGTTGTTGTTGTCTGTACCCACAAATAATTTGGTGAACAGGGTGAGCAGCAACCTATGGTTGTTTGCTGATGACGCCGTGGCGTATGGTAATGTGATGAAATTGAGTGACTGTAGGGAGATAGAAGACGACTTAGACAAAATTTGTAGTTGGTGTGATGAATGGCAGCTAGTGCAAAATCTGGAAAAATATAAGTTAATGCGGATGAGTAGGAAGATTAAGCCAGTAATGTTCGGATACAATATTAGTAGTGTCCTACTTTACACAGTCAAGTCGTTTAAATATCTGGGAGTAACGTTGCAAAGCGAGGTGAGGGGGAATGAGCATATGAAAACTGTGGTAGGGAAGGCAAATGGGAGAATTTTAGGAAAGAGTGGTTCACCTGCAAAGGAGACCGGTTATAGGTCGCTGGTGCAACCTTTTCTCGTGTACTGGTCAAGTGTTTGGTATCCGTACCAGGTCGTATTAAAGGGAGACATTGAAGCAATTCAGAGGCGGGCCGCTAGAGCTGTTACAGGTAGGTGCGAACAACACGTTAGTGTTACTGAGATGCTTCGGCAACTCAAATGGGAATCCCTGGAGCGAAGGCGACGTTCTTTTCGACAAACACTATAGAGATAATTGAGGAAACCGGCATTTGATGCTGACTACCGAACGATCCTACTGTCGCCAACATACATCGCCCATAAGGACCACGAACATAAGACAGGAGAAATTACACGGATGCGTACAGACAGTCGTTTTTCTCTCTGTCTATTTGCGAGTGGAACAGGAAAGGAAACGACAAGTGGTGGTACAGTGTACTCTCCGCCCGGCACAGTGTGATGGCTTTCGAGGTATCTATGTACATGTACAGGGTGTTTCAAAAATGACCGGTATACACTCCTGGAAATGGAAAAAAGAACACATTGACATCGGTGTGTCAGACCCACCATACTTGCTCCGGACACTGCGAGAGGGCTGTACAAGCAATGATCACACGCACGGCACAGCGGACACACCAGGAACCGCGGTGTTGGCCGTCGAATGACGCTAGCTGCGCAGCATTTGTGCACCGCCGCCGTCAGTGTCAGCCAGTTTGCCGTGGCATACGGAGCTCCATCGCAGTCTTTAACACTGGTAGCATGCCGCGACAGCGTGGACGTGAACCGTATGTGCAGTTGACGGACTTTGAGCGAAGGCGTATAGTGGGCATGCGGGAGGCCGGGTGGACGTACCGCCGAATTGCTCAACACGTGGGGCGTGAGGTCTCCACAGTACATCGATGTTGTCGCCAGTGGTCGGCGGAAGGTGCACGTGCCCGTCGACCTGGGACCGGACCGCAGCGACGCACGGATGCTCGCCAAGACCGTAGGAACCTACACAGTGCCGTAGGGGACCACACCGCCACTTCCCAGCAAATTAGGGACACTGTTGCTCCTGGGGTATCGGCGAGGACCATTCGCAACCGTCTCCATGAAGCTGGGCTACGGTCCCGCACACCGTTAGGCCGTCTTCCGCTCACGCCCCAACATCGTGCAGCCCGCCTCCAGTGGTGTCGCGACAGGCGTGAATGGAGGGACGGATGGAGACGTGTCGTCTTCAGCGATGAGAGTCGCTTCTGCCTTGGTGCCAATGATGGTCGTATGCGTGTTTGGCGCCGTGCAGGTGAGCGCCACAATGAGGACTGTATACGACCGAGGCACACAGGGCCAACACCCGGCATCATGGTGTGGGGAGCGATCTCCTACACTGGCCGTACACCTCTGGTGATCGTCGAGGGGACACTGAATAGTGCACAGTACATCCAAACCGTCATCGAACCCATCGTTCTACCATTCCTTGACCGGCAAGGGAACTTGCTGTTCCAACAGGACAATGCACGTCCGCATGTATCCCGTGCCACCCAACGTGCTCTAGAAGGTGTAAGTCAACTACCCTGGCCAGCAAGATCTCCGGATCTGTCCCCCATTGAGCATGTTTGGGACTGGATGAAGCGTCGTCTCACGCGGTCTGCACGTCCAGCACGAACGCTGGTCCAACTGAGGCGCCAGGTGGAAATACCATGGCAAGCCGTTCCACAGGAATACATCCAGCATCTCTACGATCGTCTCCATGGGAGAATAGCAGCCTGCATTGCTGCGAAAGGTGGATATACACTGTACTAGTACCGACATTGTGCATGCTCTGTTGCCTGCGTCTATGTGCCTGTGGTTCTGTCAGTGTGATCATGTGATGTATCTGACCCCAGGAATGTGTCAATAAAGTTTCCCCTTCCTGGGACAATGAATTCACGGTGTTCTTATTTCAATTTCCAGGAGTGTATTTGAAACGGCAATACAAACTAAACGAGCAGCGATAGAAATACACAGTTTGTTGGAATATGCTTGGGACGACAGTACATTTTCAGGCAGACAAACTTTCGAAATTACAATAGTTACAATTGTCAACAACAGATGGCGCTGCGGTCTGGGAAACTCTATAGTATGATATTTTCCACACATTCACCATGCGTAGCAATAATATGGCGTAGTCTCTGAATGAAATTACCTGAAATCTTTGACAACGTGTCTGGCGGAATGGCTTCACATGCAGATGAGATGTACTGCTTCAGCTGTTCAATTGTTTCTGGATTCTGGCGGTACAGCTGGTTTTTCAAGTGTCCCAACAGAAAGAAGTCACAGGGGTTCATGTCTGGCGAATAGGGAGGCCAATCCACGCCACCTCCTGTATGTTTAGGATAGCCCAAAGCAATCACACGATCATCGAAATATTCATTCAGGAAATTAAAGACGTCGGCCGTGCGATGTGGCCGGGCACCATCTTACATAAACCACGAGGTGTTCGCAGTATCGTCTAAGGCAGTTTGTACCGCCAAAAATTCACGAAGAATGTCCAGATAGCGTGATGCAGTGATCGTTTCGGATCTGAAAAATGGGCCAATGATTCCTTTGGAAGAAATGGCGGCCCAGACCAGTACTTTTTGAGGATGCAGGGACGATGGGACTGCAACATGGGGCTTTTCGGTTCCTCATATGCGCCAGTTCTGTTTATTGACGAAGCCGTCCAGGTAAAAATAAGCTTCGTCAGTAAACCAAATGCTGCCCACTTGCATGTCGCCGTCATCAATCCTGTGCACTATATCGTTAGCGAATGTCTCTCGTGCATCAATGGTAGCTGCGCTGAGGGGATGCCGCGTTTGAATTTTGTATGGATAGAGGTGTAAACTCTGGCGCATGAGACGATACGTGGACGTTGGCGTCATTTGGACCGCAGCTGCAACACGGCGAAGGGAAACCCGAGGCTGCTGTTGGATCACCTGCTGCACTAGGTGCGCATTGCCCTCTGTGGTTGCCGTACGCGGTCGCCCTACCTTTCCAGCACGTTCATTCGTCACGTTCCCTGTCCGTTGAAACTTTTCAAACAGATCCTTTATTGTATCGCTTTTCGGTCCTTTGGTTACATTAAACCTCTGCTGAAAACTTCGTCTTGTTGCAACAACACTGTGTTCTAGGCGGTGGAATTGCAACACCAGAAAAATCCTCTGTTCTAAGGAATAAACCATGTTGTCCACAGCACACTTGCACGTTGTGAACAGCACACGCTTACAGCAGAAAGACGACGTATAGAAAGGCGCACCCACAGACTGCGTTGTCTTCTATATCTTTCACATCACTTGCAGCGCCATCTGTTGCTCAAATTGTAACTACTGTAATTTCGAACGTTTGTCCGCCAGAAAATGTACTGTTGTCCCAAGCATATTGCAACAAACGATGTATTTCTATCGCTGCTCGTTTAGTTTTTATTGCCGTTTCAAATATACCGGTCATTTTTGAAACACCCTGTAGATACCAGCGGCAGAAAAATTTTATTAAGAAAGATAACTCTACTTAGAAATTAACCCCTAAACATTTATAAATCCACACTGAATACAGAATACGCGTATTTCGTAACATCTTCTACATCACTGCTGATACCCACACAATGGATCTGTGGAACGGAAGGTATATTTTCATTCCTATCTCCAATTGCTTCCACAGATGTAACAGCAGGAGGCTTCTGTGTGAATATAATCAAATACATTACAATTCGGAGCGCTACAGTTCACCACACATGTAAGTTTGCTTTTGTAATAAATGATCGAGTCCATTGACTGGCGGCTAGCTATAAGATGACACTGGCGTGGAGTGCCGTCCAGACGTGTGAACGAGGGCTGACTAGTGCTGCTAAGGTAGGGCAAGAATATTGTTGTTCTTGCCAAACTGGTGGTACTTATTTTTAGTTGTTAACTTTAGCTGGTAAGTACAAAAGATAGAGATCTGAGGGAAATTTTGTATGTCCATGAACAATGCCACACTGTGATCACAAAATCAATAAATAAATTCTGGTACTGTTAACGATCATTTCTGAATGTGCACAGAAATATGCAACCTGTTCTTCATAGCTGGGAGTCGATGCAACCCGATGTTAGTCTAGCACTCGTTGCTCAGATTTGCCCTTGTCAATACACCAGTGTATGGCCGAATTTTCTCTGACAGTGATGTGCGAGGCGATGGAAATGCTAAGTGCGTAGGCTTCGTATTAAGTTCATGTCAGTCTCTCCCCGTGCCACTCTTTCACGTGGTTCAGCTAGTATAGTGTAGTGTGTCCAGAGAAGTTGGTTTCAGCTAATAGGTTTTAATGAGGAGGGAAGATGTTCGTCTTTGTACAACTTACATTTCATACATTCTATACACACCTGTTGTAAATGATGGCCCTTAGTGTCTGTATTGTGATACACATTTACTTGGTACCAGTATTTAGGTTTTATTGGTGCTTCTTATGGTGTTCTATAAACTACTTTATCTTATACAGTGAGCTGACAGAAGGTATGGCATAGCGACATGCACTTATACATATGCCCATTGTAACGCCTGCACAAGGTATAAAAGGGCAGTGCATTGGTGAAGCTGTCGTACTCAAGTGAGTCATGTGAAGAGGTTTCCGAAGTGATTATGGCCGCACGAGGGAAGTTAACAGTCTTCGAACGGGGAATGGTAGTTGTAGGTAGACGCTTCGGATATTACATTTCAGAAATCGTTAGAAAATTCGTAATTCCGATGTCCACAGTGTCAAGATTGTTCTGAAATTACAAAATTTCAGGCATTACCAGTCACCACGGGCAAAGCAGTGGTCGACAGCAATGACTTAACGACCGAGAGCAGCGGCGTTCTCCAAGAGTTGTCAGTGCTAACAAACAAGCAACTCTGGGTGAAAAAACCGCAGTAATCAGTGTGAGTACGTACTACGAACGTATCCGTTAGGGCAGTGTGGCGAAATTTATGGCAGCAGACGATAGACGCGAGCGCCTTCGCTGACATCACGACGTCCCCTGCAGCGCCTCTCCTGCCTGTTGGACGCCAGACGACCGAGAAACTGTGGCCTTGTCACGTGAGGTCCGATTTCAGTCGGTAAGAGCCGGTGGCGGCTCCACAACGGTGTGGACCGTGTTTTGGATGGAATGGACGGGATCCCCGTTACATTCGGCTACATGACGACAATTCGACATTCGTTGACTTCATATTCCCAAGCAACGATGGAATTTTTATGGAGGGCAATTCGCCATGTTACCGGGACACATATATTCGCGGTTGGTTTGAACAACATTCTGCACAATTCGAGAGAATGATTCGGCCACCCAGATCGTCCTACATGAATGTGTTTAAAAAACAGTTACCATTACTATTATATTTACCATATTGAGTAGTCACTTTGGCATTTACTAAGCCAATGTCAAGAGGAAGGGTTGCCCGTAGCTGTAAATATAATGTTCAAATTTTTATAAAATTGAAATTCAAGATTTGTTTTCTTGCTGTCTAGTTCCTTTGTAGAAACTAGTCAGTTGTTAACTGAGATTTCTATAAAGCTAAAAAAAAAAAAAAAATAGTGGAACATTAAGAAATTTGCTTGATTTTCGTCCTGAAATACAAAAATTCTTGTACCGAGAACTGACAGAAGAACTCATTAAGGTGAAATTCAGCTCTATTTTAAGCAAATAACAGAGATAAGATACCCTAACAGCATATGGCTGTGTAAATAGCCTCTTCAATGTAATCAGCATATCAAGTATTAAAGGATTCTAGGAGCATATTTCTTTCTGTATCGTACGAATGGCGGCATATGCCTCCTCTGCGCGGCTTTATGTCGACACTCGCAAGGAGTTACAGTGCATATTTCGACATACACGCGAGCCGCAACGAGTGCAATACCAATCTTCATAAAACAAAGTGACGGCCATGTAATACGACATTTGACGTGTGCGCTCCACATCAATTGGGAACGCACGATAAATTTAGCCTCGTCAGAAACGTATTGCCATTCTTTACTGCCCAATTAATCCCGGCGTCAGGACGGAATGCAGGTTAGTAGGAACAGGTTTAACACATTATCCTAGAGAGCGTTCATCACTGGGAGATTTTTTTTAAATTCTGCCATTCACAATAACTCCATCATTTTATTGCACCATGGTTCCCTAACTCTTCCGGGCTACACTTATCAAGATCTCTACGTTACGTTCCACAGGACTCGTGACCTTTTCTTCCTCTTTCGACAATAGGCTGTACCAATGTGCGATTGAAATGTGACACAACTGTTCTCTCGATTCGCGAAGATGATGTACTTTATTTAAATCCCCAAGAATCACATCACTATGTTACATTTTTTTGTACCGCAAAATTCCATTTTATATTGTACCAACGTGACCGGCAGGTCCTACAAGTGATTTTTCCACTCTTTCCTGGCAGTGATGTGTGGTGTAATGAATTATATAAAAGATCCTGTAGTGTGTCCAGAGAAGTTGGTTTCAGCTAATAGGTTTTAATGAGGAGGGAAGATGTTCGTCTTTGTACAACTTACATTTCATACATTCTATACACACCTGTTGTAAATGATGGCCCTTAGTGTCTGTATTGTGATACACATTTACTTGGTACCAGTATTTAGGTTTTATTGGTGCTTCTTATGGTGTTCTATAAACTACTTTATCTTATACAGTGAGCTGACAGAAGGTATGGCATAGCGACATGCACTTATACATATGCCCATTGTAACGCCTGCACAAGGTATAAAAGGGCAGTGCATTGGTGAAGCTGTCGTACTCAAGTGAGTCATGTGAAGAGGTTTCCGAAGTGATTATGGCCGCACGAGGGAAGTTAACAGTCTTCGAACGGGGAATGGTAGTTGTAGGTAGACGCTTCGGATATTACATTTCAGAAATCGTTAGAAAATTCGTAATTCCGATGTCCACAGTGTCAAGATTGTTCTGAAATTACAAAATTTCAGGCATTACCAGTCACCACGGGCAAAGCAGTGGTCGACAGCAATGACTTAACGACCGAGAGCAGCGGCGTTCTCCAAGAGTTGTCAGTGCTAACAAACAAGCAACTCTGGGTAGCTGGGTAGCTGTTGTCATTTGTGTTATATAGTGCTCGAGGGCTTTGTCGAAATCTTAATATCTAGCAGTTTAGTAATCTTTGTATAACTATGAAACTTCGTGGCAGATTAAAACTGTGTGCCGGACCGAGACTCGAACTCGGGACCTTTGCCTTTCGCCGGCAAGTGCTCTATTCTTCTAAATCAAAAGCTTTTAATGTAGTCAATACGATAAAAAAACCAATTTCAGCCCATATTAGCTATGCCTGTGTTTTGTCTTAGCAGTGGTGGTGAGTAGCTCTCTAACCTTGATTAGGTTTAGTTCATCATTGGCTGCAGTTGTGTAGGGTGGAGCAAATAAAAGTGGCCTGGAGAACAGAGTCCCAGGGTACAAAGAAACACAGCAGAGAAAATCAAATACAGAACTATCCCAACTGAAGCAGATTTGAAAGTGACCACCATTCATCTCTTGGCCCTTCTGGGCCCTGGTCAGTACATTGCTGCAAGTGGATCGAAACTGGACTGCTGGCATTGCTCCCGTCTATCCGAAATGTTCTGCTGCAGTCTTTGAAGACTTTGAGGAGTCCTGCGATACACCTTAGGCTTGAGGGCTCCCCACACAAAGTTACCGCACACTGACAGATCAGGTGACCTGGGCGGCCAGCTAGGGTAGCGAACGCCAACCTTCTGATCATGAAATGGTGTTATGTGAAAGTTGTGCGGATTCTCCACTGCCCAGAACCTGTGATTCTGTGACTTAACACAACCCTCAGGTGAAACCAGGCTTCATCAGACCTAAAGGGCAGATCAATATCCAAGACATTCTTTGTTATCACAGTGAACAGCCACAGAAAAAATGGAAAGCTCTGAGGAGCATCTGTTGGTTTTCATGCATGAACAACAGAATGTGCAGGTCTAAGAGAGAAGTTATATGCCAGTCTCTTGAGACAGACGTCGGGTTAATTTGATAGTTCTCTCAAGATTTTTTGTTGAACTGCAATGACATTTTCTGTGTGTGGGCACATTTTGGAATGTTTTTTGACTTGTTCAAAACAGATCCTGCCTGACGCCATTTTAGGACCAACCTCTGATGGCACTCTTTTTGCTAGTACTTTGACACCATTAAATATATTAGCATATAGCTGATCACACCGTTTCCTCGACTATGTTGCCACGTAACTTTGCACAGCGGACTCCCACTGCTCCACTGTGAGTATCACCGTCCTCTTTGCATTGCACCATTCGCACCGACACACCCCCGCACTACGCCCGGAGCCGGTGTGGATCACACGGCGGTCGTACACGTGCTGCTCGCGTGACGGGGTTGATTGTCTGCATACATTCACGTCCAAACGTATCCACTTGTGCGGAACACTTCTATTTACCCCTCTCTGTGTTATTCACAACTTTGTACCAGCCTCAAAGAACTTATGATAAATGTGTTACCGATTTAACCATTTAATACTACTCTACTGGCCATTAAAATTGCTACACCACGAAGATGACTTGCTACAGACGCCAAATTTAATCGACAGGAAGAAGATGCTGTGATATGCAAATGATCAGGTTTTCAGAACATTCACACAAGGTTGGCGCCGGTGGCGACACCTACAACGTGCTCACATGAGGAAAGTTCCCAACCGATTTCTCATACACAAACAGCAGTTGACCGTAGTTGCCTGGTGAAACGTTGTTGTGATGCCTAGTTTAAGGAGGAGAAAGGCGTACCATCACATTTCCGACTTTGATAAAGGGCAGATTGTAGCCTATAGCGATTGCTGTTTATCGTATCGTGGCATTGCTGCTCGCGTTGGTCGAGATCCAATGACTCTTAGCAGAATATCCAATCGGTTGGTTGAGGAAGGTATCACGGAACGCCGTGCTGAATCCCAACGGCCTCGTATCATTAGCAGTCGAGATAACAGGCATCTTATCCGTATGGCTGTAACGGATTGCGCAGCCACGTCTCGATCCCTGAGTCAACGGATGGGGACATTTGCAAGACAACAACCATCTGCACGATCAGTGCGACGACGTTTGCAGCAGCATGGACTATCAACTCGGAGACCATGGCTGTGGTTACCCTTGACGCTGCATCACAGACAGGAGCGCCTGCGATGGTGTACTCGACGACGAACCTGTGTGTACGAATGGCAAAACGTCATTTTTTCAGATGAATTCAGGTTCTGTTTACACCATCATGATGGTCGCATCCGTGTTTGGTGACATCGTGGTGAACGCACATTGGAAGCGAGTATTCGCCATCGCCATACTGATGCATCACCCAGCGTGATGGTATGGGGTGCCATTGGTTACACGTCTCGGTCACCTCTTGTTCGCATTGACGGCACTTTGAACAGTGGACGCTACATTCGAGATGTGTTACTACCCGTGGCTCTACCCTTCATTCGATCCCTACCAAACCCTACATTTCAGCATGATATTGCAGGACCTAATGTTGCAGGTCCTGTACGGGCCTTTCTGGATACAGAAAATGTTCGACTGCTGCCCTGGCCAGAACATTCTCCAGATCTCTCCCCAATTGAAAACGTCTGGTCAATGGTGGCCGAGCAACTGGCTCGTCACAATACGCCAGTCACTACTCCTGATAAACTGTGGTATCGTGTTGAAGCTGCATGGACAGCGGTACCTGTACACGCCGTACAAGCTCTGTTTGACTCAATGCCCAAGCGTATCAAGGCCGTTATTACGGCCAGAGGTGGTTGTTCTGGGTACTGATTTCTTAGTATCTGCGCACCCAAATTGCGTAAAAATGTAATCAAATGTCAGTTCTAGTATAATATATTTGTCCAATGAATACCCGTTTATCATCTGCATTTCTTCTTGGTAGAGCAGTAGCGTATATTCGATTTGTTGTCAGGCGTTTAATTTCGATGTTATTGTAGTGTCAAAAAGATTAGCATCCATACTGAGCTTTATTTCTGCTTGATTTTTGAAGACATATCTGGGTAACAATTTGAGATATCAGGACAGTCTTACAATTTTTAATGGAAACGCTGCTACATTCCTTAATGAAGAGTCAATCTAAATTATTATAATTTTCTGTAACAAACTGTTTAACAATCGATACATATGTTATGTTGCCAGGTGAGATGATGAGGTGGATAGTTTGCTAGGCGGTAGACAACAAGAGCAAAGTTATCTGCCAGGTCTGGAGGGCGAAGAACTGACCAGAAGAACGAAAAATGTGACGGTACTGTGAATAGAGCCGAGGAACAAGAGAGGACTGCAAACAAGTGCAGAGAAGTATCTCTGCCAGATGTGCACTGAGGTGACAAAAATCATATGATAGCTATATGCACACACACAAATAGTGATGGTACCGCATAAGCCGGCTAGGGTGGCCGTGCGGTTCTAGGTGCTGTAGTCTGAAACCGCGCCACCGCTACAGTCGCAGTTTCGAATACTGCCTCGGGCATGGATGTGTGTGACGTCCTTAGGTTAGTTAGGTTAAAGTAGTTCGAGGGGACTGATGACCTCAGCAGTTAAGTCCCATAGTGCTCAGAGCGATTTGAACCATTTGGTTCAGTGCAGGACAGTGCATAGGTGAAGCTGTCCACTCGGTTTCAGGTTACTCATGTGAAAAGTTTTCCGACGTGATTATGGCTGCGGATTGGTGGATTGGTAGTTGGAGGTAGATATATGGGACGTCCTGAGAGGTTCCATGCCCTCTTTGGCATGTCTCCTGTCATTTTCATCAATTTTATTAATGTTCTATGTCATTGCATGGTAGTAACAGACCGAATAAGGTTATTGTAATGAGAGTATTCGTACTGAGAGCTCAAAAACTTGATTGCCATGCATGTTGGTTTAGTTCCATGGGTAGCCTGTGCGATACAAGAATCGGAGGACGCGGCACACGGCATTTCCGGTTGGAGGCTGCACTTCCCTGAATTCTGAGGAGTTCGTACAATATGCTTAAGCGCCAGGCGGAACGACTAACGTCAGTCGAGTTTCGCCTGTTGTATGCAGGGCGAAACGACCTGCGAGACGTCTGAGTGTCGCTGCAGTTTATGTGTTTACCGTTCCGGCGCGTCTGGAACGAAGATTCCTGGCACCGACTGACTGCATTGTCCTCTTGATTCTGAGAATACTTGTGGACTGTGCCCTGATGGGTGCGACCGTCTGACGCCGGATGGCCGGTGGTCTAAGCAGGTTGTTTTCATAGCTGGTCAAACGGCAAGTTCAGTGCCCTCAGCTGAATAGCAGAGCCATGATTGGTCAACTTAAACTGAGGCAAGTTGACGTCATAAAACCCTGCTCAAAATTGGAGGGAACGGTCTCTATAGGAGCGAATGATGTTCTGAGACTGTGTGGGGGAATTTCGGAATCAGAACTGAATGCTGATTCGCGGTTTTTCGAGGAGAGTAGGGGGTAGAGTAATGTTGGCTTCGCTCTTGCGTTGTGCGGGCGGTGGATTCGGGATCTGATCTTCCTCGGAGTCGAACGGTCTTGTGACTTGGTCGCTCGTTTTCGGAACTACTTAGAATTCTCGGATAGCCTTCGCTGCCAGGCGTTGACACAGAATTGCTGCATGGCAGAAGTCGGCGCCTCCATCAACAGGACGCTGCCTACCGAAGGCGTGCTGCAGATTTCAGTGCTGGTGCAGTATTTTGCGGCTCCGGCATTGTAGGACCTTATCAGTTTTATGCTGAATCCCTCAGCAGCGCGCGCGTTCGCTTTACTACAAGTCCACCTTGCTTGTTTCTCCATGTGATCCCATTTAAGCTCTCACTACTAACTGTGATACTGCTATATAGCCGGGAAATATTTGATTCATTAGGATCCCCAGTCATTATTGTCTAGCTATTGCATCACAGAGTGTAGGAGCCCTTGTTCTCGAGCCATCTCTTATTCGCATAATAGTTCAGAATACCCTATCCTTTAACCTACTGTTTGTGTCGATAATCATGTGTCTTTAGGTTCTCATGTACAATAAATCTCATTGCAATATGTAATCCGCATAACATTTCGAAGATATAGGCAGAATCCCATTTCCTGATGTTTATTATGATAAAGTTCTCTTTTTTGAGTAGATTTCAATTTTTATTAAATTATTGTGAGTGTGCACTCCTTATTTTACCAACTAGCAGGCTCCACCATCATTTCCCTTCGTTACCGTTGTGTGGTGGTAAGGTGGTAGGTAAGGAAGGGTCTCGTTCTTATGCAAAATTCGTCTGAATTAAAGAGGTCAATTCCACTTCAAAATTCATTAGGGAACTGAAAATTTCGAGGCCCACCGTGTCAAGAGTGTGCCGAAAATACAAAATTTCAGGCATTACCTATTGCCACGGCCAATGCAGTTGTCAACGGCCATCACTTAACTAACGAGAGCAGCGGCGTTTCCCTAAAGCTGTCAGTGCTCTGCGTGAAATTGGTTCAAATGGCTCTGAGCACAATGGGACTTAACTTGTAAGGTCATCAGTCCCCTAGAACTTAGAACTATTTAAAGCTAACTAACCTAAGGATATCACACACATCCATGCCCGAGGCAGGATTCGAACTTGCGACCGTAGCGGTCTCGCGGTTCCAGACTGTAGCGCCTAGAACCGCACGGCCACCCCGGCCGGCTCTGCGTGAAATAACCGCACTAATCAATATGGAACCTACGACGAACGTATCCGTTAGGACAGTGGGGCGTAATTTGTCGTTAATGGGCTATGGCAGCAGACGATCGACTCGAGTGCATTTGCTAACAGCACGACAACGCCTGCAGCGCCTCTCCTGTGCTCGTGACCATATCGGTTGAACCGTACACTGGAAAACTGTGGCCTGGTCAGATGATCCCCGACTTCGGTTGGGAAGAGCTGGTGGTAGGGTTCGAGTGCGGTGTAGACCCCGTAGGGTCGTGGACCCAAGTTGTCAACAGGTCACTGTGCAAGCTGGTGGTGGCTCCATAATGGTGTGGGTCCTCTGGTCCAGCTGAACCGATTATTGAATGGAAATGTTGCGTTAGCCGACTTGGAGACGATCTGCAGCCGTTTATGATCTTCATGTTCCCAAACAACGATGGAAGATTTATGGATAATAGTGCACCATGTCACTGGACCACAATTGTTCGCGATTTGTTTGGAGAACTTTCTGGGCAGTTCGAGCGGATGATCTGGCCACCTCTCTTTTATGGGACATAATGGAGAGATCAGAAAATCCTATACCGACGGAACTTTCGCAGTTATGGAAGATTATGGACACAACATGATTCAATACTTCTGCAGGGGACTTCCAGCGACTCGTTTCCATACCACGTCGTGTTGCTGCATTACTCCGGACAAAAGCAGGGCCAATACGATATTGGAAGATTTCTCGTGACTTCTGTCACCTGATTGTAGGCCACAAGTAGCCGTCGAAGCTCCTCCTGAACAGGAAAGGAGAAGAGACAGAAAGTACAATCGGAGATTACGTAGTGATTTTAGACAGAAAATCTTTACCCTGAAGTAATCGATAGAACACAGGGCCATTGGGAAGAAAAGGTAGTAATTTTCGTGCCCTTCACGGAGTAATACGACTCCATCGACAGACCCTTGGAGGGATCGTGAAGAACAGAGCAGTAGGCGGCACTGCAGGAGGACTGATAACTGAAATCTTTAGTGACACAAAGGGTGACATTCAGAGGAGCATTATCGTAAGATTTGAGATCAAGAGCGGTGTCAAACAGGGACGTAGATTGTCATAAATTTTGTTCTGCACACCCGCGGACGAAGTAATCAGATACAGGAGAGCAATAAATGAGGAATCGGGACTACCAAAGACGCATTTCGGGGACGAAAAAAAAGAAAGAGAGAAGAGAAACAGGCAGTATGTCCCAAGTGGATTGCTTAATCTTAGCGGACAAAGTAACTACAGTGAGACAGAAGAAGGTAGAAAGAAGCTAATCGAGAGCCTAAGCAAGATAGCTAGAGAGATGGAACTGAGGATCGCCTAAAGCAAGACAAAGACACTGAAGAGTACTGGTGACTGGAAATTTACGAGACGGCACTGGGCGAAAGGTGGGCAAATTTAAATACGTGGGAGAATATACTCTTATAACAGACAGAAACAGCAGCAATAAGGGAATAATAGAACTGAGATGAGGTCGTTATATACAATTCTCAACGCCTTCTAAAACTACACGTGAGCTTTTCATAATCTATTGCTCGCTATGTGCAAACTATTAGTCATACAGAAAAAATGAACAGGACCATTTGGAGGATATTTTACGTACTTAAATTTTGTACTGGGATACGTTTTCAGGTTATTCAAGATAAATAAATTCTAAGGCCACTTTTGTTTGTTTTTCTTGAATAACTGGAAAACCGTAGCCTCCAGCAGAAACGTATCCCAGTAAAAAATTTCACTACGTTAAAATTCCTACAAAAAGCTTATGTTAGTTTCTTTGTGTAGGGTTAATAGTTTGCGTGTAGAAGCGAGAGAATATGAAAATATCACGCATTGTTTCTGAAGACGTTACGGGTTTCATGAAACTTATAACTAGGGGCAGCTGAATCATCCTGTGTATACTATAAAAAGAATATGCGTACAGAGTCAGGGATAAAGTGGTGCAGAGCAACTATGAAGAATGCCGAACTCGTATATGCACGTCAGACAATAACACTAGGAAGATACGGTGCAGAGATTATAGAGCAAGAAAATGAAAAATACTCAGAAAAATACTGAGCCCTATGAGAGGTGGTAATACGTGATTGCAAAGACCTAGGAAGAAGTCTATGAGGAGAAATCAAATTGAAAAGGGTAAGAATTGCAACAAATGTGAGCAGGAAGAATCTGTGTAGAATGACCAAGGGATTATGGGAAACGATGAGCAGGAGAAAAACAAAGACAGGAACCAATTGGGTTATTGACTTCTGGAAGGATTCATCGGAATTGGGAACCATTGTGGGATGGAAAGAAAACTGTAGAAGCCATATGCCGGAGATCAACGACAGAGGGAGATCAAGGAAATGGACAGAGATTTACCACTGGAGCAGGCGAGGGAAGAGGATGACGGAGATCTTGAAAGAAGTGCAGAAGAAAAGAAGGGAAAGGATGAAGAAATTCCGCAAAGAAAATAAGAAACTGTAAAGAAACCACGAGAAGAAGAATGTCACGATGTAATTTATTTTTCTCTTCTCTGTACAATAGAGACAGTGTTGTAGCTGTAAAGTGATATTTGCATACTTCAGTCTACTGTCTATAGAACATATTCTGCAGTTATAATTAGTACTGACTATGAATGAAGTAGCCTAAAGCCATTTAAAGAAAATACAAAACTAAAACTATCTTGCATGTCTTGGCCTCATGTTTTCGCGAAATCTGTATAGCTTTTGTTAACAGTAATACTGTGGTTCTGCGCTCGTGTAAATACTTTTGAAAGGATAAGGGACTCCTGGTTCGAGCGAGGGGGCGGCATCAGCTTTGCTCTGGCTCTCCCTTCTGTGGTACCGGAGACAGAGAGCAGCTTACAGATGGCGACGTGCTTCTGAGGCTCGCTCGTCTCAGGCGCGCCTTGCCTCCACAAAGAACGCCAGGGCTTAGCTCTCTGCCAGAGAAGCGCGCGCGGCCCGGGGAGGAAAACTAAAGTACAGTAGGTACTGAGTCGTCAAGCCCTGGTAAGGCAGAAACCGCGTCCTGCCGGGTGCCTCCCACAGGGATTCACTTTGCGTGTGACTCCCCTTTCAGAGGGTGAAGTGCTTTCTGTGTAAGCTTCTTGCCGTTGCTTTTCAGTTTCTTACCGCATGTTGCAACACGTCTGATGCGATAATACCCTTTCTGAGAGCGACTGAAGAATAAGTCGGCTTTTGAAATGTCAAAATAACTTAAGAATTTTTCGTTGTAGGAAAGAAACTGCCCATAGCTAAAGTTTTTCGGGTCAATGAGAACCTATAATTTTCATGGTAGATGATATTCATGTCTAAGAGATTGCTACAAATGGATCTTACCTTTTTTGTTGCAGAATAGGGTTCTAGAACAGTAGCAGAAATTAAATGAAACCTGTTTCCCATATAGCCTATTGGTTTTTTTATGCACGGTGCCTGTGGCCATCGGTGTGAAGGGTAGTTCGGTGCACGTGTCAACTGTAGTCGGTCCCTTCAGCTGGGCTACAGCCAACCACATCGATCTGTATCTGCTCACTGTAGTCACTCCATTTCCTCCCTCTACAATTTTTAGCCCACCCTCTGCTTCCTGCTCCCCAGACTTCCCCCAATAAAGAAACTGACTATTCTCTCTGTGGCCTCAGGACGTTTCCTGTCTACCGACCCTTTCTTTCAGTCATGATGTGCCATAAATTTCATTCCCACTGTTGTGTACATAGTTCCGCGTAGTCAGTGCGTACACAACTTTCCCACTAGAGCGAGCCCCGCTAAGCACAACAGCGCAGACCCGGCGCTCGTCTGTCTCCACACTACGAGATGGCGCTGCCATAGAGACGGACCAAATTCTGCTTCCGCCGATCCGCGTATTAATATGTAACGCAGCCAATGACATTGCTGCTAACGTAGAACCTTTTCTCCTCGTGGATCACACTCGCGCAGTGATACCTGAACGCGTGAGGTATTATAACGAGTGTACAGACCTCCGATTAGTCAGTCTGCATTTGTCTGCACCTGTCTGTGACAGTCTATAGTCAAATTTCAGTCTGCGCCTAATAAGATTATCATATTCCTGTACATAGCCATGAAGATAAATGTATAGACACTTTGTCAAGTATCAGAGATATGTGAGAATTAGATTAACGTACCAAGACCAAAGAAACGTCCGATTGTCAATTGTAAATGGCATCCAGAATCAAGTTAAGTAAGGTTTATAATTCCAGAATGAGATTTTCACTCTGCAGCGGAGTGTGCGCTGATATGAAACTTCCTGGCAGATTAAAACTGTGTGGCCGACCGAGACTCGAACTCGGGACCTTTGCCTTTCGCGGGCAAGTGCTCAACCAACTGAGCTACCGAAGCACGACTCACGTCCGGTACTCACAGCTTTACTTATGCCAGTATCCGTCTCCTACCTTCCAAACTTTACAGAAGCTCTTCTGCGAACCTTGCAGAACTAGCACTCCTGAAAGAAAGGATACTGCGGAGACATGGCTTAGCCACAGCCTGGGGGATGTTTCCAGAATGAGATTTTCACTCTGCAGCGGAGTGTGCGCTGATATGAAACTTCCTGGCAGATTAAAACTGTGTGCCCGACCGAGACTCGAACTCGGGACCTTTGCCTTTCGCGGGCAAGTGCTCTACCAACTGAGCTACCGAAGCACGACTCACGTCCGGTACTCACAGCTCATTCTGGAAACATCCCCCAGGCTGTGGCTAAGCCATGTCTCCGCAGTATCCTTTCTTTCAGGAGTGCTAGTTCTGCAAGGTTCGCAGAAGAGCTTCTGTAAAGTTTGGAAGGTAGTAGACGGATACTGGCAGAAGTAAAGCTGTGAGTACCGGCCGTGAGTCGTGCTTCGGTAGCTCAGTTGGTAGAGCACTTGCCCGCGAAAGGCAAATGTCCCGAGTTCGAGTCTCGGTCGGGCACACAGTTTTAATCTGCCAGGAAGTTTCAAGGTTTATAATTGTTATTATTTTAATAAATGCGTGTGAAAATTAATCAAGTTCTGTTTAAAGTTGGTCACCGTCAATCTGTTACTCTAAGCGTGCAAGTGGCATTTCTATCGTCTCACCTAACGGCAGAAGATAAACACGCCACGATAAGACCACGAGACATTGCTGACACTCGCTTACTTCGCTAGAGCGACAAGTCAAATAATCTGATGGTGTGTGTACCGAAGGTCTTACAGTACGCACACCACACCAACCAATTCTATTCTGTACTTCCTCATTAGTTACTTGATCTGCCCATTTAGTTTGCAGCGTTCTTACGGAGCACCGGGCAGATCGAAGCTGCGGCAGCGGGTCGCTCGCAGCAGGTAGTCCGGACCGTCAGCTCTGGGCTGCTGGCGTCTTACGCTGCCGCTGCGGTCACGGTGGCACCAGATGCAGTCGCCAGAGACCTCCCAGTAACATCGGCCGACAGCTCGGTCACAGTGCGTCCAACCTCCTTCGCCGGTTATCGGCGGTACCAAAGAGGTTAGATTAGGTTTGAATCTATTCTGTCAAGATGGGTAAAATCTACTTTAAGGTGTTTGGGCGGGATGGTTGCCAGGACATCTCTGATTTTGGAGACGAGAGCTCACTACGGCTTTATTCTTAATTAAATACGCGTGGGAATGAGTCGTATCTATCTCGAAAAGAGCTTGGCGATTACTTCACATTCTTTCCTCAGTTATTAAGATAATCAGAAAAGTTTTACGAATGTATGAGGTGAAGAGAGAAAAGTTCTATTACATGCTCCACGTGATTTATGATGACACTGGAAATCGAGATGACAAACATTCTGCACAACTTCAGAGGGATTCAGGAAAACAGACGTATGTCAGTGAAGCTTCAAGGAATGTCATTCAGCTCATGTGTGAAATACAAACATAAATTTTAAAATAAGATATGCTGAACACCTACTGTATTGAAAAGTGGAAACACTACACCACATTTGGAAACGACGTCATATAACAGAATCGACACCATACTGGATGAATAACACCAGTAAGCAGCAATAATGTTACGTAGACAGCTAATGCCGAGCAACAACAACCCAAGAAACATCCACTACAGTAACATTAAGCAACAAATACGCCATGCTTCTCAAATGAACCGAAATGTGTATTCATATAGGACAACTATCCAAGGAGTTCCACCCAAAAATATCCAAACAGCAGATTCTGCACACAATTTATTGAATTGCCAATACTAACTCTTTTAAATAACAACAAATTCATATAACTCACAAATTTTAAAAATGGTTAAAGAGTGAGCTTTAAAAACAATAACGGCGGCTTGCCACCATAAAATCAATAACCTTTTACAATAGTGCTTTTAGAGTTTATCCAAAAGACAAAATCCAATAATAAGTTAACTTGGCAATACAATTAAAATGATTTAAATAAAAAACTTTGAGAAAGATAATGGCGCTTGGCACCATAAAATGAAAGAAGCGCAACACACAACCAATAAATATAATAACGAGATAATAATTTGATACAACCAAAGGGCGAGGGCAACTCCCAACGCAATCACAGACGAGCGAGCTCTCAACACTTCGGAGCCTTCCCACTGGAAACGGTCCCCGAAATAAACCGCTGAGAGCTCCCCGACATACCTCCCACAACTGCCCATCACGTACGCACCTTGGTTATGTTCTGTAACACACGACAGATATCAACACAAGATAAAATTAAAAAATACTGTATAACATCCCGACAGCACATGATAACCACAGCGCCGTTAACTTGGGCGCTCTCAATAAGTGCCGGAAGCCAACACACACAAATCTCAAACAATTCTCGCTTCCTAAAACGAAACAATAAAAGCCAAGCGCACATGAATAGTCAAACCACAGTCTTACAAGTGCCTTAACGATACCAAACGCGACTATTCCACCAAGTTAATAATAACTCAGTAAAAACATACAGAACATACCACTAAATGCTGTTACACAACCAAATTGACTAGATCGTGTTGTTCAGATCCCAGAAGACCACATATACCAAGCAGCAGTTATTCACTACGTATATACTGTACAAAACCGCCCTTCTTAGGCAGACTGTACCTAACACATCGACTGCCAAATGTACCATATATGAACGCAACTCTGGGCAAGACTCCAGTTGAGCAAATAAATTAGTACCAACAAATATCGTAGCGAGCCATACACACAGCAAAAAGTTCCAACAACACGGTCACACAACAGAAGAGTTCAGAAACTGCTGCTGGAGCTTCCAGGGGAAAATCTGAAGAGCCAACCGAGCCCACGCCCTAACCTGGCAGACGACTCCAAAATTGAGCAACTAGTTGTGTCCGGGCCAGAGTAGCACAGGACCCCACCGGACCTCCACATCAGACAGGCAGGAAGAACAAATACGACAACTCCAATTAGTCACCAGCGCGTGGCCAGCACAGCGGCGAGTCGCCTCCGCCCCAGACCACTCTGCTCATATTGCGAGGCGCAACAACCTTAGCGCTAGTCACTAGCCGGTGAGGCCGAGCGAACTTCACGTTCCGTGCAGTACCCGGAAAACCAACTGCCCTCTCGCTTTCCGCCGGACACCGCAAAAACACTCCAGCGACGTCATAGCAAATCGCCACCGGAGCGCCACCCGCGCCAGGACAGCGAACTATAATTCGATTACAGTGCTCGCTCTGAACAAGACCACAGGTTAGCGGCGCGCGCCATATCATGAACGAATTATTTTTTTGAAATTTTACACTCTAAGACACGGTAGGACTTCCGAGAACACAACTTCCTAACTAAAAGATTAACCGGCCCTAAAATCCTTTATTCGATAGGGCTCACAGAAAGGAGGCTGCAGCTTACCTTTTATCTATGTCCCACAGAGGATGTGTTACGGCCAAAACGAAGTCCCTCACCTTTCCTCTAAAGGGACGTCTACCATGATTATACTGCTTGGCTTGTCTAATGTGCGCGCGCAGGATGTTATGCCTCGGTCTATCCCAGTACTCACGAAGGCCTGCCGGAATAATTCCCCTGTGCAGTAAATCATTAATATTCCACAAATTAAACAAGGGGGAATTTATCGAATGCCCAAAACATCAACGCATTAGGCGTACTGCCGGTTGACTCATGACGCCCTGAGTTAAACGCCTGATTGAGCCACGGCAATGACGTGTCCCAGCTTTTAGGGGAACGAGAATAAATATGCACAAGGCGGCTTTCAAATTACGATTGACTCGTTCAGCAAAGGAGGCCTTGGGATAATACGGTGTCGTTGTTATATGTTTGACCCCTTGAGAGAAACAAAAAGATTTAAATCACTCTGACAGGAAAGCCGGGGCGTTATCACTAACCAAGGTCCTCAGAGGGCCAAAGCAAGAAAAAACCCGAGCAAGTTGCTGAACAGTAATATCCGCCGTGACTCCCCCGGTCGGCAACAACCAGGAATAACGCGAAAATGCGTCAACTACCACCAAGATATAGTTTTCCCAGTTCGAGGTAGGGGGCCGATGTAATCAATGAAGAGTCGCTCCATAGGACTGGACTCTGACTGAAGAAATCCAGTACGGGGGCCTGCATCAGTTCTGCCTAACTTGCATTCGTTGCATTTCGCAACAAAACGCCTAACGTCCGTATACAAACCCGGCCAGTACAAATGCTCTCGTTCGCGATTTAAGGTCTTACTAAATCCCATATGCCCTCCCGACGCAGTGTCGTGGAAATATTTAATAACCATAGTTACTAACTCCTTAGGGATACACAATTTGTACTCCCCAGAACCCTTTTCCTGTTTACTAGCATTGCGAATTTGAAGGCCGGGTACCTCTTCACTTCACTTAAGACGCTGATGTAACGGTCACCAATATAGATCATCAATTTGTTTCTGGGGTAGGTCGCAAAATAATCCCGGAACCTCGGTCAGTAAATCACCCACTCCTACCTCAGTCCCCTCCTCCGTTTCCTCATCCGCGAACATCGTGCTGAGAGCATCCGTGCCCGCATCTCGTGGTCGTGCGGTAGCGTTCTCGCTTCCCACGCCCGGGTTCCCGGGTTCGATTCCCGGCGGGGTCAGGGATTTTCTTTGCCTCGTGATGGCTGGGTGTTGTGTGATGTCCTTAGGTTAGTTAGGTTTAAGTAGTTGTAGGTTCTAGGGGACAGATGACCATCGATGTTAAGTCCCACAGTGCTCAGAGCCATTCGAACCATTTTTTTTTTTGAGAGCCTCTGTGACAGTATTATCCGCACCACGAATGTGTCTGACCTCGAATCGAGAGGTGGATATGCGAACTGCCCACCGCGCTAAGCGCCCTGTTTTACTGGGGCGAGCTAGAACCCAACTGGGAGTCTGATTATCGGTCTACAGTGCAAATGGGCGACGTTCCAGGTAAAATGAAATTTTTTCGAGGGCAAACAACACCGACAAAGCCTCGCACTCATAAACAGAGTACTTTCGTTCCGGATCGGATAAACGACGCGATGCATAAGCAATAGGCCGTCGAATACCATCTTGCTCTTGTAGCAATACGGCGGCAGTTCATCCCAGGGAGGCATCAGTCTGCACAATAAATTGCGAATTGAAATCAGGTACCGCAAGGACCGGAGGATTAGCGATGGCCTGTTTCAAAACGAGAAAAGCACTTTGTTACTGGGAGCCCCAATGGAACTTAGCATTTTTCTTTCGTAACTGATTGAGGGGATCCGCTGACAAGGCAAAATCAGGGACGAACTTACGAAATTACACATACCCACGAAACGGGTAACACCTTGTTTATCGCGGGTAGGCTGAAACTCTCTAATAGCTCGTGTCCGTTCCTGGTCTACCTACACACCTCTTTCAGAGACAACATGCCCCAAGACGGCAATACTGGTCTTACACAAACTTACACTCCTGGAAATTGAAATAAGAACACCGTGAATTCATTGTCCCAGGAAGGGGAAACTTTATTGACACATTCCTGGGGTCAGATACATCACATGATCACACTGACAGAACCACAGGCACATAGACACAGGCAACAGAGAATGCACAATGTCGGCAATAGTACAGTGTATATCCACCTTTCGCAGCAATGCAGGCTGCTATTCTCCCATGGAGACGATCGTAGAGATGCTGGATGTAGTCCTGTGGAATGGCTTGCCATGCCATTTCCACCTGGCGCCTCAGTTGGACCAGCGTTCGTGCTGGCCGTGCATGACCGCGTGAGACGACGCTTCATCCAGTCCCAAACATGCTCAATGGGGGACAGATCCAGAGATCTTGCTGGCCAGGGTAGTTGACTTACACCTTCTAGAGCAAGTTGAGTGGCACGGGATACATGCGGACGTGCAATGTCCTGTTGGAACAGCAAGTTCCCTTGCCGGTCTAGGAATGGTAGAACGATGGGTTCGATGACGGTTTGGATGTACCGTGCACTATTCAGTGTCCCCTCGACGATCACCAGAGGTGTACGGCCAGTGTAGGAGATCGCTCCCCACACCATGATGCCGGGTGTTGGCCCTGTGTGCCTCGGTCGTATGGAGTCCTGATTGTGGCGCTCACCTGCACGGCGCCAAACACGCATACGACCATCATTGGCACCAAGGCAGAAGCGACTCTCATCGCTGAAGACGACACGTCTCCATTCGTTCCTCCATTCACGCCTGTCGCGACACCACTGGAGGCGGGCTGCACGATGTTGGGGCGTGAGCGGAAGACGGCCTAACGGTGTGCGGGACCGTAGCCCAGCTTCATGGAGACGGTTGCGAATGGACCTCGCCGATACCCCAGGAGCAACAGTGTCCCTAATTTGCTGGGAAGTGGCGGTGCGGTCCCCTACGGCACTGCGTAGGATCCTACGGTCTTGGCGTGCATCCGTGCGTCGCTGCGGTCCGGTCCCAGGTCGACGGGCACGTGCACCTTCCGCCGACCACTGGCGACAACATCGATGTACTGTGGAGACCTCACGCCCCACGTGTTGAGCAATTCGGCGGTACGTCCACCCGGCCTCCCGCATGCCCACTATACGCCCTCGCTCAAAGTCCGTCAACTGCACATACGGTTCACGTCCACGCTGTCGCGGCATGCTACCAGTGTTAAAGACCGCGATGGAGCTCCGTATGCCACGGCAAACTGTCTGACACTGACGGCGGCGGTGCACAAATGCTGCGCAGCTAGCGCCATTCGACGGCCAACACCGCGATTCCTGGTGTGTCCGCTGTGCCGTGCGTGTGATCATTGCTTGTACAGCCCTCTCGCAGTGTCCGGAGCAAGTATGGTGGGTCTGACACACCGGTGTCAGACCCCCATTACGCAATCTTTCCAATACCAACTGCACATGCGTAAGTTATCCCTCAAACGACGTGCTCTAAATTACCAAACAGTCTAAATAATTATAAACGCACTGAAACCTCAGATCACTCAAGACTCTGTCCAGAAGTCTTGAAAGAACAGCGGCGCCCGTGGCCAAACCGAATGGAACTCTATTAAACTCAAATAAGTTCCAATCGGTGGTAAATACCGTGGCCGGTTTAGAAGATTCACTAAGGGGAATTTGAAGATACGCTTGCTTTAGATCGAATACAGTAAATACTTTCGCTCCGGTAAACCAGGTAAAGCAATTAGGGGGATCAGGCAAGGGTACCGACTCCAATATAACCTTCTGATTAAGAAGGCGATAATCCACCACGACCCGGTGATCGTTTTCACCCAGCTTAGGGACCAAGAACACGGGCGAAGTGTACGGAGATGTGGAATAACGAATGACCCCCGTTTCTAACATTTGATTAATTTTCTCAAAATGCGCGTCTTCGGAGGGGACAGTCTCTACGGCGCCTACGCACAGGAATGTTGTCAGTAAGTCGGATCTCGTACTGAATCAAGCTAGTTACCGCGAGCTTATCAGTCACCACCTCAGGGTAATTCTTCGACAACGCTCGTAATGCGTCAGTCTGGCTATGGTTTAAATGGGCCGTATCAGGGAGTTCTTCCTGCACAGAGGCGACCTGGCAACTTCCCCCTGTCTACAATCACAGAAAGCAATTTTAGTGCCAGGCCGGAACAGAAAATGAAATGTTCCTCGAGAACAATCTATAACAAGACCCGCTTTGTGTATGAAATCACATCGCAAGATCAACGGGATAGTTAACCGCTCGGCGACCAACAACTTCACAGGCCAAGAAAATTTTTCGACGGATAAGCTAACCTTACATTCCCCGAGGATAGGCAATAACTGGCCATTGGCCGCACGGCATCTAATCTCAATAGGAAGCATGTCTGAACTACGGGTCGATTTATTAAATTCAAAATACCAGTTCTTATCTATTATAGAACGGGCACTACCAGTATCCAATAGGGCACAAATCTGTTCATCCCAATCTTCTCGCAAACGTAAGGAGAGGAGGGGGCTGCAGGCCCAAATAAGATGATCGCGCGACCCGCATCTAAAAAAACGCCGCTCCCAAAATCTGTCGCTCGATATTTCATGTGTATTCCGAGCGCGTTCAAACTTAGGGTCTGTCGGCGAATTCTCATTGCTATTCCTTACGGTGTTTGAACTACGCTCGTCTAACATGTCCACCACCTCCTGTAAGGTCTAAATTTTCTGGTCTCTCTAAAAAAACAAAACGACTCATTTCCGATAGCTGTATTCCATCTAAAACGTGGTCCACGCACGCGGCCTCCGCAATTTGGATGTCTAGCGCTTCAACGGCTATTTTAATTCGCTCCACAAATTGGCCAAGATTTTTATTGGTGGCTTGGGGACGCCAAAAATATTCTTTCTTTCATCCTTTACGCATCCTTTCCGACAACTTAACCTTCAAAATCCTGTGAATCTTCAAGTTTTCGCGGCGCAAAGACTGCTCCATTAAATTTCGGGAATGCAGCCGCATGAATTCTGCTTCTTCTAATATTTCGGCTGTATACCTTTCAGCCATCGTCAGAGAGTGCCGTCCATCCTTTTAAACTCGCGGACCGCGCCATTGCGCATGCGGCCACAGATAAACAAGGCGCCAGTGAAGTTAATCGGCGGCAAAGACGTACAATATGCATGAGTTACGTCTGTGGCTGCGCATTCGATCCATGCTGGGAGGTCGATGTATTACTGGGAGCTGAACTGTAGCGACGTCTTTGTAAGTTCAATATTGAAAGTGCCGGATTCCATGATTTATCTAAAGTGAAACCGCTGTCTCTATTAATTAAATTCTTCGTCAAGCGGATTTCAATGGCCTCTTTTACTACGGAGTCCCAGAAAGATGAAATCGAAGTCAGAATTTCGACATTTTCATATACCATAGAGTGACCAGAATCAATACAATGCTCTGCCACAGCCGATTTACTGGGTTGTAAAAGCCGAGTGTACCTGCGATGTTCCGTACGCCTCTCTTGGACTGTACGATTCGTTTGTCCGATATATGAAAGGCCACATTCACATGGTATCTTGTAAACTCCAGGCTTGCGGAGTAGTAAGTCATCTTCAACGGAACCCAGGAGTGCAGCCGTCTTCGCCGGTGGACGAAAAATCACTTTTACTTTATGTTTAGTGAGGATCCTTCCTATTTTGGATGAAACGCTTCCCACATACGGCAGGAAAGCCATGGATTTAAATGTTTCTTCGTCATCTTCTGCATTCCTTACGGACACCTTAGGTTTTATTTGTAGTGCCTTACGTATCTGTTGTGGAGAATACCCGTTGTCCTCAAAAACTCTCTTCAGATGTAAAAGTTCGTCTTTTAAACTACTTTCATCAGAAATGACGTGTGCTCGGTGTACCAAAGTTCTTAGAACACTACTCGTCTGCGAAGGATGGTGACAGCTATTTGCATGTAAATATAAGTCCGTATGGGTCGGTTTCCGATATACTGCATGACCCAAAGTGCCATCTTCTTTGCGCCGTACCAAGACATCCAAAAATGGAAGACATCCCTCCTTTTCCACTTCCATTGTAAAATGAATTTGTCCATGGATGGAGTTCAGATGGTTTAAGAAGTCCTGCAATTTGTCCT
The DNA here is from genome assembly GCF_023897955.1 of Schistocerca gregaria. Taxonomy (NCBI): domain Eukaryota; kingdom Metazoa; phylum Arthropoda; class Insecta; order Orthoptera; family Acrididae; genus Schistocerca; species Schistocerca gregaria. Next base: position 500,637,659 of record NC_064926.1, on the reverse strand, counting down.
CGCCATGGGGCCACACTACAAAGGTGTCATCAACGTACTTCCAAAAAACTGTAGGCTTCAAAATAGCAGACTCCAGGGCCTTCTCCTCGAAGTCCTCCATAAATAAATTGGCCACCAAGGGTGACAAAGGGCTACCCATGGCAACACCGTCAGTCTGTTCAAAAAAGTCGTTATTAAATAAAAAGTACGTCTTTGCCGCCGATTAACTTCACTGGCGCCTGGTTTATCTGTGGCCGCATGCGCATTGGCGCGGTCCGCTAGTTTAAAAGGATGGAGCGAGCGCTGGAGCGTCAGTCGTACGGCTCTCTCTGAAGATGGCTGAAAGGTATACAGCCGAAATATTAGAAGAAGCAGAATTCATGCGGCTGCATTCCCGAAATTTAATGGAGCTTCAAAATCCTATTTCGCAGTTCTTTAAGTGATCCCCTTCTTGCAAAACCCAAGCCAGTCATAGAAGGAAGACTACCTCGGGACAGCGGGTATAATGCAGTAAGAATAACCGCATGAGAAATGTTAAGCGCATCGGCATGGCGCCACAATCTAACTAACAACCACAAAACTTGTTGAACCTGATCCATAGTGTCAAGCTTAACTTCCGTGATGCTTTACAACACACCCAAAAGGGGATGCGGTAATCTGGAAAACATAGCAACACAATCACCATCTGTATTAACTACCTCACTCGCCATTAATCTACGCGCTACCTGTTGGTCAGCAGCTACAGCTCCTTCTCCCAAAGAAATGGACAGAAGAAGCACGTGCAAGAAATTTGCAAGAACCCACGTGCGACCATAAAAATCTTTATGCACTTCTTCGACCCCAATTTGTTTCGAATACAACAAAGCCTGATGAACGTGGGCTAACTGTGCTTGAGCAGGACAAACTTGTTTAGGGGTTGGTGGGTCATTTCCAAAGGCCGTGATGGTTCCTTCTAAGGAGGACAAGAAGGTAAATATTGTGTTCAACCACTTATCCTGATCAGGGACAAGTTCTGCGGAGACGACATCCGGTAACATTAGAGCTGCCCGAAGTCGCGCTACCAATTCCGCCACTTTACCTTCTGTTGGTCGCTTACGAACCCGTAATTCGTACACCAACTGCTGCTTAGTAAGTAGGTGGAGTGCTGGACATGCAGAAGGCGCAGTACTAGCAACTTCTGGAAATAGCAAAAGTAGTATTCATGCAAGAAACCATTTAATACTGATTCAACCAAAGAGACTGCTGTTCATATCATACTAAGAAGACCACTATGCATCCGATATGGCCCTGCTACCATTTGAATGTGTATTCTTATGGGGCAACTATCCAGGGAGTACCACCCAATAATATGCAAACAGCAGACTCTGTACACAATTTATTAAATTGCCAATACTAACTCTTTTAAATAACAACAAATTGATATAACTTACAAAATTTAAAAAATGGTTAAAGAGTGAGCTTTAAAAACAATAACGGCGGCTTGCCACCATAAAATCAAGAACCTTTTACAACAGTTCTTTTATAGTTTATCCAAAAGACAAAATCCAATAATAAGTTAACTTGGCATTACAATTTAAAATGATTTATATAAAAAAACTTTGAGAAAGATAATGGCGCTTGGCACCATAAAATGAAAGAAGCGCAACACACAACCAATAAATATAATAACAAGATAATTTGATACAAGGAAAGGGCGAGGGCAACTCCCAACGCCGTGTCAAATTCTGTCGAACTGGCGCGTCATGTCGTCAAAATCCAGTACTGCTTGGAAGGTACTGCCTGTAATGCTTAAAACGTTCTCAGTTGATCTTTGGTTGGTTGATTTGGGGGCAGAGGACTAAACAGCGAGGTCATCGGCCCCATAGGATTAGGGAAGGAAGGGGAAGGAAGGGGAAGGAAGGGGAAGGAAGTAGACCGCGGCCTTTCAAAGGAACCATCCCGGCATTTGTTTGATGTGATTTAGGGAAATCACGGGAAACCTAAATCTGGAGGTCGGACGCGGGTTTAAACTTTCGCCCTCCAGAATGGGAGTCCAGCGTGCTGAGCACTGCGCCACCTCGTCCAGTGGGCAGCAACCTTACACAGTCCAGCTACGTCAGACTTGCGCTGACGCTGAGCTGCCGGCTACAGATGTGACGACCACGCACTTTGGCGCAGCGGTCTGTAACTGCAAAGCTCCTAACAGCACTGGTGCCGCCGAACTCCTTACCTCAGTGTACGGCCATGGGTCGTCAGAAAAACGACGGCTGCCCAGCAGATGCCGAGCAGATGGCAAACCCCGCCAAATGGAGGGGGAACGGATCGAGCGAACAGTGCATGCCCTGGTGAACGGTGGGCACCTCGCTCACTGTTCCGCAGCTGCTGGCGGCTGCGTCAGGGAGCAATGGTTGCCGCAACTCTGATTCGACACCCTCAGTGACGGCTTCCACAACACCTCATCAAAGGAACAACGACATTAGCTGTTAGTGGGCACTGAAATAAATCAATGGGGAAAAATGGAAATATGTGGCGGACCAGAACTCTATCCCAGATTTTTTCGTTTCTCCTGTACAGTCGTTTTGACCGCCTCGGACATCTGTACACACTCGCTGACCGTTGCAAATCTCCAACTTATCGACACATTACTGACGTAGTGCACCACGCGTGACCCTCAGAACTCGTAGGGACCATTAACTGTCTCACACAAGTTGCACTACTGACCATTAAAATTGCTACACCAAGAAGAAATGTAGTTAATAAAAGGGGATTCATTGGACAAATATATTATACTATAACTGACATGTGATTACATTTTCACGCAGTTTGGGTGCATACATCCTGAGAAATCACTACCCAGAACAATCACCTCTGCCCGTAATAACGGCCTTGATACGCCTGGGCGTTGAGCCAAACAGAGCTTGGAAGGGGTGTACACGTACAGCTGCCCAAGCAGCTTCAACATAATAACACAGTTCATGAAGAGTAGTGACTGGCGAACTGTGACGAGTCAGTTGCTCGGCCACCATTGACCAGACGTTTTCAATTGGTGAGTGATCTGGAGAATGTGCTGGCCAGGGCAGCAACAGAACACTTTCTATATCCAGAAAGGCCCGTACAGGACCTGCAACATGCGGTAGTTCATTATGCTGCTGAAATGCAGGGTTTCGCAGGGATCGAACGAAGGGTAGAGCCACGGGTCGTAACACATCTGAAATGTAACGTCCCCTGTTCAAAGTGCTGTGAATGCGAAAAAGAGGTGACCGAGACGTGTAACCAATGGCACCCCATACCATCATGACGGGTGATACGCCAGTATGGCGATGACGAATACACGCTTCCAATGTGCGTTCACCGCGATGTCGCCAATCACGGATGCGACCATGATGATGCTGTAAACAGAACTTGGATTCATCCGAAAAAATGACGTTTTGCAATTCGTGCACCTAGGTTCGTCGTTGAGTGGACCATCGCAGGCGCTCCTGTCTGTGATGCAGCGTCAAGGGTAACCGCAGCCATGGTCTCCGAGCTGATAGTCCATGCTGCTGCAAACGTCGTCGAACTGTTCGTGCAGATGGTTGTTGTCTTGCAAACGTCCCCATTTGTTGACTCAGGGATCGAGACGTGGCTGCACGATCCGTTACAGACATGCGGATAAGATGCCTGTCGTCTTGACTGCTAGTGATACGAGGACGTTGGGATCCAGCACGGAGTTCCGTATTTCTTTCCTGAACCTACCGATTCCATATTCTGCTAACAGTCATTGGATCTCGACGAACGCGGGCAGCAATGACGCGATACGATAAACCGCAATCGCGATAGGCTACACTTTTTTTTCACTAGCTGATTATATTTTATGACCCACCATCTAATTTCTTATGGTGGGTCGTATGTTGCCACTTAGCGGCTGCGACTTCAGATCAGAAGTTACTAGTGTAGTGAAGGTAGTGTAGGTTGGTTGTACGAACAATTCACGCTGAGCCAATGAGACTTACAATGATACGTGGTGTGGCAGTTAGCACCTTCCGGCCCCTCCAGCAACACAGCCTGAACGGTGGTTTTCCCCGACCTGTCATAGGTATCCGTCGGGTTGGGCTCAAAAGAGAGGGACCACAATTAAGATCCTTCCATCCAGACTGTGCGCTGCCTCTTAACGAAAGGCGTAGGTCCCTTGAAAAGGTTCCCAGCTTTAAGCTCTTATTAGACATGGAGATGCTGTTAACTATTTACATATAAGGTGCAATCTGTTTTTAGGATTGTGTGTGACTTGTGCACCTCTTCTCGGTTGTTCCACTCTGTTCTTTGAACTTGACTTGGTTGACACTATGGATCATCCGCGCTGGACGCTTCAATATCTGTGTTGGTGCTATGGTCTGTATCTGTTTCTTCTTCATCACTCGTGGTGCTAATCATATCTGTGTCCCCCTGTGCAGCGTGACGTCTGTTTGGACCGAGTTGGTAGTCTACAATCGACCTTCATCAAAGTCGGAAACGTGATGGTACGCATTTCTCCTCCTTACATGACGCATCCAAACAAGGTTTCACCAGGAAACGCCGGTCAACTGCTGTTGGTGTATGAGAAATCGGTTGGAAATTTTCCTCATGTCAGCACGCTGTAGGTGTTGCCACCGGTGCCAATCTTGTGTGAATGCTGTGAAAAGCTAATCATTTGCATATCACAGCTGCTTCTTCCTGTCGGTTAAATTTCCCGTCTGTAGCAAGTCATCTTCGTGGTGTAACAATTTTAATGGCCAGTAGTGTATTTCTGCTCTGTATTGAGTGTCATACATCTTTCGTCGTTCACCATTATCTTGGGTGGCCCACTGCTCACGTTGTACATAGTTTTGGCGTTGGGAATTTCGATGATAACAATGTTTTCAATGGTGATTCTCATATTGATTCAGATTTCTGCTGGACTGACTGAATGCTCGGATAAATAATAAATCAAATAAAGGTGTGAAGCGTTTGAAATACTGTATCCCCTAAAAGAACAATCGTAAAACCACTCGGTAATAAAAGTATCCTCAAAAGCCACTCCAAACGCTTGTCTGCAACGCGTGATCTGATGTGAACAAGAGGCAGAATGGAAAAACCGTGCCGTAAAAGTATCCGCGTGGTGCCCGAAGTGCGATATAGCTCTTTGTATGCCTGACTGTTTCAAAACATACCACACTCTGTCGAATTATGTGTATGAACAATTTGTAGAAGTTATTTATTATTCAGCTTAAAAAAATACTTCAATAGAACATTTCGTCTGCCTGCCAATTTTAATATTTTATAGTAAGATTTTTAAGATTAGGTAAATGGGATGTCATCATCTTAAACAAGACTTCATACACATCTATTGCGTTCTCAGTTACAAAGCTCTGACTTTGTAAGAGAAAACGTTAAACACGGCGGTCCAGTGCCCCATCCACAGTGACTGCGGTCAGTGTCGAATGTGTTTGGCCATCCAGAGATACTAATGGAATCCTGTACAAAATCGTCAGAGGGATCGTAACGACGAGCATTGGAGACGTTCGAAGAAGACTGAGACGCAGTCTAGCGAATCAGATTTTACCATGATACGGCGTTTATTTTTGTAGTCATCACAGAAAACCCGACGAGACGTAGAGGAAAGATGCCTATTATGCTCATGTTAGGGGTTGCACTCTGGTGGAGAGTTTCTTAAACACGTCTATTTTGTGCCAGACGACGACACAGCGAGTAAGGCGCCATATTTGAGCCGGACACAGTACGTAGAGGGTGATACAAAATTTCTTGTGTTTGGAGTTTTTGCGACATCGGTGTTAAGACAATATTTCAGCTTAAAGGTGAGTGGATATTGCTGCACTCTTTTATTGATGTTATTTGTGACGATATTACCTATAATAATTGGCAATTAGGTTCATTTTCCAACGAACGTTGTTTGCAAGTGCGTGATTCTTTGTGTAACATGGCCAAATTCCTAATATGCGATAGTATGGGGATCCAAATACGCGACAGTGTTGCATATTTCGATACCTATCGCATATTGGGGGGCTCGACGCATAAAATGCAGCCGCTTGACGTCAATTTATGGCGCCTTTGAAAACCTACTATGCCCTAGAGATGGAAACGTGGTTGGCAAGTAACCCAGGTCGTGTTATCATCCTATTATTAACAGCCAGGTTATTTGGGGCAGCTTACAACCGAGCAGCAGCAATGGAAGCATCTGTGAATGCCTTCAGAAAAACAGGTCTCATCCCATGCAACAGTAACATCTTCACGGAACATGAATTTTCAATTCATCGCCGTGCTGCCGCTCTTCAAGAAAGAGATGCCAAAAACGAAAATGAAACTACTGATGGTGATGGTCAAGCTGTCAGGCCGGCAGACATCAGACATCTATCAAACATCGCAAAACCCACCTGGAGATAGCCAAATATAACTTCAACTCCTTGTGTGGAGCAATTTCAAGAATATAAACAGAAGAAATCAGAGGTTGTATCTAAGAAAGGAGCCAGAAAGTTATTTGGGGAGAAGAGTGGAAAATCTTCAAATCGTAGACCTAAAGCAGAAGAATCGTCTAGTGACTCGGCATCCGATGTCCATCTTGATGACAGTGGGGATTCAGACAGCAGTGATGATGACGCGGAGTGTGTGTTCTGTACTGAGCGCTTTTCTGAAGACAAACACGGGGAGAAGTGGGCACAGTGCACGAAATGTTATCGCTGGGCTCATGAAGATTGCGGTGTCACAGAAGACAATTTTGTTTGTCCCGGATGTCGTACATATAAACATAAGTAGTGTGAAATGAGTGAAGGGCAACAGAAATAAATGAACATGTAAAAATTGTATGTTCATAAGTCATTATTTTGTAACAAAATAATTGAAGCAAAATATTATTACTGTCTCATATTAGGAAACCTTGATCTCATTTCTACGAAATGCCTTGTTTGTGAAGATTTAATAACTACTCTGAAAGATTGTTTATTATTGCAAATACCATAATTGTATGACAATATTAAATAACGCAAGATATTATTACCATCATAAAAAATACAATTGCTCTTACTTTTAGGTCTTTCAAATGGGTTTACAAAAGTGTGTCCCATATTAGGCACCTTTCCTCTACAGTAGGAAGAGGCCCGGCTGCCACGGTCCTGTGCGCAATAACATGTGTGCGCTCTCGGCACGGTGGCGGCAAGCCCGAGTGCGTAGCGCTTGCCTGCCTGCCCCCACCCCCACCCCGGTCACCCCTCCGTGGAGGGTGGCTTACGTGACTGCGAGCAGGCGCGCCGTAAACTTGGCCGCAGGTGGGGGTTAGTGCCTGCTGTCTGTGCGCGGAGCGAGGGAAGCGGTGTGAAGAGGGGGGGGGGGGGGGCAAGAGACCACACCCTCGCGAATCGGAAAACCTCCCTACCGCCATCGTGCCGTTCTTTCCACCTGCTGTCTTAAAAACTCCTCCAAAGTCTACCATTGGTGGCATCTGCTGGTAAAGATGAGAATAGTTTTTCCTCTTTACCTTTGATGAAAGAAGTAATCTTTGTACTTTAAAGCTTGCTGGACACGAAAGAGTTTCACGGATAACTTACAAAACTTGAGGGGCACTTATAGTCTGTCTATAAACTCAAGAGCGAGCAGCGCATTTGGTGGGGGAAGTGGCCTTTCAGGGAAGAACGCTGCCACCGGCCTGCAGGGGCACCCAAAATCTGTTGCCCGTTCCCTGTCTAGAGGTGTAGATCGGCGTGCAGTGATATACGTAGTTTCTGTTCGTATGATCGTAGTTGCCAGTGTCAGTCAGTTAACTTTGTATACTTACTGATATACTTCGATTTCCAGAAGTGATGGATGATCGTCTAGCATTGCAATAAAATTTGCAGAATACGAGGAAGAGGAGGTATTTGTGCAGTAACGAGCGTTCGAAAGTCTCTAATGTTATTACAGCGTGTATTAAAGAGGCTACCCAAAAAGAACTGTTGTCTAATATTACCACTCACAATCGAAGACCTGCAATTTAGGCAAACGTCAGCCTCGTCCAATAGGATGCATAAGTACGGAACGCGAAAATAAGCCACATGGTTTAGTGGAATCGCCACGAAGGAAAACTAATAATCTTGGGAGGAAACCGATCGTTACAGACAGTTTCAAAATCACGTAAAACCTTTGATGCTCATGGAACACTAAATCTCTAGTGACCGAGATATTCACCTGATCCTGAGACATATTGCTTGAAATTTGTGCGCAATAGCTATTCTAAACACTGCTGAAATTTTTTTCGAAACATGTACATCGATTCTGGATTTTTAAGCAAAAAGCTTGACATACGACATGCGTTCACGTATTAATTTTGATTTTTTTGTAGGGGATTTATTTGTTGATCTACAGCAATGCTATCCTCTTCAAAATATTCCCCATTACATGCTATATACTTGTGCCAGTGCTTTTTCCAATTCCCGAAGTTCTTTCGGAACTGTCTCTTCGGGGTAGTTTATAGGTCTCTTAATTGTGCATTTTTAATCTCATCCATGCTTGTAAAACCGCTGTCCTTTAAGGCCAGCTTTGAAATGTTTATACCACTTGTATGCCCTTGGTTCACTTATAACAGGCTCACCAAAAGCAATATTTAACATTTCTAAAAATTTCATACACTTCATTCCATTCCTATAACAAAATTTGATACAGATTCTCTAATCTATTTTTATACAAAGCAAATAATCGTTGATGCTACCAAAACACATGTAACCTTTTTGACAGCTAACAACAGTAAATACCCAATATGCATAACATTGTACACACAGTTTTGAGACATGTTTACGAAGACAGTGACAAAAAAGTAGTGCAAATCGGACTAATACAACACACAAAATTATAAATTTCTGCTTACTTTTTAAACACTCTTCGTGTAACAAAAATTGTTAAGTTTCAATGCAGTCCTTCAGAGAAGACTTTTAACTTTAGTAGAAACACAAAGTAAGACCAAGCTTCAAATTCTACAGACTGATTGCATTATATGGGTTTTCCTTGAACGAATAGCAAGAGAGGAACATACAATACATTCACTTGAACAGGCATTCAGTTCTCTGTTTGTAGTACAATCCTGACTTCCATTCTTATCTTAATATTATTTACTCTATAATGCTGTGTTCCGGAAGAAGTTTTTTCGTATTCCTTATGGTCTTAATACATTTGTCTAAAAATGAACGCAGCCGAGACGTATCTGTACACGGCATCCTCACAGATGTAAAGCGCGCGCCGCGGTAGTGGCGGTACGGTGTTGTGAAACAACCTACAGAAGCGCCTTGTAGGCAGAGTGGGGACTTTCTCGCTCGCTCTTCAGTTTACAGACAGACTATAGTGGCTGTCTTATGTGACCTAAAGCAGAAAAATATGGTAACAAAAAAGTTACAAAAGTGTTAATTAGAGCTGCGGGTTTGTTTCCTATTTTACCTATTACTTCTTTCTTCATTTTCCTTTTTTGATGTGACTACCTAAGGACCACGTACTGATTCCAACTTTTTCTCATGTGTAGTATTCCTTTCTTCCAGTATTTTTTACGTTTTCATTGTGTCCATTTTTTATTTCTTCGTGCTTCACATCTCCTGAAACTTCGTGGCATATTAAAACTGTGTGTCGGACCGAGACTCGAACTCGGGAACTTGGCTCGGTAGGAGACGAGGTACTGGCAGGATTGAAGATGTGAGGACAGCTCGCCAGTCGTGCTTGGGTAGCTCTGTTGGTAGAGCACTTGCCCGCTAAAGACGAAGGTCCTTAGTTTTAGTCTCAGTCCAGCACACAGTTTTAATATGCCAGGAAGTTTCATATCAGCGCACACTCCGCTGCAGAGTGAAAATCTTATTCTCTTCACACCTTCTGTTCACCACATCACCACTGATGGTGTATCACCATGATATTACTTACAAAGCAGTACAGAAAGTGATTTACTTACCAGGATTATCTATAACAGCAGTACACGTTTTATAATGATGGATATCTGTAAGAGTGAATGTATATATTTTCATACATAGTATAATTAGCACTTTGCTACTGAAATTCATATGTTGTTTCCTCTCCTTTTATATTCCGATGTTTTGTAATTTGTAAATCTTTTATAACTTTCGAGCTCTATTTTACTGTCAATTTATCGTCTCAGAGGTATTTGAAGATTTATTTTGGTTAGCCGATCATCATTCATTCTGCATAATTGTCCAAAAAATAACAGTAGACAATTCATAAAAACTCACTATCAACAATTGCACATCATATAATCAACTAATGTGATATGAATTTATGTAACAAACCACACATTATCCCCTTAACGTCTATTAAAAGTTCAAAATACCATTTTTATTTGAATGACTAATGATCTGAAAAAATGCAATGTGTAACGTTGAAGCCTTGTTGCCCCTCAATTCTTTTTTTTTTTTTATTGTCTTCTCCACACTGTTTATTGAATAGGTGCCTTGCACGTTTAGATTATACAATTCTTTGAAAGGCTGACTGGAAAATATTCAGGATCATTAGCACAACAAAGGGGTACATTGAATGCATAATAGAACTGAACCATATATGGAGCTCTTATCGTATACTGTATATAAGTCTTCCATATGAAAAACACCACATGCTCTACACAGATAGTTACACAGTTCCTACTCATCTATTGTGAGCAGCACATGAGTGCAAACTAACTCCTACCACTGTTTGTGGTCTTAGCTGAAGTAGGCTACAAGTGTGTGCTAGGGTACACATACAGCTACCATTTACATATAGTAATTTTACAGATATGTATAATAAATTTCGCAATGGTTTAAAATGAAATAAGAGCAAAACTAACAATTAACATATTACCATTGTTCAAACAACGAACTGCGCTGCTTGAAACCTATGTGCTGCACTTCACAGTAAGACAGAGGGCGTTGGCTATGGAAAACAATTTCATCGTATGTGAGATTAACGTTTACAGTAGTTGATGAACACAGTGACCATTCACACCATTTAAAATATATTTAGAAACGTGTATCATACAAATACTTTCAGATACGACTTCCTGACACTTAAACCTATTCTCGTTAACAAATTTCTCTTCTTCAGAAATGCTTTCCTTGCCATTGCCAATCTACATTTTACATCCTCTCTACTTCGACCATCATCAGTTACTTTGCTCCACAAATAGCAAAACTCCTTTACCACTTTAAGTGTCTCATTTCCTAATCTAATTCCCCCAGCATCACCTGACTTAATTCGACTACATTCCATTATCCTTGTTTTGTTTTTGTTGATGTTCATCTTATATCCTCCTTTCAAGACACTATCCATTCCATTCAACTGCTCTTCCAAGTCCTTTGCTGTCTCTGACAGAATTACGATGTCATCGGTGAACCTCAAAGTTTTTATTTCTTCTCCATGGATTTTAATACCTACTTCGAATTTTTCTTTTATTTCCTTTACTGCCTGCTCAATATACAGATTGAATAACATCGGGGAGAGGCTGCAACCCTGTCTTACTCCCTCCCCAACCACTGCTTCCCTTTCATGCCCCTCGACTCTTATAACTGCCATCTGCTTTCTGTACAAATTGTAAATAGCCTTTCGCTCCCTGTATTTTACACCTGCCACCTTTAGAATTTGAAAGAGAGTATTCCAGTCAACATTGTCAAAAGCTTTCTCCAAGTCTACAAATGCTAGAAACGTAGGTTTGCCTTTTCTTAATCTAGCTTCTAAGATAAGTCGTAGTGTCAGTATTGCCTCACGTGTTCCAATATTTCTACGGAATCGAAAATGATCTTCCCCGAGGTCTGCTTCTATCAGTTTTTCCATTCGTCTGTAAATAATTCGTGTTAGTATTTTGCAGCTGTGACTTATTAAACTGATGGTTCGGTAATTTTCACATCTGTTAACACCTGTTTCCTTTCGGATTGGAATGATTATATTCTTCTTGAAGTCTGAGGGTATTTCGCCTGTCTCGTACGTCTTGCTCAGCAGATGGAAGAGTTTTGTCAGGACTGGCTCTCCCAAGGCCATCGGTAGTTCTAATGGAATGTTGTCTACTCCGGCGCCTTGTTTCGACTCAGGTCTTTCAGTGCTCTGTCAAACTCTTCACGCAGTATCGTATCTCCCATTTCATCTTCATCTACATCCTCTTCCATTTCCATAATATTGTCTGCAAGTACATTGCCCTTGTATAGAACCTCTATATACTCCTCCCACCTTTCTGCTTTTCCCTCTTTGCTTAGAACAGGGTTTCCATCTGAGCTCTTGATATTCATACCAGTGGCTCTCTTTTCTCCAAAGGTCTTTTTAATTTTCCTGTAGGCTGTGTCTATCTTACCCCTAGTGAGAAAAGCCTCTACATCCATTCATTTGTCCTCTAGCCATCCCTGCTCAGCCATTTTGCACTTCCTGTCGATCTCATTTTTGAGACGTTTGTATTCCTTTTTGCCTGCTTCATTCACTGCATTTTTATATTTTCTCCTTTCATCAATTAAATTCAATATTTCTTCTGTTACCCAAGGATTTCTACTAGCCCTCGTCTTTTTACCTACTTGATCTTCTGCTGCCTTCACTACTTTATCCCTCAGAACTACCCATTCGCCTTCTACTGTATTTCTTTCCCCCATTCCTGTCATTTGTTCCCTTATGCTCTCCCCGAAACTCTGTACAACCTCTGGTTCTTTCAGTTTATCCATGTCCCATCTCCTTAAATTCCCACCTTTTTGCAATTTCTTCAGTTTTAATCTACAGTTCATAACCAATAGATTGTGGTCAAAGTCCACATCTGCCCCTGGAAATGGCCTACAACTTAAAACCTGGTTCCTAAACCTCTGTCTTACCATCATATAATCTATCTGATACCTTTTAGTATCTCCAAGATTCTTCCATGTATACAATAGAAGCTTTCGAAATGTGGTGCTACAGAAGAATGCTGAAGATTAGATGGGTAGATCACATAACTAATGAGGAGGTATTGAATAGAATTGGGGAGAAGAGGAGTTTGTGGCACAACTTGACAAAAAGAAGGGACCGGTTGGTAGGACATTTTTTGAGGCATCAAGGGATCACCAATTTAGTATTGGAGGGCAGAGTGGAGGGTAAAAATCGTAAAGGGAGACCAAGAGATGACTACACTAAGCAGATTCAGAAGTACATAGGCTGCAGTACGTGCTTGGAGATGAAGCAGCTTGCACAGGATAGACTAGTATGGAGAGCTGCATCAAACCAGTCTCTCTACTGAAGACACCAACAAAATGTAGATCTCCCGCTTTCGTATCAACGCGTACGGCGCTACTCGTATAGAAATCTTGGTGTACGACTACGTTTGCGTACACGTAAGTTACTAGGGTAGATATTGAAGAAGTGACATGCCCATATTTAATTTTCTGAGCAGGAAACACAAAACCACGAAGAGTGGATTTCGCACTGTCGAAAGACGAGGTCGTATTCTCTCATGAAAGCCTATTCTCCCCACGCTTCTTCGGATAAATGGATTTACTGAGTAAAACACTTCTTGGTGGGCCCTTGTTATTTTGTAAATACTGAAAGCAGATAATGAAAGGGGGGAGAATCTAAAATATTATAGTTTCTTGCTAACTGATTTAGTTCGTCTTTCGCCGTGGCGGGGTGTTTGCTTTCGAGATAGCGGGCAGTCATGAGTGCGGAAGCCCTTAGTTGTCATCTCATTCCTTGATATGTTGTCTGCTTCATAGTCTTTCCTTCCATAAACATTACGTTCCCTGGCCTGACAAAATCTGTAAAATGGTCACAAATCCAGCCACGACTGATGAACAATAGAAGCAAATACCAGAAAAGAAGCGAGAAGGTACAACAAAAATAATATTTTTTGATTTACCATCTCTATCAGTATCAACAAAATGAGATGGGCCACCAGTACCAGGTTCAAGGATTTTTGCCCAGCAACTCCAATTCTCCACTTACGGGTGAACGCGATGTTGTCTTTCAACAGTGTTCCGATATTTGGGGACACCAGTGGAATGCCGAAGAAGATGGGTTCAGGAGGCTAATACGGAACGCCGTGCTGGATCCCAACGGTCTCATATCACTAGCAGTCGATATGACAGGCATCTTATCAGCATAGCTGTAACGGATCGTGCAGCCACGTCTCGATACCTCAGTCAACAGATGGGGACGTTTGCAAGACAAGAACCATGTGCACGAACAGTCCGACGACGTTTACACCAGCATGGACTATCAGCTCGGAGACCATGGCTGCGGTTACCCTTGACGCTGCATCACAGACAGGAGCGCCTGCGATGGTGTACTCAACGGCAAACCCAGGTGCACGATTGGCAAAACGTCATTTTTTCGGGTGAATCCAGGTTCTGTCTACAGTATCATCATGGTCGCATCTGTGTTTGGTGACATCGCGGTGAACGCACATTTGAAGCGTGCAATTCGCTTCGCCATACTGGAGTATCTCCCGGCGTGATGGTATGGGGTGCCATTGGTTACACGTCTCGGTCACCTCTTGATCGCAGTGACGGCACCTTGAACAGTGGACGTTACATTTCAGATGTGTTACGACCCGTGGCTCTACCCTTCATTCGCCCCGTGCGAAACCCTACATTTCAGCAGGATAATGCACGACCGCATGTTGCAGGCCCTGTACGGGCCTTTCTCGATACAGAAAATGCTGCCCTGGACAGCACATTCTCCAGATCTCTCACCAACTGAAAACGTCTGGTCAATGGTGGCCGAGCAACTGGCTCGTCACAATACGCCAGTCACTGCTCTTGATGAACTGTGGTATCGTGTTGAAGATGCATGGGCAGATGTACCTGTACACGCCATCCAAGCTCTGTGACTCAATGCCCAAGCGTATCAAGGCCGTTATTACGGCCAGAGATGGTTGTTTTGGGTACTCATTTCTCAGGATCTATGCACCCAAATTGTGTGAAAATGTAATCATATGTCAATTCTAGTATATTTGACCACTGAATTCCGTTTGTCATCTGCAGTCCTTCTTGGTGTAGCAATTTTAATGGCCAGTGGTGTATTAATGTCACACTATGGCTGTCCCAAAAAAATACTCTGCAACAAGTTGCCCGATGGTGGGTGGGTTTTCTCCATTTTCAGTGGTGGTGACCCCACACGTTTCCGCTGAGTACTTTGCTCCTTTGTCTCGCGCCTACAGTGACGTATTTAGCAGTCGTCCGCTGCGATTAGGCGGCTGAAAAAGTCACCTGTAACGGCGCACACACTTGCAACAGCTACTCTGTTACCTCGTTTTGGCGGGTGTTTTGAACGGATGTGAGCAGCCCGCGGAATACAGAGGACGGCGGCTTTTCTCACACTAAATGCCGTGCAACATACTGAAACTGAATCCTGAATGGCTTTCACAGTTCCGACTATCGTCTCTTGTTTGGACCTTCCACTGCGTCGCGTGAAGTCTTACTCGTATCCGAGGCAAATCGCGCGACGGATCGATCCGAAGATTAAATGGGAGACATTTCCTGGTGTACCCGGATCAGTTTTCTGAGCTGCTACTCTATTAATACCGATCTAAATAAGAGTAGCCAGTCTTGCTTCGGAGACAAGGTTAAAAATGTCACCACACCCCGAATCAATGACAGCGGGAGGTGGCGCGTTGCAAAGAGACTTCTGTCTGTTGTGTCCGCTACCTATCCTATGGAAAACCAAGATCGACCGAAAGATCAATAACGTTATGACTTTAAAATTCTCATAGCACATGTTATTAATCTTTCGTGAGCCATTAGGTTATGTTGGGACCCATACTTATTACTGTAAATAGTATTTCTGATGCAATGTATCGTCTTTTGATTGATATTGAGATTTTCTCTGGGTCGTAATTACGTAAGCGTGAAATGCTTTTAACATAATGATGTTCATGAACAGGGTGTTCCAAAAATGACCGGTATATTTGAAACGGCAATAAAAACTAAACGAGCAGCGATAGAAATACATCGTTTGTTGCAATATGCTTGGGACAACAGTACATTTTCAGGCGGACAAACTTTCGAAATTACAATAGTTACAATTTTCAACAACAGATGGCGCTGCAAGTGATGCGAAAGATATAGAAGACAACGCAGTCTGTGGGTGCGCCATTTTTTACGTCGTCTTTCTGCTGTAAGTGTATGCTGTTCACAACGTGCAAGTGTGCTGTGGACAACAAGGTTTATTCCTTAGAACAGAGGATTTTTCTGGTGTTGAAATTCCACCGCCTAGAACACAGGGTTGTTGCAACAAGACGAAGTTTTCAACGGAGGTTTAATGTAACCAAAGGACCGAAAAGCGATACAATAAAGGATCTGTTTGAAAAATTTCAACGGACTGGGAACGTGACGGATGAACGTGCTGGAAAGGTAGGGCGACCGTGTACGGCAAACACAGAGGGCAACGCGCAGATAGTGCAGCAGGTGATCCAACAGCGGCCTCGGGTTTCCGTTCGCCATGTTGCAGCTGCTGTCCAAATGACGCCAACGTCCACGTATCGTCTCATGCGCCAGAGTTTACACCTCTATCCATACAAAATTCAAACGCGGCAACCCCTCAGCGCAGCTACCATTGATGCACGAGAGACATTCGTTAACGATATAGTGCACAGGATTGATGACGGCGATATGCATGTGGGCAGCATTTGGTTTACTGACGAAGCTTATTTTTACCTGGACGGCTTCGTCAATAAACAGAACTGGCGCATATGGGGAACCGAAAAGCACCATGTTGCAGTCCCATTGTCCCTGCATCCTCAAAAAGTTCTGGTCTGGGCCGCCATTTCTTCCAAAGGAACCATTGGCCCATTTTTCAGATCCGAAACGATTACTGCCTCACGCTATCTGGACATTCTTCGTGAGTTTTTGGCGGTACAAACTGCCTTAGACGATACTGCGAACACCTCGTGGTTTATGTAAGATGGTGCCCGGCCACATCGCACGGCCCACGTCTTTAATTTCCTAAATGAATATTTCGATGATCGTGTGATTGCTTTGGGCTATCCGAAACATACAGGAGGCGGCGTGGATTGGCCTCCCTATTCGCCAGACATGAACCCCTGTGACTTCTTTCTGTGGGGACACTTGAAAGGCCAGGTGTTCCGCCAGAATCCAGAAACAATTGAACAGCTGAAGCAGTACATCTCATCTCCATGTGAAGCCATTCCGCCAGACACGTTGTCAAAGGTTTCGGGTAATTTCATTCAGAGACTATGCCATATTATTGCTACGCATGGTGGATATGTGGAAAATATCGTACTATAGAGTTTCCCAGACCGCAGCGCCATCTGTTGTTGACAATTGTAACTACTGTAATTTCGAAAGTTTGTCTGCCTGAAAATGTACTGTTGTCCCAAGCATATTGCAACAAACGGCGTATTTCTATCGCTGCTCGTTTAGTTTGTATTGCCGTTTCAAATATACCGGTCATTTTTGAAACACACTGTAGATATCTGTTCGGAGGCTGCAGCAAGTATTGAACTTCAAAGGATTTATCGTTTGCGCTGAAGGTGACTTGACCGGGCGTAAAAACATTTAATAAAAATGATTAAATGAGATAGCGTTGGTTCTGGCAGAAACGTCACACTATGTTATGTATGTACGTAACAGAGTTAAACACAAATTTGATTATTAACATTATAAGAAAAGGGTTCTAGCTTTTTTTTGCCAAATGTCTCCTTCAGTTATAGCAATAGAGTCTCACTGACGGAGCCCGCATCTCGTGGTCGTGCGGTAGCGTTCTCGCTTACCAAGCCCGGGTTCCCGGGTTCGATTCCCCGCGGGATCAGGGATTTTCTTTGCCTCGTGATGGCTGTGTGTTGTGTGATGTCCTTAAGTTAGTTAGGTTTAAGTAATTCTAAGTTCTAGGGGACTGATGACCGTCGATGTTAAGTCCCATAGCGCTCAGAGCCATCTTACTGACGGTTCCACAAGAAGTACGCTTAATCTGATAATCTGTTTTGCATCGTTGCAGTTAGCAGGACATTCTTCACAACAACACATAGGGCGCCATACGTGGTGTTCTGTGAAGGCAGGCAGTGATCCTAGAACCGCTTTGTTTAGCTATTGTTGACCGTGATGGAGATTCACATTACCTCAACTGTGAGGATTCACCCTGTAGTCAAGGCGACAACAATTTGTCGAATTATGTAATTACTTCCATTAGAAGTCTTTCTTCTTAAAATAATAGTGTTCAAAATTCCAGTGTTCATTCTTTTATAACTATAATTTGGCGCCAAAACAAATATGTACTTTGATGTCTTTTTGTAAATGGTGGATGAGTACAATTACGTCACAACGCTCCATACCTCAGACGAGATTCCCACAACAAACCAGCGTTGGATTTACTTCTTGACCTAAATGGTATTTCCGTAAGGTACTAACGTTGGCACTTACATCAACCAGCGATTCCCTTCTCTGCTTTTATCCTGACCTCTCACAACGATCAGCTTCTTTCCCAATAGGCGAGACAAATGGTGGTCGTTCGGAGATATTTCCTTCGGGAGACTTTAAACGAGTGCTAGCCAAACGTGCGTGTCATTTGAACAGCGTTTTTAAATTCTTGACGTGATGGTAGGCATCAGCTTGATTTCCAGGTGGAGTGCTCGGACATTGTCAACTTGGTTCTTTCCTTTGTCGACAATACGTATTTGCGCTACTTGTTTTTATATGAGTTGGTCTTAGTTAGCCTCATATATGTTCCCAATACTTAGTGAGAATGTGAGTACGGGCCTGGTTTTGTGTATTCCTTACTGTCAGAAATCTACTCAGATTATATGTGCCATGCGCCACAACTTATTGTTCTGAACGATTATTTTCGATTGAAGGGCACTGGCTGAGGGGAAATAGGATACAAAAAAAGTCCGTTAGAATTTATACAGTACTAACCGTGTCATTATAATTGGGCTTAATGTAACGTCTAGAACACATTTCATTTAGTATTTTCTGAAACTGACACCATTTGTAGCTGGAACAATTTCCTGGCTCTGAAACATAGGAAAGAAGCTACCAAAGATGAACTTATTCTTACCACTTGACCAAGCTATCATAACAAATTAGGAGACGATTTACAAATTCCAGTCAACAGAATATAGTTAACAACAAAATGATATAATTTTGAAATATCTTTACATAGAACTAGGTACAGACATTCACCCGGGAACAGCAGGCAAGGGTAGCAATCTTAGTGGGATTAAACCCTGTGGACCAGTCAAAGTTTTCAAACACATTGTCCTAAAAGATACTGCAACTTACGGAGGATTGACTTTCCCTTTATTTTACTTTAGTATTTTTATTATTTATTATTACTTTATTGTTGTATTATTGAATTTGTTTTGATGTAAAAACACACACTATCCACATAGTTGAAATGAAGCTAGTATACTATTCCTTGGTTCTCAATGCACGTGCGAATCCTTTTCACCGTGGAGTCCACAGCGGGATCACACACTTCCGTAGGTGCAGAACGTACAGGTTATGTGTTCTTTACAGTCGATAATGCCAGTAGGTCTTGCAGCATGCACAAGTTCTTTCACACTCCTCACAGCCCGAAATGCCGTGGAGTCGAATCGGCTGACGGCGGTGGCCACGTCAGAGGTCCACCTCTTCCAATCCAACATACAGGGTGTTACAAAAAGGTACGGCCAAACTTTCAGGAAACATTGATGTTATGTGGACATGTGTCCGGAAACGCTTATTTTCAATGTTAGGGCTCATTTTAGTTTCGTTCATCTACGCTCAATGGAGCACGTTATCATGATTTCATATGGGATACTCTACCTTTGCTGCTAGAACATGTGCCTTTACAAGTACGACACAACATGTGGTTCATGCGAGATGGAGCTCCTGCACATTTCAGTCGAAGTGTTCGTACGCTTCTCAACAACAGACTTGGTGACCGATGGATTGGCAGAGGCGGACCAATTCCATGGCCGCCACGTTCTCCTGACCTCAACCCTCTTGACTTTCATTTATGGGGGCATTTGAAAGCTCTGGTGTACGCAACCCCGGTACGAAATGTAGGGACTCTTCGTGCTCGTATTGTGGACGGCTGTGATACAATACGCCATTCTCCAGGGCTGCATCAGCGCATCAGGGATTCCATGCGACGGAGGGTGGATGCATGTATCCTCGCTAACGGAGGACATTTTGAACATTTCCTGTAACAAAGTGTTTGAAGTCACGCTGGTACTTTCTGTTTCTGTGTGTTTCCATTCAATTATTAATGTGATTTGAAGAGAAGTAATAAAATGAGCTGTAACATGGATAGTAAGCGTTTCTGGACACATGTCCACATGACATTTTCTTTCTTTGTGTGTGAGGAATGTTTCCTGGAAGTTTGGCCGTACCTCTTTGTAACACCCTGTATACCAAATGTTTCATCAAGGTAATGTTGAACCTTGGAGTAATACTGTGATGGTCCACCATCTTGCTGGAAGTAACCTGATACCACAATACGGAGGGGGGTCAGGGATTTTCTCTGTCTCGTGATGACTGGGTGTTGTGTGATGTCCTTAGGTTAGTTAGGTTTAAGTAGTTCTAAGTTCTAGGGGACTGATGACCATAGATATTAACTCCCATAGTGCTCAGAGCCACGCCACAATACGGAAGAGGAGATTATCAACAGAAAATTTTTGAAAGATATCTAGGTAAGTTCCTCTAATCATTAAATAAATGTGGTCCAAGTACTCCAGACTTCGCAATATCACACCATAATTGAAATTTCGGAGACAATCGAGAGTCTTCCTTAGTTCATGGGTTTGGTTTGTAAGCAAAATGAGACAATTGTGGTTATTCACGTTGCCGTTGATATGAGACGTGGTTTCATCCGACATAAAGAACACAGTATTAGGATCTGTATGTGTGATACGTAATAACATTTCTGCAGCTCGTAGACGAAAAATTTTGTCGGAGTAAGATAGGGCCTGTAGCGTTTCAATAGTAGAGTTTCATTCCCAGACCAAGGTGGAGAATTCTTAAACACTTGTCTGCGCGATTCCGATTTCCTATGCTAATCTCGTATTTGACTTCACTGGGCTCTTAATCATTGCACCTTGAGTGTTTGTAATGTTATTTTCCGTTGGAATACTTATTGGACGTCCACTGTTTCATTTATAGTCGTTGGGCACAAACACATTGAACACAAATTTCTCATGCAGTCGATTGTTACATAATTTGGAGGGGGGGCATATGAAACGAGAGCAGAATTTTTTTTTTCGTACTATTTTCGGTAACCCAAACACTTCCATCCAAGCTGCTACCTTCCTTCTCTCTTCCGAAGTAAGCCTGGACGCTATCTCTAGTCACGAAAAAAAAAATTAAGATTACATTGTGCCATATGTGTCGTAACATCATTTTGGACACCACCTCTGGCCGTAATAACGGCAATGATACGCCTGGGCATTGAGTCAAACAGAGCTTGATGGCGTGTACAGGTACAGCTGCCTATGCAGCTTCAACACGATACCACAGTTCATCAAGAGTAGTGACTGGCGTATTGTGACGAGAGAGTTGACCGGCCACCATTGACCAGACGTTTTCAATTGGGGAGAGATCTGGAGAATGTGCTAGCCAGGGCAGCAATAGAACACTTTCTGTATCCAGAAAGGCCCGTACAGGACCTGCAACATGCGGTCCTGCATTATCCTGCTGAAATGTAGGGTTTCGCATGGATCGAATGAAGGGTAGAGCCACGGCTCTAACACATCTGAAATGTAACGTCCACTGTTCAAAGTGCCGTCACTGCGCACAAGGGGTGACCGAGGCGTGTAACCAATGGCAGCCCATACCATCACGCCGGGAGATACTCCAGTATGGCGAAGCGAACTGCACACTTCAAATGTGCGTTCACCGCGATGTCACCAAACACGGATGCGACCATGATGATACTGTAGACAGAACCTGGATTCACCCGAAAAAATGACGTTTTGCCAATCGTGCACCTGGGTTCGCCGTTGAGTACACCATCGCAGGCCCTCCTGTCTGTGTTGCAGCGTCAAGGGTAACCGCAGCCATGGTCTCCGAGCTGATAGTCCATGCTGGTGTAAACGTCGTCGAACTGTTCGTGCACATGGTTCTTGTCTTGCAAACGTCCCCATCTGTTGACTGAGGTATCGAGACGTGGCTGCACGATCCGTTACAGCTATGCTGATAAGATGCCTGTCATATCGACTGCTAGTGATATGAGACCGTTGGGATCCAGCACGGCGTTCCGTATTAGCCTCCTGAACCCACCGATTCCATATTCTGCTAACAGTCATTGGATCTCGACCAACGCGAGCAGCAATGTCGCGATACAATAAACTGCAATCGCGATAGGCTACAATCCGACCTTTATCAAAGTCGGAAACGTGAGGGTACGCTTTTCTTCTCTTTACACGAGGCATCACAACAACGTTTCACCAGGCAACGCCGGTCAAGTGCCGTTTTTGTATGAGAAATCGGTTGGAAACTTTGCTCATGCCAGCACGTTGTAGGTGTCGCCACCGGCGCCAGCCTTGTCTGAATGCTCTGAAAAGCTAATCATTTGCATGTCACGTCATCTTCATACAGTCTGTTAAATTTCGCGTCTGTAGCACATCTTCATCGTCGTGTAGCAATTATAATGGCCAGTACTGTAGAAACCAAAAGGCAAGCATGCGAACTGACACTCTTCCCTCTCTCCCGAGTGACCGTTTCGTAGAACTTGACCTATTGATGCAACTTCGATTAAGGGAGACTCTCTATGGACACAAAGATTCGGACAGCTTCGGTACCACGTTAGACGTCTAGGGCCGCCGATTGCACACGGTCCACGTTTAAGGAATCCACTGGCGGCGCCAGCAAGCCCAGCTGCTGTCGACCACCTCCTACTGTCCGCGGTCAGCAACACGCCGCCTCTTCCTGCTCGTCCGTTTCTCCCGCCTCCCACCGCCACCATACCACGGAGTGTCTTCCCGCTGCTCCTCTGGCTCAGTTGGGCCCCGTGTCTCCTGACGACGCTCTGCAAACCCCACCAAGCCTTTTGGATCGCTGCACAGAACTCGATCCGCCGCAGGGCGGTCACACACACCTACCCAGATTTCTTGTCCTCTCCCAGCCACTCGCCCAGGTCACAGTGATGGACACAACATCTTACAGTCAGTCCACGTCAGAAAATGGAATCTTTTGCAGCACAACAAGTGTCCTTGTAATACTCCCCATACTTGACTATGATGACGTTATTCTCCAAGGACTTCCGTACGAAAGCTCACGTAGAATAGAACTGGACATGAATTTTTGTGTGTGATACAATTGCCACCTACGCTATTTCGACTATCACTCCTGCCTATGAACAGTTCTCATGGCTGCGTACCGATAAACGTAGAGACCATTACACTCTATGTCTCTTCTACCGTCTTCTCAACCACTCCACTCCCACTCATTGTTCAACCTTTGCACTATTATCTGAACAGCAACAGCAAAAAATTAACATCCACTCTGTATCATCACAAAACACTGCCATGATCTCTAAATCATTTTCTGTGTCAGGAATCCAACTTTGGAGCAACCTTTCTCAATAAAATCAGAAAAACTGAATTCCTTCCAAACTCCGAAAGACAATTGAGGGTTCACCTCGTACCACAACAGCCCTCTCTCCCAGCTCACTCTCGTCAATCCCCTCCTCCCCCACAATTCCTCCCTCGCCCATTTTGGCTTAGTTCTTTACTTACATTCGGCGCTTTCTTAACAGCTACTGTTAATTTTAATCTTCTTCTCTTCCTTTATTCCTTCCACTGCTGTAATGCTAAACATATATTCAAATCTGCTAAACTAACCTCCATCACTCTTAGTGCTTTATACAATTATTATTAGTAGTAGTAGTATTAATGTTAACTATTATTTTCATCATCATTATTATTGTCAATTAATAGTACCATTATTAGCGTAAACTACTATATTCTTTTTCTTTCGTTTCACACCAGGATACGTGAAATTAGTCAGTTTTTAATGTTCTGTACCTATCTTTTAGCCCAGTTTTGTTTCATTCTTTCTGATATTTCTTTCCTTTCTTCTTCAGAGATTTGAATTGTTCGTTTGGATTTCATTGTGACTTGAAATCTCTCTTCTTGTCTTTGGTTGTTATTATTATTATTGCGAATGTTTTTGTAATATCTTTGGTATGTTTTGTTCCTGGTCAGATGTAAGAGAGAGCCTAAAACCCCTAATCTGGTCATGCTAAGTAAGCAATAAATACATAATCCATGAAAAACACTCATTTGGCATTTGTTTCCCTATTTATTAATTGTTACGATTTAGACATTGGGTTATCAGCCCAGTGTTTAGCGTAGAGGTAGACAATAGACTAATAACGCGAATAATAGATCGCAAAAGTTAATAATTTGTGAAACAAGTGTCAAATAAAGGTTTTTTATCTGCAATTAAATGTTGGAAAGTCTTTTCTATATGTTTTGGCCCTGAGTTTAGTCCTGTACAGAAGCGAAACGTGAATGACAAACGGTTTCGTCAAGAAGACAATAGAATATTTTGAATTGTGGAGCTACTGGAGAATGTTAGAGATTAGACTGTTGGACCTGTCAACCAATGGAGAGATACTGAATCGAACTAGAGAGAAACGATATTCGTGACAAAACTTGGCTAAAAGAACAGCTCTGTTGACAGGACACATCTTGAGGTAAGGAGGAATAGTCGATTTGGTGGTGGAGGAAAGCATGAGGAGAAAAAGTTGTAGAGAGAGACCAGGGCTTGAAGTGTACGTGGGTTTCAGCAATGAGACCTGCAGCAAAGAATCACTCACAGAATATATAATGGAGAGCAGCAGCAATCAGTTCTAGAAGACGAGAACAACAAGGTTCGCAGGAGAGCTTCTATAAAGTTTGGTAGGTAGGAGAAGAGATACTGGCAGAAGTAAAGCTGTGAGTACCGGGCGTGAGTCGTGCTTCGGTGGCTCAGATGGTAGAGCACATGCCCGCGAAAGGCAAAGGTCCCGAGTTCGAGTCTCGGTCGGGCACGCAGTTTTAATCTGCCAGGAAGTTTCAACAACAACATGTTTGACTCTCCTAAATGGCAGTAAACTCATCTTCTAAGTAGATATCGTCACATTATATTCCTGGCGCAGTTTTTGCTGCATTTTTCAGGTTTAGCTGACCCATCACATATAAAAATTAATTAAAGCGAATAAACAAGTGCTAATTTTTTTATTTCTGGTATTTTTAAACCAGGTTAAACTATTCATTTTCTCAAGAGGTCAACAACATATCTATTAGAACTGCAGTAAGAGTCTCTACCAGGAGTGTCCAAAAATTTGGCGCGTAGACTTTGCCCTGGCTCACGTGACATAGCCGTCTCACCTGGCAGCGCACACCTCACATCGCCACAGTACGCTGTCTGAACGTGAGAAAGAGGAAGAGGGAGAAACTTCGAACGGTGCATATTTAGATGACAATGCAATCGCACTGCATACGACTTGGTTTCATATTTGTCAACAACATAGACCATAGCACAGGTGCCTCCAGTATATAACAACTGTAAAACAACTGACCCTCGAAATTACAGACCAATATCCTCAACTTCTGTTTCTTGCAGTATCCTTGAACATATTAGCACTCTGAATACAATAAACTTTCTTGAGACTAAGACGTTTATGTCCACGAATCAGCATAGTTTTAGAAAGCATCGCTCGTGTGAAACTCAGCTTGCCCTTTTCTCACATGATATACTGAGAACCAAAGATGATTGGCAACAGGCGGGTTCGATATTTCTAGACTTCCGGAATCCATTTGACACGGTGCAACATTGCAGGCTATTAACGTAGGTATGAGCATAAGGAATAAGTTTACAGACATGTAACTGGCTTGAAGACTTCTTAAATAATGGAATCCAGTATGGCGTCCTCGACGGTGAGTGTTCATCAGAGACAGGAGTATCATCAGCAGTGCCACAGGGAAGTGTGATGGGACAGCTTTTGTTATCTAAATATATAAATGATTTGGCGGAGAGGATAATCCATCTGCGGTTCTTTGCTGATGTGACCATGGTATACGGTAAGCTCTCGAAGTTGAGTCATTGTAGGAACTTACAGTACGACGTACAGTACTGGCCATTAAAATTGCTGCACCACGAAGATGACGTGCTACAGACGCGAAATTTAACCGACTGGAAGAAGAAGCTGCGATATGCAAATGATTAGCCTTTCAGAGCATTCACACAAGGTTGGCGCCGGTGGCGACACCTACAAGATGCTGACATGAGCAAAGTTTCCAACCGATTTCTCATACACAAACAGCACTTGACCGGCGTTGCCTAGGGAAAGGTGTTGTTGTGATGCCTCTTGTAAGGAGGAGAAATGCGAACCATCACCTTTCCGACTTTGATAAAGGTCGGATTGGAGCCTATCGCGATTGCGGGTTATCGTATCGCGACGTTGCTGCTCGCGTTGGTCGAGATCCAATGACTGTTAGCAGAATATGGAATCGGTGGGTTCAGGAGGCTAATACGGAACGCCGTGCTGGATCCCAACGGCCTCCGATCTCTAGCAGTCGACATGACAGTCATCGTATCAGCATAGCTGTAACGGATCGAGCAGCCACGTCTCGATACCTCAGTCAACAGCAGGATAATGCACGACCGCATGTTGGAGGTTCTGTACGGGCCTTTCTGGATACAGAAAATGTTCGACTGCTGCCCTGGCCAGAACATTCTCCAGATCTCTCCCCAATTGAAAACTTCTGGTCAATGGTGGCCGATCAACTCTCTCGTCACAATACGCCAGTCACTACTCTTGACGAACTGTGGTATCGTGTTAAAGCTGCATGGGCAGCTGTACCTGTACTCGTCATCCAAGCCCTTTTTGACTCAATGCACAGGCGTATCAAGGCCGTTATTTCGGCCAGAGGTGGTTGTTCTGGGTACTGATTTTTCAGGATCTATGCACCCAAATTGTGTGAAAATATAATCACATGCCATTTCTAGTATAATATATTTGTCCAATGAATACCCGTTAATCATCTGCATTTCTTCTTGGTATAGCAATTTTAATGGCCATTAGCGTAGATAAAATTTACTGCTGGTGTGATGAATGGCATCTAGCCCAAAATGTGGGAAAATGCAAGTTAATGCGTATGAATAGGAAGATCAAACCTGAAATGTTTGGATACAGTATTAGTAGGGTCCTTCTTCACACAGTCAAGTCATTTAAATATCTGGGCTTAACGTTGCAAAGCGATATGAGGTGGGACGAGCGTGTGAGAACGGTGGTAGGAAAGGCGAATGTTCGATTTCATTGGGAACATTTTAGAAAAGAGTGGTTCACTTGTAAAGGAGACTGCATATAGGACGCTAGTTCGACCCATTCTTGAGTACTGCTAGAGTGTTTCGGATCCATACAAGGGCGTACTGAAAAAAACACATCCAAGCAGTTCAGAGGCGGGCTGCTAGATTTGTTAAAGGTAGGTTCGAACAACACAAAAGTGTTACGGAGATGCTTCGGGAATTCATATGAGGATCCCTGGAGGGATGGCGAACTTCTTTTCGAGAAACACTACTGAGAAAATTTAGAGAACAGGTATTTTGAAGCTTTCGGACGATTCTAGTGCCGCCAACATACATCATGTTTAAAGACCACGAAGATAAGATACGAGAAATTAGGGCTCATAAGGAAGCGTACAGGTAGTCGTATTTTCCTCGCTCTGTTTGGAACACGAGGGGAAATGGCAAGTAGCGGAGCTTGTGAATAAGTTTTCTGCTTTTTATATCCATATATTGTAACGTATTACTATCTTTACGACGTTTCTCATCGAACCATATACGTCAGCTCGCGTTTTGGCTGCTTCTCTCACACAAATAAGGATAAAAATTCAGAAATTCTGGGTCGCCACCAGCCCAAGCCCTTCCTAACGATTTAGAGAAAAACGGAGCTGGAAAATATTAGTTTAATTACTTTAATAATTTAATTACAAGTATGCAAATTTCTTTAAGTAGCCAAGTGCATGAAGCAAACTGATTAATTCAGGATTGGAAATCGGATAAGTGGGTAAGATCAACGTCACAGAATTTATCTTTCACGTACATTATTTATTGTATCCAAGTATTTGGTTGCACATCCTAACTACGCATAACTGGTCCTGACTAGAAATATTTAAGTAAGAATTACGTGAGAATGTAACAGAGCACAATTTAACTACTGCAAGAAGAAACACAGAAAACGGGGATGGGAGACAATGATACTATCATCTCCTTTGCATTCAAACCATAAAAATATCTCAGTGACATTCGCATTGCGATTCTTCGCATGCACTATTCTGGACAGAGGCTTAACCAATGCACGATGTTGTGCGATAATTATTCAACATGCTAACTGCGTCTGCTGCTTGCAAACGGCCGAACTAGGGCACGAGCTGCATTCCGAATCAAACTGTTGTGTTGCTTTGTAGAAAGCGCACGAAAGAACAGATATTCTTCCAGAAATTATAGCTCATTAAACAAGCAAACTGTTAAGATAAAACCTATTGTGGTCCGTGCTGGACCAGAAGGGTCACTGATTACCAAACACGTGGCACAAAATCAACACACAAAGGCAACAGCAATTTCCACAAAATATAAAATTAAAAATCATTAAAAATCATACTCGTTTCGACACAGTATTACACTCACGCACGGTTGAAGTGATCCAAACCAGCTTTTCCTAATCAGATTTACCGTTTGAAATTCTACTTCATCGTAGTTCAAAATGAACAAACAAACTTCCACACTTTTAACTCAAACACCAAAAAATCGCCTATGTAAAACAATATAACTGTGGCACATTCGGAAAAATAACTCGCTTCTTACGCTTCAGTTAAGCTGAAGTACTTAAGTACTTCAACAATTAAACATAACGAAGTCGTAACTCAACCTGCTTCTATAACCTGAACCCCCCCCCCCCCCCCCTTATGAGCTATGATTCGTACTCTTACGAGATTATCTAGCCCCCGTGCAGCGGAAGCTACCAGAGGGGTAGCCCTCCGTCACCAACCTCACACACAAAAACAGCCTTCGACACAACCTTCGACTAAGATGGGTAAACCTCTCTGTTCAGGTATTGGAAACCTAAGTTGGTCATCCTGCGCTCTCCTTCGAACGAGAAGCAACATCGTCTGCTCCCAGCAGACGATGACCAACTCAGCGTTTCCCACAAAACAAAACTGAAATCCCACATTAAAACACAATATCAATATTCAATAGGCCGTATTTGAGTGCTCAGTCTTTCTGGAATTCATATTTTGAGCTAAAATCAGGTAATAAAGTGAATAAGTTGTACCGAATTCGACAAGCGTCTTATGAAACGACTTCACAAAGACGTTTTAATATATTTCAATATAATCATGATATACCACTATCTGAGGTATCCTCTGTGGAGATAATAGCATTACACGATCTTCTTCCCCCTTTTCCTGTGCTTCCCATACGAATGAAGTAATTTTGGATAAGTTTTGGAACTTTATTTTTTTGTACAACTTTGTTTCTGTTTACGTCACGCAGTTGTTATGAATGTAACTGCTGTCTTCATTTTCCTGATGCGTTGTGTTCGTAAGTTTGGTGTAATTTTTTAAAAATTCATTTTCCATGAACAGAGTAATATGATGCAGTTTTCTAGCGAATCGTAAATCGTCTTTATTAACATGTTCTTTACAGTCATTTTCAATGAACAGAATAATGTGATGAAGTAATTTTGTCTGAAACGGTAAATCGTTGTACCAGGTGTAGTGCTGAGCGATATTTGCTGAGCGGTGTAGAGACATATCGATAAGTCGATAAAGCAAAGCGTCAGGAAAGGGTCTGAAGCGAGAGCAAGGAGGTGATTGTAGTGTGAGTTAGTGCAAATGTAGTGCGTGCCGAGGCTGATATGAAATCACTGTTTGTGCAGTGATACGCTGTGTGACTTCGGTGCGTACCGTGAACAAGGAACTAACAGCTGTACGTACCACTTTGCTTTACTCTTAAGACTGTAATGTGCAGATCACAAAGCTGCGGGAGGACTCCATGAGCACGTGGTTTCGAATATAGAGAGCATGGACCGTTTAGCGCATATCGCGAACTGTTAAATTAAATTGAAATACGGTAAAGCATTTTCTTTCCGTGAACTGATATCAAGAACATTAATCTTGAATGTACGGCGTGCCGATCGCTAAGCTATTAACGTGCAGGCGTGGTGACTTGTGCGCACCATTGACTTCTTTGGCGAGTACCGTGGACTGTTAATTCGAATTACGAATCCATTAATTTTCTTTCTTATTGCGAATGTACTGTGAAATGTGCCGAGCCGCGATAGAACAGGAAACCATAAATTTAAAACTGTGACTTAACTGTTGAGAAACATTATGACATCAGAACACATCAGTTGAATGAAGTGGGTCTTACTTTCGTCGTTACAAGCAGAGCCACTAAATGAGATAATTCTACAAACATTGAGCTTTCCTGTTGTATCCACAACGGGCAGACAGAAACAAGAGGATCAGCGAGACGCGAATAATTACCGTGCTATACGCTCACGGATTAGAGGACCAACAACATGGGCTTGATGACTCGCTAACAGCATTAGCTAAGTGAAGACTGACTTGTCACACAAAAGCTCAACCCACGCTAAATGTTACTGAAAATAACTTTATATTCAAATTATTAATTGTATTAAAGTTATATTATCTTTTCATGGTCAGTATTTCGTGTAACTGAAGCTGTACTTGACGCTGAATTCCATTTTGTCTTTCAAAATTAAAGATTGAAATCACTTGTGATCCAACTGGCCTGTTCTCGTTATTGTAATTTTAAAAGAGATGCCCAAGTCCTCACTCGCTATATCTCTCATTTTTTACTCGTCCATTATACATATTTACTTTATTTGTAACTGGAGATCTACATTTCCAGGTTGACTTGCTTTTTGTGTGTGGCTTATTGCCCTGTGTTGGTCAAATACGTTCGTCGTGCAGGTTAGTTCGTTTGTTATTTAAAGGGACTAAGCAACTAAGGTCATCCGTCCCTGTGTTGTGCAGTGTCCACCATTATGTTAGTAGATAGTACCCCACCAAGACTTGATCATTGGGCTTGGTGAAATATTTTGGCTGGGTGGAACTTTTGATTTTGACAGATGTGTGAATACTCAACACGCTGTAGTTTTATGAGCCTTGCTTGGATGGGTGAGCGTAATATTTAGTTAAACTTGGGAAAAGTTAAATATTCATGATTTAAATGATCTGAAAACTTACATATGTGAGAGATGAGGGGAGGCGTATCAGAGCCCTTTCACTGTTATTAGGTGAGCACTGTCGCTTCTAGTTAGGTAAACATGAGACGAGGTACTGTTTCGTTACATCTTGTTTTCCCACTATAAACTAGAGAATTTGCTATCTATGCGGACAAATGCTTTCATATAATCTGAAAGACACTGTATGGGTGCAGTTATTATTCTCTTCTTTTTCTCTAAAACAGAGTATAATTACAAATCCATTACGAAACACAGTAGAGAATGACCAGAAATGAGATGGAAGAACCAATTTTTTTTTAAACGAAACAGTCTTAATAATAGTAATCATTTATGTTGATTTTATTTGTCTATTAATTCAGGGATCATCTCAAAATGATGTAGAATTTGCCATCATAGCATAACAAAAACATATTTCAAAACATACATACACACAGAACACAAAAATATATTTTTAGGCTGTTAGCACAAGTGTTCAGCCGTGGCCTTGCTGAAGGAAATCTCTCATTTTCCTGAACTGAATTAGGAAAACCACAGAAAATCGTAGTCATCATGACTGGGTAGAGCAAATTGCATCCCCCTCAACATAAGGATAACGTTTTAACAACTGCACTACCTCATTAGACTGGTCCCTACTATACTTTTGATCATACACGGTTTGCACCAGATAGCTTATAAAACGAAGTTTATCACTCCAAGGAGGATATAAGATGAATATCAACAAAAGTAAAACGAAGATAATGGAATGTAGTCGAATTAAGTCAGGTGATGCTGAGGAAATTAGATTAGGAAATGAGACACTTAAAGTAGTAAAGGAGTTTGATATTTGGGGAGCAAAATAACTGATGATGATCGAGGTAGAGAGCATATAAATTGTAGACTGGCTATGGCAAGAAAAGCCTTCCTAAAGAAGAGAAATTTGTTAACATCGAGTGTAGATTTAAGTGTCAGGAAGTCGTTTCTGAAAGTATTTGTATGAAGTGTAGCCATGTATTGAAGTGAAACGTGGACGATAAATATTTTGGACAAGAAGAGAATAGAAGCTTTCGAAATGTGGTGCTACAGAAGAAAGATGAAGATTAGATGGGTAGATCACGTAACTAATGACGAAGTATTGAATAGAACTGGGGAGAAGAGGAGTTTGTGGCACAACTTGACTAGAACAAGGGATCGGTTGGTAGGACATGTTCTGAGGCATCAAGGGATCACCAATTTAGTATTGGAGGGCAGCGCAGAGAGTAAAAATTGTAGAGAGAGATGAATACACTAAGAAGATTCATGGGGATGTAGGTTGCAGTAGGTACTGGGAGATGAAGAAGCATGCACAGGATAGAGTAGCATGGAGAGCTGCATCAAACCAGTCTACATCTACATCTTCATCTACATGAATACTCTGCAATTCACATTTCAGTGCTTTGCAGAGGGCTCATCGAACCACCGTCATACTATCTCCCTACCATTCCACTCCCGAACAGCCCGCGAGAAAAACGAACACCTAAACCTTTCTGTTTGAGCTCTGATTTCTCTTATTTTATTTTGATGATCATTCCTACCTATGTAGGTTGGGCTCAACAAAATATTTTCGCATTCGGAAGAGAAAGTTGGTGACTGAAGCTTCGTAAATAGATCTCGCCGCGACGAAAAACGTCTTTGCTTTAATGACTTCCATCCCAACTCGCGTATCATATCTGCCACACTCTCTCCCCTATAACGTGATAATACAAAACGAGCCGCCCTTTTTTGCACCCTTTCGATGTCCTCCGTCAATCCCCCCTTGTAAGGATCCCACACCGCGCAGTAATATTCTAACAGAGGACGAACGAGTGTAGTGTAAGCTATCCCTTTAGTGGACTTGTTGCAACTTCTGTCCTGCCAATGAAAGGCAACCTTTGGCTCGCCTTCCCCACAATTCCAACTGAAGTTGTTCGTAATTTTAACACCCAGGTACTGAGTTGAATTGACAACCTTGAGAATTGTTCTATTTATCGAGTGATCGAATTCCAACGGATTTCTTTTGGAACTCATGTGGATCAGCTCACACTTTTCGTTATTTAGCGTCAACTGCCACCTGCCACACCGTACAGCAATCTTTTCTAAATCGCTTTGCAACTGATACTAGTCTTCGGATGACCTTCCTAGACGGTAAATTACAGCATCATCTGCGAACAACCTAAGAGAACTGCTCAGATTGTCAGCCAGGCCATTTATGTAGATCAGGAACAGAAGAGGTCCCAGGACGCTTCCCTGGGGAACACCTGATATCACTTCAGTTTTAGTCGATGATTTGCCGTCTATGACTACGAACTGTGACCTTCCTGACAGAAATCACGAATCCAGACGCACAACTGAGACGATACCCCCTAGGCCCGCAGCTTGATTAGGAGTCGCTTGTGAGGAACGGTGTCAAAAGCCTTCCGGAAATCCAGAAATACGGAATCAACCTGAGATCCCCTGTCGATAGCGGCCATTACTTGGTGCGAATAAAGAGCTAGCTGCGCTGCACAAGAACGATGTTTTCTGAAACCGTGCTGATTACGTGTCAATAGATCGTTCCCTTTGAGGTGATTCATAATGTTTGAATACAATATATGCTCCAAAACCCTACTGCAAACCGACGTCAATGATATAGGTCTGTAGTTCGATGGATTACTCCTACTACCCTTCTTAAACACTGGTGCGACCTGCGGAATTTTCCAATCTGTAGGTACAGATCTATCGGTGAGCGAGCGGTTGTATATGATTGCTAAGTAGGGAGCTATTGTATCAGCGTAATCTGAAAGGAACCTAATCGGTATTCAATCTGGACCTGAAGACTTGCCCGTATCAAGCGATTTGAGTTGCTTTGCAACCCCTAAGGTATCTACTTCTCAGAAACTCATGGTAGCAGCTGTTCGTGTTTCAAATTCTGAAATATTCCATTCGTCTTCCCTGGTGAAGGAATTTCGGAAAACTGTGTTCAATAACTCCGCTTTAGCGGCACAGTCGACGGTAACAGTACCATCGGCACCGCGCATCGAAGGTATTGACTGCGTCTTGCCGCGTGTGTAATTTACATACGACCAGAATTTCTTCGGATTTTCTACCAAATTTCGAGACAATGTTTCGTTGTGGAACCTATCAAAGGCATCTCGCATTGTAGCTACAACGACCTTGTGATCACTAATGAATCTTTTAATTGCGGTTGCTACTATATCTTTGAATTTGATCCACTTCTCGTCTACATTTGCATAGTCAGTTCGGAAGGAATGGAGATTGTCTCTTAGGAAGGCTTCTTGTGACACTGTGTGCTTTTTTAAATAAAATTATTTTGCGTTTGTTTCTGGTGGATTTGGAAGAAACGGTATTGAGCCTAGCTACAACGACCTTGTGATCACTAATCCCTGTATCAGTCATGATGCTCTCTATTAGCTGTGGATTGTTTGTGGCTAAGAGGTCAAGTGTATTTTAGTAAACATTTACAATTCTCACGACTGAAGACCACAAGAACAACAACACTCCAAGCACTTGGAGTCCTGCTGGTGATAGAAGGGTTACGTAAACATCATTTACGTTTCGTCATTTTAAAAAACCGTTTGTCTACCTATTTCTTTATTTGTGAATCTTCAGTCTAGAGGTTACGAGAGTACTCTCATACGGAGGTAATAGTCTCAGAGAAGAGCTGGAAATCACTGTTCCGGTTATTCCTTGCCGTAGCGACAAACATCACTGCAGGGTGCGGCAGCGGGCAGAGGGAATGCTGCGCAAAACGACAGCCTCGCGTGGCGGACAGAGGCGGGTCTGCTGAAGGGCGCCGGCTGCGCCAGTCGTCTGGCGGCCTTGGGCCGCACCGGCCG
The DNA here is from genome assembly GCF_023897955.1 of Schistocerca gregaria. Taxonomy (NCBI): domain Eukaryota; kingdom Metazoa; phylum Arthropoda; class Insecta; order Orthoptera; family Acrididae; genus Schistocerca; species Schistocerca gregaria. The sequence goes on along the minus strand of NC_064926.1, from coordinate 500,602,728 downwards.
CAGGGCTCAGGCCGCTGGGCGGGGCAGCCGTGGGCGCGGCCGTGGCAGAAGGGCTGAAGGGCACGAGGGACGCAGGGAGGCTGCGACAGCGCCAGCGCCGCGCCACGCCGCGCCCTGCCGCGCTTCGGGTATTGATCCGGCCGGCTGCCGCCCGGCGCACTCCTCCGTCGCGCGGGTTGCCAGCCACTAGGCGCTCCGCCCCAGACGCGGGCCAAATGGGGACCCGCTTACACATGGTGTTACAAGAAGGTATGGCCAAACTTTCAGAGAACATTCCTCACTCACAAATAAAGAAAGGATGTTGTGTGGATATGTGACCGGAAACGCTTAATATCCATCTTAGAACTCATTTTCGTTTCGTCAGTATGTACTGTACTTCCTCGATTCACCGTCAGTTGGCCCAATTGAAGGAAGGTAATGTTGACTTCGGTGCTTGTGTTGACATGCGAATCATTGCTCTACAGTACTAGCATCAAGCACATCAGTACGTAGCATCAGCAGGTTAGTGTTCATCACGAACGTGGTTTTGCAGTCAGTGCAATGTTTACAAATGCGGAGTTGGCAGATGCCCATTTGATGTACGGATTAGCACGAGGCAATAGCCGTGGCGCGGTACGTTTGTATCGAGATAGATTTCCAGAACGATAGTGTCCCGACAGGAAGACGTTCGAAGCAATTGATCGGCGTCTTAGGGAGCGTTGAACGTTCCAGCCTATGACTCGCGACTGGGGAAGACCTAGAACGACGAGGACACCTGCAATGGACGAGGCAATTCTTCGTGCAGTTAACGATAACCCTAATGTCATGGTCAGAGAAGTTGCTGCTGTACGAGGTAACGTTGACCACGTCACTGTATGGAGAGTGCAACAGGAGAACCAGTTGTTTCTGTACCATGTACAGCGTGTGTAGGCACTATCGGCAGCTGATTGGCCTCCACGGGTACACTTCTGCGAATGGTTCATCCAACAATGTGTCAATCCTCATTTCAGTGCAAATGTTCTCTTTACGGATGCAGCTTCATTCCAACGTGATCAAATTGTAAATTTTCACAATCAACATGTGTGGGCTGACGAGAATTCGCACGCAATTGTTCAATCACGTCATTGACACAGATTTTCTGTGAACGTTTAGGCAGGCATTGCTCTTAATGTCTCGATTGGGCCCCATGTTCTTCCACCTACGCTCAATGGAGCACATTATGATCTCATGCGGGATACTCTACCTGTTCTGCTAGAACATGTGCCTTTACACCTACGACACAACATGTGGTTCATGTACGATGGGGCTGCTGCACATTTCAGTCGAAGTGTTCGTTCGCTTCTCAACAATAGATTCGGTGACCGATGGATTGGTAGAGGCGGACCAATTCCATGGCCTCCACGCTCTCCTGACCACAACACTCTTGAATTTCATTTACGCGGGCTTTTGAAAGCTCTTGTCTACGCAACCCTGGTACCAAATTTAGAGTTTCTTCGTGCTCGTATTGTGGACACCTGTGTTACAATACGCCATTCTCCAGGGCTGCATCAGCGCATCAGGGATTCCATGCGACGGAGGCTGGATGCATGTATCCTTGCTAACGGAGGACATTTTGAACATTTCCTATAACAAAGTGTTTGAAGTCACGCCGGTACGTTCTGTTGCTGTGTGTTTCCATTCCATGATTCATGTGATTTGAAGAGACGTGATAAAATGAGCTCTAACACGGAAAGTAAGCGATTCCGGACACATATCCACATAACATCTTTTCTTTCTTTGTGTGTGAGGAATGTTTCCTGAAAGTTTGGCCGTATCTTTTTGTAACACCCTGTATGTACATCTACGCCCAAACACATCTACATCTACCTGTACCTTTATATCTACGAGGACACTCCACAAGCACCGTAAGGTGCGTGGTGGAGGGTACCCTGTACCACTGCTTGTCACTTCCTTTCCTATTCCACTCGCAAATAAAGCGAGCGAAAAATGACTGACTGTATACCTGTGTATGAGCCCTAATTTGTCGTGTCGTATTTTATCTTCGTGGACCTTGTAACACCTCCGTTTTTATGCCGACCTGATCTAATCGAATAGCAGCCCAATATTTATTATTAACATGAAAGTGAACCTAATGGGGCTGGTAATAGGAATTGACTGCTACGGCAGTTGTTACTTTCCAGTTCGTCCTGTTCAATACTATAATACTGAGTGTATGGTAATAAGGAAGACCAACACACTTTTGCTAATTACGAACTTCTATTCTTCTCAATACACAAAAAGAAGGCAGCCACTGCCTTCGTCATACATATCTAATTACGGCTAATCTCAGCACAGGCTTTCTGCCTTTGCCATTATCGTCACACGCTAATCCATCACTGCATCAGACACTGCAATCCAAGGTTAGGCCGGAGGGGTAGGCGTGAAACCAAATATCGGCACTAATAACATCATTGATCACTTTTATAAAGATACTCCATCACTTTCCTGGTATTATTTATTATTTAGGGGTCTAACCACGGCGATGGCGACACCCTTCTCGGTTAAACACCCTGTATTCCAATAATGGCCTCCACACATACACCATTCCCGCCAAACAGTCTGGCGCATCTCGACACTCGCTCTCGCAACACGTCGCAATCGATTGTTCGCCCTGTCGACCTGTGCCGAGTGCAAAGTTATAGTAGGGGCCTACGGACCCCTTACAACCTTAGGCACAATTTATGCTGGAGTCAGAAGAATCGTTCGGCTGTCAACTTCAAATCCTTTTTCTCTGAACTTCCTCAATAGCGTTTCTCGAAAAGAACGTAGATTTCCCTCCACGAATTCCCATTTGAGTCCCTGAAACATCTATGTAGCACTTATGTGACGTTCGAACCTACCGGTAACGAATCCAGTAGGCCGCCTTTGAATTGCTTCGATGTCCTCCCTCAATCCGACCTGGAACGGATCCCAAACACTCTACCAGTAATCAAGAATGGGTCGTACCAGCGTCCTAGATGCGGTTTCCTTTACAGGCGAGCCATTCTTTCGTAAAGTTCTGCCAATAAAGCGAAATCGACCGTTCGCCATCCCTACCATAGTTTTCACATGCTCATTCCACCTTATGTTGCTTTGGATCGTTACGCCCAGATATTTAAACGACTAGATTGTGTTAATCAAGTCACTTGCAATCCAGTAACCGAACATTGGAGGTTTTTTATTCCTACTCATCCGGAATAACTTACATTTTTCCACATTTATGCCTATCTGCCATTCACCACACCAACTGGAAATTTTGTCTAAGTCGTCTAGTTTTTTCCTACAGCCAATCAACTTCGACACCTTACCTGACCATAACGCCATCTCTCATGAAAACTCGCCGTCGAGGACAACATACTGGGTTCTATTATTTAAGAAGTCTTCACGTCACTCACATATCTGTGAACTTATTCCATACGCTCGTATCTTCGTTAACAGCCTGCAATGGGGCACCGCGTCAAATACTTTCCGGAAATCTAGAAGTATGGAATCTGTCTGTTGCCCTTCATTCCATAGTTCTCAGTGTATCATGTGAGAGAAGGGCAAGCTGAGTTTCGCACTAGCGATGCTTTCTAAAATCATGGTGGTTCGTGAACGTAAGCTTCTAAACCTCAAGAAAGTTCATTATATTTGAACTGAGAATATGTTCAAGAATTCTGCAGCAAACAGAAGTTAGGGATATTGGTCTGTAATTTTGCGGGTCCGTTCTTTTACCTTTTTTGTACACTCAAGTCACCTGCGCTTTTTTGCAGTCGCTAGGGACCTTGTGCTGGGCGAGAGGCTCACAATAAATGCAAGCTGCTTCTCACAGTATCGCGTATTAAGAGTTCTTCTTGTTGCGTTCCGTGCAATGAGAGAGAAGAGTAAGTATTTAAGTGTCTGTGTGTGCACTCTGATTAACCTTATCTCCATGGCACATACGAGAGTGATAAAGAGGAGCCGTAGTGAATACTTAGATTTATCACGTAATACTAGTGCTAGAATCTATGTAAACAGGATGTCGTGGAATTTTCATCTACATCCACACTCGGCAAACCACTAGGAAGTTCATGTCTGAGGGTACTATCCATTCTGACAGTTATTACCCTCTCTTCCTGTTCCATTCAGGTATTGAGCGCTTGAGGAATTACTGCTTAAACGATTCTGTGAGCGCTGTAGTTAATCTTTTCCTTGAGATCCTTACAGGAGTGAGAGGTAGCCCACAATTTTAGTATATTGGAATATACAAGTACGTCATTTAAATCGGTTCTTCAAACTTTGTAATTGGTTTTCTCGGGTTATTTTGTGCCTGTCTTGAAGTATCTGCCAGATGAGTATCTTGAGTTTTTCCGAGAGACTCTGCAGTGGATAATCCAACCTGTGATCACTCGTGCTGCCCTTCTGTGTGAACATTCAGCATCGATTCTTAGTTCAGTTTATCACGGGTACAGTACAACTGAGCAACATTCTACGATGAGCAGCTGGAGTGTTTGTATGCAATCTCGCGTGAACACTGTCGATGAACTTAAATCTGCCACCCGCTTTATTAGTACGACTGAAGCTACGTTATCATTAAATTTCATATACTTATTAAATGTTACCAGAAAGTACGTATGGACTGACCGATTCCAATTTTAAGTCGATATGTTACTGACACGATACTACGCTTTATGGTTTTTGAAGGGCAGAATTTAACATTTTTGAACATTTACATCAAGTTGCCAATTTTTATGATACTTTTAATTCCAGATTTCTTTCAGACTGCGGTTCATTATATACAGGGTGTCCCCAGGGAAATTTCCATATTCCACCATATGACAGAAACGTTCATCGAAGCAAAAAACTCGACTAAAATTGAGCTCTAAAATGCATACCTTAAGCACTTCGAGCACTTCCTCTTCTTCGAAGGAAGGAGGCCAGTGTTTAACGTCCCGTCTAGATCGAAGTCATAAGAGACGGAGCATGAGACCGGAATGATTCAAGGATGGTTAATGAAGTGGAGCGTGCACTTTCCAGGATTTTCCTGGAACGATTTATGGAAATCGCCAAAAACTTACATCAGGATGGCCAGATGCGGATTTGGACCATCGTTCTCCCGAATGCGGTTCCAGTGTCCTGGATGACTGCGCCAGCTCGCCGGATCTTCATCTTCGATACTGTGAAACAATTATCTTCCACTGCAAGATCGTTGCTTTCCATACTTTGAGAGGTGGTAGTATGGAGCGAAACAATTTCCAGTGTATGTGGGCTCTAAAATGCATACTTTCAGAGCTGTCAGTACTTGGTCATCTGTCCTACTGTGAATCGCATCTCTTCCGATAAACAAGTGCCGATAGCTCTTAATGTATGCATTTTACTAGAAATTTTCTGCTTTGAATGTTCCTGTCGTACCGCTTCATACTGACCATTCCTCCTGGGATATCCTGTAAAACTGAGAAAAGTCTGAGATTAATATTAGTACTGTATTCAAATTCATTAATATACAACAAGGTTCTCTTCAGAGAAAATGGTTCCCAGCCGACGTGCATGAGGTCTCTGCAGTGCTCTGTTAAAGAGGTACGCATCGCCAGGAATGTCTAGATCCAAAAGACAGGTTTAAGGATTCTACACACCCACATAGGCCTTTAGCATTGAATTGCATTGATACACTGCTAGCAATTAAAACTGGGTCACCACGAAGAAGGCATGCAAAAGACGCCGAATTACCATAAAGTGTAGTACATGCTTCGATATCAGAAAGGCTGTAACTTGAGCGCAGTTACACAAAATAGGAGTAACGCAATCTATATTCGGTATATAAGTGAAGATTGAACTGCCGGTTTTTCATTCAGAAATCAAATTTGAATATTGGTTCTATGTGACAAGACCGCATTGTAGCTCATACGAGAACCAGAGACGAGTACCAGCACCGGTCGGTTTGCAACAGCATCAAAATCATGGCCTATCGAGACTGCGTTTATCGATTCTAGGTATCAATGCTCCTGTTAGTCGAGATGTGTCGACTTTCAACCGAATACGAAATCGATATGTACAGGAGGGCCATACTGCCGTGCAGGGTCTCTACGTCCAAGCAACGCTCGAGAGGACAGACATTTCTCGCTCGGCCGTACAGCATCACACGACCACGTCGTGTAGGTTAGAATGAGCTCGCTTACAGAAGGACGAGTGTCCGTGGTACAGATCAAGGGTCCTCAAAGTTTTCCTGTCACGATTGCCTTCTGAAACATGAATTTCACTATGTGACCAAAAGTATCCAGACACCCACGAAAACATTCGTTTTTCACATTACGTGCAGTGTGCTGCTACCTACTGCCAAGTACTCTATATCAGCGACCATAATAGTCAGACATCGTGAGAGAGCAGAATGGCGCACTCCGTGCAACTCACGTACTTCGAAAGTGGTCAGGTGACTGAGTGTCACTTGTGTCATACGTCTGTACGCGAGATTTCCACACTCCTAAACATCACTACGTCCACTGTTTCCAATGTGATAGTGAAGTGGAAACGTGAAGGGACACACAGGCCGACCTCGTCTGTTGACCGACAGAGACCGCCGACATTTGAAGAGGTGTAAGTAGGCTGTTTAGGTTTTTTTATTGGTAACGCCGCCGCCACGTAGCGCTCTGTATAAAAATCACTGGCTGTGCCGTGTGCAGTCTGTGGCTGGTTTGCATTGTTGTCTGCCATTGTAGTGTTGGGCAGCGGCAGCTGGATGCTAACAGCGCGTAGCGTTGCGCAGTTGGAGGTGAGCCGCCAGCAGTGGTGGACGTGGGGAGAGAGATGGCGGAGTTTTGAAATTTGTAAGAATTGGTGTCACGAACTGATATATGTATTATGACTATTAAGGTAAATACATTGTTTGTTCTGTATTAAAATCTTTCATTTGCTAACTATGCCTATCAGTAGTTGGTGCCTTCAGTAGTTTGAATCTTTTATTTAGCTGGCAGTAGTGGCGCTCGCTGTATTGCAGTAGCTTGAGTAACGAAGATTTTTGTGAGGTAAGTGATTTGTGAAACGTATAGGTTAATGTTAATCAGGGCCATTCTTTCGTAGGGATTTTTGGAAGTCAGATTGCGTTGCGCTAAAGGACTGCACTGGGTCTGCACCTCTGGTGGCCCACCAACACCGTAATCTCTACCAGGACTACAATGGGTCTACTCTGTGACGACCTACCTACCAATATTCCTTAAAACTTCGACTGACTCTGCTGTGGGTTTGCTCTGTTGTGACCCATTACCTGTCTGCATGTCAAGAGTCAGCACTGTCTTTCCGTTGAAAGGACAACACTGCTTCTTCAAGACTGCATGGAAATCCACTACTTCCGTGTGCATTTTCTTTTACTACTCAGACTTTGAGAAAAACAGTGCAATTTTACTTTGATGAATGATCAGGACTGTCTTTATGGACTGTGAGAAAATTTTAGCTTTTGACCAACATTGTATCGGTAAGTGTGTGCATTTCATTTCTTTGTCATTGCAATTATGAAAAAATTTTCATATCTGTATTGGCCACTGCCCAAAACAATTTGTAAATTTTTTTATGGGGAGCATGAGAGCTATGTAAGTAGGCTGTTTAGGTTTTTTTATTGGTAACGCCGCCACGTAGCGCTCTGTATAAAAATCACTGGCTGTGCCATGTGCAGTCTGTGGCTGGTTTGCATTGTTGTTTGCCATTGTAGTGTTGGGCAGCGGCAGCTGGATGCTAACAGCGCGAGGCGTTGCGCAGTTGGAGGTGAGCCGCCAGCAGTGGTGGACGTGGGGAGAGAGATGGCGGAGTTTTGAAATTTGTAAGAATTGATGTCACAAACTGATATATATATATTATGACTATTAAGGTAAATACATTGTTTGTTCTGTATTAAAATCTTTCATTTGCTAACTATGCCTATCAGTAGTTAGTGCCTTCAGTAGTTTGAATGTTTTATTTAGCTGGCAGTAGTGGCGCTCGCTGTATTGCAGTAGCTTGAGTAACGAAGATTTTTGTGAGGTAAGTGATTTGTAAAACGTATATTTTAATGTTAATCAGGGCCATTCTTTCGTAGGGATTTTTGGAAGTCAGATTGCGTTGCGCTAAAAACATTGTGTGTCAGCTTAAGCACAGTCGTGTATAAATTGTTCTAAGGGGACGTTTCAGAGGGTCGTAATGTGTAATAGGCAGGTATCTATCCACACCACCAGACAGGAATCAAAAACCGCATCAGGATCCACTGCAAGTACCATGACAGTTGGGTGGGAGGTGAGAAAACGTGGATTTCATGGTCGAGCGGCTGCTCATAAGCCGCCTCTCTCCCCGGTAAATGCCAAACGACGCCTCGCTTGGTGTAAGGAGCGTAACCATTGGACGATTGAAAAGTGGAAAAACGTTGTGTGGAATGACGAATCAAAGTACACAATGTGGCGACCCGATGGCAGGGTGTGGGTATGGCGAATTCCCGGTGAACGTCATTTGCCAGCGTGTGTAGTGTCAACAGTAAAATTTGGAGGCTGTGGTGTTATGGTATGGTAGTGTTTTTGATGGAGAGGGCTTTCACCGCTTGTTGTTTTGCATGGGCCTATCACAGCACAGGCCTACATTGATGTTTTAAGCACGGCGAATGCATCTTTCAACACGATCGAGCACCTGTTCATAATGCACGGCCTGTGGCGGAATGGTTACATGACAGTAATATCCCTGTATTGGACTGGCCTGCACAGAGTCCTAACTTGAATTCTATAGAACACCTTTGGGATGTTTTCGAACACCGATTTCGTGCCAGGCCTCACCGACCGACATCGATACCTCTCCTCAGTGCAGAACTCCGTGAAGAATTGGCTGTCATTCCGCAAGAAACCTTCCAGCACCTCACTGAACGTATGACTCAGAGAGTGGAAGCTGTCTTCGAGGCTAAGGGTGGGCCAACACCATATTGAATTCCAGCATTACCGATAGAGGGCGTCACGAACTTCTAAATCATTTTCAGCCAGGTGTTCGGATACATTTGATCACATAGTGTATTTTAAGTCCCCATCCTCTTATTTTACCTTCCTTTCTCAGCACCTCTCATACTTAGCATGTAAACGGCCCATGATATCTATTTATTTCAGTCTATTTATTACAACTATCAGTTATAGCAATAATAATAATAATAGGGTTTTTTTACAAATTAGTCCACAAATTCGACAGTTAATTAAAATTCAACTGTTATCACCGCTAGTACTTTCAGTTCATTTAGAAAGTTTTAATATTTGAGAAATATCTGATACTTTCAATTCAATTAGAAAGTTTTAATACTTGAAAAATTATGACGTACATACAAATTCGATTTTTTTCCTTATTAGAACTTCATACTTTTGAAGAAAAGAGAAACTGTTCTGTTCTGTCAGACCTCTTGTTATCACTGCGAACCAGCCACTTATCCAGGGCAAGGGAGGAGCTTGTATCACTTTATTTTAAATCCGGTTAACTACGTCTGCTCAACACGCACTACAATTGAACCTCTGTCTATCTCACTGCCTTTGAGCTGATTTCGGAAGCCTCACTGAAATCGATTGGGCAGTCAAATTGGCAGTCAGTTTGGAAAGGAAGTGACCGTCATATTATCAAACACTTTAGTGTCGTCACTGGTTGTTAACCGTTTGTAAGTAGCAAACCCAGCAGGTGATCGGTGCCAGGGGCTGTGTCATGAAATATGATACCTCAGTTTTCTCACCATGCGTGCTGACAGAATCTACTGGTCAGTTCTTGCGAAATTAGACAGCGAATTAACGATAGTACAGTCTCGCAACCAGGCTCATGGAAATCTGAATCTGACGCTAGTAATATCTGCTCGTTGGAAGTCTTTTCCATGCATACATCTACATCTACATGACTACTCTGCAATTCACATTTAAGTGCTTGGCAGAGGGTTCATCGAACCACAATCATACTATTTCTCTACTATTCCACTCCCGAACAGCGAGCGGGAAAAACGAACACCTAAACCTTTCTGTTCGAGCTCTGATTTCTCTTATTTTATTTTGATGATCATTCCTACCTATGTAGGTTGGGCTCAACAAAATATTTTCGCATTCGGAAGAGAAAGTTGGTGACTGAAATTTCGTAAAAAGGTCTCGCCGCGACGAAAAACGTCTATGCTGTAATGACTTCCATCCCAACTCGTGTATCATATCTGCCACACTCTCTCCCCTATAACGCGATAATACAAAACGAGCTGCCCTTCTTTGCACCCTCTCGATGTCCTCCGTCAATCCCACCTGGTAAGGATCCCACACCGCGCAGCAATATTCTAACAGAGGACGAACGAGTGTAGTGTAAGCTGTCTCTTTAGTGGACTTGTTGCATCTTCTAAGTGTCCTGCCAATGAAACGCAACCTTTGGCTCGCCTTCCCGACAATATTATCTATGTGGTCCTTCCAACTGAAGTTGTTCGTAATTTTAACACCCAGGTACTTAGTTGAATTGACAGCCTTGAGAATTGTACTATTTATCGAGTAATCGAATTCCAACGGAGTTCTTTTGGAACTCATGTGGATCATCTCACACTTTTCGTTATTTAGCGTCAACTGCCACCTGACACACCATACAGCAATCTTTTCTAAATCGCTTTGCAGCTGATACTGGTCTTCGGATGACCTTACTAGACGGTAAATTACAGCATCATCTGCGAACAGTCTAAGAGAACTGCTCAGATTGTCACCCAGGTCATTTATATAGATCAGGAACAGTAGAGGTCCCAGGACGCTTCCCTGGGGAACACCTGATATCACTTCAGTTTTACTCGATGATTTGCCGTCTATTACTACGAACTGCGACCTTCCTGACAGGAAATCACGAATCCAGTCGCACAACTGAGACGATACCCCATAGCTCCGCAGCTTGATTAGAAGTCGCTTGTGAGGAACGGTGTCAAAAGCTTTCCGGAAATCTAGAAATACGGAATCAACTTGAGATCCCCTGTCGATAGCGGCCATTACTTCGTGCGAATAAAGAGCTAGCTGCGTTGCACAAGAGCGATGTTTTCTGAAGCCATGCTGATTACATGTCAATAGATCGTTCTCTTCGAGGTGATTCATAATGTTTGAATACAGTATATGCTCCAAAACCCTACTGCAAACCGACGTCAATGATATAGGTCTGTAGTTAAATGGATTACTCCTACTACCCTTCTTGAACACTGGTGCGACCTGCGCAATTTTCCAATCTGTAGGTACAGATCTATCGGTGAGCGAGCGGTTGTATAATATTGAATTTAATTGAAACGCCTCCCCCCCTTTACTCTCTGCGCCCCCAGAGCGGAAGAGGACCCCCCTCACCCCACTTTGAAGGCGGCTGCTATAGGTGGGTCTACAGCCGTTGCTAATTTGTTGAGGGATGTCATTTTCCTGCGAAGACTTTTTATTTACACTCCTGGAAATTGAAATAAGAACACCGTGAATTCATTCTCCCAGGAAGGGGAAACTTTATAGACACATTCCTGGGGTCAGATACATCACATGATCACACTGACAGAACCACAGGCACATAGACACAGGCAACAGAGCATGCACAATGTCGGCACTAGTACAGTGTATATCCACCTTTCGCAGCAATGCAGGCTGCTGTTCTCCCATGGAGACGATCGTAGAGATGCTGGATGTAGTCCTGTGGAACGGCTTCCCATGCCATTTCCACCTGGCGCCTCAGTTGGACCAGCGTTCGTGCTGGACGTGCAGACCGCGTGAGACGACGCTTCATCCATTCCCAAACATGCTCAATGGGGGACAGATCCGGAGATCTTGCTGACCAGGGTAGTTGACTTACACCTTCTAGAGCACGTTGGGTGGCACGGGATACATGCGGACGTGCATTGTCCTGTTGGAACAGCAAGTTCCCTTGCCCGTCTAGGAATGGTAGAACGATGGGTTCGATGACGGTTTGGATGTACCGTGCACTATTCAGTGTCCCCTCGACGATCACCAGAGGTGTACGGCCAGTGTAGGAGATTGCTCCCCACACCATGATGCCGGGTGTTGGCCCTGTGTGCCTCGGTCGTATGCAGTCCTGATTGTGGCGCTCACCTGCACGGCGCCAAACACGCATACGACCATCATTGGCACCAAGGCAGAAGCGACTCTCATCGCTGAAGACGACACGTCTCCATTCGTCCCTCCATTCACGCCTGTCGCGACACCACTGGAGGCGGGCTGCACGATGTTGGGGCGTGAGCGGAAGACGGCCTAACGGTGTGCGGGACAGTAGCCCAGCTTCATAGAGACGGTTGCGAATGGTCCTCGCCGATACCCCAGGAGCAACAGTGTCCCTAATTTGCTGGGAAGTGGCGGTGCGGTCCCCTACGGCACTGCGTAGGATGCTACGGTCTTGGCGTGCATCCGTGAGTCGCTGCGGTCCGGTACCAGGTCGACGGGCACGTGCACCTTCCACCGACCACTGGCGACAACATCGATGTACTGTAGAGACCTCACGCCCCACGTGTTGAGCAATTCGGCGGTACGTCCACCCGGCCTCCCGCATGCCCACTATACGCCCTCGCTCAAAGTCCGTCAACTGCACATACAGTTCACGTCCACGCTGTCACGTCATGCTACCAGTGTTAAAGACTGCGATGGAGCTCCGTATGCCACGGCAAACTGGCTGACACTGACGGCGGCGGTGCACAAATGCTGCGCAGCTAGCGCCATTCGACGGCCAACACCGCGGTTCCTGGTGTGTCCGCTGTGCCGTGCGTGTGATCATTGCTTGTACAGCCCTCTCGCAGTGTCCGGAGCAAGTATGGTGGGTCTGACACACCGGTGTCAATGTGTTCTTTTTTCCATTTCCAGGATTGTATGAAAAAATTTCATTTCGTGCTTTTGGTGCTAGCTAATTTCGCGCCCTTGGGCATTTTTAAGCTTCTCCTGAATCTATGAAAATCTGTAGCCACATACACTCAAGCGCCAGAGAATGTAAACAGGCTGATTACGGCGCTGCGGTCGGCAACGCCTATATAAGACAGCAATTGTCTGTCGCAGTTGTCAGATCGGTTGCTGCTGCTGCTGCTGCTGCAATGGTAGGTTATCAAGATTTAAGTGAGTTTCATGCACATGTGTTATAGTCGACGCACGACCGATGGGACGCAGCGTCTCAGAGGTAGCGATGAAGTGGGGATTTTCCCGTACGACCATATCACGAGTGTATCGTGAATATTGGGAATCTAGTAAAACATCGAATCTTCGACACTGCTGCGGCCGAAAAAAGATCCTGTTAGAACGTGACCAACGACGACTGAAGAGAATTGTTCAACGTGACAAAAGTGCTACCCTTTCGCAACTTGATACAGATTTCAGTGCTCGACCAATCAGCGTGCGAACCATTCAACGAAACATCATTGATACGCGCTTTCGGAGCCGAAGGCCCACTCGTGTAAGCTTGATGACTACACGACACAAAGCTTTCGTTTCGCCTGGGCCCGTCAACACCGACATTGGACAGTTCATTACTGGAAACATGTTGCCTGGTCGGACACATTTCGTTTTAAATTGTATCGAGCGGATGGACGTGTATGGGTATGGAGACAACCTCATGAATCCATGACTCTGCATGTTAGCAGGAGACTATTGAAACTTGTGGAGGTTCTATAATGGTGTGGGCCGTGTGTAGTTGGAGTGATATAGGACCCCTGATACGTCTAGATAAGACTGACAGGTGACACGTACGTAAGCATCCTGTCTGGTCACCTGCATCCATTCATGTTCATTATGTATTCCGACGGCAATTCCAGCAAGACAATGCGACACCTCACACGTCCAGAATTGCTACAGAGTGGCTCCAGTAACACTCTTCTGAGTTTAAACACTTCCGCTGGGCACCAAACTTCCGAGACATGGACATTATTCAGCATATCTGGGATGCCTTGCAACGTGGTGTCCACAAGAGATCTCCACCCCCTCGTCCTCTCATATTTTTATGGACAGACATGCGGTAATCTCGGTGACAGTTCCCTCCAACACTATTTTAGATATTAGTCGGGTCCATGCCACTTCCTGCTGTAACAGTTTTGCGTGCTCACGGAGGCCCTACACGACGTTAGGCAGGTGTACCCGTTTCTTTGGCTCTTCAGTGTAATATCTTATCTGGCACGTATTTTTGTGAAGGAAGCTCCATCTAATGGCGTACTTAATAAAGTTTTGGTATGATCAGGGTGGTAACGCGTACAACTACCGCAGATGTGAAGAGCGTATAAAAAATTGCAAATATGGGACCCATATGTGGGTTTTATCACCACATTAAAATAAGTTAGTTTCACGTTTCGTACAAACCGAACGTGACTTGATCAAGGTCTTAAAATCAAATACTGAGTTGATTTCTAAGTCGTTGACCAAATGAGCTAATTGTTTCATCGTAAGGCGTTGGCCATATCATGTGCAGTTTTATTTGAAATGTGAATCTAACGTATGTTAATATGGGGCAAGAATTTTAATGTGGTGAAGAATCCACGTAACGGTTGTATATTCCTCGTGTAGCATACGGAATTCATATCTGTGATATGATGTGCTTGCAGGATTTGCCCGTTGCCGCCATGATGCTAAGAAATTTTTATTAAGGACATATTTAAAAGGAGCTTGCTCCACAAAAATGTGCGGAATATAAGATATTATGTAACTACATTTTTCAGCTCCGACAGAGTTAGCATGAAAATGGCCCAGGACGAAATTGCGTAACAGCAAAAGCGTGAAAGAAAGTCTAGTTGAACAATCAGGTTTCTGCCGGTTATTCGAGTATCAAACAGCACCTGAAGAAGACCAGGAGTCACGCAGTTGAAATATCGTGCTAACAACAGACAGAAGTCCGATTGTTCAACATGACAACCCTTCCCCGGGAAAGTCTGAGGAATTACGAGAAATAAAGTGTTTATTTCATAAATAAGATGAGTTTTGGCAGGAAAATGACATCCCTGAAGAAAGAGAAGTATCGACAGCGCTGGAGCGTCACGCCCTGTGAGTACAGGAGCGGCAGTTGATGTGGCTTCCCTTGACCTGGCGGCAGCAGAGACAGGCCTCAGCAACAACACTGGACGTAATGATGACGCCACGTCTTCTTTCCAGAGGAGTTCCAGTTCTTCGTGCAACATCACTATAGTCGTATCCGTGAGTAGACGCTCAAAGCAGAACGAAAGTTGATCGACTGCATTCGTAACCGTCACATAGGCCGAGCATCAGGGTCCATGGTTGCGTCCACAACAAAATCACCTCTGGTGCTCATAGCCGGTAATTTGAATAGCAGTGGTTACGTATCTCACGTGTTAATGATGGTAGTTGCATCCTGTACTCGAAACTTCAGTGACATTATCTTTCAATAACGTAACGCAAAACCTCATCGTGTTCGTCCTGTCGTGACCAATCCCGATGCAACGGTTGTTCAGCTGTTGCCGTGGCCAGAGCGTTCTCTATATCTCTTACTGACTGGAAACATTTGTTCACGGGTTAACCAATTATTGACACTCCATCACTCGCCAGCCACGACTGACGTGCTCTGCCACAGAGTTGAGGCACCATTCAATGACGTAGCATATTACATCATCGGAACTCAGTTCAGCTGGAAGAGCAGTTAGGCTGGAGGCGCTGCTGCTGCCACAGGTGGCCGGCCTGTGTACCAAGTTCGCATCCTGCACACCCCCAAATCATAGAACAAATCAATATATTTATTTCTATACAGCAAAGAGAGTGTAAATTGCAAAATACGACCAACAGACTGGAGACATAGAGCTCTAAACAGATTCCGTCCAGCCTGCAACTGGTGCTTTGCAACATACACGGTTCTCGTCAAAAAAAGCGTCGAGTTAACAACACAACGATATGAAGTCAGAAAACAGGACAGTGCAGCTTGCCCTGAAACAACACAGTATGTTGTCATTTTAATGAACCTCGTCACATACGTTTCTTCGACCTGTGCCTCAATTTATCAGCTTCCCGATCTAACACAAAACTGCCGCCGAGTAATAAGACCAACTCTGAATCGCTGTACGAGGCACAGGCGACTTTGGCGGCCTCAGCTGCCGACTGGCTACTCTTACACAGCTTAACATCACCCGTACCCTTAAAAAAGATCTGTCTACAGAGCTCAAAAACTGTCGCATCACTACGTGTTGAGCCCCACTGGACCTTGTGCCGCTATATTTCACCTTCAATGATATACTATCCACTTAAGACAAGTTCATTTGTTCGACTGTTTAATTCATTTTATCAGTGAATAAATTTCTAAATTCTGTAACGAGTCACAGTTTTAATTTTCGGGAGAGCGTACTGCATCTGGTTTACTTGAACATGGTATCCTCGAGCGCAACGACAAGTTTAAAATATTCCAAATATTAGACAGTTCTGCAACAGGAGCGAGTGCAGAATGGGACGCCAACTGATAAATTTCTTATTATGGAGAATAAGAGCTAGACTACTGGCGATTAAAGTTGCTACACCACGATGATGACGTGTTACAGACGCAAAATTTAATCGACAGGAAGAAGGTGCTGTGATATGCAAATGATTAGCTTTTCATAGCATTCACACAGTGTGGCGCCGGTGGGGACACCTACAACGTGCTGACATGAGAGAAGTTTCCAAGCGATCTCTCATACCAAACAACTATTGACCGGCGTTGCCTGGTGGAACGTTGTTGTAACGCCTCTTGTAAGGAGAAGAAATGCGTACCATCACGTTTCCGACTTTGATAAAGGTCGGGTTGTAGCTTATCGTGATTGCAGTTTATCGTATCGAGATACTGCTGCTCGCCGTGTTCGAGATCCAATGACTTAGCAGAATATGGAATCTGTGGGTTCAGGAGTGTAATACGGAACGGCATGCTGGATCCCAATGGCCTCGTATCACTTGCAGTCGATGACAGGCATCTTATCCGCATGGCTGTAACGGATCGTGCAGCCACGTCTCGATCCCTGAGTCAACAGATGGGGACGTTTGCAAGACAAGAATCATCTGCACGAACAGTTCGACGACATTTGCAGCAGCATGGACTATCAGCTCGGAGACCATGGCTGTGGTTACCCTTGACGCTGCATCACAGACAGGAGCGCCTCCGATGGTGTACGCAACGACGAATCTGGGTGCACGAATGGCAAAACGTCATTTTTTCGGATGAATCCAGGTTCTGTTTACAGCACCCATGTTTGGCGGCATCACGGTGAACGCACATTGGAAGCGTGTATTCGTCATCGCCACACTGGCGTATCACTCGGCGTGATGGTATGGGCTGCCATTGGTTTCATGTCTCGGTCACCTCTTGTTCCCATGGACGCACCTTGAACGGCGAACGTTACATTTCAGCTGTGTTACGATCTGTGGCTCTACTCTTCATTCGATCTCTGCGTAACCCTACATTTCAGCAAGATACTGCACGACCGCATGTTGCAGGTCCTGTACGGGCCTTTCTGGATACGGAAAACATTCCACTGCTGCCCTGGACAGCACATTCTCCAGATTTCTCACCAACTTGAAACGTCTAGTCAATGGTGGCCGAGCAACTGGCTCGTCACAATACGGCAGTCACTACTCTTGATAACCTGTTGTATCGTGTTGAAGCTGCATAGGCATCTGTACCTGTACACGCCATGCAATCTCTGTTTGACTCAACGTCCAGGCGTATCAAGGCCGTTATTACGGCCAGAGGTGGTTGTTCTGGGTACTGATTTCTCAGGATCTATGCACCCAAACTGCGTGAAAATGTAATCACATGTCAGTTCTAGTATAATATATTTGTCTCATGAATACCCTTTTATCATCTGAATTTGTTCTTGGTGTAGCAATTTTAATGGCCAGTAGTGTATTCCTGCGTAGCTGTACCTTCCGGAACTTTAAATCCTCAGAAAATGTATGGAGATTGTTTTCTATTGTCTTGTGGCAGTAAAGGATTGGTGAGTAGCGCTCGTACAAAATAACTGGGCCGATATGCAGAAACACATTCTCGTCCCAAGTGCTGGGCGAGTCTGCCGCTCTGTTCCGAACGGGCAGCAGCCGTAGTTCGCTGCCGCCTTCTGAGCTGTCATCTCAGCTGTCATTTTCTTTTCTGATTGTCCTGCCAGAGATTATTGACTTGTCAAAATATTGGCTATACTTGCGCAATATGTTAATACCATCGTTTACAGACTCATCAGCTGCAGCTCAGTAGTTTTGTGACCGAGCGGGGTGGCTCAGTGGTTAGAACACGGGACTCGCGATAGGGAGGACGACGGTTCAAACCCGTCTCCGACCATCCTGATTTAGGTTTTCCCCTGATTTCCCTAAATAGTTTCAGGCAAATGCTGGGGTGGTCCCTCTGAAAGGGCACGGCCGACTTCGTTCCCCATCCTTCCCTAACCCAATCTTGTGCTCCGTCTCTATTGACCTCGTTGTCGACGGGACGTTAAACATTAATCTCCTCCTCCTCAGTAGTTCTGCTCGTGAGTGCGCTGCCTTCAGGTGTTTAACTGCACGTCGTCTACTTCAGTGCGCCCGCATGCAGTGGAACTCCCATCCCTACCATTCTCCTTTGCACTATTACGCCGTATGTTACTTTGTACCTATTTTACATAGACACATCTCCGTCTCTCTGCCTTGTCGCAATAGACTACTGCTGTACAAATATCTACAGCTATGGATCTTTCACATTCTGTACCTTTGTGAAGCTTGCTTCAGCTTTGGTGAGTTCAAAGGAGTGGCCGGTAAGGCCAAACACTTGGGTATAAATTCTGTCTAGTCGGTGGGTCACGGCATGTGACGTCAGAGAACTTCTGCCCCGTTCACTGGTTAAGCTGAACACTTTGGTCAACGATACTGTTGTGTGGATTTCCATCGGCGCCAGTCATAGGTTGTAGCATCCACTAAATACCACGCGATCACAGAACAATTGTCTGTAATTAAGAAAAATTTGGAGATATCTCTTGAAGAGAGCTCACTTCACTTGACACTCGAGGTAAAGAAATGTTATTTGGCAGTATTCGATTGTAGTTTACGTTTCTCAAACTTGCCTTGTTGGTTTCTCTTACTTGCTGTTCCTGGCGATGTTTTGCTTCAAAGTAATAAAGTTTCATCTAAAGCCGTTGTCAATACTCACGAGTGTTACGACGGTTTCACTTCATTCTATTTCTTACGATCATGTTGTTCCAAACTTTGTAAGCACCATAAGATATCCTCGTTGTTTGGACTTGCTATCTTGCGTGAAAGCCCATGATATGTGAAAAGTTTTGTCTTATTTCCTATTAATTTAATTTGTGTCTTTTCATTTATAACATTTCTTTTGTAATTTCCTGAGACTACATGTGGCTTCATAATAGAACCACGTGGTTTTTAATATACCGGGTGATCAAAAAGTCAGTATAAATTTGAAAACTGAATAAATCACGGAATAATGTAGATAGAGAGGTACAAATTGACACACAAGCTTGGAATGAGATGGGGTTTTATTAGAACCAAAAAAATACAAACGTTCAAAAAATGTGCAATAGAGGGCGCTCCAGCTGATCAGAGTAGCATAAAGTAAGACAAAGCAAAGATGATGTTCTTTACAGGAAATGCTGAATATGTCCATCACCATTCCTGAACAATAGCTGTAGTCGAGGAATAATGTTGTGAACAGCACTGTAAAGCATGTCCGGAGTTATGGTGAGGCATTGACGTCGGATGTTGTCTTTCAGCATCCCTAGAGATGTAGGTCGATCACGATACACTTGCGACTTCAGGTAACCCCAAAGCCACTAATCGCACGGACTGAGGTCTGGAGACCTGGGAGGCCAAGAATGACGAAAGTGGCGGCTGACCACACGATCATCACCAAACGACGAGCCTTCTGTCGGACATTTTGTGAACTTTGTTTTCTTTTTTTTTGTTCTAATAAAACCCCATGTCATTCCAACCATTTGTGTCAATTTGTACCTCTCTATCTACATTATTCCGTGGTTTATTAAATTTTCAAATTGATACTGACTTGTTGATCAACCGGTACGTTCATGAATAGGAAGGGTTAGTTTTTCATATAACGTCGATGACAGGTCTCTATCGTTCCAGATTTCCACTGCTACTGTTTCATTGTTCAATCGTCTTCCTTTTAATTAAGATTATGATTGCGATATGCGCACGGGTGTGTTTCAGCTAACAGTCACATTTCAGCCTGCAGCTATCACATAGTAGATCTCCAGATATATCCGCTATGCAAATTGTTGGTTTAGATCTGTCGATGTAAAATGTCATTCGCACACAAATTTTCTATCAGGGCATTAGACAGAATCAATGGAACATGCTCTGAGTTTCAATAACAAACCTCTACATGGTGCAGGTCACCTCTCTCGTAGTTTCCGTCGCTGACGTATGTTGATCTTCCCCGAAACGGTCTCGCGCCGACTAAACGAACCTTAAAGAAACGGCTGCTCGTTGTTATCTTTTGTCTCTCTCTTCCATTAATCCAAACTGGTAAGGGCCCCAGACTTATGAGAAATTCCCAACAATTGTCGGAAAAGTGTTTTGTAAGCTCATTCTTTCGTGGATGGTTTGTTTCTCCGTGAGATTTTTCTAGTTAGTCTAAGCCAGCCATCCGCTTTTTTTACAGCTTGTTTGTAAGGTCATCACATTTGTGGCCTATCCAGATTGTTACTCTTGGTTTCTGTCACGGCAGTGACAATTTCAAGTGATTTTTTGCCAATTGTCTAATCGAACATTCGCGGTTTCTTCTTCCTGCACTGCGGATCGATCTCCAGCAGGTCTTCCTGCAATTCGCTACTGTCTTCTTGTGTTGGTGCCTACCCGTCTACAACAGCATCGTCTGCGATCTGCCTCATGGAGCTTCCGACGTCGTACGCCAAACCATTTATATATTAATGCCATAACAGTTTTCGGACCATCACACCGCGTCATAGTGGAGAATGCTGCGCTGGAGAAACCAACGTTACGGTTACAGAGGCCTCTTCTGGGTCTACTTCGTTGGTCATCGGGGCTCAGTTGACAGCGGGACTCATCACTGAAGATAATTCCACCCGAGTCAATCAGATTCCAGGCCGGAGACGTGTCTGGAGACACTCTGGAGAGAGGTGGGATACCAACCTGACTGTTGCCTGCGATACGGCCCGACAACCGGCAGTCAATGTCGGGGGTACCATAGCAGGACCCGTACCGTTGTCATCTGCGGAACCTTTAGAGCACAGCGGTACGTCGAAGGCATTCTACGCTCCGTTTCGTTGCCCTTCATAGCAAGTCATCCTGGGCTTAGATTTCAGCAAGATAATGCCCGCCCGCACACCGCTAGACTTCCTACTGCCTGTCAAGCACTACCTTGGCAAAAGAGATCCCCGGATCTCTGTCCAGTTCAGAACGTTTGGAGCATTACGGCCAGGGGGTTACAACCAGCCCGAGACTTTGACGATGTAACGTGCCAATTGGGCATAATTTGGCATGACATCCCTCATAAGGACAGCCGACAACTCCGTCAGTCAATGCTAAGTCCAACAACTGCTTGCACAGGGGCGGGAGATGGCCCAACATGTTACTGACTTGCTCAGTTTGTGAAGCACTTACTGTTGACTAAATCATCCAGTTTTTCCGAAATTGTAATAACTTGTTTGTATGTACATATACCTCACATATAAAGACTTCTGATTATTTTTTATTTATATCTTTTACTTTTTATTTTATATCTTTTATCTTTATTTGTTTATTTATTTATTTTTGTCTTAGAGTGTGTGTGTTATAAACAGTAACGGCCTTTGCACTTCCTTGGGGTATTCCTGAAATTACCTTTACATCTGTTAATTTTTCTCCCTCGAGAACGAAGGGCTGAGCTCTGTCTACCAGAAAGTTTCGACTACAATCGAAAATTTGACACGATACTCGGTAAGTTCGTATTTTGTACAATAAACAGCAGTGCGAGACTGTATCGAATGCTTTCCTGAAGTCACGGAACAAGGTTTAGACCTAGACGTTGGTGTGTGCTGCGCTCTGGATCTCATGTGTGAACAGAGTGGAATGCTTTTTGCAAGATGTCTGTTTGCGAAATCTGTTTCGATTTTATAAAGGAGATTATCTATATAGCACGTGAACAGGAAACATTTTCCGTAATTCTGGAATAAGGTGGCGTCGATGACATATGGCTATGATTAAAATGGTCGCCGGAAGTAAGTGCTAATCCACAAGAGTGTATTTTGAGTTGCTGCGTATTATATAGATGATTCCATAATGGCTACGTTTGTGAAGCGCTACTGTGCCGGATAATTATTTGTTTGTAATTTCTCTTACCAGTCACTTTTTTGTTTTATGTTTAATGTAACGTAATACAACGCGTTTCGAACATGTTCTGTTCATCTTCAGGCGTTTATATATACACACATACAGAGAAATGTTACTTAAAGATAAACCGTCTTAAACTAAATTAACCTAGAACTCTTTGTCCATTGTTTGTTGCTGTAGTGCTTGGTGTGGCATTTGGGGGGGGGGGTGGGAGAGGGGGCAGTGGATGGCCAGAAATCGATGTTAGTGATGTCTTCTGCTGCTGGATTCCCTTTTGGTTAACTATGCATGATATTACAGCCTGTATAGAATGCAGACAGTTTTGCATCAGTTGTTTTTTGCGAAAATAGTGTGAAAAACTTTTATATGACAGTTGATCACTTACGGTTTCATCACCTTGTAGCTTCACTTGCATCGCTGGTGTAATGACGGAGCTGTTGAGTAACATTACACTATTGTACTTTGTATTTTGTCACTGATTTCCGACGTAATTCACTGCATAAATTGCTCCAACATACATGGAAACATTATGGACGTAACACAAGATTGCGGACTTGTAGCATGTGAGTCAGTATCGATTATCGAGGTTTTGTATCCATATTCTTGGTACTGACAGATTTGTACTCATTTATGTACATTGACTCACCTCGAATCTCTTGAGTTAGAACTCAAGAATGCGATCGATTTTTGGACGTTTTTGCTGACACGGCACCACATTAAGCGATAACAGGTTAAATATCTGTTCACTTTAGGTAACTATCTAGGGAGAATTTTCTCCAACCCGCCCCGCAGTTGGAATCTCCCCGGTGAGCGTGGTTGACGGGTGAAGCTATATTCTAATAACCATCAAAGGCTCGGCTTTCGCTTTCCAAAGGCATGTCTCCAACCGGTAACTTCAAAACGAGCCGTCGCCGATTCGGTTTCGCACAACAGGATCCTATTTAAATTATTTTTTCCTGCATCCTATATCAAATAAATAAGTTTTCTGTTATTTTTTACTCTGTATGACTAAAAAATACCCGCACAAAATTGTTTCCTTAGGTACATGTATTCTGGAATTTCTAGTCAGTGTATAAACGTTAATTTTAGAGTAAGTGCTGTTTCATGTAAGAGCTATAATTATTATGTTCATATATCTAAATTTGTTATGTTATCAGCATTCCCAGCAGAGGTAGTGCGTTTTTTAATGCTGGAAAACCGTTCTCGTAAAACTTAACTTTAAAAAAAAAGCACATAACGCGACAGTTCGCATCGAGCGGCAAACCCAAAAATTTTCATTGCCGTGATTCCGTTATACAGCTCGTGGCTGTTGATATTCTCAACAGCGAATACTTTTCATGTATCTCATAACGGATGTAGTGGCACCATCGTTCTTCTTACGGCGCAGGCACTGCAATGTCGTATTTATCGGCCAGTACAAGGCGGCGGCTGTCAGTTAAAATGACCACCCCATTGTACGAGAATTCCCTAATGTGTACGAGTACAGATTGTGACCCGGGAACGAAGACATATGGAAGTTTGTGTCTGACCGTGAGTTGTGGACGGGTAGCCGAAGCGTTTAAGGCGACTGCTCGCTTAAAGCGGGAAATTCCAGTCCGCCTCAGATTTCCACTTTCGTTATTTCCTTACACAGCTGGTGGTTGCTCATATTCGCATCTGTGAATACATCTCAAGTATACAAAAATGTTGAGTAGAAGGGCGTCAAGCTGGAATAATGATGTACTCGGCTCAACTTTACATAGGATAACATAATGCAAAAACTGCCTCGAAACCAAGATAACAGTGTCAGTCCTAAACAACATCATTCGAAAATCCACTGGCAATAACTGGGGAATCGAACTGGGAAAGTATTGAACCTCCGCCATGGTACTCTGTTTGCGTGTCGCGTAAGGTACAGCTCCTCCCGTGCAAAGTAAGTATGCGTCGCACTAAATGAAACTGGATGTCTGAGACCCACAGACAAAGGTTATTAAAAAAAATGGCTCTGAGCACTATGGGACTTAATATCTGAGGTCATCAGTCTCCTAGAACTTAGAACTGCTTAAACCTAACTAACCTAAGGATATCACACACATCCATGCCCGAGACAGGATTCGAACCTGCGACCGTAGCAGTCGCGCGGTTGCGGACTGAAGCGCCTAGAACCACTCGGCCACCTTGTTTATTGCTTGGTAGGTATTGCAGCTCCTGATATACGTCATAAAGTTCCTACAGACCTTCTAATAAATATGGATGAACTAAATCATTTAGATCCACTCCATGACTATCAACAACCAGATTTTGGTTGAAATCCAGACGAAGTTCCCTGAGTTCGACGTCATAAGTTCGACCTAGAAACGTGCTTGAAACCTGCTGTGTATAACCGCTGGTGGTATTATAAGCTGGCCTACCTGCCGATTGTTGAACGGGCTACGATCAGGTGTTGGTAAATGCAGGGACGACCTTCTCCTATGGGATTTTCCCAGAGGACCGATGCAATATGACTGGAAAGGAGAACAGAGAATACTTCACGTGTGTTACTGTCCGCGCCGGCCTGACGAAGAGCTGATGAGGGATGGAGGCGGTGCAGTGGCTGTTGCCCAGGACTGGGCGTTGATATGTTTACTTTTCTTCTTTGTTAAATTGTGCAGACACAAAATTAAAGGGTCACATTTTCGAAACACCGTAAATTTGAAATGTGGCCCAAAGGTGCGTATATCCTTCCTCTCTAATGATACAAAAGAGTGGCGCTCAGCGACGTCATCCTCAGGCTAGGCGTCGCTTCAAACAGCGAGATGCCGACATAAGTGAAAAGGAAAGAGACCGCAGTTCAGAAGTTCGCTTGAGATGTAGGGCAGGGTAACGATGTCACATTGGTGCCAAATTTCACCACAATTCTGCCCTGCCCAATGCCTCTTACCCATGTGTCACGCCCGATTTTGACGCCTCTGCGAAGGGGGTCAGAATCACGCGGAATTATTACAATTAGCCGAGGAAAACATTTCAGATTCACCGTTGCTCAGAAGTGACTCAAAAAAGCGTGAGGGGGATGGCATAAAGGGCGTCAGTGAAACGTCCCCTTTCCTTGGGATGTTCATTCCTCCACATTTAGAGTTGAAAACGACAGTTGGCAGTGTGGTGGCCAACAGTAAAATGTTCTTGATAATCTTCGACACTGCTGACGTCGACGAACGTTTCAACCCTTCTCTAGCCATACCGAACGCGATCGCACGCCTATGGAGTATAGCACGACCTAATTCTTGCTCTGGCGGGAACAGGAGGGTCAAAAAATATAATCGCTCTTTGCCGCTTTATATGACTTTCAAATGTTCTTCGAACAATGGCTGTACCCTGTACACCAGTCCAAAAAATTGCGATCGCGATCGCGCTACACGCCATAGGCGTGCTCTCACCTTCAGTGGCGTTGCAGGCCCTCGGTGTTATAAGAAAAGGGTTGATCGTTGGGGGAGTGTCAACAGTGCCAAAGTTTGTTAAAAACGTCGTCCTGTTGTCCATTGCACTTCTGTCTGTTTCGGTACGAAATGCGTCGAAATCAACGACTGAAGGAAACGGGTGGTTTCATCAACGCCCTTTATGTGACGTTCTGAGCGCTTTTCGTGTCGACTCTAAGCGACGAGGTGCCTGAAATGTGCTCGTCGGCCACCTAAATATAAAACTCGCTATTTCTCGACGCTCTGCGTCGGCTTTCTGACCATCGTCGTAGAGTTGTCAGAAGAAGGTGTGACATATGGGATAAGAGGAAGTGTGACCACTTTCCCATCGGGTAATACGTCCACGGTGGTGTCGGGAAGAATTGTGGTGACATTCGGTGCCAATGTGGTGTGGTTAACCCAACTGACACGTCACACGAAGTTCTGAGCACTGGCCTCTGTTTGGCCTGTGTCGACGACCTGGTGTTCGAAGCGTCGGTGCGTGACGTCGCAGGGCGCCGAGCTTTTGCACCACCAGTCCAAATTTCAAACCTCTGTGCCGCAAGAGGAGACAATTATGGTGTACAGAAAAATAATCTTTTAACTGTGTTGTGAAGTGTATGTAAATTTTAAATTACTGTAAATGTTGTTTTAGTTATGTCCCTGTAAGATGGCAAGAACTATGCCCCTTACACGAACAGTATTGCTGAACAAAAATGATTGACAAGGCACAATGAATCTTGTAGAGGGTATAGTATGGACATATTGAAATAATTAATGTCGGGTGATGATTTTAAAGTAATTCACACAACATGAAAACTTTGTGGAAACGTGTTGATTTACTGGAGGCTTGTTTATCCCAGGGCAGTATTCAGAGCTGAAAGTGGCTGGCTGGGGAGCGGCGAAGGGAAGCGACAATAGGCAGCTTAGAGTGGCTCATGCTCTGAGAAAGCAGTAACAGGGCGTGGCCTCCAGCTGCCTTAAGATGAGTGACAGTGAGTGGCTGGTTGACCCCATGCTGGTGTACCGACATGCAGATAAATGTCCGTCGTCCCGTTTTCAGTGAAACATGCGGGAAAGCCGCGCAAAGCTATGGTGGAGCAGTCAACAGAGGCTAAAATATGCGTGTTCGTGACTATAGCAACTTCATGCAGAATTCACGGTCCACATAGTCTGAAGTAAGTCACCTGAAGAGCGACAGAATGAAATACGCCGGACTCTGATGGAAATGTAGGCATCAAGGAATTTGAAGTACTCTCCTGGGAGTCAGAATTCCGGAAAAATTGGTATTTTGTGCAGACGCTAACCTTGATGGGTGGCCTAGGAGGAGCTAAATAGCAGAAGTTGAGAGGAAGGGAAATTTTGAGGGAATTTCTTCACTTCCCAGAGCAGGCATTGGTCGGCTCTGGGAAGCGATGCATAATTAACGGGACTTGCGCTGCAATTGGTGTAAGTGATTTTGCTGGAGGGGAAACCGAGGTGAACAACAGACTGGAAGAATTCTCCGTAGTGGTCTTCCGTTCCCATCTTGCCTAGAGTCCGGACGTGGCGTTCTTCAATCAGCTTGCCTGCGAAAGAGTGAGCATCTCTGCAGTTTAGAACTTAGCAAATCGAACGACTGAGCTTGGAGATAGAAAGTTTTGGTTCAGCTATGTACTGAGCAAGATAGATAGGAGTGAATAGACGAGCGCAGCCTTGCAACACCACGAGGCCGGCCGACGTCCTCATTACGACGACGCCCCGCCATGCTGAATTCCGTGATATTGCACCCGCTCTGGCTTGAATTAGGCCACATCAATTTGTTGGATCACGATGGCAAAGTTTCCACAAGGATTTCATGCGCTGTGTATTGGGAAATTCTTCTCGCACTTCGCACTACACCTGGGTCAGGCGATAGGAATTAATTTTGATTTTACTCTGCGTATACGCAATTTATTACCTCTGCTGATAGGAGAGCTATGTAATGTGATGATGGAAGGTCGGGAGTTAAATTTGTGCTAATCGACTGGTTTCAATCAAGTAGCTGAAATCCCAAGTCGTTTTCTTAATTAATTTGATGTTCAACATTTGCATCTGGTGTCTAATAGCTGAATATAACATCAATGTGCACCCATTTTTAATTAAAAGTGATCAATTCTGAATCAATTAATTCAACACTGCCACCGCAGTTCATTCACGAGTCACAGGGCTTTATTACTTTCTTTGCGTTATTCGATATTATGGCAGTTTGCACGCTGTTGATCTGTTAGCCAATTAGCTGGGGTTAACACACGCCAAAACGAGATAAGTGACGGTTGGATTGTTACATCCCATAATAACGGACAGTTATGGCCCTGAATAGAGTAAATATTGCCAGATGTGACGCAATATCTTTCGCATAATCTCTGTGGAATCTGACAGATATCTCATATATCCACATGCCTTTCCAGTAGTGAGCGACTGCAGTTGGTATTCTACCCGCTGTTTCTTTGCTCGTTATCAGGCACTGCGCCCACCCCCGAGACACGTGCGGCTGTTCTCGGCCTGGGGCAGGGCCCCGCTGCTCCCGTCTGCCGCTGATGCTGCGGCCACGGCCGAGATCAATAGCGCCACCAGTGAGGGGAGGGGGAGGGGGCGGGGCGGGGGCGGGGGCGGCGGAGCACGGGGCAGCGGGCAGCGGGCAGCGGGCGACGCCACCCGCAACGCAAACTCGCCGGCCACACCCCGTCCACTCCACGGCCACCCCCTCTGTCTCCTCTCTCTGTCTCTGTCTCTCAGCGGAATATCTCCAGCAATGCGGACGCTCTACTCGGTCATGCACCACAAGCCGTCCAAAACCGTTCGTGACTTCATACACTACTGGCCATTAACATTGCTACACCACGAAGACGACGTGGTACAGACGCGAAATTTAACCGACAGGAAGAAGGCGCTGTGATACGCAAATGATCATCTTTTCAGAGCATCCACATAAGGTTGGCGTCACCTACAACGTGCTGACATCAGGAAAGTTTCCAACCGATTTCTCATACACAAACAGCAGTCCACCGGCGTTGCCTGGTGAAACGTTGTTATGATGCCTCGTGTAAGGAGGAGCAATGAGTACCATCACGTTTCCGACTTTGATAAAGGTCGGATGGTAGCCTATCGCGATTGGGGTTTATCGTATCGCGACATTGCTGCTCACCTTGGTCGAGGTCCAGTGACTGGTAGCAGAATATGGAATCGGTGGGTTCGGGAGGGTAATACAGAACGCCGCGCTGGACCCCAACGGCCTCGTATCACCGGCAGTCGCAATGACAGGCATCTTATCCGCATGCCTGTAACGGATCGTGCAGCCACGTCTAGATCCCTGAGTCAACAGATGGGGACGTTATCAAGACAACAACCATCTGCACGAACAGTTCGACGACGTTTCCAGCAGCATGGACTATCAGCTCGGAAATCGTGGCTGCGGTTACCCTTGACGCTGCATCACAGACAGGAGCACTTGCGATGGTGTACTCAACGACGAACCTGGATGCACGAATGGCAAAACGTCATTTTTCAGGATGATTCCAGGTTCTATTTACAGCATCGTGATGGTCGCATCCGTGTTTGGTGACATCGCGCTGAACACACATTGGAAGCGTGTATTCGTCATCGCCATACTGACGTATCACCCGGCGTGATGGTATGGGGTGCCATTGGTTACACGTCTCGGTCACCTCATGTTCGCACTGACGGCACTTTGAACAGTGAACGTTACATTTCAGATGTGTTACGTCCCGTGACTCTACCCTTCATTCGATCTCCGCGAACACTACATTTTAGCAGGATAATGCACGACCGCATGTTGCATATCCTGTACGGGTCTTTCTGGGTACAGAGAATGTCCGACTGCTGCCCTGGCCAGCACATTCTCCAGATCTCTCACCCACTGAAAACATCCGGCCAATGGTGGCCGAGCAACTGGCTCGTCACAATACGCCAGTCACTACTCTTGATGGCCTGTTGTATTGTGTTGAAGATGCTTGGGCAACTGTACCTGTACACGCCATCCAAGCTCTGTTTGACTCAATGCCCAGGCGTATCAAGGCCCTTATTACGGCCAGATGTGGTTGTTCTGGGTACTGATTTCTCAGGATCTATGCACTCAAATTGGGTGAAAATGTAATCACATGTCAGTTCTAGTATAATATATTTGTCCAGTGAATACCCATTTATCATCTGCATTTCTTCTTGGTGTAGCAATGTTAATGGCCAATAGTTTATTTTCTTTCACACCAGTGGGGCATGAAAAATAACAATATTAAGGCAAGTTAACCGCTTGCCTGTCTGCAGGTATCAATATATGATGGTTAATGTCCAAATTCACATCTACATAGATACTACGTACGCTCTGTGGTAGAGGGTACACTGCACCACTACTGGTCATTTCCTTTCCTGTTCCGCTCGCAAATAGAACGAGGGAAAAGCGATTGTCTATGTGCCTCTGTATGAGCCCGAATTTCTTGTATCTCATCTTCGTGGTGGTTAAGCCCAGTGGCCGCAGTGGAATCGTCAGCAGTCAGCTTCAAATACCGGTTCTCTAAACTTTCTCCGTAGTGTTCCTCCAAAAGAACGTCGCCTTCCCTTAATGATTCCCATTTGAGTTCCGGAAGCATCTCGGTAACACTTACGTTTTGTTCGAATCCACGGGTACCAAATCTAGCAGCCAAACTCTTAATTGATTCGACGTCTTCCTTCAATCCGACCTGGTACGGATACCAAACACTCGAGCGGTACTCAAGAATATGTCGCACCAGAGTATTTTATGTCGCACCTTTACAGGTGAATCACTGTTTCCTAGTAAACAAAAGAAGACCATACACCTTCCCTACTACAGTTCTAATATTCCTGTCCCATCTCACATGGCTTTGTAACGTTACGCCCAGATATTTATACGTGTCAAGAAAGACTCTTCTAATACTATATCCGAACATTACGGGTATATTCGTCCTACTCATCCACACTAAGTTACTTTTTTCCACATTTAGCGCTAGCTGACATTCATCACACCAAATGTAAATTGTGTCTATGACGTCTTTTATCTCGCTACACCACGGCATCATCAGCAAACAACCACTGTTGCTCCTCTTCTTCTCCGCCAAATCATTTATCTATACAGAGAACAACAGCGATCCTATCACACTTCCCTGGGGAACTTCTGACGATACCCTTTTCTCTGATGAACACTTGCCCTCGAGGACAACGTACTGGGTTCTATTATTTAAGAAGTCTTCGGGCCACTCACATATCTGTGAACCTGTTCTATATACTTTTGC
The DNA here is from genome assembly GCF_023897955.1 of Schistocerca gregaria. Taxonomy (NCBI): domain Eukaryota; kingdom Metazoa; phylum Arthropoda; class Insecta; order Orthoptera; family Acrididae; genus Schistocerca; species Schistocerca gregaria. The sequence goes on along the minus strand of NC_064926.1, from coordinate 500,571,846 downwards.
CTTCGTTAACAGCCCGCGAAGGGGCATCGTGTCACATGCTTTCCGGAAATCTAGAAAAGTGAGCTCAGCCTGCTGCCCTTGATCCATAGTTCGCAGAATATCATGTGAGAAAAGGGTAAGCTGAGTTTCGCATGAGCGATGCTTCCTAAAACCATGCTGATTCGTGGACACAAGCATCTCAATCTCAAGAAAGTTAACTATATTCGAACTCAGAATGTATTCAAGGATTCTGCAGCAAATAGAAGTTAGGGATGATTTGGCGTGATGCCGGTTCAACGAACGAGTACGACCACCCCCACAGCTCAGTGTTACGATGAAGATAGACAAGCTACAGAACGAGGGCACAGAATATCAGATCAACCGTATGTTCGTAGCATATAGAACATACCATGTTATTGAACTATAGAGGTGCAAGGCTCACACACTATTTTGTAACTGAATTAGCAAAGAAACATCACGTACTTGACGTCATATTATATGGAGAAAAAGTGTAGTTACAAGTTATCAGTCCCAGCAATTCACCTCGCGCTGATATTTGGGTCATAATTCTGATAATACGCAGTTATGGCGCAACATAAAAATGCTCAGTGCAAAGATACCTTTTGCAACAGCTACACCTTAAAAAACGCTCACTTTGACGCAGTGAACAAAACATGTCATTAATGCCACAGCAGTATTTCACAAATCTCTCACTCACTCCATTGTGCAGCAGTCCGCGCTCGAGCACTACGTGGCTGCAGTGAGCGCAGCAGGTGATAAACAACTGCTGTGCGAGGAACTTTAAAAGCTATACTTTCAGAAGGGTATAATTGCGTAGTAGCTACCAGAATATTGTGGCCCACGTTATCGCATGGGATCGATTGCTGTGGCTGATATATTGCAACCGTGATTTTTTCTCTTTAAAATATGAATACGTTTCCTTGAAGTGTTATGGACAGTCAAGTAAAATCGAGACAGACGGGGGAAAAGTAAGTAAACTGTTAATTACTTCAAAACTGATCACAATAACTGTTAATACATTTATCCCACTCTGAGACAAGATGGTCCGTGCTGCACGGAAAAATATTTGTACCATGACTGTACCCAGCCCTCCGGCTCTTCACCCTAGGCAAATCGATGGTCATGAATGTTTTTCTTTAGAACTCCAAAAACATGGAGATGGCATGGGAAGAGATCGGGACTGTATGAAGAATGTGAATAGACTTCCTAGCGAATCTTCCGCAATACAGTCGTAACAGCCTAGAAAACACGAAGCGGACTGTTGTGTACATAGTTCTGCATAGTCAGCGCGTACACAACTTTCCCACTAGACCGCGCCCCGCTAAGCACAACAGCGCAGGCGCAGCGCTCGTCCGTCTTCGCACTACGAGATGGCGCTGTCTTAGAGATGGAACAAATTCTGCTTCCGCCGATCCGTGTATTAATATGTAACGCAACCAATGAGATTGCTGCTAACATAGAACCTTTTCTCCTCGCGGATCACACTCCCGCAGTGGTACCTGAACGCTCGAGGTTTTATAACGAGTGTACAGACCTCCGATTAGTCAGTCTGCATAAGTCTGCGTTAGTCTGCATTAGTCTGTAATCAAGTTTCAGTCTGCGCCTATAAGATTATCATATTCCCGTACATAGCCATGAAGATACACGAATAGACACTTTGTCAAGTATCAGAGATATGTGAGAATAAGATTAACATACCAAGACCACAGGAACTTTCAGATTGTCAATTGTAAATAGCATCCAGAACCAAGTTAAGTTATTTCCATGCTTGTTGTTATGTTGATAAATATGTGTGAAAATTAATCAAGTTCTGTTTAAAGTTGGTCACCGTCAATCTGCTACTCTAAGCGTGCAAGTGGCATTTCTATCGTTTGACCTAATGGCAGAAAGGAAACATGCCACGATAAGACCACGAGACATATTGCTGACACTCACCTACTTCGTTAGAGCGACAAGTCAAATAATCTGATGGTGTGTGTACTGAAGGTCTTACAGTACGCACACCACATGGACATTATCCTGCAACAGAAGGATACTGCTCGTCGACATTCCAGGGCGCCTGGATTTGATGGCGCTCTTCAGTTTTTGCACTGTCTGCTCTGGTGCTTCCTCTCTGGCTCCAAATGATTACACCACACTTTATCTCATACAAAATACAAGACATGAAACTATATTCATCATTTTGATGGGATTCCAGGTGTTGCAGTGTTGTGGAGATTGCGTTCAACTGTACAGCCCCCGCAAAACTGGTCGATATAGCAGACCAATATTACTCCATCAACACAACATACCCATCATGCAGGGCAACCTATATATTGGAGCTGGAAAATTATTTCTTGCCCCTGAGATGTAGACTGCCCTGCTGAACTGGTAGATGAGACAGGCTAATACCATTACCACACAACACGTCTTTTGTGTAGGACAATTACATGGCAGGGGCTCAAAAACGCATTTCTGCCCTTGTCTCCTCTGTTACTGGAGGTTACAAACCCCTACAGCGTTGGTAAAAAGTTTGCTGTTGTGTGTGCCAAATTTAGTTGAAATTAATCAAGGTAGATCCTGGACACAAATATATACATCTATTCTGCTTTATATATATACAATTGTCTTTTCCCCACAGCTTCATCACATACTTGTTTGACACATATATTGCACATGTCTCTCCTCTCAGTGTCCACCTCATCCTCCCACATTTACCTGTCCATCTCTTCCTCCCAGTTTCTTCTATCTCCCTCTCCCTCTATCGTCTCCCCACTCCATTACCTCCATCCTCTCCGCCTCCCTCTGTCTTTCTTCCCCACCCCCATGCCCATTTCCTCCGTCTTTCTCTGATAACATCATCTTCCCTATCCCTCTGTCCATATCCTCTTCCCCTCTCTTTGCCTATCTCCTTCTAACATTTGCCCATGCCCATCTCCTCCCCTTCTCTCTGTTTGTCCATTTCCTCTGGCTCTTCTTTCTGACCATATCTTGCACTAGTAAACACACATGTTCTATCAGAATAGGCGAACTACTTTCTAACAGGCATGGTAAGTTTCTCTTTTGAGCATGGATGGAAGAAATGAGGTCTCAACAACCAGTCACCTAACTTTGACATATTATTTTTTTGTGATTTGATTCTCCAGGAACACACAGCTATCAGGAATTCAAAGACAAGCTGATTTACATATGCATCCTTGCCAACAGAATTTTGAACATTTCGTTTGGGAAAGTGTTTCGTAGCATAATCAAGAGGGTATTTTGAACATTCCATGCAAGAATACGTTTCATGTAATACTGGTACGTCCCGATTCTCTTTGATTCCCATGAGTAATGCGATTGTAAGGGCAAGTAGAAAATGAGCTCTATCAAGGAAATGAAGTGTTCCAGACCCATTTCTTCCTCTATGTGTGAGGAATGTTTCCTGAACGACTGGCCATATCATTTTGTTGCATCCTGTATTGTTTGAGTTACCCTTCCTGATTGCATTGGTCACACACATACACACTAGCACTGGACGTGCAGAAGATGCAGATTTCTCAGCCACCATTTAAAGGCAAACTAATGTACAGTTTGAATAAACACAGGTTATGTAGCTGTCTGTTCACACCTTAATAGACGGTTAATGTTATTAAAAACTACCGTGAGCCAGTCGGTGTATAATGCGCTGCTGCACTATTGGCGTTTTGTGTAATTTAAGGAAATGTTTGAGAGCACTAGATATTTTCTACTGTTCACTGAAGTGGCACTGCATGCTATTATCGTCACTCTGTTATAAATTTACAGTCTGTTCTTGTATAAATCAAGTGGAATCGGTCCACTTCCAAGGCAAAGTCAACTGTTACAGATCGTCATGAACGTACTGTTTCTTTCTGAGTCAAATTTCACCCGTTAAACATTCGTTACACAACAGTCCACATGCGCAAACATAAACGATGCTTAACTGCTGTTTCTACGCATCAGTAGATACGAAATAGACGTAATTAGAGTGGGGATTCTGTAACATGGCAGTCGGCCGTGAACGTAAACAAACGAGAACTTACAATCCCCGAGGGCTGAGGAGCGGAGCGGGGGAACAAGTTCCGCCTCCCTCTGGCAGAGCTGCCAACCTAAACACATGTTCTGTGTTTCTGCGAAAGCACAACTGACGCAATGGTCACGGGAATCACAGGTCCCTTCTAGTATTTTGTTAGTTGGTACTCGAACCCTGTCATGGACGAGGTTGCCATAAATGTTGGTAGTAAAACACGGACAAAATCCGTAGAAATCCAATCATAAGATGAAGGTGAGTAGAAACTTCAAATGCTTGGAAAAATTAACCTAAACGTTACTACTGGCATAATACGGACATAATACTTGTACCAATGTATTTGAAAAGAACAAAGTATGACATAAGTAATTTATTACATACACGATTTTTACACAGATTATTTCACGGACCAGTCATACTCCTAAAACATCAGTTTATTGACTTTCATAATTTTAAAACTCTGCACAGCACACTTTAAGCTTACAGGCACACTCTAACACACTTATAATTGCTGATAAATCCAAACGATACCGTTCTTGAGTCCATTGAGCTCCCATTAATGAAAAATTATCTCAACATTAGAATTTTGTTCTACAACTGAACCCATATAACGAAATACCTTTAGCAGTTCTGACTGCTGCCTCTAAACTCTGTATTTCTGAAAGAGTCTAGACATTTGTTGTGGGCAGGTATACTGCCTTCCAATTATGCTCTGTAACTTTTGAAGCCAGAAGCTTCTTCAAATGTACATACTGATCAAACATTGCTGACTCATAAATGAAGGGATTATTTGAATAGTGGTACAAGTCGATTAGCTCCAATTTTCTGTCTATAAAGCTTCTGACGTTAATGGTCCAAACAAACAGAAAGAAAGGTTCATCTCTGGCAAGAAGCCATATGCTTGAATATTTCTGCTACCTCAACTGCAGGTTTTTCAGCGCTCATTTAAGTTTAGGACTCTGTATTTCAGAATGAACAAAAGTGGACTTGTACCACTATTGAAATAATCCCTTCAAATATCTACTTCCTTTTCTTTTAGATAAAGCAATGTCCTGCCTACGTCTTCCCAGTCCACTAATTTATTCAAAGTCATTCACTCAAAAATGTCAAAACCTGATAGTTGAAGAGACCATTCGGTAAGATAATTAATGCAAATTTCACAAATTTTTTTACGTCACCGATAAATTTTTTAACGGTTAATCCACATTAAAGATTTTCTGCACTTATTAAAATTTCTTTAGTTCTCATACCCAAACAAGAACAATTTTCTTTCTCTTGTAATAAAGTTATTGTGTTCTCAATGATGACTTTCACTCCAGTCACAAGTATGTTACTACTTTCAGTTTTCTTCGTTTGGTTACTAAAAAAATTAAAGTGATTGTGAATAAACCAAAAGTAAGCCTCACTTACTGAGGCACAGAAAAATTCTACCACGATCGTTGGTGGTTTTTCTTCCCACACGACCAGAATCTCTTCAGATTTTCTGCCATATTTAGAGGCAAAGATTCGATGTGGTAACTATTAAAAGTATCTGGTACTGAAGTTCGCGCTAAATTTCGACCATTTGGAAAACTTTGCCAATCTTGGGATTTTTCTTGTTTTTTAAATTCGGCATTCTTTTTTGTTGCTTCTGCAACAGTTTTCTCACCTTGTGTACCATAGGGAGGGGGGGTCAGTAACATCTCTTATTAATTTATTTGGAATAAATGTCGCCATTGCTGTCAGCAATATTTCTTTGAAATTTACCTTCATTTAGTCTACACTTTCGTAGTTCGGAAGAAATGGAGTCTGTCCCTTAGGAAGGCGCCAAGAGAACTTTTGTTTGCTTTTAGGAAGGCGTCAAGCGAACTTTTGTCTGCTTTTTTTGAATTGTTATGCTATATTGAGTTTATTTTTGGTGGGTTTGGGAGTTGCGGTATTCAATCACGCTACAAAGATTTTGTGGTCACTAAGCACTGTATCTGTCATTCTCCCTATTTACTTGGGGTTATTTGTTGCTAAGATGTCGAGTATGTTTTGGCAACCATTTACCATTCGAGTTTACCCCTGAACTAATTGTTTAAAATAATTTTCGGAGAAGCCGCTTAGTACGATTTACGACGATGTTTTATGCCAACAACCCAGTTTAAACACGTAATTTCTCTGAAGTATCGAGAGTAGATTGAGGTCACCAACAAGTATAATTGTTTGATTAGGTAATGTGCTCGAAATGAGACTCAAGCCTTCTTTGAACTGTTCAGTAACTGTATCATCCGTGACGGCAGGTCGGTAAAAGGAACCAGTTATTAATTTACTCCGGTTGACAAGTATAATCTCTGCCCATACTAACGCATAGGAACTATCTTGTTCAATGTAGAAGACGACAAACACGCCACCACCAACTGTATTTAATTTTATGAATGCCGTTGAGTCATTTGTAAATGTTTCGGCTGAATTTACTTCTCGTTTTAGCCAGCTGTCCGAATAGACTCTGGAATAATGTAGACATGAAGAGACTTAGTGATGATAGACTCATAAATGATGTAAAAGTTAAGGGACTTATTTAGAATAGTCTCAGGAGTAGTGTAACGTTGAAGAAATCTATTCAGCATAGACTCAGAGCCGCATTTAGGCGTAGGTTGTCTAGGGGTCCGCATCAAAAAACTTAAAATGAAATTCATTGTTTTAAAACTGAGGGTTAGGTCCCGTTAAAACCGTAAAATACATAGGCACTGTTATTTTGTTTGGACGATTCCATTTTTTTAGTCGAATCATGTCTGCATTCTCTTCTCAAAATTGTCATCCAATTTCCAATGGCATCTGGGCAAACGGAATTTCAGCAGTTTTAAGTAATGTCTATTTTGCGGAATCAAATTTAAGCCATAGCTCACTTCATCCCAACCAGAAAAATTTTAATCCCGTCAGTAGGCCCAAGTTGCTGAGCTTTAGACGTCAGGGAAAACCGTTTTCCGATAAGCTTATTTGTTAGGGAAACGTACACTACGTCTTAAGGTTTGTAGCGTCTGCGGATACCTTAACGGTTTGTGACACTAGCTATGTCACGCGACCACTGTACGCATTTCAGTGGAAAATTCGAGAATAACAAAATAAATGCGGTTTTGAAAATACGAATGTATTTTTAATAAACAAATTTTTTGTTCATGCTAATTAAACTACCAATTAGGAGTAAGTTGAGAATTTTTTCAACATATGGCGTCCTTACCTGTCATTGTAGCGTTATTTCCAGAACTGCCATAGCAGGCGAACAACAGTGGTGTAAGAGGGAAGTAGAACGGTCACTGTAATAAGACTTCTTCTCGTATCTACGCAATTTTACAAATTAAAGCCCCTCGCTGTGTTTCCTGTCTGACTGCGAAAGTTAATCTCAAACATCACTGTTAGCATTCTGATACGGTTTTCACCAATAGATAGACTGATTCACGAGGAAGGTTTGTGTGTATAATTCACGCCAATCAAGTGATACCCGTCCGAAGCTGGGACACGTCTGTAATAATTATGGACCGCCAGACACAACGGAATCGCCATAACAAATAAGACGTCTTTGAAATGAGAATCCTTCCATTTTTTCAGCTCAGCATTTCATTGTCTCCTAGATTGTATAGTAAATTTTAATAGAATATAATGAGAAACCTTAATGCTACGTTACAGGGTTTTAATTCGGGTAGTGCTCTAAAATGCTACTTCTACTGGTCATCAAAAAATTTCGCCTGCTAGTCCCTGCAGCATAGGTTCAGCCTATATCTATATGTACGAGTGCGAGCTGAAACGTAATGCCTTGGAATCTTTTATTCGAAAACTTCTAAAGATTTTTAAATGAAACAAACGTTATTAGCATTCAACATCTTTATTCTTATTGTATGAATACTTATTTATCAACATAGTCACTCTGGCGACGATCGCATTTCTCCCAACGAACGGGACCTGTGTGTTGAGCGTCGCGACTGTAGAATATTTGACTCTGTTGGCGGGACCTCCACGTCAAGCTGTAATGGTTCTTTATTTACGTGACCATTACGGCACTCCAACCGCAGTTCTCGATACCAGTAATATGGAACTACTTTTCTGCGAAGTAGCAGACATATTTTTGTGACAATATTCACATTTGGTTTTATTAATGTGTAAGTACTCCGATGTATCGATATATTACAGTGATATAGTTCTTGTGTGTATTCATTGCTGTGAGACTGTCATAATCTTTGACTTACTTGTAACCGTTTTGGTGTAAATGCGCACAGAGCAATCTTTGTTTCACTTTGCAGAAGTTAAATTGTTTTTACGCTTTGTGAAAGAACAGTCATGTCTTGTGTTTGGTTAAAGTGAAAATTAAATATATGAAGATTGATACAAATCTGTTTTCTTGATGATGTGACAATTAAGAAGAGGTATATGCGAATTTACAAGAAGTTTATTAAAAATGTGGATCGTGAACACCAAGTCAAAAATTACTTCTACCATGCCATTGTTCTGAACTGGGATTGTTTGATCATTAAGAATTTCCTGAAAAACGCATTTGTTAAGTCTGTCAAAGTAGAATCACCCTAGAATCAACAAGATGAGCCATAACGACTTCGACGAAATCTACGTGGGAACCCATGCAAGATAAGGGGGAACCCATTCAAGATAAGGGCCAAATTAATGACTTTTTTTACAGTGACATTATTTCCATTCTGACTCGAAGGGAACGATCTATTGATACGTAATCAGCATCGTTTCAGAAAGCATCGTTCTTGTGCAACGCACCTAGCTCTTTATTTGCACGAATTAATGGCCGCTATCGACAGGGGATCTCAAGTTGATTCCATATTTCTAAATTTCCGGAAAGCTTTTGACACCGTTCCTCACAAGCGACTACTGATCAAGCTGTGGGCATATGGAGTATCGTCACAGTTGTGCGACTGGATTCGTGATTTCCTGTCAGGAAGGTCGCAGTTCGTAGTAATAGACGGCAAATCATCGTTTAAAACTGAAGTGATATCAGGTGTTCCGCAGGGAAGCGTCCTGGGACCTCTGCTGTTCCTGATCTATATAAATGATCTGGGTGACAATCTGAGCAGTTCTCTTAGGTTGTTCGCAGATGATGCTGTAATTTACCGTCTAGTAAGGTCATCCAAAGACCAGTAGCAGTTGCAAAGCGATTTAGAAAAGATTGCTGTATGGTGTGACGGGTGGCAGTTGTCGCTAAATAACGAAAAGTGTGAGGTGATCCACACGAGTTCCAAAAGAAATCGGTTGGAATTCAGTTACTCGATAAATAATACAATTCTCAAGGCTGGATGTTAAAATTACGAACAACTTCAGTTGGAAAGACCACATAGATTATATTGTGGAGAAGGCGAGCCAAAGGTTGCCTTTCATTGGCAGGACACTTAGAAGATGCATTAAGTCCACTAAAGAGACAGCTTACACTACACTCGTTCGTCCTCTGTTAGAATATTGCTGCGTGGTGTAGGATCTTTACCAGGTGGGATTAACGGAGGACATCGAAAGGGTGCAAAAAAGGGCAGCTCGTTTTGTATTATCAAGTAATAGGGGAGAGAGTGTGGCAGATATGATACGCGAGTTGGGATGGAAGTCATTAAAGCAAAGACGTTTTTCGTCGCGGCGAGATCTATTTACGAAATTTCAGTCACCAACTTTGTCTTTCGAATGCGAAAATATTTTGTTGAGCCCAACCTACATAGGTAGGAATCATCATCAAAATAAAATAAAAGAAATCAGAGCTCGAACAGAGAGGTTTAGGTGTTAGTTTTTCTCGCGCGCTGTTCGGGAGTGGAATGGTAGAGAGATAGTATGATTGTGGTTCGATGAACCCTCTGCCAAGCACTTAAATGTGAATTGCAGAGTAATCATGTAGATGTAGATACCATCCACAGTCCGTAATTTGGTTGTTACCGATAAAGCGAACATATGCTGTGTGGGCAACATCATCAATCTGATTTCCAATCTACTTTGCAAGTGGTGGTATTGTTAGAACGTCTGCTTGCATCGCTTAATCACTGTCAGAGTGAACCCCTGGCCGGTGTTCATTAAGTTTTGGGTACGGATGATATCGAATGGGTCCAAGTCGAGACTGTATGAAGGAGGACTGATAACAGATCATCCAAGGGGTCGGATTGTTGCAGATGTCGCAGCGTTCGAGTGTGGTCTGATGCTGTCACGCCGAAGGAGAGGGCGCTCCGCGTGTTGGCCAAGTCAGCGAATTCGAAAGTAGATTACAGCGCGCTTCTTGTCACGTACCACCGCCACGTTACGCTCTACAGTTCGGAGCCCTGTAGGGGCAGAGGACTGCAAATATGTTGATGTGAAGGATAAAGCTGTAGAACCCCAGTAACGTTCGTTTTCTTTAAAGATCCTTAAGAGTTTTCACTTACTTTTCAGCAAGCCTTCATACATGTATACACACATTCGCAAAGCCACCTTACAATGCGTGGCAAAGGATACCATGTACCACTACTATTTTCTTATCAATTCCACTCTCAAATGGAGTGAGGGAAAAACTTACTAGCTGCTTGCATCCGGAGGAGCCCTAATTTCTTCTGCGCTGTCTCTGCGATCCTCATTCGAAATGTATGTTGGCGGCATGAGAGTCGTTCTGCAGTCAGCCGCGAATGTCAGTTCTCTAAATTCTCTCAGTACTGTTTCACGAACAAACAGTCTTCCTCCCAACAGAAATTTCTGTCTGTATTAACGAAGCATCACAGTAATATTAATGTTTTCATCGAATCTGCCGGTAACAGATCTAGTAGCATGCCTCTGAATTGCTCGGACCTGATGGGTATCCCAAACGCTCAAGCAGTACTCAAGAACGGGTTCCACTAGTGTTCAACTAGGTGTTTCCGTAAGAACGTGCAAAAATGTAACAGGACATGAAGAATACTCGACTGAAGAATTTGAAATAGGGAACCTGGGGCCAGAGAAGCCAGGGAAGTAAAACGTCTCCCACTTTGTCCAGCATTACTGTTTTCCAGTTTACTTACAACTAACAAGTGTACAAGCTTACAAGTATTGCGCTGTTTATTTACCTGTACTTCGTTGGGTGACATTGTAGGCGATAATCTTATTGGGCCATACCTGCTAACTGGCCGTGTGAATGGCCACCTGTACAGAGGAAAGAGTTCTACCTGAGTTGTTGGAGAACGTACCCTTGGATGTTCGTGAGAGGATGCACCATATTTTTTTCAACAATTCATTATTGAACAGAATGAGAATTTTAAACTCGAAATAAAGGTGGTTTATGTACACACGATGTAATCTCCATTCCGCTCTATTGCCTTCCTCCAGCTCCAAACAAGGGCGTGTATGCCCTGTCGGTACCAATACCTGTCCTGGTGCTTCACTGTATGAACTTCCTTTGACAGAAGCAGCGCCAATTGCCGAGTCATAACGCGTCTGTCCTCGCGAATGACGACATCAGCTCGCTGCAACATGTCAGGTGTGAAAGCCGTGGATGGTCTCCATGACCGCTGCAAATCGTGGAGCTACGCCAAACCGCCTTATGATGACCTCACCCTCCGTGGCCAGCGACTAACTGTATTTCTGTCGACAGCATAACTCCATAGACTTCTCACAGCCTGTTGTGAATGTTCCCTACAGTTTCTTTCTCTGCAGCGAGAAATTCAATGACAGCACGTTGCTTGTAAAGTAGGTACATCACCTACACATCGCCATTTGGAAACTCTCCTGCAGCTACGCCTGTGGTGTGCGTACTGTAAGACCTTCAGTACACACACCATAAGATTATTTGACTTGTCGCTCTAACGAAGTTTGCGAGTGTGAGCAATATGTCTCGTTGTCTTATCGTGGCGTGTTTATTTTCCGCCGTTAGGTCAGACGATAGAAAGGCCACTTGCAAGCTTAGAGTAGCAGATTGATGGTGACCCACTTTAAACAGAACTTGATTAATTTTCACACACATTTATTAAAATAATAACAAGCATACAAATTACTTAACTTGGTTCTGGATGCTATTTACAATTGACAGTTTGAAGTTCCTTTGGTATTGGTACGTTGATCTTATTCTCACATATATCTCTGATACTTGACAAAAGTGTCTATACATTTATCTTTATGACGATGTACAAGAATATGGTAATCTTATTAGACGCAGACTGAAATTTGACTATAGACAGTCACAGACAGGTGCAGATAAAGGCAGACTAATGCAGACTGACTAATCGGAGGTCTGTACACTCGTTATAATACCTCGGGCGTTCAGGTATCACTGCGCGAGTGTGATCCGTGAGGAAAAAAGGTTCTACGTTAGCAGCAATCCCATTGGCTGCGTTTCATAATAATACGGGGATTGGCGGAAGCAGAATTTGGTCCGTCTCTATGGCAGCGCCATCTCGTACTGCGGAGACGAACGAGCACTGCGCCTGCGTTGTTGCGCTTAGCAGGGCGCGCTCTAGTGGGAAAGTTGTGTACGCGCTGACTACACGGAACTGTGTACACAACAACGCTATTTGTCGGAAGTGATGGAAGCTTGGCGCCCTCATCAGGAGACATCAATTAACACATACATAAGGTATCGCATTCGTATAATTTTTTTCGGCTGAAAAAAAAATTGCGGTCCACTACATTCTGGGCAACCCTCGTAACATGATGGGGCACAGCCTCAATTCAGTGTGGATATCCTCAACCATTCCAGTGATATATTTCTTGTTCGCTGGACTGGCAGGAGAGGTCCTATTCCATGGCGTGCGAGATCATCTGACCTGAGTATTTAAAGTCATTGCGCATGAGCTCTAGTGGATACGGAGATGGAATTAGTTGCCAGAATTGTATGCCTGCCATGCCATTCGAAACACAGCAGGGTTATTTGTCAGGGTCCGTCACAATCTTGTTAGGCAATGTCATCTTTGCACTAAGGTTGATGGCCGCCATTTTCAGCACATTTTGTAAGATACAGTACAAATGTTACTTTCCATTGTGTCAATGATGGTATTTGCAGCTAACTGTAACTAATGTAAATAAAAAACACACGGTAATGTGATTTTATTCCTATTTTCTCCTTAAGCTGTCTTTCCCGACTCGAGCATCCCTACCTCAAATCATTCAGTGGAGCATCATCTGTGTCCTGTTAAATTTTTGCACGCTCTTACAGAAAAGCCCTGTATACGCGGTCTCGGTTATAGATGAACTAAAATTATCTAAAGCTAGGTATACATGTGAGTTTTTCACTTTCACGGAGCTTCGGAAATTAACATGTGTCGTGTTAACAGCCCCGAGAGTCAACTCGCCGGCAGTGTCCGAGAGAGGGGCCAAGATCAGAGATCGTCGCACTCAGAGTTGAGCCCTCTCTTGTAGACGGCAACCCCCATCTCTAGAGAGCTGCTCGCCGTTGCTGTCAGCAAGGAAAACTACACTGAAGAGCCAGAGATTCTGATACACCTGCCTAAAGTGGTGAAAACTAAATAAACTGCAAAAAGGTGGGAATTTAAGGGGACCTGGATAAACTGAAAGAACCAGAGCTTGTAGAGAGTTTCAGAGAGGGCATAAAGGAACGATTGACATATGGGGGAATGAAGGCTACAGAGGATCAAGTAGGTAAAAAGACGAGGGCGAGTAGGATACCTTGGACAACAGAAGGGATATTGAATTTGATTGACGAAAGGAGAAAATATAAAAATGCAGTGAATGAAACAGACAAAAAGAAGAACAAACGTCTCAAAAATGAGGTCGACAGGAAGTGCAAAAGGGCTAAGCAAGGATGGTTAGAGGACAAATGTAAGGATGTAGAGGCATATATCACTAGGGGTAAGATAGATACTGCGTACAGGAGAATTAAACAGAGTTTTGGAGAAAAGAGAACCACTTGTATGAATACCAAGAGCCCACATGGTAAACCAGTTCTAAGCAAAGAAGGGAAAGCAGAAAGGTGAAAGGACTATATAGAGGGTTTATGCAAGGGTGACGTACTTGAGGGCAATATTATTGAAATAGAAGAGGACGTAGATGAAGCTGAAATGGGAGGTATGATATTGCGTGAAGAGTATGACAGAACACTGAAAGACCTAAGTCGAAAAAAGGCCCTGGGAGTAGAAAATATTCCATAAGAATTACTGATACCCTTGGGAGAGCCGTCCCTGACAAAACTCTTCCACCTGGTGAGCAAGATGTATGAGACACGCGAAATACCTTCAGAGTTCAAGAAGAATGTAATAATTCCAATCCCAAAGAAAGCAGGTGTTGACAGATGTGAAAATTACCGACCTATCAGTTTAGTAAGTCACAGCTGTAAAATACTAAAACGAATTATTTACAGACGAATGGAAAAACTGGTAGAAGCCGACCTCGGGGAAGATCAGCTTGGATTCCATAGAAATGGTGGAAGACATGAGGCAATGCTGACGCTACGACGTATCTTAGAAGATAGATTAAGGAAACGCAAACCTACGTTTATAGCATTTGTAGACCTAGAGAAAGCTTTTGATAATGTTGACTGGAATACTCTCTTTCAATTTGTAAAGGTAACAGGGGTGAAATACAAGGAGAGAAAGGCTATTTACAATTTGTACAGAAACCAGATGGCAGTCAGAAGAGTCGAGGGGCATAAAAGGGAAGCAACGGTTGGGAAGGGAGTGAGGCAGGGTTGTAGTCTATCTGTACATTGAGCATGCGGTAAAGAAAAAAAAAGAAATATTTCCAGGAGGAATTAAAATCCATGGAGAAGAAATAAAGACTTTGAGGTTTGCCGATGACATTGTAATTCTGTCAGAGGCAGCAAAGGACCTGGAAGAGCAGCTGAACGGAATGGACAGTGTCTTGAAAGGAGGATATAAGATGAACATCAACAAAAGCATTATGGAATGTAGCCGAATTAAATCAGGTGTTTCTGACTCTTGAAGTAGTAGATGAGTTTTGCTATTTGAGGAACAAAATTACTGATGATTGTCGAAGTGGGGAGGATATAAAATGTAGACTGACAATGGCAAGGAAAGCGTTTCAGAAAAAGAGAAATTTGTTAACTTCTACTGTAGATTTAAGCAGGAAGTCTGCTGAAAGTATTTGTATGGAGTGTAGCCGTGAATGGAAGTGAAACATGGACGATAAATAGTTTAGACAAGAAGAGAGTAGACGCTTTCGAAATGCGGTGCTACAGAATAATTCTGAAGATTAGATGGGTAGATGGCGTAACTACTGAGGAGGTACTGAATGGAATTGGGAAGAAGAGAAATTTGTGACATAAGTCGAATAGAAGAAGGAATCGGTTAATAAGACACGTTCTGAGTCACCAAGGGATCACCAATTTAGTACTCGAGAGCAATGTGGAGGGTAAAAATTGTAGAAGGGGACCACGAGATGAAAGAACTAAGCAGATTCAGAAGGATGTAGGTTGCAGTAGTTACTTGGAGATGAAGAAGCTTGTACAGGATGGAGCAGCATGGAGAGCTGCAACACACTGGTCTCTGGACTGTAGACCACAACAACAACAAGCAACTTGGATGCATGAGCTATAAAGTTGATTGTGCGGTAATTCTCGCACTTGTCAGCTCTTGCCGTCATCGGAATTGTGTGGATGATGCCTTTCTAAAAGTCAGATGGTATGTCGCAAGACACACATTCTGCACACCAACGTGAATAGTCGTTTTGTTGCCACTTCCCCCAATGATTTTTAGAGATTCTGATGCAATGTTGTGTATCCCTTCTGCTTTATTTGATGTTAGGTCCTCCAAAGCACTTTTAAAGTCTAATTTTAAGACTGGATCCCCTGTCTCTCCTACATCGACTTTTTCCTTCTTCTATCACATCAGAGAAATGTTCCCCCTCATAGAGATTAAAGGCTTTCAAAGTATTCTTTCCGCCAATCCGCTTTCTCCTCTACATTTGACAGTGGAATTCCCGTTTCAGTCTTAATGTTATCACCCTTGCTTTTAATGTCACCGGAGGTTGTTTTGACTTACATGTATGCTGAGCCTGTCCTTCCAACCATCATTTCTTTTTGGATGTCTTCACATATTTCCTGCAGATATTTCGTCTTAGCTTCCCTGCTCTCTATATTTAATAAATTCCTCATCGACTTGTATTTCTCTACTCCTGAGTTTCTCGGAACATTTTTGAACTTCCTCTTTTCATCTATCAGCTGAAGTATTTGTTTTGTTACCCATGGCTTCTTCGCAGTTACCTTCTTTTTACCTATGTCTTCCTTCCCAAATTCTGTGATGACCCTTTTTAGAGACGTCCATTCCTCTTCAACTGTACTGTCTACTGAGCTATTTCTTATTTCTGTATCTATAGCCTTAGAAAACTTCAACCTTATCTCGTCATTACTTAGTACTTCCGCAAACCATTTCTTTGCGTACTGATTCTTCCTGACTGATGTCCTAACTTCAGCCTGCTGTTTATCACTACTATATTATCTGAGTCAATGTCTGCTGCTGCGTACGCCTTAGAATCCAATATCTGAATCTCTGTCTGACCATGATTTAATCTAACTGAAATCTTCCAGTATCACCCGGTCTTTTCCAAGTATACCTCCTCCTCTTGTGATTCTTGAACAGAGTATTCGCTATTACTACTTGAAACTTGTTACAGAACTCACTTAGCCTTTCTTTCTCCACTCATTCCTTGTCCCAAGCCGCCGGCCGTGGTGGCCGAGCGGTTCTAGGCGCTACAGTCTGGAACCGCGCGACCGCTACGGTCGCAGGTTCGAATCCTGCCTCGGGCATGTCTGTGTGTGATGTCCTTAGGTTAGTTAGGTTTAAGTAGTTCTAAGTTCTAGGCGACTGATGAGCTCAGAAGTAAAGTCCTATAGTGCTCAGAGCCATTTGAATTATTTTGTCCCAAGCCCATATTCTCCTGTAACCTTTTATTCTTCTCCTTCCCTTACAACTGCATTCCAGTCTCCCATGACTATTGGATTTTCATATCCCTTTGCATACTGTATTACACTTTCAATATCCTTATACACTTTCTCTATCTCTTCATCTTCACCTTGCGACGTCGGCGCATATACCTTAACTATCGTAGTCGGTGTTGATTTGCTGTCGATTCTGATAAGAACAACCCCATCACTGAACTGTTCACAGTAACACATTCTCTGCCCTGCCTTTCTATTCATAACAAATCCTACGCCCGTTATACCATTTTTTGCTGCTGTTGATATTACTGTATACTCATCCGACCAGAAATCCATGTCTTCTTTTCACTTCATTTCACTGAGCGCAACTATATCTACTTGAGCCTCTGCATTTCCCTTTTCAAACTTTCTAGTTTCCCTATCACGTTCAATGTTCTGACGCCCCGACAAGTTGAACGTTATTCTTCTGTTGATTATTGAACCTTTTTTTCATGGTAAGCTCCTCATTGCGAGTCCCCTCCCGGAGATCCGAATGGGGGACTATTCCGGAATCTTTTGCCAGTGGAGAGATCATCATAACCCTTCTTCAATTACAGGTCACATGTCTTTAATGAAGTGGTTCCATTGCCTTCTGCATCCTCATGCCGTTGATCATTGCTGGTTCTTCCGCCTGTAAGGCCAGTTTCCCACCCCGAGGGCAAGAGAGTGCCCTGAACCTCTGTCCGCGCCTCCGCTCTTTATTTTTACAAGGCCATCGCCAGAATAAGAGGTCACTTCTTAAGCTGGAAGTCTTCGGCCCCCAATGCTGATTATTAATCAAAATTTGAGCAGCAGCGGGAATTGAACCGGGGACCGAAGACCATTTGTCCAACGAGGGACAAAATCTCGCTGAAAGCGATTTCTCACAGATGCTCTTATCCTTCTGTGCATAAACGGTTCGGGAGGACGGCGGTTCAATCCCGCGTCCCACCATCCTGATTTAGGTTTTCCGTGATTTCCCTAAATCACTCCAGGCAAATGCCTGGATGGTTCCTCTGAAAGGGCACGGCCGACTTCCTTCCCCATCCTTCCCTAGTCCGATGAGACCGATGAACACGCTGTCTGGTCTCCTTCCCCAAACCAACCAACCAACCATAAACGGTTCAGGCATCTTCTCTCGCAAGAGACTCAGATATTTACAGAAAGAACTCGCAAGTAACTATCACACAGTAAAGATCACAAAAAATTCGCTCCTAGTGTAAACAATTCTGTGAGTACTATGCTAAACTACCAAACTGTCTAAGGGTAAAAAAAAAAAACTCTCGCTTGTTCCCTAGCTCTAAAATTCTTCCAGTAAACCGAAGTCGACGTTTCACCTTCCCTCCTGCCGGCCTTACGTGCTCGTTCCGTTGCCACGTCTACAGGGTGTTACAAAAAGGTACGGCCAAACTTTCAGGAAACATTCCTCATAAACAAAGATAGAAAATATGTTATGTGGACACGTGTACGGGAACGCTTACTTTCCATGTTAGAGCTCATTTTATTACTTCTCTTCAATTCACATTAATCATGGAATGGAAACACGCAGCAACAGAACGTACCAGCGTGACTTCAAACACTTTGTTACAGGAAATGTTCAAAACCTCCTCCGTTGGTGGAGATACATGCATCCACCCTCTGTCGCATGGAATCCCTGATGCGCTGATGCAGCCCTGGAGAATGGCGTATTGTATCACAACCGTCCACAATACGAGCACAAAGAGTCTCTACATTTGGTACCGGGGTTGCGTAGACAAGAGCTTTCAAATGCCCCCATAAATGAAAGTCAAGAGGGTTTAGGTTAGGAGAGCGTGGAGGCCATGGAATTGGTCCGCCTGTACCAATCCATCGGTCACCAAATCTGTTGTTGAGAAGCGAATGAACACTTCGACTGAAATGTGCAGCAGCCCCATCGTGCATGAACCACATGTTGTGTCGTACTTGTCAAGGCACATGTTCTAGCTGCACAGGTAGAGTATCCCGTATGAAATCATGATAACGTGCTCCATTGAGCGTAGTTGGAAGAACTAAAATGAGCTCTAACATGGAAATTAAGCGTTTCCTGACACATGTCCACCCAACATCTTTTCTTTATTTGTGTTTGAGGAATGTTTCCTGAAAGTTTGGCCGTACCTTTTTGTAACACCCTGTGTATCCACGTCCACGTCTACAGACGTACTCCGGAAGCCACCGGAAAGTGCGTGCTGGAGCATAACACTATTGGTCACTTATTTCCTGTTCCACTCGCATACAGAGCGAGGGGAAAATGACTACCCTTACGTCTCCGTACCAGCCCTAATCTCTATAATCTAATCTTTCTGATTTTTACCCGAAATCTAAGTTGGTGGCAGTAGACACGTTCTGCAATCAGCCTCAAACGCCGGGTCTCTACATTTCCACAACAGTGCTCTTCGGAAAGAACGTCGCCTCCTCTCCAGTGATCCCCATTTGAGCTCCCGAAGCATCTCCGTAATACTCGCTTGTTGATCGAACCTACCGGTAACACATCAAGGAGCCAGCCTCTGAATTGCTTCGATGTCTTAAAATTGATACACCACGAAGATGACGTGCTACAGACGCGAAATTTAACCGACAGGAAGAAGATGCTGTGATATGCAAGTGATTAGCTTTACAAAGCATTCACACAAGGTTGGCGCCGGTGGCGACACCTGAAACGTGCTGACAGCAGGAAAGTTTCCATCCGATTTCTCATACACAAACAGCTGTTGACCGGCGCTGCCTGGTGAAACGTTGTTGTGATGCCTCGTATATGGAGGAGAAAAGCGTACCATCAAGTTTCCGGCTTTGATAAAGGCCGATTGCAGCCTATCGCGATTGCGGTTTATCGTATCGCGACATTGCTGCTCGCGTTGGTCGAGATCCAATGACTGTTAGCAGAATATGGAATCGGTGGCTTCAGGAGGGTAATGCGGAACGTCGTGCTTGATCCCAACGGCTTCGTATAACTAGCAGTCGAGATGACACGCTACTTATCCGCATGGCTGTAACGGATCGTGCAGCCAAGTATCAATCCCTGAGTCAACAGATGGGGACATTTGCGAGACAACAACCATCTGCACGAACAGTTTGACGACGTTTTCAGCAGCACGGACTATCAGCTCGGAGACCGTGGCTGCGGTTACCCTTGACGTTGCATCACAGACAGGAGCGCCTGCGACGGTGTACTCAACGGCGAACCTGGGTGCACGAATGGCAAAACGTCATTTTTTCGGATGAATGCAGGTTCTGTTTACAGACTCATGTTGGCCACATCCGTGTTTGGCGACATCGCGATGAACGCACATCGTCAACGCCATACTGGCGTATCATCCGGCGTGATGGTAATGGGTGCCATTGGTTACACGTCTCGGTCACCTCTTGTTCACATTGACGGCACTTGGAACAGTTGACGTTACATTTCAGATGTGTTACGACCCGTGGCTCTACCCTTAATTCGATCCCTGCGAAACCCTACATTTCAGCAGGATAATGCACGACCGCATGTTGGAGGTCCTGTACGGGCCTTTCTGGATACAGAAAATGTTCGACTGCTGCCCTGGCCAGCACATTCTCCAGATCTCTCACCAATTGAAAACGTCTGCTCAATGGTGGCCGAGCAACTGGCTCGTCACAATACGCCAGTCACTACTCTTGATCAACTGTGGTATTGTGTTGAAGCCGCATGGGCAGCTGTACCTGTACACGCTATCCAAGGTCTGTTTGACTCAATGCTCAGGCGTTTCAAGGCCGTTATTACGGCCAGAGATGGTGATTCTGGGTACTGATTTCACAGGATTTATGCACCCAAATTGCGTTTAAATGTAATCACATGTCAATTCTAGTATAATATATTTGTCCAATGAATACCCGTTTATCATCTGCATTTCTTCTTGGTGTAGCAACTTTAATGGCTGTGTAAAGCGGTATACTACTAATGCTGTAGTCGTACATTATACGCTTGTTTTTCTTACTCAGCTGTATTAAATTACACTCTTCTATATTTAAACCTAGCTGGCATTCATCACACCAACGAGAAACTTCATCTAAGTCATCCTGTATCGTCCTGCAGTTGATCAACGACGACGCCTTCCAGTACACCACAGTATCATCAGCAGACAGCCACAGACTGCAGCCCGCCCTGCCCACCAGATCATTTATGTATATGGAAAGTAAGAGCGGTCCTCTCACTTTTGCCTGGGCATTCCTTGCCTCTGACGAACACTCGCCGTCGAGGACAACGTACTGGTATCTGTTGCAGTCATAGAGCCACTGACATACTTGCGAACCTATTCCGTATGTTTGTACCATGGTTAATGTGGTGTCACCACCAGACACCACACTTGCTAGGTTGTAGCCTTTAAATCGGTCGCAGACCCGCGTGTCGCCACTATCAATGATTGTAGACCGTGCGCCGCCACACGGTAGGTCTAGAGAGACTCCCTAGCACTCGCCCCAGTTGGACAGCCGACTTTGCTAGCGATGGTTCACTGTCTACATACACTCTCATTTGCCGAGACGACAGTTTAGCATAGCCTTCAGCTACGTCATTTGCTACGACCTAGCAAGGCGCCGTATTCAGTTACTATTCTGAACAGATAATATTGTGAATCATGTACCGTCAAGAGCGACGTTCATCATTAATGGATTAAAGTTAAGTATCAGACTAATTACGTCCGCTTTCTGAATTCTAATTCCTTGTCATGTTCCAGACCTCACGTCAGTATAGTTCTTCCCTCCTCAGGCCAGCCTGCATGAGATAAAACGCGTGCAAATCGGCCTCCTCTAGTAACTACAGTTAACAAACCTGCTTCCACCGTTACGCTTAGATATTTAATCGACGTGACCGTCTTAAGCAACATTCCCTTAACACTGAGTTCGACCGTCGGAGCCTAGGCGTCAATGGATCTGAAATACGGCGCTGGGTCGACTACCGAGTGGCAACAAACCTGTCTCCGCACTGACTGTAACAACAACAAAGTGATTTCTAGCGCCGGCCGAAGTAAGCCTGGAATCTAGTGAGTTGCCTACCAGACAAGAGCGAGAGCGCTGGTTCTGCACGAGCCGCTTGCCACCGAGGGCGGCCCGTGAGGTCGGCGTCCGCTTGGCCCGGAAGGTGAGGCGGAGCACGTGTGGAGTGCGAGCGGCGGCGCGTGTGTGTGGCCAGCACACCGCTCCACCCACACCGGAGCACGCCGCTCCACCCACACCGGAGCACGCCGCTCCACCCACACCGGAGCACGCCGCCCCACCCACACCGGAGCACGCCGCTCCACCCACACCGGAGCACGCCGCTCCACCCACACCGGAGCACGCCGCTCCACCCACACCGGAGCACGCCGCTCCACCCACACCGGAGCACGCCGCTCCACCCACACCGGAGCACGCCGCCCCACCCACACCGGAGCACACCGCTCCACCCACACCCGAGCACGCCGCTCCACCCACACCGGAGCACGCCGCTCCACCCACACCGGAGCACGCCGCTCCACCCACACCGGAGCACGCCGCCCCACCCACACTGGAGCACACCGCTCCACCCACACCGGAGCACGCCGCTCCACCCACACCGGAGCACGCCGCTCCACCCACACCGGAGCACGCCGCCCCACCCACACCGGCGCACGCCGCTCCACCCACACCGGAGCACGCCGCTCCACCCACACCGGAGCACACCGATCCACCCACACCGGAGCACGCCTGGGCACCCTGGCCTCGAGCCGCCTTCCCGCGCTTTTCGAGCGCGCGCTCCACTGGAGCTCACGGTCAGGTCGCAGCAGCCTCTTGCAGACCGACCGCTCCACCGGTACCACACTGTACCGTTGCTATCCGGGTACCAGCACTATCGTCAGCTTTGCCAAAAATTACGTGTTGTCCGTGGTGATCAAGTGTGATTATGGAACGTAGAGATTCCGAAATCAGGTACTCGATTGCCAGGTGTACCCAGGAGCATCCGTAAATTACAGTTTAGTAATGATAAAGCGAAAGTTGAAGTTCGAGGGGACGTGAATGTCATGGAGACGGAAAAGTGGAATTATTTTCATTTAATAAAATTCTGTGTCTGTTCTTCATTTTAAAAATACAGGGTGTTACAATAAGGTACGGCCAAACTTTCAGGAAACATTCCTCACACACAAATAAAGAAAGGATGTTATGTGGACATGTGTCCGGAAACGCTTAATTTCCATGTTAGAGCTCATTTTCGTTTCGTCAGTATGTACAGTACTTCCTCGATTCACCGCCAGTTGGCCCAATTGAAGGTAGGTAATGTTGACTTCCGTGCTTGTGTTGACAAGCGACTCATTGCTCTACAGTACTAGCATCAAGCACATCAGTACATAGCATCAACAGGTCAATGTTCATCACGAACGTGGTTTTGCAGTCAGTGCAATGTTTACAAATGCGGAGTTGGCAGATGCCCATTTGATCTATGGATTGGCACGAGGCAATAGCCGTGGCGCGGTACGTTTGTATAGAGACAGATTTCCAGAACAAAGGTGTCCCGACAGTAAGACGTTCGAAGCAATTGATCGGCGTATTAGGGAGCACGGAACATTCCAGCCTATGACTCGCGACTGGGGAAGACCTAGAACGACGAGGACACCTACAACGGACGAGCCAATTATTCGTGTAGTTGGCGATAACCCTAATGTCAGCGTTAGAGAAATTGCTGCTGTACAAGGTAACGTTGACCACGTCACTGTATGGAGAGTGCTACGGGACAACCTGTTGTTTCCCTACTATGTACAGCGTGTGCAGGCACTATCAGCAGGAGATTGGCCTCCACGGGTACACTTCTGCGAATGGTTCATCCAACAATGTGTCAATCCTCATTTCAGTGCAAATGTTCTCTTTACGGATGAGGCTTCATTCCAACGTGATGAAATTGTAAATTTTCACACTCAACATGTGTGGGATAACGAGAATCCGCACGCAGCTGTGCAATCACGTCATCAACACAGATTTTCTGTGAACTTTTGGGCAGGCATTGTTGGTGATGTCTTGATTGCGCCCCATTTTCTTCCACCTACGCTCATTGGAGCACGTTATCATGGTTTCATACGGGATACTCTACCTGTGCTGCTAGAACATGTACCTTTACAAGTATGACACAACATGTGGTTCATGCACGTTGGAGCTCCTGCACATTTCAGTCGAAATGCTCGTACACTTAACAACAGATTCGGTGACCGATGGATTGGTAGACGCGGACCAATTCCATGGCCTCCATGCTCTCCTGACCTCAACCCTCTTGACTTTCATTTATGGGGGCATTTGAAAGCTCTTGTCTACACAGCCCCAGTACCAAATGTAGAGTCTCTTCGTGCTCGTATTGTGGACAGCTGTGATACAATACGCCATTCTCCAGGACTGCATCAGCGCATCAGGGATTCCATGCGACGGAGAGTGGATGCACTTATCCTCGCTAACGGAGGACATTTTGAACATTTCCTGAAACAAAGTGTTTGAAGTCACACTGGTACGTTCTGTTACTGTGTGTTTCCATTCAGTGATTAATGTGATTTGAAGAGAAGTAATAAAATGAGTTCTAACATGGAAAGTAAGCGTTTCCGGACACATGTCCACATAACATATTTTCTTTCTTTTGGGTGTGAGGAATGTTTCCTGAAAGTTTGGCCGTACCTTTTTGTAACAGCGTGTATATTCTTTAAGAATAGCACCTCATCATTTTCATGTTTAAATGCCTTTCTGAAGCAGATGTGGCACCTGAATGCCTACTGTCAAATACAAAAAGTTGCCTGCAATGTTTCGTTACATGTGCCCCCCCAAACTGTTACGATAGAACTGTTATGATAGAAATAAGGCCAATAGATAGAGATCTTTCCGATTGTAAACTCCTGGAAAATGTTTGCATGGCAAAACACAGAATGTCCATGAAAGCTTCAATAGTTGCATGTGGAAAGGCTTGCCAAAAACTTAAAATAATTTTAAAACTAGGGAAGCCACAGCCAAAGGACAGGATGACAATTATTGAACTACATGAAATAAAATCTGAACGGTTTGCCTTAGTACTTCCAGACTGCACCGTAGACTGCGGGGCATAATCGGAATTTGTATGGTTTGGTTGAGCGACGTAGCGCACTTTCCTTTGGATGGGTTCGTAAATAAGCAAAAACGGCACATTTGGGATACCGAGTATCCGCATTTCACGATTGAGAAGTCTCTTCATCCGCACTGGGTGACCGTGTGGTGTGCAGTGTCCAGTCACGGAATAAACCGAACAGTACCTGAAGGTTTTGGAAGATGATTTCATCCCCATTATCCAAAGTAACTCTCATTTCGGCAAGATTTCGTTCATGCAAGACGGAGCTCGAAGAGTGTTTGATGTCCTGGAGGAGCACTTTGCGACTGCTGTTTGGCTCTGGGGTACCCAGAAGCCACAGGCCTGGGCCTCGATTGGTAGCAAATTCTCCGGACCTGAACACATGCGACTCCTTTTTGTGGCGCTGTATTAAAGTGAATGTGTACAGTAACCATCTATGAGCTGAAAACAGCCATTCAGGTGGTTGTCGATAGCATCGATGTTCCGACACTGCAGTGGGTCATGCAGCATTTCACTATTCCTCTGCACCACATCATCGCCAATAATGGCAGGCATATCAAACGTAAGTACGAATATGTGTAGTGATGTTTACGTGTTGAATAAAGGCTGCACACATCGTAGGTTGTAACTAATTTACGTTTCTTTTCATATAGGTCAATAACTGTCAGCCTGTAGTTACACATACTTGATTGACCAATTCATACAGTGTAGCAGGTGTTGAAACTATTGTAAGTAGGCTGTTTAGGTTTTCTTATTGGTAACGCCACATAGCGCTCTGTATGAAAAATCACTGGCTGTGCTGTGCGCAGTCTGTGGCTAGTTTGCATTGTTGTCTGCCATTGTAGTGTCGGGCAGCGGCAGCTGAATGCTAACAGAGCGTAGCGTTGCGCAGTTGGAGGTGAGCCGCCAGCAGTGGTGGACGTGGGGAGAGAGATGGCGGAGTTTTGAAATTTGTAAGAATTGGTGTCACGAACTGATATATATATATATATATATATATATATATATATATATATATATATATATATATATTATGACTATTAAGGTAAATACATTGTTTGTTCTGTATTAAAATCTTTCATTTTCTAACTATGCCTATCAGTAGTTATTGCCTTCAGTAGTTTGAATCTTTTATTTAGCTGGCAGTAGTGGCGCTCGCTGTATTGCAGTAGCTTGATTAACGAAGATTTTTGTGAGGTAAGTGATTTGTGAAACGTATAGGTTAATGTTAGTCAGGGCCATTCTTTCGTAGGGATTTTTGTAATTCAGATTGCGTTGCGCTAAAAATATTGTGTGTCAGCTTAAGCACAGTCTTGTAAAATTTTTCTAAAGGGACGTTTCACTATTAAAATATAAAACTGAAAGAATAGTCCAATAGTACACTGTAGCTGTATTTATTTAAATCGCTTGGAAACACACACAACTTTGAAGTTGAATCTACTGGTGTATATCTGTGCAGAAAATTTGCTAAGTTAACACTTTGATAACGGGGAAATGAAATTATCTGAGGTGTCTTAAGGTACTGAATGAATAGGATTAAACAAGGAGGAAAATATCACGCATCTACTTAAAAAACTAGGTGCGTATCACATACGCTCCACAAAGAACAGGCCTATACGTATTCAATAAATAAGATTTGTAATTCCACACCAAAAGAAGGTTATTTACGCATGCTATGTCATACACGTAGTATAGAGAGTTACTGCAGACTGTGATAGTTGGCCTGGCAAGGCAAAGTTCTCAGCGTTCCTTCAATAGATCAATGGTGAATATCCAGTCTATACTAAAATCACGAGCTGTCAACACCCTACCGATTAAAATATGTTCCTGTGGGCTTATGTTAAGAGACAGACGTTGTCTCTTGGAAATATTATCTAGGAAAATATTGGGTCCGGAAGCCGACAAGCTTATGTGTGATTGTCACTAATATTTTCCTGGATAACATGTACGAGAGGCATCGTCTGTTGCTTGGCATAGGCCCACAGGAACATATTTTCATCGGTAAAGTAAAGACAGTTCGTGATTTTAACACAGGCTAGACATTCATCATTGATGATGGTGTTTATCAATTGAAGGAAGGCTGAGAACTTTGCCTAGCCAGACCAGCTGCAGTTCTGCGCCAAACTCAAAAACTGTTTTTGTTGGCACGTCAGCTTCTCAGATTGGTGTGATGGACGCCTTAATATGTTTTAATCATGGAGTAACAAGCAGATTAAAAGCTATGAGCAGATTAGGCACCAAAACCGGTGAAGAGATGAAAACTAGGCAGCTACGAGTCGACAGGTGAAGTTGTAACACCATAACTCTAGTGCTTTACTAATTTATTTTGCTTTTGTTTCATTTAATATTACATCGTTAAGCTACCATAAATGCGTTTGATTGAATAGATAACACAAAATTGTATACTCCTTTCTTTGTGCAAACTTTGTTGTCATGGTTTGGTTCTATGCAAAGTAGTGTATCTGTCATTGAAATTCTTTGTCCCATTTGGAGGGCACAAAACTTACTGTATATAATTATAATTTTATGTGAATAATTTTTGGTAGAAATGTCAATATGTGCAAATGTTCTGTTTTATTTATTGTATTTGTTTGCTGTTATGTAACCTGCTGATCCTCACTTAGGGTTCTTAATTAGTTTGTATGTAAAAGGTGTTGTGGTTCCCCTCGGGAATGGAACTGTGTGGCGCGCGCAAATTGTGGTTGGCCTAGGTAGAAAAGGTGGAACAAGAGCCAGTCGGGGACGAGCTACGAGTCGGGGACGAGCTACCTAACTGTGCACTGCCGCGTAAATGTTACATATTGTGCTGGTCCCGAGAGAGGCTTTTTCTGCTACTTTCCAGTGCCTCGGATGAATGGATAAATAGCTGGAACTGTTCTGAAATTTGTGTGTGTCATCGCCACCAAGAAATAACAGAGTCCAGCAATTCTACCTCCAATTTCAACTACCAACATGCAATCACCACCACATTCCGCAATAACTGTAATGGAGCACTATAGTAATGTACAGTGAAGGATCAGCTTTAATGGATGTGTTGGTGGGCTCAAATATAAGGTAATTTATAACTGAATTTATGTACCTATCTTCATTTTTCGCCTTATCATAACACCTCTCAGGTTCCTCTCCGTTTGAACTAAAGTGATTTCCGAGTGTCCCTACTGAAAGAACATTAAAGACCATTGTTTTTGCTAATTAATGCCTCTTGAACATAGTAAAAAGAAAGTTAAAGACTGAGTTAAAATTAATGATGCTTGCTGAAAATAATTTTCCTAGTAAAACTGCTTATTAATGTGTTGTTGCCAACTTCAAATTAAGAGTTCTTAAGACTGAGGCTTATAAAGTTTTGCTTAGTAAATGATCACATTACTGCTTGTTGTAAATCGCAGAAGGTGAGTCAGTATCTTACATACACTCCTGGAAATTGAAATAAGAACACCGTGAATTCATTGTCCCAGGAAGGGGAAACTTTATTGACACATTCCTGGGATCAGATACATCACATGATCACACTGACAGAACCACAGGTACATAGAGTGTATTAAAATTTGGAATTATTAAATTTCGAAATACTAGTGTAAACTACAGGCCATTACGTCCTGGTCCCCTTTAAAAGATTAATCAGAAAGAAACAGTTCGCGGAGAAGTGGGATATGTAAGCACCAAGGAATGAAGACATACGGTTGAAGTTCCGTGAGGCTATAGTTACTGCCACAGTGGATAGTTCAGTGCGCAGTTCAGTTGAAGAGGAAAAGGACATCTTTATGAAGGGTAATCGCAGAAGCTGGAGTGAAAACATAGGTGCAAGGAAGATAACTACGAAGAAACCATGGATAACTGAATGGGTAGTAAAGAATATGTATTGAGAGTATATCGAGGGAACACGAAATAAATAAGAAGTAACAGAAATGAGAACAGCGAGAAATTTAAGAACAGAATTAGGGATTACGAAGAAGGCTAAGTAAAGGAATTCTGCTACTGAACACTGTTGAAAGTTAATTGGACTCAGATATAAGGAATGAGAAGGTTCTCTGCAGAATCGGCAAGGAAAGGAATACATGGAAAACACTGACAAGAAGAAGGGACAGGATCATAGAACATCTGTCAAGACAGCAGTGAATAACTTCCATTGTTCTAGAGGGAATTGTGGAGGGTAAAAACTATAGAGCAATTCAGAGATTGGAATATGTCCAGAAAATAACTGGGGAAGGAGGTTGCAAGTGCTACTCTGAGATGTAAAGGTTGGCACAGCAGAGAAATTCGGGGCCTGCCAGAAGACTGATCACTAAAAAAAATGTAGTTAATGAGTATACCTAAGTGCTAGTGCTACGTTGCCTGACAGTGAAACACCTGAGAGAGACGAAGAAAATGAAAGGAAAGTTGACAACTTGAGAGGGCCATCATCGTTTAGCAACTACTGTTTCCCGAGTGCGTTGTACAAGTGCTCGCCATCTCCTTCAGTGTTCATACATCTTCTGTTGCAGGACAATTTCCCATTTGTGTCCTTTCTCCTCCACATCTGATCTTACAATCTCTATCCATTGTTTTCTTGGTCTTCCCCGTGGTCTTCTTCCTACGAGGTTCACGTTGAAATACCT
Source organism: Schistocerca gregaria (assembly GCF_023897955.1). Classification (NCBI taxonomy): domain Eukaryota; kingdom Metazoa; phylum Arthropoda; class Insecta; order Orthoptera; family Acrididae; genus Schistocerca; species Schistocerca gregaria. The sequence continues at coordinate 500,542,363 of NC_064926.1, read as the reverse complement.
TTTCGCCGGTCTTTCGTTGTTCGTTCTTTTTGTGTGGCTATACTACTGAAGCCTGCATTCGTTTATGACACTGGTAACAAGAACCTCAATCTGTTCACCTCATTCCTGATTTTGTCCTTTATAATAGTTTGGTTCATAGTTCTAATGAATTTCAGTTCTATTGCATGAATTCTGCTGGGTTCCTTGTTTAGTAGAGTACATGTTTCTAAACATTATGTAATGATTGGTACGAAATAGGTCTGGTACATGGTCGCTTCTACTTTTAGTGGCATTTTATCGTTCCAGAGAATATTTCTGATTTGACTAGAAACTGGATGCTTTCTGTGACCTGCTGAGTATTTCCTGCTTAAAGGTGTTACCTTTCGTGATCATGCTTCCTATGTGCTTTATATGGGAAACAGATTCTACTTTGAATCCTTCTAAAAATATATTTGAGATAGTTCCTTGCCTGTTGATGGTCATTTCACTTTTAGTGTGAAATTTTGGAATGTGTTGTTCCAATCATTTAGTTTCCTCTATGCTTCAGGTTCCGTCTCTCTCCACACTATCAAATCATGAGCAAAAACCACGGCATTTGGTTCGCTATCTATTTTCTTGATAGATTTTACGATCTTGTTCATTACTATTACAAACAGGAGTGGTTATAAGGCACTTCCTTACTGGACACCTCTTTGTTTGAGAGGATGTACGGCGTTACGGCAGTGATTACAAAACTGAGTCACATTTACAAAGAATTTGGCAGCATGAGCATGCTTATCAGTACAACGTGGCAGCCCCTCTGGCTTAGATACACGCGCTGATCCAGATGGGAAGTGTGTCATAAACTCTTTGTACCCTTATTTTGCAAGTAAAACTGCCTTTTCTGCTGCTAGTTACTTTATTTATCCAATACGCATTTCGCCTTCTGTTCTAAGGCATCATCAGTGGGATCTATAACGAAACAGTTTTGTTAGTTTTAGATACAACTACTTCGTCGTACGAAAGAACAATAGTCCACCACAAAAAAGAGTGAGAAACATGAACAGTGTGTGGAAGGTGAGAACACAGAGATGTGATTATATGTCAGTGAAAAAAAGTGGTAGTGCGACCTCCATACCAGATGTGAGGAAACGCAGATCAGCAAATCATCCCACTGATGATGCCTTAGAACAGGAGAAAGCGGAACGCGTATGGGATAAATAAAGTAACTAGCAGCAGGAAAAGGCAGTTTTATTTACAAAACTGGTATTTATATGCTTGCTGCGGAAGATGGCCACACAAACAAACTTGTTCTTTGTACCCTCTTCTGACGCAAGATGTCCCACAGTTGCTGTAACTGGTTGTTGATAACCTGGATGCTGGCGCTAGGCCAGATTTAACATCCGACCTGGTTCCATACGTGTTCTAGTACAGACAGATCAGGATATCTTGCTCCCCATGGGAGTACCTCAACATCACGAAGACTATTCATAGAAACACGCGCCATGTCGGCACGAGCATTTTTCTGTTGAGAAATGGGAAAAACGGCGCTACATTACAGTCGCGTGAGACGTAACACATGAAGATGCACGATGTCCGTGATGTACGGTACTGCCCTCAGAGTGCCCACCAACCACGGACGTCCGTGGCCCGAAGTCATCCCCAGAGGCTCCCCACGCTGTGACTCACGGAGTAATATCGCAGTGCCTCTCCAAAACAGTGGAAGAACGATGCCACTCCTCAGGCTGTCGCCATCCTCGCCGACGGCTGTCATCCGAGGTGGTGAAGAAGAGCGATTCATCGCTGAACACAATGCGACGCTATTCGGCAGCAGTCCGTGCTTTCCTATCACGGCACCACCCGAAACACAGCAATTTGTGTTGTGGTGTTAGTGGCAGCCCCCGCGGCAACTCCCAGTTTCAGTTGTTGCTAGTCTGCAGTTAGTGTGACTGGGTGACACAGAATACTTCACTGAGTCCATTAGTTCTTCTGGGATGGCAGCCGCATTTGAGGAGAAGTTATAATGTACTTGGTGCGCAGTTGGGTGATACTCTCTTGTGATGGCAGGAACTTTGACGACGAGTATGGTTGCACTGAGATTCCCACGTAGTCCAACATCGTGCCACTACGACATCTGAATGGCTTTCAAATCTGAATGTTACAAGATCTGACCTGCAGGGCAAATGGAGTCCCACGATGAGACCACTTCAATCTCTGTCAGATACCGGAAACGTTGCCTCACATTGGTAGGCGGTAACTCTGTGTCCTTCACAGGAGTCATTCAACATCTGATGCTGTTCACACCTGTTATGTAGCCCACCAGGTCTGGTAACCACACTAAACACCAACAACACTAATGCATCCTCGTGCTCGTTCTAGCTGTCTCAGAGAGCAGCACTTCTAATTATTTACGTACTCACCAATAGTTTGCATGTGTACGACGTTACATGTTACAAAGTCTCTTGGCTGTTCCACATTTTTTATCAGGTAGTGTATTTATTTACGTATTCGAATAACCCACTTGGAAAGTGCGGTGGATGTGTTGTGGCTATGGTCCTTTGTTTTCAATTTACTTTGGTCCCAGTCTTCCTTCATTATTTGAGAGAGTCGCTTCTTTTCTTCCCGGGTCCACTTCCGTTCATTTCCTGAACTTTTTCTTTCCTGAAATCCTGCCTTTTGTGTTGCTTCTCTAAAAGGTGATCTGTTATCTATATGTCCGTTCTAAATCCAGTGTTTTTCGTATCTTTGTCGCTTTCACTGAACTATGTCGGTTTGGATTTGTAGTTCTTCAGTATTCTGCAGATCTGCTTGGTTACTCTGAGACACTGAAAGAAAATGCTACGTCTGCCTAATATCGTGTAGGATCCCCGCGAGCACGTAGAAGTGCCGCAACAAGACGGATCATGGAGTCGACTAATGTCGGAAGTATTGCTGGAGAGAAATGACACATACGAGGGGGAGCACGTTGCAAGACATCCCAGATATGCTCAATAACGTTCTTGTCGGGGGAGTTTGGTGGCCAGCGGAAGTGTCTACACTCAGAAGAGTGTTCCTGGAGCCACTCCGTAGCAATTCTGGACGTATGGGGTGTCGCATTCTAAAGCACACACGATACACTCGTGAGACAGTCGTAAGGTCAAATGCCCACTTCATCGCTACCTCGGAGATACTGTGTCCCAGGGCTCGTGCGCCAACTATAGCACTACGTTTAAACTTACATCTTGGCTATTGTGACTTGCAGTAACCGATGTAACAACTGAGCCAGACAACTATTGTCTTATATAGGTATTGCCGACCACAGTGCCGTATCCTGCCTGTTTACATATCTCTGTGTTTGAATACGCATGCCTATAAAAGTTTCTTTGGTGCTTCAGTGTATTACTCATTTGGTATAACTGTCTATAAAACTGCAGTCTTCTTTACCTCATTACTTATGTTAGCTTTTCCATTTTCAAACAGAACTCATCGTTTGACTTAAATTTATATTCAGCAATACTGTTACTTTTAGTTCCCAATGTTTTCCTGCCAGTTCTTCTTTCAGCGTTTTCCAATTATACAAGATCCTCAAATCATGTAAGTTTAAGTGTTTCTGGTTCCTGCAGTGTTTCGGAACTTTGCATTGTTTGATAGTTTCTTAGTCTTGTGTTCAAGGAAAAAGGTTTTTTGCTATGTGTGCTTTTTTATATGGAACCTCCTTTCCATTTTATGTACTCAGCTTTCTAGTCCTGTCTTTTCTTTGGTATTACTCGTTATCTGTTCTCCTAGACATTCAAAGTAATTTGTATTAGATACTGTGTTCTTATGAGTTTTAGTATTCTAGGGAACATTTCTGATATCTGCTCAGAACCGGTTTTTTAGTAGCAGATAATATTTTCGGTCACGTTTTGGATACTTGTTTCTGATGGTCTGCGATTTGTTTTTTGGCAGTATCCAGTGAGTCAGTAATCAACACCATGTCGTCTGAGAAAGCTAGACAATCCATGATGATTTTATTTCTTCGTAGTTCTACACCCTGATTATTGATGGATTTCCTGCATTCACTCCCTTCTGTAACGCACAGTTGAATAGTAGAAGTGACAAACCTTCTCCTTGTCTTGCACGCGACTTCATTGCAAAAGGTTTTGACAAGTCGCCGTTAACTTTACTTTCGGTACAGTATTCGTTAAAGTTCCTCTAATTATTTCTGTTTCTTTATCGAGTCGAATCCTTTTATAATGTTGGTTAGTGCATTTCAATCAAGTTAATAAAAGGCATTTTTAAAAACTACAACAGTTGCCACATATTTCAAGTTTCTGATATTTATTTCGGTTTCGTTCTTTAGATTTAATATTTGCTCTGCGCAAGACCAGTGAAGTGAAATTTGACCTCTAATGTTCTCGGTATATGTAAGCAATTTGTAAAATACGGTCAGTGGCGTTTCAGGATTGTTAACTAATGATTGTGTCTACAGAGAATGAAATGCGTTAGCAAGCGAGGAGACGGAAGTGATACCACCACAGAAAACATAGCACGTCGTCAAGAAAAGATAAATTTATTGAAGCAAACAGCTATTTTGAATTTCCTTTAACCTTTGGAATTTGGCAACTCAGATGAATGCAGGAAGCTTCTGCTTTTGCTGACGCCTTAGTACCGCAGTTTTCCCAGGGTCGGCGTGGTTACAATCGCATTTAGCAAGGTTAATTTGAAGGGGTAGCCGGATGCCCTTCCTGCCGCCACCTCGTACCCCTCCCCCCCCCCCCCCCCCCCCGGACGGAATCAGCATACCCCAACTGTCTGCGTCTAGTGTAGATCATGAAATAGTGCGAACGTGTTACAAACGTCTGTGAGGCTGTAACTGAGGCGGGACGTGGGGACCAGCCCGGTATTCACCTAGAAGGACGTGGAAAACCGTCTAAAAACCACATCCAGGTTGGCCAGCACACCGGCCCTCGTCGTTAATCCGCCAGGCTGATTCGATCCGGGGCTGGCGCGCCTAACCGACTCCACGAAGCAGTGCATTGGCGCTCCCGTCTAGCCTAGCGGGTAGATGAAGGCAAGAAGATCAGCAATAAATAATTTGTATTTAAAATTTCAACTATTTTCAGCTGAGGTTTGAAATGGTGACATTGTGGGGAGCATCTGTCTCAAAATATATTCAACAGGGCACACTACAAATTCGGGAACTACTATAGAAGACAAAAAAACATTTCACTCAACACCGCCTCCCCTCTTAAAAAATACATCAAGCAGCAGTAAACATATCTGTCAGCACAGCAAATCACAAGATCCAATTATCAATATAAAATAACATGGAATATAGCCTTTAAGCAAAGGAGAGAAATATTATTTGACATCTCATAAACAGGCAGCGGTTGCCTCTTTAAAATAGCCAAATATGGTATTAAGTAGAATGCAAATCTCGTCCAGGAGAGAATATACTAACGTACGTTGTGATAACTCAGGTTACTACTATAAGAGGATGGTGTTGTTATTTCTGTTGTTACTGTTGTGGTTTTAGTCCAAACACTGGTTTGATTAAGCTCTCCATGCTACTCTATCTTGTGCAAGCCTCTTCACTTTCGAGTAACTACTGCAACCTGCATCCTTCTGAATCTGCTTACTGTATTCATCTCTTGGTCTCCCTCTGCGAGTTTTGCCCTCCACGCTTCCCTCCAGTACTAAATTGGTCATTCCTTGATGCCTCAGAATGTTCCCCACCTGCCGATCCCTTCTTCTATTCAGGTTGTACCACAAATTTCTCTTCTTCCCAATTCTACTCAGTACTTACTTGATAATTACGTGATTTTTCAGTCTAATCTTAAGTAGCACCATATTTCAAAAGGTTTATCGTCCGTGTTTCACTTCCATACACGGCTACAAGCCATACAATTACTTTGAGAAAGGATTTCCTGACACTTAAGTCTATGCTCGATGTTAACAATTTTTTTCTTCAGAAGCGTTTTTCTTGCCGTTGACAGTATACATTTTATATCCTCCCTACTTCGAACGTCATCAGTTATTTTGCTGCTCAAATAGCAAAACTCATCTACTACTTTAAGTGTCTCATTTCCCAATCTAATTCTCTCAGCATCATCTGATTGAATTCGACTACATGTATAAGTACTACACGTATAAGTAAAATTTGTATAACCACGCCCCACCTGAAACAGCAGGTACTAAAACAGAGCTTACAATTATTTTTAGTATCAAACAAACAAAAAAAGAAGAGCATAAATATTATTCATAAATTATCAGTAGTGCTCAAAGTTGATTTACAGTAATAAGTGTGGTATAAACAATTTTAGCAATGGAAGTTAGCCAAATTCGAACAGGTAAACCCAAGTAAAAAGCAAGACAACACACATAGTGTAGAGAACCGTACGGTACTGCAGACAGCTCTGAACATCTATTCGAACAACCTACACATTTCCGTGAAATTTTCTCGTTAATTCTGTAGACACAAATAGAAGACAAAATTCGAAAACTGTCTTCCGCCAACTCTGAGAATGTGCTTCGCGGGCATTTAAGCTGAAAGAACAATCACACAGCCGCTCAAAATTGATATCCAATTTCGGTAAATGCTCCTAGCGTCGTCCATGGCCTACTTGAGTCTCAGCACTTGTCCTGCAATTACCAGCGAAATTTTTCTGAGAGCGAACTCCTGTGCGTCGCGCGGTAGAGAGCCCTGCCTGCCACCTGGCGGGATGCGAGGGAGGCGGTCGCTCAGCTACACAGCCAAATAGATTACACCACGTTTCGATTTCATATCTCAGCACCGCACAGTTCAGAGAAGTATCCTCGTCAGACAACTGCACTACATTGCAGAGAAAACTTTGAAATAGGCACAAATGTAAGGTAATGCGCATAGCAAAGAACGTATCCGATTATAATACTCTCCTGGCCATTAAAATTGCTACACCAAGAAGAAATACACATGATAAACGGGTATTCATTGGACGAATATATTATATTAGAACTGACATGTGATTACATTTTTACGCAATTAGGGTGCATAGATCCTGAGAAATCAGTACCCAGAACAACCACTTCTAGCCGTAATAACGGCCTTGATACACCTGGGCATTGAGTCAAAGAGAGCTTGGATGGAGTGTACAGGTACAGCTGCCCATGCAGCTTCAACGCGATACCACAGTTCATCAAGAGTAATGACTGGCGTATTGTGACGAGCCAGTTGCTCGGCCACCATTGACCAGACGTTTTCAATTTGCGAGAGATCTGGAAAATGCGCTGGCAAGGGCAGCAGTCGAACATTTTCTGTAACCAGAAAGGCCCGTACAGGACCTGCAACATGCGGTCGTGCATTATCCTGCTGAAATGTAGGGTTTCGCAGGGATCGAATGAAGGGTAGAGCCACGGGTCGTAACACATTTTAAATGTAACGTCCGCTGTTGAAATTGCCGTCAATGCGAACAAGAGGCACCCCATATAATCACGCCGGGTGATACGCCAGTATGGCGATGACGAATACACGCTTCCAATGTGCGTTCACCGCGATGTCGCCAAACACGGATGCGACCATCATGATGCTGTAAACAGAACCTGGATTCATCCGCAAAAATGACATTTTGCCATTCGTGCACCCAGGTTCGTCGTTGAGTACACCATCGCAGGCGCTCCTGTCTGTGATGAAGCGGGAAGGGTAACCGCAGCCATGGTCTCCGAGCTGATACTCCACGCTGCTGCAAACGTCGTCGAACTGTTAGGTAAAATGGTTGTTGTTTTGCAAACATCCCCATCTGTTGACTCAGGGATCGAGACGTGGCTGTACCATCCGTTACACCCATGTGGGTAAGATGCCTGTCATCTCGACTGCTAGTGACACGAGGCCGTTGGGATCGAGCACGGCGTTCCGTATTACCCTCCTGAACCCACCGATTCCATATTCTGCTAACAGTCATTGGATCTCGAACAACGCGAGCAGCAACGTCGCGATACGATAAACCGCAATCGCAATAGACTACAATCCGACCTTTATCAAATTCGGGAACGTGATGGTACGCATTTTTCCTCCTTACACGAGGCATCACAGAAACGTTTCACCAGGCAGCGCCGGTCAAGAGCTGTTTGTGTATGAGAAATCGGTTGGAAACTTTCCTCATGTCAGCACATTGTAGATGTCGCCAACCTTGTGTGAATGCTCTGAAATGCTAATCATTTGCATATCACAGCAGCTTCTTCCTGTCGGTTAAATTTTGCGTCTGTAGCACGTCATCTTCGTGGTGTAGCAATGTTAATGGACAATATTGTATTTAGAGTAGATTATCTGGATAACATAATTTCTTCGAAATACACTGACAGACAAACGACGTACCACGAAGCAATTATCCGAATCGATGGAAATCGATGGATATGATGTTCATATGCACAGAAACAAATGATTACTACTTCAGAAACGTTGGATGATTTATTCAAGGGAAAGAACTTAAACTGAGGACGTTAATAAGATGTTGGTCCACATCTGGTCCTCATACAGTCCTTGATTCATAGAGTTATTGGATGTCCTCCTGAGGTATATTGTGTTTAATTATGTCCAATTGGCGCATGAGATCGTCAAAATCCCGGGATGGTTGCAGACACCTGCCCATAATCCTCCACACGTTCTCAACTGCGGAGCGATCCTTGTTGGCCAAGGTAGTGTTTGACGAGCACAAAGACAAGCAGCAGAAACCTCTGTGTGTGAGCGGGCATTATCTTGCTGAAATGTAAGTCCGGGTTGAGTTGCCATGAAAGCAACAAAACGGGGCGTACAATGTGGGCGACGTGACACTGCTAGACGGGCGCCACGAGTAACAACCAAAGAGAAACCACTCGCACAGTGGTTCCATACCAGCCTCACTGTCGATTGCAATACTGCCTGACAGTCAGGAGTGATGGCCTGCCGTGCCGTTTCTTTTTACAGCTGGATCTCATTCACGGCACCCTTACAGCACACTGGTACGTCGACGATATTGTACGTCTCGTTTTGCTGCCCTTCAGGGCAAACCATTCTGCGCTTACCGAGCCGTGCGTGGCTCAAATTCGTGCCATCTATTATTTAACATCTTGTTTTTACCGTACGGCCACCTCGTCATTTTAATTGCCATTGCTGTCTTGCCTGCCCGTGAGTAGCAGCAGCAGCAGCGCGTATCGATATTAGCTCCGCCGTATTATCTTTGCTGGACGGATATTACTTCCCAGCCGTTGCGTGTCTTGAAGGGAGATCGCACCTGGCAGTCGTTGAGTTGGAACACAGCAGAACTCCAGTCGGGACGTAGTAGCAGTCGGGGAAGGAGCGCTAGGGAGGCGCGGACAGCCAGTACTCCCAGACCGCTCGGGACACAGGATGAACTTTCCGACGGACGGAGATGGCAGCCGGATCGACCGTTGCTCGGTCGTTCAGTTATTCGCCTCTTTGGGTGACGTGTGTTTGGTCTTTTGACCGTTTCTGGACCTCGCTACTGGGTCATGTTGCTGGACGTGGCTCAGTTCTTTCTTGTGCAGAGACGACGTGGCCAGTCGGCAAGAGTTACCTCTGCATGATTGGTTCCGAGCCAGTGTGCCCGGACAGTGAAGACTCGCCGACCGTTCGTGACACACATGGTTCGAGTAGCTACGACTTCGGTTGGTTGTTGGTCGGTCGTCTGTGTTTTGTCACCGACGGTCTTTCGGTTTTGTGTGTGTGTCCGCCTGTGATTTGTTCTAGTTGTTCATCAGTGATTCTGTTTTACGAGTGTTCGAGTTTCTAGTGGCAGCGTTTCGTAGAACACTGTGTACCCTGTGCGAGTTCCACTGAGCAATGCTTTAAATGCTGTAATGCTGTCTACGAACTGCAGTAGCCAGGTGGTCGGTTGTGACAGAGCACCCAGTGAGTGTTTCTTACCGTGTTCATGCTGTCCGCCACGGCGTGTAGTTCCACAACCGTGGCGATGTTCGTGTATGCCAGTAGTTATTGTGCCTTGGCTTATTAACACACCAATATTTGAAGACCAGTGTTACTGGTCTCTATGCCTCGCTGTCATTTTCGTTGCAGTGCCGTTGGTCTGGTGGGCGAAATAAGGTAGTTGGTTGGTTCGTCGGCTGTCTATCGGTTGGGTTGCCTCCGACTGAGAGATTGTTGGTCAGCCTGCCTGTCTCGCTTAAACGGACGTTAGTGTTACACTTCGGGGCCGACCCTTGGAAACTTCTGAGCGCCGCCCCGTGTGTGTTAAATAGTAACTTTCCTGTCTGAGTTTTAGTTATTTGGTTGATGTGTGGCCTTCAGCTGACTTTTAATATATCCTGAATTAATGTTCCTGTCTTGCCGTTAAGGCATGAGATTATTATTCCTTATTTTATATGAAATGTTTTATGGTATGACCTTCTGCCTTTAAAATTGAAACTTTTCTTTTAGGGCTTAAGCCCTTAACTTATTCGCTGAGGTGCGGCCTTCAGCCGAGTGTTGATATCTCTTAAATTAATATTCTTGTCTTGCCCTTAAGGCATACGATTGTGATGTTTTTGTATGGGGCCTTCAGCGGAATTTCCTTCAATTGTTTTAAGATAAGGCCTTCTGCCGTTTGAAACATTTCTTATTGCTTAATATGCAGCCTCCAGCCGAGTTCCATTAAAATTAAAGTAATAAGGCCTTCAGCCTGTTTAGATAGAAAATATTTTTGGGTCACACCTCCAGAAGGACATTGTATGTCAATTTCTTGCTTAGGCCTTGCATATTGGATTTTGAGTGTGGCCTTCTGCCGGCCTAAAGTTAATTAAAGGAGGTCGATTAAATTTTTTAATGTTTTCCATTCTAGTTGTAATGTTATGTGTGTGTACAAATAAAGTTTGTATCTTGAGTGCAACTGAAAGCAACCTTATTCTGGCCCCTTCCCACTACCTAATCCGCTCTGCCCAGCTACCCCAAGCATTTCACTTACATTTCAGCAAGATAACGCCAACCTGCACTGCAAGAGTTTCTATTAGCTGTCTTCGCGCTTGTCACTTCCTATCTTGTCCAGCAACGTCACAAGATCTCTCCCCAGTTGAGGAATTTGGAGCATTATGGGCAGTGCCTTCAAGCTATCTCGGGAATTTGACAACCTAACGAGCGAATTAGACCTAATTTAGCACGATATCTCTCAGGAGGACATTCAGTAACACTGTCGATTAGGGCCAAGCCGAATAACTGCTTGTATAAGAACCAGAGGAGGAGCAACTCATTGTTGACTTGCTCAATTTGTGCAGCTCTTTCTCTTGAATAAATCATTCAATTTTTCTGAAATTATAATTAGTTCTTGATCTGCACATGTACAGTCGTGGACAAAACGAGCGAGACCCCTCGCCTTTTCGTTATTCTGATCCGCACAGCGTAACAGGCAAGACGACGAAGTGCTACCAACATACTATGCACAGACAGATAGACAGTCAAGAAAGTGAGACTACGAGGGTTCCATTTCTACAGATTTAGGTGACGGAATACTAACAATGAAAATAGCTAAGAGAGTTACTGAAGATGAGGGCCGCATAAATAATTCCCCCTACTCTTTATTGGAAATGTTCTAGTTGCAGTATTAATGTCACCACGTTTTAGAAGTGCGAGCATTCCCACTGCTAGCTAGCTTAAGAAACACTTCGGCTAATGAACGTTTTCTGGCTGTGATGAGTCTAATGGAGAATTCGAAACATTGTAGAATACGTTTGGCAGCTATGTAACCGTTTATTTCCTGGGGTGGTGCAGAGTTATCCTATTAAATTTACTCGCTAATAATAGAATTTTGTTATTTCGATAAACATCCTGTTTGATTGTCACATAAGCGGTGATATAAAGGTAGGAAATTCTTGTTTTTGAGTCCAGAAAGCTATGCAACAGAAACTGGAGATCGTTTTCCCATTCCCATTGTGAAATTGCCGGTTTATTCATGTCTGGGGTTAAAATAGAGGACTGTTTGTCTGGGTTGCTACTAGCGTAGTGAAACGTGTTTGCTACTGCAAGGGAGATCTGGTTTGTTTTCGGTTCTAATCTAGATGTAGACAGACTATCAGTAAAACAATTTTAAGAAATACTCGCGCCCCCAATACCTTTTATTGCTACCTTTATTCTGTAACGGCGCCCTGTGGATGTAAATATGAAAATCTTGTAGAATTTCGTACTTGTTACTGCCTACTTTTTCCGCTTCTGTTAATAACTGAATTAACTGACGTGTGACACTGAATGATTTTTAACTGAATTTCGTTATGAATCTTCACGCATTGCTAAATTTGCACACATTCATGATAGGTCAGCAACGGTAATCCAGTATGACTGGTCTGGACGTAACGAAGACCATTTCGTGGCTGAATGCGAATAATATTTTGCTACTTCGTAACGATCTGGGGTATTTTGTCTTACTAAAACAGTTATTTATCTGTGTAGGCTGAAATTCATTTTTATTAGTACGGTTCATACTATTTATCGTGTCTTCTTCCATTTATATCTTATATTTGTGTGTTGTGTTTAACACACTAATCAGCTTAATATAGTCATAACCATGATTGAAAACAGAATGACAAAGTTCGGATAGTTTGTCAATTTCACGCATGTGCATAGTATGTTGGCAGCACTTCGTCGCCTTGCCTGTTGTGCTCTGTTGTTGTTGTTATGGTCTTCAGTCCTGAGACTGGTTTCATGCAGCTCTCCATGCTACTTTATCCTGTGCAAGCTTCTTCATCTCCCAGTACCTACTGCAACCTACATCCTTCTGAATCTGCTTAGTGTATTAATCTCTTGGTCTCCCTCTACGATTTTTACGCTCCACGCTGCCCTCCAATACTAAATTGGTGATCCCTTGATGCCTCAGAACATGTCCTACCAACCGATCCCTTCTTCTGGTCAAGTTGTGCCACAAACTTCTCTTCTCCCCAATCCTATTCAATACTTCCTCGTTATGCTCTGTAGCAGACTTTAAAGCTGTTCGGATCAGCATAACGAAAAGGCGAGGGGCCTCGCTCGTTTTGTCCATGACTGTACGTCTACCGAGTTCTGCCCCGTTGGATAAATCCTTCGTGCTGAGTCGTTTTTTCATTCTTCTTTCTTAGAGTGTGTTTGGGATACACTAAGAAACGACATGAAATGGACATAACGCAAATAACTAACAGGAAAGCGAATGGAGGATTGGATTTGTCGGAAGAAAAAAATGGTTCAAATGGCTCTGAACACTATGGGACTTAACATTTGAGGTCATCAGTCCCCTAGAACTTTGAACTACTTAAACCTAACGAACCTAAGGACATCACACACATCCATGCCCAAAGCAGGATTCGAACCTGTGACCGTAGCAGCTGCGCGGTTCCGCACTGAAGCGCCTAGAACCGCTCGGCCACTTGTCGGAAGAGTTCTGAGAAAGTGGTGTACATATGTAAAGAAAATTCCGTAGAGGCTTCTAGCACGATCAACTCCAGAGTATTGCTTCAGCTTATGTTGTCATTATGAGGCAAGGACAAGAGCAAAACTCAACGAATCCATAAAATTGCTTATATGATTGGAGAAATTAAATAGGAATCCTTGGAAGAAAGTTAGCTTTGTTCTCGCAGAATCATGATTCATTAGATCAGGCGATATGGCTTTCACTGATTCACATTCCAATGTGGGTGATTCGTAACGCAAACAAGGACATTAAATCTCGTGAAGGACAATGGTGATAATGCTTTCTCTCATCAGTGTGTGTGTGTGTGTGTGTGTGTGTGTGTGTGTGTGTGTGTGTGTGTGTGTGTGTTTTTATGAGCAGCCATAGAGGTGTGTGTTTTTATGAGCAGCCATAGAGGTGATATCATATACATCGACGTACTTCAGTTTGGTATTTGGTAGCGCTTAGGGAGGAAACTTGCTTCGACATGTGTTGATTTCCATTTTTTATTCGACAACTATTTCTATGTGTAGACAAACGGAGTTGCGAAGTGGATCTTTTTCTCAGCTATTTCTGAAAATCCCTGTATCGAAGATTTCGAGGAGTCGGCGGCAATGACACCTCCACTCTTTCTCTGACATGTGGACTTTTGCTGCTCGGCCCCATTTCAGAGTGAATTGTCGCAGCTTTTTAGAACATCAGAATTCACCCATCGTAACATTCGCTTCACTATGTGGGTGGAAAAACTGAACCGCATCAGTCTTTTATGAACTGAGTCGTCTCATTTTTATTTCATTTCTTTAATTCATTTTGGCATCTGAGGCATTTTTGTACCAATTAAATACACTTATGTTCAGAAGAAAGAGGACACCTTGAGCGACTAGAGATCAGACGTTCATATTCACAGGACATGTACGTTAGTACGTTCTGAAGAAATTGTCAGCATTACAGTCAGCTCGAGGAGAAGTATTTTAGCAGTGGAACGGGTGTGTGCACAATGGTTCACAGTGGACCGTAGAACATGATGAGATGGGTCACACTCCGTCGCCGTTTGTTACGGCTGGGTTACATGCGCGTCGTTCACTACCTTTGACGAAGGTGTAGAAACATGCTAGATGGCAATGGTGAATGGACCGAGGTAACTGGGGACAGAAATGACATCAGGCAGTGTTTTCGAACGAATACAGGTCCTGTTTGAAAATGATGGTCGCATTTTGGTTCGCCACAGAAAGGGAGCGGCACCAACTCACGGCCTTATAGTGCGGGGTGCTGCTGGGTACGGCCGTAGATCGCAGCTAGTGCGTGCGCAGGGCACTGCGACCAGTCTGACCTGCTTGAATGACATCTTGCGGCCCATAGGCGTAACCTTTCTGCACAACCCCTCAGACCCCATTTTTCAGCTAGACCACATGTTGCCTTCTTGGTGTCACAGGATGTCAGCCTTTTGCCCTGGCCCGTAAGATCACAAGATTTGTAGCCAGTCGGACATGTGTGGGATGTGGTGAAATGACGGGTGCAGCACTGTGACCCAATGCGAACCACCGCAGATGAATTTTGGAATCAGGCGAATGCAGCATGCATGGCTATACCATAGGACGCCATTTGTGACTTATAAGCGTCGATGTCATGATGCATGGAACAAGCTATCATGGGCCACTGTGGACCCTGTACCTACGAGGCCACAGGACACATACTGAACTGCTAACCGTTTCTTAAGAACGTACTAACGTACATGTCCTGTGAATATGAACGTCCCACCTATAGTCGTTCAAGGTGTCCTCTTTCTTCTGAACATAAGTGTATTTAATTGGTACAAAAGTGCCTCAGATGGGAAAATGAATTAAAGAAATGAAATAAAAATGAGACGACTCAGTTCAGAAAAGACTTGTGCTGTTCAATTTTTCCACCTACATAGTGAAGCGAATGTTAGGGTGCGTGAACTCTGATGTTCTAAACATCTGCGACAGTTCACTCTGAAATGAGGCCGAACAGCAAAAGTCTACATGTCATTGCCGCCGACTCCTCGAAATCTTCGATAGAGGGATTTTCGGAGGTAGCTGAGAAAGAGATCCACATCGCAACTCCGAATGGATGCATCACATTCTCTCATGCCAAAAACGCGCCCTCTTTCGGACCCACTGATTCGACGGTATGGTTAGCGCGTACGTCTGTGAGGCTTCGTGCACACCTGCTCAAGTCACACTGATCCATTACCTTCGGTTGGCAGCGACAACGAGAGTTGCAGGCACATTTTAGTGGTAAGTGGAGTTGCGCTGCGATGCCGATACTGACCTTGAACGCGCGGGGCGACATGGTTCAAACGCATATTCATTTCTGCCGAACATACTAATGTACATGTCCTGTGGATATGAACGTCCTATGTCTACTCGTCCAATGTGTGGTGTTTTTCTCGAGATGAGTCTCATTTGTAAGTAGGCTGTTTAGGTTTTTCTGTTGGTAACGCCACGTAGCGCTCTATATGAAAATCACTGATTGGGCTGTGTGATGGCTATGGTTGGCTTGCATTGTTGGAGTATATGCTATTGTAGTGTCGGGCAGTTGGCTGTTAACAGCGCGCAGCGTTGAGCAGTTGAAGGTGAACCGGCAGCAGTGGTGGATGTGGGGAGAGAAATGGCGGAGTTTTGAGAGCGGATGATCTGGACGTGTGTCCGTCAGACAGTAAGTTTTTAAGACTGAATGTCATGAACTGCTATATATATGACTTTTGAACACTATTAAGGTAAATAAATTGTTTGTTCTCTATCAAAATCTTTCATTTGCTAACTATGTCTATCAGTAGTTAGTGCCTTCAGTAGTTTGTATCTTTTATTTAGCTGGCAGTAGTGGCGCTTGCTGTATTGCAGTAGTTCGAGTAACGAAGAATTTTGTGAGGTGATTTGTGAAAGGTATAGGTTAATGTTAGTCAGGGCCATTCTTTTGTAGGGATTATTGAAAGTCAGATTGCGTTGCGCTAAAATTATTGTGTGTCAGTTTAGTGTTGATCAGAATAGGTAAAGAGCGAAATGTCTCAGTACGTTCAGTCCTGCTCAGTTGTTTGAAAATCAAATAATGTAAGAGGTTTATCAGCACAGTAATTCATAAATTTTTCTAAGGAGACGTTTCATATTCATCTACATCTACATTTATACTCCGCAAGCCACCCAACGGTGTGTGGCGGAGGGCACTTTACGTGCCACTGTCATTACCTCCCTTTTCTGTTCCAGTCGCGTATGGTTCGCGGGAAGAACGACTGTCTGAAAGCCTCCGTGCGCGCTCAAATCTCTCTAATTTTACATTCGTGATCTCCTCGGAAGGTATAAGTAGGGGGGAGCAATATATTCGATACCTCATCCAGAAACGCACCCTCTCGAAACCTGGACAGCAAGCTACACCGCGATGCAGAGCGCCTCTCTTGCTGAGTGTATTTGAGTTTGCTAAACATCTCCGTAACGCTATCACGGTTACCAAATAACCCTGTGACGAAACGCGCCGCTCTTCTTTGGATCTTCTCTATCTCCTCCGTCAACTTGATCTGTTACAGATCCCACACTGATGAGCAATACTCAAGTATAGGTCGAACAAGTGTTTTGTAAGCCACCTTCTTTGCTGATGGACTACATTTTCTAAGGACTTTCCCAATGAATCTCAACCTGGTACCCGTCTTACCAACAATTAATTTTTTATGATCATTCCACTTCAAATCATTCCGCACGCATACTCCCAGATATTTTCCAGAAGTAACTGCTACCAGTGTTTGTGCCGCTATCATATAATCATACAATATTCGTGCCGATTATGAGCAGCCTCAGTGATTTCAAACATTAAACTGGCAGTTCCCATCTTAATATTCTCTCCACGCTGGTAGCTTTTGCATATGGAAGTGTTCTGTAACTGGGTCACATAATGACGGAGATACGAGATTCGCTGAATCCAGGGAAGTCCCCAGAGGGTCGATTGTGTTTCTAAAAGGAGTACCCGTGCAAGGCAGGTACCGATCGCTTGGTCTTGGGCGTTTTCCCTGAGCTCGATGGTCAGTACAGCATGCAAATTCATTGTATCTACCATAAAAAAATGGCTCTGAGCTCTATGGGTCTTAACATCTGAGGTCATCAGTCCCCTAGAACTTAGAACTACTTAAACCTAACTGATCTAAGGACATCACACACATCCATGCCCAAAGCAGGAGTCGAACCTGCGACCGTAGCCATATCGCGGATCCAGACTGAAGCGCCTTCTCTACCATAAAACGCCGGTCTAATGAGCCCTGACGAAAAGTTGGCCCTGTGCAGAATACTGTTCATTTTTACAAGCCAAAGCATTTCGATGAAAACACGACGCTACAGAATTTATTTTATTGTGGCTAGCAGTCTCCCTAGGAAGCACGGCAGTGGGATGCCACATGCAGATAAAGACCTCTGTCTTTTTTCGTTGAAAGCGATACAGTAATTTTCGTTTTAGAATTTCTTTTCTCCGTTTGCCGAGGCAAGGTTCTTAATTTGTGACGCACTGGTGAGGGAAGAGAGCAGTGACGGCAATTTCTGACGGGACTGCTCTCGCCGTCACACCGGAGAAGCTGCACACTTTCTCGTGAACGCCCTGCAGACAAGCAAACCTAAGCTCTACAGTGACAGCTAAATCAAAGTATTTCGAGCTGCGCTCGGTAGTGATAAACCTGCGGTCCGGCAGAACCCAGTCAGGTCAGAATGCGAGGCGTGACCGGGGCGAGGCCACGGCGGCGGGTCGTGACCTTTGGCTTTGACCGCCTGACCCCGGCGCTTCCGGGGGGGCTGTGTAGCTGGCGTGACGTCACCGGGCCAGCCGCGCAAATAGCGGCAGGTAGCGGCCTGCTCGCACGTTCGGCAGTTTTCGGCGAATTTGAGTCTTGTGAAACCGTGGGCTGCTTTCAGAGTAGTTGTTACCAGCTTTTCTGACAATAAGACCATTTGCGCTGAGACGAAACAGACGTGAGCCAACATTCGCAACAAAGCTGACAAGGGAACCTCCCCATCGCACCCCTCTCAGATTTAGTTATAAGTTGGTATAGTGCATAGGCCTTGAAAAACTAAACACAGATCAATCGAGAAAACAGGAAGAAGTTGTATGGAACTATGAAAAAAAAATAAGCAAAATGTACAAACTGAGTAGTCCATGTCCAAGATAAGCAACATCGAGAAGAGTCTGAGCTCATTAGCGCCGTGGTCCTGTGGTTAGCGTAAATAGCTGCGGAATGAGAGGTCCGGGGTTCAAGTCTTCCCTCGACTGAAAGTTAAATTTTTTTATTTTCAGTTTCTGTGACTTATGTTTTATTGACTTTTTGGGAGTGTATCATATCCAGAAGAAAACCTAAATCGGGCAAGGTAGAATAATCTTTTTACCCATTTGCCACGTGTACAAGTTAGGTGGGTCGACAACATATTCCTGTCATGTGACGCACATGCCGTCACCAGTGTCGTATAGAATATATCAGACGTGTTTCCCTGTGGAGGAATCGGTTGACCTATGACCTTGCGATCAAATGTTTTCGGTTCCCATTTTAGAGGCACGTCCTTTCGTCTACCTAACCGCACGGTTTTGCGGTGCGGTCGCAAAACACAGACACTAAACTTATTACAGTGAACAGAGACGTCAATGAACGAACGGACAGATCATAACTTTGCGAAAATAAACATTTCACTTGAAGGAAGACTTGAACCAAGGACCTCCCTTTCCGCAGCTGCTCACGCAAATCACGAGACCACGCTGCTACTGACCTCAGAGTGTTCTTAATGTTGCCTATCTTGTGCATGGACTATTCAGTTTGTATATTTTGCTTAGTTTTTCATAGTTCCACACAACTTCCTCCTGTTTTCTCGATTGATCTGTGTTCAGTTTTTCAAGGCCTATCCACTGTGCCAACTTATAACTAAATCTGAGGGGAGTGCGATGGGGAGGTTCCCTTGTCAGCTTTGTTGCGAATGTTGGCTCACGTTCCCTTGTTAGCACCGAACTAAATTTTAAGAAAAAAGTTCAAGGCGCCTGGTTTTAAATTGATGAAAGATAAGCAACAACTGGTTAACTTTCAATTAAATAAAATGGACGTATTCTTCAACCAAGAAATAATGTGTCATTGAGGTGGCTGGCCCTACTTACGTGTAGCAATGCATTTTACAGTCGTTTCTACGACAGCCAATGTTCGTTGTAACCATGCTTAAACTTTATTCAGTTCCTCAATTCCGATTTCATTCCTGCCATAGTTCAAAATCTGTTTTTTCCGCCTGTATGTTGTGACGAAAATCTGTGAATTTAAAGCTTTTTATTACGTCACCATTCTTCCGACTGGTCTAATGTCTTGCCACATGTCCTGTCATACTGACTCCCCTCCTTTTTTTTCAGTGTTTTCGACACATTCCAGTCCTGGTTGATTCTTTAGAGAACCTCCTCGTTCCTTATCTTTCCAGTCCACCTAGATTACCACACCCTTCTATAGGATCGCGTCTCTTCTAATCCGGTTTGCCACAGAGTACGATTCACTTCTATACAGGGTCTTACAAAAAGGTACGGACAAACTTTCAGGAAACGTTCCTCATACACAAATAAAGAAAAGATGTTATGTGGACATATGTCCGGAAACGCTTAATTTCCATGTTAGAGGTCATTTTAGTTTGTTCTTCCACCTACGCTCAGTGGAGCACGTTATCATGATTTCATACGGGATACTCTACCTGTGCTGCTAGAACATGTGCCTTTACAAGTACGACACAACATGTGGTTCATTTTTTTGTGGTTTTAGGGCGTACAACTACAATGGTAATTAGCACCCTGACTAATTTAGGAATGTACCGCGAGGCACAAGGTTAAAACAGCAACTAAAAGGGACAACACTATAAAAGACGTATTAACAGACATAGGATTAAGAAACTACCGCATAATCAAACGTCCTTAGACAGGTGTGTCAAGTTGATAAAACGAAGAACGCGAGCAGCAGCTCCTGGGTCATCCGCTAAAATGGCATCCAGAATACATGGCAGGCCAAGATCAAGACGCAGCGTAGTAAAATCCGGACAGGACGTTAAAATGTGGCGGACCGTCAGCAATTGCCCACATGGACAGAACGGCGCCGGCGCTGCCGTCAGCAGATGGCGATGGCTGAACTGGCAGTGTCCAATTCGTAGCCGGGCCAAAACGACCTCCTCCCGCCGAGAAGGACATGAGGAGGACGTCCAAGCTGCGGGAAGAGGTTTCAAGGCTCGAAGCTTGTTGTCCCTAAGTGCAGCCCAATCGGCATGCAACAGCGATAAAATGCGCCGACAAATGACCGTGCTACAATCTGATGAAGGGACACAACAAGAAGCCGTCCGAGGCTGGAGGACCGCAGCCTTGGCCGCGGCATCTGCAGCTTCGTTCCCAGAGATACCGACATGGCCGGGAATCCACATAAAGCTAACTGGAGACCCGTCGTCCACCAGCTGCTGAAGAGAGCGTTGGATCCGGTGCACGAAAGGGTGAACCGGATACGGATCACTGAGGCTCTGGATGGCGCTCAGAGACTCGGAGCAGCTGACATAGCAGAATGTCGGTGGCGGCAGACGTAACGAACAGCCTGATAGAGGGCAAAGAGCTCAGGTGTGAAGACCGAACAATGGCCATGTAGTCGGTATTTGAAACTTTGTGCACCGACAATAAAACAACACCCGACCCCGTCATTGGTCTTAGAGCCCTCCGTAAAAATGAAGGTCATATTAATGAACTTCGAACGAAGTTCGACAAAACGGGAGTGGTATACCGAACCGGGGGTAACCTCCTTTGGGAGCGAGCGGAGGTCAAGGTGAACGCGAACCTGAGCCTGGAGCCAAGGTGGCGTGTGGCTCTCGCCCACTCTAAAGGTTGCAGGGAGAGAAAAATCAATGTGGTGAAGGAGACGACGAAAGCGAACTCCAGGGGGTAGCAGGGCAGAGACATACAACCCATATTGACGGTCAAGAGAGTCGTCAAAAAAGAAACGATACGATGGGTGGTCGGACATTGACAGAAGCCGACAGGCGTAACGACAAAGCAGCATATCGCGCCGGTAGGTGAGTGGCAATTCACCGGCTTCAGCATGAAGACTCTCGACGGGACTAGTATAAAACGCTCCGATCGCAAGCCGTAAACCCCGATTTTGTATGGAGTTGAGGCGGCGTGAGATGGACGGCCGTGCAGAGGAGTATACAAAGCACCCATAATCCAGCTTGGAGCGGACGATCGACCTATATAGGCGAAGTAGGACGGTTCGATCCGCTCCCCACGACGTGCCACTGAGGACACGGAGGACATTTAGAGAACGGGTACAACGGGCAGCCAAATATGACACATGTGGAGACCAACTAAGTTTCCTGTCAAATGTAAGACCTAAAAATTTTGTTGTCTCCACGAATGGGAGAGCAACGGGCCGAGTCGTAAGGACGGTGGGAGAAACTCTTTGTAGCGCCAGAAGTTAATACAGACCGATTTCTCGGCAGAAAAACGGAAGCCATTGGCGACACTCCAGGAGTAAAGACGGTCAAGAGAACGCTGAAGAGAGCGCTCCAGGAAACATGTACGCTGCGCGCTGCAATAGATGGTAAAATCGTCCACGAAAAGGGAGCCTGATACATCATCTGGGAGGCAATCCATTATTGGATTGATCGCTATGGCCAAGAGAGCGACGCTGAAAACGGAGCCCTGTGGCACCCCATTCTCCTGGCGAAAGGTGTCTGACAGGACAGAACCCACACGTACCCTGAACTGTCGATCCATTAAAAAGGAACGAATAAAAAGAGGGAGGCGACCGCGAAAGCCCCATGTATGCATGGTGCGGAGAATGCCCGCCACCCAACAGGTGTCGTAAGCCTTCTCCAAATCAAAGAACACAGCCGCAGTCGGGCGCTTCTGCACGAAGTTATTCATAATGATGGTCGACAGGGTAACCAGATGGTCAACAGCAGAGCGGCGCCTACGAAATCCACATTGTACATTGGTAAGTAGGCGTCGAGATTCGAGCAGCCAAACCAACCGAGAGTTAACCATTCGCTCCATCACCTTACAGACACAACTGGTAAGCGAGATGGGTCGATAACTGGAAGGCAAGTGCTTGCCCCTCCCCGGCTTAGGAATCGGTACAACAATAGACTCGCGCCAGCATGCGGGAACATGTCCCTCAATCCAGATGCGATTGTAAGTACGAAGAAGGAAACCTTTACCCGCAGGAGAAAGGTTCTTCAGCATCTGAATATGAATAGAATCAGGTCCCAGAGCGGAGGACCGTGACCGGGCAAGTGCATTTTCGAGTTCCCGCATGGTGAATGAGGCATTGTAGTTTTCACAATTCGAGGAGTGGAAATTAGGTGGCCGAGCCTCCTCTGCCTGCTTTCGGGGGAGGAAGGCAGGGGGGTAATGAGTGGAGCTCGAAACCTCTGCGAAAAAGCGGCCGAAGGCATTGGAGACATCCTCAGGGGTCACAAGGGCGTCATTCGCGACCGTCAAGCCAGAAACTGGTGAGTGGACCTTAGTGCCAGGTAGCCGGCGCAGGCTACCCCATACAACAGAAGGAGTAAAACTGTTGAAGGTGCTTGTGAAAGCAGCCCAGCTGGCTTTCTTGCTTTCTTTAAAAATACGATGACACTGCGCACGTAATCGTTTGTAAGTGATACCATTCGCCACTGTAGGGTGGCGTTTAAAGGTGCATAAAGCACGTCGACGAGCAAGTAAGGCGTCTCTACATGCTGCGGTCCACCAGGGGACCGGTACGCGGCGTTGAGAAGAAGTAGTGTGAGGGATGGAATATTCAGCAGCAGTGAGAATGACTTCCGTGAGGTGTGCGGGCCGGCCGCGGTGGTCTCGCGGTTCTAGGCGCGCAGTCCGGAACCGTGGGACTGCTACGGTCGCAGGTTCGAATCCTGCCTCGGGCATGGATGTGTGTGATGTCCTTAGGTTAGTTAGGTTTAAGTAGTTCTAAGTTCTAGGGGACTAATGACCACAGCAGTTGAGTCCCATAGTGCTCAGAGCCATTTGAACCATTTGAGGTGTGCGGCCTGACTATCGCAGCTTGTGAAGATTTGATCCTGAAAAGTCGCCCTGGAAGTGAAGAGCCCCCAGTCTGCTTTGGAGATGTTCCAACTAGTTGAGCACGGAGAGGGGGTATGATGCAGGAGATGGATAACACACGGGAAGTGGTCGCTCGAATATGTATCAGAAAGCGCATTCCACTCAAACCGGCGTGCAAGTTGGGTAGTACAGACAGAGAGGTCCAAATGGGAATAGGAGTGAGAGGTGTCTGAAAGGAAAGTAGGGGCGCCAGTATTGAGGCAGACTAGATTGAGCTGGTTGAAAACGTCTGCTAACAGGGAGCCCCTCGGACAGGATGCTGGAGATCCCCAAAGAGGATGGTGAGCATTGAAGTCTCCAGTTAACAAAAATAGTGTAGGGAGCTGAGCAATAATTTGCAGCATGTCTGCCCTGGTAACGGCAGACGACGATGGAGTGTAATCGGTACAGATGGAAAATGTAAAATTGGGGAGAGTAATGCGGATGGCAACTGCCTGCAGGCCGGTGTGCAATATGATGGGATCATAGTAGATATCACCCCGGACCAGCAACACAACCCCTCCATGAGCCGGAATACCTGCCACAGGGGGTAAGTCAAAACTCTCAGAGGTGTAGTGTGCCAAGGCAATTTGATCGCATGGGCGTAGCTTCGTTTCCTGGAGGGCTACGACGAGAGGACGGTGCGAGCAGAGCAGCAATTTCAAGTCCTCTCGGTTGGAACGAATGCTGCGAATATTCCAGTGATTAAGTGCCATCGTGAGAAGAAGAAGGTGCAAGAAGGGGTCATCGAGAAGGCCGCTGAGGACCCGGCTTCGAGCGAGCACTGCCGCCGCTAGCAGGAGGCGGACCGTCATCGTCCATTTGTTCTATAGGTTCATCGGCCATCTTGTGAAGATGGCCGGAAGGGGGAGCTTCTTCCGCTGGTGAACGGCCAGATGTTCGGCTACCAGCGGTGCGGCCAGGCGAAACGGATGACGGCCTGGGGCGGCAACCGCTGGGGGGGCGCAGGAGGAGAAATGCGCCGTGGCGGGGAAGGAGAACTGTGCTTCCTATGAGCCTTCTTTGAAGGCCGTTTTGTAGAAGGATTGGTCGATGGCTGAAGGTTCGAGGTACGTAGAAGGTCTGCACGAGACGGTTCTTTCTTGAAGGCCCGTGCTTCTGACTTCTGGGTCTTCGTCCAGGCAGAAGCTGATGAAAGTGCTTGTGTCGGAGGGGCGACGGGAGGAAGAGGAGACGTCGACCGGGCGATCTTAGCACTGGCCGAACGGACGACCGTAGTGCTGAAGGTCAGATCGCATGTCTGCGTCGCCACCTCCCTGGTAGTCCGAGGAGAGGCGAGGACAGTACTGTACTTCCCCGCTGGGAGCAACGTAGGCTTCCTGCTAGCGAATAGCTTGCGAGCAGCCGAGGTGGAGACTTTCTCTTTGACCCGAATTTCTTGGATACAGCGTTCTTCCTTGTAGACGGGACAGTCGCGGGAGGACGCTGCATGGTCACCGCGACAGTTCACACAACGAGGAGACGGAGGTGGACAGTCACCCTCATGGGCAGCCCTGCCACAAGTCACACATATAGCCGCATTGGAACAAGAATGGCGACTGTGATTGAAACGCTGACACTGGTAGCAGCGCGTAGGTGTCGGGACATAGGGGCGAACAGAGATAACCTCGTAGCCCGCCTTGATGCGTGACGGCAGCTGAACACTGTCAAAGGTCAAGAAAACTGTCCGGGTCGGTACAAGATCATTGTTGACCTTTTTCATGACCCTATGGACAGCCGTCACGCCCTGCTCAGCGAGGAAAGACAATCTCCTCGTCAGTCAATCCGTAGAGTGATCTAGTATAGACCACTCCACGAGACGAATTCGAAGTGCGGTGAGCCTCCACTCGGACAGGGAACGTGTACAAGAGTGTGGCCCAAAGCAGTTTTTGTGCCTGAAAGGCGTTCTCAGTTTCTAGTAACAAGGTACCATTACGCAACCTGGTACAAGACATGACATATCCGGCTATGGCATCTACGCCCTTCTGGATAACGAAAGGGTTGACAGAGGAAAAATCCTTTCCGTTCTCAGATCGAGAAACTACGAGGAACTGTGGGGCAGGCGGTAGTACTTTTGTCACTGGTGGCTGGTCAAGTTTCCGTTTGTGGGCAAAAGTCGAGAGAGAAGAAGAAGAGAAATCCATTGCGGAGGAATCCCCCATGATTGCCAGCATCTCCGATGGCGCGCTCCTTCCTTGTGGGGACCCTCTCAGAGGGCACTCCCGCCTTAGGTGATTGTTCACACCTCAGGTTACACCTCCCGAGAAACGGACGGAGGGACCAATCGGCACGGTCGGAAGGTGTCAGCTCAGGCAATCACCCCTCCCTGGACCTGGCCTTTACCAGGAGGTACGTGCGTGCCTTACTTGTCTACCCAGGGCGGGGAATTACGCGTTACCCCGTCACCGGCTACGCGTGTGAACGCGCGGGCCGGCCTTCAGGCACGCACAGGGAGGAAGGAAGAAGAGGAAAAAGAAAGGAGAGAGGGAAAGAAAGGACATACTGTCTCAAACGCCGAAGCGGAGACCAGAGAAGGAGAAGAAGGCAAGGAGAAGAAGGCAAGGAGAAGAAGGCAAGGAGAAGAATAAGTAAGACAGCGAGATGGAGAACAAAGAAAGGAACCAACCAAAGGAAGAAGTGAAAAACCAAAATGAACGCAAATATAGGTCGTGAAACCGTCCGTCTCCGGACGCAGGCGCTAACTACCCCCTTGAGGGGGAGGGACTCCTTTTAGTCGCCTCTTACAACAGGCAGGGATACCTCGGACCTATTCTAACCCCCGGACCCGCAGGGGGGATGTGGTTCATGGACGATGGAGCTCCTGCACATTTCAGTCGAAGTGTTCGTACGCTTCTCAACAACAGATTCAGTGACCGATGGATTGGTAGAGGCAGACCAATTCCATGGCCTCCACGCCCTCCTGACCTCAACCCTCTTGGCTTTCATTTATAGGGGCATTTGAAAGCTCTTGACTATGCAACCCCGGTACCAAATGTAGAGGCTCTTCGTGCTCGTATTGTGGACGGCTGTGATACAATACGCCATTCTCCAGGGCTGCATCAGCGCATCAGGGATTCCATGCGACGGAGGGTGGATGCATGCATCCTCGCTAACGGAGGACATTTTGAACATTTGCTGTAACAAAGTGTTTGAAGTCACGCTGGTACGTTCTGTTGCTGTGTGTTTCCATTCCCTGATGTGATTTGAAGAGAAGTAATAAAATGAGCTCTAACATGGAAAGTAAGCGTTTCCGGACATGTCCACATAACATATTTTCTTTATTTGTGTGTGAGGAATGTTTCCTGAAAGTTTGGCCGTACCTTTTTGTAACACCCTGTATAACGCTGCGCTCCAAACATACATTCTCAGGAATTTCTTCTTCAATTTAAGACTGGCGTTCGATACTAGCAGACTTATTTCGGTCAGGCAGACACCCTCTGATTGAGCTAGTCTGATTGCTATATCCCCTTCGTTTCCTCCGCCTTGTGTTACTTTGCTTCCAAACTAGTAGAATTCATTCATATCGTCTGCTTCTTCGTCCGCAATTTTTATGTTAAATTTATTTCTAACCTCATTTCTTCCACTAAGGAAGCACAATTTCGTATAAAATAAAGATTCTGGCCTACTACCACTCTACAACACACTGTAGAGCCAAAGCGTCAAGACCACCGCACAGCGTGAGTCTGAGTGCCAAGGGGCCAGCGAGATACATCGGCCCTGCAACGGACTTGTGACGTCACACTAGTAGGCTTGCCCGGTACTCTCCGAGAACGTACGGCTCCGTGCGGGGCCCACGGGAAATTCATATTTAATTGAAAAGGTACCGACTAATGCTTTAATTTTGTGGTGTGCTGTCGAGAACTTGGATGTATTTAAACGCGCAGTCAAATCTGGACTAGTTACTCGCTCCCCGCCAGAGAAAGCTACTGGTAGCCGTGAGACCCGCAGTATGACGCGCTGCCACGTACGCGCCGCGGCTGTCCTCTTTCGTACGTCTCTAGTGCCGCCTGGTGACGCTGCGGTCACGTGACAGTAACGTAAGTGTACAAGAGAAGCTACAACACCCCCCTGCTTCCCGGGATTTGCGAAATTACAAGTTGACAATGACCGTGAATTATGAATTTTGACCCGCGTCGGGATAAGGCATCCGAAGTAAATAATGATTATTCCGCGGGAAACAGGGGACGTTATAACTTGATCGTTATTGAATGAGTAATTTCATTCAATAACGATCGGTAAATGAAATAATGGAAATAATTTGGAAATAAATTTTGCCAGTGGAAATTTTGCCGAAAGAAATGATTAAGTTGTAAAAGCAATTAAAAAATCGGTCGCCAGCCCAAATGATGAGCGACAGTACTGTTAAGTACGTGAATAATTGTGTCAAAAATTAAGTTTACCTGTTTGTAGCACAGCAGGTGGAACGGGAACTTTAACGTAAGTGCTGTGTGTGGCTCAGTACTCATATAAAACAATGTTATAACAATCTAACTATACTTATTTTGTTCATAATTTGTTAGCTAAGTGCAATGCTGACAACACAGATAATTATCTACCGATATTTTGAATAATGGACTGTCATTCCGTCTTTAAAATTAGGTACTTGGCACAGTTTAATCTACTGATAATGAAATATATTGCCAATAATTGATTAACTATGTTTTGAATGATAATTCATCAATTGGGGGATTGGCAGGTGGAAAAAGCTTCATAGTTTCATGAAATAGCCGGCCACTGGTGGCCGAGCGGTCCTCGCGCTACAGTCTGGAACCCCGCGACCGCTACGGTCGCAGGTTCGAATCCTGCCTCGGGTATAGGTGTGTGTGTTGTCCATAGATTAGCTAGGTTTACGTAGTTCTAAGTTCTAGGGGACTTATGACCTCAGCAGTTGAGTCCCATAGTGCTCAAATCCATTTGAACCATTTTTCATGAAATATCCTTAAACTAACTTCAGCTGAATATGCATTGAAATAAATCTTAATAATCAAATTTATTACTTCAGTCTATTATTAAGTTACTACGGTTGGCGTAAGCTTATTAAGTGCAACAATTAACTACGATAACCAGTCAAATTTACTCTTCACCGTCTATGCAAATGATTTGATAATTAACGTATTTTCTCTTGATAATGGCGTGACACACTCGGTTCAATAATGTAAGGATTGGAAGGAGCCTACTTGGTGTTATTGTCGCTTGGAATGTAACTGCAACACTTCGATTATAAAGTGCTTGTTATTAATTGTTCAACTTCGGAGAAAAGCGCAGTCACTGGCAAGCCTTCTACAATTTTATCCTACGAAAATTACGTAGATCTTACTTCCATCGTTGTCGATGGATCGACGGAAGTCCACGGCAGCGACACAATGTGGCAACGGGCTTATACTGTTGCGACTTGGGCCCACAGTGCTCTTCACATTTAAGTCCCCGTTTCTTCAGCACGATGCACATTAATCCATAATAACTCGTCCGGCCATGCTTCCGGATATGCCGACCATTACATTCCAGTCGTACTTAGATCCACACACTAGCCGTTAGATGTAACACAGCTAGGACTAGCAGCACTCGACTGTACGTCTTACTCCGAGCACGGCGTCACTGCTACTAATACCCGCTGGCGCGCCCAGAGGCGAGACAAAACAATCTCTCTGACTTCAACGTCAACTAAATATGCCCTGACTTAGCAGTATTAAATATTACATAATTTAAGCATAGTATTTACAATACATATTTACACTAGACAATACATCGTATACAAACAGGTTCATGTGTTAAGCAAGCGAAAAAATTCATAGCAAGGACTGCGTTGTAGCGTCACAAAGCAGACACAAATAGGTAATCATTCTAGTGGCAGTATGGGCCGTAAATGGGGAGATCCACTGACGTGAGAGAGTCTGACAAAAGATAGGTTACTATGGCCCAGCGCCTGGGAACGAACATCTCGGAAACGGCGAAGCTAGTTGGCTGCTCACGTGCTCCGCCGTGAGCATGCATGGGAAGTGCTTGAAGGGCGCTGAAGTTACGAGGCGGTGACACGGTGTTGGACTAAATGGGGAGATCCACTGACGTGAGAGAGTCTGACAAAAGATAGGTTACTATGGCCCAGCGCCTGGGAACGAACATCTCGGAAACGGCGAAGCTAGTTGGCTGCTCACGTGCTCCGCCGTGAGCATGCGTGGGAAGTGCCTGAAGGGCGCTGAAGTTACGAGGCGGTGACACGGTGTTGGACGTCCACACTTCTTTAAAGGACGTGGAGTTCGGAGGCTTGCCCATTCTGTAAAACACGGTATACGGCAGAGTATAGTACTGGTGCACATTGGTCAGCCACTGTTGGTTAACATGGAGCTCCACTGAAGACGATCCCTACGGGGTTGGGTGAACGAAATCATCGAGACTTGGCCGTGTACCAGTGGAAAAGCTTCACCTACCCCTATAAATGGCGGTTCTTGTCACAGCAGGTCGATGGCCATGTCCCGATACGCCGTCATCCAGGCGAACGCTGTAGAAACACGCACCACGTCAAGGACACAGGCCTGTGGGGACAGAACCAGGCTAAGCATTCATTCTCCCGAGCTTCCACCGCTCACATCTGGGACGCTATGGAGCGCTCTCAGATCGGTGGTTCGTAACTTACTGGAACTGAACACACACACACACACACACACCTCCAGAAAACTGCAGTGGACTTGTTAAATCCATGCCAAGCAGACTCGCTGCTGTATTTCACTCTAAATGTGGACAAGCACGCTGATATCAGGTCACTATAATGCTTACTTCAACGTAGGTACATAGTACTTGATGAGTACTCAGGTAGAGCAGAATATTTTTATGATCATTGTACGCATTATTTTGTTGCCTGACAGGTTGCCTCCTAATAAATGCCAATACAGCCTTTATCCACATTTTTAGTAAATTTAACATCGGTGGGAACACGAAAAAGAGACACAGTTGATTAATGCTACTGGAAAGTTACAAAGCCCAGAGTAATTTTGCATTTCAGCCACAAGAGAATAGCGTCAAACGGCGAAAGAGTTTTCATACTTCCACACCTTATAGCTCTGGATAATTTTGATGTTAGTCAATATACATTTCATGTTGTACTTTCTTCAAATTGTTACTGGATTTGTCAGTCCGTCTGTGTGTTGGAACAGAATACAATTCCGATATGCAAAGATCATTCTTTTCGTAAGAGGGCAGCTGCTCCTTGCTGTTTATGCACTTGGCGTTGCCTGTTGAATATAGCGGTTAGTGTAGTGTTTGAGAGGAGCGCGTGACATGTGAACACAGACTTTATTCATTGTTCCGTTTCGACATTTTAGTCCATAATGTTTTCACGAAGCAAGCAGGGGAGACCGGGTCAGACTGTCATAATCTTCGATTTTTCATGCGGCACCGTTTGTACTTTCACTCTCTATCATTAGTGTACCTCGTTATGTGGGTCTTGGGCTACATTTTCACAGGAATTGCAGCCCAAGTAGCGTTTGGTTCTTCAGAAAATCCGTGTGGGGTAGCTGAGCGGTCAGGGGCGACTTGTCACGGTTCACGCGGCTTCCCCTGTCGGAGGTTTGAGTCCTCCCTCGGGCTTTGCTGTTTGTGTTGTCCTCAGCGTAAGTTAAAATTCGTTTGGGTACTGTGTAAGTCTAGGAACCGATGACCTCAGCAGTTTGGTCCCATAAAACCTTACCACAAATTTCCATTTTCTTCAGGAAATCACGAGCCCGCTTCTTACATTTTTTACACTGGTTCCAATTTTGCTTAGCTTCACTGTTAGAAAATGGTTGATGAAAAACTAAACAGAAACAGTCATCATACTCCTATCCACAAATTGAGATTTATCATTCCTTCTTATTTTTGCTTCTTCGCAGAAAACTTTTCTATCTGAAAAATAACCGACTGTGGTGGAACGCCGGACTACCTTTTCATCGTCAGTTTGAGCCCAGGGAATCTTCTCACAATATCTTTATAAAGTTAGATGACTGGTTTGGTAATCAGCTTCAACTTTACGAATTTCTGTGCAAAATTTTCTCCTCGGTTTCTATTTTTTTATGGGTTCCGCCACATTTACTGATAAGAGAGAAAGAAAGTACTGAAAAAGAGCCTGACGCAGTTGGATGTCATATGAACGGCTTATTTCAATAGTGGTACAAGTCCATTACTTTTCTGCCTATAATGGTTCTGAAATTAATGATCAAAATAAACAGAAAAAATGGTTCATCTCTAGCAAGAAGCCATATACTTTAATATTTCTGGTGTCTCACCTGCAGATTTATTAGCGCTCATTTAACTTTAGGACTCTGCATCTCAATATGAACAAAAATTGAATTGTACCACAATTGAAATAAGCCCTTCATAAGTGACAAGCATCCCCGAAATTTTTAGAACAACCAACGTGGAACAAAAACTGAGCTCGAAAAAATATTTTGAACCATACTTGAGTGGTTAAACACAATGTTGTACAACTGTTATACAATAATTAAAAAAAAAAACAGTTGGGATTCAGACTTAAAAGAGTGAAAAAAAGAATGAATTATATCAAAAAAGGAACACTTAAAACTGGAAAAAAAACACAAAACACAGCATCTGAACGAGCAGTGGTAGTTGGAGCTGGACGCATGGGACATTCTATTTCGCAAATCATTAGGAAATTCAGTGTTCTCAGATCCACAGTGTCACAAGTGCGCCGAGAATACCAAGTATCAGACATCACCTGTCACCGTGGACAACACACTGACCTACGGACTTCACTTAACGACCGAGAGCAGCGGCGTTTGCGCAGTGTTGTCACAGATGACAGACAAGCAACAGTGGGTGAAGTAACCGCAGAAATCAATGTGGCACGTACGACGAACGTATCCGTTTGGACAGTGCAGCGAAATCTGACGTTAATAGGCAGTATCAGCACACGACCGACGCTAGTACCTTTGCTAACAGCACGACACCGCCTGAAATGCTTCTCTTGGGCTCGACTGGAAAACCGTGGCCTGATCAAATGAGTCCCGGTTTCAGTTCGTAAGAGCTGATGGTAGGGTTCAGTGTGGTGCAGATCCCAATAATCCATGGTCTCAAGCTGTCAAGAAGGCTCCATAACGACGTGGTCTGTGTTTCCGTGGAATGGAATGGATCCTGTAGTCCAACTGAACCTATCATTTACTGGAAACGTTTATGCTCGGCTATTTGGAGACCATTTGCTGCCATCCGTAGACTTCGCGTTCCCAAACAATGATGGAGGTTTTACGGGTGACAATGTCCCAATGTCACGGGCCAGTTGCTCGTGACTGCTTTGGAGAACATTCTGGACAGTTCGAGCGAAGGATATGGCCCCCAGATTGCCCTAAATGAATTCCACCGACCATTTATGTGACGTAATCGAGAGGTCAGTTCGTGCAACAAATCCTGCACGGCAACATTTTCGGAGTTATGAACGGCTATAGAGGCAGCATGGCTCAACACTTTTGCAGAAAACTTCCAAAGACTTGTTGAGGTGATGCCACGCCGAATTGCTGTACTACACAGGGTAAAAGGAAGCCCGACACGGTATTGGGAAGCGTGGACCGCTACGGGGTGATCAGCCGTGTGTGGTGAACAAGACCCACCAGCCTTGCCAATGTAGCTTCCTTAAGCCGTCGGCACACGGACCGTACTGTCGAACGTTAACGTTTAGCGTGCCAAGTTCAACGTGCTGCTGAACGCTCAGGAACGATGCGACTCGTGCATACGGTACGTGGGCCCCAACGTGGCATACGCGATCGCAACGCACTCCAGCGGCAGTTGAGGGATGTTTCTAGTTCGTAAATCATACTGTTTACTCAGCGGTCACGCTTAAAGTTCTCACGTTAGCTCTATTAAAACGCACGTTTCCTGCATCGTCCTTACGCCGCGAGAATTTGAAAATGCTAAGTGCGTTACAAATTTGGAATACTTCTGCGCATGAGATAAACATTACTTCATCATTCCCACATTTTAGTAAAACCCAAAGGTCAGTCTTACTTGATCACTGTTCCTACACAGTAGCAGAATCTTTGCAACATGTGAATTATGAAGCGTAAAAGAAAAAGGAGCAAAATATCTAAACAAGAAGCGCAAGCTGTCTCGTAGATTAAGCCAATCGAAAAAAGTCATCCCTCAAAAAAAGGTGAACTTATAATTACGTAACATCAGATATTATAGTATATATTTATATTAAACTAATTATAAAGTATCAGAACCTAATAAAAACGCGTATGCTAGGAAGAAAAATTTGCCAGTGTTAATACACGAACTACCGCCCAAACAATCAGCTCATTCCGGGTAAGTGGCACTACTCATTATGCTAAACCAACATCAGACCTTCCGTATCTAATCATATTACGTTACCAGTTGCTGAAAACCTTTATCGCTGATATGTTACTAATTGCAATTAAATTATAATAAATTGTACCAAGAATAATGCGTTTTGGGTCGATCTTCAGTGTGAAGCTGCCTTCAAATAGCCTACTCTCATAATACGAAAGTTACAATAATTCTTTTGACACGAATATGATGTTTCTCATTATTTTACTGGAACGAATCACACAGTTAACAACGTGTTTTCCAGTGATTCTCAATTTGCTGGTGCTCAGAAACGGCATATATACATATAGGCTTGAAATGAATGCCAATATGACACCTCACAACTCTGTACTGAAGGGAGACGGCGTGCTTGTGACGTAGGTGGCGTTGTGCCATTTCATTGGTGAACGCTCAGACGCACGCTCAGAATACCCGACATGCCAGATGTTGCTCTGCACGTTCGGAAAGACTCCCGAGCGTGCTATTCCACGCTATGACGTCAGAAACTCGGCACGCTGAACGCTCAACGTTCGGATGCACGGACCGTGTACCGACGGCTTTAAACTGTGCTTGATGCTTCCGTAAAAAGCGCTTAAATGTTGTTGGTAATCGAAAGTGAATTCATTTTATGCACTGTAAGGTTTAACAAAAATGATAACTGACACGATTACATACACGTATTACAAGAAAATGGAACAGAGGGAAGAACCGAATAATGACGTAGCAAATCAGACAACAATGGCTGTGCCAAAGGGTACAGTAGGCTAGGTAAGATTGGCTGCAATGACAAACAAATGACTACCTGCCAAAGCGGTCCGACTTCTGCCGATTGAGGTCTGGGGAGCCGATCGGTCAACTTACTCTCAACACACTGTACAGGCTGTTTCGTAAAGATTACTCACCCGGGTAGTCTTTATTTTTCACTGAAGGAAACTGACTTTTAATGTGGCCTGTAAGACAGCTGCAGCGTTCTTCTGGCACTTTCCTCACCACATACTCTGCTCGCTCTTCAGTTTGCAGACTATAGAACTTGGTACACTTTCGGTCTACTATCTGGTAAAAAGCTACAGGTTCGATGAGACACAGCTAGCACCATTAGCGGTGGGTGTGTATATGGAGTGATGTGTAGAAATTGAGAAAAATGATCCACATAGCTATCCATATGCTGACTGGTAATAATTCCGATAAAGTTTAACCCTAGTGACAGTAGGAAGACGTTATATGTAGAGTGTACTTCTGTAGCAGTTGAAGATATTTTAATCAAACCTGGTTCACATATGAGTTACTATCTAGGAAAAAATGCTGTGGAAGGAAAACAGTCCTGACGCTCTTATCTCTTGGGATAGTAAAGTTGCAATTGTACTCTTAAGTCCGGAACATCTGGAGAAATTTCAACCAAATTTGGTAAATATGTAACATACTATATCGG
This sequence comes from Schistocerca gregaria, assembly GCF_023897955.1. Classification (NCBI taxonomy): domain Eukaryota; kingdom Metazoa; phylum Arthropoda; class Insecta; order Orthoptera; family Acrididae; genus Schistocerca; species Schistocerca gregaria. The sequence continues at coordinate 500,507,254 of NC_064926.1, read as the reverse complement.
GAAAATAACAATGAGGCACCAGTAGGTAAGGATATGGGAATTAGAAGAAGATGACATCCTAAAATAATTGGATACTGTCGATTTACTGTCGAATCGATAATTTTCAGTTTTCCTTCGTTGTTTAGTGACTGCTTCGTTACGTTACACACCAAGGGGTTGGTATGGATATAGATAAGGTTGAGATGACATAATAGTAGACGAAAAGAACGGATATCACCGTGACAACCGTAGTATTCGGGGTTCCTGGACTGAGAAGAAACATTCGTAATGAGAAATGATCCATAGGGTGGGTGTGGCAGTAAGTATGGGACGGCAGTGGAGATATAAAGTATAAGTATGAAATGGCGGAAGGTATTCCAACAAAACTTCGTGCATATTTCACATATTGTTTGTGTTATTGTTGTTGTCGTCTTTAGTTCGAATACAGATTTCATGCAAGTCTCTACGCTAGTGTATCTTGTGCAAGCTTCTTGGTCTCTGAATAACTACTGAAACTTAGATCGAATACAAAAATTGGCCCCCTCTACAATTTTAGCCTCCCAAACTACCCTCCATTACCATTTTTTGAAGTCTCAAGATGTGTCGTATCAATCGATCCCTTCCTTTTAATCAAATTGTGCCACAAATTCTCTTTTCTGCCGATATCGATTCACTGCCTGCCGGTTAGTCATCCGATCTGTCCACATTATCATCAGCTTTCTATGGTAGTACCGCATTTCAAAAACTTTCATTGTGCTCTTACGTGTAATGCTTGTCGAGCATGTGTCGCATTCGTACAAGGATACTCTTCAGACATACTCTTTGAGAAAAGACATTCTAATACTTAAATTTGTATTCGACGTCAACAGATTCCTCTTTCTCAACAGTGCTTTTCTTATTACCGCCAGTCTGTCTTTAATATTTCCGGAATTACAAGCTATTTTGCTGCCCAAATATGAATACTAATCTACCAGCTGCATTTGCTTTGTTTCCTAATTTAATTCCCTGAGCATCACCTGACTAAAATATAGAAAATACCATTATCCTTGTTTCATTTTTAAAATGTTTATCTTATAATCTTAAGAGAGCAAGTAATGTTGCGGGCGTCTTGCGATCTCTGACAGATTTACAATGTCATCGCCCAAGTTTAAAGTTTTAATTTCTTTTCTTTAATTACTACTCCATATTTTCGCATGGTTCCCTTCAAAGCCTGCTCAATGCACTGACTGAATAACGTTGCGGATAGCCTACAACAGAGTCTCTCACCTTGGTCAGTTACTGTCTCCCTTTCACATCGCTTGGCTCTTAGAACTGCAGTCTGGTTCCTGTAAGAATTGTGAATAAATTTTCCCTCCCTGCATTACACCCTCGTTACCTTAAAAACTTTCAAACAGAATAATTCAGCCAACTTTCCTGACTACCTGGAGGTACACTCGGGCTAATACTTGCATCATCGTACTTTGGTCGCGGTTAGAAACTGGTAAAATGCGAAACAGTGAAAAATCACATCCAAAGGCCCGCGGGATTGTCGGCTGACAGTGATGTTTCACCGCTGTTGGCGGTATAGACGTGGGAATGTTGCTGTTGTTGTTGTTGTTGTTGTTGTCTTCAGTTCTGAGACTGGTTTGATGCAGCTCTCCATGCTACTCTATCCAGTGCAAGCTTCTTCATCTCCCAGTCCCTATTGCAACCTACATCCTTCTGGATCTGCTTAGTGTATTCATCTCTTGGTCTCCTTCTACGATTTTTACCCTCCACGCTGCCCTCCAATGCTAAATTGGTGATCCCTCGATGTCTCAGAACATGTCCTACCAACCGATCCCTTCCTCTAGTCAAGTTGTGCCACAAGCTCCTCTTCTCCCAAAATCTATTCGATACCTCCTCATTAGTTATGTGATCTACCCATCTAATCTTCAGCATTCTTCTGTGGCACCACATTTCGAAATCTTCTATTGTCTTCTTGTCCAAACTGTTTATCGTCCACGTTTCACTTCGATACATGGCTACACTCCATACAAATACTTTCAGAAACGGCTTCCTGACATTTAAATTTATATTCGATCTTAACAAATTTTTCTTATTCAGAAACGCTTTCCTTCCCAGTGCCAGTCTACATTTTATATCCTCTGTACTTCTACCATAATCAGTTATTTTGCTCCCCAAATAGCAAAACTCCTTCACTACTTTAAGTGTATCATTTCCTAATCTAATTCCCTCAGCATCACCCTACTTAATTCGACTACATTCCATTATCCTCGTTTTGCTTTTGTTGCTGTTCATCTTATACCCTAATTTCAAGACACTGTCCATTCCGTTCAACTGCTCTTTCAAATCCTTTGCTGTCTGACAGAATTACAATGTTATCGGCGAACCTCCAATTTTTTATTTCTTCTCCATGCATTTTAATACCTACTCCGAACTTTTCTTTTGTTTCCTTTACTGCTTCCTCAGTATACAGATTGAACAACATCGGGGATAAGCTACAACCCTGACTCACTCCCTTTCCAACCACTGCTTCCCTTTCATAACCCTCGACTCCTAACTGCCATCTGGTTTCTGTACAAATTTTAAATCAACTTTCGCTTCCTGTATTTTACCACTAGCACCTTCATAATTTGAAAGAGAGTATTGCAATCAACATTATCAAAAGCTTTCTCTAAGTCTACAAATGCTAGAAACGTAGGTTTGCCTTTCCTTAATCTTTCTTCTAAGATAAGTAGTAGGGTCATTATTGCCTCACGTTGCCCAACATTTCTACGGAATCCGAACTGATCTTCCCCGAGGTCGGCTTCTATCAGTTTTTCCATTCGTCGCGTTAGTACTTTGTAGCTGTGACTTATTAAACTGATAGTTCGGTAATTTTCACATCTGTCAATACCTGCTTTCTTTGGGATTGGAATTGTTATATTCTTCTTGAAGTCTGAGGGTATTAGGCGTGCGGATAGAATCACTAAAAAGTACGCTGCCGGATAAGCGGAGCTCACAATTTGTTCGGCCGATGCCGTGTCGGCGCATCGAATTGGCCGGCTGCCTCGCGTAATCCAGTGTCCGCAGCACGGAGGTGGTCGGTTGGATGCTGGGAGCTCCCGGGCTGTGTGGAGCGCGCAGGGGGATCAAGTGGATCAATAAGGAAGGGGCCGGGACGCGAAAGAATACAAATGGCGCTCCGGCAGCAGCGGTGCCGGCTCCGCAGAGCTCTGGGGGGAGTGGTGCAGGCCTTCCCTTCCGTCCCCGTGGAGGGCGCGGGCTCCCAGGGAAAACTCCTCGCAGGCAGCGGCGGGCTGGCTGTGGAAACGGCATCTCGGCGCCCCCTCGCTGTACGCTCTGGAGAAACTCGTGCTCGGCCAGCCTTCCAGTGTCCTCTGCGGAGCCCGGAAAAGCCAGCAGGGAGATCGGTGATAGGAAAGAAGGCAGGGAACGACAGCTGAAGATCAAAGAAACGAGGAGGGATCACACGAGACGACAGAGCGTCCTACGTGAACGACAGAAGCGAGCGACTTCTGGATACGCGGCACTCCAGCGAAAGCAGCAGCATCGGCCGAAAAGCTCGGGTGTCCTGCGTACGAGAGATCGTGTCGCGCCACAAGGTGGCTGCTTAAGCCGTCGGCACACGGACCGTGCTGTCGAACGTTAACGTTGAGCGTGCCAAGTTCAACGTGCTGCTGAACGCTCAGGAACGATGCGACTCGTGCATACGGTACTTGGTCCCCAACGTGGTATACGCGATCGCAACGCACTCCACCGGCAGTTGAGGGATATTTCTAGTTCGTAAACAACACAGTTTACTCATCGTGCGCGCGTAAAATTCCCACTTTAGCTCTATTAAAACGCACATTTCCTCCATCGTCCACGAAAGGGAAAGTACCATGTCTAATCAATAAGGACACAGGCTTCCATTACAACCAGTGAGGTACAGATTTAGAATACTTCTCCGCATATGATAAACGTTATTTCATCATTCCCACATGTTAGTAAAACCCCAACGTCAGTCTTGTGTGTCACTGTTCCTACTCAGTAGCAGACTTTTTGGAATATGTGAATTACGAAGCGTAAAAGAAAAGGGAGCAAAATATCTTTATAAAGTAGCGCAAACTGTCCTGTAGATTAAGCCAATCGAACGAAGTCTCCCCTAAAAAAAAAGTGCACTTATATCTACATAACATCAAATATTGTAGTATATACTTATATTAAACTAATAATAAAGTATAAGGACTTAATAAAAACGTGAATGTTAGAAAAAAGATTGGCTGTGTCAACCCGCGAACCACCGCCCCAACAAACAAATCTGTGTAGGATAGTGACACTACTTATTACGCTAAACCACCAAAACAAATCTTCTATCTAATCAAATAATCTTACCGCCTGCTGAAAACCTTAATCGTAGATATGATACTAATTGAAATTTAACTATAACAAATTGTACCAAGAACAATGCGTTTTGGGTGGATCTTCAGTGTATCGCTGCCTTCAAATATCCTACTCTTATAATACGCAAGTTACAATAATTCCTTTACCACGAATATTATGTTTCTCATTATTTTATTGGAACGAATCACAAAGCTAACAAAGGGTTTTACAGTGATTCTCAGAAACGGCATATATACATATAGGCTTGAAATGAATGCCAATATGGCGCTTCACAACTCTGTACTGAAGGGAGACGGAGTGCGTGTGACGTAGGTGGTTGTGCCATCTGACTGGTCAACGTTCAGACGCACGCTCAGAATATCTGACATGCCAGATATTGCTCTGCAGGTTCGGGAAGACTCCCGAACGCGCTATTCCACGCTATGATGTCAGAAACTCGGCACGCTCAACGCTCAACGTTCGGATGCACGATCCGTGTGCCGACGGCTTTAGACCGAACCGGCTGTTTCTATAAAACGGCGTCCTTAACCTGTAGAATACTGTAGCTGTAGAGTAAGGCTTCAGGATTAGGTTTACTTAAGAAAATAAAGGAATGCTGTGCATTAAATTTATAAAGGGAGGAATCTCCATGGAGAATTTAATAAATATCAACTACGAAGATCACCGGACAAATTCTTCGAATACACATGAATACAATACAAAGAACGATATTTGTAATCAACAGCTAGCTGTGACGTAGGGGTCGCAGTAGCAGTTCGTGATTTAGTGGACCGGCACGGTAGCTCAGCGTGTTTGGTCAGAGAGCAGGTTGGCCTCTGTAACAAAAAACAGAGTGAAAGAATCAACAACGAATTCGAACGGATGTCATTTGACGTCCGCAACGACCAAACACGAGGATCAACAACGAAAAAAACGCAAAAAAAGTGTGAAGTAATGGTCCTGTGTTCGATTCTCGGCCGTTACTACATTTCCACTGACTCATTTACAATTCTATATACTAAGTCTTATGCATACTGTTTACATTGTACCGCTAAGAATATTTTTAAGGTCTTTCCAAAGAACTTCATCTTAACACCTTTAACACCTATCCCAGTATATCACACACATTTAATCCCTAATAAATTACAATGAACCATGAAATTTTACGGATATTTGATGTTGCAAACGCAATTCATCAGCAGTCAAAGTTAAGGTCAAACGTTTCAGTTACTATAATTAGTCTGTAAAAGTAAATCTTACAGAATTTTTGAACGTTTTGTGTAATTATTTGTCTAAAAGCATGAAATAAAAAATAGTTAAAGGTTTGGTGCACCTCATTTTCTGTTCATGATTTCGAGCATCATTCAAAGGCACGTGGAACGTTTCTCTGATCTCCTCATTTCTTTTACATAAATTACTTCATAAAATACTGGACTGATTTCATTCATTTTTTAATTTCACGTTTTATTCAGAAAGCTATTTGCTTAATCCTCGATTGCCTTCCTATCGTACTTGATTTGAAAGACGCCTTTTTGACATTTAAATACCGCACCAATGTCTCTTTATGTGCAAAATAGCTAGGTCTTGAACAGATGAAATTTCTGGCACTTTACTTACATAGTTTGGCAGCAGCTTTTCGTTAAATATTACATTTTTTCCTCAGCTTATTAATTTATTTTTCGGTTGTTACCCTGACTACTTTTATGCATTTAAATATTTTCATGCCAATCTAGACCTCATGCCGCTCACTTTGATACCCCGTTTACCTGTTTCTCTCCCTTTGTTTGTCTATGAAAATTCAGACAAAACCTCACGGCGTAATTTATAGTGAGTCTTGTTTTCCCTCTGCTCATGCGTTTACAAAAACGTATCGAGTTTTAATCATATGTAAAAATAGTCCTTTCTGCGTGCTGTCATTCCAAAAATTCGTCGTTCCGATATCTTGAACCGTTTATGACATACGACGATTTTTACGAACATTTGATTCCCCAAGCGCGGGAAAGGTTCGGACGCGCCGCGAGCGATCCGTCCGTGGATATAACAACCAATATCTCAAGAATGAAAAGAGATGTCATACCGGTCTCAACTTCAAATACTATTTAGATATATTGGTTACATTTCATATGCAATAGTGTATGGCCTTAAATGAACTATACAGAAAGTCTACACAATGTGATTTTGCCACTGGAAATTCTTAAAAATTTCGTGCAGCCATGTACTCCATTTCCTGCAGCACAGTAACTATGACGAATAACGAAAATAAATTCAGACCTTTATCGTTTAAAGATATCAAGCTACACTCCTGGAAATTGAAATAAGAACACCGTGAATTCATTGTCCCAGGAAGGGGAAACTTTATTGACACATTCCTGGGGTCAGATACATCACATGATCACACTGACAGAAACACAGGCACATAGACACAGGCAACAGAGCATGCACAATGTCGGCACTAGTACAGTGTATATCCACCTTTCGCAGCAATGCAGGCTGCTATTCTCCCATGGAGACGATCATAGAGATGCTGGATGTAGTCCTGTGGAACGGCTTGCCATGCCATTTCCACCTGGCGCCTCAGTTGGACCAGCGTTCGTGCTGGACGTGCAGACCATGTGAGACACGCTGGATTTAATCATATGAGGACGAAGTTATCACTGAATAAAAAAGGTAGCATCCATATTCGTATCAGTAGTACTTTGCACATGTTGTTGTTGTTGTTGTTGTTATGGTCTTCAGTCCTGAGACTGGTTTGATGCAGCTCTCCATGCTACTCTATCGTGTGCAAGCGTCTTCATCTCCCAGTACTTACTGCAACCTACATCCTTCTGAATCTATTTAGTGTATTCATCTCTTGCTCTCCCTCTACGATTTTTACCCTCCACGCTGCCCTCCAATACTAAATTGGTGATCCCTTGATGCCTCAGAACATGTCCTACCAACCAATCCCTTCTTCTAGTCAAGATGTGCCACAAATTTCTCTTCTCTCCAATTCTATTCAGTACTTCCTCATTAGTTATGTGATCCATCCATCTAATCTTCAGCATTCTTCTGTAGCACCACATTTCGAAAGCTTCTATTCTCTTATTGTCCTAACTATTTATCGTCCACGTTTCACTTCCGTACATTGCTACACTCCATACAAATACTTTCAGAAACGACTTCTTGACACTTAAATCAATACTCAATGTTCACAAATTTCTCTTCTTTAGAAACGCTTTCCTTGCCATTGCCAGTCTACATGTTATATCCTCTCTACTTCGACCATCGTCAGTTATTTGGTCCCCATTTACTACTTTAAGTGTCTCATTTCCTAATCTAATTTCGGCAGCATCACCCGACTTAATTCGACTACATTCGTTTGTTGATGTACATCTTATATCCTCCTTTCAATACGCTGTCCATTCCGTTGAACTGTTCTTCCAAGTCCTTTGCTGTCTCTGACAGAATTACAATGTCATCGGCGAACCTCAAAGTTTTTACACTCCTGGAAATTGAAATAAGAACACCGTGAATTCATTGTCCCAGGAAGGGGAAACATTATTGACACCTTCCTGGGGTCAGATACATCACATGATCACACTGACAGAACCACAGGCACATAGACACAGGCAACAGAGCATGCACAATGTCGCCACTAGTACAGTGTATATCCACCTTCCGCAGCAATGCAGGCTGCTATTCTCCCATGGAAACGGTCGTAGAGATGCTGGATGTTGTCCTGTGGAACGGCTTGCCATGCCATTTCCACCTGGCGCCTCAGTTGGACCAGCGTTCGTGCTGGACGTGCAGACCGCGTGAGACGACGCTTCATCCAGTCCCAAACATGCTCAATGGGGGACAGATCCGGATACGACCATCATTGGCACCAAGGCAGAAGCGACTCTCATCGCTGAAGACGACACGTCTCCATTCGTCGCTCCATTCACGCCTGTCGCGACGCCACTGGAGGCGGGCTGCACGATGTTGGGGCGTGAGCGGAAGACGGCCTAACGGTGTGCGGGACCGTAGCCCAGCTTCATGGAGACGGTTGCGAATGGTCCTCGCCGATACCCCAGGAGCAACAGTGTCCCTAATTTGCTGGGAAGTGGCGGTGCGGTCCCCTACGGCACTGCGTAGGATCCTACGGTCTTGGCGTGCAGCCGTGCGTCGCTGCGGTCCGGTCTCAGGTCGACGGGCACGTGCACCTTCCGTCGACTACGCGACAACATCGATGTACTGTGGAGACCTCACGCCCCACGTGTTGAGCAATTCGGCGGTACGTCCACCCGGCCTCCCGCATGCCCACTATACGCCCTCGCTCAAAGTCCGTCAACTGCACATACGGTTCACGTCCACGCTGTCGCGGCATGCTACCAGTGTTAAAGACTGCGATGGAGCTCCGTATGCCACGGCAAACTGGCTGACACTGACGGCGGCGGTGCACAAATGGTGCGCAGCTAGCGCCATTCGACGGCCAACACCGCGGTTCCTGGTGTGTCCGCTGTGCCGTGCGTGTGATCATTGCTTGTACAGCCCTCTCGCAGTGTCCGGAGCAAGTATGGTGGGTCTGACACACCGGTGTCAATGTGTTCTTTTTTCCATTTCCAGGAGTGTATAAGATGCGGAGAATCAAATGTTTTCACCAAATAGTTTTCTAAAAATCGGGTGTTAAGTAATTCATACCTGCGGTCGCACTCGCTCCACTGCTTTGCCACGAAGACACGTGTCTGTCGCTCTCTGTCGCTCATGCTGCAGCGACAAGATTCAAACACGTCTGAATTCAAAAGTCGCCAGTTGCAGCGGAAGACAGGCAGCGACACAGATGTCGCTCACGTAGGATACTTCCGTAACTACACCTGCGGTTGTGCTTTGTCGCCTGAAGCTGTCGCGCGCTACCGCTCGCTTCTGTCGCTCATGTAGGACACGGCCTTTATACGAGAACCTGGAATGTTTCTGTGGATGTATGCAGGCTGTCACAAGAACTGAAAAGATGAAGAACTCTAGTAATGTCGCTGGCAAAGTAGTTACCACTCTACCGGATAGTCAAGCACTTTAACGTGTTTGCAGTAGACGAGGTGGTGAACCGACCCGTGTCGAACGTCTAGGGCTCGTGATCCGGCCATTGATCTGATTTTGATTTGATTTATTGCTCATTTCGAGATCTGTTGCCTTACGTTTTTTAACAGGTCGCTCATTTTACCGCTTTTAATATTCTACATGATTGTTTTCAGCAATTCTACATCTACATCTACATACATACTCCGCAATCCACCATATGGTGCGTGGCGGAGGGTACCTCGTACCACAACTAGCATCTTCTCTCCCTGTTCCACTCCCAAACAGAACGAGGGAAAAATGACTGCCTATTTGCCTCTGTACAAGCCCAAACGTCTCTTATCTTTGTGGTCTTTCCGAGAAATGTAAGTTGGCGCCAGTGAAATTGTACTGCAGTTAGCCTCAAATGCAGATTCTCTAAATTTCCTCAGTAGCGATCCACCATAGACTCCCATCCGAGTTCCTGAAGCATTTCCGTAACACTCGCGTGATGATCAAACCTACCAGTAACAAATATAGCAGCCCGCCTCTGAATTGCTTCTATGTCCTCCCTCAATCCGACCTGATAGGTATCCCAAACGCTCGAGCAGTGCTCAAAAATAGATTGCACCAGCGTTCTATAAGCGGTCTCCTTCACAGATGAACCACATCTTCCCAAAATTCTACCAAAGAAACGAAGACGACTATCCACCTTCCCCACATCTGCCATTATATGCTTGTCCCACTTCATATCGCTCTGCTATGTTACGCCCAAATATTTAATCGACGTCACTGTGTGAAGCGCTACACTACTAATGGAGTTTCAAACATTACAGGATTCTTTTTCCTATTCATCTGCATTAATTTACATTTATTGAAAACGTGCACTTAAAATGCAGCAAACAGTTGAAATTTGGCAATAGTGTGGAATTAATTAAACGCTTTGTTTCAAATAAATTGACTGCCTCAGTATGAAAAATTAATGAAAGCCATATTTCTTTAGCAAACCAACAAAAATAACTGCAAGACGATTAATGCTCGACTGTCAGAAAGGTGGAAATAAAATAAAATCTGAAACTAATAACATATTTTAGCCTTCTGTAATTATGTGAATGTATTTTAATTCACTTGATAGCTCCGGGCCATAGAAATCTGTTTTGTTTTCATTTGACGTGAGAGGAATAAACGAAGAGGAAGCAGCAAAATCAGTAAATGTAAACAAGGCCCACATGGAGACTACCCACCTCCCACTACAGCTCCCTTGAGCAAAAAATAAAAAAAAAATGACTTTTCAAAAGTATATTCATTTTGTAGCACACCTCTTTCTGAAGAGTCAGATACATAAAATATGTGTGTTCGAGGAAATATAAGACAGGCTATTTAGTCTTAAGTGTGCCAAAGTACAGTGTCACGCCTTTTCTTCACACAGCATTTTTCTATTGCACACCCCTATATTTCGTTCTGTGGAATTCAAATGTATAATATTTTGTAAAAAGTGCCATCAATCTATATTCAGGACAGAGGAAATTAAAATTACCTGTGGTGCCTCTCCTGCTCCCAGTCTGCCGGTTTGACATCCTTCTTTTCTTTTTTTTTTTTTTAAAAAAATCTCACTATTAATACTGGATGTAATTGTTTGTAACCAGCAGAACAAGAAGTATTCAGAAAATTTGCATCTTTATTGCCTATTAGCTAATAACTTGCTCTTTTGTGTGACATAAAATTAAATATAGGATACATAAAATCAGTAAAGTGAAGAGACAAGCAAGACACTACACATTTCTTCAATCCTTAAGTTCTAGCATTTTTTTTCTCCTCTCTAATCATGCTACAGCTTTACATGGCGTACTTTCCGTTTGGGCAAAGAAGCTATTGCCTCACCAAAGTTTGTCTAACGTTTTGGTGCATGAAGAAACGAAATGCTGTTGTCTAATATTGAAAAAGCTGTTAATACAAATAGAGCACAAGACTGGTGTGGTTTCTTTACAACTGAAGTAACAATAGATTAAAAGTTGTAAGTAGGCTGTTTAGGTTTTTATTTTGGTAACGCCACGTTGCGCTCTGTACGAAAATCACTGGCTATACTGTGTGCAGTATGTGGCTGGTTTGCAATTTTGTTGGCTATTGTAGTGTTGGGCAGTTGGCTGTTAACAGCGCGTAGCGTTGCGCAGTTGGAGGTGAGCCGCCAGCAGTGGTGGATGTGGGGTGTGAGATGGCGGAGTTTGAGAGCGGATGATCTGGACAGAGACAGTAAATTTGTAAGACTGGATATCATGAACTGATATATATATATATATATATATATATATATATATATATATATATATATATATATGTGACTTTTGAACACTATTAAGGTAAATACATTGTTTGTTCTATATCAAAATCTTTCATTTGATAACTATGCCTATCAGTAGTTAGTGCCTTCAGTAGTTTGAATCTTTTATTTAGTTGGCAGTAGTGGCGCTCGCTGTATGGCAGTAGTTCGAGTAACGAAGATTTTTGTGAGGTAAGTGATTTGTGAAAGGTATAGATTAATGTTAGTCAGGGCCATTCTTTTGTAGGGATTACTAGAAGTCAGATTGCGATGCGCTAAAAATATTGTGTGCCAGTTTAAGCACAGTCATGTCGACCCTTAGCCGAGGGTATCTCATTGGAATCTTCTGATTTTATTCTTGTAGTTTGTGTAATTAGTGTAGCTTTTGTTTATTGCTAGCGCGTAATTGAAGAGAGCATCTCCTTTGTAGTTGCAGTCTTTCATTGTTGTAAAGTAAAAAAGTTGTGGCATGCATGTAGATCTGCACCAAGTATTTCGCAGCTGCACTAGCAATTGACCAGATATTATTTTCAATGCTATGTTAATGCGTTCTCTTATTTTGCTCCTCAAATTGTGCTTTTCTGTGTTATCGTGTGAAATATTGTGACAATAATGGGGTGTGAAAAACGTAATACTAGGCTCCAAAGTAAAATGAGAAATGACAGTGTTGACGAAAGCAATATGTTAGCGCCGCCGAGTAATGAATTAACTAATGTTCAAAGTAGTAATTTGGTAATTGTGCATAGAGAAATGAAGCAGGCTGCAAATAATAGTGTAGGCAGTGAAACAATTAGTGAACAGGGAAGCATTATCGATCGATCGGTCGGCAACAGCTCGCCTCAGGAATCCGAAACGACAGGGAACAATCTTGCAAATACGGTAGATTCAGGTTTTGCGTACTCACCGTTTTCTCAAATAAGTCAAGACACATTTTCTGCTTTTCAAAATGCGAATATTGCCGGTTCAAATGCACTACCGAATAACACTGAGGTACACGTTTCAGACACCAGTGCATTGTTATTACAGTTAACGCAACTAATGGGACAAAGGCTACAAAAGTTAGACACAATGGAACAAAATCTTCAAAAGTTAGACACAATGGAACAAAATCTTCAAAAGTTAGACACAATGGAACAAAATCTTCGAAAGTTAGACATAATGGAACAACACCAGAGACAAACACAGCACAGCCAGTGATTTTCATACAGAGCGCTACGTGGCGTTACCAATATAAAAACCTAAACAGCCTACTTACAAAGTGCATTAGAAATTGAAGGAATTATGTTATTTGTTGCGGTTAGTAATTAATCTTCAGTTCCTATATTTCGTGACTTAAATTTTACCTATGATGTTGCTTATATACAAAGCGTTCAATTACAAGTGTTACATCCAAACAACGGCATAATGATCACGGGATGTGTTCTGTGCTACGGCAAGCGCCGGCACACTGGTCAAGAAAGTTAGAGCAGAAAGGGCTGTGAGATGACATCAGCCAAAATTACGCTGACCGACCCCTCTCTAGGACGACACCGAGACGACAGCGGGCTCCAGACGAAGAGGACATAAGCGCCGCTCTGCCTGGCCACAGCCCAGTTGCAGACGAGCCGTTCCATGAACGCTGCAGCAGCGACTTAGGAGCTGTATTGTTTCGCTTGTATTACGAATTGTACATACTGAAGAGACTTCTTATTTGGCTGTCGCCCATTGCTTGCGACACGTCTGTATTTCACCAAGTTAAGTACTGTAATCGTTTCCTATTATAATAAACTTCATTAGTACGATTTGTTTGAATTGTTTTCGAGCGATTCGAGAAATCAGGTTTCCTAGGCACCCCATGTGGTGTCACCGCCACACTTGATAGATGGTAGCCTTTAAATCGGCCGCGGTCCGTTAGTATACGTCGGACCCGCGTGTCGCCACTATCAGTGATTGCAGACCGAGCGCCGCCACACGGCAGGTCTAGACTAGAGAGACTTCCTAGCACTCGCCTCAGTTGTACAGCCGACTTTGCTAGTGATGGTTCGCTGTCTACATACGCTCTCATTTTCAGAGACGACAGTTTATCATAACCTTCAGCTACGTCATTTGCTACGGCCTTGCAAGGCGCCATACTCAGTTACTATAATTACTTCAATAATGTATTCTGAACAAATAATATTGTGAATCATGTACCGTCAGGAGCGACGTTCATCATTAATGTATTAAAGTTAAGTATCAAATTAGTTAGTCCGCTTTCTGAATTCTAATTCCTTGTCATGTTCCAGACCTCACGTCAGTATAGTTCTCCCCTCCTCAGGCCAGCCTGCGTGAGTAAAAACGCGTGCATTTCGGCCTCCACTATTAACAAAGTGTTGGTTCTTCTGACAACACAACATCCCATATTCGACGAGTAGGCAGCACACAACAGGGCGAATATATCTGCCTTTTATACTTAAGCTAGATCAGATTTATTAGGTTGATTGCATTACACTGTTTATTCTAAGTGTGTTGCATTGTTAACTTATTCAGCTTGTCTGTCTGATTTCGTCGTGTAATGTCCTTGAGACTTCATCAGTGTTTTTTTTTTTTTTTTTTTTTTTGTATTATGTGCCACTCTTCTTCGTCTCTTATCGCCGTATCATGACGCTGTCGTACTGCGTTGGTGTTTGGTGTGCTGCTTTGTATCAGTGACAGTGAAAAAGTATGTGTTCTGGTGATCTGTGTTCCCCACACGTACTAGCAGCACTCCGGCTACGGCCTGTGCCGTGTAAGTACGCAGTGTCAGGGCCGTGACCTGTCAGCAAATGAACCACACCCCGGCTGGGATTGATATGGCTCAGTCCCAGACGTTCCCTGGTCTCCAGGAAGACATTGTATAGCGTACGATCCTTATCGCTTGACGTCCATTCTCTTTGCCAGGTATCCACCCGCCATTTAACGAGTTGGCCCTTCTCGGTGGTGTACTGTCCCGTAATTACGATTACCAGAATGAGATTTTTACTCTGCAGAAGAGTGTGCGCTGATAAGAAACTGTGGAATGTATGAGACGAGGTACCGGGAGAAGTAAAGCTATGAGGACGGGGCGTGAGTCATGCTTGAGTAGCTCAGATGATAGAGCACTTGCCCGCGAAAGGCAAAGGTCCCGAGTCCGAGTATCGGTCCGGCACACAGTTTTAATCTGCCAGGAAGCTTCAATTTCGATTACCTTATCCTGTTTCCCCCTCCTCTGAAAGTACATTGGAGTCCGAAATGGTTATGTCGATAGGGAAGCCTGCAAGCACCGCGCACACTGATTCCGCTGACGTGGTGTTGGCAGCTCTTGACAGCTTTACCAGGGCACTTCTCTCCCCTCGCAGCACGATATACCGTCCTGGATAAGGCTTTCAGGCGGTTTGTGACGCCCCACTGTGTAAATACCCCACTGGTGTCCACGTTCCGCGTCAGATACACGTTTACCAAGCATTTAGAAAACTTGTCAGATTTGTGGCAGATAGTGGAGACCCTGCGCACCTATACTAACGTGATGAACACCACAAAAAGTTGTACAGTCATCTCTGCAACAAGGTTAGTAATCAAATGTAGAAGTTACAGAATGCGCTTCTTTGATGTTGTCTGTACATCTGGGCACGATAACCCACTAATACGGTCCCTTCTAGGAAATAGTTGACAGAAAGTCATTGATGGGTAGCGGTTTTAAGGACAGAAAGGGGAGGGGGGGAGGTGGGGGGGGGGGTGCCATGGCAAGAACCGCGGAAAAAAACCTCCTTGATAGTCTTGGCGGTGTGAACCAGTAGCGACAGTTTGCTTGTGACTTAGAAAATATTTGTGGAAAGGTGTTATCGTTACAGCTGATCTCCGGTGAAATCTCCTGGGCCAGCTAGAGCGAAAGAGTATCTGTATCAGACTAATATATTCCAAAATCCTGCTGCATATCGACGTTAATGATATGGGCCTGTAATTTAGTGCATTATTTCTACTGCCTTGCTTGAATATTGATGTGATCTGCTCAACTTGCCAGTCATCTTAGAGGTTAATTTGACCATAAAAGTGGCCGCTCGTTATGTGTTGTGTAGTTGTGTAAGGTTTGTTTGTGCTTTATGTGTCCGGCTCCCCTGTTCAAGCCGCCTAACTGGCTTTCTGAGGACACCTGGCGGTCACAGTCATGAGTTCGTGGATATATCGTTGTTTGGTGCTCAATTTAAGCCTTCCGTGGTAAGTTAATTTTCCCAAAAAGGTGTTTTTGGACGGTTATCACACTTGCACATAGGATTAACGCTAGACTCACACAGTCAGGGTGCAAATCCTCTGTCCTGTGGAATGAATAAGAGACTGATGACCTAATATATTTAGTTTCTTCGAACACTTAATCAGCAACAGCAAAGTAGTCATCGACAAAAGAGACCTAAAGTACTTTAATTTACTAAACAGTTGCGAGGTGCCGGGATGGAGACGAGTTTGCACCTCTTTAATTCAAACGAATTTTGCATGAGAATGAGACATGCACTCGACCCCTCCTTACCTACCACCTAATTAATTATGCGCACAACGATAACGAAAGGAAATGACGGTGGAACTTGCTAGATGGTGAAATAAGGAATGCACACTCACAATAATTTTGCAAAAACCGTAATCAGCTCAGAGAAAAAAGAGAACTTTATCATAATAAACAAGGAAATAGGATTCTGCATATATCTACGAAATCATATGTGGCTTAAATATTACAATGAGATTTATTGTACATGAGAACCTAAAGACACATGATTATCGACACAAACAGTTGGTTAAAGGATAGGGTATTCTGAACTATTATGCGAATAAGAGATCGCTCGAGAACAAGGGCTCCTACACTCTGTGATGCAATAGCTAGACAATAATGACTGGGGATCCTAATGAATCAAATATTAATCTCCCGACTATATAGCAGTATCACAGTTAGTAGTGAGAGCTCAAATGGGATCACATGGAGAAACAAGCAAGGTGGACTTGTAGCAAAGCGAGGTAGCGTGCTGCTGAGGACTTCAGAATAAAACTGATAGGTCCTACAATGCCGGAGCCGCAAAATACTTTACCAATCCTGAAATTTGTAGCAGATCGTCGGTAGACAGGTTTCTTATGATGTTGGCGCCGACTTCTGGTGTGCAGCAACCCTGGCCTCGAAGGTTGTCCGAGAATTCTAAGTCCTGCCGAAAAGAGGTGCGACTAAGTCGCCAGACCGTCCGACTCCGACGAAGACCAGATCCCGAATCCCCTATGTCTGCGCAACGCAAGAGCGAAGCCAGTATCTCTCGACTCCCTACTCTCCTCGGAAACCGCGAATCAGCATTCAGTTCTGATTCTAAAATTCCCCCACACAGTTTCAGAACATCATTCGCGCCAAGAGAGACCGTTCCCTCCAATTTCGAGCAGGGATTTATGATGTCAACTAGCCTCACTTTAAGTTGACCAGTCATGCCTCTGCTATTCAGCTGAGGGCACTGAACTTGAGGTTTGACCAGCTACGATAACAACCTGCCTAGACCACCAGCCATCTGATGCCAGACAGTCACACCCAGCAGGGCACAGTCCACAAGTATTCTCAGAAACATGAGGACAATCCAGTCAGTCGGTGCCAGGAATCTTCGTTCCGGACGCGCCGGAACGGTAAACAGATAAACTGCGGTGACACTCAGACGTCTCGCAGGTCGTTTCGCCCTGCATACCATAGGCGAAACTCGACTGACATTAGTCGTTCCGCCAGGCGCTTAAGCCTATTGTACGAACCCCTCAGAATTCAGGGAAGTGCAGCCCCCAACCGGAAACGCAGCGTGCCGCATCAACCGATGCTCGCCTCGCATAGGCCACCCAAGGAAGTGACCCAACATGCATAGGAATCACGTCAAGAGCATTTTTTGAGTTTTTGAGCTCTCAGTACAAATGCTCTCATTACAATAACCTTACTCGGTCTGTTACTACAGTGCAATGACATAGAACATTAATAAAATTGATGAAATGGAGAGACGACATGCAAAAGAAGGCATGGAAATTCTCACAGTTTGCATAGAAATTTGTTTAAGCGTGTCAGGGACGTGTCCCTCCACGGATGCCACAAGAAAAACTGATGTAACAGTATTTTGTTTTGCAGATTGCTAATGTCGTCCGACAAGTAATTTCAGGTAGCATCACATTGACGAAGCAGCACGTAGATGTGGATAATGGAACGTCCGTAAGGGTTGTGCTGGCATACACCTCCGCCAGCGCACCTGTCGACGCTAGAAAACATTGTATAGCTGGCGGTGAACTAGGAGCGACTATGACATGAGAAGACAACGACACGCCCCCAGGCTAGCCGCCGATAACGCCCCCTGGGCAGCGTGCATATAGGACGCCGCCGCCAACCGAGCTGCCTCATTGCCTCAGTCTCAGTACCTCCGTACGTCACATCAGGACTCAGTTTGCATTGCACGTCAATACGTCGCACTGCGATACTGTCTTCCACAGTGATCGTCGTCGCCTCGCACCTTAGCTACCTGTGAGGAAACGTTAGTCACTGTATATAGCTGTGGTATGGACACGGACAAGATTCAAGAATTAGCACATGTTATTTGATTGCTGTTAACCACAGAACTTCCAACTGGACGTCATTGATGTTAAGTACTCAATTGGTTCCAGTAATAAAGTGTATTTTAACTATGTGTTCCATTTGCGTTATAATGAGAGGAAACGGACCAGCCACCTATCTATACCATCCTCTGCTCATCCAGCCAGGGACCACAAGACCCCACAGCCACAACACTTCTAGTGAACACGTTTCCAGCGCTGATACAAGGAACTGATACCAGACATGTAATGGCTGATTAAAACAATTCTGCCTAGATGGTCAAGATACAAAAATAATTTACTACTGCCGTGCCAAATTTGCAGGGTGTCCATAGTTAAGTCCCGGTTACAAAACTGTAGAAAGAGAACCACTGCTCCGAATAACGTCAAATTTGAACAGCATATTATTGATGCAGGGGTAAAAGTCACTGGACAAAACAAAATACTGATAATTTTATCAATAGATGGCGCTGTAAGCATATTAAAGTAAATTTTGTCGGCTGGCAATGACAGCTACAGCACATTACATCAGCTGTACTCTTCAGTGTGCATGACTGCCCAAAATCCGCGGTCAACAGTAGTGTCAGTTACGTGTGCTCGTCCGCCATGGAAAGGTCGCACCACATCGGATGGAAAAATTGGTTTTTAATTTCCTGAGACCAAACACCGCATAAAAGAAAAATTACATCGGTTTTTAACCATCACGAGGCCACAAACAGCATAAGAAGCAAACTGATATAGATGTTTAATTGACCTTCGGCATGCTACCCACCGTTTTCTACTACAATTTGAAATCGAGAAACAGCATGTTCCACAACGTATAAGAGTGTCTCGGGCACACGTTCAGATTGCGATGCGTAATGCGTGCTTTGCATTCAGCTACGTTCATAATTGGAGCAGTGAGCATTATATCTTTCAGGTAACCCAGCAGCAAAGAGTCACACGGATTAGGACCAGGTACCCTGGTCGTCCAGACTGAAGGGGAACGACGGCTGATAATTGTATCATTTCCGAAATACCTCTGCAGTCACCGCTTTACTGGCTGTGCAATGTGCAGAGGTGCCCCATCTTGCGTAAAAATAATCCTACCCACAAATCCAAGCTGTTGACGGGCTGGAATGACGTACATATACATTTACCACTGACGGTACATGTGAATTGACAAGCAGAACTCGTCTCCTCGAAAAAATACGGCGCTACGATAAACGACGCCGTCAACCTGCACCACACAGTCACCTTTGGAGAATGAAGCGACACCGGTGGATGTGCGCGCCGATTTTCCGTTTCAGGTGTTCTGCAGTTCTGCGTATTGATATATCCTTAGAGATGGAAATGGGCTTCGCCTGTCCACATAATGTCCCATGCCCGTTCATGCGAGACAAGAAATTCCAGAGCGAACGTTTGTCTTGCTGCCAGGTCAGCAGGAAGCAACTATGGAACATGGATGATTCTTTTTTATCGATAGCAATAAAGAACGTTTCGCAGCATTTTATGCACCGTGCTCGAGCAGACAGGTCCAGCGTTCGGGCAGTTTCCTGCGTACTGCAACCTCGGACACCACCACTCGACAACTCCTGCACACCTTCGACAGACGCTTTTCTCCCTCTGCCACATTGTACTTCAAAAGAACCTTCGAATTTGGTAATCGTTTTCCCCAGACCTTTAGCGGATATCGCACCAAAGCCTTTTTCATACCGTCTAAGTGTCCAGACCTGCAGTTCAGCGTTCTTGCAAAAGAGCTTGACGAGCAGCGCGTTATTCTTCATGGAGACAATCGTGTCGGCTGCCTCGGACCCAAACAGAGGAACGGCCGTGCGCGGCCGTGCCACCGATTGATCAGTTCTGTAGGCGCCCCGGTGGTCCCGGTCGCCTACGGTGGACTAGATGGCCGAGCGGTGACGTCTCGAGTTGTCAGGATGCTAGGAAATGACTGTGGACGCGTCAGAAACGACAAAGAAACATTATTAATTCATAACACCTTTATTCCTGACTAGTACAATGTGGCTTGGTGATATCCACCACCTTCCCCGAGTCCTCGCTGACTCCAGATCCGGGCCGCACAGTCTTGCTCGCGCAGCGGAGGAATGCCCTTACTTCTGCCGCGCGTGGCTGGCAGCGCCCGGCTCAGCTGCGGACAGCAAGCTGCTCCGCGTGGAGGCTCTGGGTTGGAGTCCCGGCGCTGTCGGGGCAAGAGGCGTTCTCGTAGTGCGGACTGTACTCTATCCCACCCCGTCTTCTTCCCTGCTCCTCCTGGTGGCTCGTCCGCGGTGGACGGGCGGAACAGGCTGCAGTCCCCCAGCGTCGCCGGCTCACCCGGTTGTGACGGCCTAGGCCCCGCACGATCTCGACGACGGCTAAGTGATGTGGTCAACATTGGCGGCGTGCGAGTCTGCCGCGATGTCTGCTAATCCTGGGTCGATGATTGACAGCGGCAGCAGAGAGGACCAGAGCTGGTACTGTCCCCTCACGTCTGCAGCTGGATTGGCCGCCCTTACTGCAACATCTCCTTAATAAAGATTAACATGTCGATCACCGAGCTGAGCGCTACACAGCGACCCAGTACACATCTAACTGCAAGCCTAACTGCGAGTGACTAGACGCTATCAAAGCTGGCGTATTTAAAGGAAGCACGAGCGACGTCCTGACATCATGCTCGTTTGTAATGAACGCATTCATTCCACTTATGTTGCTGATGCATCTGTCGTACTCGCCCCTTAGGTGTTCTTGCGGCAGAGTTACGTGTTGTTACGGCAGACTTACGCGAAGTTGTGAAATGCAGTACAGCTGACGCTATACCTCTGTCTTGCACTCTACGAAAGTCTCCGTCTAACACAAACTCACGTGCTAAGCAATTCTCTCTCGCCTGTTGTGTGTAACCAGGCCATTGCCCCTGCGTGACGACACATTCCGATATATGGGCAATCCTCTTACCTCTTGGCTAATGTACTGCTTCTGGCTCTCGGCATAGGCAACGAAACTTTGACAATATTCCACATTTCCAACTCTTTACTATTCCGCGACACTACAGTTCTTCCCACGACGTTTCGCCCTCCGTCAATAACAAGCTGTTCAAATTGGACGTCATTCTGAAAAGTGGTTCTCTTTCTGCAATGTTTTTAAACTGGAACTTTAATTACGGACATCCTGCGTGAATGGCAATAAAACAAAATGGACATACCAGATTATCAGTTAAATTTGATTGTGATTGTTAGATCATTAGAAATTAGACAACATTACACAATTTAGTTTATAAATGTTCTGCATCAGAGAAGCAATGAATGGGCCATGCCATTATGGGGGCAATTCAGATGTTCTTCTGTGTGACTACGCGTCTGAGTCTTGTAATACCATCACATATTAGAGGTAAGAAGTGTAATTAGAAACTAGACGTAGTTTTAACTTAATTGCGTGCAAACAATTTACAATACGCCGCTTGAAGTAGATCAGTTACGTATTATGCTGAAATTTATGTAAAAGTAGAGACTGTATCATGAATTTATGGTATAATTTACTTTATCTAGTAGCTAGCAGGTCTTGCCATGGTCATTACACGGCAAACGTAACATGTGACGACAAATAAATAAATAAATAAATAATAATTCTAGTCCACTGGTTCCCAAACTGCGTACACTTACTTCCTCCGGGCCGGGGTTGAAGTTCAATGAGAGGTAAAAACAATATGAGTTTGATTCAGGTTTACTCATGGCTCTAAACTGCACCAACAGTAACGTCTGTTGTTGTTGTGCTCGGTCCAAGGAGTAGTTTGGAGCAGATTTCTACCGTAGTCTACCCTGTGTAACCCTGCTCACTACATTCAAGCGTCGATTTCCGCCTGCATTTCGACCCCCATATTTCCATCACTTGACAATTCCTTGATGGCTCAGCATGTTCCCCAACATCCTATCCTTTCTTTTAGCCAAGTTTTACCCTTAACTTCTTTCTTCCCCAGTCTGATTCAGTATACAGGGTGTTTCAAAAATGACCGGTATATTTGAAACGGCAATACAAACTAAACGAGCAGCGATAGAAATACACCGTTTGTTGCAATATGCTTGGGACAACAGTACATTTTCAGGCAGACAAACTTTCGAAATTAGAGTAGTTACAATTGTCAACAACAGATGGCGCTGCGGTCTGGGAAACTCTATAGTACGATATTTTCCACATATCCACCATGTGTAGCAATAATATGGCGTAGTCTCTGAATGAAATTACCCGAAACCTTTGACAACGTGTCTGGTGGAATGGCTTCACATGCAGATGAGATGTACTGCTTCAGCTGTTCAATTGTTTCTGGATTCTGGCGGTACACCGGGTCTTTCAAGTGTCCCCACAGAAAGAAGTCACCGGGGTTCATGTCTGGCGAATAGGGAGGCCAATCCACGCCGCCTCCTGTATGTTTCGGATAGCCCAAAGCAATCACACGATCATCGAAATATTCATTCAGGAAATTAAAGACGTCGGCCGTGCGATGTGGCGGGGCACCATCTTGCATAAACCACGAGGTGTTCGCAGTGTCGTCTAAGGCAGTTTGTACCACCACAAATTCACGAAGAATGTCCAGATAGCGTGATGCAGTAATCGTTTCGGATCTGAAAAAAATGGGCCAATGATTCCTTTGGAAGAAATGGCGGCCCAGACCATTACTTTTTGAGGATGCAGGGACGATGGGACTGCAATATGGGGCTTTTCGGTTCCCCATATGCGCCAGTTCTGTTTATTGACGAAGCCGTCCAGGTAAAAATAAGCTTCGTCAGTAAACCAAATGCTGCCCACATGCATATCGCCGTCATCAATCCTGTGCACTATATCGTTAGCGAATGTCTCTCGTGCAGCAATGGTAGCGGCGCTGAGGGGTTTCTGCGTTTGAATTTTGTATGGATAGAGGTGTAAACTCTGGCGCATGAGACGATACGTGGACGTTGGCGTCATTTGGATCGCAGCTGCAACACGGCGATCGAAAACCCGAGGCCGCTGTTGGATCACCTGCTGCACTAGCTGCGTGTTGCCCTCTATGGTTGTCGTACGCGGTCGCCCTACCTTTCCAGCACGTTCATCCGTCACGTTCCCAGTACGTTGAAATTTTTCAAACAGATCCTTTATTGTATCGCTTTTCGGTCCTTTGGTTACATTAAACCTCCGTTGAAAACTTCGTCTTGTTGCAACAACGCTGTGTTCTAGACGGTGGAATTCCAACACCAGAAAAATCCTCTGTTCTAATGAATAAACCATGTTGTCCACAGCACACTTGCACGTTGTGAACAGCACACGCTTACAGCAGAAAGACGACGTACAGAATGGCGCATCCACAGACTGCGTTGTCTTCTATTATCTTTCACATCACTTGCAGCGCCATCTCTTGTTGAAAATTGTAACTACTGTAATTTCGAAAGTTTGTCCGCCTGAAAATGTACTGTTGTCCCAAGCATATTGCAACAAACGGTGTATTTCTATCGCTGCTCGTTTAATTTTTATTGCCGTTTCAAATATACCGGTGATTTTTGAAACACCCTGTATGTTCACTGGTTATATTATGTACTTATAAACAAATATATAACTTCTGGATTACAGGCCTGCCTATGGTGCAAACAATTTTTAGGCTATATATAAATTATCAATAATGTTTCAGTGCCTTTACTTGATCATCAGTAGGTACCCTTCTGAAGTTCTTATCTTTTCTGCGACAGGCTTCTGTAGCACCCTTCTTACATTACTGTTTATCGGTGACTTGTCATAGTTTTGTGATATCCGTTCTGATCTGTATTCTCATCCTTGTGGAAATTCACAAAACGCAGTGTTTATGTTGCTCCTGCGTGCGCAGTCTCTGTTGGCATTCCTTCAGAACCCAACAATTCAGAAAAACGTAGGAACTGAACGAAAATACCTACTGATGATTGCATAAAGATGCTGAAACGTGTTTGCGCATTTATACGTATAAAGAAACAGCTGTCAGCGTAACAGGAGGACCTGAAGCCAATTTTTTTGCCTACAATCACGGTTAATGTTATAGGTTCAATATCAAATGATGATGACTGTGTCAAATTGCAGTTTAAGTAGCATTTTGTTTCTAATGAGAAACAGAATTATTTTGTCGATTGACAATGATCCTCAGGTGAAAAATCTAATAAAGAACTTTCGTTCGACTTTTTTTGTCCATTTAGGATGGAGCCTCATTGAGGAAGTTTCCTCTGTTCCTCTGTACATTCGTTCATATTTCCAGATATAACATAGTGGTACATCGTACATTTAATGCATATAAGCAAGTCCATATAACAAATAATTATCCTCTTCCGACAGCCAGTAGCCGGTAAACTTCATATAGCAGAAAGCAATGTCAGTGCGACCAGTTTAACTGAGGCTAGTAAGTAAAACCAGTTCTTGTCTAAAATGTCTGTCCTATAGTCTCAGTTTAACAAAAGACGAACTGCTACCAATGTCCGCACAGCACTACACAGTTCACCAACATTCATTGACCTGAAGTTTACGGAATTACGACTGCACAGTATGCCAGGCGATACTTTTGGGCCCATGAGAAGGAATTCACAAAATTCTATAAATGCTGTGAAACTTCCGGAAAAGTAGTTTGCGTCCGATGTCATTCTTCGAACTACTCTGCTTCTTGACGTAAGTAAATTACAACATTATTATAATAGACGTAAACATAGTTCCACTCGCTACTACAGCTAAATTAGACTCCCCGAGACAAGCGCCCACAAATTTCTCCCTCTAGAACGCGCTAACCTTATCTATTGTGATCGTCTTGGACATACTGTAGCCAGTCAGCTTCATAGATTCTTGGTAATTCCCCACCTTGACCAGTCTTCAACTCCTAGTTTACTTAAATCTGTTTTCCAAATCAATATTTTCCTGAGAGTAAATAATCTGAAAATAATCTCCTCTTTCTTTGTATGAAGAACAATAGTTAAGATTTTGCTTTTGAGATTCTTAAACTGGCTGTTTTACATTAAACAGATCCTACCATATGCGTGACTCACTGCTCCGTTACACAATGTAATTAACACGATACTTCATCATAAATCATTAACCAATTTCAAGATTCATACATCACATACGTGCTGCATTGACCCACGATTCATATTGACATCATAACAAATAAAAATAATAGCTACTGTTTAAAAACTGAGATCATGACATAACTTCCACTTTTAGTAACAGATTTTTGTGTAATTATCTATTTAGCGACAAGGTTTTGAGTTTAGGTCATCCTCTAATGTGTACTGTTTATGATTTAAACGATCATTACAGTTGGACAACTATTTATTGACTGGATTCTTTACACTGTTAGGTTTTAGAGGCCCAGCCCCATCTTCAGATGTACCGTAAAATGAAATGAAACAATATCTCTACTACAGAAAAAAAGGTTAACTGGGGTCAAATTTATCCATTACATTGAGCAAATCTACAAAAAAATATTAGACGCAACATCCACGTCCAAACTAACTTCCAAGACAACATTTCTGCCGCGGATGGCTTGTCGGATAAAATATCCAAATGAGTTCGCGCAGAAGGCAGATGTGTTGCCTCGGAAATATGTTTGGATAAGGACGTTGCGTCTACTATTTATTGGTATGCTCAATGGAGTGGATTTATGTGGCCTTAATTAGGTTTTTTCTTCTAGTATTGTTAGCTTGTTTTGGTCTTGCAATTTAGAAGTATTCTTTTGTTTTATGTTACAGATACGCCTAAAGATGGTACTGAGTCCCTGACACATGAGAGTCTAAGAACTTCAGTCAGTAATTAATTGTACAACCGCAGCGGGTGTTTTAATCATGAACATTTCACATAACTATTGCGGATGTCTCACCAGCAATAATTTATCAT
The DNA here is from genome assembly GCF_023897955.1 of Schistocerca gregaria. NCBI lineage: Eukaryota > Metazoa > Arthropoda > Insecta > Orthoptera > Acrididae > Schistocerca > Schistocerca gregaria. Next base: position 500,481,201 of record NC_064926.1, on the reverse strand, counting down.
CCTCTGACGTATTTTTAAAACCATTATCACGTCAGGATATTGCTTTTATTGGGCAGCAGAGAAAAACCAAATTTATCGAAGTACGCCTCACCTATGGACATTGTCCATTAAACAGCGGAAGTACCGTAGAGGGTGCGGTGAGGCGTAAAGCTTCATACCGTGCGTATGTAAAGCAAAAGACAGTTGCGGGCAGACAGCTTCAGACAATGAGCCATGGTTATCGCATGACGGAGGCGAGCTCAGCCAGTAACTAGCTGCAAGCACTTACGAATGTAGCCGAAAGATGTCAGCTTCCTGCGGACTATGAAATTATCAGGTAGTCAAAACATGTTTTCGAAACAAAACTGTAATTACTGTGATTATTATGACTGTTATTAATTGTTGATAAATGGTTTATTAGCGTAAACGATAGTGTGAATGGAAGGTAAGGTATTAAATGAATATTGTTGTGTCTATTAACTGAGTACACGTTAGTGTGAAAACTGTGGTTGTACAGAGAAAGTGAATTATACTCTTCAGAGAATTCTATAATGTACGAGTTTCCAGTTTATGGGATTGCGAAAACAAGAAACATTTTACAATAGTTGTGTTATTTAAAGAGGGAGTTATATTGATATTTGTGGATTGTCTAAGTTTGTTCATTTAGTAAATTTTTAATGAAAGCTGTTAATTTTGTGACTGGTCAAAAGTAAAAGACGTGGAACTGCGCGGTTTGATAATAATATCGGACTGGCTATGATGAATGTCAGCCAATCAGAGTACAGTACATTCGAGTGTATTTTGCGGGAAAAATAATTGCTTCATGAAGTCTAACGAGTTGAGTTTGGAGTTCCGCCATCTAGATGCGTATGCACTCCTGGAAATGGAAAAAAAGAACACATTGACACCGGTGTGTCAGACCCACCATACTTGCTCCGGACACTGCGAGAGGGCTGTACAAGCAATGATCACACGCACGGCACAGCGGACACACCAGGAACCACGGTGTTGGCCGTCGAATGGCGCTAGCTGCGCAGCATTTGTGCACCGCCGCCGTCAGTGTCAGCCAGTTTGCCGTGGCATACGAAGCTCCACCGCAGTCTTTAACACTGGTAGCATGCCGCGACAGCGTGGACGTGAACCGTATGTGCAGTTGACGGACTTTGAGCGAGGGCGTATAGTGGGCATGCGGGAGGCCGGGTGGACGTACCGCCGAATTGCTCAACACGTGGGGCGTGAGGTCTCCACAGTACATCGATGTTGTCGCCAGTGGTCGGCGGAAGGTGCACGTGCCCGTCGACCTGGGACCGGACCGCAGCGACGCACGGATGCACGCCAAGACCGTAGGATCCTACGCAGTGCCGTAGGGGACCGCACCGCCACTTCCCAGCAAATTAGGGACACTGTTGTTCCTGGGGTATCGGTGAGGACCATTCGCAACCGTCTCCATGAAGCTGGGCTACGGTCCCGCACACCGTTAGGCCGTCTTCCGCTCACGCCCCAACATCGTGCAGCCCGCCTCCAGTGGTGTCGCGACAGGCGTGAATGGAGGGACGAATGGAGACGTGTCGTCTTCAGCGATGAGAGTCGCTTCTGCCTTGGTGCCAATGATGGTCGTATGCGTGTTTGGCGCCGTGCAGGTGAGCGCCACAATCAGGACTGCATACGACCGAGGCACACAGGGCCAACACCCGGCATCATGGTGTGGGGAGCGATCTCTTACACTGGCCGTACACCTCTGGTGATCGTCGAGGGGACACTGAATAGTGCACGGTACATCCAAACCGTCATCGAACCCATCGTTCTACCATTCCTAGACCGGCAAGGGAACTTGCTGTTCCAACAGGACAATGCACGTCCGCATGTATCCCGTGCCACCCAACGTGCTCTAGAAGGTGTAAGTCAACTACCCTGGCCAGAAAGATCTCCGGATCTGTCCCCCATTGAGCATGTTTGGGACTGGTTGAAGCGTCGTCTCACGCGGTCTGCACGTCCAGCACGAACGCTGGGCCAACTGAGGCGCCAGGTGGAAATGGCATGGCAAGCCGTTCCACAGGACTACATCCAGCATCTCTACGATCGTCTCCATGGGAGAATAGCAGCCTGCATTGCTGCGAAAGGTGGATATACACTGTACTAGTGCCGACATTGTGCATGCTCTGTTGCCTGTGTCTATGTGCCTGTGGTTCTGTCAATGTGATCATGTGATGTATCTGACCCCAGGAATGTGTCAATAAAGTTCCCCTTCCTGGGACAATGAATTCACGGTGTTCTTATTTCAATTTCCACCAGTGTATAAGGAGCTCTGAATATGTGTGATAATTCTGTTAAATAATAATTAAAATGTAACCATGGAGTGCTACAAAGTGCATGCGAGAAAAACGAACGCACGAAATTCCGATTTTAATATTTAAACTGTGGCTCTGAGTAACTAAAATGCACATTACATATTATACAATCCGCAACCGCAAACTGAACATTAGTAGTGGTCAAATTGTGTAATATTTGAGAAAGCATTTCGTCATAGATAACCCGTTTGATGTATGAGACAGGCGAAATACCTTCAGGCTTCAAGATGAATGTAATAATTCCAAACCCAAGGAAAGCAGGTGTTGACAGGTGTGAAAATTACGCGAACTATCAGTTTAATAAGTCACAGCTGCAAAATACTACCGCGAATTCTTTACAGACGAATGGAAAAACTGATAGAAGCCGACCTCGGGGAAGATCAGTTTTAATTGCGTAGAAATGTTGGAACAAGTGAGGCAATACTGACCCTACGACTTATCTCAGAAGCTAGATTAAGGAAAGGCAAACCTACGATTCTAGCATTTGTAGGCTTAGAGAAAGCTTTTGACAATGTTGACTGGAATATTCTCTTTCAAATTCTGAAGGTGGCGGGGGTAAAATACAGCGGGTGAAAGGCTAGAAACCAGATGGCAGTTATAAGAGTGGAGGGGCAAGGAAGGAAAGCAGCGGTTGGGAAGGGAGTGAGACAGGGTTGTAGCCTGTCCCCGATGTTATTCAATTTGTATATTGAGCAAGCAGTAAAAGAAACAAAAGAAAAATTCGGAGTAGGTATTAATAACAAAAACGTTGAGGTTCGCCGATGACATTGTAATTCTGTTAGAGACAGCAAAAGACTTGGAAGAGCAGTTGAACGGAATGGACAGTGTCTTGAAAGGAGGATATAAGATGAACATCAACAAAAGCAAAACGAGGATAATGGAATGTAGTCGAATTAAGTCGGGTGACGCTGAGGGAATTAGATTAGGAAATGAGACACTTGTAGTAGTCGATGAGTTTTGCTATTTTGGGAGCAAAATAAGTAGAGGGGATGTAAAATGTGGACTGGCAATGTCAAGGAAAGCGTTTCTTAAGAAGAGAAATTTCTTAACATCGAGTATTGATTTAAGTGTCAGGAGTCGTTTCTGAAAGTACTTGTATGGAGTGTAGCCATGTATGGAAGTGAAACATGGACGATAAATAGTTTAGACAAGAAGAGAACAGAAGCTTTCGAGATGTGATGCTACAGAAGAATGCTGAAGATTAGATGGGTATATCACATAACTAATGAGGGGTTGCTGAATAGAATTGGGGCCAACTTGACTAGAAGGAGGGATCGGTTGGTAGGCCACGTTCTGAGGCATCAAGGGATCACCAATTTAGTATTGGAGGGCAGCGTGGAGGGTAAAAATCGTAGAGGGAGACCAAGGAATACACTAAACAAAGTCAGAAGCATGTAGTTTTCCATAGATACTGGGAGATGAAGAAGCTTGCACGGGGTAGAGTAGCATGGAAAGCTGCATCAAACCAATCTCTGGACTGAAGGCCACAACAACAACAACAATCTGTCTGAGTCTCACTTAGAGTGTAACATTGGGGAGTCACATTATTTGATTTCATAAACGTGATTCCACAGAGGCCCATAACTAATCTCATATTTCAGTTACGAATTGTCTCCAATACTGAAGAGCACCTCACTGAGAGTGGACTGTGAGGTCGACTGGCTCGCTAACTGAGCGATAACGTGGCTGATTTGTGCAGAAAATGCTGTCTTTACTCTAGGTTCTAACCTCGTTAGAGATCTAAGCATTTTGTCGGCTTCTAACTTCTTCTTTTACCGAGCTATAATTTTCTAGATCGAGAACCATTAAGGAACTCTTTACATCACCATCTTAAGTCCCATAGCATTTTAGTTGTAGTACCACTCTCGGTCGAAAGCAGTAAAATTTGAGAAACTGTGATCTTGCACCCTTGTTAACAGGTCACAACTGCGATGCACACAGCCCTGGGGTGCAGTTCTCAACACCATAGGCATAATGGATCACTCTGAGCATTCACACTGGCCAACCACTAATCTATGCTTTTGATGTTACTGCACAGTGGTTCAAATCCCCGCCTAACGATCCTGATTTATGTTCTCTGTCATTTCATTAACTCGATTAAGGCAAATGGTGGGATCTCTCCTAGAAACGGCCAAAGCCGATTTCGTTCCTCCACCTTTCCAGTCCTATCTCCTGCATTGTCTCTAATGACCCCACAGCTGACCAGATCTTTGACCTTAAGCTTTCTGTTTACATTTTCACCGAACATCACCTATTTTGAGTGCTGATGTCCAACGGAATTTAAATGGTTGTCGTTCACCTCCAGTAATCGGGAAATCCATATTGGTAAACCATAACAACGTCGTTCGACAAAAACTGTAGGTTTTATTGAATGCGGTAAATAATTCATTGCAAAGCGATTCTATTTGATATGAGTTTCAATTTTTTGATGTTTTTTTTATGGACTTATCCCATACACGACACAAATTTTTCCAGCTGCTTCTAATGCCTCCAACCATCTATTAAATCATAAGAGAACATAAATTACAAATATTAGAATTTTCCCCGTTTCGCGCTCCACTTCTAAAGCTAAAATTACAATCGTCGTAATCTTCAAATAGGCAACTTTATATAATTCATGGCAAGAACAATATGGTAAAAAATGACAATTGCTAAATATACTAACAACACGTCAAACAATATCTCCATGAAATTATGCCCCAACCCACATTTTTTCCGGTAAATTTACTCTTCGTGGATTATAAACATCAACATTCTTCATATAAAATGGTGCATGAGAAAATATCACTATGCCCTTGCCAATGCAACTATATGAAAAGAAATACGGTTTAAAAACGTAACCATGAGGGTGTACTCTATAAGTAGCCTTTACGTTTACAGTGTATCATATTTGTGTGCCGACCATAAACGCATGCATCAGCACAGAATTGCAAGTGGAAAGGAACACTTTCAGCAGAAATTTCTCCATCCTGCCACGTTGCCAGTTCATGCAGCTGACTGGTATGTGATGTTACTTCAGTGATTACAAATTAGTTCAAATGGCTCTGAGCACTATGGGACTTAACTTCTGAGGTCATCAGTCGCCTGCAACTTACAACTAATTAAACCTAACTAACCTAAGGACATCACACACATCCACGCCCGAGGCAGGATTCGAACCTGCGACAGTAGCGGTCGCTCGGCTCCAGACTGTAGCGCCTAGAACCGCACGGCCACTCCGGCCGGCTCAGTGATTACAGAATTAAGTTAAAAGCACGTATTGGCTTGCAGAAGACAGCTAGTGAATATCGATGTGGACGAACAAGGAAATGAATATGTCGATCAGGTTGTAATCAGCCTCCAGCGAATCAGAATTCTCTTTCCGGATGGAGGATCCTTCTTTACGACATGACCCGAAGCCGCTGCTCTCTGTAGGCTGGTGGTCTGTTGGAATGATTCCAGCTCCGTATCGTTAAGGCTGGGTTCAATTTTCACATCATCTAACCATTGTGAACAAGTACAACCAATCTTTCACCTCTCTTAACGCCAGTTGAACAATACAGGGATGCACCGTGGCTCCCAATCCACGTTAAACACGACGTCCCTTTGCTATATATTCGAGGTGAGTCGGTGTAGGTTGGACCATGAAAGAGGCGGGAGTCGCGCCAGGTTGAAACGCTGACACCAGTTAGTTTTATTACACGAGAGTTTTGTAATTACTGAGCCAGGCGTCATGTAAGGCCATAGAACACTTAAAATATTGGTAGTAATGTGGGATTCAGTTTCAGATCTCTGTTTTCGCCAGGTTTGACCCCTTTGAGACGACACATTTCCACCGTTTCATTGTTCCCTATGCTTCCAAAATCCTCAAGATCTCCACGAAAGGCGAGTGTTGTTGTTTGTTTGCTCTGAGCATTATGGGACTTAACTGCTGAGGTCATCAGTGCCCTAGAACTTAGAACTACTTAAACCTAACTATCCTAAGGACATCAAACACATTCATGCCCGAGGCAGGATTCGAACCTGCGACCGTAGCGGTCGCGCGGTTCCAGACAGTAGCGCCTAGAACCGCTCGGCCACTCCGGTCGGCGCGAGTTTCTGGGTCCGAATCCTGTCATTTCAACTTATAACATGCACACACCAAACTACAGACGACAAATTATTATGATTTTAATCCCTCTCCGCACTTTGTCAACAATAACGATAGGTACTGGTTTCGTCCTGCAGTCAGACAGAGAGCATTTCGTCACATCATTTCAGGTTCAAAGATGCCACACCTAGTTTCTTGTGAAAAAGCATTCGATAGTCAATGTCTCTTCGTGTGTAGTCTACAACAGTCGGCATAGACCTTTTTGTCATATATTTTTCGTTTGAGACAGGTGCACAGCTCTGGACCAGTGAAATAAACCTGTATTTAAAGACTACTGGTAACTAGAAGTCAACGACGATAGGTGCTGGGTTCGAATCACAGTGAGGTAAAACTTTTTTACTCGTCGATTCAGTTTCAGTCACCTCGCTATTGGTGTATAATTACGATTTCTAACATTTGACTTGGCTTACTTAACAATGTGATTAGGTGTTGGGTTCGAATCTCTATCCAACACAAAACTGTGTGCGATGTCATTTCAAATTAAAACGTGCGCGTACTTTGTTACTTTTGATTGAAATTATATTTAAGATCTTTCGTGGTTAGCTAACAGGAACAATAGTTCGTGGATTAGAGTCCCGGATCCCAGTCCAGTACCAAACCTTCGTCATTTAATATCAAATTGGGACTCACTTTTTGATATGTCATTTATTGCAATAAATTTGAATTTACAATCGTTATGTCTCTGTCATCTCTAATAACCTGTTTTCTGATATTTGTATTACCGTGGTATTCATTTGCGGACTAACAGCGATACAGAGACATTACCCCTTAAGCCTCTTGCAGTGACAATTTTGTATAGTAAGACGACTGTACCGAAAAGAGAGCAGATCACCTGCTAGAGTTAACGTTATATGGGTGGCATACACATCAGCTGAAACGCAGATCAGGTCTTTGGATACTTTTTAGCATGATAGTACCGCTGGAGCACAGCATTGTATGGAAGTGGACTATAAGGTTTAGGAAGACCGGACAAGGAGAGATCCGAAGCGTCTAGAATGTGGCCGTGTGGAACGAAACTGGAAATTAAGTGGAGCGATGAGGAGGTGCTCTCCACGAGCGGCAAGGGAACACTTATCAGAAGAAGGAACAGGAAGACTGGACATGTGTCAACACATGAAGAAATAGCTTCCGTGATACTGTATGTTGCAGCAGACCACGAGAATTGTAGAGAAAGGCAGTAATTTCGATACATCCATCAAATAATGGAGGTCATCAGCGGTAGGTAGAAGATGTTGACACAGGAGAGAAACTCGTGGCAGGCTGCATCAAACTAATCAGAAGAATGAGCAGTCTTTTTCAGTGGGCATCTACTGCTGGGTAATATTCAAATGTCGTGCTGTTCCACAGCATGCGTTTTAATGACTTTGACTTCCACTTGGCATGCTGTCCACAAAGCAATTGAGACTTTGCCGCTTAATTCATTTCCATTCTTTGACAACGACTCTCATGGGTTTGAAAAGAGTGTAGGGAAGGTTCTTGCGACGACACAGCGGTATATTTCAACTTGCCGTAACCACCAACAAAGGAGCGTATGTCAGCAGACACTGCAGGCCAACTCGTTCAGTTTGTGCCTGACTCTTGGAGGAAGAGAATCACGATGTGGGAGCGCTGTTTTCGTGCATTGCCGTTTTGCCGCGGAATGTTGACTGTAGGGCTAAACAAGAAATTGGGAAGTCTTAGAGACCTAGATACCAAACTGACCGCTTGGAGACGACTGCGTGCTGCCTCCGTCGAAACACCCCTCAGAGTTGCCTCCAGTAAGACAGCAAGCGGTTACCTTCCAGTCTCCTGCAGGCCATAATATGGAGGTAGCGGCCACCAGTTGGTATTCAGCGCCGGCGGTCACTACAGGCGAGCCAATAGCAATTACATATTGCGGACAATACAAATGGTTCAAATGGCTCTGAGCACTATGGGACTTAACATCTTAGGTCATCAGTCCCCCAGAACTTAGAACTACTTAAACCTAACTAACCTAAGGACATCACACACATCCATGCCCGAGGCAGGATTCGATCCTGCTACCGTAGCAGTCTCGCGTTTCCGGACTGCAGCGCCTAGAACCGGACAATACAGACAGGAAATATTTTGTGTACTTTTTTTTTTTTTCAAACGAATCCTATTCTTTTGTTTGAGGTACTAAATAATTAACGGGATGACTACACCTGCAATCAAAGAGGTCAATGCATGGGGGATTATGGGGAAACGAAATGACCCATTGCTCTGCAAAGACGTTTCAGACGTGAATTTCAGAGGGAGCCACCAGACGTTAAGACGGTTAAGGCTTTGTATGGCAAGTTCCTACCCGCTTTTAATTTAAAAAGACAGGCAGGTTCTGGCAGGAAACATACATCTGCTGAAGTAGTAGAGGACTTCAGTGAGATCTTCCGAAGAAGTCCATCAAAGTCAGTTCACGGAGCATCAAGAGGGCCAAACATCCTTCGCGCGACGGTTCACAGGGTATCTATTCTGTTACAAAGTTGAGTTGTGCAAGCATTGAAGCGAAATGACCTGCAGATTCTACAAAATTTGCTATTGTGCTGTTGGTCAGGATCGCACAAAACCCAAAATATGTAGTAAATGTCGTTTTCTCTGGTCAAGAAACCTCCCACGTATATGGGAAGGTTAATCGGCAGAACATTTGTATTTGGCTTTCGCACAAATCTCACAGCGTAGCCGTTTCTGGTAATTATATAGCACCTGAAAAAGGCGAAAAGAACCGTTTGGAAAAAATCTACACAAAACTTTTGAGCTGCTTCACCTGATGCCGAGAAGCAAGTATTCATGTCTCAGCTTGTTTTTACTCACATCTGGAAACAGGGAGGCTTCATGTGGATACCCTGTAACCTCGAAGCCCTTAAACAATAGTTTGTAATTTTCTGGTGAATGGCTGGCTATCAGGTTATTATGTTGTATAAAGCGCACATTAGATCACGCATCGTGTTAAGGCAAGCACCAGTCAAACTAATTACCTCTTGATTACTGACAGCTTTTGTCCACTGGACTGACAACAAATGTTCAAATGTTCAAATGTGTGTGAATTCCTAAGGGACCAAACTGCTGAGGTCATCTGTCACTAGACTTACACACTACTTAAGCTAACTTGTGCTGAGAACAACACACACACCCATGCCCGAGGGAGGACTCGAACATCCGGCGGGAGGGGCCGCGCAGTCCGTGACATGGCGCCTCAAACCACGCGGCCACGCCGCGAGGTGACTGACGACAGTTTTAATTAACTGACTCAGTATTGTGTTACCGAGTTGTAGACATTTTCTATGTCACTCTATATCAGTAGTGTTTGGCTGTACAAACATTAATAAAACTTCTTCATATGTCGACCATGTTAAGGCGTGTATTTGCATTCATTTGTACCGTGCAGCACATCATACTGTCCCAATAAGTGCTTCATCTCGTACTGGACGCATGGTAACAGTGGAGCAGACTATACAAAGTCACTAACAACCTAATCAGTAGAAACGAAGGGTAAGTCGGACTTTGTCTTAACCATTTCGCCACCTTTCTTGGTATTGTGAAGTTTGAAGAAATTTTTATGGGTAGATAAGAAAAGTTTTCTCTCCTGTCGATTTCAGAACTATAGCTCCGGTACATTGTGAAGTACGGAAGAGTGCGCTATTATACCTGTGATGCGATGCTGGAGTGACTGAAGGAATAGTTTCTATGTCTTTCTTTTCACATGTTCAAGGACTTGATGACTACGTTACTTCACGATGATACACGTCCCAACTGGCACACGCTAGCTCAGCTCGGCGTCATATGAGTGTAAAATGTATGAGACTCTTACCGAAGTTCCCATGATTCACAGCCTGATGGAACGAGCAAAGTTCATGCAGGCAACTCCCACATTCATGGTCTAGGAGGAGCAGTTCCTTTTAGGTTACTTCAGGACACCAGTCTAGCACACTAGTACCCTGTGCTGCTAACTCGGAACAGCCACTGCATGCATCGCTAAGGTGGACTGGCGCTTTAGTTCTACGGTGCAGTTAGCGCATAACTTCCTTCGCTGGGCTCATAGTACTTACTGCACCGAACTACAGTTACGTCATCATCGTCAGTCTCTCTAATCCAGACTATTATCCGATACAATCGTTACCTTTCTACGCCCTCCGTGATTTGGTGTCATAACTTCACATACAGGGAGCGAAAGGCTATTTACAATTTGTACAGAAACCAAATGGCAGTTATAAGAGTTGAGGGGCATGAAAGGGAAGCAGTGGTTGGGAAGGGATTAAGACAGGGTTTTAGCCTCTCGCCGATGTTATACAATCTGGATATTGAGCAAGCAGTGACGGAAACAAAAGAAAAATTCGGTGTAGGTGTTAAAATCCATGGAGAACAAATAAAAACTTTGAGGTTCGCCGATGACATTGTAATTCTGTCAGAGACAGCAAAGGACTTGGAAGAGCAGTTGAACGGAATGGATAGTGTCTTGAAAGGAGGATATAAGATGAACATCAACAAAAGCAATACGAGGATAATGGAATGTAGTCGAATTAAGTCTGGTGATGCTGAGGGACATAGATTAGGAAATGAGACGCTTAAAGTAGTAAATGAGTTTTGCTATTTGGGGAGCAAAATAACTGATGATGGTCGAAGTAGAGAGGATATAAAATGTAGACTGGCAATGGCAAGGAAAGCGTTTCTGAAGAATAGAAATTTGTTAACATCGAGTATAGATTTAAGTGTCAGGAAGTCGTTTCTGAAAGTATTTTTATTGAGCGTAGCCATGTATGGAAGTGAAACATGGACGATAAATAGTTTACACAAGAAGAGAATAGAAGCTTTCGAAATGTGGTGCTACAGAAGAATGCTGAAGATTAGATGGGTAGATCACATAACTAATGAGGAGGTATTAAATAGGATTAGAGAGAAGTTTGTGGCACAACTTGACTAGAAGAAGGGATAGATTGGTAGGACATGTTCTGAGGCATCAAGGGATCACCAATTTAGTATTGGAGGGCAGCGTGGAGGGTAAAAATCGTAGAAGGAGACCAAGAGATGAATACATCAAGCAGATTCAGAAGGATGTAGGTTGCAGTAGGTACTGGGAAATGAAGAGGCTTGCACAGGATAGAGTGGCATGGAGAGCTGCATCAAACCAGTCTCAGGACGGAAGACCACAACAACAACAACAACAACAACAACAACTTCACGTACTGCTACATAACGACCTTAGGAGGCTCATATCTAAGTTCACCCTTGCTGCTCGTCCCGTAATTACGATCACATGTGAACTATTAGAAGATATTATGCATAGTAAACATCACTTGCGCATTTGAGACATTTAATGATTTTAAGTCCGATCATCAACATAATGCTGTATTTAAGGATTTGGTGTATGATTTGGTAGGGGGACAGTTTTCATCATTTGATATAGTAACTGCAATGAACATAGTACAGTAATGAAATCTGTGCTGCGTTGAATGTGCTGGTTGGAACTTCGACGAATAAAACTACACAAAATTACGAAAAATGGAAATGACAGTCCCTCAAACAAAATTAACTATTTTTTGAAGCATGTATAGTGCTCCTTTTGAACTATTCAAGCGGATGTATTTGAGATAAATATTAAAAGGACTCTGAACAATATTATATGGACATAAACGACAAATTAATCATGAAAATGTATTAAATTAGCTTCAAAGAAAGACTATATCGATTGCAATGTTATAAAAAGACATTATTTGCATTAGATGAGATCGTAGTGCATAATGTTCTCGAAACTAACATTATTATCTTTGTCATTATATATAAGAGAAATAAGACATTTAAAATCACTTGGAGTCAGATCACTTCTTCTGCTGTTTGTAAGGTACGCTTGCTATTGTAAAGCGGTAGCTTTTGTTCTATTTGTTCTCGTACGTAGCAAATATTTCAAGCGTGTATTCTGTGCTTTGTGGAAATATATTTACAAAAAGTGAGTGCATTGTGTTACTTAAAAAACCCAAGCAAACAATTCTTCCTCTTTAAAATTTTCAAAAGGTTATGTAGCGTTTGTTTTTTCAGTTTCTGCGAAGCGATCAGCTGTGATCTTTGACTGGCAACAATTCGCCGCCATTACGCGGCGCATTTAAATTTATTTTTCTGTGTAACGTATCACCACAGCCGGAGCAGAGACAATCATTTCAAGTTATTCAGTTAACTGAAGTGCAGAGATCGACTAATTTTATTTCGTCAAAAAATGCAATTTATTCTAGGTCAGTGAACTTAGTCTGTATTACATTTCGCCGAAAGCATTTGAAATAATGTGTAGGGAGCCTGGCGCTCATTTGAAACGTAATTTAATATATATCTTTGGCTACCTGCAAATCAATCTATATATATATGCTGTTACAAAAAGGTACGGCCAAACTTTCAGGAAACATTCCTCACACACAAAGAAAGAAAATATGTTATGTGGACATGTGTCCGAAAACGCTTACTTTCCATGTTAGAGCTCATTTTATTACTTCTCTTCAAATCACATTAATCATGGAATGGAAACACACAGTAACAGAACGTACCAACGTGACTTCAAACACTTTGTTACAGGAAATGTTCAAAATGTTCTCCGTTAGCGAGGATACATGCATCCACCCTCCGTCGCATGGAATCCCTGATGCGCTGATGCAGCCCTGGAGAATGGCGTATTGTATCACAGCTGTCTACAATACGAGCACGAAGAGTCTCTACATTTGGTACCGGGGTTGCGTAGACAAGAGCTTTCAAATGACTCCATAAATGAAAGTCAAGAGGGTTGAGTTCAGGAGAGCGTGGAGGCCATGGAATTGGTCCGCGTCTACCAATCCATTGGTCACCGAATCTGTTCCTGAGAAGTGTACGAACACTTCGACTGAAATGTGGAGGAGCTCCATCGTGCATGAACCACATGTTGTGTCGTACTTGTAAAGGCACATGTTCTAGCAGCACAGGTAGAGTATCCCATATGAAATCATGATAACGTGCTCCATTGAGCGTAGGTGGAACGAAACTAAAATGAGCTCTAACATGGAAATTAAGCGTTTTTGGACACATCTCCACATAACATCTTTTCTTTATTTGTGTGTGAGAAATGTTTCCTGAAAGTTTTGGCCGTACCTTTTCGTAACACGAAAATGAGCTCTAACATGGAAATTAAGCGTTTTTGGACACATCTCCTCATAACATCTTTTCTTTATTTGTGTGTGAGAAATGTTTCCTGAAAGTTTTGGCCGTACCTTTTTGTAACACCCTTCTTGTGTTTCACCTAATAATCACAAACATGGTATATAGAAATAAAATGAAAATCCATATAGCGACTGCAAGGACGGCCAACAAATTTCACCTTGTTGTTTTGTTGGTAGCTGTCATCATGAGACCGTAACTGTATAGAAAAACTGGTTAGTTCTCACAAAACAAAAAAATAAAAATCGGAAGCATCCACCATTATGATGCTATTTAGTAAGAACATATAAGCCCATTACCGGTTTTCGGCTATTTTTGATTACAATTACATTTACTTGATATTGTACGATTGATGTTGTTTGTTTAAGTTGTGGGTAACGTTCGCTGGGATGGTGGTGCTATCGAGAATCCCGTGTCATTTGACAGCATTGTTGGTTGCTTTTGAAGGCTCACTTGACAAAAAGCTGACATAGTCAGCACAGAACACAACATACAACTATTACTTAGCAAGGCAAATTGGTAACCCAGCTGTAGCAGGCAACTATTTTGCCATGCGACTAGGTGCAGTCATGTTCTCAAAGTAGAGTGCGTTGTTACCAGACAGTGCGAGCAGGCAGAGCGACTGTGGAAAATTATTTCGCGAGAAGCCTTGAGAACTTCGTGACGGATGTGCTAGCTGTGGTGTCACAGCCAGACACCACACTTGCTAGGTGGTAGCCTTTAAATCGGCCGCGGTCCGTTAGTGTACGTCGGACCCGCGTGTCGCCACTATCAGTGATATCAGACCGAGCGCCGCCACACGGCAAGTGCAGAGAGACTTCCTAGCACTCGCTCCAGTTGTACAGCCGACTTTGCTAGCGATGGTTCACTGACTAAATACGCTCTCATTTGCCGAGATGATAGTTAGCCTAGCCTTCAGCTACGTTATTTGCTACGACCTAGCAAGGCGCCATTATCAGTTAATATTGATATTGTGAATCATGTACCGTCCAGACCGACGTTCGGCATTAATGGATTAAAGTTAAGTATTCCACCAGCTACGTCCGTTTTTCCAAATTCTAATTTCCTTGTCCTGTTCCAGACCTCACGCCAGCCTGCCTGAGCTAAAACGCGTGCCTTGCGGCCTCCTCTAGTAACACGGTGTTGGCTCTCCTGCTAACCACAACACTAGCAAATGTCGACAAGCAGAAGTGAAGCAAGTCAATCGTGTTAAAAACTGCTCCCAACTGTAACAGGATTGAATTCTCTCTCCAAGAGGAGGACAAGGATATTTCACACATTACCATAAGGAGAAAAGAGTCATGGGATACCTCCCAGTATAGTGTTGGAGCTCCTTTTGCCGGCGTAGTACACCGACTCGACAAAGCATGGACTTAAGAAGTCGTTGGAAGTCCCCTGCAGAAATACAGAGTAATGCTGCCTCTACAGCAGTCCGTAATTGCAAAAGCGTTGCCGGTGCAGGATTCTGTGCATGAATTTACCTCTCGATTACATTCCATAAATGTTCGATGTGATTCGTGTCGGATGATCTGAGCGGCCAAATCATTCGCCTGAATCATCCAAAATGTTCTTCAAATCCATCGCGAACAACTGTGTCCGGGTGTCAAGGTGCGTTATCATCCGTTCAAATCCCCTCATTGTTTGGCTGCAAATGGTCCAGTCAACGATCGGTTCAGTTGGATGAGAGGACCCAGACCATTATGTGTAAACACAGCCCACACCGATATCGTACCACTACCAGCTTGAACAGTGCCTAGTTGACAATACGTTTCCTTTAATTTACGTCTATGGTCACAAACTTTTTGTTGACAGATTATCGGTTTCGGTCTATAATGTTTTATGAAAACATTTGCATTTAACATTTGACGATGCCACTATGGCTGCAGTACATTACGACTTTGTTTTTATAGAACAGATCTGATGATAGCCATTATAGACCGAAACCGGTAAGCTGTTAACAAATCGTTTGTGACCATAGACGTAAATTAATGGAAACTTATTGTATATACGGGTCACTGTTTTATTTGCGGCAATGACGCAACTTGTGAGCGTTGTTGACAAACTGGGTCCATGATACGTTGGGTCTGCTCCAGACTCGAACCCTTTTATCAGCCCTTACCAACTGAAATCGGGGCTCATCTGACCAGGCCACGGTTTTCCAGTTGTCTAGGGTCCTACCGATATCGCCATACACCCAGGAGAGGCACTGCAAGCGATATCGTGCTGTTAGCAAAGGCACTTGCGTCGATCGTCTGCTGCCATAGCCCATTAACGCCAGGTTTCGCCGTACTGTCCTAACGGGTACATTCGTCGTACGTCGTACATTTATTGCTGGGTTATTTCACACAGTGTTGCTTTTCTGCTACGCAAACACAGAAGCTCTCGAAACTTCCTGGCAGATTAAAACTGTGTGCCGGACCGAGACTCGAACTCGGGACCTTAGCCTTTCGCGGGCAAGTGCTCTACCAGCTGAGCTACCCAAGCACGACTCACGCCCCGTCCTCACAGCTTTACTTCTGCCAGTACCTCGTCTCCTACCTTCCAAACTTTACAGAAGCTCTCCTGCGAGGTATCTCGGAATATTGAATTCCCTAATGATTTTGGAAATTGAATATCCCATGACTTTAGCTGCAGCTACTAACCGGCGCTCAAGGTCTGTTAATTCCCGTCGTCTGGCGATAATCACGTTGGAAAACCATTTCACATGAGTCATCGGTATAAATTACAGCTCCGCCAATACACTGCCTGTTATACGTTGTGTACATGATACCACTGCCATATGTACATGTGCATGTGTTCCATGGCTTTGTCACCTCGCTGTAAAGATTTTATTGATAATATAGATAAATGAGAGATCAGACAGCAATTTCTGTATGCAACATAGGCAATATCATCTTTGCATAAACTTCACAGTTTTTTTATTGAGAAGTGGACGCTCAAATTAGCAAAAAGAGAAAAACTGATCAACCTACGGGATTTGGTTTTAAAAGGTGCCATAATGAACGAGTCATTAACGGTAGACTTGCGAAAAGAAGCATGAGGACTAAAACGACCAGATATTTATTTAGATGAACCATGGTTTCGCACATTACACTGTGGCGCAGTGACAGTGTGTGAAGAGTATTGTCATACGGCAGTGCCAGACAACCAGGGCCGGTTCGAGAACATTTTTTCCACACACTCGACCTATCATATGGCCCCCCTCACCTGCTCTCCACCCCCGCCCACTTTCCCCTAGCACTCTTTCACCCGTGTCAATTTTCGCTAATATTTGTGATACGCACTATGTACAAAAAAATGGCTCTGAGCACTGTGGGACTTAACTTCTGAGGTCATCAGTCCCCTAGAACTTACGACGTGCATTCAAGTTCTAAGGCCTCCGATTTTTTTTTTCTAATTAACTACTCACCCGAAATCGATGAAACTGGCTTTACTTCTCGGCGTAATCGCCCTGCAGACGTACACATTTTTCACAAGGCTGACGCCATGATTCCATGGCAGCGGCGAAGGCTTCTTTAGAATTCTGTTTTGACCACTGGAAAATCGCTGAGGTAATAGCAGCACGGCTGGTTAATGTGCGGCCACGGAGAGTGTCTTTCATTGTTGGAAAAAGCCAAAAGTCACTAGGAGCCAGGTCAGGTGAGTAGGGAGCATGAGGAATCACTTCAAAGTTGTTTTCATGAAGAAACTGTTGCGTAACGTTAGCTCGATGTGCAGGTGCGTTGTCTTGGTGAAACAGCACACGCGCAGCCCTTCCCGGACGTTTTTGTTGCAGTGCAGGAAGGAATTTGTTCTTAAAAACATTTTCATAGGATGCACCTGTTACCGTAGTGCCCTTTGGAACGCAATGGGTAAGGATTACGTCCTCGCTGTCCCAGAACATGGACACCACCATTTTTTTCAGCACTGGCGGTTACTCGAAATTTTTTTGGTGGCGGTGAATCTGTGTGCTCCCATTAAGCTGACTGGCGCTTTCTTTCTGGATTGAAAAATGGCATCCACATCTCATCCATTGTCACAACCGACGAAAAGAATGTCCCACTCATGGTGTCGTTGCGCGTCAACATTGCTTGGCAACATGCCACACGGGCAGCCATGTGGTCGTCCGTCAGCATTCGTGGCACCCATCTGGATGACACTTTTCGCATTTTGAGGTCGTCATGCAGGATTGTATGCACAGAACCCACAGAAATGCCAACTCTGGAGGCTATATGTTCAACAGTCATTCGGCGATCCCCCAAAACAATTCTCTCCACTTTCTCGATCATGTCGCCAGACCGGCTTGTGCGAGCCCGAGGTTGTTTCGGTTTGTTGTCACACGATGTTCTGCCTTCATTGAACTGTCGCACCCACGAACGCACTTTCGACACATCCATAACTCCATCACCACATGTCTCCTTCAACTGTCAAAGAATTTCAGTTGGTTTCACACCACAAAAATTCAAAAAACGAATGATTGCACGCTGTTCAAGTAAAGAAAGCGTCGCCATTTCAAGTATTTAAAACAGTTCTCATTCTCGCCGCTGGTAGTAAAATTCCATCTGCCGTACGGTGCTGCCATCTCTGGGACGTATTGACAATGAATGCGGCCTCATTTTAGAACAATGCGCATGTTTATATCTCTTTCCAAACCGGAGAACAAAAATCGGAGCCCTTAGAACTTGAATGCACCTCGTAGAACTACTTAAACCTAACTCACCTAAGGATATCACACACATCACTGGCCGAGGCAGGATTCGAACCTGCGACCGTAGCGGTCACGCGGCTCCAAACAGAAGCGCTTAAAACCGCACGGCCACACCGGCCGGCCATGAATGCAGAGTTCTATTTCGTTTTACCGGG
Organism: Schistocerca gregaria; assembly: GCF_023897955.1. NCBI lineage: Eukaryota > Metazoa > Arthropoda > Insecta > Orthoptera > Acrididae > Schistocerca > Schistocerca gregaria. Next base: position 500,462,739 of record NC_064926.1, on the reverse strand, counting down.
TAACTTCGGACTATCGTGTACAGTAGACAGAAAGATTTACAAATGACTATAGACAGGAAATTCGATCTTTTGGTATTAATTAAGGACTACCAATATTCTATCTGTTATCCTTATGGGAAAATTTTACACGTCCGTGATCTTGCAAAAAATAGGACCTGTAGTCATAATTCTTCTAGAATCTCACTCCGTAACCCGAAAAAATAACAGCCGATGCTTTTGTGCTAATAAATAACCGTTTTGTGTCACATAGGCAGATGCGAGCAATTCGATGTGACTCTAATTCGGTGACTTGACCTCAATTTCGTTGCTTTTATATTCAGGCAGGTTTTCAGTTGCTCTCACAACACTGAGTGAAACTCCTGACAGTAATTTCCAACACTGAAAGAATTGAGATGTCCACCAGGAATCAATCGCTGGACTTCCACGTTACTAGCAAAACCGCTAACCAATAGCCCGGAGCAGCGTATTGGGGCGGGCACACATGTTCTTTCACTGGTATAAATACGGTTGTGACAGCAGCTTTTACTGTTACGACATCAGACGTCCATAAAAACGGTGTATCGCTCCACAAAAGTGTGTAACGATTACTGAATGGAAGATACTCTGACGGATGAGGAAAATGAAAATGTAATAAAAGCAGTAGGCTTGGATTCGAACGAAGAGTCGCGATCATCGTCCGCAAATAGAATAACAGACTACGAAACAACACTCATATCTGTGGCAAATAGCGACGTTATTGGGGAAGTTAATTTTACAGATATTGGTAGGGAAGAGTCGTGAGCAGCCCGGGTGAGATATCTGTACGCAGTGGTTCTATTCTTGTCATTAATAGGCACTTCATTCAGTGGCATGTACAGACGGGTCCCAAGCGACAGCACTCTACTTGTAAAAGGCCTGGCTTGTTAGTTTTTAGTGCCTCCCTTCCCTGTTTTTTGGGCGTAAACACGACAGTACTGCCAGCTCAATCAGGTAACTAATTCGCCTTGCCGAGTAATACACACGTCGGTTACACTGGTGTTTATATAACATCCATGATAAATGCAGGTTAGACTTCAGAGACACGGATGTTTATACAAACATACTCCGACGAAGAAAGTTTGATTGTGAATGTATGTATGTACGTGCGTGTCTGTGTGCATGTGTTACTCTTGTTTACTTTTCCACAAAAATGATATTCGAAAGCAATCAAGAGTGCTATCGGGGCCCACGAGAAATACGTGCCCTCAACGAACTTACGATCTCACGCAAGTCGCCTTGCCCGCAATACATAGCAAACGCTCCTTGCAGGCTCTACGGGAAATCAATATGTCAATGAAAAGGAATGCACTAAAGCTCGTAACTTCGTTGTGTGTTATCGAGAGCTTGCATGTATTTAAACGTGCAGTTACGAATTATCCACTCAAGCCCACAAACCAACCAGCCTACGAATTATTAATCTCGACTGATATAGCAACTCGCTGCCCACCGGAAATGGTAACTGGAACTCGTAAGACTTGCAGTGTCAGGTGCTGTGACCCACGTCACAAGATCCATGTGTCTTGTTGGGCTTCGACTGTTATAAAATGAAACGCTATTTTGGATGGTGACACCACCCCATAGAACATTCGTGACAACAGAAAACACCTAACATCGTATGTACAGCGTAAACATACAGTAACCATAAGGGGCAGTAAAATGAAAACAAGAAGATGGAAGAGAGTAAGTAAATTGTTTGTTGAAACTTCCTGCCCGACACACAGTTTTAATCTGCCAGGAAGTTTCATATCAGCGCACACTCCGCTGCAGAGTGAAAATCTCATTCTGGAAACATCCCCCAGGCTGTGGCTAAGCCATGTCTCCGCAATATCCTTTCTTTCAGAAGTGCTAGTTCTGCTAGGTTCGGAGGAGAGCTTCTGTAAAGTTTGGAAGGTAGGAGACGAGGTACTGGCAGAAGTAAAGCTGTGAGTACCGGTCGTGAGTCGTGCTTCGGTAGCTCAGTTGGTAGAGCACTTGCCCGCGAAAGGCAAAGTTCCCGAGTTCGAGTCTCGGTCGGGCACACAGTTTTAATCTGCCAGGAAGTTTCATATCACCGCACACTCCACTGCAGAGTGAAAATCTCATTCTGGAAATTGTTTGTTGTTTCAAAATTTGTCGGCATAACTGTTAATATATACATCACTCTGTGAAACAAGACGGTCAATTCCTTCTTGGAAAACTATTTGCGGCTGCTTGCTGAATTATGACTATATCTAATTCTGCACACCTTCGCCCGGAGCAGCGTATTGGGGCGGGCACACATGTTGCCAAGATTCTTTCACTGGTATAAATATGGCTGTGATACTAAAATCTGGTCCCGGTACCTGTTCTCACCTCTTGTCTAGATCGGACTTGTAGATCTACACATTTGTTCAATTCCGTGTCCGGAGCTTTCAACCCATTTCTTACAGAATATACAAAAGAACATTTTATTGCTAATTTATTTACATGGTCTTTAATATAGATCGAGTTGAGAATGTTCAAATTTGTACCAACTGCGGTTTTTCAAATCTCTTTGTGTCACCAGTAGGATTTTTGCAGCATACTACTAACAACCTCTGTCTATCCTACGTTAGATTTTCGTCTTGTTTACTCGTTTTACTGTACTGTGGATGTAAAATTTGTTTTATACCAGAACCTGTCCGTATGGACACGTTCCGAAAGCCAATAAATAATAAAAAAAAAACGAACTGCTTTGACTCCGCTGCAGAAGATTCGCTGCGAAACCGTTACACATCCTTCCTACAAATCTACCTCTCGCCATACGATTTGCCGGCCGCGGTGGCCAAGCGGTTCTAAGCGCTTCAGTCCGGAACCGCGCGACTGCTACGGTCGCAGGTTCGAATCCTGCCTCGGGCATGGATGTGTGTGATGTCCTTAGGTTAGTTAGGTTTAAGTAGTTCAAAGTTCTAGGGGACTGATGACCTCAGATGTTAAGTCCCATAGTGCTCAGAGCCACTTAACCATTTTGAACCATACGATTTCCATATTTTTGGAGATGTGAAGAAACACATTCGTGGCAGTCGATTTGTCTCGGTCGAAGAAGTTTGCATGTGGGTACAATTATAGTTACGTAGGGGACCGAGAACATTTTTCATGAAGGACTGACCGTCTTGTCTGTAATATTCTGACAGCTATGGCGATTACGTTTGAAATAATAAACACTTTACTTACTTTTTCCATCTTTTTTGTTTTCCTTTGACTGTCCATTACTTAAAAGTTAAAGCTGAGAGAGGATGAACCTGTAGGCTCTGTAATGGCGCTGTTTGTTCCTAATAAAAACTATGATTGTCGGTGGCTAGCTTCCAATACAACTTTTTGTAAGAAAAATCTGTAAATTACGTCTTTTCTGCTTAATGGTCACATATACTCGTCGAGAGTCATCAGTAGAGTCACACATCAGCGGGTCGCTAAGAACTGGTTTACAGTTAGCTCTTCCGCAGGTCAGTCAGAAATCCTGCGACACAGATACAACGCACCGAAATTCTCCATCTGGTAGCAGCAGTTTTCTGTGGTAGGAGTACACCACATACGGGGAGTACTGATAATGTTTCACTTACCACCTCAAAAAAATAAAATAATTAAAGGGATCTAATTAACGTTTCACTTGTATTCAGGTATGGGTTTGTAGTCCTGAAATTCCTGTGCCTCAGTACCGTAACACACTGTGGCGCAAACCAGTGAACTATCGTGCGGCTATTCCTTTTATTCAGAATTTTAAATGGAACAACGCTGCAACAATCCATGCAGAGTCCGTAAAAATCTATGCCAACCATACACCACCATACAGCACAGTGGTTGGTTGGCGCAGGCATTAACAGTGCAGTCAGATAAGTCTGTATGGCGAAGAACCAAGTGACAGACCATCTTTCTGTGAACAAACAAGCATCGCAAGAAAAGACAGTCGTATCACAATCGAGGTGATTGTGTAAAAATAAAAATTCATCGTCGATCAGTTTCCAACGTTCCGCACGACATTTCTAACGTAAAGGTCGCCGTTCGCTAGGTTCTGCGACTGCTCGCACCCGTACGACAAACCCTCTGCAGTGCGCATAGCTATAACACCAGGAGAAAGGATGATTTTCACTATGCAGGGTTAAATCTGACTTTGGCACAGAAGGGGGTAAATTATGCTGCCACAAAAGTCTTTGGTTACCTACCAAACAGCATCAAAAGCCTGACAGATAGTCAACCAACATTTAAAAATAAATTAAAAGAATTTCTAGATGACAACTCCTTCTACTCATTGGCTGAATTTTTAGATATAAATTAAGGGAGGGAAAAAAACTAACTTAAGCATTAGTGTCATGCAATATTTTGTGTAATGTAATATCTTGTACAGACATCTTTCATTAACCTGACACGTTCCACATCATTACGAAGTGACGTATTCATGATCTATGGAACAAGTATTAATCTAATCTAATCTAATCTAAAAAAAATGGTTCAAATGGCTCTGAGCACTATGGGACTCAACATCTTAGGTCATAAGTCCCCTAGAACTTAGAACTAATTAAACCTAACTAACCTAAGGACATCACACACACCCATGCCCGAGGCAGGATTCGAACCTGCGACCGTAGCAGCCCCGCGGTTCCGGACTCAAGCGCCAGAACCGCACGGCCACCGCGGCCGGCTAATCTAATCTAATCTAATCTGCAGCGAGGTAATTGCCGAAATGGTGCAGCTGTTTTAGGCCAATTCAGGTGACATATTTAGCCACCTAATTACCATGCACAAGGATGTATCATTTTAATGTAACGACCCAACCATCAGCGGGCAAAGTGATGCATAGTGTTTATTAGGACTGCCACTGAGTCGTGCGAATAGTCTATACTTGAAAGGGGCAGACCGTCACAGTAATCTGAGGTTATACGGGAATCTGTCGAGAGGAAGCTTAGCGGGAAGCTGTACGAGTGGGTGTTTTCGCTCCACGACTACGCCCGATCTCATTCGGTACAGGACACACTTGCCATGCTACTTATGAGGACTATCAAACTTTTCCTCGGTTACCGTAGTCTAATGACATGGTACACAGTAGCTCCTCGTTTATTCCCCCGGACAAAGTAGCCCTCTCTGACACTGTTGGCTTTCCCAGAATGAGTACGAGTTCATTTCGAGGCATAACGTTTCCCGCAGACTTGTACAACCAAGGAGAGAACAAACAGCGCATTCGGAAGACATCCATCTTTGGGAAAATTTGTGACACTGAAAAGTGAACGTAGAGACTGTCTAACTACACCACCGAGTTTCATGGTGGTGGGGACGAAACACTGAAATCTAAGGTATCTGAATCAGATGTTTTACTGTGATAACTAAGACCTTTTAAAAGTTTTGAAACATGCCCCTATAGAGCCTATTATCAACACTGTGTACTTTTAGTACCTTTCTTGTATTTTCTGTCTAAATAACACCACCGAGAAATTATCAGTATCCTATTACTAAGTTATTAGTAGTCTCTTCCATCTCAAATACCATTAACGACTCTTGAACTTAAGCTACTTTTGAATCTAAGGGTACCCTACCTGACAAAAAGTCTGAATGAAACATGTTAAAGGGGCGGAGTAAATGAAACGAAACTTCATGTGTTGAGAGGGTGTGTGATATTATTGCAGTGAACACAAAATCGAGCCAAATTTTCAGAGAACTGGTCATTATGAACCAACTTATCATTGAATGACGTCGCAACCCCTCTGACCGGGGCGCTTGCACTGGTTAAGGGAAGATTGTCCTAAAGCAGTTGGATCATCTCCTCAGACAAGCCGCCATAACTGCCACTTCACATCCTGGACACTGACCGAGGGACGTGAACTCCGTCCCAAAGATGGAGATCTACTTCTACGTGATTACTCTGCTATTCACAATAAAGTGCCTGGCAGAGGGTTCAATGAACCACCTTCAAGCTGTCGCTCTACCACTCCACTCCCAACAGCGCGCGGGAAGAACGAGCACTTAAATTTTTCTGTGCGAGCCATGAATTCTCTTATTTTATCGTGATGATTATTTCTCCCTGTGTAGGTGGATACCAACGGAATGTTTTCACGATCGGAGGAGAAAACTTGTGATTGAAATTCCATGAGAAGATCTCCTTTGCTTTAAAGATTACCACTCCAATTCACGTATCATGTCTGTGGCACTGTCTCTCCTGTTTCGTGATAATACAAAACGAGCCGCCCTTCTTTGAAATTTTTCGGTGTCATCCGTCAGTCCCACCTATTGCGGATCCCACACCGCACAACAATAATCCAGAACAGGGTGCACAAGCCTGGTGTAAGCAGACCTGTTTCACCTTCGAAGTGCTCTGCCAGTGAATCGTAGTCTTCGGTTTTCTCTACCCACAACATTGTTCATGTGATCGTTCCAATTTAGGGTATTTGTAATTGTAAACCTTAAGTATTTAGTTGAATTTACAACCTTCAAATTTGTGTGACTTATCGCGTAATTGAAATTTACCGGATTTATTTTAGTACGCCTACTCATGTGAATAACATCACACTTTTCTTTATTCAGGGTCAATTGGCACTTTTCGCACCACACAGATGTCTTAGCTAAATCATTTTGCAAGTCGTTTTGATCATCTGATGACTTTAAAAGACGGTAAATGCCAGCATCATTTCAAACAATCTAAGACGGCTACTGAGATTGTCTCCTATGTCGTTAATATAGATCAGGAACAATAGAGGGCCTATTAAACTTCCTTGGGGAAGGCCGGATATTACTTCCGTTTTATTCGATGACTTTCCGTCTATTACTACGAACTGTGACCTTTCTGACAGGAAATCACGAATCCAGTCGCACAACTGAGGCGATAGTCCGTAGGCACGCAGTTTGGTTAGAAGACGCTTGTGAGGAACTGTGTCAAAAGCCTTCTGGAAATCTAAAAATAGAGAATCAATTTGACATCCCCTGTCGATAGCACTTATTACTTCATGAGGATAAAGAGCTAGTTGTGTTTCGCAAGAACGAATTTTCTGAATCTGTGCTATGTGTCAATAAGTCGTTATCTTCGAGGTTCTCCATAATGTTCCAACACGGTATGTGTTCTAAAACCCTAGTGCAAACCGACCTTAGTGATATGGGCCTGTAATTCAGCGGATTAGTTGTATTTCCCTTTCTTGGTATTGGTGTGACTTGAACAATTTTCCAGTGTTTAGGTACAGATCTTTCTGTGAGCGAGCGGCTGCATATAATTGGTAAATATGGAGGAGCCGCGTGGGATTAGCCGAGCGGTCTAAGGCGCTGCCGTCATGGACTGATCGGCTGGTCCCGGCGGAGGTTCGACTCCCTCCTCAGGCATGGGTGAGTGTGTTTATCCTTAGTAAAATTTAGGTTAAATAGTGTGTAAGCTTAGGGACTGATGACCTTAGCAGTTAGGTCCCATAAGATTTCACACACATTTGAACATTTTTTTGGTAAATATGGAGCTGTTGTATCAGCATACTTTGAAACGGACCTGACTGGTATGCAGTTTGGACCGGAGACCTTGCCCTTATTAAGTGATTTATGCTGCTTTGCTACGCCGAGGATATATACTTCTATGTTTCTCATCTTGGCAGTTGTTCTTGATTGGAATTTGGGAATATTTACTTCGCCTTCTTTGGTGAAGGATTTTCGGAAAATCTTGTTTAATAAGTCTGCTTCAGTGGTATTGTCATCAGTGACTTCAACGTTGTTATCGCGCAATGAAGGTGTTGATTGCGTCTTGCCACTGGTGAGCTTTGTGTATGACCAGAATCTCCTTGGGTTTTCTGCCAGATTCCGAGACAAAGTTTCGTTGTGGAAATTATGAAAAGCATCACGCACTGAAGTACGAGCTACCTTGGGGATTTTGCGTTCTTTTTAAATTTGGCACAACCTGGAGATGCGACCTGTTCTCACATATTTTCCATCGCGGGTAAAGCTGAAGGTACGGGATTACCTCAACATGACGCAAACAGTTAGTAGAAACATGTGCCATCTATAGATCAGGTTTGTCTTATTGAAAAATTGTACCACGATACTGTCCCATGAGGGGCGACACACGAAGACGCAGGACACCCGTGAGGTACCGTCGTGCCATCGGTCAGTACCAGTTGAGACCTTACGTCATACCGATGGTCCCCCCACCCTATGATGCCCGGAGTAACGTTGTTTTGCCTCCCAAAAGCATTGCAATACTGGGACCTCAGTCCATTCGGAGCCCTACTAGCCGATGAACGTGATTCGGGGCAGTGCTGAACCGCGATCCACAGCTGAACACAGTGCGACGTCATTCGTCAACAATCCACGGTTCCCTGTCAGGGCGCCACTCCAAACGCCTTCGTCCGTGCTGTGGTGTTAGCGGGATCTGAGACGTGCGCTGGTAGTTCCCCAGTCCAGCTGCTACCGGTGTCCAACCAATGGTGCGGGATGACACAAAAACTTGCAGGGAGTCTACAGGGTTACTCTAAGTGATGGACCCATTCTCAAAACTTTATTTATTCAAGTACAAATCCAAAATTAACAAGCTTTATACTAATGAAAAGAGTTTCACAGTTTTTTAAATATTTGATATCAATTTAATAAACTTAATAACGTGTAATTAATTATTTTTAATAATTATAATTGTTATAAACGTTGAACGTAGCCAGCACGGCAAGCATCGACACAGTAGCTAAACTCGTCACACACGCGAAAGTGTGTTTGCTGTTACTGAGTGCACGTCAGCAGCGATCCGGTTCCGCAGATCATACAGAGTGGTTGGAAGAGGCGGGACGTAAACAACTTCCTTCACATAACCCCGTAAGAAATAGCTGGAGGGTGAGGGATCAAAAGATCTCTGTGGCCAGCAGTGCAGAGCCAGGTCCTGAAGTCTCCTGCGACCAATCCATGCTGAGGAATGGAATCGTTCGAAAAGCCTCGTACATCATGGTGCCAATGGGGCGGAGCTCCATCTTGTTGCAAAATGAAGTACTGGGAATCTTCCATAACTTGAGGCAACAGCCATTGTTCCAACATGTCCAGGTACGTGATTCCCATTAGGGTTCTTTTGGCAATGAAACATGGTCCATAAACCTTTGTACGGGCTACAGTACTATACATGTCGATCTTCGGTGAGTCTCTTTCGTGTTGCGATAGTGAATGTGCATTTTACAAATCCCATATGCGAACATAGTGTCTGTTGCCTTTTCCACTAAGGTGGAAATTCGACTCGTCGCTAAGAATTACACGTTGTAGAAATGCACCATCCTCCATCTTTGCTAGCTCATAACCACAAACTGCGAGATGCTTCTTTTTTGTCATTGGGGTTGAAAGCCTGCACAAGTTGTAATCGGTAGGGCTTGTACAGCAAATGATGTTCAGAACTTTCCATGCAGTTGGTTAGGGTATTCCAAGTTCTCAGCTGGCTCTATTGGTAAAGCTACTGGGACTGCGCACAAAACTTTCTTGAATACTCTGACACAAGCGGCCGGACTGTGCTTTAGCCTAAGCACAAAAAAAAAGTGTGTGAAATCTTATGGGGCTTAACTGTTAAGGTCATCACACTACTTCAGGCCTGCAAAAGTTATATCACTGAATTTCTCTCAGACAGACTCGCCATTCTGTCACAAACAATACATTCAAAGAAAAGAATTAAAAACCTTGATTTGCTGTCTTTATCTCGGTGATTAATAAGGTCGTAAAAGCACAGTTGCCTTTCTTCCTTCAATCTCTGTTTATTATTCATCTAAGCCAAGTAGATTATAAATATCTTTAAGCAAGCAAAGTTGTTATCATTGCGAAGGATGCTTTGAACGCCACGGTATTTGTCCTGGTATGCTGCTTAAAAGTACGTAATCTCCGATTTCATTCATTTAAACTCCTTTGTTATCTGAATAATTTCAGCTGGTGGTAAAAACAGTGGCTTTCCTTTGTTACTATATGTGTTAATATTCGTCAAGGTAGTTGCCTGTCAGACAGTGCTTTTGAGATCTCAGGAATAATACTGTAGGCGCCGGTGGAATGCATCTTTTGAGATGCCCTCAGCACTGTATTATTTGTTTTTAAATTTTATCCTTTGTTTTTCAGTGATTCGTCCGCGACTGTTTTACTTTCGTAAAATGAAGAACAAACCGCCTTTAGTTACAAGTTGCGTTTATTTATTGCACTATGGATTTCGAGCCCTGGAGGCTCAACTTCAGGTCCTTTTTAGTGATTTACATCAGGTTTTTTAGTTGTTTGCCTGGTGATATTAATTTTTTGTGTTACAACATGGTATACTGTAGATATAACTTATATCTAAAATATACGATGTTGTAACACAAAAAATGTAATATCAATCAACATGGTATACTGTAGATATAACTTATATCTACAATATACCATGTTGTAACACCCCCTGCCGGTTCGGGGGTTAGAATAGGCCAGCGATATTCCTGCCTGTCGTAAGAGGCGACTAAAAGGAGTCCCGAACTTTCCGGTCTTATTTGATGGTCCCCTGTTGGGTTTGACCTCCATCTCCCAAAATTCTCCGAAGAGCGAGCTGATTGGGGAAGGGCGCCTTACTTGGTGCATTGTGTCCATCTTGCCCGCTCTCCATCTCTTGGGCATGATTCCTTTCTGCGTGCGGATTACACCTTACATGTGCAGTGCCTCTTTCTGCGCCGACGGCGACCATGGACCACATGTTACCTAACATCCAGCACGGTAGCCAGTCCGTTGTGGTGGTGCCGCCATGTACCCTGTTGGTTGTACCCCCTGACAACACAGTGATCGCTCTACTGATGCCTGCGCCGTTAACTCCCCACGTATGCCAAAGAGTAGATGTCTATCCCTTTGGGGCATCAGGACTCCCGGCAATGGCCATCTTGCCAGGTGGCTCTTGCTGTGGCTGGGTGGCGCCCGTGGGGAGGGCCCTTGGTGGGAGTAGGTGGCATCAGGGCGGATGACCCGCAATGAAGCGTGGTACATCGTCTCTCGCTGGCGGCCAGCCGTCAGCAGTCTCTAAGCGTTCCAAAGCTCACTTTAAGGCTAATGTGTATGACCCCAAATCGTTCTCCTCCCTGGTCACACCATGGGAGGAACGAAAGGCTTTGAATGAGAGCGATAGGTATTCGCCCCGGTATCTCGTCTGTACCAGAGCTGACAGTGAATCGTTTGTGTCTGTGAAGCCTCAGTTCTTTGTAGAACATTTAGAGGACAAGTTCGGGAGGTGGAGGGCTTGTCCAAAATGTGGTCAGGATCAGTCTTAATAAAAACAGCATCTTCTGCCCAGTCACGAGCCTTGCTCGCTTGTACGAAGCTGGGGGATGTTTCTGTTACTATCACCCCACATAAAAGCTTAAATATGGTCCAGGGAATTATTTTTCACAGTGATCTGCTTTACAGTCCGATGACGAGCTGCGCGCCATCTTAGAACGACGAGGGGGCCACTTCGTCCCGCCCGTCCACCGGGGTCCGAGGGATCACCAAGTTGCCACCGGTGCCTTCATCTTGGCCTTCGAGGGTGACACATTATCTGATAAGGTCAAGGTGATGGTATACCGTTGTGATGTCAAGCCATATATCCCTCCCCCGATGCGGTGCTTCAAGTGTTGGAAGTTTGGCCAAATGTCCTCTCGCTGTGCTTCCAGCCTCATATGTTGCGATTGTGGTCGACCGTCCCATCCTGATACTCCATGTGCCCCGCCTCCCATCTGTGTCAACTGCGGGGAGCACCATCCCCCTTGCTCGCCGGACTGTAAGATCCTCCAGAAGGAGCATAAAATAATGGAATACAAGACCCCGGATAGGCTGACCTACATTGAGGCTAAGCGTAAGTTTGAACGCCTGCATCCAGTATGAATGACGTCCACTTATGCTGCCACTGTCGCTCCTGTTACAGTTCCCATAGCTGCACCACACACCGTTAGCTCTCAGAGCCAGAGAACCACACCTGTCCCCTTGATGGTGCTGGGCACTACACTCCCTGTTGCTCCTGCTCCATCTACTTCAGGAACAACGCCCGCCCCCCCCCCCCCCCCCCCAACCATCAGGGACATCAGCTCCCCCTTCACAGCCAGAGAAGCGTAAGACTTCTTCGGCTCCTCTCGCCAGGAACGGGTCCCTTGGGGACCTCCCTTCGCACGTTCCGACCGGTACAAAAGCAGACGGCCTCAAGTGGCTCAAACAAGCACCGGTCACTGGTCGTAGGGCCTCACAGTCGTCGTCTGTCCCTGAGACTGACCCAGTGAAGCCTTCCCAGCCTGAACCACCGAAGGCACAGCGAGAGAAACAGAAGAAGGAGAAAGTCCCCAAGGCTAACGACATAGCGGTGGCACCCATCCCACCGCTTCCTACAAGCTCTGCGTCTGAGGACGAGGTGGAGATCCTGCATTGCTCTGCAGGAAACTTGGCGAACCTCCGCCCCCTGTGGCTATCGGGGTTATTTTAAGAACCGGGCAGCTTATGAAAGAGTGTCTGGTGGCGTCTGCATATATGTCCTGAACTCTCTTCACAGCGAGTCTGTCACTCTACAAACACCTTTAGAGGCTGTCGCTGTTCGGGTGTGGACGCCACAGGCTGTTACCGTCTGCAGTCTTTACCTTCCACCAGATGGTGATGTCGCACAGCATGTCCTGGCTGCTCTGATAGCCCAATTGCCGCCACCTTTCTTGTTACTGGGCGACTTTAACGCCCATAACCCTCTGTGGGGTGAGTCAGTGGCGACAGGCCGAGGCGCCACCATTGAGCATTTATTGGCACAGATCGATCTTTCACTTGTCAATGATGGTTCCTTCACACACTTCAGTGTGGCGCATGGCACATACTCCGCCATTGACCTTTCGATCTGCAGCCATAGCCTCTTACCATCTGTCCAATGGTGAGTGCATGAAGACCTGTGTGGTAGGGACCACTTGCCGACTGCCACAGCGTCACTCTTCTGGGCGCCTTAGCAGATGGGCTATGAATAAGGCTGATTGGGACTTGTTTTCCTCCGCTGCCGCTATTGAGCCTCTCTCTAATGATGGCATTGATGCAGTGGTTCACTCGATCACCACCGTCATCGTTACTGCCGCAGAATCTTCAATTGCCCGTTCTTCTGGATCCCCTCCTAGTAGGACTGTGCCTTGGTGGTCGCCTGATATCGCTGAGGCGATTAAAGATCGCCGGCGGGCTCTACAGCGTCACAAGCGACATCCATCCATAGACCACCTTATCGCCTTCAAATGGCTGCGTGCGCGAGCACGCCTCCTTATCCGCCAAGGCAAGCACGAGTGCTGGGAGCGGTATGTGTCCACAGTTGGACTCCATGTCACTCCATTGCAGGTCTGGGCCAAGATTCGACCCGTCTACGGCTATCAGACTCCCGTCAGCGTCCCTGCGCTCTCACTGAATGGAGCAGTTTGTACTGACTCCGACGTCATTGCAAACCGCTTGGCAGAGCATTTTGCTATGATTTCCACTTCTGTGAATTACCCCCTGGCCTTCCGCTCCATTAAACATCGGATGGAACGTCGGAGCCTTTCATTTCGCACCCACCATCCAGAATCGTACAATGTTCCATTAGTGAGTGGGAATTTCGCAGTGCCCTAGCCGCTTGCCCTGATACCGCTCCTGGGCTAGATGGCATCCACTGTCAGATGCTGAAACACCTTTCAGTGGACTGCCAGTCACGCCTCCTCGACCTTTACAACCGTATTTGGGTCGGGGGTGAGTTTCTGTCGCAATGGCGGGAAAGTATTGTTATACCCATTCGGAAAACGGACAAGAACCCTTTGGAGGTGGACAGCTACCGTCCCATTAGCCTCACCAACGTTCTTTGCAAGTTGCTTGAACGGATGGTGAGCCGGCGCTTGAATTGGGTAATGGAGTCTCGGGGCCTTCTGGCTCCGTCTCAGGGTGGGTTCCGTAAAGGCCGCTCCGCCACCGACAATCTGGTGAGTCTGGAGTCGTCCATCCGTACTGCCTTTGCCCGCCGTCAGCACCTGGTCGCTGTGTTTTTCGACATGCGAAAGGCATACGACACGACCTGGCGTCATCACATCCTTTCTACGCTTCATGGATGGGGCCTTCAGGGCCCTGTGCCAATCTTTATCCAAAATTTTCCCTCGTATCGTACCTTCCGCGTGCAAGTCGCGGCTTCCCATAGTTCCTCCTGAGCCCGGGAGAACGGGGTACCACAGGGATCTGTCCTCAGTGTCTGCCTGTTTTTAATCGCAATAAACGGGCTCGCTGCAGCGGTGGGAACTTCTGTCTCCGCTTCCCTGTATGCTGACGATTTCTGCCTTTACTACAGCTCTACTGGAGTTGCAGCTGTTGAACGTCAGCTACAGGGCGCTATCCGCAAGGCGCAGTCTTGGGCTGTAGCGCATGGTTTTCAGTTTTCGGCTGCCAAGACCGGCGTTATGCATTTCTGCCGGCGCCGAACATTCCATCCTGAGCCGCGGCTTTATCTTTCCGACGAACTACTTGCTGTGGTGGAGACCCACAGGTTTTTGGGTGTAGTTTTTGTGCCCGGCTGACTTGGCTGCCTCATATTCGGCAGCTTAAACAGGCGTGTTGGCGGCATCTAAATGCTCTGCGATGCTTGAGCCACACCCGCTGGGGCGCCGACCGATCTACCCTGTTACGGCTCTACCAGGCATTAATCCAGTCTCGGCTGGATTATGGGAGCCTGGCTTACGGCTCAGCATCCCCGTCTGCGTTGCGGGTGTTGGACCCAGTCTTACACAGCGGAATCCGACTTGCCACTGGTGCCTTCCGGACCAGCCCTGTGGACAGCATACTAATGGAGGCAGGTGTCCCTCCACTGCGGTTACGACGCCAACAATTACTGGCTGCTTATGCTGCCCATGTATTTAGCTTGCCCTGCATCCAGATTATCGTGTCCTGTTTCCGCAGTCAATCGTCCATCTGCCAGAACGTCGGCCCCGGTCGGGTTGTCCGATCGCCGTACGTGTCAAAGAGCTTCTCTCCGGGCTTGGGTTTTTCCCTGTTCCTGCTCCTTTCCGGGCCCCTCTGCATACACCCCTGTGGTGTGTGCCTCGCCCCTGGCTTCGGCTTGACTTGGCACAGGGCCCGAAGGACTCCGTCCCTCCGGAGGCCTTCCGCCGCCGCTTTTATTCCATCTTAGCCACATATCAGGGCTCTGGCGTTGTCTACACTGACGGTTCGATGGTTGCTCGTCGTGTCGGTTATGCGCTCACTCTAGGGGAACATTGTGAACAACGTTCATTACCGGCTGGCTGCAGCGTTTACACTGCTGAGCTGGTCGCCATCTTTCGAGCCCTAGAGTATATCCGCTCCTGCTTAGGTGAGTCCTTTGTTATCTGTAGCGATTCCCTGAGCGGTTTACGAGCTCTCGACCAGTGTTTCCCTCGTTCTCGTCTGGTGATGGCTGTTCAGGTGTCCCTGCATGCTCTTGCCCGTTGCGGCAGATCTGTGGTCTTTGTTTGGACCCCAGGCCATGTTGGGATACCCGGCAATGAAACTGTTGACCATCTGGTGAAAGAGGCCACCAGTGCACCATCTCTGGAGATTGGCCTCCCGGCGATTGACTTGCGGGCGCTACTGCGCCGCAAAGTTTTCGATTTATGGGACACTGATTGGCGCAACCTGCCCGTGCCAAACAAACTCCGTCGTATCAAGGAGACGACGACTGTGTGGCGGTCTTCCATGCGAGCCAACCGCAGGGAGTCAGTCGTCCTTTGTCGGCTTCGCATTGGCCACACCCGACTGACGCACAGTTATTTACTGTGTCGTGAGGATCCACCTCTCTGTCGTTGTGGGGCGTCCTTGACGGTGGTCCATATTCTGTTGGAGTGCGCCCTTTTAACTGTGCTCAGGCAGACTTTGCGCTGCCTGATACGCTCCCTACGCTTTTAACTGACGACTCTTCCATAGCGGACTTAGTTTTGCGTTTTATTCGGGCAGGGGGATTTTATCGCTTAATTTAAGTGTGTGTGTTTTTGTGTTGATTCTGGCCTATGGCCTACGATTTGTCTGATTTTTTCTTGTGTTTCTCGGTGGTTGGCTTTTCCCTTTTTGTTTCTATGGTCGGTCAACCACCGTCACACTCTGTGTGATTTTAGTTCGTCTTGTCTGGTCTTTGTCAACGTTTCTCTTGTTCAGTGTCGTCTGTCTTCACGTCTGTTGATCGTTTTTATTCTCTGTAGGTGTTTTTAGTATTTGGAAAAAGGGACCGGTGACCGCAGAAGTCTGGTCCCTTTAATCCCCACAAACCAACCATGTTGTAACACAAAAAATGTAATATCAACAGGCAAACAACTAAAAAACCTGATGTAAATCACTAAAAAGCACCTGAAGATGAGACTCCAGGGCTCGAAATGCATAGTGCAATAAATAAACGCAACTTGTGACTGAAGGCGGTTTGTTCTTCATTTTACTGTATTATTTATCTCCTGTTTTAATTTTACAGCGAGGATTTGTTATCATTAAACTCTTCCTTGTATTGGTTCAAAACGACCCCTTACTTTATCTTATTGAGGTATGCAGGTTGCTGCTTTGGGAGAACAGTTTACGTGTTTACTTATTTTGATGAAGTGGTGTCCACGTGAGTATTAAAAGTCTTAGTATTGGCACGGGCAAGTGGGGCTGCAGTCTCCCAGACTTACAGGGAAACTACCGTGCTTTTATTTCCTTGCAAATAGAGCAAAACGTGAGAGTAAGAAGACTGTTTAGTGGTGTCACTCCGTCACTTAAAAACGAGATTAAAAAAAAAAAGAAAGAAATCTCATTTTCTGCACGTGTACACGAGTCAGAGGAATTTATGTCTCGAGTGAAAGTTTACATATTCGGCTTCTCATTTTTTTCTCGTTAACTTGCTTCCGGAGATCACAAAAGTTTTCCCCTGTGAGTACAATTTCACAAGTTCAAGCAGCGAACGTGGGTAGAAAATAAACTTCTGCCGTAATGAAGCGTCTCCGGCAGCGTGTTACGGAGAATCGGCGAGGCACCATGCCACGCCACGTGCTACGTTAGAGCACAGGCCAGTCCAGCTTCCTCCTTTTACGACCTTTCCTCCACTGAATCTTCCGTCTCGCTACCCGACCATAAACCTCTGCCGCTCGGCACCTAAAGAGGACCCTTTTCATAAGTCGTTTGTCTCTTGATTTGGAATGAGTTTGTTGTCCGACTCTTTCCATTCAGCGTGGAGATATTTATTTCTACGAACTGATATCGATGTTGTAAGAGGTCCATGATTAAGGAATTTGTTGCTAGCGCACTCGAGCAGATGTAATTTCGATGGATTGCTCACGCGCTGCCTGCGATATGTCAGCTGTAAGAGGATCTCAGACCAGAGAGCAGTGACTGTAGCAGTAGGAGTAAGTAACAGCTAGCAGCTGTGTGTGTCGAGTTGGTTGGGCCGGTCGTGGGGAGCGATGGCGGAGCCTGAGCGTTGCAGTATAAGGTAAAAGCAGCCTCGCGCATATGTACTATTGTTATATCAAGTCCCATGTAAATGTTTCTAAAAAAATCTGTGAATAATAATCTTTCTTATAAAAAGTAAGTTTTGACAATCGCTCATCACAATTTAAAGAATTTACTAATTTCTCCAATCCATGGTCATCCCGATTATTGTAAAGAAAAATCAGTTGTTTCTTTTTATACATGACAAATCGATTTCTGATAGGAGCAGATATATGTGCACCATCCCGCGACTTTATTGACGTAATAATTTTCATTTTTTATTCAGAATGACCTCTCAGGGCCATAACGCAGCACTGCTGACGTCCAAATTTAGCAGTTTAAATTCACAGTCAATTATTGAAAGGTTATAAGTGAGCCACAGTTTTATTGAGAGATTAGTCACATTTTTATTATTGGTAGGTTACGGAATTTATCTGTTGTCAGGTTATGCTAAATGTGAATGCTATATAATGATATTTTTTGGGAGACTACGCTAAATGTCAATGCTATACATAATTATATTATATTGAAAATTCTTACCTCAATAAAGTCGCCGGATATCACGAATATATCTGCGCCTATAAGAAATTTTTGTGGCACAGCTCAGTGCAATGCTGGCCAATCGATTTGTCATCTATAAAAAGAAACAACTGATTTTTCTTTACAATAATGGGATGACCATGGATTGGAGAAATTAGTAGATTCTTTAAACTGAGATGAGTGATTGTCAAAAGTTTCTTTTTATAGGAAAGATTATTATTCATAGATTTTTTAGAAACATTTACATGGGACTTGATATAACAATACCACATATGCGCCAGGCTGCTTTTACCTTATACAACAACGCTCCGCCACCTCTCCCTACGACCGGCCCAGCCAACTCGACACACACGACTGCTAGCTACTACTTACTTCTACATCTGCTACACAGTTCCTACTGCAGTCAACATTGCTCTTTGGTCTGAGATCCTCTTATAGCTTACGTATCGCAGGCAGCGCGTGAGCAATCCATCGAAATTACATCTGCTCGAGTGCGCTAGCAACAAATTCCTTGATCACGGACCTCTTACAACGTTTAACACGGTATTGCTCTGCAGTGGCACTTTTTCACTCTACACAGATAACTGCTTCACGAGTATGCTATGCAACACATTCTTTTCTGACAGCAGTTTGGCTTTATTCGGAATTCCACTACACAATATTAATGCCCACTATTTTGGCTAAAAAGCTCTATTTTTCACTATAATCTCCGTTCAGTGTGACTGCCTTACACCACCTAACTGGGAAGGGTTGTATGCCCGCGTGGTACCACTCCACTGGTCGATGTCGGAACCATCGTCTTGTAACATCAATAACCTCTCCATCAGCCATGTACTGCTTCGCGCAGAGTGCATCCTAGACTGGGCCTAACAGATGGAAGTCGGAAAGGGCGAGATCCGGGCTGCAGAGCGGATGAGGAAGAACAGTCCAAGAAAGTTTTCTGAACTGCCTCTCCGGTGCGCGGACTTGTCTGCAGCCTTACGTTGTCATGCAAAAGAGAAGTTCGTTTGAATTTTTGTGGCGACGAACACGCTCAAGTCGTTTCTTCAGTTTCCTGAGGGTGGCTCAGTGCGCTTCGAAGCCGATCGTTGCACCATGGCGGAGGACATCAAACGGAATAGCCCCTTCAGATTCCCAGAAGACGGTTTCCATGACTTTATCGACTAAGGAACATTTTCTTCAGAGGAGGGGTGGTGTGCACCACACACAGGAAGCGGCTGTACGGGTATCGGGGCTGTGTGGAAAGGACTGTTTTTTTTTTTTTTTTTAGGTTAGAGGGTCTCAGGAAACACAGAAAAGGTGTCAGTCTAAAAGGGGGCAGGTAAAACACATTAAGGTAGTTGTAGCAACAATCGATATTGTAAATAGTCGTAGCTGTGTTGGGAAAGAACTAGAGCTCCAAGCCCTAATAGGAAGCAATGAAGCTCTGATAGTTATAGGTACGGAAAGCTGGCTAGTGCCGGAAATAAATTCAGGAGAATTTTTTTCAAACGACCTAACAGTGTTAAGAAAGGATTAAATACTATTGGTAGTGGGAGTATTTATTGCTGTCAGAAGTAGGTTACCTCGTAGCGAAACTGAAGTAGATAGTTCCTGCGAAATAGTATGGGTAGAGGCTGTATTTGAAAATGGGACTGATTAAGTGGATCGTTTTACCGACCCTCCTTCTGGAAAGATATAGTTGCTGAACAGTTCAAAGAAAAATTGACTCTCATTTCAAATAGGAGCCCCACTCACAGAATTATAGCCGGTGATGACTTCCATCTACACTCGAGATGCTGAAAAATTATACGTTTAAATCAGGCGGGAGGCATAAAACGTCACCAGAAATTTTACTCAGTGCTTTCTCAGAAAATTATTTTGAACAATTAGTTCATGAGCCCACTCGAAGCGTAAATGGTTACGAAAGCATACTTGACCTCTTAGCAACAAATAATCCTGGACTAATAGGGAGTATCATGACGAACACAGGGATTAGTGACCAAGGCAGTTGCTGCTTGGCCGATTACCGTAACACTCACAACCATCAAAAAGAAACGCAAAGTTTATCTACTTAAAAAGTTGATATAAATGCTGCTAACGTCTTTTTAAGAGAGGGTCCCCACTCTTTCCAACTTGATCATGTAAGCATAGAAAAGATATGGAATGATAAGAGATAGTATCGATGGCCCTTATAAGATACATACCACATAAGTTAATAAGTGATGGTACTGAATCCCCATGGAACACAAAACGGGTCAGATCGCTGTTGCAGAAGCAACGAAAAAAGCAGGCCAGATTTAAAAGAACGCAAAATCGGCAATATAATGTTTTGCAGAAGTTAGAAATATAATGTGTGCTTCAATGGGAGATCCTTTTAATAAATTCCACAACCAAACTTTAAACTGAACGCATGATCATTCTGTAGAAACCTTGCTTGAATAGTTACTAATATTCCAAACTTTCTCCAGTACCACATGTTTCCCGTAACGAAATTCAATAAATTTACGTAGTATCGATATACACTGAAAGGCCAAAACATTATGACCATTGACCACCGCGACGTTGGATGCCACCTGGTGACATAACAAAAGTATGTAAGCGGAGCAGACACGGACAGGGAATCACCCTGGAGAAGATATGGGCTGCAAATGGGGAAATCCATTGAGATAAGAGACTTTCACAAAGGGCAGATTATTATTACTCAGAGCCTGTGAACGAGTATCTCTAAGACGACTAAGGTGCTCGAATGCTCACGTGCTACTGTCGTGAAAATCTATGGAAAGAGGTAGGACAGTCATCTTCGGCGGAACTCGATAGAATTGTGCCCTTCGAAAGTTGTCAAATACAATTGTCGAAGCGTTAGGAATTGCAGCAGACGCAGCAGCAGTCGTCGCAGCCACCGGTCCAGCAGCCGCAGCAGTTCCAGCAGCCGCAGCAGCGCCAACAGTTCCGACAGCAGCAGAAGCAGCTCCTCCTGTTCCGGTAGCAGCAGCAGCCGCCCTCACGGAGCGACGCCTGTCGCCGGTGCAGCCCTACCAGCGGCCGCACCTCTACCCAGCCAGCATTCCCCGTCGCTGGCGGGTGACGTCTTCGCCGTTCATCACACCGCCAACCAGGCCGCAGCCATTGCCCGTCCTCCTCCACCACAGCAGCAGGGTGGGGCCCAGGCCCTCGCTCCCCACCGCAGCAGCACAGCAGCAGCCTTCTTCCGTGGGCTCCTCCCGGACATTATCGTCGTCTGTGTTTTCGTTTCCCTTGTCTTCCTCGTCGTCTCCGTCTCCTTCGTCGTTTCCATCTCTTCTGCTATCGTGTCCACCCCCACAACCTCTGTAGTCTACACTTCTTCCTCCGCTGCAGCCACCTCCATTACGTGGTGTGCCGAGGCCAACCCTCCCGTGTCCATCCTGCCCCTCGTGTACATCCCTACCCCCACCCATTTCACTCTCCCTTCCACCCCTAAAGCACCACCTACTCCCTCTAAGAGGACTGATCCCTTCCCTCTCCTTCCTTCACCCCCCGCCACTCCTACATCCGCAGCCTCAGCGTGGGTTGTGGTGTGTACCACCGCCACAACCACTAGCTACAGCAATGGGGCCTTCCGCCACCTGGCTGTAACTCCTGTCCCCCAAACTGCCTCCCAAACTGATCCCAAGAAATGCCCCAACACCACCCCCACACAATCCACCAGCTCCAAGACCCCTCCCCCTCGCTCACCCACACAGATATCTTCCCTCCCCCTCCAGCTTCTTCTACCACTTCTTCTCCAACTATCCATCCATACCTACATCCTCTACCACCCCGATGCCCACCTCCTGGAAGCCCGCAACCTCACTCTTCTACTCCACAAATACTATCCTACCGCCCCTCATCTCCCTCCTTGTCCCACGCCGTGACTCCATCCTCATCAAATCCACCAGCCTTACCCTCCACACTGATATCCTTGCCTGAATCCCAATCATCAACTTTGGTCCTAAGGTCCTCTCCAGCACACTTCCTTCTTCCACCACACCCAACCTCCTTGCTGCCTGCCAACCCTCACCTCCATGATCACAGAGATCACCCTGAATCCAATACCACTCCTGACATTGTCCTTGCCTCCCCAAACCTCCTTGTGCGCATTACGGCAGATATCCTTGACCCTACAGGTTCGATCACATTCCCATCCAGCTCACCATATCAGGCAACCCTCACCCTCACCCTGCCCCCCACACAGACCTGTCCCCAAGACTTGTCCATGACTACTTCTGTGCCAACTGAGATGCCTACTGGGACACCACAGACACCCAGGTCGGACACCACCCTCACACATACCAGCATCCACATAACGTGAAGCCTCAGCATAGAACGAAAAGGACACGTGATCAGCAATTTACTTTACTTCCATCGCACGACCACTACAATGATCTGCAGCTTATCGCTGCAAAGATTCTCAGAAGCAGCGAGATAACATAAATTCTACTTCCCCAAAAGCTTCCGTGGGCACCTCCACGGCTGCTGTGGAACACCAGACGATCCTCAGGCTCTCTCTACAAGTACTCTGTCCCAGTAACGAGGTCGCACACCTCGTCAGGACCAACCTCTCTCCTCGACGCTCCAGAACAAGTGTTTCTCAGTCACTACGCTTTTTCGTAGCTCCTGTTCTTTTTTCTTCCCCCTTTTAATGTGTGTGGCCAATCATGTTGCTGGAAGGCGTTCGTTTCCGAGCGCCGAACAATCTCATTTTTTCAACCGACCAAAGCTTCTAGAAGCTTCCAGACTGTTCGAGAAACTTCTGCTCCGACCGTTGGGAAAACCACCTACACGCCGCCACGCGCTTTGTGAACGAGCCCCTGTGTCTTCTGCTTGTCCTTGGCCACATGGCTCCCGCTAATCCGCGGTCCACCCGCCTGGGGTTTCCAGAGTAGCTTACGGGCGCTGTTGTCTTCGGCTCTCAGGCCTGCCTGCCAGCTTGTGTCTTTCCTGTTCTCCTGCCAGCCTCCCGTCTCCGTCCGCTTCACTATCGCCCAAGGTGCAGATATTCTGCTACAAATTAAGATCCCTAGCCTATGTCAGTATCGTTAACGGTTTCCTATCTCGATGTTTATACTTCCGGATTGGTAGTTGTAATGTCGCTTAAAATGATGCCACCTTACAACGCCAAACGCAACACTGTTCCCGGGCAGGATCGTATTACATACCACCACTTCAAAGAACCCCCCTTTCCTTCCTAATCATCCCAGCGACCCTCTATAATGTTATCCTCTCCACTGGCTTCTACTCCAACCTGTGGAAGACTTCCCAGATCCTTATGTTACCCAAACTTGGTAAAGGCCCTTCTGACACCTCCCCCTATCACCCTATCAGTCTCACATTGGTTTTCAGCAAGGTCCTGGAGTCCATGCTTAACAGCCACATTCACCACCACATTCACCAGCTCCGCCTCCTTCTCCTGACCCAATGTGGCTTCCGACCTTCCTTCTCTGCCGATGGTCTCCTCCTCCACCTGACACACCTCCTTTCCACTCACCTCAATTTCTGTCACTCGGCCATCTATGTATCCCTTGACCTTGAATGTGCATATGACCGTGTATTGCATCCCGGCCTCCTGTTCAAACTCTAGGCTCATGCCCTCCCCATCAACTATGTTCGCCTGATAGCCTTCTTCCTCTCTCACTGGCCCTCCTATCTTACCATCCACAACTCCAACTCTTACACCTTCTACCCCTCCGCAGCCATGACCGAAGGCTCCATCCTTTCCCCTCTCCTCTACCTCTTATACGTGGCAGACATGCTGCAGCCCCTATCACCTGTCCATCTCCTGCAATATGCTGATGACACGGCCTTCCCTGCTCTCGTCCCCTCCCTCCAACGTTCCCAGCGCCTCCTCCAGTCCCACCTTGACCTAATGGCTCCTTAAGATCAATCCCTCCAAGACCCAGGCAATTATTGTGGGCCTTACCACCCCCTCCTTCAAACCTCCTGGATTTCTACCTCACCGTCTATGGCTCCTCCATTGCCCTCACTCCCATCCTCAAGTACCATGGCATAACCCTCAACTGTCATCTTTCCTGGACCCCCATATCCACACAGTCCAAGCCAAGGCATATACCTGCCTCCATCCTCTCAAACTCCTTTCTGATCGAACATGGGGATTAGACCCTTCCACTATCCTACATAGCTATAAGTCCCTCATCTGCCCCATCCTGTTTTATGCCCTCCCCACTTGGATCTCTGCCTCCCCCCCCCCCACCTACTACAAATCCGTCCAAATCCTTGAGCGCCATGCACTCCAACTCGTTTATTGCATCGGTCTCCTGTCCGCCATGTGGATCCTCTATGATTTGTGATCCCCTTCCCCCATCTCCTCCTGTTCCTTGAAGGAATATGGATCTGCTACATCTCCCACAAACTGGATCCCCACCATGCTTTGGTTCCCCCCATCCTCTTCCACGATAGTCTGCTGCCGCCCCTGTACCACGGTGTCCCACCTTGTCTCCATCTTCACACATTCCATAACCTCGCCCCAGAGGACTTCTGCCAACTCCCCCTCCCAGATAATGTCCTCATGCCTTCCATCTACCCCTCCTACCAGATCTAATACCTCCTTCTTCCCACCCCTCAGGGATCCCTATCTCCCTCCCTCTCCCCCCTTCCCTTCTTTCTCCTTTTTCCCCTGCCACCCACCTTCTTTCTCCTTTCCGCTCCTGCCCCAGGCTTCCAGCTCCTTTCCTTCTCCCCCCCCCCACTGCCCCCCTCCTCTCTCTCCTGGTTTCCCCCTACCGTCTCTCCCTCCCTTTTCTCCCCCCCCCCCCCTACCCTTCACCTGGTGGTAGGTCCCCTACAGTGCAGTGCTTTTTAACTTTTCTGTTGTGGTGTCAGTGTTTCTCCAGTACCATGTGCAGTGCTATGTTTCATCGCAACCAACAGTGTCGCCAGTATCATTCATTTGTGTTCCCACTGTCGTGCTTCTTTGTTTTTGTGTCGACTTACAGTGATCATTCTCAGCATGTGTGTGTCGGTCTTGTCTATGTTTTTTTAATCTACCATTTATACTCATCTGTTTTTCTTCTCGTTTATTCACCCATTTTTACCATTCTTTGTTATGTATTGTTTTCTCACGTGCTAATGCTTTTGTTTTTGTAACTCTCTCGGCTGAAGAGTGGCGTATTGTGCTGCTGCCAGCCTGCCCCATTATCGGGAGTGAAATAACAATAAAGGAAGGACAGTGAAACTACTTTTACATGCTAAATGGTTGGATGCCCATGACTCTTAACAGAACGTACCGTTCGGAGACTTGTGTGCTCTGTAAAGTAGGATAGATGGCGATCTGTGACATCTCTGCCGAAAGAGCACAATGCTGATGCGCACACAAGTGTTTCAGAGCACAAGGTTCATTGTACATTGTTGGAGAAAGAGTACCGCAGTAGACCACCACTACGTGTTCACATCTTGACCACATGACACCGTCAGTTACGATTGGAGTGGGTACGGGACCATCAGGATTCGACCGGAGTTCAATGGAAACGTGTGAGCTGCTTGGGTGAATCATATTTTTGTTACGCTACGCCGATGGTCGTCTCCACAAACGCCGCCATCGAGATAAATGGCAGCTCGAAGCGTGCACCATGCGATTGACTCGGGCTGGTGGGAGCTGTATTGTGCTACGAGTGACATTCTCCAGTACATGCATCGAACTCGGGACCCTATTCGGTATCTTTCCGCCATTTAGTCGATCGGTTGGGTAGGCGAGCGCACTGTACGGTCTTGTTTTCGAAACAGAGCCCCAATATTATTCAGTAAGCATTTCGAAAGCGACGCCGAATCGCGCCAACCAATGAAAAGCAATCTGCCTCAGATCCGCACTTGGGCACTGCAGCACTAAATTTGTTTATTGCCATACGTGTTTCGCTTCCTTCATTAGTGATGATGCGAAACACGTATTGGAATAAACTGTCTTCAATTAGTTGTATAGACGAAACACAGCTCCATGAAGCCGAAAAATTGTTTAAGAGTGTGTCAATGAATAAGAAGATGCATATAATGTGGTTGTAGTTCGCTCCTAGAGATCCAAATGATGAAGTAGCCTATTTCCCTATATGATACATCAACGATTTGGTTCATAAGAAAAAAAATTAAAAAATCGCCACTTCCAGAGAGTGTGGCGAGTGCAACTATAGAAGTTCGTAGTAGTTTATTACATTCATCTGATGAATCAAAATGTTTCATATATGGTGTTATAGTCTGAAAATATTGTGGCGGGAACCTTTCATCTCTGTCTTAAGGATTCGATTGCAGATAAATGCTTGTGATAAACTAGAGTATAAAGACGATTGCCCCTAGTTTCCTTCGCAGTAATTTACGTTGTGCTCTTAGATTCCTGTCTGACCACACTCTCGGAATTCGCTCCGTATTTTAAAAAAAATGGTGAGTTACATATCACTGTAAATTGTTTCACGCACAGTAATTTCATCTTTCTTTTCTTAAACATATGGAAGTCATGAAATCGGAGATCCTCGTTATTGAGAAAGCGCGCTCTTACGTGTAAATTATAACTAATAATTCAGCAAAATGTTTAACTTTGACGATTAGCGAAGCCTCGGATGTGTTGCAAACACGAAGATGAAAAAAAAAATCCGAAGATGAAAAAAAAAAAAATCCGCATCCAGGAGTTTACGAACCTACACTCGTGTGCTGTCGGTGCTTCATTTTATGTAATTCTATTCGAGAGGGGCGCAGACTGACTTCGTTGCCGAATGATACGGGCGTAAGCAGTAAATGCAGGAAATTTTGGAAGGTTTCCTCTATTAGAGTCTTCCACTGGAGTTTATCTATCATTTCCGTAACGCTTTCGCGGTTACTAAATGATCCTGTAACGAAGCGCACCGCTCTCCATTGTTTCCTCTCCATCTCCTCTGTCAACCCCATCTGGTACGGATCCCACACTGGTTAGCAGTAAAATTGACAAATAGACAAATTCAGTGACACAGCTCTTTTCTAGAAAAAATCATTGTTCACGTGGTCTTCAGTTTGGAGAGTTATTTGATGCTACTCTTCACACGGCTGCATCTTGTACAAGTCTCTTCACTTCTGAATAACTAGATCCAGCTTAACGTGTGAACCGTATTTATCCCTTGGTCTTTCTGTATAGTTTTCACACCACACAAATCCTTCCATTAAGACATTAACGACTTCTTCGTACGTCAGGATGTGTCATATCAACCGATCCCTTCTTTTCTCAAGCTGGCTGATAATTTTCTTTGTTCTCCGTTAGAATTCGCTACTTCCACATTAGTAATTGTTACCTACCTAGTGCTCGGCAGTCAGGTTTCAAAAATTTCTTCTTGGTGAACTGCTTGCCGTCCATGTTTCACTTCCGCACAAAACTACACACCAGACAAATACCTACAGAAAAAGACTTCCTAACATTTAACTTCATATTAAGGTATTAAGAAACATCTCCTTTTAAGTAATTGTTTCTCTACTACAGCCAGTCGGCATTTTATATAGTCTCTATTCCGCCATCATCAGTTACTTAACTGTTCAAACAGCAGAATTCAATTATTACATTTAGTGTCTCCTTTGCTAACGTAATTCCTTCAGCAATACTCGATTTAATTCGACTAAATTCCAGTAGCCTTGTTTTGCTGTTGTTCATGTTAATCTCGTTTCAAGAGATGGATTAAAAATGATTGAATATGAGGTTTCTTGCGTTGCAATTGTGGCCACGTGAACGGCACGCCGTCCAGAAGGGCTTCCACCCGCCACAGAAAACAGAATTTCCGAGAGGTACGTATTGCAAACAGTACTATCGACATTTTTGCTAGGGATCTTCATTCTCGTGATTGGTGTGATGCTGCCGGCCACGAAATCCTCTCATGTGCCAACATCCTCATCTCAGAGTAGCATATGCACCGAATGCCCTCAATTATATTTTTATATAGTGGTACAATAATAACAATTTCGTACTGAAGATTCACGTGGAGAAACATTACCTCTGCAAGCAAGAAAATTTACGACAGTTGGGAGTAGTAGTCAAGGAGGAAGCTATGAATATAGTAACAGGCTAAACAAAACATATCTGATAGTTGAAATGAAGATTATGTTGATGAATATGACCTGCGTCTTGTCGTACAGGTTCTATCCCTTACAGCTCCCTCTAGTATCATGGAAATTATTCCTCCATGTCTTACAGCAGGTCATATTATGCTGTGCCTTCTTATTGCCAATTTTTTTCTACAATTCCAGCGCCTAGCATGTTCTGCTGACAACAAATGGTTCAAATGGCTCTGAGCACTATGGGACTTAACATCTGAAGTCATCAGTCCCCGAGAACTAAGGACATCACACACATCCATGCCCGAGACAGGATTCGAAGCTGCCACCGTAGATGTCGCGCGGTTCAAGACTGAAGCGCCTAAAACCGCTCGGCCACTCCGGCCGGCCTGCTGTCAACCTCACTTCCTATCTTCAACATTCTTCCAAAGCACCTGATATGAAATGCTTTCCCAGTTCTTGAGATAGGTACTGATCGGTACTTCCGCACTTCATCGCTACATCTGAGATGCTGAGTCCCATCGCTTGTGCAACGACTATACCACTACGTCCAAACTCACTTAAATCCTGATGACCTGCCATTGCAGCAGTAACCGATCTAACAACTGCGCCAGACACGTGTTATCTTATTTAGGCGTTGCCGACCGTTGCGCCGTATTTTTCTTGTTTACATATCTCTGTATCTGAATACACCGGCCTATACTAGTTTCAAAAAATGGGTCAAATGGCTCTGAGCACTATGATACTTAACTTCTGAGGTCATCAGTCCCCTAGAACTTAGAACTACTTAAACCTAACTAAGGACATCACACATATCCATGCCCGAGGCAGGATTCGAACCTGCGATCGTAGCGGTCGCGGGGTTCCAGACTGTAGCGCCTGGACCAAAGAAAGCTGTCACATGCCGGTCTGCATAGGGAACTCCAGGTTAGTGAGCCCCTGCTTATAGCTGTGGAGCGTGGTATGCGAAAACGGCTGCTAAGTTACAGCCTATGCGCCGCAATTGTGAATTCAGTGCTATTTACGAGAGGCGTTCAATAGATAACGCCACACATTTCTTTCGGAAAGCAGGTACACCACATTATACCCCACTCTTTTGGCTACAAAATCCAAGTTTTCAACATAGTATCCATTCAGTTCGACGGCCTTACGCCACCTTACTGGAACGGCCTGTATGCCCGCATGATAAACTATACTGATCGACGTCGGAGCCAATGTCTTACTGCGTAAATAAACTCCCCATCATAGATGCATTGCTTCCCGCCGAGTAAATCCTTCATTGAGCCAAAGAGATGGAAGTCGGAAGGTGCGAGATTCAGGTTGTAGGGAGGATGAGGAAGAACAGTCCAATGAACTTTTGTGTGTTCCTCTCGGTGCAGAGAGTTGGGTGTCAGTTCTACCAACAGAGACATTCAGTTAATCAGCGTGGTATCTGGTTGTGATCCGTCAATCACCTCAAATGAAAGTGTCCTGACGTTCCAACGTTGAAGGATTCAAGCAGGAGATAGGACAGGTTTGCGCGACTTTGTTACGATGAAGTCACACACTTCGGCCAAACACTCATCGTGCTTTTTTTCACTGACAGGTCTCTGCAGACATTCTGTAAGCGCCTACGAACATCTGCAGTGCTCTGGTTTCCCGCCAAAAGCAACTCAGTGACAGCCCTTTGATCGGAACGCACCTCTTTACAGACACCACGTTGAAGGCTACAAGCAGCGCAGCCACCCTATAGGAGCTGAATCGGAAACTTTTCACGATGTCCGACAAGAAATTCCGCATTTTTTCAACCAAAACTGGCAGAGAATTAAAATGTGTTGCTTTAAACAACACATCGAAAGGAATTTCCAAAGGGACAAAGAGCCTCTCATTAACGTATTCAGCAGAACTTACTTATTAAAATAATGACTATAACATTTTTGAAATAAGAAAACGTATGAAGAAGCCGAATGCGTGCTTTGTCGGATTGTCACGAATTACGCCCCAATACGTCACACGCGCCAGCGGTTTCTTTCTACATCGATTACTCTCACGATTCCATTTTATCCTATAACCGGCAAGATCACCTGGTCTTTTCGTCCCTGTTTTTTTTTTTCCCTGTGGGATAGCTCAAGAAAAAGTTTTTTTCCACGGCGACTGCACAGTACTTATGAAAACCGCGGTCCAAGAAGAGATAGGAGAACGTAATGAGCAGCTTCCGCGAACATTTTCAGTGAAACATCGCCAGTGATAGAACCGTTTGTATGATGTACGTTTTAATAAATACACGTGTGTTTGGCTTTTCCGTAATGGTAATGTTTTGTAGAACAATTGTCTACGAGTTATATTGATATAAATATACTTAAAACCGCATAATAAACAAATCAAAGTGAACTATTTCCCGTGGACCATCCTGTAGTTAACGCACTGTCTGATCAGAAGTATCCAGACACTTTTCTTGTGCTTTCTCTTTTTCGTGTACATTAATGATCTCTCATCAGTTGCACTGCCAGAAGCAGAGTTCGTTTTGTTTGCAGGTGACACAAGTACTGCAATAAATAGTATGTCGAGTGTAGTTCTAGAAAGATCTGCTAATGATATTTTCTTGGATATTAATAAATGGTTTAAAGCCAACTCACTGACATTAAACTTCGAAAAGACTCACTATATGCAATTCAGAACCTGTAAGAGGTTTCCACCCAGCATATGCATAAAGCATGAAGGAGAGCAGATAGAAGAGGTTGACAGTCTTAAATTCCTGAGATTACAACTTGATAATAAACTCAGTTGGGAGGAGCACACCACTAAACTGCAGACATGCCTTAACAAATCTGTATTTGCAATTCGAGTGTTAGCTGACATAGGCGACATAAAAATGAAAAACCTTGCATACTTTGCCTACTTTCATTCGATAATGTCATATAGTATAATATTTTTGGGTAACTCTTCAAGTCGAACAAGAGTTTTCAGAGTCCAAAAGCGTGTAATACGTATTATTTATGGAGTAAATTCACGGACGTCCTGTAGAAACGTCATCAAACAACTGGGTAAACTAACTACTGCCTTTCAGTATATTTACTCCTTAATGAAATTTGTCCTAAATAATATATCTCTGTTTCTAACAAACAGCTCAGTTCATATATACAATACCAGGAACAAAAATGATCTACACAAGGACTTAAAAACACTTACTTTAGTTAAAAAAAGGGGTCCACTACTCAGGAACACTCATCTTCAATAATTTGCCAGCAAACATAAAAAATTTAGTTACAAATAAAGATCAGTTTAAAAGGAGCCTGAAAGACTTACTAGTGACGAACCCCTACTCCACTGACGAATTTTTTAAAAGAAACAAATGATGTATTGTATATATTCATACTATCAGTATTGTTGGTTGGTTGGTTGGTTTGGGGAAGGAGACCAGACAGCTTTGTCATCGGTCTCATCGGATTAGGAAGGATGGGGAAGGAAGTCTGCCGTGCCCTTTCAGAGGAACCATCCCGGCATTTGCCTGGAGTGATTTAGGGAAATCACGGAAAACCTAAATCAGGATGGCCGGACGTGGGATTGAACCGTCGTCCTCCCGAATGCGAGTCCAGTGTCTAACCACTCCGCCACCTTGCTCGGTATTAGTATTGTTATTTCAGCTTTTATATATTCCACATCTACGAGGATATCCTCAGCACGGATCAATGGAACGAAAACTAATCTAATCTAATCTCTATGTAATGTGGAACTGACCACCAGATGTCACGAGAGCGGACCACCCAGTGTAAAAGGAGGCGGGGAGCACTTTGTTGTCTGCAGAGAAGTGGTGACAGCAGACTGGGTCTGTCTGGAAGCGCTCAGTGACTTGAAACACTGGGTCGTCATTATATGTCACCTGAGAAACAAGTCAATGGGGACATTTCGAAACTTCTAAAGCTGCCCAAGTGGACTGTTGATGTGACTGTGAAGTGGAAACGTGAAAGAACAACGATGATCAGGCAGAGCTCATCTGCTGACGGACAGGGACCGTTAAGGATTGTGCAGGGCGGTTGGGTGGTTGTAAAATCACCAGAAGGAATCACTCGTGAGTTGGAGCGTACTACCACCAGTCCAGCCAGCACAAGACTGTGCGTAGGCAGTTAAAAATAATGGGGTGCAATGCTGGAACAGCCCCTCATGAACCTCGCATTTCTGTAGCCAGCGCCACGGGCCGTCTGAGGTGGTGTTAAGGCCGACACCACTGCACAGTGGGTGACTGGAAACGAGGGATTTGGAGCGACGAATCACGCTACACGCTGTGGCAATCCGATAAACGATTTGGGTTTGGCCAATGCCTGAGGAACGTTGCCTGACGTCACGAGTAGTGCCAGTAATGAAGTATGGACGAGGTGCTATTACGGAATGAGGATGTTCTTTTATGGTTACTTTGCGGTCCCCTTAATGCGCTTCGGAAAACGCTGAATGCGAAATAATATGAGTACATTTTATGGTACTTTGTATTGCATACAGTTGACGAACAGTTGAGGGACGATGATTATTCATATCAGCACGATAATGCACACTGCCATAAAACGGCACCTGTGAAGCAATGTTTTGTGGGCAATAATATTCCTGCAAAGCGAAATGAAGTAGAACGAGTACGTGAGAGTTCTAGTAGGAGAGGTGAATGGTCGACTTCGGTATACTGGGAGAATTTTGGGAAAGTGTGGTTCATCTCTTGAGGAGATGCACATCCTTGAGCACTGGTGGAGTGTGTAGAATTTCCACCAGGTCGGATTCAAGGAAGACATCGAAGCAGTTCAAAGCCGGGCTGCCGGGTTTGCTACAGGCAGGTATTACGGAGGTGTTTCGGAACCCCTGCAGCGGAGGCGAAGTTCATTTAGAGGAACACTGCTGAGAAAATTTAGAGAACAGAAACTTGAAGCTGACTGCAGAAGCCGCGCGGGATTAGCCGAGCGGCCTGGGCGCTGCAGTCATGGACTGTGCGGCTAGTCCCCGCGGAGGTTCGAGTCCTCCCTCGGGCATGGGGGTGTGTGTTTATCCCTAGGATAATTTAGGTGAAGTAGTATGTAAGCGTAGAGGCTGATGACCTTAGCAGTTAAGTCCCATACGATTTCACACACATTCCACATTTTTTGACTGCAGAACGATTCTACTGTTGCCTTTCTACATTTTGGACCACGAAGATAAGTTGATATTAATTAGGTCTCATACAGAAGCGTATAGACAGTCGTTTTTCCCTTGTTCTATTTGCGGGTGGAACAGGAAATGGCTAGTGGTGGTAGAAAATATGCTCCACCAGCCACCATACTACGGTGCCTTGCGGAGTATGTGCGTAGATGGAGATATAGAAATGAACTGGCTTACCCAGAGCCCTAGCCTGGAGCCAATGGAACACCTTTGGTACTTTTTCGAATATGGGTTGCGCTGCGGACCACTACGTCCAACATTACTACTTTCTCTTGTTTTGGCTGTTGAGGAAAAATGGGCCACCATTCCTCCACAGTAGACATCTCAACTCAAGTGTCTCCAGCAGGGTTCAAACCTTCATAAAGCGAAAGGTGCACACACCCCACACTTATGTTCACTAACACAATGTGGGCGAAAACCCACGAAGATGCTACATATATGAATAATTTTTTAAATATCCTTTTCTCTTTACTTTTGTCTTAGAGTTTCACAGACGAGACTCTGTGAAGCAAAGTGGAGACTGTTCTTGTTGTTGTGGTCTTTAGTCCTGAGACTGGTTTGATGCACCTCTCCATGCTACTCTATCCTGTGCAAGCTGCTTCATCTCCCAGTACCAACTGCAACCTACATCCTTCTGAATCTGCTTAGTGTATTCATCTCTTGGTCTCCCTCTACGATTTTTACCCTCCACACTGCCCTCCAATACTAAATTGGTGATCCCTTGATGCCTCAGAACATGTCCTACCAACCGATCCCTTGTTCTAGTCAAGTTGTGCCACAAACTTCTCTTCTCCCCAATCCTGTTCAATACTTCCTCATTTGTTATGTAATCTAAACATCTAATCTTCAGCATTCTTCTGTAGCACCACATTTCGAAAGCTTCTATTCTCTTCTTGTCCAAACTGTTTATCGTCCATGTTTCACTTCCATACATGGCTACACTCCATACATATACTTTCAGAAATGGCTTCCTGACACTTAAATCTATACTCGATGTTTCTCTTCTTCAGAAACGCTTTCCTTTCCGTTGCCAGTCTACATTTTATATCCTCTTTACTTCGACCATCATCAGTTATTTTGGTCCCCAAATAGCAAAACTCTTTTACTACTTTAAGTGTCTCATTTCCTAATCTAATTCCCTCAGCATCACCCGACTTAATTCGACTACATTCCATTATCCTCGTTTTGCATTTGTTGATGTTCATCTTATATCCTGCTTTCAAGACACTGTCCATTCCATTCAACTGCTCTTCCAAGTCCTTTGATGTCTCTGACAGAATTACGATGTCATCGGCGAACCTTCAAGTTTTTATTTCTTCTCCATGGGTTTTAATACCTACTCCGAATTTTTCTTTTGTGTCCTTCACTGTTTGCTCAACATACAGATTGAATAACATCGGGG
This sequence comes from Schistocerca gregaria, assembly GCF_023897955.1. NCBI lineage: Eukaryota > Metazoa > Arthropoda > Insecta > Orthoptera > Acrididae > Schistocerca > Schistocerca gregaria. The sequence continues at coordinate 500,428,265 of NC_064926.1, read as the reverse complement.
ATAGGCTACAACCCTGTCTCACTCTCTTCCCAACCACTGCTTCCCCTTCATGTCCCTCGACTCTTATAACTGCCACCTGGTTTCTGTACAAATTGTGAATAGCCTTTCTCTCCCTTTATTTTACCCCTGCCACCTTGAGAGACTAATGAAATATAAAAGTATTTCCACAGTTATAGTCGTTCGTGTCTTCCCCCCCCCCCTCCCCCCCTGTATTAAACAGGATACTTTTGTCTGATAATCTATGTTCGAAACGAGTTCGATCGTAAATGGACGGTCTGTAATGTTCCTCGTTCTCGGAGTAGCTGCGTTTACTGCGTCTACGAACTTGACCCATTTGTGTGTCCGGAAGCGTCTCTGCGCTGCGCTATGCTGTTAGGTAACCGGCAGAAAGCTGGGGGAGAGCAACTGCGTTCCGGAGTTTGTCTGCAGTAGGGGTGCCACGGTGGAGGGGGTCTGCGGACGCGCTACTACGCCGGAGGGTGCGTACGCACGCGGGAGCCTGGGGGCGGCGGGGGCGGCAGCGGCGACCCTGCAGCCGGCCCGACGCGACGCCAGGGGCAACGAACCGGCGGCGGCGGCGGCAGTGGTGGCGGGCGCGGGCTGGTCGATACGCGAGGCGGGCGGCGGCGGCGGCGGCAGCGTTGCCAGACTCCCGGCTGCGGCTGCTGGCGGGGGCGGAGGGGCGGTGGAGGATCAATCGCGTTAGCGGAATGGGGTGCCAGGGGCGCAGCACAGGGACCTCTTCTCCGCCGGCGTACACAGCGTCTCCTAGGGCTGGCCGAATTGTATTCGCGATCGAGACTTTCTGGTGCGCTGCAAGGTTCGATACCGAATCAGGTGCTACCCGAACAGCCACTTGACATTCGTCTACATCTACACATAATCCGCAAGCCACCTGACGGTGTGTGACGGAGGGTACCTTGAGTACCTCTATCGGTTCTCCCTTCTATTCCAGTCTCGTATTGTTCGTGGAAAGAAGGATTGTCGGTATGCCTCTGTGTAGGCTCTAATCTCTCTGATTTTATCCTCATGGTCTCTTCGCGAGATATGCGCAAGAGGGAGCAATATACTTCTTGACTCATCGGTGAAGTTATGTTCTCGAAACTTCTCTACTGCAGACTCTTCCACTGGAGTTTATCTATCATCTCCGTAACGCTTTCGCGATTACTAAATGATCCTGTAACGAAGCGCGCTGCTCTCCGTTGGATCTTCTCTATCACTTCTATCAACCCTATCTGGTACGGATCCCACACTGCTGAGCAGTATTCAAGCAGTGGGCGAACAAATGTACTGTAACCTGCTTCCTTTTGTTTTCGGATTGCATTTCCTTAGGATTCTTCCAATGAACCTCTGCTTTACCGACGATCAACTTTGTACGATCATTCCATTTTAAATCACTCCTAATGCCTACTCCCAGATAATTTAGGGAATTAACTGATTTCAGTTGCTGACCTGGTACATTGTAGCTAAATGACAAGGGATCTTTCTTTCTATGTATTCGCAGCACATTACACTTGTCTACATTGAGATACAATTGCCATTCCCTGCACCATGCGTCAATTCACTGCAGATCCTCCTGCTTTCAGTACAATTTTCCATTGTTACAACCTCTCGAAATACACCAGCATCATCCGCAAAAAGCCTCAGTGAACTTCCGATGTCATCCACCAGGTCATTTATGTATATTGTGAATAGCAACGGTCCTACCACACTCCTCTGCGGCACACCCGAAATCACGCTTACTCGTCCCGTGATGGGCGAGTACAGGTCATACATCTGTTTTGTTCTTTCATTTATTCATTTATACAAGCGATCAGAGAAAGCATATGAGGATATTGAGCGAGTAATGAGTGTGTAAGTGGCTGACTGCACTGCAGGGGCCAGGGTTCGATTCCCGGTACTGGTGTTCCGTGACTGGAGGACTTGAACTGGTGCACTGAGCCTCGTGAGGCCAACGGAGGAGCTACTAGACCGGTTAGCAAGGGTTCCCAGGTCAAAAAAAACCAGCCAACGACCGAGAGAGAGGTGTGCTGACCACATTCCTCTCCGTAATGCAATAGTTTGGAAATTGACGCGGCTGTAAGGTGTTTGATTTGACATTCTGTGCTGAACAGGGAGGTCCCGCAACCATCTCTGAGAAGATGGACTTACAGAGGCGCTGACAGAGGGTGACTCGGACCCAATTGGCCAGAGAGGGTCAGAATGCGCGACTTCTCCGCAATCAGTACGTAGAAGGAGATGTTAATCTCATAATCAATCATGTGGTTGCTGAAACGCGGTAGTAGTTATTTCTCCACTGGACGAAAATTGTTTGAAGATGAATACGTATGGAATGCAGGGAGTGGCACTTGGGTACCATTCCTAAACAGTTGGAATCTGTGTTGGCTAGAGTCGACAGGCGTGAGGCTAATACCCTGAGGCAGTGATGCGACAGACCTCCACTTCCGCAACTGCGGAAGTTTCGCACAACTTTTTCACAGCCGGCTACGCATTTTCATATCGGAAGTTTATTGGAACTTTGAGTAAAGGCGAGACTGTCGATGCGCGCGCTTATTGGACCCAACGCGACGCCTGCAGCGCAGGCGGGAGTTCGTTGGGTGGGTCGTGCACCAAATCGACACCCGCCCGTAGAGACTGTTGCGTTTAGTGGATTGTTACGCAGTGATCTCTGTCCATCGCCGCGAAAGTACAGCGTTTGATCGCTCGTCAATCTACTTTGTGCTGCTGTATAATATTACTATATTGTAGAGTGGTTTTTAGTCTACAGTTTTGTGGTGTAACGTTAGTTGAGAGTGCAATAATGGACCAAAAACAGTCCTATTTGGAACTACACTGAAGCGCCAAGGAATCTGGTATAGGCATGCGTATTCAGATACGGAGATATGTAAACAGGAAAAACACGGCGCAACTGTCTGGCGCAGTTGTTAGATCGGTTATTGCTGCAATGGCAAGTCATCAAGATTTAAGTGAGTTTGGACGTGGTGTTAGAATCGGTGCACAAGCGATGGGACTCAACATCTCAGATGTAGCGATGAAGAGCGGATTTTCCCGTACGATCATCTAACGATTGTACCGTATCAGGAAGCCGATAAAATATCAAATCTCCGACATCGCTGCGGCCGCACTGCAAGAACGGGACCAACGATGACTGAAGAGAATCGTTCAACGTGACAGAAGTGCAAGCTTTCCGCAAATTGCTGCAGATCTCAATGCTGGGTCATCAACAAGTGTCAGCGTGAGAACCATTCAACGAAACACCAACCACATGGGCTTCTGGAGCCGGAGGCCCACTCGTGTACCCATCATGACTGCACGACACAAAGCTTTACGCCTTTCCTGAGCCCGTCAACACAGACATTGGACTGTTGATGACTGGAAACATGTTGCCTGGTCGGACGAGTCTCGTTTCAAATTATGTGGAGCGGAAGGACGTGCATGTCAGCAGAGGACTGTTCAAACTGGTGGAGGGTCTGTAATAGTGTGGGGCGTGTGCAGTTGGAGTGATATTCTAAACATTCATGGTGGTGTCTGATTGTACTATATCGTGTCTCCCTACCACTTTCGCGCAACGACGCTCTGAGCGTGTTTTTTAGGGAATTAACTAGTTTGAACCTGGGACCTGCTGCTGGTAAGGAGACGCCAGACCACACATGACATGTAGAATTCAGAAGAGTTCAGTGAGACTAGTGATGATATAACCAAATACTAAATGATCTCAGCGTCAGCTCCACTGCACTCCCTGTAAAAGAACCTTAATTCTAACTAAATATAGTGGAAAGGGTTCAAGGCTTTCCTATTTTTAGTTAGCTGGTAAAATAACGTCGAAAAAGCAGTTAAGTTTACCATTGGAAATTTATTCTAATCACAAAACATCGTTTATAAATTGCACTATTGATAAAAGGAAATGTTTTAATACAGGATGTTAAAAACCAACAGCGTTCAACAAAAATGTGAACGAATATTCCCTAAATGGGTTTCCAAGTTCTACAATCGATCGAAGGATGACCTATGCCATATCTCATCTATAATCTAGGTTTAAATTAAGTTTCACAAAAGAGAAAACTATCAAAATGGTCTACAGTGACCCTCAGTTATCTTTAATTACTTATCTAACTCGAAAATTACAGTTGCTGATGTGGCTTCTCAATAACTATAAAATAGAAAAATCATCGCGTTTCAGATCTTTACTTCAAGTGGCAAATGTGAACACCATGAGTTTTAATTAACGATCGACACTAGTATTACGCAAAAAGGGGGTGTAACAGATGAGTCTTCTGCAGTTCTGAGTGAAGCCTTATGCGCTCAAAAATGCGGCATCGCGTGCGTTCATTACCTTGTCGGTGTTTAGGCAGCGTCAGGGCGACAGCGGCCGGCGCACCAGCCGTCCAGCTCGCCGTCTCGGAACCAACTCTCCTCTAACTTCTCCTTACTACAATTTATCGAAGTTAGTTTAAAAAAACTATCTGGCTATGTTTTCATCTGACCAATCAGGGTCTCAATGTTAACCTTAAGCTCCGCCTACAAAAATTCTGTCTATCCAATGAGAAACGTTATACTTTTCGTGGTGGGGCAATGTTTTTAAAGTTTGCAACGTAACAGATACGCTAAAAAGTCTCACGCTAAAACCTGCAGCTAGTGTGGTCCTTTTAGCGTTATCGTGAGATCTATACTGCTCTTCTGGAGGGCTCTATCTTTTAACATGGGCTGGGGAGTGATCCTAATGTAACAGACACGCTTAAAAGTCTCAAGCTAAAACTTGCGGGTGGTAGTGGCCCTTTTTGTGTTATCGTAAGATCTATACTGCTTTTCTGGAGGGCTCTAGCTTTTAACATGGGCTGGGGGTTGTCCTTGACATACCTGAGATGCGAAAAAGCCTGACGCTAAAACGTGCGGGTTGTATAGTCGTACAGGTTGGCTCGCAGCGTGGGTGCCCAGCCCCTCCCTTTTTCTAGCTTAACACGGTTCTGCTCTCGGCTTCTGTCCTCGTTTCTCCCCTCGGAACTGCGTCTGCCTCACGGTGGGAAGGTACGACATGCATTTAAGCATTCTTGTGTTAGTCTGTGGTATTCCATTTGCTCACTCGTTACTCGTATTACTTTGGTTAATTTAATGTCACGATTTATTCCGAGCTATGTGACATACTACTGGATTTGCTTATCATGTCAGGGTTTTCATGTAAGGTGTTGGATTTGCCTGACACCTTACAATATGAGATCTCTGATACGGCTAGATACGACCCCAAGTGACACGTACGTAATCATCATGTCTGACCACCTGCATGCATTCATGTCCATTGTGCATTCGGACGGACTTGGGCAATTCCAGCAGTACAATGCGACACCCCACATGGCCGGAATTGCTGTACTGTGGCACCAGGAACACTCCTCTGAGTTTAAACAGTTCCGCTAGCCACCAAACTCCCCAGACATGAACATTATTGTGTATATCTGGGATGCCTTACAACGTGCTGTTAAGAAGGGATGTCCACCACCACGTAGTCCTATGGATCTATCGACAGCCCTGCAGTATTCATGGTGTTAGTTCCCTCCAGCACTACTTCAAACGTTAGTGGAGTCCATGCCACGTCGTTCAGAGGCACTTCTGCATGCTCCGTGGGCCCTGCACGATATTAGGTAGGTGTACTGGGTTTCTTTGACTATTCAGTGTATTTCGTTGGGTTTAATGATTTGAGCGCCAAATACGAAATCCGTGAAAAGATGTATTCGCAAAAAGGGCGCACGACCACGTCATTAAACTTTCAGTGGAGGACAAAAAGAAAGGTTAGTCAAAATCCATATAATAGTATATTCGGTACTAATAATATAGTTGGATTATTATTGGGTGAGCTCGTGCGAAGCTGTTTTATCCGAATGATTCACAATACGATAACATTTTAAAGAGCTCACCCCACGCTTAGTTCTGGTCGAGTAGTGTTGGTACAAGTCGGTAGATAATGTGCCTTTTCTCTTTCCTGTCGGCACTTAATGATATAAGCTTATAATAGCCAGTGGAACAGAATAAATACACCACCCTAGTATGTGAGCTGCACGAAACTTACACTGGTTTCACATCCCTGCCTCTCATCCAATGTGAAGTGAGCACTTAAAGAAGTTAGCGCACTATATATATAAACGTTTCTAAGAATTTTATCTTCCATTTATCTATAGAAGATTGAAGGTATTCACGTAAGTGTTTATAATTTCATTCAGTGACAGTCACATTGAATTTACTTAGTAGAATGTTAGTTTATTTTTTGCATTTTATTCTCCATGTTGCATACCAGGTGTCAGTAACTTCTTTACCATCATCTTTTCTAAAATAAACATTAAGGATGGTAAACCTAGTATGCAACATGAAGAATAAAATCCAATAGCCAGCCGCGGTGGTCACGCGGTTCTAGGCGCGCAGTCCGGAACCGTGCGACTGCTACGGTCGCAGGTTCGAATCCTGCCTCGGGCATGGGTGTGTGTGAGGTCCTTAGGTTAGTTAGGTTTAAGTAGTTCTAAGTTCTAGGGGACTGATGACCACAGCAGTTGTGTCCCATAGTGCTCAGAGCCATTTGAAAATCCAATATTTATACATTAACACCTTACTTAGAAACTGCAGGGTGATTTATAACTTTGTTCACAACTGTCGCTTTAGCTGGGAACGCTGCGAATTATTGACGTCCTCTGCCTCACAACTTGGTATTTTATTTTTGTATTACCGTTTAAGCATTTAATTTCTTGAGACATTTTACTATATTTATTGCGTCGTTATTGGTTTCTTTTACTCTGGTCAATGATGCTAAACAAAGTCAGCAAGTAAGTGAATATTGGGACTCCTCACACCTAAAACTTCAACAAATGGATCGTATGACTGCTCAAATGATTGCGCTCCAGAACTTACCGTTTAATTTTATCAAGGGTACCGGCTTTCGCAGAGTAATGAACGTTGCTCTTCCAAAGTATGGATTGAAAGCTAGTGATTTTTTTATTACGTAATTGTGCAATAATTTGTTCAATAAGCTGGCCAGAAAAATCAAAAATTTACTTGAAGAATTTGAAAAAAATATCATTCACAGCTGACGTATGGTCTGATCTAGATTCTGGAACTTCATTACTTAGTTTGACTTCTCACGGTATTTCAAAGGATTTCCATAAGATGTTTATAATTTTTAAACGTTAAAGTTATATTTAGAGCTTGTACAGCTGACGTAATATCGACAAAATTTGAAAAGATACTTCAAGACTGGTGCATAAATCACCAAGCAGAGCAACGTATTGTTCGTAATGGTTGATCTAACACGATGTAAGTATTGCAGTTTTCTGCCTTTGATTATGTGAATTGCGCAGTACATCAGCTGCTGTAGGATCACAGGACTGGCTCCTACAGTTTACTGCTAAAGTGAAAAAAAATTCCACCCACTTCAATCATTCCTTGGTCGCACAAACCGAGATGGCAAAAATTCAAAGGGAACGCCTTAATCAACCTGCGTTATCTGTCGTTCAGGATTGCCCAACACGGTATATATATATATATATATATATATATATATATATATATATATATTTTAATTTTATGTTATATGTTTAGTGTACTAGTGTACTATGTACCTACATGTTTAGTTTGACGTTGGTACTAAATCGGAATATTTTATGGTCTGAAGCTGGAGGTAGCCGAAGCCGGTTATAATGAAGTGTAAAAGTTGTGTGTTCAAGACGGACCTGTTAAATAAATTCCCGAAACTTGATCACGGACTCATTTGCAAACATTATTTCTTCAATTGATAAATTTAGAGTAAGTATTGTTTGTTTCGTTTTCATGAAAATCCTATCTATTAATTTAACTTCTTCTGGGTACAGGTGGAATACGACGTTTTGTACGATGGAACGATTTTCAGAGCTCAAGGATTCCATAATTTGGTGCTTATGTTCAAATCCAATCACGATGACCTCTACTGAAGACTGGATAAATGTTCAGAAATTTGTAGAAGTAATGGAACCATTCGAAGAAATTACTAGAAACTTAAGCAGTTCTCAATAGGGCATGTCATCAGCGATACCGCTAATTCACGTTCTTGTGACCATTTTACAGCAAGGAGAAACAAAAACTGATTGCCGGCCACTGTGGCCGTCGGTTCTAGGCCCTTCAGTCTGGAACCGCGCGACCCATACGGTCGCAGGTTCGAATCCTGCCTCGGGCATGGATGTGTGTGATGTCCTTAGGTTAGTTAGGTTTGAGTAGTTCTAAGTTCTAGGCGACTGGTGACCTCAGAAGTTAAGTCGCATAGTGCTCAGAGCCATTTGAACCATTTTTTTTTGTTAAATATAATCTACCACTGATAAATTTTGAGTATTAATATAATTAAAAATTAGTGTTTGATAAAAAGAAGGTGTAAGTCAACTACCCTGGCCAGCAAGATCTCCGGATCTGTCCCCCATTGAGCATGTTTGGGACTGGATGAAGCGTCGTCTCACGCGGTCTGCACGTCCAGCACGAACGCTGATCCAACTGAGGCGCCAGGTGGAAATGGCATGGCAAGCCGTTCCACAGGACTACATCCAGCATCTCTACGATCGTCTCCATGGGAGAATAGCAGCCTGCATTGCTGCGAAAGGTGGATATACACTGTACTAGTGCCGACATTGTGCATGCTCTGTTGCCTGTATCTATGTGCCTGTGGTTCTGTCAGTGTGATCATGTGATGTATCTGACCCCAGGAATGTGTAAATAAAGTTTCCCCTTCCTGGGACAATGAATTCACGGTGTTCTTATTTCAATTTCCAGGAGTGTATATATCCGCCCCCTCATCCACTTCCGTTTCCGCTTCCGCTATAATTGGCTTTTTACGTCTGTTCTCCGCTTCTGCTTCTGTTATCACGCTTCCGCCGCATCGCTACGGACTGGGCTGAAGTGGCATTGGACAGCCTGAGCCACCTCTACGCCTACAGCTTCGCCTGGGATGCTTGACTTCACAGCGCCTTCCGATTTGCACATCCTGCCAGGTCGCCACTTAGCTAATAATTAGCTAACTGTCCTTGGCAGACAGTGACGGGGTCGCGACTCTCTGGTGAATCTGGGTATTGGTCGGCCAGTTGTCCCCTAAAAAGGGTTTAGTTATTGCTGAATCAGTACTCAGCTTGACAGCTGACAAGTGGGCACACCGTCTGAACCTGGTCGCCAATTGAGCATCAGCCAGGCGAGGGTATAGCAGCGTGCTACTTAGGCTATCACCTCAGTGGACGCACTGTGCGGTACTCGGAATATGCCCAATAGATATCGCGATCAAATACAGAGCTGCAACGTACTGGTTAAAGATGCGGAGGCTTCAGAATAACTGGTGTGCCGATACATACGACATGTCACCCTGAAAGTTGGAGTTTGGGTGCATGGCAAGGTGAGTGGTACATACTGGGTGGTCAAAAAGTCAGTGTAAATTTGAAAACTGAATAAATCACGGAATAATGTAGATAGAGAGGTACAAATTGACACACAAACTTGGAATGACATGGGGTTTTATTAGAACCAAAAAAATACAAAGCTCAAAAAATGTCCGACAGATGCCGCTTCATCTGATCAGTATAGCAATAATTAGCATAACAAAGTAAGACAAAGTAAAGACGATGTTCTTTATAGGAAATGCTCAATATGTCCACCATCATTCCTCAACAATAGCTGTAGTCGAGGAATAATGTTGTGAACAGCACTGTAGAGCATGTCCGGAGTTATGATGAGACATTGGCGTCGGATGTTGTTTTTCAGCATCCCTGGAGATGTCGGTCGATCACGATACACTTGCGACTTCAGGTAACCCCAAAGCCAATAATCGCACGGACTGAGGTCTGGGGATCTGGGAGGCCAAGCATGACGAAAGTGGCGGCTGAGCACACGATCATCACCAAACGACGCGCGCAAGAGATTTTTGACACGTCTGCCAATACTTTGCTTTTTTTTGGTTCTAATAAAGCCTCATGTCATTCCAAGCATGTGTGTCAATGTTTACCTCTCTATGTACATCATTCCGTGGTTTATTAAGTTTTCAAATTTATACTGACGTTTTGATCACCCGGTATATGATACGAGACGTAGTCTGTACGGCTCCCTCCCTGACATAAGGGAGCAGTTGAGAACAAAAGATACCGATCCCAGCCGCGGTGTGGTATGTTTCTTAACTGGACACGGACCTTATCCCACGCGAGAGTCTGAGGCAGACACCTACATGCACATGCAGGGAAGAAGGTTCCCCAGGACACACTGTTTTCTTCTGCTAGCAATATACGAAAGTACACTACACTTAGACTGCACAGAAACAGAACTCCACACGACAACAAGAGTCCAAGAACATTGGGCACAATTAAATGCATTTCAAAAACAACGCATGAAGAGTACCTGCGGACGCGACATACATGCAACGTAACAACAGTCTTCAGAGGATGGACTGAGGCACCCACAGTGAAAGAGACAACAGTGACAGTAACAAGGAAACGGAGGAGGAGGAAGACACGAGTAATTACGACTCGGACATAACATGCCGAAATGCGCCGACAAACTGCACATATCAGTCAAATTATAGATAAGGAGTCCGCCTGCTTAGCTGGCTGGTAACGTGCTCGCCTCCAATGCAAGCGGGCCCGGGTTCGATTCTCTGGGTTGGAGATTTTCTCCGCTCGGGGATTTTCTCCTCATCCCGACCCCCGAGTCGCCCCCCCATTGTGGCGTCGAAAGAAATAAGGGTGGCACTTGGCGGTCGAAGTTCCCGGCATAGGGGCCTACTGGCAACGATGCCACACGCTCATTTCCATTTTTTTAATAGATAACTATAGCGAACGCTACAGTAAATGTAGTGTAAGGTGCTGGCAATGTAGCCAAGAAAGCAGCCATTGTTGTACGTGAACAAATGCCTAATGTTCATGTATACAATAAGGAATGCCTTTCTGTGCTACTAACTGTAAACGATTCTGTTGTGACTGGTGGTCAATAGCTCGCAGAAAACATTCCGAGATATTCACCGTCACTCGCAATCAGTGATGATACTAACAAGTCTCCTCTCTATCCTATCGTCTTTTAACACTCTTCTTAAAACAATAAAATTTGCTGTATATTTCAACCTCAAATTATTTGCTATTTTAAAAATGTATTTACTCGAGTTCAAATGTTGCAGATAAAAAATAAGAAAAAAAGGTGAAAAGTGTAATTTGTATGAGCGGTTCTAAAATATCATGTATCGGGTCTCAAAATTTGCAATAAATAAATAAATACAGAGGGGTCCAAAAAATGTATCCACTGTTTTAAAGTCCATAACTGCAAACTAACTGACGGAATTGTCTCATCTTTGGTAGTGTAACAGTTTGTAGTTACGGCAGTCGCCACACAAGCGTTGTATTGCGTTGTTTTGTTTTGTCAGATGACAGTCGCCAGATAGTGTTTGGTCTTAGTTGCACCTAGTTACTCCAGTAAACATGGCTGGTGCAAGGCTTACATTCGATGAAACGAATTCAGTTTTGAAAATTTTAAGTACGAAAACATTAATGAAGTTCAACGGCAATGGCAAAATGAGTATCATACAGAGTCACCAACACGTTTAACGATTCGTCGCATTCGAGACAACTTTGAAGCCGAAGGCTGTGTTAAAGATGTACGCAAACAACGATCTGGACAACCTGTAGCAGTAACAAGTCCAGCTAACTCCCGTCGTGTGTTACAACAATTCACTCGCTCACCACAGAAGTCTGTGAGACAGTGTGCCCGTGAAACTGGAGTGAGTCGCTGAAGTGTTCGGAGAATTTTAAAGACAGCAAAGTGGAAGTGCTACATCCCACGATTGCTACACGCAATGAACGAGGACGACCCAGATCGTAGAATGGAGTACAGCGAGTGGTTTACTAACATGGTGCGCAACGATGAAGAGTTTGCAGAGATGTGGTCTGATGAGGCACAGTCCAAACTCAATGGTACAGTAAATCGCCACAATTGCATCTACAGGGCGGCAGAAAATCCGAACGTCCATGTAGACAAAATCGTGAATCTGCAAGGAGTAAACGTGTGGTGTGGGTTGTCTTACCGGGGCTTTATTGGGCCATTCTTCTTTGAAGGCACAGTTACCGGTGAGGTGTACCTTCAGAAGCTTCAGACATCCATTTTACCTGCCATCCAAGACTTGTATGGAGACGAAAGAGTTTACTTTCAACAAGATGGTGCCCCAGCCCACTACCAAAATCGTGTTAGGGCGTATCTCGACGAAAATCTACCAGGAAGGTGGATAGGCCGTAGAGGAGCTGTGGAGTATCCACCACGTTCCCCAGACCTAACTCCTCTGGACTTTTACCTGTGGAGAACACTAAAGGACGTCGTTTATCGACAAAAGCCACGCACACTGGATGAACTTCGAGAAACCTATCTTACATTCATGTGCAAATATCCAACTGAACACATTGCAGTCAGTAGTTCGTGCTGCAGTTCGGCGGCATCGTTTGTGTGTGGATGCTAATGGTGACCATTTCGAACACCTATAGGACCTAGAGGACAAATGTAAGAATGTAGAGGCTTACCTCGCTAGGGGTAAGAAAGATACTGCCTACAGGAAAATTAAAGAGACATTTGGAGAAAAGAGAACCACTTGTATGAATATCAAGGACTCAGATGGAAACCCAGTTCTAAGCAAAGAAGGCAAAGCAGAAAGGTGGAAGGAGTATATAGAGGGACTATACAAGGGCGATGTTCTTGAGGACAATATTATGGAAATGGAAAAGGATTTCGATGAAGATGAAATGGGAGATATGATACTGCGCGAAGAATTTGATAGAGCACTGAAAGACCTAAGTCGAAACAAGGCCCCAGGAATAGACAACATTACATTAGAACTACTGACAGCCTTCGGAGAGCCAGTCCTGACAAACCTCTACCACCTGGTGAGCAAAATGTATGAGACAGGCGAAATACCCTCAGACTTCAAGAAGAATATAATAATTCCAATCCGAAAGAAATCAGGTGTCGACAGATGTGAAAATTACCGAACTATCAGTTTAAAAGTCACCGCTGCACAATACTAACGCGAATTCTGTACAGACGAATGGAAAAACTGGTAGACGTCGACCTCGGGGAAGATCAGTTTGGATTCCGTAGAAATATGGGAACACGTGAGGCAATACTGACCCTGCGACTTATCTTAGAAGCTAGATTAAGAAAAGGCGAACCTACGTTTCTAACGACCGAGCGTGGTGGCCCAGTGGTTAGCACACTGGACTCGCATTCGGGAGGACGACGGTTCAATCTCGTCTCCGGCCATCATGATTTAGGTTTTCCGTGATTTCCCTAAATCGCTTCAGGCAAATGCCGGGATGGAATGTATTCGTATATCGCAAAGATAGCTTGAATACCGTTGGTGGAGACGTGTTTCTGACACAGAAAACACGATCTCATCTTTTGAAATTGGAGCAAGTTCCAAATGCGAAATACAAGATTTGCAATTTTGCTTCCGCCCTTTGCCGATAGGTGGCGTCAGTGGTAAGAAGCGGTCGAAAGAAACATCGCAGACGACAGGCATTTAGCTTGGATCTCGGTCAACATAACCTCATTCAAACATTAGTCAATTGGTGTCTGCATCATAAAGTTATTCTTGATCGAAAATGTCAAAATCACGTCATTTGCGGGAGGTGTTACTGTTTTGTTTCAGTATGAAGAAAACAACGGCTGAGTCTCATCGAATGATCTCAAGTACATACGGTAAGGGCGCTATTAGTGAAAGAACGTATCGTGAGTGGTTTCAACGCTTCAAGAACGGTGTTTTTAGCGTCTTTGACGGGCATAGTGGTGGAAGAGATAATGTTTTCGAGGATGCAGAATTGGAGAATTGCTGAGTGAAGCCTTTCGACAAACTCAAGAAAAATTAGCACGAGTAGTGGGAGTGACACAGCAAGCCATTTCAAAACGTCTCTAGGCTATGGACATGATTCAGAAAGAAGGAACTTGGGTCCCGTACGGGCTGAAACCAAGAGACATTGAACGGCGTTTGTGTCTTTGTAAACAGTTGCTTCAGAGGCAAAAACAGAAGGGATTTCTGCGTCGCATTGTGACCGGGGACGAAAAATGGGTTCATTACGATAACCCTAAACGCAAAAAATCATGGGGATATCCCGGCCATGCTTCCACGTCGACGGCCAAATCGAATATTCACGTCTCCAAGATCATGCTCCGCATTTGGTGGGACCAGCTCGGCGTCGTGTACTATGAGGTGTTAAAACCAAGTGAAGCAAACACAGGTGCTCATTATCGAACACAATTAATGCGTTTGAGCAGAGCATTAAAAGACAAAAGGCCGCAGGATTCGTACACTGCCAGAAAAATGGGAGAAAGTAGTGGCCAGGGATGTGTAACCAATTTGTTTCATTAAAGCCTCAAACGTTGGGGAAAAAACGGCGGAAGCAAAGTTGTACATCTTTTAATATGGGTGTGAAAGTGGATCAGCGGTGGTCATTGAATGTTTTAAGTCCCGTGCCTTAGGAGTAGTGGTGGTGGAACATTTGAGGGAAATACTATTTCTCGTAAATTTTCTGGCCATGTTATAGTATCAGGTGGACATTTCAACTTACCAGTTACAAACAGGGAGTCTCAAGTGATTAAGACGGCCAGAAGGGAAAGAGAATCACGAGAAATTGTTCTAAATGGCTTATCTGGAAGTTTCCTTGAGCAGCTAACCGGAGAACCGACTCGTGAGGGACATAGCAGACCTCCTGGTCCCCAGAAGGCCCGGACTTTGCGACTCAGTTAGCGTAGAATACTGAATCAGCCATCGTTAAGGCCATCACAGCGTCACTGAATAAGTCTGTAAATAGGAAGGTTCAAATGGCTCTAAGCACATCTGAGGTCATCAGTTCCCAAGAACTTAGAATTACTTAAACCTAACTAACCTAAGGGCACGACACACATCCATGCCCGAGGCAGGATTCGAACCTACGACCGTAGCGGTCGCGCGGTTGCCGACTGAAGCACCTAGAACCGCTCCGCCACACCGGCCGGCTAACGTCTTTTTCCAAAACTGAGGAAGATCGCACTGTACTTCCTCCTTTAAACTGCCGCACGACTGTCAAACTGACAGACCTCGAAATAAGTGACCGTGGGAGAGAAAAACCACTGCAATCACTCAACAGAGGAAATACCATTGGACCTGACGAAAACTAGTACGCTTCTACGAAGTGTGTGCAAAGGAACCTGCTCCTTTTCTAGCAGCGGTGTCCAAAAGATTTTTTTAAAAAAGGGCAAGTTACTCCCCGTTTCCAAGAGGGTCATCGACCAGACACAGCAGACTATAAGCCTTTATCTCTGACGTCGGTCTGTTGTAGAATTCTGAAATATATTTTATGCTCGCGGATTATGACATTTCCGGACACCGAAACACTCCTCTTTAGGAATCAACAGCTGTTCTGAAAACAAAAATCGAGTACAGCCCAGCTCGCTCTGTTCGTCCACGAGATGCAGGAAGCAACAGATACTGAAACCCAGGTAGACTCAGCGGAAGAGCTCCTCTGAAGATGTCCAGCGCAGTCCTGGACGAAACGTCAGGAAGAGTTTCTTGGTCCACAACCTCACATCCCGAAAGGTGCACCAGCAGATGCAATGTTCCTTCACTTCTCGAAGGCGCTCGATGCAGTTCCGCACTGCCGCTTAATGCAGAAAATACGAGATTAATGAATGCCAGACGGGACGTGTGACTAGTCTGAAAAGCTTATAGCAGACAGAATACGACAATCTGAACGGTAGGAAATGTTCATAGCACAACTAGCTTCGGGCGTACGTCAAGGGAGTGTTGTGGGACAGTACGTAAGCGACCCAGCAGACAACGTCGGAAGGTACGCGAGGCTCTTGGCTGGTGATGCTGTCGTGTACAAAGATGTTGCAACGCTGGAAAATTGTAGCGTAATTCAGGGAGACCTGCAGAGGATCGTGGCCTGGTGCAGGGGGTGGCGACTGACCACCAACATAAACAAACGTAACGTTCAGTGTAGTATATAGACAGAAATACTCATTACTGTATGATTACACGATTGCTCTGGAAGCAGCCAAATCCATCTAGCAGAGAAAATACACTGGATGCAGCCAGATCCATCTAGCAGAGCACTTACACAGTTATTTAAAGCGAAACCACATAAAACTAATAGCATGTAATAGAGGTGCCAGACGGAGATGCGTCGGAAGAATTTTCAGAAAGCGTAGTCCCCACACAAAGCAGATTGCTTATAAAAGACCCGTTCGACCAATACTCGAATACTGATGGCGATTCTGGTAACCGCACCACATAGTACTGATAGACGACATAGGGCAGATCCAAGGACGAGCAGAGCTATTCATTACAGGTTCATTTAGTAAAAAAAAATGGTTCAAATGGCTCTGAGCACTAAGGGAGTTAACTTCTGAGGTCGTCAGTCCCCTAGAAAGCAGAACTAGTTAAACCTTACTAACCTACGGACATCACACACATCCGTGCCCGAGGCAGGTTTCATACTGCGACAGTAGCGGTCTCGCGGTTCCAGACTGTAGCGCCTAGAACCGCTTGTCCACTCCGGCCGGCTTCATTTAGTAACTGCGAAAGGATCGTGAAGGTGCTAACCAACTTCACTGGCAGACGCTACAAGACAGGCGTTCTGCATCACGATGCGGTTTACTTTGAAAACTCCGAGAGCGTACGCTTCTAGAAGAGTCAACAAATATATTGCTTCCTCTAACGTGTACCTCGCGAAAAGACAATGAATGTAAAATTAGAGAGACTTCACTTGAACACGCAGACCAAGAGGGATCAATCAGTTGGGTGGCTACATTTTGCTTTGAATACCGCTGTGCATGAGGCCCACAAGATGACTCCTTCCAAGTTGATGTTTTCTTATACAGTCAGTTCCTCACTTGCTAACTTATGGGGGACCAACGATTTGCTCCCGGAAAATAGTGATCCTCAAACCACAAGGAAAAATTGGGAGGCTGCTAAGAAAAATATTATGCTCGCGCGCAGAAGGGAGGCTGTTCGCTACACTCAGGGAAGGCGTCCAGTCTCGGTATCGGCGGGTAGTACCGTATTTTTTGAAGAATTTCTGGGCACAAAGTTAAGGTGCTCAGAAGGTCACTGCTAAAACGCTTCCTAGATTTGTCGGGGCTTATACGGTTGTAAGTTTCCTGATCCAAGATCCATCTTCCCAGAAACTTACGAGGGCCCATATAAGCCAACTCAAGGTGGTCAAGAGGATGTGCCGTGCGCCCGCGTTTAACTTCGCGTCATCCGAACGGGTATGGAATCCCCCTGGCCGCAAGAGCACATGGAGTGTTACTGTCGCCGGTAGAGGGCAGGTCGGAAAAGAAGGTAGTTGAGGGCTGCGGCTACCTGAAGAGAAGGAGACGGTGTTAGTAGGACGGCGAGGATCGCAAGTGGGGCTGCGTGTTGTGGCCGAGCGTCTGCCCTGGCTCCCTGGCAACACTGGTGCCTGTGCTCACTGCGGGTTTGGTGGGACCGAGTGCTGGTCGCAGCTGCGAACATGGATCGTTAAGAGCCACTTCGGCAGGACGCACAGTACTTGGCGTGTCCCCTGCTACTGAAGTTGCAGGCAGTTTGTGTCAGTTGTGGTGCCGGGTTCCGGTGTGACCTTTGCAAGTACTGGACGCGGTGGCGTCTGCTGGATGACACCCGTGGGTTCTCGACTACGAGTAATCTTCGTTCCGCGCTTCTCCCGGCGCTCTCTAAGCAGGCGTTTGCCAATGGCCGCTGGATTTTACGAGAAATCACGGCGAGCATCCGATTAGTGTGCACATCCCTTGGTGTCGTGTGATGTCTACTTTGACTCCGTATCCTGTTATTTATGAAGGTTTTAAGCGGTACTGCTAGAGTCCAGTTCTGTTAATGTGTGTGGGCTTGTGACTGTCACTATTACAAACTTATTTTAGAATCTTCTTCTTTCTTTTGCTTGTGCCGTTTGTCCCGCGGACACCCAGCGTCGGCATCGTTAATCGTATGTGGCAATGTTAGTTGAGAGGGTGGCCGGATACCCTTCCTGCCGCCACCCCGTACCCCCGGGAAGGAATTAGTGTACCCCAACTGTCTGCGACTAGTGTAATCCATTGGCTAGTATCCCGAGCTCGAACTGTTTCCTAAATTATTTGCATCTATAGGAAAACTAAAGAAGAATTTCTGCATTTGTAGTATGTGAATTTTTACTATGCAATTAACGAGTTGATCTGTGTTACAGGATAGGTGATTGTATCTTTTGCTAACTTTGATCTTGTTAAAGATGTACCATCAAGCTTTCTGGTACTGTGGTAGTGGCAACCGCAGTTCCATGTTATTATAAAAGGAGGAATTATTGCTACTGGCGTCGCCTCTGCCACAGCTTCTATCATCATAGACTTGAACCGCTTTTGTCAGTCATTTTGGCTACTTCGAAGGCAATGCCTTTTCGATAGTTACTGGCAATAGCCGATGGTTGATATTTGTGACGTTATCATTTGACCAATTTTTTTTCTGTCTGTAATGTACATGTATTTTTCTTTACTTCGTTTAATATTCTTTATCGGAAGGAAGTGATTTCATACTGTTGCCGTTTTGAGCTGTTTGCTATCAGTTGCTTACTGGAATTTAGACTTCTCTGTTAATGTTATTCTTGGATGTTTGTCTTTAAAAATAATTTCATTAGTCTTTTTAGAAACATTATTAAACTCATTATGGCTCAGTACGTTTCCGCTCAACACCAGCTCCCCACCGCATTTTAGTAGGTCATAATGATCACATTATCCAGGTAGTGGCCACGAGCCGTCTTTTAATTACCTAGGTGACACCTCACATTGGGTTTTCGCTGACGGATAAGGGTCGACGAACAGCAACGTAAGTGATGAACGTACATCAACGTAGCATCGCCTATTTTGCGAAATACAGGTAAATACTCAACGAGTCGCCGGCCGCTGTGATCGAGCGGTTCTAGGCGCTTCGCAGGTTCGAATCCTGCCTCGGGCATGATTGTGTGTGATGTCCTTAAGTTAGTTAGGTTTAAGTAGTTCTAAATATATGGAACTGATGACCTCAGATGTTAAGTTCCACAGTGCTTAGAGCCATTTGAACCATTTTGAACTCCATGAGTTCACATATATTATTTCAAGCAATTGTTTAACTTCTAGCCAAACAGTACACTACCTGACCAAAAAAAGTAAAACATCCAGTGGACATGAGCGTATACCATTGTGACTTCGCACACGTATACACATTCGACAGGTATGTAAGTGATTGGAGTCGCAATTACCTGTGACAGGTAAAATGACCGCCAGAATGCAATAGTGCTGTTCGTATTTAGTCTTGTTATCGGGCCTGGACTGGTATATAAGGGACGTGAACAGCGTCAGATGTTGAGTGATCACTGTGAATGATGCAGAGATGCTTCGTGCTCGTGTGAGATAGCTTTATCAGCACCTGACAGCGTTAGAAAGTGGCGTCATTGTGGGTCTTCATTTGGGCGGCTGGCAGAGTCGTGCTGTATCCATATTTGTGGAGCGTTCGGATGTGACGGTGGCCCGATGTTGGAACGCATGGGAACGTGAGGGATGACGTACTCGCCGTCACAGCACTGGTCGCCCTCTCCGAGTACTACAACGGAGGACCGACGCATTGTGCACCAAGCATGTGGTAAGCCCTTCGACACTACGCCTGCCATACGATAACAAGGAAAGGACTGGCTGCAACATTTTATACCATCTCGCACCATTGGTCAGAGACTAGGTAACTACCGTCCGGCGCATAGGCTGCTGTTAGCACCACAACACAGACGGTTGCGTTTGGAGTGTGACGTGCTGGGAATCACAGACACCGGACGAATGGCACCGCACTGTGTTCTGTTCCCCACAGTCGTTTAATGAACAAAGTAAGAGCATACGGACTATCAGACCAATTGTGTGATTGGATTGAAGAGCCCCTAGATAACAGAAGGGAGAATGTCTTTCTCAACGGAGAGAAGACTTCCGAAGGAAGAGTGATTTTAGGTGCGCCGCAGGGGAGCGTCGTAGGACCGTTGCTATTCACAATATATATATAAATGACTTTATGGATAACATCGGAAGTTCACTGAGGCTTTTTGTGGTGATACTGTGGTATATCGAGAGGTTGTACTGAAATGCAGAAGGATATGCAGCGAATTGACGCATGGTGCAGGGAATGGCAATTGAATCTCAATGTAGACAAGTGTAATGTGCTGCAAATACATAGAAAGAAAGATCCCTTGTCATTTAGCTACAATATAGCAGGTCAGAAACTGGAAGCAGTTAATTCCATAAATTATCTGGGAGTAGGCATTAGGAGTGATTTAAAATGGAATGACCATATAAAATTAATTGTCGGTAAAGCAGATGCCAGACTGAGATTTATTGCAAGAATCCTAAGGAAATGCAGTTTGAAAACAAAGTAAGTACGTTACAGTACCCTTGTTCGCCCACTGCTTGAATACTGCTCACCGGTGTGGGATCCGTACCAGATAGGGTTGATAGAAGAGATGGAGAAGATACAACGAAGAGCATCGCTCTTCGTTACAGGATCATTTAGTAATCGCGAAAGCCTTACGGAGATGATAGATAAACTCCAGTGGAAGACTCTGCAAGAGAGACGCTCAGTAGCTCGGTACGGGCTTTTGTTGAACTTTCGAGAACATACCTTCACAAAGGAGTAAAGCAGTATATTACTCCCTCCTACGAAGAGACGATGAGGATAAAATCAGAGAGATTAGAGCCCACACAGAGGCATACCGACAATCTTTCTTTCCACGAACAATACGAGAGTGGTAGAAGGGAGGACCGATAGAGGTACTCAAGGTAGCCTCCGCCACACACCGTCAGGTGGCTTGCGGAGTGTGGTTGTAGATGTAGATCTAGAATCTCGCATGTACTACCCTGAATGACGGTAGGCAGCGAGTACGCTGGTGTCCTGGAGAAAGGTTCCAATCCTCGGATGTTTTGGGAAGGTACAACGGTGCTATTCCTGTCGTCTTGCTGTCCTTAGCCATTGGGTATGACGTCAGGTCACAGCCAGTAGTGACTGAGGGGGCTCTGATGCCAGAGTGGTACGGCACGGACATCTGCTGTTCTCGTGTGTCCCCTCTCAAGTGACAGTGCTGCATAGCCCTTGTTTAGCGACGAAGCCCACTTTCATTCGGATGGGGTCATCAATAAGCGAAATTGGCGCCTTTGGGGGACTGAGAATCCACATTTCGCGATCGAGAAGTCTCTTCAGCCTCAACAGGTGACTGTGTGGTGTGCAGTGCCCAGTCACGGAATAATCGGTGCGATATTCCTTGATGGCATGGTGACTACCGAACGGTACGTTAAGGTTTTGGAAGATGACTTCATCCCCATTATCCAGAGTGATCCTGATTTCGACAAGACACGGTTCATGCAAGAAAGAGCTCGACCCCATCATGGTCAATGATGGCAAGCACATCGAACATGTCGCAACGTAAATCCAAATATCTGTGGTGACGTTTACATATTGAATAAAGTGTTTGCACGCCGCGGTTTGTAACTAATTTACTTTTTTTCATTGTGTTGTGGTCTTCAGTCCAGAGACTGGTTTGATGTAACTCTCCATGCTACCCTATCCTGTGCAAGCTTCTTCATCTCCCAGTACCTACTGCAGCCTACATCCTTCTGAATCTGCTTAGTGTATTCATCTCTTCGTCTACGATTTTTACCCTCCACGCTGCCCTCCAATGCTAAATTGGTGATGCCTCGATGTCTCAGAACATGTCCTACCAACCGATCCCTTCTTTTTGTCAAGTTGTGCCATATACTCCTCTTCTCCCCAATTCTATTCAATACTTCATCATTTTTTCATACAGTTCTGTAATTGCCACCGTGTACATTCCCTAGATCTTCTCTCAACAGAATGCGTGTTAGACCAGCTCAGGGGTGGGCTCCGTTCTGCCTCTGGTATCCAGAATATCGAGGTTCACTTACAGCAGTTGTGCACCAGATGGCATCAGGTGAGTATACAACAGTCTTATTACACCCTTCACAACAGAATTAGTTCATTCATCCAGGCTAGAGAGGGTGAAACGTCTTACTCATAAGAGGGCCAATAGTGCAAATTTCTTTGCAACTATGAGTCGATTTTGTAATCCCTCTTAACTTCGTTTCCTCCTCCCCTTCTGGGCACCATACCATTTTTGTCGAGCAGTATATATTTCCGACTGCTGCGATTTTACTATACCTAACCGTCTGTTTGACAGTTTATTTTTCCTTTGTGATTTGTGCTTCTTACAGTCTTACGTCCGTTAACCTCTAAACATCAGTTTTACACAAATGTAGAATTTTGCGGATAAATGAACTTGAAGGGTGGCTATCGCCGTATTAAAAAATATTTTTGTTTCGTCATTAATCTTTCCGACTGTTTTACTTCTCTTGTGAGTTAGATTCCTCCACCATCTTAATGACTTTAACACCAGAAATATGGGACGCACTGTATAACCTTTCTTCTGGGAAAGATAGCTCACATACAGGAGCCATCTTTTGCTTGTGGCATATCGTTATTAGCTTTCAGCGCGGGGACAACAGGAGTATCAAAGAAAAGTTTGCTGTTTTCGGAACAGTACTTACGCCATATAAGACTGCGTTTCTTATCGATTTTTGCTACCTTCACTTAACTGGCCGTCACCTACGAAATACACGGTCCAGTTATATTAATGTGACGACCTGTTACAAATCTGAATAACCGCCTTTTGCAGCATGGACGTGCACGAAGAGAGTAAATGAAGTTCCCCAAGTACCGACAGGGATGTGAAGTGATTCCGATTCTAGTGACGTGGCTAGGTCAGCTAGGTTGCTCAGTTCGGATTCACGACGTGCATAGCCCGACTAGGTGGTCTCAGAGATTCTCGATTGGGTTTAAATCTGTCCTCTATGGTGGCCAGGATAATACGGTAATTTTTGGAAATTTGTGGTCAGATCTTATGGGACCAAACTGCTGAGGTCATCGGTCCCTAAGCTTACACACAACTTAATCTAACTTGAACTAACACACCCATGCCCGATGGAGGTCTCGAACCTCGAACGGGGGAAGCCTCGCGGACCATGCAAGGCTCCCTAGACCGCTCGGCTACCCCGTGCGACAATGATACGGTAAACTCATCCTAGTGCACGCACTTCCAGTGCGAGCTGTGTGATTCGTTGCGTTGTCCTGCTGGTAGATGCCATTGTCCCGAGGACAAAACATACTGCACGTAAGTGTAGACATGGTCATGGTAACCAAGGATAGATACTTACTTGTGTTGATCCACTGTGCGTTCCACAACGATGGAATCGCCCAGGATATACGACGAAAATACTCCCCAAACCATTAACCTCCTTCCTCCCACCTGAGCCCTTCCGAAGATTGTTGCAGAATCCGACATGCCAAAGGCCATCCGTCCAATGGAGCATAAAGTACAAAGTGCGACAATAAAGAATGTTGCTTGCCGTTTTAGTCAAGTTTAGTGTTGTCTCCTTCAAAGTAGATCCCTTCTGAAACTTCCTGGCAGATTAAAACTGTGTGCCGGACCGAGACTCGAACTAGGAACCTTTGCCTTTCGCGGGCAAGTGCTCTACCATCTGAGCTACCCAAGCACGACTCACTCCCCGTCCTCACAGTTCGATTCTCGGTCCGGCACACAGTTTTAATCTGCCAGCAAGTCTTATATCAGCGCACACTCCACTGCAGAGTGAAATTCTCATTCTGGATGACGCATTATTGTAATGTAGAACACAATTATCAGAAATGTTAGCACGGGCAGGACGAACTCTTTTACAATGTCTTTCTAAAATTTCTTTGTAGTAATATTGGTTAACTGTTTGTCCAGGAGGCACCCACTCTTTATGAACAATTCTCTTGGAATCAAGGGAGCACACAAGCATGCATTTCACTTTTGACTTTGACATGCGAGCTTCTTTTGGTCTGCATGATCCATTTGAGCCCCATTGCGAACTTTGGCATTTTGTCTCTGGATCTTACTGATAAAACGAGCTTTCATCACCAGTGATAACAAGGCTTAACAATTCTGCTTTGATTTTCGTTTGCTCTAACAGATCGGCTGCCACATTTTTTCGTGTTTCTCGCAATTGTGGTCTGAGATTTTTGGGGACCATTTCTGGACAAATCTTTCTCATACCAAGATATTCAGTTATTATTAGACGAATCGTTTCTCGATTGATTTTCAGTTCTTCTGCAATCATTTTCACGGATAACCTTCGATCAGATCGTACGATGTCACGCACCCTGGCCAAGTTGAC
This sequence comes from Schistocerca gregaria, assembly GCF_023897955.1. NCBI lineage: Eukaryota > Metazoa > Arthropoda > Insecta > Orthoptera > Acrididae > Schistocerca > Schistocerca gregaria. Next base: position 500,404,013 of record NC_064926.1, on the reverse strand, counting down.
ATCCGTCTGTGAGGTTGACAGTCTTCCACTGCGGTCTTTATCTTCAACATTCTTTCTGCCTTCACTAAACATTTTATGCCGACAAAAAACTGCAGCTCTTGACATAACCTCCTCTCTAAAAGCCTTTTGAAGCTTACCGTAAGTTGTCGTCGCGTTTTCACCAAATTTAATGCAAAAAGAAATGTCTTACCGTTGCGCAACATTATGCGGTTCCATTACCGTGACGAGAGACACAAACGCGTGTTAACTTATTACAGCACAACTCATGACTGAGCAGTTGCATCGATGTGCCGCTTGGACCAGAAGTAGCTTATAGACCAAGGAGAAAGATATTGAACCTACGCAAACCTGCAGGGTTGCCACATCTTGCACAGAAAATCAGTCTTATTACTTTATTGTTGCACCTCCTATGATTCATGTTATAAGGACACTTGTCGTCTCTCAGTGTACGCCATTAGTGACATTGGGATGCAAATTGCAGCCTCTATCGCCGTTGAACAGGGGTCAGGATATGTGCATGAATGAGTGAATGAGGTGCCTGCTGTGGAGACCCATACGCAGGAACGTTGGCTGCACTGTTGGTAGCCGCCCCTTGGTTCATCTGGGCGGCCAGTTGTTCAACAGCCACCTGCCGTCTCTCAGTGGTTACTGTAAGTTGACGTCGAACACAGGCGGTGCTCACATTAATCCGAATAGACCGTGTATTTATCATCGATAACACCTAATTCTCAAATCAAGCACTCAGTTTCATACCCAGTGCTGAGACTGCCTGGTCGTGTGGTTCAATTGGGAGATAAGACCAAAGAGCGAGGTCATCGGTCTCATCGAATTAGGGGAGAATGGGGTAGGAACCATCCCGGCATTTGTCTGAATCACGGAAAACCTAAATCAGGATGGACGGACGGTATTTTCAATATTCGTCCTCCCGAATGCGAGTCCAGTGAGCTAACCACTGCGCCACGTCTCTCGGTGCTGAGACTGATGAAGAGTAGTTTATTAACGTGTTTGATGACAGTATTAAGTTCGAACAAGGTTTGGTGAATGGGAACTGTGAGATTTAGGGTAACGACATTGCTTGTACACAAGCTGTTACTGTTTTACTACCATTCTAATGATGATGTGCTCCAGTTTTTATTAAAAGAGAACCAGAAATGTCCAGCTGCCATATCTGACTTCTGCATTTAATAAGGTCACTCGTCGTGCATTCTGGCGTAATCCAGTTTGCGTTGCCAGTAACGCGATTTGCTTTGATGGCGCTATTTCCGTGGCGAGGAATCGATGCGTTACAGTCGTAGCCAAGGAAATATTGCTGTTACCTCCCTCAGGCACTCGCGAGGCGCTATTGCTGACACTTTTTCATTGCAGAGCTAGCAAGATGAAGAGTTGTTGGCAGGTGAACTTCATGTTTTGTATGTTTGTTACGCAGCATTTGTAAACGCCCGTTCCTTACTGGCAGAGTACAATTTGGAAAAGATATTTAGATATTACAGAAATGTGTACAAAGCATTTAAGAATGGTTTGCGTACTGGAAAATACGTCACAAGTGCGGTGGTACGATGCAGTGACCATTGTGACATACATCAAGCAAATATGAATTACCGTTAACAACCTACTCAGCTTCTTCTTTACCATACAAATACAGACGCATTTACTTTCTGCTTTTGATATATCAGACAATGGTGGCTATTGTACCTCTTCATTGTTTGAAAGAATTCTTTCATCGTGAAAATAATCGTATTGATTTCGAAGTAAAAATGTGGTAACAAATATTAGATCAGACAAAGAAAAAGAGTATGCATGTTCGACCTTGTATGCTAGTGATATTTAGACGACGCGACGCAGTATACCATTCAGCCGTTGTGCTCTCAAACAATGAGCGCACAAACATAACACATATCTGAAACACAGAGACACTCACACAATAAATTAATGTGATCAACTACAGGATTCTACAAACGACTTGCGGACACCATTTGAATAAAATTAAGCTTGCTATTCAATAAATAGTACGACGTACAGACAGCCCTGGAAAAATATCTGCTCGTCTGTAGCAGTAGAAGTGAAACACCAGAAGAGGCGTCCTCTTAACATAGCAGTTTGTTTCGAGAAAAATGAGAGTATCACAGAGAATGTGTTTTTATCTTCTCGCTTGCAGTGCCTATGCACAACATTTAATATGAGCTCTTTGGCTTTTAATACATAATGTGTTATATGAAATATTTTTCTTTACATAGTAATTGGTTCATCTTAAGAATTTACCGACGTAAGTGAAAAATAAACACACTTATAAGATAAGCTTTACGTTTTTGATTCTGAACGCCGTAAATCAAAGTCACAAATGCCAGTAGTCAATACATTTGTCTCATGTGTTATTTCACGATTTATCAGATATTGGAAAGCAGGGTTAGGTAATTTCATGAAAAACCATGCTGTTATACCGACATCTATACTTGGTAAACACAGTATTTGACACCAGATGATTAATTGTGGTCTATGATACGCATCTTCAACGCCTACAAAAAGTAAGAGACACATTTTGGCGTACAAACGGCACTAAACGTATAAAGTAAGGCAATCAGAAATCAATTTACGCATAAATGACTGAGTCACAAATCTTAGTACAATTTTTTTTTTCAGTCAGATAGAGCCAGCAAATGTAACTGTGGTAGAGCCAAAAGGTAATAAGCCAAAATATTTTCGTCGTTTTTTATGTAAACATGCAAATACCACATACAAAATATTCGAATAGGTATGTATCAGCCTCTCTCTCTCTCTCTCTCTCTCTCACACACACACACACACACACACACACACACAAACACACACTCACTCACTCACTCCTGTTACAGACGTGATTTGTGGACACTTTAATCTGATTAAGAGAAGTTTTTATAACTGATTTAAATTTGGACTTTGAGTTGTTTCGGAGGTGGTCCAGCAAAGACTCTTCCAGTTGTAATTGGCTCAGTGTAGACGGCGTTGAGGATGTAGAATGTAGCTTTGTACGCCGCATTATTATACAAATTGAGGTTACCGCAGCGTCAGACCCGAAGATTATTAAAAGATTACGTCCTTGGATTTCAGTTGTGCGGCAGGTGGAAATTTTATAACTGAGAATTTCTGATAGGAACTGTGTTAACTAGTTTCTGAAGTGTATCGAACTGATATTTTATCTTCAAGGATGTATAAGTAGAGACTAAAGCTTAAACAAAGCTGACCTTTTGCACATCTACATATCTACATATAAACTCCGCTAGCCAACAAGTGGTGTGTGGCGGAGGGCACTATTCGCGCCAAAGTCATATTCTTGAAAGTTGGTGGTAATAATATATGCTCTACGTCCTCGGCGAAGATCGGATTTTGGAATCTAGTGAGCAGCCCCTTCCGTTTAGCGCGTAGTCTATCTGCAAGTGTGTCCCAGTTCATACTTCCTATGAGATTTATAACGTTCTCACGATGGCTAAATGTACCAGTCACGAAGCTTGCCGCTCTTCTTAGAACCTTCTCAATCTCTTGAATCAGACCCAACTGGTAAGGGTCCCATACAGACGAACAATACGCTAAAACTGCACGAAGTAACGTATTGTAAGCAATTTCTTTTGCTGAGAGACTGCATCGCTTCAGGATTCTACCAATAAACCGCAATCTAGAGTTCACCTTACCCGTTACTTGTGTAATCTGATCGTTCCATTTGAGATCATTTCGAATAGTCACACCCAGATACTTGACGGATGTTATCGCCTCCAAAGACCTGGCATTTATTTTGTATTCGTACATTAATGTGGATTTTTCGCTTTGTTATACGCAGTAGGTTACACTTAGTAATACTGAGAGATAACTGCCAGTCATTACACCACGCATTTATTTTCTGCAAATCCTCCTTGATTTGTTCACAATTTTGGTGTGATACATCTTTCCTGTAGAATGAAACTATCAACCAGATCGTTTATGTAAATCGTAAAAAGCAGCGAACCTATTACGCTGCCCTGGGACACACCTGATGTTACGCTTGTTTCTGTTGAAGTCTCTCCATTCAGGACGACATACTGCTCTCTGTCTGTTAGAAAACTTTCTATCCAACAGCATATGTCATCCGATAGACCGTAAGCGTGCACTTTCTGGAGCAAGCGACAGTGCGGAACTGAGTCGAACGTCTTTCGAAAGTTGAGAAATATGGCATCAGCCTCGGAGCCGTTATCTAGAGCCTGTTGTATAATCATACACAACGAGGAGCATCTATGTCTCGCATGACGGCTGTTTCCTAAAACCATACTGGTTTCTGCAGATGAGCTTCTCAGAGTCTAGGAATGTCATTATGTCTTAACACAAAATATGCTCCATGATTCCACAAAAAATCGTTGTCAGTGAAATTGGCCGGTAATTATGTGCATCCGATTTTTTGCCCTTTTTATAGATTGCTATGACCTGGGCCTTCTTCCAGTCCCGTGGAACTTTCCGCTGTTCCAATGATCTCTGATAGATGATGCATAAGAATGGTGCTAAATTTGTAGCATAGTCAATATAAAATCTTACGGGGATACCGTTTGGGCCAGATGCCTTCCTGGCGTCTAAGGATCTTAACTGTTTTATAATCCCAGATACACTAAACACTATGTCAGCCACCCTTGCGTTTGTTCGATAACTGAAAGGGGGAATGGTGCTGCAGTCCTCTACCGTAAACGAGTTTTTGAAAGCTAGGTTTAGAATTTCGGCCTTCTGTTCATCATCATCCGTTACATTACCCTTACTGTCAGAAAGAGAAGGAATTGAATTATTTGTAGCTTTCATAGGTTTTACGTACGACCAAAATTTTTTGGGGTTATATTTAGAATCTGCAGATTAAATTTTGCTTTCAAATTCGTTAAAGGAATCGCTCATTGACCTTTTGACAGCTTCTTTCATTTCGCATAATTTCTGTTTGTCAGAGGGGCAGTGACTACGCTTAAAACGACTGTGCAAAATTCTCTGCTTTCTCAACTTCCTAGTATGTTTGTCGAACCAAGGTGGATACTTTCCCTGCCCTATATTTTTGCTAGGCACATATTTCTCTAGCAATTGCTGGACAATACCTTTAAATTCCGATCAAAGATGCTCAATATCCTTGTGTCCCACGGTGAATGCTTGGAGCTGACTATGAAGATGTTCATTAATGACACTTCTATTTGCTTTCCCAATCAACAAGACTCTACGCTAGTTCTTTGGTTATTTTGCAACTTCCACTGACATAAAGCCACAACGACATATGGACGCTAATACCTTCTTATAGATTAATTCCTCAAAAAGGTCAGGTCTGTTTGTCGCCAAGGTATCTAATATGTTCCCATCAACCAATTGCTCGAGGTTGTATGTTGAGAGCGCTCCTAGAATAACTTAACGTGGATCTTTGCTTCTGCCCCCTGTGATAAACGTGTGATTTTCCCAGACAATGGGCGCCAAATTAAAGTCTCCGCCTATAACTAATGGATAATTGGGATTTTTATTTCCTATGTTCTCAAGACTTTCCCTGAAACGTTCTGCGACATGTGTTGCGAATGCTGGTGGTCTATAAAAACATCCTAATACAATGGTCACTCCTTGTCTGATTGACAGCTTTATCCGGACATTCACAGTCCAATCCAGTATCGAAGTCAACTGCGTTTAAATAGCTTTTAACTGCAGTGAACACACCACCTCCCACAGCATCAGTCCTGTCCTTCCTAAACATGGTCCAAATGGTCCAATCTGAGTTCAAAATTTCACTGCTATTTATGTCTGGTTTCAACCAGATGTGGGTACCTAATACAATATTGGCATTACTACTGTTTATTTCGGATCTTGCTACAGACACTTCGACAATTTGCTAACATGAGATTTAGCATATTTCAGTCCTTCGGAATGAACTGTTTAGGCGACCTAACAATTTTTACTGTTGTCACACCCACATCAGTTTCATGAAGTGGTAATTTTTCAGGCCAAAAAAAAAAAAAAAAAAAAAAAAAAAAAAAAAAAAAAAAAAAAAACGTGCACGCCGCAATTACTGTGCTACCTATGTAGGTGCTTCCTGTGTGTTGTGCACCCCTGATCTATCGAGGGGCGTCCTACAGCCTTCACCCCATAGCACAGGTCGAGTAATCTACAACCAATTTCGTCACAGAGTCGACAAAGCCTCTCATTTAGATTCTCCACTCGACTCGTGCAGTTTCCGAAATGCTCGTGCCGAGTCTCCAGACCATCACAATCTGCCCTCGGTCGAATGCAAACAGATCGCGCTTTTCCCATTATACACACGAACAGCACACTCCCTGATACTGCATGCAACGTGCGTGTGTCTGACTAGCAGTCATTCCTGGCCAGGTGACGCTGCTATCGCCTGCATTCAGTAGAAATGTTGGAACACGCGAAGCAATACTGAACCTACGACTTATCTTATAAAATACACTCCTGGAAATGGAAAAAAGAACACATTGACACCGGTGTGTCAGACCCACCATACTTGCTCCGGACACTGCGAGAGGGCTGTACAAGCAATGATCACACGCACGGCACAGCGGACAAACCAGGAACCGCGGTGTTGGCCGTCGAATGGCGCTAGCTGCGCAGCATTTGTGCACCGCCGCCGTCAGTGTCAGCCAGTTTGCCGTGGCATACGGAGCTCCATCGCAGTCTTTAACACTGGTAGCATGCCGCGACAGCGTGGACGTGAACCGTATGTGCAGTTGACGGACTTTGAGCGAGGGCGTATAGTGGGCATGCAGGAGGCCGGGTGGACGTACCGCCGAATTGCTCAACACGTGAGGTCTCCACAGTACATCGATGTTGTCGCAAGTGATCGGCGGAAGGTGCACGTGCCCGTCGACCTGGGACCGGACCGCAGCGACGCACGGATGCACGCCAAGACCGTAGGATCCTACGCAGTGCCGTAGGGGACCGCACCGCCACTTCCCAGCAAATTAGGGACACTGTTGCTCCTGGGGTATCGGCGAGGACCATTCGCAACCGTCTCCATGAAGCTGGGCTACGGTCCCGCACACCGTTAGGCCGTCTTCCGCTCACGCCCCAACATCGTGCAGCCCGCCTCCAGTGGTGTCACGACAGGCGTGAATGGAGGGACGAATGGAGACGTGTCGTCTTCAGCGATGAGAGTCGCTTCTGCCTTGGTGCCAATGATGGTCGTATGCGTGTTTGGCGCCGTGTGGGTGAGCGCCACAATCAGGACAGCATACGACCGAGGCACACAGGGCCAACACCCGGCATCATGGTGTGGGGAGTGATCTCCTACACTGGCCGTACACCTCTGGTGATCGTCGAGGGGACACTGAATAGTGCACGGTACATCCAAACCGTCATCGAACCCATCGTTCTGCCATTCCTAGACCGGCAAGGGAACTTGCTGTTCCAACAGGACAATGCACGTCCGCATGTATCCCGTGCCACCCAACGTGCTCTAGAAGGTGTAAGTCAACTACATTGGCCAGCAAGATCTCCGGATCTGTCCCCCATTGAGCATGTTTGGGACTGGATGAAGCGTCGTCTCACGCGGTCTGCACGTCCAGCACGAACGCTGGTCCAACTGAGGCGCCAGGTGGAAATGGCATAGCAAGCCGTTCCACAGGACTACATCCAGCATCTCTACGATCGTCTCCATGGGAGAATAGCAGCCTGCATTGCTGCTAAAGGTGGATATACACTGTACTAGTGCCGACATTGTGCATGCTCTGTTGCCTGTGTCTATGTGCCTGTGGTTCTGTCAGTGTGATCATGTGATGTATCTGACCTCAGGAATGTGTCAATAAAGTTTCCCCTTCCTGGGACAATGAATTCACGGTGTTCTTATTTCGATTTCCAGGAGTGTAGATTAAGGAAACGCGAACCTACGTTTCTAGCATTTATAGACTTAGAGAAAGGTTTTGACGATGTTAACTGGAATACTGTCTTTCACATTCTAAAGGTGGCATGGTTAAAATACAGGGAGCGAAAGGCTATTTACAATTTGTACAGAAACCAGATGGCAATTATATGATTCGAGTGGCACGAAAGGGAAGCAGTGGCTGGGAAGGGATTAAGACAGGGTGTAGCCTGTCCCCGATGTTACTCAATCTGTATAGTGAGCAAGCAGTAAAGGAAACAAAAGAAAAATTCGGAGTAGGTATTAAAATCGATGGAGAAGAAATAAAAACTTTCAGGTTCGCCGATGACATTGTAATTTTGTCAGAGACAGCAAAAGACTTGGAAGAGCAACTGAATGGAATGGACAGTGTATTGAAAGGATGATATAAGATGAACATCAACAAAAGCAAAACGAGGATAATGGAATGTAGTCAAAATAAGTCGGGTGATGCTGCCGGAATTGTATTAGGAAATGAGACACTTAAAGTAGTAAATGGGGACCAAATAACTGACGATGGTAGAAGTAGAGAGGATATAAAATGTAGACTGGCAATGGCAAGGAAAGCGTTCCTGAAGAAGAGAAATTTGTGAACATCGAGTATTGATTTAAGTGTCAGGAAGTCGTTTCTGAAAGTATTTGTATGGAGTGTAGCCATGTATGGAAGTGAAACGTGGACGATAAATAGTTTAGACAATAAGAGAATAGAAGCTTTCGAAATGTGGTGCTACAGAAGAATGCTGAAGATTAGATGGATAGATCACATAACTAATGAGGAAGTACTGAATAGAATTGGAGAGAAGAGAAATTTGTGGCACATCTTGACTAGAAGAAGGGATTGGTTGGTAGGACATGTTCTGAGGCATCAAGGGATCACCAATTTAGTATTGGAGGGCAGCGTGGAGGGTAAAAATTGTAGAGGGAGACCAAGAGATGAATACACTAAGCAGATTCAGAAGGATGTAGGCTGTAGTAGGTACTGGGAGATGAAGAAGCTTGCTCAGGATAGAGTAGCATGGAGAGCTGCATCAAACCAGTCTCAGGACTGAAGACCACAACAACAACAACAACAACAACAACATGTGCAAAGTATTACTGATACGAATATGGATGCTACCTTTTTTATTCAGCGATAACTTTGTCCTCATATGATTAAATCCAGCGTGTTCAACGAGTTCTGAAGTAAAGATAGAAAATATTCCTAAAAAAATGTTCTTAAAAATAATTTATTTATACTTTGTTAGTTTTTGGTTAAAACTGTAAAATAAAAAAATGTGAAAAACGAAAAAAAGAATGATTGTGAAAATCCTGCTGGATATCAACAAAAATGCCGCATTAACACTGCCAACCTTCTCCTAATGCAGTGTGCAGAAACAGGATACAAACGTAAATAAAGGCTTATTAATCCTTTATGCTATCTACAATACTTTGCTTGCTTATAAAACTTCACGTCTGTTTACGATAATATGTTTATTCCATTATTTTCAGGATTGGTTTTTTTCGTGTTGATTGCCATAACCGAAATTGAAAAAAAAGAGTTTTGAAAGCTACTTTTTTGGGTTGATTAGGTATTGTATAGCCCAGCGGCTTAGGACTACACCGAGGTAAACCCCGTCTCTGCAGTTCGTCACATTACCGAGTAGCACGCCAAGTGGAATGCAGAATTCTCAGTTCTGTGAGTGCGTGTGGCGCTGTGCCGCAGACGTAGACTTTGGGAACATCTCAGTCCTGGAGAGCATTTTTTTTTTTAGACCTTGAAATTTCACAGTTTTTCCTTATCTTCTCGCGCAGAAAATTGTGTATTCTTTTATCGACTGATGTGCCTGCCATTAAGAGTAGATGTACTCGCGTGTAACGTAGCGCCGCCGTGTTCTTCCGAGTGCACTACAATAGCTTTGTCATATTAAGCTGAATGGAGAATAAGGAAGCCACCACGAGTTATCTGTTTTTCATAGACAAATGGTAGAATACTCTTGATGTTCCCCTGTGCGTCAACGGGAGGGGGCGTACTTCTGGGGGTATAGACACGCATCACCGATGCGTCTAGTGCTAGCTGGGTGTTGCACCGACTCTGCAAGGGGCGAATGAGGAAGCGACAGAAAGTGATTGAAGACATTATTTCGGTACGGTTCTGTAAATGTTCTTGTCCATGTTAACTGCAGATTAGCGCCGAAATTGCAGCCGTACCAAGGAATGGGCATACTCTCCCATGAAGAGAGTGACAACTAAGAAAACGCAAGGTATGGTCATGGCTCAGGCAGAGGCCGTCAGTGTTAAATCCGCCATTTTGGTGGTATCGCAGACAATAAGTGTTAGAAATCCGAGAGAATTCAATAATGAATAAAAAATCTATACCCAGATTCCAGGAGAGGCCAAGCGCCCCCTCTTGCCCCCCCCCCCCCGCCCCCCCACCCTCCCACCCCCTCTCCCATTTGCAGACGTCTGTGGCTATAGACAAACACTGGGGTTGAGATCACCACGACGGATAGGTCATCGAGCAGTATTTGTTTTGCCTGTAGGCCTGTAAGGGTGATCGTTAATTTGTGTTCGATTATAAATTGGTGTAGCTTAGGAATACGTTCAGCTAGGGCACTGATTCGGGTGTCATTGTGATGAGCTTATGGAGTACTACTGGGACCGAAAGTGAGACAATACAAATATCTTCCGGAATGCAAGTGAAAGTCGATATTTCTTTGAAAAGCCTTTCCACCGCATCCGAGGAGGGACTGCTAACAGCACCTGAAACATTTGGTGTGAGGTGGGCTGTGGATGGATCCTCGCCCAACCACCTTACACACCAGACCTCAGTCGACGCGGTTCACTCCACAACAGAGGAAACCACTGCATGAGAGGCGCTTTGCAAACTTCACGCGTTTAGGAGACAGGTGGTGCACATTGATGGCAATGCAAATGCTACTCAGCACCTTCTCCATCGTTGGCAACACTGTGTGTACGCCCTTGGGGACTATTTTGAGGCAAAGGAATTGATTGTGATTTATTTTTTGTTTCATTTGTGCTGGCCCGCAAAAAAATTTACACAGTGCTCCAATGCGTGGATTTCGTTTCAACCTTTACCGCGACCTCCTGTGCTGGAACCCTAATTTATATTTGCATTCAAATACACACTGCCCTAACAGTTCAGTGCACACCGCAGAATTCTTATTATCGCAAGTTGTACTATACTTCCCATGAGTTATGGAATGAACCACTTCCCATGAGTTATGGAGTGACCCTTTTATTACTGAGGTTTTCATACCATTTTCTACCAAATTGATCTACATTAAAAATGATAAGTACATAACTAGGAGTCGGGGGACATGAAAGGGAAGCATTGGTTGGGAAGGGAGTCAGACAGGGTTGTAGCCTCTCCCCGATGTTATTCAATCTGTATATTGAGCAAGCAGTAAAGGGGAAAATTCGGAGTAGGTGTTAAAATCCATGAAGAAGAAATAAAAACTTTGAGGTTCGCCGATGACATTGTAATTCCGTCAGAGACAGCAAAGGACCTGGAAGAGGGAATTAGATTAGGAAATGAAAGATTTTAAGTAGTAAAGGGGTTTTGCTAATTGGGGAGCAAAATAACTGATGATGGTCGAAGTAGAGAGGATATAAAATGTAGACTGGCAATGGCAAGGAAAGCGTTTGTCAAGAAGGAAAATTTGTTAACATCGAGTATAGATTTAAGTGTCAAGAAGTCGTTTCTGAAAGTATTTTTATGGAGTGTAGCCATGTATGGAGGTGAAACATGGACGGTAAATGGTTTCGACAAGAAGAGAATAGATGCTTTCGAAATGTTGTGCTACAGAAGAATGCTGAAGATTAGATGAGTAGACCACATAACTAATGAGCAGGTATTGAACAGGATTGGGGAGAAGAGAAGTTTGTGGCACAACTTGACTAAAAGAAGGGATCGGTTGGTTGGACATGTTCTGAGGCGTCAAGGGATCACCAATTTAGTATAGGAGGACAGCGTGGAGGGTAAAAATCGTAGAGGGAGACGAAGAGATGAATACACCAAGCAGATTCAGAGGGATGTAGGTTGCAGTAGGTACTGGGAGATGAAGAAGCTTGCGCAGGATAGAGTAGCACGGAGAGCTGCATCAAACCAGTCTCAGGACTGAAGACCACAACAACAAGGACAACAACAAGTAGATAACTGACATTATTTTGAGGTAGAGTAAGTTTTTGTAGTTATTACAAAGGCTGGTTGAGTTGGGGGAGGGGGCGAAACAGCGAGGTTATCGGTCGCACGGGATTGAGGAAGGATGGTGAAGGAAGTCGGCCATGCCCTTTGAAAGGAACCATCACGGCATTTGGCTGAAGCTATTTAAGGAATTCACGGAAAACCTGTTCAGGATGGCCAGACGCGGGTTTGAACCGTCGTCCTCCCGAATGCGAGTCCAGTCTGCTAACAACTGCGTCACCTCGCTAGGTACTTATTGTAAAATTGACGACATCTTGCGACATAACAATTTTTGAAACTCAGCGAATCAATTATATGAAAACCAGACATTTGAATTTATCGCCCTCTTGTAAAAATTACTGTGGACAAGCATGCTATTTCTCTGGTAATCCATGCAGGGTAGTGATACAGCAGCCAGACATGAAGTATCTGAACAGGCAATTAAAACCAACAGCTGTATTGTAATCAAACGTCGTTTATTGAAAACATGCAACCTGTTTCGAAGCCAAAAAGCGTCATCTTCAGGTGCAAGCCTAATCTGGCATAAAAGTATGAACCACGATGACAAAGACCAAAGGAGTCTCCAAATGGAAACAGTACAACTTATTAAGCATGGACACCAGCATGTCCAACCAACAAGGAGAATCTGCAGGTCGTGGTCTAGTGGTTAGCATTGCTGCCTCTGGGTCACGGGGTTCTGTGTTCGATTCCTGGATGGATCGAGGATTTTCTCTGCCCGGGGACTGGGTGTTTGTGTTGTCCTCACTATTTCATCATCATTCACGAACATGGCGAGACTGTACAGTGGAAAGATTGGGACTTTGTAGGGGCGCTGATAACAACGCCGTTGAGCGCCCCACAGACCAAAAATCAAGTATACGAACAAAGTGGTGTCCAGTGAGGCCAAACTCAACTGTATTCTGTATCTTAGCAGTAGTAACAAGCCTATACGCTAGCGTATACGGCGTATGTACTTAGCAAGTTGTACTGTTTCCATTTAGAGACTCCATTAGTCTTTGTCATTGCGATTCGTACGTTGATGGTAGTTTATGATTGGGGCCTGAAGATGACGCTTTTTGGCGTCGGAACTGGTAGCATATTTTGAATAAACTACGTTGGATTACAAGACAGCTGTTGGTTTTAATTATCATTACAGTAAAAACTCGATTAACCGTCACTCTTTAAACCGTCAGTTTCTGTTAACCGTCACTGCTGTAACAGCATAATAATACTGTAAGCAAAGAACGCTCTAAGGTGCAGTGACGCGTTCGCTTTGTCTATTTACTCCGTTTTAGTGGGAAGTGAATGTACCCGCCCGCCGTAGAATGGTACATAAAATATGACCTTCAGTTGACGTGCGAACACATCTCCTCCTTTTCATGTCTTTGTCTCACTTGTGACTCAACAATCACCACTGGATCGGTTTCCAGTTGTGACGAGAAGACTGTAACTGTCGCAGTGTATCTAGCGGGCTGTGCCGTGTTACGTGTTTTCCACTTGAATAAGCTTTGTTGACTAATATTTTACACTACCGTATTTAGTGTAGGTCTGTGTGATACAGTGACTTGATAAAATGTCTGAAAAACGTAAACGTGTTGTTTTAGGACTTAATCAAAAACTTGAAATTATAAAACGCTTAAGAAAGGACGAAACTGCGATAAGTGTAGCGCTGATTTATTGTATTGGAAGAACAACAGTTAACGATATAAAACGTGATGCTGATAAAATAGAACAACATGTGTCGACAATGCAGAGCATGGATGGAGATGTGCGAACAAGAAAGACAATGAAACCTGCAAAATATGTTGATTGGACACTGCAATGTACCGATGACTTATACAAGCAAGAAGTCAGGGGATTCCACTTTCAGGGCCTATAATAATGGCCAAGGCTGTTGAAATGAACAACAAACTTGATGGTGACTCGTCTTTTAAAGCAAGTATCGGATGGCTCGACAAGTTTAAATTTCGTCATAGCATTCGCCAACTTGATATCAGTGGAGAAAAACTCAGCGCGGATAGCTCTGTAATTGCTGACTTCCGGGAACAATTTAAAGAAGAAATGGCTGAATTGAATCTTGTTAGGGAGGATGTTTACAATTGTGATGAAACTGGGCTTCATTTGAAGGCTTTACCACAAAAGACACTATCATCACTCTCTGAAAACGCTGCTCCAGGTTTCAAAGTACAAAAAGATCGCATCACTGCTATGGTTTGGACAAATACGACCGGAAATCATAGGCTACCCGTACTTGTGGTTGGGAAAACAAGAAAACCTCGTGCATTCAAGAATTTGAGTTTGAATGCTCTCCCTGCACAATACTACGCCCAGAAGAGTGCTTGGATGGATCAATCAATTTTTTCTGACTGGTTTCAGAAACAATTTGTACCTCAAGTTTGAGCACATTTGGCTGAAAAAAAGTTGCCACAGAAAGCGCTATTGCTATTAGACAACGCCCCAACGCACACTACTTGTGAAATGAAAAGCGATGACGGGAACATAACATGACTCTTCCTTCCAGCAAACAAAACTTCACTTATACAGCCCATGGATCAGGGAATCATCGAAAACATGAAAAGTCGTTATAGAAAAAATTTCTCAAACGTTTGCTCTCATCTGATGAATCAACATCTGTAAAACAGTTTTGGAGGTCTTACACTATTAAAGATCCCATTTTCAATGTTGCCAGTGCATGGAGTGATTTGTCAGTGTCAAATATCAAGAAGGGCTGGAATAAACTTTGGCCTCAACCTAGAGGTGAAGAATCGGAGGAACCTGAGTGTGTGACAGTTGACGAGATGGTCAATTTGTGTAATAATTTACAAATAAGCACGAATTTGATGTCAGAAGAAGTATCAGAGTTGTTAGAGTGTGACAAAGTAGACGGGGGTTTTCAAATTTTGAGTGATGACGAAATTGTTGCCAGCGTAAGTGCCACCAAAGAAGAAGAAGAAGAAGAAGAAGGGGCTGATGAGTGTCCAAACCATGAAGAAAAACAAACTATTAGCCATTCAGAGGCCGAAACAACGCAGGCACTACTGCTCCGAAAAATACGAAACATTGCCGCGGTGGAAGCTCGAACATCATAAAGGCAGAAGAAATTGACTGACTGTTTCCAAGTTAGATAAACTATTTCACCTGTAAGTTTATAGTACAGTACAGTAATGTTCATTACGTATTTTGCAACTTTTGTAGCTACTGTACGGATGCCTTTATCATGTAATAAATACACTCCTGGAAATTGAAATAAGAATACCGTGAATTCATTGTCCCGGGAAGGGGAAACTTTATTGACACATTCCTGGGGGCAGATACATCACATGATCACACTGACAGAACCACAGGCACATAGACACAGGCAACAGAGCATGCACAATGTCGCCACTAGTACAGTGTATATCCACCTTTCGCAGCAATGCAGGCTGCTATTCTCCCATGGAGACGATCGTAGAGATGCTGGATGTAGTCCTGTGGAACGGCTTGCCATGCCATTTCCACCTGGCGCCTCAGTTGGACCAGCGTTCGTGCTGGACGTGCAGACCGCGTGAGACGACGCTTCATCCAGTCCCAAATATGCTCAATGGGGGACAGATCCGGAGATCTTGCTGGCCAGGGTAGTTGACTTACACCTTCTAGAGCACGTTGGGTGGCACGGGGTACATGCGGACGTGCATTGTCCTGTTGGAACAGCAAGTTCCCTTGCCGGTCTAGGAATGGTAGAACGATGGGTTCGATGACGGTTTGGATGTACCGTGCACTATTCAGTGTCCCCTCGACGATCACCAGAGGTGTACGGCTAGTGTAGGAGATCTTTCCCCACACCATGATGCCGGGTGTTGGCCCTGTGTGCCTCGGTCGTATGCAGCCCTGATTGTGGCGCTCACCTGCACGGTGCCAAACACGCATACGACCATCATTGGCACCAAGGCAGAAGCGACTCTCATCGCTGAAGACGAAACGTCTCCATTCGTCCCTCCATTCACGCCTGTCGCGACACCACTGGAGGGGGGCTTCACGATGTTGGGGCGTGAGCGGAAGACGGCCTAACGGTGTGCGGGACCGTAGCCCAGCTTCATGAAGACGGTTGCGAATGGTCCTCGCCGATACCCCAGGAGCAACAGTGTCCCTAATTTGCTGGGAAGTGGCGGTGCGGTCCCCTACGGCACTGCGTGGGATCCTACGGTCTTGGCGTGCATCCGTGCGTCGCTGCGGTCCGGTCCCAGGTCGACGGGCACGTGCACCTTCCGCCGACCACTGGCGACAACATCGATGTACTGTGGAGACCTCACGCCCCACGTGTTGAGCAATTCGGCGGTACGTCCACCCGGCCTCCCGCGTGCCCACTATACGCCCTCGCTCAAAGTCTGTCAACTGCACATACGGTTCACGTCCACGCTGTCGCGGCGAGAGCGGCCTGAGCTGGCGAGGCGTGCGCATCGCTGCCGTTGCGCGCTACGCTAACTCGGCCGTTGAGAGCTCGTGAAGAGGTTTCTGTGCTGTGGGAGCCGCGCAGAGCAAATTGTCGTGCGTTGTTTTGACAACGCGTGCAGATTGTCGTGTTTCGCGCCTCACAGCATGGGAAAGAAGGGTGCGCAGAGGAAACCTGCCGCTACGAAGGGTCCTTCGGTTGCGCAACTCACTAAGTCTGCCGACCATGCAACGAACTCCCGAGAAGACGAGTCGCGGCCTGTCCCCCCTTTATACATCAAGTGTAAAGGTGGGTGGACAGCGCTGTTCGACACGATGACGAACTGCGCACGGAACGAAGTGGTCTACGAGTCTGTCGATACAGACTCGCTGATCTGCGTTCGAGCCGCAAACGTGGCCGACCACAGGGCGATCAAGGTCGCAGTGGCCGACCACATCGTCGACGCGCCGCCGGCGCGTGAGAAGGCACCTTCCCCAGGAAGGATGAAGACGACCAAGGCGCTCCTCAGGGGGCTACCTTGGTGCTGTGACGAGGCAGCGGTCCGGGAAGGACTGCTGCGAGCCGGGTTTGGTGGTGTAACCGCAAGGCTGCACAACCGGACCAACAAGAAGAGGGCGCCACTCTATGCCGTTACCGTGCATACGGTCGACGGCGGGAGCGACATCTTCGACTTGCGGAAGCTGCTGGGCTTCCCGGTGACGTCAGAGGCTCTCCCGACCGCCATGGACCCCCTGCCCCAGTGCTTCAGGTGCCAGGGCGAGGGCCATGTTGCGAAGTATTGCCGCAACGCGGTGCGGTGCGTCAAGTGCTCAGGGGAGCACGACAGCCGCGCCTGCGACCGCGGCAGCAACGTTCTACCGACCTGTGTCCGGTGCGGCGGCCCGCACGTCGCCAGCTGGCGCGGCTGTGCTGCTTTTTCAAGCCGCAGCCGTGCCGGGGGCGGCGAGGCGGCCGCGGCCGCACCGGCGCAGCGGAAGATGCGAAGACGACGTCGGAAACGGCGTAGGGCGCAGAACAGCCCGGCGCAGCAGAGGGACGGCGCAGCAGCAGCTCCACCTGCCAGGAGCAGGGAAGACCGCTTGGAAACGGGCGGCCAGGACGCAGCCCGCGCTCCCGAGAAGATACGTGACCTCGAACTCGGCAACGCCGTGAAGGAGGCCACTGCAGCCCTCAGAGCCGTCATTGCGACAGAGAGGGCTGCCTTCGCAGCCGCCGTGACTGCAGAGAAAGAAGAGGCCTTAAGGCAGCTGCGCGCAGTCTTCGCCCGAGGCCCCGGCGCAGTAGTACCTGCGAACACTCCTGCGACCTCGCAGAAGGACGTCCGCGCGCCTGAGCCAGCGGCTGCCCCAGCAGCACCGCAGGTGAAAGGTGCTAAGAAGAAAACCGCCGCTCCAGCTGGACCGGTGGCAACGCCGACCGCGACGGGAGCGGGTCCCCCAAGGGATCGAGAAGCCGAAAGGGCGGCCTTCGTCGCCAAGATGCGACTGACCTTCGACACTTCCTCGGACGCTGAACTGTCGCATCTCTTCGAACAAACGGAGCTCCTTGGAGCTAAATTGGAAAAGGGCTGCGGCGTGCAGTAGAGGAGGACACTGAACGGTAGCCGATCGCTGTCGTTCTGCACCAGCCTGATGAAGCTGCTCCAAGTCACCGACGATAAGGCGCAGCAGAGGGCCCAACAGCAACGCACGCGTTGCCGCGTCGAACTCTTATGTTACAGGGAGGAAGCCACTGCAGCCGGCCCAGGGGACTACAAGCGAGCCCAGCCGCAGCACTCGGACTGACCCAGCTAACGGACACGCAGACATAGGTAACGATGCATGATACCTCACGCTAACCGACCTCACCTTGCATGCTCTATCGCAGCTAGCAAGCCGCTACTGCCCTTACTACCCGTCCTACTGTCGCAGAGGTTTTTTTTCCCTTGGCTCTGGCCTTGGCACTTTTTTTCCCTCTGCCCTTACAACCGCTACCCTTCAATCGCTTTCGACCACTTCTATCTCCTGATGGACCATGTAAATGAGTAATCTTACCCAGACGCATGGACAACATCACAGCCTGCATCCTGTGACGCCTGATTCAAAACTAACATGCTTACGGAGGTGACAGTAGAACTTTTGGTTTGGTCACCACGTTGATGCGGGCGTGGAGGGGCCCCATCCTTAAAAAAAAAAAAAAGCTGTCGCGGCATGCTACCAGTGTTAAAGACTGCGATGGAGCTCCGTATGCCACGGCAAACTGGCTGACACTGACGGCGGCGGTGCACAAATGGTGCGCAGCTAGCGCCATTCGACGGCCAACACCGCGGTTCTTGGTGTGTCCGCTGTGCCGTGCGTGTGATCATTGCTTGTACAGCCCTCTCGCAGTGTCCGGAGCAAGTATGGTGGGTCTGACACACCGGTGTCAATGTGTTCTTTTTTCCATTTCCAGGAGTGTAGTTTTATTTGCTATTACAATCGTGTTTAATTTGTTTTCACTTCCAAATATTATTATATTACTGTGAGAGTGATATGTGTCTATTCATAAAATAATTGACTGAGGTTATGTTTTGGAGGAATACAGTGTTTTTGTTATCCGTCTATTCGCTCAACCGTCACGACCACAGTGCCGACGGTGACGATCAATCGTGTTTCCACTGTATTCAGGCCACGCTGTTAGATATTAGCGGCTCAAAAACGTCGATATTTTGTAGCACGAGAAAGTTCGACCTACGAGCGGACAGACGCTTTCAGGTAAAAGCGTCTGTGCGCCTCCAGCTCTGCAAAATGAGGGCGAATAGCTGAGCACCAGCGCTCGAGAGCGGCGGAAAAGACGCGACGCGCCGTTGGCGGGCCGTGAGGTCTGCAGAAGTTGCGGTGGCGGCGCCGCGCCGGCCTTGGGTGGGTGATGGGGTGGGGGGGGGGGGGGGGACAGGCGCCCCTCGCCACGTCGCCCATCGATCCGCCGCCGGCGCCGGGACACGGCGGGACGGGGCCTGCAGCGGTATGCGCCGCTTCGCCCACCAGACGCTTCCACCGCACACGGCGTGCCCCCTGGTGACACTAGGGCCTCTGCCACTCCTGAGGTCCACAGTATTACGAAACAGCACAGCCTGCAGCGAGGAGACCCACAAGAGACTGCTGAGAAAAAGCCGATGTCACACAGCAGGGCACCGGAGCCGCGAAGATGATAGCAGTGAAGATGTTGCAGGTTAAGAAGAAGCAGAACACGATGGTTTTACTTCTTTTTATTTTACGCGTCTGCTTCCATAGGACAAAACTGAGGAGCAAACTTCCAAGTTTATAGAACGTGTCAGCATATGAAATTACAATATACACTACTGGCCATTAAAATTGCTACCCCAAGAAGAAATGCAGATGATAATGGGTATTCATTGGACAAATATATTATACTAGAACTGACTTGTGATTACATTTTCATGCAATTCGGTGCATAGATCCAGAGAAATCAGTACCCAGAACAACCACCTCTGACTATCATAACGGCCTTGATACCGCTCAGTCAAACAGTGCTTGGATGGCGTGTACGGGTACAGCTGCCCATGCAGCTTCAACACGATACCACAGTTCATCAAGAGTAGTGACCGGCGTATTGTGACGTGCCAGTTGCTCTACCACTATTGACCAGACGTTTTCAATTGGTGAGAGATCTGAAAGAATGTGCTGGCCAGGGCAGCAGTCGAAAATTTCCTGTATCCGGAAAGGCCCGTACAGGACCTGCAGCATGCGGTCGTGCATTCTCCTGCTCAAATGTAGGGTTTCGCAGGGATCGAATGTGGGTAGAGCCACGGTCGTAACACATATGAAATGTAACGTCCCTGTTCAAAGTGCCGTCAATGCGAACAAGAGGGGACCGAAACGTGTAACCAATGGCACCCCATACCAACAAGCCGGGTAATACGCCAGTATGGCGATGACGAATACACGCTTCCAATGTTCGTTCACCGCTTTGTCGTCAAACACGGAGTCGAACATCATGATGCTGTAAACAGAACATGGATTCATAAGAAAAAATGACGTTTTGCCATTCCTGCACTCAGGTTCGTCGCTGAGTACAACATCGCAGGTGCTCCTGTCTGTGATGCAGCGTCAAGGGTAACCGCAGCCATGGTCTCCGAGCTGATAGTCCGTGCTGCTGAAAACGTCGTCGAACTGTTCGTGCAGATGGTTGTTGTTTTGCAAACGTCCCCATATGTTGACTCAGGGATCGAGACGTGGGTGCACGATCCGTTACAGCCATGTGGATAAGATGTTGTCATCTCGACTGCTAGTGATACGAGGCCGTTGGTATCCAGCACGGCATTCCGTATTACCCTTCTCAACCCACCGATTCCATATTTGCTAACAGTCATTGGATCTCGACCAACGCGAGCAGCAATGTCGCGATACAATAAACTGCAATCGCGATAGGCTACAACCCGACCTTTACCAAAGTCGGAAACCTGATGGTACGCATTTCTCCTCCTTACACGAGGCATCACAATAACGTTGCACCAGGCAACTCCGGTTGACTGCTGTTTGTGTATGAGAAATCGGTTGGAAACTATCCTCATGTCAGCACGTTGTAGGTGTCGGCACCGGCGCCAACCTTGTGTGAATGGTCTGAAAAGCTAATCATTTGCATATCACAGTATCTTCTTCCAGTAGGCTAAATTTCGCTTCTGAAGCACGTCATCTTCGTGGTGTAGCAATTTTAATGGCCAGAACTGTAACAGTAATAACAGATTAAATAAAATGTTTATCAACTCGAAAGAAAGACAATCTATAAGTTTATGTAAACGCAACCAGCAATGTAGCACAGGAATCAGCATAATTTTTCAAGGAACTCCTCGACGTTATAGAAGGAGTGTCCCATGAGCAAACCCTTCGGTTTCGATTTAAAAGCGCATGTATTACAGCTAAGATTTTTGAATTCTTGTGGTAGCTTATTGAAAAACGATGAAGTATTATACTGTTCACCTTTCTGCTCGAGGGTCAAGGAACCACGATCCATATGCAGATTGAAGTTCTGCCTAGTATTAACTGAGTTACAGCTGCTAATTCTTGGGAATAAGGTGATAATTTTAACAAGAACCAACAGCAAAAATATATATAGAGAGAGAGGCCAATGGCTGAATACCCAGATTGGTGAACAGAAGTCGACAAGAGGTTTGCGAACTTACACCACTTACTGCCAAAACCACCCATTTATGAACCAAAAATATCCTTTGAGAATGGGGATAGTTACTCCAAAATATAATACCATACGAGATAAGCGAATGAAAATGAACAAATTACAGTACTTGTCATGTTGAGCTCTTAGTTATTTCAGATACTGTTCAACTACTAAAAACTTTCAAAAGGATATTGAATGTGGGCTTTCTGCGACAGTTTACGATCTATGGTCAGACTGCATTTGATCAAACTGCATTCCAAAAGCAATTTCACAAAATTTGAGAGATGACGAGTTACTCTCTCACCTATATTTTGTACACAGAATGTTATTAAAGATTTTGTTACAACCTGATGCACCCTGAGCGAGTTTCTAGAAATTTAATGGCCTGAGCAGGCAGCCTGGTAGGGCACCAAAAGGATGAGTTATTTTTATAGTTCTCAGCTCATAGAAATGGCACTTTGGGAGTTGGAAGCAATTGGCGGCGAGCCCATCCATCAGTAAATCTTTCCAGACAGGCCCACAGCCATACAGGGCAGACAGAGAACCCCCCTTCGAGACAGGTCTCCAGCAGAACAATGCCGTGATACCTGCATTGGTGCCAGCTAAAGCCTGGGCTGGGGGCTACAAAGTGAAGGGATACATCTATACAGTGGAGCAAAAAGACCTGTGACCCACTTCCATCAGCTGCCTTGGTTGTATGAGAAACTCCGGCGTCTGAGAAACATTAAGAGATAGAATCTTCATTATGCCTCATACCTGATCGCTAGACCGTGAGATTTTTGCATTTCTTTCGTGGACGCGATCGATTCACAGGTACCAACTCACCTCTCACCTCCCCTGCACACATCTCGCCAGCTGCAAGTTACATCGCCGCTCTGGCCTTGTCAGGGCGTACAGATCTCAATCTCCACTTGCTTTCAGCTACACCTATGAAGAGAAACCACAGTTGATTTAATCAAATAAGGTCTGCTCAGCATCAGATCAATTCAAATTGTGTTATCCACGTTATCACTGCCAGAGTACTTCTACATCTACATCGATACTCCGCCAGCCACCTGACGGCATGTGGCGGAGGGTACCTTGAGTACCTCTATCAGTTCTCCCTTCTATTCCAGTCTCGTATTGTTCGTGGAAAGAAGCATTGTCCATATGCCTCTTCGTGGGCTCTAATCTCTCTGATTTTATCCTCATGGTCTCTTCGCGAGATATACGTAGGCGGGAGCAATATACTGCTTGACTCCTCGGTGAAGGTATGTTCTCGAAACTTCCATAAATGCTCATACCGAGCTACTGAGCATCTCTCTTACGGACTCTTCCACTGGACTTTATCTGTCTTATCCGTAATGCTTTCACGATTACTAAATGATCCTGTAACGAAGCGCGCTGCTCTCCATTGGATCTTCTCTATCTCTTCTAACAACTCTATCTGGTACGGATCCCACACTGGTGAGCAGTATTTAAGCAGTGGGCGAACAAGTGTACTGTAACCTACTTCCTTTGATTTCGGATTGCATTTCCTTAGGATTCTTCGAATGAATCTCAGTCTGGTATCTGCTTTACCGACGATTAATTCTATATGCCCATTCCATTTTAAATCACTCCTAATGCGTACTCCCAAATAATTTATGAAATTAACTGCTTCCAGTTGCTGACCTGCCATATTTTAGCTAAATGATAAGGGATCTTTCTTTCTATGTATTCGCAGCACATTACACTTATCTACATTGAGATTCAATTGCGATTCCCTGCAGCATGCGTCAATTCGCTGCAGATCCTCCTGCATTTCAGTACAATTTACCATTGTTATAACCTCTCGATATACCACAGCATCATACGCAAAAAGCCTCAGTGAACTTCCGATGTTATCCACAAGGTCATTCATGTACATTGTGAGTAGCAACGGTCCTACGACACTCCCCTGCGGCACACCTGAAATCCCTCTTACTTCGGAAGACTTCTCTCCATTGAGAATGGAGTACTTGACTCACTTCTGCCACCGAGGATCTTTGTCTGTTGTACAATTATTCAATCAATAACTTGTTTAGCATAATTTATGTCTGTCTTTTTTTCTTTTAAAAAATAAATGTTGTTAGAACTCTAGTAAATATTTCTTCATTCTCAATCATGTTTTATAACAGCCCTGCAGGATTCACTTTCAGAGTAGTGAAGTACCCTCGGCAAAAATCCACAATAGTGGTGAAATTATGTACAGCGTGTCTCTCCCATAAATCATCATGCGCTTTCTTTTCGGTGTTTCGGCAGATATTTGCAATTTTATTGTTGCTACATGTAGCTGGAGTCATCCCAAATAAATACCGCTCATCAAGTCTCTCACACGACTCCCACCGTCGACGGAAATCGTCGGTTGTTTCCTATTGCAAACAAAATTATTTTTGAAGGGAAGTTTTACATACCTATTCCGTAGAGCAGTCCCAGATTAGTCTAGGTCGGTATTTGTTTTATCAGTATGTACAGGGTGGCGCAGGAAATGTGTTACCAGTTGTTTCTATCACAATTTACGACGCACATTAGATATCCCACTGGGATCTCTACAGCAGTACCAGCAGAGCTTGGAAAAGCAAATGAGTTACGAAATGACGTGTAATTCACGATACTGCCGCTAGGAGACTAATAAGCAGCAATGGCTGACAATGGAAGACTAACGTCACAGCAACGATCGGCAATTGTATTACTTTTTCTTGAAAGGAAAAGCCTTGTTGTGACTTAGATTCGTTTTCGACAACAGTTTAACACACGATGGGTCCCTTGAAAGAAGACCATCCACAGGCTGTACGATAAATTTGTACAGGAAGGATCAGTATTGGAAGCGAAGCGACCTCGGCCTAAGCGGTACGAGGTGCCGTACAGAGAAGTCCCAGGAAATCGTGTAGAAAGGCAGCAGTGCAACTGAGAATATCCAGACGCTCCGTTCAACGCAAGATGACCTGTGAACAGAAGTTCACTGAAGAACACAAGCAGCAGAGACTGTTGTTTGCTCAGTTGGGCGAGGATAGGGAAGAAACTGTCAACAACGTTTGGTTTTCAGACGAGGCGCATTTTCATTTAGACGGTGTGGTTAACAAACAAAATGTACGCTTTTGGGCCACTGAAAACCCGTAAGTGCTTCATGAACGACAACATTATGCTCCGAGGATTACACCGTGGGCAGCAATTTCCAGTCACGGACTCATTGGACCCTTTTTCTTTGAAGAAACTGTGAACAGCGAGCGTCATTTGAGCATGCTTCGCAATAGCTTCATTCCACAGCCACTTGCTACTGCCTTGCCCTTCAACACGCAGTGGTTCATGCAAGATGGAGCAAGGCCACATACTGCAAACACTGTGTTGGAGTTTTTACACGAGTATTTCGAGATGCGGATCATTTCACTCAGGTTTCCAGGTCGCTTCAATGACGGACAAAATTGCCCCCCTCCCCCAATAGTCCAGACCTCAATCCATTCGACTTTTTTCTTTGGGGGCACCTAAAGGAAAAAATTTTCCCGAAACGTCCACGTGATTTAATGGAGCTCAGAAGACTTATTCTTCAAGCTTGCATTGAAATTAAGGAAGACACGTGCCGTAGGGTAATCACAAACTTCTGTGTTCGTTTGAAGGAAGTTAGAATGCATGTGCTGAGTTAGAACAAATCTCTGTGGATGGCTCTTTATTGTAGTGCATGTTCCTTTCAGATTGTATTGACAATAAATTTTATACACAAAAACAAAATGGTATCAGATTTCGTGCTCCACCCTGTATTAAGGAAGGCAGTAAGACACGGAGGGTAAGCAGTATTCCAGGAGCCGCAGCACCGCCCTAGACCTCCCTAACCGCTAGCGCTACGCAGCAGCAGCGCTGCTCAGCCGCTGCTGCAGCGCTGGTTATTCTTCTGGTTTTACTGTCCATCTTAACGCATATCGGTAACACGAATATTGCGCCAGACTAATTTGGGATCGCTCCATCGAATGAGCACGTAAAATTCCGCTTTTAAAACCGTTTAATTTGTAACGGAAAACAAACCGACGATTTTCGTCCATACTGGACGTTGCGTGAGTGACATGATGAGTAGCATTTACTTACGATGACTCCACCTACATATTCAAAAAACGATATTGCAATTACCTGCCAATATAGCACAGAAAAAGAACATGACGACTCTTGGGAGAGAACACCCTGTACATAAACTGTTCAAAAGAATTATGGCAACATGTGTTATGATGTACAGTACATTTAATCTAATTTGATACAGACAGTAGCTGTGGTCTTACATCAAAGCTTGAGATCTTTGCTTTCAATGTAGACAACAATTAAAATCATTCTCCAGCAGAACAATGCTGTGATACCTGCATTGGTGCCAGCTGAAGCCTGGGCTGGGGTGACAGACTGAAGGGATGCATCTATACACTGGAGCAAATAGGCCTATTGACTATGTTATAATAACACTGACAGGTGATCCCCTCAGAAGATACTCAGTACTGCTGTCCCATTGTTTTCTAGTGAGGTACGCAGATGGCAGTTGTCATATGTCGACGTTGTATTCAACCAATCACATGCATTACGCCATTTTAATGCATCGCAAATTGCAGGGGTAGTCTGTTTGATCAAAAAAGGATGGACTTTTGGTCGTGTTGCTACAGATCCCAATGCCCCACCATGTTTCAACCACAGGCTGTGGACACGCTACTGGGAGGCTGATCAGTTGGTTGGCTGGTTGACTTGGGGAAGGGGACCAGGTATCTAGTGCATCGGTCCCATCAGATTTGGGAAGGATGGGGAAGGAAGTCGGCTGTGCTCTGTCAAAGGAACCATTCCTGAATTTGCCTGAAGCGATTAAGGGATGCAAGGTGCCGGAGTTGAGAAGAGTTTGTACCCCTTTTTTATTCAGACGAATTTTGCATGAGAATAAGACATGCACTCTACCCTCCGTTATCTACCAGCTAATTAATTATGTGCACAATGGTAACAGAAGGACATGATGGTGGACCCTGATAGTTGGTAAAATAAGGAGTGCACACTCACAATAATTTAATAAAAATTGTTATCTGCTCAAATGGGATCACATGGAGAAACAAACAAGGTGGACTTGCAGCAAAGCGAAAGGGCGTGCTGCTGAGGGATTCAGTATAAAATTGAGTAGGTCCTACTATGGTGGAACCGCAAAATACTGTACCAGTACTGAAATCTGCAGCACGTCGTCGGTAGGCAGCGTCCTGGTGATGTAGGCGCTGACTTCTGCTGTGCAGCAACTCTGTGTCAACCCCTGGCCGTGAAGGCTGTCCGAGAATTCTAAGTTCATCCAAAAACGAGCGACCAAGTCGCAAGACCGTCCGACTCTGAGGAAGATCAGATCCCGAATCCCCTCTGTAATGGGATGCAAGAGCGAAGCCAGCATTGTTCAACTACCTACTCTCCTCGAAAACCGCGAATCAGCATTCAGTTCTGATTCCAAAATTCCCCCACACTTTCTCGGAACATCATTCGCTCCTATAGCGACCGTTCCCTCCAATTTCGAACAGGGCTTTATGACGTCAGCTAGACTTAGTTTAAGTTGACCAATAATGCCTCTGCTATTCAGCTGAGGGCACTGAACTTGTCATTTGACCAGCTATGAAAACAACCTGCCTAGACCACCGGCCTTCTGGTTCCAGTCAGTCACACCCAGCAGGGCACAGTCCACAAGTATTCTCAGAATCAAGACGACAGTGCAGTCAGTCGGTGCCAGGAATCTTCGATCCAGATGCGCCGGAACGGTAAACACATTGTAAGTAGGCTGTTTAGGTTTTTTTATTGGTAACGCCGCCGCCACGTAGCGCTCTGTATGAAAATCACTGGTTGTACCGTGTGCAGTCAGTGGCTGGTTGGCATTGTTGTAATACTCGCCATTGTAGTGTCGGGCGGCTGGATGTTAACAGTGCGTAGCGTTGCGCAGTTGGAGGTGAGCCGCCAGCGAGGGTGGACGTGGGGAGAGAGATGGCGGAGTTTTGAAATTTGTAAGAATTGGTGTCATGAACTGATATATATATTATGACTATAAAGGTAAATACATTGTTTGTTCTCTATTAAAATCTTTCTTTTGCTAACTGTGCCTATCAGTAGTTAGTGACTTCCGTAGTTTGAATCTTTTAGTTAGCTGGCAGTAGTGGCGCTCGCTGTATTGCAGTAGTTTGAGTAACGAAGATTTTCGTGAGGTAAGTGATTTGTGAAACGTATAGGTTAATTTAGTCAGGGCCATTCTCTTGTAGCGATTATTGAAAGTCAGATTGCGTTGCGCTAAAAACTATTGTGTGTCAGTCTAAGCACAGTCTTTTATAATTGTTCAAAGGGGACGTTTCAACATAAACTGCGGCGACACTCAGACGTCTCGCAGGTCGTTTCGCCCTGCATACAATAGGCGAAACTCGACCGACGTCAGTCATTCCGCCAGGCGCTTAAGCCTGTTGTACGAAGCCCTCAGAATTCAAGGAAGTGCAGCCCCAAACCGGAAACGCAGTGCGCCACGAAAGGAAGTAGGTTACAGTACACTTGTTCACCCACTGCTTGAATACTGCTCAGCAGTGTGGGATACGCACCAGATAGGGTTGATAGAGGAGATAGAGAAGATCCAACGGAGAGCAGCGTGCTTCGTTACAGGATCATTTAGTAACCGCGAAAGCGTTACGGAGATGATAGATAAACTCCAGTGGAAGACTCTGCAGGAAAGACGCTCACTAGCTCGGTACGGGCTTTTGTTAAAGTTTCGAGAACATACCTTCACCGAAGAGTCAAGCAGTATATTGCTCCCTCCTACGTATATCTCGCGAAGAGACCATGAGGATAAAATCAGAAAGATTAGAGCCCACACAGAAGCATACCGACAATCCTTCTTTCCACGTACAATACGAGACTGGAATAGAAGGGAGAACCGATAGAGGTACTCAGGGTACCCTCCTCCACACACCGTCAGGTGGCTTGCTGAGTATGGATGTAGATGTCCTCCGATGCTCGCCTCGCCCAGGCCACCTACGGAAGTAAAACAACATGGTTAGGAATCAAGTGAAAAGTATTTTTTGAGCTCTCAGTACAAATACTCTCATTACAATAACCTTATTCGGTCTGTTACTACCGTGCAATGACAGAACATTAATAAAATCGATAAAATGAGAGGAGGCATGCAAAAGAGGGCATGGAACCTCTCAGGGATACCACAAAAAACATAAATCAGAATGGTCGGACGCAAGTTTGAACCGTCCTCCTCCCGATGCGACTCGAGTGTGCCAACCAATGCTCCACCGCCCTCGGTAGAGAGGTCGGTACACAAAGCAAGTTGGCCGAGGTCGCCGATGCTTTACAGCCGCACTAGAAGACAGATATATGGCGATCTCTCTGTTGCGGTGTCGTATGGATACCACCAGGGCACTGCAAGGCTGATCAGACTGTAATGAACAGGTCACGAGAAAAAAAAATCATAGGATGCAGATGTCCTACCTGGGTACCCCACTTCACACAATATCTTGCAGCTCACCTTCAGTTCTGTTCTTCCCGTGTCACTGGTGAAACGTGGTATTCACAGACTGCTGCAGATATATTATCACGCAAGGTGATGGCCGTGCTCGTGTGTGGAGACAATCGCTGAGCGGTGCCTCCCAACGCTGTCCTGGAAATTTCCAAGATTGTGCGATGTTGTGGGGAGGCTTCAGTGTTGACAGCCATGGTTCACTTACCGCAAGGTAGTACATCGACCAGATCCTGTTGGACCAAATGGTGGATTCTGCCTACGGTGGTGGCCCTGAATTCCTTCTGATAGCAGGGCCCAATGGAGGGCGCCGACAGGGATGTTTCGCAAAGCTTGGACATTGAAGTAATGGTATGATTGTCCTTGAGTGCCGGCGTAAACCCCATCGTGCATATGTGGGACACGCTTCACAGACGTTCTTGGCAGACGTGTTGGTAGTCGTCCTGTTCCACCACACACTCTCCAAGAACTCCCGTGGGTTCTCACTGAAGGCTGGGAAGGGATATCACAGGGGGACCTCCGTAGACTTATACGATGGTGTGAGGAAGTGATAAATTCTCTGGGATGATGTGTACCTTATTGAAGCTCTCAAAGACCAATAAAAATCACCCAGGAAGTCGGGATAAATGATTCTTTTCATTTTGTTTTCGGCACCTGTCCAGATATTTCAGTTCTTTTTATGTAAACGATCGAGGACGTAATGATGTTTTATTGCGTACTTAATTTGTGAAAGATAAAGATATAATTTGGTAACATACCCAGTTCTGAATTATTGCTCAGTGCATAACGGAAGACCCTCAGAGTCGTGTTCCCCTGATTCTTTTGAGAGCATACTGGGTCCAACAGACAGGTATGACCAAACTTTCAGGTAACATGTAGACGAGAAAATATGTGACATAGACAAGGATCCAACCGGCCTCTGTGGCCGAGCGGTTCTAGGCGCTTCAGTCTGGAACCGCACGACCGCTACGGTCGCAGGTTCGAATCCTGCCTCGGGAATGGAAGTGTGTGATGTCCTTAGGTTAGTTAGGCTTAAGTAGTTCTAAGTTCTAGGGGACTGATGATCACAGATGTTAAGTCCTGTGGTGGTCAGAGCCATTTGAACCATTTTTTTCGACAAGGGTCCAGAAACGCTTGGCTTTCATGTTAGGGCTCATTTTCTACTTGTCTTCATAATCAGTTTTATCATGGGAAACACATAGAAACAGAATGTAACAGCACCGCATGAAACGTTTTCTTACATCATCGTCATCTTTTCTTGCATTAACGGTCCTTTGGGGCCTACAGCAGAAGAACAAAGAAATAAGCATACTACAAAAGGAGATAAGACAGCGGTCTTCAAGAACATAAAAGAACACACTATAAAAAGCACAACAGGCAGGTCAGTCGGTCACGACGAAGGAGATATCTACCGCAGATAATGCTACATCGTCGACATCTCTAGCTCCCTCTTCTACCGCTGTCGCTTCGCCTTCTTTTAGGACTGTTAATACTTGATTCCTCTATCGTGTCCTTGGGCGATTTCTTGGGTGCATTCCGGCACGTTGAGAACGGAGGACTTGGGATTGGAAGACCTATCAGCTCGGCCGAACCACTGTAGCCTCTTGTTCCGTACTATTCGGTTAATGTCTGGCTTTCCAAACCATTGGTGCAGTGCTTCTTTCGTTCTTCGTTCCCATTTATCTCGCGTGGTAATACAGACGGCTCCATAGATCTTTAGAAGTACCTTCCTTTTGAAGACACAGATTGCTTCTTTAGTTGTTGCTAAAGTCGCCCAGATTTCACAACCATGAAAGAGGGACGTACAACAAGTAAGGCAACACTTTTTTTTCTCGGGCAGTTTCTGTTGAAAAAATGAAAAATTTATTTTGGGTCATCGCAGAACATTCCCGCTTCAGCCCCTATAGTTTCATGAAATTCCGATCAGAGTCAGCGTTGTGCGAAGCCTTCAAAATTGCGTACACAAAGGAGGTGCGTTCCAAACAGAGAACTGCAAGTTGGATTCCCTTTGGCGGAAAATCAGAGCAGCTCATGGCTACCATTGCTGCTTGTGGATCACGGAGTCCCAGGTTCGATTCCCGGTCGGGGTGGGGCTTTTCTCTGCCCGGGAACTGAGTCTTTGTGTTGTCCTCATCATTTCATCATCACCAGTATCATCACAGTCAACATTCGTGACGGTGGCTAGATTGCACCGCTTAAAAATGGGAGTGTGTAAAAATTGGAACTTTGTTCGAAATGGTTCAAATGGCTCTGAGCACTATGGGACTTAACATCTTAGTCCCCTAGTACTTAGAACTACTTAAACCTAACTAAAGGACATCACATACATCCATACCCGAGGCACAGGATTCGAACCTGTGACCGTTGCGGTCGCGTGGTTCCAGACTGTAGCGCCTACAACCGCTCGGCCACTCAAACCAGCTGGAAATTTCTACGGGCGCTGATGATCGCGCAGTTGAGCGCCCCAGAATCCAAACATCTTCATCATCAGAGCATCATAGATATTCATAGGCACTAGCAAAGTGTCCACAGAGACCTGGAAGCCAACAGAAGCACGACGAGTCGTCGGGCGAGGTGCCTGCCGTCGCCGCAAAAGGCCGCACAAACCTGTCCGATGTCCTGCGTGCCGACCGGCGCAGCTGTGACTCCAGCAGCACTGGAACGTGCGGACACTCTCGAGGCTGTCGACGGATCACAACAAAACACTCCGCTGCACTGGACGCCTCTGTCGGCAGTGCTGAGACAGTCGGCCACCAGGTGTGTGCACCAGGTGTGGGCTCCTCGCCGCCTAATAGAAGGCCGTAACAAGCATTGAAGAACCGTCTGTCAGGAAGTGCTTGCGCGTTTCGAGGCTGATCGTGACGATTTTTAGTCGAACGTCGTCACAGGTGTTGAAATATGGAGTCACCACTTCGAACCGGAAACAAAATGGAAATCCATGGAGTGGCGCCACACTACCTCTCCCCCGAAGAAAAAGTTCAAAGCCGGTTAAGTATGGCGACGGTCTTCTGAGAGTCTGAAGGGATTTTCTGTGTGATGTGTGCCCTCACGGTGCAACGATCAACTCGGAAGTGTTGTGGTACCATCAGGATACCGAGGAAAGGGCTTCTATGTGTTTGTGCCCACAAAGATGAAAACTAACTGCTATCTCCATGAAAACGAAAGATCTCACGCAAGTCTGCGCACCTGTAAGAGCTCACAAGACGTCACTGGACTGCTCTTCCTCAACCACCGGATCTCGCACTTTCCGACTCCCGTCTCTTTCGCGCTATAAAGGACGCACTCTGCGGGAAGCAGTACGTGGGTGGCGGGCAGGTTGTATAGGTCCAGCGAGGCGCTGCCCCCGGCGATTGGGGCGGTGCCGTGCGGGTTCTCCCTGTAAGGTGGTTTAGGGTCGTTGCACTGAACGGAGTTAATGTTGGAAAATATGGTTTCGTACTCAAAAGAGTGGGGAATGATATGGTGTATTGGTGAATAAAACCAACCTGCTTTCAGAAAAAAAATGTGTTGCATTACTTGTTGAGAGCGCCTCTTAAATGTACCGACCGTACTAGGACGCACAGCTGGATCTTATTCTTCTGTCACATCTGTTCAGCCTTCAAGAAGAATATAATAGTTCCAATCCCAAAGAAAGCACGTGTTGACAGATGTGAAAATTACCGAAACTATCAGTTTAATAAGTCACGGCTCCAAAATACTAACGCGAATTCTTTACAGACGAATGGAAAAAAACTAGTAGAAGCCGACCTCGGCGAAGATCAGTTTGGATTCTGTAGAAATATTGGAACACGTGAGGCAATACTGACCCTACGACTTATCTTAAAAGAAAGATTAAGGAAAGGCAAACCTACGTTTCTAGCATTTGTAGATATAGAGAAAGCTTTTGACTGGAATACTCTCTTTCAAATTC
Source organism: Schistocerca gregaria (assembly GCF_023897955.1). NCBI lineage: Eukaryota > Metazoa > Arthropoda > Insecta > Orthoptera > Acrididae > Schistocerca > Schistocerca gregaria. The sequence continues at coordinate 500,370,984 of NC_064926.1, read as the reverse complement.
TGAAGGTGGTAGGGGTAAAACACAGGGAGCGAAAGGCTATTTACAATTTGTACAGAAAGCAGATGGCAGTTATAAGAGTCGAGGGGTATGAAAAGGAAGCAGTGGTTGGGAAGGGAGTGAGACAGGGTTGTAGCCTCTACCCGATGCTATTCAATCTGTATATTGAGCAAGCAGTAAAAGAAACAAAAGAAAAATTCGGAGTAGGTATTAAAATCCATGGAGAAGAAATAAAAAAAATTGAGGTTCGCCGATAACATTGTAATTCTGTCAGAGACAGCAAAGGACTTGGAAGATCAGTTGAACGGAATGGATAGTGTCTTGAAAGGAGGATATAAGATGAACATCAACAAAAGCAAAACGAGGATAATGGAATGTAGTCGAATTAAGTAGGTTAATGTTGAGGGAATTAGATTAGGAAGTGAGACACTTAAAGTAGTAAAGGAATTTTGCTATTAGGGGAGCAAAATAACTGATGATGGTCGACGTAGAGAAGATATAAAATGTAGACTGCCAATGGCAAGGAGAGTGTTTCTGAAGAAGAGAAATTTGTTAACATCGAGTATGGATTTAAGTGTTGGGAAGTCGTTTCTGAAAGTATTTGTATGGAGTGTAGTCTTGTATGGAAGTGAAACGTGGACGATAAATAGTTTAGACAAGAAGGGTATAAAAGCTTTTGAAATGTGGTGCTACAGAAGAATGCTGAAGATTAGATGGGCAGATCACATAACTAATGAGGAGGTATTGAATAGGATGGGGGAGAAGAGAAGTTTGTGGCACAACTTGACTAGAAGAAGGGATCGGTTGGTAGGACATGTTCTGAGCCATTAAGGGATCACCAATTTAATATTGGAGGGCAGTGTGGAGGGTAAAATTCGTAGGGGGAGACCAAGAGATTAATACACTGATCAGATTCAGAAGGATGTAGGTTGCAGTAGGTACTGGGAGATGATGAAGCTTGCACGGGATAGAGTAGCATGGAGAGCTGCATCAAACCAGTCTCAGGACAGAAGACCACGACAACAACAAACATCTGTTGTGACCTGAATCAGTTGTTCAGACGAAAAAAAGATGCGATTGGCTTTTATCATTCCTTGATGCACTTCCTTCGTCACTTAACTTTGATTAGTCAGTGTGGAATCCACGTATCTCAATTCTTGAAACGCACGCCCTTTCTTAATGAAAATGTTCAAAATACCCTCTTGGTTAGAGCACGAAACATTTCCCTAAATGAAATGTTCAAAATACCATTCGTTAGCAAGGGTACGTGCATCAAACCACCTCAGCACTGAGTTCCTGATGCGCTGATGTGACCCTGACAAATACTGCAGTTAGAAAGAATGTATATGTCTCGAAGCTGCATAGGTTGCGGCACGGAAATTAATCACACCACGTTCATCCAGTGTTTGAGAACCAGGGCACTCAGACACTTCCAGCTCTTACACTCTCCAAGTTGTTCGGCTACTTAATTATCTGTGTGTATTGATTTTATGCCTCTTGTATGCAGCGTTTCGATATCCGCGAGCTAAGGGTGTCTATCAGTATATTTATTACAGAATGGAATTTTTAAAACGCTATCATCAAAGGTGGACCTTTGACTCATAAACACACCCTTGACGAGAAGTTTAGAGCACACGTTATATGAAATATTAACTTTTTCCCAGGAAGAGTACCCTGCAACGTAAATTTATCCAACGTATTGTTCCACCGAATATGAGATTAATCAAATATTCAGTCTCATGCACAGCTGACACAGAACAACTACCGATATTTAGTAAATACAGAACACAAGAGCAAATTAAATAATGGAGGGTGAGCTATGATTCTACTGAAAGGATAAATTTTAGTCTTGGCTAAACAATTCATTTTGAGTAAAACACAGAAGGCGAACATGAACAATAAACATAGAATGACAATTATTGAACTATATGAAAAAAACGTAAATTACTTACAACTTGCGGTGTGCACACACTTTATTGAACATATAAACGTCACTAAAGTGATTAGGATTTCGGTTACGACATGTTCGATATGTCTGCCATCATTGGCGATGATGTGGCGCACACAAATAGCGAAATTCTGCACTACCTGCTGAAATGTCGGAACAGCGATACTGTCAATGACCACCTGAATGGCCGTTTTCAGTTGAGCAATGGTTTTGGGGCTACTGCTGTACAGGTGTTGCATGTGTTCAGTTCCGGGGAATACTCATGGCAGTGGCCAGAGCCAGAATACGGTCCCCAAAGTGCTCCTCCAGGACATCAAACACTCTCCTGTTTCGATGGGGTCTAACTCTGTCTTGAATGAACCACATCTTGTCGAAATTAGGGTCACTTTTGATGATAAGGATGAAATCATATTCCAAAACATTCACGTAAGTTTAGGTAGTCACCGTCCCATCTAGGAATAGAGCATTGATTATTCCGTGACTGGACATTACACACCACTTCTAGATCACCAAGCCGGCCGGTGTCGCCGTGGGGTTCTAGGCGCTACAGTCTGGAACCGCGTGACCGCTACGGTCGCAGGTTCGAATCCTGCCTCGGGCATGGATGTGTGTGATGTCCTTAGGTTAGTTAGGTTTAAGTAGTTTTAAGTTCTAGGGGACTGATGACCTAAGATGTTAAGTCCCATAGTGCTCAGAGCCATTTGAACCATTCGATCACGAAAAGCGGATTCTCAGTCCCCCAAATGCGACAGTTTTGCTGATTGATAAACCCATCAAAATGAAAATGGGATTCGTCGCTAATTTAAAACATACAGAGCATACCAATTCCCTCCGCGGGCCAGCCGTGAAAATTTGAACGTCCTAACGCAAACCGTTCTGAAGTTATGACGATTTTATTTCATATCGTTCAGTAATTATCAACCCGTAATTTACAGAATTTCCAACAGACACAAAGACATGAAGTGAGTACAGTAAACTAATATTGGTTATTTTCTGCCTAACTGTGCCCAGTTGTGAATAACGCGATCTAAGATTCTCCGAAAGAAATGACTACCATTGCTTCGTTGCTGAAAAACGAGAGGGATCTACTCTAAGCGCTTGACGCGAAACCTCAGTGGAGAAAGATTTTGTAAGTGATATCAGCATTTTAAACTCTCTGCACTGAATGCGGGAGTGGATGGTGACTGCACCATCTCAGGCAGCGTGCTGGCGGCGCTCAGTGACGTTTCTCGAAATACCGTGCACTGCGAGCAAAGTCTGTGGCCTCTCAGTGTTTTCAGCGCTGAAACTAAAATCCTCAGACAGCAGACTGCTGTCCAGAAACTGCTAATCTCTCAAACAGCTTCACTGCCAACAACCAACATGTGACGTGCGTTGCCAAACAAAGAGGCAAACTCAGGAATGTCTTCATCGTAAGTATATAACAGAGAAAGAGGTCTCCAGAAAATTGTATGCCAGCCGTAATACAAGAGCTTACAGCCAACGCACGACGTCCAGAATCGATTCAAACGAACGAATTTCTCTATGCCTGCCTGTAACAGAAGTTTTATCCAGCCCAAGTCCTCTGAGTAAAGTCCGGCCAGCTTGGTGGCTCTGACAGATCTGTCCAGATCGGTGGCTCTGACGACTCTCTTTGCTGGAAACTATTGGACCTCTAGCTCACCTCTGGTTACCTTCTCCCTGTGTAACAGCCGGCAAATCATAGACTTAACTCCCTCTGTTCCTACTCTTACTCTTACCACACTAAAAAAGCTCTGGTCAACGACAAACTCAAGTTTGGTTATTACTGTCGAACCTTCTAGAACAAAATTCCTCTTCTCTCGCTTCATACAAGTCTACCCACTGGAAACGTTCGCGTTAAAAATCGCAAGAAACAAGATGGCTGATGTGATTTCTTGCTAATGGCTGGTGCCTCCGGATCGCTGCCCGAGACATTCCAGGTGGCTTCCGGATTGTATAAAAAATTTACTGGCCGTCATTGTACATAGCTTGCCTAGCATCCCATTCCGGCCGCATCTCAGCATTTTCTAGATTTCGTTGCTAAACTATGGTGGTTCCATTCCCTCATTAATCCACTTACAGGGCACGTACTCGCCCAGAGCATGAGTTACGATCTGTTTAAGCTTTGCCCGTAATTCCTCTTCGTCCAGCTTACTGGAACAAAGTGAGATGCTAACAATTGCCTATCTGCACTTTGTAACAGAAACACTCTCCTAGGCTCCTTGACTGATTTATTAACTTTCGTAACCATAGTCGCTACGATGACATAATGATCACTAGGCTTTATATTGACACCGTTGTTCAGGTCCGGCCTGTTTGTACCTCCGATGTTCCATTTCGTCGCAACAGCGTGCGAATTTATGCAAGACGACATCTTAGCGAAGCTCCATGTTTCAGAGTACTTGACAGCTCAACACAAAAGTTCTGTCTGAAGTACAGATGGTTTTGAGGATCAGTGGACAAAGTGCAAAACCATTGTACAATACGCATTAGATGATTATGTGCCAAGCAAGATCGTAAGAGATGGAAAAGAGCCACTGTGGTACAACAACCGAGTTAGAAAACTGCCACAGAAGCAAAGGGAACTTCACAGCAAACATAAACATAGCCAAAGCCTTGCAGACAAACAAAAATTACACGAAGCGAAATGTAGTGTGAGGAGGGCTATGAGAGAGGCGTTCAATGAATTCGAAAGTAAAGTTTTATGTACTGACTTGGCAGAAAATCGTAAGAAATTTTGGTCTTCCGTCAAAGCAGTAGGTGGATCAAAACAAAATGTCCAGACACTGTGACCAAAATAATACTGAAACAGAGGATGACAGACTAAAGGCCGAAATACTAAATGTCTTTTTCCAAAGCTGTTCCACAGAGGAAGACTGCACTGTAGTTCCTTCTCTAGATTGTCGCACGGATTTCAAAATGATAGATATCCAAACAGATGACAGAGGGATAGAGAAACAATTAAAATCGCTCAAAAGAGGAAAGGCCGCTGGTCCTGATGGGATACCAGTTCGATTTTACACAGAGTACGCGAAGGAACTTGCCCCCCTTCTTGCAGCGGTGTACCGTAGGTCTCTAGAAGAGCGAAGCGTTCCAAAGGATTGGAAAAGGGCACAGGTCATCCCCGTTTTCAAGAAGGGACGTCGAACAGATGTGCAGAACTATATACCTATATCTCTAACGTCGATCAGTTGTAGAATTTTGGAACAAGTAATATGTTCGAGTATAATGACTTTTTTGAGACTGGAAATCTACTCTGTAGGAATCATCATGGGTTTCGAAAAAGACGATCGTGTAAAACCCAGCTCGCGCTATTCGTCCACTAGACTCAGAGGGTTCCCAGGTAGGTTCCGTGTTTCTTGACTTCCGCAAGGCGTTCGATACAGTTTCCCATAGTCGTTTAATGAACAAAGCAAGAGCACAATGGACTATCACACCAATCGTGTGATTGGATTGAAGAGTTCCTTGATAACAGAACACAGCATGTCATTCTCAATGGAGAGAAGTCTTTCGAATAAGAGTGATTTCAGGTGTGCCGTAGTGGAGTGTTGTATCACCGTTGCTATTCACAATATATATGAATGACCTTGTGGATAACATCGGAAGTTCACTGAGGCTTTTTGCGGATGATGCTGTAGTATATCGATAGGTTGTGACAATGGTAAATTGTACTGAAATGCAGGAGGATCTGCAGAGAATTGACGCATGGTGCACGGAATGGCAATTGAATCTCAAAGTAGGCAAGTATAATGTGTTGCGAATACATAGAAAGAAAGATGCCATATCATTTAGCTACAATATAGCAGGTCAGCAACCGGAAGCAGTTAATTCCATAAATTGTCTGGGAGTAGGCATTAGGAGTGATTTAAAATGGAATGATCATATAAAATTAATCGTCGGTAAAGCAGATGCCAGACTGAGATTCATTGGAAGAATCCTAAGGAAATGGAATCCGAAAACACAGGAAGTAGGTTACAGTACACTTGTTCGCCCAGTGCTTAAATACTGCTCACCAGTGTGGGATCCGTACCAGGTAGGGTTGATAGAAGAGATAGAGAAGATCCAACAGAGAGCAGCGCGCTTCGTTACAGGATCATTTAGTAATCGCGAAAGCGTTACGGATAAGACAGATAAAGTCCAGTGGGAGAGTCCGTAAGAGAGATGCTCAGTAGCTCGGTACGGGCATTTATGGAAGTTTCGAGAACATACCTTCACCGAGGAGTCACGCAGTATATTGCTCCCTCATACGTATATCCCGCGAAGAGACCATGAGGATAAAATCAGAGAGATTAGAACCCATACGGAGGCATACCGACAATCTTTCTTTCCCCGAAGAATACGAGACTGGAATAGAAGGGAGAACCGATAGAGGTACTCCAAGTACCCTCCGCCACACACCGTCAGGTGGCTTTCGGAGTATGGATGTAGATGTAGACCGCGTGACTGTTCATTTGACAGTTGCTTTCACGTGTGTGAAGAGCACACATCCTCATGAAGTTCGCATATCTACGGAATAAGATACGATAATTGGTGCATTGTCTCGTACTTGTACGACTGGTACTCGGTGTCATTCATGCGACAGGATTGAAGATGACGTGATCGAAAAGTCGAAACTGGTTGCCTAATAAAACAATCACAATAACGACTTTTGATACAGTATTATTAAATTTCGTCGACCAGCCACTGTCCCACGTTCCCGAACTCAAGACGGAGTTACATTTAGTAGGAAGAGACGTCACAAAACTCGTGCAGGTCCACGTCAACGTTAGTAATACAGATTCCCGTAGCTGTATGATCTCGTACTTGTGGTTATGTTCACGCCATCACCTTTAGAGTAAGTGAATGACAATTCTCAAACCAATGTGCAATGCTTCTGTGTGTTAGCAGCCCATGTTCTTCTGACATATGTTGTAAGATACGCTGTCTGTACTGCAGTCGGGTAAACGCCCTCGTGCCGAGCTATTCGCAGCTGTCGGCAGCGCTCCCAGCAGCTACGCCTTGCGTTTGCCCGGGATTGAGCGCCGGAAGCGGCAGACGCGACAACTGGCAACGCCGCGGAAAGACCCGGCCTGGTGGATGTAGTCTGCAGGCAGCCCAGACTGCGCGCCGCCCGTGACGTGTCAGAGGGGCGGGGGGCGCATGCGCAGTTGCCGCCGACCCACGAGGCCGCTAATAATTTGCAACATTCCGCCAGACGGGCCGAGCCGTTAAAAATGGAACGAGTCCGAGCGCCGCGCACGTTGTTCTCCTAATATTACTCGCTTTGTGCATTGGGATATGCCAGAAATCGGGAGATACCTTCTACAATAAAAAAAATAAGTGAACTGTGATCACTTGACGTTTCTGGAACGATGGAAAAACGACTTTTACACACCTTAACGGTTATTTTAAAACTTGGTTCAAGAATCATAAAAAAAGGTTGTATACATGGAAGAATCCTGGAGATACTAAAAGGTATCAGATAGATTATATAATGGTAAGACAGAGATTTAGGAACCAGATTTTAAATTGTAAGACATTTTCAGGGGCAGATGTAGACTCTGACCACAATCTATTGGTTATGAGCTGTAGATTAAAACTGAAGAAATTGCAAAAAGGTGGGAATTTTAGGGGCTGGGACCTGGATAAACTGACTAAACCAGAGGTTGTTCAGTTTCAGGGAGAGCATAAGGGAACAATTGACATAGTGAAGGCAGCAGAGGATCAAGTAGGTAAAAATACGGGGGCTAGTAGAAATATTGAATTTAACTGATGAAAGGAGAAAACATAAAAATGCAGTAAATGAAGCAGGCAAAAAGGAATACAGATGTCTCAAAAATGTAATTGACAGGAAGTGCAAAATGGCTAAACAGGCATGGATAGAGGACAAATGTAAGGATGTAGAGGCTTATCTCACTAGGGGAAAGATAGATACTGCCTACAGGAAAATTAAAGAGACCTTTGGAGAAAAGAGAGCCACTTGTATGAATATCAAGAGCTCAGATGGAAACTCAGTTCTAAGCAAAGAAGGGAAAGCAGAAAGGTGGAAGGAGTATATAGAGGGTCTATATAAGGGCGATGTACTTGAGGACAATATTATGGAAATGAAAGAGGATGCAGATGGAGATGAAATGGGAAATACGATACTGCGTGAAGACTTTGACAGAGCACTGAAAGACCTGAGTCGAAACAAGGCCATGGGAGTAGACAACATTCCATTAGAACTACTGACGACCTTGGGAGAGCCAGTCCTGACAGAACTCTACAATCTGGTGAGCAAGATGGCGAAATGCCCTCAGACTTCAAGAAGAATATAATAATTCCAATCAAAAAGAAAGCAAGTGTTCATAGATGTGAAAATTACCGAACTTTCAGTTTAATAGGTCAAGGCTGCAAAATACTAACGCGAATGCTTTACCAACGAATGGAAAAACTGGTAGAAGCCAACCTCAGGGAAGATCAGATTTAGAGAAAGCTTTTGAATGGAATACTCTTTTTCAAATTCTGAAGGTGGCAGGGGTAAAATACAGTGAGCGAAAGACTATTTACAGTTTGTACAGAAACCAGATGGGAGTTATAAGAGTCGAGGGACATGAAAGGGACGCAGTGGTTGGGAAGGGAGTGACACAGGGTTGTAGCCTCTACCCGATGCTATTCAATCTGTATATTGAGCAAGCAGTAAAGGAAACAAAAGAAAAATTTGGAGCAGGTATTAAAATCCATGGAGAAGAAATAAAAACTTTGAGGTTCGCTGATGACATTGTATTTCTGGCAGAGACAGCAAAGGACTTGGAAGAGCAGTTGAACGGAATGGATGTGGTCTTGAAAGGAGGATATAAGACGAACATCAACAAAAGCAAAACGAGGATAATGGAATGTAGTTAAATTAAGTCAGGTGATGCTGAGGGAATTAGATTAGGAAATGAGACACTTAAAGTAGTAAAGGAGTTTTGCTATGTGGGGAGCAAAATAAATGGTGATGATCAAAGTAGAGAGGATATAAAATGTAGACTGGCAATGGCAAGGAAAGCGTTTCAGAAGAAGAGAAATTTGTTAACATCGAGTATTGATTTAAGTGTCAGGAAGTCGTTTCTGAAAGTATTTGTATGGAGTGTAGCCATGTACGGAAGTGAAATGTAGACGATAAATAGTTTGGACAAGAATAGAATAGAAGCTTTCGAAATGTGGTGCTACAGAAGAATGTTGAAGATTAGGTGGGTAGATCACATAACTAATGAGGAGGTATTGAACAGGATTGGGGAGAAGAGAAGTTTGTGCCACAACTTGACTAGAAGTAGGGATCGGTTGGTAGGAGATGTTCTGAGGCATCAAGGGATCACAAATTTAGCATTGGAGGGCAGCATGGAATGTAAAAATCGTAGAGGGAGACCAAGAGATGAATACACTAAGCAGATCCAGGTACTGGGAGATGAAGGAGCTTGTACAGGATAGAGTAGCATGGGGAGCTGCATCAAACCAGTCTCAGGACTGAAGACCACAACAACAACAAACGGTTATTTTAAACTAAACTAAACGTGCAATTGCTTTTTCTTCTGTAACTACACTGAAGAGCCAAAGAAATTGGTACACGTGCGTGATATCGTGCAGGGAACCCATGAGCAAGCTGAAACGCTGCAACACGACGTGACATGCACTCCAGTAATGTCTGAAGTAGTGCTGAAGGGACTCGACACTTTGAATCCTGCAGTGCTGTCCATAAATCCAAGAGTGCGCAGGGGTGGAGTTTCTTCTGAACAGCACGTTCCAAGTCATCCCAGATATACTCAATAATGTTCATGTCTGGCGAGTTTGTTGGCCAGTGGAAGTGTTTAAACTCAGAAGAGTGTTCTTGGAGCCATTTCGTAACAATTCTTGACTTGTGTGTTGTCGCATTGTCCTGCTGGAATTGCCCAAGTCCGTAGGAATGCACGATAGACATGAATGGACGAAGGCGATCGGACAGGATGTTTACGTGAGTGTCACCTGTCAGAATCGTATCTAGACGTATCAGGGATTCCATATCAGTCCAGTTGCACACTCCCCGCACCATTACAGAGCCTGCGCCAGCTTGAAGAGTCCTCAGCTGACTTGCAGGGTCCATGGATTTATGAGGTCGTCTCCATACCCGTACACGCCCATTCACTCGATACAATTTGAAAGGAGAAACGTCCGACTAAGTAACATGTTTCCAGTAATCAACAGTCCAATATAACGGTTGATAGGCCCAGGAAAGACGTAAGGCCTTTTGTCGTGCAGTCATCAAGGATACACGAGTGGGCCTTCGGCTCCGAAAGCCCATATGGATGGTGTTTCGTCGAATGGTCCGCACGCTGACACTTCTTGATGGATTGACATTGATATCTGTAGCATTTTGCTCAAGGGTTGCACTTCTGCCATGTTGATCGATTCTCTTCAGTCATCGTTGGTCCCATTCTTGCAGGAATTTTTTCCGGCGGCAGCGATGTCGGAGATTTGATGTTTTACCGGATTCCTGATACTTACGGGACACTCGTGAAATATTCACGGTACACTCGTGAAATAGTCATATGGGAAAATCCCCACTTCATCGCTACCACGGAGATCCTGTGTCCTATCGCTCGTGCGCCGACTATAACACCACGTCCAAACTCACTTACATCTTAATAACCTGCCATTGCGGCAGCAGTAACCAATCTTACAACTGGGTCAGACACTTTTCGTCTTATATAGGCTCTGCCAAATTCAGCGATGTACTCTGAGTGTTTATATTGTATTTGAATACGCATGTCTATACCAGTTTCTTTGGCGCTTCAGTGTAGATGGGACTGTACTCCTGCTGCTATAGAAACAAATAATGATGCGCTGACTATGCGCTACAACTTCCTTCACTAGATGTCAGTTGAGAAGCAAAGCTCTTCTTACCAGGACAACTGCAACACAAGCGCACTCATTCATAAACACAACTAGACACAACCAACGCTCAAATATCGATGGTAGGCAATGATAACTCCATCTTCTGCGAAAGCCTCGTGATTCCAGTAAATAGTAACCCCATTATCAAAGAGAGATCTGAAACTGCATGGATTTCTCTAATCTGTCTCTAGGTTTACACTATATAGTTACTCATATAGCAACATCATCTGTGTCACTTTATATATTTTTTAAGAAACCATTTTTGCTTCTCCTGAAAAATTTAACAAAATGGAATTACCATGTTTTCATTGCTCACCATCGATAGGTGGTATCGTGTTGAAGTTGCATGGCCAGCTGTACCTGTTCACGCCATCCAAGTTCTGTTTGACTCAATGCCCAGGCGTATCAAGGCCGTTATTATGGCCAGAGATGGTTGTTCTGGGTGCTGATTTCTCACGATCTATGCACCCAAATTGCGTGAAAATGTAATCGCATGTCAGTTCTAGTATAATATATTTGTCCAATGAATACCCATTTATCATCTGCATTTTTTCTTGGTGTGACAATTTTAATGGCCAGTAGTGTACATATAACTACGTGGTGCATCCTCCACAGGCGGCAATGCAGGCGCTGATTCTCATATCCAGTCGATCGTACAGACGGCTAATGCAGTCGTGAGATCAGTTATGCCACGCCTCTTCGACCTATTCCCTCAGTTCTGGAGAAGTTGATGGTTGACGAGACACACGAGGCAGTTCTCGTCTCATCATAATCATCCCACGTGTGCTCGGCTGGAGATCGGGGATCATGCTGGTCAGGGAAGTTGCTGCACGTCTTGCGGAGCACGTCGAGTTTCATGGGTAACGTCTGAGGGGTCTCACCCTTTTGGGACAACACATCACCTTCCTGTTGCAATAACGGCAAAATTACGGGTCTAACGACTTTCTGCACGTACGCTGGTTAGCGTCCTCTCCAGAAACACCAAAGGTGTACGAGAGCTGTCCTGCGATGGGGCCGGTGTGTCTTGGACAAACGCACTCCAGCGCTCACAGGTCTGTATCTTACGCGCAAACGGCCATCATTTGCATTCAGTGTGCGATTTGTGCTTTTACCAGTGGGGGGGGGGGGGGGGGGATGTCTTACGGGGTTAGTATAATTACATATGTTACTAGCTTGGTCTGTGGCGTTACCCATGGTTAAACAGTTACTTATAAATACACTCCTGGAAATTGAAATAAGAACACCGTGAATTCATTGTCCCAGGAAGGGGAAACTTTATTGACACATTCCTGGGGTCAGATACATCACATGATCACACTGACAGAACCACAGGCACATAGACGCAGGCAACAGAGCATGCACAATGTCGGTACTAGTACAGTGTATATCCACCTTTCGCAGCAATGCAGGCTGCTATTCTCCCATGGAGACGATCGTAGAGATGGATGTATTCCTGTGGAACGGCTTGCCATGGTATTTCCACTTGGCGCCTCAGTTGGACCAGCGTTCGTGCTGGACGTGCAGACCGCGTGAGACGACGCTTCATCCAGTCCCAAACATGCTCAATGGGGGACAGATCCGGAGATCTTGCTGGCCAGGGTAGTTGACTTACACCTTCTAGAGCACGTTGGGTGGCACGGGATACATGCGGACGTGCAATGTCCTGTTGGAACAGCAAGTTCCCTTGCCGGTCAAGGAATGGTAGAACGATGGGTTCGATGACGGTTTGGATGTACTGTGCACTATTCAGTGTCCCCTCGACGATCACCAGAGGTGTACGGCCAGTGTAGGAGATCGCTCCCCACACCATGATGCCGGGTGTTGGCCCTGTGTGTCTCGGTCGTATGCAGTCCTGATTGTGGCGCTCACCTTCACGGCGCCAAACAGGCATACGACCATCATTGGCACCAAGGCAGAACCGACTCTCATCGCTGAAGACGACACGTCTCCATCCGTCCCTCCATTCACGCCTGTCGCGACACCACTGGAGGCGGGCTGCACGATGTTGGGGCGTGAGCGGAAGACGGCCTAACGGTGTGCGGGACCGTAGCCCAGCTTCATGGAGACGGTTGCGAATGGTCCTCGCCGATACCCCAGGAGCAACAGTGTCCCTAATTTGCTGGGAAGTGGCGGTGTGGTCCCCTACGGCACTGTGTAGGTTCCTACGGTCTTGGCGAGCATCCGTGCGTCGCTGCGGTCCGGTCCCAGGTCGACGGGCACGTGCACCTTCCGCCGACCACTGGCGACAACATCGATGTACTGTGGAGACCTCACGCCCCACGTGTTGAGCAATTCGGCGGTACGTCCACCCGGCCTCCCGCATGCCCACTATACGCCTTCGCTCAAAGTCCGTCAACTGCACATACGGTTCACGTCCACGCTGTCGCGGCATGCTACCAGTGTTACAGACTGCGATGGAGCTCCGTATGCCACGGCAAACTGGCTGACACTGACGGCGGCGGTGCACAAATGCTGCGCAGCTAGCGCCATTCGACGGCCAACACCGCGGTTCCTGGTGTGTCCGCTGTGCCGTACGTGTGATCATTGCTTGTACAGCCCTCTCGCAGTGTCCGGAGCAAGTATGGTGGGTCTGACACACCGTTGTCAATGTGTTCTTTTTTCCATTTCCAGGAGTGTAGATGTTAACGCCGAAACTCACTATTCACGCGTATGCACTATCAGAAAAGCCATGCCTTCTTATATCTTTAAAAGTACATTATAGGTAAAGCTTATTTACAAAATCATCTACATACAAGTATACGACGGGAATTCAACAATTAAAGGCACATTTGTGAAAAAAGCTGCACTTAGTCTGATGATTGAAACGTACGTTATTTTTGTAGGTAAACTCCCTGGAGTTCAATGAAGTTTTCCCGACGTTTTACGAGGTTTTTTTTTATTTCCTCGGAAAATACGTTTTTCGGTTGCATCTGTAACCAATTTTGCACCGCAGCGATGACGTCTTCATCACACTCAAATCGTCTTCCCTCTAGAGCTTCCGTTAAGGGTCCAAACATGTGGAAATCACTTGGGGCCACGTCTGTACTATATGGTGGATATTCCAGTACCTCGAATCTCAACTCCTTTATTGTGTCGGCTGTCCGTTTGGCAGAATGTGGGCGAGCGTTATCTTGCTGCAGGATGACACTTTTCACAGTTTTCCACGACGTTTGGATCTGATTGCAGGTTTCAGTTTCGTACGCAACACATCACATCCACCATACAATACAGACCTAGCTCTAAAGCCTCGTTTACGCTGGGGCGACACTTGCAGCATTGTGGCATGCTACGGAAATGTGGCGTGCGTCGTCTTGTAGCATGCTACAACAGGCAACATCTTGCGGCGTATGTTGCATGCGGCAGGTTAATTTATACCAAAGCAACAGAATTTGTGCCACACGTGCGTCGGTCTTTGTGGTATAAATGATGGTAAAGTATCGCAGCGGCGTCCTACTTGATACTTGCACATGCAGCTAACAACTGAAATGAAAACCAAAGGAAAAGAAAACGATGGTAGAAGAGAAGAGTACTTAAAGAAGGTCCACGAAGTAGTATCCTAGGAACTAGAAGCAGGCGATGGTGCGTTATTTAGTAATGCGTGCTTTCGTCCCAGGCGCTTTAGTCCGCACCATACCGTTGCCAAAAGGTGGCCAAACGGTAAATGTTGGCACAGGTACCGGGCCGGTCACCACCCTGTGTCAAAGCCCGGGATGGGACTTTCAGCCCCCAGCTCAGCCGACTCTGCGGTACGGCTGCTGCGGTATGACAGCCACACTTCTTACCTCGCAAGCTCGCAACTAAACGGATGACGCACCTTAGTCGAAAGCAACAATGACAACACGAGAAAGATGATTTAGTTCTAAATGTCTTGAAGTGCTTAACTACTACATAACACTTTTTCAAAATTAATAAGTGTGGTGTCACCGCCAGACACCACACTTGCTAGGTGGTAGCCTTTAAATCGGCCGCGGTCAGTTAGTATAAGTCGGACCCGCGTGTCGCCGCTATCAGTGATTGCAGACCGAGCGCCGCCACACGGCAGGTCTAGAGAGACTGCCTAGCACTCTCCCCAGTTGTACAGCCGACTTTGCCAGCGGTGGTTCACTGACAAAATACGCTCTCATTTGCAGAGACGATAGTTTAGCATAGCCTTCAGCTACGTCATTTGCTACGACGTAACAAGGCGCCATATTCAGTTAGTATTGATATTGTGAATCATGTACCTTCAAGAGCGACGTTCATCATTAATGGATTAAAGTTAAGTATTCAACCAGCTACGTCCGTTTTTCTAAATTCTAATTTCCTTGTCCTGTTACAGACCTCATGCGGGCCCGCGTGAGCTAAAACGCGTGCCTTTCGCCCTCCTCTAGTAACACGTTGGCTCTCCTGCCAACCACAACAATAAGGAAACATATTAATAGTATTAATAGTAAGACTGTATTAAAAACTTTCAGTGTTCGGCTCCACAAATTTAAATTATATGTAAAGTCTTACTCCAGTGGGTGGGAAATAAACATCCCAGGTTGGGATGCATAAACTAAAACCAGAGGAGGGGGTGGTCTGACGCAGAGGGGGGGACGGGGGGAAATCCCCCCCACCCCCCCACCCCCCCACCCCCTGAAAATCGCACACTGTTTGCATCCAGGCATGGGGCGCCATTCCGTCTTCCATGTGGTCCTCCGACGGCACCAGTCGAACAGTGCATGTCGATGAAGGGGTGTGAGTGGAAGACGAGCTGGAGGTGTGTGTGCCCACAACAGTTCATACTGACACTTCTCGGCTTACGAGCCCTCTTAAGTGTGGCGTGGTGGCTGTACGGTCTCCCACTGCAGCCCTTACAGCACGACGACTCTGCGCTGTGTGGACGTCCAGAACCCCGTCTACAGATGTGAGAATCTTTACGTGACCACTGATACCAGCATCGCTGCCTGTCTGAAGTAGATCTTCATTGTATCAAATATGGTCCTCCAGTCGATCTACAGAAGGACCATCATCATCATGCAGGCTAATATTAGTGCCACAACATTCAGTTCGGAACTTATCATCATATTAAGATCGTCTGTTTCAGTACGTATGTTCTTCAGTTTTCAACTAAATCATATAGGTAGAGAGCAGTCACAGCCTGCTCTCCCACCTGTAGCTCATCCCCCCCCCCCCCAAACTGAGGAAATGAAATCACAGTAAAACAATTATTTGAATAAAAATTAGTGTTAATATACCACATTTTTAAATGAGACCGAGTTCTCGTAGACACTACAGATTCCTAACCCCATACAGTTCTGAATATCTGTGATTGATTTTTAATACCTACAGAAATACTTCTAAGATTCAAAACGAACACCTGTGGAACATGCAGTACATAACTGATGGACAAATAGTTCATCTGCTATTATCTATTGTCTGCTTCCCATGATGGGGAGGATCTTTCCCGTAGTCTGCAATCGCGAAATCTGTTAGCTCCTTCTCAGGGATGGAACCGGGCATCCTGTCAGATCTCAGCTGTGACACCACAGGCCATCGCAGAGTCTGGATCGCTGCCTCATTCAAGGCATACAAGTCGGGCACAACGCAAGTAGGGTAGTTAGTTGTCAGTCCATAGCTCTGTGCACAAAGACACATACTATCAATTCGATAGCCTAATGTGAAATGCAAAATAGAAGCTCAGATTTCCACCACTAGTATACTGTCAGGATGTCGCTACACACCCTTTAACACCATGATCCATATGGCCCTAGTTAAAATGACAGGAAGCATAAAAAATTAGGGAGCACTCTTACACTTCAATTCACATTGAAAAATGACAGAGGAACTCACGTAAGTTAAAAATAACCTATAACTCATAGGGAAATTGGAAACTCGAAAAATGCGCATTCGTCCTCCTGGTATTGGGGTGAATTGTGCGGTGAGTGAAAGGCCAAAGGAGTTGTTTCAGATACTATGTGTTAATAACCACCACAAAAAATTTGTGTGTGGAATGAATGACAGCTATTATGTAGGTAGTTAACTAGCCAGCCACCACAGAACTGTCAGACACATGATATTATATATGCACTAGATACGTCGACACATTTGAGAAGCGAAAAAGTGAATCATGACGATGAAAATCGTGGTAAACGTGTATGACGGTTTTTAACGAAGTATTGGTCCATAACATAGTCATGTCTAGCATCTCAACCTGAGAAAGCTCTGCTATCGCCCACAGCAAAACACATAACCATCTGATATTGAGTTGTTGAATACAGAGGTCCAGAAGCGACATGCAGTCCACAATAGTGGCCATATGTAAACAGAGTCTAAGGACAACAGTGCAATTGAGCCCTGTAGCTGTAGTCACCCCACCGTGGAGGCAATCAGCTGCTGCCACTGGCCAGTTTGCAGAACAGAAAGTTACCGTGACCACAGCCAATCAGCATGGATCCTTCTACACTCCTGGAAATTGAAATAAGAACACCGTGAATTCATTGTCCCAGGAAGGGGAAACTTTATTGACACATTCCTGGGGTCAGATACATCACATGATCACACTGACAGAACCACAGGCACAGAGACACAGGCAACAGAGCATGCACAATGTCGGCACTAGTACAGTGTATATCCACCTTTCGCAGCAATGCAGGCTGCTATTCTCCCATGCAGACGATCGTAGAGATACTGGATGTAGTCCTGTGGAACGGCTTGCCATGCCATTTCCACCTGGCGCCTCAGTTGGACCAGCGTTCGTGCTGGACGTGCAGACCGCGTGAGACGACGCTTCATCCAGTCCCAAACATGCTCAATGGGGGACAGATCCGGAGATCTTGCTGGCCAGGGTAGTTGACTTACACCTTCTAGAGCACGTTGGGTGGCACGGGATACATGCGGACGTGCATTGTCCTGTTGGAACAGCAAGTTCCCTTGCCGGTCTAGGAATGGTAGAACGATGGGTTCGATGACGGTTTGGATGTACCGTGCACTATTCAGTGTCCCCTCGACGATCACCAGAAGTATACGGCCAGTGTAGGAGATCGCTCCCCACACCATGATGGCGGGTGTTGGCCCTGTGTGCCTCGGTCGCATGCAGTCCTGATCGTGGCGCTCACCTGCACGGCGCCAAACACGCATACGACCATCATTGGCGCCAAGGCAGAAGCGACTCTCATCGCTGAAGACGACACGTCTCCATTCGTCCCTCCATTCACGCCTGTCGCGACACCACTGGAGGCGGGCAGCACGATGTTGGGGCGTGAGCGGAAGACGGCCTAACGGTGTGCGGGACCGTAGCCCAGCTTCATGGAGACGGTTGCGAATGGTCCTCGCCGATACCCCAGGAGCAACAGTGTCCCTAATTTGCTGGTAAGTGGCGGTGCGGTCCCCTACGGCACTGCGTAGGATCCTACGGTCTTGGCGTGCATCCGTGCGTCGCTGCGGTCCGGTCCCAGGTCGACGGGCACGTGCACCTTCCGCCGACCACTGGCGACAACATCGATGTACTGTGGAGACCTCACGCCCCACGTGTTGAGCAATTCGGCGGTACGTCCACCCGACCTTCCGCATGCCCACTATACGCCCTCGCTCAAAGTCCGTCAACTGCACATACGGTTCACGTCCACGCTGTCGCGGCATGCTACCAGTGTTAAAGACTGCGATGGAGCTCCGTATGCGACGGCAAACTGGCTGACACTGACGGCGGCGGTGCACAAATGGTGCGCAGCTAGCGCCATTCGACGGCCAACACCGCGGTTCCTGGTGTGTCCGCTGTGCCGTGCGTGTGATCATTGCTTGTACAGCCCTCTCACAGTGTCCGGAGCAAGTATGGTGGGTCTGACACACCGGTGTCAATGTGTTCTTTTTTCCATTTCCAGGAGTGTATTTGCTAGGAATGTAGAATACACACACAGTATAATGCATACATATAACAGAAGTGTTAAGTCCCTGTCCTCTTATGCTTCTTAAAATGAAAGAAAGTGAATTCGTTGCCCATCGAGGCAAATTAATTATATGAATGTGTGGTGTCTGTTCCTTCTGACGTGTCCGAACTACGAGGATTGTCCAGAGAGTAAGTTCCGATCGGTCGTGAAATGGAAACCACAGTGAAAACCAGAAAGGTTTTATTTGAAACAGTTAGGTACACCTTCCATCTACTTCTCTACATAGGCGCCGCTCCAACTTGGAGTTTCGTTGTAGTGTTGTATCAACTTTCCAATATCCTCGACATAGAAAGAAGCCGCCTGTGCTTTCCGCCAGTTATCTGCACTGGACTGCAGCTCGTTGTCTGTGGGACAATTTTGTCTTCGTAGCCAGCGGTTCTTGTGAGCACAGATGAGACTCAAGGGGAGCCAATTACTGACTGTATTGTGGGTGATGAAATACTTCTCATAAGAAACGCTGCTGGAGCGTCTTCATTGCCCCTGCAGTGTGCGGCCGAGAATTGCCATGAAGAAGGAACTGCTCGACAGTTGTGTTATGTGGGCTGCAAGCACAGGCGAGACCTCTAACCAGGCCCTCATACTTGGCGGGAGACGCTGTTCCCTACGCATCTTTACGTGCTCACTGTTCACTCGAAACTGAAAAGAGCGACACGACACATCTGTGCAAAGTTTTACCGGATTTTCCCAGTGGTTTCCATTTCGCGACCAATCGGAACTTACTTTCTGGGCAACTCTCGTAACAGATACTATGCAGAATCCTCGGTTTGGGTGATCAAAAAGTCAGTATAAGTTTGAAAACTTAATAAACCACAGAATAATGTAGATAGAGAGGTAAAAATTGACACACATGCTTGGAATGACATGGGGTTTTATTAGAACAAAAAAAAACCCCATATTGCTAGACGCGTGAAAGATCTCTTGCTCGCGTCATTTGGTGATGATCGCGCAGCCGCCACTTTCGTCATGCTTTGCCTCCCAGGTCCCCAGACCTCAGCTCGTGCGATTATTGGCTTTGGGGTTACCTGAAGTCGCAAGTGTATTGTGATCGACCGACATATCTAGGGATGCTGAAAGACAACATCCGACACCAATGCCACACCATAACTCCACACATGCTTTACAGTGCTGATCACAACATTATTCCTCGACTACAGCTATTGTTGAGGAATGATGGTCGACATACTGAGCATTTCCTGTAGAGAACATCATGTTTGCTTTGTCTTACTTTGTCATGCTAATTATTGCTATTCTGATCAGATGAAGCGCCATCTGGCGGACATTTTTTGAACTATGTATTTTTTTTGTTCTAATAAAACCCCATGTCATTCCAAGCTTGTGTGTCAATTTGTACCTCTCTATCTACATTATTCTGTGATTTATTCACTTTTCAAATTTATATTGATTTTTGATCACCCGGTATATTATATGTAAATCAAAAGTGCAGTGGGGAGAAAGGAAAAGAAAGGGATGGGATTAGTGATGTCAGCTGCATCGGATTCTTACACGGAATCATTGGCAGTGAGTGAAAATTTGTGTCAGACCGGGATTCAACCTCGGGATCTCCTGCTTACTAGGCAGTTCCACTGGCCACTGCAGCACCCAGACACAGCATTTCTCACAGCCATCCCCACTATCTCAGCACATCTCTCCGCTGACCCACACTCCCATGTAGCGCCACCTTACCCACAGAATGTACCGAAGAAGGGGGATTTGTTGCCCATCGAGGCGAATCAGTTATACGAATGCGTAGTGTCCGAAATAACAGACACCACACATTCACATAGTGTCCAGAATGAGATTTTCACTCTGCAGCGGAGTGTGCGCTGATATGAAACTTCCTGGCAGATTAAAACTGTGTGCCCGACCGAGACTCGAACTCGGGACCTTTGCCTTTCGCGGGCAAGTGCTCTACCAACTGAGCTACCGAAGCACGACTCACGCCCGGTACTCACAGCTTTACTTCTGTCAGTATCCGTCTCCTACCTTCCAAACCTTACAGAAGCTCTTCTGCGAACCTTGCAGAACTAGCACTCCTGAAAGAAAGGATATTGAGGAGACATGGCTTAGCCACAGCCCGGGGGATGTTTCCAGAATGAGGTTTTCACTCTGCAGCAGAGTGTGCGCTGATATGAAACTTCTTGGCAGATTAAAACTGTGTACCGGACCGAGACTCGAACTCGGGACCTTTGCCTGTCGCCGTCAAGTGCTCTACCAAGTGAGAGCTTCTGTAAAGTTTGGAAGGTCGGAGACGAGATACTGGCAGAAGTAAAGCTGTAAGGACGGGGCGTGAGTCATGCATGGATAGCTCATTTGGTAAAGCACTTGCCCGCCAAAGGCAAGCAGCTACAGAGTGTGTTGGGAAAAATAAATTACTACCACCGCTATGTGCCGCATACCTCTTCCATTTCAGCTCCGCTTCATCGCTTACGTCTGGACGACGGAAAGCGTACGCGCCTTTCGCCACTATCAGTGATTGCAGACCGAGTGCCGCCACACGGCAGGTCTAGAGAGACTTCCTAGCACTCGCCCCAGTTGTACAGACGACTTTGCTAGCGATGGTTCACTGCCTACTTACGTCCTCATTTGCCGAGAAGATAGTTTAGCACTACGTCCGTTTTGCTAAATTCTAATTTCCTTTCTCTGTTCCAGACCTCACGCCAGCCTGTGTGAGCTAAAACGCGTACCTTTCGGCCTCCTCTAGTAACACGGTGTTGGCTCTCCTGCCAACCACAAAAGAAAGCAACTTTCAAAGAACACGAGAAAAGGCTTGAGGAAAGCATTATATTTATCGTCTACTGTATCAGCACTATAAAGATCTTGCCACTCTTGTTCCTTGATTAGGTTTACAAAGGTCTCCAGAGAAACTGGATCAGTTTTCCTAAAAAGTTGATAACTATATTTAACATGTGTTGCAGCACACAATCGTTTAGAGTTAAAATTGGTGCATCATGATCTGATAGACCATTCACCTTTTTGCTAACAGAATGCCCTTCTAGTAATGAGGAATGAACAAAAATGTTATCTGTGGTTGTTCTACTGTTCCCTTGCGCTGTCGTTGGAAAGAATACGGCTTTCATAAGATTGTATGAATTAAGGAGGTCTACCAGCATTCTTTTCCTTGCAAAATCACTTATACAATTAATATTGAAGTCACCACATATAACTAACTTTTTGTATTTCCTATCAAGTGAACCAAGAACCTCCTCTACCTTTATCAAAAATGTTGTGAAATCGGAGTCTAAGGTTCTATAAATAACAACAGTTAGAAGTTTAGCTCCACTAAATTTAACCACACCTGAACAACATTCAAATACCTTTTCAGTGCAGTACTTTGAAACATCAGTCGACTCAAATGGGATGCCGTTTTTCACATACATGGCTACTCCCCCACACCGCAAAGAGCTCCTAGGAAAGCTGCCAGCCAACCTGTATCCTGGTAAAGGAAGCCTCTGAATTATCTCCTTATTTAAGAAGTGTTCAGATATACCAATAATTTCAGAGTCAACATCTATAAGCAGTTCACTAACTTTATCTCTAATACCTTGTATATTTTGATGAAATATACTAATTCCCTCATTACTCGGATACCTAAGCTTTGTCGAAAGTGGTTCCTTTGTTAGAGACACTTCCCTTAAGCAGGAATACCTATCATCTGACTTCAATCTAAAAAAAGGTGCAGCTCTAACACCCACTAGTACAGGAACTTTCCCATGAGTGATCCCACCACCCCCATCTATGCTGTCACCTATAAGCTTTTCCAAGCTGCCCTTCCGATGCCTTTTGAGGTGCAGGCCACGTCTAGTGAAACCTGTCCTGCTGATAGACTCCACCGACACCACTGAAATGTGACCCATGCCTTCTGTCATCAGCGCACCCCCAAGTCTCATGTTATTACGCCTGACGGCTGTATTAAGATGAGGCCGATCGTGTCGCTGAAACAGTTCCACGTAATGCACATTCGTGTTGCCAGTCTGGCCATCTTTTCCAGGTCACCATCTATGTCATACTCCCCATCCCTATCAATACTACTACCAGCCCCACCCACAATCACTACCTGATCCTCTTTAGTAAAATCCCTACATAACCCCGCTATGTTAACAGTCACCTGAGCCAACTCTGCATTAGGCTTCACAATGCTGGTGACGTGGTACTCACTCCCCAACACTTCATGCAAGGGCTGGCCTACACAATCTTCAAAATGTGTGTGAATTCCTAAGGGACCAGACTGCTAAGGTCATCGGTCCCTAGTCTTACACGCTACTGAAACTAACTTAGGATAACTTATGCTAAGAACAACACACACACACACACACACACACACACACACACACACACACACACATGCCTGAGGGATGACTCGTACCTCCGATGGGGGGAGCCGCACGAACCGTGACGCCTTGTCTCGGACAGTGAGCCTTTGATCGGCACAATTTCGTTGACGTTACTGACTTGAGCATAGTCAAACGGCGCCCTGAACGAGAGTCACCTTTAACTTCCGTTCGGCCATTTTTAACCCATTTGAACCATTCGTAATTCCGAGTACAACTTAAGCATTCATCACCGTAAGCTTCCTGCTTCATTTGGCGCGTCTCTGTAAAGTTTTTTTTTCATTTTCAGGCGAAATTTTACGCAGACGCGTTGCACCTCTAACTCTGCCATCACGAAATTCGTAAACTGTGCGCCACAACGTTCTGCTCAATATGGCATTTGGCTAAAAATGGTTCAAATGGCTCTGAGCACTATGGGACTTGCCATCTATGGTCATCAGTCCCCTAGAACTTAGAACTACTAAAACCTAACTAACGTAAGGACATCACACATCACCCAGTCATCACGAGGCAGAGAAAACCCCTGACCCCGCCGGGAATCGAACCCGGAAACCCGGGCGTGGGAAGCGAGAACGCTACCGCACGACTATGAGCTGCGGACTCAATATGGCATTGAGCAATAACTAACAGATATAGAAGAATGAAACTTCTGGCAAGCGTGTGCAGGTATGCCAACCTTATTTCGCTCCAACACAGTACTGGCGTGAAATTACGAATGTTTCGGAAGTTTTTGAGCAGACCTCGCATTCGTTGCTGTCCGCGTTATAGTCTCGATACTGAACAGGCAGTGCGCAATTGGGCTGGGCCGGCCGCGGTGGTCTCGCGGTTCTAGGCGCGCAGTCCGGAACCGTGCGACTGCTACGGTCGCAGGTTCGAATCCTGCCTCGGGCATGGATGTGTGTGATGTGCTTAGGTTAGTTAGGTTTAAGTAGTTCTAAGTTCTAGGGGACTAATGACCACAGCAGTTGAGTCCCATAGTGCTCAGAGCCAATTGGGCTGGCAACCATAGTAATTAATTTTGTATATTAATTCAGGCGCTACAGTCTGGAACCGCGCGACCGCTACCACACACCGCACTTTACGTGAGTGATGGCACAGTTTTAAGTATTAAAGGAAATACATATAAGTAGAAAGTGCTGGAGTAAAATAGGTTGTTGTACACTTCTCTTCACTAAGCGGCCAAATTTTGTAGACCAAAATCAAATTCATTAGGCACGCATGATCATTATCACGTTATCGCATTAACCGGTTAGAAAGGGGGAGGTTACACGTGTCTGCGGCGTTCTTCTGTAAGAGGATTTGGATTCGGCTTCGCGTGTAGAGAACCTGGCTGCGCGTTCGCCAGATCGGATGCCGGCGTGGGAGGACTATGTGAGTGGTGAGTGGGGGGGGGGAGGGGGGAGGGGGAGGCGCCGGTCGGTGAAGCAGTGGCAGCGGGTCATGCATCGATCGCCCCCCCCCCCCCCCACCCGGATGGCCGCGGCTACAGCGACCGATGGCCTTCTTCCGGCTGCGCTCGGCGGCAACTGTGTCAGCGACGAAGCTGGAGATGGAGCTACGACATCCGCAAGGGGTGGGGGCGGAGCGAGGGCCCCTCTAGTAGGTCGACGGAAACGTTACACCACACTCGTCAGGAGAAAGACTGCAGCGCAGATTCCGCCAGCGCGCTCCAGTACACAGGAAATGCACTGTTAACATCAATTTTATACAAGTCGAAACAAGGGCTACAACGGATGTCAGAATTTCAAATTTAACTGAGATGACATATTGAAAGGTCTCTATTGGATTCCTTTCATGTTAATTTCTTAAATATGTTGTCATTTACGGCATGAACTACTCTTCTAAATTTACTGTGGTGTTTCTGACTATCTGGGAGAAGACTGAGCAGTGGAACATGTTACTTTCACACATGAACAAGAACGATCTGTCACACTACTACACTTTAAAACACAGTTTATATGTAATTCATGTCACACAGTCTCATACGGAACCTACATCCGCTTTCTTTTATATACTGTATATGATAAGATACTGTCATCCCCCTTCCCTTCTGTGTGAGAGGATGAATGAGTAAATGTATTTCTAGTTGCATGCTTGATGGTAGCAGACAAGCCTGTCTGCTAGAGAACAGTAGGACCAACGTCAGAGCAGGTAGCTACGCTTTTTAAAATTAGAGAGGTTTCTATTCTTATTATTGTCCTGTCTGTCCCTTGTCATGTTGGTATAGGAAGGTGCCTCTCTGGTCACTTCCGTTTGTATCTGTTGAGCACCCTCGGTAGGATCCCAGGTCAGTCTCTCCACAGCGAGCGTCTGAAGTGGTAAGATCTCCGGCTAAGCGCGTGTCTGCTAACTCTGTAGGATAATGGATTTCTTAAGTTCAGCCTAACTGAAAAGTTAATCACCTTTATTTCAGGTTTAGCTGTAAAATATCTAATGTTATCTTAAATTACAACGCAGTGTAATTCGAGTGTGAAGTTCAGAATATCTTCTGGTAGTTGCTTTGTCACTATTTTGTCAGTAAAGTGGAACCACGTGTTGATCAGTAACTCTAACTAAGATCGTCAATCTTAAATGCGAATGTGTGTGAGATTATAACGTCTCGTCTTGACAATATTTTTTAATATAGCAACTTTTCTTTATGTTCAACCCACGTGGGGTGTACTTTGTGAGAACAGTACCACGTGCTTATACAATTGTTTGACCCGTCAGGTTAATAGTAAGACGATAGTAACCAGTTCGAGGTTTTCTTTTGTAAATTGCGTTTCGATGTAATTTATTTTAATTATCAAAATTATTGTGGAGTTACACTCTTTGTGTAAACCAAATTGACCACGTGAAGCATGTGGTGTAAGCATCAAAGTAGCCCTCAGCTATTCTCTTCGGGAAGATTTCACAGAGAGTTAGTATGAATTTAGTATACCAATGTGTGTGATAATTTCATGACGGACAGGATTGCGCTTTGAACGTATCTTCTTTAGATGAAAATTGAATCGGTTGGTTGTGGTTAATTCCCTCTTGCATATGTTTCAACGTTCTTTGTGAGTTATTTTATGAATGCAGTGTTGTATGTAGTCTCCCAATCTTGGCTCCCTATTTGATGTGTTCTATAAGATTACAAACTCACATTTACACAATCCTAAATAAGGCACCAGTTTAGTTATGAATCAAGTTTGATATGCTGAAATTTTAACGGAACAATGATCAATGTTGAAATAAATGTCCAAATATAAACTGATTTATTTGTTTTTATTAAATTGTCTTTATATATATATATATATATATATATATATATATATATATATACCACCGGTTATCTAAGATGAGTACAAAAAGATTATAATTAATGTTAGTCTGGTTGGGAATTTGGTAAGCTAGACAGGATACCTGGTGAAACAGTTACGCAGTAATGCAACGTTAACTTTCTCAGATAGCTCACAGCTTTTAACCCACTTTTATTGTTAAATATCAGCATCGCAATCAGAACAACTTAATGCAAAAACATTACAATATGTCTGTCTGACCAGCAGCGATTTGGCGATTTTTATTTGAAAACAATTATACAGTATATCGGGAGGCTATAATTGAAGTGCAGCTACTCACTGAGATCCAGTATGGGCGGTGATCATCATGCTGCAGCGAAACTTCGTAGATATGCTAATACGTTAATACGTACATCTTCATCTATATCTAGGTGATTACTTTGCTATTCACAATAAAGTGCCTGGCAGAGGATTCAATGTACCACCTACCAGCTCTCTCTCTACCGTTCCACTTTCGAACGGCGTGCGAGCCCTGATACCTCCTATTTTATCGGATGATCATATATTCCTATGTAGGTGTGTGTGTCAACAGAATGTTTTCGCAATCGAAGGAGAAAATTGGTAATTGAAATTCCATGAGAAGATCCAGTCGCAACGAAAAACGACTTTGTTTTAATTATTGTGTGGTGTGCGTACTGTAAGAAGTTGAGTACACACACCATCAGATTATCTGACTTGTCGTTCTAACGAAGTAGGCGAATGTCAGCAATATGTCTCGTGGTCTTATCGTGGCGTGTTTATCTTCTGCCGTTAGGTCAGACGGTAGAAATGCCACTTGCGCGCTTAGAGTAGCAGATCGACGGTGACCAATTTTAAACAGAACTTGATTAATTTTCACACACATTTATTAAAATAATAACAAGCATAAAAATTACTTAACTTGGTTATGGATGCTATTTACAATTGACAATCTGAAGTTCCTTTGATATGGGTACTATAATCTTATTCTCACATATATCTCTGATACTTGACAAAAGTGTCTATACATTTATCTTCATGGCTATGTACAGGAATATGGTAATCTTATTAGGCGCAGACTGAATCTTGACGATAGACTGGTACAGACAAAAGCAGACTGACTAATCGGAGGTCTTTACTCTACGATAGCAGCAATCTCATTGGCTGCGTAACATGTTAATACGCGGATCAGCAGAAGCAGAATTTGGTCCGTCTCTATGTCAGCGCCATCTTTTAGTGCGGAGATGGACAAGCGCTGCGCTTGCGCTCTTTTGCTTAGCGGGGTGCGCTCTAGTGGGAACTTTGTGTACGCACTGACTACGTGGAACTATGTACACAACAGATTGCCACTCCAATTCACATATCATGTTTGTGGCACTGTCTCCCCTATTTCGCGATAATACAAAACGAGCTGCCCTTCTTTGTACTTTTTCGATGTCATCTGTCAGTCCCACCTTATGCGGATCCCACACCGCTCAGCAATACTCCGGTACAGGAAGGACAATTGTAGGGTAAAAAGCCTCTTCAGTAGATCTGTTGCACCTGTTAAGTGTTCTGCCAATGAATCGCAGTCTTTGGTTTGCTCTACCCTTCATTATAATATGTGGCCGTTCCAATTTAGGGTATTTCTAATTGTAATCCTTGACTATATAGTTGAATTTACAGCCTTCAGATTTGTGTGACTTATCGCGTAATCGAAATTTAGTGGATTTTTTTTTTAGTAGTCGCGTGAATAACTTCACACTCTTCTTTATTCAAGGTCAACTGCCACTTTTAACACCATACAGATATCTTATCTAAATCATTTTGCAATTCGTTTTGGTCATCTGATGACTGTACAAAACGGTAAATGACAGCATCATCTCCAAACAATCTAAGACAGCTACTGAGATTGTCTCCTATATCATTAATACAGACCAGGAGCAATAGAAGGCCTATAACACTTCCATGGGGAACGCCAGACATTACTTCTGTTTTACTCAATGACTTTCCGTCTATTACCACGAACTGTGACCTTTCTGACAGGAAATCACGAATCCAGTCGCACAACTGAGGCGATACTCCATAGGCATGCACCTTGGTTATAAGACGCTTGTGAGGAACGGTGTCGAAAGCCATCTGGAAATCTAAAAATATGGAGTCAATTTGACATCCCCTGTCGATAGCACTCAGCACTCATTACTTCATGAATATGCTTGTTGTGTTTCACAAGAACGATATTTTCTGAATCCGTGCTGACTATGTGTCAATAAATCGTTCTCTTCGAGGTACTACATAATGTTCGAAAACAGTGTATGTTCCAAAACCCTACTGCAAATCGACGTTAGTGATATGGGCCTGTAATTCAACGGATTACTCCTAGCTCCCTTTTTGGGTATCGGTGTGACTTGAGCAATTTTCCAGTCTTTAGGTACGGATCTTGCTGTGAGCGAGCGGTTGTATATAACTGCTAAATATGGAACTATCGTATCAGCGTACTCTGAGAGGAACCTGACTGGTATACAATCTGGTCCGGAAGCCTTGCCTTTATTAAGTTATTTAAGCTGCCTTGCGACACCGAGGATATCTACTTCTCTGTTTCTCATCTTGGAAGTTGTTATGGATTGGAATTCAAGAATATTTACTTCGTCTTCTTTGGTGATGGAGTTTCGGAAAACCGTGCTTAATAACCCTAGTGGCACTGTAATCAGTGCCTTCACCGTTATCGCGCAGTGAAGGTATGGATTGCTTCTTGCCACTGGCGTGCTTTATGTAAACCAGAATGTCTTTGAGTTTTCTACCAGATTTCGAGACAGAGTTTCGTTTTGGGAAATTGTTAAAAGCATCTAGCATTGAAGAACGCGCTATATTTAAAACCTTTGCAAAACCTTGTCAGTTTTGGGGATTTTGCGTTCGTAAAAAAGATTTAACTATATACGAAGGTAATATCTGTTCCCGAAAGAACAGATACCATTTATGAACGTACAGCTTCTCTAGAATGAAATGATAATTAAATCGACACCTTAGCTGCAAACAGGCGTTGATATACATCATTGGGAACATGTTGAAAATCTGTGCCCCGACCGGGAGTGGAACCCGGGATCTCCTGCTTACATGGCAGACGCTCTATCCATCTGAGACACAGAGGGCACAGAGGACAGTGCGCCTGCAGAGACGTATCTCTTGCACGCTCCCCGTGAGACCCACATTCCCAACATATCGACACCATTACAGGGTGGTCCATTGGTAGTGACCAGGCCAAATATCTCTTGAAATAAGCATCAAACGAAAAAACTACAAAGGCCGAAACTCGTCTAGTTTCAAGGGGGAAACCAGATTGCGCTATGGTTGGCCCGCTAGATGGGGCTGCTATAGGTCAAATGGATATCAGCTTTTTTAAAACAGCAACCCCCATTTTTATTACATATTCGTGTAGTATGTAAACAAATATGAATGTTTTAGTTTGACCACTTTTGTCACTTTGTGATGGAGGCGCTGTAATAGTCACAAACGTATAAGTACGTGGTATCAAGTAACATTCCGCCAGTGCGGGCGGTATTTGCTTCGTGTTACATTACCCGTGTTAAAATGGACCGTTTACCTGTTGTGGAAAAGGTCGATATCGTGTTGATGTATGGCTATTGTGATCAAAATGCCGAACGGGGGTGTGCTATATATGCTGCTCGGTATCCTGGGCGATATCATCCAAGTGTCCGGACCGTTCACCGGCTAGTTACTTTATTTAAGGAGACAGGAAGTAATCAGCCACATGTGAAACGTCAACCACGACCTGCAACAAATGATGATGCCCAAGTAGGTGTTTTAGCTGCTGTAGGGGCTAACCCGCACATCAGTAGCACACAAATTGCGCGAGAATCGGGAATCTCAAAAAGTCTGTGTTGACAATGCTATATCAACATCCATTGCACCCGTACCATATTTCTATGCACCAGCAATTGCATGGCGTCGACTTTGAACGTCGTGTACAGTTCTGCCACTGGGCACAAGAGAAATTACGGGACGATGACAGATTTTTTGCACGCGTTCTATTTAACGACGAAGCGTCATTCACCAACAGCGGTAACGTAAACCGGCATAATATGCAATATTGGGCAACGGAAAATCCACGATGGCTGCGACAAGTGGAACATCAGCAACCATGGCGGGTTAATGCATGGTGCTACATTATGGGAGGAATGATAATTGGCCCCCATTTTATCGATGGCAATGTAAATGGTGCAATGTATGCTGACTCCCTAAGTAATGTTTTACCGATGTTACTACAAGATGTTTCACTCCATGACAGAATGGCGATGTACTTCCAACATGATGGATGTCCGGCACATAGCTCGCGTGTGGCTGAAGCGGTATTGAATAGCATATTTCATGACAGGTGGATTGGCCGTCGATGCACCATATCATGGTCCGCACGTTCACCGGATCTGACGTCCCCGGATTTCTTTCTGTCGGGCAAGTTGAAAGATATTTGCTACCGTGATCCACCGACAACGCCTGACAACATGCATCAGCGCATTGTCAATGTTTGTGCAAACATTACGGAAGGCGAATTATTCGCTGTTGAGAGGAATGTCGTTACACGTATTGCCAAATGCATTGAGGTTGACGGACATCATTTTGAGCATTTATTGCATTAATGTGGTATTTACAGGTAATCACGCTGTAACAGCATGCGTTCTCAGAAATGATAAGTTCACAAAGGTACATGTATCACATTGGCACAACCGAAATAATATGTTCAAACGTACGTACGTTCTGTATTTTAATTTTTAAAAAACCTACGTGTTACCAACTGTTCGTCTAAAATTGTGAGCCATATGTTTGTGACTATTACAGCGCCATCTCTCACAAAAAGGGGTCCAACTTAAACATTTATGTTTATTTACGTACTACACGAATATGTAATAAAAAATAGGGTTCCTATTTTTAAAAACGCAGTTGATGTCCGTTTGACCTATGGCAGCGCCATCTAGCGGGCCAACCATACCACCATCTGGTTTCCCCCTTCAAGCTACACATGTTTCGTTCTTCGTAGTTTTTTCGTTTGACGCTTATTTCGTGAGATATTTGGCCCTGTCATGATGAATGGACCACCCTGTATTTTCGTAGTGCGCCTGATAGATGTTTGCCCATCACACTCATTAGTCGTGGCAGATTAATCTACCAAGTCCCGTGCGAGTTGGGGATAGCGTGTTGGTATCTGTTCTTTCGGGAACAGATACTACCTTCATATATAGTTAAAATATGGCTACCTGGCCATTGACCTTGTGTGAACGAACACGCTATGCCCCAACTCGTACAGGACTTAGTAGATTAATCTGCCACGAGTAATGAGTGTGATGGGCAAACATCTATCAGGCGCACTACAAATGTAGTGGTGTGGACATGTTGGGAATGTGGGTCTCACGGGGAGCGTGCAAGGGATAAGTCCCTGCAGGCGCACTATCGTCTGTTACGTCGGTGGCTCAGATGGATAGAGCGTCTGCCATGAAAGCAGGAGATCCCGGGTTCGAGTTCCGGTCGGGATACACATTTCAACATGTCCCCAATGATGTATGTCAACGCCTGTTTGCAGCCAGGGTATCGATTTAATTATTATTTCGTAAAAAAAAAGTTCCAGTTTTGGCCACCAGGTGAAAATCTGAAGCTATTCAGTATCACTTCGATGTCTCCGGTGCTCATATTGAAATAATTGCGTAAGCATCGATTAATAATGAAATCAACATTGTCCCTGTCTCACTTGTTTAGCCTTTTCTGCTCGCGACCCATTCCTAATACATTATATATGGAAACATTTCTATGCGTTCTTCTTGCATTCACAGCAGCATATTTGCAGCTGGTGCGCAAAATTGGGCCCAGTTGTTCTCCATCACAAATGCCTTCCACCTTAGCCCATTAGAATACCTACCACATTTCTCTGACACACGATAATTACTGCCCGCACTGGCGCTCTGAGAATAGCTGCATTTTAATTATATTCGCTTGGTAGCTAAATTCCAATTTGTAGCACACTGCCTGAGAAAAAAGTGAAGCATCGAGAAGACATGGTTGGATTTCGATGGAACTCCGGTCACATTCATCGATATGTGTACACACATGTTCTCATAATAAGTGAATCATTAGAATTGCAATTCGCTAGGGTAAAACGGACGCGAGAGTGCGCCAGTGTTGTTCGTATTTATGATTGTTACCAGGCCTTGCAGTTTATATAAGGGTCGCGAGCAGAGCCACATGTTGAGTGGTCACTCTGAAGAGCACAGAGATGTTGCGTGATTGTCTGACACAGAGTCATCAGCACCCGACAGTTTGTAAGGGGCGTCATTGTTGGAATCCATTTGGCCGATAGGTAGAATCGAGCAATATCCATATTTTTAGTGCATTCGGATGTGACACTGGTTCCAAGTTGGACTGCGTGGGTATGTTACGACGAGTAGACACGTCGTGAAGTTTCTGGTCGACCACGTCTGAGCGCCACAAGGGAGGATCACAGTATTGTGCACTAAGTACATCGCTACCAGTCACTTACGTGCATACCAACTCGAATTTCCGGCAGCTTTCTGTGTCTAGGGAATTACCGCCCCATGCGTAGGCTGGGGTCAACAACAGATCAAAAACAGTTGCGTTTCGAGTGGAACTGTAACGGGTAGGCATGGACTGCTAACGAATGGCGTCGCATTGTGCTCAGCAGTGAGCTTCGGTCCTACAGGTATGGTGACGACCTGAGGAGTCTTCAGACTGTTTCACCCGTCTTCTGTCGTTGTTTGCACCTCAGGAGTGATTTAGGAAACGCTGGCGGCACACCGGTATGCCACGTACGTCTTGTGCCCTCGTGTTTTGTCTTTCCTGAGACAATATCACAGTGCCATTTTTCAGCAGTATACCGCTCGTTCACACACAGAACGTGTCTCTACGAACTGTCTGCGTGATGTTAAGGTACCCCTGTGACCAGCAAGATTCCCAGACCAGACCCCGATAGAACTAGTTGGAATTAACTCGAACGTTACCCCCATCCCAACGCCAGCAAGCAGAATGTCATACACCAATTACAACAGTTGTGGGTCAGCTTACCTCAGCAGAACATACAATGGCCTTGTGATACCCTTACCGCCGGCCGCGGTGGTCTCGCGGTTCTAGGCGAGCAGTCCGGAACCGTGCGACTGCTACGGTCGCAGGTTCGAATCCTGCCTCGGGCATGGATGTGTGTGATGTCCTTAGGTTAGTTAGGTTTAAGTAGTTCTAAGTTCTATGACTAATGACCACAGCAGTTGAGTCTCATAGTGCTCAGAGCCATTTGAACCATTTTTGATACCCTTACCAACCAAATCACAACATACACCCAGGCCAGACACGGTGCAACTTCATATTGATAAGCAGGCTCAAACTGCCAAATAATTCGTAAATTTAACTCGATTTTGCTATCTTTGCAGTATCATCCGATACTCTCTCAACCCGTAAAGTTTAATTTCGTTTGTTCCTCAACTTCTTGCTGCTTGACTTTTCTGTCAGGCAATGTAAAACATCACACACATCTTCAATTATTTCCGGGACAAGATATCAGCACTGGGATAGATCTGACAAATTTAAAAAAAAATATTTACGTACAGAATGTAAAGGTATAGTTTCACAAGGGAATTGTTGCATTCCTAATTATGAGGTACCAACAAAAAAAAAAAACCTGGGTGAAAGAGTTTCAAGAAAGGAAACGAGAGACAGTGAAAAGATGAACGAATGTGGAAAGAACAAAAGAGGAAATGACAGCTGAGAACAAAATGCCATTGGGACAGCTAAGAAGAACGTGCCACTGTTACAACTAAGTACTTGTGACATTGGGACACTTTAGAACACTTTCCCATTGGGACAGCAATGACCACATGAAACTGTAACAGCTAAGAAGAAATCGCCATTGGGACAGCTAAGAAAAATGTGGTAATGGGACAACTAAGAGCAAAGTACCATTGGGGCAACTGAGAACAACATGTCGAAGTGTCAGTTAAGGTCTACATGCCACTGGGACAGCTAAGAACAATGTGCCAATGTGACAGCACAAAGTGCCATTGGGACGTTTAACAAAAATGTTCCACTAGGACAGCTAGAAACAATATGCCAATAAG
Source organism: Schistocerca gregaria (assembly GCF_023897955.1). Lineage (NCBI taxonomy): Eukaryota > Metazoa > Arthropoda > Insecta > Orthoptera > Acrididae > Schistocerca > Schistocerca gregaria. The sequence goes on along the minus strand of NC_064926.1, from coordinate 500,336,547 downwards.
TTACCTAGGAACTATGTGCTGTGGGGCAGCTACAAACAGCATGCCAATAGAATGGCTAAGAACAATGTATCATTGAGATAGCTAAGAACAATGTGCAAATGGAACAACCACGAACAACATGCCATTGGGACAGCTAAGAACAAAGTACCATTGGAACCACTAAGAACAATGCACCATTGGGACAACTAAGAGCAATGTGCCATTGGGACAGCTAAGAACAACATTCCATTGGGACACCTAAGAACAATGTGAAAATGGGGCAACTAAGAACAGCATGCCACTGGGACAGCTAAGAACAATATGCCATTTGGACACCTAAGAACAACATGCCATTGGGACAGCTAAGAACAATCTGACATTGGGACAGCTATGTACAATGTGCTTTTGGGACAACTAAAAACGATGTCCTAATGGGGCAACTAAGAACAATGTGCTTTATTGGGACAACTAAGAACAATGTTCCAGTGGGACATCTAAGAACGATGTGCCTTTTTGACAAGTAAGAACCACGTCCCTTTGAGATAGCTAAGCACTAGTTGCCAATGGGACAACTAAGAAAAACATGCAAATGCCACAACAAAGAGCAACATACTATTGGGATAGCTAAGAACAATGTGCCAATAGGACAACTAAAAACAACATTCCTGTGGGACAGTTAAGAACAATGTGCCAATGTGACTACTAAGAACAACATGTCATGTGACAAGAACTATGAGCCAATGAGCCAATGTAACACCTATGAACAACATGCCATTGGGACAGCTATGAACAATGTGACAATGGGATGACTAAGAGCAACATGCCTTTGGGACAGCTAAAATAATGTAGCACTGGAACAACTAAGAACAACATGCCATTAGGAGAGCTAAGAACAATGTGTCAATGGGACAACTAAGAACAACATGGCACTGTAACAGCTAAGAACAACATGGCATTGGGACAACTGAGAACAATGTGCCATTGGGACAGCTAAGAACAATATGTCATTGGGACAACTAAGCACACCATGCCATTGTGGCAGCTAAAGTGACATCTCGTTGGGACAGCTAAGAACATGTGTCACTGGGGCAATTAAGAGCAATTTTCCATTGAGACTGCTAAGAAAAATGTGCTTTTGGCCATCTAAGAACAATGTGCGAGTGGTGCAGCTAAGAACTACACGCCATTTGGACAACTATGAATGATGTTCCAATGGAGCAGCTAAGAAGAAAGTGACGATGGGACAGCTAAGAGCGATTTTTCTATTGGGACAGCCAAGAAGAATGTGCCTTTGGGATAACTAAGAACATGTGCCATTCGGACAGCTAACAGTAATTCGCCATTCTGCATTGAAGAACACTGTGGAATCGGAACAGCTACATTGAATGTGCCATTAGGAAGCTAAGAACACTGTGTCAATGTGACAGCTATGAACAATATGCCATTTGAACAGCCCTAGAACAATGGCTATGTAGGCTGCTAAGGATACTTTTTCTGTATCATCTGTCAGTTCTGATATGACCACAAGAAAAGGCACCACACATATAAATACGAGGGCTGTCCATAAAGTAAGTTACGATCCGTCGCGAAATGGAAACGACTATGAAAATCCGATAAAGCTTGCAAAGATGTGTTGGGCAGTGTCTCTAGTATGACTCTAGGTAGAATTATGTCGCTCTTTTCATTCCTGAGCTCTTAGTGAGCACATAAAGATGTTATAGAAAATAGAGTCTCCCGCCAAGTACGAGGGCCTAGTGAGAATTTTCCCCTGAAGCTATGCAACCAACATTACGTAACTGTCGTGCGGTTTCTTCTTCAAGACAATTCTCAGCCTCATTCTCCAGGGGCAATGAAGATGTTCCTGCATCGTTTCGATTGGAAATGTTTGGTTACCCACAATACAGCTCGTAATTGTCTCCCACTGAGTTTCATCTCTGCTCAAACGAACCGCTGGCTATGAAGAGAACATTCTGGCACAGACAACGAGCTTTAGGCCAGCGTAGAGAATTGGCGGAAAGCACTGGCGGCTGCCTTCTATGATGAGGGTATTGGAAAGTTGGTACAACGCTACGACGAATGTTTGAGTCCGAACGGCGACTACGTAGAGAAGTAGCTGAAAGGTGTAGCTAACTGTTACAAATGAAACATTTCTGATTTTCACTGTGATTTTTATTTCGCGATCAATCGTAACTTACTTTGCGGACAGCCCTCGTATGTATGCGCCTTGGCATCAAATAATGAGACTTTCAGTGCAGGTGCACTCTCCAGTCAAACATTTCTATGAGGTAAGGCTGGGAGCAATGAGGAAGACAGACAGGTGACGCTATATATGTAGTGTCAGCGTATGAGAATTTGGACGGTAAGCGTGCTCGGTAGCCGTAGTGGTTAAGGCGACTGTTCTTGGTAAGTGGGAAATCTGGTTTCGAGTCCCGGTCTGGTACGTATTTTCAGTTGTCGCCTTTGGATTCATTTCAATGCGTAACTGTAGCTGATGTCAGACTTTCCGTTTTATATCACATAAATACTTTACAGATAAAGTGAGAAGCTGTATGTGGCTGATCGTGGAGGAGGCTGTTGAAGGCTGAAACGGAAGAGCACTAGTGGAGTGCAGTAAGACATGTAGATGGGTGACAACTGGGGTGGCGAGTGGCAGTTGACGCTCAAAATAAAACGTATTGCAACTAAATACAAATAGAGATCCAATATTCTTCAGTCATGCTATTGGAACTGGAAAGACTGACACCATAAAATATCTAGATGTAACTGTACAGAACGATCTAGAGTGGAAGGATCACTTGATCACTTGAAACTGGCTGAACGACGTGTGATGCCACTCTGAGATTTATTAGCAAAAACATAAACTAATATCGTCACCCAGGAAGTAAAGTGGCTTACAAAACACTCACTCGTCTGATTCTTGAGTATTAATTACCAATGTGGAGCACGTATCAGATTGGAATAATAGAAAAGATAGAGAAGATTGGACAAAGAACGGAGCGTTTCTTCACCGGATAGTTAAGTATGCGCGATAGCATTCTACAGGGTGTTACGAAAAGGTACGGCCAAAGTTTCAGGAAACATTCCTCACACACAAAGAAAAAAAAAATGTTATGTGGACATGTGTCCGGAAACGCTTACTTTCCATGTTAGAGCTCATTTTGTTACGTCTGTTCAAACCATATTAATCATGGGATGGAAACACACAGCAACAGACCGTACAAGCGTCACTTCAAACACTTTGTTACAGGAAATGTTCAAAACATCCTCCGTCAGCGAGGATACATGCATCCACCCGTGTCGCATGGAATCCATCATGCGCTGAAGCAGCCCTGGAGAATGGCGTATTGTATCAGAGCTGACCACAATACGAGCACGAAGAGTCTCTACATTTGGTATCAGGGTTGCGAAGACAAGAGCTTTCAAATGCCCCCATAAATGAAAGTCAAGAGGGTTGAGGTCAGGAGAGCGTGGAGGCCATGGAATTGGTCCGCCTCTACCAATCCATCGGTCACCGAATCTGTTGTTGAGAAGCGTACGAACACTTCGACTGAAATGTGCAGGAGCTCCATCGTGCATGAATCGCATGTTGTGTCGTACTTGTAAAGGCACATGTTCTAGCAGCACAGGTAGAGTATTCCGTATGAAATCATGATAACGTGCTCCATTGAACGTAGGTGGAAGAACATGGGGCCCAATCGAGACATCACCAACAATGCCTGCCCAAACTTTCACAGAAAATCTGTGTTGATGACGTGATTGCACAATTGCGTGCGGTTTCTCGTCAGCCCACACATGTTGAGTGTGAAAATTTACAATTTGATCACATTGGAATGAAGCCTCATCCGTAAAGAGAATATTTGCACCGAAATGAGGATTGACACATTGTTGGATGAACCATTCACAGAAGTGTACCCTTGGAGGCCAATCAGCTGCTGATAGTGCCTGCACACGCTGTACATGGTACGGAAACAATTGGTTCTCCCGTAGCACTCTCCATACAGTGACGTGGTCAACGTTACCTTGCACAGCAGCAACTTCTCTGACGCTGACATTAGGGTTATCGTCAACTGCACGAAGAACTGCCTCGTCCATTGCAGTATCCTCGTCGTTCTAGGTCTTCCCCAGTCGCGAGTCATAGGCTATAATGTTCCGTGCTCCCTAAGAAGCCGGTCAATTGCTTGGAACGTCTTCCTGTCGGGACACCTTCGTTCTGGAAATCTGTCTCGATAGAAACGTATCGCGCCACGGCTATTGCCCCGTGCTAATCCATACATCAAATGGGCATCTGCCAACTCCGTGTTTGTAAACATTGCACTGACTGCAAAACCACGTTCGTGATGAACACAACCTGTTGATGCTACGTACTGATGGGCTTGTGCTTGATGAGTTGCATGTCAACACAAGCACCGAACTCAACATTACCTTCCTTCAATTGGGCCAACTGGCGGTGAATCGAGGAAGAACAGTACATACCGACGAAACTAAAATGAGCTCTTACATGGAAATTATGCGTTTCCAGACACATCTCCACATAACATCTTTTCTATATTTGTCTGTGAGGAATGTTTCCTGAAAGTTTGGCCGTACCTTTTTGTAACACCCTGTATATCTACAACTACTTTTACACTCCACAGTCCTCTTTACTGTTTATGGCAGAGGGTGCTTAAGGTGATCCCCCGAACCCCGCACCCTTTCCTTTTCCAGTCACTCACGTCTTACTTATCATTAATTTTATGCAGTTGTTCCATTTCAGATCGATCCGTAATCATACTCACAGATGTTTTACGGGAGTAACTGCTGTGCAGTCATTACAATAATGGGTCTTTCTGCCTATGTAATCCCATTAAGTTACTTTTGTTTATGTTGCGGGTCAATTGTCACCCCCTGCACCTAACATCTACATCTACATCTACATGATTACTCTGCAATTCACATTTAAGTGCTTGGCACAGGGTTCATCGAACCACACTCATACTATCTCCCTACCACTCCACTCCCGAACAGCATGCGGGAAAAACGAACACAAAACCTTTCTGTTCGAGCTCTGATTTCTCTTATTTTATTTTGATGATCGTTCCTACCTATGTAGGTTGGTCTCAACAAAATATTTTCGCATTCGGAAGAGAAAGTTGGTGACTGAAATTTCGTAAATAGAACTCGCCGCGACGAAAAACGTCTTTGCTTTAATGACTTCCATCCCAACTCGCGTATCATATCTGCCACACTCTCTCCCCTATTACGTGATAATAAAAAACGAGCTGCCCTTTTTTGCACCCTTTCGATGTCTTCTGCCAAGGATCCCACACCGCACAGCAGTATTCTAAGTGAGGACGAACGACTGTGGTGTAAGCTGTCTCTTCAGTGGACTTGTTGCATCTTCTAAGTGTCCTGCCAATGAAACGCAACCTTTGGCTTGCCTTCCCCACAATATTATCTGTGCGGTCTTTCCAACTGAAGTTGTTCGTAATTTTAACACCCAGGTACTTAGCTGAATTGACAGCCTTGAGAATTGTACTATGTATCGAGTAATCGAATTGCAACGGATTGCTTTTGGAACTCATGTGGATCACCTCACACGTCTCATTATTTAGCGTTAACTGCCACCTTCCACACCGTACAGCAATATTTTCTAAATCGCTTTGCAACTGATACTGGTCTTCGGGTGACCTTACTAGACGGTAAATTACAGCATCATCTGCGAACAACCTAAGAGAACTGCTCAGATTGTCACCCAGGTCATTTATATAGATCAGGAACAGCAGAGGTCCCAGGACGCTTCCCTTGGGAACACCTGATATCACTTCAGTTTTACTCGATGATTTGCGTCTATTACTACGAACTGCGACCTTCCTGACAGGAAATCACGAATCCAGTCGCACAACTGAGACGATACCCCATAGCCCAGCAGCCTGATTAGAAGTCGCTTGTGAGGAACGGTGTCAAAAGCTTTCCGGAAATCTAGAAATAGGGAATCAACTTGAGGTACCCTGTCGATAGCGGCCATTACTTCGTGCGAATAAAGAGCTAGCTGCGTTGCACAAGAACGATGTTTTCTGAATCCATGCTGATTACGTATCAATAGACCATTCCCTTCGAGGTGATTCATAATGTTTGAATACAATATATGCTCCAAAACCCTACTGCAAACCGACGTCAATGATATAGGTCTGTAGTCCGATGGATTACTCCTACTACCCTTCTTAAACACTGGTGCGACCTGCGCAATGTTCCAATCTGTAGGTACAGATATATCGGTGAGCGCGTGGTTGTATATGATTGCTAAGTAGGGAGCTATTGTATCAGCGTAATCTGAAAGGAACCTAATCGGTATACAATCTGGACCTGAAGACTTGCCTGTATCAAGCAGGTCTTCCTACGTTTCACAATAATTTTACAAAGTCGCGACTTCTCTGTATACAACAACATCATCTGCGAAAAGCCTCACAGGACTTCCTACGTTTCCTACTATCTATAGTGAAAGGAATGGTCGTATAACACTCTCTTGGAGCACACCCATCGTTACTTTGTCAGAAGACTTCTCTTCGTTTAGAATGACACGCTGTGTGCGGTTTGCTAGAAACTTTTCAACCCAATCAAACAGCTGTTCAGATATTCCGTACCCTAATATTTTTTCATTGGGCTACACTGTGAGTCTGTGTGGAACGGACTACGAGAATCAAGGAACACTGCATCTACCTGGGCGCCTGTGTCTACTTATATACAGTCTTCTGGGTCCGGTGTACGAAGAGAGGGACCTGGGTTTCAAACGGTCGTTGTTTCCAGAACTCATGTTGATCCCTACAGAGGAGATATTTGGTCTCCAGAAACGTCATAACACGTAAGCATGAAACATGATCTAAAATTCTACAACAGACCAACGTTAAAGGTATAGGCTTGCAGTTTGTGCTTCTGCTCGGCGGCCCTTCGTGAAAACGGGAATGCCCTATGCCTTTTTTGCAGTCATTAGGAACGCTTCGCTCCCCCACACACCTACGGTACATTGCTGCCAGAAGAGGGTCAAGTTATTTCGCATTCACCGCGTAGAATCGAAGTGGTATCCCGTCATGTTCGTGGCCTTTCCTCCGTTGAGCGAATTCAGTTGCTTTACGATCCCTTGGTCACTTATTTCGATATCTGTCGCTTTGTCGTTTGTGCGACGATTTAAAGGAGCAAGTATAGTGCCATCTTCCTCTGTGAAACAGTTTTGGAAAAGACGTTTAGTGTTTCGGCCTTTTCTGTGTCATCCTTTGTTTCAGTGCCATTATGATCGTAGACAGATGAGTCCGATCCGTTTACTGATTTAACACAAAATCGAAACTACTTAGGATTTTCTGTCGAGTCTGTCAGTTTTACTTTCGAATTCGTTGAACACTTCAAGCATAGCCCTTCTCACGCTAATTTTGACTTCATATAGTTTTATTGTGAAACTTAGCCTACAATTAAATTTGCAGTGAAGCGTTACTAGAGATGCACAACAAACTCGAGAGACAGAGGCGATGTGTACCATGCGAAGACCATTTTATTTTTTTTTTTAATTTCTAGACCGTACGTTCCAAGAAGAGTATGGCTTCCTCCCAAATACATTTCACGAAATGACCACGGTGAGATTAGAGAAATTAGAGCGCATACGAGGGCTTACCGGCCGACGTTCTTCCCATGCAGCATTCATTAATGGAACAGAAAAGTGGGAACTGATAGTCTTATCAGAAGTACCTTTCGTTCCTGACTATAAGCTGAATTGTGGAGCATAGCAGAAGATGCAGATGTACGCTATGTGATCAGAAGTATTCGGACACCCCCGAAAAGACGCGTTTTTCATATTAGTTGCATTGTGCTGCTACCTACTGCCAGGTACTCCATATCAGCGACCTCATCAGTCATTAGACATCGTGAGAGAGCAGAATGGGGCGCTCCGCAGAACTCACGTACTTCGAATGTGGTCAGGTGATTGGGTGTCACTTGTGCCATACATGTGCACGCGAGATTTCCACACTCCTAAACATTCCTAGGTCCACTGTTTCCGATGTGATAGTGAATTGGAAAGGTGAAGGGACACGTACAGCACAAAAGCGTACAGGCTGAAGGACGTAAGTGTAATAGGCAGATATCTATCCAGACCATCACACAGGAATTCTAAACTGCATACCAAGTACTATGAGAGTTAGGCGGGAGGTGAGAAAACTGGGATTTCATGGTCGATCGGCTGCTCATAAGCCACACATGAAGCCGGTAAATGCCAAACGACGCCTAGCTTGGTGTAAGAAGCGTAAGCATTGGACGATTGAACAGTGGAAAAACGTTGTGTGGAGTGACGAATCGCAGTACACAAAGTGGCGATCCGATGGCAGAGTTTGGGTCTGGCGAATGACCGGTGGACGTCATCTGCCAGAGTGCGTAGTGCCAACAGCAAAAATTCGGTTGGTGTTATGGTGTGGTCGTGTTTTTCATGGAGGGGGCTTGCACCCCTTATTGTTTTGCGTGCTACTATCACAGCAAAGGCATACATTGATGTTTTAAGCACCTTCTTGCTTCCCACTGTTGGAGAGCAATTCGGGGCTGGCGATTGCATTTTTCAACACGATCGAGCACCTGCTCATAATGACAGCCTGTGGCGGAGCGATTACACAATAACATCTCTCTAATGGACTGGCCTGTACAGAGTCCTGACCTGAATCCTATAGAACACCTTTGGGATGTATTAGAAGGCCGACTTCGTGCCAGGCCTCACCGACCGGCATCGATACCTCTTCTCAGCGCAGCAGTCCGTGAAGAAGGGGCTGTCATTCCCCAAGAAACCTTCCAGCACATGATTGAACGTATGTGTGCGAGAGTGGAAGCTGTCGTCAAGGCTAAAGGTGGGCCAATACCATACTGAATTCCAGCCTTACCGATGGAGGGCGCCACGAACTTGTAAGTCATTTTCAGCCAGGTGTCCGAATACTATTGATCACGTAGTGTAGATGCAGGTATAGATGCAGATGTAGATCTTCAGTCCTAATGCACTCAGTCTCTACCATAAGTACAGTCAGATTCTGTTCCATTACTCCACACCTTCTCATTGTGTAACTTAGAATTAACCTCCCGACTCAAAACCAGAAGGTGTCACCTCCCAAGCATAGTTTACATCTAATTCATCACTTGTATCCAATACGGACTAGGCTGTAAAGGCTGCAACTGTTAATGAAATATAGAGTTAATTAAATACGAGGTGCATTCAAGTTCTAAGGCCTCCGATTTTTTTCCTCCAGACTGGAAAGAGATAGAAACACGCGCATTGTTTTAAAATGAGGCCGCGTTCATTGTCAATACGTCCCAGAGATGGTAGCACCGTACGGCAGATGGAATTTTACCGCCAGCAGCGAGAAGGAGAACTGTTTTAAATACTTAAAATGGCGACGTTTTCCTTACTTGAACAGCGTGCAATCATTCGTTTTCTGAATTTGCGTAGTGTGAAACCAATTGAAATTCATCGACAGTTGAAGGAGACATGTGGTGATGGAGTTATGGATGTGTCGGAAGTGCGTTCGTGGGTGCGACAGTTTAATGAAGGCACAACATCGTGTGACAACAAACCGAAACAACCTCAGGCTCGCACAAGCCGGTCTGACGACATGATCGAGAAAGTGGAGAGAATTGTTTTGGGGGATCGCCGAATGACTGTTGAACAGATCGCCTCCAGAGTTGGCATTTCTGTGGGTTCTGTGCATACAATCCTGCATGACGACCTCAAAATGCGAAAAGTGTTATCCAGGTGGGTGTCACGAATGCTGACGGACAACTACATGGCTGCCCGTGTGGCATGTTGCCAAGCAATGTTGACGCGCAACGACAGCACGAATGGGACTTTCTTTTCGTCGGTTGTGACAATGGATGAGATGTGGATGCCGTTTTTCAATCCAGAAACAAAGCGCCAGTCAGCTCAATGGAAGCACACAGATTCACCGCCACTAAAAAAATTTCGGGTAACCCCCAGTGCTGAAAAAATGATGGTGTCCATGTTCTGGGACAGCGAGGGCGTAATCCTTACTTATTGCGTTCCAAAGAGCACTACGGTAACAGGTGCATCCTACGGAAATGTTTTGAAGAACAAATTCCTTCCTGCACTGCAACAAAAACGTCCGGGAAGGGCTGCGCGTGTGCTGTTACACCAAGACAACGCACCCGCAGATGGAGCTAACGTTACGCAACAGTTTCTTCGTGATAACAACTTTGAAGTGATTCCTCATGCTCCCTGCTCACCTGACCTGGCTCCTAGTGACTTTTGGCTTTTTCCAACAATAAAAGACATTCTCCGTGGCCGCACATTCACCAGCCGTGGTGCTATTGCCTCAGCGATTTTCCAGTGGTCAAAACAGACTCCTAAAGAAGCCTTCGCCGCTGCCATGGAATCATGGCGTCAGCGTTGTGAAAAATATGTACGTCTGCAGGGCTATTACGTCGAGAAGTAACGCCAGTTCCATCGATTACGGGTGAGTAGTTAATTAGAAAAAAATCGGAGGCCTTAGAACTTGAATGCACCTCGTATACAGTTCTGCGGCAGTAACGAAGTTTGATAGATACCCACACTTGAATATGATCCTAGTAACTCATCACTGTACAGCTTAACGGGCCTGAGAGAGGCTCACGATACGAGTGAACACTGATGAGCCTGAATTTTTCGAGCACCTACTAAAAATCGCAATACAGCAGAGATTATACTTGACATGGATTCGACAAGTGGTTGGTAGCTTTGAAGCTGCAGGTCAGCAACTTGTGTTAATCAGTACAAGGAAAAACCAGACAGAGTTGAAAATTTCTCTTTTCTTCGTTCACTCGATGAGTAGTTTCGGGCAGGGAGCCTTTTTCAAGTGATTGTAACACAGTCAAAAATTATATTTCAGAAAATGCAAAAAGCGTGTAAAAAATGTACAAACGAACAGTTACGGCGCTTACGGATTCGAGTCCCGGTCTGGAACAAATTTTTGAGTTTAGCTTATGTATTAAATCAACGCCCAAACGGCTATGTCATACAAATTTCGATTTATTTCCATTATTCGCTGTAAGAGTGTCATTTTCCTAGAAAGAAGCTGTTCTGCACTGAGCACAGTAGATAGTTGCTGACTGCACTGTATCGCAATCGGCTGTCGAAAATAACGTTGTCGGCGTCGACCTCAGCACCTCAATCAAACAGAGGTGAACCAGCCCAGTTAATTTAGCCGACAGAGGTGGTGTCGCAGACGTCATCTATACCGAGGTGACAAGTCACGGATGACCTCCTAATATCGTGTCGGGCCTCCTTTGGCCCGGTGTAATGCAGCAACTAGTCGTGGTACGTATCATGACTAGTTGCTGACAAATCGTTGGAAGCCTCCTGCGGGAATACTGAGCCATGCTGCCTCTATAGCCGTCCATAGCCGCGAATGAGTTGCCGGTGAGAGATTTTGCGCGCCAACTGATATCTCGGTTATGTCCTATAAATGTTCGATGGGATTCATGCCACCGATCTGGTTGGCCAATTCAATCGCTCGTATAGGCAAGAATGTTCTTCAAAACAAATCGCGAACAATTCTGGCCCGGTGACATGTCACATTGTCATCTATAAAGGTGCCATCGTTGTTTGGGAACATTAACTCCATAAATTGTTGCAAATGCTCTCCAAGTAGCCGAGCATAACCAAGACCCAGTCCATTCCGTGCAAACAGAGCCGACACCATTATGAGGCCAGAGTCAGCTTGCACAGTGACTCGCTGACAACTTGGGTCCCTGGTTTCTTGCGGTCGAACCCTACCGTCAGCTCTCGCCAACTGAAATTGGGGCTCAACTGATCAGGCCACAGTTTCCCAGCCGTCTAGGGTCCTACCGACATCGTCACGAGCCCAGGAAAGATGCTGCACGCGATGTCGTGCCGTTAGCAAGGGCACTCGCGTCTGTCGTTTGCTGCCGTAGCCCATTAACGCAGTTTTCGCTACACTGTCCTAACAGATACGTTCGTCGTACGACCCACATTGATTTCTGCGATAATTACGAGCAGTGTTGCTTGTGTATCAGCACTGGCAACGCTGCTCTCAGTCGTTAAGTGAAGGGCGTCGGTCATTACGTTGACCGTGATGAGTGATAATGCTTGAAATTTGTTATTTTAGGTACACGTTTGACACTGGGATCCCGGAATATTGAATTCCCTAATGATATTCGAAATGGGATGTCCCGTGTGTCTATCGCTTACGACTATTACGCGTCCAAGGTATGTTAATTTCAATCGTCCGGCCTTAATCACGTCGTACACCTTTCCACATGATCCACCTGAGTACAGATGACACCTCCGCCAATGCACTGCTCATTTGTACCTTGTGTGCGCGATACTGCTGCCATCTGTGCACATCGCTGTCCCATGACTGCCCTCAGCACATTGTGAAGAGCTGCAGTGAAGCTGATGCGATGCCGTAGAGAGGTATACTAAATGAAACTTCCTGAGCTACCCAAGCAATTTGAGCTTCGTTTTGATGTGGCAAGCATCCGTTCATGGGTGCAACTCGTTGACATAACGTGTCCAGGTAACCGCGAAGACAGTGCGCTTTGCGAGACTGATAGTTGGGGTGTGACAGTATGGAGGCGAGGGTTCACAATAAAAAATTGAAAACCTAGGGGTGCAATTTGTAATTACCAGAATTCTGCTAAACGTTACTTCCCATTACCAGTAGGACGTTGATACATAGCAATAGCATGCAGCAGTTCTCCAATAACCTGTCTTTAGGAGCACATATGTCCCGATGATAGCAAAGGGTCAAAGATGTTAGTTTACAAACGGAGATAGCAATCCAGAATGAAATTTTCAGTCTACCACAGAGTGTGCGCTGATATGAAACTTCCTGGCAGATTAAAACTGTGTGCCGGACCGAGACTCGAACTCGGGACCTTTGTCTTTCGCGGGCAAGTGCTCTACTAACTGAGCTACCCAAGGACGACTGAGGCCCCGTCCTCACACCTTTAATTCCTCAAGGTTCGCAGGGCAGCTTCTGTGAAGTTTGGAAGGTAGGAGACGAGGTACTGGCGGAATTAAAGGTGCGAGGACGGGGCGTGAAGGTCCCGAGTTCAAGTCTCGGTCCGGCACACAGTTTTAATCTTCCAGGAAGTTTCATATCAGCGCACACTCCGCTGTAGAGTGAAAATTTCATTCTAGGTATACTAAATGTCGTTACGCATTTGGTCGCCGCAGACACGCAAAGCAGCTGCACCAAGCCTACTTTTAGTGTCAAAGCTCTTCCTTCGCTGAAGTTACAAATTACAGCCTTGGCACGTAGTGACAACAGCAGGCACTCGATTATGCCAGTCGGGGCTTGTTTTCGATGTACGTGCGATCTCAGCTGGAGTGGAAATCAACAGACAGTGAGACGTGTGTGCGTGTGTGACCATGTGTGGCAGTCCTAGGCTGTCAGTGCACGGGACAGGGCGACGTTTCGGCTCGGTGCACTTTTTCTTTTTTTTTCTGCCCCGCACAGTACGACAAGCGGCTGCCAAAGGTCACGCGTTCGACTCTGGGTCATGCGGCCACAGGTCAACCGGGGTCATGCGGCGGCGCCACCTGCGCTCTGCACGACCCCTCCCCCCCACCCCCCACCCCCCAGGCCGCTTTCGGCGCCTCCTCCACAGCGGGACCACCTGCTTACAGCCGTTCTCACCGCACTCACACAGAGGACCGTAGGAACCTACCGGTTACAGGCACTTGACAAGATAAGGAGAAGTATGTATAATTAAACACTGTTCCGCCACCCTGGAGGCGTTCGTAGTCTAAGCTTTTTTGATCGGAAACCTGTTTTTTGATAGTATTTTTCCGTACAGAATCGCCGCGTACAACGTTCTTTGTACTCTACACTACGCGACAAAAATTTTATATACTTCATTTCAATGTACAAACACATCGTGCAACTGCATACACCAACAAAATAAATATTGTCTCCCTCTGTCATTATATACAATACAGTATGGTCTAGATGTGAGCCTCTTAAAAATAGCCACCTTTTATTCCTAGAACAGCTGCACAAACACGTGGTGCCGGCCGGTCTGACCGAGTAATTCTAGGCGCTTCAGTCCGGAACTGCCCGACTGCTACGGTCGCAGGTTCGAATCCTTCATCGGGCACGGATGTGTGTGATTTCCTTAGGTTAGTTAGGTTTAATTAGTTCTAAATTCTAATGAATGATATCGACAGGGAGTGCAAAATGGCTAAGCAGGGATGGCTAGAGGACAAATGTAAGGATGTAGAGGCTTATCTCACTAGGGGTAAGATAGATACTGCCAACAGGAAAAATTAAGGAGACCTTTGGAGATAGGAGAACCACTTGCATGAATATAAAGAGCTTTGATGGAAACCCAGTTCTAAGCAAAGAAGGGAAAGCAGAAAGGTAGCAGGAGTATATAGAGGGTCTATCCAATGGCGATGTACTTGAGGACAATATTATGGAAATGGAAGAGGATGTAGATGAAGATGAAATGGGAGATATAATATTGCGTGAAGAGTTTGACAGAGCACTGAAAGACCTGAGTCGAAACAAGGCCCCGGGAGTAGACAACATTCCATTAGAACTACTGACAGCCTTGGGAGAACCAGTCCTGACAAAACTCTACCATCTGGTGAGCAAGATGTATGAGACAGGCGAAATACCCTCAGACTTCAAGAAAAATATAATAATTCCAATTCCAAAGAAAGAAGGCGTTGACAAATGTGAAAATTACCGAACTATCAGTTAATAAGTCATAGCTGCAAAGTACTAACGCGAATTCTTTACAGAGGAATGGAAAAACTGATAGAAGCCAACCTCGGGGAGGATCAGTTTGGATTCCGTAGACATGTTGCAACACGTGAGGCAATACTGACCCTACCACATATCTTAAAAGAAAGATTAAGGAAAGGCAAACCTACTATTCTAGCAGTTGCAGACTTAGAGAAAGCTTTTGACAATGTTTATTAGAAGACTCTGTTTCAAATTCTGAAGGTAGCATGGGTAAAATACAAAGAGCGAAAGGCTATTTACAATTTGTACAGAAAGCAAATGGCAGTTATAAGAGTCGAGGGGTGTGAAAGGGAAGCAGTGGTTGGGAAGGGAGAGAGACATGGTTGTAGCCTATCCCCGATGTTATTCAATCTGTATATTGAGCAAACAAAAGAAAAATTCGGAGTAGGTATTAAAATCCAAGGAGAAGAAATAAAAACTTTGAGGTTCGCCGATGACATTGTAATTTTGTCAGAGACAGCAAAGGAGCTGGAAGAGCAGTTGAACGGAATGGACAGTGTCTTGAAAGGAGGGTATAAGATTAACATCAACAAAAGCAAAACAGGGATAATCGAATGTAGTAGAAATAATCGAGTGATGCTGAGGAAATTAGATTAGGAAATGAGACATTTAAAGCAGTAAAGGAGTTTTTCTGTTTGGGGAGCAAAATAACTAATGATGGTCGAAGTAGAGAGGATATAAAATGTAGACTGGCAATGGCAAGGAAAGACTTCCTGAAGAAGAAAAATTTGTTAACATCGAGTATAGATTTAGGAAGTCATTTATGAAAGTATTTGTATGGAGTGTAGCCATGTATGGAAGTGAAACGTGGACGATAAATGGCTTAGACAAGAAGAGAATAGAAGCTTTCGAAATGTGGTGCTACAGAAGAATGCTGAAGATTAGATGGTAGATCACATAACTAATGAGGAGGTATTGAATTGAATTGGGAAGATGAGGAGCTTGTGGCACAACTTGACTAGAAGAAGGGATCGAATGGTAGATCATGTTCTGAGACATCGAGGGATCACCAATTTAGTATTGAAGGGCAGCGTGGAGGGTAAAAATCGAAGAGGGAGACTAAGAGATGAATGCACTAAGCAAATTTAGAAGGATGTAGGTTGCAGTAGGTACTGGGAGATGAAGAAGCTTGCACAGGATAGAGTAGCATGAAGAGCTGCATCAAACCAGTCTCAGGACTGAAGACCACAACAACATCAACAAGTTCTACGGGAACTGATGACCTCAGACGTTAAACCCCATAGTGCTCAAAGCCATTTGAACCATTTGGACAAACACGCGGTATTCTGGAGAAAATACTTTGTAATGTTTTTGCCAGTACTCCCCGTAAGAACTCAATGATATTTCGCCAAATCATAGTTCACCACATTTTTCTTTTCCATTCATATACCTGTTCTCACAATTTAGAAGCATGTTTGCAATCATTTTTGTGCTGCAGAACGAACCCATGACCAATAACTCGCCGGATGGAACTGCTCTGTTCATCACTATCTTGTGATATCCTTCCTTCTTTAACGTCCCATTAATTCTCGTCAGACCATCGACTTATCACCCGCAAACCGTCCTCACACCACGACGGATCCACCAAACCCTTCACCATGCTTCGGCGTTGCCGTCACACACTGGTTCTTCATATATTCTCCACGCATTCGACGAACAAACATTCGACGATGAATACCTAATGCTCCAAATATACATTCGTTCGTGATTAACACTTTGGACCATTAGCGCACAGTCTAGTTTTTATGTTGCTGTCCCTGTTGCAATCGTTTCGCCCTGTTTTGTCTGGAGATAAAGGTTTTCAGGCTTGTATACGCGCCTTTAAACATTGTTCATGCAGACAGCGTTGCACTCCTGGGACAAAGATTGAGGGGCTCGCATACTACTTACTTCCTCGCAGTACGTGTCCTCTGGCGGTTACTCTCGTCTTCCCCGTACGATATTTTTCTGGGTATTGCAGATGGCGGCATACTTACATTGGACGCTGTCATTTGAACTGTCGTCCCCACCTGAAGATACTTGTGGGAAGTGTTGAGCAACGCCTAATACTCAGTGCTGCTTTTCATAAATTCCACCTTTGACTTCAACCAACATTCGAATTGCCTTGACAAGATCACGTGTTGGCGTTCTCTTACAAGGACAGATTTGCTCACAATATGAACGATCAACTTGTCGTGTTTACTTTTTCTTTTCGGATTTTAGCTTTTAACCTTCCCTACAAACAAAAAAAGACCCAACGAGAAGGAATTATCCGAAAGGGACAGAAGTTGGTTGTTGTTCGCTGAGACAGGATCAGTATCTTCCGAGACCGGGAAGTTGCACCACCGCTGGCCTAGGCGCCAACACAGATGATAAATATAACTGGAAGTTTTGAAACGCCCCCTTAGAAAAATTAATGAATTACTGTGCTGATAAACCTCTTACATTATTTGATATTCAAACAGCTGAGCAGAACTGAACGTACTCAGACATTTCGCTCTCTACCTGTTCTGATCAACACCAAACTGACAGCCAATATTTCTAGCGCAACTCAATCTGACTTTCAATAATCCATCTAAGAGAGTAGCCCTGACTAACTTTAACCTATACGGTTCACAAATCACTTACCTCACAAAAGTCTTCGTTACTCGAACTACTGCAATACAGCGAGCGTCACTACTGCCAGCTAAATAAAAGATTCGAACTACTGATAGGCATAGTTAGCAAATGAAAGATTTTGATAGAGAACAAACAATGTATTTACCTTAATAGTGTTGAAAAGTCATCATATATATATATATATATATATATATATATATATATATATATATATATCAGTCCATGATATCCAGTATTACAAATTTATTCTTTCTGATGGACACACGTCCAGATCGTCCGCTCTCAAAATTCCGCCATCTCTCTACCCACATCCACCACTGCTGGCGTCTCACCTCCAACTGCGCAACGCTACGCGCTGTTCGCGCTGTTAACAGCCAACTGCCAACACTACAATAGCATATGCTCCAACCATGCAAACCAACCACAGCCTTCACACAGCACAGTCAGTGATTTTCCTATAGAGCGCTACGTGGCGTTGCCATCATAAAAACCTAAACAGCCTACTTACAGTTTTAGTGAATAAATTCATGTTCCAATACTGTTGTGTCATTAGCGCGCAGCGCGCCGACTGCCATGCCTCACGCACTGCACTTCCCCCCGTCCCAACAACAGTACAGTCCTCAGCCCTGGACGCTACAAAACTGGCGCCAGAGGTGTCTACGCCTGCAGTGTCATCGTCGTCACTGAGGAATTCCACCCCGACTCACAAGGAGACGGCACGACCCATGGGGTCCGGGATTTCTCCGAAATTTTGTGTGGTGAAGGAGGACCCCTAACACCTCTCGTGGTTAAAATATTGAGACGCGCTACTCGGAAAATCTCGAGAAATATCGATCCAAAGTTTCTTAGTTGCCTTATGAGTATAAAGTGTTAGTCCATTGCCCAGCCGCTGCGTGGCCTATATGGTTAGCGGTCGGACCCTTACTCCAGAGGTCTCGCGTTCGATTCCTGCTCTGGCACATTTTTTTTCTTCTGTTGCTTGCAAAATTGCAGCTCATTGTTACAGGAGAATCGTGAAATTAATTCCCGGGAAGACTGTATAAAAATTCATTCTACAATTCGACATCAGTTATCGTCACCAATATTTTGAGATATGATTCAATATGCCTGGTTTGCCTCAAAATTATCAGAAACTCAAAAAATTTTCGTAAATGTTAATGGGGCATATTTTTGTGCAGACGTATTGCAAGCACCCTGTTATTGTAAAAAATCCGCTTTTATATGTTGCGCAAGATGACGCAAAAATTATTACTTTGTTTGTTTTTACTATAATTACCACAGCAGTTCTTGTTTATAATTATTATATGTATAAAAATTGCATGTCCCGCAATCGAATTTGTTATTCTGATTAAAAACCCAATGATTCTCCTTATATACTTTACAATGAGAAATGGAAAACCCACCGCCATGAATTGTGTTGTTGGACAAAAAGAAAATAATTTTTATTCAATAATGTAACTAATTTGTTAAGATAATGTAGGTTTGGGAAACGTTCTGAATAATTGGTGGAATAACAAAAGAAAGTGAAACAGAGGGAAAAAAAGTGCCAGAGAAGGAATAGAACCCGAGACCTCTGGCGTAAGAGTCCGAGCCCCTAACACCTAGGCCAGACGGCGGCTCAGCAATGGAGTAACATTTCATACTCATAAGCCACCTAAGAAACTTTGATTCGATTTTTCCCAGGATTTTTCGGGTAGCGCGTCCTAATATTTTAACCACGTGAGGTGTTAGTGGTCCTCTTTCACCACACAAAATTTAGGACAACTCCCCGACCCCACGCTTGTGCCGCCTCCTTCTCAGTGCAGTGGGGTGAGTGAGCACTTTTCTGTTGGCCTTTCTGATTGTGTCCTTGTTTGTGGCCATGTTAAAGTGCACCCTGAAAACGTCTTTTGTGCAACCGCAGGAACCTGCAGGCCTATCGTTATTTGGATGTAACAAGGAAAATGTACAATCTAAGAAAAAAAAAGACGCACCACGAAGAAATAATCTCACTGGGGCTGAAATTAGCAGATGTGATGCACATGTACAGACAAACGAATGATTGCAATTTCAGAACATTTGGTTGATTTTTTTTTTTTTCAAAAAAAAAGCTTCAAAAATTTGAACAGGTCAATATTGGGTTGGTCCATCTCTTGCACGTAGCTACAAGGCTTGGCATTGATTTCTAGAGTTGTTGGATGTTCCTCATGAGGAATATCATGCTAAATTCTGTCCAAGTGGCTCATTTGTCGTCAAAATACGGAGATGGTTGGACGGCCCTTCCGTAATGCTCCTAACGTTCTCAATTCGGGAGAGATCCGGCGACATTGCTGGCTAAGTTAAGGTTTGGCAAGTACAAACTCTCGCCGTATGCGGGGTGGGTATCATCTTGCTGCTATGTGCGCCTAGGATGACTTGCCATGAAGGGCAACAAACCGGGGCACAGAATATCGTCGACGTACCCTTGCGGTCTGAGGGTGCCGCGAATGACCACCAGCTGGGTCTTGCTACCACAGATGAAACGGCACCACTCATAACCACTCCTGGCCGTCGGGCCGTGTGACGGGCGGCAGTCAGGTCGGAATGCCACCGCTCTCTGGAGCGTTTCCAGACGTGTCTTCGCTGGTCGCTGGAGCTCACTTTCAAGCGGGATTCATTACTGAAGACAGTTCTGCTCCAGTCAATGTGATTCCAGGTCAAAGACATGTCTTCATTTCAACAAGATAATCTCCGGGCGCACACGACGAAAATTTTTTCTACTTATCTCTGTGCTTGGAAATCTTACCTTGCCCAGCAAGATCGTCGGATCTCTCCCTACCTGAGGACTTTTGAAGCATTGTGGGCAGAACCCTCGAACCAGCTTACGATTTTGACGATCTCATGCGCCAGTTGGACAAGATTTGGCACTTTATCTGTAATGAAGAACATCCAACAACGCTATCAATCAATGCCAAGCCGAATAAATGCTTGTATAACGGCCACAGGTGGAGCAACACATTATTGGTTAGCTCAATTTGTGAAGCTCTTTGTCTTTAAAACATCATCTAACTTTTCTGAAACTGTAATCGTTTGTTTGACTGTACATGTACATCACACGTACCGATTTCCGTCCCATTCGGATAATTCTTTCGTCTTTTATTGTCTTATAGTCTATAAAGTGGTAAGGTTGAGGGACCCCGTTGGCCAAGACACGTGAATGTTTCTGTCGATCCATCTTTTGGGCCATGCTAAGTTTAGATGACGTGTCACACTGGAGAACACCGTCATGCTGGAAGAATATATCCATCCTTACAGACAAAGAAACCTCTTCCGACAGCGCTGGAAGTTCAAGGAAAGATAACAGACGGTGGGGTAACACAACAGGCCTAATGAACCGATTGTTTATAACACTACACCACTCATATATAGAAGCGTTCATGATAATGTGTCTACACAAAGGCATGTGGATTTTCCCGGACCACCGACGTGATTTACGATTGTTTTTGACACCTTCACGAGTGAAAGTTCATCAGCAAATAGTATTAATAGGGTCAAAAAAATGGTCATGTTTGTTGGCCAGCAAGGCTCAAATGGTTCAAATGGCTCTAAGCACTATGGGACTTAACATCTGAGGTCATCAGTCCCCGAGACTTAGAACCATTTAAATTTAACCTAAGGACATCACACACATCCATGCCCCAGGCAGGATTCGAACCTGAACGTTAAGCTGGGCGGCCCGCTTGCTGCTGTTCGAGAGTGTGCGTTAGCGGCTGCTTTCATCCTCTTCCCTCTCTCGTCGTTGTCATACAGCAGAATCATAAGGTTACACTATACACAAGCCTAGTACGCTCATCTATTCTCTAGAAATACGCACAGCACACAACTCTCACGTATTTTTAAGGAGAGGGGCCAATGTGCGCAGAGGAAGGACATTTCCACCTTTCCGACTGGCGACTGAAATCACTCCTTGGGATACCACAGCTCCTGTAATTCACACCTCAACAAAAGTTTGGAATATCATAGAGTTCACGACAATGACTTCTAAATCTACACCCACAGAGGTTTTTACAGTACCTTATTAACAAAATAAAAATATTTGCTTCTGAAGTCAAGAACGATTTTCATTAGTTTTAAAAAACCTTTACAAAACAAAGCGGGCTCTCTCCTAAGTGTACATCTTGAAAGCAAAAAATACTGAAAATTGTTGCCTCATGATGATGTTTATCAGTCTTTAGTAATGATTATGTCCTTCCTGCACACAGATGAGTTCTTTCATTCTGCGAGGCGTGCTCTGAACGAGGCCATCGAGCTTCAGTGACGTCCTGAAGATTGTCAGGTGGCTTCAAACGCTGTGCAATGGCCACCTTCAACATGTCTGATGCATGCTCAATTGCATTCGTGTCTGGGACTGTGCTGCCCAGTGCATTCCGTTGATGTTGCATCTTTGATGATACTGAGACACTGCTAGGGCACAGTGTGGTCTTTCATTGTCAGCGACTCGGCTGAAGTTGTCACCGGCTGCACGTCTATAGGGCCTTACAGTCGTTTGTAGGACCTCTCGGAGGTATCAGGGACCAGCCAGAGTGCCGCTGGTGGGAATTAGAAGGATCCGCCGACCCATCATTATTGCCGTCCACAACATTACACTTCCTGAAGGTATCGGTGTTCCCGATGTCGTCTAGCGCTTCTTCAGACCCTAACACGTCTTTTGTCTGGTTGCAAACCAATCCTGGTCTCGTCAGCAAACATAACATTACTCCATTCCTCAGTAGTACAGTTGACGTGCAAGTGCCCAGGTGCTTCGACTGCGTCGCTTCCGTTGGTTCTGAGCCAAACTTCTATGTACTGTTTGGTCTGAGATACGAATCCTTGTTGCCCGTAGAAGGCATTTCCAATATTTGTGGCAGCTGGTGTTGCGATCCTGCGAGCCGACATTTGGAGGAAACGACACTGTATAGGTGTTGTCATACGAAGACGAGTACTGCGAGGTCTATCGTTCACATTTCCAGTCTCTCTCTGTACTTTCTCCACACCTTAGGTACACAACTTCGAGTGTCGTGTAACCGATCGGCGACATCTTGCTGTGTGTGACCTGCCGAAAGTAAATCCGCTATCCTGATTGTACCAAAATGTTGTATTAATCTATGTGGCATGTTACTGCTGCGTTGAACACAAACTGAATGAAGCTGTTGTTGACACAAGACTGCTCGTGGTGTGCCGCTGCGGCAGTGGTTTGTTTACATGACATGGAAACAGCCACAAAGCACGCCAGCAGTAAACACCGCTTAGTGTACGGGGTCTAACTGGATGATGCATGAAGTGCCTACGTCAATGAGACCTCTAGTATCGTGCACTACATTTTACGAGAGTGTCCCAAACTTTCGTTGAGCGGTGTATTTACTATTCCTCCTGAGATACCCTGTATTACTGAGAAGGGTTGTTGAGTACAGAAGTTAGGCGTATACCACACTGACGACATTCGAACACTGTTGTGAGACACAAAACACTGGTGATCGCTTGCAGTCAACAATGCCAGGTGCTGAACACCAACTAAGAAATATGAGTCGTAGATATTCAATGCAGAATATCACATAACTGCTCATTGCCTTTCCAGAGACAAATGGGACGATTGAGTCTACCCAGATAGTAAGCAGTCGTCTTTCTTTTTTCTTTCTTTCTCGGGCCTTTGTCCCGCTCTAACGCGAGTCGGCTGTGTTATGACGGATTTGGCATTGGTAATCGCAGATCTGGCCGGATGCCCTTCCTGCGACCTCCCTGAACCCCCAGGGACGGAAGTAGTGTACCTCAGCTGTCTGCATCTAGTGTAAGTCATGAAATAGTGCGAACGTTTTCAAATGTCTGTGAGGCGGAACTTGGGGACCAGCCCGGTATTCACCTAGCGGGATGTGGAAAACCGCCTAAAAACCACAGCCAAGGTGGCCAGCATACTGGCCCTGGTCGTTAATCCGCCGGGCGGATTCGATCTGGGGCCGGCGCGCCTACTCGAGTCCAGGAAGCAGCGCATTAGCGCTCTCGACTACCCTGGCGGGTAGATAGTACGCAGTCCTCTCCACACTATAAATTTGACCGGGTAACATTACAGGACATATTGGGACATATTGAAGTATTCGATACTGTAGACTTTTAGGGGATGTCGATACAGATATGCAAAATGTAAAGGGAAACTTTGGTGATGTTTAAATACTGTACTGTGTCAATATTAGGACATTTTGCACAGAAAGAACAAAAATAGAATTAATGTAAATATATATTAGTGTTAGTAATCTATTTTCATTCAATTTTGTAATTATATTTCATTTTGTAAAAGAAAGACTCACTGTTTGCTGTAGCTCTGATTAATTGTATAAATTATCAGTTTTGAGCTAAATTATTTCGTATAATATGGACAAGATACTTTTAAAAACTCACCAGCTAAAGAGAAAGTCTGTAAATGAACGTTTAATGCACACTTCTGGAACTTTCTATGGAGAAATTCTATATTATGATCGCAAAAATACGAAAACTTGTGAAAACTGTTTCATAACCTAATTTCGAAAGACGATTTGTATCAAGAAATATTGCTAAAAAGATTTATTTACGTTTTGAAACAAGATTTAAATCATTTTACATATAAATAGTTGTTCTAAATCACTCAAGAAATATCCAGAATCAAATGTCAAGATATTTCTGGAAACATCGGTACAAGTCTGGTGAAGGTTATCCAGAAGCTGGTAGAAAAATGTTATAAAATCTATTTGAAAATTATGCTTGTAAGAATTTATATGTACTGATCCTTTTACTTGCTTTAATCTGTACTAAAATGCTGTAATGTCTGATTTAGTTTTGAGTCGTGAATTGCTATCGTATTGTAAACAAAATATTGTCAGGGACTCTCATTGTTTGGAAAGATATTAATACACCTAAGAGTTGCCAGTTGCCAGTTCGGATATGCAGTGCGGTTAGCTCGGAGAGTCAGTTGTTGAGTCTGTGAAGTCTGTCAGTTCGGTTTGTAAAAAAATGTCTGTAATGAAGAATTACTTGTTGTCGTCAATATGAACTCAAGACCTTTTGCACGAAGCAGACACCTCCTAATGTAACGTTTTAATTTGGTTGAGGAAGCTGGGATCGCTATAAGTGCAAACAAATTGAAGTGGAACGTTTTAATTTGGTGTTGAGGAGCTGAAATGTTATAACCGCTAGGCGTCCATTACAAAGAAAACAACAAATCCGACATCACCATGCTGCGTGAATAAAATGGGCGCTATGTGATCACAAGTGTTGTGTTATCCCTACGGAACTGTTGTTCCAGTAAATCCGTATCATCCCCAAGCAATCCCTAACCTACTGCGCACCAGCCCTTAGATGCAGCCACACGTGAGCTGGCGCCTTCGTCCAAAGTGCCAGTGTAGTCAGTAGAGTTGTAAAAGTACCGTAGGCTACCGTAGACTGTCAGAAGTAAGCGTAGAGTACCGTACCTTTCCTGGTAGCTAAGGTCACACCCATGTTACTTGTGCGTTAGGTGTGTTGCACATCTATAGGACGTCACCTCATAACGATCGCTTTCTTTACATGTGCGATCAGTGTCTTACTAAATTGCCCTAAGAACGGCAGCAGTGAACCGTCTGGAATCTGAGTGGGATATAATTATAGAGGGCCAGATAATCTATGGAACAATTTTGTTCTACATAGTTATCCTTTTCTCTGTTACTTTTAAGTAAATAGTGTTCACTGCAAAATTAAAACTGTAGATATTTATTTCATATTTTATTCGAAAATTGTTGATTTGTAACTTAGAACACAGGTACGTCGAGAAAAAAAATGCAGATTTATCACATCGCCGTAGAAAACGAAATTTCCTCCTATACTTCTGGTAATCCTACCAATTACTACGTCATTTAGTGAATAACGTTTATTGCAAAACTAAAATTGTCGATGTCTAATTGTGCTTTCAATCGAAAATTGTTGATTTGTTACGCAAAACAGAGGGATCGCCGGCCGCGGTGGTCTCGCGGTTCTAGGCGCTCAGTCCGGAACCGCGCGACTGCTACGGTCGCAGGTTCGAATCCTGCCTCGGGCATGGATGTGTGTGATGTCCTAAAGTTAGCTAGGTTTAATTAGTTCTAAGTTATAGGCGACTGATGACCACAGATGTTAAGTCGCATAGTGCTCAGAGCCATTTGAACAGAGGGATATTGTAGTAAAAATAAAGAAAACAACGCAGATTTATTCCATCGCGCTAGAAAACGCAATTTCCTGCCTACACTACCGGTATTCCTACCGTTTACTACGTCATTGACACTGATCAGCCTGAACACTATGACCACCTACCTAATTGCCGGTATGTCCACATTTGCCACGAATAACAGCGGCAGCGCCTCGTGGCTTGGTCGCGATGATGCCTTGGTTAAGTCGGTGGAGGCAGTTGGCACCACATCTGCACACGCAAAGCACCGAATTCCCGTAAATTCGTGGGAGGGGTGCGATGAACTCACACGCAGCGTTCAGGCACATCCCAGATGTGTTATATTGGGTTCAGCTCTGGCGAATCGGCGCCAGCATCTCAATTGGAACTGTGTTCCTCTAATTCCTGGCCGTGTGATATGACACATTATCTTGTTGAGAAATGCCACTGCCGCCAGGGAATACGACCGTCATGAAGGGATGTACGTGGTCTGCAATCAGTGTACGATACTCCTTGGCCGTAATGGTGCCTTGCACAAGCTCCACTGGACTCATGGATGCCCACGAGGATGTTCCCCAGAGCCACCGCCAGCTTGTCTCCGTCCCGCAGTCAGGTGTCAAGGAGCTGTTCCCCCGAAAAACAACGGATGCCGCCCTCCAATCAGCATGTTGAAGAAGGTATCGGGATTCATCAGACCATGCAACTGTCTACCATTGCCCCAACGTCCAGGACCGATGGTCATTTGCCCATTCCAGTCGTAGTTGCCGACGTTGTAGCGTTAACACTGGCACATCTACATCTACATCCATACTCCGCAAGCCAACTGACGGTGTGTGGCGGAGGGTACCTTGAGTACCTCAACCGTATTGTTCGTGGAAAGAAGGATTGTCGGTATGCCTCTGTGTGGGCTCTAATCTCTCTGATTTTATCCTAACGGTTTCTTCGCGAGATATACGTAGGGGGGAGTAATATACTGCTTGACTCCTCGGTGAAGGCATGTTCTCGAAACTTCTATAAATGCCCGTACCGAGCTACTGAGCGTCTCTCCTGCAGCGTCTTCCACTGGAGTTCATCTACCATCTCCATAACGCTTTCGCGAATACTAAGTGATCCTGTAACGAAGCGCGCTGCTCTCTGTTGGATCTTCTCCATCTCTTCTATCAACCCTGTCTGGTACGGATCCCACACTGCTGAGCAGTATTCAAGCAGTGTGCGAACAAGCGT
Source organism: Schistocerca gregaria (assembly GCF_023897955.1). Classification (NCBI taxonomy): domain Eukaryota; kingdom Metazoa; phylum Arthropoda; class Insecta; order Orthoptera; family Acrididae; genus Schistocerca; species Schistocerca gregaria. Next base: position 500,309,838 of record NC_064926.1, on the reverse strand, counting down.
ACTGTAACCTACTTCCTTTGTTTTTGGATTGCATTTCCTTAGGATTCTTCCAATGAATCTCAGTCTGGAATCTGCTTTACCGACGATCAACTTTATATGATCATTCCATTTTAAATCACTCCTAATGCGTACTCCCAGATAATTCATAGAATTAACTGCTTCCAGTTGCTGACCTGCTATATTGTAGCTAACTGATAAGGGATCTTTCTTTCTATGTATTCGCAGCACGTTACACCTGTCTACATTGAGATTTAATTGCCATTCCCTGCACCCTGTGCCAATTCGCTGCAGATCCTTCTGCATTTCAGTACAATTTTCCATTGTTACAACCTCTCGGTATACCATAGCATCATCCGCAAGAAGCCTCAGTGGACTTCCGATGTAATCCACAAGGTCATTTATGTATATTGTGAATAGCAACGGTCCTATGACACTCTCCTGCGGCCCACCTGATATCACTCTTACTTCGGAAGACTTCTCTCCATTGAGAATGACATGCTGCGTTCCGTTATCTTCAATCCAATCACACAATTGGTCTGATACTCCATATGCTCTTACTTTGTTCATTAAACGACTGTGGGGAACTGTATCGAACGCCTTGCGGAAGTCAAGAAACAAGGCATCTACCTGGGAACCCGTGTCTATGGCCCTCTGAGTCTCGTGGACGAATAGCGCGAGCTGGGTTTCACACTATCGTCTTTTTTGAAACCCATGCTGATTCCTACAGAGTAGATTTCTAGTCCCCAGAAAAGTCGTTATACTCGAACATAATACTTGTTCCAAAATTCTACAACTGATAGACGTTACATATATAGGTCTATAGTTCATGCGTGGGTCGTTGGCACCGGAGGTCAATCATTAGGGGTGTTTGGGAACTTTGTGTCACACACACTTATACTCTGCCACGCATTAAAGTCTGCTGTTAGTTCCGCCACTTCACCGCCTGCAGCCGGCCAGTCTGGCTGTGCGGTTCTAGGCGCTTCAGTCTGGAACCGCGTGACCGCTACGGTCGCATGTTCGAATGCTGCCTCGGGCATGGATGTGTGTGATGTCCTTAGGTTAGTTAGGTTTGTTCTAAGTTCTAGGGGACTGATGACCTCAGATGTTAAGTCCTACACTGCTTAGAGCCATTTGAACCATTTGAACCGCCTGCATGCGATGAAGGTGGGCGCCCAGCCCCACGACGTCTGCACGTGGCTTCATCTCGGTTCCGTCATGTGTTGAAGACATTCACCACAGCACTCCTTGGACACCCAACAAGTCATGCAGTTTCCGAAATACTCGCGTCGATCCTCCAGGCCATTACCCTCTGACCTCTGCCAAACTCAAACAGATCGCTCGCCTTCCCCATTCTACACACGGGCACCATACTAGTTGATACTACATCGACCGTGCTTGTGTCTTATACCTATAGCAGGTCTGTGGTCATAAAGTTCAGTCTGATTTTGTATATACTGTGCCAAAACTACCGAGCCGTAGTTTTGGTAGAGCACAACTCCAGGAGACAGCCAATGGAACCTACCGGATTTGTCACACCAATCCCCTGCAGCCTGCCCTTGCTGAGAGACCCACAAAAGCCACCTGCAAGATCCCATTTATTCTGCCATACCTCCCACATTCCTGATCACAGCCGGCCGCGGTGATCTCGCGGTTCTAGGCGCGCAGTCCGGCACCGTGCGACTGCTACGGTCGCAGGTTCGAATCCTGCCTCGGGCATGGATGTGTGTGATGTCCTTAGGTTAGTTACGTTTAAGTAGTTCTAAGTTCTAGGGGACTGATGACCACAGCAGTTGAGTCCCATAGTGCTCAGAGCCATTTGAACCATTTGAACCTGGTCACATATTCAGTGCTTCTAGCCTCCCTCTATTGTTGTTTTTTCCGTTGTGGTCTTCAGTCCAGAGACTGGTTTGATGCGGCTTTCCATGCTGTTCTATCCTGTGCAACCTTCTTCATCTCCCAATACCTACTGCAACCTACATCCTTCTGAATCTGCATAGTGTATTCATCTCTCCCTCTCCCTCTACGTTTTTTACCCTCCAAGCTGGCCTCTAATACTAAACTGGTGATCCATTGATGCCTAAGAAAACGTCCTACCAACCGATCCCTTCTTCTAGTCACGTTGTGCCACAAATTTCTCTTCTCCCCAGTTCTGTTCAGTACCTCCTCATTAGTTATGTGATCTACCCATCTAATCTTCATCATTCTTCTGTAGCACCACATTTCGAAAGCGTCTATTAACTTCTTGTCCAAACTATTCATCGCCCATGTTTCACTTCCACACATGACTACACTCCATACAAATACCTTCAGAAACGACTGTCTGACACTTAAATCTATAGTCGATGTTAACAAATTTCTCTTCTATAGAAACGTTTCCCTTGCCGTTACCAGTCTACATTTTATATCCTCTCTACTTCGATCATCATCAGTTATTTTGCTCCACAAATAGCAAGACTCATCTACTACTTTGTCTCAGTTTCTAATCTAGCTCCCTCAGAATCACTCGATTTAATTCGACTACATACCATTATCCTCGTTTTAATCTTGTTGATGTTCATCTTATATCCTCCTTTCCATACACTGTCCATTCCCTTCAAGTGCTCTTCCAGGTCCTTTGATGTCTCTGATAGAGTTACAATGTCATCGGCGAACATCAAAGTTTTTATTTCTTCTCCATGGATTTTAATTCTTACTCCGAACTTTTCTTTTGTTTTCTTTACTGCTTGCTCAATATACAGATTGAATAACATCGGCGATAGGTTACAAACTTGCCTCACTACCTTCCCAACCACTGCTTCCCTTTCATACCCCTCGACTTTTATAACTGTTATCTGGTTTCTATATAAATTGTAAACAGCCTTTCGCTCCCTGTATTTGACCCCTGACACCTTCAGAATTTGAAAGAGAGAATTCCAGTCAACATTGTCAATAGCTTTCTCTAAGTCTACAAATGTTAGAAACGTAGGTTTGCCTTTCCTTAATCTATCTTTTAAGATAAGTCTTAGGGTCAGTATTCCTACGGAATCCAAACTGATCTTCCCCAAGGTCAGCCGGCCGCGGTGGTCTCGCGGTTCTAGGCGCGCAGTCCGGAACCATACGACTGCTACGGTAGCAGGTTCGAATCCTGCCTCGGACATGGATGTGTGTGATGTCCTTAGGTTAGTTAGGTTTAAGTAGTTCTACGTTCTAGGGGACTAATGACCACAGCAGTTGAGTCCCATAGTGCTCAGAGCCATTTGAACCCCAAGGTCAGCTTGTACCAATTTTTTCCATTCGTCTGTAGAGAATTCGTGTTAGTATTTTGCGGCCATGACTTATTAAACTGACAGTTCGGTAATTTTCACATCTGTCAAAACTCACCAGATGGTAGAGTTTTGTCAAAACTGACTCTCACAAGCTATGAGTAGTTCTAATGGAATATTGTCGGGGGCTTGTTTCGACTTAGGTCTTTCAGTGCTCTGTATACAAATTAATTCTGCCGTCGATGAATTCTCGCTGATATTTCACTCACGTACAGTATTCACTTCGGCGGTATCACAATCGTGTTTCTACCATTCTCTAAATATTTTCTAAGTTCCGTCTCAGATATTCACTTGCTACCTCGTTCGCCAGGTGCCATTTGTCTGTGTCTCTGACACTGTCACGTAGCCTTCCAATGGCACTCATCTGAATCTGCAAACTTTACTGGGCTGGGTAGACCTGATATGTTCTGGTGTGTGAAGATCGCCACATGCACACATATTTGTCAGATATTTCTTTATCCTGTATAAATAATCAGTGGCCTGTCAGGCAGTGAAGCACGATGGAACATAAGCATTCTCTCCTTGATATTTGGAAATATTCCATTTGCACTGCGGCCTGCTGTGATATTGTCCCAGTCTCTTCACCAACCACACGCTTTCCACAATTTCAGTTCTAGTTTGGTTATTATTTCCTGACCCCTAATTCCTCTCAGCTTGTGAAGACTTCCTTTATGTATACAGTAGTGAGACTCCCTTTATCTGACAGTAATACCTATTGGGCACACGCTTAGTGTGACTAATACTGCCTCCACCGGTGTTGGCCCACAGGCTCCTGTGAGTCTCAGCAGCACGCGCCTTAAGGCTGACTTGTATCGCAGTTTGTGTGCTCTGATGCTGGCGCCAAATCCCACGATGGCAGCAACGACTACATCATGAAAAAATCGAAGCTGTTGAGAGATTGACGGTGTAACTGCCAAAATTCCTCCCGTAAGCGAAACCTTTTTTCAGTAGTTCTTTAGCTGGTTTGAGGCGGCCGGTTACGACTCCCTATCCTATACCATCTTCACTTCCGTAGAAATGTTGGAACACGTGAGGCAATACTGACCTTACGATTATCTTAGAAGAAAGATTAAGGAAAGGCAAACCTACGTTTCTAGCATTTGTAGACTTAGAGAAATCTTTTGACAATGTTGGCTGGAATTCTCTCTTTCAAATTCTGAAGTTGACAGGGGTGAAATACAGGGAGCGAAGGGCTATTTACAATTTGTACAGAAAGCAAATGGCAATTATAAGAGTCGAGGGGCATGAAGGGGGAGGCAGTGGTTGGGAAGGGAGTGAGACAGGGTTGTAGCCTCTCCCCGATGTTATTCAATCTGTATATTGAGCAAGCAGTAAAGGAAACAAAAGAAAAATTCGGAATAGGTATTAAAATCCATGGACAAGAAATAAAAACTTTGATGTTCGCCGATGACATTGTAATTCTGTCAGAGACAGCAAAGGACTTGGAAGAGCAGTTGAACGGAATGGACAGTCTCTTGAAAGGAGGGTATAAGATTAACATCAACAAAAGCAAAACGAGGATAATGGAATGTAGTCGTATTAAGTCGGGTGATGCTGAGGGAATTAGATTAGGAAATGAGACACTTAAAGTAGTAAAGGAGTTTTGCTATTTGGGAAGCAAAATAACTGATGATGGCCGAAATAGAGAAGATATAAAGTGTAGACTGGCAATGGCAAGGAAAGCGTTTCTGAAGAAGATAAATTTGTTAGCATCGAGTATAGATTTAAGTGTCAAGAAGTCGTTTCTGAAAGTATTTGTAAGGAGTGTAGCCATGCATGGAAGTGAAACATGGACGATAAATAGTTTAACCAAGAAGTTAATAGACGCTTTCGAAATGTGGTGCTACAGAAGAATGCTGAAGATTAGATGGGTAGATCACGTAACTAATGAGGAGGTACTGAATAGAACTGGGTAAAAGAAAAATTTGTGGCACAACTTGACTAGAAGATGGGGTCGGTTGTTATGACATCAATTTAGTATTTGAGGTCAGCGTGGAGGGTAAAAATCGTAGAGGGAGAGCAAGAGATGAATACACTAAGCAGATTCAGACGGATGTGGGTTGCAGTAAGTACTGGGAGATGAAGAAGCTTGCACAGGATAGGGTAGCATGGAGAGCTGCATCAAACTAGTCTCAGGACTGAAGACCACAACAACAACAACAAAAACAACACCGTCTTCATCTCAACGTCTTCACTTATTTGTTGGATGTATTTCAATCTCTGTCTTTACCTACTGTGTTTTACCCTTTATAGTTCGTTCTAGTACCAAGAACGTTATTCCCTGATGTCTCAACACGCGTCTTATCATTCTGCTCTTTCTTATTTTCAATGTTTTTCACATATTTCTGCCCACGCCGGCTCTGTGGAGAACTTCCTCATTTCTTATCTTATTAGTGCACCTAACTTTCAACATCCTCAAACAGCACCACATCTCATACCCTTCGATTCTTCGATTCTCTTGTCCTCCGCTATAGTCCATGATTCACTTCGATACAATGCCGCGCTCCAGACCTACAGTCTCAGAAATTTCATCCCCATTCATATGCATCCTAAATGCTGATCTCCATTATGGTAAGAATTATCTTCTGCCCTTTTTAAGCAGACTGATTTTGTTCTGAACTGAGATACTCGTAGAGGACGCCTGCATCACCTTGTCTGTTAGCAAGGCACTCGGAGGCAGTATCGCAGACGCCAAGACAAGTCTTACACCTGCGTCCTTGTGACAGCTTATCGTTGTCGCATGCTCTCTCAAAAGGAGTTACGTTTCCAATGCCGAATCAAACTTATGGATATCTGTCGTTTTGCGTAAAATTGAAAGTATTCATGCCTACAGTGATAAATTATAAAATTTGGTACTTAGCTGCTTTTACCCTGCCTTCGTCGTCTTCTTCGGTGAGCGGTTGTTGGCACAGACTTTATCAGTTCAAAAAATGACCTATGAGGTTTCAATTAGATTATCAGGGTAGCTTCCGCTTGTAAACAATTAGAGTTCCCATTAGTTTTTCTATTCTATATTTTCTCACAGTTCAGAAGCAAATTGTTTCACAATGATAAGCCAACTTTCGCAGAACTATAATTCCCTATAACTGCACAAATGTCACGCTCTCTGGCAACAGTCGGAATGAGTGTCTTATTTCAACATCTGTTCCCTCCAAGAGAGAGTAGAAGAGCAGAAATACTGCAGTTGTAAGCAAAGAATCTAATGAAGTACATAGTTGACGGCGAAAATATTTAAATTTGCTTTACACAAATTTTTGAGTAAGTATTAAAAATTTTAAATAACTTTACAAAATTACACACTTATATTTTTGATAATTAACTACAAAGCCCTTCAATTTACGTCAACTGAAAGCAGTAGTTCACATAGTGTATCGCTTACAGAGAAATCTATTTATATTAAGTTGTTGTTTTTCACAAATGATCTATACCCACCGACATCGAAGAGTTCCCAGTACGCATTAGGTAAGATTTTGATTACGTCACACCATGTAGTGAATTAACTTGTACTCCATTTCGGATCGATGTCCATTCATAGAAAAGCAACTGATATATTACACAGAATTATTTTTCTTAGGGCTGCTTCTTCGTGTCTAAAAAAGCCCATCTAACGATACATTGTGATTTTCACGTGAATGGGAGACTGAAGGGGAGAAACAGTTGTGCTTTGTGGCTTCGCTGAGTAACTCCGCCAACCCAAGAGCGCCACTGTAAGTTAACTCGGGGTGGTGAGCAACACATCACGGCTGTCATCCTGCATTGAAAGGAATCGACTCCTGCGAGCGTGCACTAACCTTTACGAATGGCCTGTGTCAGACGGAGAATGAATGTGAAATAAATATTTACAGGCACGAGTCTGAAAAATGACTTAATGGCTACGTCGCGATCTATTGGAAATCTGAGTTCACGGCGGTGCGGTCTATTCCTCGCCCCCCAATACATTTTCTACTATAGATTCACCGTCCATCGGAACGGATCGCGAGTGCAATACGCTACCTTCGTATAACATTAATAGGCACACGCCAATAAATTCAGCAGTGGGTCAATGAACACTGCATGGGTGTTACTGCTGATTATTCGTATTGAATCGATCACCGTTTGGCGTCTATTTCATTGCGTGTCCACGACGGCTGAATAATGTTTGTTCTACGTAGCATGTATACTCTTTAACCACTTGACTTCCGCCCCCGGTAGCTGAGTGGTCAGCGCGACAGAATGTCATTCCTAAGGGCCCGCGTTCGATTTCAGCCGTCGAAATTTCCAAACTGTTATTTTATTGAGCAACCACTTTCGGCGATGTATTACGCCATATTCAGGCCTCCTGACCGAGGTTTAGGAAGGTTCCCACTCTGATCCAGTCAACAACTGGTATCCGTATTATGCATATCCATTACGGATATTTTAGAACCGTGACTGTATATTGAATGTAAATAAATTATACACAACTGCAACCAGTCACTTTTTTGAATATTAATGCTTTATTCCATAAACCGGTTTTCGAACCTAAGTAAAAACTAAATTTACATCCATATCGACAAATAAGCTATAGTCATGGCGATACATTAAAGTGTGACCCATCTTTCTGCCATAGAACCAGCACCCAGCATTATGCTACTACCAGTAATTATGTAACTTCCCGAATCCTCCCGAAACCATCTGAAGATGAACCTGAAAAGGTTCGAAAACCGGTTCAGGAAATAAAGCATTTTTATTCAAAAAAGTGACTGGTTGCAGTTGTGTATAACTTATTTACATGGTATTCGTATATTTTTGACACAGCGACCGTTTCAGTCATCACTTGACGACTGTTGTAAAAACTTTAATGTTTGTCTAACAGTCGATATGTGATGACTGAAACGATCGCTGTGTCAAAAATCTACCGATTCCAGACACTTAATGCTGGCCCCTATTTGGCTGGAACGGAGGTGGGAATCCTCCTACAAGTCAATCAGGGGACATAGAGATGGCGTAGTATATCGCCGAATCTGGTTGCTCAGTAAAATAACAATATGGAAATTTCGACAGCCGAAAGGATTTTTGGTTTGATATTCTGTCTAAATTTAGGTTTACCGTGATTTCCCTAAATCGCTCCAGGTCAATGCCGAGATGGTTCGTGTGAACGGCCGATGTCGTTTCTCACCCTTGAATCATCCCCACCTTGTGTTCTCTCACTAATGACCTCTAAGTCGACGATACGTTAAACCATAATCTTCCTTCCTTATTTTCTTCCCCGCGAGCTTCAGGGGTATTATGATTAAATTATTCGCCGTGTCTTATTGTTAGACATGCTACAACTCTAACTGAAGGGTCACTGGGAGGAACCGTTTTGTGACATTCCAGCATTTTACGACAAAACAGGAAGCGAAAGGGTATTTACAATTTGTGCAGAAAGCCGATGGCAGTTATAAGAGTCGAGGGACATGAAAGGGAAGCAGTGGTTGGGAAGGGAGTGAGACAGGGTTGTAGGCTATACCCGATGTTATTCAATCTGTATGTTGAGCAAGCAGTGAAGGAAACAAAAGATAAATTCGGAGTAGGTATTAAAATCCATGGAAAAGAAATAATACTTTGAAGTTTGCCGATGACATTGTAATTCTGTCAGAGACAGCAAACGACTTGGAAGAGCAGTTTAACGGAATGGACAGTGTCTTGAAAGAAGGGTATAAGATTAACATCTACGAAAGCAAAACGAGGATAATGGAATGTAGTCGAATTAAGTCGGGTGATGCTGAGGTAATTAGATAAGGAAATGAGACACTTAAAGTATTAAATGAGTTTTGCTATTGGGGGAGCAAAATAACTGACGATGGTCGAAGTGGAGAGGATATAAAATGTAGACTGGTAGTGGCAAGGAAAGCGTTTCTGAAGAAGAGAAATTTGTTAACATCGAGTATAGATTTAAGTGTCAGGAAGTCGTTTCTGAAAGTATTTGTATGGAGTGTGGCCATGTATGGAAGTGAAACGTGAACGATAAATAGTTTGACAAGAAGATTAGATGGGTAGATCACAAAACTAATGAGGAGGTATTGAGTAGGATTGGGGAGAAGAGAAGTTTGTGGCACAGCTTGAGTAGAAGAAGGGATCAGTTGGTAGGAAATGTTCTGAGGCATCAAGGGATCACCAATTTAGTATTGGAGGGCAGCGTGGAGGGTAAAAATCGTAGAGGTAGACCAAGAGATGAATACACTAAGCAGATTCAGAAGGATGTAGGCTGCAGTAGGTACTGGGAGATGAAGAAGCTTGCACAGGATAGAGTAGCATGGAGAGCTGCATCAAACCAGTCTCAGGACTGAAGACCACAACAACAACAACAACAACAACAACAACAACAACAACGACGACGACAAAACTCTCGACGCAAATATACCTACACCAGTACTCCACAAGGCACTTTACGGTGCAACCCCTCCCACCTTCCTGAGCTCCACTCACAATGAATGATTGTTCATAAGCCTTCGTACGATCTTAACTTTACCTACGTAGTCTTTTTACAAAATATAAATAGGAGCAAACAGTATATTAGTTGTGATATGTCTGCTGACGGTAGCAGAAGAAAATCATTGAATAAGTTTATTTATCAAAGATTAACAGGAATTCTGCTCCCCCGTGGATTGAAACAAGACATAAAATGAGTCACTTCTTGAAATAGAACAGTAATGCTTCTGGTGAGTGAAGACGCGTTAGACTGACACTCAGCCTAAGTTCATTTAAAACACATGAAGTCCAGCAGGAGGACTAACACTGAATTTAGAAAGCTTAAGCCTCGTATGGAGCAAGCCAGAGTTAAACAAGAATAAATATACAAGTCCACAAGTCTACAACAACGACGGGGCTCCTGTCTTCTTCGGCGAGGAGTCCGGGAACACTCTAAATAAGTCCCCAGCAGGCAGCTCCCAGGGTCGCGAAGTCAGACGTGAACGGCAGCGACGCCTTTGAGGCGACTCTCAAGGGCGTATCCTGATTGATTAAATCCTTGTGGAAACGGCGCCTCGCCCAGGAAAACTCACTCAGAGCTAACTGATCTCGTCTGGCGCAAGCGCTGCCCCAAATACGACCGCGCACTAGGATATATCCTGGCATCAGGCATACTTTGCATCACAGGCCTATGCGGCCCACGGCCTCTAGCGGAAGTTGGTTTGCATTCTGGTAGACAGTTAGAGCAAGGTTGCATGTCTTCCGGAAAATTGTGCCCTTTCTGTTAGGCAACTTTTGAAGCACTGATTCAATGTTGGTTGCTGACACTGCAGGTGTTAAGTGTCTGTGCAGTATCCTTCCCCCCCCCCCCCCTTCCCCTCGCCAGCCCTGGCTCCTTCCTTCCACTGTGTAGATGAGGAGATGGCAAAATGAAGGTCGACATCCCTGTGGAAGGCAGGTCGCATGTTACCATATTGGCGGCCAGGGCAGCTGGGGGGAGGGGAGATAATGTTCACATCCATTGGCGTCATTCCTAAGGAGGTGTATAGAGCTGTTGAAGGCCTATCCAGTGGCAGCAGATGAGCTGAGTCGGTGGTGTTTATGATGCAGACGGTGGGTGGTTTCGCCTCTGGAACAAAGAAAAGTGGAAGTTTTCAAATGGCTCTGAGCACTATGGGACTTAACATCTATGGTCATCAGTCCCCTAGAACTCATAGCTACTTAAACCAAACTAACCTAAGCACATCACACAACACCCACTGATCACGAGGCAGAGAAAATCCCTCGCCCCGCCGGGAATCGAACCCGGGAACCCGGGCGCGGGAAGCGAGAACGCTACAGCACGACCACGAGCTGCGGTCGGAAGTTTTCAGCCTCAGGAGAAGGACCAAGGACATCTCTTAATTGGTTGACATGTTTGTGGCACGGTGTGCCATCCTGAAGTGTCACTTCAACAATGGCCCTGGCCAGTAATTTGGAAATTACTGCCAGAAACCAGTGTTGGTCTGTCTTAGTGAAAAAGAGGACTGGCACTGCCTTTTAATGGAAAACTTTTACAGATAGAGCGCTGAGTAAGGGGGCTGTGAACTGTGGGGTGCTGAATAGAATGTTGGGACTAATGACACTGACCATGAAGCTCTCAGCACTAGACAAGCCGTCCCCTGTGGTAGACCAGTAGGATGTCGGAAAAAGGGTGAGAGTCGTCAAGAAGATGATGTTGGTGAAGTTTAGACATTTGGTTTTAGAAGTGTGGATAAAACGTTCCATTAATCCATTTGAGGCACGGTGAAAATGTGCTGTATAAGCTAGGAGGGCGTTACAGAAAATGCAAAATTCTGCAGATGGCAATTGTGGACTATTTCCTGTAAAAATGGTGTCAGTAAGTGATTCAGTGGAAGAAAGGGAGATAAGATGGCCGGCCAGTGTGGCCGAGCAGTTCTAGGCGCTTCAGTCTGGAACCGCGCGACCGCTACGGTCGCATGTTCGAATCCTGCCTCGGGTATGGATGTGTGTGATGTCCTTAGGTTAGTTAGGTTTAAGTAGTTCTAAGTTCTAGGGGACTGATGACCTCAGATGTTAAGTCCCATAGTGCTCAGAGCCATTTGAACTATTTTTGAGATAAGATGTAAACAGATTCAGTAGTTGATGTGGCAGACATGTGGGAACTTACGGTAAACCACCGGCTGTGTCTACTCCAGTGAGCCAAATATTGCCTAAGATACATCAGAGAAATCAAAATGAAGCTTCGTCCGAGTACTGGAAGAGCCCAGCAATGGAAGAAACAATATGGAGGGGCAGCCTACTTGCTCTGGCAGGTGGTGCGAGATGATACCATTTTGAGCGTCCAGCCCACACCAATAGATATTGTGCAGAGCCAAACGTTTGGTGAGCACTGCACCACACTGCATGCCGCGGAGAAACGACAGAAGTGATGCTGGAGAGATGAGGGATGACCACCTGGATGCAGGCATTTCTCCTTCGAGCAGCAGCACGTCGTCCAGTACTGAGAGACTGTTCCAGCGGTGCCAGTAGGTCTGGACCTCTGGCTGCTGGATCTGTTTGCAGTCTGGCACCTAACCACAGCGTCCCTTGTGGAGTACCTCGCCGGCGTTGAGATTGGCCTCCAGTGAGAGGTTGGCCAAGGCTACAGTGATGGCCAGATGGAGACACACTTCAAATATCATAACTCTACAGGGACAGGGCCGATCACTGAAGGAGGAATATGGTTTTAGTGAGAATGTTGGCTGAAGCCATGAAAAGACGAAGCAAAGGTTTATGTTTGGTGAATAACGTGAAATGCCTATCAGACATATAATCATGGAGATTTTTCAGCCAAAAATGATGGCTAATGCTTCTCTTACAATCCGGCTTTAGTTTTGCTAAGCAGCTGCGAGTGTTTTAGGGACAAAACCAACTAGGTGTTCCATTTTGTCAACCACGAGGAACAGGACTGTCCCCACCGCAAAACTTGACACATCTGCTCCAAGGATAGAAGAGTTCGTAGACCCGTATACGGGGTTCTAAGAGGACCAGAAAAGGCCCATATTAAGTCTAAGTGCTTCGTCACATGCCAGGGTCCATACCTAACGGACGTTTACAGGAGGTGGAGTAGTCATTCAGCAATAGCGGCAGCATGCGAAATAAACTGTCGGTAGTAATTTAATTGTGCCAACGCAGTTATCTAGTATTGGTGGGAACTGGAACTAGCTGTAGAGTGTGGGAACTCTGACTGAACATACGCTGTGGCTGGGTACATTTCATACATGTAGTCTGCCCTCATGTCCGAGGGGTTCAAGCGGCGCAGTCCACTGACACCTTCAAAGTTGATTGATTCACTTCTACCATATATCTGGATTTCCCACAAACAGCTGCACTTTGCTCACTGGTAATAGTGTTAATGTCACTGATGACTGATAACACACTGACTCGAGGAAAGAATCTGCTGGTGACCATGCTGGGGTGCCATTTCTTTGCCTGTCCAGTCGGACAGGCGTCCATAACAGGAGGACGAAGTGTTGTCTATGTCGCACTTCTGAGAGGGCTGAAGAAATTGTTTGAATGCGCTAATAATGGAATGACGAGTTTCTAGACGTAGGTCCTTGAGTTTCAAGAGGTCAGTTCGAAGACATGGATTAAAATGGTTCAAATGGCTCTGAGCACTATGGGACTCAACTGCTGTGGTCATTAGTCCCCTAGAACTTAGAACTACTTAAACCTAACTAACCTAAGGACATCACACACATCCATGCCCGAGGCAGGATTCGAACCTGCGACCGTAGCAGTCGCACGGTTCCGGACTGCGCGCCTAGAACCGCGAGACCACCGCGGCCGGCGACATGGATTAAAATCTCATCTCTAACCAAGGAAGTTGCGTATTATTGCTTTCACTCGGTGTTACTGCAATGAAAACGGCAGCCGCGAGATAAACCCTGTAGTTATTACCTTGCAGTTATTACCCTGTAGCAATTTATTATATGTATGACTCTCCTTTATGACAACTATGACAACTGAAAAACTTGTGACGGACTCCTTCCACATGGACTTGTGAGTCAAAGTATTCGAGACTTGTCATGCGGAAGGACACTGGGCTCTGCTTGTTATGTGTGTGTGTGTTTGAGGTTTACGTGCACTAAACAGCGTGGTCATCAGCGCCCACTCTGCTTGTAATAATAGGTGATAAATGTCCGAGACTACATATGTCAATAGAAAGCGCACCACTGGTCGTTACCTGACATGCTGTGAGCCAGGAAGTGCTTTTCCATGCGTGCACCATAGTTTGCCCACAGTTAGACATTTCTGTGACCGGCTGGAAAGCTGGTGCCGCCGACCGGAAATCCTTGACCGTGGAGCCAATCTCGGAGAGGCAGGAGGAAATTTCCGGAGGCGACGTGGAGGTTTTAACCAGGTACACAATCAGGAGTAGGTGCGTGTACTGCATCTGCTGGAGTAGCAGCTGGAGTAGCAGTAGTGTCAAGTGGAAAACACGTGCAAGCACTGACTACCTGGATCGGAGCACACACGCGAGGCTGATGTGAACACCAAGTCTCATCACCAACTGATATGTTTATCAACGGTGGCACAAAGAATAGCAGCTAGCAGTTGTTGAACTTTTTTGTCGTAGATTAATAGCACGTCTAGTCCTATGTGGATTGAAACAAAACATAAAATAAGTCACTTCTTGGAATGGAACACACATACTTCTGTTGGCTGAAGGCCGCCTAGACTCTCACTGAGTCTACGTTTATTTAACACACACTTTATAAAAGTCCCCTAGGAAGCTCAGTGTTATCGTACAAACTAAATGAACAAAGTCGACATAAAAGTTTTCTGGGTTTGGTACCGCTTCATAATGTAAAAAATACTGCTCCTATAGAAAAGCCAACTTTGCGGCCACGATTGCAGCGGCCTTCTTCTGCGTCTAATGGTGCGTTCTGGCTATGCAGTGTCCTTTATATTTTGTTGTTAGTATTCACTGCGCATTGGCCTACCTATGCAGCATATGCAAGCAGTTATTCGGACTGACATTGATAGATAGCGTTGAAACTTCCTAGCAGATTAAAACTGTGTGCCGGACCGAGACTCGAACTCGGGACCTTTGCCTTTCGCGGGCAATTGCTCTACCAACTGAGCATATGCAAGCACGACTCACGCCCCGTCCTCACAGCTTTACTTCTGCCAGTACCTCGTCTCCTACCTTCCAAACTTTACAGAAGCTCTCCTGCGAAGGAGACGTGGTACTGGCAGAAGTAAAGCTGTGAGGACGGGGCGTGAGTCGTGCTTGGGTAGCGCAGTTGGTAGAGCAACTGCCCACGAAAGGCAAAGGTCCCGAGTTCAAGTCTCGGTCCGGCACACAGCTTCAATCTGGCAGGAAGTTTCATATCAGCGCACACTCCGCTGCAGAGTGAAAATCTCATTCTGGATACATAGAGTTGTTAAGAGTCCCCTCAGGGTCCTGCACGTAACGCTCCAAACGTACTCGACTGGGGAGAGTTCCGGAGACCTTGCTGGTCAAGGTAGGCTTTAGTAAGCACAGAGAAAGATGTAGAAACTCATCGTGTGCGGTGGGGCAACATCTTTTTCAAGTGTAAGCCCGCATGGCAGGGGTCGTGTTCTGAAAAGAAATGGCACCCTTGACCTTGATTCTCAGGAACATGGCGGGTAAGAGGTTGGTATCCCACCGCCGTCCCAGCGTTTCCACACACGTCTTCGATGGCCATGGGGGCTCAGTTCGAAGCGGCACTCATCACTGAAGACAATTCTACTCTACATCTACATGACTACTCTGCAATTCACATTTAAGTGCTTGGCAGAGGGTTCATCGAACCACAATCATACTATCTCTCTACTATTCCACTCCCGAACAGCGAGCGCGAAAAACGAACACCTAAACCTTTCTGTTCGAGCTCTGATTTCTCTTATTTTATTTTGATGATCATTCCTACCTATGTAGGTTGGGCTCAACAAAATATTTTCGCATTCGAAAGAGAAAGTTGGTGGCTGAAATTTCGTAAAAAGGTCTCGCCGCGACGAAAAACGTCTATGCTGTAATGACTTCCATCCCAACTCGCGTATCATATCTGCCACACTCTCTCCCCTATAACGTGATAATACAAAACGAGCTGTTCTTTTTTGCACCCTTTCGATGTCCTCCGTCAATCCCACCTGGTAAGGATCCCACACCGCGCAGCAATATTCTAACAGAGGAGGAACGAGTGTAGTGTAAGCTGTCTCTTTAGTGGACTTGTTGCATCTTCTAAGTGTCCTGCCAATGAAACGCAACCTTTGGCTCGCCTTCCCCACAATATTATCTATGTGGTCCTTCCAACTGAAGTTGTTCGTAATTTTAACACCCAGGTACTTAGTTGAATTTACAGTCTTGAAAATTGTACTATTTATCGAGTAATCGAATTCCAACGGATTTCTTTTGGAACTCATGTGGATCATCTCACACTTTTCGTTATTTAGCGTCAACTGCCACCTGACACACCATACAGCAATCTTTTCTAAGTCGCTTTGCAGCTGATACTGGTCTTCGGATGACCTTACTAGACGGTAAATTACAGCATCATCTGCGAACAGTCTAACAGAACTGCTCAGATTGTCACCCAGGTCATTTATATAGATCAGGAACAGTAGAGGTCCCAGGACACTTCCCTGGGGAACACCTGATATCACTTCAGTTTTACTCGATGATTTGCCGTCTATTACTACGAACTGCGACCTTCCTGACAGGAAATCACGAATCCAGGCGCACAACTGAGACGATACCCCATAGCTCCGCAGCTTGATTAGAAGTCGCTTATGAGGAACGGTGTCAAAAGCTTTCCGGAAATCTAGAAATACGGAATCAACTTGAGATCCCCTGTCGATAGCGGCCATTACTTCGTGCGAATAAAGAGCTACTCCTGTTATTCCGATTCCATGCCAAAGAATTGGCCAAGAAGAATGAAACAGGCATTGATGATGATGATGATGACGACTACGATGGTACCTGTCTCAATTGTCACGACTTATTTAGTCAGTCTAAACCAAAAGAGACTAGGCTCATGTGTGTTAATTTCCCAGTGTTCGCTCACAGTTGATGTGCTGGGGTCTCACAAAGAGCGAAAATGTCTACATGTGACCGTTTGCAAATAGAAGTCAGTATGTATAAAAGATATAGGGGTATAGCGTTTTTCCCAACGATTCTCACAACATGACATTGTGCACGTTTTCTAGTAACACATCGTAATAATGATGTAAGATATAATATTGTTTTCTTTCATGACTCACTGTGTGGTTAGGAGTTTTTAATGGTAAGTTACAAAAAGCAAAGCTTATAATTCTGAATTGTACGTACAGTAGAATTTTTTCCTTATGGTACATCATTTTACATCATCTTCCCCTATTCCTTCTTTCGGCACCTACTCTGCCCTCCACCTTCTTTTCTTTTGCCGTTCTTCACTTTTTTTTTGGCTTCGACTATACGGCGCCCAGGACACGCACCCCGGCTGCGGTGGGTTAACAGTCTGGCCACTGGCTGGGCAGCTACTACAACCAGACGGGAGGCCCCTCGCGAACTGCGGCGCCCCTGCATCTAGGCAGCCGCGCAGCGCACGCCCCGCCGTGTCGATACTCTCGCAGGACCAGCGCGGCGCGTGGCGTGGCGCTCTGCCATTGGCCGCCCGGGCGAGCCGCCGCCCAGTCCCGGCCGCGCCGTCTGTGCGGGGATCCCCCGTCGTCTGCAGGTATCCCACTCCTCTCCTCTCCTCTCATCTGCTCTGCTCTCTGCCCTCGCCCGTGATAACGCCAGGCGGTCTGACATGCGCGCCACACCTCCCAGAGACTGCGGACGGGCACAGAGCCAAATAACTGTGCGCGCTCGCTGCATGCTGGGGCCTATGGGTGGAGAAAGTTTATACTTTCTGTTAAATGTGGGGAGTTTCAAACACAATGACGTGATTTTTAACTTCCACATTTATTGGAGAAACAGGCTGCAAAACTGTAGCAGTTTGCAAAATACACACCAAACAATATAGTCTCATTTAAAGTATTTAACTTGCTGTTCCTGATGGTAATACGAGCAGATAAATGCACCATTTTATGAAAAATTAGTGTTGTTACAAAGGAATATCTTGATTTTGATCTTTCATGTTTATTGGTGGAAACACGTTACAAGAGCAGAACAGATTGTAAAATGCCCACCGAATGCTGTAAGTGGATTTAATGAAATTGGCATTTGAAAGCTAGTTGTTGGCTGCTCTCGCCTAGCAATGGAGCTCCAGCCCCCGCTCCTCCCCTCCGCCCGTCGTATTGCAACTCCCGCTGTGCAAAGCATTGCGCCTGTCTGTTCTCAATGCGGAATCTTTTCTGGACTCGTTAATTTTACCTGTTTCAAGAAAAAACGTAACTCCTAATCAAAATTAAAAACAAATTTTTGAGTTCCTTATATCTATACCTAGGTACACTCCATAAACTTCAGTACCTCTTTGTTGGAAACAGAGACTTTGAAATTCGTTGCGAGTTAAGTACTGACGTCAATTTATAATCGACAAAAAATGTATTTCACTGAGTTGAACACTTTGCGGGACATGACGAGATAAGCTTCAAGCTTTTTCCCAGACGGAAAAATTTAATTCATTTCCAAGAAAAAGAAATATAACGTAACTCCGCCCCTAATAAAAGTTAAGAACGCTGAGTGAAAATTACTCTGGAAATGTGCTCTAGAATTTCAAATTAGGTTAAGCCTCTCATTCCAGCCATCCAAATCTAGGTTTTCTACCTCATTTAAGACGAATATTGGGATGCTTCCTATGAGGACTACGCAGTCTGTTGCGTGTTCCTTATTTGTTTATTCGAATTTGCGCTCTGTCCCAAATGAGCTCCTGTCTAGTGAGCACTTGTGCATCTCTTAGTTTCTTTCTGGCCTGTCATGAGTACTGCCTCTACATGGCACTGCATAGTATGTACAAGAAACCTGCGTCCAAAATCTTTGTTTGTCTGTTTAATCTACTATAATTTAAAACATTTCTGCCTTTTGTTCTTACGTTGATCTCTCACATTTTGAAAGTCTGATGGTTTAGAGCTACATTTATTAAACAGTAATCAACGTATACATCTAAGCATCAATAACGGAAATAAATTAGGAGTAAGATTAAAATTGCGCAATCAGTTTAACGGGTCATTTATCCGGGTGTCTGACAAGAATAATAACAGAAGAAAATTTACGATTTGCTTGATAATGATCAGTTTGACTTTTGGTAACGTAGAGGCACCAGAGAGGCGCTTCTGACGTAAAAATGAAGACATATTTATAGTATTAGTAGACCTAGAAAAAGCGTTCAGCACTGTTAAATGGGGCAAGATCTTCGAATTTCTCAGAAAATTGGATGTAAGCTGTAGGGATAGACAGTTAATGTGCAATATTTATAAGAACCGAAAGAGAAGGATAAGAAAGGAAGACCAAGAACGCTGTGCTCTGTTTAAAAAAGTTGAATGGCAGGATATAAGCTTTCGTCCCGGAGTCGAAAGGGTATCAATGACAAGAATCGCTAATGACATTGGTTGCCGCAGTGGATATGAGAAAGAACTGCAGGAGCTATTGAAAGCAATGAACAGTCTAATGTTTTAGAGTAAACCGAAGAAAGACGATAATATTGAGGAGGCAGCAGAAATGATATTTGGGATAACATCGATTTGGTGATCAAGAAGTATACGATGTGAAGAATTGTGTTACCTTTGATTAATTAACATATTTCACGAAGTTTAGAACTTGCAGCCGGGTGACGTCACATCTTGCCACGAAATATCAGTGAAAGGATATTGATGTCATCTGACTGCAAATACAAACCCTTTTGGAATACTCATTAGGCTGGGGAAAATTCAAAAAACGCATCAAAGTGACACATAATGGATTAATCAAGGAGAAGAGAAAATGGAGACTAGCACATGCAAAAAGGTCATTCCTGGTTAGAAGAAGTCTGTTTGAGGAGAAAATGGAGGCACTGACGGGTGCGTGGGCGGCAATCGAGGTGCAAAGAGTAATAATGGCGTTTAAAGGCAACATCCCCAGTTGCAATTCAACATCGACTAGCGGAAGTTTAAGGAGCGAGTATAGTTTCAGGAAAGCAGATGTGGGTTTGGTGCCAGGAATTTGATGAAGGCATAATAGATTTCCGATGCTAGCACAGTCCAGGGCAGTCAAACACGTCCACCTCAGGTGACAATATTTGACGCGTGTCCTCACCGGTTCCTGCACAGGGGACGAAACGTGGGTGTATCATGTGAAACCGCGCGACCGCTACGGTCGCAGGTTCGAATCCTGCCTCCGGCATGGATGTGTGTGTCGTCCTTAGGTTAGGTTAGGTTTAAGTAGTTCTAAGTTCTAGGTCCCATAGTGCTCAGAGCCATGCGACACCCGACGCAAAGAAAGCGCGAATGTCAGGGAGGCAACATTCAGCTCCCCCTACAAGAAGTTCCTCATACATAGAAAAAAAAATTTTTCCTTTACCGTTGTTCCATCTCCCTCATCGAGTATGGGCGCTGAGAGTCCTGTCAGCGGTACAATATTCCGCTCTTCAGCCAAGTGAATTAAAAAATATAACAAGATTGAGAAAAAACATTAGGACTTTTTTTCTTATTTAAATTAAAATTCAAAGACGGAAAACAAAAAGGCAAAGATATGCATTTTAAAAAGATGTCGCCGATTGGTGTAATTCTTCTCTGAAATAACATTGAAGCACTTCACTTTCACGTAAAATCTGAAGCACCTGCACTGGGTGAGAAGCATTTCGGGAGGAGAGAAAATGTTGCGTAGGGTAGAGGGGTGTGGGTAGATAAGACAGGGCTCAGTTAGGAAAATAGTGGAGATGAAGGTATGTACTGGGGTGGATCGTGGGAATATAGAAATTGGGAGAGAGAGAGCAAGAATTTGGGGTGTGGTTAGCGTAGTGGTAAGAAGAGGAAAGGGTTGGGGTCGCATGTGGAGGGAAAAGGAGAGAGGAGCCACGATGTGGAGTCGGATAGGTGGAGAAGAGTTCGAGTTGCTTGGATAGATAAATACCGGGACGTGGCTCACTGACTGGAAGACTGAGGTGGTGAAGATCCGTTGAGATAAGACAAGGAGTAGGGACGCCAAGATGGAAGGGTTGGTGATCGGAGGGGAGACAATGGTGTGTTTGGAATCGACTTCGCGGATAGTACAGGGAATACGGAGGTGTTCGATGTGGGAGAGGAGAGGTGGGAATTTACTGAGTTCGTGTAGGTGGAAATGTAAGTGGATGCTGAAAGCGAGACAGAGTGCACGGCATTCAAGGACTTGGAGGGACCTACAGAACTTCGGTAGCAACATGTGCATAGTAGAGAATGGGTCGGATCAGTGTTTTGTGGGTGTGATGAATAGTGGAAGGGTGTAATCCCCAAGTTCGGCCCGTTAGCAGCTTCAGTCTATTTTGCGCCTCCTGCTCGGTGGTTGGTAGCTGAGGTTTCCACATATAGAGAGACCGAAAATGCTGCCAATTTATTGAGCCACGCTGCAACGTGTGGGGGACCACTATAGTCTGCTCACATATATTTTTATTTATTTATTTATTTTTCTAGCGCTAACAAGCTATGAATTCCCTCCCACACAAAACTAGATTTTGGTATCTAGCTGTTCCCTTTTTTCATCAATAAAGACTGTTTTGTAATTCTTGTTATGCTTCCAGAGTGTACTGTAGAGGAAGTTGAGTAGAAACTACGCTTCCGGAATTCATTTTTCTGAAGTGCTCTTCCAGGTATCATTTGAAGAAATGGATAGAGATAAAAGAATAAATGAGATAAAAATAAACAATTACATCTTGGTTCTGCTCAGCTTCCCATCTTGTATAACCAAAGTCCATCGACTTCATTAACAAACAGATAAAAGAATTAAGCCCTCTACCAGATCGCTCGTTGGTGGCAAAAGGAACATTTAACTGGAATAAAACAAAATATTACTACACACAGGGATGTGAATTATGTGAAATTGATGTATTTGAAATGCAAATACAAAATGGGAAATACCTATTTTTATTTTGCATTTGGAATACTTTCTTCAAAACAAATAGTCATTTTCTTTGAAATACTGAAAATACGCATATTTTGTATTTCTAAAATGAAAAATGCTTGTCTTGTATTTTTTTAATTTCGTACTTCGTATCTTTCACATATTTAATGAGATATTTGTTTAAAGAAATTAAGTTTCACGAGGGACACAGATAGCGCAATAAGCGTCAAAGGTATGCCTGTCAATGAATATGACGATGACCCTAAATATTGGTAAAGGCAGTAACACTTGAGTACACATTATATGTTTATCATTATTTTTGTGTAACGTAGAACGTTCCGAAATGGTTAGATTATGCGTAGTGATCTCAAAAGGAAGTGAAAGAACGTGTGAGCGAGGATCACGAGTCTACTTGCTGGTACTTCTCACTGAGTGAGTTCATTCTGTGTGGCAGTGACAGCTGTACCTTTGTAAATAGTATCTTCATCTATGGAGTAGTTGAAAATCCACTGTTTCTTTTCATCGTTTAGATTAGTATCGGTGGTTTTTAAACAAACTTCAACTTGTTAAGTATAGTAATGTAGTTATTTCTAGTAACCTAAAATAAAATTCCACCGTTATCGGCCGGCCGTGGTGGCCGAGCGGTTCTAAGCGCTAAAGTCTGGAAACGCGTGACAGCTACGGTCGCAGGTTCGAATCCTGCCTTTGACATGAGTGTGTTTCATGTCCTTAGGTTAGTTAGGTTTAAGCAATTGTAAGTTCTAGCGGACTGATGACCTCAGAGTCCCATAGTGCTCAGAGCCATTTGAACCACCGTTATCGATCTTCATTTGGTAAAGTGTACAATTGTATTCTTAATTTTTAATTTGCGCTAGCTGCAGTAGCCAGCGTTGCACGGCAGTCTACGTTTTGTGGACGTCGTAGCGAACCCTAAAAGTTCTGAAGCCCAGTATTGTAGCATTATCAGGTATTGTATATTTACAGTTCGTACGTGACAAGAAATCGTCTTGCAGCCTAGTTCTTTCCGTACTATGTTGGCACAATTCGGAACATTTCTTGCCGACTGTCTTCTGTTTTCAATTTCTGCTCCTGTTCAACAATTTTTTGCTTCGGTGGAATGGTAATGAGGCCACATTGGAACATGAAATATGAAATATTTGAACAATTGATGGGTTTAACCCAGTGAAATAAAGGGATTGTAAGATGTTTACTGACTAAGGGTAGAATAAAGTTATTTTGAAAATATGTATTTCGCATTTTGTTTTCAAAAACTCTTATTTAAAACTATTTTGTATTTACGTTTGAAATAGCAAGAGTAACCAAGTATTTGCATTTTGAATTTAAATACCTTTACTGAACTATCTGCTCATCTCTGATTACACATTTGACTCTCTCTCCTGGAGCCGAGTAACTAACGTGATGCTGAAGACTATGGTCACGCAGTGTCATTAAAAGGCATTTATTCAGTGAGAGACAAGAAACGACATAGCTAATGATGCTCAGTCGACACTATTGTTTGCAAGTATTCTGCAAAGGACCCCCAAACGGCTATTGCTTTCGAAATGTGTCGTGTTGTTGCATAACAGCTCCAGATCTTCCCCGGCATCGGTAACACGTGATTTGCTCCAGCATTTCCGACTGACAGTTTTGGAACATCTCCCCCCATACAGGTTAGGTCTCTCATCAGGCGACATTCAGATCTTTGGATTGTTAAAGAAGTAACTGGCCAGTCGGCCCTTCGTAACAGATGACAACGTTCATAAGGTGGTAGTTAAGTGGCTCCCAGAACTGGAACCTGATTTATTTTATACCAGTTTTTCTGATGGAATAAACCGTGGTCACATGCTAGTAACATTACATAACTCTTTGGTTTTCTGAATAAACCTTTTTACCTTAAGTTCGAACATTGTTATGTTACAATAACCATAAGGGAACAATAAGAGTGGAAGACCAAGAACGAACTGCTCGGATTAAAAAGGGTGTAAGACAGGGATGTAGCCTTTGCCCCTACGGTTCAACATATGTGAAAATAAAGGTTCAAAAGTGGGATTGAAATTCAGGGTGAAAGGATACCAACTATTCGAATTACTGATGCTGTCCTCAGTGAAAGTGAATAACAATTACGGAAAGCGTTGACTGGTACTAACAGCGTAATAAACAGGCGGTGTGGATTGGAAGTAAATCGAGGAAAGACAAAAGTAATGAGAAGTAGTAGAAATGAGATTGTAGATATACTGAGCGCTAAGCAAAACACGTCATCACGTACGAACCAAGGACGACATAAAAAGCAGATTAGCTTAAGCAAAGAGAAGTGTGTCAGTAGCAGACACCGGCCTCAGTTTTGAAATTCCTGAGGGTGTGCATTTGGATCACAGAACTATATGTCAATGAAGCATGGGCTGTGAAATAACCGGAAAAGCAGAGAACCGAAGCGTTTGAGATGCGATGCTATAAAAATATTTTGAAAATTTGCTGGGCTTATGAAAAAGGGGTCCTCTGCAGATTCGGCAAAGGAACAACCATTGACAAGAAGAAGGAAGAGCAAGATAGGACATGCGTTATGAGATCAGGGAATAATTCCCAATTTAGATATTGGAATCCACCCAACAAATAATCGATAAGTGCTGCTCTGCGATGGAGGAGAAGAATTTGTGCAGGAGACTACAAAACCTTTGAACAGACTTATGATCAAAACATGTTATAAAACTGGCTTTCTTTTTTTAGTCTAGGTAGTACAGATTAAATTTTAAAGCTGTTTAAATTTAGCGGTAATTTAATATTACCCAATGGAGTACATTAACGAGAAAAAGAACTACACAAGAATCTTCAGTATAAAGAAACCTAAATATAAGCTAGCAAAATATTCGCCAAATAATTTTTAAATTTATGCTTACTTTCAGGAACTAAATAGGACAGAGACATACATAATTGTAGGGCGTGTCAAAGACTGAATAACTGAAGATACTGAACATTGCGGCAAACGTGATAGGGAATCCAGTATTCTGTAACGACGAGAAGAAAGTCGAGTGTTGTCATTAGCAATGCGCCCAACGTGGAGGGTGGCTGTGGAAACATCTGCTTTAGAGCGAGGGTGGAAGACCATCGCGCTATCGATTTTGCCAGCAATGAGCGGCCGTCGAGGGGTGCGGCAGATGCGCTGCAATGCTCGCAGTCTCTCCCAGCGTTACGAGCTGACACCAGAGTTCCCGTCGTTCAACTGCACCCGAGCGGGATCTATCTCGTAATAAAATTTTGACATTCCGTTGATTCGCGTTCCATTGAAACTCTGGAAATAATTTTAGCTACAGTATGTTGAAAAATAATTATGCAATCTCATGAAAGAGTGTTCCTTCTTTGTTGCAATTCTGATCCTCCTTCAATTGAAGTAGAAACAGCCTAACAATTACAATAAACAGCATTCATTGTTACCCATTACTTTGGATGTGACAGTTACGTCAAGACCCATAATGCATTAGCAGAAAAGTACGGTAAGAGTGAATCAAAAGAGTTCAGCTGTGTGACAAGTTCTAATAGACTGAAAATGTGGTGCATGCAGCCGAAAGTGGTCGACCAGAACTGCCGACACCAGAAAAATTTATCTACGTTCAAGCTGCACATTCTTCGAGTCCCACAAAAACTGTGTGACGGCTGTTTATTATGCCTCGTCTCTTCGTTGGTAGTGCCCACACGGCACTGCACAAATGTTTAGAGATGCATCCGTACGTAATTCGTGCTTTTCGTAAGTTTTTGCCTGAAAGCAATGGACAACGTGTACCCATCAGTCAGTGGTTCATTCAATCTCTAACGCCAGATGGGAAAAATCAATGATTGGTATGGTGTACCTTGATGGATAAATGAAAACATAGAATTCAAGCATTCAGGACCCACAAAATCCTATTCAGCTGCACGAGTGCCATCCGCATACGCAAAAATAGGTGTTTAGCGTGCAGTGTCACGTAGGCGAATTTCCCTCATTTTCTTTCAGGGCACGATGAACAGTGAGCACTACATACAGGTGCTGCAACAGTTTGTTAACACTATGTATTAAATAAAAATGTTTTTAATGCATAAAACTTTTAATGCCTAGACCACAATTTTCATTATACAATTAGAGCATGACGGCTACTTTCGGTTGCGTTCTGCAACCATCTTCATATTGTTCAAATCGTAAAAGAAAACGGATTGAAAAGTATCATCAATAGGTTTATCATACAATGGAAACTTTCACGGCCCGTACTTACATCAGGTAAAACTAACGGGCTAATAGAACGTTAGGCAATTGTTGTGGTATATAACTTCCTCATCCGGCCGCGGTGGTCTAGCGGTTCTAGGCGCTCAGTCCGAAACCGTGCGACTGCTACGGTCGCATGTTCGAATCCTGCCTCGGGCATGGATGTGTGTGATGGTTCAAATGGTTCAAATGGCTCTGAGCACTATGGGACTCAACTGCTGTGGTCATCAGTCCCCTAGAACTTAGAACTACTTAAACCTAACTAACCTAAGGACATCACACACATCCATGCCTGAGGCAGGATTCGAACCTGCGACCGTAGCAGTCGCACAGTTCCGGACTGCGCGCCTAGAACTTAGGGTAGTTAGGTTTAATTAGTTCTAAGTTCTAGGTGGCTGATGACCACAGATGTTAAGTCCCATAGTGCTCAGAGCCATTTGAACCATATAACTTCCTCCTTCACAAGCGGGCATGGTAATGCGACGTTTTCGGGATGTTTGTTTCAAGATCACCCTTTTGATGAAAATGTTCCGCTACGGCAGATTTATCCGTCTGTCCCAGACAGGAGTTCCTCTTACGTTCAACCAGACGGGTGTTAACACTTCTTTTCGTGGTACCAATATAAACCAGCCCACAACTCCAAGGGATTTTACATAGAATGTCCTATGCCTTTTAAACAGTCTGTTCATCTTCCTGGTGGGTCTGAAGGTGGATTACACGCCATACTTGCTCAACACTTTCCCAGTGCGAGCTGTAGTCTTAGTGATGAACTGAAGGAAAACTTTTCCCTTGGGCTACCGTCGTTCCTCGTCGATCCTGATTCTCTCCCTAGGGCGAAGTGCTCTACCTAGCTCCTTGTCAGAATAACCATTTTTCTTGAATATCGACCGCAGATGTTCAACCCAGTCTTTTAAATAACTCGACTCACAAATTTTGTAAGAATGGTCAACCAATGCTTCAAACGCACCTCTGTTTTGTCAGTGGTGGTTGTTAGAATATCTATGAAGGTATGTGTGGCCTTTCTATATTCCCTATAGCCCAAAGTTCTGTCTCCTCGCTTGATAAGTCCCACTAGGAAGTCCGGCATATACAGAATTGCGTGTCAATGTTGGAAGGCTTACATCGGTCGTTCGACTCGTACAGTCGATGACAGGTGCGTGGAACATCGCCGTCATAATCGGCTACAACAGCCGGAAAAATCGGCGGTAGCAGAACATTGCTCAAACGGGGGACACGGTATGAAATTTGACGAAACTGTGGTAGTTGTCAACACCTCCGGTTTTTGGAACAGTGTTTATAAAGAGGTAACTGAAATTAGTTGGTGGATAATTTGATTAATAGAAGCGATGGCAGGATGTGGAATCCTGTGCTATCCCGCTTCAGAACAGAACGTTCTTCGGCTGGCAAGTTCGAGTGTTCGGAGATCGCCGCCGCCGGTGCTCTGCTGAGGGCGGCGCCTCTTGCCCAGTCTTGGAGAGCAGCCGCGCGCGGTACGGAGGCCTACATAGAACGTCTATTTGCAACCTTGGCATCAGTTCTCTGCGGTACTCAGCAGCAGAAGCAGCCTTCTCCTGAAGATGGCTTGTAGTTGGATCGCCGAAATATTGAATCGATTTGGTTTTAGGATCCTGCAAGAACCCCGAAAGGACTTTTAAAACTAATGGTATATCCTGAAACTTACATAATACCTGGGCTGGACTGTAGGGGCGTCCACTTCTCTGAGTGCTTGGAAAATACAGAAATAGGAAGGAAAGAGAAAGGTACCTCACTTTGATTCAGTGGTGGCCGGTCGGAGAGAGCAGACACGGCACGAGGCTGTCTGCTTCATCAGAAAGCTCGAAGAAACCAAAAGCGTCTGCAGTGTCTGGAAGCTGGATCATTAGAGAGTCAAGCTACTGTATTCGGCTCCCCAGGAGAAGTGACACCTTTCTCAGCCCCCACCCCCAAAATTGGTTGATCGGTGGTGTGGGAAGGGAGTTGAAAGCGTACCCTTTCAGCATCTTTCACCTGAAAGGACAGCTTCTGTCCTGAAGGGGCAGATGGGTTGGTAACGTAGGCTCAGCAAGAATTGGTGCTATGTTCCAAGCCTGTAGCTCGTTGCAGGCATCTACATCTACATGACTACTCTGCAATTCACATTTAAGTGCTTGGCAGAGGGTTCATCGAACCACAATCATACTATCTCTCTACTATTCCACTCCCGAACAGCGAGCGGGAAAAACGAACACCTAAACCTTTCTGTTCGAGCTCTGATTTCTCTTATTTTATTTTGATGATCATTCCTACCTATGTAGGTTGGGCTCAACAAAATATTTTCGCATTCGGAAGAGAAAGTTGGTGACTGAAATTTCGTAAAAAGCTCTCGCCGCGACGAAAAACGTCTATGCTGTAATGACTTCCATCCCAACTCGTGTATCATATCTGCCACACTCTCTCCCCTATAAAGTGATAATACAAAAGGAGCTGCCCTTTTTTGCACCCTTTCGATGTCCTCCGTCAATCCCACCTGGTAAGGATCCCACACCGCGCAGCAATATTCTAACAGAGGACGAACGAGTGTAGTGTAAGCTGTCTCTTTAGTGGACTTGTTGCATCTTCTAAGTGTCCTGCCAATGAAACGCAACCTTTGGCTCGCCTTCCCGACAATATTATCTATGTGGTCCTTCCAACTGAAGTGGTTCGTAATTTTAACACGCAGGTACTTAGTTGAATTGACAGCCTTGAGAATTGTACTACTTATCGAGTAATCGAATTCCAACGGATTTCTTTTGGAACTCATGTGGATCATCTCACACTTTTCGTTATTTAGCGTCAACTGCCACCTGACACACCATACAGCAATCTTTTCTAAATCGCTTTGCAACTGATACTGGTCTTCGGATGACCTTACTAGACGGTAAATTACAGCATCATCTGCGAACAGTCTAAGAGAACTGCTCAGATTGTCACCCAGGTCATTTATATAGATCAGGAACAGTAGAGGTCCCAGGACGCTTCCCTGGGGAACCCCTGATATCACTTCAGTTTTACTCGATGATTTGCCGTCTATTACTACGAACTGCGACCTTCCTGACAGGAAATCACGAATCCAGTCGCACAACTGAGACGATACCCCATAGCTCCGCAGCTTGATTAGAAGTCGCTTGTGAGGAACGGTGTCAAAAGCTTTCCGGAAATCTAGAAATACGGAATCAACTTGAGATCCCCTGTCGATAGCGGCCATTACTTCGTGCGAATAAAGAGCTAGCTGCGTTGCACAAGAGCGATGTTTTCTGAAGCCATGCTGATTACGTGTCAATAGATCGTTCGCTTCGAGGTGATTCATAATGTTTGAATACAGTATATGCTCCAAAACCCTACTGCAAACCGATGTCAATGATATAGGTCTGTAGTTAAATGGATTACTCCTACTACCCTCCTTGAACACTGGTGCGACCTGCGCAATTTTCCAATCTGTAGGTACAGATCTATCGGTGAGCGAGCGGTTGTATATGAGTGCTAAGTAGGGAGCTATAGTATCAGCGTAATCTGAAAGGAACCTAATCGGTATACAATCTGGGCCTGAAGACTTGCCCGTATCAAGCGATTTGAGTTGCTTCGCAACCCCTAAGGTATCTACTTCTAAGAAACTCATGCTAGCAGATGTTCGTGTTTCCAATTCTGGAATATTCCATTCGTCTTCCCTGGTGAAGGAATTTCGGAAAACTGCGTTCAATTACTCCGCTTTAGCGGCACAGTCGTCGATAACAGTACCATCGGCACTGCGCAACGAAGGTATTGACTGCGTCTTGCCGCTTGTGTACTTTACATACGACCAGAATTTCTTCGGATTTTCTACCAAATTTCGAGACAATGTTTCGTTGTGGAACCTATTAAAGGCATCTCTCATCGAAGTACGTGCCAAATTTCGCGCGTCTGTAAATTTTAGCCCATCTTCGGGATTTCGCGTTCTTCTGAACTTCGCATGCTTTTTCCGTTGCCTCTGCAACAGCGTTCGGACCTTTTTTGTGTACCACGGGGGATCCGTTCCATCTCTTACCAATTTATGAGGTATGAATATCTCAATTGCTGTTGCTACTATATCTTTGAATTTGAGCCACATCTCGTCTACATTCGCATAGTCAGTTCGGAAGGAATGGAAATTGTCTTTTAGGAAGGCTTCTAGTGGCACTTTATCCGCTTTTTTAAATAAAATTATTTTGCGTTTGTTTCTGATGGATTTGGAAGAAATGGTATTGAGCCTAGCTACAATGACCTTGTGATCACTAATCCCTGTATCAGTCATGATGCTCTCTATCAGCTCTGGATTGTTTGTGGCTAAGAGGTCAAGTGTGTTTTCGCAACCATTTACAATTCGCGTGGGTTCGTGGACTAACTGCTCTAAATAATTTTCGGAGAATACATTTAGGACAATCTCGGAAGACGTTTTCTGCCTACCACCGGTTTTGAACATGTATTTTTGCCAACACACCGAGGGTAGGTTGAAGTCCCCACCAACTATAACCGTATGAGTGGGGTATTTATTTGTTACGAGACTCAAACTTTCTCTGAACTGTTCCGCAACTGTATCATCGGAGTCTGGGGGTCGGTAGAAGGAGCCAATTATTAACTTAATTCGGCTGTTAAGTATAACCTCCACCCACACCAATTCGCACGGAGTATCTACTTCGACTTCACTACAAGATAAACCACTACTGACAGACACAAACTCTCCACCACCAATTCTGCCTAATCTATCTTTCCTGAACACCGTCTGAGACTTCGTAAAAATTTCTGCAGAACTTATTTCAGGCTTTAGCCAGCTTTCTGTACCTATAACGATATCAGCTTCTGTGCTTTCTATTAGCGCTTGAAGCTCAGGGACTTTTCCAGCGCAACTACAACAATTTACAACTATAATTCCGACTGTTCCTTGATCCAAGCACGTCCTGTAATTGCCAAGCACCCTTTGACATTGCAGCCCATCCCGCACTGCCCGAGGCACATGTATGAAATAAAATTTTAAATATACGGGCTGTAAATTACACCCGATGACTCACACGGGCTGCGCACCTTGTGCAATATGTTACCGTGTGCGCTGGTAGCTACTTTCTCTTCCCCGCCTTTCTTGTTCCAGTCGCGAATGGTCGATAACAAAAAGAATTGTTGGTGAGACTCCGTGTGTGCTCAAGGCTCTCTAAACTTACGATGTATTCGGGAAATAAATGTAAAAGGAAGGGAGATAGTGGTTTACTAGGTTCTAGGAACGTATACTTTCGGAACTATAACAGTGATCCACATCGTGATGGGCAACAGGTATGTTACAACGTCTGCCACTGAAATCGAATGAGCGCCTCTGTGTGGCTTTCGCGCTTCCTGGAAGAACGCATGACGAAATGTGCTGCTCTTCTTTGGATTTTCTCAATTTCCGGTACGAATGCTACCTGGTAAGAGTCTCAGATTGAGCAGTAGCAGTCAAGTAGCAACTGAACGAGGATATTGTAAGCTTACAGGTTAATTCTTACAGCAAAGTAAAAGCGTTCTCCCTCACTTGTTTACTACATTTCCTGAGCATTCTACCAATTAATCTCATCCCCGGAACTACAATTACTTTTGTGTGGTCACACAACTTAAAATCACTACGTACGAACGCTCCTAGTTATTTAATCGATGTGACTGTTTCCAGTGATCTTTCGGCAATCGTGTAATCAAACAATCACTGGTATTTGCGCCTATATATGCGGCGCAAGTTGCATCCCTTGACGCTGAGCGTCAACTGCCCTCTGAAACAGCACGGTCGGCCTGTGCCAAACGTTGATCATGTTCAGGTCTTTCTACATCTCGCAGCAGTTTTCTAGCGATGCGACATTGCTGTATGCAATAGCTTCCTCTGCGAAAAGTCTAACTGAACTTCCACGTTATCTGCTAGGTCATTTACACTGCTTTGCAAAAATTAAGGATCTGATACATAAAATGAGACAACATATTAACAAGTTGGTGGAAATGACCAAAAGTGCGCGTTCGTGTTGCCAATCGTGCACAGTAAGTTGGACGTCGTAGGACGGGAGGTCAGCATGACTGTAGCGCTAAACTTGGCCGGTCCCGCAACATGAGGAAGTTCATGAAACAGAAAAAGACAGGGTGGACGAGAAGTTACTGTACACTGTGGTGGTTTTCTTCATTACAGCGTGGCTCGAAGACAACATCTGGATAACTTCACACGGGGAAGAATCAATCGGGAAACTGGAAGAAGGACGATGAGCGTGCCCCAGAAGTTTCGTACAGCTGGTAGCATTCTTTCAAAAGTATGGGGAGTGTTCCGAGCGACAGCAGAGGAGGCGATCCACCACCAGCAGCAAACGTACGACAATTCCGCAACAGGCAAGAAGCGACACGCGTCACGCAGCGGGTGCAGTTCCGCTCTCCAGAGTGGCGCGGCGACTGCAGGGGGCGGGCTCTTTGCCCGACTACTTGTACGTTGTGTTCCGCTTACGCCAGCACGTCGGTAACACCGTTTGCGACGGTGTCAAAAGCATAGGAACTGGACCGACGAGGAGTGCGGTCGCGTGCTCTTCTCGGATGAGGCCACATTCAGTCCGTGTGGTGATTTTCATACTGCAAGAGGTGATAACACATACTGCACGCAGTAACATTGTCGAACGTGACCGTTTGGTGATCCAAGCGATGTGGTGTGGGAGACATAACGTTTCGTCGGTGTACTAACCTCCAAATCTTTGAACACAGCACCCTCACTGGTCAACATTACACTGTATTCTTTGCACACGTGAGTCTTTTCAGAGATACATTCTGTGCTGAATTTATTTCTACGGATAACGATGCGTAACCCCATCGAACAGCACTGAGCCGTGGTCGGCTCGCGCCGATGCCGTTTTTCTTTTTTTGGCATGTTGTCACTATCTAGAGGGCGTCCACTTCTCTGAGTTGCTCCGTCAGTGGCAGCAGCGGCATTTATCGATGCCAGTACTGCTGTACCTTCTTTGGTGTCCCCGTCATACACTCCTGGAAACTGAAATAAGAACACCGTGAATTCATTGTCCCAGGAAGGGGAAAGTTTATTGACACATTCCTGAAGTCAGATACATCACATGATCTCACTGACAGAACCACAGGCACATAGACACAGGCAACAGAGCATGCACAATGTCGGCACTAGTACAGTGTATATCCACCTTTCGCAGCAATGCAGGCTGCTATTCTCCCATGGAGACGATCGTAGAGATGCTGGATGTAGTCCTGTGAAACGGCTTGCCATGCCATTTCCACCTGGCGCCTCAGTTGAACCAGCGTTCGTGCTGGACGTGCAGACCGCGTGAGACGACGCTTCATCCAGTCCCAAACATGCTCAATGGGGGACAGATCCGGAGATCTTGCTGGCCAGGGTAGTTGACTTACACCTTCTAGAGCACGTTGGGTGGCACGGGATACATGCGGACGTGCATTGTCCTGTTGGAACAGCAAGTTCCCTTGCCGGTCTAGGAATGGTAGAACGATGGGTTCGATGACGGTTTGGATGTGCCGTGCACTATTCAGTGTCCCCTCGACGATCACCAGAGGTGTTCGGCCAGTGTAGCAGATCGCTCCCCACACCATGATGCCGGGTGTTGGTCCTGTGTGCCTCGGTCGTATGCAGTCCTGATTGTGGCGCTCACCTGCACGGCGCCAAACACGCATACGACCATCATTGGCACCAAGGCAGAACCGACTCTCATCGCTGAAGACGACACGCCTCAATTCGTCCCTCCATTCACGCCTGTCGCGACACCACTGGAGGCGGGCTGCACGATGTTGGGGCGCGAGCGGAAGACGGCCTAACGGTGTGCGGGACCATAGCCCAGCTTCATGGAGACGGTTGCGAATGGTCCTCGCCGATACCCCAGGAGCAACAGTGTCCCTAATTTGCTGGCAAGTGGCGGTGCGGTCCCCTACGGCACTGCGTAGGATCCTACGGTCTTGGCGTGCATCCGTGAGTCGCTGCGGTCCGGTCCCAGGTCGACGGGCACGTGCACCTTCCACCGACCACTGGCGACAACATCGATGTACTGTAGAGACCTCACGCCCCACGTGTTGAGCAATTCGGCGGTACGTCTTCCCGGCCTTCCGCATGCCCACTATATGCCCTCGCTCAAAGTCCGTCAACTGCACATACAGTTCACGTCCACGCTGTCACGGCATGCTACCAGTGTTAAAGACTGCGATGGAGCTCCGTATGCCACGGCAAACTGGCTGACACTGACGGCGGCGGTGCACAAATGCTGCGCAGCTAGCGCCATTCGACGGCCAACACCGCGGTTCCTGGTGTGTCCGCTGTGCCGTGCGTGTGATCATTGCTTGTACAGCCCTTTCGCAGTGTCCGGAGCAAGTATGGTGGGTCTGACACACCGGTGTCAATGTGTTCTTTTTTCCATTTCCAGGAGTGTATTACCGTGTCGTGATGTGTGTGGGGCAGTTAGTCGGTTGCGGCGGAGCAGTGAGGAAGCCGCTGCGGCGCGAGTTCGGGCCGGAGCCGCTGGCGGCGTGCACGTGCGGTCGGAGTCGTGTGGCGCTAGCTGCGAGAGCTGCGACGTTTGTAGCTCACCGGACCTGCGTACTGGAGTTGAGAAATCAGTGAACCTGTTGTGCAATCTCAACTGCTGTGACATCTCTTCGTCGATTGCCAGTTGTCGCTTGCTCTGCTGTTCCCGCGAGCAATGTGACGGTGTGCTGGAGTCAGCAAAATTTTTCAGCCGTGTTCCTGTATGATGTATTAGTAAAGTGCACCAGAGGTATCTTCTGCGCATTGATGTTCCACTTACCTGCCTCGGTCGTCGGCGTACTTCCAGCAGTGTGTTTTCCTCGCTGTGTCGGTGCTGTCCAGCACGCCGTGTAGTTTGACAGCTCGGGGTTGTTCTCCCTTTTTCTTTGGATGGTTATTCTGCCTTGACTGTATTTAGTCGCCAATTATTAAGATATAGTCCTACTGTCATCCTCGTCCTCGCTGATATTTTTGGTTGTCATGTCGTCGGTCGGTTGGAAAGGAACTGATTAGGCTTCAGCCATCCCAAGGTCGTGCTGCCACCTGATTATTTACTGTTAGTCTTGGCTGCCTGTCTCACCTAAACTGTTGTTATAGTTTCCTCCCAGTGGAACGCTTCTGAGCACAACTGTTCTGGTGTTTGTGACTGTGATTTTCCTTTGTCACAAGTACTGTGTCAGGCCTTCAGCCGTGTATTAATTTTGTCTGTTCTATGTTCAGTATATGGCCTTCAGCCGAACTTTATGTGTTTTAAGATTAGACCTTCAGCCATGTTTAGTTAAAATTTTTGTTTGCTCTGTATTTAGGCCTTTAGCCCCGTTTGTTTCGAAATTTGTGGCTCTCAGCCGTAATGTTTCTGTGTGTACGGTTTCTCTTTAATTATCTTGAACTCTTAAAATGACCTTCAGCCCTACCGTGTAAATGCTTATCTTAAGGTTTGTCTTTAATTATTTTGAATAATTGTTTGGGCCTTCAGCCGTTAAAAGATTTCAAGTTTTCTTAAGATGGTTTTTTGTTATACTGTGTAAATATATTGAAATATTATTGGACCTTCAACCGAGGAATTAATTTAAATTTTCCTTAATATGTCTTTTAGCCGAAATTGGTAAATGCTTTCTTTTTAAAGAATTTTCTTTGTTGATCTGAAATATTGTGTGGTGTTTATACTTAAGTAAGGCCTTCAGCCGTTTGTCTAAATTCTTGTGCCTTAAAAGGAATTATTTACGGATATTTTAATTTTACTTAAGTAAGACCTTAAGCCGTTTGTCTAAATCCTTGTGTTTCAAAAAGGAATTACTTAAACCTTATTATTGAAAAGTTACTTTGGCCTCCAGCCATGAATTGATCCCTGTTGCTTTAAAGAGAAAACTGTGCATTGTGTTTTCAAGGAATAAAGGTGTGTGTTCTTGTGCAACTAACAGTAACTGACCTTGGCCCCTTTCCACAACACGATCCGCTCTGTCCTGCGATACCAGATTTCAAGCACAGTTGCACGAGCTCTTGGAACTGGAATGGACTGACATGTCCGTTCCCCCGACTTAAGGCCCATCGACCAGGGGCAGAGTTCACGTGTGCCAACGGTCATCTGCTGGCTGTAAACAGCGCTGGTGATGGAATGGAACGCGTCCCGCCGTGAGAACTTCTCACCGGCCTTGACGCCAGCGTAGAAGCGTGTCGCAAACCGTGCACTGCTCTTCGTCGTAATCACACACCCCATTCAGAGGCGTGTGCAGGAGACCATAATTAATCGTGGTGACTTCAGTGTAATTATTGTCTTTGAATAAAAAATCTCAGTTTTGTTCGCCTCACTACATCATTCTTTCAGTTTCCTTCTGCACTACACTATGGCATCTCGTTCTATGGGGTAGTTCAAGTTTCATCGAGCTCTGTTACTTGCCAGTGGCACACGATTTATTTATTTATTGTTCCGTGGGACCAAATTAAGGAGATGTCTCCATGGTCATGGAACGAGTCAATACATGAAATTATAACACGATATTAGAAACAGATAAAATGAAATATAAAAAAAAACATATTCAATTGACAAGTCGTAAGTTTAAATAAAGAAAATCACCAATGTAACACTGGAATTTGCTTAATTTCTTAGCTCTTCCAGGAGCTCCTCGACAGAACAGAAGGTGTGAGCCATGAGGAAACTAATCAGTTTAGACTTAAAAGAGTTTGAGCTACTGCTAAGATTTTTGAGTTCTTGTGGTAGCTTATTGATAATGGGTGCAGCAGAATACTGCACACCTTTCTGCACAAGAGTCAAGGAACTGCATTCGACATGCAGATTGGATTTCTGCCTAGTATTAACTGAGTGAAAGCTCCTAACTCTTGGGACTAGGCTAATATTGCTAACAACAAACGACATTAAAGAAAATATATACTGTGAGGGCAATGTCAGAATTCCCAGACTATTGAATATGGTCGACAACAGGTTCTCGAACTTACACCACATATAGCTCGAACAGCCCGTTTATGAGCCAAAAATACCCTTTTTTAATCAGAAGAATGACCCCAAAAAATAATACCATACGACATAAGCGTATGAAAATATGCGAAATAGACCTCTTTTCGTGTTGAAGTGTCACTTATTTCAGATACTGTTCTAATGGTAAATATAGCAGCATTTAGTTTCTGAACAAGATCCTGGACATGGGCTTTCCACAACAGCTTACTATCTATCCGAACGCCCAGGAACTTGAACTGTTCCGTCTCGCTTATAATATGCCGATTCTGTCTGATCAAAATATCGGTTCTTGTTGAATTGTGAGTTAGAAACTGTAAAAACTGAGTCTTACTGTGATTTAGCATCAAATTATTTTCTACAAGCCACGAACTTATTTCATGAACTACATTATTTGATACTGCTTCAATATTACACACAAGATACTTCACTATCAAGCTGGTGTCATCAGCAAACAGAAATAATTTTGAATCACCTGTAATACTAGAAGGCAAATCATTTATATAGATAAGAAACAGCAGTGGCCCCAGCACCGACCCTTGGGGAACGCAAACTTATTTCCGTTTCCAAGTTTCGCATAGCAGTGTGTAGCGTAAACTGTGACTATTACAATTTTAGACACAGGCTAGTGCTTCAAGTGTTTTATAACTTTCTTGTGACATATCTGTGGCGAAGTGATGCCTCTACAGCTAGTTGTAGCGGACTATCGGATCAAGTACTTCCGTGAAGTTCCTGTAGTGTTCGACCAATAATGTTAACAAACATAATGTTTATCTCATCAAATGAAGTCACAATTGCGAATAAGGAGTACCATCAGCTGTAGAATGGAATGTCGACAATGAAAATTTGTGCCGCTCCGGGACTCTAATCCGGATTTCGCTATTATCGCGAGCGCTGCCATCTGACTACCCGTGCACGACTCAAGGCCACACTCAGTCTCCCACACGTCATCAACCGTGCGCGATAAGTGGGAAATCCGGGTCCGAGTCTCGGTCTGCCACAAGTTTTCATTCCATTCTACAGCTAATAGTAGTCATTATTCGCAGTTACTAATTCATCTGTTTCGTAACGGCTGTGGTCGCCACAGTGGCTGTCCCAAGGAACTTTACATCGTAATCCGAATAGCACAGGCACTGCAATATCGTAATTTTTAACTTGTCTTAGGAAACGCAGCAATGGATACTTGGCACCAGAAAGAAGTCGTTTATTAATTTTTACTGAGGATCTCTGCGTACTATACATCACCTTCGAATCGGGTGGATGGAGCTATAAGCAGATAATTAAAAATCGTGACTCTTTCAGTGAAGAATGTCTGTGCAAAATTTAGTGACAATCTCAAGTCCACAGTTTGTGGCATCCTCTAGAATGGGTCGGACGGGACAAACAGAAACCCCGGCTCGTGCTGCAGGTAAAACGGCGCCAGCCCCGCTCCCCTGTGGATGTGTCTGTCTGCAGCGGCCCCTGTGCAGCAGACGGGTAGACTGTACCGCGCTGCAGGGACGGCGCGTGCGCCGTGGCTGGGTGTGGCTGGCTTCCGCAGAGGCAGCGGAGAGCGCCGGGGACGGCCGACCGCCAACCGCCAACCGCCACCTGCCAACCGGGTCACGGCTGCTCCCGGCTGCGCACAGACTGAGCCGAGAGTCTGGGACTCGCTGCGCCGTCACGAAGCACCGAGCCGATCGACGGGCTCACCTCAGTAGGTCACAGATGAAAAGCATTTACAAATACCGATACTAGTCAACAATTTGATGGCTACTTAAATTATTTAATTGGGAACGTGTTTGGAGGTTAGACTTCATCGTCAGGCTACGGTGGCAGTCGGTCTTATGCAACACGCACCGCCTTCAAACACCACACACACATTTTCATATCCTCTCCCTCACTACCAGCTAACTGTTAGTCCTTCCGAAAAACTGAACAGGGCCTTTTTGTATGAAATTTAATTTACATTCTGTACAGGAATGCAGTTCTGCCAGAAGCGAAATTTTCAAATAATTCAAGGGAAACGTACAAAAGTGATCTTTAAACGGGCTTTCTTCTCCAGTGAAAACGTATCCCAGTACAAAATTGCGTCACAAAATCGGTGGCTAACACTCCATGGTGATGCTGCATTTTGTACGGATATCATTGGAGGGCACGCCTTAGTGCTCTCCAAACAGTAGTGCGTCAATACCAGCGCGACGTGCGCTTCACGAATGGTGCCTTCATCATGCGCAATGAACCCTCTAAAGTCTTCGTTTCTTCCTGAACCATCCGAGCAGCAGTAGCACTTGAGTTTGGTCGCCCAAAATGGAGCCGATCGTTTAAACGACCCGTGGCTTTGAACTTTGTGATCATTTTCTTCACCGTGGCACTTGCCTCAGGACCTCTATCCCTTCGAATACTGCCGGCCGCGGTGGTCTCGCGGTTCTAGGCGCGCAGTCCGGAACCGTGCGACTGCTACGGTCGCAGGTTCGAATCCTGCCTCGGGCATGGGTGTGTGTGATGTCCTTAGGTCTAA
Organism: Schistocerca gregaria; assembly: GCF_023897955.1. Lineage (NCBI taxonomy): Eukaryota > Metazoa > Arthropoda > Insecta > Orthoptera > Acrididae > Schistocerca > Schistocerca gregaria. Next base: position 500,270,408 of record NC_064926.1, on the reverse strand, counting down.
GTTCTAGGGGACTAATGACCACAGCAGTTGAGTCCCATAGTGCTCAGAGCCATTTGAACCATTTGAACCTTCGAATACTCTGGTTAAGGAGATAAGATCGTAAAGCTGCAGTATCGGATTCTGCAGTCTGATACTAAAGCTTCACTAACAGTGCCTTTTCTCTAAAAGTCAACATGTCGCGGTTGCTGTCGCATCTAACTCAACTACAGCTCGTTTTATACACGTCACCGACGTGTTGCTATCCAGCGCCATCTATTGGCCAGCTTTTGTACTCGTTTTTGGTTTCAATAAGACCTCATGTCAATTCAGGTGTGTGTGTCAATTTTCACCTCTCTACCGCCGACCGGAGTGGCCGAGCGGTTCTAGGCTCTACAGTCTGGACCCGCGCGACCGCTACGGTCGCAGGTTTGATCCTGCCTCGGGCATGGATGTGTGTGATGTCCTTAGGTTACTCAGGTTTAAGTAGTTCTACGTTCTAGAAGGCTGATGATCTCAGAAGTTGAGTCCCATAGTTTTCAGAGCCATTTCAACCATTTTTCAGCTCTCTACCACAATATCCCATAAAGTAGCGCATTTTCAAATTTAAACTGACTGTAGGGTAACCCTGTAGACTAGATAGTTCCTATTCTCATTAATGTGTCTACTTGGGTGTTGGAGTGGCCATTCTGTTACTCTTCTGAGGGCTATCTCTCATAATTACCATTTAGTAAGACGTTTCCGTTGCGCGACATTATTATTTCCTTCAATTCATTTGCGTGATGGTATGGGGACTTCCCTTCTCAGTATGTCAGCAGAGATCCGATTGTAGCATCACATGAGTATGCAAAACAGCGCAACCGACACCTCATACTAAAAGTTAAGTATTTTTCTTGGAACAACATATGGTAATATGCAATACTTACTTCAATCAACTGTCGCCTATTGCCCCCTTTGAAACTCTGAACAATCTGTACTTCTTTTAAATTATCTAGCTCTCACACCAGTTATTTCCCACCTTTGCGCAGTACTTTCAGTTTTAATCCCCAGTTCATAATCAATAAATTATGGTCAGAATCCTACCTACACGTGGTAATTTTTTGTAGTTTACAATCTACTTTCTAAATCTCTACCTAACCATTATGCAGTCTCTCTTAAACCTGGCGTTTCGAGGTCTCTTTCCAATACACAACATTTTTTCATAACTGTTAAACCGAGTGTTGGGAATTATTTAATTGTATTCTATGCAAAACTATACTATTAGGCCGCCCGTTTCATTCCTTTCGTGCATATCATGCTCTCCTGCTATTTCACAGTCCCTTCCCTTTCTTGTTAATGAATTACGATAAAGCTTCATTTCTATGAGTTATGCTCGCTGTTTATCTTCCGGACGCAGTTTTTGAGCATCTTTCAGTGTTTGTCTTTGTCCTTCATTTGCATCAGTTTATCAAACATAAACTTGTCACATGTTCTGCATGTGTTTTTTAGGGAAAATGGAAAGACTAAAATATTCATTAAAACACTGTTTGTAGGCGCATTCCTTAAGAGGCTGTAGTTCCCTTTCGCTGAAAACCCCTAAATAGAGATCAAATATATTTTTTTGTGTTTAATTCGGGGGAAACATGTTTTCTTCCATTGCTAGGCACATGCGGGTTTCATGTTACATGTTCGGAAAACAAAGATTCATTTTCTTTTGTAGTAGATTGATCGTCTCTCCTGGGAAATTATCATTATCCATTCCATGTCATGCTATATCAATCAGAGGTCTAAAAAAAGAATAACTACCCTATCAAACTGATTTGTAGTGTTGCAAAAGGCTTGGAAACCTGGACATCACAATCATATAAATTCTTTGATAATATTCGTGTAATTGCTTTTCTCTGGATTTTATCACGACGTATGGCACATCACTTGCTTCCTCTGAACAGAGTTAGTAATGAAACTATTTTGAGCTTATCCCAGGGCCAATCTGCGATGTGCCTTCACGTATTGATCATTCGGCTTACTAGCACAGTCGTTCCTGCATCTATGACTGGACTGCTGTAGCCAGAAACTCAGATGGTCAGGTTGCTTACTAGGTCTCAGTACCGACGGTGACAAAGACGCGACGCAGGCCGCTGGAGCCCAGCACGGGAGCGGAGACACGGCAACTTCCGCCACGACACGTCACGTGACGTCACCTTTTATGCTATGGAGCTGGACGAAGCTGCCTGCGCAGCGACGACGAGCCAGTGTCGTATTCAGTCTACACGCTTACAACACACAATGACCGAAAAAAAGTCGCAACGCCAAGGAATTGTGCGACGTAAACGAAAGTTGGTGGGCGTCTCTCTAGATCTGAAACACGCTATCCACACAGATTTCGTGCCAGTCGTACAAGAGTGGCACTAATGGTGCGAGTGTGAGGGAGCAAATCTGGTTTGCTTTAAATACACGCAGCAACGGTCGTGAGCGTCGGTTACCTTTGAGACTGTACGTGCTGAGTTGATGTCAGTCAAGAATGCCTTTAAGGAGACAAAGACGCCATTATTGTTGCTAAAGCGGAGTTATTGAACGCAGTTCTCCGAAATTCCTTCACCAGGGAAGAGGAATGGAATATAACAGAATTTGAAACACGGACAGCTGCTATCATGAGTTTCTTAGAAGTAGATACATTAGGGGTTGCAACCCAAATCGCTTGATACGGGCAAGTCTTCAGGTCCAGATTGTATACCGACTAGGTTCCTTTCAGATTACGCTGATACAATAGCTCCCTACTTAGCAATCATATGCAACCGCTCGCTCACCTACAGATTGGAAAATTGCGCAGGTCGCACCAGTGTTTAAGAAGGGTACTAGGAGTAATCCATCGAACTACAGACCTATATCATTGACGTCGGTTTGCAGTAAGGTTTTGGAGCATATACTGTAATCAAACATTATGAATCACCTCGAAGTCAACGATCTATTGATACGTAATCAGAATGGTGTCAGAAAACACCACACCACAATTCATCAAGAGTAGTGACTGGCGTACTGTGATGAGCCAGTTGCTCGGCCACCATTGACCAGACGTTTTCAGTTGTTGAGAGATCTAGAGAATGTGCTAGCCAGAGCAGCAATACAACATTTTCTGCATCCAGAAAGGCCCGTACAGGACCTGCAACATGCGGTCGTGCATTATCCTGCTGAAATGTAGGGTTCCGCAGGGCTCCAATGAAGGGTAGATCCACGGGTCGTAACACATCTGAAATGTAACGTCCACTGTTCAAAATGCCGTCAGTGCGAAAGAGAGGTAACCGAGACGTGTAACCGATGGCACCCCATACCATCACGCCGGGTGATACCCCAGTATGGCGATGACGAAAACACGCTTCCAATGTGCGTTCACCGCGATGTCGCCAAACACGGATGCGACCATCATGATGCTGTTAACAGAACCTGGATTCATTCGAAAAAATGACGTTGTGCCATTCGTGCACCCAGGTTCGTCGTCGAGTACACCATCGCAGTCGCTCCTGTCTGTGGTGCAGCGTCAAGGGTAACCGCAGCCACGGTCTCCGAGCTGATAGTCCATGCTGCTGCGAACGTCGTCGAACTGTTCGTGCAGATGGTGTTGTCTTGCAAACGTCCCCATCTGTTGACTCAGGGATCAAGACGTGGCTGCACGATCCGTTACAGCCATGCGGATAAGATGCCTGTCATCTCGACTGATAGTGATGCGAGGCCGTTGGGATCGAGCTAGGCGTTTCGTATTACCCTCCTGAACCCACCAATTCCATATTCTGCGAACAGTCATTGGATCTCGACCAACGCGAGCAGCAATGTCGCAACGATAAACCGCATTCGAGATAGGCTACAATCCGACCTTTATCAAAGTCGGAAACGTGTTTCTGTATAAGAAATCGGTTGGAAACTTTCCTCATGTCAGCACGTTGCAGGTATCGCTACCGGCGCCAACCTTGTGTGAATGCTCTGAAAAGCATCTTCTTTCTGCCGGTTAAATTTAGCGTCTGTAGCACGTCATCTTTGTGGTGTAGCAATTTTAATGGGCAGTAGTGTACATTGTCACAATAACGTTGAGCTGTGGCTGTGCCGTGTTCAGAGATTGGCAAGTCACTAAGCTCACACAGAGCGAGGTGACTCAGTGGCTAGCACATTGGAGTGGCGTTCAGGAGAAGGACGGTTCAAACCCGCGTCCGGCCATCCTGATTTAGGTTTTCCGTGATTTCCCTAAAACGCTTCAGGTCAATACCGGGATGGTGCCTTTGAAAGGGGACAGCAGACTTCCTTCTCCATCCTTCCCTAACCCGTAGGCCCGATGACCTGCCTGAATGGTCCCCTTCCCCAAATCATCAAACCTACCAATCATCACACTCATGCTGTGTCGTGTCTGCTCACGCTGTAACACTTGGACTACAAAACGATCAGGTTCTTCAATGTGCCTGCGTGCATTAAGTGTTCCCACGCTTCACAGTACGAGAGTGTCTTCGGAATCACTACTGAGACTGAATCAGATGCCATCCGAGAAGAGGATGCGACCCCACTCTTTGTTGACCCATTCGCTGTGCCGTTGGTAGCATCGCAAATGGTGCCGATGATTCGCGGGTGCCAATGGAACACGACCTACTGGTCGTCGGGCAAAAGGTGGCCTTGCCACTGTAGAGCGGGAGATTGCGTGCCGTGCAGTCATGTTAAATGCGATCGCAGTTGCACCCGCTGTCTGATGTGGACCCCTTCCTACTTGCTGCACAATTCCGCTGCTGCTACAGTTGACCGCCTCACTTCCGGGCTGCAGTGCCTTCTGTTCGGAAAGCTCCCCCCACACACGAAACGACGCTGTGAGTAATACCAAACTACAGGGCTCTATTCGCCACACTTCCTCCTTCTTCCAGATTCGCGATGATTTTTCCGCGTGTGAAGTCATCCAAATGTAGTTTCCGAGCCATGTTGTAATGATCAACACCTCCACAATGAACCGTAACTGATTGACACACGTTGTCTTTTCCCGTTTGTTCAACTGCCTCGTGTGGTGGGACCGGCCCCATTTGCAGCTACATTCACGCTGACCTCACACCATTTGCACGACTGGTAGATCTCTGGCAACGTCCTCCCGTAGTTTCGCTCATTTGCACACAGTGTAAGTAGGCTCTTTAGGTTTTCTTATTGGTAACGCCACGTAGCGCTCTGTATGAAATTCACTGGCTGTGCTGTGTACAGTCTGTGGCTGGATGGCATTGTTGGAACAGTCGCTATTGTAGTGTTGGGCAGTTGGATGTGAACAGCGCGTAGCGTTGCGCAGTTGGAGGTGAGCCGCCAGCAGTGGTGGATGTGAGGAAAGAAATGGCGGAGTTTTGAGAGTGGATTATCTGCGCGTGTGTCCATCAGAGACAATAAATTTGTAAGACTGGATGCCATGAACTGCTATATATATTATGACTTTTGAACACTATTAAGGTAAATACATTGTTTTTTCTCTGTCAAAATCTTTCATTTGCTGACTATGCCTATCAGTAGTTAGTGCCTTCTGTAGTTTGAATCTTTTATTTAGCTGGCAGTAGTGGCGCTTGCTGTATTGCAGTAGTTCGAGTAACGAAGATTTTTGTGAGGTAAGTGATTTGCGAAACGTATAGGTTAATGTTAGTCACGGCCATTCGTTTTTTGGGTTTATTAAAAGTCAGATTACGTTGCGCTAAAAATATTGTGTCAGTTTAGTGTTGATCGGAATAGGTAAAGAGTGATATGTCTGAGTACGTTCAGTTTTGCTCAGCTGTTAGAAAATCAAATAATGTAAGAGGTTTATCAGCACAGTAATTCATTAATTTTTCTGAGGGGACGTTCAACAGTAGTTAATATATTATCTTACTTTATCGATCTCGTCCTTAAGATTTGCAGAGCAACGTACATTATAACTTCTGCTACTGCTGCTATGTGGCTACGTTGTAAAGCTGTTTCTCTCAGAGACACGAGCCGATGACCAGTGTACCTGCGTAATTGAACACTGCGCTGCACACCTTACGGCTAATACACCAAACTCCACAGTCACAGGACTGATCGCCGAGAATCACCACTTCCGGTGTCTGAACCGGCTTATATGTCGAGCCGAACCGAGACAAACAACTCGGTCGGCTTCCATCCTTGACACAGTGCTTACGAAAGATGAGTCACTGCAAACTTTGTCCCAATAGTGTTTTTTTCTTTCAGAGAAGGGGAACGGAAGTACCGTCCGAATATGAACAGATGAGGAAGACAGTTTGCACCAACACACTAATTTCCTTTTGTTGCGTATGCCTTTCTCGGGCTCTTGAGCGACTGTCACTAATAGTAAATCAATTTACATGAAGATATTTCGCGTTTTCTGTTTCCGCTTGCTTTTCTGCTTGATTCATTGTGATTAATAGTGTCTCTGTAACAAGTGGCGCTTCTATTTTGGCCGTAAACTTCGTAATTATTGACGAAAATATCAATTACTGTGACTAGATGAGAAAAACGTATTGTTAGCACTTCAGTAACATTGCATAACCACCGTTGCAGATATCGTCTTCAAATATCACTGTACCTTTTTTGTTATCTTACAGACATTTCAATAGGAAGCTATATGCTGGAATTACACTCCTGTCAAATTATACCTAAGTCTGAATCGTAATAATATATTCTTGCTTCACTGCTTGGTGGACTATTGGATATTTACTGTTAAAAAAGAAACAAGCTGCGTTCTACGAATATTTGTTAATTTCGATCTGGTTGTCGGCTTATGAAACTAAAAAATGGCTCAAATAGCTCCAAGCATTATGGGACTTAACATCTGAGGTCATCAGTCCCCTAGACTTAGAACTACTTAAACCTAACTAACCTAAGCACACCACACACATCCATCCCCGAGGCAGGATTCGAACCTGCGACCGTAGCACCAGCGCGTTTCCAGACTGAAGCACCTAGAACCGCTCGGCCACAGCGGCCGGCGCTTATGAAGCGGGCGTCAGGAAACAACTGAGTAGGCCGCGTGTAGGAAACAAAAAATTAGAACCAGAGATACCGTCAAAGCTAACAGACTCTTTGAGAGCGATGTTGGGTGAGAAATATCAAACAGAGAGCTCATCACTCGTGTAAAGCAGCGAAACGTGTGAAATTATAGCAATTGTGTACTGATGTACCCAAGAGCTTCGCCTGCGGCCTCTGCTACCCGCATCGCAGTTGAGGTCTACAGGTTGCCTGTGCTCTGACTTCACAGGAGGCACTCGCTTCGCAGTCCCAGACAGGAAGCGCAGTCGACATTACGTACCGGCCATAACAAGCTGGATTGTGTGCAGACCACACCGGTATTTTTTGGAATTCTACTTGACAGCACGGAAACATTCGATGCTAGCATCGCACCAGCCTTGAGAAGAGCGCCACAATTGGAAGTACCACTTTCACTCCGCAAATCACGTGCCATCGAGCTGAAATCACTCCGCTCTCAGCCAATTCAGTTCTGTGGTGTGCGTACTGTAAGACCTTCGGAACACACACCATCAGATTATTTGACTTGTCGCTCTAACGAAGTAGGCGAGTGTCAGCAATAAGTCTCGTGGTCTTATCGTGGCGTGTTTATCTTCTGCCGTTAGGTGAGACGATAGAAATGCCTCTTGCACGCTTAGAGTAGCAGATTGACGGTGACCAACTTTAAACAGAACTTGATTAATTTTCACACACATTTATTAAAATAATAAAAAGCATAGAAATTACTTAACTTGATTCTGGATGCTGTTTACAATTGACAATCTGAAGTTCCTTTGGTCTTGCCACGTTAATCTTATTCTCACATATCTCTGATACTTGACAAAAGTGTCTATACATTTATCTTCATGGCGATGTACAGGAATATGATAATCTTATTAGGTGCAGACTGAAACTTGACTACAGGCTAATGCAGACTGGTACAGACTGGTGCAGACTAATGCAGACTGACTAATCGGAGGTCTGTACACTCGTTATAATACCTCGCACGTTCAGGTATCACTGCGCGAGTGTGATCCCCGAGGAGAAAAGGTTCTACGTTAGCAGCAATCTCATTGGCTGCGTTACATATTAATACGCGGATCGGCGGAAGCAGAATTTGGTCCGTCTCTAAGACAGCGCCATCTCGTTGTGCGGAGACGGACGAGCGCTGCGCCTCCGCTGTTGTGCTTAGCGAGGCGCGCTCAAGTGGGAAAGCTGTGTACGCGCTGACTACGCGGAACTATGTACACAACAAGTTCGCTGAGCTAATGTAAGCTGTTCATAGGAAGAGCGACCACCAAGACTTGCACCACGAGTTTCTAGCAACAACCCAATACGGCGATACTGCAGTGTAGCAATACGGGGAGACAGCCATCCCCCAGGATACTTTGCCTCCTCCGACTTGGCGTCCGGGGGAGTCGGTGCTTCAATACTGGTGTTCTATTGCGTAACTTGGACTGTCTTTAGAGCCCAGAAGTTGCCGTCGCTCTCTGGACATCGACCTTGCTGTACTTCTTTAGAATGTGTTAGTGCCAAATGAACGCCAGACTGATTATCCCTATTGCAAACTAGTGCACTGACTCCTGCCATCGGGATTCCAATTATGAGACTTATAATCCATCAGTATCTTTCGTGGATATAAACGAAATCAGGGCCGGCCACGGCGTGCCAAACTACACGCGTACACGTGTGAGCCAAGGCCTGGCCTATCACTGGACTTTGCTCGGTCTCTCTTGGAAGTTCCCGGAACATCGCGACATCTCATGTAGCACAGTGGTGCGGCATTGTCCAGTCGCCATAAACCTCTGACTCCGGCGTCGCTTATCCTTGGCTGTTTGCTCGTAGTACGATGAACGTTCACAGGTCCAGTGACTGTCTGCCCAAAAATATCCGTCTACCGATCTATCGTCACAATCGTTTGAAATGAATGCGAATGACAGGAGAGAGGGATGAGAATTCTCAATTCGTATAAGCGAGGGGTACTGAATGTTTGCTATGAAACTACAATACAGTACCACGCAGAAAGAAAGTCACGATTTAGTTGAGAATCAAAGAGCAAAAAATTACAACGATCGACAAACAGAATTCATTGTTCTGTACATCAAGAGTTTCTTTATGCTGAATTTTGGTAAATTTTCAGGCATGCACCACCGGAAGAAATTGGTGCTACGGATTAAGTCGCACGCATTATTCCATTGTCAGTTGCTGCAGTTTTCAATGGAACTGACCGAAGAATGTGGACTTTTACGGTATACTGATAATTTATACTTTATGGACCGTCTGACTACAACTGAATCAAACACAGTTTTCAAACCATACACGTTTCGCCTTTTGGCCTGGAAGCAAAAATTATCACTATACCGTGATATTACACGCAACTGAGGAAGACAGGACTATAAAAGTTGAAGAATGTGGGAACTACGCATATTACTGAAAAATACCGAGTGATCAAAAAGTCAGTATAAATTTGAAAACTGAATAAGTTACGGAATAATGTAGATAGAGAGGTACAAATTGACACACATGCTTGAAATGACATGGGGTTTTATCAGAAACAAAAAATACAAAAGTTCAAAAAATGTCCGACAGATGGCGCTTCATCTGATCAGAATAGCAATAAATATCATAGCAAAGTAAGACAAAGCAAAGATGATGTTCTTTACGGGAAATGCTCAATATGGCCACCATCATTCCTCAATAGCTGTAGTCGAGGAATAATGTTGTGAACAGCACTGTAAAGCATGTCCGGAGCTATGGTGAGGCATTGGCGTCGGATGTTGCCTTTCAGCATCCATAGAGATGTCGGCCGTTCATGATACACTTGCGACTTCAGGTAACACCAAAGCCAATAATCGCACGGACTGAGGTCTGGGGACCTGAGAGGACAAGTATGACGAAAGAGGCGGCTGAGCACACGATCATCACCAAACGACGCGCGCTAGAGATCTTTCACGCCTTTAGCAATATGGGGTGGTTCTAATAAAACCCCATGTCATTTCAAGCATGTGGGTCAATTTTTACCTATCTATCTACATTATTCCGTGGTTTATTAAGTTATCAAATTTATACTGAATTTTTGATCACCGTGTATATTGGTTAAGTTAAGGGACATGCATGAAACGATTTTTGGTTTTGAAACTCGCTATTGTTGAATTTATGAAGGAAAAAGTAGCGCAGGAACGGAAACTAGAATATTCGGAATGGACTGTCGACGTCACATTGCAGGTGGACTAGACTGCAAGCAGCCCACAGTAAAACACTGCAGGTTTCTGATTTGATAGAGAAAACTGTGCTGTAAAAGGGACACATCTCGATCGACATATTTGTCTAAAAGAGCTGTTTTCGAGCACGAAATTAAATAGATCACTATTACGTGGCAGCTTAGTCGAAATTCTGTGTAACTGTCTGCATCTGTCAGTATGCCGATAATTTGTACCACGTAAAAAATTACATTATGTCTTCAGTGCGCCAAAAACAATTAAATAACACTAAAAATTTGTTTTGTTTGAGATCTACAGCATATTATTGAGAAATATGAAATAGAAAACGAAGTCTTCCGCAATGTACTGCACTGCCATTTAAATGCGGCACGTTTGCAGTTCTCCCCTCTTCCCCCTCCTGGCGCTCAGAGAGCGCGGCGTGGCGGTGGGGGAAATGCTCAGTGAGGCTGACCGGTACGGCAGTCGCTCACGGCATGGCCCACGAGACGAAATATTGGCTGCCCCTGGGCTAACTGATCTACAGGGTATTACAAAAAGGTACGGCCAAATTTTCAGGAAACATTCCTCACACACACAGAAAGAAAATATGTTATGTGGACATGTGTTGGTTGTTGGTTGGTTGTTTTGGGGAAGGAGACCAGACAGCGAGGTCATCGGTCTCATCGAATTAGGGAAGGAAGGGGAAGGAAGTCGGCCGTGCCCTTTGAAAGGAACCATCCCGGCATTTGCCTGGAGTGATTTATGGTAATCACGGAAAACCTAAATCTGGATGGCCGGACGGGGGATTGAATCGTCGTCCTCCCGAATGCGAGTCCAGTGTCTAACCACTGCGCCACCTCGCTCATGTGTCCGTAAACGTTTACTTTCCATGTTAGAACTCATTTTATTACTTCTCTTCAAATCACATTCATCATGGAATGGAAACACACAGCAACAGAACGTACCAGCGTGACTTCAAACACTTTGTTACAGGAAATGTTCAAAATGTCCTCTGTTACCGAGGATACATGCATCCACCCTCCTTGAGAATGGCTTATTGTATCACAGCCGTCCACAATGCGAGCACGAAGAGTCTCTACATTTGGTACCGGGGTTGCGTAGACAAGAGCTTTCAAATGCCCCCATAAATGAAAGTCAAGAGGGTTGAGGTCAGGAGAGCGTGGAGGCAATGGAATTGGTCCGCCTCTACCAATCCATCGGTCACCGAATCTGTTGTTGAGAAGCGACTGAAATGTGCAGGAGCTCCATCGTGCATGAACCACATGTTGTGTCGTACTTGTAAAGGCACCTGTTCTAGCAGCACAGGTAGAGTATCCCGTATGAAATCATGATAACGTGCTCCATTGAGCGTAGGTGGAAGAAAATGAGGCCCAATCAAGACATCGCCAACAATGCCTGCCCAAACGTTCACAGAAAATCTGTGTTGATGACGTGATTGCACAATTGCGTGCGGATTCTAGTCAGCCCACACATGTTGATTGTGAAAATTTACAATTTGATCACGTTGAAATGAAGCCTCATCCGTAAAGAGAACATTTGCACTGAAATGAGGATTGACACATTGTTGGATGAACCATTCGCAGAAGTGTACCCGTGGAGGCCAATCAGCTGCTGATATTGCCTGCACATGCTGTACATGACACGGAAACAACTGGTTCTCCCGTAGCACTCTCCATACAGTGACGTGGTCAACGTTACCTTGTACAGCAGCAATTTCTCTGACGCTGACATTAGGGTTATCGCCAACTACACGAAGAATTGGCTCGTCCGTTGCAGGTGTCCTCGTCGTTCTAGGTCTTCCCCAGTCACGAGTCATAGGCTGAAATGTTCCGTGCTCCCTAAGACGCCGATCAATTGCTTCGAACGTCTTCCTGTCGAGACACCTTCGGTCTGGAAATCTGTCTCGATACAAACGTACCGCGCCACGGTTATTGCCCCGTGCTAATCCATACATCAAATGGGCATCTGCCAACTCCGCATTTGTAAACATTGCACTGACTGCAAAACTACGTTCGTGATGGACACTAACCTGTTGATGCTACGTACTGATGTGCTTGATGCTAGTACTGTAGAGCAATGAGTCGCATGTCAACACAAGCACCGAAGTCAACATTACCTTCCTTCAATTGGGCCAACTGGAGGTGAATCGAGGAAGTACACTACATACTGATGAAACTAAAACGAGCTCTAACATGGAAATTAAGCGTATCCGGAAACATGTCCACATAACATCTTTTCTTTATTTGTGTGTGAGGAATGTTTCCTGAAAGTTTGGCCGTACCTGTTTGTAACACCATGTATATGGATTTGCTTATCATTTATTTGTTTCTTTGTCAGAGTGGCAGAATGTGTGTGAAATCTTATGGGACTTAACTGCTACGGTCATCAGTCCCTAAGCTTACACACTACTTAACCTAAATTATCCTAAGGACAAACACATACACCCATGCCCGAGGGAGGACTCGAACCTCTGCCGGGAGCAGCCTCATAGTCCATGACTGCAGCGCCTAGACCGCTCGGCTAATCCCGCCCGGCAGAGTGGCAGACTGTCAGTTCAGAACAAGTTGGTTTGTATTTCTCTGCAGAATGGAAACGAATGTTAATTGACTACTACCTGTGACAGTCAGTTATTGAGTGTGTGCTACCACGTATAATGGGACAGTCAAATGAAACACCCGGCGTAACACATAATCCGTGCTGCATTCCTCGCCGCACTCTAGGTGGACTGTGGCAGTCACATGGAAACACAATCCCCGGGCGAGGAATGCGAGAGTGGGTACGGCTGAGGATCGCGTTTTACGAAACAGGAATTGATAGTGCCGTCTCCCACTGTCTTAACATGTTTGGTCATTGCGCTTGAACGTTACCGCTCCGTGAACCCATTGTGACAGGTGTTCGGTTTTCATTTGACTGTTTCTCACAGAACACATCAGAGAGTAGCAAACACAGTACAGGGTGTTTCAAAAAGGACTTTACTACTTTGAAAATTAATATCAATTAATTCATAGTACCTACAGAGGTGATTGTAGTGTCAATTTGTAGGGAAATCCATCACGTTTTGTCCCGCGTAGTTTGTTAGTGCCAAATCGCACCGTAGGGAGCGCTAGCGGCAGTTGTGTTAAAGACGGCTGCCTTCGCTGCACCAGAGCGTGGTAGCTGTGTGTTTTGGTTTGAAGAATCGCAGAATTCGGAGACAGCGTAATTCCCGTACCAAGTACACTAAAGATCCTTCTAGTAGGCGTACAATTTATGAGTGGCATAAATGTATTGTAGAAACAGGATGTTCGGCAAGGCATGGGAAATCATCAGGTCGTAAAACCACATGTGACTCGTCGTTGAACGATGTTGTCTCACTCGTTGAACAAGTGAGACAACGTTTTATGATCAGCCCTACGAAATCGACCCGGTATGTATCTCGCGAACTGCAAATACCACATACGACTGTTGGCGTGTGTTGAGAAACCGTTTGCATTTGGAACGGTACAGATTGACGATCGTACAAGCACTAAAAGACACTAAAAAAATTGCTCGCAAAAACTTCTGTGCGGATATGTTAAATCGATTACATTGTAAGGTGGCTATAATATCGCACCTTACATGCACTCATCTACATACCTTGCCGTGATTTATAAAAAGAATTAGGTATCATTTGATAGGTTGTACGTCATGTATATGAATATTTAAAGAAGACTGATATTGTCACGTACACCTTGTAAATAGTTGATAACTCTTATTGCGTGAAAGGTGACGCAGTGTCTCTATTATCAAAATGGCGTAATTAATGATTGCCTGTACCAGTAGAGGATGGAAATGAAATGGCAGGCGTAACTCAAGCCCTGGGTGGAAAAGCAAGCACAGGTGTTGGTCCTACTTAACACAGGAAGTAGCCGAGGCGGACGGTCGGGGCACCTGAGCGCTGAAGCATAATAGAGTGACGGCTGACCGGTGTCGTAGCGAGGCCGGAAGTATAACTAGATAATACTTCGGAAACTCTGAAAATCTTGGACGACACAGAGAGGAGCGAGGAAGCGTTACCTCGGAAATCACGCAGGCTGTGTTATTTCCGAGGATTGTTACTCTGAGAAGCTTACCACTGTATGAATTCCTAATTAATGGGTATAGGTATTTCCTTGCAAACTTTCCGCGCTGGATGGGAAAAGACTAAAATACGGTTGGTTTACATTTGGAAGAATCTGTAGAGAGGGAGAATATTCCATGGTTTCGAGAATATGATTCGCCTTCTGCAGTTACGAGGGAGGTGAGCTAAGCTTTGCTGGGAAGCCAGTGGTAGAGAGAAATAAGTCTTCTGTTTTGAGCGCCCTTGTTTGACGGTCGCTCGGTATCAGCTTTTGTTGGTACTGATGAACTTGCTGTCTTTGCTCTCGGGAGATTTTATAGTTAGAATAGTTAGGCACTGTACTGTTGCGAACTTATATGATTACGGACTTTGCCTCTGGGAACGGAGCCGTCGTTGAGTACCCAACGTTCAGTGATTGAGAACACTTGTTCTGTCTATACTCTTGTACAGACGTTATGTGAATTCCATCCTTGTGCCTGGGAGCTGGCGTTTCTTGTCCGTAGAACACAGAGAGGAGAAGACACTACCAGATTATACTACTCAGAGGACCGCCTTCTGCCGTCCTAGTGTTTGAAAGAGTTTACTTTAAAGCTGAATTTCTTCGATCGTCGCAGACGTGAACAAGAACCATCACTCAGACGCCCTGGATGCAGTACATACAATGATATAGTTAATTTCTTCGGCTTATTAGGGCTATAAGGCTAAACAGCTGTGATCACGTAGGTTTTATTTCGACTGAGGTTGCACATCACTGTAGATCGTCTTTGAAAGTAGTGTCTTCTAGTGTTTGGTACGTAGATGATGTAAGTAATCTCGTGTTATTTCTATTAGATCGCGTAGCCATAAAAAGGGGCAAATTTGGGCAATTGATCAGTAATATCAGTTAGGATTTTTAATCTACAATAAATGTATAAGCAGGAAAAACATTTATCATTTAGTAGTTACTAGTTCCCTTAATCACTCATTTATGTTTAGGTTGTAATTTATATGTAAAAGAGCAAGAAGGAGGAAATAATATCACAATTAAGAGATCCTAAGATCTGCTTCACAGGGTAGTCAGACAGGTCCAAAGCTTGACTTGTCCGTTCAATATTTTCCGTTACATACATTTATTTTACAGCCACCTGGAGTAGGACCTTGAAACATGAGGATGAACATTTCTTGGCCAAAATCATCTTTTCTGACGAGTCGACTTTTCACTTAAGTGGCAAAGTTAATACACATTAACTTTAGGATTTGGGGCAGTCAAAATCCCCATCAAATATTGCGCCATGTTCGTGATAGCCCTAAACTGAACGTTTTTTGACCATTGAGCAAGAACAAAGTGTACGGCCCCTTTTTTCCGTGAGAGAACTATCAAGGACATATTGTACCTGGATATACACTCCTGGAAATGGAAAAAAGAACACATTGACACCGGTGTGTCAGACCCACCATACTTGCTCCGGACACTGCGAGAGGGCTGTACAAGCAATGATCACACGTACGGCACAGCGGACACACCAGGAACCGCGGTGTTGGCCGTCGAATGGCGCTAGCTGCGCAGCATTTGTGCACCGACGCCGTCAGTGTCAGCCAGTTTGCCGTGGCATACGGAGCTCCATCGCAGTCTTTAACACTGGTAGCATGCCGCGACAGCGTGGACGTGAACCGTATGTGCAGTTGACGGACTTTGAGCGAGGGCGTATAGTGGGCATGCAGGAGGCCGGGTGGACGTACCGCCTAATTGCTCAACACGTGGGGCGTGAGGTCTCCACAGTACATCGATGTTGTCGCCAGTGGTCGGCGGAAGGTGCACGTGCCCGTCGACCTGGGACCGGACCGCAGCGTCGCACGGATGCACGCCAAGACCGTAAGATCCTACGCAGTGCCGTAGGGGACCGCACCGCCACTTCCCAGCAAATTAGGGACACTGTTGCTCCTGGGGTATCGGCGAGGACCATTCGCAACCGTCTCCATGAAGCTGGGCTACAGTCCCGCACACCGTTAGGCCGTCTTCCGCTCACGCCCCAACATCGTGCAGCCTGCCTCCAGTGGTGTCGCGACAGGCGTGAATGGAGGGACGAATGGAGACGTGTCGTCTTCAGCGATGAGTGTCGCTTCTGCCTTGGTGCCAATGATGGTCGTATGCGTGTTTGGCGCCGTGCAGGTGAGCGCCACAATCAGGACTGCATACGACCGAGGCACACAGGGCCAACACCCGGCATCATGGTGTGGGGAGACATCTCCTACACTGGCCGTACACCTCTGGTGATCGTCGAGGGGACACTGAATAGTGCACGGTACATCCAAACCGTCATCGAACCCATCGTTCTACCATTCCTAGACCGGCAAGGGAACTTGCTGTTCCAACAGGACAATGCACATCCGCATGTATCCCGTGCCACCCAACGTGCTCTAGAAGGTGTAGGTCAACTACCCTGGCCAGCAAGATCTCCGGATCTGTCCCCCATTGAGCATGTTTGGGACTGGATGAAGCGTCGTCTCACGCGGTCTGCACGTCCAGCACGAACGCTGGTCCAACTGAGGCGCCAGGTGGAAATGGCATGGCAAGCCGTTCCACAGGACTACATCCAGCATCTCTATGATCGTCTCCATGGGAGAATAGCAGCCTGCATTGCTGCGAAAGGTGGATATACACTGTACTAGTGCCGACATTGTGCATACTCTGTTGCCTGTGTCTATGTGCCTGTGGTTCTGTCAGTGTGATCATGTGATGTATCTGACCCCAGGAATGTGTCAATAAAGTTTCCCCTTCCTGGGACAATGAATTCACGGTGTTCTTATTTCAATTTCCAGGAGTGTATTACAACACTTTTTGATACCACAGATCGATGAGGATGACCAAGAACGAAATGTTTACTTCATGCACGATGGTGCACCACCCAACTACCTGGCTGACGTCCGGGATTTTGTCAGTGCCCGCCTTCCAGGTCAATCGAGTGGCCGTGATGCGCCAATTGCATGACCTGACGCCGCGACACCACTGGATTCTTTGTTATGAGGAATCGTCAAGGGTATCGCGTTTGTGCCTCCTGTGCCGGCTTCAATACCTGAACTTAGGGGAAGAATTTACACCACCACTGAGCAAACTACACCAGCAATGCTGCAATGAGTTTGAGAAGAAGTCGACTTCTGTTTGGATGTGTGCAAGATAAAAAACGGAAGCCACATACAATTTCTTTAGTTCAAGGTAAAAAAACTTGATGTGTTTCCCTACAAAATAATAGTAAGTACATCTCTATATCTTCTTTAAACACATTTATATGAATTTTTAAAGTTGTAAAGTCCTTTTTGAAACTCCCTTTACACAACGAAAATACGCAGTTTTAAATTATATCAACAGTGTCAATAAAATATAATACTAAAGGCCGTGAGGAAAAACAGAGTATGACACATTGAGGTGCAAGTTCTGGAAATAAATGTTGCGGCGGCGCGGTTCTTTCCGTCCCTTTGTAACGAACCTGCACCTACCTGTGAACATTGTCTCAGCATATCATGAGTAGGGAAGCCGAGCGAAACCTACTGTATTTCTATCTACATCTACATCTACATCCATACTCCGCAAGCCACCTGACGGTGTGTGGCGGAGGGTACCCTGAGTACCTCTATCGGTTCTCCCTTCTATTCCAGTCTCGTATTGTACGTGGAAAGAAGGATTGTCGGTATGCTTCTGTGTGGGCTCTAATCTCTCTGCTTTTATCCTCATGGTCTCTTCGCGAGATATACGTAGGAGGGAGCAATATACTGCTTGACTCTTCAGTGAAGGCATGTTCTCGAAACTTTAACAAAAGCCCGTAACGAGCTTCTGAGCGTCTCTCCTGCAGTGTCTTCCACTGGAGTTTATCTATCATCTCCGTAACGCTTTCGCAATTACTAATTTACCTTGTAACGAAGCGCGCTGCTCTCCGTTGGATCTTCTCTATCTCTTCTATCAACCCTACCTGGTGCGGATCCCACACTGCTGAGCAGTATTCAAGCATTGGGCGAACAAGCGTACTGTAACCTACTTCCTTTGTTGTCGGATTGCATTTGCTTAGGATTCTTCCAATGAATCTCAGTCTGGCATCTTCTTTACCGACGATCAACTTTATATGATCATTCCATTTTAAATCACTCCTAATCCGTACTCCCAGATAATTTATGGAATTAACTGCTTCCAGTTGCTGACCTGCTATTTTGTAGCTAAATGATAAGGGACCTATCTTTCTATGTATTCGCATCACATTACACTTGTCTACATTGAGATTCAATTGCCATTCCGTGCACCATGCGTCAATTCGCTGCAGATCCTCCTGCATTTCAGTACAATTTTCCATTGTTGCAACCTCTCGATACACCACAGCATCATCCGCAAAAAGCCTCAGTGAACTTCCGATGTCATCCACCAGGTCATTTATGTATATTGTGAATAGCAACGGTCCTATGACACTCCCCTGCGGCACACCTGAAATCACTCTTACTTCGGAAGACTTCTCTCCATTGAGAATGACATGCTGCGTTCTGTTATCTAGGAACTCCTCAATCCAATCACACAATTGATCTGATAGTCCGTATGCTCTTACTTTGTTCATTAAACGACTGTGGGGAACTGTGTCAAACGCCTTGCGGAAGTCAAGAAACACGGCATCTACCTGTGAACCCGTGTCTAAGGCCCTCTGAGTCTCGTGGACGAATAGCGCGAGCTGGGTTTCTCACGACCGTCTTTTTCGAAACCCATGCTGATTCCTACAGAGTAGATTTCTAGTCTCCAGAAAAGACATTATACTCGAACATAATACGTGTACCAAAATTGTACAACTGATCGACGTTAGAGATATAGGTCTATAGTTCTGCACATCTGTTCGACGTCTCTTCTTGAAAACGGGGATGACCTGTGCCATTTTCCAATCCTTTGGAAAGCTTCGTTCTTCTAGAGACCTACGGTACACCGCTGCAAGAAGGGGGGCAAGTTCCTTCGCGTACTCTGTGTAAAATCGAACTGGTATCCCATCAGGACCAGCGGCCTCTCCTCTTTTGAGAGATTTTAATTGTTTCTCTATCCCTCTGTCGTCTCCTTCGATATCTACCATTTTGTCAACTGTGCGACAATCTAGAGAAGGAAGCACAGTGCAGTCTTCCTCTGTGAAACAGCTTTGGAAGAAGACGTTTAGTATTTCGGCCTTTAGTCTGTCATCCTCTGTTTCAGTACCATTTTGGTCACAGAGTGTCTGGACATTTTGTTTTGATCCACCTACCGCTTTGACATAGGACCAAAATTTCTTAGGCTTTTCTGCCAAGTCAGTACATAGAACTTTACTTTCGAATTCATTGAAAGCCTCTCGCATAGCCTTCCTCACACTGCATTTCGCTTCGCGTAATTTTTGTTTGTCTGCAAGGCTTTGGCTATGTTTATGTTTGCTGTGAAGTTCCCTTTGCTTCCACAGCAGTTTTCTAACTCGGTTGTTGTACCACGGTGGCTCTTTCCCATCTCTTACGATCTTGCTTGGCACATACTCATCTAACGCATATTGTACCATGGTTTTGAACTTTGTCCACTGATCCTCAACACTATCTGCACTTGAGACAAAACTTTTGTGTTGAGCCCTCAGGTACTCTGTAATCTGCTTTTTGTCACTTTTGCTAAACAGAAAAATCTTCCTACCTTTTTTAATATTTCTATTTACGGCTGAAATCATCGATGCAGTAACCGCTTTATGATCGCTGATTCCCTGTTCTGCATTAACTGATTCAAATAGTTCGGGTCTGTTTGTCACCAGAAGGTCTAATATGTTATCGCCACGAGTCGGTTTTCTGTTTAACTGCTCAAGGTAGTTTTCAGATAAAGCACTTAAAAATATTTCACTGGATTCTTTGTACCTGCCACCCGTTATGAACGTTTGAGTCTCCCAGTCTATATCCGGCAAATTAAAATCTCCACCCAGAACTATAACATGGTGGGGAAATCTACTCGAAATATTTTCCAAATTATTCTTCAGGTGCTGAGCCATAACAGCTGCTGAGCCCGGGGGCCTATAGAGACATCCAATTACCATGTCTGAGCCTGCTTTAACCGTGACCTTCACCCAAATCATTTCACAATTCGGATCTCCGTCAATTTCCTTCGATACTATTGCACTTCTTATCGCTATAAACACGCCTCCCCCTTCACTGTCCAGCCTATCTCTGCGGTATACATTCCAATCCGAGTTTAGGATTTCATTACTGTTTACGTCTGGTTTCAGCCAACTTTCTGTTCCTAGTACTATATGGGCGTTGTGACCGTTTTTTAAGGAGAGCAGTTCTGGGACCTTTCTATAGACGCTCCTGCAGTTTACTATTAGCACATTAATATTGTTATTCCTTGTTGCATTTTGCCTACTCCTGCCTTGCCGCGTCTCAGGAGGCGTCTTGTCGGGCCTAGGGAGGGAATTCTCTAACCTAAAAAAACCCCATGCGCACTCCACACGTACTCCGCTACCCTCGTAGCCGCTTCCGGCGTGTAGTGCACGCCTGACCTATTCAGGGGGACCCTACATTTCTCCGCCCGATAGCGGAGGTCGAGAAATTTGCACCCCAGCTCTCCGCAGAATCGTGTGAGCCTCTGGTTTAAGCTTCCACTCGGCTCCAAACCAGAGGACCGCGATCGGTTCTGGGAACGTTAGTTAGCTCTGATTCCACCCCGCGAGCGAGGCTTTCCGCATTCACCAACTCCGCCAACCGCCTGTACGAACTGAGAATGACCTCTGAACCCAGACGGCAGGAGTCATTGGTGCCGACATGAGCAACAATTTGCAGTCGGGTGCACCCAGTGCTCTCTATCGCCGCCGGTAGGGCCTCCTCCACATCTCGGATGAGACCCCCCGGCAAGCAGACAGAGTGAACACTGGCCTTCTTCCCCGACCTTTCCGCTATTTCCCCAAGGGGCTCCATCACCCGCCTAACGTTGGAGCTCCCAATAACTAATAAACCCATCCCCCCGTGTGCCTGCTCGGACCTTGCTGAAGGAGCGGCCACACGTCCACTCACAGGCAGAGCGGGCGATGCCACACGGACAGCCTCCACATTTACCCTCCGCCTCGTGCGCCGCGAACCAGGCTGCAATTAAAGTAACTAATCTACGTTTCGGGAGAAAGTTTTCACACAAATGAAAGGTTGGAAATTTTGTCCTCGATTAATATATTCTGAAACTTAGGTGAACAATTATCACTGCCAAGCCCGTTCTAGTCTTAACGCAGACACTCACAATCCCTTTCACTCACGTTAGCAAGTTTATGGTGCTGTATTTCCCGAAAACGTAAAAGCTACAAAAATACTGATTGTTTTTGATTGAGAATGCTCGCCAAAAATTAAGTCTGTCGGTACCAAATGCAGTCACAGTTTTTTAGCCATTGACTTGCTCAATAAGCCACGCGGAATATATGTCTTTCATCGTCACAAAATTCACTTAACAATTCCGAAATTTCTACATGCCCATTGGAATAATTATGCCGTCACTTTACCACAATTTTGATGTATGAAAGACTACTAGATCGGGCAACTTATCGTTTCCATCTGAACTTCTACTACACACGTGCGAACTGTTCCATGGCTAGGCTCCCACTCTTTTCTAGAATACTCTAATCTTCTCTACCAGGGGGAAAGGCGTGCGTAGAATATTGCTTTACCATTGGTCAGCTTACTCAACAGCCAATAGCAAAACAACACTCTCAATCCGCGGTTTTCGTCAATAATCAATCTCATAATAGTAAACCTAATGACTGCACTTTTTACCGACGTAATTATCTAATATGTTGAAGTTTAGTTAATGCATAAAGTTATTTATTATTGTTATTTATACCTGAATTAACTTTCCCTTTACGATAAACTTACTTTACAAATCTATTCTACAAAAATCCCCTTTGTCCATATCCATACTTCTTCGAAATGTTCCCACACTAAATCCCAGTACATAACTCGTTAAACAATTCTCTTCATATTAACCTTAACCCACACTCACGTATCATTCATACTGCTAAAACACATTTATAACATTTTACATACACAAAAGACATAATAACACTTTATGAAAATACTGGAACAGTTTATGAAAAACATTCTATTACTTTAGTGCACTCTAGTGGGCACAATCGAAACTAAAATCACAGCCCCTCTACCCAGTATTGTCCTCTATCAGCTGATATATAAACTACGTGCGCGTCCAGTCTCGCACCACCATCTGTCACTATCCACGTCTGAGACACATCTCCCACTTAACCGCCTCCAAAGCAGGATCGTTATACGGCGCTACGCCTCAATGTGATCGTCAGAATTGTTGTCCGTTAGTATGCATTTCGTTGACCAACGACACGTTAAAAGTGGGGACGAAGGCAAGTTACTTTTCCAGGCGATCTTTGTAGGCAAAACCACCCCTTCCTTCCGCCTCCTCGAGTTCTACATCACCATCTATGGCCGTCCTATCGCCCTCACCCCCACCCTTAAGTACCTTAGCGTCACCCTCGACCGTCGCCTTTCCTGGACCCCCCACCTCCGGACAATCCGAGCCAGGGCACACTCCCGACTCTGTCTCCTCAAGCTCTTTTCCGGCTGTACATGGGGTCTGGATCCCTCCACCATTCTCCATACCTATAAATTCCTCATTCGCCCTATCCTTTGCTACGCCTACCCTGTCTGGATTTTTGCTCCCCCTACCTTTTACAAATCCCTTCAGATCCTAGAACGCCATGCTCATCTCCTCGCCTATCACATCCGTCTCCCCTCCCCCACACGGATGGTGTACGACCTTATTCCGTTCCCCCACATCCTCCTTTTCCTCGAACGGATACGTATCCTCTACACCTCCCGTAAACTCGATCCTCCTCACCTGCTGGTCTCTCCCATCTTCTCCCGCCCCCATCTGCTGCCGTGCTCCCACCTGCTCTCCATCTCTCCACTCTCCATACCCTCTCCCAAGGTGGCACCCGCCACCTCCCCCTCCCTGATGATCCCCTCCTCCCCTCCATCTACCCCCCCTACCAACTTTGATCCTCCCTCCCTCTTCCTTTGTATGTTCCTCTGAGCACCCTCTCTCCCTTCTCTCCCTCCCTCCTCCCTTTATCCCCACTCCTCCCCCGGGCTTCCCCTATCCCCCATCCTTCCATTCCCCCTACCCTCTCCTCTGCCATTGACATCTTTGCTCTCCCCTCTCCCTCCCCCACCCCTCTTTGCAGGTCCCCGGACTCGCACACGTCACGTGGACATCCGCGCGCTGGAGATCATCGCCTAGTGTTTGTGTGTGGCGTCGTGTTCGTGCTCAAGTGTTCCAGAGTTTATTCGTTTAGTGCTCCAACGTTCGCGTGTGCCATCTAACATCTCTGTGTGTGTCCACGTGCCTGAACATTCTTATCTTGGACTCTGCGACCGTGAACGGCTCCGCGTGTTTTAATTTTGTATGTCCACGTCTGTAATCCACCCTGTCTATTCTACGTTTGTCTTCATTTGTATCTTTAGTTTTATCTGTGGCCGAAGAGCGGCGTATTATGCCGCTGCTGGCCTACCTGTATCAGGTTTGAAATAACAATAAAGAAAAAAAAAAACAAGTTACTTTCTGGGAGATGGATTGGGAGGGAGGGGGGGGGGGGAGAGGGGAGTCAGTAGCGTGCTGAGAAGCCTCCCTTTGGCCTCCCTTTGGCCAGTGGCGATCCCGGAATCCACGCAGCCGGTGCTGCGCCAACACACGGCCGCCGTCACGTGCACCTGTGCCCGCGTCGCGCAGCTGCGCGCCTCTGGCGTCCACAGCGAGCTGCGAGTAATTACCCGTGCTGCTCCGACACGAGCGGTCGCGCGCCATGCCCGCCCACACCTGTCGCTGTCTGGTGCAGCCACCACACTGAGGACCACACACACACAAACACACACACACACACACACACACACACACATCTACATCTACATCCATACTCCGCAAGCCACCTGATGGTGTGTGGCGGAGGGTACCTTGAGTACCTCTATCGGTTCTCCCTTCTACTCCAGTCTCATATTGTTCGTGGAAAGAAGGATTGTCGGTATGCCTGTGTGTGGGCTCTAATCTCTCTGATTTTATCCTCATGGTCTCTTCGCGAGAGATACGTAGGAGGGAGCAATATACTGCTTGACTCCTCGGTGAAGGTATGTTCTCGAAAATTCAAAAAAAAGCCCGTACCGAGCTACTGAGCGTCTCTCCTGCAGAGTCTTCCACTGGAGTTTACCTATCATCTCCGTAACGCTTTCGCGATTACTAATTTACCTTGTAACGAAGCGCGCTGCTCTTCGTTGGATCTTCTCTATCTCTTCTATCAACCCTAGCTGGCATGGATCCAACACTGCTGAGCAGTATTCAAGCAGTGGGCGAACAAGCGTGCTATAACCTACTTCCCTTGTTTTCGGATTGCATTTCCTTAGGATCCTTCCAATGAATCTCAGTCTGGCATCTGCTTTACCGACGATCAACTTTATATGATCAGTCCATTTCAAATCACTCCTGATGCGTTCTTCCAGATAATTTATGGAATTAATTGCTTCCAGTTGCTGACCTGCTATATTGTAGTTAAATGATAAGCGATCTTTCTTTCTATGCTTTCGCAGAACATTACACTTGTCTACATTGAGATTCAATTGCCATTCCCTGCACCACACGTCAATTTGCTGCAGATCCTCCTGCATTTCAGTACAATTTTCCATTGTTACAACCTCTCGATACACCACAGCATCATCCGCAAAAAGCCTCAGTGAACTTCCGATGTCATCTACAAGGTCATTTATGTATAATGTGAATAGCAACGGTCCTACGACACTCCCCTGCGGCACACCTAAAATCACTCTTACTTCGGAAGACTTCTCTCCCTTGAGAATGACATGCTGCGTTCTGTTATCTAGGAACTCTTCAATCCAATCACACATTTGGTCTGATAGTTCATATGCTCTTACTTTGTTCATTAAACGACTGTGGGGAACTGTATCGGGGAACAGTTTGTCAGCTTCAATAAAAGACTTCCGTATTCAGGCTGAATCACCTAAAACATGCACCGCAAATATTGCTCAAAATGAAACTGCTGTAGATGAGACTTTTTCACAGAATCGATTAGTAGCCAGGGGCTCGTATTCTTAGCTATGCACGCGCTATGACAACCGTGAGGAATTCCCAGATTCGTTTGCGATAGTGGCATCGGATAAAGAAAACGTGTTGGTTGTACATGATTTGACATGCCATTCCTTTTAGAAAATCAAATAGACGATAGTAACACAATGACAGCTCGTAGCCGGCCGTACTGACCGAGCGGTTCTAGGCGCTTCAGTCTGGAACCTCACGACCGCTACGGTCACAGGTTCGAATCCTGCCTCGGGCATGGATGGGTGTGATGTCCTTAGGTTAGTTAGGTTTAAAGTAGTTCTAAGTTCTAGAAAAATTTGGAGTAGGAATTGAAATCCATGGAGAAGAAATAAAAACTTTGAGGTTCGCCGATGACATGGTAATTCTGTCAGAGACAGCAAAGGACCTGGAAGAGCAGCTGAATGGAATGGACATGGTCTTGGAAGGAGGATATAAGATGAATATCAACAAAAGCAAAACGAGGATAATGGAATGTACTCGAATTAAGTCGGGTGATGCTGAGGGTTAGATTAGGAAATGAGACGCTCACAGTAGTAAATGAGTTTTGATATTTTAGGAGCAAAATAACTGATGATGGTCGAAGTGCAGAGGATATAAAATGTAGATCGGCAATGGCAAGGGAAGTGTTTCTGAAAAAGAGAAATTTGTTAACATATAACATAGATTTAAATGTCAAGAAGTCGTTTCTGGACTGAAGACCACAACAACAACAACAAGTTCTAGGGTACTGATGACCTCAGATGTTAAGTCCCATAGTGCTCAGAGCCTTTGAACCATTTTTGAGAGCTCGTAAACGAGATGGTATGCCGTCCTTTTTTTAGTCGTTGTCGGCTTCAATAAAGGACTTCTGTACACAGGGTGAAACACCTAAAACATGCACCGCAAATATTGTACAAATGGAAACTGCTGTTGATGAGCCTTTTTCACAGAATCGATTAGTAATCAGGGGCTCGTATTATTAGCCAATAAACAGATTGTTTATGTTTTGTGTGAACCTA
Organism: Schistocerca gregaria; assembly: GCF_023897955.1. Classification (NCBI taxonomy): domain Eukaryota; kingdom Metazoa; phylum Arthropoda; class Insecta; order Orthoptera; family Acrididae; genus Schistocerca; species Schistocerca gregaria. The sequence continues at coordinate 500,244,071 of NC_064926.1, read as the reverse complement.
CTTTTTTTAATGTAAAGATGCCTATTGACATTAACAAACTAAAGATAGAGTAAATTAGAATGTCTGTGGTGTTTGTTGCAGGATTCGTGTGCGACTCGTTGGCGGGATACGGTATTTTGAAAAGTTTCCACACCGACACCTGTTTCTGCCATTCATCCGGCGTAGTTGCTTGGTACGATGTTGTCATACTTCCTTACAATGTGCTCGTGTGCTCGTTGAGCGCACTGCGAGTTGCTAGTCAGTCAGTGTGTGACAGTCCAGGCGGTAGGTCGTGAGTGAGCCGACATCCTCAAGGCGTATGGAGAGTGTAGGAAAAATGCAGTTTGTTTTTCTACGATGTATGTGGCAAGATATCAGAATAGACGACAACCATCTGGGCAATTATGTCACCTCTCCAACCAATTACGTGAAATTGGTATTGTAGTACTTAGACAACGTAACAGAAGGAAACAAATGGAAACAGAAGAGGGGGAAATTAATGTTCTTGCTGTTGCTACTGATGCAGTTCATCCGCATGAGGAAGCAGCAAGAGTCTGGCAAGTGTCCTACGGATTATCCCATCGACACAGTTTCCATCCCTATCACATCTCTCTCCGTCAAGAGCTGTGTGGGAACGATTATGAGAATCGTTTTAACTCCTGCACACGGACATTAGGACAGGATACTCCAGATGTATCATGTACCTTATTTAGTGTTGAAGCCGTATTTACCAGTCATGGCGCCGGCTGGAGTGGCCGTGCGATTCTAGGCGCTACAGTCTGGAGCCGAGCGACCGCTAGGGTTGCAGATTCGAATCCTGCCTCGAGCATGGATGTGTTTGATGTCCTTAGGTTTAATTAGTTCTAAGTTCTAGGCAACTGATGACCTCAAAAGTTAAGTCGCATAGTGCTCAGAGCCATTTGAACCAGTCATGGCGATATAAGCTGACGAAACATTCACTGTTTTGCCAGTTGGAAATCCCCGTTGGCTTTGTCAGTGGAAAATCAACGTCCATAAAGTTTTAGCGTGTGGTGTGGAATAGTGAACAATCAGCTCAAAGGCCCGTTTCTCACAGACGGAACACTGAACGCACAGAAGGATTCCAGCCTCCTGACATTCTGATTTATCCAACTTTTTCAAATGGTTCAAATGGCTATCGGCACTATGGAACTTAACTTCTGAGGTTATCAGTCCCCTAGAACTTAGAACTATTTAAACCTAACTAACCTAAGCACATCACACACATCCATGCCCGAGGCAGGATTCGAACCTGCGACCGTAGCGGTCGCGCGGTTCTAGAGTGTAGCGCCTAGAACCGCTCGTCCACTTCTTCCGGCCTATCCAACTTTTCGTTTGTTTGTGGATCAGGCATCCGACATCTCAAAATAACATTTTACGCAAATACACCTAAAGTAGTTGTACATGAGATTATACGTTTTTCTTGTATGTCTCATTTGCATGCGCTTTCCTAAGCGTATCTTATCAGATGATGATTACTCGAAACGCGCCATGAATAACGCTTTTAGCGATCAAGACGTTTCCATGGAATTACTACAGGCTAAGGTACTGATAATTACAGTGGTGTTTGTCAACTGGAATTGTGCGAGCGCACAGAAAACACGACGCCATCCCCTACGGGCCGTTTACGATATGTTCGTCAATAATGTTTATCATAGAACAAAGTACTACATAATTTAGAAAATAACTGCAAAATGGACATCTTAGATGAAATGGAAATATTCATCCATAGCTACATGGGGCATAAGGAGATCCTGAATTTCGCTACAGTACTCTCAGAATGAAAGATGCATAACGTCACAGTCTTTTACCTCTAGCACAAGCAATAGCTTAGAATTTTGTAAAGCAAATAGTTCTTATATCATCATTTGTACAATAGTATTGTAACATGTGCTCAATTTGTAATGTATTTCGCAAATCCACATCTGTAATACGATAACAAGACGTGCAGAAGACATGTAAACATCTGACACCATTTAGATCAACAGATCGACAGTCGAATCTAAACCAGCTGTATTTTGACCGCCATCTTGTCCACTGCACTACGAACTTGTTTTTGTGATCATGTTTCCAAATGACTGGTACATTTGTGAAAATTTTGTAAATAGCGATCAAGAAAACGAAGAGAGCCACAGAAATGGAAACATCCCAGCTCATCACAACGAGACTGCCCCGCCATAAGAATAGAGTGACTGTTAAAATATTTTCACACAAACATCAGTCCAGCTTACAAAGTGGCATCGCCTCTTACTGCGTATTCTCTTCTTCCACAGGATGACCGCAACATTTATGAAAAGACTGATTGACATCTGTATGATATTACTGTGAAATTGTTTTTGTAATGCCATATAGCCTGATGATGACGTATTCCCACGAAATGGTAGCGATAGTTAAAAACCTTTACGTATTTCTTGAGACAGTCGCGGTCGAAAAAATAGTCAAAATGACTTCAAAAGGAATTAGTTACCAAGTAACTAGTTTTATCATGTCATGTTGCGAGTGGACTGGTCGTTTTCTTCGAATTAGGAGAAACCTTTAACTATTTCAATTATCAACAGAATTGTAAGCAGTAACTTTGAAATGAAATTAAAAAGAGGGGCGTACGTTTACACATTAGTATGTAGCGTTCTTGCAAAGTTACAAGATGATGTAGATTACTCCCCTGTCTTCATACTACGGCTCCAGCCTTTTAAGGATTCTGGATATGCTGTTTCACTTTGGATTACCTCAAGCTTTTTATTGTTACACAAAATATTCAAGATATATTACTATCTGAGAAACGAATGCCACTGCAAATTTCCGTAACACACACAGACACAGCACTTAGTTTTGAACTTCTCACGTGCTGACACCAAACCATAGTGTTAGCTGAGAGATCTAAATCTGAAACCTGCCCAACTTAAGTCACAAATGGCAGAGGTTTGGGGTCATTGGAAACCACCCTATAGGGGTCTGTCTCGGAGCTGTCCTTGAAGTAACATTTTGTAACAGTACGTTTTACCACTGTGGTGTCAAACTGCTACTCAGATTGGTATTACTGACATGGCACAATGCGCCAGAGCAATACGCCCAACACGATAGTGTTCCCTCTCGGTAGTGCCACGTGACCGTCTGAAGCCCGGCCTTTGTGATACACATTCTCGTGACCAGCGTTGCCAGCAATCACGCACAGAGGCCACACTCCTGCCATGTCTTTCGGCAGTGTTGCAGAAGGAACTCCAGCTTCTGCTGTCTGCCTGTTAGGCGACCCCGTACAAACCCAGAGAGGTGTCGACAATGGCGTCTTTGTCACCTTGAAGGCATTCTTGATTGACATCAAATCACCATGTCTAACTCAAAGATAACTACAGCGCGTATTTACAGCAAAAGTGATATGCATCTTCATAGCGGCGCTTCTAGCGCCACTCTTGTGCGACTGGCACGAAAATTGAATAGACATCATCTTTGACATGTAGAAAGACGCGTACCAACTGTCGTTTATGTCGCACAACTCCTCCTTGGTACTGCATTTATTTTCTTCCGTCAGTGTATTTGCAGCGTCTGGAACAATTCAACGATACAGAGCAGTTATGGTATCACTTAAAGCTGTATTCATATTTTGTATCATCTCAGTCCCACAAGACTTCCCAATTTTCTGTTTGAACATGGTCGCTGTTGATAATATTCATGTACCGATTAAGTTCTTGAAATTCCCTCACTTTTCAGACGTCCATGCGAAGCTGTGATTTTCCGAAAGTAAGCTGACGTTCTAGACTTACGTACTCCAGTGTTTACGGAGCAACTTTAAAACAGCTGTGGAGCTTGTCTCGATTATTACATGATAGTTCTCCTCTTCCTTTATATTTCCTCCCTTATCGCCGTCTTAGCGTGCGTGCCAACAAAATAATATTGTCGTAAAGATATAAATCCTTTACGTCAACTGCGTAATATGCGCCAGTCTCACGAATACGCGTGCAGTGAGCGAACTGACGTGGCAGGAGTCAGGTCGTATGTAGTCCTGAGGCGGTTTTAGCCGTACGACTTAGTTTCCCAAGTGCGTACTGCCTTATGTCCATCAATATGGTTGATGGCCTGACGATGATCATGTAATATTCGAATCCGATCACCTTTTAATAAACGTGCCTTGCCATCTACACTGTTTTATTTCGAATATTACGTTGTGATCGCTGACTGCCTCCAACAATGCTTTTAAAAACAATTAATTTCAATATCTAATGTACTTATTAATTACTTCTAGAGGGTGGGTGTTTGAGCGTGTGTCTTCCTCTCATATCCCCTTTTCATCTACATCTGCATCTACATGATTACTCAGCAATTCACATTTAAGTGCTTGGCAGAGGGTTCATCGAACCACAATCATACTATCTCTCTACAATTCCACTCCCCAACAGCGCGCGGGAAAAACGAACACCTAAACCTTTCTGTTCGAGCTCAGATTTCTCTTATTTTATTTTGTTCATCATTTCTACTATGTAGGTTGGGCTCAACAAAATATTTTCGCATTCGGGAGAGAAAGTTGGTGACTGAAACTTCGTAAATAGATCTCGCCGCGACGAAAAACATCTTTACTTTACTGACTTCCATCCCAACTCGCGTATCACATCTGCCACACTCTCTCCCCTATTACGTGATAATACAAAAGGAGCTGCCCTTTTTTGCACCCTTTCGACGTCCTCCGTCAATCCCACCTGGTGAGGATCCCACACCACGCGGCAATATTCTAACAGAGGACGAAGGGTGTAGTGTAAGTTATCTCTTTAGTGGAGTTGTTGCATCTTCTAAGTGTCCTGCCAATGAAACGCAACCTTTGGCTCGCCTTCCCCACAATATTATCTATGTAGTCTTCCCAACTGAATTTGTTCGTAATTTTAACACCCAGGTACTTAGTTCAATTGACAGCCTTGAGAATTGTTCTATTTATCGAGTAATCGAATTCCAACGGATTTCTTTTGGAACTCATGTGGATCAGCTCACACTTTTCGTTATTTAGCGTCAACTGCCACCTGCCGCATCATACAGCAATCTTTTCTAAATCGCTTTGCAGCTGATACTGGTCTTCGGATGACCTTACTAGACGGTAAATTACAGCATCATCTGCGAAAAACCTAAGAGAATAGCTCAGATTGTCACCCAGGTCATTTATGTAGATCAGGAACAGAAGAGGTCCCAGGACGCTTCCCTGGGGAACACCTGATATCACTTCAGTTTTAGTCGATGATTTGCCGTCTATTACTACGAACTGCGACCTTCCTGACAGGAAGACGATACCCCATAGACCCGAAGCTTGATTAGAAGTCGCTTGTGAGGAACGGTGTCAAAAGCTTTCCGGAAATCTAGAAATACGGAATCAACTTGAGATCCTCTGTCGATAGCGGCCATTACTTCGTGCGAATAAAGAGCTAGCTGCGTTGCACAAGAACGATGTTTTCTGAAACCATGCTGATTACGTATCAATAGATCGTTCCCTTCGAGGTGATTCATAATGTTTGAATACAATATATGCTCCAAAACCGTACTGCAAACCGACGTCAATGATATAGGTCTGTAGTTCGATGGATTACTCCTACTACCCTTCTTAAACACTGGTGCGACCTGCGCAATTTTCCAATCTGTAGGTACAGATCTATCGGTGAGCGGGTGGTTGTATATTATTGCTAAGTAGGGAGCTATTGTATCAGCGTAATCTGAAAGGAACCTAATCGGTATACAATCTGGGCCTGAAGACTTGCCCGTATCAAGCGATTTCAGTTGCTTCGCAACCCCTAAGGTATCTACTTCTAAGAAACTCGTGCTAGCAGCTGTTCGTGTTTCAAATTCTGGAATATTCCATTCGTCTTCCCTGGTGTAGTCAACTGCGTTCAATAACTCCGCTTTAGCGGCTCAGTCGTCGGTAACAGTACCATTGGCACTGCGCAGCGAAGGTATTGACTGCGTCTTGCCGCTTGTGTACTCTACATACATCCAGAATTTCTTCGGATTTTCTACAAAATTTCGAGACAACGTTTCGCTGTGGAACCTATTAAAAGCCACTGCGCGTTCTGTCTCATTACTTATATTCACTTTTATTTTGCGGTAGCCGTGAAAAAATTTACTACACCTGAGTTTTGACCATAGTGGCAGCTTCATCCAGAGGCGTACTTGCAATGGCGACTCGCTCTGGGATTACCGCTCTCAGCAGCTCCGCATGCCCACGTGTCAGCCGGCTTACTCGGTCAGCCTCGCTTTCAGCTGACAGCAGACGTTAACGTGTCGTCCGCTGGTGACACAGCTGTACACGCCGCCATCTCACTGGTTCGGCCGCTGCAGCCTGTGTCAGGCCTGACACGGCGCCGCCTCACCTGAAAATCCAGCGCGCGTCCAGTCGAACCCGTCTATCATCACGCAGTGCTTCCGTAGCGATAAATCCCACGAAGATCAATAGATGTGATGTACATGTACAGACGAAAAATTGATTGCAGTATAATAAAAATAGGTCGATTTATTGAAGAGGAAGAGCTTCAGAAATTGAGCAAGTCACTAATGCGTTGATTCACCTCTGGCCTTAGGCTAGCAGCTACTGGGCTTGGCATTGGTTGACAGAGTTGTTGGATGCCCTCCTGAGAGATATCGAGCCAAATTCCGTCCAAAGGCTGCGTTGGACCGTCTAAATACCTAGATGATTGGAGGGTACTGTCCATAATGCCCCAACCGTTCTCAGTTGCGGAGAGATCCGGAGAGCTTGCTGGGTGAACTGGTATGTGTCAACAAAGCTGGCCAGTGCTAGAGAAGGAAATCGGCCAGGCCCTTTCAAAGGAGCCATGCAGGCATTTGGCTGAAGAAAAAATGGCTCTGAGGACTACGTGACTTAACTTCTGAGGTCATCAGTCCCCTACAACTTAGAACTAATTAAACCTAACTAACCTAAGGACATCACACACATCCTTGCCCGAGGCAGGATTCGAACCTGCGACCGTAGCGGTCACGCGGTTCCAGACTGAAGCGATTTGGCTGAAGAGATTTAGGGAAATTACGGAGAACCTAAATGAGATGGCCAACACGGGTTTGAACCGTCGTTTCCCGAATGCTAGTACAGTGCGCTAACCACCAAGGTAGGGTTTGGCAAGTAGCAAGACAATCAATAGAAATTCTCGTCACGTGCGGGCAAAAATTATCTTGCCGAAATGTAAGCCCAGGATGTCTTGGCATGAAGGGCAACAAATTGGGGTGTAGAATATCGTAGACGTACCGCTGTGATGTAAGGGTGAAGCGAATGGCGACCAGAGGTTCCTGCTACGAAATGAAGTGGTATCCCAGACAATCATTCCCAGTCGTCGGGCTGCATGGCGGCTACCCCAACACTGTATGGGGCGTCTTCAGACACGTCTTCGCTAGTGATTGTGGCTCGATCCGAAACGCAACTCATCACTGAAGACAATTCTACTCCAGTTAATGGGATTCCAGCCGGAATACAGGTCTGTAGTTGCTCTGGACACCGGTGGGATACCAGCCACACTGTGGCCTGCCCTGAGGTCCGACAGCTGGGAGTGATGGCTTGGCGTGGCACTCCACCTGACAGCAGGACCCATCTGGTTGTCACCCGTTGCACTCAAACAGCGCAGCGGTACGTCGACGATATTCAACGCTCTGTTTTGTTTCCCTTCATGGCAACCCTCCTGGGCTTGCATTTCAGCAAGATAATGCCCGCCCACACGCAGTGAGAGTTTCTTCGCGCATGCCAAGCCCTATCTTGGCCAGTAAGGTCGCCATTTCCCTCTGCAATTGAAAACGTTCGGAGTATTGCGGGCAGGGTCTTCCACTCATCTCAGCATTTTGACGATCTAGCCCGCCAATGGGCCTTACTTGGCACGATATCCATGAGGAAGACATCTAAGAACCCTCTCACTCAATGCCAAGACGAAGGGATAGAAGGTGGACCAACGAGTTACTGATTTGCTCCATTTGCGAAGCTATTTCTCTTGAACTCTTGAACAAATGATCCAGCTTTTCTGTAATTGTAATCACTTTTTGTCTGTCACTTACATCACATCTACCGATTTCCGTCCCACTCGAATAATTCATTCGTGGTACGTCTTTTTTTGTCTTAGAGTGTATCTGCAATTTCATAGCACCAGCACTCGAATTCGCTATTGGTACGATTTGTTGTAATAAAAACACGCAAAAAATCATAGGCAGTTAAAGAATGTTCGTAATGTAATTTGTGCGTTGTGAAAAGTCTCGTTTCAAGGCCACAAACACTGAAGATTCATCAGGAACGCGTTGATCTTGGTATGACTTGTTACAATTGAGTGAATTAAGTGTGTGTTAGTAACATTTCGAAGCTTAAGGCTCTCAGGAGACGGTCTGATTTAAAACATGGTCTCATGTCGTGGAGATTCAAGGTAGCATAGTGAATAGAGGTGCATAAATGTAGAGTTATGCAGTGGTGTGTAACCGCTTTGAGCATGACTAATTCGAAATATTTTTAATGGACCTACTAAAGGGTTCTGAAACCTTATTGATTTAATAGTTGTTGCGAGTAGCTATAATCAAAGTGCAACAATTCACACCTAAACTTGTTAGATATTTTATTGCGTTAATGCGTAACTGATTTATACCTTAAAAAAAATGTAGTTCCAATTTTCGCCATCAGGTGAAAGTCTGGCGCTACGAGTGCAGAAACACATATAATTTTTTTTTTCATATGTGATGTATTAGGAACGGTACGTGGGCAGAAAGGGTGAAATATGTGAGGAAGGCGTAATGTTAATTTTATTGGTAAGCGCCGCTTACAAATTTGTTCAGTATGGGCACCGAAGGTGTAGACGACATGCTGCATCCGTAAAACGACGTAATCAAGAGTTTCTCACAGCAATCTGAGCGACGTATTACTGTATACTTGCTTCAGATAAGGTAGAGACCGAACTTGTCCCTGGTAAACGTGTTCTTTTAGATATCCCCAGACCCAAGAATCACTTAGATTCAGATCAGGTGATCTTGCAAGCCATGCATCTGTGAAACCTCCAGAGATAACCCTTTCGTGGAAGGTTGCACTAAGCAGATCTTTCACTGGGCTAGTGGCATGAGGTATTGCACCATCTTGCATTAAAACAGTAGTTTCCATAAAGCTGCGCTCTTCCATAGTAGAAATGCATGCTGTGCAAGGAGGTGTCGCTGATGCGCAGATGTCTCTTCAGTCACTTTGTGACTTGTCAAGTGTCAAAAATTGCTCTGAGCACTATGGGACTTAACTTCTGAGGTCATCAGTACCCTAGAACTTAGAACTAATTAAACCTAACCAACCTAAGGACATCACACACATCCATGCCCGAGGCAGGATTCGAACCTGCGACCGTAGCAGTCGTGCGGTTCCGGACTGAAGCGCCTAGAATCGCTCGGCCACCGCGGCCGGCTGTCAAGTATCATACCGTCATACAACCACCGTACAGCGCCATTTATGCGCCTGGAGGTCTCAGTTGAAAAAATTTGTTTTCCAGCGTAAATCGGCTCCACATCAACACATTAGCATATCGACCAAGTTGCGCTGTCATACTATAATTATGGCCCACAATGGATCCCAGTGAGTACCTGCATTTTAATCACCAACTGGTATATTCTGTAATATTCAGTGTTATGTAAATATAAGTGCGCTCTCCCGCACGAGTGAATTTTTTCATTGGCTTTATGTACAGGAGAGCTGGAACTATTTCCAGTGAGATTTTCTCCCTTACTTCTTTCACTTCTAAAGATTCTGCTACTTAATGGAAATAGCGCCCAAGTATGAATGAACTTAGGATTTTACTAAAAATTGAGAAGGATTAAATAATATTTATCTTATATGGAAAACTATTTTAAATCTGCAGTGAACTATTTGGTATGGAACATTCATAAGCTGGTGTCCTTAATGACAGCGCATGGAACATTTTTTGCCTTGTAACATTTTCATTTTTTTTCTTTATTGTATTTCAATTTACCATTGGGGCTGGCTGGCAGCAACATGTGCGCTGCTCTTCAGCCGAAAGACATAGAACATACAATAGAAGACATTTAAAAATAACATAAAGGAGAAAACATCGTGTACATAGGTATAAAAAAGGTGGTAACATTATGGAAGACAATAGACAAAAAGAGGCGTCTGTAAAATGAAGATAAAAACCGTAAAAAAGTAGTGCACACAAAAAACCACACGCTTGGACAATTGAAAGAACACAGGGCGAAGTATGACCGGAGCATAAAAAGCGTCGACGGACAGCGTAGCACATATCAATCACAGACCGTAAAACTAAGTACAAGTCCACCACACAATTAAAATCACACATCTCAACGCACAGGAGAACAGCATCAAACACAACACTGATGTGGCAAACTGATGACGATGATCAAAACAGAGGATCAGCCAGGCGCAAGGAGATAAGGGAGGAGGGAAGAAGGAATGAAGCGAAGAGAGGGAGCGAGATGGGTGGGGGGGGGCGCCAAAGAGGGCCAGAGAAGGACGGATGTGGGAGGGAAAAAGGGGAGGATGGGGTGCAGGGTCTCAGGGAGGGGGTCGAGGAGGAAAATCCGCTCTGGGAGGAGGAGGGGAGAGGAAAAACGGGGTCCTAGGGAGGGGGGAGGAGAAGGGCCAGGTTATAGTTGGAAGGAAGGGTATATGTCACGGCGAAGTTCATCATCTGGGAGGGGAGGTGCTGGAAATTGCGCTGATGGAGGATGTGGAGGTGGAGAGAGGGAGGGATACAGCGATAGAGGCACGGCAACGGGTGGGGTGGAGAGGATGGAAGAAACCAGGGGGTGGGGGGGATAAAGCCTGTAGACAGTGTAAATTATGCGGAGATGTTGGAGAAAAAGGAGAAGGTGGGGGAAGGGGATGAGTTCATACAGGAGCCATTTGGGGGAAGGAAGGCAGATACAGAAGGCAAGGTGCAGCATATGGCGTTCGAGGATTTGGAGGGCCTTGTAAAAGTGGGTGGGTCTGGAGATCCAGGCAACATTGGCATAACAGAGGACAGGACGGATGAGGGATTTGTAGGTGTGGAGGATGCTGGAAGGACGCAATCCCCACGTCCGGCCAGACAGGAGTTTCAGGAGGCAGAGGTGGGAATGGGATTTCTGCTGGATGGTCAGGAGGTGAGGGGTCCAGGTGAGGTGACTGTCGAGGGTGAGGACAAAGTATCTCAGGGTGGGGGTCAGCTGGATGGGACGACCATAAAGGGTGAGGTAGAAATCATGGAGATGGAAGGAGCAAGTTGTGTGGCCTATGATCATTGCCTGGGTTTTGGAGGAGTTGAGATGAAGGAACCACTCGTTACACCAAGTGGTGAACTGTTCAGGGCGGGCTTGGAGGGTGCACTGCGTCTGTTGAAGGGTAGGATACAGAGCCAGGAAGGCGGTGTCATCAGCATACTGGAGAAGTTGGACAGGTGGGGGGTGGCTAGGGCATATCAACCATACATACACAAGATATAAAGGAGAGGGGAGAGGACAGAGCCCTGGGGGATGCCAGCAGTGGGATAAAAGATACGGTTGTTGTTGTTGTGGAGGGTGACATAGGAAGGACAGCGCGAGAAAAAGGAAACGAGCAGACCAAAACTGATAGGCAGGGCGTAGGTTTGGAGTTTAAATAGGAGACCAGGATGCCATACATGGTCATAGGCATTTTGGAGGTCGAGGGAAACAAAAATGGCGGAGTGACTGGAGTTAAGCTGGATGGAGAGAAGGTGAAGGAGGTTAAGGAGTTGGTCTTCAGCGGAGAAGGAGGGTCAGAAGCCACTCTGGGTAAGGGGGAGGAGGTGGTGTTGATTAAGGTGCTGATGGATACGGCGGGAGAGCATTTTCAGAGATATTGCCGTTTTTATTTACCTATACTACCGAGAGATCAACGTGAGCAGCATATGGATAAAGGAGGGAAATGTACGTCTTAATATAGCTTAGAAATTTTTCTCTCATGTTTGTAAAAAAATTGCATGATTTGTTAACCAAATGCAGCCGACAAATGCCGCTGGAGAGCACTACAGCCGCTTGTCCATTTCGCGAACTCGACTGTACTGTGTACTTCGCACCACGAATTGCCGGTAGAGCTGGTTGCGGCTGCGTCTACAACGTTGACGCAAGGGTGAGTTACGTACAGCCGAATCGTTCCTGAGTGTTCAGTGGAGATCAAGTCAGCACATTGCACGTTGAATACCGAGACCCGTGCAACGACGGCTTTATGCATACTTAAGCCTGGGACACATTCGTTTTTGCATGAAAATTGGCCGCGAAAACGGCCTGTTTTCGACTGATTTAACACAGGTAGAAGAGGAAAATCAGTCACATGGCAATGACGGAGAACCCATGACCGCCGTTATCAGCTGCCTCAGCTCCCAGCTGGAGATCTTCTACGCTCAGGTATTGAAGGAGGCAATGCAGTGTTACGAAAACCGCTTGGAAATGAACGGCGAATGCATTGAAAACTAACGTAGGTTGGAAAAACTAAAGCCGCCGATACAGTCTTCGCGTGTTGAATATATTTTTATGATAGAACTCCCCTTACTTTTTGAATACGCAGCATAATAAAGTGCAGGTTGCATGGTGTATGCGTAAACCGCAAAAAAAGAAAGATTTTGTCGTTGCTACAGACGGTAGCTTGCAGGAGCGGTAGGAAATGTCAAAGCGACGGTAATGGTTCAAATGGCTCTGAGCACTATGGGACTTAACATCTGTGGTCATCAGTCCCCTAGAACTTAGAACTACGTAAACCTAAGGAGATCACACACATCCATGCCCGAGGCACAATTCGAAACTGCGACCGTAGCGGTCCCACGGTTCCAGACTGAAGGGCCTAGAACCGCACGGCCACACCGGCCGGCGATCCTCATTTTAAAGTCCTATAGAAATCTTTCGTGCAATAGATTAGGAAATCCTCTTCTGTTCTGTTTAACTCATCCTTTTCATATTGTCTTCTCACTCTCCTGTAGTCTCTTATCGTTTGCTTCCTCGCCTCTACATACTTTAAAAGCGACGCATTGGCACATTCATTTAACCGGAAATCGTATAGGCAACAGAAACTGTGGATGTGGCCGTGAGTCGAGCACGGATAGCCAAATGGTTAGGCGACTTCTCGGAATAAGCGGGAAATACGGGTTAGAATCCTGGTCCGGCATATATTTTCATTGTCGTCATTCCATCATACAGCTGATGGCAGCCACTATTCGCAGTTGCGAATTCGTCTGATGGAAATGGCTATGTTCAACTACTTGCAGACCATTTGAAGCCATCGATGGACTTTATATTTCCAAACAACGATAGAATTGTTATGGAAGACAATGCATCATGTCACCGGGTCACAATTGTTTGCTATTGGTCTGAAGAATATCCTGGACAGTTCGAGCCAATGATTTAGCCACTCGTCGAATATTTATAACACATAGTCGAGAGGTGAGTGCACAAAATCCTGCACCGAACAGTTTCGCAATTATAGGCGACTATAGAGGCGGTGTGGCCCAGTATTTCTGCAGGGGACTTCCAGCGCCTTTTTTAGCCCGTGCCATGTCGAGTTGCTGCACAATGTCTCCAAAAGGAGGTCCCATATAACATTAGGAGGTACCCCATGACTTCTGTTACCTCAGTCTAATGTCCACTATTATGTGTATGGTTCCTGTTGTTCAGCTAATGAGCTTCTAAAAATGGTTCAAATGGCTCTAAGCACTATTGGACTTAACATCTGAGGTCATCAGTCCCCTAGACTTAGAACTACGTAAACCTAACCAACCTAAGGACATCACATACATTCATGCCCGAGGCAGGATACGAACCTGCGATCGTAGCTGTAGCGCGCTTCCAGACCGAAGCGCCTAGAACCGCTAGGCCACAACGGCCGGCAATGAGCTTCTAAGAAGATACTGTTAACTGTGTCAAGGAGAAATATGCTTTAAAAGAGAAGGTAAACCCAATAAATATTCTGACTTGAGTCCATAAATTAACTATTTGTTAACAATTATTTAAATCTGAAGTGCCTATCTTCAGTTAAATTGTTTTGTGGTCGCCTTTCCAAATATGGACGACCGTAAGCAGAAACACTGGAGCAGACTTCTGACAAATAAATAATTATGAAGGAAAAGTCCAAATGAGCACCTATCACTCGAAACTCGTCGTAACTAAACCAATGTTATGAAATTAATAGTCCGCAATCACTCTGGTTTGTGGTGTATACATGCGACCAGGATGTATCGAGTGGAACGCAGGGAACACCCGCTGAATAGCTTACTAGTCACGAGTCAGGCACCTGCCGCTGGCAGTTTCGCCGGTGTGTGTGTGTGTGCGTGGAGAGAGGAGGAGGGAACGTACTTTATGGTTGTGGCAGAAGGGGGGAGAGAGAAGTTGTAGTAGGGTGAGGCAGTGCGAGAACTAGGAGGGCAGAGAGGTAGTAGGGTGAGGCAGTGCGAGAACTAGGAGGGCAGAGAGGTGGAGAGAGACAGCAGCGGCAGCGTTTGTGTGTGTGTGTGTGTGTGTGTGTGTGTGTGTGTGTGTGTGTGTTGTGTGTGGCTGCAGACGAGAATGCGGAGAGAGGATCGATAGTGTGCCCGCGCTGCCGAGGGGCGCCAGCCGGCGGTGTCGACGTCGGTATCTGCATCGCCAGCAGGATCGAGGCGCAAACTCACTCATTCATCGCTACCCCGCTAATCTTTATTGGCACACAAGAGCACCTTTCCAGTATTAATTTCCGACAGAATCTATATTACTTAATGTTTAGTAAATGAAAGCACCATGTTCATAAATCTTAAGAAGTCCTCGGTATATCTCGATTTGCCCCCCTAAACTGAATTTTTCTTTTAATTTGATTCTCTATGTGCAAAGTGACTATAACTTACATTATTGTATCACCATTGTGATGATCATTTCAAAAGAAGACTGTTTGGTGCTACGACGACTTCGTTTGAGTGTGTATCACATCTACAGAAAGCTGAACTCCGCTAGAACAGGCCATGAAGGCGCAAAGGTACCGACCGGCTGCCGTGTCATCCTCGGCCCACAGGCGTCACTGGATGCGGATGTGGAAGGGCATGTGGTCAGCACACCGTTCTCCCGGCCACATGTCAGTTTAAGAGACCGGAGCCGCTACGTGTCTCACAAGGGCTGCGTGTAGCCCGCTTGCCAACAGCGCTCGGCAGACGAGATGGTCACCCATCCAAATGCTAGCCCAGCCCGACACCGCTTAACTTCGGTGATCTGACTGGAACCGATGTTACCACTGCGGCAAAGCCGTTGACGTATCCCATCTATACACACAAAAAATATAATATATAGCCAACATTGAACTTTAGGGTATGATAAATCTAGAGACATTGCGCAGGGTGTCCCTGAAGTCTCTACCTTTCGTCCCTAGCATTTTCATGCCAACGTTAATGCCCTTTGATAAGAGAAAGGATCAGCTACTGACTTCTGGTTTTGTCCGTCTTGACATAATTACAATGAAATTTTAAATGATTTAAGCGACTTTATAAATTCACTACAGCTGCTTTAACTGACTTATTGTTGCAAAGCTCAGCGCTTATACAAAAAACTTCAAAAAGTTGTGTGTTATTTCACCCGCACTTCATCTTTCTGCGACGAGAGAACAACAGTGAGCAATTAGACAAGATGTCGACAGGCGCCGAGAAAGCATATGCACAGACTTACTAAATGTTCCCACATTGATGCCGCAATTTGCAGGGCAACACTGTGCTTGCACTTGGTAGATTATGTCACATATTTGGTAAAACGTTGCACGCTCAGTGACTTAACATATGGACATAACGTTCATGACATCTCTGTATCCTGTTAAAAACAAGTGTGGAAATGGGATGGCTAGTTCAGGTTACATAGGAGATTACAGTTATTGTACTCCAAGATGGTTGAAGGAAAAGTGAGATAACATTGTGGAAAGGAAAACAGATAAAATTGTACCATACCAAGATAAATTAAAGACTGAAAAACAAGCGTAGAAGACACACGCAGACGATGTGTCAGGAAATATTAAACAAGAACCCAGAATGAAAAACTTAGTGTGAAATATTATAATCGCATTATCTACTACTGCGTAAGTTTAGTGCAACTACCTTGATTCGGTAACTTGCCACATTTTTCCCTCCTACTTGTCAGAAACGAAACATAGATTCTTGAACAAACATCTGTCGCTTTCTGTCTTTTAAAGTAGACCTAATACAAAAGCTAGGAAGCTTCGTTCGTTTAAGGCAGCCTGAATTACTCAGTAGGAATGGTGAATTAAGCATCCTTTTATTTGGTTCTCCAGTTTCCTTTTATTGTCTTCAAATCACTGAACCAGAATTCATATTCGTCCTTGAAAATCGCAGCTTCATTTCGGGAACACTTGACTCACTTCTCCTCTACGGTTTTGCAGAGACTTGGGAAAATATTGTGCTTGAAACGTATTCACAGCAGCCTGCCATAACAGTGTAACGAGACTTCAGAACGAAATTCAGCAAAGACCCAACAACTGCCAACGCCATTCGGCGACGGTATGCGCAGCTTAAAGTTTCAGCGCGTCTCTGCGAAGGGAAATCAGTGGTTCGGCCAGCAGTGATTGAAGAAACGGTTGACCGCGTGTGGGCGACTTTCAAAAGTAGCCCACAGAAGTTGGGTAACAGAGCAAGCAGAGAGCTGAACATACCACAACTGGCCGTTTGGGAGATCTTAAGGAAACGACTGCAGCTCACGCCTTACCACCTGAAATTGCTACAAGCTCTGACTCCCAACAGCAAAGTCAGACGCTTTGAATTTTCGACACAATCGCTGCAGCTTATGGAAGAGAATGGGTTTTGTGAGCAACTCATCTTCAGTTATTTGACATCAGTTTCTTGTGAATGCCTCAGTGAAGAGGTACACTGTCCGAATTTGAGGGGTGGAAAATACCTACGCTATCGTGTACCACATTCGAGGTTCACCAAAAGTTAATGTCTTCCGTGAAGTCTCGGTTTTAAAGTTTACGGCCCCTTTTTCCTCTGTGAAAAGACCATTGTAGGACATGTCCATCTGGACATGCTGGAAAATTGGCTGGTGCTACAACTGGAGATCGACAGTTTGGACTTCATCTACCGACATGATGGCTCCATCACAATGTTCGTGAATTCTTAAACAGGAAACTGACAAACTGGTGGATCGGGTGTGGTGCGGTTGATGTTCAGCAATTCATGTCATGTCCTCCACGCTCCCTCGAGCTATTCCCGTGTCATAATTTTGGGAGGGATTATGTGAAAGGTTCAGCCTTTAAGCCTCCTATACTAACAAAGCCATTAGAACAGCATTGCGCCAAACGTGGGAACACGTTGCTTATCGACTTGACATCTGCACAATCAGTACGAGCAACATATGGAGCACTTGAAATATGGCAAAAAAATAATTTTTGTTTTTGTTTTTCTATATGTGTGCAAAGACCTAAGACAACATGTCAAATAATGTAGCTGCAGCGAAACTGTGAAATCACTTCAGTCATTTATAAAAACCTGGTATTGAAGTACAGATTATATCATGCATAGTTTTTTTAAAGATTATTAACTATTTTTGTAAACATCATTAATTTGTTGCTGGTTCATTGCCATTAATGTCTTAAAAGATTCTTCATATGCACTTCAAAAACTATAAGAATTTTCCACCTAGTATATACTTCAAATATGAGGCCGTACGGATTGCGTTAAATTCATTACATTGCAGCTTGGTAACAAATTTACTTAGAAGGACCTTTCTACATAACTACTGATGTTGTATAAACTTAGATGACATAAAAATATGCAACCTGTCTCGCTTTGCTCACATTTATTCTCTAATGCATATTGTGTTTTAGTTTTGCTTACTTTCATTCTGTAATATCGTATAGTGTTTTTGGATAACTCACACGTCAAGACAGTCTTACAATTAGTAATATACATCAGTGTGGCCTGACTTAAAACGAGGAAATGTAATAATTGCCGATTCTTACTGCGCTCTCTCATCAAAACACAAAGATTTTGCCCACATTGCTAAGGAACTAATTAGTTGTCTACACGTACGTACAACTCTGGGAGCCACCGTTCGGCGAGTGGCAGAGAGCACCCAGTACCACTACTAGTCATTTCGTTTCCTG
Source organism: Schistocerca gregaria (assembly GCF_023897955.1). NCBI lineage: Eukaryota > Metazoa > Arthropoda > Insecta > Orthoptera > Acrididae > Schistocerca > Schistocerca gregaria. The sequence continues at coordinate 500,226,004 of NC_064926.1, read as the reverse complement.
TTCCACTCGCAAATATTGCGAGGGAAAAAGGACCGTCTATGTGTCCCCTTACGATACGTAAATTCTCGTATCTTACGAGGGCAACTCAAAAAAAATGCACACTATTTTTGTAAAAATACAGTTTCCATTCTGCATTTGTGAAAGTTTTACAGTGTGTAGATACATCCTTCCCGCTTGTTTTCAAACTTCAACCTGTTCCCGTGAGTGGCGCCGTCACAGCATGTCTTCAAGATGGCTGCTACACTTAACGTTCGTCAGAAGCAACGTGCTGTCATAGAATTCCTGCGCTGTGAAAACGAGACAGTGGGAAACATCCACAAGAGGTTGAAAAAGGTGTATGGAGATACTTCTGTCGATCGCTGTACAGTTAGTCGGCGGTCAAGCAGGTTACGTGATGAAAGCTGGCACAGCAATATTGAGGATTGTCCTCGCAGCGGCAGGCCTCGTACTGCATACACTCCAGACAATGTGCAGAGAGTTAACGAATTGGTGCCTGCTGACAGACTCATCACAGTGAACGAATTGTCACTCTATGTTGAGATAGGGGAAGGAAGTGTTTGCAGAATACTTAAAGTGTTGGCGTTAAAAAAGGTTTATGCCGAGTGGGTTCCCAGGATGTTGACAGTGGCTCACAAAGAAACAAGAAAAACGGTATGCAGCGAAATTTTAGAACAGTACGAGAATGGTGGAGATGAATTTCTTGGAAGGATTGTGACAGGTGATGAAACATGGCTCCATCATTTTTCACCAGAGACGAAGAGGCAATCAATGGAGTGGCATCATGCAAATTCACCCAAGAAATAAAAATTCAAAACCACGCTTTCTGCTGGAAAAGTTATAGCTACAGTGCTTTTCGATTGCGAAGGACTCTTGCTTGTGGACATCATGCCAAGTGGAACCACCATAAATTTTGATGCATATGTGAAGAAACTTCAAGTTCGACTGAGTCGTGTTCGACCACATCGGCAAAAGCAGGATGTTTTGCTGTTGCACGACAATGCACGGCCACATGTCAGTCAAAAAACCATGGAAGCGATCACAAAACTAGGATGGACAACACTGAAACACCCGCCTTACAGTACTGACCTGCTTCCATGTGACTATCATCTTTTTAGGAAAGTGAAAGACTCTCTTCGTGGAACAAGAATTGAAGATGATGACTCCCTTGTGCACGCTGCCAAACAGTGGCTCCAACAGGTTGGTCCAGAATTTGTAGAGAAATGAAAATATTGTTCCTAAAAGATGTATCTACACGCTGTAAAACTTTCAAACATGTAGAATGAAAGATGGATTTTAAAAAAATAGTGTGCTTTTCTTATGGAATTACCCTTCTACATTTGCGAAACGAATAACGATCGTCAATGTGCCCCTTACGATACCTAATTTCTCGTATCTCACATTCTTCGTCCTTATGCGAAATACACGTTGGCGGCAGTAGAATCGTTCTGCAATCAGATTCAAATGCCTGGTTTCTAAATCTTCTCAATAGCGTTCCTCGAGAAGAACTTCGCCTTCCCTCCAAGGATTCCCCGAAGTAACACTGCGTGTTGTTCGGACATGCCACTAACAAATCTAACAGTCCTCTTCTGAATTGCTTCGATGTCTTCCTTTAAGCGGACCTGGTACGGACCCCAAACACTGAAGCAGTACTCAAGAACAGGTCGCACTAGCGTCCTATGCGCGGTCTTTCTTGCAGATGAACCACACTTTCCTGAAAGTCTCCCAATTAACTGAAGTCGGCCACTCATCTTTCCTACTGCAGACATTACATGCTCGTTCCGATCCACATCGCTTTGCGGCTTTACGCGGAGATCTTTAATCGACGTGACTGTCGAGTAGCACACTACGCTACCAATGCTGTATTCGGACATTAAGGGTTTCTTGTTCCCACTCATCTCCACTAACTTACATTTTCTTTCCTTTAGAGCTAGCTGCAACACCAACTAGAAATTGTCGTGGCCTATTAGTTCACTTTGTTTTTCAGAATCATCTTGATGTCATTGGAATCTCCTTTTGTCCCTTTTTCGTGTTTGTGAAAAATATTTGTGTTCTTAAGAACTCTGCCTCATGTAAAACACGATAGTTTTCCTTTCTTTTTCTATTTACCCAACATATTTCAACAACTGTGTGTCATCTTCAACGGCCATCGTTTTATTTCCGTAAAATATTACACAAGACATTGTGCCGATTTTAACTGTATATCTGAAAACCATTACACATGTATTTCCGTGCTGTTATTGTTCACTCGCAAAAGTTTTAAATAGTGAACAAGCCATTCTGCTTTAATACGTTTCATGACTGGACTGCTTGTGCGGCAAAGTAGTTGGAAAAAGTTTGTTGTTCTGTTCAAAGAGAAATTTTTGTATCCTTTCCCGAGTGTGACAATACAGTACGTAACGCACTGACGACTTTATTGTGATGGACATCAGTGATACGTTTCTTTTTGAGATGTAATTGTATACAATCCTTTTCGCACAATTTATACTTCACTTTCACTTTGTACCACAAGTCTTCGTACACGAAAACGAGATTTAGCAGGACTTCATCGTCTCATTCTTGGATGAACTTCATTTCACTGTAGCTGCTAACTTGTTCATCGCGTCGTTTTTCCCTACTATCGATCGGCTCAACTGCAGCAGCCGAGCAGTTTACTGCAGACGTGTGGTTACGCTTCGGTTGTGCTGTAATCTAGTCTGATGCACATTATGAAATCTTCAGTAGCAATGGGTATCAGCAATTTCATTTATTCTTATAAATGTTAGCATAAAGCCAAATTTTCTAAAATTTATTTTTTCATGCTTCACTGTTTCTATATTACGTAATTATGACAATTTTGAAGCTTTAACATGAAAATCTGTAGATTTAATTTTTACTGATTTTTGTTAAGTATGTATTAGATTACATTAGATTTACTTTCACTCCAGTTGATCCGTAGTGAAGAGGTCCTCCTGAATGTGGAACATGTCAGAAAAACAATAATACATGTCAAATATTTACAGCGGAAACAAATAAGCTAATGTACCGTCCTCAGGTCCCAAGTAGAATGATAGTCATTTTTTTATTGAACACTATATGAAAGAAACATTTTACAAACACACATTCACTAAGATCGCATTAATGCACTGAATTAAAAATTTTAAAAAATGTCTTTTTTTATTTATAAAGTAATAAACATGTAACAGAACCACTACAATGCTTATTTAGAGTGAACACATTACTGCATTGAAATGGTGCAGAAGTTACATTGTAGTGACACACACAGACACACGCACACACACACACACACACACATACACACACACACACACACACACACACACACACACACACACACACACACACACACACACCCTTATGTACAATGAACACATTACTGCACTGAAATGCAGAAGTACATATATATCAGTTGAACATACGGAGACAGAACGTGAAAAAGATGGTCGGAAGAACGCAAGAGAGAACACAGTGAACATATGGAGAGAATTTGGGAAGAACGAAGAAATAAGAAGAAATCATGACTATTCAAGTTCAATCGCTCTCTCAAAAGGGAACAATCGAAAATAATAATAATAAATCAGTTGGTTCTACTGAGAAATTCATCTATCGAGTAGAAGGACTTGACCATCAATATTTCCTTTAGCCTTCTCTTAAACTGAATTTCGTTCTTTGTTAAGCTTTGTATGGCTGCTGGCAGGTTGTTGAAAATGTGTGTTCCTGAATAATGCACACCTTTTTGTACAAGACTAAGTGACTTTAAATCCTTGTGAAGATTATTCTTATTTCTAGTATTGATTCCATGAATTGATCTGTTGGTTTCAAAAAGTGATATATTTTAATGACAAATTTCATTCGGGAATAAATATATTGTTAAGCAGTAGTTACTATCCCTAGTTCCCTAAATAGTCTTCTGCAGGATGTTCTTGAGTTCACACCACATATAACTCTTATTGCACGTTTTTGCGCCCATAAAACTTTAGCTTGGCTTGATGAATTACCCCAAAAAATAATCCCATATGACGTTATGGAATGAAAGTAAGCATAGCATACCAGCTTTTTCATTTTTATATCCCCTATGTCTGACAAAATTCACATTGCAAATATATATTTGTTAAGACACTTCAGCAGTTTTGTGGTGTGCTCCTACCAGTTGAATTTATTAACAAGCTTTAATCCCAAGAATTTAACACTGTCCACTTCTTCTATCTGCTTGTCATTGTATGTTAGGCATAAACTCGTGGGACACCCCTTACTAGTTCTGAAATGCATGTAGTGTGTTTTTTCAAAGTTCAGTGACAAAGAATTGGCTAGGAACTAGTGATTAATGTGCACAAATATTTTATAAGTCCATTTTTCTAAGACTACACTTGATTTTCTGTTTATTGCAATGTTTGTATCATCGCCAAACAAAACAAACTTGGCATCTGATAATGTCACTGATAAAAGGTTATTGATATACACAAGAAACAGCAAGGGCCCTAAGATGGAACCTTGTGTGACCCCACATGCAGTTAGTTCCCAGTTGGATGATGCCTGATAGCTTAATACATGTCTGTTTCCTAATTACACCCTTTTTTTCCTGCCAGAGATATAAGATTTGAACCATTTTGCAGCATTTCCTGTTACACCATAATATTCCAATTTACTTAAAAGAATATTGTGATTTACATGGTCAAATGCCTTTGACAGACCACAAAATATACCAGTTGCCTGCAATTTTTTGTCTAATGAATTAAGTACAATTTCACTGAAAGTGTACATTGTTGTTGTTGTGGTCTTCAGTCCTAAGACTGAAACCCTTTAGCTATCCGAACTGCGACTTTGACAGTATGTTATTTGTTATAAGATGGTTATAAAGCCGATTGTACAGTACCTTTTCTAAAATTTTTGAGAATGCTGGCAAAAGTGAAATTGGATGGAAATTTGATGCTGTTGATATTACGGAAGTTACTTGAAATGTCTGGTCTGAGGTATTCCATAACAGCATCTACTGGACCTGACAACCCCACCTTTACAGTAGCAGTTGTAAAACGTTTGTTAAAAAGTTCTGTAACACTATACACATCTGTCACCAATGTATCATTTACTCTTAATGCTATTCGTCCCTCTTCATGTCTGGTTCTACCAGTCACCTCCTTCACTATATCCCATATTGTCTTTATTTTGTTCTCTAATATGACTATCTTTTCCTTGTAATATATTTGCTTTGATGTCCACATTACAGGTATTAATATGTTGCAGTATTCCTTGTAATGTGTTATAGCAACAACATCAGAACTGTTTCGGATTGACAGATATAGCTTTCTTTTTGTTTTACAAGATACCCCTATTCCTTGAGTAATCCATGGCTTCTTTGCAGACTTTGCTCTAACCTTGGTTAGTTCTAGGGAAAAACAGTATTCAAATAACGTATCAATTCATCTAAACAATGTCTTTGACAACTATGCAAATCACATGAACCCCTTTGCCTCAAATGTAATATCTCCATACGGCAGCCATTTATAATAGAACATCCATTCACAATGGCTTATAAGCTACAGGTGATTCGTAATATTCCAGGTACATAGTCACTAGCACCACAAATACAGTGTGGTGAGGGGTGTGAGACGACAACTCGAGATGGGTGTGCTATGACAAAAGATCACTGTAAGATGGACAATACTGAACCATGAATGACAAGGCTAATGCAATTCGTAATATATGACGTTATATCCCAAGTGTTATACACAGAAACTGGCACAATAACTTTGTTTTTGCGTTGAAATTTTGGAAGGTGTCAGATGCTGTAATATTTGTTGGCACGGTTGCATGTATATGTACCATATCTTCTACAATAAGTTCGTATTTTTGTAAGCGTTAGGAGAGTTTCGTTGCTTTTTGTGATAAACATTCAGCGCGTGATGTGCAAAGTGGCCGCCGGTACCATTCCATAACACAAGCATTGCTTGATACGGCACGCCATGCTCATAAAGTGCGCTATGATGTATCTATTAATGTTATTTATGGCTACTCCCTTTCAAAGTGAAAGGCACATGTTGTGTTATCACTAGCGCAGGTATGTTACGTGCAGGCGCGCTCGCCCGCTACATGAATTCAAATGTGTATGATCGTTTAAACTGCAGGCGTCGTCATGAAACATTTTATTTGCCACTTGTTCTTTTGTAATATAAGCCCTGTGAAATGATGACCAGGTGACATTAATGTACAAATAAACCCTTTGCTTTGAATGCGGCCTTTGGACCATGTGCAGTGGTTGTTTCGGATGATATTTAGTATGGTGCTGTGTGCTGTTTATTTCTTGCATTACATAAATAATATAAATAAAATGATGCAACTTTTTTATGTCTTTCATCCTATTTTACTTTATTTTTTCCGACAGTATGTGAATAACATACAATAAAAAAGGAAATTTTAGATTTCAGTTGAATTTTCTTATGCTGGAAAATTAGAAAGAGCAATCTGTTTTACTTGGTAAAATCTTTCTAAAGACAAGATTGGATAAACATTTCTTTATTTACAAACAACCGTTTTCGACAGACTTTACTGTCTTGTTTAGGACTAAAAAAATTTATGTTATAAATGTGTTTATCTTCATTTGGACCTTACACTAAACTGTCATTATAGATAAAATGTAGCACGTAATATAAAGGTTTGTTATACATAAAACATTTAAAATCAAGAAGCGCCGTGTGCCATTGACCATGTCAATACACATAATGCTCACAGATGACTGTCATAAAAAACACAGTACACAGTATAATACACAGTAGTATTTCTATTAACGTAAGCTGTACATGTTCTGAACATTCAACATCAACCTTAGGCGGCATATAAGGTACAAGAGTTGTATACTGTGTTTTTTACGTCGTAACAATCATCTGTGAACGATGCGTACGTGGACATAGACATGTTCACAACGCGCTTCTTGATTTTAAATGTTTTATTTATGACAAAACTTTACCTTAAGTGGTACATTTTATCTACATAGCATCTTGGTGTGAGGTCCAACTCAAAATTAACACGTTTTATAACATAAATTTTTGAAGACCTGAAGATAACAGCAAAGTCTGCCGAAACCGATTGTTTATAAATAAAGAAATATTTATGTGATATTGGTTTTAGAATGCTTATACCATTTAGATTTTAGCACAGAATTCCTGCATGGAATTCAACAATTTTGATATTGCGTTATTTCAAGATATAAATCGATAATATTTTACCCAGTAACGACAATATAATGTTTTATACGGGAGGGCACGCTAGTCGTCGCCTCCTGGCTTTGTGTGCTTAATTCAGACGCTGGGCTATTTTTTAAAAACACTTTAAGATTTCTTGTAATGTAAAACTGGTATTTCCTGTGTTATGAAAATGTCATCAACAAATGACAGCGTGTGTAGCAGCACCATAGCAGACTATTAGGCAGCAATATGCTCATGTGCATATGCATGAGGGCGACACTAAATATTATATTTGTCAGTCTGACTGTGTCGTTTAGGGGAAACAGGAGATACATAGACAGCTAGTGTATTTGTTGCTCACAGCTTGACTTCCTGGTATGAATCAGATCGTGCATTTTGGTACCAAAACGTGTAGCTAGTTACGGTTAATAACAAGGTATCTCTGTAATAATATAAGCACTTGTATTATGGCATGCATACTGTATGTAAATATTTTTTTCTATGATATATACTTTGTAATTTTACGAGTGTGGTTTGAGAATGGGCGAGTCAGCCCGACACTGGTAACCACGGAAGCAACAGATTGTATATTCATACAGCTGAGACTGACAAAATAAAAATTTATGAAGTTTTCCTCTGTATTACACAGTCGCGGACCTACCAATCCGAAGCAGAATTCCTCGAAATCAATAAGTCAGATGTAATCTTTGGACTTCTTCTTGTTAGCACTTGGCGCGAAGTTGGTGTGTAATGGAGTCAAGTCATGTTTTGTGATGCTGTAGAAAGGAGGCAAGTTTAGTTGGAATTAGTGGCTCATGGGGGGAGGGGGGGGGGGGGGGGGAATGAACGTTGAACATGGCCAACCTAAAAGTTGAAAATACGAAAGATATAAATGATAAATGTAGACATTTTATTTCAATTCGTAGCCAGTGATTCATTCAAAGATTCGATATCAGTATACGTACTTTGCACAAACAACAGCTGTGGCTATAGTCGTACTATAGTCGTACTCCTGGCAAGAAGAAGAGACCAACAGCTGAGTAAAACTTTATACAGGGTGACAATTATTGACCTATATTAAATAAAACCGTCGTAACTTCTGAACGGTTTGCGTTAGGACGTCCAAACTGCACGGTTATCCGCGGGCCCTGATGGAAATTCGTATGGGCTTAGCAAAAAAGCCCCCTTTCATTTGGATAGGTTCGTCAACAAGCAAAATTGTCGCATTTGGGGGACTGAGAATCCGCATTTCGCGATCGAGAAGTCTCTTCGTCCTCAACTGGTGCCTGTGTGGTGTGCAGTGTCCAGTCACGGAATAATCGGTGCGATATTCCTTGATGGCACGGTGACTACGAAACGGTACGTGAAGGTTTTGGAAGGTGATTTAATCGCCATTATCCAAAGTGACCCTGATTTCGATAAGATGTGGTTCATGGTTCCTGCAAGACGGAGCTCGATCCTATGGAAGCAGAAGAGTGTTTGATGTCGTGGAGGAGCACATGAGGAACCGTATTCTAGCTCATGGCTACTCAGAGGCCACAGGCATGGGCCTCGATTGCCTGCCCTGCACACATGCGACTCCTTTTTGTGAGGCTATATTAAAGACGAGGTTTACAGCAATAATCCCAAAACCATAGCTGAGATGAAAACAGGTAATCAGGAGGTCGTCGACAGCATCGATGTTCTGACACTTCAGCGGGTCATGCAGGATTTCGCTATTCGTCTCCGCCACATCATCGCCAATAGTGGCAGGCGTATCGAACATTTCATAACATAAATCCGAATATCGGTAGTGACGTTTACATGTTGAATAAAGTGTATGCATGCTGTAGTTTGTAACTAATTTTCGTTTTTTCCATATAATTCAATAATTGTCACCCTGTATTAGTAAAGTGAACATGCCCTTCTGTCATATTTTCTTGCGAATAATGACGAAAGACCGTTCAGAGGAAAAGTCATTGTATAGACGTTATTGGAGAGGCGTGTTAGACCCTGGAAGGCAAAACAAGCTGAAATTCTGTAAAGCCGGAGGGAGAACAGGTGATTTACTTCACTGTTGTCCGTCCACCCGCTGCTACAATCACGGCCAGTTCGACAATATTTTTCAACACAAGCGGCCTATCATTTTTCGCCCTCCCCTACTTCACACACTAGTTGACTCATGTCATAAACATAATTTCCCCCCTCTGTATCTGAAAGACAGCGTTCATAGTGTTCGCACGGGAGAGATGAGTTACATTATTAGGGATAGCAGCAATTTAAACTGCACCAAGGCGTGAGCCACACGGGAATAATTATTTATTTATCAACACTGTTAGAGGAAAGTGGCCTAAACTCGACTCCCCTCTCCCTGTACAGACGCCATGCTATCCTGTCACTGCGTTCTCCCGAGTTCTGGTGAGACCAAGAATAAATAGTAGTTTGGGCTTCTAAAATTCAGTAATGATGTGCACAAGACCCCCACTCCATTTTTACTTATCAGTTCGCCATTACATGCTTTGACAATGGTAAAAGTTTTTACATTGCGGTACATTTTTCACTGTTGTTGGTAAACCTCTCTCCCCTTCTGCTGACCATCCTATGTTGGCAAAACTGTCCTCCCGGATTATAAGACTCCCCTTACTCACGAGAAAACACTCTAGTCTCACACAATCGAATCGAACATACGGAATCGAAACGCAGCGCTAGGAGATGGGAAAGAGGATTATGATAACAAAACATAGATGCAATGATTGGAAGAAAAAATATATATGCAGGGAGTTAGAGGCACCGAAATCCCAGAAACAACACAACTGATACAAACTTAGGAAATAGTTCTGACGGATCCCTTTCACTAGTTTTAGCGAAAAGTGAGAAAAAATTAGTAAATAGACGTTGTGCAAAGTTCCCGAGACGAAAGTCGAGAAGCAATATGTCAACAAGTGGCCACGAAAGCCTCAATACTTACTAATATTGTCACTGTTTAAATTATTGGTTCACCTTGCTGAAATATGACGGAAATTCTTATTACCAGCCAAATGAGGGTTCAAAGGGACGTTAAACCATAAAATTTTTTCCTTGTAAATGTTGGTAGGTACCGCACAAAACAGTACTTTTGAGTACGTTTGTTCCAGTGGGCCAACAACTTTGTCCATAATATTTAATATTTGAAAATGTACGTCAGTTTTTGACTGCCTGATTTCTAGTTCCTTGTCCCGTCTAGTTTCCAAACCATCATTCCTTAAATACTGATTCTCTGCGAATTAGATCTGTCAACAGTTCTGACGGTACACCTTCGACACCGTGGCACGTGAAAAGCAAGAAATCTGCCGGAATTTTGCACGTATTTACTATCGTGGATGAAACTTGACTCAAATATCACACCAATATGTGTTGAAACAAACCGTAAAACCATGAGTTCAGCAAGCCAAGAGGCTGTTTTGTGAGGAAGAAGATAATGGCCACCGGTTTTCTTAGAGTCTCAAGGTTTCGTCAAAACATATAACTCCTACAAAGGTTTATCTACATTTGATATTGGAGCCCCTCCCGTCGGAGGTTCGTGTGCTCCCTCGGGAATGGGTGTGTGTGTGTTGTTCTCAGCATAAGTTAGCGTTAGTTTTAGTAGTGTGTAAGTCTAGGGACCGATGACCTCAGCAGTTTGGCCCCATAGGAATTCACACACATTTGAACATTTGAGGAATTGACATTCAATACCGGGCTGCCTGAGACAGGAAAACTGACAAGAAAGTGCAACTTCAGTAGGACACTGCTCCAAGAAACAAAGCAGCAAACAAAGGAGAGGGCGTGATCAGTCGGAATTCAGAATGGTTTTTCGTCTACCTTATCCTACCGATTTATCTCCATGTTATTTTCCTTTTTTGTCTTCTGTAACTCAGAAATTTGATTTGATGGAACGAAGCTTCCATCAAGCATGTAAGTAGTAGGCCCCAAAACGGAATATTTTGTAGAAATAACAAAAACAACTTTTTCGATAATGCTGAAAATTTAAATATCACTGTGTGAAATTGTAGTCGTTGCACCGTCTCCTGGAAAGCCTTCTAAAAACACTAAAAACCTTAATAAAATGTTACGATAACAGCAAGTGAACTGTCTCAATAACGAATATAGATATACGTGTTTATATATGTAAATGTGCTATCAATGACGAAATTTTATTTTGGAACGAGAAAACTCTATACCTTTACGTGTTTTGAACATAAAAATATTAATAATAAATATATTTGTTTGTATCAAGTACTAAGACTAACAAAGATTGTATCATGTCCATGAATTTCTATATAATTGAGGGCAAAGGCTTGGATGAATAAAATGATCACTTTCGTGTCAGCTCTCGAAGATACGAGGTTGCTTGTGGAGGAACGATTTTGTGAATTGCACGTAAGTTTTCTTCACAATATATGCATAAAAAGTATTTTTTTTAATCTCATTTCATACCTCTCCTTCCATGTGAATATAATTAAGTGGAAGTAACTAATTATCGCTAGAATTCAAGTATTATATTGGCCATCTGCCATTCTTTTGTTGTACTGACGCATTGGCAGCCATTACGTGCAATATAATTAACCCCATGATTTTCGGGCTTCACCCACTAGATAACAAAACAAAAATACTTTAAAGATCTTGCTATCAGGAAAAGAAAATATTTTTTGCAGAAAATTTTTCATTAAATATGTACGAATCCCCCAAAGATAATTAATAATAAGACGATCCTCAGGTTGTTTGTGCGTAAATCGCTGATCGGTAAAGATCTTGTTTTCGCTGCCGGAAATATTATTAAAATCATCATTAACTGTATAAAACTTAGTGTTAACAAAGAATTTACATAACATTGAGAGTAATAGTGCAGCTACGTAGGTGATGATATCCTGCCTGTCTCTGCAACAATTGTAATTTATCGGGCATTCATTATTACAGTTTTAAACAAACCACGCGTATTTCTGAGCTAGCCGTGTGTGTTGACAACATAAGTAAATTGCTACAACCTGATCTAGTACGTTTAATCAGAATTAGCTGCCTACGTAGCAACATTGAAGATCGTCAGCGTATGCTTTTAGCCGCTACTACGAGTGTGCCAGATACACGCGACATCACGACTTATTAGTATTTTCATCCAGGATCCGAACGTAATGAACCGATATCTTGTATGCTGAGAAAAATGAGAGGGAGGCGGTATATCGTCGAACTAAAATGCGACTCTTTGGAAGAAAGGCGCCGTACACCTTACGAAACCTGTACTCTAGGATCACTCTGCAACCCGTAGCATATCTTGGACAGTGACCATGAGATAAACATTCGAGAGATTAGGATTCCTACATTAGCATTATTCACATTGTCCTTCAATATACCCGGCGCGGTAGCTGACAAGAGTAGCAGAATCGACTAGGATCGAAAATCTGTGTACAACTTTCGACCGATATTCAGTTGTTTTCGTTCGCTACCGACCTTTGTCGGGCGTACACTATCCGATCCAAAGTGTCCGGACTGCACGATGTATCAATGGAACTGGCCAATAGACGACACAAGAAGCAGTCCCGTCAGTATAAATGGAGGCAGGGAGTGTCGTGTTATCAGCAGAGAAGCAGTAAAAGTGGAATGGGTCGATTAGGACAGCTCATGGACTTAGAAATTGGAGGAGGCATTAGGTGTCACCTGATTATCCAGTGTATTGGTGATATTTCAACCTTCCAAAGTTCTACAAGCTGCTACTTGGTCGCGAATGGAACAGTGACCCGAAAATGTAGAATAAATTTCTTTTATTTCACATCTATGGTCACAAACTTGTAGGGCCTCAGAGTACTGGGTTCGGACAGCAATGACCATCTTCAGATCTGTTTTATAAAAACATGTCCACTATATTAGGACATGTTTTTATGAAACAGATCTGAAGATGGTCATTCCTGATCGAAACCGGAAGTCTGAGAACCTACAAATTTCTGACCACAGACGTGAAATAAAAGAAATTTATTGTTTCTAAAGTTTCCCGAGTTGACTGTTGGTGATGTTATTGTTAAGTGGAAGGTGTAACCACAGCTATATAGGGATCAGGAGGCCCTCGAGCATTGCTTAGGACTGCTGTAAAAAAGTGCACGAAATCAGAGGAAGGAATCGTCCACGAGTGTTACAAGCAGCAAAGCGAGGACAATGATTGCGCGTGTGGAGCTAAAAAGAATGGGATGTAATAGTCGAGCAGCAACTAATAAGTGACACATTTCAGCGAAAGAGCGACGCCGCAGGACACTGGAAGATTGGAAACGAGTGATTTACAGTGGTGTATCACGCCGTATTCTGTGGTAATTCGATAGAAGGATTTGGATTTGGCGAATTCCTATAGAACGTACCTACCGTGACGTATAGTGTCAACAGTGAGCTACTGAGGAGTTGATGTTATGGTAAGGGGTTTTTTCGGTACTGAGGCGTAGTTCCCATATTGCCATATTGCGCTTAAGAAAACGCAAAATTCGAAAGAATGTGGACACATTTTACAACATTGTGCACTTGATACAGTAAAGGAACAGTACAGACACGATGACTGTTTTAGCATGACAATGTATCGAGTCATAAAGCAGCATCTGTGAGGCAGTGATTTGCGGACGGGATCATTTCCGAAATGGACAGGCCTGTTCAGAATCCCAATCTAAGCCTAATGGAATACTTTAGCCATGACTTAGAGCGTGGACTTCGCTCCACATCGCAACGTCCAACGTTACTACATTCTCTGATTTCGGCTGTTAGGGAACAATAGGCTGCCATTCCCCCACAGACATTCAGACACTTGATGGAAAGTGTTCCTAGCAGAGTTCAGGTCATCGTAAATGCGAAAGGTGGATACATTCCACGTCCAGTAATAGATGTCCAGATGCTGTAAATGCTTAAACAAATAATTATTAGTGGGTTAGAGTTTTGAAGCGTACGTGGTTTAAGTAACTCGTAAATTGTAAAGAAATTATTTCTACATGAAACATTTACACTGTTATCACAAGCAGTCTGTAAACTAAACCCTGAGTAACAGAATTTTCAATATTTCATCACAAATATCTTTGGAAAACCATAGATATTGGGAAAGGACCTTCACAGGTATGACTGCAAGTAAACAGTGAATGGAAGTAAATAGTAGGAGACATTCTAAAACGTAATGAAATATTATTTTCAATACATACTTATGTCCTTTCTTTCAAACGTAGAAATTATACAGCCGACCGGTGGCAAATAACTGTTTGGTACAACTGACCTAGGTTCCCACATCTACTAAGCGTGTCTTCATCAGAATGAAATTTTGAGAAATCTTGAAATTACATTGCGAGAAATCAATGGTCAGAATTTAGAGCAGCTATGCTCAAGTAAAAAATAAAATACGTTCTAGCCTTGTCAAATATGCCTAGCTAGGAACAACACATGACTAATCATCTGACATCCGAGTAACATTGTAAATAGCAATAACTACAGTGTTTTCTGAATCGTATTAAGTCAGTCACATCGCATTTCGTTTATTTCTAGTGTGAGTCCGATGTAGTTCCTAGCTACGCATAAGTGACAAGTCTGGAACTTATTTTATTTTATTTTTGGCTTGAGCATAGCTGCTCTAAATTCTGACCATTACTTTCTCGAAATGTAATTTTACAGTTTCTCCAATTTTCATTCTGATGAAGAAACCCTTAATAGGTCTCGAAACTTAGGTCAATTATACTAAACAGTTACTTGCAACCGGTTGGCTGTATAATTCCAGTGTTTGAAAACTTTATATGTTTTGCAGAGAAGCAACCATGTTTCAAACTGTCACACATTTTTTTAAATGGGCACTCCGTGTTATTTCTTACACAATCAATAAAATGAAAAATCACAAAAATAATGGCGTTGGTTGCATGAAAATACGTCAATTACATGCAGAGAAACTGCAAAGCAAGGTTGACGTTTGAAATAAAGAAAACGCATCGTTATTGCACATCCCAAGATGCAGTCCTGCTCAATCCCAGGTTGTTCATAATCGCGATCTAATTGACGCAGTACCATGCGTCAACGCTGAACTTATTGCTATTTAAATGTTATTAAGTGGACTGGAAACAACACAGATGTCCAGTCACAAACAATGCAAAATAAGGAACAGTTTGCTCGTTTGTGCTTTACTGATATTTACTAAAGTACTAGAATGGACATAACGACAACAACAAAACCGGATATCACCGGAGATGGTAAACATAAATAATGGCTGACCAGGGATCAAACAAAGGGGTAAATGGCAGTTGTACGTAGTTGTGTGACTGGACAACTGTATTGTTTCCAGTATACTTAGTAACAGTGTAAATAGCAATACATCAGTGTTTCCTACATCGTAGTACGTCAATCACATCGCGATTACGAGTAACGTGAGGTTTACACTTGCATCTCAGGACGTGCAATGGCAGAGTGTTTCATATATTAACATCAGCTTCACTTTCAATTTCTCAGGACGTAAGTGATGTATTGCGATGTAACAAACGCCAGTCTTTTTGTGATTTTTCATGTTGTTGATTGTACAATAAATGATATGGAGTGTCCATTTAAAAGAAACATAAGTTTGGTTATTGTCCAGATGCAAATTACAAAATGTTTCAAGCAAGTGTTCTTTAGCCGTCAGGGGGACATAATCAGCATGACTGCATTCGTTGTAGCTTTGTTTTTTCCATAGATATGAACAACGGTATGACTTTTTAAATGGTACCCTGTATTTTTTATTCAGTAATTCATTTTCTCTCCTAAAGACCTATTTAAAAATGTATCAAAGTGTACCATTCACTAGAAACACAGCGTTATTAATTACATAGCACAATATTGACATTGACACTCCCAGGGCTTAGTGCAAGTACTCTGGGTAATAGAACACATCAACGTGCTGACGTTGACAGAAGACAAATGTAAACATAAGTAGAATGCACACCTGTTGTTTTGCAAAACATTGTCAGTTGAAGAGTTGTGTGAGTAGATTGTACACCAATGAACACAGGGTAGAAATGCTACTCATCTGTGGGGAATGTAAGATAGCAGAACAGTAATTGCAATACTGTTTTCTTATGTATGGGTACATTTAGTACAGTAGTTTAGTCCCTTTAAATATTGTTGCTTAGAGTAGGCATACAGTAAAGGCTGTCCTTCCTACAAATTGCGTCGACATAACGTTTCTTTTATTGTTGTTGTTGAAGGTAGACGAAATGCTATGCACACAGTGGAACTGTACAGAGAGCGATATCCTGACAACAACCCACCTTCCCGGTGGATGTTTTCTCGTCTTGCTACGACGCTTCAGGAAATGGGAAGTTCCAACCCACGACAAAGCAATTGTCGTAGCACTCGCATAGACGAAGCAGCCAAAGTTACTGTTCTTGCTTCTGTTGCTATGAATCCACATATCAGCACACGACAGCTTGAACACAAGATTGGTATTCCTAGAACCAATGTTCGTCATATTCTTACATGTCACTGGTTCCATCCTTACCACGTCCACCTTGTAATGTGACAACGTGCGGTCTAGTGAATGCTAGGCATAGTCAAGGCGTAACAGTAGAGAAAATGGACGCTTATTCCGTCTGTGGGCCAGAATCGAAGGCAAAGCAGAAGTGCCTCCGCCTGGTTGCAGCTAAATTAAAGAACGCTATGCGGGAGACAGTGTCTGGATTGTGCTGCACTCCGAGAGCGAAACAACAAAAGAACTAAACTAAATAATATTGTTACGTGTAGTAAAAATATAATTGTAATATTACTTTAATATATGAAAATGATTGTAATTGAATATTGTAATGCTATGGTATGTTTAATTATAAATAGAGAACTTGGAGTAATGTAAAATAATGTTTAGGTGTGGGGGGAATCCCCGAGAAAGAGACCAGTGTACAGGTTGGCCCGTAATATTGGCGGTAGAAGTAAGTTGGTGCAGCTCTGAGGCAGAACAAGTCTTAAGTGGCGAAATAGTGACTGCCTGTGTGTGCTACGGTAACGTTGCTAACAGACCATTTAGAAGTGAGCTGAAAACAGATATGGACTTCGTTTATCATATGGCTGCAAGCTAAATGGACACTAAGGCTTGAAAGACACGGCATTTCGACGGATATGGGATGTGAGCGGCAAAATAGTACGGTTTTCCGCTCTGAGGTACATGGCACTCCATGGTGCGATGCTGTGTTAGTTGCGACGAGTTGCTTGTGCCAACGGCGAGGTGTGAAGAGGCCAGTAACCGCATCCAACGGCGTATTGTGATCTCAATAACTGATGAAGTCCATTCTTGAGCTCACTTCGATAGCAACGAACTAGAAGCTATCTTACAAGAGTATTATTATGAACTGTGGTTGTTATACCGACGCCGTTACCAGTACATTTATATTTTGTGAATCAGTTTGTGCAATAGTCAAATCAAGTTCTCTACAGAGTGTAAAGTTTGGAGGCAATAATATATTTGTGGTTTAAATTGCATTCCCCGAATTTAATCAATTATTTAAAGGAAAGAGCTCATTATTACCCCATATCCAGTGATTTCTACGTGCTGCAACATCAGTGAAAAGTTATGGTGCGTGAGTATCGGCGTAGCTATATTACAAGAGAAAATAGTCGGAATTAACGCCGAAATTGCCAGCAGACGCCGCTTCATGCAATGGATGGAAGACACCAGGTACTGTGCCACCTGAATTACTATCCAGCTCGATGTGGTGGCTTTTCAGTACATTGGCATAGTCAAAAATTACTCGGTTCCGTCCGAGCAACGTGATTCCCAATTAGTGTTTTCAGTAACTATATTAACAAGCAGATTTATGTTGTTATTTACTTAAGCATTCAAGGAAATTGCTGCCACCACAGTACACATTGTGCCTTCAGCACAATGCAAGCTCAATAACATTAAATTCAGTAATTACGATTTGTGTAGTTTACATTAACCTAAAACAAGTTCATCATGTGTGTTTATGTATTGTGAAACGATTTCAGGCTGTGTTATTGTTTTAAATGAATAATGTCTTCCTGCTAGGCAATATCAAACATACAGAATTAAGTGCTCCCTGTTCAGTCACTTCAAAGAGATTATAAGTGCTACTAATAATCAAATATAGACGGAAAAACAAGTTTGTTACGCGCGATTATCATTATTTATTCCAAAAATTCCGTGTAGTAGTTGGATTACCATAGGGTGTCTATTCAAACCTAATACACGCGAGAGCCGCTTTCCAGAAGTCCGATGCCGCATGATCTAATAATAATACAGTAAATTCGAGTAGTGGTATCGCAACCTACATAAACAATTGCATCGGAATGATTTCCAGAATCGTGTACAGCTCTGTCAGTGAGCACAGCAGCAAATCCTCGCCAACCCGACCTTCTTCTCCAATGTTCTATTTACCGATGATTGTTCCTTCTCAAACAAAGGATAGGTAAATACAAGCAACATGCATTATTGGTCCAGCGACAAACCACGATGGCTTAGACAGGTGGAACATCAGCGTCAATGGAGAGTTGACGTCTGGTGTGGGATGCTTGGTACTACAATTATTGGCCCTTATTTCTTGAATGGTATTCTAAACGGCACAGAGTACGCCAATTTCCTCAGACGAATTCTTCCTCCTATTGTGAATGAAGTGCTGCTGAGACCCAGAATACTTATGTGGTATCAACACGATGGATTTCCAGCACATAATGCCTTGCGTGCACGTCATGTTCTGAACCGAAGGTATCCTGCCACATGGATTGGTCGAGGAGGAACAGTTACTTGGCCAGCTAGGTCTCCTGGTTTAAATCCTCTGGATTTTTTTCTTTGAGGACGCATTAAAGACGTTGTCTATCACGATATTCCAAAAACTGCAGAGGACATGCAGGAACATATCATGCTTGCTTGTAGTTCTCTTCAGCAGGTGACACTGGAAGCAGTAAATAATTCTTTCATTCAACGATTCAACGAGAGCACCAGTGTATCGGTGTCCAGGGTCACTACTTTGAAGACCTATGAATAGTCTACTCCTGGGCCATGGTACAGGAGAGACAAACTCAATTTTGTGTTATGTTTTTACTTGGTTTTCATTTGTTTTCTGACAATTCCATCAAGTGGACAAGTTTGTGATCCCGGGCTCAAAGTCAATGCTGTCTTATGTAATCAATAACGGTGTGTTTCAGTGAATGGTACACTGTGATACATTTCTGAATAGGTCTTTAGGAGAGGAAATGAATTACCGAATAAAAAATACAGGGCGCCATTTAAAATAGCCATACCGCTGTTCATATCTTTGTAAAAAACGAAGCTACAACGAAGGCAATAATGCTGATTGATCTCCCCCTGATGGCTATAGAACATTTGCTTGAAAAATTTTATAATTTGCATCAGAACAAACAGTTATTTAAGGTAGTCAAGATAAACGGAACCCCCTACACACACACACACACACACACACACACACACACACACACACACATACACTCCTGGGAATGGAAAAAAGAACACATTGACACCGGTGTGTCAGACCCACCATACTTGCTCCGGACACTGCGAGAGGCTGTACAAGCAATGATCACACGCACGGCACAGCGGACACACCAGGAACCGCGGTGTTGGCCGTCGAATGGCGCTAGCTGCGCAGCATTTGTGCACCGCCGCCGTCAGTGTCAGCCAGTTTGCCGTGGCATACGGAGCTCCATCGCAGTCTTTAACCCTGGTAGCATGCCGCGACAGCGTGGACGTGAACCGTATGTGCAGTTGACGGACTTTGAGCGAGGGCGTATAGTGGGCATGCGGGAGGCCGGGTGGACGTACCGCCGAATTGCTCAACACGTGGGGCGTGAGGTCTCCAAAGTACATCGACGTTGTCGCCAGTGGTCGGCGGAAGGTGCACGTGCCCGTCGACCTGGGACCGGACCGCAGCGACGCACGGATGCACGCCAAGACCGTAGGATCCTACGCAGTGCCGTAGGGGACCGCACCGCCACTTCCCAGCAAATTAGGGACACTGTTGCTCCTGGGGTATCGGCGAGGACCATTCGCAACCGTCTCCATGAAGCTGGGCTACGGTCCCGCACACCGATAGGCCGTCTTCCGCTCACGCCTCAACATCGTGCAGCCCGCCTCCAGTGGTGTCGCGACAGGCGTGAATGGAGGGACGAATGGAGACGTGTCGTCTTCAGCGATGAGAGTCGCTTCTGCCTTGGTGCCAATGATGGCCGTATGATTGTTTGGCACCGTGCAGGTGAGCGCCACAATCAGGACTGCATACGACCGAGGCACACAGGGCCAACACCCGGCATCATAGTGTGGGGAGCGATCTCCTACACTGGCCGTACACCTCTGGTGATCGTCAAGGGGACACTGAATAGTGCACGGTACATCCAAACCGTCATCGAACCCATCGTTCTACCATTCCTAGACCGGCAAGGGAACTTGCTGTTCCAACAGGACAATGCACGTCCGCATGTATCCCGTGCCACCCAACGTGCTCTAGAAGGTGTAAGTCAACTACCCTGGCCAGCAAGATCTCCGGATCTGTCCCCCATTGAGCATGTTTGGGACTGGATGAAGCGTCGTCTCACGCGGTCTGCACGTCCAGCACGAACGCTGGTCCAACTGAGGCGCCAGGTGGAAATGGCATGGCAAGCCGTTCCACAGGACTACATCCAGCATCTCTACGATCGTCTCCATGGGAGAATAGCAGCCTGCATTGCTGCGAAAGGTGGATATACACTGTACTAGTGCCGACATTGTGCATGCTCTGTTGCCTGTGTCTATGTGCCTGTGGTTCTGTCAGTGTGATCATGTGATGTATCTGACCCCAGGAATGTGTCAATAAAGTTTCCCCTTCCTGGGACAATGAATTCACGGTGTTCTTATTTCAATTTCCAGGAGTATATATATATATATATATATATATATATATATATATTGCCTTGTGTGTTGCCTATGATCTAGTCATATGCTCTGAATGGAATGAAAGGGGGTAGGCCCAGCATAATTGAACATCCTGATTCACTTGTAAAATATTTCTCTTCACTTAGTTAGACAGACTCGTCTTGAAGTTTTTCTTATTAAAAAGGACTCGAAATATTTATCTAATATTTGAAAACGAACTTCATTTCTTGACTTCCCGACTTTTATGTTTCTGTCTAGTCGTGTTTCCAAATCACCTTCCTCTAAATTCTGATTTTCTGGGTTCTGGTTCAGGCAACATATGTTTGACACTGTAGAACCTGAAAAGCAAGAATTCAGACGAAATCCGCAGCACTTTTGCACGTATTAGCTATCACGAACGAAACTCGACTCAAACATCACAGCTAGGAGTCGAAACAACAGTTAAAACCATGACCAAAACCTTCCGCAGATGATTTTTTTGTTAAGTAGAAGGCAATGGTCAGAGATTTTTTGGAGGTGTCGTCAAAATAGATAACTCGTACAAAGCTTAAAGTGTAATAGCAATGTGTTATTTATTATTTGGTTGTCTGAAAAATACGCTGATAGGGAAACTGACAAGAAAGTGTCATTTCAGTAGGACAATGCCCCAACCAACAGAGCAGCTGACACAGGGTGCGATCATCCATCTTATCCTACCGATTCATCTCCAGATTATTTTCTTATTCGTGTTCTGCACATGTGTTTACCGGTAGCGTCTGCGAAGAGTCTCATAGTGTCACAGACCATTGACCGCAAGCTCACTTTTATGTCGTCAAGAGCTGTGGCCCTGTCACGTTGCCTTGAGGTTCGCTTGTGGTGGTACACGTCCCCATCCACCCCCCACCCCCCCCTTCCCGTTAAGAAGGTCATACTGGGTTCAACAACTGCTCACCAACGCGCAGAGTGACGGCAGCAGTGTGTGTGTGTTGCCTGCCCATGTCCGAGTAGCTGTGGTTGTTTTGGACGAGGCGCGTCAGATGGCGGGACGAACAGTGAGAAATTCATGTGACGCGCCGCCCCCGGAAATCCGTCCCGTGTTCGCCGCCCCCCGCCCCCGCCTCCTGACAGGAAATCGATGTCGCCGCCTCACCTTCCGACGCCCCAGGCTGTCGATCGCTGCCTGGAGCCGAGCGAGGCACGAGCTGTCGCGCCGTGTACCGCCCTGTCGTTAATACGAGATGGGGCCGGAAAAGTTTTATTTAGAGACACTGCGCACATCTGTCCCTACATCAACCGTCTTTATTTAGGACCATATCAGAGATCGGAAACAAAATATTCACTCCCCTCCGATTACCTCCCTTCCCATATTACAGTGTACGTTGCAATGATGATGATGATGATGATGTTCAGTTGTCCTGCCCATAAGCCAGGTCCATCGCTGAGAGTTCAGCATTCTCCAGTCTTCACTATTTTCCTCCACATTTTTCGCAGCTGTTTTCTTGATGTTGTCAGTTTCTTTCATCTGGTCATCACAGAATTACTCATTTTAGTCTGTACTTTTATGATGCACTATCTTCTCATCTACTGTCCTAGCTAACACCTTTTGCTCGTCTTGTTTTCAGTATGAGGAACTAATTTTATGCCACAAATGTTGCTTTGAGGTTTGGAAATTGCGACTGTTTATGACATAAAAGATAAGTTAAACAATTATTTGTATCGGTCAGTTTTATTTTCTCCTAAGAATCGTCTGGAGGGCTTACATCATCTTCACGTTGATCAATGGCTTACGTTACATTCTTGTTCGCTAGATGTAGTCAGTTGTCTGTTTCGAGTTACTTTTCACTACAAATAAGGTACATTCAACATTTGTCGACCTAATATGGCACTGGAATAACAAATTTTAAACACTGATGAAGCTGCTGACGGATTTCTCCATTAGAAATAACCCTGCGATCTGTCAAAAATGTACATTCTCATCTTGAGATATCTTACAAACACGAAACAACAATGTAAACACTGTATAGATTTTACAGGTGGAGAGATATTGTGCCTTTTCGGGAACTACCAGTTCAGAGTGCGAACAAAGGACACAGACTTTTTTATGTAGATTCACTTAAGAATACCATTGGCCTAAAAAAGGTGGTATTAACAGTCACTCAGTCACTGTGCAGTGTCCAGTAAGCTATGCTTGAGAAGCTTCTGAAAATGTTCATTGCCACTGATTAAGTTCTTCGTTGGAAACGTATTGAATGACAAAGCTGAGACAACGGCAATCGATGCATAATAGTCGATGCACAATAACTATTATTATCATCTATTTTTGGGCGCCTTAAAACATGAAAACTGCTCTCAAGTCACCAAATCGACGGACTGACAAATAAATATGTTGTAATATGAGTTGATAAGGGTTTTTTATGCTTTTCATTTTTATTTGGACTAACGATATTCTTAAGTAAAAAGTATGTAACGATTGCAGCACTTATATATGTTATCAGTATCTTTCATTCGCAATGTAAGCTGCTAATAACTTACAAGCCACTGTACCTCTACATCTGTACAGCCTCTGGACTGTTAGGATCGTTATTTCAAATTTACATTGATGACAAACCTCGGACTTGTTTCTCCTCGAACATCTTGTAAATATTTTTATTATTGTTCAATATTTGTAATTCCAGAACCAAATTACGCCAACAACGGCTAATTATTCCCTATTTGTAGCGAAATGAAACTCAAGATAGCCAGGTCAAGTGAGTAAGGAGCACGAGGTTACACTTTTTTAGCAGTTTTTCATGGAGACACTCCAGCGTCGCATTCGCCCGACACTCTGGTGGACCGCCTTGCTGGAAGAGCGAGGGTGTCTTTCTCTACCGTTTCTCTGGCAGTGCTGGAAGGAGCATGCTCTTGAAGACATCTCAGCAGCTCGCGCCTGTCACTGTCTTTCGTACTCAGTCGGCGATTGTCACATGGTGTTCGGCCATCTTTGAACCGTCACACTCACGAACGCGCATTCTTCACAGCTGTGACATCATCACGATCACTCAACTGCTTATCAATTTCGGTAGGTGTCACGCCACGGAAATAGAGAAAACAAATTATTACTCGACAAACTGCCTATTGGCTTCTGTCTCGGGTTCTTCGGCCGACGTTCATCTAATGATTTTTCTGACGTTTCACCAGCACGAGTGGCTGGCATTGTCAAAGCTTCACCCTCCATTGCCGGTGGTCGTTGTTCTCGTAATGAAAATGTCGGAGATTTTGCTAGCAACCCCACATCGGACTCTCGGAGCAACTGCTAATGTTATGCGTACAGCACAGTGCTGTGCCATCTGTCTCTCTCTCCCTCTCCCTCTCCCCCCCCCCCTCTCTCTCTCTCTCACGCACACACACACACACACACACACACACACACACACACACAAACACACAAACTTCTGCAGATTTTAATCTAAATCGTGAGTTTCTCTCTTCTCCGAGTCCTATGTATCTGAGGAAACGGCAGACAAAAGATTTCGAGGTAATTTATGGGCCTTTAAGAAGAAAACGGCTCAACAAAAGTTTTGGCCCCATGACTATCGTCGCGGTTTCACTCTTTTGCGTCCCGCGTTCGATTAGCCGTCAGTTCCAGATACAAAAGAAGAGCGAAAAAATGATTCGACACAGACGTTACAGTATAAGAAAAGACGTACTAAAAAGCCTACATCAACTAAGACAGTGCACGGAGAAGCCTTTACTCCTTAAGACTTACGCCGAAAAACGAAATATCTATAATAAAACTCAAAAAGAAAAGAAGAGAACATTCTGGGCAAGAGAAGGAAAGAAACTAGTAGAGGAACCCTCAAAAGAACAATACACTGCGCTACGACCCAGAAAACCAGCTGAAACACATTGCATCGATATGAAAATATGAGAAACGCACTTCGACATCATGCTGAACAAGGGAAGACTAAGGGGGAGACCAGAGGGCAGAGAGGCTACAGTGGCACAAACAACCGTGGAATGACATAAACAGAACCAAGAACAGAAAAGCTGCAGGCCCTGACAGACTTTATAGCTAATATTTAAAAGACACTGCCCAAATGCTAACGCCAATGTGGACAAAACTCTATAATAAGTGCACAGAAACGGCCTCTACTCCAGAACAGTGGAAACAGTCAACAGAAAAAAAATTATATTAAGAGGAAGGAGATCCCAAGGAGCCTAGCAAATACAGAGGCTAGGAAACTTATCGTTCAAAGTGTTCACAAAAATTATAATAGAAAGAATTTAAAAAAACAATCAACGACCACCTCCCCAAAAGCCAAATGGGATTGAGGAAGGGAAGATCAACTCTGATTGCAATAGAACTCCTGTTAAAGAGAGTATGGACAGCCCTTGAAGAAAGAGACGTGTTTTATGTGATATTTATAGTCTTTAGTTTCATAAACAGAAAATTAATGACCAAAATACTAGAGGGAACCCTAGGAGAAAACAATATACGGACACCAATTATAAGCGCAATAGTACGATGGAACGAAATAAGGATTTCAGACAACCTCTCCCTATTGGAGTCGATACCCCAGTTAAACGGAATACCACAGAGAGACCCACTGAGTCCTCTGTTATTTATCCTTGCAGCGGAAGACATCGTAAGAATACCCCAAAGGGAGGGTGTAATCTCATATGCATATGTAGACGATATTAGGTGCAAAGGACATTGAAAAGTAATAAAAGCGATATTTGGCGAAAACAGAAATGATGGTACTCAGAAATGGAGAAAGAACACCTGCATCAGTTGAGATCTTCATACAGGTGAGAAAACTGAACATTGTACCAGACTTCAAGCACCTAGGGGTCACAATGCAAACAACTGCAAAATGATTCACAAAACATGTAAGAGAGAAAGCAATACAAGCAATGATGCCAATAAAGGAAATACGATATATTAGATCCCTTAGACTAGAGACAGCAATGGCACTATTCAGAACCAAAATCCTCCCAGTACTGACGTAGGGCATAGAAATAATCGGACCACATTTTATACCTAGAAACCTAAAGACACTACAAAGAGTGAAGGCAACCTATATAAAGAAAGCAATAGGACTGTCCAAAACAACAACGATCCAGTCTTGTATACCTGCTGGCGAGGGGATGACCCTTATTGAGGACCTACGAACAAACCCGATGCTACTCAGTAGCAGCACTTGTACGTAAAAGATTGAATAATATGAACATAGCTGCACAACAGCAACTGTTTCACGTAATAAAATTATAAACAACCGACCAGTTGCAATGGATAAAGAATTTCTGCTGTTTATAATTTTATTAGTAATTACTATTATTCCAGAGGTAAAATAGTCCCCCATTCGGATCTCCGGGCAGAGACTACTCAAGAGGACGTTGTTGTCAGGAGAAAGAAAACTGGCGTTCTACGGATCGGAACGTGGAATGTCAGATCCCTTAATCGAGCAGGTGGGTTAGAAAATTTGAAAAGTGAAGTGGATAGGTTAAAGTTAGATATGGCGGGAATTAGTGAAGTTCGGTGGCAGGAGAAACAAGACTTTTGCTCAGGTGAATACAGGGTTATAAATACAAAATCAAATAGGGCTAATGCAGGAGTAGGTTGAATAATGAATAAAAAAATAGGAGTGTGGGTAAGCTACTACAGACAGCATAGTGAACGCGTTATTGTGGCCAAGATAGACACGAAGCCCATGCCTACTACAGTGGTACAAGTTTATATGCCAACTATCTGTGCAGATGATGAAGAAATTGAATAAACGTATGATAAGATAAAAAAATTATTCAGATAGTGAAGGGAGACGAAAATGTAATAGTCATGGGTGACTGGAATTCGAGAGTAGGAAAAGGGAGAGGAGGAAACATAGTAGGTGAATATGGACTGGGGCTAAGAAATGAAAGAGGAAGCCGTCTGTTAGAATTTTGCACAGAGCATAACTTAATCATAGCTAACAGTTGGTTCAAGAATCATAAAAGAAGGTTATATACATGGAAGAATCCCGGAGATACTAAAAGGTAGCAGATAGATTACATAATGGTCAGACAGAGATTTAGGAACCAGGTTTTAAATTGTAAGACATTTCCAGGGGCAGATGTGGACTCTGACCACAATCTATTGGTTATGAACCGCAGATTAAAATTGAAGAAACTGCAAAAAGGTGGGAATATAAGGAGATGAGACCTGGATAAACTGACTAAACCAGAGGTTGTGCAGAGTTTCAGGGAGAGCATAAGGGAACAAATGGCAGTAGTGGGGGACAGAAGTACAGTAGAAGAAGAATGGGTAGCTTTGAGGGATGAAGTAGTGAAGGCAGCAGAGGATAAAGTAGGTAGAAAGACGAGAGCTAGTAGAAATCCTTGGGCAACAGAAGAAATATTGAATTTAATTGATGAAAGGAGAAAATATAAAAATGCAGTAAATGAAGCAGGCAAAAAGGAATACTAACGTCTCAAAAATGAGATCGACAGGAAATGCAAAATGGCTAAGCAGGGATGGCTAGAGGACAACTGTAAGGATGTAGAGGCTTATCTCACTAGGGGTAAGATAGATACTACCTACAGGAAAATTAAAGAGACCTTTGGTGATAAGAGAACCACTTGTATGAATATCAAGAGCTCAGATGGAAACACAGTCCTTACCAAAGAAGGGAAAGCAGGAAGGTGGGAGGAGTATATAGAGGGTCTATACAAGGGCGATGTACTTGAAGACAATATTATAGAAATGGAAGAGAATGTAGATGAAGATGAAATGGGAGATACGATACTGCATGAAGAGTTTGACAGAGCACTGAAAGACCTGAGCTGAAACAAGGCCCCAGGAGTAGACAACATTCCATTCGAACTACTGACGGCCTTGGGAGAGCCAGTCCTGACAAAACTCTACCATCTAGTGAGCAAGATGTATGAGACAGGCGAAATACCTCAGACTTAAAGAAGAATATAATAATTCCAATCCCAAAGAAAGCAGGTGTTGACAGATGTGAAAATTACCGAACTATCAGTTTAATAAGTCACAGCTGCAAAATACTAATGCGAATTCTTTACAGACGAATGGAAAAACTGGTAGAAGCCGACCTCGGGGAAGATCAGTTTGGATTCCGTAGAAATATTGGAACACGTGAGGCAATACTGACCTTACGACTTATCTTAGAAGAAAGATTAAGGAAAGGCAAACCTACGTTTCTAGCATTTGTAGACTTAGAGAAAGCTTTTGACAATGTTGATTGGAATACTCTCTTTAAAATTCTGAAGGTGGCAGGGGTAAAATACAGGGAGCGAAAGGCTATTTACAATTTGTACAGAAACCAGATGGCAGTTATAAGAGTCGAGGGGCATGAAAGGGAAGCAGTGGTTGGGAAGAGAGTAGACAGCGTTGTAGCCTCTCCCCAATGTTATTCAATCTGTATATTGAGCAAGCAGTAAAGGAAACAAAAGAAAAATTCGGAGTAGGTATTAAAATCCATGGAGAAGAAATAAAAGCTTTTTAAGGTTCGACGATGACATTGTAATTCTGTCAGAGACAGCAAAGGACTTGGAAGAGCAGTTAAACGGAATGGACAGTGTCTTGAAAGGAGGATATAAGATGAACATCAACAAAAGTAAAACAAGGATAATGGAACGTAGTCGAATTACGTCGGGTGATGCTGAGGGAATTAGATTAGTAAATGAGACACTTCAAGTACTAAAGGAGTTTTGCTATTTGGGGAGCAAAATAACTGATGATGGTCGAAGTAGAGAGGATATAAAATGTAGACAGGCAATGGCGAGGAAAGCGTTTCTGAAGAAGAGAAATTTGTTAACATCGAGAATAGATTTAAGTGTCAGGAGGTCGTTTCTGAAAGTATTTGTATGGAGTGTAGCTGTGTATGGAAGTGAAACATGGACAGTAAATAGTTTGGACAGTTAGGGACTAGAAGCTTTCGAAATGTGGTGCTACAGAAGAATGCTGAAGATTAGATTGGTAGATCACATAACTAATGAGGAGGTATTGAATAGAATTGGGGAGAAGATAAGTTTGTGGCACAACTTGACGAGAAGAAGGGACCGGTTGGTAGGACATGTTCTGAGGCATCAAGGGATCACAAATTTAGCATTGGAGGGCAGTGTGGAGGGTAAAAATCATAGAGGGAGACCAAGAGATGAATACACTAAGTAGATTCAGAAGGATGTAGGTTGCAGTAGGTACTGGGAGATGAAGAAGTTTGCACAGGATAGGGTAGCATGGAGAGCTGCATCAAACCAGTCTCAGGACTGAAGACCACAACAACAACAACACTAAAAGATTGAAGGAAAAAAGGGAAGACAGGCCTCCATAATTTTACAGCACAGGAACCATGATTGACCGTACATGGGCAAAGGAAAACTTTGAAATGTGCCACGTGATGACCAGAATGGCAGTCCATAGTTTCCACCACCTTACTTGCAAAAACACGTCGTATCATGAACCAAAAGCAATGTGTGAGTGTAAACTGTGTCATCAAATATGCAAACGTTACCATATGGAACTCTGTACCAAAAGAACACCCTCAGTAAGTGACTATTCAAATCACAATACGTAAAATTTCTAATTTAGTTTAGTATTATCATTGTACTTTGACTTTGTATGTCTATTTGGCTGCAATAAGCTTACTATTATTTTTATTTTTTCTTTAAGATTAGCTGCCCACGTCCGTAGAAGAATACTACACGTATATTTTCCAATGTATATTGAAATATAGTTGTCCTTATTCGTCTACTAATTGTATGCCTGGTGACTGAATTAAAAAGAAAATGGAAAAAGTAAAAAACACTAAATGAACAGAAAAATTACTTGAAACTGTTATCGCTGTATTTTCTGTAGTGAACCTTGATTCACAATCAGCCACAAGCGCCAGTTTTCGAAAAGGTGACTCGTTATGCGTGATCTTCCGTGAAATTATTGCCAACGCGTGAAATCTTCAGAAATGTTAACGACATTTCTTTCCCGAGTGATATTCATGAGAAGAAATATCCCTGCGGCAAAGGGGATTGCACCAACTCTTCCCGAAGAAAAAATGTATTAATAAGATATAAGAATTAAGAATTGATTTAAGAATGAAATAGAAGAAAATGTAAATTAAAAACGAAATACCGTACACACATATGTTATATAAAAATGTATTACACTTATTGTGAAACTTAGTTATAATTTTACAGTTAATACCACGCCCTTTTATTCCCTAACCTGAGAAGAAACATTCATCTAGTAACCACCTATGTACATGAGTAGATAAATGAACAAAATAAAATAAAATGAACTAACAGACTAAATAGGACTAAAAATATCATTTGATATAACACATTTCGTTACAAATATCAGCTACACCCATCCAAATCTTAAAATTCAGGAACACAAATATTTAAAACAAAAGAAAAGATAGCCATCGAAAATGGAGTATGTACAACGGGTAGGGCATTCCAAATGACTAAAAACATATATAACAAAAAAACTTTGTACTGGAACACAAAACTAAGACACCATTAAATAGTTGTAAGCCCTGAAACACTGTATGCAGCAGGAACACTTAAACAAACAATATATGGCGATCTTGAGAAACTGGAGAAACTGGGAGCTAGAAGCAATACCGATGTTGAATAGAAATTAAGATCTGACAGAGAGTTCTATTTGTAAATGGAAAAGCTAACTGATGTAATGAGCAAAAAAAAGTTCATTGTCACATATACCGAATGGATAATAATAGACTAACTAAGCAGACCTTCGCCGTGTGGGATAGCCTAGAGGTCTGGGGCTCCTTGTCACGGTCCATGCAGCTCTACCCGTCGGAGGTTCGAATCCTCCCTCGGGCATCGGTGTGTGTGTTGTTCTTGGCATAGGTTAGTTTAAGTTAGATTAAGTAATTTGTAAGCTTTGGGACCGATGACGTCATCAGTTTGGTCCCATAAAACCTTATCACAAATTTCCAATTTCCAGATCTTCAATTTGCTATACAGTTACAAATCCAAACCCATATGATTCACAGAAATTAACCAAGATATGAAGAACAGCAGTTAGAATAGATATAACAGATAAGAGAACAACTTTTAGAGAAGCAACACAAAAGGGAGAATTTCAGGAAAGAAACAGGTCTGCAAAAAGAAGAAAGTGGACCCAGGAAGAAAAGGAATAACACTCTCAAAGGATGAAGGAAGTCTGGCAGCAACGAAAATTAAATTTAAAGAAGCAAAACTAAAGTTCATTTATCGTACCCTCTAAAAGGGTTATTCGAATAAATAAATAAAACAACGATCGGGTTTCGAACACTGAACATATAAGTAAGAGACCGCGGCGCTGGACACTGGGCTACCAGTTAGGCCGAGTACATCCCGGTCTAAAACGCATATAATTTACATGACTTTCGTGTTCTCAGAATAATCAAGTATCTGCTGATAAACAGAGACACATGTTCGCTTATTTTCGCTCCCCTTCCCCTGAGCAAAGCTTCTCAGTAATCGGTTTGTGGCATTTGCTGTTTTCTACTTCTTCACCTACACCGCCCGATACTAAACGTGAAGCAACCAAAAAGACATGGTCGGATGTTAACGTAACTTACAGTAGTACACATACACACCTTCGACGAGTTTGTAAATGAGTATGGTTGCTTCCCAAAATACAGAAAGCAAAGATATTACGGCAGAAGAGGCCCTCTGCATTCTTATTCTTAATGTGATATCTGTTTCATTATGTTGTTTGATTGACCCTCTACGTAAATGTTCACATTTTCTGTAAAGTTATCTCACAAGAAACAATCCTGCTGCAGGAACATCAGCAACTGAGCAGTATAACAGAGGTTGAAGATACCGCTTTAGTTGTGTGTGTGTGTTTTTTTTTTATATTTAAATACGTAAAGGACGAGCGGTTTCGGCCTCTTATATACCCATCATCAGGTGTGAGAACTTTGTGCTGCGACGCCGAGCGCCGTGATGGACGAGTACAGGACGCGGTGTACTACCAGCGAGCGAGAGTCCTTGCTCTGCAAAAGGAAGAAGTTGGACCGAGGAAGAAGAGGAACGACCCTCTCAAAGCCTGGGAGCAACGAAAGTTACGCGCGACTCTGTACTCTGCGCTCTCTGGTGATAAGCCTCGTCCTGTACTTGCCCATCAAGGCGATCGGGGTCACAGCACTAAGTTCTCACACCTGATGATGAGCATGTAAGAAACCCGAAACCCGATGTGCTTTAAGTATCGGAAAATAAAAAGAACCTTACAACCTCTTCTATCTCACAAGAATCACTGTATACATATACTATTAAAAACTACGCTCTGATAATCACTAATATGTTAGTATTTGTAGAAACGGTTCACGCACGGGTACGTATGTGTGTACGCATATAAACATGGAGGGAAGTCTCTCCGCTGCGAAAAGCGATAGGCAGGAATAGAAAAGGTGGATTTTGGCGGTAGAATCGCAGAGAGTCTTTGTGGCATAGTGAGTCGGTGGTTAACATTCAAATTGTTCACATCTCGTGTGAAAAAGAAGGCAATGAAAGCAGAAATACTGAACAATAATGCCTCGGATGTGGAAATTTACTGGTTAGTAATTTATGTCTTTTATTAGTTAGCCCTGAAACATAAAAATCCAGCGCCAAGATCGCAATTTTCTGAGCATTTACACTTCAAGAGCCATCATAACATTTGCCGCCTTTACTTTCAGCCACAGAAGATCACCACAGCAACCACCTTCAAATCAAGGAAAAATTTAATATTATAAGCGTCTGCATGGACCAGTAATTTACTTCGGATGCACATAACAAGCACTTTGCTTTCAACTTAGTGTTGAGAACATTAATTCGTCCTTCAGTTATTTTACCTAGACAGAATCCTTTCCCGAGAGGTGCAGTATATCTAAAAGTGTTTTATTAAACAGCAGAGTATTTGTTACTTTAAAAGTGCTCATTAACTTTTGTAGAGTAGAAAATTTCTTAAGTGTTCATGTAGTTTTGCTCCTGGAATACTCCACGTGAACTGCATAGATGGATAGTTGCAGTTTTGTCAAAGGTGTGAATGTAAAGAAAAGGATTCATTAATTTGCCTAGATATCATTCTTGACAAAAATTTAGTTCGGTTTTAAAAGTAAGTCAATAAAATAATGATCATAAAAAGGGATTGCAGACCATTACAGTTTAAGGGCCAACAGGATGATTACCTGCTTCACAGGCTTGTAAAAATTTTGTTTCATTCATTCATTCGTGTTTATCCTTAACATGACTTTCCAGAAGTATTTGTTTTCATCCCAGTCAACAGAGAGAATAGTTTCTGGGTCCCCATGTTAAATGTAGAACCGGTATTATAGTCATTATTAAACTGAAAGTACTAATGAAGTTCAGTAATCATTTTATTAGATTTTGTGTTCTTGAAAGATTACCTGCCTACAACTTGTTCAGATCGTAGTAGATTCAGGGGCCCCATTTTCCCTGATTCTCTACTTAATGCAAAGAAATACGTAATCCCCCTGAAAAATTATGGTAATGATATCAGTCGGTACAGGAATTTAAAGATCATTTCTGTGTCAGTGTCATTCAACAGTTAGGTGGTGAAACCTCCTCACCTCCAAATTAGTTGTCCTCCTCCCTTATGTAGTGACACTGTGTAACGAATATTAGCTTTCTTGCTTTGAATACATATAGTATATGTTAGTGAGAGATAGTTTGTTGCCGGAACATTGTAATCTTATATCTGTACTACTCATGTAAAACTTCTTTTCCAATACTTGCTAGACTGTGCTACTGTTTCAGTCCTATTTGCCAAACAGATTTTAGAATCGAGTAAACTCATGTACAGAAGTTAATTTTCTTGATGAACAGTATAATCACTTGGTACAACTTTGTCTAATTAAGCTGGTGACTGTTTTTCTCATTTACGTAATTGCAGTTTACTTTAGAACTGCCATAATTTGGTTCGATTCCTGCAAGTTAAACTACAGCTCCCTATTAAAATTAATCATTCGGGTAACGAAACTAGTCCGTTACCTTTAGCATTAGCACACGATCACAGTAACCCAAAATCCTTTCGTAAGAGTAACATTATCGGCGCAATGCCTGCGTAGTAGTAACTGGTAGTACAGGGTGATTCAAAAAGAATACCACAACTTTAGGAATTTAAAACTCTGCAACGACAAAAGGCAGAGCTAAGCACTATCTGTCGGCGGATTAAGGGAGCTATAAAGTTTCATTTAGTTGTACATTTGTTCGCTTGAGGCGCTGTTGACTAGGCGTCAGCGACAGTTGATGCTAAGATGGCGACCGCTCAACAGAAAGCTTTTTGTGTTATTGAGTACGGCAGAAGTCAATCGACGACAGTTGTTCAGCGTGCATTTCGAACGAAGTATGGTGTTAAACCTCCTGATAGGTGATGTATTAAACGTTGGTATAAACATTTAACAGAGAATGGGTGTTTGTGCAAAGGGAAAAGTTCTGGACGGCCGAGAACGAGTGATGAAAATGTAGCACGCATCCAGCAAGCATTTGTTCGCAGCCCAGGAAAATCGACTCGCAGAGCTAGCAGAGAGCTGCAAATTCCACAATCAACTGTATGGAGAGTCCTACAAAAAAGGTTAGTTATGAAACCTTATGGTCTGAAATTGGTTCAAGCACTGTCTGCAGCTGATAAGATTAAAAGAATCCATTTCTGTGATTTTATCCTTGCTCAAATGGAAACAGATGAATCTTTCGTTTCAAAGATTGTGTTTAGTGATGAAGCAACTTTCCACACTAACGGGAAAGTCAACCGTCACAATTTCTGTATATGGGGCACTGAGAATCCGCGGGAAACAACTCTGTATGAACGTGACTCGCCTAAGGTGAACGTTTTCTGTGCCATTTCAGCCAATAAAGTTTTTGGTCCCTTTTTCTTCGAAGGTGCTACTGTAACTGGACTACAGTATCTGGAGATGTTAGAGAATTGGCTGTTCCCTCAGCTCGAACAAGAAGCACAATAATTCATATTTCAGCAAGATGGAGCGCCACCACATTGGCACTTATCTATCCGTAACTACCTGAACGTCAACTAACCGAGGTGATGGATCGGCCGCCAGGCAGCCCGTGTCAGAGCACTTCATCACTGGCCTCCAAGAAGCCCTGATCTTACCCCCTGTGATTTTTTCTTATGGGGGTATGTTAAGGATATGGTGTTTTGGCCACCTCTCCCAGCCACCATTGATGATTTGAAACGAGAAATAACAGCAGCTATCCAAACTGTTATGCCTGATATGCTACAGAGAGTGTGGAACGAGTTGGAGTATCGGGTTGATATTGCTCGAGTGTCTGGAGGGGGCCATATTGAACATCTCTGAACTTGTTTTTGAGTGAAAAAAAACCTTTTTAAATACTCTTTGTAATGATGTATAACAGAAGGTTATATTATGTTTCTTTCATTAAATACACATTTTTAAAGTTGTGGTATTCTTTTTGAATCACCCTGTATTTTATACCTTACCTCAAATTGATACATTTATTCTTCTCCGTCATCCCTGAAAGTTTTTAACGCCGTCACTGAATCACCCTGTAGATGAAGATATAGATGTATTGAGTTTTCTAAAATAATGAACTCTTTGCACATACAAGAACACAGTAAAATTAATTTAAGTAAGATAAGACTTTACATCACTAAGCACATACATTTCATTGTCAGTTTACTTTATAACATGGAGTTTCAAGCTTATGTAAGCTGTTGAAATTATCTCTTTGTTTCTGTTTTATCTAGCAGTACTGTGTTAATATAATATATCTTTTTGTGGCGTTATTCACTTCAGGAGTTAATTAATATTTAATATTTTTTATTCCGAACTCTTGGCTTAGCAATTAAGATGGTCAGTTACTAAATAAGTCGCAAACCGGGTAGGGACATTAGGGTCGCTTGTAGCAGCCTGAAATTTATTTTCCTTTTCAGTACATTCCCCCTATGAACTTAAACACTTATCCCATCGCTCGACAAGGCGTTAAAAGCCTGCAACACAAAACTCTAACGGTGGCGTCCGCATCTAACGAGTGACCTTTCGGGATATAACAACTTTAGTTGATTTCTTAACTTGCTGCAACCCGCAAAACAATGTGTCCTTGTGGTAGCGAAATACCCCTAGACGCCCTAACAATGTGCCATCACTGGGTAAGAGTGGCCAGGAAAATCCTTGTTTGTGATTTTTGATATTTTCTTGTCATTTAATAAGTTCCTGTATCCAACTGAACAAAAATTTCCATGAAATAAAGTTCTAACCAAATAAGGGACGAATTTCGCCATGGACGTGCTCCGCGAGCAGTTCCTCTGCTCATAAAAATCGCGTTGTTCTCTTCGAGTGCACACTCATAGCACACCTGCCGTCCAGATCCAACTGCAGATCATTAATCATTGGAATACTGTGTATCTGCTACCTTCCACGCGACATATGCCACTACCTTCTGGAGACATTGTTGTTGTTGTGGTCTCCAGTCCGAAGACTGGCTTGATGCAGCTCTCCATGCTACTGTATCTTGTGCGAATCACTTCATCTCCTTGTGACTCTGCAACCTACATCTTTCTGAATCTCCTCACTGTATTCGTTTCTTGGTCTCCCTTAAGATTTCTGCCACCCATACTTCTCTTCAGTACCAAATTGGTGATCCCTTGATGACTCAGAATGTGTTCTCTCAACCAATCCCTTCTTTTGATCAAGCTTTGCAGAAGTTCGTTATCTCCCCACATCTATTCAGTGCCTCCTCATTAGTTACACTGTCGACCCATCTAATCTTCAGCATTCTTCTATACCACCACATTTCGAAAACTTCTATTCCCATTCTATCTAAACTGTTTATCCTCCATATTTCACTCTAGACAATTATCTTTAGAAAAGACTTCCTAATACTTAAATCTATATTCGTTTTTAGCAAATTTCTCTTCTTCAGAAATGCTTTTCTTGCCATTACCAGTCTATGTTTTATATCCTCTCTACTTCGGCTATCGTCAGTCATTTTGCTGCCCAAATAGTAAAACTCATCTACTACTTTAAATGTCTCGTTTCCTAATCTAATTCCCTCACCATCACCTGTTTTAAGTCGACTACATATCATTATCCTCATCTCATATCCTCCTTTCAAGGCACTTTACATTCCGTTCAACTGCTCTTCCTTGTCCTTTGCTGTCTCTGACAGAATTACAATATCGTCGCAAGTTTCAAGGTTGTTATTTCCTTTCCCTGGATTTTAATTCCAATTCCAAATTTTTCTTTGGTTTTTCTTTACTGCTTTTTCAACGAATATGTTGCATATCATTGGAGAGAGGCCTGTCTCACTCCCCTCCCAACCACTGCTTCCCTTTCATGCCCTTCGACTCTTTTAACTACCATCTAGTTTCTGTATAATTTGTAAATAGCGTTTCGCTCCCTGTGCTTTACCCCTGCTACATTCAGAATTTCAAACAGACTATTCCAGTCAACCTTATCAAAGACTTTCTCAAAGTCCACAAATGTTATATATGTAGGTTTTTCTTTCCTTAATCTGTCTCATAAGATAAGTCGTAGGTCAGTATTGCCTCACGTACTCCTAAATTTCTCCAGAACCCACACTGATCTTCCCCGAGGTGTGCTTTTACCAGTTTCTCCTATCTTCCGTAAAGAATTCGTGTTAGTACTTTGCAGCAATGACGTATTAAAATGATTGTTCGGTAATTTTCACACCTGTCAACATTTGTTTTCTTTGGAAATGGAATTACTATATTCTTCTTCAAAACTGAGGGTATTTCATCTGCCTCATATATCTTGCACACCAGATGGAAGAGTTTTGTCATGACTGGCTCTCCCAAGGCAATCAGTAGTTCTGACGAAATATCGTCTATTATTTCTATTATCTCTTTGTTTCTGTTTTATCTAGCAGTACTGAGCTTTGTCAAATTCTTCTTGGAGGATTATATGTTGCGTCTCATCTTCATCTACGTCCACTTCCCTTTCTATAATATTGCTTTCAAGCTCATCTCCTTTGCATAGATCCTCTCTATATACTCCTTCCATCTTTCAGCTTTCCCTTCTTTGGTTAGGACTGGTTTGCCACCTTAGCCCTTGATATTCATACAGTTCTTTCTCTTTTCCCCAAAGGCCTCTTTAATTTTCCTGTAGGCAGTATCTGTCTCTTCCCTAGCGAAATGCCAGCCGGTGTGGCCGATTGGTTCTAGGCGCTTCAGTCTGGAACCGTGCAGGTTCGGATCCTGCCTCGGGCATGGATGTGTGTGATGTCCTTAGGTTAGTTAGGTTTAAGTAGTTCTAAGATCTAGGGGACTAATGACCTCAGAATTAAGTCCCATAGTGCTCAGAGCCATTTGAACCTACTGAAATATGCTTCTATATCCTTGCTTATGGCCTCTAGCCATTCCTACTTAGGATTATTGCACTTGCTGTCAATCTCAGTTTTTAAACGCTTGTATTTCCTTTCGCCTGTTTACTTTGCTGCATTTTTAAATTTTCTCATTTCATCATTATGGCTCTCTTTACCGAAGAATATAAAATCTACATCATAAAAGAGACTGAAGTAGCAGCTGAGGAAGAATTGTTGCTAATATTAACAGTAAAATAAAACAGACTGCATGTTTCAGTTTCTCTTGCTTATTTCACTTTTTGACTCAAGCAGGAAGAGAGTGTCTGAGGTAGTATTCTGAAGTAAGGCGTGTATATTTGGAGCGAGGGGGGGAGAGGGTGTAAGGAAGGGGTAGCTGTCTGAGAGAAACGATGTGAGGGCGAGCCTTCGTTAGGTCGGGAATGCAGGAGGGGAAGGGGACCTGCTTTGAAGTACTTGCCCAAAGGTCCCCTCGCCCCCCATCATGTGGTTACATCAGCCCTGCCTATCCACTCTCCCAATGTTAATTCCTTGTGACATTTCATCTTCTAATATTATTCTTACTTGTTAATTCTATAAATCCTTTTTCCAAGTCAGCGAAAGATGCACAAATTCCCCACATTATTCTAGTTTTTCCCCATTATTTGCAATAATCCAATTGCACCTCTTCTCCCGTCCCGTGTTTTGGAGAAGAAACTATTCTTCATCCAATTTTCTCTCATCGTTTTATTGCAATCGTCTATTCATAATTCTTAGTACGATTTTTACTAAATGATATTTAGTATTTCGTGCATTTCGTTTCAACTGTTGTTACCCCGAGTCGCAACCCTGGCAAGACAGATTGTCCTCCAGCAAAAGATGGAAACGGGACAGCCTATGCGGCCAGAATGTGAGAATATTCAATATGGACATGTGTCTGCCCTGGACCATTATTCTCTCCCATATAAATTGTTCTATTGACTGCTTCTTCACATTTGCTATCTATATCTGATAGAGAGAAGATCGATTGTGGTGTGCGTTGAGTGCCTCTCGCAGATGAAAGACGGGTGGAGGACACGTTTGCTGGTTCTCTAGACATGAGAAACACCTTAGTTGAATTTGTAAATTATGAGGACGGTTTGGAATCTGTTATATCACCGCCATCAGTATCGCGAGTGGTAATATCAGTTTACTCTATTTTTTTCGAGTCTTCACGTAAAGGTCTTCGCAAACGGGATACGTTTCTAGTTACTCAATGCCTCACAATGATTTCTTAGTCAGGGGGAAATTCTGTGATCTGGGTGGTGGAAGCTATGCTTGGAATGCACTGACACAAACTCCAACTTATCAGTCTGAATATATACACTACTGGCCATTAAAATTGCTACACCAAGAAGAAATGCAGATGATAAACAGGTGTTAATTGGACAAATATATTATACTAGAACTGACATGTCATTACATTTTCACGCAATTTGAGTGCATAGATCCTGAGAAATCAGTACTCGGAACAACCACCTCTGGCCGTAATAACGGCCTTGATACGCCTGGGCTTTGAGTCAGAGCTTGGATGACGTGTACAGATACTGCCCATGCAGCTTCCACACGATACCACAGTTCATCAAGAGTAGTGACTGGCGTATTGTGACTAGCTAGTTGTTCGGCCACCATTGACCACACGTTTACAGTTGGTGAGAGATCTGGAGAATGGTGCTGGCCAAGGCAGCAGTCGAACATTTTCTGCATCCAGAAAGGCCCATACAGGACCTGCAACATGCATTATCCTGCTGAAATGTAGGCTTTTGCAGGGATCCAATGAACGGTAGAGCCACGGGTCTTCACACATCTGAAATGTAACGTCCACTGTTCAAAGTGCCGTCAATGTGAACAAGAGGTGACCGAGACGTGTAACCAATGGCATCCCGTACCATCACGCCGGGTGATACGCCAGTACGACGATGACGAATACGCGCTTTCAATGTGCGTTCACCGCGATATCGCCAAACACGGATGCGACCATCATGATGCTGTAAACAGAACCTGGATTCAACCGAAAAAATACGTTTTGCTATTCGTGCACCCAGGTTCGTCATTGAGTACACCATCGCAGGCGTTCCTGTCTGTGATGCAGCGTCAAGGTAACCGCAGCCATGGTCTTCGAGCTGATAGTCGGTGCTGATGCAAACGTCGTCGAACTGTTCGTGCAGATGGTTGTTGTCTTGCAAACGTCCCCACCTGTTGACTCAGGGATAGATACGTGTCTGCACGATCCGTTACAACCATGCGGATAAGATGCCTGTCATCTCGACTGCTAGTGGTATGAGGCCGTTGGGATCCAGCACGGCGTTCCGTATTACCCTCCTGAACCCACAGATTCCATATTCTGCTAACAGTCATTGGATCTCGACCAACGCGAGCAGCAATGTCGCGATACTATAAACCGCAATCGTGATAAGCTACAATCCGAACTTTATCAAAGTCGGAAACGTGATGGTGCGCATTTCTCCTCCTTACACGAGGCATCACAACAACGTTTCACCAGGCAACGCCGGTCAACTGCTACTTGTGTATGAGAAATCGGTTGGAAACATTCCTCATGTCAGCACGTTGTAGGTGTCGCCATCGGCGCCAACCTTGTTTGAATGCTCTGAAAAGCTAATCATTTGCATATGACAGCATCTTCTTCCTGTCGGTTAAATTTAGCGTCTGTAGCACGTCACCTTCGTGGTGCAGTAATTTTAATGGCCAGTAGTGTATGTAAAAGACGTCACTGTGTGTTCGCTGGATTTATAAGTAACGAAAATACCAAAAGGTTTCGTGGGAGAGTCTGGGACTTTTTCAAATTGTAGTTAAATCCTTTATTCATCGATAAATACGTAATGGTTGGAGGCTTATTTGCAGTGCGAAAACGACACCCGGCTGATGCTAGTGTGGACGTATCATTCTGTTTATACACCTATAATTGATAGTCAGAGATGTTATGCTCCTGCTTGAACGTAAAGGTACCGTGGCTTATGTTTGTGAGAAGTAATCAAACTACTATTCACTACTATCACGTATATATAGTTGAAACGTCCCCTTAGAAAAGTTATACACGACTGTGCTTAAACTGACACACAAAATTTTTTAGCGCAACGCAATCTGACTTTCAGTAATCCCTACAAAAGAATGGCCCTGACTAACATTAACCTATATGTTTCACAAATCACTTACCTCACAAAAATCTTCGTTACTCGAACTACTGCAATACAGCGAGCACCACTACTGCCAGCTAACTAAAAGAATCAAACTACGGAAGTCACTAACTACTGATAGGCACAGTTAGCAAATGAAAGATTTTAATAGAGAACAAACAATGTATTTACCTTTATAGTCATAATACATATACCAGTTCATGAGACCAATTCTTACAAATTTCAAAACTCCACCATCTCTCTCCCCACGTCCACCACTGCTGGCGGCTCACCTCCAACTGCGCAACGCTACGCGCTGTTAACAGCCAGCTGCTTCTGCCCGACACTACAATTTCAGACAACAATGCAAACTAGCCACAGAATGCGCACAGCGCAGCCAGTGATTTTTCATACAGAGCGCTATGTGGCGTTACCAATAAGAAAACCTAAACAGCCTACTTACATAGTCGTAAAGGAAGGATAGATTGGACACGATTAATTGTGATTTCAACGCCCTGAAGAGCATATCCCAACGTAGGGGGTGATGGATTCATTTCGTAAGCGGCTGCACTATATAGCAATGCTAGGGCTCAACTGGACGTGCTGTAGTGTACAAACAGCACGGGCAATACGGCTGTAAAGAAAACGTCCCCTCATCGGCACCCCCTAAGCGTATCCTCGCGTCTTCCTTGTCGCATCATCGACAGTGATGTTGATTGCAGTACACTAACCCGTATCGGTGACGTCTTTCCAACCCTTTCGGCCACGAGGGCGTTGTCGATTATCACACAGTGCCGGACGCCTGTGCTTTATAACACTTGTTTGAGAGAGTCTTGACAGGGTGCAGCACCTGCCGAAAGCGCTGACTGGGAAACGTAAACGTCAGATAATTTCCTTCAACTGAAGAGAATCAAGACACATAGCTCGTGTGAGTGAGGGCGTACCATTAATTTTTCGGGCACTGTACACATATAAACCATAACTGCACTGTTTGTCTGAAGTGCGTATATATTGCAGTGTAATGTTACTGTGGCTTATGTTCAGGCATGTCCAGAGAAAATTGCTGTGTGTCCTATCGTGAGGGAAGTATACATTCAGCACGTCGATAGTCGTAAGGGGAATGAAGGTTTTTTTTTTTACGTGCCAAACTATATGTGCTATAGATACTGAGATTGGCCCCAGACCCACGATCGTAATGGTTCAAATGGCTCTGAGCACTATGGGACTTAACTTCTGAGTCATCAGTCCCCTACAACTTAGAACTACTTAAACCTAACTAACCTAAGGACATCACACACACCCATGCCCGAGGCAGGATTCGAACCCGCGACCGTAGCGGTCGCGCGGTTCCAGACTGTAGCGCCTAGAACCGCTCGGCTACTCCGGCCGGCTCACGATCGTAAAGAGTAGACATATCCAGTACATTGTTCTGTGCCAGACTTCGGCGACGATCCTAATATTTAACTGTAGTTACACCAAATTGATTCGAACAAGATGGAGGCAAGGTATCTACGGTAATTTCTGAGAAAGAAAGTGTTCAAAGACAAGTTGAAGCAGACCATTCATCTCTGGGCCATTTTTCTCTTCTTAGGACAGTCCTTCGAATTCTGTTTGTGTAATTCTTCCGATTCTCCCGCTTGTGCTTAGACAGTGCTCTCTTTCCAAACAGCAAGAATGCTTTTATAATTAACTGTGTTTCCGCGAGCGTGCACAGACATGATGAGGGCTTTTCGCGGTGAAAACTTTTATCTTTTCTGAGACGTATGTTGAAAGCAGGACGTCACGATTTCCGGGAAGGGAACACGTGGTGACTCGTTAGGACCAGCAGGAAGAATGCATTCGGTGTTACTCTGGGCTATATTCATAAGCACGACCTGTTAGGACAAGAACTTCCATGCAGACAAGCCGAGACATCACGAAAGCTCCTACAAAAGCGACGGTTAATTATTTCTGCAGCACTTTGCGAATTCCAGAAAGGGACTGGTAAGTAATGGACGGGCTGTCCCGTTACATCTCTCTCAGCGCTGGACCTGCAGCTATGCGTCATCGCTCCAGCAACGGTGGACACGTATTTCGTCAGGTACTTCTTAGGTGTCATGTGTCAAAGGGATGCCGCCGCCTCATCCTTGCTGGACCCGAACTGACACCTGCACGTCGTTCGGCAGCTGACGGCCGCGTCTCCACTTCCCGGGGAGCACCGATGCATGCCGACTCCTGGGAGCGTTTGTGGCAGCGCCCTGTGCGGTCCAGTGGACAAGGGACGGCGTGTGGTGGGCTGTGTAATTACGTGTGATGTGTGTTTCATGCCGGTATTCCTTGCGCAGTCGGATTAAAAAAATAAATTCCATTGATGTAATTACTTCTCACAAGACCTGCATCTTTCCAAACAACAGAGAGTGATGAGCAA
This sequence comes from Schistocerca gregaria, assembly GCF_023897955.1. Classification (NCBI taxonomy): domain Eukaryota; kingdom Metazoa; phylum Arthropoda; class Insecta; order Orthoptera; family Acrididae; genus Schistocerca; species Schistocerca gregaria. Next base: position 500,182,144 of record NC_064926.1, on the reverse strand, counting down.
GTGAAATCCAAGCCCCGCAAACTTTTTTTTTTTTTTATAAAAGAACAATATACCCTTATTTTTGTATTCGTGAGATTCTTCATCTCCAGGTAGAGCAGAGGAGGGGGAGAGGGGAGGAGGAGATGGGGGTGGAATGGGGTGGTGGGGGTGGTGATTGATTTCCCTGAAAAATTCGTAAATAAATAAACTATATTCCACACACTACTTTGAATCCGCTAAATTGTTTAAATAAACAATATACCACACATTGCCTAAATTGTTTAAACAATATTCCCTACACAGCAAAGGATTTCCAGACAAATTCTTTAGCTAAATAAATAAACTATATTCCATACACTGCTATAAATGACTAAACAATATTACATTTATTGTAAATGAAAAATGAAATGTCGTGTGACGAGGGTCTCCCGTCGGGTAGACCGTTCGCCTGGTGCAAGTCTTTCGATTTGACGCCACTGCGGCGACTTGCGCGTCGATGGGGATGAAATGATGATGATTAGGACAACACAACACCCAGTCCCTGAGTGGAGAAAACCTCCGACTCAGCCGGGAATCGAACCCGGACCCTTTGCATTGACAGTCTGTCGCGCTGACCACTCAGCTACTGGGGTGGAATATATTTATTGTATAAATTGTTTAAACAATATTTCATATACTACAATCGAATTCCCTCCAAATGACCGATCAACTGAGTCTTTTTCCCACCACTTTCCGAGATGGAGGGTGGGAGGGGAGGAGGTTTACCAGGGGGGAGAGGTTAATTAATTGATCGAGTTAATTAAGAAGTCAATCAAACTGATAACAGTGATAGGGGCTTTTCTAATAACTCAGACCTGAAAGTGTACCTGTAGCAGTTGGAGGGGGGGGGGGGAGGATTCCTAACGGGTGGGGGGGACAGGGGAGCAGTAGGTTAAGTGCCTGTCAATCAAAAGAAAGGATCCTTTTAGCAGAATAATAGGTTAATTACATGTCAGTCAAAGGAGAACAATAGGTTAAGTCCTGTCAATCATAGGAGAACAATAGGTTTGCCCCTGAGTGCAAAACTGCCCATGATGTAGGCAACCCCCACTAACAAAATGCACTGAAACATAATTTGTTCTACTACTGTTGTCAACACCCTTCGGTGGTGACGAAGTGTAGGACCAACAGCATCTATATCTATGTACACACGACCACTCTACAGTTCACATTTAGGTGTTTGGCAGAGAATTCATAGACTATGTTTAGACTGCTCCTTGACAGTTACAATCTTGAGCAGCAAGTCGGAAAAATTAAAATCTAAATCTTTTTTATCAGACTCTTAGTTCATCATTAGAGAGGAAGGTTGTTGGCACCTTTGAGCCAAATTTCAAACTTACGTGTCACAATAGGAGACAGTTACGGGGTTTCGAAACAGTGGTCGTCTATTTGTGTTGTGCAGTGTAGAAAGTGCGGAAGCAGAAATCGTTGTGGGTACTGAAAGCTGACGAAAACCAGAGATAACTTCTGCTGCATTTTTTACCACGGATCTAACGGTATTCAGGAGGTATGGACTAAATTCAGTTGGTAGTGTTGTGTCTGATGCTGTTGGCAGTACAATGAAGCGCCAAGGAGACTGGTATAGGCATGCATGTTCAAATACAGAGATATTTAAACAGGTAGAATACGGCTCTGTGGTCGGCAACGCTTATATAAGGCAACAAATGTCTGGCGCAGTTGTTAGATCGGTTACTGCTGCTACAACAGCAGGTTATCAAGATTTAAGTGAGTGTGAACGTGGTGGTATAGTCGGTCCACGAGCATGGGACACAACATCTTCGAGATAGCGATGAAGTGGAGATTTTCCAATTTCACTAGTCTACCGTGAATATCAGAAATCCAGTAAAACATCAAATCTCCGACATCGCTACGGGCAGAAAAAGTTCCTGCAACAACACGGCCGACGACGGTGAAAGAGAATCGTGACAGAAGTCCAACCCTTCCGCAAACTGCTGCAAATTTCAATGCTCGGCCATCAAGTGTCAGCGTGTGAACCATTCAACGCAATAACATCGATATGGGCTTTCGGAGCCGAAGGCTCGTTCGTCTACCCTTGATGACTGCACGATACAAACCTTTACGCCTCGCCTGGGCCCGTCTACGCCGATATTAGACTGTTGATGACTGGAAACATGTCGCCTAGTCGGACGAGTCTCCTTTCAAATTGTATCCGACGGATGAACTTGTACGGGCATTGAGACATCATGAATCCATGGACCCTGTATATCAGCAGGGGACTGTTCAACCTGGTGGAGGTTCTGCAATGGTGTGGGATGTGCAGTTGGAATGATATGGGACCCTGAAACGTCTAGATACGACTCTGATAGGTGACACGTACATAAACATCCTATCTGACCCTCTGCATCCATTCATGACCATTATGCATTCCGATGGACTTTGGCAATTCCAGCAGGACACGAGAGACCCACGCGTCCAGAATTTCTACAGGTTGGTTCCAGGAACACTCTTCTGAGTTTAAACACTTCCACTGGCCACCGAACTCCCCAGACATAAACATTATTGAACATATCTGGCATGCATTGCAAGGTGCTGTTCAGAAGAGATCTCCGCCCGTTCGTACTCTTACGGATTTATGGACACCCGTGCAGGATACATGGCGTCAGTTCCCTCCAGCACTACTTCAGACATTAGTCGAGCCCAGGCCACGTCGTGTTGCGGCACTTCTGCGTGCTCACGGGGCCCCTACACGATATCAGGCAGGTGTACCAGTTTCTTTGGCTCTTCAATGTAATTTACCTTGCACTAAAATAGAAGCAGATAGTTACTGTGAGTCTTGATAGAAGCTATACTGGACATCCGGAATTTCGTAATTCGTTCATTCTAACACTCCTTCAGATTATATAGCTGCTGAAGTATTCAAGAAAAATTGGAGTCTCATTTCGAATTGGTATCTGAATCACGCTTTAAAGTTAGATGAGACGTCAATCCAACCCTGATATGTTGGCGAAAATTCATGTTTAAAGTAGGTTATGGGCATAAAACATTTCCTAAATTGTAGTAAATGCTACATCCGACTCTTCAGCAATTACTTCACGAGGCCACATGAAGTGTAATTGGTTGCGACACCGTACCGGATTTTTTTAGCGACAAACAATCCTGACCAAGCAAAGAGTGTAATAACGGGTACAGGGGTTGATGACAACGAATCGTTGTAGCGAGGCTGAATACCGTAAATTCCAATTCCATCAAAACTAAACGCAAAATATATCTACTAGAAACGCAGATAAAAATTCAGTTCATGCCTTCCTAACAGACAGCCTCCACTATTTCCGAACTATGTAAGAGATAGCCAAATGGAACCCAACATCCACAATCACTACCTTCACTGCGTGACAGCAATGATAATGTTACTGAAGACTGGATTTCTAAAGCGAATTTCTAAACACTGTTTTCGGAAATTCTTTCAAAGGAAATTCAGTAAATATTCCAGAATTCGAATCACGAACACCTCTCAAAACGAGGTACTTGTTAGTAGACACCTCGGTGTAGCGAAATATCTTAATTCACATAGTAAAGGCAAGTCTTCCCGTACAGATCGTATACAAATTAAGTTCCTTTCGGATTATGGTGATGAAATAGCTCCATTTTGGGCACTCATATACGAGGGCTGTTCGGAAAGTAAGGTCCGATCCGTCGCGAAATTGAAATCACAGCTAAAATGAAAAATGTTTTATTTACAATAGTTAGCTACACTATCCAACTACTTTTCTGCACAGTCGCCGCCCTGACTGAGACACTTGTCGTAGCTCTGAACCAACTTCCCAACAACCTCGTCACAGAAGGCAGCTGCCTGTACTTGCTATTAATTCTCTATGTTGATCTGCTGCTTGTTACCGTGACAGAATGTTATCTTCATATCCAGCGGTTCATGTGATCAGAGAGGGAACTGTGAAGGAGCCAAGTCCGAGTTGTATGGTGGGTGGCTAAACACTTCCCGTCGAAAACGCTGCAGGAGCTACCTCGTTGCCCCTGCAGTGTGCGGACGAGACTTGTCACGAAGAAGGAAATGCATGACAGTTGCGTTGTGTGGACTGTATGATATCAGCCGAAACATCTCACAGGCACTCGTACTTGGCGGTAAACACCGTTTTCCAGGCTTCTTTACGCGTTCAGAATTGAAAAGAGCGACGTGCTGCCATCGTTGGTCATACTAGAGACACTTTCCAACACATCAGTGCGAAGCTTCGTCTGATTTTCACTGTGGTTTCAAATTCGCGATCGACCGGATCTTAGTCGATGTGGCCGAGCGGTTCTAGGCGCTTCAGTCTGGAACCGCGCGACCACTACGGTCGCAGGTTCGAATCCTGACTCCGGCATGGATGTGTGTGATGTCCTTAGGTTAGTTAGGTTTAAGTAGTTCTAAGTTCTACAGGACTGATGACCTCAGATGTTAAGTCCCATAGTGCTCAGAGCGATTTTTCGACCGGATCTTACTTCCTGAATAGCCCTCATAGAACCATTCTCTCGACGGAAGATGCTTACCTAAAGACTGAAATGTTGCACATGTTACATAAATACACAAAAAGGAAATATAAGTAAACCGCTGAATTAGAGGCCCATATCATTGGCATCGATTTGTAATTGGATTTTGGAACGTATACTGTCTTAGAACATCATTAAATACTTCAGAAAATATCATTCTCGTGAAATACAACTGACTCCTTATTCACACGAAGTAGTTAGTACTATCTTCACAGGATCTCAAGTTGATGCCATATCTTCGAATTTCCAGACCGCTTTTGACATTATTCCTCACAAGCGGCTTCTTGTTGCAAATCTCAGTCCCGCAAATCGTATGAATTAGAGCACTTAAGAGTTAAGCAGCTACGAGGAAGCCTCGGGGAGGAAGCGTTGCCTCAAGATTTGATAAGAGATAATGGTCAGCAACGACAAAGTGGCCCCAGGGAACAAGTAGGGCTACGTGCCAAGCAGTGCCCGCAGGCCCAGGTCACGCCAGGGGAAATTTCCCCGCCTCATCTTATATGGAAATTGCAGTATGCTGAATACGTGACTAGTCCTGCCTAGTGCGTCATAGAATGTTCTAGATTCCGCCCTATTACGTCATACGAACCGTATAAATACCAGCTCGCGAGGACCCAATAGGTAGTCGAGATCTGGGTGTATAGCGACGCAGCCTCTGTGTTGTTCTGCGCCAGACACAGAACTTAGAAGTATTCGCTAGCCTCCACTCAGTGGTACTCAAGGATATACGGGGTGGTCCATTGATCTTGGCCGGGCCAAATATCTCACGAAATAAACGTCAAACGAAAAAACTACGAAGAACGAAACTTGTCTAGCTTGAAGGGGGAAACCAGATGGCGCTATGGTTGGCCCGCTAGATGGCGCTGCCATAGGTCAAACGGATATCAACAGCGTTTTTTTAATAGGAACCCCCATTTTTATTACATATTCGTGTAGTACGTAAAGAAATATGAATGTTTTAGTTGGACCACTTTTTTCGCTTTGTGATAGATGGCGAGCACAGAAATACGGTACGGGTGCAATCGATGTTGATGTAGCATTCTCAACACCCGCGCTCTTGAGATTCCCGATTCTCGCGTAATTTGTCTGTTACCGATGTGCGGATTAGCCGCGACAGGAGCTAAAACACCAACTTGGGCATCATAATTTGTTGCAGGTCGTGGTTGACGTTTCACATGTGGCTGAATACTTCCTGTTTCCTTAAATAACGGAACTATCCGGCGAACGGTGCGGACACTTGGATGATGTCGTCCAGGATACCGAGCAGCATACATAGCACACGCCCGTTGGGCATTTTGATCACAACAGCCATACATCAACACGATATCGACCTTTTCCGCAATTGGTAAACGGTCCATTGTAACAAGAGTAATTTATCACGAAGCAAATATCGTCCGCACTGGCGGAATGCTACATGATACCATGTACTTATACGTTTGTGACTATTACAGCGCCATTTATCACAAAGCGAAAAAAGTGGTCCAACTAAAACATTCAAATTTCTTTACGTACTACACGAATATGTAATAAAAATGGGGGTTCCTATTTAAAAAACGCAGTTAATATACGTTCGAGTTCTAGCAGCGCCATCTAGCTGGCCAACCATAGCGCCATCTGGTTTCCCCCTTCAAGCTAGACAAGTTTCGTTGTTTGTGGTTTTTTCGTTTGACTCTTATTTCGTGAGATATTTGGCCCGGTCACGATCAATGAACCACCCTGTAGATTCAGTGGATTGGAAGATGAGTGATAGTGGGAATAAGTAACAGTGCCACTTAGACTGTCCATTGTTCAGATGAGTGGGAACTTATGATTTACACCCTGCTTCCCTGACCGATCCTCACCGTGTTCTATGCATGCTCTGCACCACCTCATAGCTTGATTCTTCCAGCTGGCCGAGTTTCGGAAGATGCCCATGCCTACTTCCACTCCTCGACAAAGGTGAGACCCATGGGTTGTAGAAACGGGTCTACGTCACTACCTCTCGGGACACGACATTCTAAGCAAACATTGTGACTATGAAATACAGTCTCAGCGGGAGTAGATTCGTGATTTCATGTCAGAATGGTCGCAGTTCGTAGTGATGACACGAAGGAGTGGATGTAATATCTGGGATTCCCCAGAAAAGTGTTCCTAATCTGTATTAACGACGTAGGAGGCAATATGAGCAGCCCTGTCAGATTGTTTTCAGGCGATGCTGTCATTTACCGTCGAGAAAAACCATCAGAACATCGATAGGAATTGCACAGTTGTGCGAAAAGTGCCTATTGACTCTAAACAGCAGCACGGGTGAGGACCTGTACAGGAGTACCAAAAAATCTGTTAAATTTCCGTTACACTACAAATCACAAATTTAAATGTTCTCTATTCAAGTAAGTACCAACCGATTACTATTAGGAGCAACTTTAACTGGGATCATCACATATAAAATGTTGTGGGGACAGTAGGCGAATCATAGGCTGCGTTTTATTGCCAGAACACTTAGCACATGCAACAAATTTATTAAAAAGAAATTCCACACTTCGCTTGCCGGTAGAATACTGTTGCGCGTTTTGACTTCAGTCAGGTCTTCGAAGAAAGCACTTGAGAGCTACAAATTCACGACATCCAAAAACTTATGGTTCTAGTATGTCAATATCGATTATTTTTCAAAGGTGTATGTGGGGCCAGAAGATGGCATAATGAATTGCCGAAACAGGCAGCGAAAATACAATAAAACAACATTTCAGTTACACGGCTATTTGGTGAATTTGATTGTTAAATACAGTACTCTTCTGTGGTTTCGTTGCGAGATGCCAGCCTTGTTTTGGCACCCTGCTCTTCAGACGGTACCACAAAAGCTTTCTTACTGCAATCGATGACAACGAACACGAAACTCGTGTTAAGACACAGATGTGGTCAACTACAAAACATAATCACTGGATGGAACCATCAAAAGAAGGAGCCCCTGGCCATGTCGAAAACTGGGAATTCTAGATATCTCTCGACTGAATACCAATTGTAACAAGAAGATCGCAAACAAATCTTGTAAAATGAGTACACACGGTACATTGTGACCTGTTCAGTTGCGTTGGGATTCAGACAGCCCGACTGCTATATTCCTGCCTGCTTGCCCTCAATCAGTATAATAGCGAGGTGCTCACTTTAACGACTCCTGATGCAACTGATGTCGCCCACTTCTAAGCGAAAAAACCCAAATTCATTGTTGTTTATTTATATTTACTTTGTGTTAAAAAATCACAAGTGCTGATCATAAAATGTACTCCTTTTCTCTGTTTTCAATTTCTAAGCTGCTGCTTCTAATACGAATTTTACAAAATTTACAATTATTTTCTTATTGTTATGAGACAGACTGATGTACGATTATCTAAGTTATAATGTGTTCGCTGTGCGACTGTTACTTTGTTTCTTTCGGGGCACACCATTGCAGTTTTGACTTCGTAGCCATTGTCACAATGATTCTCCAATTAACATACAAATTTCAGCATTAATACATTATTCTCTCTCTCTCTCTCTCTTTAGCGTTCAACCCTGAGGCTGATTTGCAGCAGTACGCCTTTCTCTTCATTTACGCCTGTGTATTGCATCCCGCATCGTTCATAATCTGCTGCATGTACGATATCCTCAGTCGTCTCCGGTGATTCTTTCCCTCAGTAGGTCCTTTTGTTATTGTTCCACTGCTGTTATTGAGTCTCAAAAGGTGTCTTACGAGTTTGTCTCTACTTATCTGGTTGTGCCTCCACAGAGATCTGGTTTCTTATACTCTTCTCAGCACGCACCTCATTATTAGTAACTCTGTGTTTCCGGATGATCTTTATCATCCTTCTGTACCACCAAATCTCCAAGGCTTATGGCCGTCTTCTCTGTTGTTTACCTACTGCCCAAGTTTCACACCTGTGAAGGGCCACTCGCCAAACAAATGCTTTCATAACCCGTTTCCTTATTTCCAGGCTGACATTCTTGCAGGTGAGTAAGTTCTTTCTCAAATTAAATGCAATTTTTGCCTCTGTTCATAATTTTTCTCTGGCTTCTACCATCCCTTGTAATCCAGCTTCCCAAATAGGTAAATTCTTTTACAATTTCTAGCTCCTCTCTCCCAATCGTTATTCTTAAAGGTTGATACTCTTCTTCTGACCTGCATACCATTACTTTAGTCTTTCACTTGTCTATTCTCATACGACACTGACTGCAGAAAATCAGCAATAGCAGTATCATCTGCGTAACGTAACATCACTATGTTCTGCCCACTAATTTTGATCCTCACCTCAGCAGTTTCACGACCTTGGTCTACAACTTGCTGGATATAAGCATTGAATATAAGAGGAGAAAGAGCACATCCTTCTCTCACGTATTCTCTTATTTTGCTTCTTGTTCCTGATGAAAATTCCCAACCACAACCACTTCGTTCTTTGCGTATCATTTGTAAGTCTTTGTATTTACAGAATGAAAAGTCACATCGAGAAGCTGTTAATGAGAAACATCCTTTCGATGTTAGTTGTATTGCATGCAGTAATCTGTTGTCACTTTTTATTTGTAGTTCACTGTTGTTGTTTGAGTTTACATATTGTCATTTTGTCATTTGTAAATAGTGGGTGGAGCTGTGGATGCTAGAAAATTGAGTGCCAAGTGGAGAAATCGGAACATTTCCAACATATTCTTCTGTTTGTGTTCAGTAGAAGGGTGACAGCAGCGGAGACGAGAGGAAACGTTTGCTCCGTGTATGAGGATAATTCCATTCGACAGAGCACGTGAAGAAAACGGTTTTCTCGTTTTAAACGGGATCGTTTTGACTATCCAAGTTCAGGAAGACCTTTGGGTTTGATGAAGATCGTCTAGACGCATTAACCCACAATGATCCGCGTCAGTATACTTTAGAACTGGCAAAGGCGATGACCGTTCCACCATAATGAGACATTTTCATGCAATAGAAGAAGTTCAAAAACCGGGTGTATTGGTATTCTGGATGGTCTAAGTCAGAATCACACAGATCAGCGGGTGGCCAAATGTGCATCTCTGCGGATCCTCATCAATTGGCTCGTGAACAACACCGACCATTCCTACCCTGCATCGTTACTGGTGACGAGAAATGGTTCTTGTATACTAACATAAGGATAAGAAAGGAATAGTAGAGCCCAAACAAACTATCAACTCCCTGTACAAAGACGTGCTCGCAACCGGAAAAATAATGTTAAGCATCTCGTGAAACACCAACGGTGTAGTGTACTACCAATTGCTTTCCCGAGGTGTAACCATCCTGCTGACATTTATTACCAATAACCGAAATGTCTTCCAGACGCAGTACAAGAGGCTACATCAGAAAGTCTTCGTGAAGTGATGCTACTGCACCTTAACGTCCGCCGGCATTCTACTGGACCGACACAAAACTTCATACAGGAGTTCGTTTGGGCAGTCATCCCACACCCAACTTATTCACCTGATGTTGCGCCCTCAGATTTTCGCCTTTTCCGCCCTGTATCGAACAGCCTTCAAGAGCCACCCTTTCCGGATGAAAATGCGCTCCGAACATGGCTCGACGATTCTTCGTCTCAAAACCACGTGATTTCTACAGGCGCGGAATAGAAAGATTACACCAGCGTTGGCAGATTGATGAAAATTGTGAAGGAGAATATATTACTGAGGGTTAAAGTCTCTGTTATGTGTATCTCATGTGTTTATGAAATTTATGAAGAAACGCTACTAACTTATGCAGTTCGCGTATATGAACTCGCGGTTAGGTTGGGCAGCAATCTGTGGTTGTATGCTGACGAATTTGGTGTACGATAAGCTGTCGAAGTAGAGTGACTGTAGGATGATACAAGATGACCTAGTCAAAATTTCCATTTGGTGTAAAGAATGGCAGCTGGCGCTAAATGTAGAACAACGTTAGTTAATGAGAATGAGTAGGATAAACAAACCCATAATGTTTGGATCTAGCATTAGTAGTGTCCCATTATATACAATCACGTCGTCTAAATATCTGGGCGTAACGATACAAAGTGGTATGAAATGAACCTAGCGTGCGAGGACCGTGGTAGGGAGGGCAAATGGTCGACTTTGGTTTTTGGAGTATTTTAGGTAAATGTGGTTCATCTGTAAAGGTGGCCTCATATAGGATCCTCATGCGAACTACTCGAGTGTTTGGGACCCGTACACCAGGTCGGATTGTAGGAAGACATCGGAGCAGTTCAGAGGCGGGCTGCTAGATTTGTTACCGTTAGGTTCTAACAACACGTTAGTGTTACGGAGATGCTTCGGGATCTCAAACTAGAATCCCTGGATAAAAGACGAGGTTCTTTTCAAGGAACACTATTGAGAAAATTTAGACAAACGTCATTTGAAACTAACTGCCGAACAATTCTACAGTCGTCAACGTGCGTAAGAAGCACGAAGATAAGATACGAGAAATTAGGGTTCACATGGAGGCATATACAGAGTCCACCAGAAAAATGTATACACTCTTTGTCAGGCTCTGTCGAGATATCGATATTGTCTTTCGATTGAGTTACGAGTGTGTAGTAGTATGCTCTTTGGCTCAAAAGATGTTAGTACATTCATCTCCGTATTGAGAGAATGAGATGCCTGGAGCACGCTTGACATTCGAGCAATGAAAATGCATTGTGAAGTGATTTTTCAAGTTTGATAATGCAGTTGAAGTGCAACGTTAGTGGAGGCGGGAGTTTGAAACAGAACCGCCAACCTGCTAACAGTTAAAAGTGCCATTGACAATTTTGAACTGCATGGAACGATTTGTGATATCCACAAAGGAGGATCAGGAAGACAGCGTACAGCTACGAGTCCTGCTTCGCCCGCTCTCGTGTTGGAAACGTTTGTTAATTCTACAAAGAAGTCTGCTGTGCAATGTGCACGTGAAGTAGGGTTAGCAGTCTGAGTGTACGAAGGATTCTGAACGCTGCAAAGTGGGAAGTTTACATTCCGCGATTACTCACGCGATTAATGATTTCGATCATGATTAGTGAATACAGTTTTGCAAATGGTACCAGTAAATTATAACCGATGACGAACAATTTTCGTCGAAGGTAGTGTGGAGTGACGAGGCACAATTGAAACTTAATCGAACCGTGAATCGGTATAACAATGTGTACTGGGCACCGGAGAATACGCATGTGGATAAAGCGCTCAATCTACCAGGGGTTCTTGTGTGGTGTGGACTGTCATCTAGGGGCTTGGTAGGACCCTTTTTCTTTGATGCTACTGTCACTGGAGAAGTGTGCCTGGAAATGTTACGCACATCAACTTTGTCAGGTATAATTTCGCTTTATGGAGCTGATGGTCTACCAACAGGACGGGGCGCAACCACACTACCACCTAGCCATACGAGCTTTCCTGGATGACAGTTTTCCTGGGCATTGGACGGTCGCCAGATCTAACACCTATGGACTTTCACTTGTGGGGAAATGTGAAAGATAACGTCTATCTACGTCAGCCGCACACGCTGGAGGAACTTCGCCAGGAGATTACAGCGGCATGTGCAGCGGACTCCACTGTAACATTGTCTGACGTGGTTGAGGAGACCGCTCGTCGTTCTGTTATGTATATAGCCGCCAACGGTAAACATTTTGAAGATTTAGAGTAACCATTTGCTAAACTGAAGGTTCTACAACTTCTGTTGCAACGTAATCTTCCAGTACTGGTGGTGGTATAAGTCCACCTAAGTAGGTAGATTACCGTCGCGGCCGCGGTGGTCTCGCGGTTAAGGCGCTCAGTCCGGAACCGCGTGACTGCTACGGTCGCAGGTTCGAATCCTGCCTCGGGCATGGATGTGTGTGATGTCCTTAGGTTAGTTAGGTTTAAGTAGTTCTAAGTTCTAGGGGACTGATGACCACAGATGTTAAGTCCCATAGTGCTCAGAGCCATTTGAACCATTACCGTCGCTTTGACATTTCCTACCGCTCCTGCAAGCTACCGTCTGTAGTAAATGGTTTCTTAAATTCGTGTGGTCCACGAAATTACTGGCCCCTGCGAGTTATTGCGGATATTAATAATTTCTAGCGGAAGGTTTTAACGAACCGGTAGAAATTTGAACGCAACGGATAACGCATTTCTTGAACCACTACAGAAGGCACCAATACAGGACTTATTAGGCGTTATATAGCTTTTATTTGCTTTCATGACCCAGAATTCGACTATGGTACTGACTGCCGCCTATTCTTTATGATGGAAGGAGTAAATAATCAGTCGAGGGTAGAGATTAATTGATATTTATTCAGTACCGATGGTATTTCAACAACTAGTCGTGTTTCTCTTGCAATGTACATCATCAAAACCGGTCTCTAGTTAACATGGTTCAGTTTCGCCACGTAATTATGGAATGGGACAGAGGAGTGCAGACCTGGCTTCAATGTAATTCTATAGAACCGCACATTTATACCTAAACCCTCGGTTATTACATTTAGTTAGTATAGATTACTCAGAATAAGTTCCGCAAAGACAATATAAGCAAAACTAGGTCAGGGTGGAAGAGTATTTCGCAAATCTTTATCAAATCAGTGGGCATTAAAATCCTCTACTTTTCCTAGTGGCACGAGTATTTTACTTAACGCACAACATCGCCAACAAATCAACTCGTTATGGGTGTGCACAAGAAACATCACTTCAATGCTGTTCAACCCACATGGCCAAGTTTCAGTAGCCAACAGAAACCCATAAAAATATGGACACACACGATTATTCCTTCCCTATTTTACACTCGCTCACTATCGTATGATTGTTCATCGTGCACAATATATTTTCAGACCAAAACTACAATTTATCTGTGCGGCGGTTGCTCCAACCGACCACGTGGCGCGAAAGCAAGTTCACAAAGAAAACATATGGAAAATAAATAAAAATCCCCAAAATATTACTGTAAATGGAAGAGCAGATTAAAATACATTTAATGAGTAAATTTCCGTTAAGCACAGAGCAATTACGTGACCGTGAGTTTAAGGCACATGGTGCGTTGCCTGAACAAGGCGCTAACGCAAGGTCTACTGAAGTTCGAGTAAATTAAGAAAATCCATTCCCTTATGGGGTTCAGTGGTAATTTCGCACCTGATGTCAACATCTGGACTTCATTACAGAGCAGATTTCAGACAATCTAATACCTACGTTAACATTACCAAAACGAGAGCTGCGTCTCCATGTCCGTCCAGCACCACGACCCAGGAACAAGTGCTCTTCCCACCGAATTCGCCCAACCGTTCCGCTTACAAACGTGGTGGGGGTGGCGCCCCAACCTGACAGAGCCAATTCGCGCGCCTACGTGTTTGCCCTGACTTGCAAACTTGGTCTCTGCTAAACCTGTTCACACTTGGGTGGTTGGTACTACCCTATCCCAGAACAACCATTCATGCAGTGTTACAATCTGTGCCTCAAGCTTTTGCTAGTTCACACACTCACTCATTTATACCGTGCAGGCCGCACAAAGGAAAGGAAAATGGGAAACGTGGTACACATAAGAAATAATTCAATAAATAACCCTGTTTAGTCCATTCTCTCCTTTTGGACACCAGCTGAGGTATTACCTGCAAGAGCAGAAACTCTTGCTAATAATTTCTGCGTGCTAGCAATTTAATAAAACATTGGAACAGTACAACTAGTTCCGTTTCACTGTGATCAATTATTAAATGTAAAATAAACACATAAGTAATACTTTTCGTTCCTGAAAGTGTGTATACGTTTTCCTGGCGGACTTCGTAAGTAGTCTTTGTCCCTCTCTCCGTTTGCGAGTGGAACAGGAAAGGAAATAGTAGTAGTGATGCAGGGTACCCTCGCCAAGCGCCGTACGGTGGCTTGCGCAGTGTCTACGTAGCTGTAGCTGTAGCTGTAGATGTAAACGATGTAACGTATCAAATTTTTATCTTAACGATATTTCCCAGCAGAACCTCCCCTGATGGAGCGCGTTCTCCTTCTCTGTTATCTCGTGGATTTCGCTTTCGGCTCTTGCTCCGCCAACTTAACTTCACGCTCCCTGCAACTTTCCCGGTGGATGTGAACCCTTCATCGCCTTGGCTTCGTGAGGCAGCCCGTGTTCATCTTGGCCCTCATTCGCTTCCTAAGGACACTACTCCAGCCTCGCTCTGTCGCATTCAGTTTCACGACCTTCTCATGGAATTTCGCGATAGTGCCTTTGTGTACACTGACGGCTCTCGGACTGACCGTGGTGTGGGTGTGACATCGTCATTGGCGCCGACGTATATCGCTATCGTCTTCCGGAACACTTCTCAGTACTTCCAGCAGAGCTTTCCACCCTGTATCAGGACATGCAGTACATCCGGCGACACAGGCTTTTCATCTGCGTCACCTGCTCAGACTCTCTCAGGCCCTTCAAAGCCTATGCATGGTGTAAACCATCCACTCCGTCGTGCATCGGGTCCAGGAAAGCTGTCACTCGCTCAGTGGTGATGAAGCCACTGTGGTGTTTATGTGGGTTCCTGGTCACGACGGTCTGACAGGAAACGAGGCCGTTGACGCTGCTGCCAAGGTTTCAGTCCTCGTACCTCATCCCTCTAGTTCTTAGATTCTGTGTCGCCGTCTGTCAGCAAGTGATGTCACTTCGGAATCATCACTAGTCCTCCCTTCATGGGAACAAGCTCCGGGGTATTAAGCCTCACCCAGTGGCCTGGACGGCCTCCTCTCGCCGCGAGATCATTTTAATTAGATTGCGTATTGGACTCTGTCTCTTCAGCCACCGCTATTTGTTAAGTGGTGCTCCCCTACCACTTTGTGCACATTGCGCCCAACTTTTGACTGTCCGCCACTTCCTCGCGGAATGCCCCTTTGTTAACCGCTTACGTTCCCGTTATGTACGTAACCGCTTACGTACGGAGTGTAGCCATGTATGGAAGTGGAACATGGACGATAGATAGTTTAGACAAGAAGAGAATAGAAACTCTCGAAATGTGGTGCTACAGAAGAATGCTGAAGATTAGATGGGTAGATCACATAACTAATGATGAGGTACTGAATAGAATTGGGGAGAAGAGGAGTTTGTGGCACAACTTGACTACAAGAAGGGACCGGTTGGTAGGACATGTTCTGAGGCATCAAGGGATCACCAATGCAGTACTGGAGGGCAGCGTGGAGATGAATACACTAAACAGATTCAGAAGGATGTAGGGTGCAGTAGGTACTTGGACATGAAGAAGTTTGCATAGGATAGAGTAGCATGGAGAGCTGCATCAAAAGAGTCTCAGGACTGAAGACCACAACAACAACAACGTTCCCGTTTGTGTTTGCCGCCTGAGTTATCGGCCGTTTTAGTGAACGACGCACGGGGTGTCGAACGCGTCTTACTTTTTATCCGTCGTAGCAATACGGGAGGGCTATTTAATTTTTAGTTCAGGACCTCCGTTTCTCTATGGCGTACTTTCTATACCTCTCTCCACGTCCCAATTTTTAGCTGTCTTCTCTTCCGTCGATTGGGATTGACGTGTAGTCGTTTTTTAACTCCCCTCTCTGTCATCGTGTCCTAGTTTTGACACAGGCGCGTATGACCCTAGTTGTTTTTGCGCCCTAAAAAAATCGTTCATATGGCTCTGAGCACTATGGGACTTAACATCTGAGGTCATCAGTCCCCTAGAACTTAGAACTACTTAAACCTAACTAACCTAAGGACATCACACCCATCCATGCCCGAGGCAGGATTCGAACCTGCGACCGTAGTTGCGCCCTAAAACAAAACAAAACAAACAACCACCACTGCAACAACAACCTGAGATTTTCGGACTGTTTCTGACCACCCCATTAAGGGTAATGTACTAATACTAAATATGTACGTTAATTGAAGAATCGATTGACAATGGCTATAAAGCTGAAATTGCAGTAGTCTGACAAGATGGAATACAATAAGTTTAAAGTGGCGAAAACATTATCTTTCAGACAAAACCTTTCTTTTTCTGTCCGGGTGGCAGAAGTTAGAAAAATACGAGCCGCTTAAACGGACCAGATCGACATGCCTCTTCACGATCTCCCGTCGGCGAGAACTGGAGACGGGAATCGAAGCCATGATCCGCTGGCGGCGGTCAAATATGGATACGGGTGTAGCGGGGGCGGCTGACAGGCTGCGCGGCTGTATTATTGAGGTGCGTGCCGCTGCCCCCGCCGTGTGCGTGTGTGCGTGGCGCGGCGGCCGGTCGTCGACCCCGCGAACACGCGCCGCTCCCCCCACCACCGCCGCCTCCCCCCACCACGGCGCCCTGCCCTGGCCCGGGGATGCTCATTCGATCCCGGGCGGCAGCAGACGCGGCGGCGGCGGCGGCTGGCCCGGCACTCCCCGGCCGCTCTACGGAAGTCGCCACCTGCGCAGCGGCAGTGACGTCACCCACTACTGGCGCCTCCTGCAACACACAGACACGTGGCAGCCTTTATGGTAAATAATGGGGCCAAGACAAACCCTTAATTCATTCCAGGAAGTAATGTTGGAGGTACAAACTTACGGAAATGGGATCTGAGTAAAACGAAGCAACCAGAGGTTGTCGGGAGTTTCAGAGGGAGCATTAGGCAAATGAGATGGAAATCGGTAGATGTGTTGTACACGTACGGACAAACAAATGATTAAAATTTCAGAAAAATTGTATAATTTATTCGAAAGACAGTATTCACAAATTATACAAGTCAGTAACGCATTGGTCCACCTCTGGCCCTTACGCAAGCAATTATTCGGCTTGGCACTGATTGACAGAATTGTCGGATGTCCTTCTGAGGGATATCGTCCCCAATTCTGTCCAACTGGTGCGTTATATGGTCAGAATCCCAAGCTGGATGGAGGACCCGGCCCATAATGCTCCAAACGGACTTTATGGCGGGTGACAGTCAGGTTGGTTTCCCACTGTAATCTGGGGCGTCGCCTGATACGTCTTCAGCCTGGAATCTTATTGACTGGAGTAGACAGTCATCAGTGATGAGTTCCTCCTCGAATTTAGGTCCAACCAGCAGTGTTGGTCAGGCGTGCTATTTCTTTTCATAGGCAGACCCCTTCGGTTGTCATCCACAGCTCCGTTACGGCACAGCCATAAGTCGACGATATTCTATGCCCTGCTTCGTTGCCCTTCATGGCATGCCATCGTGGGCTTACACTCCAGCAAGATAATGCCCGCCCGCACACAGTGAGAGTTTCCACTGCTTGTCTTCGTTCTTGCCAAATCCTACCTTGCGCAGAAAGGTCGCCAGATCTCTCCCAGTTGCGAACGTTTGCAGTTTTGTGGGCAGGGCCTTTCAACCAGTTCTGGATTCTGACGATCGACACCTTTCCAGAAAAATGTTTGCAGCTGCCTAATAAACCATGATTGCGTCAGTTCGGAAAAGTTCGGTCATGAATCTCTTTCTATAGGTCTCCAGTACCATGGAAATCACAGGGGGGACATCGGGACTGTATGCAGTACGTGTAAGAACTTCCCAGCGAAACGTCTGCAGGTAAGTCGAAATAATCTTGGCAACACGTGGCCAGGCATTTTGTGGGCAGGTTGATTCGGCTACGCTGCAGAAGTTTCCTGGAAAACCCTCGCACATCCTCCATACAGTCCCGATCTCTCCCCAAGCTATTTCTGGAGCGTTGAAGAGACGTTCGAGGCTGTCGATTTGCTTCTGACGAAGAGCTGCACGCCTTGGTACAGTCACGGTTCAGTAGGCAACAACAGACGTTTTTTCATGGAAACATTTACGGTTGTTTCACAGTGGAATAAATGTATTAACAGTTACGGCGACTGCTTTTGAAATAATACACAGTTCACTTACATTTTTTTCGTTTTGTCTTGTTTTCCATTTGACTGGTCCTTACAGATGGATATGAGATGGGAAGTGTGATATTGCCAGAAGCATTTGACAGAGCAGAAACAAGGCGCCTGGAATAGAAATGTGACAGGAAATAGCAGGAGTAGGAAGGTCGAATCGAACACTGTTTTCCGCCATTCTCATTGCAACTGACAGTGTCAAACGGCTCTGGATTCAAAATACTTTCTGTGGGTTCCTATCTTCAGTTGGCGATAGCTTTTCTTCTGTTAACAGCCAGTTTCAAAACCTACGAAATTATGAAACGTATTCTAATTTATCCAAGCCTACTGTGGTCGCAACAAATTTCATACACACTAATCCTTCTCAGTCATGTACATTATACATAGTAGGTATCTGTTACAAGGTTGCAGCATTAATTCCTTTGGTTATTCATAAACACCGTGTTTCATCAGTTTTGAGTTTTATTGTGGCCTGAGTTCCCAGTTGGTGCACATCGACAGCGCAGAAAGATACGTATATAGCTTCTTTTCTGTGTTTACTTCGTAGATTCTTACTTACATTGCGTGTGAGTTTCGTATAGGAGGTGCAATCTCGAGTTTTAGTTACTGTAATCGTAAATTCAGGCAGATTGTAGCGCAGTCGTTAGGCATTTGTACAGGTTAGTTCATACATTCTTTGCATGTTTCCCTTGCGTTATCTAGGCACGGACTCGTGTTTCAGTAACTGTTGTTCAACATCGATTAGAATGGACAGGGACTGTGACTGCTGTGTTCGGATGAGGACTGAGTTGGCATCCCTATGCTCACACCTGCAGGCAGCACTGACTTCGGTCACGCAGCTTGAGGCTGTTGCCAATGGGCACCACTGTGGGGAGCCGGACTTGGGTATCACGGGGATGTCATCCTCGTCCCATCTGTCCCCAGATCGGTCTGCCGCTGTGGTTGCCCAAGTTGCTGCCCACAGTGGGGCTGAGCTCTCGCCTGTGGTTGATTGGGAGGTTTTTCCTAGGCGTGGCAGGCAGCGAAAGACGTCCCTTGGAGGCTCATCAGACAGCCTCCCCGGTGCGTCTGACAAACAGGTTTCAGGTACTGTCCCTGGCTGAGCCAAATGCAGCTGCCTGCCCTGTTTCAGAGGATGATTCTCAGCCTTCAAGGTCCGGGCAATGGCAGAGGGTGGGCTTATTGGTAGTTGGGAGCTCCAATGTAAGGCGCGTAATGGGGCCCCTTAGGGATATGGCGGCTAAGGAGGGGAAGAAATTCAGTGTGCACTCTGTGTGCATTCCGGGTGGAGTCATTCCTGATGTGGAAAGGGTCCTTCCAGATGCCATGAAGAGCACAGGGTGCAGCCAGTTGCAGGTGGTGGCACATGTCGGCACTAATGACGAGTGTCGATTTGGATCTGAGGAACTTCTCTCTGGAGTCCAGCGGCTATCTGATTTGGTGAAGGCTGCCGGTCTTGCTTACGAGATGAAGGCAGAGCTCACCATCTGCAGCATCGTTGACAGAACCGACTGCGGACCTTTGGTGCAGAGCCGGGTGGCGGGTCTGAATCAAGGGCTCAGACAGTTTTGCGACCGTGTTGGCTGCAGATTCCTTGACTTGCACCATAGGGTGGTGGGGTAAGGAGTTCACTACACTCAGTTGGCGGCTACACGGGTAGCGGAGGCTGTGTGGCGTGGACTGGACGGTTTTTTAGGTTAGAAGGCCTCAGGAAACTACAGGGTGGGCTGCAATCTCAAAAGGTGCATGGTAAATACAGGACGTGCTTGGATCAAGGAACAGTCGGAATTGTAGTTGTAAATTGTTGTAGTTGTGCTAGGAAAGCGCTTCAAGCGCTAATAGAAAGCACAGAAGCTGAAGTCGTTATAGGTACAGAAAGCTGGCTAAAGCCTGAAATAAGTTCTGCAGAATTTTTTACGAAGTCTCAGACGGTGTTCAGGAAAGATAGATTAGGCAGAATTGGTGGTGGAGTGTTTGTGTCTGTCAGTAGTGGTTTATCTTGTAGTGAAGTCGAAGCAGATAATCCGTGCGAATTGAGATGGGTGGAGGTTATACTTAACAGCCGAACTAAGTTAATAATTGGCTCCTTCTACCGACCCCCAGACTCCGATGATATAGTTGCTGAACAGTTCAGAGAAAATTTGAGTCTCGTAACAAATAAATACCTCGCTCATACGGTTATAGTTGGTGGGGACTTCAACCTTCCCTCGATATGTTGACGCAAGAATACTTGTTCAAAACCGGTGGTAGGTAGAAAAAATCTTCCGAGATTGTTCTAAATGCTTTCTCCGAAAATTATTTCAAGCAGTTAGTCCACGAACCCACACGAATTGTAAATGGTTGCGAAAACACACTTGACCTCTTAGCCACAAACGATCCAGAGCTAATAGAGAGCATCATGACTGATACAGGGATTAGTGATCAAAAGGTCGTTGAAGCTAGGCTCAATACCGTTTCTTCCAAATCCACCAGAAACAAACGCAAAATAATTTTATTTAAAAAAGCGGATAAAGTGTCACTAGAAGCCTTCCTAAGAGACAATCTCCATTCCTTCCGAACCGACTATGCAAATGTAGACGAGATGTGGCTCAAATTCAAAGATATAGTAGCAACAGCAATTGAGAGATTCATACCTCATAAACTGGTAAGAGATGGAACTGATCCCCCATGGTACACAAAACAGGTCCGAACGCTGTTGCAGAGGCAACGGAAAGAGCATGCGAAGTTCAGAAGAACGCTAAATCCCGAAGATTGGCTAAAATTTACAGACGCGCGAAATTTGACACGGACTTCAATGCGAGATGCCTGTAATAGGTTCCACAACGAAACATTGTCTCGAAATTTGGTAGAAAATCCGAAGAAATTCTGGTCATATGTAAAATACACAAGCGGCAAGACGCAGTCTATACCTTCGCTGCGCAGTGCCGATGGTATTGTTACCGACGACTGTGCCGCTGAGTTATTGAAGGCAGTTTTCCGAAATTCCTTCACCAGGGAAGACGAACAGAATATTCCAGAATTTGAAACACGAACAGCTGCCAGCATGAGTTTCTTATTAGTAGGTACCTTAGGGGTTGCGAAGCAACTCAAATCGCTTGATACGGGCAAGTCTTCAGGTCCAGATTGTATACTGATTAGGTTCCTTTCAGATTACGCTGATACAATAGCTCCTTACTTAGCAATCATATACAACCGCTCGCTCACCGATAGATCTGTATCTACAGATTGGAAAATTGTTCAGGTCCCACCAGTGTTTAAGAAGAGTAGTAGGAGTAATCCATCTGACTACAGACCTATATCACTGACGTCGGTTTGCAGTAGGGTTTTGGAGCGTATACCGTATTCAAACATTGCAAATCACCTCGAAGTATCTATTGATATGTAATCAGCATGGTTTCAGAAAACATCGTTCTTGTGCAAAGCAGCTAGCTCTTTATTCGCACGAAGTAATGGCCGCTATCGACAGGGGATCTCAGGTTGATTCCGTATTTCTGGATTTCCGGAAAGTTTTTGACACCGTTCCTCACAAGCGAGTCCTAATCAAGCTGCTGGCCTATGGGGTATCGTCTCAGTTGTGCGACTGGATTCGTGATTTCCTGTCAGGAAGGTCACATTTCGTAGTAATAGACGGCAAATCATCGAGTAAAACTAAAGTGCAATCAGGTGTTCCCCAGGGAAGCGTCCTGGGACCTCTGCTGTTTTTTATCTATGTGAATGACCCGGGTGACACTCTGAGCAATTCTCTTAGGTTGTTCGCAGATGATGCTGTAATTTACCGTCTAGGAAGGTCATCCGATGACCAGTATCAGTTGCAAAGCGATATAGAAAAGATTGCTGTATGGTGTGGCAGGTGGCAGTTGACGCTAAATAACGAAACGTGTGAGGTGATCCACATGAGTTCCAGAAGAAATCTGTTGGAATTCGATTACTCGATAAATAGTACAATTCTCAAGGCAGTCAATTCAACTTAGCACCTGGGTGTTAAAATTACGAACAACTTCAGTTGGAAAGACCACATAGATAATATTGTGGGGAAGGCGAGCCAAACGTTGCGTTTTGTTGGCAGGACACTTAGAAGATGCAACAAGTTCACTAAAGATACAGAACACTACACTCGTTCGTCCTCTGTTAGAACATTGCTGCGCGGTGTGGGATCCTTACCAGGTGGGATTGACGGAGGACATCGAAAGGGTGCAAAAAAGGGCAGCTCGTTTTGTATTATCACATAATAGGGGAGAGAGTGTGGCAGATATGATACGCGAGTTGGGATGGAAGTCATTAACGCAAAGACGTTTTTCGTCGCGTTGAGATCTATTTACGAAATTTCAGTTGTCAACTTTCTCTTCCGAATGCGAAAACATTTTGTTGAGCCCAACATACATAGGTAGGAATGATCAACAGAATAAAATAAGAGAAATCAGAGCTCGAACAGAAAGGTTTAGGTGTTCGTTTATCCCGCGCGCTGTTCGGGAGTGGAATGGTAGAGAGATAGTATGATTGTGGTTCGATGAACCCTCTGCCAAGCACTTAAATGTGAATTGCAGAAATGAATTTCTGCTTTATTTCTTCCAAACCTCCCTCTGCAGTGAAAGTAATACGACTTCTCCTTACCCTCCTCACGGCCCAATAGTTCAGACCCGGTGCTTGCTTAGTAAATCATTCGTGTACTAATATTTGTTGCAATTCCTCCATGGGTTTGAAAGGTATTGCTGCCTTTAACCTGTAACCTCTTGTACCAACTTAAGTAAAGTGGTATGGCATAAATGGCTGCGAGTCTCCGAAGGCCAGGTTGGCTAACTAATGGAAAAACTTCTTCCTATCCTCCGCCCACAGGCAACTTTCCTTCGCAAGGTATGAGGGCTGTATTAGTAAGTGTATCTATAAACTGTAGGTGACGGTAATGTACTGTCTGTTAGGTAAGGTCATATTCGCCATTACACACACATGTTAAAAGATATCGCCTTACTTCTTTCACAGCCCAATACAAGGAACCATTGACCTTCACGCAATCTCAATAACGCGTTAGATTACGTTGAATTCGCAACTGATGCAGCAGAAGAGATGTGAGTACAGCTTACGCGCCCTATTTTGAGGCTCTGTTTCAATGTAGTCCAAAAATGAGTCTTGCCGCGGCGTGTAAATACAGGATGTTACAAAAAGGTACGGCCAAACTTTCGGGAAACATTCCTCACACACAAAGAAAGAAAATATGTCATGGGGGACATGTGTCCGGAAACGCTTACTTTCCATGTCAAAGCTCATTTTATTACTGCTCTTCAAATCATATTAATCATGGAATTGAAACACACAACAACAGAACGTACCAGCGTGACTTCAAACACTTTGTTACAGGAAATGTTCAAAATATCCTCCGTTAGCGAGGATACATGCATCCACCCTCCTGATGCGCTGATGCAGCCCTGGAGAATGGCGTATTGTATCACAGCCGTCCACAATATGAGCACGAAGAGTCTCTACATTTGGTACCGAGGTTGCTTTGACAAGAGCTTTCAAATGCCCCCATAAATGAAAGTCAGGAGGGGTTGAGGTCAGGAGGGCGTGGAGGCCATAGAATTGGTCCGCCTCTACCAATCCATCGGTCACCGAATCTGTTGTTGAGAAGCATACGAACACTTCGACTGAAATGTGCAAGAGCTCCATCGTGCATGAACCACATGTTGTGTCGTACTTGTAAAGGCACAAATGTTCTAGCAGCACAGGTAGAGAGTATCCTGTATGAAATCATGGCGGTGAATCGAGGAAGTACAGTACCCACTGACGAAACGAAAATGAGCTCTAACATGGAAATTAAGCGTTTCTGGACACATGTCCACATAACATCTTTTCTTTATTTGTGTGTGAGGAATATTTCCTGAAAGTTTGGCCTACCGTTTTGTAACACCCTGTATATGGGAAAATCGAAGTCATTTGTTGAAAAGTGGGTAACACGCTATAAGTTGGTTAAAGAACAACGTAGCTCAACTGGTAAAGTGACTCCAAAAAAGAAATAATGATTATTGACCTTTTTTCGGGAAATCCATTCTTAAAACTGCGTCAAGCGCAAACACAATCCACTTTGAAACAGCTGTTAGCACACATTCGACGCATTTGGAGGTCTTCAACGTGAATATGCAGGAAACTTGCTTTCAAGCATGTCTAGGAGACGTCAAGCAATTATCGACAATGCAGGTGATGGCACGTATTGTTAACTGTAGTTGCATTTTTCTTTAATTTGTAGCGGCACCACCGTTTAGGATAGGGAAAGTTAGTTTTGTGCGATATTTTGAGCACAAGTTACAGCCAGGTGCGGGCCAGATTGTAGTAAGTTACGCATACCAGCAGTTACGAAGGCAAATAGAGGCCACAGGAATACAGAACTGCTGGAGAGGTTTTACACAGCAGTTTCCATGGCGCAAGTCACAGGCAGAGAAGGGCCACTGGCCAACCTAAGTGTTATGCATACGTGACGCGAAGCGGCGTGCTTGGCAAAACAGAGGTGCACAGCCGAGTATAACTAGGTGCTGTTTTCTAATGAGATTCATTCGAGTGTGGCAGTTCTCCTGATTGGCAGGGCATGTCACACCGCCGGGCTACACGCAGCCACAGATGGGGCGACAGTGTCCCAGTCCACGGTTCGATCCGCTGAGGCTGACGCGTGGTCCGCAGCCAGCCAGCGGCGGGCCACTCTTCGGCTCGCTACCCCGGGCACTCGTCTCGGCTCCCAACACACACCAGGCTCTTCGTGAGGCGAGGGCCGCAGATTCGGACGCCGGATAGCGGGCGCTTGTTCGTCGCCACGATCTCACCCACGCCGACAAGGAGCAGCGCTGAGTCGTCAGGAACGCAGACCGCTGAGCCAACTCCTGGCATCCTGACGACGACGCACTCCCCTGGCGTACGAGGCTGACGCAGCCGCATTGCGCATGGTCGCTGGGGTGGTGGCCTCAGCGTTGCATGACCCTGTGACGTGGACCGAGGTGAATGGGGCGCTGTAGTGGAAAGAAATAAATCATTTGGAAAGTTCTTGCCGAGTTTTAATACGGCACCTCCTGGCACCCATCCACTACATTTGGTGTCAAAATAGCACACGTTGTCTGTCCAGTATGACGTTCGAGCCAACCGCATGCATTATGGTCACAAGATATAGTGAGTGCTGACCAAATTGTCCTTTTTGAGTGTTGGGCTTTTTCTTTCTTTTTTCGAGTATGACTCCTGGCAAGCCACATTTTAGATGTTTTGCGTGGGCATAGCATTTTTGGTTGTCAGAGTAAGTGTTAGTGTATTTGTGGTAGTAAGATTTATTATTTTTTCGTGGCATTTAATTACTTTTGTATTCGTTTATGATGATACTGAGCATCACGATATGAGGATGTAGGAAGTCAGGTTGTTCTTGTACGTAAACGTTATGTTTCGGGACTAACTGGGAACGAAAGAAACACAATGGCAGAGTCAAGGACGCAAGGTCTGTCGGAACCAGAAGCCGTGATGATTTTGATGGAAAATGTACCACAATTGATAGCGGACAATACGTAGTTGAGAAGTGAATTAGCATCTAGAAGTTAGCGTGAAACCGCATCTGATCAGTCCTTGTTGCCTAGGGAGCAGGAAATTGATCCGGCCGCCGTGAATTTGATTATTCCATTGTCTGGCAAGGCATCTGAGGATGTGCGTTCGTTTGTGGAGGACTTGGAAATTTCAGCTGAGATGAATGGTTGGTCTGGTGAACAATCGTTACGTGTAGCCAAGATTAGATTAACAGGTGAAGGGAAAACACATGTCGGCTGGTCCTGGTGGAGGTTCGAATCCTCCTTCAGGCATGGGTGTATGTGTTTGTCTTACGATAATTTAGGTTACGTAGTGTGTAAGCTTAGGGACTGATGACCCTAGCAGTTAAGTCGCATAAGATTTCACACACATTTGAACATTTTTGAAAACATATGTACGGTGTTCTGAGGCCTTAAGGAAGACAGGACAGTTTAAGCAGTTAAAGGAAGGGCTTTTGCAAAGGTACAAGAAACAGAATAGCGCTCGGTACTTTAGGGAGAGGTTAAGTACAATGACAAAGAGACAGGGGGAGACGGTGGAGATATTTGCGGACAGGATAAGGGAAATTAATGACTATACTTACGAGTTGGGTCAGAGCAATGAAGCGAATAGTGTTCTGTTGCAGGAGGCCGAGCAAAGGGCACTTGATGTATTTTTGAGAGGGTTACCGGCGCATATGTCATGGACAGTGCGTGAAGGGAATCCGAAAGATTTGTATTCGGTCATTCATCTGGCAATTGGATGTGAGGAAATAGACGTGGCAACAGGGGTACGCGAGAGGCAAACAGTATTTGCAGGAGGTACAAAATCTTATAAGTGTGGTTGTACGGGACATGTGCAGAGGCAATGTACCCAGTCACCGAAGAATAGGGGAAAGGGTGGAAATCAGCAGCGTGGAGATAGGAGAGGTGGACAAGCGTTAAGCGGCAGAGGGGGCCCAAGACACAACTAAGGGAGCTCCCGTTTAATTTCAATGCTACGAATATGTATGCAGAGGTGAAATGTTCAGCGGTATGATCCGTAGGAACTAAAAAGTTTAAGATTTTGTTGGACGCAGGGGTGCAAGTGTCAGTGGCTATTAAGAATATAATGGGACGAAGGAAGTTGGACCCACCACGTTATGGGTAGCGTGGAGTGGGGGATAAGGAGGTCACGCCTCTGGGATCGGTGACAGTTGACTTTCGCATAGGGATTTAATGCATGCATGGAGGTAGCACCAAGGGTAATTGAGGGCTACGACGTGATCCTAGGAGTAGATTTATTGCATCAACATCATGACAAAATTGACCTTGGACAACGAACTGTGGAACATGGTGGAATGTTATTTCCATTTGAAAGGAAGATAAAAAGAGCATATGGAAGAATGCAGGGGCATTCAACGTAATAAACAAACCAATTGAACCGCGTACATTAGCATTAAGGCTAAATTCGCATGAGTGTGTGTCTAGTGGCACCGGGGAGTCGCTTTAGGTGAGTTTGGAGTCGAATCTGCCTGTGGATACGGTATGTGCTATTGAACCATTGGAGGGTAATGAAGATTTGGGTTAATTGGGTTGTTTTGTGAAACGTAGTGTTGTACGCGTACAGGAGGGGAACGACGGGCTAGTAGTTCCGGTGAACGTGGATAATTTTAGCGGTGTAGACGGAAATTTAAGGAAAGGAGTTTTAGTAGCAAATTTGGATGTACCAGGTGATCAAGATTGGTGTTCAAGAGGTAGGCGAAGCGATCAACCACTATCTGCCGATAGAACAGCATTGCATGACAAAATTAACCATTTGAAAGGAAGATAAAAAGAGCATATGGAAGAATTATTGTGGGAATTTAAGGATTTGTTTTTTTCGCAAGATTGAAGATGATGGAAGAAGGGAAAGGTTGAGACCAGGTGCCACCACATAGCCTACTCCTCTCGATGAGCATCAAGAAGCCTGCCAAACTAACATTCCCATCCAAGGACAGGATCGCCATCAGCAGTGTCGCATGCCCTCACATCGTGAGACACTGCGGGGAGGTTTGGAATTTAATCCTCAACACTGGCGCAAAGACTGACGATAAGGGATTTTACGCCTCCACCCCTCCTATCCCTTATGGCGTAAAGTCAAAGGAAAACTGCCACCAGCGTACGGCGTACTTAGACGGTCATCCATCCAGATACTTGCCACAGCCAACGATTCTTAACTTTGACCACTTAATGTGAACCGGTGTGTCCACCTAGGCACAGCTGTTGACTTAAGGACTACCGATGAGTCACTTATGGGATAAGTAGTGCTTGGTGTACTGTGATTTAGTTGCGTTGTTAGACCTGCTCCACTCACAATTGGAAGGCTTCAGACACGACCAACCAAGTCGGCTAATATTTGGTACTTCGCTTGTGTACAACAAAATTTAAAAGACCCTAAAATATTTTGGCTCAACATCCACCCACTTTAGACAAAACCATCACTAAAGTTCATGACGCACAATCGCCTCAAAGGTCACAGAATTGACAGATAATTGAAAACTGAGCATTTTTCATCTTCTTATGAGATACGCAAACGCATATTTTGCTAGAAATCGAGGAAAGGAACTGTTACGAATGCTGCTTGTGTACCCGAAACGTAAATAGTGGTCAACAAAACATTTCTTGCCTATCGAACAAAGCATCTGGCTGGGGAGCAGAAAACCTGTGTTCGATTCTCGAACGCATCTTGCCGGGTTTTTAATATTTTTTTCCTTATCGAAGTTGCCAGGATTAGAAGGATTAATTTAGTACTCAATAAGAAATAACAACAAGATAGGCAAATAAATTTCTTTGATGACTCAGTAAAAATTAAAATTTAAGCTTAGTAGTACATCTCTGAGTAACACTGCTGCAAATCCATCAGGGAGGACCACAGATAGCAGACCGCGAGATGTTTGTTAACAGCGAAGGCGAGTGCAGAACTTTATTTGGAGGTTTCACAGTTACAATCTGCTTCTAGAAATCCAGTGAGAACTGCACAGCAACGTGATTGCAACAACAGTTCATAGCAAATTCATGACCTAGTTTCAATCCGTATTTTTTCGGGCGATGTTACCGTATGCGTGATATGTATTAATGTTAATATTTTTAAACGTTAACCAAGTGCATTTTCTGCCACATCTTCGGAAGGAAAGATGTTCAGGGTAGTCATGTGGGAATGTAATCCGGTAGAAGGAAAAGTAATAGGTGAATACGGAATGATGGTAAGAAATGAAAGAGGAAGCCGCCTGGTAGAATTTTGCACAGAGCATAACTTAATCATAGCTAACACTTGGTTTAAGAATCATGAAAGAAAGTTGTATACATGGAAGAGGCCTGGGTCACTGGGAGGTTTCAGATAGATCATGTAATGGTAAGATAGAGATTTAGGAACCAGGTTTTAAACTGTAAGACATTTCTAGACTCTGACAACAATCTATTGGTTATGAACTGGAGACTAAAACTGAAGAAACTGCAAAAAGGTGGGAACTTAAGGAGATGGGACCAGGATAAACTGAAAGAACCAGAGATTGTAGAAAGTTTCAGAGAGAGTATTAGGGAACGAGTGACAAGTACGGGATCAAAAATACAGTACAAGAAGAATAGGTAACTTTGAGGGACGAAATAATGGAGGCAGCAGACGATCAAATAGGTAAGGGCTAGTAGAAATCCTTGGGTAACAAAAGAGATATTGAATTTAATTTGTTGAAAGGAGGAAATATAAAAATACAGTAAATCAGGCAGAAAGGAATACAAATGTCTCAAAAATGAGATCGACAGGAAGTGCAAAATGGCTAAGCATGGATGGCTACAGGACAGATGTAGGGATGTAGAGGAATATATCACTAGGGGTAAGACAGATACTGCCTACAGGAAAATTAAAGAGACATTTGGAGAAAAGAGAAACGCTTGTATGAATATCAAGAGCTCTGATGGAAAACCACTTCTAAGCAAAGAAGGGAAGGCAGAAAGGTGAAAGGAGTACACAGAGGGTCTACACAAGGGCGATGTACTGGAGGGCAATATTATGGAAATGGAAGAGGATGGTGATGAAGATGAAATGGAAAATATGATACTGAGAGAAGAATTTGACAGAGCACTGAAAGACTTAAGTCAAAACAAGGCCCCGGGAGTAGACAACATTCCTTTAAAACTACTGATAGCCTTGGGAGAGCCAGCATTGACAAAACTCTTCCTTCTGGTGAACAAGATGCATGAGACAGGCGAAATACCCTCAGACTATAAGAAGAATATAATAATTCCAATCCCAAAGAAAGCTAGTGTTGACAGGCGTGGAAATTACCGAACTATCAGTTTAATAAGTCACGGCTGAAAAATATTGACAAGAATTCTTTATTGACAAATGGAAAAACTGGTAAAAGCAGACCATGTGGAAGATCAGTTTGGATTCCGTAGAAATGTCGGAAAACGTCAGGCAATACTGACCCTATGACTCATCTTAGGAAATGGATAAAGGAAAGGCAAACCTACGTTTCTAGCATTTGTAGACTTAGAGAAAGCTTTTGACAATGCTGACTGCTATACTCTCTTCAAATTCTGAATGTGACAGGGTTCAAATAAAGGGATCGAAAGGCTATTCACAATTTGGAGTAGGAATTAAGATCCATGGAGAAGAAATAAAAGGTTTCAGTTTTGCCAATGACATTGTAATTCTGTCAGAGACAGCAAATTGCCTGGAAGAACAGTTGAACGAAATGGATAGTGTCCTGAAAGGAGGATATAAGATGCATATCAACGAAAGCAAAATGAGGATAATGGAATGTAGTCAGATTAAATCAGGTTATACTGAGTGAATTAGATTAGGAAATGAGACACTTAAAGTAGTAGATGAGTTTTGTAATTTGGGGAGCAAAGTCACCGACGATGGTTGAAGTAGACTGGTAGTGGCAAGGAAAGAGTTTCTGAAGAAGAGGAATTTGTTAACATTGAGTACAGATTTCAGTGTCAGGAAGTCTTTGCTGAAAGTATTTGTACGGAGTGTAGCCACGTATGGAAGTGAAACATGTACGATAAATAGTTTAGACAAGAAGAGAATAGACGCTTTCGAAATGTGGTGCTACAGAAGAATGTTGAAGGTTAGATGGGTAGATCATGTAAATAACGAGGAGGTACTGAATACAACTGAGGAGAAGATAGTCCTGTAGCAAAGAGTAGAGAGTCATGCTACTGACTAAAGAGTTTTGCTATATTACTTGACGAAATCACTGCTGGGTCGTGCCAAAGCATTGTCAGCTACACATTGATGACAAGACTCTAAGGGCATAGCATGCTGATGACATTTTCTTTGTTAGTATACTTTTGTGTTCAACCAACCCCCAGAAGAGAGTCAGAACCAACTCCTAAAAATTTTGTGTTTGTTATAAAATCTACGAAATTTTACTCCACGTTTAATTTTGCAGAATGATTTATTCCTTTAAGAAGAAATTCGCGCCATTAGTTTTTTATGTTCAGTGTAAGTTTGTTGCTTGATGACCATTTATAAACATCTTTTAGAGTTTCGTTTGCTTTCTCTGCTAGGAGGTCTGGTTTTTATCTGCGATTAAAATGTTGGTGTCATCTGCAAAAATAATTTTTTCAATTGTTTTTGGCGTCAAGGAAGTCATTGATGTACTGTGTAACAAAAACAATATGGGTCCATTGCCTCCCAAGTGCTAAAAAGACCTTTGAGAGGTTTAAAAATATACCTGTGGCACAATCATCTTTGTATAGTGCATTTAGTACCACTTTTGTGGTACCGAGTGAGGTGGCGCAGTGGTTAGCACACTAGACTCGCATTCGGGAGGACAACGGTTCAATCCCGCGTCTGACCATCCTGATTTAGGTTTTCCGTGATTTCCCTAGATCGCTCCAGGCAAATGCTGGGATGGCTCCTTTGAAAGGACATGGCTGACTTCCTTCCCCATCCTTCTCTAACCCAATAAGACTGATGACCTCGCTGTTTGGTATCTTCCCCCACACAACCCAACTCAACCACTTTTGTGAATTCTATGATGGCTGATACTCTACTTTAACTACACACACTGGCTGATACTCTACTTTAACTGCTCCAGAAACTTAACTGTACCTCACTGAGGAAATTATATTTATTCTAATAATTCACTGGTCTGTCTTTCAGTGTGTATTGTATACAGCATTGTTCCTTTTGAACTGCAGTGGATTATTTACAACAAACTTCATGAGGGAATAAATATGCCCAACTCCTTAAGCAGCTGTCTACAATATCATCGTGGGTGAGGACCCATATTATTTTTACACCACACATTTTGTCCAACAAAGACTTTCTTCCTTAATGATAAGTTACCCCAGAATATTATTCCATATGACATTACTGAATGAAAATATGCAAAATATGTCAACTCACTGTTTTGCCTCTCCCCAAGATTTGCAATGATTCCAAGTGCAAATCTGGCTGAACTAGTTTCTTTTAGCAGTCCCAAAATGCACTTTTGAAAATTTAAATTCTCATCAATATGGACGCCTAACAATTTGGAAGTTTCTACCCTGTTTATTATTTCCTTACCATGCATGATACTTATCATTGGTGAAGTACCCCTAGATGTGTAGAAGTGAATATGTCGACTTTTTAAAATTGAGAGTGAGACCATTCTCAAGAAAAACAGGCAACAATATTTTGAAGAACTTTGTTTGACATTTCCTCTGTTTCTGTATGAATGCTTGGATTGATTACAATACTAGCATCATTTGATAAAAGAACTAACTGTGCTTGTTGTATGTTAGACAGAAGTTCGTTTAGATATATGAGGAATAATAGTGGATCTCAGACTGAGCCTTAGGGAGCCCTATATGGGATTTCTCCCAACCCAGAATTATGTCCTCCGACTATACTGGTGGAGTGTGCAAGTTTCTGCATTCTTTTTGTTAAATATGACATTATCCATTGGTTGGCTGTATCATCAGTCCCATAAAACTTCAATTTATCAAAGAGAATGCTGCAATTCACACAGTAAAATGGCTTAGATAGGTCGTCCAAAATACCAACTGGCACTATTTTTTATTTAATGCTTGTAAAATCTGGTGGTTGAAAGTGTAAATGGCATTCTCAGTAGAACAACCCTTCTGAAATCCAAATTGTGAGTTGGTGAGGATATTATCGTTGCTAAGGTGAAGTATTATTCTGGAATACATCACATTCTCAAACATTTTGGAAAATGATGTCAACATTGAAACAGGTTGGTAGTTATTGAGATGTCTCTTATCACCATTCTTAAAGAGAAGTTTATTAATGACATATTTCACTTCCTCTGGTAAAATGCCTTGAGTTTGTGGTCCACTGCGTATTTCTGATAAGACTGAGCTTATTATGTGGCAAAAAATCTGTATTATTGTATTGAAAATATCATCAAAGCCAGATAAGCTCTTATTTTTAAGAGAATATACAATTTTCTTAATTTCAGAAGGAGAAGTTGGTGATGCATTCATTTGACTGAGTTTTATAGGAGTTACTTTTGGAACATACTGCTGTGCTTTCTCTCTTGAAGTATTTCTACCTATAATCTCTTCTACATTTAAGACATGATTCTTAAGTATATTTGCTGTCCATTATTCACCATTTTAGCCCTCCATTCAGTTCCATAGTGATGATGTCTTGTTCTGGAGCTCATTGTCCAGTTTCTCTTTCCACTACATTCCATATAGCCTCAGCAGAGCTGAAAGATTCATTTTAGAAGTTAGTTAATGGGCTTGTATATTATCTATGAATTCTTTAAGTACAAAGATAAGCTCTTCATCTACTACTGCTGTCTTCTTATTTTTTTACTGTTTTCCTGGTTTCATGCTTTGTGGTACTTAATAGCGTCATTGTACTTCAGACATAATTTTTTTACTGGAACAGTGTTTGATTTTAAGAATAACTGTTGTAGTTTCTATTCTATATCTGAAAAATATTCGTTCCAGAAATTTGCATAGTCTCTTTGGATTATTTATCAACCTATACCTGTCTTTTCACATTAGCTATTGTTTCTGTTTCTATGTTCCTTGTTTCAAACCTTATTGGCAGCTTTCCTTTTATTCTCAGCATTTAGCATTATTTTCACATTTGCTGACTTTTTCTGGCATGCAACACTTTCCTGCAAATCTTCTTGCATCTTCAATAATGGTTTAAGAACTCTGGCTCTCTAATTTTTTTCTGGATCCTTTTTTAATCGAACAGAGATATAGATAGTCTGGGAGGATTTCTTAATATGAATGGTGGGCTCCATGTGGTTCTTAATATCTGCTGTTATCCACTTGTTCTTGTTGATCATTGCTGTTCATACGAATATTTTTGATTTTGGGAAATGACTGCTCAAAGTTTAGTTTAAAAATTGTACAGAATTTAGATAATTTTGCATCTACATTGTTATCTGTGTACACTTCATCCCACCTTCATTCTGATAATACCGTTGATAAATCCTGAATTTTGGAATTTGAAAGAGATCTTTTGTATATCTGCAGTTTGCTGTGCTAATCCAATGCAGCTTTTACTTTTATTAAATGGCAAAAAGAGAAGAGAGTTAAAGATCTTTTACATATACAACACAGTGTTCCCTATCTATATTTGTAACAACATGATCAGTTACTGACATTTACATACCAAAATTGTGAAGAATGGTATTGAGACTGCTGCTGTTAAGTCCATGATATTTTCATTTATATTTTCGTCTCCACATCAGATTATCTTGTTCTTGGACACTGAAATTTGTCCAGAACTTCAGATAATTTGAATAAAAAAGTATTTGTCACTCACAAATTTGTCAGTAAACACAAAGAATTTTTTTTGTAAATCCCAAAATCTGTTAGGTCAATACTTGATATTTCAAATGTCTCTTATCACTAACTCTGGTAACATTATGGCTGAGTTTAGGGGTTCCCTATTTGATATATATAATCTGCCTCGATTAAAGGAATTTGTACAAGAGAGACTTCCATCTTAAATGAGGAAAATGTTTTATTTGGATTTCTGTATCTATGCACCAGAGTTCTGTGATGAAAATAACTGTACAGTTTAAAGTCTGAAATTCACTTTCAAATGGGTGTATTTCATTTTTTTATTGATGGAATGTTTTCATGAAGAAATTTTAGACCTGTATGAACTTCAGTGTTACATGTCCTTATGACCTTTCACTGATTCTGCTGCCTAATAAGAGAGTTTTTTGATCTGATGAACTCCATCCTTTGTAGGCTAACTGTAGAAGTTCCTATATAATGTGATGTACATAGTGCTCCAAATACACAGCGAGGATGTTGGCTAATAACTTTGCCAGTTTGTATGATGGTGAACCAATGATAGATATGATGAGATGAGGTGGAAGGGTGTGCCACCATTATGAATCATGAGTGGATATAGACAGTAGGTGGCTGTGACATTTTAGCCGTTTGACATCGCTGAAAGCCAAAGAACATTTCACTTAGTTTGTTTAAACTAGGCCTGCTGAGTTTCTTTTCTTCTGTGGAGCTAAAAATTTTATTTATTCCAAGTAAGAACTGAAGTAATTAGTACACTAAACGACATTTATATTAATGCAGCTGAAAAACCTATGCTAAAGATTACTAGTTCCCAAAAACTTTTTGAAGTTATAATCACTAAGAAGTATGATAACAGTGTTAATTTATGATAAATGTAAATAATATACACTCTTCTTGAAAGGGAAAACTAGATTTAACATGACATGTTCATTAAAATATGTGCTACAGCAACTAAATCACAAAGAGCGAGTTACTATGAAATAGCTTATGCTAACAATTGCAACTTTCGGAGATTCCCAAAAAAATACGTTATTCATGCTGGTCTGCACTGGAATTCCAGGTGAAGTACTCTTTGGCAGTAATTATAAATCACAAATACTGATATCCTACGAAATAAGCTATTCACAACACTCATAACTGACGAAAATTTTCAAAAATATGCTTTTGTAAGCATATGGAAATTTTCAGTCACAAACTTATGTGTCACAGATTACACAGTTGAATCGGGAATTTTTTTTGACGAAGCTAGGCCCACTATTACCAAAAAATTCTAAAAGAGCACAATTTAAGCTTTAGTTTATAGTTGACAACAATACAGGTTTATTACACATATCTACAACTGTCTCCTCCTACGTAACAAGTGACAGTGGGTAAAATGTGAAAGAGGTTCTTCTCTAGAAACTTACTATTTTCTGTTTTCAACAATTGATTGTGGCTCACTGGATATCGAAACAATTATCAAGGATTACTTTATTACATAGATTATCATACATTTATATGAACACATGTTGTCATGATAATAAAAGTACAAGTTGAAGCCGATTCACACTGGCTGTCATGGCACCGTCATGTCTCGGCACCAAAACATCAAGGTGTATTCACACTGTCCATCATGTTGAGGCATTCAGGTTCCACAATCTCAATTTGCTTGGATGTCAACTGTTTTATGTGTCATGTGCACATACACGATGCAGTAGCTTATATACATGATGTTGGAGTCCATATTTTTACGAAAAAGGCATTTATTGGACTGTTATTATTTGTAGTTTGCAGATATAACTTGTATAGTGGAGAAAGAAGACAGATGTGCAAAATGATCCAAAGAAAGGGGGTGGATCTGACAAAGTCATTACATGGTACAGAAAGGGACTTTGGCACACTATGCCAGGAGCTCAAGAAAGCAGAATCTAAATTTTATAGTTCGAAAGGCAAAGCACCAGCTTTTTTCATTTGTTACATCAAACAGCCCACAGAGTTAATAAAACAAACAGTATTATGAGCTGCCATCACATCCCATGAAAAACTGGTTTGGTTAAGGTTAAGTTTAGCTGCCAGTCCAGCTAATTTTTTGTGCTACAGACTTATCTTCCTCAGTCCCTTTCCCCTCAAGATCTATGGGTTTCCTTTACATCTTGTATTTGACTTTCAATACTTCAAATGCCTTATTTGTATTGGGATTAACTAATGAAACCATATTAATATTGATCACTTATGCTTGCAAAACTGCTTGACATACATTCGAGACAGCTACTTAACAACAAATAAGCCTGCATCAAACACATATTTAAACAAGCAACTCTAATATATTACTCAACATATATTTTTAAAAACCATCATTTTTTTTCCTCTGTTGCAATGTCAGAAGATTTTAGTCCATTTCTTTGTGAAACACTTGAAACCTCTGATGACATTCACATAAATTCCACTTACCAGTCGATCTGATTCTACCGACAGTACTTTTTTCACTTTGTCTTACAGCCATACTGCAATCCATTCCATTGTAAAATATTACATTTGGTATCACTAAGTATAAAAACCCATTTTATAAATGTAATAGAGGACAAGTAATTTAGTATGTTCATGTTGTACAATTTAGACTGCTGCTTCACGGCTTCTATTAATATTTCGTCATCTATTGCTGATTTTAATGAAACAAAACAATGAAACAAAACAATTTATAACAAAAACAACCAACAAACAGCTGATATCAACCATGAAAACCATGACAAAACGAAATATGGAGATCTATCTGTGGGGTGGCGGGTGCTAATAAAGAATTATTTCTATTATTTGTTGCCATTCTCAACACAGGCCCTCTAACTACAATGTTGGCAACCAGAAAGTGATTATCAAAACGTGTTGACTGCAATTAAAGTTCACTGTGCCCACTCTGATGGAGAATTTAAGTCATTGATTATTGAAGTTCATTACTTTGAGGATTTAGGATGATGTCTGGGATTCATAGGAAATGCAGTTTACTATAACAATTTTCACTATGTTCTGAAAACCATAAAGCATAAAATATCAGACAAATGATTACCCATATTCGCTATTGTACTATCAGAGCTGTTCAGAGTCTATTGGGCGGATCCTATTATCCCTAGATAACGAACCTGTTCAATAATCGTTATCGATGTAAATGTTCAAAGTGAATTCTCGCCAAAATTTGGTATTAATACCCATCAAACGCCACACTAGCAATGGTAGAAAGTCTGTCCTGCGGCGACACGTGAAAATACGACATCCGCAAACTGAGAATAAATCATTGAAGTTGTGGCGCTATTAACACTTTACCCCAATGCGAACTCATTGTTATGTGCATACCGAGTTACGTAATACGGCATCCAAGGCTGTTGCTTCCAACTGCACAAATGCAACGCGGTTTCTGACATGGAGTGTGCGCTGATACGAATCTAGAAGAGAACTGGGGCCTTACACTAGCTCGCACACTTTTATTTATATAGCCATGGTGCGGACCGCCGAAGGCGCAGTCGACAAAATTTGCCTTCCAGACCAGCAGCCAGGCCTAGCAGAACAACACTTCGCGTTATTACATAATTAATTGCTTCATTCGCTGAAGGCCAATGAAGCTCTCGATTTAATTGTGCAATCAGCACATAGGTAAGTATCTATAATAAAATTCTAATGTGGCTAGGTTAAATACTTTTGGCGAGAGAATTATTTTAGCTGTACTGCACACAATAGATGACCTCTGAACTTGCGCTTTGGAGAGACGCTACAGCTATAGTTTTATAGCTACCTTTTTGAAACTTCTCACATCTTTGTTATTATAGTGTATCTCCATTCTACCTAAATTTAAACATCCTAGCTTTATCTAATAACTTACTTAATCTATCTTGCTTCCATACTGTTAGGACACAAAAACAGAAAATCATAAATTTCAACCAAAATATTACTTTTGAGATCCAGCGTGCTATTTCCATTAAATTACAATGAAAAACAAATCCGAATATAAATTTTGAAGTTTATAGCTCCTTCCTGTTGCGCCGATGATTTTTTATGTAAAACATCCAAATTTCGAAAACTGTTAAAGCTACTAAACTGAAACTTAACACATTATCATTTTAGCGTCACTCCTGACATGCTATCAACTTTTCAGATTATTTACTTTATTTTAAGGTATTGCGGAACATTCATGATGTCATAGCTAGTTACAGAGGAATAGGTTGGCACACAATGGAAAGTATTTGAATTCTATATGGCGTGAGTAGGCTGCTTCCCTACATGCCAATGGCTGTGTATCAGAAGAAAATGAGTCTGGGATCACATGATCAACAACGAATAGATGATGTCAGCTGTCAAAACTATCTTCCCAAGAAACCTTGCCAGTGTCATGATATGTGTTCTGAATTGAAGCATGTTTTGACAGGACATACTGTGATGTGACACAACAGCCAGCGTGAACTGGCCTTTAGAAAAGAAGGAAATATTACATCATTTACTTTTATATGCTTTATGGTTAACAGGTTGATGAGCTGACAATATTACTCAATATGTGAGGCCCCTTTAAAATCATCTTTAGGACAAGTTTCGTACTCTTCCATTGTATAAAAAGCCCTATCTCTAAGTCATTTCTATATGGCATTTGTAACAGCAATTCACAATAGCTATCACAGAATTATCATGTCACAGCACAGTCATGTCAAGATGTATTCACACTGTCAGTCACATCACAGCATTTCAAGTCAATATAGGTCAAGTGATCTTAACTTGGATGACTCTCCTAAAACGTTTTTCGTGAGAACTTCAATCTTTGCAAGATGATTTTCAGTTGAATGGTATTTTCACCCTGCAGTGGAGTGTTCGCAGATATGAAACTTCCTGGCAGATTAAAACTGTGTGCCAGACTGAGACTCAAAATTGGGACCTTTGCCTTTCGAGGGCAAGTGCTCTACAATCACATCTCACAACCTGTCCTCACTGCCTTACCTCCGTTAGTACCTCGTCTACTACCTTCCAAACTCCAAAGAAACGCTCCTGCAAGAGCAGAACTAGCATTCCTGGGTGAAAGGATATTGTGGAGACACGGCTTTGCAACAGCCAGGGAAATGTTTCCAGAGTGAGATTGTCACTGATATGAAACCTCCTGACAGATTATAGCTGTGTGCCACACAGAGAGTCGAACTCTAGACCTTTGCCTTTCATGGGCAAGTGCTCTACCAACTGAGCTATCCAAGCACGAATCACGACCCATCCTCAGAGTCCTCAGTCTGGCACACAGTTTTAATCTGGCAGGTGGTTTCATATCAGTGCCCACTCAGCTGCAGAGCGAAAATCTCATTCTGGAAACATCCCCCAGGATTTGGCAAAGCCATGTCTCTGCAATATCCTTTCTTCCAGGAGTGCTAGTTCTGCAAGTTTTGCAGAAGAGTTTCTGTGAAGTTTGGAAGGTAGGAGACGGCGGAAGTTAAGGCTGTGAGGAGGGGTTGTGAGTTGTGCACGGGTAGCTCAGTTTGTAGAGCACTTGCTTGTGAAAGGCAAAGGTCCTGAGTTTGAGTCTCGGTCCACCACGCAATTTAAATCTGCCAGGAAATTTCGTTTGATTTTCAATTGCTTTTACGTATGAAGCTGACATACACAATGTGGTAGCAAATACACTCCTGGAAATGGAAAAAAGAACACATTGACACCGGTGTGTCAGACCCACCATACTTGCTCTGGACACTGCGAGAGGGCTGTACAAGCAATGATCACACGCACGGCACAGCGGACACACCAGGAACCGCGGTGTTGGCCGTCGAATGGCGCTAGATGTGCAGCATTTGTGCACCGCCGCCGTCAGTGTCAGCCAGTTTGCCGTGGTATACGGAGCTCCATCGCAGTCCTTAACACTGGTAGCATGCCGCGACAGAGTGGACGTGAACCGTATGTGCAGTTGACGGACTTTGAGCGAGGGCATATAGTGGGCATGCGGGAGGCCGGGTGGACGTACCGCCGAATTGCTCAACACGTGGGGCGTGAGGTCTCCATAGTACATCGATGTTGTCGCCAGTGGTCGGCGGAAGGTGCACGTGCCCGTCGACCTGGGACCGGACCGCAGCAATGCACGGATGCACGCCAAGACCGTAGGATCCTACGCAGTGCCGTAGGGGACTGCACCGCCACTTCCCAGCAAATTAGGGACACTGTTGCTCCTGGGGTATCGGCGAGGACCATTCACAACCGTCTCCATGAAGCTGGGCTACGGTCCCGCACACCGTTAGGCCGTCTTCCGCTTACGCCCCAACATCGTGCAGCCCGCCTACAGTGGTGTCGCGACAGGCGTGAATGGAGGGACGAATGGAGACGTGTCGTCTTCAGCGATGAGAGTCGCTTCTGCCTTGGTCCCAATGATGGTCGTATGCGTGTTTGGCGCCGTCCAGATGAGCGCTACAATCAGGACTGCATACGACCGGGGCACACAGGGTCAACACCCGGCATCATGGTTTGGGGAGCGATCTCCTACACTGTCCATACACCTCTGGTGATCGTCGAGTGGACACTGAATAGTGCACGGTACATCCAAACCGTCATCGAACCCATCGTTCTACCATTCCTAGACCGGCAAGGGAACTTGCTGTTCCAACAGGACAATGCACGTCCGCATGTATCCCGTGCCACCCAACGTGCTCTAGAAGGTGTAAGTCAACTACCCTGGCTAGCAAGATCTCTGGATCTGTCCCCCATTGAGCATGTTTGGAACTGGATGAAGCGTCGTCTCACGCGGTCTGCACGTCCAGCACGAACGCTGGTCCAACTAAGGCGCCAGGTGGAAATGGCATGGCAAGCCGTTCCACAGGACTACATCCAGCATCTCTACGATCGTCTCCATGGGAGAACAGCAGCCTGCATTGCTGCGAAAGGTGGATATACACTGTACTAGTGCCGACATTGTGCATGCTCTGTTGCCTGTGTCTATGTGCCTGTGGTTCTGTCAGTGTGATCATGTGATGTATCTGACCCCAGGAATGTGTCAATGAAGCTTCCCCTTCCTGGGACAATGAATTCACGGTGTTCTTATTTCAATTTCCAGGAGTGTATATGTGGATGCTGGATTCCATATTTATACGAAAATGAAATCAGATTCAAATGGTTTGCCACTTGCAGAGATGGCTTGTATATTAAAGAAGTAAGACAGAATTGCAAAAGAACGCAAAAACAAGTATTGGTCGGAAAAATGTCATTATGTGGTGTAGAAGGGAATTTCATTCACTACACAAGGAGCACAAGGAAGAGGAATTTTCATCTTATAAATATTTTATAAAGTCAAAGCACCAGTTTTTTTTTTCATTTGTAATATGAAACTGCACTCAAAAAATACTAATAGGAACAATGTTATGCGCTACCATCACATCTAATAAAAAAATTATTTGTTTCAGGTTAAGTTTTGTTACCAGTCCAGCGAAAATATTTGTGCAGTAGTCACATCTCCATCGATACCTTTCCCTTCAAAATCTATAGGTTTCTTTTACGTTTTATATTTGGCTTATAATGGTTCAAGTGCATTATTTTCACTGGGGTTAGCCATAGAAAATAAATAAATATTGACCAATGATGCTTGCAGAACCGTTCACACACAATTCAGAGAGCTACCTAACAATAAATAAGCCTGCCACAGACACACACTTAAACAAACAAATTTAATACATCACTTGATGCAAACTTCACAAAAACGTCATTTTGCCACTGTTGCAGGGCCTGAAGGTTTCAGTCCATTTCTTCAAGAAACAAATGCTTGATAATATACAAATAAGTTCCACTTACTAATCAATCTTATTCTATCGACAGTACTTTTATCACTTCAAGTTGCACCCATATTGCAATGCATTTAATTGTAAAATATTAAATATGGTACCAGTATGCCCAAAAATCCATTTCATAAATGCAGTAGAAGATAATTTTGTAGAATTCAGACTGCTGCCCCCCCTGCTTCAATTAATCTTTTGTCATTCACCATAAAATTATAAATAGAAATAATGAAAGGAAACAATTTAAAACAAATAACAAAAATACTGAACAACCAACAACTGATATCAACAATGAAAACCAAAACGAAATGTAATATGAAGTTGTGTGCATGTTGTGTATTGGAAGGAAATGAGCTTTGGGGTCACATGATCAATCCAATAGATGATGTAAGCTGTCAAAACTTTCTACCTGAGAAACACTGGCTGTGCCACGATGTGATGTGACAACCAGTGCGGATGCTGCAATTTGAAATGCGTTGCAAAATGCCTTTAGACACACTCAGTGACACATTGCGTTCCTATGCTGATAACCTGTTAAATAGTTTTGCCGCCATGTACCGTCAAATGGGACTACTTGGCAAGGATTCAACTTTCAAATTACTGCACAGTTTAGAAATTTTGCATGACAGACACATTGATTGTAAATAAACTCCTTTGGCCATAAGTTGTAGTTAGTCTTCATCGTGAAATGAATGTTTATCTTTTGCTTGTGCCTGAAACGTTCATTGTTCTTGATGTCACAAGTTACCCTTCAGATGGGTAACTTGAGAAACTAACTTAATCTCAATAGTAATCCTATGTTTTGATATCTGAGTTCAAAGTTAAACTTTGTTTAGGTTATTTAGTAGATGGCAGAAACAACCAATAAGAGAAATCATTAATCAACTGTCAAACTAATGCATTTATCTCATCTTTATTACAAAATACAACTAAATACAAAATATCTCACTTGATTCAAATATGACGAGGCACATTGAATACATATCTAC
Source organism: Schistocerca gregaria (assembly GCF_023897955.1). Lineage (NCBI taxonomy): Eukaryota > Metazoa > Arthropoda > Insecta > Orthoptera > Acrididae > Schistocerca > Schistocerca gregaria. The sequence goes on along the minus strand of NC_064926.1, from coordinate 500,138,870 downwards.
CCCTAATCATTACTTAATTTGTACAATAACCTTCATTAACTGATGTGTCTGAAAATTGTCTGTGTCATCAGCTGCAGGAAATACAAATATATTTGTTTCCTTTTATTGGTAGCTATGAAGAAATTTGCACTCATGGGCTCTATCAGTTTCTATTGAAAGTATTTTCTCTTCAAATAATTTTCCTTTAGCTTCTTAGTGCCTTCATCATAAATGAGTTTAATCATTACAAAATTACTAACACTTGGCTCTATATTTCCAGAGCGCTCCTCAAAATTTTTGTTACCATCATTTGCAATGGGTTCCCAAAACTCTGTGTCACATTCTTCATCTGATGCATAAAAATTATCAAATTCATCACTTGTATCACGAACTAAGAATGATTAATTATCAGCTTTGGACTCTGAGTCATCATTGTTACATTGCTTTTGTTTTTGGGTCTCAGGCAGAACTAAACTGGATCTGCCCCCTTTCACTTCACTGGAGTCAATAATTCTGCTTGGTATTGACACCTTTGCTCTTGTTGTTCTTCAGATCTCCAAGCATTTGTTTTGAAATGCTTTGACCTGCAGTGAGCTGAAGCCTCTTTAGCTTTTTCAGTATACAATTTACAGAAGTCTGAGTCTCGTGCAATATTTTTTCCAGTGTTGCTTTCTGATGACTCTCTTCAATAGCTCTTTTTGGTATCCTTCCCAACACTTGTTGTACATCAAGAGGCGTGATTCCACTTGCCTGAAATCCTCTTATTAGATTCTTACCTGCTTTCGCACCCATATGACATAAACATTTCTCCGCACAATTTGGAAGGTGTCAGGAGTTGTCCTGTCACGTTTGTATTTCTATTAATAAAGTACATTTCTCCATTCAACTTTGAAGGGTCTGAAGAATTCTAGGTCTAACGACTTACACAGATGTGTTGCATTGGGTGCCAGTAGAACAACTTTGATATTGTTCTTCTCACAGTCTTGTATCACCCTTATAGAAATATGACTTGGGAGAATGTCACCAATAATAACCTTTGGTCCATATCCTAAGGATTTCAGATATGGTAAAGCTAAGGTACAGAAACAATTTTCAAAAATTCGGTCTTTTGTGTCTGGCTCTCTAAGGCCTACTTCCACCCATGTTTGATACAGGTGATCTGCCTTATAAACAATGTAACGGAGTAGTGAATGTCTACTAGCTGTTCCAGCACACATTGGTGATGTGTTTGAGTTGGAGGAGTCTACGGACCATTCTGGACGTTTGTAGGTCTGTCAAACAATAACATTCTTCCATCCTGGTTCTTCACACAAGTTGGTCTGGTCATAATTTATAATAGCGTCAGTGTGTATGTCATTTAGTGTTACTTCTAATGTTTTAAAGTAGTTTGTTATTGATTCTTGATCAACAGCAGCTCTGAAACACTTGATGTTCTCTCTAAATCTCACTTTCATTTCATCAAGTTGTCTCTTCAGAAATTATTTCACCCAGTCAGCACCAGTTCTGTGTTTTTATATCTTCATTGTTGCACAATAATTTTTTCAAGATCTTTTGACTATCAGTGACACATCAAACTCAGTCAAAGGGAAATCCTAGTCTGCAGTCAACAGTAAAGAATCTGTCAACCTTTCTTTATCATCTGTTGATAGAATACATACACTCATATAAAAATATTTTGGAGTTTTTTGCCAACTTATTCTACCAACAATTGTACTCTTAGACACATCATACATCTCATGATCTTTCCTTACTGACATTTCTTTCTTCTTCACACCTCAAGCACGTTGCAGGTTCTCAAATGAAAAATCATGGTATTTTCGGCATCCAAACCGCCTATTGTACTGACTTGGCACGTTATTTGGTCTGAAACGTAATTAAAACTATTAACTGTATTTAATTTTGTGGATACCTACCACAGGATGTGTAATTTGGCCAACTGTCCAAAGTGTACTCAAAATTACAATTTATCTCTTAAATAAATATTACTTTCTTAGGTTGGCAGCAGTGCAAAATACAAATCATTTGATGTTGTTGAAAAGTGGGATTATAAAATTACGATATTCTCAGCTTTATAATTTCATTGTCTCAGCTAATGCACACAAAGTTTTTATGTATATTTTTCGAGAAAAACAGGTGCAGCGCATAAATCCAACCACAGTTACGCCCTGAACTTGATATTTCCTGGAAAAATATATATCTTACAAGTAAACATTATGTTGCAGTCACCTGTTGTGTTATGGCAGTTCTAACTGATGCAATTCTTGTCAAAGATATTCCAATGTATTGGTTCACATCGTCTCCATTCGGACTTCAACCCAAATAACCTACATCTACATCTTTAGCGTGAGGTGCGTGGCAGAGGGTGTATCCCACTATACAAATTAATAGGGTTCCTTCCTTTTCAATTCACGTGTGAAGTGCAGGATGAATGACTGTTTGAATGCCTCTGTGCATAGTAATTATTCTAATCTTTTTCTCACGATCCCTATGTGAGTGATGCATACGGGGTTTTTGTATATTTCTAGAGTCATCATTTAAGCCCAGTTCTTGAAACTCTACTAATAGACTTTATCAGGATAGTTCACATCTTCCATTTCAGTTCTTCACTATCTCTACAACACAGTCCCACAGATTAAACAGACCTATGGCCATTAGTGCTGCCCTTCTCTATATGTGTTCAACATCCCCGACATATCTACGCAGTGCATGGTCAACTATTCTTTTCAGCTTGAGCCTGAGCTGCTCTACATACTCCTCCCTGTACTGAAAGTTTCAAGTTCTCCATTGGGATATGACACTATTGATTTTTATCTAGTTTACTGAACATATATATCTTTCTGATTATTTTAATTGTCCTTTTTACTTTGTCAGTCCTAGTTTCCACAACTGTGTCGTGGTCACTGATACCAGTTTTGATCTGGACATCCTCAAAGAGATCAAGTCTATTAGTTGCCATTAGATCCAACATATCTCCATCATGAATGGGGTTCCAAACTATCTGTTATAGGTAGTTTTCAGAAAAGGCATTTAATGAAGTTTCACAGGATGTATTGTCACACCCACCAATAACAAAATTGTTATTTTGCCAGTTCATTGTTGGATGATCAAAGTCGCCTAGTGTGATTTCAATATGATTAGGAAACTTATGTAAAAGTGAACTGAGGTTTTCTCTAAAGTTTTCTATTACACCAGGAGATGAGTCTTGTGGGTGATGGAAGGATCCAGTTATCATTTTATGCCCTGCCCTGGTGCTGAATCTTGCCCAAACAATCTCACATGCAGCTTCACATTCTGTCTCAGTGGACTTGAGTTTTCCTGTCTACTATGACGAATACACCACCTCCATTTCCCATTTGCCTATCCTTCCGATGTACATTTAAATTTTCCCTGAAAATCTCACTGCTATAAATTTCAGGTTTCAAACAGCTTTCTGTATCTGGTATTACACGAGCTTCACTGCTTGTCATGAGTGATTCAAACTCTGGCACTTTGTTGCGAATGCTTTGGCAGTTTACCATTAGGATTTTAATACTCTCACCTGTGGGAGGCATTTCTTTCGATTTTACACTGATCTTCTATGTTTCCTACAACTATCGTTATCTGGAATGGATGGAGGATCACCTAATCTAAGGAACCCTTGTGTAGAACACACAAACACATTGAGCTACCTGAGTAACAGCCTCTGATGTGTAGTGTACACCTGACCTATTTAGGGGGACCTTACATTTCTCAACTATATGGCGCAAGTCCAGGATGTCTCAGCCTACCTTGTCACAGAGCTTTCGAAATCTATGGTTCAGTTCTTCAAGAGCCACAATCAGTTCTGGGGAAAATGCTGCAAGGCTGGTCTTGTCAAACTTCTCTGCTAGTCACAGGAGTGACACAAGCATGACCTCGAAGCCCAGACGACAAGCATCATTTGTTTCAACATGTGCCACAATCTGGAGTTGGTTGCACCCTGTTGCCTCAATGGCTGCCAGAAAGCCTCTTCAATATGTTAAATGAGGTCCCCAGGCAAAGACACTGAGTGTACCAGGTGTTCTTTCCCGTCCCTTACTGCCATTTCCCTAAGGGTACCATCATTTGCCACACGTCTGAACTGCCAACGAGAAATATATTAATTTTGCAGTTGTCTTCTCTTGACATTGGACAAATCAAGTTCCCTCAAAACCAGTGACATGGGTCCCACTGACCCAGTTTCAGTTTCAGTGAAAGACAATACCTCAAACTTGTTGGTTAGGGAAAGCTGTACAACATCCTCATTCCTCCCTGGAGCCCTTCCACACCACACAGGACGTCTAGGTCTACCATTGGCATCCCACTCACAATCAAGTGGACAGGTATTGACAGATCCTGTACTTTCTGCAGAGGAGAACCGATCCACAGGAGAGGATAGTACTTGAGGTACTGGTTCCTCTGGTACAGGTATCACAGGTACACGACTCTAAGGGGTTCTTACAACACACTGATTCGCACCAGCTGGTAACTGCTTGACAGTAGTCAGAGCGATTTTCAGCTACTTACGAACGTCAACCTGTGTTTGATAACAGCATTCACAGTGCATCTGTATTTTGGCTGGTGCAATGTATTACAAGGCAGTGAACAAATAACTTTAATGGTAAAATACCAGTGGTCACAGGTGTCAGAAGGATGCCTTTTTAGGATAGGGAAGGGGGAAAGAAGACTAATTTTAAGAGAGATTGGCAGACACACTCAGTTTAAGAAAACAGATGAGCAGGAGTCAGATTTTAGCGTACAGCCTCCATTTAAACAATGTTTAACAGAAAGTAATCAGAAACTGCCAGTTCATCTTCGCCAAAGCAGTTATAATCCCATTACTATGCAGTATCAGTTATCTTTATTACAACAGAACATTCCGGGACTCAGAAATGAAGCTGATGAACTACTCATTTGTATTGATGAAATGAATTCATCTAAATTGACATAATCTGCCTCTCTGAACATCAAGTGACCACTGGTATAGACATGTTAGACATTTCAGGATTTAAGCTACCTTCCTACTTCTGCAGAGTATATGTGGATGAAGGAGGAGTTGCCACATTTTTAAAAGCTGTCATAAAATCAAGGACATTGACATTAATAAATTCTGTTTAGAGCAGCATCTAGAAGCATGTGCAACAGAAGTAGTTACATAACAGATCCTATATAATAGTAACTATTTACCACGAACCTGCAGGAAATTATAATCTATTCATAAATCATTTAGAAGCTCTTTTGGGTTATTTAACAGGAAGAAACAAATAAATTTTGATTACTGGTGACTTTAATACAGATTTTCTAATGCAGTCTTCCAGTAAACATTTACTGCAGTTAGTAATGTTGTCTTTCAATCTAACTCACACTGTAAACTTTCCAACTAGGATCACTAAATCCTTAAGAACAACCATTGATAACATTTTTAAAGACAAATCAAAGGAACAAAATCGTATCGTAAAACCTGTAATAAATGGGCTATCAGATCATGACATGCAGCTCCTTGTTTTAGATGTAACCTTCAGGAACAATGTCAGTGCCATGTTTGAAAACTGTTTTCCTCTAAAAGTTACTCAAATTAAACAGAAGTCTATAATTAAACCATGGATTACACAAGCAATAAAGATTTCCTGTAAGACGAAAAGGAAAATGTATCTGTAGACCAGGAATAGCTCCAATGCTGATGATTTAGCTAAATACAAGGAATACTGTAAAATATTTTTAAAAAAGGAATTCAGTCATCTAAACAACTGCACTACTTGAAGAAGATAGCAATGTCAGGGAACAAAATGAAAACAATATGGGATATCGTGAAACAGGAGACAGGTAGAACCAGAAAGGAACAGGAGCAAAGAGCATTAAACGTAGATGACACATTTGTAACCCATGGGCATAGTGTGGCAAATCTGTTTAACAAGTAGTTTATATCCATTACTGATAGAATGGGATCAGTAAATAATCCCCTTGAATATCTGAAACTAGCCTTTACAAATAGCTTCAGGTACATGAATATGTCACTCACTTCACCAAAAGAAATAACTTCTATAATAAAATCTTTAAAAACAAAGCATTCTAGTGGTTACGATGAAATATCAACAAAGTTAATTAAGGCATGTTCTTGTGAGTTTAGTACAATTCTAAGCTACTTGTGTAACCAGCCAATTATAACTGAGACATTTCCTGACTGGCTAAAATATGCAGATTTTAAGCCTCTAATCAAGAAAGAGATACCATCAAACTACGGACTGATTTCACTTTTGCCAGCATTCTCAAAAGTTTTAGAAAAAGTAATGTACAGACAGCTTCTCAACCATCTGACCACAAATAACATATTATCAAGAACACTGTTTGGATTTCTGAAGGGTTCTGATATCGAGAAGGCTATTTACACCTACAGTGAAAATGTACTTAATTCATTAAATAACAACTTACAAGCAGCAGGTATTTTCTGTGATTTGTCAAAGGCATTCGATTGTGTAAACCACAACATCCTTTTAAATAAATTAGAATTCTATGTGTCACGGGCAGTGCTGCAAAATGGTTCAAGTCATATCTCGCTAACAGGAAACAAAGGGTGTCAGTGCAAGGGACTAGTGGATTAAGTCATCAGTCATCATCAGAATGGGAAGAAATTACATGTGGTGTCCCACAAGGATCCATCTTAGGCCCATTGCTTTTTCTTGTGTACATTAATGATCTCTCATCAGTTACACTGCCAGAATCAGAGTTCGTTTTGTTTGCAGATGACACAAGTATTGCAATAAATAGTATGTCGAGTGTAGTTCTAGAAAGATCTGCTAATGATATTTTCATGGATATTAATAAATGGTCTAAAGCCAACTCACTGACATTAAACTTCGAAAAGACTCACTATATGCAATTCAGAACCTGTAAGAGCTTTCCACCCAGCATATGCATAAAGTACGAAGAAGAGCAGATAGAAGAGGTTGACAGTCTTAAATTCCTGGGATTACAACTTGGTAATAAATTCAGTTGGGAGGAGCACACCACAGAACTGCAGAAACGCCTTGACAAATCTGTATTTGCCATTCGAGTGTTAGCAGACATAGGCGACATAAAAATGAAAAAGCTTGCATACTTTGCCTACTTTCATTCCATAATGTTATATGGTATAATATTTTGGGGTAACTCTTCAAGTCCAACAAAAGTTTTCAGAGTCCAAAAGCATGTACTACGTATTATTTGTGGAGTAAATTCATGGACATCCTGTAGAAACCTCATCATAGAACTGGGTATACTAACTACTGCCTCTCAGTATATTTACTCCTTAATGAAATTTGCCCTAAATAATATATCTCTTTCTCCATCAAACAGCTCAGTTCATACATACAATACCAGGAACAAAAATGATCTGCACAAGGACTTAAAAGCACTTACTTTAGTCCAAAAAGGCGTCCACTACTCAGGAACACTGATATTCAGTAATTTGCCAGCAAACATAAAAAAAATTAGTTACAAATAAAGATCAGCTTAAAAGGAGCCTGAAAGACTTACTAGTGGCCAACTCCTACTCCATTCAGGAATTTTTTAATAGAACCAAATTATATATTGTATATACTCATACTATTAGTACTGTTATTTCAGCTTAAAAAAATGATATGTTCCACATCCACGAGGATGTCCTCAGCACGGATCTATGGAACGAAAAACTAATCTAATCTTAGCTTAAATTAAGTCCACCGATTGTCTTTCAGTCTGTTGAGCTACAAAGTTGTTGATTTTATATAAGAAATGAAACAAATACGCAAAACAAGATTTCTGTTAGGGCAGCACAAAAACCTGTGGTAAAAACTACTAGTTTCCTGAAACTCGAAAACAGACTTAATTTACGAAAAATGCAACAATATTTAGGGCTACTCCTCTTTAAGACAAAACCAGATGTAACTGGATATGTTAATTGAAAATCCACATACGCCGATTTGCTACAAACTGATCGTAGATTATGCATAGCTTCCGAAAATTCTCAACAACGCACGTTTATTTGCGTTGATATACAATGAAATTCAGGAGTGGTGTATTCTTTGTCTGAATTGTGGACCGAAAACGCTGATTTGCAACGAATTAAATTACGTATCAGAAAAACTCGTACCAGTAACTTACGAAAATATAGTTTTGTAAGCACCCGAAAAGTCTCACACTCCTGTTTCTGGCTTAATTGTGCAATGAAAATGGAGACCGATTTTCTGAACGAGAACAGGCTTACTTTTCTCCAGATTTTAAAAGAGTACAATTTACTTTAACCCCACAACTAGTTTATCGCGGCCCTTGCGAATGTTCAAAATTTCACGATACAATCGGGTTTGCTACAATCAATGAAAGATTACGCAGAAGCAACACGAACAGTAAAATATGAGAATCTAGAACTTTAAATCGGTACACAATCTTGTACTCGCGGTCTCACACAAGGGCAAGTTCCGGAATCGTCTGTTATGTATAAATAAACGTACGTATAGCACGGATTTTCCACTTAGCTGATTCTGTGTACACTTGTACACTACATGCCGAATAAGAACACTGTAGCGTAGGTTTATCTCGATCAAAATCGCTAAAATCTGCAACACCAACAAATTACGTTTATTTCCTGTTGCAGCTAACAGAAACCCCGATTGACGACATTTGCAACTGTCTTGAGTTTCAAAAACAGCACGGAATAACCGTTTACAACGTACCTTTAAACATTTTTCGTTTGTTATAAGACTTAAATACTTTGGTACAATATGTTTGTCCAAAGGATATAGCACCAAGATAAGGCGATTTGCCGCATAATGTATGCCTATCTTCCAGCTGTTGTAGCTTTGGTTTTCTTGTGGCAAGGGGGAATATGAACACTTGGAGATAGTTGTCCAAGTTATGGGTTCGAAAAACAAATTTCTGCGATATGGACTACCGTTTGTGACGATGGTTGTGGTTGGATCATTTGGTTTAAAAGAATTTTCCGAGGTTAGGTATGCTATCATACTGTAATACATTTTCAAAAGAAACGGAAGAGAATTTGTTACATTTATGTTGTTTATAGGTACAAATTCAGGAAGTTCATGCCCCTAAAACCTGAAGAAGTCGAAAAGGCCAACATAAAAATGAAGAAACCTGGTGAAGTGACTTTAGAAAGCGAATACGAAAAATTGAAGCAGGTGGTTACCACTTAGACTTTGTTGTTTGTTTGAATTCAGTGCACTCTTTAGTAAATAAAGTACTACACGACATTTAATGTGTTGCTTACAGTATTTCTTAGAGTGATCGTAAATAAGTTATTCGAATTTACGGCGAGTGCAGTGTTTTTGTTAACCTTGATACAAACGAAATTTCTTATTTTCAGATTGACATTGATAACTGGCAAAGCATAAGAGGTCCAAGGCCGTGGGAAGAAGACACTCTCCACAAGAAGGATAAAAAATCAGCATAAACTATCTGCAGATGCAAGGGAATGTCAGCCTGCCAGTATGATTGACGTAGAGATCAGGTGATGCAAGAATTGTGAAGCAGAAACAAATTTCCTTACGAAAGAATGTTGGCATTGTAATTCGAACACTGTCAAATAGCGAATGTTGTTTTGTAATAAATGTAGTAACAAATCTTTGATAGCAGTTTTAATTTCTGAATGAGATGCCCCCATACAGACAAAGAGTGAATTTGTTTTCCCCATAGTGGTTTGATCTGGAAAGAGAGAGAGAGAAAGAAAAAAGGGCCGTGGAGATGTTATGATAAGAGTGTTTCAGAACAAACTAATTTTTGTATGTAGGCATTTATAGTAGCAGTAATCATTGCATTTGTTTAAAGTAGCCTAAATAGGGAAACTTTTTGTTGGTAAATTCAAGTCCAGAAAGCAACTGTTTGAAACTGCCATTTACGAATGCATTAAAATTTGTTGCTGTAGAATTATCTTCTTTTAGACACACACACGAAGCCTGCAACATGTTTGTATAATGTCAACAGTATTACGGTGTCCACACGTGTGTGCTGTGACATGCATGCTTTCAGAGTTGTAATGTGTTCTTTCGGTGGAAACAAGTTTAGCCAGTTTTGTTTTGAAAGATATTTTTAATATGAATGTTACATTCAGCCAACATATTGCCATGCCATTCAAAAATAAAAGATTTGTATGTGAACATACTTTACCCAATACTACCCTTATTGTAGTCTGTACACATTTGGCAAAAGAGTAGTTAATTGCTACTCTACACATTATTTATACAGCTTACTGTACTGAATGTGATATTAAAGTAGTGGTGAATGAACAAAAAGTTAAAAATCATCAAAAGATGCCTTGAACCATTAATTAAAGTGTTGATAACAGTCAATCCCAGCTATTCAATGAATATCTGTAGTGCCTTCAGTGGTGTTCGTTACCTTCTGTCAGCATTTTCAAATTTAGCACAAAATTTCAGTACGTGTAAAACCAATGTAATTGTAAACAAAGATCCAGCCTGTGAATCCAAAGGACTCAGGTTCAGTTTCCAGTCATCCCTAGGAGTATTGTTTGTCACTTACCTCTCATTTTGTCTCTAGTAATGTTTGTTGTAAAAAAAAAAAAAAAAATACATTGTGGTACAGAGTCCATATTGAACTACAGATTCCCCCATTATTGGCCAAGTGAGTCAGTTCAGCGTCCAAATGAAGGTAATGGTATACAACCTTCGCTAGGACACTTCTTAGTAAGGTACTGTGGTGTTCAAATCATGCTGCTTAATCCATACTGTTTGGAAAATTATGCATCTGTAAAAATATTCAACTAGCTCCATAATGAGCTAAATAAGTTGACCATGTAAGAAACCAATTTAATTTCTTTTAGTTCAACCATACTTAATCCATAAGTAATTTTTTTAGTAGATTAAATTGTGTGTCCTACTCAGGAGGACATCCCCATCAGGAGAAACAAAACACATTCTAAGGATCAGAGTATGGAATGTCGGGTCCCTTAATCAAGCAGGTAGGTTAGAAAATTTAAAAAGGGAAATGGAGAGGTTATAGTGGGAATTAGTGAAGTTCAGTGGCAGGAGCAACAAGACTTCTGGTCAGGTGAATACGGGGTTGTAAATACAAAATCAAATAGGGGTAATGTAGGAGTAGGTTTAATAATGAATATGAACAGAATAGTGAACACGTTATTGTAGCCCAGATAGACATGAAGCCCACGCTTACCACAGCAGTACAAGTTTACATGCCAACTAGCTCTGCAGACAATGAAGAGATTGAAGAAATTTATGATGAGATAGAAATTATTTAGATAGTGAAAGGAGACGAAAATTTAATAGTCATGGGGGACTGGAATTCGACAGTAGGAAAAGGAAGAGAAGGAATAAGACTAGGTGAATATGGAATGGGAGTAAGGAATGAAAGAGGAAGCTGCCTGGTAGAATTTTGCACAGAGCATAACTTAATCATAGTTAACACTTGGTTTAAGAATCATGAAAGAAAGCTGTATATGTGGAAGAGTCCTGGAAACACTGGAGGGTTTCAGACAGATCATATCATGGTAAGATGAGACTTAGGAACCAGGCTTTAAAATGTAAAACATTTCCAGGGGCAGATGTGAATTCTGAGCACAGCTTATTCGCTATGAACTGTAGATTAAAGCAAGAAACTGCAAAAAGCTGCAAATTTAAGGAGATGGGACCTGGATAAACTGAAAGAACCAGAGGTTGTAGAGAGTTTCAGAGAGAGCATTCAGGACCGACTGACAAAAACGGGGAAAAATGCAGTAGAAGAAGAATGGGTAGACTTGAGAGATCAAATAGTGAAGGAAGCAGGGGATAACTTAGGTAAAAAGACAAGGTCTAGTAGAAATCCTTGGGTGACAGAAGAGATATTGAATTTAACTGATGAAAGGAGAAAATATAAAAATGCAGTAAATGAACCAGGAAGAAAGGAATACAAACGTCTCAAAAATGAGATCGACAGGAAGTAAAAAAGGGCTGAACAGGGATGGCTAGAGGTCAAATGTAAGGATGTACAGGCATATATCTCTAGGGGTAAGATAAATGTTGCCTACTGCAAAATTAAAGAGACCTTTGGAGAAAAGAGAATCACTTGTATAAATATCAACAGCTAAGATTAGAGAACAAATTCTAAGCAAAGAACGGAAAGGTGGAAGGAGTATATAGTTAGTCTATACAAGGGCAGCATTTTGGAAATGGAAGAGGACATAGGTGAAGATGAAATGGGAGATATGATACTACGTGAAGAATTTGACAGAGCACTGAAAGATCTAAGTCGAAATAAGGCCCCAGAAGTAGACAATATTCCATTAGAACTACTGACAGTCGTGGGAGAGCCAGCCCTGACAAAACTCTACTGTCTGCTCAGCAAGATGTATGAGACAGGCAAAATACCCTGACACTCTAAGAAGAATATGTTAATTCCAATCCCAAAGAAAGCAGTGTTGGCAGGTGTGAAAATTACCAAACTATCAGTTTAATAAGTCACAGCTGCAAAATATTGACATGAATTCTTTAGAGATTAATGGAAAAACTGGTAGAAACTGACCATGGGGAAGATCAGTTTGGATTCCATAGAAATGCTGGAGCACATGAGGCATTACTGACCCTAAAACTTAGGAGATAAATAAAGGAAAGGTAAACCTACATTTCTATCATTTGTAGACTTAGAGAAAGCTTTTGGCAATGTTGACTGGAATACTCTCTTGAAATTCTGAAGGTGGCAGGGATCAAATACAGGGCACGAAAGGCTATTCACAATTTGTACAGAAGCCAGATGGCAGTTATAAGAGTCGAGGGGCATGAAAAGAAAGGAGTAGTTGGGAAGGGAGAGGGAGACAGGGTTGTAGCCTATCCCCGATGTTATTCAATCTGTATATTGAGCAAGCAGTAAAGGAATCAAAAGAAAAGTTTGGAGTAGGAATTAAGAGCCATGGAGAAGAAATAAAAACTTTGAGGTTTGCTGATGACATTCTAATTCTGTCAGAGACAGCAAAGGACCTGGAAGAGCAGTTGAACGACAGTGTCCTGAAAGGAGGCTATAAGATGAACATCAGCAAAAGCAAAACGAGGATAATAGAATGTAGTCCCACTAAGTAAGGCGATGCTGATGGAATTAGATTAGGAAATGAGACACAAAGTAGTAGATGACTTTTGCTATTTGGGGGGGGGGGGGGGGGGGGGTAAAATAACTGATGATAGTCGAAGTTGGGAGGATATAAAATGTAGACTAGCAATGGCAAGAAATGCATTTCTGAAGAAGAGAAATCTGTTAACATCAAGTATAGCTTTAAGTGTCAGGAAGTCTTTTCTGAAAGTATTTGTATGGCGTGAAGCTACGTATGGATGTGAAACATGGGCGATAAATAGCTTAGACAAGAAGAGAATAGAAGCTATCGAAATGTGGTGCTACAGAAGAATGTTGAAGATCAGATGGGTAGATCATGTAACTAATGAGGTGGTACTGAGTGTAATTGGATAGAAGAATTTGTGGCACAACTTGTCTAGAAGAAGTGACTGGTTGGTAGGACATGTTCTGAGGCATCAAGGAATCACCAATTTAGTATTGGAGGGTGGCGTGGAGGGTAAAAATCATAAAGGGAGACCAAGAGATTAATACACTAAGCACATTCGGAAGTATGTAGGGTGCAGTAGTTGCTTGGAAATAGAAGAAGCTTGGAGAGGATAGAGTAGCACAGGGAGCTGCATCAAACCAGTCTCTAGACTGAAGACCGCAACAACAACAACAATATGTGTTTATAAAGAAGATACGTAAATGGTGAAACAACTAATATGGCAAATAACAAATCTCTTTACAAGATCCCACACTTTTAACAGTTTTTCTTTTGTTTTTGAAAAATGAGATTATTGATGAAGTTCCTGTTAGATAATGAGAATTAAAATTCTTTTGCTAGTGTTATTTGTAACTGAGCCAGAAACTGCATCAAATTTATGAAGTTCCATTGCCTACATGTGGCATCGCCTTTCATAATTTGTATTGTCAACATTTAAGTAAAACTTTGTGTTTTTCCCTCCAACACTTCCTCAGCTGGTATTACTGCAAGAACTTTGGCAGGTGTGGAAGTTACTTAAAAGGGTCCACACCAGAATATGTCTGTCTGCTCAGGAGTACAATGGTTGTATCATTACCGTCATAACCCACATCATGTAGATCTTGCAATATTACCTTGCCACATGTTGCTCGGCATTATTGTGAAACATAAAATATCTCTGATAACCAGTGAAACACATGAAATTGAACACAACAGTGGAAAATCCAGCATGGAATGCAACAATTGATACAAGAAAAGACAATTACTTAACACTGAGAGAGACTGTTAAGATTTGAGTAACAGTTACAAAACAATGTGTGTGGAGTCAACCAGAGGGAGAGTCCTACATTACACCATGGTGAGGATCTAACCAGTGTAGATACTGATGTTCAGTCTATACATACATCCTGTCCAACTGTTAGCATCCACAAGGTAACCATCATGATGCATCACTTTATGGGGAACTATACCAAACCATCCTCCAGACAGATGATGAGTTATTGTCTGCTACCCTCTGGACTAAATGTGTTACTGGTGATGTGTTCATTATTCTGCTCATAGTATTTTCTTATTAATTATTAGGCCTACTTCTGCATTACTCTTATGTGACTCTGTGTAGAGTACTCTCTATTTACCTCACCAGAAGTCCTGTTCTACTTGGCACCCACACTACACTTTATATAACTTCACCCTATCTGTTTCCCTTTTTAAAATCTTGAACCTCCCTACCTAATTAGGGACCTAAGATTTGTACTCTGACCTGCATAATGCCAGTTTTGTTTTTCTGTTGACAACATCCTCCTTATTAGTCCATACATGGAGATCCAAGCTGGGGCTATTTTACCCTAGAGGATCCCATAATCAGTAAGCCATACAGGAGAGCTCTGTGCCCTCAGGAAAAAATTGATGGCTGTAGTTTCCCCTTGGTTTCAACCGTTTGCAGTACAAGCAAAGGAAGGCCACGTTGACTAATGTTATGATGCCAGATCAGTCAAGTACTCAGCCTATTGACCATGCAACTACTGAAAAAATACTGCTCCTCTTCAGAAACCCTAGATTAGTCTGATCTCTCCATGGATACCCTTATAGCCATCCTCCCCCTCCCCCCGCACCTCTCCTCCTTCACCCTCATCAAGATCCATAGTTCATTTGCAGGTTTTTCAGCAGGGATGATAAACTGCAGAACTCTGGCATTTGATGGTGGTTAATGGAGTTGAAAGAGGAGTTAAATAATATCAAATTATAGACAGTAGGCTTATGAAGTGTACCATAAAAATATAAACCACATAGAATTAAAACTTGTTTGGCTACAGAGGAATAGTGCAAGAATGCAATTCAACTTAGGCTTTACTGTAAATAAGAAAAGTAACAACATTAAAGTAAATATTTTTCAGCGAAGCATTTGTGTGTGATAGCAGAAATGACAAAAGGTCTTTTCAGTCCAGTGAAAAACCAGCCAAAGTTGCAAATTTCACTCTTTTCATTTATTCGATGACTAGTTTCAGTCCAGGGCCCATTTTCAAATTGTCATAACAAATACTCAAAATGGTCTTTCAGAAAATTCAAAAACCACGTCAAAAATATATTCTTCAAAATGTTATAGATTTTTGACATAGTTTTTGCATTTATGGAAATACCATTTTGACTATTTGTTACAATGATTTGAAAATGGGTCCCAACCCAAAACTAGCCATTGAATAAAGAGTAAAAGTGAAATTTGCAACTTTGGCTGGTTTTTCATTGTAATGAGTAGCAGAATTTGCTGACCTACAATTATTCGAGCATGCTGGAAGTTCATAAAATGGCATATGTCAGCAGAATTTTCCAGAGGGCAATAGATGTTTGTCCTTAAGTTATTCTCCCAAAAAACTACAGTTGGAAAATGTATTCTAACATGACAAGAAGCTTGTTAAACAAAAAATATGAGGTTCTCATATCGCTGCACACAATTTAAAAATCTAAAGGTATTCATACAGCTGTGATGTGCATAACAGAATATCGTAAGGACGTTACAATAATTGAGCAGATATACTTAGATGCATAAAATTTAGCATCATATTACTGTAGCCCTGATATAAGGAATTAGGTATTGGCGATATACACAAAAAGTGGAAGAAAGTTTGAGGCCATATATGTAACTGAGTACTTCATTGCAAAGCTCTTTGTGTGCTGTACATCAATAACAGGCTTTGGAAACATCAGGTAGCAGAAATTTTAAACTTTGATAAGCAATTCAAGAGCATCCTAATAATATGTGATAGCAATAACTAGGAAGTGATTGTGAAACTCGATCTCAGCTCAAATAGCTATGATCAAGGGTGCTTAAGAGTTAATAACGTCCATCTTTGGTTTGATCCCCACATAAACATCCCCAACAAGAATAGGGCGACGTAGTGTGAAGGAAAAGAGAAAATTATTTAATGCCAAATACTTCTATTAATCAAGACTGAAAAGGACACTGCAAGTAATATTGCAAAATTCTTCGCTATTTGATGAAAAAGTCAAAACCCACGTACAATGTACAAAAAAATTCAAAATTCCCAAATTAAAGTGTGGGTAATTTATAGCATTATTAGGCAAGAAATGGATATAATCAGCAAGGCAAGTAATATTAAACACCCTGGTGACAGGAGCTATGCGACAGATATTAAATCCCAGGTCATTGGCTACTGAACTCAATGAACTCTTTCTAATAGTAGATGAAAACACAGCAAAAGAAGTTGACTGTCAGAAACAAACACAATAGAGTTACTTAGAGTCCTTTGCTGACTTGTTAGAGCCCCACTTTTGTTACCTTTGTAACTCGTCTATGATTCAAGGTGTATTTTGTGAAAGACAAGTTTGTGGTAGTAACACTCATTTATAAAAATGGAGATAAGTAAGAAACCACTTAAAAAAAAAAAAAAAAAAAAAAAAAAAAAAAAAAAAAAAAAAAAACATTGTAGCGTACAGCAGAATAAGGAGCACCTTTCTGAGAATAAGATTTTAGCAGCAACTCAGTTTGGCTTCTGTTTCATATGAACTCGACTCTGTTAGAACTAAATGACAGAAAGCATCCTGTTGGCATTTTATATGATCTTCCCAAAGTTTTCAGTTGTATAGATCGTAAAATTCTAACAACAGAAACTAAAATGATATAGTGTTACAGGCATTCCTCTTTTATTAATAGAGTCTTATCATAACAATATAAGCCCATAGTCTAGTGCTTAGCATCGGTGCCTCCAGATTGCAGGGTCCTGGATTCAATTCTGGGCTGGTTTGAAAAGTAACAGCCCATAAAAACCCACTTAATACGAACATTCTCCAGTCTAATTCGGGATCACACATGTAAACAAAAGGTCTTAATATGTAATATGCCTGAAAAATTATAGCAGCAAAACTAACTATTACATTGCAATTACCTTAAAGTACAGAAGAAGATAGGAATACTTTCTATGAAGGGAGGCTACAGTAATTAATAAAATACATAAGTACATTATTGTAATTATGTATTCGAAAAGTTATACTCAAATCAAATCACGGACACAGACAAATATAATAATGTACTTGCTGTACAGGAGCAACATACATTTATATATTTATTATCAGTTTTTAAATGCTTATTTTAATTAATATTTAATCAAAAACTCATTTTAAACATTGTTGAGGATTGTTCGGAATTGTCAGCCATGTTGGCAGAGACTGGCAGTCTTGTTTTGGTGTTTGGGTAGTAAGCACGTAGCTGCTTCATGTATATTTTAAGTATTTTGTGAATTATTGTATAATATTTCGCAAGATGTTAATAAATAGACTATTGAAATCAACTTTGATTTTGACATTAATTTAACTTAGAGTTAAATTTTGCAGTTTATACAGAGAAACCCAGGACGATAGTGAAAACAGATCTGCACATTTGTATAATGAGTACACGAAACCCCATTCTATAAAAATTTATGTAGTTGCAGAGTATTAGATAGATACTTTACAGATTGAAGGTTTTCGTCACTCAGGGGCTGGTTGTTTGTGTTGTATTCATCATTTCATCTCATCTTCATTGACATGCAGGTTGCCAAAGTGGTGTCAAATAGAAAGACTTGTGAAAGGTGGCCAAACAACCCTGGGCAATGTCTCCTGGCCTGCAATGTTGTATGAGCATTTCATTTCAGTAGAAAACAGTTGATCATGCTAACAAATGAGATGACAGGAATAAAAACAAATTTAGAGTGGTGAAGTATTAAATAGAGTGTCCCGGAAAGTTTGTTGCTTAGCTCCCTCTTGTTTTTGACTTTTCTAGATGATTAACTTGAGAATTGGGGGACTCCTCATAAACTGTGAAGTTTGCTGATAACACAACCATACTGATAAAGACCAAACACATTCACACCAGGCACAGTCAGTAGAATAATGGAACAGGCATGCAGTAGTGCCATATTGTTTCTCATACGCGTAAATAACTTTCTGCTAATATAGAACAAGCTGCATTAATTCTATTTGCACATGACACTAGTATTTTAATCAATCCAGACATACATACAGCAACAAAAGAAATTGCAAATAATGTTTTCAAAACTATTATTGAGTTTTTCCCACAACTGATCTTACGCTCTCAGTTTCAGAAAAACTCAACACATTCAGTTATGCACATTAAGAGGTGCTACACCAATGACAAATGTAATGTATAGTGATGAAGTAATAAGTAGGGGGATTGGGAGGGGGAGGAATCCAAAAATTTTAGATTGTATATTTATAACTGAAATTGAAGAAGGAGGTGGAGGGAAACCAACATCATTGCATTTTGGAACTCCTAAGGCAACTCAAGTCCAGCCAAATTTACAGTTCAAATTATTGCAGATCTCAGGGAGGGAGAAATCAGTAACATATTTTGCATATTTTCATTCATTATGTCATACGGAATAATGTTCTCTGTGGCAAATCAATATTAAGAAAGATTGCTCAACAATGTGCTGTAAGAATAATATGTGATAGCCACTTACATTCATCTTGTATTCGTCTATTTCAGAAGTTAAGCATTTTGAAACTGCTTCACAGTATATGTATCCCCTAAAGAGATTTCTCATTAATAACCTAATGTACATAATTACAATATCAGAAGAAAAAATGACATTATTTATGCCACATTAAGATTGTCTTTAGTACAAAAAGAGGTGCACAATTCTACCACTAAAATTTTTGACCACTTACCCAGTGATGTAAAATGTCTGACAGGTAATGGAAGCTGAGTCTGAAAACAAACTGAAAAAGTTTATCCTTTAAAAGAATTTCTGTATATGTTTTATATACGAATGTAAAATTATTCTTCCACATCACAGTAAATCATATTGTTACATGGATCATAAAGCTGTCTGACTAACTAACTGATAGCAAATAGCCTTAACCATACAAAGACTCATGTTATGCAGTTCATTCTTCTTCTTCTTCTTCTTCTTCTTCTTCCTCTTCTTTTTGTCAAGATGGTCTAACAGCTGTCACTGCATCTCATATCTCTGCCACCAAATGCCTTGATCTCAGCATTCTTTCTCATCCTTTTCTATTTCTCTTCTCTTCATCACTTCTTGGCTACCTTCTTGCCACCCTTTTTGTGGTCTTCCTCTTCTTTTTCTTCCAGGAAGTTCCCATGAAAGTGCTCTCTTTCGTCATCTGTCTTCTCCATTCTTTTGACATGCCCTAACCTTCCAAACAGTCTTTCTTCTATTCTGTGTCTAACACTGTACTGGGGTACTGTCCTTTCTCTTATTTCCTCATTTCTTATCCTGTCAAGTCAGGAAAATTTTGCATTCTCTTCTTAAGTGTTCCAGTTCTTGCTTTAAGTATCTTTTTAATTTTCTCAGTGAGTTCCCAACACCCACTACCATAACTTGTTATTGGTTCCACAGTAAATTTATATATGTTATGAATGTAGTAACTGAATACTACAAAATAAAAATAACATTTATTAAGAGTATTTCAGAAAGGCTGGGTATGGACTGTCCTAATAACTTAATTTTGCATGCCTTAACATTCAGGCAGGCTGGCACACAAAATGTAACTCTTGCACACCATGAAAAAATATCTGTATTCAACTCAGCAGTTCGTGGATATTTTCAAGTTGTGATTCACGTAGCTGGGTGTTGTGCCATTTCTCCAAGCTTTGTGAGGGCAAATGTGTGTATATGTCCTCTCAGCCGACAAATGAAGTCAGTCTGGTCTTAGTCATAAGAGTGCAGAGAATTTGCATCAAACTTTGTGGAATCTGTAGACATTTCAATTCATTGGAAATTTGCCTTGACATGTGGAAACTGCAATGCAGTGTTTTGCAACCAGAAAGGTGACAATCACATGGCATGTCTGGAAACTGATGGAATTGGCACAGTTAGTTCATCTGTCACCTTGCAAACTGATTTTATGGAAGTTCCTGCATTTCCCGTGTTGTTTATGTGGCTAATCACATCAGGGTCACCAGTTTCAGAAGGTTAAGGTAATGGCCATCTGAAGAATGTAACTATACATGCATCGTAATGTTCTGCCTGTCCTCCATGTATCATGGCAGATAGCTTATTCAGTATAACAGAGGAAGAAAATATGTTGTTAAGAGATCACATTTGAGAGAAGTTTTACGTGAGAGTGAAATCTCTCTTTTTAGCAGTAATGAATTTGTAACTAAAAAAGATACTGATATCAATGAATGCAGTAGTATCAAGTCGGAGAATAAAAGGAATTATCACTGCTGAAACACAGTGCCAATGTCCAAGATGTGCTTGATACCAGTGCTGAACTGGGAGATAAATTCCAAATGGTTGTATTGACACAGCGAGCAGCTATTGTCATTTTGTTGAAAGACGTAGGTGGGTTGGCTTACGATCCGTGAAGGTGTGAACTCTATGGCTTCTAACTACGGATGAAAGTACTCGATTGCCTCACAGATTGTGAGGAGCTCTTGATCATATGCATTCGACTATTGCTGTGACGGTGACAACTTACACAAATAGAAAGCGAGTGGCCGTGATGTGCCATTGTGTAGTTGTTGACAAGCTGCATTATAGCATTTTGACTCGTGTTTACCACTGACTTGAGGGTTGCATCCAGTTCAGGGCATGTCGAGAGCATGATATTTGCTATGTTCTATTTTGTCACTCTTAAATAAACCAAATGGAGTGGTGATGACTGCCAGCAGAATTTGGGTTTAAACTTAAGTACACTCTTGAATGCTGAACACAGTTGCACCACGTAAAATATAATTGTAATCAATCCTACAACTAGTGTACCAGATACTGGTCCGGCACTAAATCAGCATTAAGTGCTTGATAGTTGCCACACGATCACCACACATCACACACATTAGGCATGAGGTGGAGAGGATACGACTGTGGGCTATTCGACAGGCAAATAATGCCTTGCTTGACCAAGGAGTCACAGTGGCTAGGTGGCCAGGAGCTACTTGTCTAGGTCTACATGAGGCAGGTGGGCCACCAGTAGTCTTAATAAGAATAAGAATCTTTATTAGCCGTTCAGTATTTTCTTATACAATGGGCTTTGCCAATAAGTTCAATTACAGTATAAAGATGGTTATATTCCCATAACAATGTATATATAAATCATATGAATGTTAGTGTAGTTCAATAGCACACATTTTGAACTTTATATATTGTTAATTTTCTTCTTCTTCCTCTTCTTGCGTTACGGCCTCTGTAGAACCACAGGTAGCCCCTTTGTGGACTGCATTCCCCTCTTCCTCTCCAAGAACCTCTTCATTCTTTCTCTTCTTCTCTCCTGCTCTTCTTCCGAGATCTTCAGTGTCTGTCTATCCTGTCGGCTCCACTGTTGACACACTAATCTTTTTCTGTATTCTTCTCTGTCATTGACCTCTGGCATATTGGTCGGTGTATATTTGTTCCTGCAATTTTCCTTTCCTTCGACCTTGATCCTCAATTCCAACCAGTCCTCCCGAAGTTCAACAGCCCACTTAGTTCCTGTCTTTCCCCTTGTCCTCCCTGTTGTTTCCCACACTCTCTTCGTCATTCTGTCTATACTCATCCTAACTACATGTCCAGTAAACCTTGCCCTTTTGAGTCTGATTTCCCCGGATATTGTTCTCATGTTCCGGTACAGTTCTTCCCTAGGTCTTCGCATCCACATCTCTCCATCTCTTTTGGGACCTAGTGTTTTTCTCAGTATTTTTCTTTCTTCTGTCTCTAGTTGTTCTGCCCCATTTCTTCCTAGTGTCATCGTCTCAGCAGCATACAATACCGCATTCCTCACTGTCGCCTTGTAGTGGCTTATCTTTGTCTCTGTAGATATATTTTTTTTATTGTATATCTCTCTCATCATGCAGAAGGCTGACCTCATCTTGTTTATCCTATCTGCTATTCCCTCCTTGCTCCTGTTCCTTCCTGTTATAAATTCTCCCAGGTATTTAAATTTGTCCACCATTTCCACAGTGCCTTCCGGTGTTTCCCAATCTGCAGTGGTATTTAATGTCTTACTGTTTTTATAGGCTATCCTCAGTACCAATTTCTGGCTACCTTACTTAAATCGTCGAGTTGTGTCTTTGTGTCTTCTTCTGTGTCACTTACTATTGCTATGTCGTCTGCAAAGGCTAAGTAGTCCACTTGAGCCCTGTTGTGCTTTTTGTCCCCCACATGGGTCTTTGGTATTCCCATTTCCTCGTTTATTGCACTCCACTGCCTGATCAATTCGTCCAGTGCTATATTGAACAACAATGGTGACAATCCATCTCCCTGTTTAACACCAGTCTTGATCTCAAATTCTTCTGACAGTGCTCCTCTGAATCTCAACCTTGCTTTTGTGTCTGTCAGAATTTCTTTTATGAGTTCTTGTGTAGTTGCATCAAGTCCTCTGTTCTTCATGTTCCTAACAAGAATCTGTCTGCTGATGGAGTCGTATGCCTTTGTGAAGTCCACGAGGGTTATTACTGTCTTTTTGTTTTTTAAGGCCCTATGTTCTATCAGTTGCTTCAGGATAAATATCTGTTCTATATAACCTGTTCCCTTCCTGAATCCCGCTTGGTAGTCGCCAACTGTACTTTCTACCTGTTCTTCTACTCTATTGAGCAATAGTTTTGACAGCACCTTGTATCCGATCTCTAGTAGCGATATTCCTCTGTAGTTGTTTGCATCACCCTTGTCCCTCTTCTTCTGTTTTGGTACTACAATTGCATTCTTCCGTCCTTCTGGCAACTTCTTTGTTCTCCAGATCTAGTGAATTATGTTGTCTATTGCTTTGTTGCCTCCCCTCTTTATCATCTCGGCTGCTATACCATCTTCTCCAGCTGCCTTATTATTCTTTAGATCACTTATGGCATGTGCGATTTCCTACCTGGTTGGAGGGCGTGGCGCTCTCTCTCTCTCTCTCTTCTGTGTCAGTCCCCAGTTCCAGCTCTTCTTCAGGTGGTTTACAGTTCAGCAGGTCGTGAAAGTGCTCTGCAAAAACCTGACAGTTCTCCTTTGCACTAACAGCCAGCTCCCCTTTCTTATCTCTTATAAACAGTTCTCTACCCTTGTATCCAATCAGACTATTTTTGAATTTCCCAAAAAAGTGCCTGCTGTTCTTTTTCCTGAAGTTGGTCTCAATCTCTTCCAGTTCCTGCTTCATCTTCTCCCTTCTGGTCCATCTTATTGTTCGGGCTGCTTCCTTTCTTGCTCCTAAGAAAACTTCAAATTCTTCTGGGTCCTTCTTTCTGCTCCAGTCTCTCCAGACTTTCCTGCAAGTCACTACCGCTTCCTCACATTCCTTGTTCCACCACCAGTGCTTCCGTTTCTTTCCTTCCTTTCCCCATAGTTCAGCCTGTTTCACCATATTTCACTTCATGTCATCCCATTCATTGAAACATTCATTCCTTCCTCATATCTGAATTGATTGTGTCTTAATTTGTCTCTGTCTGCCTTAATGTTTTCTGGTCTTCTATTCGTCTGTGGCTGTCTGTCCCTGTTTGGGATCCAAAGACACTTAACTTCTGTAAGATAGTGATCCGATTCTATTCTTGTGTTCTTCCTGACCTTTGTGCTCGTGATTTCTTTAGCATTTGTCCAGCTGATTTCTATGTGTCCCCAAGGCGGGTGCATGGGTTTGCCCATGTCTTTTTCATACATGGTTTGGCCCTGAAGTGTGTTGTCATGAATCTCATTTTGTGTTCTAGACATAGTTCAATTAGTCTTTCTCCATTTTTGTTTGCCCACTGGTGTGCAGGGTACTCACCCAATATTCCTTCATGCTGCTTCTGTCTTCCCGTCTGTGCATTATAATCTCCTATGAGTATCTTTACATGTCTATATGGTATGTTTTTCAGTGTATCATCTAGCTCTTCCCAGAAACTATCTGCAACTTTCTTACCTTTCCTGTTCTTGTCATTTGTAGGTGCATGTCCATTTATTATTGTATACTTTTTGTTCCCTGCTTGAAATGTCAGTGTTGAAATCCTTTCTGACCTGCTCTTCATTTCAGTTATGCCATCCTCATATCTCTTGTCTAGTATGAACCCTGTACCAAAGCATCTCGGTGCATGTCTTTCCTTTCCCACTTTAACTCCTGATTTCCCCTTCAGTATTATGAAGCCTTCTGACTCCACAGTATCTTCATCAGTGTATCTTGTTTCTTGCATTGCTAATATTCCAATGCTTCTCTCTTTCATTTCATCTATTACCTGTTTAAGTTTACCAGTCTTAATCATTGTCTGTACATTTATGGTTCCAATTCTGAAAGTCTTTTTAGTTTTAATCTTCTTTGAGTTTCTTGGGAGCTCCAACTCTTCCCTTCTGCACTCTTTGGCAGGTTCCTCAGAATCCGAATGCCTGCTTGCGTCGACCTGGGTCAATGGGGGATCGTTCCCCTGGGGTAATCTCGATGCCATAGTGCGATCCATTCCATGAGCTAAAATTTTTTTTTTGGTGTGACGGCTCGTGTCTGTTCAGTTATTCGACTGAAGTTGTTAGCCCCAGAAGATGTGTTCAGGCCGGGGGACACATATGCCTTTGGTAGCCGCCCCTAACATGGAGTACAGCTGCTACCTGATATGTTTTAGTGGCTCTTCTGCTCTCTCTGCCATTGGGAAGCGACGTTCCTCTTATGCCTTCAGGATCGTTGGCTGGGCTTCACCTGTAACCCTACGTGGGGGCCCTAATTGGGTGCTACCATCCGGAGCCAGATGGACCCAGGTTTTTTTAACGAGGTTGTGGCTCCTCCCCCTCCTCCTTCTCCATGACTTGTGAGATGGGGCCCGAGGCTTGGGACCAGCAATGGTGGAGTTATTGTTAATTTTAAAATAAAAAAGAAAACATTATACAAATTTATATTAAGCGGGGAGTATTCATGTTGACGACACTATGTCATTATCATACACATGTTGATACCACTATGTCACTATCCTAAGATACTGATACAAATATAGAGCACTCTAAACATGTCTATGCCTATATGTTAGATATTGTTTTTCCAAATTTAGGCAGAGGTACCTTTCTCTATGTTAAAACAGCAAATCTGCCATGTTACAATCTTCATATCCATCAACTGAGTAAAATTCTTTACCTTAGAGCCATTAACCCAATGTTGTCTTAAATTTATTTTTAGATACTGTTTGTACAATTTTAGGGAGCATATTAAACAGTTTGAGGCCTACATATTTATAACTATTATGTATCTTGGACAATCTAGAGTATGGTAGATCAATTGTGTGGTTTCGTCTTGTCAGATGACCTAAGGGGATATTGAGCTATGTTTTCTTTTACGGGTAATAAGCTATAATAGATGTACAAACAAGGAACTGACATGATGTTAAGTTTTTTGAAATGTTCCCTGCAGGTATCCCTAGGAGATAAATGCAGTATACATCGAAGAGTTTTTTTTTTTTTTTTTTTTTTTTTTTTTTTTTTTTTTTTTTTTTTTGCCATCTGAAAATTTATACTGAATTGGGAGAATTTTCCCAGAGCAGAATACCATATGAAAGATGGGGGTGGATATAAGCAAAATATGAATGCACCAGTAAGTTTTGGCTGACATTATTCCTAAGCTTATAAAGTAGGAATATAGCACATGCAAGTTTAGAACAGATGTATGTGATATGTTTATCCCAGCTAAGTTTCTGGTCAATCATCATTCCTAACACTTCAACAGACTTATTTTCTTTGTTTGATACCTTCAAATTAAAGAACATTTCCTCAGTTTTTGTTTCAGTTATGTATAGTGAGTTTGCACTAAACCAATGAACCGATTTTTCAAATATTATATTACTTTTTTCTCGTACAGATTCAAGAGTCTGTCCTGAATTGATAAAAGTTGTATCGTCTGCATAGAGGACTGTTTTACAGGGTAAACACTGTGGCATATCATTAACATACACTACAAACAGGAAGGGCCCAAATATGGAGCCCTGTGGCACACTTCTTTTTATTGTTTGTGGCTTTGACAGCTGCTCATTTACACTAACAAAGTGAACTCTGTTGCTTAAGTAGGATTCTAATAATTTCAGAGTGTCCTCTTCCATGCCATAGTGTCTTAATTTCATGATCAAAGTACTATGAGGTACAGTGTCAAATCCTTTATTCAGGTCTAGGAGAGTAGCACAAAAGATTAATTTATTTTCAAAGCCATCATATATATCACTAACAATATTTTCAAGATCTTTAACTGTGGTTAGTTTAGACATGAATCCATACTGTAAATTACTTAACAAGTTATTCCTCTCAAAATAGTGATTCATTTGTTGGTGAACACAGTCTTTGATTATTTTAGATATTATTGGGATTAACGAGATAGGGCAATAGTTACTTGGATTTGATTTATCTCCTTTCTTAAATATGGGAATAGTTACTGATATTTTCAGACAGTTAGGGAAAATCTCTTGCTGTAATATACGGTTAATGAGAGTGGTTAGACAGGACAGAATATCACTTGATATCTTCTTTATGACAAAGTTTGACAGACCATAGAAGTCCTCTGCTCTGGAACTACTTAGTTTGTCTATTGCTTTGCTAACATCATTTTCAGTTACTGTTGCCCAGTAGAAATGATGAACTACGTTCTTATTTGTACCTAAAAGAGTTTTAGCATCAAGCACGGCATTGGGTTGGGGGGGGGGGGGGGGGGGGACATATCTTATTGTAAACTGAAGTTAACAAAGTGTGAGTTAAAGATATCTGGGGCTATGAGTATAGCTGGTTGAGTAGTTGGTCGATTTATTTCACTTTTAATTACTTCCCAGGCAGCTTTACAGCTGTTTCTGGATTTAAGAATATAGTTATCATTTGCTCTACGTTTTGCCAAGCTCATTTCAGATCTATAAATTTTTCTTATTCTAATGTACATCTCTTTGTACTCACTGCTATCTACATCTACATCCATACTCTGCAAGCAACCTGACGGACTGTGGCAGAGGGTACCATGAGTACCTCTATCGGTTATCCCTTCTATTCCAGTCTCGTATTGTTCGTGGAAAGAAGGATTGTCACTATGTCTCTGTGGGGGCTCTAATCTCCCTGATTTTATCCTCATGGTCTCTTCGCGAGATATACGTAGGAGGGAGCAATATACTGCTTGACTCCTCAGTTAAGGTATGTTCTCGAAACTAAAAAAAAAAAACCCGTACCAAGCTACTGAGCGTCTCTCCTGCAGTGTCTTCCACTGGAGTTTATCTGTCATATCCGTAATGCTTTCGCGATTATTAAATGATCCTGTAACGAAGCGCACTGCTCTCCGTTGGATCTTCTCTATCTCTTCTATCAACCCTATGTGGTACGGACCCCACACTGCTGAGCAGTATTCAAGCAGTGGGTGAACAAGTGTACTGTAACCTACTTCCTTTGTTTTCGGATTGCATTTCCTTAGGATTCCTCCAATGAATCTCAGTCTGGCATCTGCTTTATCAACGATCAACTTCATATGATCATTCCATTTTAAATCACTCCTAATGCGTACTCCCAGATAATTTATGGAATTAACTGCTTCCAGTTGGTGACCTGCTATTTTGTAGCTACATGATTAAGGGATCTATCTTTTTATGTATTCGCAGCACATTACACTTGTCTACATTGAGATTCCATTGCCATTCCGTGCACCATGCGTCAATTCACTGCAGTTCGTCCTGCATTTCAGTACAATTTCCCATTGTTACAACCTCTCGATACACCACAGCATCATCTGCAAAAAGCCTCAGTGAACTTCCGATGTCATCCACCAAGTCATTTATGTATATTGTGAATAGCAATGGTCCTACGACACTCCCCTGCGGCACACCTGAAATCACTCTTACTTCGGAAGACTTCTCTCCATTGAGAATGACATGCTGCATTCTGTTATCTAGGAACTCCTCAATCCAGTCACACAATTGGTCTAATAGTCCATATGCTCTTACTTTGTTGATTAAACGACTGTGGGGAACCATATCGAATGCCTTGCAGAAGTCAAGAAACTTGACATCTACCTGGGAACCTGTGTCTATGGCCCTCTGAGGCTCGTGGACGAATAGCGCGAGCTGGGTTTCACATGATCGTCTTTTTCGAAACCCATGCTGATTCCTACAGAGCAGATTTCTAGTTTCCAGAAAAGTCATTATACTCGAACATAATACGTGTTCCAAATTCTACAACTGATCGACGTTAGAGATATAGGTCTATAGTTCTGCACATCTGTTCGACGTCCCTTCTTGGAAACAGTGATGACCTGTGCCCTTTTCCAATCCTTTGGAACGCTACACTCTTCTAGAGACCTACGGTACACCACTTCAAGAAGGGGGGCAAGTTTCTTCACGTACTCTGTGTAAAATCGAACTGGTATCCCATCAGGTCCAGCGGCCTTTCTACTTTTGAGCGATTTTAATTGTTTCTCTATCCCTCTGTTGTCTATTTTGATATCTACCATTTTGTCATCAGTGCGGCAATATAGAGAAGGAACTACAGTGCAGTCTTCCTCTGTGAAACAGCTTTGGAAAAAGACATTTAGCATTTCGGCCTTTAGTCTGTCATCCTCTGTTTCAGTACCATTTTGGTCACAGAGTGTCTGAGCATTTTGTTTTGATCCACCTACCGCTTTGACATAAGACCAGAATTTCTTAGGATTTTCTGCCAAGTCAGTACATAGAACTCATAATATTATGAGTACTCATAATATTATGAGATCTGTCCTTCAACATAAGAAGCATAATCCTGATGTTGAGGTATGGTGTAAACCAATTATTTAGTCTCTGTGGTTTATGAGCTTGATTATTATTGTTTTTTTACTAACCTGGGACAACAGTCGTCAAATATTGTTGCAATTTCCCCTATAAATAATTGGCTTGTGTTATTCACACACATATCTTTGTATAATATGTCATTCCAGTTAACTGACCTTAATCTAGTTCTAAACTCTCTTATGTTGCATTCATTCATAGGTCTAACAGTTTTGAGTTGTTCATGTGGAATACTGACTGGGACTGTAATCCATAGGCCATCATGGTCAGCTAGGCCTAACTTGACTACTCCAATTTCAACATTATTTTCATGGATATTACTTATTATATTGTCTAAGCATTCATTATATCTAGTAGGCTTATCATTTAGACAATAGCAATCAATAGCTCTTAGGCTATCCGAGAATTCCAATATGATATGACTTGTACCCTGATATCCATATTAATATCACCAAAAATTTAGATTCTTTGGTATTTACACTCCTGGAAATTGAAATAAGAACACCGTGAATTCAGTGTCCAAAGAAGGGGAAACTTTATTGGAACATTCCTGGGGTCAGATACATCACATGATCACACTGACAGAACCACAGGCACATAGACACAGGCAACAGAGCATGCACAATGTCGGCACTAGTACAGTGTATATCCACCTTTCGCAGCAATGCAGGCTGCTATTCTCCCATGGAGACGATCATAGAGATGCTGGATGTAGTTCTGTGGAATGGCTTGCAATGCCATTTCCACCTGGCGCCTCAGTTGGACCAGCGTTTGTGCTGGACGTGCAGACCATGTGAGACGACGCTTCATCCAGTCCCAAACATGCTCAATGGGGGACAGATCCGGAGATCTTGCTGGCCAGGGTAGTTGACTTACACCTTCTAGAGCACGTTGGGTGGCACGGGATACATGCGGACGTGCATTGTCCTGTTGGAACAGCAAGTTCCCTTGCCGGTCTAGGAATGGTAGAACGATGGGTTCGATGACGGTTTGGATGTACCGTGCACTATTCAGTGTCCCCTTGACGATCACCAGAGGTGTACGGCCAGTGTAGGAGATCGCTCCCCACACTATGATGCCGGGTGTTGGCCCTGTGTGCCTCGGTCGTGTGCAGTCCTGATTGTGGCGCTCACCTGCACGGCGCCAAACATGCATACGGCCATCATTGGCACCAAGGCAGAAGCAACTCTCATAGCTGAAGACGACACATCTCCATTCGTCCCTCCATTCACGCCTGTCGCGACACCACTGGAGGCGGGCTGCACGATGTTGGGGCGTGAGCGGAAGACGGCCTAACGGTGTGCGGGAACGTAGCCCAGCTTCATGGAGACGGTTGCAAATGGTCCTCGCCGATACCCCAGGAGCAACAGTGTCCCTAATTTGCTGGGAAGTGGCGGTGCGGTCCCCTACGGCACTGCATAGGATCCTACGGTCTTGGCGTGCATCCGTGCGTCGCTGCGGTCCGGTCCCAGGTCGACGGGCACGTGCACCTTCCGCCGACCACTGGCGACAACATCGATGTACTGTGTAGACCTCATGCCCCACGTGTTGAGCAATTTTTTATCGGTAAGTCCACCCGGCCTCCCGCATGCCCACTATACGCCCTCGCTCAAAGTCCGTCAACTGCACATACGGTTCACGTCCACGCTGTCGCGGCATGCTACCAGTGTTAAAGACTGTGATGGAGTTCCGTATGCCACGGCAAACTAGCTGACACTGACGGCGGCGGTGCACAAATGCTGCGCAGCTAGCGCCATTCGATGGCCAACACCATGGTTCCTGGTGTGTCTGCTGTGCCGTGCGTGCGATCATTGCTTGTACAGCCCTCTCGCAGTGTCCGGAGCAAGTATGGTGGGTCTGACACACCGGTGTCAATGTGTTCTTTTTTCCATTTCCAGGAGTGTATATTTAGGCTTAGTTAGTAAGACCAACAGTTTTTTTTTAAAATTTACTATAAATTCATATTCACTAGAGGATGGTGTGCGATATACAGATGCAACAATAATATTATGTTAAGGTATATGTACAATTGCAGCCTCAAAGGTGGTGTCTATACACAGGTCTGTGACATCAATAGTAAAGTATTGTAGATTTAGTCAATTCTTAATATATATTGCCACACCCCCATGTCCAATTGTTGATCTGCAGTAACTACTAGCTAAGGAGTGACCAAATGGAATATCGAGGTCAATTTCCGACGAACTGTGGTAAATTGCTCCATAAATTTTGAGTTATTATCATCAGTAAAGTGTTGTTCATGTGATATTATAGTGGAAAAAGGTATTAGAGCATGCTCACTAACGCATAAATGGTACCACTCAAGTTGTTTTGTGAAATTAAACTCTGATAAAATCTCATGCGATTGTGGTCTGCTGTGTAACAGTCTCCAAGTAGCAACAGAAATGTGCAGTGCCGGAATTGAACTAAATGTGTTGCATGAGCTTCACGCAGCTAGAAAATATGTAGAATTCCTGGAAAATCTAAAGCAAGTATTGAGGAATCCTCTTGAAAACAAAAACTGTGAATCAGAAAGTGCTTACAGCAGGCCTAGGTCTAAAAAAACTACAGAACAATTTCGCCATTCTAGATGGTGTAAAAGCAAACAAGGAAGACTTTAATGATACTGATTGCCATCTAACAGATGCTGCTGATATACGACAATATAGAAATAGCATTGCCCCAAAAGGCAGAAATGTCATGTGTCAACCAGGAAATTATCAAGGCCAACAGGCAATTACGCAAAATATGCAAAGCATACAGAAGCACAAACTTCCTAGATGTGAAATTCTTGGAAAGGAAACACTTCACCAGGCATGGTATGAATTTAAATGTTCATGGGAAAAAGTTCATAGGTTCTAGAATAAATGAGATGGCTGAGATGATGTACACAAGAATCATCATCATGCCTATTATTGTATCAACTCAAAACAGAGAAGCCATCTCATCACAAATGATACCAGCAACAAAAAAAGGAGCAGAACAAACACAACCAATAGCAGTTAACAAAATGCAGCAGTACAAAAAATAATCGGAACAGAAATGCCAACAACAGCATCACCACCAACAGCAGCATCACAGTCAGCAGCAAAAGCAGAAATCCCGGCAACAGCAGGAGCAGCAGTAGACATGGAAACAACCATCCACGGCGCAGCAAGTAGACGGAAAAGGACACCTCCTTCCCATCTGAAGGATTTTTCAATTGCAGATATGACGAAAAAGAAGCCACCAAGATAAGTAACATTAAATGTCTAACAGTACTCCACCAAAATATACAGTGTGTAAAAAACCAAGTGCAACAGCTAGAAGTCGAGTTACAAATCTTAGACAGCATTGATATCTGTATTACAGAGCACTGGTGTAAAGAAAGTGAAATCTTATATATTAATTTACCCTCATATGCTCAAGCATGCTCTTATTGCAGAAGTGCACTCCCTGCCGCCGTTGGATAAGCAGCTGCCAGCAGCAAATCGTATAGTCTTAGCTCACTTATTTATTACATAGTTTAATTCTTAATTTCTTTGCATGTTTTTGGGTACTTGAATTGTTTAATTAATAAATTTCAGGCATATTATAGTATTTGAGAGTTGTAGCATCATACTTTAGTACCTGAATAATGTAAAATCGCGTAGTCTCCTTCTGCCACTAAGCAGTGTGTCAGCAGTTCGCAAGTAGCAGCCATACTGCATTTACTAGGCAATCTTGTATTTTAATAACCATTAAAATTTTGTGTCGAATTGTTTGTGCTCTCTGTAGATTAGTTCAGATGTTCTTTGCACAACAGTTTTTAGCATGGATAGGGACTGCGACTGCTGTGTTAGGATGCGGGCTGAGTTGGCATCCCTTCCCTCCCAGCTTCAGGCAGTGTTGGGTTCGGTTATACAGCTTGAGGCTGTTGCCAATGGGCATCACTGTGGGGGTCCGGATGGGGGTTTATTGGGGATGGGCAGCTCGTCCCACACATCCCCCAATTGGACTACGGCTGTGGCTGTCCGCGATATTGCTGACATTGAGGCCGACCCCTCACCCGTGGTAGAGTGGGAGGTCATCTCGAGGTGTGGCAGGGGGCAAAAGACGTTCCAGAGGGCTGAACGGAAGGCCTCTCCAGTTTGTCTGACGAACCGGTTTCAGGTTCTGTCTCTCGCTGATACTGATCTTCGGCCAGACATGGCTGCTTGTCCTGTTCCAGAGGTTGCCCCTCAGTCTGCAAGATGCGGGCGGTCACAGAGGGTGGGCTTACTGGTAGTTGGGAGCTCCAACGTCAGGTGCATAATGGGAACCGTTAGGGATATGGCAGCAAGAGAGGGGAAGAAAACCAATGTGCAGTCCGTGTGCATACCGCGGGGGGGAGTCATTCAAAATGTGGAAAAGGTCCTTCCGGATGCCATGAAGAGTACAGGATGCACTCATCTGCAAGTGGTCGCTCATGTCAGCACCATTGATGTGTGTCGCTATGGATCGGAGGAAATCCTCTCTGGCTTCCGGCGGCTATCTGATTTGGTGAAGACAGCCAGTCTCTTTGGTACAGAACCGAGTAGAGGGTCTGAATCAGAGAGGGTGGTGGGGTTTCGGGTTCCGCTGGATAGGTCAGGAGTCCACTATACATGGCAGATGGGTACACGGGTAGCAGGGGTTGTGTGGCGTGGACTGGGCGGTTTTTTAGGGTAGATGACCTCGGGCAAGTACAGAAGGGCCAAAAGCCTCAAAGGGTGTGGGGCAAAGTCAGGACATGCAGGGACCAAGCAGCAATTGGTATTGTAATTGTAAACTGCCGAAGCTGCACTGGTAAAGTACCAGAACTTCAAGCGCTGATAGAAAGCACCAAAGCTGAAATCGTTATAGGTATGGAAAGCTGGCTGAAGCCAGAGATAAATTCTGCCGAAATTTTTACAAAGGCACAGACGGTGTTTAGAAAGGATAGATTGCAGGCAACCAGAGGTGGCGTGTTTGTCGCTGTTAGTAGTAGTTTATCCTGTAGTGAAGTAGAAGTGGATAGTTCCTGTGGATTATTATGGGTGGAGGTTACACTCAACAACCGAGCTAGGTTAATAATTGGCTCCTTTTACTGACCTCCCAACTCAGCAGCATTAGTGGCAGAACAACTGAGAGAAAATCTGGAATATATTTCACATAAATTTCCTCAGCATGTTATAGTCTTAGGTGGAGATTTCATTTTACCAGATATAGACTGGGACACTCAGATGTTTAGGACGGGTGGTAGGGACAGAGCATCGAGTGACATTATACTGAGTGCATTATCCGAAAATTACCTTGAGCAATTCAACAGAGAACTGACTCGTGGAGATAACATCTTGGACCTACTGATAACAAACAGACCCGAACTTTTCGACTCTGTAAGCACAGAACAGGAAATCAGTGATCATAAGGCCATTGCAGACTCCCTGAATGAGGAAGTAAATAGGAATATAAAACAAGGGAGGAAGATTTATCTGTTTAGCAAGAGGAATAGAAGGCAGATTTCAGACTACGTAACAGATCAAAATGAAAATTTCTGTTCCGTCACTGACAATGTTGAGTGTTTATGGAAAAAGTTCAAGGCAATCATAAAATGCGTTTTAGACAGGTACGTGCCGAGTAAAACTGTGAGGGATGGGAAAAATCCACTGTGGTTCAACAACAAAGTTAGGAAACTACTGCAAAAGCAAAGAGAGCTTCACTCCAAGTTTAAACGCAGCCAAAACCTCTCAGACAAACAGAACCTAAACGATGTCAAAGTTAGCGTAAGGAGGGCTATGCATGAAGCATTCAGTGAATTTGAAAGTAAAGTTCTATGTAACGACTTGACAGAAAATCCTAGGAAGTTCTGGTCTTACGTTAAATCAGTAAGTGACTTGAAACAGGATATCCAGACACTCCAGGATGATGATGGCATTGAAACAGGGGATGACACACGTAAAGCTGAAATACTAAACACCTTTTTCCAAAGTTGTTTCACAGAGGAAGACCGCACTGCAGTTCCTTCTCTAAATCCTTGCACAAACGAAAAAAATGGCTGACATTGAAATAAGTGCCTACGGGATAGAAAAGCAACTGAAATCACTCGAGAGAGGAAAGTCCACTGGACATGACAGGATACCAATTCAATTCAACACAGAGTACGCGAAATAACTTGCCCCATTCCTAACAGCCATGTACCACAAGTCTCTAGAGGAACGGAAGGTTCCAAATGATTGGAAAAGAGCACAGGTAGTCCCAGCCTTCAAGGAGGGTCATCTAGCAGATACGCGAAACTATAGACCTATATCTCTGACGTCGATCTGTTGTACAATTTTAGAACATGTTTTATGCTCACGTATCATGTCGTTTCTGAAAACCCAGAATCTACTCTGTAGGAATCAACATGGATTCTGGAAACAGTGATCATGTGAGACCCAACTCGCTTTATTTTTTCATGAGACCCAGAAAATATTAGATACAGGCTCTCAGGTAGATGCCATTTTCCTTGACTTCCAGAAGGCGTTCGATACAGTTCCGCACTGTCGCCTGATAAACAAAGTAAGAGCCTACGGAATATCAGACCAGCTGTGTGGCTGGATTGAAGAGTTTTTAGCAAACAGAACACAGCATGTTGTTCTCAATGGAGAGACGTCTACAGACGTTAAAGTAACCTCTGGCGTGCCACAGGGGAGTGTTATGGGACCATTGCTTTTCACAATATATATAAATGACCTAGTAGACAGTGTCGGAAGTTCCATGCGGCTTTTCATGGATGATGCTGTAGTATACAGAGAAGTTGCAGCAGTAGAAAATTGCAGTGAAATGCCGGAAGATCTGCAGCAGATAGGCACTTGGTGTAGAGAGTGGCAACTGACCCTTAACATAGACAAATGTAATTGCAGAACGATTTGAAGTGGAATGATCATATAAAATTAATTGTTGGTAAGGCGGGTACCAGATTGAGATTCATTGGGAGAGTCCTTAGAAAATGTAGTCCATCAACAAAGGTGGTGGCTTACAAAACACTCGTTTGACCCATACTTGAGTATTGCTCATCCGTACCAGATCGGGTTGATGGAGAAGATAGAAAAGATCCAAAGAAGAGCAGCGCGTGTCGTCACAGGGTTATTTGGTAAGCATAATAGCGTTACGGAGATGTTTAGCAAACTCAAGTGGCAGACTCTGCAAGAGAGGCACTCTGTATCATAATGAAGCTTGCTGTCCAGGTTTCGAGAGCGTGCGTTTGTGGATGAGGTATCGAATATATTGCTTCCCCCTACTTATACCTCCCGAGGAGATCACGAATGTAAAATTAGAGAGATTTGAGCACGCAAGGAGGCTTTCCAGCAGTCGTTCTTTCCGCAAACCATACGCGACTGTAACAGGAAAGGGAGGTAATAACAATGACACGTAAAGTGCCCTCCGCCACACACCGTTGGGTGGCTTGTGGAGTATAAATGTAGATGTAGAAACACAATGAAAGGTGGAGGACCATGTATTTATGTTAAGAACGACATTGAATTTAAAATCAGAAATGATATTATCATGCTAAGTGTAGACAAAGACTTTGAAGTGTCAGCAATAGAGATAGTTGCTATAAATATGCCCAAGAAACTAACTATATTATGTGTATATTGTTCTCCCAGTGGTAATTTAGAGATATTCTTTTCAAAACTTATACAAAGCCTAGAACTAGTGTTGACTCTGAAACATAGTATCCTTTTGTGTGGGGACTTAAACATAAATACAATTAAAACAGATGACACTAGTAACACATTTATGAATATCCTACATAGTTTTGGTTCATCATCGCTAGTCAACTGTGCAACAAGAATAACCACACATTCATCATCTACCATTGACCATCTAGATACAGATGTAGGCAGAGAAAACTGTGATGTATTTGTCAAAAATCTGGGACTCTCTGACCATCCATGTCAGATTATAAAAGTAAAAGCTTGTGTAAAAGAAGAATCAAAACTGCATGTATATAAAAGAGTCTACTCTCAATCAGCTTTGCAAGAGTTTTCCTTAAAGTTAGCACATGAAAGTTGGGAAGGAGTATACATAGAAACTAAACTGAATAGTAAGTTCTCCAATTTTGTGTCTGAGCTTAAATTAAAATTTGAAGAAACATTCCCCAAAGCATTAATTCCCATTGGAAAACCCACCAACAATAAATGGATTACTAAAGGAATTAGAAAAAGTGCTCAAACTTGTAAATACCTAAACTCCATTAAAAAGGACAATGTGATCCAGTTTTTTTGCAGTACTACAAAAGGATCTACAGGAAGGTACTCAACACTGCGGTTCATAAATTTAGCCAATAATAAAAGTAAAGCTACATGGGTTGTAGTGAAACAAGAAACAGGAACTGTGAAGCAGAGAGGTACAAACACACAAATCAGGAACAAGGAAAACTTAGAAAGTAACCCGACAGAATTAGCAAATTATGTGAATACCTACTTTAGCAGCATTGCAATGAATTTCCAAAAGGTGCTAATCAACCAATACAGAAGCATACAGCAAACTCAAAGGTATTGCTTCCAACTACTGAGGAGGAAGTATGCAATGTTGCAAGGCAATTAAAGAACAAAAACTCTGCAGGTTTAGATGAAATCCCAATGTGTGTGCTGAAAAAATGCATAAATGGTATCAAAGCTCCACTAACAGAAATCGTAAATGAATCCTTCAAGGCTGGTTGCTTCCCTGACTATCTGAAGCATTCCAAAATTTTACCAGTTCACAAGAAAGGTAACGTAGAAAACATTGAGAACTACAGACCCATAGCCCTATTGTCATGCTTTTCCGAAGTGATAGAAACATTAATGAAAAACAGGTTTTTGAGCTATCTAAGTAAATTCAACCTCCTCTGCAATGACCAGCACAGTTTCAGGCCTGATAGAGGTACAGAATCTGCAATAGCACAATTCACAAAAACAGTTTTAGAAGCACTAGATGAGAACAGCTATGTAACTGGCCTTTTCCTAGACCTGTCTACGGCATTTGATACAGTTGACCACCAAAAGGTGTCTCATAAATTATAGGTACTAGGAGTAAGGACAAGAAGAGAATAGAAGCTTTCGAAATGTGGTGCTACAGAAGAACGCTGAAGATAAGGTGGATAGATCAAGCAACTAATGAGGAGGTATTGAATAGGATTGGGGAGAAGAGAAGTTTGTGGCACAACTTGACTAGAAGAAGGGAGCGGTTGGTAGGACATGTTCTGAGGCATCAAGGGATAACCAATTTAGTACTGGAGGGGAGCGTGGAGCGTAAAAATCGTAGAGGGAGACCAAGAGATGAATACACTAAGCAGATTCAGAAGGATGTCGGTTGCAGTAGGTACTGGGAGATGAAGATGCTTGCACAGGATAGAGTGGCATGGAGAGCTGCATCAAACCAGTCTCAGGACTGAAAACCACAACAACAGGAGTAAGGGGAGTGGTTCTCAAATGGTTTCGTTCATACCTAGAAAACAGAGTACAGTCAGTAGAGATCACACATGTCTCCAGTGGATCAAAGTACATTGAGAAATATATATCTGATCCACAATATATCAAATTGGGGTCCCTCAAGGGAGTATACTAGGTCCTGTATTATTTCTGGTGTATATAAATGATTTCCTGCAACATATCAGCCATGGACAGAAGATATTGTTTGCATATGACAGTAACATAGTAATCAACAGTAAGACAACAGCACAAATGTTGGAAAATTCTACTGAAGTGCTGAGGGATGTTCACAGATGGTTTCAGGAAAACAAAGTAACTCTAAACATAAAGAAAACAAATACAATATGATTTAGAATGAACCGAAAACTAGATAACATCTCCATAAATGATGTACATAAAACAAAATTCTTAGGGTTGCACATTGACGGCCAAAAGAAGTGGAATGAACATGCTATGAAACTCTCGAAAAAGATATCCACAACATGTTATGCACGTAAGAGTCCTTGTATCCGCATGCAGTAGTGAATGTATGAGAACTGTATACTTTAGTTATGTTCATTCAGTAATCAGTTATGGTATTATTTTCTGGGGAAACAGCGCTCAGAATTTACAAACAGTACTTAAAATGCAAAAGAGAGCAGTAAGAATTGTAGCAAAAAGCACTAGGCGGGCCCACTGCAGAGAACTTTTCAAAATGTTAGGAATTCTAACTGTTCCTTGTGAATTTATATTCCAAACCATAATGTACATTAAGAAAAATATAGAAAATTATACCACAAATAGCAATTTTCATAACTATAGTACAATAACAAGTCACTGTCTCACCCAGACAGGAAGAATAAACATAAGAATCAACATAGCTTCTTGTATGAAGGTGTAAAACTGTATAATAAACTGCCACAGAAATAAAAGAAGCAGATAACATGTACCGCTTTAGGAAAAATCTTAAATTGTTTATGCAAGAACACTGCTTTTACACTGTAAGTGAATTTCTTAGTACAAAATGATTGTAAATAGCTTTTGTTGAACAATATTTTGATAATGAGAAGAAATGATTGTAAATAACTTATATGTCACAATGTTTGACTACATGTAACAACAAACTGTATAAATATATGAATGTACGCAACTGACAACATCCATACATTTTAAAATGTCCACAGATGGCTAAATAAATAAATAAATAAAAATAAATAAATACCACAGTTGGAAGTTTCTAACCAGTACTGCAATTCTCCCAACTTCTTTCTTAAAGACTGTATATTAATATGTAAGAACAGAAGACTATTTTTGCTAACCCTGGGCAGTAAAGAAGAGGGTTCAGATTGTCTTCTTGAGGGCACCTTCTATACAACTGATATCTTGAGTTGTTTGTAAGTCTACTGCTGGTAGCCAGGCCCCATTTTGACAACGTTTGGATACATCTAGTTTTCTGGGCTCAGAGTGAATGGTTTGAAGATTATATTGATCCTGCTGGAACATACCTGTTAATATTTTGCCAGACAGACTAGCAGACTTTACAGGTTTCTCTGGTCCAGTGGTATTACTGTAAAGGTGGCCATTTCTTTGCTCACAGTTTTGGTAATCAGTTTCGAGATTAATCTTCTTCCTTGGTCATTGAGGTGGAATCTTTGTCGTGTATAGCACTCCCTGTCAAACTCGGTAGCTTTAATGACTGTGGTATTTTTGAATTTCGAACACAATTGATATAGCTGTTTGTTTACTTCCAATACCTTGTGATTTACACAGGATTGATTTGCAAGATCGTATCTAAATGGAACATCGACAACAAACACTTTTTTCTATGCGAACAGTACTATGACGTATCTCTTTAGGACCTTCAGAAAGGTGTATCAAGGCTGGAAACTGGCACAGTAGATCTGTACACTCGGACAAGCTTGGTGGTGTGCACTGCGCTAGAAACCATTATCTGTCAGGGTGGTGATGCTGTCGATGAGTCTTGCACTGTGTCTGGCAGCAGTGTGCCATGAAGTCGACTCCAGTTATCAGTTCTGGGACGTTAGCAATCATAAAATGATTGCTACAGTTTTTTCCCCGCATCTAATTCAAATGTGTCATTAATTCCCCAAATCTAATTCAAACCCTGCATACCATATGTTCATATCAAAAAATTGTTTGCCCCAGACAAGCAGAACAAATTCGGTGGTCGACTGCCACGTAACAAAGTACATGGAAATATGTGCAAATCTGATCCGATGTCCCGCCAGGAATTTCCAACCTGACCAGTCACAGACGCATCGGCACTGTGACCGTGCTTGACAGTCGATTGCCGATGCTCTTAGCCTGATGGCTGCGTGCAACATGAAGTGCAGTTGCACACCTGGTTCACAAATTTTCTGTGACACCAGCAAATGAACTGCTGTTCTGCACTGGAAGTTGAAGAGTTTGTTGAGGAACAGTTACATGACCTCTTGCAGTGCCATCCCGTTATTGCTGGGGTAGCGGTGAGTCAACAATTCACTCATTTGTTTGATAATGTGTCAACTTTTGATCTCAGCTGCAACAGAATCGTAGTTGTGTGTGTGACCACTGATGCTGATACATTGTCACATGGTGCTGTCACTGTATTGATACAAGTGGCATCAGGATATCCTGTCTTGTCAGCCACGTCTGTAACTGCACCTAAAAGCATCTTAGCCTGTGGTGCTATAACAGCTTCGACTTGTAGTGATAAAAGGCTATTCCACAAGGTATGTAGCAAGTTGTCCAGTACAGTGCCGGTATCAACTTTACTTCTCAAATGTCTCGGGTACTACAATAGTTTCAAGTCCCCAATGTATTCCTGTGTCAAAAACTGTCATAAGCGTTCTTACTGTGAGGCAGAGACTGCCAATCAGTTCGGCCTTAGAATTTTTCCTAGGAATTAATCACAGGAGGCAAGTGTTATCACGTCCTTGACCTCTGCAGCAAAATGATGATCCAGTTGGCTGACCACTAAGGTGAATGTCATGGAATCTGTAGATATTCCAGCATAACAAAAGCTTGCCCCAGCTTGTGCAAACCATAATGCGGGTTTGTGTGGAGCGGGCAGTGGCATGGCAAGTCTGGAGACCAAGTATTGTCCCAACCAATGTGTATGTCATTTTCCGAAGTTGATCTCATGCATGTTCTTGCCTTTTCTGTGCTTTTTACACAGACTGATCTCGCCAGGGTCAACAGATTCAGAAATACTAGATATGGGTCACTTCAACAACTTATTCTGCACGTTGTAATATTCAGCCAAGCTCAATGTGAAGTGTAAGTTTTCCACACTGTGGAAAAATATCTTTATTCAACACAACACAGAATGAAAATATCTCACTGAGATAGAGCAACTTAAGAGAAGCTTTGTTTCCGAGTCAAATTGTCGCTCTTGAAGAATCATCCATAACTATGTAACTATGGAAATCTGAGAAGGATGTATTCTAAAGTCAAAGAATAAACAGAAACTGTCACTGCTGAAGCAAAGCGCCTCTACCAGCTGGCGCGTAAACACTTTGACAGCTGCGATAAAAACTAAACCACACAACACAAATGTAATAGAAGGCAAACTTGACCACTACAAATATCTTCCAAAATGGTACTTAACTTTGGCACAATTTGATCTGTAGCAGTGGATGTTCAAAATGGAATAAAATGATATCTAACTAACTTCACTGTCTCTTTGCATACTATGATATTGTAAGTATCACTGATGGTAATATTTGCAGACACTCTGTTGTTGGTCATAGTTCTATGTAAATAGCAACGGCTAACTCCGAGGTTAGTCTTCAGAGTAGTGTACCGAGCTAACTGCAGGCACTGAAGTGAACTGTTGTTATTGCTGGTTCTTAACTGTCTAACTGCGGGCATGGAACTGGCTGAGTGAGTGTGGTGCATTGCGTTTGAAGCCTTTTGTCAGAAGAAAATCCATGTCTGCCTGTACACAGTGGAAGTAATGTAGTCTGTGGTTGATATTGTTCCCTACTGGCTATTGTCCGCCCTGTCAGCAAAGTACAACATTTACAACTATCTTTTGCAAGCCACCATGAGGTGGATGGCAAATGGTATGTCCCATTCAAACGGTTATTAGGGTTTCTTCCACTGCCATTCTGTAGCGAGAGAGGGAAGAGTGATTGTTTGCATGCCTCTGTGCATGCAGTAATTATTCTAATCTTATCCTCATGATCCCTATGTGAGCGATATGTAGAGGGTTACTGTATATTCCTAGAGTCATCACTTAAACCCAATTCTTGAAACTTCGTCAATAAACTTTCACAGAGTAGTTTACATTGTCTTCAAGAGTCTTCCAGATCAGTTCTTTCAGTATCTCTGTTACACTCTCCCATGGATTAAACAAACCTGTGCCCATTTGTGCTGCCCTTCTATGTATTTGTTCAAGAAATCATTTACACAGGACAATCGTACAAACATACTGTCATTTGACCATCATAGACAGACTCACATACTGACGAAATAGAAATAATCATCCCTGGCGCGGAGACACAACTGAAAGATCTGTAACTAAATAAATCACCAAGTCCAGATGGAATCCCAGATCGATTTCAGAAAGAGTGACATTGGCCCCTTGCCTAGCTTGCATTTATCATTCAGCAATCTCTTGCCAAGCACAAATTGCCAACTGACTGGAAAAGGCACAGGTGACTCCATACATAAAAACGGTAAAAGAACATGCCCACAAAATTACTGGCCAATACTTTGTGCTGCTGTAGAATCCTTCAATGTATTCTCAGTTTGAATATAGTAAACTTATGTCCTCAAATCAGCATGGTTTTAGAAGGCATCACTTGTGCCAAACTCAGCTTGCCCTTTTCTCACATGATATACTGAGAACTATGGGTAAAGAGCAACAGGCAGATTCCAGATAGCATTTGACACAGTATTCCATTGCAGACTGTTAAGGAAAGTATGAGTGTATGGAATATGTTT
The DNA here is from genome assembly GCF_023897955.1 of Schistocerca gregaria. Lineage (NCBI taxonomy): Eukaryota > Metazoa > Arthropoda > Insecta > Orthoptera > Acrididae > Schistocerca > Schistocerca gregaria. The sequence continues at coordinate 500,095,396 of NC_064926.1, read as the reverse complement.
ACAGATATGCGAGTGGCTCGAAGCCTTCCTACATAACAGAATTCAGTATGCTGACCTCGTGGCGAGTGTTTATCAGAGACAAGGGTATCGTCAGGAGTGCCCCAGAGAAATGTGATAAGACCACTGTCTTTCTCTATATACGTAAATGAGTTGGCGGACATCAACCTGCAGTTGTTTGCTGATGATGCTGTGGTATACAGTAAGTGTTGAAGTTGAGTGACTGTAAGGAGATATGAGTACGAGACCACTTAGCCAAAATTTCTAGTTGTTGTGATAAATGGCAGCTATCTCCAAATGTGAGAAACATATGTTAATGAAGATGGGCACAAAGAACAACCTGTAATGTTCAAATACAGTATTACTAGTGTCCTGCTTGACACAGTCAAGTAGTTTAAACATCTGGGCTTAATGTTGCAAAGTGATATGAGATGGAACAACCATCTGAGAACTGTGATGGGAAAGGTGAATGGTCAATTTCAGTTTATTGGAAGAATTTTAGGAAAGAGTGGTTCACCTGTAAAGGAGACTGCATACAGAATGCTGGTGCAACCTACTCTTGAGTACTGCTTGAGTGTTTGGGATTGTACCAGGTCAGATTGAAAGGGGACATCGAAGCAATTCAGAGTCAGGCTCCTAGATTTATTCCAAGTCAGTTTGAACAACATGTGTTACAGAGATGCTTAGGGAACTCAAATGGGAACCCCTGAAGGTTAGATGACATTCTTTTTGATGAACACTGTTGAGAAAAGTTAGAGAACCGGTATTTGAAGCTGATTGCTGAATGATTCTACTGCCACCAATATATAGTGCGCATAAGGGCCTTGAAGATAAGATAGAAGATATTGGGGCTCATAAGGAGGCATATAGACAGTTGTTATCCCCTCACTCTATTTGCAAGTGGAACAGGAAAGGCAATGAATAGTGGTGGTATAGGGTACCCTCTGCCATGCAAAGTATGTTAGGTTGCAGAGTATCTATGTAGATGGAGATATGTTCAGTAGCCCCTGTCAGTCCTATCTGGTATGGGTCCCACACACTTGAGCAATGTTAAAGAACCAGAGTCATTTGTAAGCAATCACCTTTGTAGATTGGTTGCACTTCCTCAGTATTCTAAATACTACCACTTTCATTACCCACAACTGATCCTATGTGGTGATTCCATTTCATATCCCTATGAAGTGTTCCACCCATGTATTTGTATGAATTAGCCGATTCTAGTAGTGACTCATTGTATTATAGTCATAGGATACTATTTTTTGCTTCCTTTTTTTTCTTCTTCATTTTATGAAGTGTAAAATTTTACATTTCAGAACATTTAGAATAAGTTGCCAATCTCTGCTCCATGTTGGAATCTTATCAAGATCTGACTGAATATTTATGAAATGTCTTTCAGACAGTACTTCATTATAGACAACTGCATCATGTGCAAGGTCACTAACATACAAGATGAACAGCAAAGATCCCAATACACTTCCCATGGACACACCCAAAGTTAGTTCTACATCTAGCAATGTATCTCCGTCCAAGATAACATACTATGTCCTCCCTACCAAAAAGACCCCAATCCAGTCACAAATTGCACTTGATACCCCACATGATCATACTTTTGACAATAGGCATAGATGTGGTACTGATTCAAATGCTTTTTATAAATAACGAAATACGGCATCTACCTGGTTGCCTCGATCTAAACCTTTCAGTACATCATGTGAGAAAAATGCGAGTTGGATTCCACATGGTCAATGTTTTTGAAATCCATGCTGGTTGACCTTGAGGTCAAATCTATTAAAGATACTTAAGATTCTACAACAAATCTCTGTCAAGGATATTGGATGGTAATTTTGTGGATCACTTCTACTACCCTTTTTGTAGATGGGGGGTAACCTGTGAACTAGCACAATTTTTTGTTTGAAGGTTCTATGTTAGATTATAATTAGAAAAGGGGCCTAACTCAGCTGCAAATTCAGTACAGAATCTAACAGGGCATGAGGCTTTGATCAATTTTAACCATTTCAGCTGTTTCTCAACACCACTGACACTAATACTTATTGCATTCATCTTTTCAGTGGTAGGATTAAATTGGGGCAATTCTCCTGGCTTTTCTTTGGTAAAGGGACATTTGAAAATCTCTCTCTCTCTCTCTCTCTCTCTCACACACACACACACACACACACACACACACACACACACACACACACACATGGAGGTCCATTGAATTTTTGTTCAGCAAGCAGTACCCTCTGTCATAACTGTGACAATAGTATAGATACTGTGGATTAGCACTGCGCTTCTGCAGAGAGCTGTGAACTGTAAGTGTCTGGAAGGACTTTCTAATACCTGCAATTATCGCTCTGTTTTCCTTAGCTGCTACTGTTGAAGTGGCTACTTTTAGAAATACAGTACATCCTCACAATTTAATTTAAACAATGAGCATAATTTAGCGTCTACATTGTTTTCCATACACATGTCATCCCACGTTTTGTTTTGTCAGTGTGCTAGCAAAAGTATATAATTTGCATTCCAAGATCTGTTTGTAGGCCCATAGTTCTACCAAACCAGTTTTTGGGTTTATTACCTGGCAGTAATAAGCAGAGGGGCCAAGACGTTTTGTAAATATTACACTATTTTCCCTGTCGATATCTGATGTTGAACACCACTAGCAGTTTTTCCCCCATCTGGGCCATGCCAAAAGTGTTCATAGTGTTTAGAAATTTCACCTGCAACACCTTTTTTAAAATTGACATCTCTAGATAGTATTGTAGTAGTTTTGGGGGATGAGACTCTTTCCAGGCCTTCAGTTAAGTTATTAAAGAGTGTCAACATTAGCAGTAGCTTAGTGGGACACACAGAATGATTTAACTTCTTACGAATGTCTAGCTTTGCTAGTTCAACAACTGACAATTCAAAATCTTTGTCTACACTAATTGGCATCAGATTTGTCTGCAGCTTTAAAATGTGCTGGAAGAAAGAAGTTTCCTCTAATGGCCATTATTCACTTTTGTTTAGCATGCTACACTGCCATGGTATTTGTGACCATTGAAAAATGGCTTGGCTGGAGAGTTGCTGTTTGTACTGTAACAAATATCATGGCTGCAGCCCTCAAGCCCAGCCAACCGTGGACTGCCCATCAAATTACTTGACAGTTACCCAAAACATATGCAGTTAATGGGCTAATGATTTTGCTTGAAAATGGCTATACAGCCAAAACATTATAGTGCACACAACAAAATGGAAATGAATAACAGCCAATACAAGAAACTTGTTTCTTTCAAGAAGTTTATCACACTTGCAGACCCTGTTGCAGCTAAATTATTTACAATGTATGTCACTTCTAATGTATATTATCCCCCACACTTTAAAGTACACTACTGGCCATAAAAATTGCTACACCAAGAAGAAATGCAGATGATAAATGGGTGTTCATTAGACAAATATATTATACTAGAATTGACACATGATTACATTTTCACTCAATTTGGGTGCATAAATCCTGTAATGTACCCTCTTTCATCCGGGGTGAAAATCAAATATCAAGCGACAAACTTTCATTTAAATGCTATTTCAAACCCTGAGATTATGATGATCAACTGATGACACCCCGCCAGCTTGGGTGGTCTGTATCTACAACAGACGATGTTAAGCTTAATATTTAGACAAAAGAATGATACATCACAGGATACTGAAACTAATTAAAATACCTTACCTTTAGATGCTGAATTTGGTCTCATTGTCTTGATTCTCGCCATGGTGCATTCCATCTATCTAACATTGTTAATATTAGGTCCGGGTCTTTGTGTGCTAATGAAAACTGTTACTCGCTTGTTGTTTTACTATTGATTCTTCATTTTTATTAATTTAACTTTTTCACAATAATTTCCATCTTCATATCACATACTATTTATAGATACACTCTATATAAGACGACAGACTTCCTTCCGTACTCCCATCAACAGTCCACCTCACAAAACCACGCTCTCCGCACAACAATCCAACTAACTCACACCAACAGTCACCTTAACAATGTCCGACTGTCTACCTTTCACACACGAATGTCTTTGGCTCACACTGGTGCCAACATATTCTCCAGAAATAAACAAATAAAGTTCACATTATAGAATAATATAATAAAAAATATTTGGGCAAAATTAAAAACTACATACAAAATATTAAATAAAAAAAATCATAGAAATGTAATTGGAGCACTGACCCTGCAAGGGCAGATGCGACTATAAGGGTGGTATCGCACTCTTCAGTAATCCGTTACATTACAATCCTCAGAAAGCAGTACACAGAACAACCACCTCTGGCCGTAATAACGGCCTTGATATACCTGGGCATTGAGTCAAACAGAGCTTGGATGGCATGTACAGGTACAGCTGCCCATGCAGCTTCAACACGATACCAGAATTCGTCAAGAGTAGTGACCGGCGTATTGTGACGAGCCAGTTGCTCGGCCACCATTGACCAGACATTTTCAATTGGTGAGAGATCTGGAGAATGTGCTGGCCAGGGCAGCAGTCGAACATTTTCTGCATCTAGAAAGGCCGGTACAGGATCTGCAACATGCGGTCATGCATTATCCTGCTGAAATGTAGGGTTTCGCAGGGATCGAATGAAGGGTAGAGCCACGGGTCATAACACATCTGAAACGTATTGTGCACTGTTCAAAGTGCCGTCAATGCGAACACAAGGTGACTGAGACGTATAACCAATGGCATCCCATACCATCACACCGGGTGATATGCCAGTATGGCAATGACGACTTCCAATGTGCGTTCTACGAAATGTCGCCAAACATGGATGCGACCATCAGGATGCTGTAAACAGAACTTGGATTCATCCGAAAAAATTACGTTTTGCCATTCGTGCACCCAGGTTCATCGTTGAGTACACCATCGCAGGCTTGCAAACGTCCCCATCTGTTGACTCAGGGATTGAGACGTGGTTGCACAATCTGTTACAGCCATGCAGTTAAGATGCCTGTCATCTTGACTGATAGTGATACGAGACCATTGGGCTGCAGCACTGAGTTCCGTATTACCCTCCTGAATCCACCGATTCCATATTCTGCTAACAGTCATTGGATCTCAACCAACGCAAGCAGCAATGTCGCAATACGATAAACCGCAATCGTGATAGGCTGCAATCCGACCTTTATCAAAGTCAGAAACATGATGGTACACATTTCTCCTCCTTACACGAGGCATCACAACAACGTTTCACCAGGCAACGCCGGTCAACTGCTGTTTATGAGAAATCGGTTGGAAACTTTCCTCCTGTCAGCACGTTGTAGGTGTCACCACCGGTGCCAACCTTGTGTGAATGTTGTGAAAAGCTAATCATTTGCATATCACAGCATCTTCTTCCTGTCGGTTAAATTTTGCGCCTGTAGCACGTCATCTTCATGGTGTAGCAATTTTAATGGCCAGTAGTGTAGTTCTGTCATAGCAACTTGACGAACAAGAGATAATTCTGAGCAAATTTCTCTGGTGTTCATCTTTTTCTCTCACAACTGCCAAGTGTGCTCTCCAGTGTGGTACATTCTGTCACCCATGTACACACTGAAAAATTTTCAAAACTGCATGACACTTTCAAGGAAGGGGAGCACATTGACATGATTGAACCTACAAAGACCATGCCCATGACAACAGATATTTAACCATGTGTGGCCCCATACCCACCTGTGATCCTCTCATTAATTCCAGTGATCTCCCCTTACCATTCTTGTTGAGGTGCAAATAATGCCTAGTATAGCCCAATCTCCTGATAGTCCCTATCAGTACCACTGCAATGTGTGCCCGGTCAGTCATCACTGCCATTTCCGGCCTTGCTTTGATTCACCGTACAGCATTGCCGAGATGAGGGTGGTGGTCATGCTGGAACAACTCAACCATGCATACACTCATGCCCCTGGTTCCACTAAATATCTAACGCCTAAGTTTTGTCCTATTATATTAAATATAATTTTGTATGAATTGGTTACTTCTCAGAAGCAACATAAAGAAATTTTAATCTCTTTATATACTACTTATATGTGTGCTTGAAGTCGCTAGATAACATTAGATGACGATAGAAGGATGCGTAGAAGGAGAGAGAATTAAAGAAGAGGGGCAGATATGTGGAAAAATAAGAGTGAAGAAATGTAAAAAATGTAGGAACTAGAACCACAAAATTGTACTCAGGAAAGCTAGCATTTGAAGACAGGAAGGGAAATGTTAGCAGAATTGTAACTGATTCTCGGGTCCGAATTATGGTTACTAAACACCAAGAAGAGTTCCACAAATGGAAAGAGTACAATAGAGAGTTGTACTAGACAACCCAAAGAGTAAAGTTCATACCTTTTGAAATGTTCCAGTGTTGGTCGAAGATGAGAAAGGATACTGTAATTTGAAATATTAGGTTGCAAAATATCTTAATGAAATGAATCACTGAAAAGCAATAAATCTAGAGATCCATTCGCTGTGTAGGTACTCACCAATAACAGCCTGACTCAAATCAAGAAAACTTTTCTCCATACTACAGAGACCCTCACTGAATAACCTTAAGCATTAAGACTTAAAGTCTTAATACAACCAAGACTTCAACATCAGAGAATTAATGTTACCATGTGAGAACTTACTTTCTGGTCATGAAGAAAGTAGATCAATGTGGAAAATGCTCAAGAGATTATGATTTGAAGTCAGCAGGTGTAAGACCAACTTGAAGAAGTGGGGATTTTTCTGTGACACCACACGGTGCTAATGCGGAGAACGGCAAACTACGCGAGCAGTGTTGAAGCACATGATCCCTAAGAGAACTGATGGCAGCTACTCTTGAAGCCTGTGAGATCACTAAATATTAGTCACAAGGCATTTACAATGTGTGTTATTAAGTAACATCTGTTTGTAGAATGCTTATTGCACCAGACTGCAATTATTGTTATGTATTGTTTTTATTATATGGTCTATGTCTCCTGGCACTATAAAATGAATTGTCCTAATGCTCTTTTCAACAACTGTCAATTAGTGCTGAAAACATGAGAAAATAAGCAAAAGTATAAGGCTTTATTGAAGAGAACCACATGGTTCTTGAAGACAAAGGAGAAAAAGAGAGAGATAAAACTACATTACTGATGAGACAGGACATAAATGTATACAGAATAATAAAGAAACACATGTCTGTGCTGACTTTTGAAAAATATTTGACAGAGTGAAATAGGCTATATTTTTTTAAGGCTATATGAAAATATGCTAATATTACAAAAGATAAACAAAAGGAGGACACTGCCTACGAAGAAATTGTGCGGCAGATACATTGGAAAGAATGGGGTCAGAAAAATTAGGAAAGAGGAGATGGATCGCAAAGTGAGACTGGAAAATAGTTTATGAATAAGGGAATGGTAGTAAACAGAGAAATATTGTGAGCCAATCTATATATGTAAAAACGTAAATGTTTCTTTGTATCAAATTGTAAATCTCCAACAGTTCTTCAGCAATTATTGGGCTTTAAAATTTTGATACAGCATTGCACTCAAATATGCACATTTTTATATACCAGTTAGAGTGCCAATATAAATATGGAGACATCTATATATATATATATTTTTTGCACAATACTCTAATGAACATTTGGACATACACAGAATACATATCTGAACAGCAGTCTTAGGTTGTTTGCAGATGATGCTATCATTGACTGCATGAAGTAATCAGAAGATCAACACAAATTGCAAAACAATTTAGAATAGATGTTTGTACGGTGCAAAAAAAGGCAACTGACCCTCAATATAAAAGAAAGTTTGAGATCATCCACATGAAAGCTAAAAGGAATCGATTAAATTTAGGTTTAAACAATAAATCAATCAAATCTAAAGACTACAATATTAGAGAAGGAAAGTTGCTACTCACCATGTAGCGGAGCTGCTGACAAGGGAACCTCCCCATCGCACCCCCCTCAGGTTTAGTTATAAGCTATGTAGTGCTGGAATGAGAACGGAGGGGGCTGGATGGGTGACGACACTGGCTAACGAAGGTTGAGGCCAGGAGGGTCTCAACCTTCGTTAGTCACTGTCCTCACCCATCCAGCCCCTTCCCTGTTCCCATTCCAGCACTGCACAGCTGTCATTTCACTGCCACATCCAGTCTTTTAATTTCTCTCCTTTCTGCAACTTACCCCCCCTCCAACCTTCTCTCCTGCCCTCCGTCTAAACTGCAACACTTCACTGTCCACCCACCCACCCACCCACCTACACACACACACACACACACACACACACACACACACACACACACGTGTCTACTGTCTCAGACAACTGAAACCATACTTTGAGAAGCAGCACCAGTGCATGGTGGGAGTGGTGACTGAGTGAGGGTAAGGAGGAGGCTGGGGCAGGGAGGAGGAAGGGTAGTATGGTGAAGGCGGTGGACAGTGAAGTGTTGCAGTTTAGACGGAGGGCAGGTTGGAAGGGGGGGAGGGGGGATAAGTTGCAGAAAGGAGAGAAATAAAAAGAAATTAAAAGACTGGTTGTGGCAGTGAAATGACAGCTGTGTAGTGCTGCAATGGGAACAGGGAAGGGGCTGGATGGGTGAGGACAGTGACTAACAAAGGTCGAGACCCTCCTGGCCTCAACCTTCGTTAGCCAGTGTCCTCACCCATCCAGCCCCCTCCGTTCTCATTCCAGCACTACATAGCTGTCATTTCACCTCCACATCCAGTCTTTTAATTTCCCTCCTTTCTGCAACTTAACACCCCCCCCCCCCCCCCCACCTCCAACCTTCTCTCCTGCCCTCCATCTAAACTTCAACACTTCACTGTCCACCACCTTCATCATACTATCCTTCCCCCTCGCTGCCACAGCCTCCTCCTTACCCTCACCCAGTCACCAGTCCCATCATGCACTGGTGCTGCTGCTCGCAGTGTGGTTTCAGTTGTCAGACAGCAGACGTGTGAAAGTTGCATATGCGTTTTTGTGTGTGTGTGTGTGTTGCTGACAAAGGCCTCAATGGCCGAAAGCTATAATTGTGTGAAACTTTTTGTTGTGCCTATCACGACTCAGCATCTCTGCTATATGGTGAGTATCAACTTTACTTCTGTAATATTGTTATATTCCATCCTGGATTTTCCATTGTTTGAAATCTAAAGGCTAAATTCAATTAAATACCTATGAATTAAAATTACGAACAACTTAAATTGGAAAGGACATGTAGAAAACGTTATGGGGAAGGTGAACCACAGACAGTGTTTTATTGTTAGAACACTCAGAAGATGCAACTAAAGAGACGCTTAAACTAGAGCTTCTCAATCCTCTTTTGGAGTAATGCTGCGTGGTGTGCGATCCTTACCAGATAGGGTTAATGGAGTACATCGAGAAAGTTCAAAGGACAGCATGTTTTGTATTATCAAGCAATAGGGGAAAGTGTCACAGACATGAGACAGGATTTTCAGTAGACATAATTAAAAAATGTATGATTAAATGATGATGTCGTCCTCTTGGGTAAAATATTCCGGAGGTAAAATAGTCCCCCATTCGGATCTCCGGGCGGGGACTACTCAAGAGGACGTCGTTATCAGGAGAAAGAAAACTGGTGTCCTACGGATTGGAGCGTGGAATGTCAGATCCCTTAATCAGGAAGGTAGGTTAGAAAATTTAAAAAGGGAAATGGATAGGTTAAAGTTAGATATAGTGGGAATTAGTGAAGTTCGGTGGCAGGAGGAACAAGACTTCTGGTCAGGTGAATACAGGGTTATAAATACAAAATCAAATAGGGGTAATGCAGGAGTAGGTTTAATAATGAATAAAAAAAATAGGGGTGCAGGTAAGCTACTACAAACAGCATGGTGAACGCATTATTGTGGCCAAGCCCACGCCTACTACAGTAGTACAAGTTTATATGCCAACTAGCTCTGCAGATGATGAAGAAATTGAGGAAATGTATGATGAAATAAAAGAAATTATTCAGGTAGTGAAGGGAGACGAAAAATTTAATAGTCATGGGTGACTGGAATTCGTCAGTAGGAAAAGGGAGAGAAGGAAACATAGTAGGTGAATATGGATTGGGGGGAAGAAATGAAAGAGGAAGGCGTCTGGTAGAATTTTGCACAGGGCATAACTTAATCATAGCTAATACTTCGTTCAAGAATCATAAAAGAAGGTTGTATACATGGAAGAATCCTAGAGATACTAGAAGGTATCAGATAGATTATATAATGGTAAGACAGAGATTTAGGAATCAGGTTTTAAATTGTAAGACAATTCCAGGGGCAGATGTGGACTCTGACCACAATCTATTGGTTATGAACTGTAGATTAAAACTGAAGAAACTACAAAAAGGTGCTAATTTAAGGAGATGGGACCCGGATAAACTGAAAGAACCAGAGGTTGTAGAGAGTTTCAGGGAGAGCATAACGGAACAATTGACAAGAGTGGAGGAAAGAAACACAGTAGAAGAAGAATGGGTAGCTCTGAGGGATGAAGTAGTGAAGGCAGCAGAGGAACAAGTAGGTAAAAAGACGAGGGCTAATAGAAATCCGTGGGTAACAGAAGAAATATTGATTTTAATTGATGAAAGGATAAAATATAAAAATGCACTAAATGAAGCAGGCAAAAGGAATACTAACGTCTCAAAAATGAGATCGACAGGAAGTGCAAAATGGCTAAGCAGGGATGGCTAGAAGACAAATGTAAGGATGTAGAGGCTTATCTCACTAGGGGTAAGTTAGATACTGCCTACAGGAAAATTAAAGAGACCTTTGGAGAAAAGAGAGCCACTTGTATGAATATCAAGAGCTCAGATGGAAACCCAGTTCTAAGCAAAGAAGGGAAGGCGGAAAGGTGGAAGGAATATATAGAAGGTTTATACAAGGGCGATGTACTGGAAATGGAAGAGGAAGCAGTTGAAGATGAAATGGGAGATATGATACTGCGGGAAGAGTTTGACAGAGAACTGAAAGACCTGAGTCGAAACAAGGCCCCGGGAGTAGACAACATTCCATTAGAACTACTGACGGCCTTGGGAGAGCCAGTCACGACAAAACTGTACCATCTGGTGAGCAAGATGTATGAAACGGACGAAATACCCTCAGACTTCAAGAAGAATATAATAATTCCAATCCCAAAGAAAGCAGATGTTGACAGATGTGAAAATTACCGAACATTCAGTTTAATAAGCCACAGCTGCAAAACACTAACACGAATTCTTTACAGACGAATGGAAAAACTGGTAGAAGCCCACCTCGGGGAAGATCAGTTTGGATTCTGTAGAAATATTGGAACATGTGAGGCAATACTGACCTTACGACTTATCTTAGAAGAAAGATTAAGGAAAGGCAAACCTATGTTTCTAGCATTTGTAGATTTAAAGAAAGCTTTTGACAATGCTGACTGGAATACACTCTTTCAAATTCTAAAGGTGGCAGGGGTAAAATACAGGGAGCAAAAGGCTGTTTACAATTTGTACAGAAACCAGATGGCAGCTATAAGAGTCGAGAGGCATGAAAGCGAAGCAGCAGTTGGGAAGGGAGTGAGACAGGGTTGTTGCCTGTCCCCGATGTTATTCAATATGTATATCGAGGAAGCAGTAAAGGAAACAAAAAAAAAATTCGGAGTAGGTATTAAAATCCATGGAGAAGACATAAAAACTTTGAAGTTCGCCGATGACATTGTAATTCTGTCAGAGACAGCAAAGGACTTGGAAGAGCAGTTGAACAGAATGGACAGTGTTTTGAAAGGAGTATATAAGATGAACATCAACAAAAGCAAAACGAGGATAATGGAATGTAGTCAAACTAAACTGGGTGATGCTCAGGGAATTAGATTAGGAAATGAGACACTTAAAGTAGTAAAGGAGTTTTGCTATTTGGGGAGCAAAATAACTGATGATGGTCGAAATAGAGAGGATATAAAATGTAGACTGGCAATGGCAAGGAAAGTGTTTCTGAAGAAGAGAAATTTGTTAACATAGAGTATAGATTTAAATGTCAGGAAGTCGTTTCTGAAAGTATTTGTATGGAGTGTAGCCATGTATGGAAGTGAAACATGGACGATAACTAGTTTGGACAAGAAGAGAATAGAAGCTTTCGAAATGTGGTGCTACAGAAGAATGCTGAAGATTAGATGGGTAGATCACATAACTAATGAGGAGGTATTGAATAGAATTGGGGAGAAGAGGAGTTTGTGGCACAACTTGACAAAAAGAAGGGACCGGTTGGTAGGACATGTTTTGAGGCATCAAGGGATCACAAATTTAGTATTGGAGGGCAGTGTGGAGGGTAAAAATCGTAGAGGGAGACCAAGAGATGAGTACACTAAGCAGATTCAGAAGGATGTAGGTTGCAGTAAGTACTGGGAGATGAAGAACGTTGCACAGGATAGAGTAGCATGGAGAGCTGCATCAAACCAGTCTGAGGACTGAAGACCATAACAACAACAATTAAAACAAAGGCATTCCTCATTGTGGCGGGATTTTCTCACGAAGTTTCAACCACCAACTTTCTCCCCTGAATGCAAAAATATTTTTTTGGCACCAACCTACACAGGGAGAAATGATCATCATGATAAAAAATAAGAGAAATCCGAGCTCACATAGAAAGATATCAGTATTCAGTTTTTCCGCTGTTTGAGAGTGAAATACTTGACAATTATTGTGGATGTGGTTTTAGGAACCCTCTGCCAGGCTCTTAAGTGTGAATTGCAGAGTATCCACAGAGAGAGGGGGGGGGGGGGTGAGAAAGGGAGGGAGAGAGAGGGAAAAGGAGGGGAGGGGAGGGAAGAGAGAGAGGGGGGAGGGGACGATGAACAGAGAAAAGGAGGAGGAGGAGAGAGAGACAAAGTGAGGGGAGGAGGAGATGGGTGAGACCAGGAAGGGGGGGGGGGGGAAGAGGGAGATTAGGATTTACCGTATTTACTCGAATTTAATCTGCACCTGAAAAATTACAACGAAATAAAGGGAAAAATTTTCCTGAATTTAAGCCGCACGTGAAATTCGAGGGGAGAGAAAAGTTTTAGGCCGCACCTCCAAATGGAAACAAAGTTGGTCCATTGTAATACGAGACACAATTTAGGTCGAATGAATGATGATACATCTACAGTAGTTTGGTTCGAGTCGTAATCTTAGCACTTAAGCTTTACCAGGTAGCCATTGCTACACGTCAGGTGCTCCGTCCGTATTTATACGGGTACCCTCCCTTTTTCACGTGCTTCGTCTGGTTTGAACCGATTGCTTATTTTGCTTTGAACTGATAAGGGCCGTTCTCTTTGTTATAGGTGTTTGCGTCATTCTAAGCTGCAATTGCGTTACTGTACTGTGTCGTGCATTGTTTGTCGCATTCTGATAATGCGTGTTTACGGCCTGCCCATGCTCGCGGCATGGCTTGCTTTTGTGCGCGCTACCGCCGCTTACAATAAAATAAAAGAGAGGAATTGTCTCTAACCGAAACAACGGCAAGAGACTGCTATTTGTTGTTACTTACACTGCTGCTTTCTTTGATAATGATCAACAAGAACCAAATAATAGACGGCGTATGATAGAATTTGTTCCGAACGAGGCTTTAGCGAAAATTTTTCCATAAGAATAATACGAATATAAACATGACATAATATGTATATTCTTCCGCATTTGCTGTTGTCTCAATCTAGTTTCGTAGTTTATTACGCAGACAGGATTTAAATGAGATAGCAGCAAACACGAAAGAATACGCGGCACAATGTTTCCATTCTTCTACCTTTCCTTTTAATTTATTTACTGACGGATAGGTTATGGCGCCAGTATTCATCTTAGTGCCTGCAAAGCATGCCTGTATAGTGCTACAAGCTACATATACTAGACGGCAGAAGTTAGTTGTGACGGCACCTACCAACATTTTTCAGAACTTCTGCATACTTTGCACTCGATTCTAGGCCGCACGCGGTTTTTTGGATTAGAAAAACCGGAAAAAAGTGCGGCTTAGATTCGATTAAATACGGTATATTCAATTTCCCACAAATATTATAAATGTGTGCTTTCTGTTTTCTTTCTTTTCCATTTAACCAGAATGAACTGCTGCAGCACTGTACGGCCGGGGAAAGAAAGTACTGTATAAAGACTCACCTACGAGAAAAAAATTACAGTTCAGAAAAGTTGTACAGATAACATGACTGTGTATCCTGAATCAAGTGTCCTTTTTAAACACTGCATGTCTGCTGTATAACACAAACTAACCAACTGGCATACCATTAAAATTCCACCTCCCTGAAACAGCAACTTTTGTAAAACACTAGCCTTCAATTTTCTTCTACAGACAAACTTGCACTCTGGTAAACAATAAAATGGCTCCTTATAAATCCTGTGCAGATTTAGGTGTTCCGTGGTTTTCCTGCACCAGATACGGCAAATGGCAGGACTATCCCTCTAATAATAATAATAATAATAATAATAAAAGAAAGCATGATCAATATCTTTCCTCTCCTCAGTCCATTCTGAGGTTGCAGTCTGTCATCAATGGGACATTAAACTATAATCATCCTTTCTTGTTTTATATTCTTCTGAAGATGTTGCCCCAAATTCCCTGAAAGAAAACCTTCAATAATGTGATATTCAGAAGTGGCTGTTGTCAGTACACCTTTGAATGTTTTAGATCATCTTCCAAATGTTCATTATGCTTTGGTGAGGAAATTCTGCATTTCACAGATATAATTTCTTACTTAGGATTTCTTTCTGATTATCTGTAAATTTACTGTTTTCTCCTGTAAAAACAGCAGTGCTTTTTATAAATGGCACACTTGAACAATGACATACAGCATGTGCCTAAAAATTCATTAACTGTTCCACAATGTACTACCTGTTTACAAACAGTTGCATAGATGTTAACTCTTTTGGAATAAACACACCCCATTTGTAATTAAGTCCATTTTACTGAAAATTTGTATTAGCTAAATAAATCCAATTAGCCTTCTATGGTTCTATTTCTGAATAATTCCAGATATTTCCTTGCCATACATACACATTCTTATTCTAAAAAGAATGCAGAACATGTCAGGAGAATATTCAAACATGTGATACTTCTCCCCTCCTACGATATGCATACCTTGTCATTCTGTGCCTGTGGACTTCTGAAGTAGCCATTATAGAAACAAATGGGAACTCTGTGTGTGTATGTGGGAGGGGGTGGGGGAGAGATGCCATTTGGAATGGAACTGCATATATGCACATATTATACAATTTTCTTAACAATGCAGCACTGTTTTTGTTCATAAGGCAAATATTTGACATTTAAAATTCATACCATCCAATGGGAAAATTAAGTAAGTCTTCTGTATCAACATGTAGTGAAAATTTTGCAGCGATCACCAATGTCACTGTAGTGAAAATTTTGCAGCGATCAACAATGTCACTATTTTAGTATTAAAAAAAAACCACACCTCTTGATGACGATAACACAAGAAACAAACTGTTACAAGCAGATTAGATTAAGAAAACAATCACTGTAAGGAATAACTGAGAACAATGGAGATAAACTACCAAGCCTGTGGCATTCAGCTAAAGAATGAACAAATGATGTGTGAAAGGTTAAACTTATTTATGTGGCGAGCCAACTTTCTGAAGGTATTACAGACATCTGGAACTAATTCTTTCCATTTTTGATGCTCAATTGGTAAATTAAATTGCTATCACAAAGTGTAAATAGTGAAGGTACAAAGACCGACATAGTACAGAAAATATAATGAAACATTAAATATGACTGCAGTTTTCTTTGTATAGTTCTAAATGTAACTTAACACTCCTGAATAATATAGATTACGGCTTATTAGCAAAACGAAGACTTCTACAATAACACAAAAAACGACAAGAGTACCTGAACAATATGTTTGTCATCCCTCTCCGTGTAAACTATATATTCAGATGAAACAATGTAACAGATCAAAACTGTGTGCTACATTAGGTATTCAAATACAAACATTGTTCCTCCAAAAAGTGAACCAAATCTTTATCTGGCTCACATTCTCTGCTTTTATATTCTACTATGGAGTAAAAGTCTCAGTCTGGAAGTACTCAAGCATTCACAGTACTCCCCGTATATTTTGTGTGTCATTTTCTTAAATACAGTGACAAATGATTAACACACAGCAACACTGCTGACATGATAAGGGACACCTATTGCAAAAGTATTCTAAGCTAACAATATCAATAAGTTTTTTAAAATTTTATTTTGGCATCCTGTAGTATCTATTGTTATCCTTATTAGCAAATGCTTTTAATATTTGTATTTACAAGGAAAAATTTTAACACAATTTTCTGAGATACTAAAGCCACATTTCAACACTTCTATATTTTCTGATTACATAGTTAACATGATATACACACATACATAACATAAATCTATGTACAAAATATCTCACAATTAAAATATGTATTGCATTCTCATTTAAAATTTGTAATGGTAATTCAACTGAAGATGACATATATAAAGGGGACAAACAGATTTCTAAACAATTTGAGAAAAAATATTTCGTAAAGCTGGCATACAAACAATTGTAAAATTTAAGCAGACATGTGCAACAGTTTATTTTAAGAGAGTTCAATGCAGTCTTTAAATATGTGTAACAAGCTAGTAACAGTCACTCAGATTAGCTACAGTTCTTAATACACTGTCAAAGTAATGAGGTCATGACACACAGGAGTCACTGTTTTCTGTATCTTTGTTTTTCTGAGCCAACTGACTTCCAACAAAGTCACATGAATCCTCATCAAATTCATCCCAGTCCTTTACGAGATCTGATGCCATCCTTCTTGCCTCACTTACATCAGGCATTTGGATATGCCTGTGAGCTGAATAACTATCACCAGCTCCATCAGGAACAATGTTTTGCATTTCTGCCATTACAAGTTCTTGTTCAGAACCTTGTCCCTCAGGCTGAACCATAGCATTACTTGTACAAGTAGTATCAAATACAGGCACCTGCTGAGCTACGGTAGTTGCGATATCTGCTTCTAGCGATACACTTTCCACTTTCACTCTCTCACTGACCGAATGTCCTGCTGCCTCACCCTGACTAATCCCAACATTGTCCATAATAGACTGCACAACAGATGCCTGCTCTGCTCTGACAGTCACAGGTCTAATTCCTCCATCCGTATCTTGTGGTTTATGTCTCACACACCGAGCATCTTGTGATATTATTGTATTTGTTCGGCTCACTACAATACCTTCACTGGTTCCTTCGACAACCTTTGCCTGTACACTGCCACTTGTTATTATATTAGTAATTTCTTGACCAATATTATTTTGTTGTACTAAATAGGCACTACTTATCAGTTCTTGATGAATTTCGGTGTTGTCATGCAAGGGCTGCTTCCTTTGTACTGACTGTTCTTGCCTTTGCTCTTGAAGCAACTGTTCTTGGAGCAACTGCTGCTGATGCTGTAGAGTTTCCACTTGGCAGTTCTGGTGGTGCTGCAGATGCTGTTCTTGAGGCTTCAGGTCTTCCTGCCTTTGCTGCCGGCATAGCACATCCTGGTGGTGTTGTGGCTGTGCTTGAACTTGCACTTGCAGTTCAGATGGTTGCTGCTGGGGCTGCAGCTGCTGCTGTTGATGCGGGGTCTGCTGCTGCCGCAATGGTGGCAGGTGTTGTTGGTGTTGTGGCTGCAACTGCTGGTCTTTATTTTGCAGATGTTGCGCAGAAGGCAACTGCTGTTCTATATGTTTATGCTGATCTTGTTTATGTTGCTGCACTGTTTGCAGTATCTTCTCTTGGGTTACCTGCTGCTGTGCTGTTTGTTGTCGTTGTGGCTGCTGCTGCTGTTGTTGTTGCTGTTGCTGCAAACACAGCTGGTCCAATTTTTGCGTCTTTTGTTCTCGAAACTGTTGCTGCTGCACAAACTGATGTTGCAGGTGCTGTGTTAGCTGATGAGTGTACACTTCAGTATGTTGCTGTGGTGCCGCAATATGTCCTGTCTGAAGAATGGTGTTCCCATTGGGTCCAGGCTGTGTGATTATGAACATCATACCTTCACCGGTCATGCCTCTTAAGGCAACCTCATTTGCATAATCGTGATCCGATATAACAACACCGATACCCTCAGCATTACCTCCCTCTGAAACCTGTATTGGTGGTGGAACAATTGCTTGATTTAATGTTGGTCTCTGTACTATTGTAGAGAAAGAGGTGCCCCCAGCTGTAGTAACAACAGTGCCTTCGTATGGGTGCACTTCCTCCCCAGACATAATTTCAGGCACTATATACTCCTGAGTGTCAGCATGCACCATCTGCTCTTCAACATAGTCTTGAACCTCTGTATCACCTGCTGATCCCAGAATGTATTCTCGATTGTCATCGAGTACAATGACCGTCTGGTCACCGTTAAGGGCACCTGTAGAAAGTCCTAAAGAAGCAGCAATTCCACTGGCAACATTGCTCAAAGCTTCTGCTTCAGACGATGGCACCAGTGTCTGAACTGGTCCTGCGGGGCCCGAAGCCAAAACAGTCACTGCTGGAGCCAATACTACTGTCCCTGCTTTACTTTGCTGCACCGTGACCATACAGTTGTTGTCAGTCACCTCATTACGTCCAGGCCGCACCTCGTGTTCAGGTTCCTCCTTATCTGCTTTCCTCGCAACATCACCGTGGGCAGTGCGGAGATGTGCCTTCAGATTGATGTTGCGCACAAATGGCTTGTGACATATGGGGCATTCATAATTCTTCTTAGCTGGATCCGAATGCAAATTAGCTTGTATGTGACCTTGTAATGCTCCATTACTTTTGAATGTTGCATTGCATACCTGTGGAACAGCAACAGGAATTAATTTTTAAAAATCTATTAAAGTAACATTAGTTTCATACAATGAAGCACATTTTGGCAATACACTTTCAAATTTTACATGAAACTTGAGAGGTAGCAGAAATACTTCAGAATCTGATGTAATATTGGCATCCATGTAAGCAATTACGAACAAGTTTTTAACAAACTGCACAATGCACAATTTACAATAACTTATAAGTCACTGTTACTGGTGTCAGTATTAATGAGGACGTCTCTGTTACAAATTATTTTCAATATTGTACATGTTCATCTGACAGCTTCAGTCTGATGTGTAATCCCCATTCAGCACTATGATTTTGGCTCATATGTAAGTGGTGTAGAATGGGCACTAACTAGAATCTGCAGTTTTATTGCATTGCTCTCCAATTTATCATTCCAATGTTATTCTGCATTTTATATTCACTTTTTTTTAATCAAGAAAAGTGTTCTTGGTTACTCAATGATGTCAACAGCATGTGTAAGGGGGACATTGCTTCTTGTGCAACACACATTCTCTTCCCCAATATATGAAAGATTCTGCGTCGAAAAATTTTTTGAGACTGAAAAATTGCAACTAGTTCACACATCAGGTGTAAGTGATAGAACCATGTCAAGGCTACAAAATAAGACTGGATGGTTTACATAATCCATCAGATGGATTTCCTCTAGTACTCTTCAAAATTTAAAGATTCTAAGTAAAACACTGAACTTTAAATTCTCAATCAAGCATCTCTACCAATTTTCACTTCAGTAAGCAGATAATTGAATATTTAAATGACAAAGAATCACCAACTAGTATTTTCTGTGACAAATATTTTGGTTTTTTATTTATGATTACCCTATAATTGAGAAGTTAAAAACAGTTTTTAAAAAATCTTGCACCATCACTGAATGGCAGCCATATTTATTTGTAAGTGCACGACAGTTTTCAATTTTGAGACATTAGGATTAATTTGAATATCTCTGCACTGATTAAGTTACAACATTGCAATCTACATGATTGTTTTAGAGAAGTCTCCTCTACAACACTGTTTATCACCCAAAATATCATACAAGGTGTACAACTTTGCTTCTGCCATTTTTTCCCCAACATTTGAGGCTTTAATGAAACAAATTGGTTACACATGTATCATTCAAAGTATTTTCCATCGCTGGCCACTACTTTCTCCCATCTTTCAGGCCATGTACGAATCTGGCATTGAAAAAATTGTTCAACTTTTGAAGCAATACACGAATCGATCCAATTTGTGACTTCTTTATGAGACTGGAAGTGTTGGTCAGCCAGGCCCTGCGCCATTTATTTAAACAGGTGATTGTCAGAGGGAGCAATGTCTGGAGAATACGGTGGGTGGGATAGAACTTCCCATTTTAATGGTTTCAGCTCACACGGGACCCAAGTTCCTTCTTTCTGAATCATGCCCATAGCCTTGAGATGTTTTGAAATGACTTGCTGTGTCACTCACACTAATCATGCCAATTCTTCTTGAGTTTCACATGAGTCTTCACTCAGCAATGTCTCCAATTCTGCATCTTCGAAAACATTCTAGCTTCCACCACTATGCCAGTCCACAACATTAAAATCACCGTTCTTGAAGTGTTGAAACCACTCATGACACGTTCTTTCACTAATAGTGTCCTTACCGTATGTACTTGAGAGCATTCGATGAGACTCAGCCCTGTTTTCTTCCTACTGAAGCAAAACAGTAACACTTCCCACAAATAACGAGAATTAGGCTCGTAAACTGACATTTTCAATCAAGAACAACTTTATGATGCAAACACATATCGACTAATGTTTGAATGAGGTGTCTGTGATCTGTTTGTTTCGATCGCTACTTACCGTTGTTGTCATCTATCGGCAAACGGCAGAAGCAAAGTTGTAAATTCAAAAATAATCAGTCAAAATGACCTCCAAAGTTTGGTATTGAAAATTTAGAAAATCCACTTTTTAGACCCGAAAATAAAAACCAAGGAGTGAGTTATCATAGTGTATTTTTTTCTCTCATTGTATATCAAACTGCTAGTCTTATGTAGAGCAAAAACACTGACAAATGTTTCCTTTTTTTAATTTTTGAAATTTTAAAATCTTAATTTTTTGTTAAGTTTGGGGCTGGGTATCTATGGTGGGACTGAACACAAAAATTTGATTTTTTGCATAACTTCAGTTCTATGTTAAAAAATTCCCCATTTACATCTATGTTTAAGCTCAATTAAGTAGCACATTATTACTAGTTCAAAATGATGAATGTAAAATAATAAACATATGAAATTTCTCTACTGTTGAGAAGCCTGCACAAGTTCAGTCCTCAAGACAAGTGTGCACAAGAGCTCAGTGGACTGAATACCAAGTCTGCACAGGTGCCCAGTAGTCACTGACAAGCCTGTACTTGAGCTGTGTACCCCCACTACACTTGCTGGGTACATTAGAGTGGATGTCCACACTTCATTGAGAGCGTAGAATATTTTATGTGCTTTTGTCGTGAGTGTAATTTTTAATAAGCTAAGGTAATTTTAAAATTTTAATAGTAAATAAATCTGGAGGACATTGTATTGCAATAAAATGGATTATCAGTTTTCTATTGGACAGATAATAGGTGAAGTGCGTTCCAAAAAAGTTTATGGTTCAGTTTCAAAAAACTTAAAAAACTTTCTCTGAGAATTAATTTGAGCCCACACGAATTGTAAATGATTGCGATAACACACTCGACCTCTTAGCCACAAATAATCCTGATCTAATAGAGAGCGTGATGACAGATACAGAGATTAGTGAACACAAGGTCATTGTAGCGAGGCTCAAAACCATATCGACCAAAACCGCTAAAAATAAATGCAAAATATATCTATTTAAAAAAGCAGATAAAAATTCGCTTGATGCCTTCCTAAGAGAGTCTCCATTCCTTCCTAGCCTCCATTCCTTCCAAACTAATTATGTAAATGTAGGCCAGATATGGCTCAAATTCAAAGATACAGAATCGACAGCAATAGATAGAGTCATATCGCATAAGTTAATAAAAGACGGGACTGATCCACCATGGTACACAAAACAAATCAGAACACTGTTGCGGGAGCAACGAAAAAAGCATGCCAAGTTCAGAAGAACTCAAAATCCCCAAGACTGGCTAAGTTCCACAGAAGCCCAAAATTTAGTGCGAGCGTCAATGCGAGATGCTTTTAATAGTTTCCACAATGAAACATTGTCTCAAAATATGGCAGAAAACCCTACGAGATTCTGGTCATATGTATAGTACACCACTGGCAAATAAACAGTCAATACTGTCACTGCGCGACAGTGATGGAAATATTACCAATGATGGTGCCACTAAAGTGGAGCTACTAAATACAGTTTTCCGTAATTCCTTCATGAAACAAGACAAAGTAAATACTCCAGAATTCAAAACAAGAACAGCTGTTGGCATGAGTGGCATAAAAGTAAATATCTTGTTCTTGCTGTTGTGCCCTCCAGTCCAGAGACTGGTTTGATGCAGCTCTCTCCATGCTATTCTATCCTGTGCAAGCTTCTTCATCTTCCTGTACCTACTGCAACCTACATCCTTCTGAATCTGTTTAGTGTATTCATCTCTTGGTCTCCCTCTATGATTTTTACCCTCCACGCTGCCCTCCAATACTAAACTGGTGATCCCTTGATGCCTCAGAATATGCTCTACCAACCAATCCCTTCTTCTAGTCAAGTTGTGCCAAAAAATTTCTCTTCTCTCCAATTCTACCCAATACCTCCTCATTAGTTATGGGATCTAATATTCAGCATTCTTCTGTAGCATCAAATTTTGAAATCTTGTATTTTCTGCTTGTCTAAACTAATTGTTGTCCACGTTTCACTTCCATACATGGCTACATTCCATACAAATACTTTCAGAAACGGCTTCCTGACACTTAAATCTATACTCGATGTTAACAAATTTCTCTTTTTCAGAAACGCTTTCCTTGCCAGTCTACGTTTTATATCATCTCTACTTCGACCATCATCAGTTATTTTGCTCCCCAAATAGCAAAACTCATTTACTACTATAAGCATCTCATTTCCTAATCTAATTCCTGCAGCATCACACGATTTAATTCAACTACATTCCATTATCCTCATTTTGCTTTTGATAATGCTCCTCTTATATCCTCATTTCAAGACACTGTCCATTCCGTTCAGCTTCTCTTCCAAGTCCTTCGCTGTCTCTGACAGAATTATAATGTCATCGGCGAACCTCAAAGTTTTTATTTCTTCTTCACGGATTTTAATTCCTACTCTGAATTTTTCTTTTGTTTCTTTTACTGCTTGCTCAATAGACAGATTAAATAACATCGGGGAGAGGTTACAACCCTGTCTCACTCCCTCCCCACCCACTGCTTCCCTTTCATGCCCCTCGACTCTTTTAACTGCCATCTGGTTTCTGTACAAATTGTAAATAGCCTTTCGCTCCCTGTATTTTACCCCTGCCACTTTCAGAATTTGAAAAAGAGTATGCCAATCAACATTGTCAAAAGCTTTCTCCAAGTCTACAAATGCTAGAAACGTAGGTTTGCCTTTCCTTAATCTTTCTTCTAAGATAAGTCGTAAGGTCAGTATTGCCTCACATGTTCCAACATTTCTACAGAATCCAAACTGATCTTCCCCGAGGTCGGCTACTACCAGTTTTTCCATTCGTCTGTAAAGAATTCGCGTTAGTATTTTGCAGCTGTGACTTATTAAACTGATAATTCGGTAATTTTCACATCTGTCAACACCTGCTTTCTTTGGGATTGGAATTATTATATTTTTCTTGAAGTCTGAGGGTATTTCGCTTGTCTCATACATCTTGCTCACCAGATGGTAGTTTTGTTAGGACTGGCTCTCCCAAGGCCGTCAGTAGTTCTAATGAAATGTTGTCTACTCCCAGAGCCTTGTTTCGACTCAGGTCTTTTAGTGCTCTGTCAAACTCTTCACGCAGTATTGTATCTCCCATTTCATCTTCATATACATCCTCTTCCACAATATAGTCATCTAGTTCATCTCTCTTGTATAGACCCTATATACAGGGTGTTACAAAAAGGTACGGCCAAACTTTCAGGAAACATTCTTCAAACAAAAAGAAAAAAAATGTTATGTGGACTGGTGTCCGGAAACGCTTACTTTCCATGTTTGAGCTCGTTTTATTACTTCTCTTCAAATCACATTAATCATGGAATGGAAACACACAGCAACAGAACGTACCAGCGTGACTTCAAACACTTTGTTACAGAAAATGTTCAAAATGTCCACCGTTAGCGAGGATACATGCATCCACCCTCTGTCGCATGGAATCCCTCATGCGCTGATGCAGCCCTGGAGAATGGCGTATTGTATCACAGCCGTCGACAATACGAGCACGAAGAGTCTCAACATTTGGTACCGGGGTTGCATAGACAAGAGCTTCCAAATGCCCCCATAAATTAAAGTCAAGAGGGTTGAGGTCAGGAGAGCGTGGAGGCCATGGAATTGGTCCGCCTCTACCAATCCATCGATCACCGAATCTGTTGTTGAGAAGCGTACGAACACTTCGAGTGCATGAGCTCCATCGTGCATGAACCGCATGTTGTGTCATACTTGTAAAGGCACATGTTCTAGCAGCACAGGTAGAGTATCCCGTATGAAATCATGATAACGTGCTCCACTGAGCGTAAGTGGAGGACGTGGGGCCCAATCGAGACATCACCAACAATGCCTGCCCAAACGTTCACAGAAAATCTGTGGTGTTGACGTGATTCCACAATTGTGTGTGGATTCTCGTCAGCCCACACATGTTGAGTGTGAAAATTTACAATTTGATCACGTTGGAATGAAGCCTCATCTGTAAAGAGAACATTTGCAATGAAATGAGGATTGACACATTGTTGGATGAACCATTCACAGAAGTGTACCCTTGGAGGCCAATCAGCTGCTGATAGTGCCTGCACACGCTGTACATGGTACAGAAACAACTGGTTCTCCCTACAGTGACGTGGTCAACGTTACCTTGTACAGCAGCAACTTCTCTGATGCTGACATTAGGGTTACCGTCAACTGCATGAAGAACTGGCTCGTCCATTGCAGGTGTCCTCATCGTTCTAAGTCTTCCCCAGTCGCGAGTCATAGGCTGAAACGTTCCGTGATCCCTAAGATGCTGATCAATTGCTTCGAACGTCTTCCTGTTGGGACACCTTCGTTCTGGAAATCTGTCTCGATACAAACGTACCGCGCCACGGCTATTGCCCCGTGCTAATCCATACATCAAATGGGCATCTTCCAACTCCGCATTTGTAAACATTGCACTGACTGCAAAACCACGTTCATGATGAACACTACCCTGTTGATGCTATGTAATGATGTACTTGATGCTAGTACTGTAGAGCAATGAGTCACATGTAAACACAAGCACTGAAGTCAACATTACCTTCCTTCATTTGGGCCAACTGGCGGTGAATCGAGGAAGTGCAGTATATACAGACAAAACTAAAATGAGCTCTAACATGGAAATTAAGTGTTTCCGGACACATGTCCACATAACATCTTTTCTTTATTTGTGTGTGAGGAATGTTTCCTTAAAGTTTGGCCATACCTTTTTGTAACACCCTATATACTTTTTCCACCTTTCTGCTTTCCCTTCTTTGCTTATAACTGGGTTTCCATCTGAGCTCTTTATGTTCATGCAAGTGGTTCTCTTTTCTCCAAAGGTCTCTCTGTAGGCAGTTTCTATCTTACCCCTAGTGATATGCACCTCTATATCCTTACATTTGTCCCCTAGCCATCTCTGCTTAGCCATTTTGCACCTCCTGTTGTCTCATTTTTGGGACTTTGTATTCCTTTTTGCCTGCTTCATTTACTGTATTTTTATATTTTCTCCTTTCATCAACTAAATTCAATATTTCTTCTGTTACCCAAGGATTTCTACTAGACCTCGTCTTTTTACCTACTTGATCCTCTGCTGCCTTCATTATTTCATATCTCAAAGCTAATCGTTCTTCTTCTACTGTATTTCTTTCCCCTATTCTTGTCAATCGTTCCACAATGCTCTCCCCGAAGCTCTCTACAACCTCTGGTTCTTTCAGTTTATGCAGGTTCCATCTCCTCAAATTCCTGCCTGTTGCAGTTTCTTCAGTTTTAATCTACAGTTCATAACCAATAGATTGTGGTCAGAGTCCACATCTGCCCCTGGAAATATCTGACAATTTAAAACCTGGTTCCTGAATCTCTGTCTTACCATTATATAATCTATCTGAGACCTTCCAGTATCTCCAGGCTTCTTCCATGTATACAACCTTCTGTTATGATTCTTGAACCAAATGTTAGCTATAATTAAATTATGCTCTGTGCAAAATTCTACCAGGCAGCTTCCTCTTTCATTCCTTACTCCCATTCCATATTCACCTACTATGTTTCCTTGTCTTTCTTTTACTACTATCGAGTTCCAGTCACCCATGACTAGTAAATTTTTGTCTCCCTTCAATATCTGAATAATTTCTTTTATCTCATAATACATTTCATCAATTTCTTCATCATCTGTGGAGCTAGTTGGCACATAAACTTATATTACTATGGTAGGCGTGGGCTTCGTATCTATCTTGGCCACAATAATGCATTCACTATGCTGTTTGTAGTAGCTTACCCGCATTCCTATTTTCCTTTTCATTATTAAACCCACTCCTGCATTACTCCTATTTGATTTTGTATTTATAACCCTGTATTCACCTGACCAGAGGTCGTGTTCCTCCTGCCACCAAACTTCACTACTTACCACTATATCTAACTTTAACCTATCCATTTCCTTTTTAAATTTTCAAACCTACCTTCCCGATTAAGGGATCTGACATTCCACGCTCCAATACGTAGAATGCCAGTTTTCTTTCTCCTGATAACAACATCTCCAAGTAGTCCCCGCCCGGAGATCCGAATGGGGGACTATTTTACCTCCGGAATATTTTACCCATGAGGAAGCCACCATCATTTAATCATACAGTAAAGCTGCATGCCCTTGGGAAAAATTACGGCTGTAGTTTCCCCTTGCTTTTAGCCATTTGCAGTACCAGCGCAGCAAGGCTGTTTTGGTTAGTGTTACAACGCCAGATCAGTCAATCATCCAGACTGTTGCCCCTGCAACTACTGAAAAGGCTGCTGCTCCTCTTCAGGAACCACACGTTTGTCTGGCCTCTCAACAGACACCCCTCCGTTGCGGTTGCACCTACGGTATGGCTATCTGTATCACTGAGGCATGCAAGCCTCCCCACCAACGGCCAGGTCCAAGGTTCATGCGGGGAGGGGGGTATATATCTTAGGTGTTGTGAAACAAATCACTTAAGAAAGGAAGTCTTCCGGTTGAGATGTTATACCAATCAGGTTCCTTTCAGAGTATGCAGACACAATAACGCCTTTCTTAGCAATCATATACAATCACTTACTTGATGAAAGTGCTGTTCCTAAAGACTGGAAAGTAGCACAGGTCACATCAATATTCAAGAAAGGAAATAGGAGTAACCCACTGAATTACTGACCCATATCACTGACCTCAATTTGCAGTAGGATTTTGGAGCATATGTTGTACTCTGACATTATGAATCACCTTGAAGAAAATGACTCCAACATTGATTCAGAAAATATCATTCTTGTGCAACTCTTTATTCCCATAAAGTAATGAATGCTGTCTACAAGGGATCTCAGACCGATCCCATAGTCCTAGATTTCCAGAAGACTTTTGATACCGTTCTTCACAAGCGACTATTAATCAAATTGCGTGCATATGGAGTATCATCTCAGTTGTGTGACTGGATTCATGATTTCTTCTCAGAGAGGTCACAGGTCGAGACTTTTTTAGTTAGAATAAAGGACCATAATAATAGTTTTCAGGGATGTATTTCGGATATGACTGAGTCCCGTGCGCGCAAAGAAAAGCCAGGCTGTGAAGTAAGTAATCAGTCATTGCATGTCAGTCCCAAAAAAACAGTGTATGCAAAATGTCATAAAAAGTTTAACTCAAACAATTTTGATTCGTGCAAGATGGTAAGTAAACAAGAAGGGATAACACCCTTAAAGTTAATGCACTTAAATGTGCAATATCTCAGAATCAAACTAGACATTCTACAAATATTCATAGAGGAACACTTGCACATGTACTAGTAATAATGGAACATGGGCTAAAATGCAGTGAAATAATATACTATAGATTAGAAGGTTACATACTAGCAAGTAATTATTGTAGGCAAAACCATAAAGGTGGTGGTGTGACAATTTATGTTAATAAGGATGTAGAAGCTAAAAAAATTTCCTTTCTTGAACACCACACCAAAGAAGGATCAATTGAAATGACAGGTATTGTACTCCACAGTAATGATCTTAAGTTACCAAAGCATAAAGTGATTGGAGTGTATAGGCCACCAAATGCTGATGTAATGCTGTTTATGGATAAACTTTGTAGTGTTGCTGGTCAGGCTGGTTCTAATGACCTTACTATATTAGGTGACTTTAATATAGATGCAAACTCAAATAGTATAGTAAACTTGAAAGTCAGTGATGTACTGACCTCATACAATCTTGTAAATATAGTGAACTCTGACACCAGAGTGATGGACCCATGTTCCACTAGAATAGATTATGCTATAATCAACAAAGCTGCTTTAGATAAGGTAAATTACAGTAACTTAGATGTTCTTTATTCTGACCACTTCTGTCAGGTGATAGAATACAAAAATTCGGTTGTGCCTAAAATAACAAAAATTGTGCTACAGAAACGAATGCTGAATACCTCAAATATTAATGCTCTTAAAGAAAAATTAGCAAATGAGAAATGGGATTCTGTGTACCAGGTAAAAGGGTCGGATGAGAAATGGAATGAATTCTACTTAACCCTATTGCATCATTATGAATATAGTTGTCCAGTCAGAGAAATACAGAAGGTAGTTAAACACTGTCAAAATGGAAGTAATCCTAGACTAAAACTCCCAACAAATCTGATCAGGCTCAGGCAACAAGTACATGATCTAAACCAGCTTTATAAAGCTACTACTATGCAGGTTTTCAAGGAAAAATACAATAGGGCCAAGCAAACTTTTAAAACTGAAATTGTTAATCTAAGGAAGCAGATTAACAGCAAAACAATAGAACAGTCTGACAACATAAGCAAAGCATCATGGAAGCTGATTGACAAATACCTTAAAGGTCCCAACAAGATGAACATGGAACCACTCAGCATAAGACATGATGGCAACATTATAAAAAAACCAGATACTATAAGTAATATTTTTAATAACTACTACATTTCTGGTGAACAATCAACACATATTACAGATTCACAGGTAGAGATCCGATGCCATCTCACACAGCGTACCGAATTTGAATTTGTGGAAGTGAATGAGCAAGAGGCCTGCAGGGCAATATACATGCTAAAGAAAAATATTTCATGTGGATGGGATGGCGTATCCAGTGCCATTATTAAAGCGTGCTTAAAAAAAAATCTCTAAACCTCTTACTCACCTGATTAATTGCAGCATTAGAGAAAACATGTACCCAACGGTTCTAAAAATGAGTGTAGTGAAACTAGTGTATAAAAAAGGGAAGTAAGAAAGAAGTCTCCAACTATAGACCAAAATCATTAATTCCCACTTTTAGTAAGATATTCGAAAGCATTATCCTTTCTCAGCTAAGTGCCTTTTTCACAAAACATAAATTGCTTATAGGTTCACAGCATGGCTTCAGAAAAGAGCTAAGTACAACCACAGCAATTACACAGTTCATTCATGAAGTTTATTGTCTGTTGGATCAGAATATGCAGACTGCAGGTATATTTTTGGACATGACAAGAGCATTTGATATGGTAAACCATAGGGTACTCCTTAAAAAGCTAAAATCTTATAGTATTGGGGATCAAGCCATGAATCTTCTAACCACTTACCTGTTGAATTGTAAGCAAAGCACTAAATTGTCATACAAGCTAGATAATAAAATCATGAACTCCCAGTTCACCAGTAAACCTGTATTACAAGGTGAACCATAGGGCTCAATCCTTGGACCCTTTCTCTTACTTATATATATATTACTGACATTGCACAACCCATTAACTTCCATATTGTAAGCTATGTAGATGACACGTCAATCTTATTCTATGCGAGTGAATCTAAAGAGCTAGAATCTCTTGCTACTAGTGGTGTAACAGAAGTAACAAAATACTTCAATGATCAGGGACTCAAGGTGAATGTCACCAAATCTCAACTACTCACATTTAAAACAGGCAGTTCCCATCGCAACAATATGAATAGTGTGTGTAATATCTCTGCAACAGAAAATGGTAACTGTAAATTCCTGGGAGTATATGTTGATGAAAATTTGCGGTGGACGTACCACATTAATTTCGTATGCGGAAAAGTCAGTAGTGCCATATTTCTCGTCAGCCAGCTCGCAAAGATAGTTCCTAGCCAAGCACTGAAATTAGTATATTATGGAACATTTTACCCCTTTCTCAATTACGGAATTGAACTATGGGGCTGTGCAGCTGATGTACATTTAAAAAGGATACTATTACTACTACTACAGAAAAGAGCAATAAGACCAAGATATTATGGAACACTTTACCCCTTTCTCAATTACGGAATTGAACTATGGGGCTGTGCAGCTGATGTACATTTAAAAAGAATACTATTACTACTGCTACAGAAAAGAGCAATAAGACTTATACATGGGATGGGACATTGAGATTCATGTCGTTAAGTGTTTGTGCAGCACGAATATCTGACAATATATTCTCTGTCCATCTTCAA
Organism: Schistocerca gregaria; assembly: GCF_023897955.1. Taxonomy (NCBI): domain Eukaryota; kingdom Metazoa; phylum Arthropoda; class Insecta; order Orthoptera; family Acrididae; genus Schistocerca; species Schistocerca gregaria. Next base: position 500,064,896 of record NC_064926.1, on the reverse strand, counting down.
AATAGTTGTATTTTTTTAAAGTCAATCAACATAAGCTATCAAGGGCAGTGAGGTACATGATCACAACACTAGAACAAAGTGTAACAATTTCCGTAACAGAACAATGTTAAAAATGACTGATAGAAGTCCATATATCAGTGGTTTGATTTGGTATAACAAGCTACCAAACTCCCTAAGAACATACATGGGAAATGTTTTTAAAACAAAATTAAAATTTTTTTCTAATAGAAAAATGTTTATATTCTTTCAATGAATTTTAAGATAGTGATTGTAACATGAGGCATTAGCGTATCAGTTGTAATGTGATAAATGTAAAAAAATAGACATAAGAAGCAACAGCTACAGAATATAGTGTATTTTATAAGTATAAATATAACCATAGTATTAAGTCTGACATTTGCAAAAGCCATCGTTACGATGGCTCCACACAAATAAAATGTAAATAAATAAATAAATAAAAAGTTCGTAGTGATGGATGGTAAATCATCAAGAAGAACAGAAGTGATATCTGACATTCTGAAAGATAGTGTCATAGGTCCTCTCCTGTTCCTGATTTACATAAATGACCTAGGTGATAATCTGAGCAGCTCCCTTAGATCGTTTCCAGATGACACTGTAATTTACCTTCTAGTAAAATAATCAGACTATCAATTCCAACTACAAAATGATCTAGAGAGAATTTCTGTATTGTGCGAAAAGTGGCAATTGGCAGTAAACAAAGAATAGTGCGAGGTCATCCACATGGATGCTAAAAGAAATCCGATAAATTTTGGGTATACAATAAATCACACAAATCTAAGGGCTGTCAATTCGACTAAATACCTAGGAATTACAATTACGAGCAACTTAAATTGGAAAGACCACATTGTGGGGAAAGTGAAACAAAGACTGCGCTTTATTGGCAAAACACTTAGAAGATGCAACAAACCCATTAAAGAGACAGCCTACATTATACTTGTCCGTCCTCTGCTGGAATATTGCTGCGCAGTATGGGATCCTTACCAGTTGGGATTGATGGAGGACATCGAAAAAGTGCAAAGAAAGGCAGCTCGTTTCGTGTTATCACGCAATAAGGGTGAGAGTGTCACTGATATGATACACGAGTTGGGGTGGCAGTTACTGAAATAAAGTCTGTTTTGTTTGCGGCGAGATTTACTTACGAAATTTCAATCACCAACTTTCTCTTCTGAATGCGAAAATATTTTGTTGACACCCACCTACGTAGGGAGAAATGATTATCGTAATAAAATAAGAGAAATCAGAGCTCAAACAGAAAGATTTAGTTGTTCCTTTTCCCCACATGCCATTTGGGAGTGGAATGGTAGAGACATAATATGAAAATGGTTCGATGAACCCTCTGCCAGGCACTTAATTGCAGAGTAACCATGTAGATGTAGATGTAAGTTGTTCTGTATCATCACTTTGTGAGCACCATTAGAAAAAATATATTCTGCCAGAATCACGTAACCTTGTTAATGACATTTATATTCCCACAGAGGAAGCTATTAGCAAATTGTATTTTACTTTTCTAATTTAGAGGTATCTCCTGCTTCAAAAAGTAGAAAACTGAGAAGCATAAAAGGAAAAGCTGCTATCGAAAGCAAGATACAATGAATTTCATACAAAATTAGAAAAGACTTAGAATCATCGTTTAATAATGCAGATACCAATCATCCAACACTGAGTATTTGAGCTTAATCAAAAAATTAGAAAGCGAGTGTCCAGTGACACCTAGAGATGAAAGAGTTAAAATTTCAAGTCTGCTCCCTGACTCATGATCAAGAGAAAAAGCAGTTCACGAGTTCATTTCTGATCAGATGGTTAGACTAACCCGAAAATCAGTGAAAGAGCAAGGCATACTATAAGTTTTAGGAAATAAGAAAGGACTAGGTATAAGTCAAACAACTTAAAAGATCCAGCAGTTCTTTGAAGACAATGAAAACAGTAGAATGGGCTGTAGCAAAGATAGAAAAAGAGTTGTTATAAAGGGAGCTAAAATAACCAATGCAAAATTGGACTGTAAAAATTTTGTGAACTTTGCCCTAAGTGGTGTATTTTTACCAGCTCCTCAGGAATACACACTGTATGTGTTTGGTTGTATCATCAACATGTCAAACTGCTGACTGCAAGAGCAAACCTTAGTGATGTAAATTACACAGAGTTACTAGATTTAATGGTCTGTGACACTAACAATTATGACTGGACGATGAGTTTGTGTGATAAATGCTCTGGTGGTTCATGGTGTGGGTTCCCATAGTCATGTCCTAGTTCATGAACCACAGGCAACGTATGAGTGGCCAAGTAAGTGGTCCCGACAGTCGGGATACCAGTTACTTTGGAATAAGGCTGGGCATCTCGGACATATTCTGAGTCGTGGTCACCTTTGTGCTCATACGGCAAAGACTACCAAATCCACCGGTTAGTCCCTCAACCGTTAGGGGTAAAACTCAATGGGACTCGGGGCAAGTAAGGCTAGCAACCTGCTTCCCCGATACTTTAAATATGATGCTGGCTACAATCAGAGCAAAATGCCTCGGACCTATGGAGGTGACGGAGTCCCACCTCTAACTGACAAACCAGGGACTCCTAAGATACGACTTGGCAAACAAATGGTAATGATATGGGGAGCTATTAATATCAATGGGGCTACTCTGGGAAGAAGGTAGAGCTGGCAGAGGCTGCATGTAAGATGGGGCTGGACGTTTTAGCTGTTAGTGACATTCGGGTAACGGGTGAGAAAGAAGAGGAAGTGGGAGAATACAAGGTCTACTTGTCAGGAGTCAAAGCAGGAATAGCACAATGGGGTGTAGGGCTTTACATCAGGAAAGAAATGGAACCCAACGTAGTTGCAGTAAGGTATGTAAGCGAACGACTGATGTGGATAAATTTGACAGTGTCTAGCAAGAAAATTAGGATTGTGTCAGTATATTCGCATTGTGAAGGGACAGATCAAGATAAGATGGATAGTTTTTATGAGGCACTCAGTGATGTAGTTGTTAGAATAAAGGACAAGGATAGTGTTCTGCTCATGGATGATTTTAATGCCAGGGTTGGAAATCGAACAGAAGGGTATGAAAAGGTTATGGGTAAATTTGGAGAGGATATGGAGGCCAACAGGAACGGGAAACAACTCTTGGATTCCTGTGCCAGTATGGGCTTAGTATTCACAAACTCTTTTTTTAAACATAAGAACATTCACCAAAATACTTGGGAAGGCAGGGTAACCAGATCTGTCATTGACTATATAATTACAGATCAGGAATTCAGAAAGGCTGTGAGGGATACACGTGTATTCAGGGGATTCTTTGATGACATTGATCTTTATTTAATCTGCAGTGAAATTGGGATTGTAAGGGCAAAAGTGCAGGAGGTCAGGTCCACATGTAGGAGGATAAGAGTGGAGAAACTTCAGGATAAGGAAATCAGGCACAAGTACATAACAGCGATCTCAGAAAGGTACCAGTTAGTTGAATGTAGTCAATTACAGTCATTGGAAAATGAATGGACAAGGTACAGGGACACAGTACTAGAAGTGGCTAAGGAATGTCTTGGAACAGTAGTATGTAAAAGTAGGATGAAGCCAACAGCTTGGTGGAATGACACAGTCAAGGCAGCCTGTAAAAGGAAAAAGAAGGCATATCAAAAATGGCTACATACTAGAACTCAGGTAGACAGAGAAAGTTATGTTGAAGAAAGAAACAAAGCCAAACAGATAATTGCAGCATCCAAGAAGAAATATTGGGAAGACTTTGGAAACAGGTTGGAGACTATGGGTCAAGCTGCTGGAAAACCATTCTGGAGTGTAATTAGCAGTCTTCGAAAGGGAGGTAAAAACGAAATGACAAGTATTTGGACAGGTCAGGAAAACTGCTGGTGAATCCTGTGGATACCTTGGGCAGATGGAGGGAATATTTTGAAGAGTTGCTCAATGCACGTGAAAATACAATCAGCAATGTTTCAGATTTCGAGGTAGAATGGGATAGGAATGATGATGGAAATAGGATCACATTTGAGGAAGTGGAGAAAATGGTCAATAGATTGCAGTGCAATAAAGCAGCTGGGGTGGATGAAATTAAGTCGGAACTCATCAAATACAGTGAAACGTCAGGTCTTAAATGGCTACACAGGATAATTGAAAGGGCGTGGGAGTCGGGACAGGTTCCATCAGACTGGACAAAAGCAGTAATCACACCAATCTTTAAACATGGAAACAGAAAAGATTGTAACAACTACAGAGGTATCTCTTTAATCAGCGTTGTGGGTAAAATCTTCTCAGGTATTAGGAGGAAGTTATTGTCTGTTCTATGAGATTATGGAATAGGAGGCAAACTTTTGCAAGCAATTAAAGGTGGATAGTCAGGCAGCAGCTAGAGTTGACGGTAAATTGAGTTCATGGTTCAGAGTAGTTTCAGGGGTAAGACAAGGCTGCAACCTGTCTCCACTGTTTTTCATATTATTTATGGATTATATGTTGAAAACAATAGACTGGCTGGGTGAGATCAAGATATGTGAACACAAAATAAGCAGTCTTGCATATGCGGATGACTTAGTTGTGATGGCAGATTCTATTGAAAGTTTGCAGAGTAATTTTTCAGAGCTAGATCAGAAATGTAAGGACTATGGTATGAAGATTAGCATCTCCAAAACGAAAGTAATGTCAGTGGGAAAGAAATATAAATAAATTGAGTGACAAATAGGAGGAACAAAGTTAGAACAAGTGGACAGTTTCAAGTACTTACGATGCATATTCTCACAGGATGGCAACATAGTAAAAGAACTGGAAGCGAGGTGTAGCAAAGCTAATGCAGTGAGCGCTCAGCTACGATCTACTCTCTTCTGCAAGAAGGAAATCAGTACCAAGACTAAGTTATCTGTGCACCGTTCAATCTTTCGACCAACTTTGTTGTATGGGAGCAAAAGCTGGGTGGATTCAGGTTACCTTATCAACAAGGTTGAGGTTACGGATATGAAAGTAGCTAGGATGACTGCAGGTACTAGTAGATGGGAACAATGGCAGGAAGGTGTCTACGATGAGGAAATCAAAGAAAAACTGGGAATGAACTCTATAGATGTAGCAGTCAGGATGAACAGGCTTAGATGGTGGGGTCATGTTACACGCATGGGAGAAGGTAGGTTACCCAAGAGACTCATGGGTTCAGCAGTGGAGGGTAAAAGGAGTCGGGGCAGACCACGGAGAAGGTACCTGGATTCGGTTAAGAAAGATTTTGAAGTAATAGGTTTAACATAAGAAGAGGCACGAATGTTAGCACTGAATAGGGGATCATGGAGGAATTTTATAAGGGGGCTATGCTCCAGACTGAATGCTGAAAGGAATAATCAGTCTTAAATAATGATGATGATGATGCTCTGATAAAGAAACCACTCTCTAACTATTTAACAAATTTGAGGAGAAATTCCCGACAGTTTTACAGTGGGTCATAACCAACAGGGCTCAAATGAAAATATTGGTTAAATCTCAGGAAGAGTACTTTGAATCTTTAATTGATAACTAAGAAAATCTTAAAAGTCACCACTATGTATCTATAATCAAAGCAAGTTTTTGAAGGACAAAAAAGTACAACTTTATGAAACTGATTTTGCAGAAAACAGTACATTTGTGGTTCAGGATGAAATATAAGGATACCACTGGGTCAATGACCAGGCAACAGTGCACCCATTTGTTCTGTATTTCGAAAATTAGAATGATGAAGTTACAGTTCTTCGATTTGCATTCTAAGTGATTACTTGGAGCACAACACTTTAGTTGTCGACGCATTTCAAATGTATGTAACAAACTACATAAAAGAGAAGTTGCCAAAGGTTGAGAAGCTGATATACTTTTCAGACAGAAGTGATAGTCAATACAAGAACAAAAAGAATTTTTCAAATCTTTGCAACCACAAAGCAGATTTCAGGCTGGAGGTCAAATGGCACTTTTTTGCCTCTTGCCCTCGTAAAACACATGCTATGGAGTAGGAAGTACAATAAAATGTCAAGTGAGTAAAGCCAGCCTACAAAGAATGACCACAGACCAAATTCATACAATATATAGGATACCATTAAAGGCATCACCTGTTTCTCCTCGTCAAGAAAGAAGAGATTGTTCTTCAGATCAAAACAACTCTTCAAACCGGATTTGAAACCTGCACAGCAAAAAGGAACAAGGCAATTCCACAAATTCCTTGGTATTGCAGAAAACTTAGTGCTATACTATGCAAGGTCAGAAACCAAAATTTACAAGGATCATTGTTTCAGTAAAATTACATCTCTGTCTTTAATACTGAGTGACATAGTGGCATGTGTGTATGATGGACAATGATGGTTTGCACAGTTTGAAAGAATAAGTTTGGAAAACAATCAAGTTTTTGTGCATTTTTGCCAGTTTTCTGGCTCAATAACAACACTCAAGAAATCTACTAGTGACAGTGGATACTAATAAAAAAACACATTCAATATGCTTTTAGTGCTTGAACTTCCCACAGCAACTTGGTGGTCTTATTCTATATCACAAAACCTGTCTGAAGAAATAAGTATTATAAACAATCACCACTAAGACTAGGAAGCACCACATCTCAAAAGTATGTTAACTGAAAATATTTATTTTGTATCTGCATATAATTCAGTACCTTAACTTCAGTACTGACTGATTACATCTAGCCAATATCACACATGAATTAAGCAACAGCCATAAGATCAATTGTAGTGTAATGTGAATTATTTCCTCATTTTCAAAAATTCACAACTTTGTCCACAGTCAAATATCAATGTTGAAATTTTTACAGGTGTACAAAATGTGCAAAAATCAAATTTTTATATTTAGTCCCACCAGAGATAACTAGCCCCAAACTTTACAAAAAATAAAGATTTTCAAATTTCAAAAAATTATAAAAAATAAGGAAACCTTTGTCATAGCTCTTGCTCTATATATGGTTAGTAGTTTATAATATCTAACAAGAGAAAAAAATACTCTGATAAATCACTCCTTAGTTTGGGTCTAAAAAGTGGATGTTCTAAATATTCAATACCAAAATTTGGAGGTCATTTTCACTGGTTATTTTCGAATTTAGGGTGATTTGGGTAATAAACAATGTTGTAGAGGAGACTTTTCTAAAAACAATTATGTCAACTGCAATGTTGTAATGCAACCAAGTGCACAGATATTCAAATTAACACTAATGTCTTCAAACTAAAAGAGAGTCATGCACTTATGAGTGAAAATGGCCCGCATTCAGCAATGGTGCAAGGTAATTTAAAAAAAACTGTTTTGAACTTCTCAACTATAGGCTGATCACATATTTTTTAAAAAAAAAACAAAATATTTAAAAATGGTCAAGCAACCAACAATATTTTTATTGGATCACTTCACTTGGATTGATCCATATACAAAACTGACTGTGCTAATCACAGGATTAGGTTATAGAAACTCTTAAACTTGTCATATAAAGGTAATACAACTCACCTAATTATGCAAAACCTCTCTCTTTTGTTTCCTTTTTTGCTTATTTTCGTTTCTTAATAGCTTACAGGCAACTGTTCTGCAGCAGTTATTCATTTAGAATGAAAGTATTTATTGCTCAGGAGCATGTGCGAAGGTGGTTATGAGGTATCTACAACTGGATGTGCTGTGAACAACCTCTGTTATATTTGCTTCCTTATAAAATTTATCACAGCTCAAAAAGTCATCATCTACCTTTAACATTTTGGCAACGAAGGGAAGCGTAGAGGGCGAAAATTGTGCGGGGAGACCAAGGCTTGAAACAGTAATCAGGTTCTACTGGCAGTTATTACGCAGGGATGAAGACACCAGCACAGGATAAACTATCTTTGAGAGCTGCATCAAATCAGTCTCTGAACTGAACACTACAATGGCATCAACAACAACCACAATCATTAACATAATACAAGATGACAAAATTATCCACACCATTCATTATATCAGTATGACACAGAAAGAAGTCAAGTATGTGGCCAGTTAACCTGTAATATGAAAGGCTGAAGTACTATTTCCTGTGAACCATTGTTTCATTTCAAAGTAGATACAATGACATTTGTTGTGAGTTAGACTGGGGCACTACATATCTGCCTTCAAAGTCAGTGTCATCCCAATAAAGCTATTAATTTATCTGAACCTGCCTTAACTATAACAAGACAACTGTGACAAGCTAAACCTGGATGGCACACCAGGATTTGAACTGAGGTTCCCACCTTTCAGGGGCACTGTTTTTACAAATGACTCATGCACAACGAATAAACTACCTTGTGCACTGATTTTAATATTTATTTTAATGGCTGGTCTGCTGTACATCTCATAAGAACAGTTTTTCATTGCAAGTTATTCTAAACTATTCATTCCACTTCCCTTCCCTTTACTTTGTTCGTTTACAAACCCGCCTGGTTGTCGGCTTGACCAGGCAGCAGGGTGGAGTGAAACAAAGCAGAATGATTGAGGTTCATTAGGGTGGCCACAGGTAGTGGATGGAATTCCTTGAATGAAGCTATAGATGCGTGGTAAACTGGCAAAAGTGTCACTTTGCAACTGTGAAATATCACTCTCAAACATTGCACGGAAAAATATTAAAGTTGAATGAAACTGACCTAGTAATGAAAAATGTAAATTCCAGGTAGGAATATCAACAATGAAGAAAAAGACAGATTGCTATTTACCATAAAGAAGACACATCACATTGCAGATAGGAACAATTAAAAGACACTTACATACACCTTTCGGCCACAGTCTTCATCAGTAAAAGAGAGATACACATCATTCACAGACACAAGCAAGAACAACTCACGCACACATCACCGCCAACTCCAGCAGCTCAAGCTGGCATTAATTGTGCCTGTCTGCAACTTTCCATGTCTTCTTTATGGTAAGTAGCACTCTGTCTTTTCTTACATTGTTGACATAATAACGAGCATATCGAATAGTGTAGCTCAACGACACGAGTTTAATGCAGCATTACATGATGCTGTATGAACTCTTTTTTTAAGAAAAAAATTGACACTGATTTTTATAAACAATCACAGCAATAACACATTAAATTATCCAACTGGCAATCAAAATAGTCACAATCATTAACTATTACGTCGAACTGGAGCTGTACTGTACAATGAACACACATCAACCTAGTTTACCTGGAAATTACTGGATCCAGAGTAAACCCAACATTGATTAAAAACCTACTACAAATTTACCAGAACCCAAAGCACTCAACAATCATATTTCATTATGCCAGCATAAACCTCACATCTTTACTCGTGTCCTAAATGTGTTTTTATTTACATATAAAATACATTTAAATGTCAAACTAGGTATTATGCAATTTGATACCACCAATTAAATCAGCCATTATTCAAATTTGTTGTGTGCTACATAAAAACCAAGGATACCGTGTAAATGAGCAAGAAATTGGAATCTGTTTTGATATCTCACACTTGTGTATACATAAATATTTACTTGTATTTTCTTGTTTTCATTAATATTTAGTGCAATATGTATGCAATAATGTTTTGTTGGAAAATCTTTAGTGTTAAGAAAAGCAATATATTTTCAGTTATGATTATTTTAATATAATTCTGAACAAGTTTTTACATGACTAACATTGTTTGCTTTTTTTCAAGTTTTTAAATAAGCAGCACTGCTGTGCCTTGTAGTCATTATTTGAAGTAAGTAGTTTCCTGTGAACAGTGGTTGGTGAGTCTGAGTATTTTTCAGCAAGAGCTGAACTTAGTTTCTAAGCGGCAGTGCAGTCACACTGTTTTAATGCTTTGGAATTTTACGGGTGATAGAATTTTGATTAGTGTATGGGGACTTACGGCATTTTCATGGTGCTTTTGAGCATTAAATGTTTTTGTGACTGGGAGACTTTAATTTTGCACTAGTGTTAGTCTATTTTGTGATGAAGTTTGGCATATAGTGAAGTACATAACTGATGAATTCGATATTATCGCATTGCCAGGATTTTATGTAAGGCCCCCTGGCAATATTCGCTGATGTGAAAAATGTCCAGCTAGGTCTCCATATAACGGGCTGGGTAGTTGGCTCAAAGGTCATAAAAAGGCAAAGGCACACCACCTCCAACAGGTGTGTGCCTACTTAAGCTCTGTTGTGATCAAAACAGACTTTAGATTGATGACAGCCTTACTTTATGTGAAGCTATCATATTTCTGTTAGTGTTATAAATGAGCAATACACATTATTCAACTTAACTTCCCCACTATGTTGACTACATTCTTTTTTACTTTGTTTCCACTGAATTTTCATTCATTTTATTTAAATTATTACATTATTTATTAACTACTGCAATATAGTCTAAATTTCACGTATCTAATCTTGGTTGTCTGACAAAACCTACTGTAGACAGCTGGAGCTGTTAGTAGGGAAGATGCACAGGGGTGGAAAACCTACTCCTACGACTGTAGACTCACTTTTTGTTGTCAAGGTCATTCATTAGGCTGGATTCGAATAAATCCAAAAACCATTTTGAGAACATTGACAACATATCATATTATTTTCTCAACTTTGAGAGGGGGTTTTACCTTATAACTTCAGAAGTATTTAACAGAGGGACATCCAATTTGAACAGCTTTTGTGGATACAGACATAAACCATACTTCTATAAGAGCACTCATGGCTTGCTATTTTCACAGCAAAGAATTATGGTTACTTTCATAATACAACTCAGTCGCACTGTTTTGAAGATTTGCTTTGTAACAACAAGAATTTCTGATTCTTAAATCGAGAAATGGTTCATCGAATTAATACAGTGAGAAGTTCATCTATTTTCTTATCAGATATTTCTTTGTATAAGTAAAGTTTCAAATACATTCTAATAAAACATATTACTATAAAAATGGTGACATTTAAAAACCTGCATACAAATAATTTTGTTAAAAATATAAAGAACTGGTATCTGAATATTGTGTCAAATCTATATGTATATACCTTATTCCTCTTGGCACACTTTTTTCAAGCCTACTGTTAAAATGTCACACTTTTTCTCTAAAATCCACATTAAGTCTACAAAACATGTCCTGAGATGACAGAATAACTCTCAACTGAGAAAGACTAAAGTTACATTCACATGCGTGTCACATAATGATTTGTCAAAAGATCCCACAATGCATTACAAATGTGTGCATTCACATTCACTGGGATGGAATGCTACAGAACTGGACACCACCAAGAAGGATACTAGTGAAGAAAGTTTTGAAACTCACGTTGGGAACAAGACACAGAGGATGAAGTAAAGTGGCATTATGTATTGCTTTCTAAATACTGCCTGACAGTTTCACATCCATATATTTTCTTGATAAAATATATGTTGATGTTCTGAAATACTCGGAAGACCATTTTCCTATTCTTTCAATTATCAGCCATGTGGAAAATTTACTCTACATTCTTTGCCAAGAACATCATCATCTTTGTATCCTTCCTGTGAGCTGGGTGCGGTGTTTATGAACAACTTGTCTCCATGTTGCTCTATCTTGATGTACAGGGTGACACAAAAGTCTGTTAACATTTGAAAATTCATATTTCACAGATTAAAGTAAGCAGAGAGGTATAAACTGAAAAGCATGTTTGAAATGATATGAGGTTTTACTGAAACCAAAGAAAGTGCACAAAATGGCCAACAGATGGCACTTTATATGATACACAAGGAATAATTAGCATAATAATTGATTTTTAGAAAAGACGATATACTTCATAACACTCAACGTGTTGGCCATCATTCGTCAACAATACCTATAGTTCAGGGACAATGTTGTGAACAGCACTGTACAGATTAGATTAGATTAATTTTTCGTTCCATAGATCCGTGTTGAGGAGATCCTCATGGATGTGGAACATGTCACGTTTTTTTATTTTTTTAAGCTGAAATAACAATACTAATAGTATAAATATATACAACACATCATTTGTGTCTATTAAAAAATTCTTTGAAGAGGTTTCTACAAGACGTCCATGAGTTTACTCCACAAATAATACGTATTACACGCTTTTGGACTCTGAAAACTTTTGTTTGACTTGAAGAGTTACCCCAAAATATTATACCATATGACATTATGGAATGAAAGTAGGCAAAGTATGCAAGCTTTTTCCACTTTTATGTCGCCTATGTCTGCTAACACTCAAATTGCAAATACAGATTTGTTAAGGCGTTTCTGCAGTTCTGTGGTGTGCTCCTCCCAACTGAATTTATTATCAAGTTGTAATCCCAGGAATTTAAGACTGTCAACCTCTTCTATCTGCTCTTCTTCGTACTTTATGCATACGCTGGGTGGAAAGCTCTTACAGGTTCTGAATTGCATATAGTGAGTCTTTTCGAAGTTTAATGTCAGTGAGTTGGCTTTAGACCATTTATTAATATCCATGAACATATCATTAGCAGATCTTTCTAGAACTACACTCGACATACTATTTATTGCAATACTTGTGTCATCTGCAAACAAAACGAACTCTGCTTCTGGCAGTGTAACTGATGAGAGATTATTAATGTACACAAAAAAAAGCAATGGGCCTAAGATGGATCCTTGTGGGACACCACATGTAATTTCTTCCCATTCTAATGATGACTGATGACTTAATCCACTAGTCCCTTGCACTGACACCCTTTGTTTCCTGTTAGCGAGATATGACTTGAACCATTTTGCAGCACTGCCCGTGACACCACAGAATTCTAATTTATTTAAAAGGATGTTGTGGTTTACACAATCGAATGCCTTTGACAAATCACAGAAAATACCTGCTGCTTGTAAGTTATTATTTAATGAATTAAGTACATTTTCACTGTAGGTGTAAATAGACTTTTCGATATCAGAACCCTTCAGAAATCCAAACTGTGTTCTTGATAATATGTTATTTGTGGTTAGATGGTTGAGAAGCTGCTTGTAGATTATTTTTTCTAAAATTTTTGAGAATGCTGGCAAAAGTGAAATCAGCCTGTAGTTTGATGGCATCTCTTTATCCCCTTTCTTGAATAGAGGCTTAACATCTGCATATTTCAGCCAGTCAGGAAATGTCCCAGTTATAATTGACTGGTTACACAAGTAACTTAGAATTGTACTAAACTCACAAGAACATGCCTTAATTAACTTTGTTGATATTTCATCATAACCACTAGAATGCTTTGTTTTTTAGCTTATTAGTATGTACGGAGAAAAATTACTGTTGGATATTGTCTTTAAGCATCCCTGATGAGAGATCAGATGAATGCAGAGACTTGAGACTTCAGTCAACTGCACAACCAATAATCACACGGACTGAGGTCTAGGGACTTTCACACATGTAGCAATATGGGGTGGAGTGCCATTTTGCGAAAAAGTCTTAGCTTCCAGCAGGTGTTTATCAGCCAGGCTGTGGATGATCTGTCTCCCTTTCTCACTACAACACTTTTTATATACGATTCTCATGTGGTGTCACTGACATGTTGCAGTCCAGTTCCATCTGTTTGCCAATTTCTGCACTTGTTTTTGGTTTCAATAAAACCCCTTGTCATTTCAAGCATGTGTATCAACTTTGACCTCTCTACCACCATTATTCCATGAATCCGTGCATTTTCAAACGTTAAGGAACTTTAGCGTTGCCCTCTACTTCTTGCCTTGATATTGTTTCCCAGTTTTCCCTTCCATTCTTCAGATATTCCTTAACCTGGTCCAGCCAACTTTTTCTGGGTCACCCTACTGATCTTCTGTGCATATTTCTATCCAAGTATTGTTTTCACTAACAGTTAACCTTCATTCTCTTCACATGTCCAAACTACTTGAGCCATTTTTTTAAGAATATCTGTTATAAATTTTGATTTAGCCATTAATAAACTCTACGATCATTAGTAGTTCCCCTAATTCCGATATCACTTTCCGACTTTTTGTAACACCGATGGTCTCTCGTAATCTCAGTTTCACCACTCAGTATTGGATTTCTACATCTACATCTATACTCTGTAAACCACTGTGAGCAGCATGACAGAGGATACATCCCACTGTACCAGTTAGTAGGGTTTCTTCCTGTTCCATTTACATATGGACTGTAGGAAGAATGATTGACTGTATGCCTCTGTGCATGCACTAATTATTCTAATCTTATCTTCACGATCCCAATGTGAGCAATATATAGGGGGTTGTAATATATTCTTAGAGTAATTATTTAAAGTCAGTTCTTGAAACTTTGTTAATGAAAATAAAAATAAAACTTTCTCAGGATAGTTTACATCTATCTTCAAGTCTTCCAGTTCAGTTCCTTCAGTATCTTTGCAACACTCTCCCAAGGATTACAAAAACCTGTGACCATCTGCGCTGCCCTTATCTGTATATATTCAATATCCCCTGCTAGTTCTATTTGGTACGGGTCCCACACACTTGAGCAATATTGTACAACTGGTCATACAAGTGATTTGTAAGCAACCTCCTTTGTAGAATGATTGCACTTCCATAGTATTCTATCAATAAACTGAAGTCTACTACCTGATGTACCAATGACTGAACCTATGTGGTCATTCTGTTTCATATCCCTACAAAGTGTTACACCCAGGTATTTGTAAGAGTTGGCTGAGTCCAACAGTGACTCATTGGTATTATAGTCACAGGATACTAAGTTTTATTCATTTTGTGAAGTGCAAATTTTTACACTTCTGGACAAACTGACAATCTCTGCACAACACTGAAATCTTATCAAGATCTGACTGAATATTTATGCAGCTTCTTCCACATAGTACTTCATTATAGACAACTGCATCATCTGGAAAAAGGCTCATTTTACTATTAACGTTGTCTGCAACATCATTAATAAACAATTTGAAAAGCAAGGGTCCCAACACTCTTCCCTGGGACACAACCAAAGTTACTTCTACATTTGACAATGACACTTCATCCAAGGTAATATGCTGTATCCTCCCTACCAAAAGGTCCTCAATCCAGTTACAAATTTCACTTGATACCCCATATGATGATCTTTTGATAATAAGCGTGGGTGTGGTACTGAGTCAATTGCTTTTCTGGTTGCCTTGATCTAAATCTTCCAGTATATCATGTAAGAAAAGTGCGAGCTGGATTTCACATGATCGATGTTTTCGAAATCCATGCTGGTTGGCATTGAGGTCTTTCTGTTCAAGATACCTCATTATGTTTGAGCTCAGAACATTTTATAAGATTCTACAACAAATCGATGTCAAGGGCGTTGGATGGTAGTTTTGTGGATCACTTCTACTAGCCTTCTTGTAGATGGGTGTGACCTGTGCCTCTTTCCAAGAACTGGGCATGATTATTTGTTTGAGGGATCTATGACAGATTATAGTTAGAAGAGGGGCTAACTCAGCCACAAATTCAGTATAGAATCTGACAGGGGTTCTATTGGGGCCTGGAGCTTTGTTCAATTTTAACGATTTCAGCTGTTTCTCAACTCCACTGACACTAATACTTATTTCATTCATCTTTTTAGGGGAACGAGGATTAAATTGCAGCAATTCTCTGGGGTTTTCCTTTGTAAAGGAACACTTGAAAATGAAATTCAGCATTTCAGATTTTCTTTGCTACCCCCAATTTCGATTCCTGTCTCATTTGCTAGGGACTGGACACTAACTTTGGTGCCACTAACAGCCTTTACACACAATCAGAATTTCTTTGGGTTCTGTGAAAGCTCACAGAAGATGTGAAAGATAAAGTGAAGTGATACCTGTGTAATGGTGATGTTCCACCTAGAGTGAAAACACCTCCATTTAACAATGGTGCACCCTCACGTTCTAGTGTGAGTCAATCTCAAGGCTCACATAGAGGATGCCAGGTGCTGTATAAAACCACCATTAAGTTCTATAACTGGTAACTCAGTTTGTCTTGACAATTACAGGAGCATGCCATATCATTACTTTATTTATGAACACAGCAGTCACAGTTTAGAGGTGTAGCACTAACCAAATAAAATGCTCTATGGATAATAGGGAAGAAGAGCTAGTGTTTGACAGTGTTCCTAACTGTCATATTGTACTAAAGCACTTTTAGAAAAAAATAACACCAAAATACAATGACTTTTAAATTCACAGTCTGAACAAACATCATTGAGGAATTATGGTAAGAAGGTTTTTAGTTTTAGGTGGCAGCATTACACTGTTCAAAGTGTAAATGAAGATATGCTTGTTTGACGTGTGTCCTACAGATGGCAGATGTACACACTATTTGAGGCTGGGCAGTCTGCAATGGCTCAGAGTATGATTCACTAGATGCCACACAAGTCAGCTCTAAAAGACTACCATCCGAAGTGGTTTAGGGCTGACACAATATTATTTGCACAATGAGTGAAAATTAAATTGTTGCACAGCAAGGGCTTTCAAGAATTTCAGTCTGACACTTACAGCTGTCTCAAATGGTATGGAGGGGCAAGTGGTTGCCTGGGGCTGTAACCAATCAGTCCCATCATTTGTGATGCGTAAAAGTCTTTTCTATGCATTGTAAATACCCAAAGTGGCATATGTTCAGATGTTTCTTGATATTAGCAACTTCTTTCATCCATAAGCTCATACTAACTGTCACTTTGATCCATCTTACACTAATAAGACTGCCTACCCATAACTGTAATCACTTTGATGGGACTCTGAAACCTTCCTCTAATATCATTATCCATTGCAGGGAACAATGCCACATTACAACTTATTGCTTCCACCTTCATCAGTCTCTTGCATCATATTTTTCATTATCAGTTAACTCCGATAACACTATTACATGTAATGCAGAGAGAGACTTAGTTCCCGGATTATACAACTCACGGGGAGGAGTAGATTAAATGGGAAAGATTGTCTGAAATAAATGCATGCACTTAAGACACGATAAATTGTTGAAATTGAGGAGCCAATGAAAAAGAAGGAAGGAAGATTAAGAGTTTAAGATCTTGACATCAACAACGTAATTAGGGGAAGACCACATGCTAGGATTTGGGAAGGAAACTGAACAGTTGCTGAAATAAACTAGGATCTGATATGAAACTTCCTGACAGATTAAAACTGTGTGCTGGATCGAGACAAACTTGGGAACCATTACCTTTCGCGCGCATGTGCTCCATCAACTGAGCTACTCAAGTGTGACTCACAAACCATCTGCACAGTTCTACTTCTACCAGTATCTGTATTCTAGCTTCCAAGCTTCAGTAGAGATGTGAGGACAGGTTATGAGTCTTCCTTGGGCAGCTCAGTTGGTAGTGAACTTGTCTGTAAAAGACAAAGGATCCTGGGTTCTAGTCTTGATCTGGCACACATTTTTAATCTGCCAGGAAGTTTCACATAAGTGCACACGCCACCACAGAGTGAAAATTTCACTCCAGATTTGACTTGTTTTAAAAATGAATAATAGATATTCCATGGAAATCATTCAAGTCTAAATATCAATATGGTCACATTCTGATGAGATTTCAATAGGGCGGAAACAAAATGGACAAATGACAGCAAATCCCACTGTAACATTAGTGGATTTTAATACAAAAGTATGTCTAACACTGGAGAATGATTCTTTAATGAATTACACTGTATATGACAACAAATTCCATTGACCACACATTTGTAGAATTTACTGAAAACAACAAAACATTCCAGAAGAAAACAAATCCATAATGTATTGGCAAAGACCAAATGGAACTGAAAATTAAGCTGACTATATTTTACCTGACAATAAAGAAATATTGCTGAATTTGAAGGTCTTAAAAGAATAAATAATATAGCCCGCTTGGCTAGCAGCGCGGTCTAACATGCTGCTTCCCGAGAGGGAAGGTGTGCTGGTCCCCAGCACGAATCCACCTGGCAGATTAATGTCAGGGCCCAGTGTGCCGGCCAGCCTGTGGATGGTTCTTAAGGCGGTTCTCCATCTGCCTCGGCAAATGCGGGCTGGTCCCCCTTATTCCGCCTCAGTTACACTATGTCGGTGATTGCCGCCCAAACAGTATCTCCAAGTATGTGTACATCATAATTCCTCTACCACGCAAACATCTGGGGTTACACTCGTCTGGTATGAGATGTTCTTGGGAGAGGGAGGTCCACTGGGGGCCAAACTACACAATAACCCTGGGTTCGATGTGGGGCGTCGGTGGAGTGGGTGGACTGTTGTGGGCTTGTGAATCACTGAGGGCTATGGCAAGACGAAGCCTCTCCATTGTTTTTTTATTTTTTTCCTCCTAGGCCCCCAGTGCACGCACAAGTGCGTATGCCGCCCCCCCCCCCCCCCCATACACACACAATACAATATATAATATAAAGTGATCAAATATAATGAAATAATAGATACAAGAGCAGAAAGACACACATTCATGCAGGACGTTAGAAATGTACATTATGATAATTTATTTAAGAACAGGACTGTAAAGCAGCAAGTTCAGCATCTTAGAAAATGAATATTACACGTATACAACAGGCAATTATTTAAAAAGTACTTATGCAAATACTAAAATGTGCTGTGGGTATGTAAAAGCCAAAAGAAAATCTAAAATGAGACAAGGTGATAAACAGAGGGTGAAAATTTGAAATAAACAATAAAATGTTCGATTAGGCAATACTGTCTGAAATGAATGAGAGGTTGTGAGAAGGTACAATGGACATCTGATCACAGGAACAATCAAAAACAAAAAGAGTATGAATAAAACAAAATGGAAGGATGTTGGTTAAACAATACATTTCATCAATTTTGGCAGTTGGTGCAGTGAGTAACAACAGAATTAAAATTCATCCAGGAGCTGAAGACTGCTTTAAATGATTATGAGTTACATACAATGGTATCATTCTTTCACTATACATATGCAAGAGAGTGGACTGCATTTGTTTACACGCTTGCTGCTACAGCATGAAAATGTTATGCTGTTCGATATGTATTTATATAATCATATATCTTGCAACCTCTGCAGATTCTCATAGTTGTTTTTTCCTTTCACAAAGAAAAATCTACTTTTATTTCAAAACAAAATCAATTCATTCTGTATCCTTCCAGTCTCCTTCTACACCTATCTGTTTTTAATTTATTGTTTTTGTATTTCTCTCCTTATTTTAAATACAACATGCTACCAATAATTATGACCAAAATATAAGATTGTACTATATTTACCTTGCATACAAATTCACGGTTGTTTGTGTGGTTGTTGCGATGTTTTATCAGCAGGCTTTCTGAGAGTGCCACATATTCACACTGGTCACAACGAGGAAACTGGCAATTGCGCGGTGGGGGTACATTGTGCCTTGTATACAGGTGGTACAGCAGTAAGTTCCGCTTGCTCGCACGGTGACCACAGTGTTCACAAATGCGTGCATCAATTTTCTCCATATGAACGTCCTGTAAATGGCGGCGATACAGGTAGTAGGTTTCGAAGTTTACAGGGTCACCATCATTTCCACATGAATAGCACAGCCATGGTCCTGTCGTGTTCTCAGCACCTGATGCCACTGGCCTTGACACAACCAGTGAGTTCTTCGCTGACACTGCAGAGGTACTGCCCGATCCCCCGCTGCCTGCTGCAGCAAGCACACTACTCGGAAGCTCTGACAGAGGCTCCACTTTGTTTCCGTGTTTGAGAGCAACACTCCCAGTTATTGGTTTCCCCTTGCTGATAGCATCTGGCTTCAAAACTACATATGACACCTGCACAAAAAGTTCACAACATTAAGAACAGAAGATGAAAAGATCTAGTCATAAGATAACAAAAATTGTTTGCCTTTACCTGTCCTTTTTTTAAAATTATTATATGTCTTTTACTTTTCTTGTTTTGAATGAGGTTTATGAGGTTATGAAACAGAAGTAATGGCTAGTACCTACTTTCAGGAGACAAAATATTTAGTACCATCAACAAACATATGTAAGGGACACTACACCATCCCAGCTTTCAGGACTATTAGTTCCTTTCACAAGGAGGAAGAGAGAGGGATAGGCTGATGAAAGTTAAAAAAGAAAATCTTTTCACTTGAAACTCCAGGGTGAGAGGGACCTCTTGTAGGGAGGATGACGGAGGCAACCTTTGCAATTTTAAACAATTCTGCAACACAGTCAATGTGAGTCCCAGGATGAGAGGGATCTGCCCTTCCTTTTTAACATTTCCCACTCTATCTTCCTCTCCTACGTGAAGAAGCAACCAACAGTTTTGAAAGCTAGGTTAGTGTTGTCTACTTTTGTGTGTGTATTGGCAGTACTGAATATTTCTACCGCTGGAGGTAATTGCAATCCCCTGCAGAAAAATAAACATCAAAGTACCCCAAAGAAATTTCCTGATGAAGGACTGAAGGCTTTAACTCTTTTTATTTTTTTTTAATAACCTGAAACAATTCTTGTTAAAGAAGACAAGGGCATATCACCTCCAACAACACACAGTGTAGTACAGTCACTTGGTGTTCAAAACTGGAAAGTTTTCTCTGAGTTTTAAAAATTAGTATTATTTTAGATTTTGATATGCTCTTTTCAAATTTTCATTTGTCGCTCATGCCACAATATTGGAAAAATGGCACCCAAAAACAGCTTTTTGACAATATCTCATTTCCAAGACATTTTACAATGAAAACAGTTACTTAACAAATTAAACTAAAGAAAAGTCCTGTAATTTACGTGGCAACATTTTCTGCCACAAGCACAAAAAAATGCACCACATGCGTTAAGGGACCTTGGTGTTCGGGTGCCCTCTTTTACAGAACACCTGCTGACAGGACTCAAATATTCTGCCTGAATCATTAGTACAAGTGTCATTAGCATTTCTAGAGCCATTGTTTCTAAGGAACTGAACTGTTTTATCCACTGCAAGGAAGTGAGGTGACTGAAGTGAAGGAAAAAGGATTTGAGTGATTTCGTAAGTCAAGCATTCAAGGCGATGAAAACAAGGGCAAACTTTTGGAGGGACTGAGGTCGATACTGGTTCACAAGGTGTGTTGAAAACACTTTAATAACAAGAAATTTATCTCTGCATCTTTGTTTAGAGGAAGCGGTGTTGCACCTTCCCACCCACATCTGCAATCCACTACCCCAACATCTCATTGAAAGGTCTTTATTTTTTATGTGCTGCTGACTTAACAGCAGAGTTTGCAACAAAACAAAAACAGGCAAGAATGTGCAATCACAATATTACGTATGGTATATGTAAATTGTTCTTTGATTTGATTTTGGTTTTATAATCCCAGCATTCATCTTACATGTGGGCAGAGATCACTCTAAAACCTCAAGAAGAGATGATACATAAACCATCTAGTCATATCTCCTCCAAGATATCTATAGCCCCTGTGATCACTGTCAGTGCTTTTTCTGTATTTGTATGCTCTTATACTTAACAGGAGACAACTAATTTCTTCACTTATGGGTGATCAGCAAACACACACATGTAATGAGTAAACGTAGCCACTATCTGTACACTGTAGG
This sequence comes from Schistocerca gregaria, assembly GCF_023897955.1. NCBI lineage: Eukaryota > Metazoa > Arthropoda > Insecta > Orthoptera > Acrididae > Schistocerca > Schistocerca gregaria. Next base: position 500,043,542 of record NC_064926.1, on the reverse strand, counting down.
CACCAAGAAGTGGATTTGGGGGAGAGGGAGAAGGAGAGGGGGAGAGGGAAGGGGAGAGGGGGAGAGGGAAGGGGAGAGGGGGGGGCACAATCAATTCAAAAACATTACAATACTTATTTATCAATGTGTGTCACTATTGCTCAACAACCTCATTATACAGTGCATGGTTGTCTTTGATTTTATTTTTCAGCCAGGATTTTGCAGTGTTTCATAAAGGAGGTGTGGATAACATAACTTAGAGGGGGAGAAGGGACTATACAAAAAGCTACATAATCTGCACCAGAAATTGTGAGAGAACTGCAGACAGTAATGATCCTTCCTTGGATCTTAAAATTATACCTTGATTGCCTGTAACTTGTAACTCAGTTTGTAGCAATTTCGAAACACCCTCATATTTAGCACCGCTGTCACAAAATGGCTTATCCAAATATAACCAATTAGTTCATAATGTGAAATGGCAATTTTATATAGAGATAAGAACAGGATTTAAATTTAAAGTTGGACTTTACTTTGAGTAGGTCAGTGTTCACCCATCCAGCTTAGTATATGAGGTATATAAAATTTAACATATTATTCACTAATTTGAATGTGATTCAGTAGTGATAAATCTTGATGCTGATCATTCTGAAGACTGTAAAGCCTAGTGCAACTTAAATTGTGACCACCGAGGAAAACAGGGTTAAATGTTATTCATGTCAGCTCTACACAGTTCATTGTACCTTTCTTTCTTCAAATGAATTAATAATTTCTTCTTCAAATAATTTCAGGATGAGAAGATCAATCTCTGTGTGTGTCTTTACTCCTATCATAAGTTCAGAGGGTGTTTTCTCAATATCTCTGTGGTATGACAAATTTGTGGCACACTGAACTGATGGTGTCACTTTTGTACCATATCATACGGTTGTCAATACTAAGTTTAGTGATGATCGTAGCCGAAGTTGAACTGATTCTTACAATATTACAGTTGTTTCCAGAGAATCCTACCACTTTTGAAATGTGTTCAGTTCATTTTGTCCTGCGATACTCCTCAATTCTTGAGAGACAAAGCAATTCCCTATATGTAATTATTTGTACTGGAATTCCGAATTAAGTTTTCTGTATTTCTATCTTGCTAATTACTTCTGCTGATTTTGTAACCACTGTGGGCCTACATTTGGCCAGCTGGTCAAATCTTGCATCATCCCAATTTGTGGGGCATTTGGATGTGACAGTGGGCCAATGTTGACTGCATGAGATGGTAAGTGGAGACATACTCATCATCAAGCTTCTTGTTGACTACGTCTGATCAATAGAAGAGGAGTTGCCATATTGTGAACCATGCTCACTGTAACCCCTTCACAACTGCATCTGTCATCTGAGCACAAGTAATGAACTTCCTGCAACATTTTGTGTCATCCTGCACCATTGTTCAGAGATCAGCATCAGCCAGACTAAGGAATTACTGCTCACGCTTAGATGCCATAACACCACAGTATAAATGGCTGTGTTTCAATTGGTTCTGTGACCGGGAAGCATAGACTTCTGATGAATGGTGTCGCATTGTGGTCAGTGATGAATCGCAGTTCTGCACTACCCCCGGTGACCATTGGTGGCTAGTATGGCAGCGAACTGGGGAGAGGTTTTATTCTTCCTGTGTTTCTGTGAGGCACAGAGGTTATACTCCTGGCATCATGGTGTGGGGAGCTACCAGTTATGACTTTATGTCACAGATAGTAGCGACTGAGGGAACTCTTGACAGCACAATGGTACCTTACCGACTCTCAGAAATCTTGTGTATTCATATTTCACCTATCATGTGGCAGTATTATAGTGCCATTTTTTACAGAACAATGCTCGTCCAAACATGGCAAGTCTCTACAAACTATTTGTGTGATGTTGAGGTAAACCAATGATTAGCAAGATCCCTACTACATCTGTCTCCGGTACAATATTTGTGGGACGTGCTCAGATGTCAATCCCATCCCAGTGCCAGTATGCAGGGTATCAGGCTGTGGGCCTGACTGCCTCAGGAGAGGATACAATGGTTTTACTTCCTGACCGAATCAATGCACACTTCCCAGGTCACAGGGGGTCAAAGTTATACTGATAAATGGGCTCATAATGGCAAGTTCTTTGCAAATTTGACTTCATTTTGTGATAATTTCAATAACATCACATACCTTCTCAACCTATGAAGTTTTATTTCCTCTTCCACTTTTGTGCACTTCCCTTTTTGTCAGGCAGTGCACTTAGAATGTGGTTGTATCCTTATGTCGATTGAAGTGGTCCAATATGATCCGTGTGATAGGTACATAATGACTCACCCACTTTGCTTTGAATAATGGATGAAGGAAACCACCTTCCTTCCCTGATTTCTTATTCACACTTAAAACATTTTACACAACTGAATATTACTCTTTTTCTCGTCACTCAAATCTGATAAATATTAACTTTGTTTTTCTGCTTCTTCTGTTCTCTTAACAGTATAATGCCCTGTCTCATGCACAAGCTTAAGGATTACATACTGCATAGTGTGTGGCATCAATAAACTCCCTCTTCCATTGTTGAACTTGAAAAAACTAATCTCTCATTAAAATATTTTCATAAGATCGTTCTTTGACAATGAGCATGACTGCTGCAAACTATCATTCTTATCTTTAGATTTCCTGATTCCAGCCATTAAAGTACATACAAAACCAAACAGTACATTTACACAGATCAGCGTTCAATGGTGTAGGATACTCTTAAGTTCATCTTCCTGTTCTTTGTCACAACTCCTCCCTATAAATGATCTTTTTGGAATACTATTGCACAATTTGTTACAATTTTAATGTGTACTCCCAGTAAAAACATCTGGAAATTCTTTACGGCATTAACTATAGCGAACACTTAAAACTCGTAACTACTGTATTCTTCCCATTCAGGTGTTGATTTCTTAACCAAAAGCTCGTAACTACTGCATTCTTCCCATTCAGGTGTTGTTTACTTAACCATGTAAGAGACCGGCTGGAATTTGTCACATTTTTGTACTAACACAGCTCCAAAGCCTGCTTTGGTTGCATCCATATTCAGTTCAGATCCATGTTGTTGGTTGTGGATTTTTAAAACTGAATCCAACAAAAGAGTCTTTGAGTGTTTCAGTAATTTACTCAGAGGTTTGGCAATCATAGAGTAATTTGAGATAAACTCTAAAATATCCCATTAGTTCCAGGAAACTTCCTGTTGCTGCAACAGATTCTGTTTTGGAAAGTCTGGAAAGCTTTTCTCTCTTCAGAAGATGGTTGAATTTGTCCAGTAGTTCTCTTCATGAACTGACATTTTGCAAAATTAATTTCCAAGCTGTATTCTGCTGGATTTTTACCACTACATTAAGCACTTTTGGTTAGTATCATAATACTGCCCACATAAATAAATTCGATGTTACCTCGAGCCAATGCCCAAGAAGCAGTGTTTATAAAGTGGTGGGACACTGCAGATGAATTTGATAATCCGAATGGAACTTTCTTGAATTGTAACTACCCTGAGTGTGTCACAAAGTATACTTTCAGCTCTGCTCTTCAACCTTGACGTGAAAACATCTGTTCTTGAAATCTAGTGCGCGAAACACTCAGGACGCTCGTAGTATATTTAAAAGATCTTCTATAAGGGGAAACAAGTAATAATCTTTTGCTGCAATCTTATTTAATTTTCAATTATGAAAAGGATAGATTGTTACTAACTATGAAGATAACACACTGAGTAACAAACTGACCCAACAAAAGGCTTTTTGTCAAAGCCTTCTTCAGAAAAGAAACAGAAAAACACACACACATACACAAAAGCAGGCACACCTGATGCATGAATGACTACCATCCAGCCACTCTAGCCGAACTGCAACTACTGTGCTGAACAAAAGCAGCTATGGGAGTATGGCAGGGAAGGGTGAAGGAAGAACATGCTTGGACTAGAAGCCAGCAGGGCAAGGCTGTCAGGGGCAGTGTCAGGATGCCATGGGGGAGGTGGGAGGGGGGCTCAGGCTAAGAGGAGCCGAGAGAGGAAAAAGACCGGTAGTGCGTTGGCAGAGACTGAGCATAATGAAAGTGAGGGGCATGAATTCGGAGGAGGTTATAAGGCAGAGAGGGCAGAAACTGTTGGGTGAAAGGTGTGGGGAAAGTAGCTTATCATAGGTTGAGGCTGGATAATTCTGAGAGGGGAGAATGTGTTGTAAGGATAACTTCCATCTATGCAGTTCCCAAAAGTTGGTGGTGGAGGGGAGGATCTAGATTGCCCGGGTTGTGAAGTAGCCATTAAAATCAAACATGTTATGTTCGGCTGCTTGTTGTGCCACAAAGTGGTCAACTTTGCTCTTCGCCATAGTTTGGCTGTGCCCATTTATTCTGGTGGACAAGTGGTCCATAGTCATACCAAAATAAAAAGCTGTGCAATGTTTACAGCAGTTCTGGCACATGACATGACTGCTTTCACAGGTGGCCCACACTCTGATAGGGTAGGATAAGCCTGTGACAGAATTGGAAAAGGAAGTGCTAGTTAGGTGGATTGGGCAGGCCTTACACCTGGGTCTTCCACAGGGATATGATCCCTGTAACAAGGCGCTGGGATTGGGAGTGGAATTGGGATGGGCTAGGATGTCGTGGAGATTGTGTGGGCGAAAGAACATCATTTTAGGTCACCCTTTCTAAAAAGTTACAATTATTAATAGTCTTCTTATCAACACTTGTATTCATTACCCCCTTTCGGCTACTTTTCTTCTTTGTTCATTTATATGAGATATGGCCAAACTCGTTGCAATTTTAGTATATTTTGCCCTTGTTCTTATGGTTGCAATCACTTGGCCTGTGGTCACTAGTGCCACAGTTTAAACACTTCCTGTTTGGATCCCAAGCTGCACTTTTGGTGTTCTTGTCAAGTGAATCTTTAGCAACTGTTACTGGGGTTTTTGAAATTTTCATTGCTGTAACTTGTTATTTCTTTTCAGCAATTACTTCATAGCTCTTCCATAATGTCTCATTTTCTTCTTTACCTCTTTCGCATTCCCAGCATCTTATAACAGAAGTTTTGTGCCTGAATGGTCTTTTACCCCCATCAATTTACTCAGTGCAGCTCACTATATAAGACTCTTCTCACCCTGTAGAAAAAGTTTAGCAAACCTGTAGTAATTCTGCTGCAAAAATAAGCATTTTAAATTGGTTCCAAGGTGTTAAAAACTCAGTTCTCTCAAAGACTGAGATCCACTTTTTAACTGGTTGTCTGCCACTGCCACTAAATGACTCTATAGCACCTTCAATGTCATGAAATGACAGAGAAAATTTACATTTATTTAGTAATTGTGGTGAGAATTTTGCTTTGCTTCCATAGCCTGATTCTGAAACACAATCTTTTCTCCATCTTCTTTTCCAGTAAACTCTTTTACTGATACCCATTTGGATTCCACCCTCTTCTTAGTCCCGCTATCTGTGCATAATACATTGCAGACTGCTCCCAATTCTGGTTCTAAAAATGATTCTTCAATACATTACGTCAAACAAGGAGTGATCCTAAGCAGTGGGTGGACTTCTTGAAACCATTTATATGGTGATGTGGGTTAAGGTCCAAGGCATCACACCCTGCAGCCGTTCACCCTAGCAGGCCTTCGTTTGTGGGGGGGGGGGAAAAAAAAAATCAGAATTTCGCAGTAATGCTCTACAGCTTTAAAAATAATAATTTTGATCCGACCATCACCATAGTGTAGTGGTTATTGTGTGGTCCTCACACATGAAAAATCGACTTTGATTTTTGTCACATGCTTTCACATTTTTCATTTTTTAATCCTTATCAAAATGAATGAGTATTGGTTTAAATGTATTTTTTTATTTATATTGGTTTGTTATGTCAATTTAATCAGTGTATTAACTGTTTCGACTGCTCTCACTTTTTCTTATCATCATTGTATTTCCACTTGGAACCTTTGTGCATCTGAAATCATTGATATTTATTGATTTCAATTTAAATTCCTCTCTTTTATAAATTTATATTTTCATCCATGTCACTGCATCATATTTTATTTTTTCTGGAGTTTCAATTTAGTTATAATTCCTTCTTTCATTTAAATCTATATCTGCATTATTTTGTGCATAGTTAAAAAAGAATTTATATTTTAAATGTCTATATGACAACTGCTATCCAAAAAGCTGAACACTTTGTAAAGAAAAATACTTTTTTGACACCATTGCATGATCATTATGAGTAAATTATTTTGTCTTTTGTTTGTGACTGATAAATTAGGATTTTCTAAAGTTTGAATATTAGGGAGAATAAATAAAAATAATGAAGGTCACGTGTGCACACATTCAAAGCAGAAAAAGAATGGTAAGAAGGAGGAATGACAACAATTGAAGCACTTAATATGCAATGAAAACGACATGATAAAGGAATAGAAATACAACAATTACATTTAAACCAGTTAACTGAATAAAAATAGCTGACAAGTTTCGAATCCAGACGCTATTGCATGTAAGGATCGCACAATAACTGTTGCACTATGGCAACAGTCTGATTAACATTACTATTGTTAAAGCTGTAGAGTATCACACAATTCGCCGAATGTTTTTTTTTTTTTTTTTCTTCATCTAGTACTATTAAATGAGGGCCCACCAGTACAATGGCTTCCAAGTGCAATACCTTGTATCCTAACACATATAACTGTAAAGATGGTTTCAGAAAGCTGATCCCATCGTTGGGGACCTCTCCTTGGTTTCAAGTTCCCCTGCTATCAACTGAAAAATATGGCCAGAAAATTCCATCACACATTTACGATTTTCTCTGTTGTTCCATGTTCAAACTTATTTTGAGTAACAGTTTTTGTTTTGTAGAATACACCTCCTTTCACCACAACATTTAAAATTTGTCCTTGTGTCATTTAGCTACTGCTAATCTTGTTAAAATTTGAATCCCCAATGTAGATCCACAATCCATGCAGTCACACATCCTTCCAAGCAAAACAGCATTCAGAATTACTTGTTGTAAACCTAATCCTGCACAAGCTGACCAACCGAAAAACTGAATGAGTGTAATGCTTTGGAAAATATTTACAGAACGACAACTACTCCTCTCCCAGCTCCTTCTAAAGAGTGTGGAACTCTCCTCCATAATTTCAATTTTTTAACGCTTTTTTAACGCATTTCTAACCCAGACTCTTTTTGCTATCTGTTCCTCACCAAGTGCAACAGCAATCATTGCAAACTGCTTTAAACTAAATTTTGGTATTTTATGACTATCTACTATGAACTACGAAATAGCACTTCTGGTGAGTATTTTATGAACCCAGTGTAATGGCACAATGTTCTTTCCACGTTAACGTGGGGTGTACTGTGAATGTTCAGGGATTTCTCTGACCACTTTCAAGTCAACATTCATGTACGTTTGCACTTATAATAGCATTAAAAGATCTTACATTTTGTCTTAAAAGAAACAAGGCATTAGAGAATACCCCAAGAGCAACAGAATTTCATAAACTGCACTAAAAGAGCATAATTTGGTTTAAAGTGCACTTTTGTATGTCCAAATTCACACTGCAGTATTTGGTATTAAGCTTTCTTAGTGCGGTTTTTACAATGCCAGTTTTCTTAAGTATGTGATCTGTTAATGCTATACATACAAGGAAATGAAAATGCGCACTTGAAAATGAACAAACAGTGGAAACTAGCCAATGAAACACTTTGTTTCGAATAAACTGAGTGCCTCATCAGAAAAGAACAGTTCATTTCTTTAGCAAACCAAGAAAAATAGCTTCGTTGTTCTGAAAAATGATTAATGCTCGATTTGCAAACAGCATGGAAATAAAATTAAATCAGAAAATTGGAACTAATAACATATAATTTTAGTCTTCCATGATTACACAGGTGTATTTTAATTCACTTTAGAGCTCCCAGTCACAAAAATCCGTTTGATTTGACAACAGTACTGTACATTAAATAAATACAGGAACCAGCAAAATCACCATACGTAAACATGGGTCACACGGAAACTATCCTACTACAACTCATGCAGCTATGTATGTGAATGAATCTTGCTGCTTGGGAGTGCCAGAATAATTTCTCCAGACTCTGGCTGCTTCTTGCTGTTTGCTGCTTAAACAACTGACAGCTATATTCTGGATAGTTGTACTAGCAGGGCAACACTGGTTTTAGTAGTGGAAGTTATGTGAGGTGCATGATGAATTAGGAGGTCCAGCAAACAGTATTAATCTGCCAGGAAGTTTCAAGTCAGTGCATTCTCTATTGCAGAGTGGACATTCATTTTTGAAGTAGGGGGTGTAGTTTGGGGAAGCGTTGAGGGAGAGGCAATAGGGCACTGAAAGAGTATTGGTGCAAATTAATGGACATACAGATTAAGTGGGGTGGGGGAGGGAAGGCATGGTGGCAGGGGAGGAGTTGAGTGTGGAACAATGGTCAGCAGAGATTGAGCTATGGGAATTGTAGGACTGAATTATGTTTTTTTTTTATTAACAGTTCTCATTCCTGAAAATTAAAGAAACTAGTATTTGCCAGTGGTGGTTTTAGGGGAGGTGTGATGGATCCAGATGGAATGAGTTGCATAGCTTAGCTTGTTGTGCCCAGTGGCATCCCGAGTGATCGAATCTGCTCATGGCCAAGGTTGGCAACAATTCTGACAACAGCACATGTAGAAGTTGTTGCAGCTTACTTGATGTACAACATGGCTGTTTTCACAGGTTATCTGCCTCTACTGGGTTATGTAATGCATGTGACAGGACTAGACTAGGATTCATCAGGTGTATGCATGGGACACATCTTGCACCTGTGTCTTCCACTGGAATAAAACTCATGTGGCAAAGGGCTGGAGATAGGTAAAACATAATGATACAACAGACATTCTTTCCACGGGAATACAGCGGCCAGCTAACGTATGGTGTAGGTTTGTGGATTTTAAGACAGAAATAGAAGGCAGATGTACAAAAGACAGTTGGGATCAGGAAAGCAACAGATTCGCATGAGAAGTTCAGGAATGGCGCTAAAGATTTGCACGTAGATTGGAGGTTATGATGAGCTTCTGGATTTAGAACACTATGAGAGAGATTGTAGGTAACAAAGAGCCCTCTGCTAGGTAATTACTGCAACTTTTCATTACTATGGTGGAGCCTTTATCTGCAGGCAGGATGGTCCAATCAGGATTGGGTGAAGATTGTGGCTTGATGATCTTCCTTCTTCTGAGAGGTTTATGTTAATGTGAAAGGGCATAGAAAAGGAAGGTGGGGAAAGATTGGAGGTGCCTAGTTATCAGAAAATAGTCACAAATGAAACAATCAAAAATCCAGGATGGATTGCCTGCAGTCTCATCTCGCAAGTGATGAGGAAGGAGGGGAGAGAGGAGTAACAGCTCGTAAAAAAACCTGGGTCCATCTGACTCTGGATGGTAGCACCCCGTGAGGGCCCCTGCCTAGGGCTACAGGTGACACCTGCTCAACAGTCTCAAAGGCAGAAGAGGAATCCTAACTTCCAATGGCAGAGAGAGCGAAAGAACCTAATGGAGAAAACCAAGAAAAATAATCATTTCGGGCTAACAATCAGATCTTACCTTGGAATTTATTTCCTACCACATACAACGTACAATTTCAATTGCAGAATGGAAAGTCCGCTAGAAGAAAGCACTACCCCAGGTGGTAACTCGAAAGAGGAATCCACCATTGCTTTAAGCAGTGCATCAGGACCTAGGGTTCTGGGGAGTCCCAACATCTGCATTAAGGATGAGTCGCACTCTTGGTATCCTTCCAAACTCAAGTTCAAAAGGAAATTATTTGCAGGCACCTTGAATGTAAACTTATTACTAACAATTGGTAAACAAAAAGAACTTGAAATTCTCTTAGATAAGCATGAAATACAAATTTTAGCAGTTCAAGAAACAAGATTTTTGAATGAAAATGTTACAGAAACCAAAAACCACAGAATTTTTAAAGGTAAACCAGCAATAAAAATCATAAAAGGCATGCTAATACATGGTACAGCTTCCTATGTTCATAAAAATTTACTACATAACATTACAGAATTCAAATCCAGTTCAGAAAGGCTATTCTTCTCACAGTTAAATGCAAAAATAAACAGTATACCTTTGTTAATTGTCATACTCCAATCAATGATGACAATAAGAAAAATCCAAGTAAAGTAGAAGCATTCTGGGAACTTCTAGAAGAAGAAATAATATAATATTCCAAAAGCAAATGATGTTATACTAATGGGGGATTTTAATACACAAATAGGGAGGGAAAATCATTTTGAAAAATAGTAGGATATTATCCAGTCCATAAAAGAACAAACAAAAATGACAAGACTAATAAGTCAGTCAGTTGAAGGTAATGTCAACCTTCTTCAAAAAATTACCAAGAAAGGCAAAAACGTAGATCTCTCCGGATGCAATGCTGGGGAATTCCAGTTAGATCACGTGGCTATTTCTAAATGCAATTTTAAAGAAATCATGATTGTAAAAGTAGCAAGAAACAGGGAATTTGATTCTGATCATTATCCCACTAAAATTAAACTGAAACTTCTCCCCAATATAAACCAAAAGAGGCAGAAAGAACTAATTGAATATAATACAGACAGGCTCAACATCGCCAAAGAGGTAATACAAAATTTTCAAGAAGAAATAAAAGTAACTAAATCAGAGAAATGGGAAGAAATATAGAAAAAATCAACAGAGCAGAGAAAAATGTATTTGGAACAACAAAAATGAAGAAGAAAGTCAGGTGGAGTGAAATCTGTGAAGAAGCAGTTACAGAAAGAACAAAACAGTGAAAGAAATGGAAATGTTCTGGGAAGCCTGAAAACCTTGATGAATTTAGAATGCAACGGAAAGAAACAGCAAGAATAATAAAGAGTGTTAAAAGATGTTTTGAGAAACCACAACTTCATGACGTACAAAACAACTTTGTATAAAATAACTTCCAGAATTCCTATCAGATGTTTAAAATTCATCTAAAGGGCTATCAAGCTCCAAGTATTTGCTTCACAGATGAAAATGGTAACTTAGGCCTAAGCAACAACCAGAATCGTGAAATACTAAGAAAGTACTTTGAAAATTTTTTGAACTGTGAAGAATGAAACGGTAAGCTAGAAACTCCAGATCTACATGAAAATACAGAAGCAGATCCACCACCAACAGCTGAAGAAATTAAAAAAGCAATAAGTACCCTGAAAAACAACAAAGCCAGTGGAGAAGACTCTATTACAGCTGAACTTATTAAATGGTCTCAACCAAAATTAATTACTAACATTCAGCTCATGTTTGAAGAAATATGGGAAACTGAAAAAATACCAGAAGACTGGAAAGTGGCTCTCATCAATCCCTTGCACAAGAAAGGTGATAAGCGAAATGTAAATAACTACAGAGGTATATCTTTGTTGCCAGTGGGTTATAAAATATTGTCAACAATACTACTTAACAAGGTAGAAGCAACACTTGATACGCATTCGGGAGAATATCGGAGTGGATTTAGAAAGGGCAGATCTTGCTCAGAACAGATTTTCGACCTAAAGTCCATAATTCATCACAGACTTACAAATTCCAAAGATATAGTTGTAACATTTATACATTTTAAAAAGGCGTTTGACTCAGTTGATAGGGAAACACTAGCTAAAGTGACCAGAGAATTTGGCATCAAATCTAAATTAGTACACCTTATTCGTGAAACACTTACAGACACTAAATCAAAAGTAAAGTTTCGGTGTGAAATATTGAAGGCATTCAACAAAAAAACAGGTGTAAGGCAAGGTGATGGTCTGTCTCCACTCCTCTTTAACTTCTTACTAGAGAAAATAGTATGAGAATGGAAACAAAAACTAAAAGAACAGAAGCTATCACCAATCAGACTGGGAACTAAAAACAAAGGTACTGAAATTCACTGCTTAGCATTTGCGGATGACTTTGTCATTCTTTCTGAAAACCTAACAAATGCTGGAATACAAATCTCTTAGAAGAAATAGCCAACAAAGCAGGTTTAAGAATATCTGTGGAAAAAACAAAATTTATGAAAAATACAAAAAATGCTCCGGAATCCCTAGCAACAGATATTGGTCAGACAAGGGGGTAAATAAATTTAAATATTTGGGACAAATTATCCAAGAAAACAGCTTAGAAAAATTCACAGTAGAAGAAAGATTACATAAAATGAAGAGAGTTCACGGAATAACTAGGAATGTCTAAAACAAAAGGTATCAGTCTAAAAATTTGAAGATACAGCACTACCATACAGTAGTAAAACCAGAATGTCTTTATGCAAGTGAATGTTTAGTACTGAACTACAAATCACACAGAGGTATGGAAATTAAGAAGCAGTAAAGAGGTTTATTGCAACACAGAAAACATAAATGAAACACTACGAAAGAGGTGACTGCTATTTTTTGGGCACTTACACAGAATGAACAACAACAGGTTAACCAAACAGATTTTTAAATATCTTTAGGACAAGCAGGCAGCAATATCCTGGATTCAAGAAGTTAGGAAGCTTTGCAAAGGAATAACGTAAGTGAAAAAGATGCAACAGAAAGAGAAATTTTCAAGAGTAAAGTGTTAAAAATGAAAGGATTCCAAGGCAGGAGGGAGAAGAAGACAGTGTCAAAATGGTCTGAGGTGAGAAAACAAATACTTAGTGAAAAGATGCAAGAATACTGGAAGAAAAAGAAAGACGAAGAAGAAGAAGAAGAAGAAGAAGAAGAAGAAAAGGAAAGTTGCTACTCACCATATAGCGGAGATGCTGAGTCGGAGATAGGCACAACAAAAAAAGACTCTTATAATTAAAGCTTTTGGCCATTAAGGCCTTTGTCAACAACAGATGGCGACGACACCGACACACACATGCAGACACAACTCGCACATACAACTGCAGTCTCAGGCAACTGAAACCACACTGTGAGCAGCAGCACCAGTGCATGATGGGAGTGGCAACTGGGTGGGGGTAAGGAGGAGGCTGGGGTAAGGAGGGGGAGGGACAATATGATGGGGGTGGCAGACATTGAAGTGCCGCAGGGGAAAGGTACGGAGGAAGGGGGGGGGGGGGGGACTAGCGGAAAAGGTGAGAAATAAAAAGACTGGGTGTGATGGTAGAATGACAGCTGTGTAGTGCTGGAATTGGAAAGTGGAGAGGCTGGATGGGTGAGAACAATAATGAAGGTTGAGGCCATGAGGGTTACGGGAACATAGGATATATTGCAGGGAATTCAAAAAAGCTGGTGTTGGTGAGAAGGATCCATTAGCATAGGCTGTGAAGCAGTCATTGAAATGAAGGATACCATGTCCTTGTTGTTTGTCAAGCCTATATAGAACACAGCATGTAGATTACATGACTGGTTTCACAGGTAGCCCTGCCTTCAATGGGATAGGAGATGTTAGTGACTGGACTGGAGTAGGTGATGGTGGGAGGATGTATGGGACAGGTCTTGCATTTAGGTCTATTACAGGGGTATGGTCCATGAGGTAAGGTATTGGAAGCAGATGACTAGATGTTTACCTCCATCTCAAAGATGGCTACATCAATATTTCTGTCCATATAAAACCTACTAATATCTCCACTTCCACAGCTGCCACCCACTCCATACCAAGAAGTCCCTTCCATACAGCCCAGCCACCCGTGGTTGTCACATCTGCAGTGATGAGCAGTCCCTCTCAAAATATGCCGAGGGTCTCACTGAAGCCTTGACTGACCGTAATTATCCTCGCAACCTTGTACAAAAACAAATTCCTATGCCTCATCCTTCCAGTCTCCTACCACCTCCCAAAGTCCCACCGTCCGGGCACAAAGGAGCATTCCCCTCGTTACTCAGTACCACCCAGAACTGGAGCAACTGAATTACTTTCTCTGCCAGCTCTCCATGCTACTCTATCCTGTGCAAGCTTCTTCATCTGCCAGTACTTACTGCAACCAACATCCTTCTGAATCTACTTAGTGTATTCATCTCTTGGTCTCCCTCTATGATTTTTATCCTCCACGCTGCCATCTAATGCTAAATTTGTGATGCCTCAGAACATGTCCTACCAACCGATCCCTTCTTCTTGTCAAGTTATGTCACAAACTCCTCTTCTCCCCAATTCTATTCAATATCTCATCAGTTATGTGATCTACCCATCTAATCTTCAGCATTCTTCTGTAGCACCACAATTTGAAAGCTTCTATTCTCTTCTTGTCTAAACTATTTATCGTCCACGTTTCACTTCCATACATGGCTACACTCCATACAAATACTTTAAGAAATGACTTCCTGACATTTAAATCTATACTCGATGTTAAATTTTTCTTCTTCAGAAATGCTTTCCTTGCCATTGCCAGTCAACATTTTATATCCTCTCTACTTCGATCATCATCAGTTATTTTGCTCCCCAAATAGCAAAACTCCTTTACTACTTGAAGTGTCTCATTTCCTAATTTAATTCCCTCAGCATCACCTGACTTAATTTGACTACATTCCATTATCCTCGTTTTGCTTTTGTTGATGTTCATCTTGTATCCTCCTTTCAAGACACTGTCCATTCCGTTCAACTGCTCTTCCAAGTCCTTTGCTGTCTCTGACAGAATTACAATGTCCCTATAATAGACCTAAATACAAGACCTGTCCCATACATCCTCCCGTCACCACTCCAGTCTGGTCACTAACATCACTACCCCATCAGTCAGGGCTACCAGTGGAACCAATCATATCATCTACAAGTTAACCCATTACTGGCCAAAACTCTATTGGATAATTTTTTGCAAACTTTTATACATAAATACTCTACATCGAGTGATTAATTGAATAAAAAGTTGTTTCGAAAATTTCCAGTTTATTAGAACAAAAACTATAGACGGTCCTATTTTTGGGACATTGGCCAAATGCGCTATCCAAATTCACAACCTTATTCTCCATGCATAATATTGTATGAAACAACACAAACAATAAATAATGTTTTAATATTATTGAATGTCTATTCATATAATTGAGGGAAACATTCCACATGGGGAAAAATATATCTAAAAACAAAGATGATGTGACTTACGAAACTAAAGCACTGGCAGGTCGACAGACACCCAAACAAACACAAACATACACATAAAATTCAAGCTTTCACAACCACCGGTTGTATGACAATGTCTGCTTGTGTCTGTATGTGCGGATGCATATGGGAGTGTGTGCGAGTGTATACCTGTACTTTTTCCCCCCCTAAGGTAAGTCTTTCCGCTCCCGGGATTGGAATGACTCCTTACCCTCTATCTTAAAACCCACATCCTTTCGTCTTTCCCTCTCCTTCCCTCTTTCTTGATGAAGCAACCGTTGGTTCTGAAAGCTTGAATTTTATGTGTATGTTTGTTTGTTTGTGTGTCTATCGACCTGCCAGCGTTTTCATTTGGTAAGTCACATCATCTTTTTTTTAGAATGTCTATTCTATATGAAATAAAGCAAAACACTTGTCGTGTGCACCAACATTGCACCTATTACAAATTTTTGTTGTTTTTTTTCTTGCAGTAAGCACATCTCTTCTGTGTTTTACTTGGTACAATGAAATGATTTCCACGATCTAGTTGTACATCTGTGCTCACCCGTCCTCCCATCAATTTGCTTCCTTGTGGTCCTCTGCATTTTGGTACTGATCCTGTTTTCTTTGATAGGTAAAAGATCACTATTCTCCATCGGACATCCAAAAGTGAGAGCTTCTCATTAGAGTTAGCAATTTGGTATGCCCACCATGTGTTTACTACACAGATATCTATCATCTCTGTGAATAATGGCCACCACCGTTTCTTTGACCTTATCCTCATCCTATAAAGTGAGGTCTGCTTGTCCAGTAGCTCTATGCTGCCCATATGGGCACATCAACAATAAATGATAGTGTAACATGCCATTGTCCCATTATTGGGACGCATAAAATATATCGATATTGCACTTACTTGAAAAAATCTGAAGTATACGTAATCTTACACGCCCAGATAACTAAATCACAGCTCATTATCGTCCAGGAACTACCAGCAGACATACAGTGCTGCCAAGTGCGAGAACAAAAGATCGGTAAGTTTATAATTTTCCTGACATGAGGTACCTAGAAAAAAGTTATTTATTTTGCATTCACAGGCATTATAGCAGTTAGCTGAACTTACAGGTGCAACAATAAAGGCTACAAGCTCCATTGCTTACGTAGAATTAAGTAAAATCTACACGTCCCAAAAAAGGGACAATGGCCAGTAATGGGTTAAGCTGCAACCACTGTGCTGCATTCTATGTAGGCTTGCCCATCAACAAGCTGTCTGTCCACGTGAACGGACACCGACAAACTATGATAAAGAAACAAGTGGACCACCCTATTGCTGAACACAGTAGCAAACATGGTATCCTTCATTTTAATGACTGCTTCACAGCCTGTGCCATATAGATCCTTCCCACCAACACCAGCTTTTCTGAAATGTGCAGGTGGGAACTCTCCCTGCAATACATTCTATGTTCCCGTAACCCTCATGGCCTCAACCTTCATTAGTCATTGTCCTCACCAATCCAGTCTCTTCCCCATTCCCATTCCAGCACTACACAGCCATCATTCCACCATCACACCCAGTCTATGTACTTCTCTCCTTCTCCACTACTTCCCTCCCTCCCCACCTCTCTTCTGCCCTTCGTCTAAGCTGCAGCACTTCGCTGTCCGCCACCTCCATCATACTACCCCTACCCCTCCCCGGCTGAGCCTCCTCCTTACCCCCACCCAGTCGCCACTTCCATCATGCACTGGTGCTGGTGCTCGCAGTGCAGTTTCAGTTGCCTGAGACTCCAGGTTTTGTGTGAGTGTGTGTGTGTGTGTGTGTGTGGTTGACTAAGGCCGTAATGGCCAGAAGCTTTAATTGTAAGAGTATTTTTGTTGTGGCTATCTCCAACTCAGGACCGCAGCTACATGGTGAAAAAGTAAGTCACAGATAGGTAGGTGGCAAAGGGGGAGATTTGAGGTTAAGAGGTGGTATGAACTGAGAGAAGCACGATTAACTTTTGGTAGTAAAAGTATGTTAATGAAGTAGTTGTTCTGTAAGGGAGAGAAGTTATTT
The DNA here is from genome assembly GCF_023897955.1 of Schistocerca gregaria. Taxonomy (NCBI): domain Eukaryota; kingdom Metazoa; phylum Arthropoda; class Insecta; order Orthoptera; family Acrididae; genus Schistocerca; species Schistocerca gregaria. The sequence goes on along the minus strand of NC_064926.1, from coordinate 500,026,522 downwards.
GGCCATTTCAGCAAGAATGAATTTGGGTGTAAATGATGTAATTGAGAAATACCCTCAACAATGCATGCAAGAATGAATTTGGATGTAAATGATGTAATTAAGAAATACCCTCAACAAAGCATATCACTGAAGTAAAAGTTTGAGATTATTCAGTGAATCACCAACTCTGCAGAAATACATAAGACCCAATATAAATGGTTGCGTAAATATTTTACAACAAGAAACTTTGAGTACAGAAATACTTTAAACCTAACACACTTGTTTCAGAATGATTCACTAATTAACATATTTCTATTATGAATTTACAGTCTTAGTTGTTTTTATGCAAAAAAACATACTTACTTTTGACTTTACTCCTTTTCCATCTACAACATTCTTACATGATGAAGTGCCATCTTGCCCCCTGCGCAGGATTTTAAGCTTGATATTCTTCTTGTTATTCACAAGATGAGGATACTTTTTGAGAACTTCTGTAATAATTTTTGCATGATTTGCCAAATTTTCTTCTGGTGGTTCCTGATTGGAAGCAACTGAATCTGCCTCACGGGTAGGAGGTGAAGTAGTAACATTTGTATCTACTTTTGCTTCATTTTCTTTGCCCTCCGAAGACTCAGTATTGTCACCCAGAGAAAAACGAACACGTTTTGGGACAGAAGCTATTACTTGAGAGTTTGCATTACTGGGTGCAGCACCATCATGTGATGCCTGAGTTTTAAGAATAGATTTGGCTGGCTGTGGTGGTGGGACAGGAGCCGGAGGTTTTGTGATGCTCTCAGGATTCTGCTGCTGGTCAACATTCTCTTCACTATTCCCACTTTCTGTTGCATTTGCATGGCCATCATCCCTACTCCCTTCCCCTTCAACTTCAGCTTCAGCATCAGCGTCAGCGTCAGCATCATCATCATCATCGTCATAATCTGCCACCGCCATGTCGTCATCTACATCTTCACTACCATCTTCTATTTCAACGAGATCCTTTCGTAGTTGATGTTCTTGTACATACTCCTTCACTGCCTGCAAATCTACCATTTTGGGTTGCTTTTCTGGTGAAGCGCCAGCGCTATCACCGTACGATGGTCTCTTTATAGCAACTGCTGTCCTTCGCACCTCTTCAAAACTAGCTATTTGTTGCACTTCTTTTTTCACATTGTTCAAAGAACCAACTGGTGTACTCGTCAAGGAGTGAGAAGAGGACTGAGACACTGGTGTTTTCGGCGTATCTGCAGGCCTCACAAGGGGTTTTGTTTCATACGTGATGTCATCAAAACTAGGATGGTAAGTCTGCGGTTTCAAATCCACATCCGGCCAATCAAAGCGCATGGGACCCGAGACATCTTCGTGACGGGCATTTGCTCCACTCTTTGCACTAAAAACAAAATAAAGTGAATTAAATCGTTAATCTCATTAAGACAGGTGATATGTTCACATTTATTAAACATAAATACATCTGTTATGTGGAAGTTATTGAAAAGTGTCCACTGTATGCAAACAACAGAAGTATCTGACTGAAAATATTTAATAATTAAAACCATTAATTACAAAAATCAAAACTGGAAAATCCACGAAGCAAAATCAATGATCAGTTATGCAAAGATTTCTTACCAATAGTACTTCGCCACAGTACACACAATGCATGCAAATTCGGCAAATAAATGTTTCAAAAAACAATACTTGCTCCTTTACTTATAAATGTATATAACTCTTTTAAACAATACAGAAGTTTTAACAATGCTAATATGCTGTCTAATATTAATGAAGTTGTACACTAACATATTCCTCAGTGCGCCTATGGAATGTATAATAAAAATCTAAAATAAATAGCTGATAACAATGAACATTATCAGTAGCTGATACGGCAGTCACGAGTGCTATACTGGAACTCAGCACTCGTGGCTGCCGCATTGCAGTCACGAAGTGGCGCTGAGGCAGTGCCAGGTTAAGTTTTACATTCTGACGATAATTTATGGACTTGCAGTTTTAGCTTGACGATGTCCACTATGGTCAAAAGATAGATACTGTTATTCTGAAGAAGGTTCAATTATCCCGACTGAAACCTAGGTAAATTTCTAGGTACATTGTGGAACTGAGGATGTTCATTATTAAAATTAATATTTACACAGTTGCTGACAGGGCCACAAAATGTTGAAGATATTTAATTATTAAAATGATCATAAACATTTAGCTGTGGAAAACTGAACCCCACCTTTGCAGCCCACTCCTCTAATTCCTGCGCTTATGTTGCAGCTGGTGAGTCCCTTTTGTAACACTAAGGAGAAACAGAAAAAGCAAAATAGTCCACAAATAAGGTGCACTTTACAGGACTCGTTACCATAGACGTGACAGTGTGTATGGCTATGGCAAAGAGGGTAACACTGCCCCGAGGGGCGCCAATCTCCTGCTCAAAATGCTCTGACAGTGCATTACCAATATGGGAACAAAAACCCAATTAGACAAGAAAGGTCGTATGAAGATGGGGAGGTGGCCACGACAGCCCCCACTGACGAACTTACTCTAGAATACTGTGTCTCCAAGTAGTGTTAAAGAAAATACTGAAACAGTGATGTTTATGCAGAAAAGCCTGCTGAATAGCCACCTCTAGCAGGGTCAGGTCGTCGACAGTGGACCGAAATATGCAGAGTCCATACTGAGAGTGGCTAAGGAGTTGCCTGGTCTCTACCAACCAGACCAGATGACAGTTAACCATTTGCTCCAGTGTCTTTCCAATGCAACCCATTAAGGCAATACTCCGGAAACTATTGGGACATGTGCGGTCCCTGCCTGATTTGAGGAGAGAGATCAAAACTTCCTTTCTCCAAGAGTCGGGAAAGTGATCTGTCTGCCATATTACACTAAAACATTTTAGGAGGATTGCCTTTGATGCCGTAGGCAGATGTCAAAGGATGCAGTACAAGGTTTGGTCATGACCAGGTACAGTATCATGAGTCTCGGGGAGTGTAGATGTCAGCTCCCACAAAGAGGTGTAGTTGTAGGTATCAGAAGTGTTGGAGCTGAAGTCTAACTTGCCTCCCTCCACAATCACACCATACCAGCAAAACGCCAGATCCTGGCTGGCATTGGTAGTCGTGTTTGTGATGCTCTGCCATCATCTGAGCGATGTTCCCAGGCATTGTTGTTGCCGCTGCTATTGGTAAATGACAGAGTTTACTGGAAATCATCCTGATGGCTTCATGACCTTTTCTTGCTCTCCTTAGCTACACATCGAGCCCCGGCTCTCACGATCTAAGAGGCTGTGAGGTTTTCTGTTGTTGGACAGTATTTTAACCATTGAAGTGCCGCACGCCTGTCCTGGATTGTTGAGCACCAGTCATCAGTTCACTGAGGTACAGGTTGCCTCCTAAGACGACCTGAGGACTTTGGGACGCGCAAGTCAACGGCATGATGAATCATTTGTGTAATGTGGACCACTCATTCCTGGACACAGTCGTGGTATTCAGACACAGTCAGCTGGCTGACCAGTGTCCTGTTAGCCCTGTTGACCATCCATTTTGGTGACTTCTGTTCAGGTAATGCTCCATCCAGTAGAGGAATCCACAGTAGGAAGCGGTCATTGCAATGAACATCATCAGCTGCTTCCAACTCAGAAGAGTGTGCAACAGCGGGAGAGCAGAAAGAGAAGTCGATGGCTGAGAATGAACCGGAAACAGCAGAGATACGAGTTGGGATTTGTATATTGAAGATGCTGAGCTCTTGTGACGTAATGAGGTTCTCCAAGACTCGGCACCTAGGCCAAGCATAGCTACTGTAGTATTTTCATCGGAGACATTTTTCAGCCATAAATTTCTTTAGATGTTGTAAGTTGAAGAAGCCATATCTCATGAATAGGACATATGCTCCACCAAGTGGGGCTTTGTTTTTCCTAACTTTCCCAATAACAAAGCACCAATTAGGGCAATGCACTGTCCTGAAAAATTTTTTTCTTTTCCACATTTTGGTTCCTCAAAATGTAGTTGTGCTTTTCTGAGCAGATGAGAACAACTTCATCTTGTTTGGTTTAGACCTCTCGGTGTCCACCCATTCCTTAGACTACTGTTTTTTTTCTCAAGTTAAATATGGACCTATATCCCACCTGCAGCAGCAAATTACCACACAGTCAGTTTCATTGCTTTCAAAGTGGTACGAACATTTCTGATATGTTGATTTCTGGCACTGTTTCAGGCCAATTCATAAATGCATCATCCAACCAGCGGAAAGCATTTTCCTGCTTACTTCTCTCTTTACAATGTATCACACAGTTCCTTCTGCTATTTCTGTTGACACAGTTATAAGAAACAACTGTTATTGCTGATTGCCTAGTAGCGAACCTGACACTAACTATAGATTTTCATCTGAGGTGGCAGTGTTCAGATGTCTTTCACATGGATAATCTTCAAGAAGAGTTAGTCCTGCAGTGAGTTTTCACTCAACAGCAGAGTATGAACTAATTTGTAATGTCTTAGTAGATTAAAACTGTATACCAGATCAAGTCTCAAAACAGGGACCATAGCCTTCTGCAGGCAAGTGCCCAAATGACTGAGCTATCCACCCCAACTAACGTAGTATCCTCACAGCTTTTCCTACATCAACAAGTCTGTCTACCCTTCTAAATTTCACACAGATTTTCTTGCTTATATTGTAGGATTAGCACTCCTGGAAGCTGGAAGAAAGGATACTCCAGAGAAATGGCTTTGCCACAGCCTGGGGGATTGTTTCCAGAATGAACATTCTCCATGCAGTGAGTGTGCATTGACTTGAAACTTCCTGGCACATTAAAACTAGGCTAGGCCATGGCAATGAAAATTCCCCAAAATATCCTTTCTTCTAGGAGTGTTAAGTTCCTAAAGGTATGCAGAAGAACTTCTGTGAAGTCTGGAAGGCGGGCGAGGTGTCATTCGTGGGTGTAAAGCAGATCCTCACTTGTGCTTGAACAGGTCAGTGGAGCACTTGCTTGCAAAATGCAACTCTCCGAGGTTCCAGTGCCTTTCTGGCATACAGTTTTAATCCAGCCAGAAGTTTCAAATGTAAGTCCATTTCTCAGATCTAAAAAATGAAGGACGCTCGATACAACTCATTTACCGATTTCCGTCAGCAATAACACATCCAAACCAAGAATTTAACTATGGTAATTTATTGTACATTTTGAATGATAAACTTGAAATTACTGTAAATATCAGCAGCAACAAAATGAGTCTGCAACACAATCTGATTTGGCTTATGACTCTGTGCAACAGTAACAATGTAACAAACAAAATTTTGTCAATACCATCAGAATTTTTGTTCCACCTTCAGAAATTTGCCCTTGACATTGTGAAACACAAACTTACAAAATCTCACATGTACACCACAAAATAAATATGGAAAGCAGAAATGAAATTTCTGTTCGCAGAAACTGACAACTTTTCTGTGTACAAAAAAGATTTAAAGATTTATTGCCATGGCCTAGCCAAGTTTTAATATGCCAGGAAGTTTCAAGTCAATACACACTCCACTGCATGGAGATTGTTCACTCTGGAAACAAAGATTTAAAGAGAAAAGGATAAAAACTGCAATTCCTAAGGAGTCAGCACTTCGATATGACAGTGGCTATAGTCAACAAACCTGAAACACAACTCATTGTTATTGAGACTGACTTTATTGCAATAAATAAAGATATGATCACGATACAAAAATCAAACAGGAACACACTGAACAGAGGACTAGAGACTAGACTGTGCTACTAATAACAAAAATTATGACAGAGGATCAACAATGACAATGAAGACCCTGAATATTAATGGGGATTGGAAAACACCAGAAAGCAGTCTGTGAAAGTTGGACAAAAATGAGTGTTTGCGTCACTGCCCGGGAGGCTCCTTACGGGGCAGGTCCTGCCGCCTTGGTGAGGTCTTATTACATTCGACACCACATTGGGCGACCTGCACACCGGATGGGGATGAAATGATCATGAAGATAACACAACACCCAGTCCCTGGGCAGAGAAAATCCCCAACCCAGCCGGGAATCGAACCAGGGCCTATAGGATGGCAATCCGTCATGTATGAAGATAAGGTGCAGTACAATGAGACACTAGTGATAAATACTAAGGAAAACAATGGAACCTAAAAGAGATGGTGAGGGACAGATGTGAAAGGCTAGGAAATAACTATGCCGGAGCAAGAGAATATTATTAGGAGATATCAAATTTAAAAGTGTAAGATTTGCAAGACATATGGTCGAGATGAATATGAATAGAATGACCTAAACAGTTTGGGAAACAACTGGTAGGATAAGAGGAAAGACAATGACCAACTGGGTTGTTGAAATCAAGGTGGAATGGTCTGACTTGAGTATCACAAGAAAGGATACAAGCTCACCAGTGGTGCAGACAAGACAAGAGGACAATGGAGATGTCTGAAAAAGAACGGGAGACAAAAATTAAAAAGTTTGGGGAGAAGAAGAAAAAAATGCAATCCAAGAAAGAGCTACCTGTGGTCCTACAGAAGCCACCAATGGAAGAGATGGAAGAAGTAGTATACAAATGATTAGTTAGTTACTTTCCTTTCCTCTCCCCCCCCCCCCCCCCCCCCCCCTAAATTTTGGACTGCTGTTATGAACAATACACACTTTACATTTTCACACAGCAGATACATGCTTCAGTTTCCGATAACAAAATTCTTTATCATCCATTAATTTACCAAATGTTTCTGAACCATATAGCAAAGCCAAAACTGTCCCTTTACAAGTTCTTGTATTTGCACAGCTATCTTCAATTCAAATCTTGGCTTGACCACAGCAGTATTTACTAGGCATGGTTTTACTGAAAAAGATAAACCATTGGCTTGTCTTTCTCCGACTTCAGCACTGAATTACCCAACCAGTTACAGGAGTGGGCAGGGTCTTACTGAAAAAGGTAGCCCTTTGCGTACCTTCCTCTGACTTCAGAACCAAATTACCCCTCCAGTCACAGGAGTGCCATCAGTTCAATGATTTTTCACATTACTAAATTATTGTCAGAGATGAAAGAATCAACAAACAACAGAAAATATCTGAAAACTGACAGATTTGTAGTATGGCGCTCTCCCCTTAATCACTGAGCCTCTTATGCATTCTCAATTATTTGTAAATCCATCACCTGTTGTGGTACAACATTTTAACAATAAAGACAGTAATGCCTTCTCTCTCAACACTGATAATTAATAGAATTTTTCTACTAGTGTGACCAAAGGTTGTTTCTTTGAGTTCTACAAACAAATTAATTGTTCCATAAGTTCTCTGGCACAAAGCTGAGATGTCATCTTCTGACAACACTTAAATCGTTGGAGAGCAGCCACTTAGAAGAATATTGAGCCTAGGAAACAAGCTATGTAAGCTGTCAAGCAAGGCATTACTGACTCATCTTTAATGGATGTATCTTCAAGGGTAATATACACTAAAAAGAACCAAGCTTCAAGATTTGTTTTCACATTTACTTTAGTTCTTTGATAAGTCACAAATTTTACAATAAAGGTGACAGAAAGTATAATTATCCTCCCAAGGAAAAAATGTATGAGGTGAGTTATTGAGGAATTTCCTCCTCCTGAGCTTCCACAATTCCTTACTCAATAAATGTGACACATTTGTGGCAGAATTACAGCAAACTGCAAAGCTTTACGAGTACACGCACAAAATTACGTCAATGTGGTCATATTGGCTCAGCCATTAGCAACAGCAGTTGTTACGTTTCCTCGAGCTTCTTTCGAAATAATCCTAGAAATTGACAACAGAAGGCCACACTAATTGAGGGACAGATAGTGAGACATCTGTACATTATTCTCATCCAAAATTAGTCCAGTTTTTGAGAGAGAGGCGGCTCGCAGATTGAGAAAATCACAGCCCAGCCAATACTTGGGTGCGGTCTTTTTAACACAAAGCTATGCTCAAGCTTGGTCTATGAAGTGTTACCTGAAGACAAACAAGTTAAAATACTGGAAAAAATATGGATTCCAAGCAGCACATCCAGAAAAATAGAATTATTGTATTAACTCACCACTTGTTTTAGCCTGGAAGATTTAGCAATCGCCCTGAAGTCCATAAAAATGCAGTTTTAAAAATCTGTTCATTCATTACACCTTACTACATAATATTCCATTAACAGGCATGTGCTATCTTGGAGAAACTAAATAGAAACCACTCTCTTCATAACATATTCAAATTTCAATTTGAACTATTTAGGCAAAGATTATATTAATTATTTTACTTACAGTAGAAGGGGTGATGAGAAAATGACAGGAGTTGAGTCTTCAATGTGTGGAGTTATAACTGGCAGAGTACTCCTCCTCTTCCAAATGGGAAGTCTGAAAATATACATTCAAATCAAACTGTGAGTTACAATGAAAAAAGTGTACAGGCTGAACTTAAGTATGTATGAATTATTGCCAGAAAAATCGTAGTACACAGGTATCTCACACAGTGTGAATAAGAGACTTGTTCTGACAATATTAAGGGTATAATGACAAGAACAGCCACCATTCTGTAAAATGAGCATTTGATATGCCACCTAAGCTGACCCCGACCCCCCCCCCCCTTTTTTTTTTACCAAAGTAGCGTTGCTCAAAATTACTACATGACACTCAAATATGTATGACTTGTAGACAGCAAAAAACTGCACTTTTGAGAGGAAGATGACAGTAGGAACTGTTAAAGTAAGAGAACACATCTGAATTGCCAACTTGGTCGAACAGCAATGTTTACTGGTTCTACTATTGTTGTGTGTGAATGTAACACAGTGGATGGATCCCAGCTTACTCATGTTTTGCATGCCTTCTGTTATGAACATATCTGAAGACAACTCACATTTTCTACTACACACGCTGTCTGTGGATGTCATCTGTTGTGATGTTTCTGAACTACTTCATCTATTTAAACATTTACACCAGTCGTCAAAGTATGAAACTTGATTGCTTTCATGCACTTTTTTCTTATTTGAAATTTCTGATTGTAGTTTGATATTTCAAATAGTTACTATTTTCATCTTTAAGTTCCTCCTCCCTGTGGAGATGGCCCTATTCAGAAAACAGAAGGAAATGGAATGAGTCTGAAATACTTTCAGAAGTTTTTGATGTAGATGTTTCTACCGAGAACGAAGATTCAGATGACAGTGTGAATGAATGTTTCTATGGTTGTGAAGACAATTCAAGTGACAGCAACATCATTAACCTGTTAAGAAGTTTAAAGTGACCATTTGTTCAAGTTATTCTGAAAATAATGATGAACGTAATTCTGTTCTTGTGAAGGATTCATTTTGTCATAACATCATCCCTTTCAAGACAGCACTGGCATCTCACTTAAGCACTGGTTATGCCAGTGCACGAGTGAGACTTGGATGACATCTTGAAAGCATTAAGCAATAGTTTGGTATCACAGGTTGGGCTATTAGACAAAGAACAAAAACAAAATAAAAAAAACACAAAAGATAATAAGGTGTACCAATGAGAATAACTTTCTGAGAGGGGCACATGTTACTACTGTAACTTTCACTGTTTTATGACAATCCTTCTGCTATAAACAACGAAACTGACTCACTTTCGACCTGGCAGTGGTTCTGGAAGCTGAGAGTCACCTGTCTTCACAACTTTCTTCACAGGCAAATTCCAGGATGTATGGGATGGCACATGAAGTTTCTTGACGGTTGCAGGTTTAAGTGACCCCTGAACAGATGCAGAATTATACTGAGCATCCAGAAGCTTTGTCAGAACTGACATGCTCATCACTTTTGCTGCTGAATACAACTTTGAGTGTAGCTCATATTTGAACTCTAGGCGGCCTGTATACATGAAGCTGCAACAGAGAAGTGTAATCTTTAACATAATAAACATCACAGATAGTAGCAAGAAATACACATTCTCTACATAATAAAAGTGATTAAGTATTACCTACACCATAAAATGTAAACTTTCATGGCCAGAAATATCACAGTTAATAAAATGTTCCAGACTATTACGCCATGGTTGAATGGATTTAACATTAAAGCCCAACATTTTATCCCCACCTACTGACAAAAAAGAGAAGCATCCAGAAGATGTGGTCAGGTGTCAATGTAGCTTTGTAAATGATTGAGAGTTGCAATTCTTTGTGACAGATAGAATGGCCAATGGAGTGCATCAGTGTTGTTCATATTTAATGTTTTCACCAGGTCTGGGAGGAAATATGGGAGTCTCTCCTAAATGTTGTCAGGCATATTTTCTTTAGCGTTTTGGCAGATACATGCAATTTCATTTTTGCAATATATAACTGGAGCCAATCCAAACAAATACTGGTTATCAAGGCTTTCATGTGATTCCTGGTGTGTAGGGGAAAAGTTGTATTGTTTCCTGTTAGAAACAAAATTATTTTTAAAATGGAATGTTATACGTCCATTCAATAGGGTGGTCCCAGATGAGTTTAGTGCGACATTTGTTTCATCAATAAGTAATAAAGGGACAATAAAACGTGAAGAATAATTAGCACTCCAGCGGCAATTGAGTAGCACTGCTGCTTGGCGGTAGCAGTCAGCATAGTCAGGGCACTGCTGTCACTACTCAAATACTGTTCATTCTTCGCGTTCCAGTTTCCCTGTTAACAAATATTGATAAAAAGGATATCGCATTTAACTGATCTGTGGCTGCTGTATGGAATGAGTTTGTAACACTCTTCTTTAAAAATCATTAGATTGTAATGGGAATTACAGGACCTCTAAGCTTTCTGTTGACACTGGGTGTCTCATGAAAGATGTGATGACCAGTATTTGTTTGACCTGACACCAGTTACATACTACAAAGACAGAATTGCACATATCACACAAAACACCAGAGAAAATGTGCCTGACAAACTTATAGTAGAGTCATGTGGTATGAGGGGTGTGAACAGTGTCACATAATGAGTGATCATTATGAAAGACATGGAGATGTCTTGTACATGTGAGATGGTATTACCAGCACTTGACAGAGATCAAAAGGGGACTCATTGTGGGTGTCTACTTGGCTGACTCATCAAATCATGCAACATCCAGATATACAGGACATTTGGATGTGATAGACATGTATATGTGCGAGACGTTTGGATATGGAAGTGGCCCAATGTTGGACTGCATCAAAATGTGGGGGTTGGCATACTCATCGTCAACGTTTCAGTACACAACATCTAGCCACCAAAAGGGAGAATCGTCACACTGTGCACCGAGCACGTTGTAATCCCTTCACATCTGCACCTGCCATCCGAGAACAAGAACTGGACTAACTTAAAATATTCAGTGTTATGCTGCACCATTGGCTGAAGACTAGGAGTAGCTGGACTACAGAGTTACCATCCCACACACTGCACGTCACCACAGCTTTACTGGGGTAATAAACAGTTCCTGCATCAATCAGAACAACATCACAGAGGAAGGAAGGGGTCGTCAGCCCGAAGTCCGGGCACAATGAGCAAGAAGGTGTATTCTGAGTGCAGGTGCACTCATTCGGAATGCTAACAAAGTGGAAGATGCCAGCCAGCACTCCTGAAGCTAAAGGTATGAAATCTTGATATCTCTGACAAGGCTTCTGCAGGAGCTGACTATGGAGGAAAACCCGGGAAAATGAAGCCATCACCGCCCAATGGTGATGCCCAACCACTCGAACCTTCAATGAGTTTTGGGTTGGAAGTGCTGCTGGTGGAGAAATACTAACCAGCCCCCAAATTGCACTCTCAGCCTCAGATTTTCATTATACCCAGCAATAACCAGGTGTGAACCCCAGCTCGTGACTGCAAGACAGGGATCACTTGCAGCACAAGGTGACTCACTCATCTCCTGTCCGCAGACTTTGCCACCAGCAGCTACAGGCTCCTGCCTGAGCCGAGGTCTGCATGCAATGAATCTGGAGCCTCTGCTCCATTGAGTCACATGCTGGACAACTACTGGCTCTTGTTGGCCATCTCCTCAGTGGGCCACGAGTTCAAGCCTGGGTCAGTTTGTTGCCTACCTACAATGTTGCTGCCATATGGCCTGTGTGGGCCTACTACACAGTCACTGACCACCACCCAGTGCGGGAACACACAATCGTCATCTATGTTAACGCATGTAATTTAATCCTGCCTGCCACCTGGTGCTGCTCCCATGTCTGTGATCAAGAGGCTACTGCCGACGTCCACACTAGCTGCTGTTAACACTGCAATGCAAGTGACTGCGTTTTGAGTGGTTCCATGACCTGGAGGTATGGCCTGCTGATGTACGATGTCACACTGTGTTCAATGATGAATCGTGGCTCTGTGCAACTATGGATGACCATCACCAATAAGTATGGTGGCGACCTGGGAGAGGTCCTGTAATTCCAACATTTTGAAGAGGCACAGAACGTTTCATTATGCGAGGAGCCATCAGGTATGACTGCAGGTCACTGTTGGTAGTGACTGAGTGAATTATGACGGCACAATGACACACCGAGGGCCTCTCATGAAAATGAATGACACTATGCACTTTGCATTTGGTGGGATTTTCGATGGGAGTGGCTGTTTCAGGTTACAGAACGAAGAGGTGTGACCATTTGGCAACAAACCGCGCGGCCTTTTGTGATAATTTGGACGTACCTCTGCTCTAAGGTGACAGAGGCATTAAAACAATCATTCTTCCCATGCTCCGTACGTGAATGAAGCAGGAAGAAACCCTAATAACTGGTACAATTGGACTTACCCTCTGCCATGCACTTCACAATGGTTTGCGTAGTACAGGTGTAGATGTACATCTCTCTTCTCACTTTCCATTTCTACCTCATTTCTTTTCCTTCCAGTCCAACTTAATGTCAGTATCCTTTCACACATGCACATGTATTTTACTTTTACTCATACAATATTCTGTCAAGCTACAATCAACAGGCAATGTGTTTTAGTATTATAATCAAAAGCTTTTGATATTATCCGCAGTTTGCTGCTTGGACTTTAGCAGTATCATGAGAGATAAGCATAAAGTGCCGCCACCAAAATGACTACATTTTACAGTTCTGCAATAGCTACTTCCGACTATTTGACTAATTGAAAGTACTCCGTTTAGGGTCCTGTACCATCTGTGTAATTGGCCCGAAAGGTCTGGGGCATCCTGTGGAGATGAATAGTTCTGTGTGTGGCATTTGGGTGAGAATGCAATCTCACCTAAGACTCAGTTCAATAATGGAGAAACAGAATATGAAATGGAAACACACAAAATTATTTTACTGAATAATTACTGTTACCACAATCATATCCCAAAACCTCAGAATACAAAACAATTAATGATAAAAACTGAAAAATTATAGTTCTGTACTAAATAAACCCTTCATTTCTTCTATAAAGCAGTTTTCCACGTCAATTACACTCTGTAAAACTTACTTTATAATTGGAACGACGACCTCTGGATCCATGTCCTCTGGCATTCGTAGTAAATGGCTGCCTGGAGGATTCTCTTTCTCTAAAAGTTGGAAGTATTCTGTACATGCATAAAGCACAACACGATGCACCTGAAATGTGTGTTTAGAACTTATTAAAATACATAAATGCTGTACAACTTCAATCAGGAGGTGTATTTAAGTACAAACTGTAAATAATAGTTTAAGAAAAGATGAGTCAACATACATTGTTGTTGTTGTGGTCTTCAGTTGGAAGACTGGTTTGATGCAGCTCTCCATGCTACTCTATCCTGTGCAAATTCTTCATCTGGCTATAACTTCTGCAACCTACATATTTCTAAATCTGCTTACTGTACTCATCTCTTGGTCTCCCTCTAGGATTTTTAGTCCCACACTTCTCTCCTATACTAAACTGGTGATCCCTTGCTATCTCAGAATGTGTCCTATCAACAATCCCTTCTTTTAGTCGAGTTATACCACAAATTTCTTGTCTCCCCAATTCTGTCCAGTACATCTGCATCAGTTATGTGATCTTCCCACCTTATCTTCAGTGTTCTTCCATAGCACCACATTTCAAAAGCTTCTATTCTCTTCCTGTCTAAACTGTTTATCGTTCATGTTTCACTTACATACATGGGAATACCTCCAGAAAATACTTCCTAACACTTAAGTGTACATTCGATGTTAACAAATTTCTCTTCTTCAGAAATGTTTTTCTTGCCACTGACAGTCTACATTTTATATCCTCTCAGCCTCAGCCATCATCAGTTATTTTGCTGCCCAAAACTCACGGATCATTCCATACCAAGTGGTCCAAGAAAAAAATAATTGGTTGCTTGACCACCTCAGAAAAATTGTACAGGTATATTTGCTGGGTGAATTCCCAATGTTTATCAGTCACAAAAATATTTTTTTTAAATTTATTGTTTATTATTTTTAAATGGTGGCCATATTTGTTCCTGGCCGCATGCTTTTTTTTTGTATTTGCAAGCATCTATATTTTTTACAATTATTCAGTAGTGGATTGTCCTAAGCCTTTCAGACAAAATGCATTTAGTTCAACACGCTCTGAGCTACCAATTAAACCATCATTATCACTTAGCTGAATGTATTCTTTAATATATTTTTAATAGTTCAAAGTTATCAGCCACAAATAAAAAAACTCAATTTTTGAACAGTAATTTTCCAAAGAAAGGTTAATTTCTCAGCTTTACATTGTATAGTATAGTTACTTTTTTTATGATAGAGTATCAATGTTGAGCAGCTTACACTTAAAAACACATTATTTTAAAATTTTTCCATGTTGTGGCCTGCAATATCTTTGTTGTGGGACCACATAAAAATCTGAAAATTTCACAGTTAATAGACCTTTATATTTCAAACTTCAATATAAATTTCAGCTTTGAGATTAAATTGGAAGTTATGGAAAAAAATCACAAACATGAGTCAAAAATACATTTCTTAACATCTGCTATATCTACGCTTATGGAATAAAATATATCAATTACAGTATACAGGGTGGTCCATTGATCGTGACCGGGCCAATTATCGCACAAAATAAGCATCAAACGAAAGAACTACAAAGAACCAAACTTGTCTAGCTTGAAGGGGGGAACCAGATGACACTATGGTTGGCCCGCTAGATAGCACTGCCCTAGGTCAAACGGATATCAACTGTGTTTTTTACAATAGGAACCCCCATTTTTTATTACATATTCGTGTAGTACGTAAAGAAATATGAATGTTTTAGTTGGACCACTTTTTTCGCTTTGTGATAGATGGCGCTGTAATAGTCACAAACGTATAAGCACGTGGTACCACATAACATTCCACCAGTGCAGACAGTATTTGCTTTGTTATACATTACCCGTCTTAAAATGGATCATTTACCAATAGCGGAAAAAGTCAATATTGTGTTGATGTATGGCAATTGTGATCAAAATGCCCAACGGGCGTGTGCTATGTACGCTGCTCAGTATCCTGGACGACATCATCTAAGTGTCCAGACTGTTCGCATGATAGTTACGTTATTTAAGGAAACATGAAGTGTTCAGCCACATGTCAACCACGACCTGCAACAAATGATGATGCCCAAGTAGATGTTTTAGCTGCTGTAGCGGCTAATCCGCACATCAGTAACAAACGAATTGCATGAGAATCGGGAATCTCAAAAATGTCGGTGTTGAGAATGCTACATCAACATTGATTGCACCCGTACCACATTTCTATGCACTAGGAATTGCATGGCGACGACTTTGAATGTCATGTACCATTCTGCCACTGGGCACAAGAGAAATTACGGGACAATGACAGATTTTTTGCACGCGTGCTATTTAGGGAGGAAGCGTCGTTCACCAATAGAGGTAACATAAACCGGCATAATATGCACTATCGGGCAACGGAAAATCCATGATGGCTGCGACAAGTGTAACATCAGCGACCTTGGCGGGTTAATGTATGGTGCGGCATTATGGGAGGAAGAATAATTGACCCCTATTTTATCGATGGCAATCTAACTGGTGCAATGTATGCTGATTTCCTACGTAATGTTCTACCGATGTTACTACAAGATGTTTCACTGCTTGACAGAATGGCAATGTACTTCCAACATGATGGATGTCCGGCACATAGCTCGCATGCGGTTGAAGCGGTATTGAATAACATATTTCATGACAAGTGGATTGGTCGTCTAAGCACCATCCCATGGCCCTCACGTTCACCAGATCTGACGTCCCTGGACTTCTTTCTGTGGAGAAAGTTGAAAGATATTTGCTATCATGATCCACCGACAACACCTTACAACATGCATCAGTGCATTGTCAACGCATGTGCGAAAATTACGGAAGGCGAACTACTCGCTGTTGAGAGGAATGTCGTTACACGTATTGCCAAATGCATTGAGGTTGACGGGCATCATTTTGAGCATTTATTGCATTAATGTGGTAATTACAGGTAATCACGCTGCAACAGCATGCGTTCTCAGAAATGATAAGTTCACAAAGGTACCTGTATCACACTGGAACAACCGAAATAAAATGTTCAAACGTACCTACGTTCTGTATTTTAATTTAAAAACCCAACCTGTTACCAACCATTCGTCTAAAATTGTGAGCCATATGTTTGTGACTATTACAGCGCCATCTATCACAAAGTGAACAGAGTGGTCCAACTAAAATATTCATATTTCTTTACGTACTATACAAATATGTAATAAAAAATGGGGGTCCCTATTTAAAAAAACGTAGTTGATATCCGTTTTACCTATGGCAGTGCCATCTAGCGGGCCAACCATAGCACCATCTGGTTTCCCCCTTCAAGGTAGACAAGTTTCGTTATTTGTAGTTTTTTCGTTTGATGCTTATTTCGTGATATATTTGGCGCGGTCACGATCAATGAACCACCCTGTATAATTTCATCATATCTATGATAACTTAATTTTTTTATTGAAAATAAGCCTACTAATTACATTACATTGTTCTCTTGTTATTTGTACTTTGTACAGTGCTCATTAAACATTTGAGAAATTTGTTCACTCAGTTTGGGTGTTAGATCATAAGCTCACCCAGTCACAATTGTAATGTTCCATGGTAGACAGCTTCCTTAGTACATTTTTAAGTAGCATCCAAACTTGATCCTTCTTAATTTTTTAAAAGACTTCCTTGGTCCTGGAGGGTGATTAAATGCAATATGTACATCTTGGTTTTGACAGTCAATATTATCAACTTCACCAATCCACCACTGTTCATTGTAAACACAAGCCACTACATCTTTATTTTGAAGAACAAGTTGTAGAAGTTTTCCACACGGATGATGATCACTATCCAGTGAAGTTGATGTGATCTTACACTTCAGTAAGTTGTGTGAATCGGGTACAAATCAATGAAAAGATCGAGTGCCTTTAAGCTTCTGACAAGTGTTGTACCCTTCCTTCAAGACACTGTCAGACTTCTCGTATTTCCTCACATTGTACAAAACATAAGTAATTCCTTTGATATGTTTTTTACAGAATTCAAAGATTTCTTGAACTGTTATGATATGATTGTCATCAGTCCACTGCAGACTTGCTTTTGTGACAGCTCGCTTTGTTGTACTCCCGACACCATCACAAGCATTCTTCCTGTGGCATAAAGCAAAAAGTGCCATTCTACAACAAACCCAAAATCTTCTTTATGAAAGGAGATATTAATAATTTTTGTTTGTTTTTATACTAACTTGCTGCCCCGTCCGAAATGTAAATCAGTTTCTTTATGGAAGGGAGGTGTTGTTTAATGTAGTTTGTTACTTTTAGTTTAAAAATGTGCACTGCTGTAGTGCTGTGTTCAAGGAAGTCACTTACTACACAAAAGCTGTGGCTCATTAGTTTATCTTCATCTTTATAATAGAATACAAATGGATGAACTGTGGCCTGTTTGTTCACCCAGTGCAGCCCTTGTACTTCATCTTGCAACAACAAAGGAATAAATTTCCGAAAAGTCAGCAAGAACTAAGCATTCATCAGCTGCCAAGATTTGCTTTTTCTCTTTCAAAAATTTACTTTGAGATTTTGCAATAAAATGATGCATTTTCAGATTTTCAAGGTTATCCACCACCACTTCAAAAAACTCTTCTTGTGATTTTATGACTGTCACCATTTCAGTTCTGTCTTGTGTCACCCGTTGTTTGTATTTTATATTGTCAGGCATCAAATCGTCTTCGGATTCTTCAAACATGTCAAGTAGGGCTTGTATGCTTGGACAATCTTCACTTTTTCCCTTCATCATACAATTGTAACAGTCAATATTGCATACCATAACTTCCAAAAGGTCTTTATAGTCAACTCTAAGATTGGCCCCATCTATCATCAACTTTACGTTTTGATGATATAAACAAATACAAACATTAAGGGTGCCAGATGCCCCGGCAACGATACACCACCTTGGTCTCAACTCGCAAAACTTTGATCTTCCAATTTTAATGTCAAGATTTTCTTTTTTAAGTTCAGTGAACAGTTCATTTAAATTACACAATATTAGCCTTTTTTGTCTTTGAATCTTAGAACCATTTTCTATCACAGAAACACAGTCTTTTTTGCCAGACATCAAATGACTGTTATTGTCATAATCATAATACTTAACAACTTTATTGATTGTGTTTTCATCTACCAAATTAGATGCACTTTTCTTTTTGTAATGCTGGAAAAATTCCCTATTGTTTCACTAATTGCCTTGTTAACAAGATATTCTGACACTTCAAATTCATCACTAACCCTTGCTCAACTCCGAGAATTCGGTAGTAAACTGATAATCTTAATTTTACCTCATTGTTTTAAGTACTACATTTAGTTTTTCTATCAAACCATCATAGTCAGTTGATGAAGTTTTAGAACTTCCATCTGTTTTAGTACAAATTGTATTTTGAAATGAAACTTCCAAAATTCTTTTTGACCGTAGCTGTCACTTTCTCAATTTTTGTATTCAAGGCACTTGGTCTTTTATCTTGACTTAGTTTTCTAATTTTACTAGCAGGCAATATACCCAGGATTTCACAAGCTGTATCTACTTTTTTAATGGTTGCTGATAAGTCATTAAGTTCTGTATCTGAGGTTTCACTATCCTTTCTTTTGTGAATTACAAATATCTTAGAATAACATGTTGGACACAATGGTTTTCCTGGTATGAGATTTAGAATAACGATCAAATGTTATTACTCGCAAACCTTTTGTTATAGGTTTCTTATGTTCACAAAAGAGTCCATGTAAGACTGACCAAAAAGGTGATGAATTTTTTTAAAGTATTGCATTCCATGGCACTTGCATGTTGATTTGACTTCTGGGCCGACTCATAAGTAAAACAACACTTTTTCTTCTTCACTGTAATCTTCGATTAAAGTAATGTCTTTATGGTACACTCCATACACACTTTTATGACAAGCTTCATTAATAATAACACCAACAGAACACTGAGACGCCATTGTTAAACTGCACACTTCAAAAACTTCTAGCTAAATAAGTGTGAGATGACAATTGTTGGTGTGAGGGGTAAGACAACAATCACACTTGAATAAGCTTGCAGATGGAATTGTTAGCCTGCTGAAACAATTACCACAGAATTGTTTCAACAAATAATCATTAGCTAGTGTAATGAGGTGTGTCACATTATGCAATTGGTATACTTTATTTGATTAGCCTACCAGATATCGCAGATGTTAAAAAATTTATTTTTCACTTGTGTTTGTAATCTTTTTCCCATAACTTCCAACTGAATCTCAAAGTTGAAATTTATACTGAAGTTTGGTATCATAAAGATCTATTAACTGTGAAATGTTCAGATTTTTATCTGGTCCCCCAACAAAGATATTGCGGGTCACAAACTGGAAAAATAAAAAATAAATCAATTTCTTAAAATAGTGTGTTTTTTAAGTAAGCTGTTCAACATTGATACCCTATATAAAAAAAATAACTATACTATACAGTGTAATAGCAGAAAAAATATTAAAGCTGAGAAATTAATATTTCTTTGGAAAACTACTGTTCAAAAATTGAGTTTTTTTTTTAATTTGTGGCTGATAACTTTGAACTATTAAAATATACTAAAGAATACATTCAGCTAAGTGATAATTAAGTTAATTTGTAGCCCAAAGTTGTTGAACTAAATGCATTTTATCTGAAAGGCTTAGAATAACCCACTCCTGAATAATTGTAAGAATGTAGATGCTTGCAAATACGAAAAAACGCATGCGACCTGAAACAAATATGGCCACATTTCAAAATAATAAACAATATTTTTTTTAAATATTTTTGTGACTACTAAACATTGGGGAATTCACACAGCAAATATAAATTTTTTCTGGGATGGTCAAGCAATCAGTGCTGGCCCATTTGGTATGGATTTACATATCTCATTACTTTATATATCTCATTTCACAACTTAATTCCTTCAGCATCACCTGATTTAATTCGACTACATCCTACTATCCTCGTCTTGCTTTTGTTGATGTTCATCTTATAATCCTCCTCTCAAGACACTGTCAATTCCGAACTGCTCTTCCAAGTCCCTTGCTGTCTTTGATAGAATTACAATATCATCAAAAAACCTCGAAGTTTTTATTTCTTTTCTCTGAACTTTCATTCCCACTCCCAATTTGTCTTTGGTTTCCTTTACTGCTTGCTCAACACACAGATTGAATAACATTGTGGGAAAGGGGGGGGGGTGTTTGTAGGCTAAAACCTTGTCTCACTCCCTTCACACCCATTGTTTTCCCTTTCATGCCACTTGAATCTCATAACTACAGTCCAGTTTGTGTCCAAGTTGAAAACAGCCTTTCCGTCACTGTATTTTACCCCCACTGCTTTCAGAATTTCAAAGAGAGCATTCCAGCCAAAATGTCAAAAGCTGTTTCCAAGTCCACAAATGCAATAAACATAGTCTTGCTTTACCTTGACCTATCCTCTCTGGTACATCGTATGGTTAGTATTGTTTCAAGTGTCCCTATATTTCTTCAAAATCCAAACCGATCTTCCTCAAGGCTGGTTTATATAAGTTTTTCCATTCTTATGTAAAGAATTTGTGACAGTATTTTGCAGCCAAGACTTATTAAACTGTTAATTCGATAATTTTCACACCTTTCAGAAACTACTTTCTTTGTAATTGGAATATTACATTCTTTGTGAAGTCTGAAGGTATTTCGCCTGTCTCATACATTTTACACACCACATGAATGAGTTGCACAGCTGGCTCTTCCAAGGCTATCAGTAGTTATGACTGGATGCCATGTATACCTGGGGCCTTGTTTCAACTAACATTTTTCAGTGCTTTATTACGTTCTTCTTGCAGTATATCACGACCTTTCAGTGCTCTGTCAAATTCTTCTTGCAGTATACTCTATGTCACATCTTCCTCCTCCAGTTCTATAGAAAGACGTTGTCTCCCTTGTGTAGACCCACTACATATTTCTTACTAGTACAAATTTGAGGACTTCTAGCCACTATTGGGGGTCAAACAACAATGAACGAGGGTGGTTTGATATGTCCAGGGGGGGAGGGGAGGGTGGAAACCAACACAGTCTCCTTTGATGACGATGAGTTGGGTTGAGGGGGCACTCGACATCATGGTCATCAGCGCCCTGACAAAAAGTCAACATGAAATCTCATGGATGGGGACGAAAGCTGTCCCCACATACAGAGCAGTTTATAACGTACTAAAGTCTGCCACCCTTCCCCATCAGTTCAGGGATGAGGCCTGATATTTGACCAAGTTTCTCCACTCTGTTAAAACTGGTATCGGTATCTGCGAGGACGGTGGGCAAATCTCCAGCGAGACCAAGAGCTGCCCTAATATCAGTATACAGGACACACGTAGCCACAATATGTTGAACTGAAAGCAGCACGCCACAAACTTCACAGAAAGGTGGATCCTCCCCCACGAGGAGGAAGCCATGTGTGAAAGGGCAATGCCCGGCGCACAGACTGATAAGCAAAACCTCCTTCCAGCAGCGAGTCTGACACGCAGTCCGCCAAGCTTTTGTGGTCGGTTTGAGTGACCGCAGTTTGTTGTCCTACACCTGCAACCATTCAATCTCCCACTGCCGCATGATACATCTGTCAGAAAACGAGATAATGGCATGCAACGGGCTGGGACATTGATGGACAGCACCATCCCAACATGCTTCCTTGGCAGCTTTATCAGCCATGTCGTTACCCTGTATCCCAACGTGGCCAGGTACCCAGCAATAGATCACCACCTTGCCACGGCATTGGAGCCGCTATAAGCAGTCATGGATGAGCTGAATCAGTGGGTCTACCAGATACATTTGGTGAAGCACTTGCAGAGCACTAAGAGAGTCGGAACAGACAAGATAACTCATACGATGATGTCTGTGAACCCTCTCCAGTGCCATTAGAATGCAATATAACTCCACATCATAATTTGTAAATTGTTCTGGAAGACGCACTTTAAAAACCCTATCAGGGAAAACCACAGAACAACTCAGAGAATTACACTGCTGGGATCCATCTGTACAAATAACAATAAAACTATGGTACATACTTAAAATAGACGAAAACAAAGTTGTAAAAACCATATCTGGAGTACAATTTTTTGGGTACTGCATCAAGCTTAAAATCACTTTGGGCCTCCGAAGACACCAAGGCGGCAGTGCATTCCATCCCTGTGTGTGTATTTTCATGCCCGAGAGATCCAGATCCTTGAGGCAGAACACAGCATGTATACCAAATGGCTGGGTCACTTGGGGCCAATTCCTAAACAGCCGGTCGAAGGTGGGTTGGATCACTGAACTAAATGCCAATGACTGGGGTGATGCTGAGATTTTCAGCGTCTGTTGAGCCAAAAGGATATGTCGCCGAATCCAGAGTGGTGGTTCACCAGCCTCTGCACACAGACTCTGAACTGGGCTGCTCCGAAATTCTCCAGTCGATATCCGAATGCCCGCATGGTGGACAGCATCTAACATCCGGAGGTAGGAAGGACGGGCCGATCCATAGACCACGCTGCCATAGTCTAAGTGTGATCGAACAAATGCCCTATAAAACTGTAGGAGGCAGGACCTGTCAGCTATCCATGTTTTTCCACCAAGGCATTTCAAAATGTTCAACAACCGGAAGCCCTTTGTTCATAGGTCTTTCAGGTGTGGGAGCCATGTTAATTTTAAGTCAAATAATAAACCCAAAAAGTGTACTGTGTCTTGAAAGAGTAAAATATGGTCACCCATTGTAAGCTATAGTTGGTTAAAACTCCGACGAGCACAATTAAAACTGACACCCACCCACACACACACACACACACACACACACACACACACACACACAGTCTTCTCTGGTGAGAACCGAAGATCAGTTGTCTGGGTCCAGGTTTCCAGCCTCCTAATGGTCAGTTGCAGCTGTCCCATCATCATCATAAGATCAGAGGAAGAGTAGAAGATTGCAAAGTTATCCACAAACAAAGAGCATTTAACAGGACTCCTGACTGTGGATGAAAAGCCAATGCTAGCAATGGCGACCAATGCCACACAGAGGACACTGCCCTGGGGCACACCATTCTTCTGAAAATAGCAAACAGACATGGCATCACCAATGCAACAACGAAAACATCTGTCCTCAAGAAAGGATTGGATCAGAAGCGGCAAGCACCCACGTAGTTCCCATTCATGAAGTTGGCGAAGGAGGTTGTATCTCCAAGTAGTGTAATACGCTTTTTTGAGGTCAAAAAAACACACAAACTAAATGGTTTCGGCGTAAGGAGGACTCCTGTATCGCCGTCTCCAGTGGAATTAAGTTGTCAAGAGTGGAACGGTAGCGCCTGAAACCACACTGGGAGCAGCGTAGGTGACCTCAGGACTCGAGCAGCCGAACGAGGAGGTGGTTAACCATGTGTTCAAGAGTCTTACCCATAAAACTAGTAAGGGCAACACTCCGATAATTGTTAGGGGCACTACAGTCCTTACCTGGTTTCCAGAATGGAATTAAGATTGCCTCCTTCCAAGTCATGGGGTACTGCCCATCAAACTCAATCTGATTGAAACAAGAGAGGAGCTGACCTTTCGCTTCAGGGCACAGATGACAAAGCATGGTATAATGGGTCTCATCAGGTCCTGGAGCAGTGTCTCTGGCTGCAGATAAAGCTGATTCCAGTTCCCACACGGAGAATGGAAGGTTGTAGAATTCTTCATTATGCGAGAAAAAACTGAGTTTCCTCATCTCTGCAGTCTGACAGAATACCTGAACAGCGAGCTTGTCTGGTTGACTTAGTAACAGTAAAAAAGTGTTCAGCTAAAATGTGAGCGATTTCTTCTGGCATGTCCACTAAGACCCCATTGTTTGACAAGGCCATAAGGGGATGTGGACTACCCTTGCCTGAAATACATCTTATTGATTCCCAAAAGTGGGCAGCGGAAGTTGACCGATTAATGGAAGTTGTGAATGTCCTCCACAAAGCTCTCTTCCGTTCTTTGATCACTCGCCTTACATGTGCTCTCGCAGACCTGAAGACATGAAGATTGTCTGTAGTTGGACACCGTTTGAAGTTCCGAAGAGCTGTCCGTCTGGCCCTGATTGCCAATCGACAGTCGTCATACCACCAAGGTATAGGCCGTCGCCCGAGGTCGTTGCTAGAGCTGGGGATGGACTCTGCGGCAGCCCTTTGGATCTCATGAGTGATATGGGTCATCACCTCTTGTGCAAAATCCTTTCATTCAAAAATAGCCTGTCGACTGTACTCTGTACTGTAATCAATATGCCCTTTGTATCATCCATCTGCGTGGTCTCCTGCTGGTCACTGTCCTAGGTGGCAGATGAATCCACACTGGGAAGTGGTCACTAGAATGTAAATGTGGAGCCACTTCCCACTGAACTGAATCTGCAATAGCTGAGGAACGAAAGCAAAGATCAATAGCTGAAAAAGACCCTGTAGCTGTGGAAAAGTGAGTCATCTGACCCGAATTCAGAAGGTAGATATCCTCAGAATGGACGAGTCGCTCGATCAGTCGACCCCTGGAGCAAGTAGTAGCAGAGTCCCACAGCACATTGTGGGCACTGAAGTCACACACATGAAGGAATGGGCGCAGGAGTGCCTGGAGGAGGTCTGCCAGTGTGTCCGCATCCAAAGCGTCATGGGGCGTCAGGTACAAAGAACACACTGTGATAGTAAACGGTGAGAGAACTTGCACAGCAACTGCTAGTTCTTTCCTTTCTCCCTCAGAGGTGGTGACTTACCGGGGAGGTCAGGGGGAACATTAGCCGGTTCTGTGATCTCTAGTTCCTTCAATTGGAAGCCCATATCTTCAAGAGCATAGTCACCATCAGACACGGAGAGTGCTCATTGATCCGAAGGTTTAAGTACCGCTTTTTTGGACTTAGGACTGCTTCTTTGAAGGACGTTTTTCTTTACAGACA
Source organism: Schistocerca gregaria (assembly GCF_023897955.1). Classification (NCBI taxonomy): domain Eukaryota; kingdom Metazoa; phylum Arthropoda; class Insecta; order Orthoptera; family Acrididae; genus Schistocerca; species Schistocerca gregaria. The sequence goes on along the minus strand of NC_064926.1, from coordinate 500,001,292 downwards.
GGAGGAGGAGGAGGCTGCCTGGGTTGCTGGGATGGCTAACGTGGCTTCTGAATCTGGGGAGTGGTATGTGGCTTACGTGATAAGTCTACTGCTGACAGCTTCCAAGCAACATCAGTTGCAAGTGAAGATTTTTCCCCCACAGGTACAGCGGCAAGTGCATGTGCTTGTACTTGAATCTGTGGTCTGAGTTTGTGTGGAGGCATCATGCTTAGCGATTGGTGCCTCAATGGCTGATGCCAAAGAAGTAACAAAAACCGGTGGTTGCATGACTTTGTAAGCCTTTTAGCTTCATCATACAGTATCCATCTCTGTACTTTCAACTCTTGAATTTTCTTTTCCTCGTTGTAAACCCCACACTTTCTGCTCCACATTGGATGATCCCCAGGGCAGTTAACACATTTTGGAGGAAGTGTACGAGAAGTTCCTGACTCTCGTGAGCGGAGCCTCCACAATTGCCACACGTAGCCTTCTCGATACATCCCATAGAGGTATGGCCAAATCTTTCACATTTATAGCGTCACATAAGGGTTAGAAACAAAAGGGTGAACCTTAAGGCGGATACAGCCAGCAAGGATATGTTCCAGTAAATCAGGAGTACTAAACGTTAGAATAAACGTTGCCAATTTTTCCAATTGGGCATTGACTCTCCTCATATAATTCTGCACCTCTGTGACGCCCGCATGCTTCCACTCTTCACGCAACTCTGCGGGGTCCATCTCCATTATATCGGAGCAGGTAACCACGCCCTTACTATAGTTAAGGGTGTTATGCAATTCAGCCTCGAATGGATAGTCACCTAAGGCGTTACATCCCAGAAGCTTAGATATTGGGGTGGAATTTGCAGTTTCAACCAAAAGTGTTCCATTACATAGTTGTTTGACACTTTTCAGAGACCCAGCAATACCTTCCAATGCCTTGTTAATATAGAAAGGGGATATGTTCTCAAAGCTTCCGCCATTTCGCTTGATTACAATGAGAGTGTTATGGCACACTAATGCCCTGTTACTATTACTCTGAGAATTCTTTTCGGGAGGACTGACCAACAGAGCTCTCTTTGAGGAGCGGGTGTAGGTGTTGCCTGACGGTACACCCATCCCATCAGGAATAGCACTTTCATGAGACAGTTCCATAAGGATCCCACGAGACGCTAGGGAAACAACCGTCGATCCAGGCAGAACCCTGCATATCTGAGCAAGCCTAATCCAACTGGGGTGCGGAAGGTGCCACAGAGGTTGCTCGTTAAAGATTGTTTCATCAGCACGTAGCACACCTTGAGGTTGAGTTTTTTTTTTTGAGGTGGGCACCTTTCTCGCAGTCCAGGCGGTGAAGCCAAGACTCCCGTTCTCCGAAACACACAACATTCCACTGCTGCGCCACACGGTGGTCGTTGAAGTATGACCAGAGCTTACAGTGACAGAGGACTGGCGGTGCTTGCCAGCCCCAGCTCAGGAACCCCAGGGTCACCAAGCCCGTACTCAGCAAACAAATGCTAAGCCCCTGAGGGAGTCTCCTTTGAGGGATATACACTTGGTCCAGTGATCCTCAGCCTTTTCCATCCCATTGAAAAAAAGGTTCTGTCAAACTCTGCAAAATAATCATTCATTGCTACTATCACTTCCTCATTTGATCAAAATTTCTTCTCAGAAGGAAAAGTTTCAAGTCGGGGAATAGGAAGAAATCATTTGGAACTAAGTCTGGTAAACATGGTAGCTGAGGAACCAATTCAAAGCCCAATTCATGAATTTTCACTATTGTTATTGCAAATGTGAGGGGTAGTGCACTATTCTGGTGGAAGAGCAATTTTTTGCATGCCAGCCTTCATCTTTTTCAGCAAATGCAAATGTCAAACAAACCAGCAATGAAGTGTATTAGAGTATAATTATGTTTCTGCCTTTTTTTTCCAAGTAATCTATGAGAATTTTCCCTTGGGAATCCCAAAGAACAGTGTCCATCACCTTACCAGCTGGCAAAATGGTCATTGCCTTCTTCAGTGCACTTTCACCAGCCTTTGTCCATTGTTTTGACGGCCGTTCTGAGTGGTGCATCATGATGGAGCCAGGTTTCATCAATAGTCACAAATCAGAACAAAAAGTTTTTAGACTGTGATTAAACATCACCAGGCACTGTGTTGAACTGTTGTGCCGGATGCACTTTAGGTACACTGTGAGCAATAACTGCATCCACCTCACACACAACTTCATTGCAGCCAATTCTCCACACAAGATATTACGCGCACACTCAGCTAAGATGCAATGCAGTCTCAGCAATCTCATGAATTTTTATTTGTTGGTCCTGCATTACCTTTATATCATGGATCTTGAGCATGGTTTCCTTTGTGGAGACTTCAACTGGATGGCCAGAGTGCACTTCACCTTCAATGCTCGTCTGACCATATTTAAATTCATTAACCCAAAAGTAAACAGTCTTCAGTGATGGAACATAGTTTGCATGAGCTTCACCCAATTTTGTTTTGATATGTGCAGCAGTCCAATTCTTCAAATGAAAATGTTTAAAAACAGCACAAAACTATAATTTCTCCACTTTCAATTGCAGTCAACACACAGACCAAATCAGACAGCTTTCAACAATGAACTTTGCACCGCACACTACTGAAATTCTTTATACAATCATTGGAATAATCAAGCTTACCAACCATGAAGGCACAACAAAAATGTTCCATTCTGTCGTGGAATTCTACAAGACTTATCAAACCATCCTCATACTGTACTTGCAAAGTTCCATTTTTCTATACTGTGGTTGCTTCTGAGCTAAAATGAGTGATAAAGCAATTCCTACTCCAATGTGGGCAGTGGCACTTTGTTAGGTATGTTACATATGGCAAATTTCACAAGTGCTTGGTATAAAGCACAAAGCATTGATATATCCAACACACAGAGTGACTGAAGCGTGGCTGACTCCCTACACAAAGCAGTGGTCTGTTTCAGTGTAGGGCTAATTTCTCTTATATCTCTTCTACATCATTTGAGAGAAAGTGCACAGAAAGTAATAAAGCAATGTTGTGACAGAAGCGGGGCAATCACCAAGCACTTTAGAAGTGACTACTGACCATATACAATACATGAAACTGTACTGGACACTTTAGTAGTGTCCATATAAGAAATGAAAAATCTTGAATAGGCTCATTTTGGAGCAATAATAGCATATAGTGTTTATTTATTATCATTAGTTTCACAAATTAGTACAATGGGGTGCTAAGCCCAATGATGAATCTATGAAAAAGCTTTAATTTTAGAAACACTACTTTAAAAAATAAAATAAAAAATAAATAAAAAATAAAAAAGGGTCTCATTTCACAAACACTGTCAGAGTAGTATTTTAACACAGAATGAAGACCATTTAAATGCAAGTCACTAAGCAGTATACATACCTTTATCCTTTCTGCATTCTTGAATAATAGTATAAGGTCACAGAATTCATTTTTGCTGAAAAAGTGGTGCAACCTTTGCAGGAAAAATACTCCCCAGTTATCAACCTTCACTTGCTTCAAGCCCGTTTCAGTCATTTTGAACACATTTGAATATTAATGAAAACAATCCGAAAATATGTCACCTGAAATGAAGTTGAACCATGGTAATTTTAACAGAAACATGTAAGTCCAAATGAAGTTTTAATACTTATGTAGCTGGTACTATTCATAAAAATATTATGTAAAGGATAATCTATTACTCACCGCTTTGAGAAGGCATTGACTCAAAAATAGGTTGGGGGGGGGGGGGGGGGCAGTGTGCGCATTTGCTATTTCCAAATATCTTTCGGCCGAAAACTTAAATATTTAGCAGTCTTTTTATTGTGCCTATCTGCAACTCAATGCCTCCTTTCTGTGGTGAGTAGCATTTTATTCTTTTCATATTTCTTATTATTATTCCATCCTGGACTTTCCATTGTTTGATTCTATCTACATGTATATTGCTACAATAAAAAAATTACTGGCAGCATTCCACACATTTATTTTCAAGCTGCCTAAATTTAATCCCCCATAAAAGTTTCAGAGATGGAAATTTTTGGTCACATATCATAAAATTCCACTACAGTATGAAAAAAAGCACTTAAAATAATGTCCAATCTATTTTTTATTTATTTATTTTTATTTTTTGTGCAGGACCACAGTAATAATTTCACACTGCCTTACAACATGTTGATACATGAATTGAATAACAACTTAATATATTAACAACAGCAATGCAGATGGGAAAGAAAGTACTTTGAAAAACACAAACAAAATGGGTATGATGATGGATTGCCCAAATCAGTTTCCACCTGGAACAATTTTGGAGAATTAGAGATAGCTCACAAGATGCAACAAACTAACACCGCTTACAATTATAGATGTTCTGTTACACTACATATTAACAAGTGACATGTGGCAAATAATACGAAACACAATAAGCCTTACCACTCTACAATAAACGAAGTTAGACAACCAAGAAGATACTAACAGGGAGAGGTAAGAAAAAGTTTCCAATTTAGATCAAACATCTGGGTGGTTTCTGAAATTATATTTCAGAGACATATATCACAGTGAAGAATATCATGCCAACTGTCTTGTTGATTGGGTAGTTGCAGTAGTGCAAACTGTAAAGTGAAATGTAATCCACTGGATTTGGTATAATGGTGGTCAAGTATATTACGTAACCATTTAGGTGGCAGATACATAAAGCCAGGACAAGCTACATATGTTTCTTGAAAATCAGCCAGGAATTTGGAACTATTTGAAGTGCAGCACAAATCAGGTGTCATTTTTACAACATTCATATCTATTCTTTATCCAGAAAGGAGGACAATGAGCACTGACAAGTGAGTTACATTTTTTAATTTGGTCCTAGTGCAAGGCTTTTTCTTTATATTTTCGTGTTATTCACAGATGGCATCTTGGTGTGTTTATCACAATATTCACTCTTTGAGTCGCCATATACTGCTGTTATTGATGTTACAAAAGCACAGTCAACAGCACTATACACTGCTCTGTTCCTTTTACAACAAGAACTATACTTCACCAGTGCAGAAATCAAAGCACATTTAGGTATAGCTCCATGTAACTTGCTCATCACTGTACAAAGCGTCAATGCAAAATTGTACCCATTGTGTTCTTTGAAAGGCCCTAGAACTGAAGGCATGCCACTGCCTTCTTCCAAGCTCCATATCTTGTGTGAACCAGATGCAAACAGTGTAGATGATGAGTGGACAAAATGTTGTACATAGTTTTGGAAATAAAAAATAAATAAATAAAATAAAATATTCAAAATGTTAGCATCTTCTACAGTTGCATAGTCTAGTTGATTCTTATAGCAACAAGAAGGGTCTTGAGCTTATAGTCCCACCCATTCTCAATACTGTCATATCTCCTTATTCCACAGGACGCCATACAGGGACTGAAGGTACACAACTTACAGATGAACTGAATGCCACCGACTCTCCCTGCCCCCATGCCATTACCTGGTTCAAAGTTAGGTACTCCATGGTTAAACACACCAACAAAGTCATTATTTAGAAATCTGATCCACACAAGTAAACACTGTAGTCAACCATCTATTATGAATAACATTATTTCTAAGTGGAGCACCGAATTTATCTTTAGTTTTGAGAAACCTATACTTTTTTCTGTGTTATAATCGGTCCCTTTTATGTCTCATTGGGTTTGAACACAGGTAAATTATGTAAGTCATGTTTAAAGCCCCTCCCTCCTACAATTCTCCTGATTTGTAGATCACATAATGCAATAAAACTGCGTGCCCATATTTTGTCACTACTGAGAAGCATTACATGACATGATGACATCTGCTTACAACAGTGGCCAAAACAATGGTACACCGTTGTGCAACAACACTGTCTACAACCCAAAAGAATTTTATGTGAATTTAATCTGACCACAAAAGCTTGAAGCTGTCCTGTTTTGCTATTGCTCCATTTTTCAGTTTGGGTCACACATTCTTAACAGCCATTCTATATGTATAAATGACAAACAGAAGAGATTCAAACCTAGAACTTTAAGCATACATTCTCCAGCACCCACTATGACAGCAGCTAATCTTTCATTTCACTGTGTTAACTCTGTTTTGATCAATCAAACAAAAATCAAGTGCTTTTTAGCAAATATTTACACACTAGTATCTGTGACTTAATGGATTATTTTAATTCTACACATATAATAGTAACTTTCCTCACCAACAGGGGTCTTGTCAAATAAGAAGAAATGATGCAGAATCACACTTTTCAATCTTTACTATTGAAACTGCGTGAAAAATGTGATAGAGATGTATAAATGCTTAAGTGTCTTGCACTCAGTTGCATGTTGCAGGAGATTCTGCCGCAGTCACTAAAATTTTCTAGTGATACCAGGACCAACCAAAGCAGTGTACAACACTAATGAGTGTACTCTTTGTGTCAACACCAGCAACAAAACAGGAGGTACTGCTGATGTTAGAGCCAAGCCATGTGCAAGTCCTGTGATGACAGTGATAGCAATATGCCATGTGGTTAATTGCTCCTTGCTGGAGGAAGAATACAGAATAATAAAGAAAAATAACAACCTGTACACACTGTTCCTCAAACAGTTAAAAATTATTGGGTGTTTTCCCAAAAATAAACTTCACTTGCTCAAACAACGTGTATGCCAAGCACCTCTTGTGTATCCTTGGCAAGTTGCCAAAAATTTTATCAATGTACCATATAAGTTATTACATATTGTAATTCACTTATATCAGTTACATTAGATAAATTAAGATATAACACAGGATGAGAAGAGGGTGAAATGTAAAAATGTTATAAAATGACTTGTTGGTATTTGTTTCATGTATTTAGTTGACTTGGAATACTTTAAAAATATGAAGTACAAAATCTGTCTCTCTCATTTGTGTTGCTCAGTGTGTTAACAAAGTCACAAGAAGAGCACTACACTGAGGCAATAATTTTGTCAATGTGTTTTAGAACATACTATCATGCTACACCACTGAATAGCATGAATTGTGTGTGCAATATGGGTAAAACTGCGGGTAAGAAGCTAGTGCAAAAACACTTGCCTTATTAACACCAAAATCTCATAAGAAAGTTCAAATACATGCAGAAAGGAATTTCCAGCAAAAAATAATGCTCACTAATGTAATGTAACTGGTCAATACTCTTTTTTTTATCATCAAATATCAGAGAACCTGATACACTATAATTTAGAAAACAATCAAAAGACATAGAAATTGCTTTTTTTTAAAAAATAATTTTGACGTAAATGTACATTGATGAAGCATAATGCTGGCATAAGCTTAATACTCTTATGAGAAATATGATTATTTTTGTATTTCTAATGTACTCATAGCCTAATGGAAATAACAACACTGCAATTAGACTCTGTTACTCTGTATGGTTCTAAAGTGAGTGGACAGGTCAGACTGCTTGCCGACACACATACAGGGTGTTTATAAATGAATATTGAGGTGTTAATGCTTTATAATATTTATTACGTTAAACTTACAGTTATAAATGATACGCCAAATGAAAGAGCAACTCAAACAGTTGTGTTTGGCACCAGTGCACATGCACAGCACGCAATGTTTCTGCTGCAATTGATAGAACTTCTCTGTACCCAAGGGCTTGATAGGCCACAAGGGGGCCAATGACACTGCTTGTTTTGCATGGCCTCCACATTTACCCATCCTAATGCCATGCGATTTTTTCCTCGGGGGCTTCATCAAGTATAGTATGTATGTGCCTTCACTACCAGCAGACCTCCCTGAATTAAGAAACCGGATTGAAGCAGCTGTTGCTACAATCACTGAAGACATGCTTATCAATGTTTGGGAAGAACTCGGCTATAGACTTTGTGTGTGCCGTGTCACAAATGGTGCTCACATTGAACATTTATAAGGTTGTTGGTAAAACTGTTTGAGTTGCTCTTTCATGTGACATATCATTTACAACTGTAAGTTTAATATAATAAATATTATAAAGCATTAAAACCCCGATACTCATTTACAAAAACACCCTGTATAAGAAAACTGAGTTTAATTCACTGTAACACTAATCACTGGTTTATAATTGTTTAAATTGAATTAATGAACATCTGGGCAACAGTAATATCTCACACTATGTATCACATAAACTTCCAGGAAAAAACGTCACAAAATAAATCAAATTTTGTTTCGTGTAAGTTTAAAGACAGTTGCAAACTAACTAAATTCTAAGTGCAGATCAGTCACAAATAACCATGGTAAGGTCTTAGATTTCAGATTAGTTGCCTAACATGGAATATTCAAATTCCTCAAACTGAAAATATTTCAGAGTATTTGCTAGTGACACAAGAATCAATTGCTAGTCTGCAGCTCAGCACTTAGAAAAACTTTGACATACTTGAGACATGACCTACTGCCAGTCGTAAGTAATGCCTCTCCCAGGATTCAAAGCCGACTGCTCCATTTATCTGAATAATGTGGCCCGTGCAAGATAGCTGACACTATTCTAGAATATAGCTGACATTTCTACATAAGTCTGGAGGGACTGTGCCACTCAGGTGGTGAACTGCTGCAGAAGCCAAGAGCCACCAATGCCACTCAGCTGCAGGACTGCTGTACCAGATTTACCTCTCTTGGTATTTCTCTGCTTCACTACACTCAGTTTTTGTGGAAGTTTGACCTATGTGGCATCTAGTAGCTGTCTTCGAAGACTGTAGTAAACAATAGTATCCCCAGATGACAGTTGTGTTCAGTTTCAAAGTGCAGTTCACATAGTAGAACGCACAGGGACCAACAGTTCAAGAGAAAGATCACAGCAATGTGTTAAAGAAGTAACTCTCATCAAATTACATCATATGAATGGATCACCAACTTCTACTTCTGATATTAAGAGTCGCACATTCTCTCAAGAATAAAAGCTGTTCTGGTTTGGTCGTGTTTCAGATAGAGTACTAAAGATTTGTTCCCATGCAATAAGTCCAGTATTGTCAGAAATATGTAATACATCACCAAGTCAAGGCATTTTTCCAGAGAGACTAAAATATGCCATTGTTAAACCCCTCTTTAAGAAAAGTGGAAACAGAAATGTCAGTAACTATCAACCAATTTCACGGCTGACATCATTTTCCAAAATTTTTGAAAAGGTGATGTATTCTAGAATAGTATCTCACCATGGAAACAATAATATCCTCAGCAAATCACAGTTTGGGTTTCAGAAGGGTTGCTCTACTGAGAATGCCATTTACATGTTCACACACCAGATATTACAAGCATTAAATAACAAAATAGCACCAGTAGGTATTTCCTGTGACCTATCCAAGGCATTTGATTGTGTGAATCATAGTATACTCATAGATAAACTGAAGTTTTATGGGATTGATGGTATAGACAACCAATGGATCATGCCATATTTAACCAAATGAATGTAAAAAGTTGTACTTAGTAGTAATTCAACAAACAGAATCCAGGGACATAATACTGACTGGGGAGAAATCACGTATGGGGTTACCCAAGACGCCATTCTTAGGTCCACTACTGTTTCTCATATATCTAAATGATCTACCATCTAATGTACAACATGCATAATTAGTTCTTTTTACACATGACATCAGTAGTGTAATCACTCCCAGTATACATACAGAAATGGAAGAAATGGTGAATAAAGTTCTCAAAAGTATCATTGATGGGTTTTCTAGGAATGGTCTCACCCTGAATTTCACAAAGACACATAATACTCAGTTGTGCACCTCTACAGGTACTGCACCAGTGATAAGTGTAACACTTGATGATGAAGTAATACATAGGGTGGAAATTTCCAATTTCTTAGGTGTCCATACTGATGCAAATTTAAAATGGAAAAAACCCATTCTGGAACTTCTAGAACAACTTAGTTAGGCCACATTTCCACTTAGAATCATAGCAAGTTTTGGGGAGAGAGAAATCAGTCAGTTGACGTATTTTGCTTATTTTCATTCAATAAGGTCTTCATTGCCCAATAAATTGCTCTAAGAATAATATGTGGCATTCATCCACGGTCATCTTGTAGACATCTGTTTATGGAGTTGAGCATTCCGACTCCTACATCATAGTATTATTATTCCCTCATGAAGTTTGTTGTGAATAATCCACTACAGTTCGAAAGGAACAGTGAGGTACATAATTACAATACTGGAACAAAAAATGGCATTCATTACTCAACATTGTTGTTGTCTTTAGCAAAGAAAGGAATGCACAATGCTGCAACAAAAATTTTTGACCACTTATCCAGTGATATAAAATGTCTAACAGACAGCTACATAAAATTTGATAATAAATTGAAAAAGTTTCTCCTTGATAGCTCCTTCTACTCTGTAGAAGATTTTCTATGTTTGTAACATGTAAAAGGTGGTGGGTACGAATTGCAAGCTCAATCTGTATATCTTGTTTTCATTTTGGGGGGGAGGGGGGGGGGGGACCATGACGATGATGATAATAATAATAATAATACTGTGATGTTTAGAGAACAATCTGATTTGCAATACAAGTGTAAAACGACTCAATCCACATCATGGTGATTTATCATGGAAAATGATCTATGGAACATGAAAGTACGTAACTGACTTCTATGAAATACGCCAATACATCATATACTATTTTGAACACTTGTACCTAATTTGAAAATTTCCTTTTGACTCTCCCAAAGAGTGTCTTGATAGTTACTTTCAATCACAGAAGTGTTACAAAGCTGTTAATGTATTTTACATGATTTTTCAAGAACCATATCAGTTAAATGCAAGTTTTCAGACATCAATATCAAATCACTCATAATGAAGCAAAGAATACACCAAACACTTCTTACAGGGAAATGATTCAGAAGCAAAGTAATTTTTTTTTTTTTTTAATCACAAGCAAGATTTCAGTGAAGGGGTGAGATGTCCTAGTATCACATTCTAGCCATGATGCTAATGTTAACCCACCCACTGAATGGTGACAAAGCTAAACACTATGTTTTGCAGGTCAAGTGCCAGCTCTATGTTTCAGCCTTCGTTTATTTTTTTATTTCATATCTATCAACAACAGTAACACAAACTACATTTGAATGCACACAATGTACCTAGTCCATAGGTTGTAGGAAAACAAAGTATGATATCAAAATAAAACTGGCATAGTCCCTCAAGATATTTTTTCCCTTCCTGTGAAATAAGTATACTTAAAATTACTAGCTGTAAATAACATTTAGGCAAATTGCAGATAATCTTGTTCTCAGTATTGCAACATGGTTCTTTTAACAGCCCTACTCCCTTCAAGACCTGTTTGCCCCTCACTATTAGCAGCCACTGGTAATGATACTCAATTTTTATCCGCACTGGTGATACATTGTGTATTACCACGTATATAGTTCACATGTCAAGCTCTCAGTGTTTATTTTTATAAATATAATATATCCTTTATCAACAAACATTTCATGAAAAACGTTTATTATTTGCCCCTTCGCACTCTCCTGCCTGCAATTTAATGCAGTTGCAGCCGTGGATAAAAAGAGTTCAATCTCAATCTTCTTGACGGCTAAAGTTCTTGCAAAAACATTTGGTGCCCTTGCAACGGAAAAAGACCTGTGAAATACATCTTCAACGTTCTAACAACACGTTTTCTCACTGCTATTAAAATGAAGGAATCTACGCTACATCCACGAAGGTAAAATGATAAAAAATAACATTTGGTAATTCAGAGATTCAGCTTAAACTAACAAGAAAACAAATAGTTATCCGAAGTTTATGATGTACATCAACACTTCGTCTAATTAATTTTTTGTTTCGCCAATAAAAAAGGCCTTACAATGGCAACAATGTTTTAAGAGAAACAGAAATTACCGAACTATAGGTTCCAACAAGGTATAAATTTATAAGTCAAAACAACGACTTCTCAAGCCTACGAAGGCACATTCTGCTGCCTTCTGATGTCGGGGAATTAATTTTGACATGTTACAAATCTATCAAATTATTCAAAATAGCATCGTTATATGGAGGAATTAATACGATTTGACGAGTATATTCTATTAAAATATTGCATTCGCATATGGTAACTAAATACCATCCCACAGACACATCATCTATCAGTTGTGCATCATAACAGTATATGTTTTCCTAGACGTTGACATCTAAATGATGACAGGGAAACCTCTTTCAGTCTAATTCATCTCATCAATCTCTCGCAAAACACCACATCTGAAAATGCTATGGTCACAAATACTATGCTCACCGGTTCAAAACACAATGTTTATGTTACTTAACAATTTATCAACACACAATTGATATTTGTGGTCAAACAATGTCCAGATTACGTGTTTCTAGTTTCAGTTTACCTTTTCAACAAATGCTTTCTGCATTTCCAACTACTGTCACATTCTTTGTCCATCTCACTAACTACTTTAAGAAATGTTAAGGCACAACAATTTATTCTTCACGAGATTTCAGACATAACTCCTTCGATACCGAACATTAACATTTAGGTAAACGAAAATATAACATTACGCAAGGTCATTCCACCGCTATTGTCGCTAACTAAAACATAATCACAGTGTGCGGTATCATCACTATCCCTTCGACCATCACTCAATTCACTATCATGGATTGCCATGATGTGTTCAACTAATTCAAATATACAAACCAGAAGACGAAAGGCACAAATGTCCGTCCCAGCTCCATCTCTTAGCTCAACCTCAATTGCCAACGAAATATTGAACAACTTAGTTCAGAAAAGCTTCGCATAGATAGCGCCACGAACCACTTGAGCGCGAAAGTTCGCTGTCAAAATGCGTTAATCAATACAGACGGACATGAAATCTTGACAATCTACCTTTCAACCTTAATACTACAAAGGAAAACTATACTGCTACATCTTATCGCAAATGCTTAACATAAAATCTGACTCATTTTCGCACTAAAGCAAACATTAAAGTCTCCAGTTCGCAGAAACTCGTCCCATTACCAGCAGACTGGGAGTTGAAATCCAGATGAAATAAAATAAAGCGTAATAATTAATTTGTGGAAGGAGTAGCGGAAGGAATTATATGTCAGATTTCCCTCACAGTGCTTTTGTATCACTCTGAAAATTGTTAGCAACTATTTAAAGAGGTACAGATAATGGCAGATCAGAAAGGAAGTAAGCCACGTAGCAGCTTCCACGAAAGAATACATTTTAACACATTGACTGCCACGTGAGTTAAATATAACTCACAGGAAGTGTTCTCTTCGGGCCACGTGAAGTAAATACAACTCAAGGACATTTTTCCATTTAAAGCTCCGTGGTGCAGTTGTAACACACGAGCGTGCTGTGACTCGGTGTTATACTAGGTTATGGCCCCAGTAACAAATCATGTTTGTGGCCTACAGTTTTCAAGAGCTCAAGAGTAGTTATTGTAATTCGTGAGTTATATATAACTAGCCCCCGCCCCATGAACCATGGATCTTGCCGTTGGTGGGGAGGCTTGCGTGCCTCAGCGATACAGATGGCCGTACCCTAGGTGCAACCACAACGGAGGGGTATCTGTTGAGAGGCCAGACAAGCGTGTGGTTCCTGAAGAGGGGCAGCAGCCTTTTCAGTAATTGCAAGGGCAGTAGTCTGGATGATTGACTGATCTGGCCTTGTAACACTAACCAAGACGGCCTTGCCGTGCTGGTACTGCGAACGGCTGAAAGCAAGGGGAAACTACAGCCGTAATCTTTCCCGAGGGCATGCAGCTTTACTGTATGATTAAATGCTGATGGCGTCCTCTTAGGTAAAATATTCCGGAGGTAAAATAGTCCCCCATTCGGATCTCCGGGCGGAGACTACTCAAGAGGATTTCGTTATCAGGAGAAAGAAAACTGGCATTCTACGGATCGGAGTGTGGAATGTCAGATCCCTTAATCGGGCAGGTAGGGTAGAAAATTTAAGAAGGGAAATGGATAGGTTAAAGTTAGATATTGTGGGAATTGTGAAGTTCGGTGTCAGGAGGAACAATACTTTTGGTCAGGTGAATAGAGGGTTATAAATAAAAAATCAAATAGGGGTAATGCAGGAGTAGGTTTAATAATGAATAAAAAAATAGGAGTGCAGGTAAGCTACTACAAACAGCATAGTGAACGTATTATAGTGGCCAAGATAGGCACGAAGCCCACACCTACTACAGTAGTACAAGTTTATATGCCAACTAGCTCAGCAGATGACGAAGAAATTGGAGAAATGTATGAGGTGATAAAAGAAATTATTCAGGTATTGAAAGGAGACGATAATTTAATAGTCATTGGTGACTGGAATTCGATAGTAGGAAGCGACGGAAATGTAGTAGGTGAATATGAATTGGGGGGAAGAAATGAAAGAGGAGTCGCCTGGTAGAAATTGCTACAGAGCATAACTTAATCACTGCTAATACTTGCTGCAAGATTCATAAAAGAAGGTTGTATACTTGGAAGAAGCCTGGAAAATGGAAGGTCTCAGATGGATTTTATAATGGTAAGACAGAGATTCAGGAACCAGGTTTTAAATTGTTAGACATTTCCAGGGGAAGATGTGGACTCTGACCACAATCTATTCGTCATGAACTGTAGATTAAAACTGAAGAAACTGCAAAAAGCTGTGAATTTAAGGAGATGGGACCTGGATAACCTAACTAAACCAGAGGTTGTACACCGGCCAGAGTGACCAAGCGGTTCTAGGCGCTACAGTCTGGAGCCGCGCGACCGCTATGGTCGCAGGTTCGAATCCAGCCTCAGGCATGGATGTTTGTGATGTCCTTAGGTTAGTTAGGTTTAAGTAGTTCTAAGCTCTAGGGGACTGATGACCTCAGAAGTTCAGTCCCATAGTGCTCAGAACCATTTGAACCAGAGGTTGTACAGAGTTTCTGGGACAGTGTAAGGGAAAATTGACAGTAATGGCGGAAAGAAATACAGCAGAAGAAGAATGGGTAGCTCTGAGGGCTGAAGTAGTTAAGCCAGCAGAGGATGAGGTAATTAAAAAGGCGGGGGCCAGTAGAAATCCTTGGGTAACAGAAGAAATATCAAGTTCAATTGATGAAAGGAGAAAATATAAAAAACGCAGTAAATGAAGCAGGCAAAAAGGAATACAAATGTCTTAAAAGTGAGATCGACAGGAAGTGCAAAACGTCTAAGCAGGGATGGCTAGAGGACAAGTGTAAGGATGTAGAGGCTTATGTCACTATGGGTAAGATAGATACTGCCTACAGAAAAATTAAAGAGACCTTTGGAGAAACGAGAACCACTTGTATGAATATCAAGAGCTCAGATGGAAACCCAGTTCTAAGCAAAGAAGGGAAAGCAGAAAGGTAGACGGAGTACACAGAAGGTCTATACAAGGGCGATGTACTTGAGGACAATATTATGGAAATGAAACAGGATGTAGGTGAAGATGAAATGGGAGATATGATACTGCGTGAAGAGTATGACAGAGCACTAAAAGACCTAAGTCGAAACAAGGCCCCAGGAGTAGACAATATTCCATTAGAACAACTGACAGCCTTGGCAGAGCCAGTCCTGACAAAACTCTACCATCTGGTGAGCAAGCTGTATGAGACAAGGGAAAAACCGCCAGACTTCAAGAAGAATGTAATAATTCCAAACCCAAAAAAACAGGTGTTGACAGATGTGAAAATTACCGAACTAGCAGTTTAATAAGTCACAGCTGCAAAATACTAACGGGAATTCTTTATAGACGAATGGAAAAACTGGTACGAGTAGAAGCGGACCTCGGGGAAGATCAATTTGGATTCCATAGAAATATTGGAACATGTGAGCCAATACTAACCTTACTACTCACCTTAGAAGAAAGATTAAGGAAAGGCAAACCTACGTTTCTAGCATTTGTAGACTTAGAGGAAGCTTTTGACAATTTTGACTGGAATACTCACTTTCAAATTCTCAAGGTGGCAGGCGTAAAATACAGGGAGCGAAAGGCTATTTACAATCTATACAGAAACCAGATGGCAGTTATAAGAGTCGAGGGGCATGAAAGGGAAGCAGCGGTTGGGAAGGGAGTGAGACAGGGTTGTAGCCTCTCCCTGGTGTTATTCAATCTGTATATTGAGCAAGGAGTGAAGGGAACCAAAGAAAAATTCGGAGAAGAAATAAAAACTTTGAGGTCCGCCGATGACATTGTAATTCTGTTAGAGAGAGTAAAGAACTTGGAAGAGCAGCTGAACGGAATGGACAGTGTCTTGAAAGGATAGTATAAGATGAACATCAACAAAAGGAAAACGAGAGTAATGGAACGTAGTCGAATTAAGTCTGGTGATGCTGAGGGAATTAGATTAGGAAATGAGACACTTCAAGTAGTAAATGAGTTTTGCCATTTGGGGAGCAAAATAACTGATGATGGTCGAAGTAGAGAGGATATAAAATGTAGACTGGCAATGGCAAGGAAAACGTTTCTGAAGAAGAGGAATTTGTTAACATCGAGTATAGATTTAAGTGTCAGGAAGTCGTTTCTGAAAGTATTTGTATTGAGTGTAACCATGTATGGAAGTGAAACGTGGACGATAAATAGTTTTGACAGGAAGAGGATTGAAGCTTTCAAAATGTGGTGCTACAGAAGAATGCTGAAGATTAGATGGGTAGATCATATAACTAATGAGGAGGTATTGAATAGGGTTGGGGAGAAGAGGAGTTTGTGACACAACTTGACTAGAAGAAGGGATCAGCTGTAAGGACATGTTCTGAGGCATCAAGGGATCACGAATTTAGTATTGGAGGGCAGTGTGGAGGGTAAAAATCTTAAAGGGAGACCAAAAGATGAATACACTAAGCAGATTCAGAAGGATGTAGGTTGCAGTACGTACTGGGAGATGAAGAAGCTTGCACAGGATAGAGTAGCATGGAGGGCTGCATCAAACCAGTCTCGGGACTGAAGACCACAACAACAACAACAATATAACTCAAATGGCTCAGTCGTATTGGGCTTTCCTTCCTTTTATTATTTATTTATTAATTAGTTCGACATATTACTTACACAGTAGATGCAAATCACATACAGTTTCATTTACATTATTCAACTCTACTTGCAACAACAATGAAATTGTTTCTCGAACACCTGTATGCACTGTGCTTAATGAAAAAACATTCTACGAAAAAACATGAGTCACAATTCTTACATTCCGATGCAGTTTGTTTGCATTCCTTGACAGCTTGCCCTCGTCCAAATTCATTCTTCATTTTTTCGTAGCACACTGTACACCTACGTCTGGCTGCTCCGACGTTCACAAGTGCACAATATGCAGGTAACGCAGTGGCTTTGGTGAGAGATATCTCAGGCTCATCAGCATCTTCTATATGGAGCAGTCTCACAATCACTTCCCGTTTGAATTCTGTGTTTGAGAATTTCTTGTTGTTGATGTATCGGTAAATCACATGAGCATTTGCCAGTGCTGACCCTGTAAACAATTCAGTTGCAAGCTTCCTGTACCATTTCACATCCCGTATTAGACAATGCGAGTACGACTTCATTTCGTCAGAAAGATCTATAAAAGACTTTGATTTATTATAGTCAATTGTCATTGCTGGTTTTTTTCTTTGTGCCCTTCCTGGTTTGCTGATTTGAATTTCTGCTTCTTCTTCTCCATGAACAGCACACAGCACCAGAACATCCCTCTTATCTTTACATTTCAGTACTACTAAACTTGTGCTACTTTCCATTACTTTGTGTTCCCCGTTCTTCAGTTTTGCCTGTACAAGATCTTGAGGATTCAGTTTTCCGTTTGATCTTACAGTACCAACTGAATGTATTGATTGTTCAAGAAACTCGAGTGCTAGATGGACACTTGTGTTAAAATTGTCTGTATATAAGATTCTGCCCTCATTTAGTAATCATAAAGTTCATAACAACAGAAGTGGCAAGAGGAACACCAAGATTCGCATTCTTCCCACAGTAAACTTTCATATTCCAGGTGTAGCCATCACTTAGACAAAGTTTGAACAATTTAATTCCGAATTTATGGCGCTTATTCTTTGTATACTGAATGAAAATTAGTATTCCTCGAAATGGCACAAGTGTTTCTTCAATGCAAACTTCTTTCTCCGGCACGACTGCAACTTGAAATCTCTGCAGTAATTTATCAATAAGAGGTTGAATATTGAATATGCGGTTTCCCAGTGGGCACTGATTGTTATCGGAAAATGCCACATACGTAAAAGCAGTTCAAAACGATTGCGTGACATAACATTTTTTACATTGTTGTGATATTACATATTTCTTGACCAATAATTTGGAATCCTCGGTTTTACATTTAGTGACATCCATAACAAAAATCGTAAAAAAACTGTTCAATTTCAGTTTTGCTGACATCAGTCCACTATTTCAGTCGTGAATTAACAGTTACTGAATGACTTTCTCAGACTTGTTGTGCGTACCATTCAGTTTGTTGAATCACATATTCTAAAATTTCATCAGTTACAAAATATTCGAAGAAATCGTATGGTGTCTTGCCTTTGAGATTCAGTGCAACAGAAGAATTTACATAAGAACTGGAATGAATAAATGTAAAGTTTTTCGTATTTTTACCCGTAACTGGCCCCCAGACAATCTCATTAGAATTTGTTCTAAGTGTGTCATGTTCAGAACTTTCTGATGTTACTCTTACTTCAATTGAACCTGAATCAACTGCAATAGTTGTAGCACCTTGTTGCCTGGTTTTTACAGCTGTGAAGTCTGTTCCTTTGACTGAATGTGGACATAAAACTCTTCTTCCTACCTTCACTGATGTGATTCCATCATCAGAACTTCCGGTTTCGCTTCTGATCTCCTCTGGTAAAAATTCGTCTGAGCTATCACCAAATAAAGACACAGAATCTTCATCACTTTTGTCCATAACTTCATTTAAAAGCTGCTGTACATGCCTTTATTCATCTTCATAACTTCTACTCGACATTTTCTTCTGCCACAATATGACTTTGTTACAGAGCAAACAACAGTGAATAAAGACTGTAGCAACAATGCAGGAAAGCAATAATTGAACTGTACATAAATAATGCTCTGGAATGAAAAACTGACAGGAGTTCAAACTTAAAATTATTAGCGACATAGCAAATGACAGACCTGGCACCTTTACACTGGGGTCATGTGAATAATATGTTACTCACGTAAAGAAAATTAGAAAAAGGTACTAAAATGCCATATTGTCACTTTATTTGCGCTTAACAAGTTTACTTGGAGCAAACTAAAGCAGGATAGTGAAAAAAAGTAAATGGCCCCAAGGGGTCGGTAAGCCATCAATCTGTTAACTTAAAGTAATTTTCAAGCGACATTTTCAGTAAATAGAAAGTCAGAAATCACTCTGTTCGTTAATTCCAATGCCTGTAGGCATGCTGTGAGCGCAAAACCTGTAAGCTTATTTTGGCCTATGTAACGTAACCAAAACTATCATTGTCGTCATCGGCAATACTGCCATTAAATGCGGCTTAAATGCAGCTTTACCACTGAGCTGCCAATATTACATAAAGCCATAGTCACCAGTTATCCTCACTGTCACTTTCTCATCGTTGAATTCATCTGCGCAACATTCGCAACATCTGTTGTTGAAATTTGACACAAGCGCTAAATTTTGTCACTGGACCAACGTAGACTAAAAGAAGGCTTTTAATGATATCAGGGCTCCATCAAACACCCACATTGTTTATGTTCCTGGTCGTTGATTTCGTTAACTAGAGTAACATGCATCTCACTTTTCATGTCCTCCTTTTCCTGCTGTCCTCCCACAAGCAAATGTCTAATGGATAAGACTGGGCAAGCCAAAGCACTGGACCTAAATGTCCGATGCAGGAGCTTGGAAATGTGTTGTCTGGTAATTAACGCACAGACCACACAACATGGTGAAATATTAGGGGAATATGGCACATTTTTCAGTAATTTTGCAGTAGCTAGCTCAAAACTAGAAGTGTATTCTTCCATTCCGTCGTCATGCGACTACTCAGGAGTTTATCATGGATCATAATACGCTACTTTCATCCAAATTAATTTTAGTTATTATCCGCAACAACGTCACAAGAATTATACATCACTTTTGAATGTGATCTATTTGGCGAAAAAAGTTTCATATTTGGGATACAACACATATTTTTCACAAAAGCTGTAATTCAATGCTAACACTTCATAGGGCGCATGCTCATAGGAACACGTTGTGTTGGCTCATGCTGGCAATCCCTCCTCGGTGTCAGTTACAACTATTACCCATAGACTCCTTCATGTCAACGTGAATTGTACAAACACTGACAGTAAGTGCCTCACGTCTGGTATCTGAGCACCATAACAGCTACATCACCATCCACTTAATTCTTGCTCCCTGTCTATTCCAATAGATCACTGGTGCCTAACCCAACAAGGAAGTATGCCTAAGGGTCTAAGAACATTGTGTATGAACAAAAGTATGACATCATGTTCTGGTGCTCCAGTTTGTACCGTAAGTGGTCTCAAGTTCTCCAAATTTTGCTCATCAATTACTGCTATTGGAGTAAAGATGAAGACAATTAAGTAGTATCCTTCCTTCAATTCATTCCCTGAATTGTATTCAAACAAGATAACACTCATTCACATGATCAAAAGAATAAAAAAAATATCTTCTTGTTGCCTGATGTATTACTTAATCAACATACGAGGTGATACATCAGACAGAAAACTCATTGTGACTCTTATCCAGTAGCTGATGGAAACTCTAGACTTAGACTGAAGCCGTACAATATACGTATATCAACATTCTATTTTATTTTTACATCATTGCGTACAGATCATTACG
The DNA here is from genome assembly GCF_023897955.1 of Schistocerca gregaria. Taxonomy (NCBI): domain Eukaryota; kingdom Metazoa; phylum Arthropoda; class Insecta; order Orthoptera; family Acrididae; genus Schistocerca; species Schistocerca gregaria. The sequence goes on along the minus strand of NC_064926.1, from coordinate 499,980,577 downwards.
ACATGACAAGGTGGCTTGACAAATAAGGCACATTGCTCTAAATCTACCTAATTTCCTTCTCGGGAAAACTGTGTTCATGAGCTATATGGATATTTATTATGGTGAAGCGCGTTTTATGGCAACAAACCGTTTCTAAATCCATTTTATCCGCTGTAACTGTAGTTCCACAGTTTAAACCTGATCTGTCTGGCAGTAGCCACTGTATTGGAACGTGTGGTACTTTAATTGGAAAGTTTGTCAAACAATATTATTATGAGGCTTAGAGTTTATACACTGAAGAGCCAAACACTGTCTAATATCGTGTAGGGCCCCCACGAGCACACACAGGTGCCACAATGTGACATTGCATGGGCTCAACTAGTGTCTGAAGTAGTGTTGGAAGGAACTGACACCATGAATCTTGCATGGCTGTCCATAAGCCCGTAAGAGTATGGGGGTGGAGATCTCTTCTGAATAGCACGTTGCAAGGCATTCTAGATATGTTCAATAATGTTAATGTCTGCAAAGTTTGGTGTCCAGCAGAAGTGCTTAAACTCAAGAGTGTTCCTGGAGCCACTCTGTAGAAATTGTGGGCATGTGGGATGTCGCATTGTCCTGGTGGAATTGCCCAAGTCCATCGGAATGCACAATGGACATGAATGGATACAGGTGATCAGACAGGATGCACATGTAAGTGTCACCTGTCAGAGTCATATCTAGATGTATCAAGGGTCCCATATCACTCCAACTGCGCACACCCCACACCATTACAGAGCCTCCACCAGTTGAAGAGTCCCCTATTGACATGCAGGGTCCATGGATTCATGAGGTTGTCTCCATATCTGTAAATATCAATCCGCTCCATACAATTTGAAACGAGACTCGTCCGACCAGGCGACTTGCTTCCAGTCATCAACAGTCCAGTATCAGTGTTGACGGGCGCTGGCAAGGCGTAAAGCCTTGTGTCGTGCCATCATCAATGATATACGAGTGGGCCTTTGGCTTTGAAAGCCCATATCGATTATGTTTCGTTGAATAGTTCGCACACTGACACTTGTTGATGGTCCACCACTGAAATCTGCAGCAATTTGCGGAACGGCTGCACTTCTCTCATATTGAACGATTCTCTTCAGTTGCCGTTGGTCCAGTTCTTGATATTCTACCAGTTGCAGCGACGTCGGAGATTTGATGTTTTACCGGATTCCTGGTATTCACGGTACACTCGTGAAAAGGTCATATGGGAAGATCTCCGCTTCATAGTTACCTCAGAGATGCTGTGTCTCATCGTTCGAGCGCCGACTATAACATCATTTTCAAACTCACTTAAATCTTGATAACATGCCATTATAGTAACAGTAACCGATCTAACAATTGTGTCAGACACTGGTCTTGTATAGGCGTTACGAAGAGCAGCGCCCTATTCTGCCTGTTGACATATCTCTGTATTTGAATACGCATGTCTATACCAGTTTCCTTGGCGCTTCAGTGTAGTGTGTGTGTTGGGAAGCAGTTGGCAATGTTGCTCCCAACCAATGTCCCCAGTTCTGAGTTGAGTGAAAGGCTTGAACCATAAGTGACAAGATAGGTTGTGACTTCCTTCACTTACAGTAGATAACTGTGAACTGAAAGGTTCCCTGAATACCTTGGGGGTAACTACATGTCACAGCTCCTACCCAGGTAGTTGACTGTGTGTGGGATGTACTCTTAGTTTTTAGATTAGGCAACTGTCCATTTTGTCCATATAATGACAGCTGTAGGAGACTCCTAAGTTGCAGTGTAAGAACTGAAGAAATACACCCTACAGAAATCACAGCTTAAATAGAAATAATCAACATCTAAAAAGCCTTTCTCAAAATAGTGCCAAAAAGCAGTGGAGTTCGCAAAATACTGGGTAAATGAAATTGATTACAACTCAAAGAGCGGTTTTTGGTCTAAATCTAGTGGTACATTTAATGATTAGCAAATAGGAAAGGGACGTGGTCTATTTACTGCAATAGGTCTTGTTGTGGCCTAATATAGACTCACACAGAAAGGGCAATTCCCAGGTAGACAATTAATAATGAACACTTGATGAGCAGTAAAATAAAAAGAGAAAATGCTTTTTAACGTCAAGGGTTGCAGTTAAACCTGTCACAGACTTCAGGGTGCAATAAGAATTGGTAGCTGTCTTATAGCTTGATAATTTGTAACAACTCTTAATTGCAGTTTCCTGTTAAATACTCTCGCTCTAGGTCTGACGGAATAAATTTCTACACCCAGATGGACCACTATATGGACGGCGTCCGAAATGGGCAGTCATAGAAGAAGACTAAGATCGGTAAATACAGACCCTTGCGTTGGAGTCCATGGAGTCCAAGGTCACAGAAAATTGTTCGTGGTGGACTTCTGGCAGCTCGTAGAGGGCTCCAAAGTTGTTGATGTCTAGGATGTTCATCATCTTCAACCGGGTCATGGTTCAGTGCTGGGATTACAAGCCGTATGGATCCTTCAGAGAGATGATCCTCGATTGGTTCAGCAACTGAACTGCTTTTGCAGCTTTTTAAAAACATAGGATGGAGCCTCTCCACACCCATCAATGTCGTGACCATCACAAAAATTGTACTGTCACCTCCATGCTGTTAGTTTAAATGGAGGTCACAGAATGTGGGACTGTGATGCTGTCTGTATGTCTAAGTAGGATTACCCAGTAACACAAGTCCATCTAGGGGATAGAAGTGGTTGAAAAGCGAATGAAGGTTAGTGTCTTTAAGGGAAGAGGGAAAGAAATGCAAAGGCAAGCGCCAAGGGATAGTCAGGACGTGTAATACCAGTAGTAGTGACTTCCTTGCTATCTGCAATACATCATGCAAGGTTAAGGTTGTGGTTAGTTTTTGGGTATCGTGCAATGTTCAGAACCATTGGATAGCTCATGGTCGTCATAAAGAGTACCCATCCAGTCGGGAAGGGGTACTGCTGAGTCTGGGCACCTATGATGTCTTCTGGGCCAGCTGCAGCGTCTGTACCTGTTGCATGCCAAGGTTGTGATATGAGCGGCCAACTCGTCATAAATCGATCGCACAATGTGTGTTTGTGTTTAGTGTGCAATACAACTTCCCTGCATTGGACGCAGGATGGTCGGCTTTGTACTTTCAACTGGCATTGCCAGTTAGTTTTGTTGCAATGCAGGGGTTCACCAGTATTTGCTTTCTTCCTGAGCTTGCACTAGCCTTAGATAGTTTAACTGGCCCTAGAAAACAGTGATATTGGGCGATTATATTTCTATTTACGGCTGTGATCGTAGTTTTCCAGGTTTAGGACGAAGGGCTGTTTGAGTGTTTCGAGTTTATGTACATTTGTATAGCGAGCATTTTGAACACTTCCATGAGAGTCTCAAGCCAGTATTCCCTGTGGAGGTCCGCAGTGCATGTGTATTGTGGAACATTGCTAAAGATATGTAGCACCTTGTTCTGTATGACCTGTAGGTGATGCCAGCAAGCTGGAGCTGCATAACCCCAGACTAGAGCTGCATACATCAGCAGAGGTCTCCACGATGTTGGTTTCCACTCTACCCAGACACTGAGGTAGCGAACTTTCACAGCGGCTAGGCAGCTCCCTAAGTATGTGCCCAGTGGAAGGATACCTGTGCGTCACTCAGAGGGCAAGTGACTCACAAAGGAAAAGCAGAGCTCGCGATTGCAGCGCTGTTGAGAGTGGTACTTGTGCCACTGGTGCTAAGGCTGGCACCTCTCACTGAGTCCAGCATCACATGTTACTGTATCAGCTGCAGGAGTTTACTTTGGCAACAAATCAGACTGTTGATGTTCATGTCTGGAATGATTCTATACATGTGGTGCACACACTGGCCAGTACACTATACCTCGCTAATCTGGCCATTCCTCCCACATACGAGTGCCAGATTAGCGGAGTGCCGGATTATTGAGAGTCTGAAGTTTATTTTAGAAATATATGCGAGGCTTGTGAGAAAATAATGAGACTAATTTTTTTTTATCTCACAAAGTTTTTTTTTTAGACAACAATATTCTCCCCTTCAAAGTAGTTTTTTCCGGCAGCTATACACTGGCAGAGTCGTATTTCCAGTCTTGGTAGCAGTGGTGAATGCCTTTAACTGGTACTGCCTTTAACCTGTAGATCTCATTCTTTTGAATGTTCTCCACAGTCCCAAAATGACGTCCATTTAAGGTATTTTTAAATTTTGAGAAGAGAGAGAAGTCACAAGGACGCAGATTAGGGGAACAGGGCTGTGGAGTAACAGGTGTGCCTTTTGAGGACAAAAATTTCGTGGTGGAAGTGGCCGTGTGACATGGTGCATTGTCATGATGCAACATCCACTTGTCTGTCGTGTCCAGTCTCACTCGATTCATCCTTTTCCGTAACCTTACAATGCCAACTTTGTAAAAGACCTGGTTGAAAGTTTGTCCTGAAGGAACAAATTCTTTATGCAAAATAATGATACTGTCAAAAAACCAAATCAGCTTTGTTTTGATCCGAGATTTGCTTATTCGAGCTTTTCCAATCGAGGCGATGTCTCAGTGAGCCACTCCTCACTTTCCCACTTTGTCTCAGGATCGTGCTAAAAAATCCAACGACTGAAGCTTTTGTGGTCATTGGCAATTCTCTCAAGAAGATCAGCACACACGTTTCTTCAATTGTCCTTTTGCTCAACAGTTAGGTTTTCGGCACCATTTTGGCACAAACATATCACTTGTGCAAAACTTTGGTCAAAATCTGATGTAAGTTGAAAGTATTTATGTTTAAAAATCACCCATCATCCTTGTTGTTAAACAGCGGTCTGATCTCACAAGAGCAAGCATACATTCGACGTTTTGGTCGGTTTTTAAGGTTGAAGGTCTCCCTGAACGAGGTCCAGCTTAAGACAAAATAAAACAAATGCAATAAGAAAATTGTTAAACCCCCCACATACAAATCATACTTTAGTTTTCATACCTACAACAGATACAGGAGTGTCAAACCTAATAAAACAACTTAAAATTAAACATTCATCTTCCTTAGATGGTGTCACAGCACATTTCATAAAGGAATGCAGTGAATGTATATTAAAACCATTGACACACATGCTGAATGCTGCGATAGAAGAAGGTATATTTCCAGATTCACTGAAAGTAAGTAAAGTGAAGCCAGTATTTAAGAGAGGGAACAGGGATGAATTAGGAAATTACAGGCCAATATAATTGATCTCAACATTTGCTAAAATCTATGAAATGATAATAAAGAATAGAATTGTAAGTTTTATAACAAAGTACAGTATACTGCATTCATCACAACATGGTTTCAGAGAAGGGAAGTCAACAAAAACAGCGTCAACAGATATAATTGAGCACATTATTAATTTACTTGACAGGCAAAAAAAGACTTGTGGGATTTTTATGGACCTATCTAAGGCATTTGATTGTGTGAACCACTCAAAATTAATGATGAAATTGTATGAGTATGGAATTAGAGTAAAATCCTATGACATACATAAATCATACATTACAAATTGGAAACAATGCACGGAAATCAGACGTACTAGTGGGGGAAATATAACAAACAACAGATCAGAATTGCAAACAGTTAAACACGGTGTGCCACAAGGGTCAGTGCTTGGGCCAATACCTCCTATGTAAATGACTTCCCTAGCCATATAAATCAGAAACTTATAATGTATGCTGATGACACAACAATCATTTGCACAGCTGACGCAAAGGAGGAGCTCAAGAAGGAAGCACTCCTCAATATCGAAAACGCAAATAAATATTTAACACAAAACAACCTGTTTATGAATCAGTCTAAAACAATGAATGTAGTATTTCAGACCAAGCATAGTGAAAATTATAATATAAATTTTAATATAAATGGAAAGACTATTAAAGGGGTAACCAGCACAAACTTTCTAGGAACTATAATACACAAACATTTGGCATGGGGGGAGCACATAGATGCACTGTGTAAAAAGATAAACAAACAGATCTTCATCATGCATAAAACAGCTAAGACTGTGGATGATAAAGTCCTCAGATCAATGTATTATGGACTTGTCTTCCCACATTTGTCTTATTCAGTTAATGTATGGGGAAGTGCACAAGCTGACTATTTAAAAAGAATATTCACAATTAAGAAAACGGCAGCGAGATGCATTGCATAAATACCACCAAGACAGACCTGTAGGCAAGCTTTTGTACACTATAATATTATGATAGTGTATTCACTGTACATATACCAAAGCATAATGGCGGTAAGGTCAAGCAATAAACACCTCCTAAATAAAAATGTACACAAACACGGTACAAGAGGAAATGAAAATTACTACATGATAAACAGAAATCTAAAACTTTCTATGTCTGCCCCTGAAGAAGCAGGCAAAAGGTTTTTTAATAAACTCCCCAAAATCATTAAAAAAGAAACAGATGTAAAATTCGATGAGATTTCGGGATTGCAGCCGGATCACGTTGACTTCTTGCCACGATATTTCGGCTGGCAATCGTCCAGCCATCTTCAGGTGAGTGTGCGTCACTGGAGACTGCAAGTTCCGGGAGTCAGCTTTATAGCAAAAAATTGGAGCGAAAACGCATGCGCATTGGCCACCGTCACAGGAGCGTCCTCTGTCGAAGTCCGCGCCCTCTGGAGCTACTGTTCTATCTTTGGAGCGCAGGCACATGCGTAAAGGTGAAAACTACATGTCCGCCCTCTGTCGGAATGCGCGCCCGCGTCGCTAAAAAACAGACGTCAGATGTCGCTAGACGTGTCATTTAGAATAAACCGTCTTCTCTCAGAGGAAATTAGAGAGATCACCGGGTCCCAAGCCTTGTCCAGTTGAAAACCGCCGTCACGATTTATAAGATTTTGCGCTAGGCGTATCTCCACAGATTCTTTAATAACGGAATCCCAAAAAGTTTTCGCTGGGGCCAAGATTTTCGTGGCCGAAAATTCCATAGCGTGTCCTGTGGTAATACAATGCTCAGCTACGGCCGACTTACTGGGCTGCAAAAGGCGAGTGTGGCGTTCGTGTTCAACGCACCTTTCATGTACTGTGCGCGTCGTCTGACCGATGTAAGCTTTGCCACACTGGCAAGGAATTTTATAGATTCCGGCCTTCCGCAGACCCAGATCGTCCTTTACCGAACCGAGAAGGGCACTAATCTTCGCCGGTGGCCGGAAGATTACTTTTACTTGATGTTTCCTTAGGATCCTGCCTATTTTAGATGAAAGGTTGCCGGCGTATGGAAGGAACGCCCTGGACCTGAAAAGCTCCTTATCTTCTTGATGTGAGTGGTCACGTTTCTTCCTTCTTAGCGCTGCTCTAATCTGATGTGGAGAGTAACCATTACCTCTGAACACCGACTCTAAATGTTCCAGCTCCTTTGTAAGGCTGTCTCCATCAGAAACAACATGAGCCCGGTGCACCAACGTTCTAAGGACACCAGTAGTTTGTGAAGGATGATGACAACTCGACGCTTGCAGGTAGAGGTCCGTATGTGTGGGCTTACGGTAGACAGAATGCCCTAATGACCCGTCCACTCTCTTGGTAACCAAGACGTCCAAAAACGGCAAGCAACCATCCTTCTCTATTTCCATCGGGAACTGGATGTTATTGTGGATTGCATTCAGATGCTGCAAGAATCGTGACAGTTCTTCTTCACCATGGGGCCACACTGCAAAAGTGTCATCTACGTACCGCCAGAATACACTCGGTTTAAGTTCTGCCGAATCTAGTGCCCTTTCCTCAAAGTCTTCCATAAAAAAGTTTGCTACCAAAGGCGAGAGAGGACTTCCCATGGCAACACCGTCAGTCTGCTCAAAATACTCGTTATTAAATAAAAAGTAGGTTGAGGAAAGGACGTGATGGAAAAGTGCTGTTATGTCGGCCGTGAACTTATTGCTGATGAGAGACAAAGAGTCCATAAGAGGAACCTTAGTGAAAAGTGAGATGACGTCGAAGCTGACTAGTAAGTCAGTTTCACTGAGCCGAAGTGACTTTAGTTTACTAATAAAGTCAGCCGAATTGCGAACATGATGCGCACACTTCCCCACAAAAGGTCTCAGTAGAGAGGCGAGATGTGTCGCCAAATCATACGTGGGGGCGTCGATATTACTGACGATCGGCCGTAAAGGAACCTCTTTCTTATGGATCTTCGGAAGACCGTATAACCTGGATGGCACAGAACTGTGAGGTCTTAGTCTTTTCGCCACTTCTTGCGGAATAGAAGAAGAATTTAGCAGTGCTGATGTTTTCCTTTCCACTTTCGCTGTGGGGTCTTTGCCAATCTTCCGATACATTGGTTCATTCAGCAAATTGTAAATCTTCTGATTATAGACCTCACGTGGCAAAAGCACTGTAGCGTTTCCCTTATCCGCTGGTAAGATCACTGTATGAGGATCTTCTCGTAGCTTTCGTAATGCGGCCCTTTCCATGGCAGAAATGTTGCTCTTCTGACGTGGAGCTTTCGTGAGTGCACGGCAGGTTTCACGTCTAATTTCTTCTGCAGCATCACTAGGAAGAGGTCTTACAGCTTCCTCAACAGCACTAATAAAATCAGTTAAAGGCAGGGTCCTCGGCGTAGGAGCGAAGTTCAGGCCTTTCCCAAGCACAGACAGTGTTACGTTGTCCAAAACTTTATCCGTTAAATTGACCACGGAGCGTCGTAAAGCATCTTCTTGCGGTAACGTTGCTGACAGCCGGGTGAACTTCGAAACCTGTCTTGATGTAGATTCTTTATGAACCCAGTCCGATTTAGCCCAGGTCACGCCATCGACCCATGCCCAGGAAAGTGATGGCAGGCTGGATGCAATCTCCATATGCAGATGAAACAGCTGTTTCGATATGGCGTCCAGTTCACGCCGAGTAAACCGGATCCTCTCCTTCACTAATGCCAAGCTCGCCTTTCGTGTAATGAATTTTGCAGCGGCGGTCTGGATAAAATGCCTCACTCTGGCAAACTTCGGTATAAGGCCATTGTCCCGACACTTCAGTAAAAAACACAGAGAACTTAACAGTCTCGCTCGCTTATTGCGTAGCTTGTCCAACCTCTGGATTTGTAATGCCATCGCCTCCCCGAAGAGGTATCTGATGTGATTCTTGAAGTTTTCCCGGCGTACTGAGTATTCGATGAGATTTCGGGATTGCAGCCGGATCACGTTGACTTCTTGCCACGATATTTCGGCTGGCAATCGTCCAGCCATCTTCAGGTGAGTGTGCGTCACTGGAGACTGCAAGTTCCGGGAGTCAGCTTTATAGCAAAAAATTGGAGCGAAAACGCATGCGCATTGGCCACCGTCACAGGAGCGTCCTCTGTCGAAGTCCGCGCCATCTGGAGCTACTGTTCTATCTTTGGAGCGCAGGCACATGCGTAAAGGTGAAAACTACATGTCCGCCCTCTGTCGGAATGCGCGCCCGCGTCGCTAAAAAACAGACGTCAGATGTCGCTAGACGTGTCATTTAGAATAAACCGTCTTCTCTCAGAGGAAATTAGAGAGATCACCGGGTCCCAAGCCTTGTCCAGTTGAAAACCGCCGTCACGATTTATAAGATTTTGCGCTAGGCGTATCTCCACAGATTCTTTAATAACGGAATCCCAAAAAGTTTTCGCTGGGGCCAAGATTTTCGTGGCCGAAAATTCCATAGGGTGTCCTGTGGTAATACAATGCTCAGCTACGGCCGACTTACTGGGCTGCAAAAGGCGAGTGTGGCGTTCGTGTTCAACGCACCTTTCATGTACTGTGCGCGTCGTCTGACCGATGTAAGCTTTGCCACACTGGCAAGGAATTTTATAGATTCCGGCCTTCCGCAGACCCAGATCGTCCTTTACCGAACCGAGAAGGGCACTAATCTTCGCCGGTGGCCGGAAGATTACTTTTACTTGATGTTTCCTTAGGATCCTGCCTATTTTAGATGAAAGGTTGCCGGCGTATGGAAGGAACGCCCTGGACCTGAAAAGCTCCTTATCTTCTTGATGTGAGTGGTCACGTTTCTTCCTTCTTAGCGCTGCTCTAATCTGATGTGGAGAGTAACCATTACCTCTGAACACCGACTCTAAATGTTCCAGCTCCTTTGTAAGGCTGTCTCCATCAGAAACAACATGAGCCCGGTGCACCAACGTTCTAAGGACACCAGTAGTTTGTGAAGGATGATGACAACTCGACGCTTGCAGGTAGAGGTCCGTATGTGTGGGCTTACGGTAGACAGAATGCCCTAATGACCCGTCCACTCTCTTGGTAACCAAGACGTCCAAAAACGGCAAGCAACCATCCTTCTCTATTTCCATCGTGAACTGGATGTTATTGTGGATTGCATTCAGATGCTGCAAGAACCGTGACAGTTCTTCTTCACCATGGGGCCACACTACAAAAGTGTCATCTACGTACCGCCAGAATACACTCGGTTTAAGTTCTGCCGAATCTAGTGCCCTTTCCTCAAAGTCTTCCATAAAAAAGTGGAAAGGAAAACATCAGCACTGCTAAATTCTTCTTCTATTCCGCAAGAAGTGGCGAAAAGACTAAGACCTCACAGTTCTGTGCCACCCAGGTTATACGGTCTTCCGAAGATCCATAAGAAAGAGGTTCCTTTACGGCCGATCGTCAGTAATATCGACGCCCCCACGTATGATTTGGCGACACATCTCGCCTCTCTACTGAGACCTTTTGTGGGGAAGTGTGCGCATCATGTTCGCAATTCGGCTGACTTTATTAGTAAACTAAAGTCACTTCGGCTCAGTGAAACTGACTTACTAGTCAGCTTCGACGTCATCTCACTTTTCACTAAGGTTCCTCTTATGGACTCTTTGTCTCTCATCAGCAATAAGTTCACGGCCGACATAACAGCACTTTTCCATCACGTCCTTTCCTCAACCTACTTTTTATTTAATAACGAGTATTTTGAGCAGACTGACGGTGTTGCCATGGGAAGTCCTCTCTCGCCTTTGGTAGCAAACTTTTTTATGGAAGACTTTGAGGAAAGGGCACTAGATTCGGCAGAACTTAAACCGAGTGTATTCTGGCGGTACGTAGATGACACTTTTGTAGTGTGGCCCCATGGTGAAGAAGAACTGTCACGGTTCTTGCAGCATCTGAATGCAATCCACAATAACATCCAGTTCCCGATGGAAATAGAGAAGGATGGTTGCTTGCCGTTTTTGGACGTCTTGGTTATCAAGAGAGTGGACGGGTCATTAGGGCATTCTGTCTACCGTAAGCCCACACATACGGACCTCTACCTGCAAGCGTCGAGTTGTCATCATCCTTCACAAACTACTGGTGTCCTTAGAACGTTGGTGCACCGGGCTCATGTTGTTTCTGATGGAGACAGCCTTACAAAGGAGCTGGAACATTTAGAGTCGGTGTTCAGAGGTAATGGTTACTCTCCACATCAGATTAGAGCAGCGCTAAGAAGGAAGAAACGTGACCACTCACATCAAGAAGATAAGGAGCTTTTCAGGTCCAGGGCGTTCCTTCCATACGCCGGCAACCTTTCATCTAAAATAGGCAGGATCCTAAGGAAACATCAAGTAAAAGTAATCTTCCGGCCACCGGCGAAGATTAGTGCCCTTCTCGGTTCGGTAAAGGACGATCTGGGTCTGCGGAAGGCCGGAATCTATAAAATTCCTTGCCAGTGTGGCAAAGCTTACATCGGTCAGACGACGCGCACAGTACATGAAAGGTGCGTTGAACACGAACGCCACACTCGCCTTTTGCAGCCCAGTAAGTCGGCCGTAGCTGAGCATTGTATTACCACAGGACACGCTATGGAATTTTCGGCCACGAAAATCTTGGCCCCAGCGAAAACTTTTTGGGATTCCGTTATTAAAGAATCTGTGGAGATACGCCTAGCGCAAAATCTTATAAATCGTGACGGCGGTTTTCAACTGGACAAGGCTTGGGACCCGGTGATCTCTCTAATTTCCTCTGAGAGAAGACGGTTTATTCTAAATGACACGTCTAGCGACATCTGACGTCTGTTTTTTAGCGACGCGGGCGCGCATTCCGACAGAGGGCGGACATGTAGTTTTCACCTTTACGCATGTGCCTGCGCTCCAAAGATAGAACAGTAGCTCCAGAGGGCGCGGACTTCGACAGAGGACGCTCCTGTGACGGTGGCCAATGCGCATGCGTTTTCGCGCCAATTTTTTGCTATAAAGCTGACTCCCGGAACTTGCAGTCTCCAGTGACGCACACTCACCTGAAGATGGCTGGACGATTGCCAGCCGAAATATCGTGGCAAGAAGTCAACGTGATCCGGCTGCAATCCCGAAATCTCATCGAATACTCAGTACGCCGGGAAAACTTCAAGAATCACATCAGATGTAAAATGTTTTAAAAATCATTTGAAACTATATCTCACAGAGAAATGTATATACAGTTTGAGTGAATACTAAGATGGTGTTTACACTGGGCAAAGAATAAATAAATAAATAAACTTATTCTTGGCCTTCCAAAAATGATTTGTGTTAGAGAAAAACTGGTGCTCCCGACAAAGAAAGTTTCCCATAGGCTTTTTTAACATAAAATGCGATGGCATAACGTTGCTCTAAATTCTGTTGTTCCATTTTCGTAAAAAACAACAAAAACACTACTTCACTGATGGCCCTATCAAAACTCATGTGATAGCTGAGCGGTGCTGCAACTAGGACTGAGAATCTAGAATGGATGAACACACTGCTCTACACAACAAGTAAATCAACACAGTTTTGCCAGATCGGTTACCTTGTTGCCAGTCTCATTACTTTTCCACACACCTCATACTTTATTAAATCCAAAGATACAATTTTAAAAAATATGGGGGGACATACTTTATTAATCACAAAGATATACACTCCTGGAAATTGAAATAAGAACACCGTGAATTCATTGTCCCAGGAAGGGGAAACTTTATTGACACATTCCTGGGGTCAGATACATCACATGATCACACTGACAGAACCACAGGCACATAGACACAGGCAACAGAGCATGCACAATGTCGGCACTAGTACAGTGTATATCCACCTTTCGCAGCAATGCAGGCTGCTATTCTCCCATGGAGACGATCGTAGAGATGCTGGATGTAGTCCTGTGGAACGGCTTGCCATGCCATTTCCACCTGACGCCTCAGTTGGACCAGCGTTCGTGCTGGACGTGAAGACCGCGTGAGACGACGCTTCATCCAGTCCCAAACATGCTCAATGGGGGACAGATCCAGAGATCTTGCTGGCCAGGGTAGTTGACTTACACCTTCTAGAGCACGTTGGGTGGCACGGGATACATGCGGACGTGCATTGTCCTGTTGGAACAGCAAGTTCCCTTGCCGGTCTAGGAATGGTAGAACGATGGGTTCGATGACGGTTTGGATGTACCGTGCACTATTCAGTGTCCCTCGACGATCACCAGAGGTGTACGGACAGTGTAGGAGATCGCTCCCCACACCACGTTGCTGGGTGCTGGCCCTATGTGCTTCGGTCGTATGCAGTCCTGATTGTGGCGCTCACCTGCACGGCGCCAAACACGCATACGACCATCATTGGCACCAAGGCAAAAGCGACTCTCATCGCTGAAGACGACACGTCTCCATTCGTCCCTCCATTCACGCCTGTCGCGACACCACTGGAGGCGGGCTGCACGATGTTGGGGCGTGAGCGGAAGACGGCCTAACGGTGTGCGGGACCGTAGCCCAGCTTCATGGAGACGGTTGCGAATGGTCCTCGCCGATACCCCAGGAGCAACAGTGTCCCTAATTTGCTGGGAAGTGGCGGTGCGGTCCCCTACGGCACTGCATAGGATCCTACGGTCTTGGCGTGCATCCGTTTGTCGCTGCGGTCCGGTCCCAGGTTGACGGGCACGTGCACCTTCCGCCGACCACTGGCGACAACATCGATGTACTGTGGAGACCTCACGTCCCACGTGTTGAGCAATTCGGCGGTACGTCCACCCGGCCTCCCGCATGCCCACTATACGCCCTCGCTCAAAGTCCGTCAACTGCACATACGGTTCACGTCCACGCTGTCGCGGCATGCTACCAGTGTTAAAGACTGCGATGGAGCTCCGTATGCCACGGCAAACTGGCTGACACTGACGGCGGCGGTGCACAAATGCTGCACAGCTAGCGCCATTCGACGGCCAACACCGCGGTTCCTAGTGTGACCGCTGTACCGTGCGTGTGATCATTGCTTGTACAGCCCTCTCGCAGTGTCAGGAGCAAGTATGGTGGGTCTGACACACCGGTGTCAATGTGTTCTTTTTTCCATTTCCAGGAGTGTAATTTTGAACATGTAGGGGATTTAATTTATTAAATCAAAAGATAAATTCATTTTCAAAGAACACTTTGTCCTTGAGTGTGTACATAATGACACAGTAGTATCTCTCTCCCAAATTTTTAAGTATCATGATATACTATAGTAGCATGTTTTATCACAGAACCACTTTAAAAGCATTACATTGGTACTGTGTGTATCTATTTGTTGCATAATATACTCCAGGAAGATGCCTGTAGTTTCATCTCCAGCAGTGTGAAAAATCCTCATGCTCTCTGTCCTAAGTCCCCTTCTTAAATACTTTCATCAGTACTTACATACTTACTTGCACACTTTTGACTATTTCTTCATCTGTTAAAATCTGATCAGTCTTACAGTTTTCCTGACTCATCCACTTAGGAACATCTTCATCGTCGATTTCTCCTCCTACTGGAAGCTTTTCGAACATGCCACTGTACAAAGTATCTGCAACCAACGATTCCGAACTCACTGACTCATGACTTTCGCTCAGTATTGTACCGAGCACTGCGTAAATGGATTGCCACATTCTTCTGCAGCCTTTCGTTATGGTAGCTCTCTCCATTTCATCCCATGCTTTGGCTGCTTGGAAAACAAATCACATCTTTCTTGAGGGTATTTTTGTTCTGTCGTTGCAACTACAAAAATGCGTGATTTTTGCACCAGCTGCGTTTCGCTTTATTGAGGTAAAGAGTCATCAGCGGTTTAATTAAGTTAGTTATATTTCGATTTGCTTTTTCGGCTCATTCCTCGCTTACATCGTAAAATGCCATCTGCTAGCACATCGTTTTTCTGTGTTAGACACTGATAATTTTTGGTCTAATTTTTAGATGTTCTGCAGCACTACGCATTTCTCACAACACACTTTTATGTACAACACTGTATCCTGTTTGTTTTTGTACTTCAAATATGTGTTGTAGTTTGTGTTTTGTAGTGTTGCCAACATAACATTTCCATTACTTTGCCTTTGACCTACAACATTCTTTTTTTAATTGGATTACTGTATGTGTGTAAATCTCTTTCATTATGTTTCTGTGTATTTATGTACTCTGTAACAGCCTACTCTTGCGATGGAGTTTTTTCTTTTCTTTTTTTTAAGGGGAGGGGGAAACCATGGTGAGTGGACATAAGTATGTAGCAGTGTGATGGAGTGTGAGTTAGAGGACAAAGTGAGGAGCGAGAAGCGAATGAAACTCTGAGTGGGCGGTGGGAGTGGTGGGGGGGGGGTGGTTGTAGGAGAGTGGGGAAGGGTGAAGGATGGAAAAGGCTCTTTTCTTTTTCATATAATTTCATCAATTATTCTATATGGAGTCTGGTCTCCAATATTTGTCTGACATTGAGCAACTGTTTACTTTGTGTTAATACTCTTTCTATGTGTATGCATTAACATCAAATCATACACGTTCAGCATAGTCTCGCTAGACTCGTCTTCACATTCATTCGGCATGGAGACGACAAGTGCATGTTGATAATGACATTTACTTGATTCCAAAATTCCATGACCATGGGCTGAATCAGGGCTGTCACATTGGGTGGAAGAAAGAGTGCTTGTATATCTGACCTTAGAGTCACATCAGAAGGATGATTGGGAGCATTGTCAGTAGGAAGGATAGCTTTCAATGGAAGCTTTATCTTCTTCAGCTCCTTCCTCACTGCTGGTAAAAATGTTTTGTGCAATCACTGACAGAATATTTCTCTGTCTATCTACGATTTTTCTGAGTGCAATACTGCACTGGTAGTGTATTTATGTCACTATTTTCCACTCACCATGAGCGGTAGTTTATGATCCCATTTGCGTTACAACACGCCGTAAATGATATGCACTGCCCTGTTGCTTTTACCCACGAGATTGATGAAAGTGATGAAGAAGAGGACATAGGAGTAGGGAACATGTTTTTAAAGGAACCTTCTCGTAAAATGAGTCTGGTTTCATCAGCTCAGTACAAGGCATCAGCAGTTAAGTCTTCTTCCGCTATTATTTTCCATATTTTGTTTACAAACTCATTTATATCTTTTTCGTTAGCTGTGTGACTCTCCCCAGGGACTGTCCCCTGCCAAACACAGTATCGTTTCTCGAAGTTTGATGACCAACCCTCGCTTGCTGCAAACAAGTTACTACCGCTAAGTCGTTTCATTTCATTCATTATCATCCTTTGCGTCATTTGCTTGATATAGGAATTGTCATAATACTGTCCAGAATATGCACAGCAGAATATCACAAATCTCTATCAAACACATAAAACTAACATTATACAATATGTTGAAAATGAAAACATTGAAGTAATGGGTTGTTGTCTTACATGCTCTTTTCACATGTACCATATGTGATGAATTTATATATATTTAGTACATTTTTGAAAACACATATTAGACATAATTTAGAGTTAAAAGAGTACAAACGATATGTAGAACTGACAATGAGAACAATGTGATATTGACAACACAACTATCAGTTAGTGATTTAAGGATTCAAAACATTCCTGTATGACATAAAACATTTATTTATCACATACCTTTTTAATTCTGACTTAAATTTTTCTTCATCTTCTGTTCCCCTGATGCAGAGTGGCAGAGCATTATCAAGCTTTATTTCATAGTGGCTGACATGTTTTTGTTTTTCTTGTTCTTTCTACATGCAGATTCTTACAGATACATGTATTGTAGTCATGAAGATCTGAATTTACACGTAAACTACTCAAGTGTGTTCTTGTATGCAGTATGCTTTTTAATAAGTACAAAGATGGTACTGTATGTTCAGCTACGTGAACAAGGGTTTGCAGAGTGTTTGTGGAGAGCCGTGTGTAATAATTCTAATGGCCCTTTTCTGTACTTTAAAAACCTCTCTCAAGCGATGTTTAGTTAGACCCAGAATGTTATTCCATAGGATATAAAAGAATCGAAATAAGCCATATACACTAATCACATACACTCTGCACTGCAAACTCTATAAATTATTCTCAGTGCAAAGCATGCTGAATTGTGTTTTTTTGGATATGTATGTGACATGGTCTTTCCAGCTCAAGTGCTGATCGATGTACATGCCCAAAAATTTTGTAGACCAGACTTTCTCTATTTCATGGTCACTCATTAATAAATGGTGATCATACTTCTCATTTACTTTACCATACTGTATGCAATTTGTTTTATTTAAAGTGAGTGTTACCTTATTAGCGAAAAACCACTGATGCACACTCTTCAGAACTTTTTCAGCTGTAGTGAATAAGGATTTGCTGTCATCACTTATAATTATACTCGTGTTGTTGTTGTGGTCTTCAGTCCTGAGACTGGTTTGATGCAGCTCTCCATGCTACTCTATCCTGCGCTAGCTTCTTCATCTCCCAGTACTTACTGCAACCTACATCCTTCTGAATCTGCTTAGTGTATTCAGCTCTTGGTCTCCCTCTACGATTTTTACCCTCCATGCTGCCCTCCAATACGAAACTGGTCATCCCTTGATGCCTCAGAACATGTCCTACCAACCGATCCCTTCCTCTGGTCAAGTTGTGCCACAAACTTCTCTTCTCCCCAATCCTATTCAATACTTCCTCATTAAATATGTGATCTGTCCACCTAATCTTCAGCATTCTTCTGTAGCACCACATTTCAAAAGCTTCTATTCTCTTCTTGTCTAAACTATTTATCGCCCATGTTTCACTTCCATACATGGCTACACTCCATACAAATACTTTCAGAAATGACTTCCTGACACTTAAATCTGTACTCGATGTTAACAAATTTCTCTTCTTCAGAAACGATTTCCTTGCCAATGCCAGTCTACATTTTATATCCTCTCCACTTCGACCATCATCAGCTATTTTGCTCCCCAAATAGGAAAACTCCTTTACTACTTTAAGTGTCTCATTTCTTAATTAATTCCCTCAGCATCACCCGACTTAATTTGACTACATTCCATTATCTTCGTTTTGCTTTTGTTGATGTTCATCTTATATCGTGCTTTCAAGACACTGTCCATTCCGTTCAACTGCTCTTCCAAGTCCTTTGCTCTCTCTGATAGAATTAAGATGTCATCGGCAAACCTCAAAGTTTTTTTTTCTTCTCCATGGATTTTAATACCTACTCCGAATTTTTCTTTTGTTTCCACCACTGCTTCCTCAATATACAGATTGAATAACATCGGGGAGAGACTACAACCCTGTCTCACTCCCTTCCCAACCACTGCTTCCCTTTCATGTCCCTCGACTCTTATAACTGCAATCTGGTTTCTGGACTAATTGTAAATAGGCTTTTGCTCCCTGTATTTTACCCCTGCCACCTTCAGAATTTGAAAGAGAGTATTCCAGTCAACATTGTGAAAAGCTTTCTCTAAGTCTACAAATGCTAGAAACGTAAGTTTGCCTTTTCTTAATCTTTCTTCTAAGATAAGTCGTAAGGTCAGTATTGCCTCACGTGTTCCAACATTTCGACGGAATCCAAACTGATCCTCCCCGAGGTCCGCATCTACCAGTTTTTCCATTCGTCTGTAAAGAATTCGCGTTAGTATTTTGCAGCTGTGACTTATTAAACTGATAGTTCGGTAATTTTCACATCTGTCAACACCTGCTCTCTTTGGGATTGGAATTATTATATTCTTCTTGGAATCTGAGGGTATTTCGCCTGTCTCAAACATCTTGCTCACCAGATGGTAGAGTTTCGTCAGGACTGGCTCTCCCAAGGCCGTCAGTAGTTCCAATGGAATGTTGTCTACTCCGGGGTCTTGTTTCGACTCAGGTCTTCCAGTGCTCTGTCAAACTCTTCACGCAGTATCGTATCTCCCATTTCATCTTCATCTACATCCTCTTCCATTTCCATAATATTGTCCTCAAGTACATCGCCCTTGTACAGATCCTCTATATACTTCTTCCACCTTTCTGCTTTCCCTTCTTTGCTTAGAACTGGGTTTCCATCTGAGCTCTTGATGTTCATACAAGTAGTTCTCTTATCTCCAAAGGTTTCTTTAATTTTCCTGTAGGCAGTATCTATTTACCCCTAGTGAGATAAGCCTCTACATCCTTACATTTGTCCTCTAGCCATGCCTGCTTAGCCATTTTGAACTTCCCTCTACATCCTTACATTTGTCCTCTAGCCATGCCTGCTTAGCCATTTTGAACTTCCCGTCAATCTTATTTTTGAGACGTCTGTATTCCTTTTTGCCTGCTTCATTTACTGCATTTCTATATTTTCTCCTTTCATCAATTAAATTCAGTATTTCTTCTGTTAGCCAAGGATTTCTACTGGCCCTCGTCTTTTTACCTACTTGATCCTCTGCTGCCTTCACTACTTCATCCCTCAAAGCTACCCATTCTTCTTCTATTGTATTTCCCCCATTCCTGTCAATTGCTCCCTTATGCTCTCCCTAAAACTATGTACAACCTCTGGTTCTTTTAGTTTATCCAGGTCCCATCTCCTTAAATTCCAATCTTTTTGCAGTTTCTTCAGTTTTTATCTACAGGTCATAACCAATAGATTGTGGTCAGAGTCGACATCTGCCCTTGGAAATGTCTTACAATTTTAAACCTGGTTCCTAAATCTCTGTCTTACCATTATATAATCTATCTGAAACCTGTCAGTATCTCCAGGCTTCTTCCATGTATACAGCCATCTTTTATGATTCTTGAATGAAGTGTTAGGTATGATTAAGTTGTGCTCTGTGCAAAATTCTACCAGGCGGCTTCCTCTTTCATTTCTTTGCCCCAGTCCATATTCACCTACTACGTTTCCTTCTCTCCCTTTTCCTACTACCGAATTCCAGTCACCCATGACTATTGAATTTTCGTCACCCTTCACTATCTGAATTATTTCTTTTATTTGATCATACATTTCTTCAATTTCTTCGTCATCTGCAGAGCTAGTTGACATGTAAACTTGCACTACTGTACTAGGCGTGGGCTTCGTATCTATCTTGGCCACAATAATGCGTTCACTATGCTGTTTGTAGTAGCTTACCCGCATTCCTATTTTCCTATTCATTATTAAACCTACTCCTGCATTACTCCTATTTGATTTTATGTTTATAATCCTGTAGTCACCTGACCAGAAATCTTGTTCCTCCTGCCACCGAACTTCACTAATTCCCACTATATCTAACTTTAACCTATCCATTTCCCTTTTTAAATTTTCTAACCTACCTGACCGATTAAGGAATTTGACATTCCACACTCCGATCCGTAGAACGCCAGTTTTCTTTCTCCTGGTAACGACATCCTCTTGAGTAGTCCTCACCCGGAGATCCGAATGGGGGACTATTTTACCTCCAGAATATTTTACCCAAGAGAACGCCATCATCATTTAATCATACAGTAAAGCTGCATGCCCTCAGGAAAAATTACGGCTGTAGTTTCCCCTTGCTTTCAGCCATTCACAGTACCAGCACAGCAAGACCGTTTTGCTTATTGTTACAAGGCCAGATCAGTCAATCATCCAGACTGTTGCCCGTGCAACTACTGAAAAGGCTGCTGCCCCTCTTCAGGAACCACACGTTTGTCTGGCCTCTCAACAGATACCCCTCCATTGTGGTTGCATCTACAGTACGGATATCTGTATTGCTGAGGCATGCAAGCCTCCCCACCAACGGCAAGGTCCACGGGTCATTGGGGGGTGGGGGGGGGGAAATTATGCTCTTACCATCTGCAAATAACATAAGTTTGGATGATCTGTTGGTCCTTTCAATGTCATTTATATAGATTAGGAATAATAGGGGGCCAAGAACACTACCCTGAGTGACACCAATTGTCACTTTCTTAGCATCAGATACCCACTTTATTTTTTGCTTATTCTGAGATGAGTTGATGATCTATGGTAATGGAGGCCTTTGAAAGATGTAGGTTGATTCCTACCACACATTTGCTACTGTATATATTTCTAATAGTTTCTTCCATATAGGCCTGTATAGCTGTTTCTGTTCCGTGACCTGTATGAAAACCATGTTGATTACAATTTAGAAGATTAAAGGTGTCAAGGTAGCTTATGAGTCTAATTTTCGTAAGTTTTTTAAAAAATTTAGATAAATATGGAAAGGGGGATATAGGTCTATAGTTCTGTATAATTTTGAATAATGGTTTAACCTTAGAAATTTTCAGCCTTTGTGACAACACACCTACATTGAATGATAAATTGGCAATATGTACCAGTGGTTCCAAGAGCTGTGAGGTGACTTTTTTATTATTGTCACATCATCCAATCCTGCAGACATTTTGGGTTTCATACTGTTAATTACTGCAAAATACTAATACGAATTCCTTACAGACAAATGGAAAAACTGGTAGAAGCCGACCTCAGGGAAGATCAGTTTGGATTCTGCAGAAATGTTGGAACACGTGAGGAAGTATTGAATCGGACTTGGGAGAAGAGAAATTTGTGGCACAACTTGACTAGAAGAAGGGATAGGTTGGTAGGACATGTTCTGAGGCATCAAGGGATCACCAATTTCGTATTGGAGGGCAGTGTGGAGGGTAAAAATCGTAGAGGGAGACCAAGAGATGAATACACTAAACAGATTCAGAAGCATGTATGTTGCAGTAGGTACTGGCAAATGAAGAACTTTGTGCAGGATAGAGTACCATGGTGAGCTGCATCAAAGCAGTCTCAGGACTGAAGACCACAACAATAACAACAGTTAATTACTTTCAATATTTCATATTTATTAGTGGGACTTATCATCATGCTACTGACTACTTTTGGTGCTGTTGTTTTCTCTTCTTTGGTAAGGCTCTTGCTTATCAGGTACACTTAGAAAGTAGTTGTTATTGTAATTGCGCAAGACTTCCTTCTTTATTTCAATGTTATCACTAGATTTAAGTACAATATCCTCATCTTTAGATCATTTTCCTATTTCTCTTTTAACAATTTCCCAAGTTGTCCTTGATTTATTGTCTGACTTCATTATTAGTTCGTCGTTACTTAATAGTTTTGCTAGAATAGTTACCCTTCTACATACCTTACTATAGTTGCTAACATATCTTTTAAAATTATGTTCAGTATTAGTTTTCATTGCAGAGTTTAGTCTTTTCATAGTCTTGGAAGAGATTCTAATGTCAGATGTGATCCAAGAAGTTGTGTGTCTATGGCTAGACGAGTTGATTTTTAACTAATCTTTTTGGAAATCACATTTCAAAGTAGGTCATGAAAAAGAGGATAAAACATTGTATGCAGCATCTGTATCAGTTTGTGACAATAGTTCTGTCCATGATTGGTTAGTCGGTGTGATACCAAACTGGCTGCAGTTTATGGGACAGAAAATTCTCTTATACATATGATGTATTGTTTTTGTATGTATTGGAACTGTGAGCACTTTAATAATAAGTGCATTATGATCAGATATTCCGAGGTCTATATTCAAAACTTCTGTATCTCGGTTTTCTATATTGAAAATATATCATCTATAAGACTTTTTGAAGTTGTTGTTACCCTTGTAGGACTGTTTATATTAGAATATAGTTTGAAATTGTGCAGAATATTGAGAAATTTCATTTTAAATGAACTATCTACCAATATATTGACATTAAAGTCCCCACATACAATTATTGATGACTTCTCATCATGTAAGATGCTCAGCAGTTCTTCAATCTTGTTTTAAAAATCTTCTGGGTCACCACTTGGTGATCTATATACTGACATGACTGTTATTTTCCTACTTCTTTGATTCATTTGCACTGCAGTTGCCTCAAAATGTTTTTCTATGCTCAGGTGTTCAGCTTCAGGTCTGTTTTTTTACTTTAATATCTGGTTTTACACAAATACAGACACCCCCATTCTTGGCTTCCTTCCTAGAAAAATGATCAACCAAGGTATATGGGGAAATATTAATGTTTTCTAATTCATAATTTTTGCACCTGTCAGTACTGGTTTGAATTACCGCGACCGACGGTTTAACATCTGCGTGTGCTTGTAGGTTGCATAAGAGAAGTAGGATTGTCTCAGATTGATGAAATAATTTATTTACGAAACCCTGCGGTCTTAACAGACAATATTATACTGCAACCGACAACTCGTGCGAAGGCGTGAGAAAAGTTCAGTAAGGTAAATTATTCCGTATCTGACGCACTTGGATTCACGTTTTCGCCACGGAGTAGAACGTGGAAACAGAAATCAACAATCAAAGAATAAAACACTGAACAAATGTTGCTTGTGTATAGCGTCTCTGGCGCCCAACGGGAATGTTTCGCAGCACTGTACTTTCAAACAGCAGAGTATGTCATGGCGCTCGACAAAGACGCCAAATCAGCCCCCATGGTGGAAGCGGAGCGTCATTCCAAATAGCATGCTGAAAAATTGACATGTCGTACGCATCTTGAGGTACGTGGTGGTGGGTCAACTGTGGCCGCCGGCTGCGTCTGTGTCGGCGATGACGTTGACGAAGTGATCGCTGAGGCGGAAGCCGTGGTAGGTCAGGCGTCATTGCTTCCGGAAAGACGTACGCCGGTTTCACGCGGTCAATGGAGACTGTAGTCGCTTTTCCATTGATCAAGATGTCCAGGGTCTTGCTTCCTCTGGTTACGACACGCTGTGGGCCGGAATATGGTGGTTTGAGCGAGGGTTTAATAGCTTCCGTTCGTAGCATGATCTGTGTACAGGAGGATAGGTCGCGATGGACAAACGTGGCAGGAGTCCTGTGTCGGTGAGGTTGTTGCGGACGGAGGCGAGCCACATGTTGTCGCAGTTGGCGGAGAAAGCCATAGGGCTCGGCAGAGCGTCGGTAGCTACGAATTCTCCCGGCAGGAGCAATGCTTCGCCATAAACCAATTCGGCTGAAGAAGCATCCAGGTATGGCTTGAACGTGCTTCGGAGTCCAAGTAATACCACAGGAAGTGCTTTGGTCCATCTGGTGTCATGACACATTAGGGCAGCTTTTAGAGTACGGTGTCATCGCTTTATTAAACCATTGCTGGCAGGGTGATAGCTCGTTGTCCGGTGGTGAAGTGTGCCACAAAAAACTCTCGAAACAAATCGGAGTCGAATTGACGTCCCCTGTCTGTCGTAATGTGCAGCGGGCAACCAAAACGTGACACCCAGTGTGTGATTAAGGTATGCGATAGTTTCTGCTGTAACATTGTCCACTGGTGCAGCTTCTGGTCATCGAGTGTACCGATCAGTCATCGTAAGTACGTAACGGTGACCATCGGATGATGACAGAGGACCAACAACGTCAAGGTGGACATGCGTGAATCGTGCTGTCGTGATTGGAAAGCTTCCTACCGGTGAGTGGACGTGGCGATTTATCTTGCTGGCGTTTCAAGCAGCGTTTCGCCCATTGGCGGCAGTCCATTTGCATTCCAGGCCACACGTAACGTGTTGTTACAAAGCGTGTCGTAGCTCGTATGCCTGGATGACATAGTTGTGCAACAAATGGAAAGTGTCCTTCCGAAATTCTAGACGTAGGAAGGGCCTCGGCTTCGATGTGGACATATCATAATATAGCTTTACGTCGTTTCCAGCCATGTCTACCAGCTGCAGGTCCACCGCTGATTCACCATTTGACAGAATCGCTTGTAATTCGGCATCAGCTTGCTGTGCTGCAGCGAGGTATTGGCAATGCTGCTGAGGCTGGACAAACAATCGGCCACTGTGTTGTCTGGGGGAACAGTTCATGTTGTTCTGACGGAATGCATATGTTAGTGGCTTGTGATTCGGAAAGAAAACAAAGTCACGTGCTTCTAGTTGCGGTCTGAAGTACCTGACAGATTCGTAAATGGCCAGAAGTTCTCTGTCGTATACGCTCCAAAGTCTTTGTGAGGTTGTCAACTTGCGTGAAAAAAATGCAAGTGACTGCCACGTGTCACTACACTGTTGTTGCAGCACAGCGCCGACTGCGGTCTGCCTAGCATCGACTACCAGCGCTAACGTGGCGGTAGGATCTGGATGTGCCAGCAGGGCTGCGTTGGCGATGCTTTTCTTGGCCGCTTCAAATGCGACAGTCATTTCGTGAGTCCAAGTTATGGGCGCGTTACCCTTGGCTTTTGGACCAGTTAGCGCTGCGACTAAAGGTTCCTGTAGCTCAGCAGAGTGTGGCAAATGGCGGCGGTAAAAATTTAACATCCTGAGGAAACGCCGTAGTTCCTTGGCTGTAGCGGGTCTCGGAATGCGCGAAATGGCTTCCACCTTCTCAGGTACTGGTAGCGATCCTGCTGCAGAAATTCTATGACCGAGACCAAAGACACAGGCTGACGAAAGACACATTTTGAGGTATTGAGCACGATTCCGTAGTGTTCCAATCGCTTGAATACTTCGGATAGGTGGTGGCGATGTTCCTCAGGCGACGACGACAAAACCAAAATGTCGTAAACCCTGTAGCACAGAATCTATGAAGCGCTGCCATTTTTGTGTGGCAATCCTCAGTCCAAAAGTCATGAACATGCTCTCGAATGAACCAAAAGGACTGATGATGGCTGTCTTTGGAACGTCACGTTCGGCTAAGGGGAACTGTGTGTAGGCCTTTGCACAGTCTAACAGTGAACATTACTGAGCCACTCACTGCGTAATTGTAATTGCGCAACAAGGGTACGGGTTAACGATCGGTTATTGTTTGGGCGTTCAGGGCTCTATAATCGCGGCACGGTCTCCATGCACGCTCCTTCTTTGGCACTAGAAGTAATAGTGAGAACCAAAGGCTGTTGGAAGGCCAGCCGGCGGTGGTGGCCGAGCGGTTCTGGGCACTACAGTCTAGAACCGCGCGACTGCTACGGTCGTAGGTTCAAATCCTTCCTCAGGCATGGATGTGTGTTATGCCCTTAGGTTAGTTAGGTTTCAGTAGTTCTAAGTTCTAGGGGACTGATGACCTCAGAAGTTAAGTCCCATTGTGCTCAGAGCCATATGAACCATTTTTTTGTTAGAAGGCCAGATTACACCTTCGCGCAACATACAGTCAAATTCTGCCTTTGCTATTTTGAGGCGATCTGGGGCTAAACGTAGCGGCCTACATGAAGTAGGTGATCCGTCAGTAGTCTCCATATAGTGGACAGTACCATGTCTTACCTCCGTAGGTGCTCCGGGTGGTCGCATCAGGGTTGGAAATCCTTGCAGTAACTCCGCGTACTCGCCATCCACTACCTGAATTACCTTGGCAGTATGGACAGCGGCAACTCGATGGAATCAAGAAGTTGTTAGGCCGGTCGTGTTGTCGACCAGGCGAGAGCTTCTTATGTCAGGCAGCAGGTTGTAGTATGCGAGGAAGTCGGCTCCGATGATTGATTCGGCGACGTCAGCGACGGTGAAGTCCCACGCGAAAGCGCGCCGCAACCCGAGGACGAGATCTAAGCGCATCGTGCCATACGTCGTAATCCGGGAGTTATTAGCAGCTGTGAGGCATATGGGCGTAGACGGTCGTTTCTGACGTAGCATGGTTCGAGGAAAGATTGACAAATCGGAACCAGTGTCTACTAAGTAGTTCCAGGTGGAACGTCGGTCACTTACAAACAGGCGCCTGGATGTCGGACAGCAACCGGAGGAGGCGCTTACTTCCGATCGCCGCTGCCATTTGGGTAGGCACAGGGCGTCGTACACGTAGGTGCTTCCTCGCCAAACTTGTGATGGTACAAACAGACTGTTTGTTCTGTCCCTCTCGTAGTCAAGGCTGCGTGAGCGACGACGGAATCGATGTCGGCTCCCGTTGTCCGTATCGCGGCGGTGTAACAGCTCGCTGATTTGCCGTGATAATAAGTCCACTTTCTTGGCGAGAACATCATAATCCGCGCGCGAGACAATTGTCGCCGCGCAGGCGCACGCCGCGGTGGCGGAGCTAAATATTGACGGCGTCATTGCCTCTTGGATCTTATCGGTTAAATCGGCCACTGCATCTTAAGACGCGTCAGTCTGTGACACCACCATTGCCTTCACTGGTGGCGGTAACCGGCTGCTCCAGATCGCGCGCAGTAAGCTGTCCGGGACTGTACCTGCGTCTACTTTACTCCGCAGATGACGTAGGTGCTGCGAAGATTTCTTGTCGCTGATGTCCTCGTGGGTAAGCACCTGACGTATTCGTTCTTCTTGCGAAGCGGACACGCGTTGAATTAGTTCTGCTTTCAATCGGTTGTAGCTGTTCGTTCCCGGCGGGATAATTATGATGTCTTGAACCTCAGCGGCGTACTGGTGATCTAGTAGGCTGACCACCAGCGCGAATTTCGTGGCGTCGACCGTGATATCCGTGTAGGAAAAATTTGCTTCGACTTGCGCAAACCACAGGGATGGATTGTGCGGCCAGAAGGGTGGTAGTTGCACCTCTAGACGCGCCACACAAGTACACTACTGGCCATTAAAATTGCTACACCACGAAGATGACGTGCTACAGACGCAAAATTTAACCGACAGGGAGAAGATGCTGTGATATGCAAATGATTAGCTTTTCAGACTATTCACACACTGTTATTCGGGAGGACAACGGTTCAATCCCGTCTCCAGCCATCCTGATTTAGGTTTTCCGTGATTTCCCTAAATCGTTTCAGGCAAAAGCCGGGATGGTTCCTTTGAAAAGGCACGGCCGATTTCCTTCCCAATCCTTCCCTAACCCGAGCTTGCGCTCCGTCTCTAATGACCTCGTTGTCGACGGGACGTTAAACAATAACCACCACCACCACCACACGGTTGGCGCCGGTGGCGACACATACAACGTGCTCAAAATAGGAAAATTTCCAACCGATTTCTCATACACAAACAGCAGTTGATCGGCATTGCCTGGTGAAACATTGTTCTGATGCTTCGTGCAAGGAGGAGAAATGCGTACCCTTACGTTTCCGACTTTGATAAAGGTCGGATTGTAGCCTATCAAGGTTGCGGTATATCGTATCGCGACATTGCTGCTCGCGTTGGTCGAGATCCAGTGACTGTTAGCAGAATATGGAATCGGTGGGTTCAGGAGCGTAATACGGAACGCCGTGCTGGATCCCAACGGCCTCGTATCACCGGCAGTCGAGATGACAGGCATCTTATCCGCATGGCTATAACGGATCGTGCAGCCACGTCTCGATCCCTGAGTCAACAGATGAGGACGTTTGCAAGACAACAACCATCTGCACGAACAGTTCGACGACGTTTGCAGCAGCATGGACTGTCAGATCGGCGACCATGGCTGCGGTTACCCTTGACGCTGCATCACAGACAGGAGCGCCTGCGATGGTGTACTCAACGACGAACCTGGATGCACGAATGGAAAAACGTCATTTTTTTCGGATGAATCCAGGTTCTGTTTACAGCATCATGATGGTCGCATCCGTGTTTGGTGACATGCGGTGAACGCTCATAGGAAGCATGTATTCGTCATCGCCATACTGGAGTATCACCAGGTGTGATGGTATGGGGTGCCATTGCTTCCACGTCTCGGTCACCTCTTGTTCGCATTGACGGTACTTTGAACAGTGGACGTTACGTTTCAGATGCGTTACGACCCCTGGCTCTACCTTTCATTCGATCCCTGCGAAACCCTACATTTCAGCAGGATAATGCACGACCGCATGGTGCAGGTCCTGTACGGGCCTTGCTGGATACAGAAAATATTCGACTGTTGCCGTGGCCAGCACATTCTCCAGATCTCTCACCAATTGAAAAGGTCTGGTCAATGGTGGCAGAGCAACTGGTTCGTCACAATACGCCAGTCACTACTCTTGATGAACTGTGGTATCGCGCTCAAGCTGCATGGGCAGCTGTACCTATACATGCCATCCAAGCTCTGTTCGACTCAATGCCCTGGCGTATCAAGGCCGTTATTACGGCCAGAGGTGATTGTTCTGGGTACTGATTTCTCAGGATCTATGCACCCAAATTGCGTGAAAATGTAATCACATGTCAGTTCTAGTATAATATATTTGTCCAATGAATACCCGCTTTCATCTGCATTTCTTCTAGTTGTAGCAATTTTAATGGCCAGTAGTGTATTTGTCGGCTCTGGTGGATTCGCCATCTCAATTTCTTGCAAGGACTTCTCGTAAATTCAGCGCTCCCGCAGGAGAACACTTCGGGGTCACCACCTTGTCGGTACCGGTTTGAATTACCTCGATCGACGGTTTAACATCTGCGTGTGCTTGTAGGCTGAATAAGAGAAGTAAGGCTTGTCTCAGCTTGATGGAATAATTTATTTACGAAACCCTGCGGTCGGAACAGACAATATTATACTGCAACCAATAATTCGTGCGAAGGCGTGAGAAAAGTTCAGTACGGTAAATTATTCCGTATCTAACACACTTGGATTCACGCTTTCGCCACGGAGTAGAATGTGGAAACAGAAATCAACAATCAAAGAATAAAACACAGAACAAATGTTGCTTGTGTATAGCGTCTCTGGGGTCCAGTGGGAAAGTTCTGCAGCACTGTACTTTCAAACACCTGAGCATGTCACGGTGCTAGACGATGACAGAAGACGCCACAGCACCAATGCACTTGAATACAAATACATATACAATCGACACAATATTCACTGGCCTCAATCTCGAGATCTAGAATTTTATTTTTGAGACACTGTATGTTAAGGCTAAGTAATTTGAAGCTGTTGGAAATCGGTTGAGAGGAACTCTTACTTGTATTGCCTGGTGTTAACGGTTTCTTCGTGTTGAGGTTGGGTACTAAAAATCCTTTAGGGACACATGTTTCTAGCGTCTTGTCTTTCTTTCTTCTGGATGTGCTGCAGTTTTTGAGGCTGGAACTCCTGTTGTATCTGATGACTCGCTGCCCGTAAGCACATTTCTTGCTAATGATGCCGCTGTATAGTCTGTAGCTGCGTCTGATACTGTTGAAGTTGTTGTGGAGGCTTCATTTGCTTCAGCAACTTTTGTGGCAAGTCAAGATTCTACTGCTGGATCTGTTGCTGGTGAATCAGTTTCATTTTTACGTTGGAGAATTTTAGTTGCTGTGATAGGTGGTGTTAGTGCTATGGTATGGCAATTCTTGTCTTCAACTGCTAACATTGCATTTAGTATTTCTAGACTAATTAATGCTTTTCCAACTTTATTTCTGTGTAGCCCATGCCTGGTACAATGTCTTATTTCTGAAGATGGTACATTCACATATGTGGCATTCGGGAAGCTTCGATATATTTTTTTCAAATTTTCTGTTAGTAACAGCGATTTCTTTGTTGACACAAGATTTTTCCATCAGATCATGTCTTTGTGGTATACTTGCAATATAGAAGTTCAGATTTGTAATTTTCTGTAGTGTGCTTCTTAGCGCTCTTGTGGCGAGTTTACCCTCATTCCTATAAACGTCATTAGCGCCCCAGATTATTAAAAAGTTTCTTCCAGGCTCCAAAAAATGTTCACAGTTTTTTTAGAATTTCATTCAAGGGAGCGCCTGGTTTCGTTATTCCACTAACCTTAAACGTAGTTTGCATGTTACACATGATACTAGCTATCCCCTTTCAATGACCGTCTGAGAGCAAGTTAATATTTTCTTTGTTCTTATTACTTGTGGTTGTCATGTTCTCATGATATGTATGTTCCCTGCAAATTATAATACCGGAATTTCCTTGCTTGTTATTACAATGCTTCGTACTTGACTGATTTTTAATCTCTGCATTTGGTGGAAGTACTTCCTTTCTTTCGCTATTTTCACATCTTTTAGACTCATCACCGGTTAAAAGTTCAAAATTATTTGCTACTGGGAGAGTGCAGTTGTTCTGCTTACTGTTAACATGATGGAACTTTTAAGGCCATATGATGTTATCGTTTTGCCCATTTGCAACAGTTTCACTACACTCTGAATGGACTTCTATCACTTTTTCAAACTTCTGTACATACAGTTTGGCTAACATAAGGTCGTATTTTAATTAAGCAATCACACAGTGGTCTCGACATTCCTTTTGCAAACACAATATATCATGATAACTACAAGCACATTTCCACAGCCACAAATCATGTTTCTTTCTTCTAAAGTATTTAAACATTGTCGATGGATCCATTTTTGCGACCATGGGCTTAATTTAACACCGTTTCTCACCTTCTTACTACATTTTACACACGCACAGGATTTAAAAACTCGTAATTTTCCGTGGATCTGTTGATTAGTATGTGTATAAGCGGCGCTGCCATCTTATCCTTCATACGTTCGTTAAATGCAGTTATTTTTTCCTTTATTATCGACCCACGGACTGGAATACTTATACTGTGTTGTTAAACGAACCATCCATACACGTTCAGTTCTTCATTCTAACTCTTTCACATAACTTTCAGTTTTCCCAACTCATTATCCATCTGGGTTGTGTAATGTCGAACAACATCTTCTGTCTTTTTGATGTCATAAATACGCTCTAAGATCAAAAAAAGACGCACCACGAAAGAATTACCCAAATAGGACGGAAATCCGTAGATGTGACGTGCATGTATAGACAAACCACATGATTAGAATTACAGAAAAATTGAATGATTTATGCGACCAAAGACGTTCTGTTGTGAAATGAAATGGCACCCTAGGCCATCACTCCCGGCTGTCAGGCCGCATGGCGGATTACAGTAAGATTGGTATCCCACCACTGTCTGGGGGGTCTCCAGACATGTCTCCGATTGTCAGTGGAACCTGGAATCTAAGTGACTGGAATACGAGGGTCATTTTGAAAGTAAGAACCAACTTGCAATTGAGTAAGAGAAACTTAATTGACGACTGTAAATTGTATCACAAGCTGCAATATACACGTTTTTTTCATCTTTTAGCAAAGTCGTCATCAACATTTAAATACTTGTCAAACTGCGGCACCAGCCTTTTGATCCCAGCACCAAAGAACTCTGCCACCTGACCGTTAAACCAGTTAGTAACAGTTTCTTTCAACTATCATCATTTTCCAAGCGCTTTCCACCAAAAAATTCCTTCAGTTTTGGAAACAGATCAGTCTCATGGTGCTAAGTCAGGGCTGTATGGTGGATGATCCAGTAATTCCCAATGAAACATGTCCAGTTGTGTCTTTGCTCTTGCCGCAACATGAATCCCAGCATTGTTGTGAAGCAGAACGGTGCCACTAGAGAGCAGGCATTGGGCTTTAATAATGTTTTGCAACATCACTAAGCCTTTATTGTCAAACCCTTGGTAAAAAATCTAACGCCATAACTTTCTGCGTTGAAGGTTCTTGTTAGAATTTTCCTTCGTTTCGTCGTGGAGTTTGAATGTGCCGCTCACTGGATTGACGTATATTCTTGGGAGTTCAGTGTGCAATCTACGTTTCATCACTGGTCGCAATGTGACTGAAGAACGTATCACCATCCTTGTGACAGCGCTCCAAAACGGACAAAGAATGTGCCATTCACTTTGTTTTGTGTTCTTCTCTGAACATTTTCCTCGCCCATTTCATACACATTTTTCTCTAGTGAAGTTTGTCAGTAAAAGTGTGAAAAACTATCGATCTTGAAACTTGCAGAAATTCTGATGCAGATCGTCAATAGTGAAGCATGTGTTTTGACGAATTGCCTCTTCAGCTTTTTGTGCCACGTCTTTATTCATGATAGTAGGCCGGCCAGACCGTTCTTCATCATGAACATTTGTCCTCCTTCATTAACCATCAATTTAGGAAAATTTTCATCTTTTATTACACCTGCATCATAAACTTCAACAAGCTGCCGGCGAATTTCAGCTGGACGAACTTGTATTGCATTTATGAACCGAATAACTAGCGCACTTTATAATTGGCGGGATTACTGACTGACACAGCGACAAAAGAATCAGTATGATCATACAACCAGAATCGGCACAAACGTGAAACGTAATGAAAGTGAAATGAAGGACTGGTCCAGACTGGCCGACCGTGAACGGACGTCATGTGACATGATGCGTGGATACTATGCGTTATCAGTTGTTAGTCTAAAAATGCCCCTCACAGATTGTGTCCAGTGATGAGTCCCACTTCGCCCAGATGATCAGCAAAAACATGTCTAGAGATATTCCAGACAGTGG
Organism: Schistocerca gregaria; assembly: GCF_023897955.1. NCBI lineage: Eukaryota > Metazoa > Arthropoda > Insecta > Orthoptera > Acrididae > Schistocerca > Schistocerca gregaria. The sequence goes on along the minus strand of NC_064926.1, from coordinate 499,947,512 downwards.
TGAGATACTAAGCCGACTGTCACCTGCCCTATGGCCTGACAACTGGGAGTGATGGTCGGGCGCCCCATTCCATTTCACAGCAGGAACCATCTGACTGTCATCCGCAAAACCCTTACAGCACAGTGCTACGTCAACGATATCCTACGCCCATTTTTGTTGCCATTCGTGGCAAGCCACCCATGGCTTATATTTCAGCAAGATAATCCTGGTCCGCACATGACGAAAGTTTATGCTGCTTGTCTTCGCACCTGTCATGGTCATCAGTCCCCTAGAACTTAGAACTGCTTAAACCTAACTAACCTAGGGACATCACACACATCCATGCCCGAGGCAGGATTCGAACCTGCGACCGTAGCAGTCCCGCGGTTCAGGACTGAGCGCCTGAACCGCTAGACCACCGCGGCCGGCTTTCGCACCTGTCAAACCCTACCTTGCCCAGCAAGATCCGCAGACTTATCCCCTACCCAGAACGTTTGGAGCATAAAGGGCAGGACCCTCCAACCAGCTAGGGTTTTTGACGATCTAACGCTCCAAATGGACGGAATGTGGCACAGTATCCCTCTGAGGACATCCAACAACTTTCTCAATCAACGCCAAGGCGAATAACTACTTGCATAAGGACCAGAGCATTTCCAGGGGCATATGTGGACTCTGACTACAATATATTGGTTATGAAAAGTAGATTAAACCTGAAGAAACTGCAAAAAGGTGGAAATTTAAGGATATGGGACCTGAATAAACGGACTAAACCAGAGGTTGTACACTGATGGCCTTGGGAGAGCCAGTCCTGACGGCCTTGGGAGGGCCAGTCCTGACAAAACTCTACCATCTGGTGAGCAAGATGTATGAGACAGGCGAAATACCCTCAGACTTCAAGAAGAATGTAATAATTACAATTCCAAAGAAAGCAGGTGTTGACAGATGTGAAAATTACCGAACTATCAGTTTAATAAGTCACAGCTGCAAAATACTAACGCGAATTCTTTACAGATGAATGGAAAAACTGGTAGAAGCTGACCTCGGGGAAGAATAGTTTGGATTCTGTAGAGATGTTGGAACACGTGAGGCAATACTGACCCTACGAGTTATCTTAGAAAACAAATTAAGAAAAGGCAAACCCTACGTTTTTAGCATTTGTGGACTTAGAGAAAGCATTTGACGTTGTTGACTGGAATACTCTCTTTCAAATTCTGAAGGTGGCAGGGATAAAATACAGGGAGAGAAAGGCTATTTACAATTTGATCAGAAACCTGATGGCAGTTATAAGAGTCGAGGGGCATGAAACGGAAGCAGTGGTTGGGAAGGGAGTGATACAGGGTTGTAGCCTCTCCCCGATGTTATTTAATCTGTATATTGAGCAAGCAGTGAAGAAAACAAAAGAAAAATTCGGAGTAGGTATTAAAATCCATGGAGAAGAAATAAAAACTTTGAGGTTCGCTGATGACATTGTAATTCTGTCAGAGACAGCAAAGGACTTGGAACAGCAGTTGAACAGAACGGACAGTGTCTTGAAAGGAGGATATAAGATGAACATCAACAAAAGCAAAACGAGGATAATGGTTTGTAGTCGAATTAAGTCTGGTGATGCTGAGGGAATTGGATTAGGAAATGAGACACTTAAAGTAGTAAATGAGTTTTGCCATTTGGCGAGCAAAATAACTGATGATGGTCGAAGTAGAGAGGATATAAAATGTAGACTGGCAATGGCAAGGAAAGCGTTTCTGAAGAAGAGGAATTTGTTAACATCGAGTATAGATTTAAGTGTCAGGAAGTCGTTTCTGAAAGTATTTGTATGGAGTGTAGCCATGTACGGAAGTGAAACATGGACGATAAATAGATTGGACAAGAAGAGGATGGAAGCTTTCGAAATGTGGTGCTACAGAAGAATGCTGAAGATTAGATGGGTAGATCACATAACTAATGAGGAGGTATTGAATAGAGTTGGGGAGAAGAGGAATTTGTGACACAACTTGACTAGAAGAAGGCACCGGTTGGTAGGACATGTTCTGAGGCATCAAGGGATTACCAATTTAGTATTGGTAGAGGGAGACCAAGAGACGAATACACTAAGCAGATTCAGAAGGATGTAGGTTGCAGTAGGTACTGGGAGATGAAGAAACTTGTACAGGATATAGCATGGAGAGCTGCATCAAACCAGTCTCAGGACTGAAGACCACACCAACAACAATAAGGATCAGAGGTGGACAAACGTATTACTGATTTTCTCAATTTATGAGGCACTTTCTCACAAATTTCATCAAATTTTTCTGAAATTGTAGTCATTTGTTTGTACATGTACTCCACACCTACCGATTTCCATCCCTGTCGTATAATTTCTTCATTGTGATCCTTTTTTTTGTCTTAGAGTGTAGTTGTTCGTCCAGCATTACACTCAGTAGCAGTACCTTTCTGTGAAGAAACTTGCTTCAATTCACAATATCTATGATTTAGAGTTTCCTCTTGACATGTAGCGTAGTGTGTTTACTTTTAAAAGACATAATACTGAACTGTAAAGAATGCCACAGTATAACTCTTCACCTGAACAGGCCTTGGAAGGCCAACAGCACCAGATGAAGGCATCACTGGATGCAGATATGGAGAGTAATATGGTCGGCACACCACTCCCCAGGCCACTGTCAGTTCTCGTGACCAGATCCACTACTTCTGAATGGAGTAGCTCCTCAATTGGCCTCACAAGTGCTGAGTGTAGCCAGCTTCCCAACAACACGGGGCCAACTTGGACAGTGACCCTTCCAAGTGCTAGCCAAGCCCGACAGCACTTAAATCCGGTGATCTGACAGGAACCAATGTTACTGCTGCGGCAAGACCGTTGGCCAAATCTGGATACCATTGTTTAATATTGTAATTCAATAACAATACTGCTGCGAACAACAATCAATTTTGTGTGACATTTCAGATGTGGGCTGGATCACTGAGAGGCGGACTAACGAGGGCTGGACTACTGAGAGTTCAATGTATTTAGCTTTCCGGCCTGTGTGCTGATTTTGGAGAGAGATGTTCACAATACTCAAGCAGAGTAATACACCTGACGTGGAGGGTCCCGGATGGCTGTAATGGCTGGCGAATAGTTAGGATATAGTGTCCCTCCCCCTTTCGAAGAGATGGTGAAGCCATCTTGGTGAAGTGTGATGACTTAGCCCTCTTTCTCCACTCCACCCCTTCCCCGCCTGAGTTATGTACGAGTACGAATGTATCATGTATGCATTTTGTTGTAGTAAGAGAACGGTTTGGGAGGAAGCGAGAAGTTGCCGTTTCTTGGTTCAAATGGCTCTGAGCACTATGGGACTTAACTGATGAGGTCATCAGTCGCCTAGAACTTAGAACTACTTAAACCTAACTAACCTAAGGACATCACACACATCCATGCCCGAGGCAGGATTCGAACCTGCGACCGTAGCGGTCGTGCGGTTTCAGACTGTAGCGCCTAGAACCGCACGGCCACTACGGCCGGCTTGCCGTTTCTTTCGAGGTCAGACACACTTGTATAACAACGTTACCATGGAGATAAAAATGAGGAGAGTTGTAATGATGTCAAATACTTGAAGCCGACTTCCGCCATCTTAACTGCCCTTAACTACTTCCTTCATGTGTTTCGGTTGTTTCGAGTGGTGAAAGCTGATTGTTCAAAAACGCCAGCTTGCGTCGTTTATGGCTGAACTACTCATTATCATCTTAGTCTAAAGTTTTTTTTTATTGGTAAGTGTTTCATCATAATATATAAAATGCAAGAGTTCCAAAAGACAGTAGATGAATAATGAATGAATAAAATCATATCTGCCTGGAGTGACATTCATCATTGGTTGAAATATTAGGAAGTGGGAGATTCTTTTGGTAATCAATACAGATTGTTTTCTTAATCACAGATTTTATGGACTTCAAACATTCAGAACGTTTCATCTAGAAAAATGTTTCTGCTTTTTTCTTATGTAGCTCATTTTAAGCCATTAGATGGTGTTTCCATTTATTAAAAGTTTGTATCTCAGATGCATCTCTCTCTTGTTGGTTATCTGTAAATCACGTTTAAAAAAGGTTGGCTCTAAATTTGTTACACACTGAATATGCGTGTGTTCTGGTGAACCAAAAATTCGTGTCGTAGTTAGTTACAAAAATCAATCGATATTGTTTCCATGACATAAGGTTGGTAGGATGTTTGTCTGAATATAACAGATATAGTTTTCAAATATTAAGCTCCTCTGGTAAATATAGCCGTTCGCTACCATGAATGTTATAATGTGAACTCTGGTCTCTCAATGTCTGTATATACTGATACACTTTAGATATGGTTTCTCCTTTAAGCATGTTTGGTCTAGAGTTACATTTTCCTCTGGTCTCCACATGTGCTTTCATTGCAGTAGCCAATGTCTTTCTACAAGTCAGTTGATGATACTGTAATAAACCCCCTTGTCCTCTATAATTCTTCCCTCGTACAAAAAGAATTCATCCCCGAATTCAACCGAAAAGTCAAAACAACTACAGTTCACATCACAAACTCCACAAAATGCGATTGATTCACTATTTACACTGTGTTCATACACTTCTATCCTCAGTCTAATCTTTGTTCATAAACATTACTCAGTGTTCTGCTGCAGTGCCTCACAACTGTTGAGTGATTTTGTCTGGACCCTTAGGTTAAAGGTTGGAAGGGGCGGGATTTGGGCTACCTTCCTCTTGAGTCGATAGTACACTAATCCTACGACCAAGATAAAAATACAGGTGGCGGTGGTTGATGATCCAATAACTAGTAAGCGTTGCTTATGTTCATTATGGTACTCATGTCCTACTCGAAAATGATGCTCCATAGTTATACGTCCATCCTGAGCTGCTAACATCCGGTCCAAAGAGAAGAGCAAAGTCGGGTCTAATGCGCTATAAAAAAAAAAAAAAATTAGATTTTCTTACGTGACGAATTGCACTGGTTGGTAGGGTACATAGATCAATGTGCATGTTATTTTCATGATTGTAGCTCCAGTAATCACGGCTGGTAAATGGAAAGTTGGCGCTGAAATGTCACACTGTGTGCCGTTAATTAACAGTCCCTTCCCCTGCAATTCTATTCTTTGCGTACTCCCTTGCTTACCCTGATCGTAAAAAAATCAAATAAGGACTGTGTTTTCCATTACTGAAAATACCCAATGTCGACCCAATTGCTGAAAGAACTGCACCATGCCTGCTATAATTTCCTTAGGGCACTCCACGACTGGTTTTTGAGAACGGAATAGAGAATACTAACAAGATTTGGGAACAGTGTGTAACAATTTCGCGGGGCAGATGGTAACTAGACCTGTTTGACAACGCAGCAAGTCTTCTGCAGTGAGGAACGCATGAGCTTGTCTGTTATGTGCCACTAACAGTATTTCCCGTACGGTTAATTGTACGAATTTCTGCAAAATTTCCCACTTCACTGGATATGTATGCAAGGCGTAACATTCAAATTTACAATCCTTACATGTTAATGGTATTATGATATGAATTCTCAGCAGGGTACCCGTCCACGTACTGGTAACAGTGGCCATTTTGTAGTACAGAGATAAGTGTTCGTCTGTTAATGTCGTCAGTAGCTCCAGGGGTGCGGGCAATACCGATTGAACTTTCCGTAATCCTTCCCGAAGTTGTTCCGAAAGTAACAGTACCGGGGTTAGGTGCCCGCGCATTGCGTGCAACAAAGCCACCTGTAGTTCCGTGGCTTCTGTGCGTGCTTCCGTAAGCAAGAAAACAGAGCAGCTTAGCGATTATCAGTTGTGAATCGATGTTATCCAACCGGTACTTGATTATACCCAAGTCGTGATAGGTTGTGTCGGCTGTGGCCTTAATGTGGGACATCAAGGTCGCAGCGAAAGCTCGCAATTGGCGCGTATTATTAACTACAAAATGGTTCAAATGGCTCTGAGCACTATGGGACTCAACTGCTGTGGTCATCAGTCCCCTAGAACTTAGAACTACTTAAACCTAACTAACCTAAGGACATCACACACATCCATGCCCGAGGCAGGATTCGAACCTGCGACCGTAGCATATTAACTACATCTTTCTCCATACTCTCTAATTGGGTTGTGTGAATATCTAACATTCCCTGGTTGTTATTCACATTATCCTGTACCTGCCGTAGCCTTTCATTAATACTTTTAATATCTTCCGCGTCAACGGTCCCAAAAACAGTCTTTAGGATACGGCCACCTGCGTCTTCTAACCATCCTCCTTTGCTACGGACGTGCGGGATTAACCCTGCAGTTTGCCGCAACTGAGCTTGTAAGAGTGCAAAAGCTGATTGTAGTAGCTGATATTCCCCCGGTGTGTCATTAAACCTTGACTGATTAGCCACCATGGAATGAAGTTCATTAAATATATCCCCTAATTTACAGATTTCGTCTTCAGCCGTCCAAATATTACAGTCCACCCTTAAGGTCCATTGATGTCTGGACATAATTACGTCCGCTTGTCTCGAGGACAAAACACCAATTGATATAGGACATACCTTCAAGGCTTCAGTTAAGTTGCAACAGCAAAACAGAATATCTATGCTGAGAGATAGTGCACACCTTCCCTCTTCAGCGCAACCCATGACGTTGGTATTGCTGGTCTTACCAGAACGTCACGCCTCCAGAGAAACAAAAGAAAAACAGCTCACATTAGCTCTTCCTTTTTACGCGTGGCCTAAGAGCATAATAGCATGTCTGATCGCTTCCACAACTAACTTGGTTCTCTTGTTTATCTACTCCTTTCTTATTCCTTTTCTTAGATTCATCTTTCTCTCCACTAGAAGTTATTGCACACAATGAAGGAAGTTCCTCACAATTCCCCCTGAAAGGCCTAATTCGGCTCACATGCACAATAGTAGGGCGAGTTGGGGGCTGTAATTATACATTCACCGCCGATGTCATCTCGATCACCTGGAAAGGACCTTGATAATGGGATACAATTTTTTTCGTTTTGCCTTTTGGTGCATATGGATTAGTCAAAATGGTTCAAATGGCTCTAAGTACTATGGGATTTAACATCTGAGGTCATCAGTCCCCTAAACTTAGAACTACTTAAACCTAACTAACCTAAGGACATCACACACACCCAGTTCCGGACTGAAGCGCCTAGAACCGCTCAGCCACCGCGGCCGGCTATGGATTAGTCATCATCACCCATTTTCCTACATGATATTTCGGTAAAGCCGCCTTTCTATTGTGAACTTCGTCCTGTCTCTCTAACGCTTAAGTGTTCATTATTTTCACCTTCCGCCAGATTGTTTTCAACTTTGTGGATAAATCCTTAACAGCTGAAACATCGTTTCCTGGTGGGGTCTTGAGCAATTCAAACGGAGACTGCATCTTCCGATCGAACAGTACTTCATACGGAGACAAACCTGTACTTTCATACACTTTGAGTTATACATTGTGGTTAGAAAAGCTAATAGGGTATCCCAATTGTTGTGTTGCGAATTTATATAATAACTTAACATCTTAGCTATTGTATGATGAACTCTCTCGGTCCGACCATTAGACTGCGGGTGTATCGCGCTCATTCTCAATTTCTTTACTTGCAACAACTTGCATAACTGTTTTATCAAATCGGACATAAAGTTTGTCCCTTGATCTGTAATTCTAGTTTCAGGTGTTCCGAGTTTCAATATCCATTGATGTACCATGGCGTGAGCCACTGTTTCGGATCGCTGGTCCGGGATAACTGTCATAGACACCTAGCGATTACCCTCTGGTGTTTGCACAAACGGTTGCATACGTCTAAGCCAAGTAATTGAAAAGGTCTACCCCCTTCCGGTAGTCATTGAAACACAATTTTCTGATGACCCAATTCCGCCCATTGAGCACACGGAATGCAATTCTTTACATACTGATCGACGTCTTGTCTATGTGTTGACCACCAATAACTCTGTGCTACCCTACTTTCCATTGCTCTTTGTCCTGAATGACCAGAAAACATTGAATTATGTGCTTGCCTTAAAATTTCTCTTCACCATTTTTATGGTACAACCATGCGTGGACCGTACCTAGTTTTACGGTACATTATCCCGTCTTCCACGACGAACTGTCACTGTGAGGTAAATCGTTGACAATTTGCGTCGGCGGTTTGTGCCTCCTTCCATTCATTCTCATTTATTCCTGTGCATTCCATGGCACACACTTTACGACTCAGATCATCCGTGTTTCCGTGCGATCTACCCTGTCAATGAATCACTTCAAAATCGTACTCACTAAGACACAAAGCCCACTTAGTTAATCTACTCGTTGGGTCTGTATGCCCTAACAGTCACTTGAGTGCTGCATGGTCAGTAATCACCTTGAAACGTCGTCCATACAGATAACACCGGAAATAAGTTATTCCGAAAATTAATGTCAGTAACTCCTCGGTTGTTGAGTAATTTTTTTCTGCATTGTTTAGCTGTCTGGAAGCATATGCTATCGGGTGTTCCTGTACCTCTTGTAAAAATTGGCGAGACTTAAATAAGACTGCAACTCTTTTACTTTTGTAGGTATCGGAAAATTCATTACCGCCTCTACAAGTTTAGGATCCGCGAGGACACCCTCCTGTCCTGTAATATGACCTAAATAACGAACTTCTTCCAACAAAAAATAACATTTTTCCATATGAAGAGTTAACCGCACTGCTTTCAGACGATTGAAAACTTCGCGCAAACGGCGCACATGCCCTTGCACGTCCTTTGAGAAAACAATTATGTCGTCCAAATATACCATACACTGAGTAGGTTCCAGCCCTTGTAACACGCTATCTAGTAACCATTGGAAAGTTGCCGGAACATTTTAGAGTCCGAAAGGCATTCGCCGATACTGAAAATGACCTGTAGGTGTTGAAAAACCTGTCTTCGGTCGGTCTTCCGGGGCGCCTCCAACTGGTGGTACCCGCTTCGAAGATCCAAGGTCGTGAAGTACCGACACTGACATAAATTATCCAGAGTTTCAGTGATATTAGGCATTGGGTACGCATCCAATACAGTTTTTTGATTCAGGAAACGACAATCAGGACAATAACGATATGCCTTGCCCCCATCAGGTGACTTTTTAGCCAGTATTACGACAGGAACGCACCAGGGACTACTACTCGTTTCTGTTATCCCATGCCTAAGCTGATGATTAATAAATTCTTCCATGACAGGCTGTAAACTTCTTTATTCCCAGTGGGGATGTAATGCTGACCTAACGGTGTGGCGGGCAGTGGACCATGAGAATTAAATAACTTTTTATATTCTGTCAAAATTTCTCCATGACTTCTCTGTCTTGCCCTTCTAAATGTGATACTTTACCCCTCAGTGCGGACAAGCTGACAGACTCTCTCGGCATTGTATAATCTGCTGCTAAATCCTTATCCAGTTCATCTTCCCCTATTATCTCCAGATTCGCTATTATGGTACCACCCCGTGCTAACTGCGCCTCTTCAAGGACAAAATTGTCAATTCTGACAGGCACAACCTTTTTTCCTTCTATCCCCCATACGTAGGACACGCTACGGCGCGTAAAACACTTCATTTTATCTAGTGGCACATTCTCAGACGAAGGTTCATCCCTAAGGGAGCCAGTACGCAGTTCAGGTGGCCCACCCGACGTATGGGCGGTTCCTTGCTACAGTAATGGTTTTTCGTCCCCAGAACCTACGCGAAATTTCCAGTTCTACTGTACGCCATTGCAGATTAACTTTTGCATGATGCGCAACCAGGAAATCCAATCCCAGTATGACATCATAGCTGCTGCCAACAACTGGAAGAACTTCTACTTTCACCTGGAAGTTCCTCATTTCCACTCGGAAGTTTAACACTGCTGATCCGAGTGACTTCACCTGTCCCCCACCCCCGTCACTTATCGTCCAGCATGATGGTTTTAATTCTGCTTTACCGAGTACATTTCTACTCGCCACGGATACCTGAGACCCGGTATCCAATAAAAATTGGCACGGTCTGCCCCTCTCCAAGTCTGCCACTGATTCTGCACTAGCATTAATCCTTACCGGGGGTGTTGCACAGTGGACACACCACCCATCTACCCTGTTTAACTGAGGGGGGTGAGGCCCACCTTGCAGTTTCCTATCAGGACCCATTGGAATTACGCTCCCAATGACCCCAACGTCTGCATTTCCTGCACTACACTTCCTTGCAATCGCGTCTAGTGTGTCCCATCTGACCACATCTGAAACATTTTATTTCTGCATTAAACACTGCTTTGCCGTCCCGCATCTTTGTTACTGCTTCAACTTCCTCTAACGCCACAGCGATTCCGACTGCCTAATTGAGAGTCTTAGGTAATTCCATCCTAATCTTGAGGGACGTTTCGGGTTATATTCCCAGCAAAAATGAGTCTACTGCCCTCTGCTCAGCTTCCTGCAGAATGGCTTCATTAACCCTATTAGAATCCATTAGCTCATAGGTATTAACATTAATTTTTCGATTTCGATCTACAAAAGCTTCTATTGATTCCCCATTCCTTTGAAATATTCTATTGAATTGTTCCCGATAATATGTAGACGTATTTTTCCTCCGATACCTTTCCAGCAACCCTTTTTCGAATACTTCAAAAGTCCGAGCATCCCTTCATTCTTCATGGCATGTAACGTATGCTCTGGCATCCCCAGTTACTTTCAACTTAGCCACATACAAAAGTGTTTCTGCGCCAAAATTTCCCAATTTAGCGGTCGTGCTAAGATTTTCAAAAAACTCATAACATCCTCCCCAGCTTTTCTCGAGAAAGGGGTGACCAAAGACGCAGCGTTAGTGTCAAGAATTACTGTATTAACTGGAAACCATTCCCTGCTCGCTTCTTTAGACCGAGCAAGCTCTCTCTCTAATTCCGACACTCGCTCAAGTAGCTGCTGAATAGCCACCTATGCTGACACAGACTGCTCCGTAACTACCAGCTATCGAATCAAGACTACAGTAAGCCCAGAAAGAAGAACAGGACGGGAAGATGGACTATGCTACAGGTTCAGACAAACCACCAAACGAATAATTGGCACTTACTTGTCATGTTGCAGGAGTTGTTGATCCATTGTTGCTCTTCTCAGGTGCCACATATCCTCGTCGATTACCAGCCACAATTCCCTCCAAATCGAGGGAGAAGACCACTACTGTCACTAATTGTAAGAGGAGTGTGTGATGCGCAGGTTGCCTGACTGACACCACGTGTAATAGGATGACCAGACGTGGTCAGGGTTATAGCGCATGGCTGGGTAGAAGAAGGTGGCTCTTTTTAGCAATCTTCCTCTTTATTGCTGGTTCTTCCAATACATTTTCCGATAGCTCAGCCCCATTGCTCGTGTCGTGGTGGAGACGCGCTGATGCACGCAGTCCGGGGAATGTGTGCCGTGCTCGGTCAGCGGCTGTGCAGGCGGTAGGAGGTTGGCAGCACGAGGCCGGGCCTATCTCACCTCCTGCAGACGCTGTGGCTCGTGACGACTCCGGTGCAGCAGTTGGCGACACCCTCCGCCGGCCAGTCCTTGGGGACAGCGTCACTGATGAAGACTACGTAACAGCGACCGAACTCCCAATCGGTCGAATCGATGCCGACGCCCACCTCTGATGCCCTTAAATAGTGCAGACCACTGCTGAATCCGCCAGTTACGCAGTGGCATGTTTATTATAATGTTCCCGATGAGTTGACTAACGCAACCACGCCACACGCGGCCCGCGCCTGCGTAATTCTGCTAATGCTGCATTCTGGCTTTTGATGGCTGCCGCGCACGTACACACATACCGACGCTCGTTGCAGAACTGTGTCGCCTGCATAACGCACTGGCCAGCCTTCGTCCACCGTCTGGAATGATGCTGGCGCATCGCGCACTGAAACACACTAAATCAAAATTTCGCACCATTTTTCCTAAAAATAACCCCTTGTCCTCTACAATACTATGAAATGTCAAGAATCCTGGTTAATATATCTTAAATCTTGTATTTCTCCATCTGTATTAATGCACTCCTCATAGACACATGAAAAATCGGTAAAAATTTGACTTGTAGCTTTATTTGGACTTTTCTTTGGTCTTCTTTGCATTACAGAATTTACACTGATAAGGCTAATCAGGTGAAGTCTGTTAGTCATAGGAAGCCATTTCATTGATTTCCTTCATTAATCTACTCCTTTCTATAAGTTGAACATTCTAGAACCATCCCATACTTAAGTGCATAGAATCGTCACCTGTGATGTGACGCATGGCTCATAATCTTTTTGAAGAATCAGAAATACGCCCAAACAGTTTTCTTTTCCTTGTATTCTGCATGGGGCTGGAATGTTGATCATCATTCTCCATCATTTCTGATGCCTTCATTTAACTTAAGAAATAACTTTGTGCACAATCTTGGTAACAGTAACACAAGAATGTTTCTGCTCAACGTACGAGAGAAACTCCTACTTTTGATGCACAATTTTTAGGGAACCTTTCCATTGTCATGGGAAAATTACAAAAATATGAGGTTTACAAAAAATTACTTAGAGGAAGATGCTTCACATTGGACAATGCTGAATTAGAATCGATTGTCCACTGTCAAAGACTTCACTATAGCGTTTAAGGTCAAGTATCAATTTTCCAAAGGAAATTGATGTTAGAGTTATTTGGGTCACAACGATATCAGCATATCTGGGGTGAATATAGGAACTTTGCAGAGTATCGTTTGAAACAAGCATTGTACCTGGATGAAACAGTCGTTTAATTGCACTTGATTGACGTGTTAATTACTCAGTTAATTGATAATATGTGAGAATGTTTGGTGGTTGAGAGATGGACACAGGCCCAGCATCTATTAACGTCGTCCGACCAGCTAGATTATTTTAATAAACTAAAGCTAAAGCGAAAATGAGAACATCTAACTGGATTGAAGTTAACAGGACTGTAAACAAATTCATTAAAGGAAGAAGTTAATGACATGAGAGGAATAGAGTAATTACACTCAGTATAGCAATCCAAATTACTCCAAGGTAAGAAACAAATGGGGATGAAATAATCAGCAGTTATGATAATTACAATGGGAATAACAACAATGATGATGATAATAATAACAATAGCAGACATAGTAAGTATCATAAGAGGAACTATACTTATGAGAATGGATGATTAGGAGTAATGATAGTCAGGATCATGGTATTACAGAGAGTTCTAATCTAGTAAGGGACAGAGTTGTGACCTACGGGAGAGTGTTCAAACCATCACTATGCCTATCACATCACAAATCTCTAATAATTAAAAAAAGTATATTTCTTAAATACTAAGAGCTATCAATAGATAAAGAGTTGCTTATGGAGAAATAACAGCATAGAAATATCACAAGATTAAATGGGCAAGGATATACTGAGAACCAGTTGGTAGAGTTTATTTTAGACAAGGATAGTCATGTAGAAAATAGGAGAAAGTGGAGATCTCAATCTTTTCCAGTAACCAATGTACAGGTGGCAGGGTTAACTGGCAATAAAGATAAAAAGGTAGAAGAAGAAGTGTTACTGACATTCAGTATTTCTGGGGTTGCTATACAACAGTCAATGCTAATGGTTGCTTACATTTATTTGCCAGTATTGTTAGGGATGGACTGTATGGTCAGCTAACCCAAAGTGTGTATGCTTATTCATGTTTCTATTAAGTTAAACATGGGATAAATCCACACTGATTCCTACGACAAGGTAAGTAGTTGGAAGCTAAAACTTGAACAAAATGTAGCATTGTCACGTGAGGAAGGTACAGTTGAAATGAATGGCATGAATGAGAGTAGCAAATAGGCAAATCAGATTAAAGAGAAGCATCACGAATCCTCTGAGCTGTCAGAGGGGAAAATAAAATTGGTAGAAATGCTAAAAAGCCACAAGAAAGCTTTTAGTGGTAAATCAGAGATAACTGGGAAGGTGAGGCGTAGCGTCGTATAACGATTCTGCCTTGGAGGCGGTTAAGTGGGAGATGTGTCTCAGTGCTGGATAGTGACAGATGGTGACGCGAGACTGGACACGCACGTAATTTATGTATCAGCCGATAGAGGACGATATAGGATAGGGGACTGATTTAGTTTCCATTGTGCCCAGTAGAGTGAAGTAAAATAATAGAATGATTTTCATAAATTGTTCTGGTATTTTCATAAAGTGTTATGTCTTTTTGTGTAGGTAAAATGTTATAAATGTGTTTTAGCAGAATCAATGATGCGTGAGTGTGGATTAATGTTAATATGAAGATGATTGTTTAACGAGTTATGTAGTAGGATTTAGTGTGGCAACATTTAGAAGAAGTATGGATATGAACAAAGGGGATTTTTGTAGAATAGATTTGTAAAGTAAGTTTATGACAAAGGGAAAGTTAATTCAGGTATAACAATAGTAAATAACTTTATGCATAAGCAAAACTTCAGCGTATTAGGTAGTTACGTCGGTAAAAACTGCAGTCGTTAGGTTCACTATTTTGCGATTGCTTATTGATGAAAAGGGCGGATTGACGCGGGAGAATGTCGTAATGCTATTAGCTGTTGAGTAAGCTGACCAATGGTAAAGCAATATTCTTCGCGCGCCTTTCTCTGCTGGTAGAGAAGTATTCTAGATAAGAGTCGAAGTCTAGCCATGAAAGAGATCGGACGTGTGCAGTAGTAGTTCCGATGGAAATGATAAGTTACCCTATGTAGCAGTGTTTCATACATCAAAAGTGTTGAAAAGTGACGGCATAATTATTCCGATTGTGTGAAGAAATTTCGGAATTTTTCAGTGAATTTTGTGACGAGAAAAGACATATATTCGGCGTGGCGTAGTGAGCAGGTCGGTGGCTAAAAACTGTGACTGCATTTGGTACCGACAGACTTAATATTTGGCGAGCATTATCGATCTAAAACAGTCAGCATTTTTGTAGCTATTACGTTTTCTGGAAATGCAACACCATAAACTTGCTAACGTGAGTGAAAGGGATTGTGAGTGACTGTGTTAAGAGTAGCACGGGCTTGGCAGTGATACTTGTTCACCGAAGTTTCAGAATATATTAATTGAGGACAAAATTGCCAACCTTTCATTTCTTGTGAAAACTTTCTCCCGAAACGTAGATTAGTGACTTTAATTGTAGCCTGGTTCACGTCGAAGTACAGCAGGTTTCGCTCGGCTTCCCTGCTGATGAAATGCTGAGACCATGTCCAAGATAGGTGCAGGTTCGTCGTAAAGGGACAGAAAGAACCGCGCCGCAGCAAAGGGTATGAGTGAAAACTTAATGTCAAGCCACACATACCATTTTTCAAGACACCCCATCCCATTGCTTTGAGGATAAGGGAAGCAATGTGGAAGGAGTTAAATCGAATGCTCAGCTGGAGGTTCCAATATAGACACAAGCATTAGCGACCATGAAGTCACTGTAGCGACAACGGTTACAGAAGTTAATAAATCAATCAAGGAGGACAGGAGAGCATTTCTGTTAGAAAGAGCAGATTACAATTGTTAGCATCCCACTTAGACAATGAACTGACATAATTTAGTTCCAGTATTATAGATGTAGAGGAATTATGGGCAAAGTTGAAACAGATGCTCTGGAGAAATTTGTGACTAGAAATCGATTAAAGGACGGAAAAGACCCAATGTGGTGTAACTACGAAATTCTAAAAATGCTTTGTAAACAAACGCTTTTGCACTCTTGGTTCGAAAGAGAACGCACAAATGACGACAGGCAAAAATTAGTAGAAATTCATGTGGCTGTAAAAAAGCGATGCTTGCACCATACAACTACCACCGTCAAGCCTTAGCAAAAGATCTTGCCGAGAATCTGAGAAAAATCAGGTCCTACGTTAAACAACCAAGTGGGTCTGAGGCTTCTGTCCAGTCACTCACTAGGAAAGTCAAAGTCTCAAATTTCTCATTTAAGAAATCGTTCACGCAGGAGAATCTTACAAATGTAGTGTCGTTTGACCATCGCACAGACTCCCTTGTGGACACAGTAATAAGCATCCCTGGCGTAAAGAAACAACTGAAAGAGTTGAAAGCAAATAAGTCGCCAGGTACAGATGGAACTCAAATCCGGTTTCACAAAGAATACTCTACAGCACTGGCCCCTTACGTAGCTTGCACTTTCTGCGAATCTCTTGCCCAGTGGAATGTCCCATGGGACTGGAAAACAAACGCAGGTGACTCCTGTATATTACAAGGGTAAAAAAACGAATCCGCAAAATTACAGGCCAATATCCTTAACATCGAGTTGCTGTAGAATTCTTGACCATATTCGAGTTTGCAAATGACACATTTCCTAAAACGGAAAAGCTTATGTTCATGAATCAGCATGGTTTTAGAGGGTATTGTTCTTGAGAAACTCAGAATGCCCTTTCCTCACATGATATCCCGTGAACCGTGGGTGAAGGGCTACAGGCTGATCCCATATTCCTTGATGACCGAAAAGCATTTGACGTGATGCTCCACTGCGGATTGTTAATGAAAGTACGAACATACGGCATAGGTTCCCAGACGTGTGAGAAGCCAAAGACTTCTTTAGTAGCAGAATCCAGTATGTTGTTCTCGACGACTCAGAGACAAGGTATCATCAGGAGTGCCCCAGGGAAGCTTGACATGACACCTGTTATTTTCTATAGATATAAATGGTCTAGCAGACAGACCAAGCAGCAGTCTGCAACTTTTTGCTGATAATGGTGTGGTATCCGGGAGGTAGTGTCAAGTTACTGTTGGGGGATACAAGATATATTGGAAAAAATTTCTAAGTGGTGTGATGAATGGCAGTTAAATGTAGAAAAATATAAGTTAATGCAGATGAGTAGAGAATACAAATCGATAATGTCCGAATACAGCATTAGTAGTGTGACTGTGTCAAGTATACAGTCACATTGATTAAATATCTAGGTGTAATCCAGAATGAGATATTCACTCTGAAGCGGAGTATGTGCTGATATGAAACTTCCTGGCAGATTAAAACTGTGTGCCGGACAGAGACTCGAACACAGACCCTTGCCTTTCGCGGGCAAGTGCTCTACCAACTGAGTTACCCAAGCACGACTCACGCCCCGTCCTCACAGCTTTACTCCTGCCAGTATCTCGTCTCCTACCTTCCAAACTTCACAGAAGCTCTTCTGCGAACCTTGCAGAATTAGCACTCCTGAAAGAAAGGATATTGCGCAGACATGGCTTAGCCACAGCCTGGAGGATGTTTCCAGAATGAGATGTTCACTCTGCAACGGAGTGTGCGCTGATATGAAACTTCCTGGCAGATTAAAACTGTGTGCCGGACCGAGACTCGAACTCGGAACCTTTGCCTTTCGCTGGCAAGTGCTCTACCACTGAGCCATGTTTTCGCAATATCCTTTCTTTCAGGAGTGCTAGTTCTGCAAGGTTCGCAGGAGAGCTTCTGTAAAGTTTGCAAGGCAGGAGACGAGATACTTGCAGAAATAAAGGTGTGAGGGCGGGGCGTGAGTCGTGCTTGAGTAGCTCAGTTAGCAGAGCGCTTGCCCACGAAAGGCAAAGGTTCCAAGATCGAGTCTCGGTCCACCACACAGTTTTAATCTGCCAGGAAGTTTCATCTAGGCGTAATGTTGCAGAACATGAGGGGTGTAGTGGGGAAGGCGAATGGTCTACTTTGATATATTGGGAGAATTTTAGCAAAATATTGTTCATCTATAAAGGAGATTGAACAGAGAACAATAGTGCGACCCAGTCTTGAGTACTGCTCTAGTGTTTGAAATATGCACTATGCCAGATTGAAGGAAGACATCAAAGCAGTTCAGGGATGGGCTGCTATATTTGATACTGGTAGCTATGAACAACATACACGTATTGCTTCAGGAACTCAAGATGTTTCAAGATGCTTCAGGAACTCAAATCTGAATCCCAATTTGGAAGGGAACATTCTTTTCGAGGAATACTATTGAAAAAATTTAGAGAACTGGAATTTGATGCAGATTGCAAAACGATTCTACTGCCACCAACGTAAATTTTGTGCAAGGATCGTGAAAATAAAATAAGGGAAATGAAGGGTACTACAGAGACATATAGACAGTTGTTTCTCCCTCACTCTAGTTGTGAGTGGAACAGTAAGTAAATGACTGCTTGTGGTAGAGTGTACCCTCTACCACGCTCCACACAATAGCACGGGGAGTATGTATGTAGATGTAGATGTTGGCGTAAATATAACTCCAATAATTCACATAGCAACCCAACAGATAATGTTAAAAAATCGAATGGCAATATTAGACTGGTTCTTGACGCCATCACCCTAAGATAATTAAAACTGAGAAAGACTGGCCACCATCTACTGATGAGATCTTGGTCAGTTTTCACAATGCCAAATATTTAAGTACTGTAGATCTCATATTGGGTATTGGCAAGTTTCTTTACTGTGGGATCTAGGAAGTATGCAGCTTTTCTATTTGATGGAAGGTGTTACCAGTTTAATGTACTACCTTTTGGCCTTAATATTGCAGTGAGGAAGGCAATTGGCACTTTTGATTTGCCATTCAGGGTTAATTACTTGGAAAAGGATTCATCTATGTTAATTATGTTATGTTTGTGACTAAGAGTTTGGAGGACCTCTTTTACTGTGTGAGAAATCACCTAAAAAGGTAATTGAAAAGGGTATAGTTATTAAGTTTACAAAAGCCCACTTTGGAAGTGATGAAATAAAGTTTTTGGGAATGCTTTGAGCCTGATCCCAAAAATATAGCGGTGATGAAAAAACTGTCCTCCTCCAAAGAATAAGAAGCAGCTAGAATCTTTTCTACAGAAATTCTATGCTAGGCCAAATCACGAACAGCCTTAAGTCCAAAGTGGTTTTAAAAGTAAAAACTCATTGGTTGAGGGGTGTAAAATGTCATGGAGGGTGGTAAACATTAAAATGGGAGCTTAAAAATCTTAAGTCTTTAAGAATTTGATTTTAGAAAAGGAATTTTGTATGGTGGTAGGTGCCTTTGGATATGGAATTGGATGCCAATTGTTTGAGTAGTATGAGAATCCAGGGGAAAAGACAATAATGACTAACTTTTGCTAGTCGAATGCTAATGGCACTGATATAAATTACTCTATACCAAAAAAGTAGTGCAGTATATTAAAAAATTCAGTTAGTTGTTTCATGGTCCTAACTTAAAAAAGTAGTGCAGTATATTAAAAAATTCAGTTAGTTGTTTCATGGTCCTAACTTAATTGTGTATTCTGACTATAAAACTTAAAAATTTTTAATGATGAATAAATTATTAGTTGACATAAAAGTTTTCTGGGTTTGGTATAGCATCATAATGTAAAAGCTACTGCTGCTATAGAAAAGCCAACGTTTCGGCCATGATTGCAACAGCCTTCTTATGGGTCTAATGGAGCGTTCTAGTTATGCAGTGTCTTTTATATTACTAGATGACTAATTAGGGGGACCCTTTTTCTACTAGAATGTGGCCTAGAGATGTGATAAATAAAAAAGGAAGAAAATAAAGTACCTAATGCACTCTCTCATTTACAAGTTGGGATGCAGGTTACTTGAATTGCATTGAGATTGGAAAGGAATTAACAAAATGTGAGGTTAGTTGTTTGGGATATGAAAAGGAATTGAAACAGTTAGTAAAAAAAATTGGCAAAGAACATGAGAAAGATTATTGGCCTAATAAGCATCTGATAACAAGGATTGTTGCGAAAAAAAATCGGTTTGGCGTAAAGGGTGATAAAGTGTTATACAGATAGAGAGCATGTATTCCCAAGGTGTGTGTTTAGAAATTAGTGTAATATGTTCACAATGTATTTGATCATTTTGGGATAAAATTGCTTAGTCCATATCAGAATTACTGTATAATACCATCATAGATGTGGGCTTTATCAGCTACTGGTATTTTTATGCTATTACTTCAAGGAGTAGGAGATGAGGTTTATATAGCAGTGATAATGGAAATGGTTCAAGTACATGAAATTATGTCTGGTAAGGCTACCCATTAATCTAACTATAATTAGAGATTTGTAAAAGGAGTACATCCCTGAAGTAGGAAAAAATAGATGTTTGATTCAGGTAATGGAGCTCAATTCACTTCACAAGCTTTGAAAGACTTTCTGAGGGCAAATGAAGTACAACAATGTTAACTGCAAAATACCACCCCCAGGCAAGTGCCTCAGACCGAGTAATGAGAGACTTATGGCATTTAGGGAGAACTAATTGTTTGAACAAATACACTAAATGGCCAATGTTTCTAGAGAATTTGAAAGAATACTAAATGATCTTTCTCATAACTGCACTGGGGTAGCTCCAAGGGAAATACCGGTAGTAACTGCTACAATCTAGTGAGATAGGTTGCTGGATAGAATTTAGCACTTCTCTCAGGAAAAGGGATGGGAGAAGGAAATAAGGAAATTGATAGATAGAAACTTTAAAAGAGGGCTTCAGAAAGAATGTCTAACTGTTTCCAAGGCATTATACCCATTCCGTTTCGTATTGGTGAGAAACTGTTGACCAGAAACCATTTGAAAAGTAAGAAGGATGATTAACATATAAAGAAATTTTATCTTTATGAGCGACCTTTTTGAGATAAAAGAAATCCCTCACCCCATGATTGTAGTTGTAAATGAGAGTAGGGAAGTATCATCTTCATGATGTAGGGTAATATGTGATGGCTCAGTCATATGTTGGGTCTAGTAGATATAACCATCAAGATGCAGAGACAAAAGAAGGGAAGAATCTCCTGTTGAGTCTATTTTTGGATAAGTCTATGAGATAAGGGACAAAGGTATGAGATAGAAAGAAGTAAGGCTACATCCATAACTGTTGACGGATTAAATAACAGGAGAGTACAGATAACCCTGTATTTGCGTAATAAGAGAGCAATATGAAAAATGAGAATATGACGATCAGTGAAGAGGACGAACATACATAGACAAATCAACATCGAAATAAGACAGAAATACGCTATAGAAAAAGATCCCAGGAAAAAAGGTCCGAGGCAGAAGACAGAAAATTTCAGGCTTACCAAAAGTAATTTGGTGAGTGGTGCTTCGATGAGAGGGGCAGCAAATGTTGGTACAGGTTTCCATTAATTGAAACCACAGGACAAAGGAAAATTTTTACATACTAAATGGCATTAAGTTTTTTTGAGTATTCTCACTTTTGTATTTTTATATGAAAGTCCATGTTATTCTTTCAGTGTTGATGTCCATCTGAAGTAGTAAAGGCTGTCAAGAGGAACTGTGTGTCAAGTTTTGTTGCTTCGTAATTATGGGTGGCATTTAGCTTTTGCATCATAAAAGCTGCTTAAGGTTGTAAGATGTGTTAGCTGGAGGCACACTCTTTTGAGATTACCTAAAACATGATATCTTCTACCTTCTTTAAAGATTGTTTTGGTGTTGAGTATCTAATTAAAGTGTTAAATGCAATCAGAGGCTGCCTAGTATTAAATGGGGTAACTCCATTATTGCGGGAGTAGTCAGTAATGGTTAGTACTATAGAGTAAACGAACTTCAACCAGTTATCAGCAGTTAGTGGATTTAAAGTAGTGAGGAATCGGGGCTACTTTTTGAAGCTCAGTGCTATGAAGCTGGAGATCAGCTGTCCACAGAACAGAGTTGATGAATAACTCTATTGACTGGCCCCCAGTGAAGAATGGCCTGGCGAGGGATTCCTTAGGGTGGGGGAGGGAGGAGGGTATCAATCAATAAGGAACTATTGTCTTTCTTTCTTGGGCTCTGATTTCCTCAATTGTTTGTTTTTCTTTCTTTCTCCCTCTAGTAGTAGAGGGAGCAGACTTATTTTCACCACAACTCAAAATATCATTAAGATACCCTTATTATTCCCATGAGTAACAATTTTATTTTAGTAAACCTAAATATTTGATATCAACTGGAGAGCTCGTTTGAGGAGTGCCATTCAGGGCATCCTAGGTGGAAGGATAATTGCAACCTGAAGGTATACATTCATGTGGGGGAGCTGAACATGAAAATAAAACATAAAAGAAAGAAACAGAGATAGGAAGTTAAGGTGTGGAAATTCCCTCTCCATGTGACTATAGTAAGAGTAAATCTAGTTGTGGTGAAAGAGGGGAAGAATGTGTATGACCCCTGGACTTTACACAAAGTTCAAAAAATGTTAATGGAAAAAATCTTAAGTTTAAAGTGGGATAACATATCAGATTGGTTAAAAAACTTTTGGTGGGAAACTCGAGATTTTCAAAAGAGAAATAGAAGTTTGACTTCCCATCCACAGAAGCAGTGTTTGAATTGAGTCACTCTGTCTGGTTTAATTTAAGTGCAGTAATATAACATAATGTTTACAGAAAGAGAAAGAATTAAATGTTAATTATTTTTAAGAGTGGGTCCATAATAGGGTGAGGCGGGGAGGAGGCTCGGTAACGTGCCAAAATAATTTTGCAGCGTATGTAACAAGTGATGTGTCACCTTAATTCATTACAGACAGAATTACGCCAATTGTGAAGCTAGAACGTACATATATGATGGTGTAGTGTACCATGATGTTATACATGTTGATGTATATTTTTGTAGAGAGAGAGAAAGATTTGGGATGAAGCGAGAAGTTGCCACTACTGGTGGGACCAAAGACACTCACTTAATAATGTTATGAGTGGCAAAGGTGCAGTGCCGGCTACTGGGGTAGGCTGCTATTTCACATCACGGTGCCTGAAACTGATAATCTGTACATTGTTAAAAAGTGACCTAACTGTATTCAGTTATTCGTGTTAATGGTTCCATCATGGTTTTATGTGGTTCCAACAGCCATTCCAGTCTCGTATTGTTCGTGGGAAGAAGGATTGTCGGTATGACTCTGTGTGGGCTCTAGTCTCTCTGATTTTATCCTCATGGTCTCTTCGCGAGATATACGTAGGAGGGAGCAATATACTGCTTGACTCCACGTTGAAGGTATGTTCTCGAAATTTCAACAAAAGCCCATACCGAGCTACTGAGCGACTCTCCTGCAGAGTCTTCCACTGGAGTTTATCTATCAACTCCGTAACGCTTTCGTGATTACTAAATGATCGTGCAACGAAGTGCGTTGCTCTCCGTTGTATCTTCTCTATCTCTTCTATCAACCCTATCTGGTAGTGATCCCACACTGCTGAGTAGTATTCAAGCAGTGGGTGAACAAGCGTACTGTAACCTACTTCCTTTGTTTTCGGATTGCATTCCCTTAGGATTCTTCCAATGAATCTCAGTCTGGCATCTGCTTTACCGACGATCAATTTTATATGATAATTCCATTTTAAATCACTCATAATGCGTACTGCCAGATAATTTATGGAATTAACTGCTTCCAGTTGCTGACCTATATTGTAGCTAAATGATAAGGGATGTTTCTTTCTATGTATTCGCATTACATTACACTTGTCTACATTGAGATTCAGTTGCCATTCCCTGCACCATGCGTCCATTCGCTGCAGATTCTCTTGCATTTTAGTACAATTTTCCATTGTTACAACCTCTCGATATACTACAGCATCATCTGCAAAAGCCTCAGTGAACTTCCAATGTCATCCGCAAGGTCATTTATGTATATTGTAATAGCAACGGTCCTACGACACTCCCCTGCGGCACACCTGAAATCACTCTTACTTCGGAAGACTTCTGTCCATTGAGAATGACATGCTGCTTTCTGTTATCTAGGAACGCTTCAATCCAATCACACAATTGGTCTGATAGTCCATATGCTCTTACTTTGTTCATTAAATGACTGTGGGGAACTGCATCGAACGCCGCTACCTGGGAACCCGTGTCTATGGCCCTCTGAGTCTCGTGGACGAATAGCGCTTCTTGCGTGTAGTGTATGCCTGACCTATTCAGGGGGATCCTACATTTCTCCACCCGATGAGGAGGTCGAGAAATTTGCACCCCAGATCTCTGCAAATTCGTCTGAGCAGCGATCGATTCTGGAAACGATAATACAAATAGTTAGCTCAGATTCCACCCTGCGAACGAGGTTTCCCACCTTCACCAACTCCGCCAACCGCCTGTATGAACTGAGGATGATCTCTGAACCCAGACGGCAGGAATCAATGGTGCCGACATGAGCAACAATTTGCAGTTGGGTACACCCAGTGCTCTCTATCGGCGCCAAAAGGGCCTCCTCCACATCTCGGATGAGACCCCCGGCAAGCAGACAGAGTGAACACTGGTTTCTTCCCCGACCTTTCCGCTATTTCCCAAAGGGGCTCCATCACCCGCCTAACGTTGGAGCTCCCAATCACTAATAAACCCCTCACTGAGCTGAATTTGGTTGGCAGGCACTAAATAAATCGTACTGAAACTATTTAGCTTCTTGATATCACTTTTTTCTGGTTGATTAATAAGCCACCTCAATGATAGGTTTAGGGGAACATGAGAACTTGCAGCAATATATATATATATATATATATATATATATATATATATATATATATATATATATATATATATATATATGTGTGTGTGTGTGTGTGTGTGTGTGTGTGGCTACTTTTGAATATATCACATTTTATGTGGAAGTTTGAAAGAAAGAATTTAAAAGAGCGAACTGGATACTTTAGGAATTAACATTTCGGTAACCCCATTCCAATTTAAAATAAAAGCAAAATAAAAGATAAAAAGAAGCACAAAAGAACATAGAATAATCTTATTTATGGGCTCTTCTATCACTTGATATTAGAATATTTCCATATTTAAGGTTGAATAATATGTAAAAATAGTTTGCTTGTTAGTCAATCTTAAAAAAGATCAATATACACTGAAGAGCCAAATAAACTGGTCCACCTGCCTAATACCATGTAGGGCCCCCGCAGAGCAAGCAAAAGTGCCACGACACGACGAGGCATGAACTCGACTATGTCTGAAGTAGTACTGGAGAGAACTGACACCATGAATCCCGTAGGGTTGTCCATAAATCCGTAAGTGTTCGAGAGGATGGAGATCTCTTCTCAACAGCTCGTTCAAGGCATAATGTTCATGTCTCGCGAATTTGGTGGCCAGTGGAAGGGTTTAAACTGAGAAGAGTGTTCTTGGGTCCACTCTGAAGCAATTGTGGACGTCTGGGATGTCACATCGTCCTGCTGGAATTGCCCAAGACTATCAGAATGAACTGTGGGCATGAATGGATGCAGGTGATCAGACAGGATGCTTATGTACATGTCACCTGTCAGAGTCATATCTAGATGTATAATGGGTCCCACATCACTCCAACTACACACACCTGACACCATTATAGAGCCTCCACTGGCTTCAACAGTCCCCTGCTGCCATGCATAGTCCATGGATTCACGAGGTTGTCTGCACATCTATATACGTCCATCCACTCGATACAATTTGAAACGCGACTCGTCTGATCAGGCAATATGTTCCCAATCATTAACAGTCTAGTGTCAGTGTTGAAAGGCCCAAGCGAATTGTAAGGCTTTGTGTTGTGCAGTCATCAAGGATACACGAGTGGGCCTTCGGCTTCGAAAGCTCTTATCGATGACGCTTCGTTGAATGGTTCGCAAGCTAACACTTGTTGATGTCCCCTCATTGAAATCTGCAGCAATATGCAGAAGAGTTGCACTTCTGTCACATTGAACGATTCTCTTCAGTCGTCGTTGGTCCCGTTCTTGCAGCATCTTTTTCTGGCCACAGCGATGTCCGAGATTTGATGTTTTACCGGATTCCTGATGTTCATGGCACACTTTTGAAATGGTCATAAGGGAAATTTCCCACTTCGATGTTATCTCGGAGATGCTGTGTCCCATCGCTCGTGTGCCGACTATAAACCACGTTCATACCTACTTAACTCTTGATAACCTGCCATTGTAGCAGTAGTAACCGATTTAACAACTGTGCCAGACGCTTGTTGACTTATATAGCCGTTGCCGACCTCAGCGCCAGATTCTGCCTGTTTACAGATCTCTATGTTTGAATGTGCATGTCTATACCATCTTCTTTGGCGCTTCAGTGTATTACCTAATGTGTTACTGTCAAGGAATTAAGTCACTTCAGCGATAATATTTGAAAGAACTAGCATAATAAAATCTACAGATAGTAACATTTAGAAAAAAATTAAAGCCAAATGATACTCATGATCTAGTCAGGAATATTCGTTAATCACTGATACGATTTTAGCGAGTTTATTTGAGAGGGCAATAAAACACAAAAAAGGAAGGACATCAAAAAGTATTTCGTTGGGTTACCATGAAAGAATTACTGAGAGGATTAATGCTGTAACACTACCTGGTTAATAGTTGAATTTTTGTTTACGAAAGATGTTCAACTCGGAAAACAATATGTGGAACCACTCGTAATGTTATTAAAAGGAGGAGGTAGTTACTCAATTTTGATGTGGGTTTCTTTAATATAAAATGGTATTACACATTTTTTTGAGAATTGCTACAGGCAGTTGTGCCCTTCTGGCCCATATATTGCAGAGAGCCTCACTATATGATATATAGTTAATGTTACAAAACATTTGGTTTATGCTACACTCACTAAACAATTGACTACCTACTTATATTCGATAGCAAAGGATTAATGTGATAGTAATATAATACTATGCATATTTCTGTGGTGTCTGGGGCAGTGGTGTCTAAAGTAATACATGGATATACTAGTGTATAAAGCTAGTCAAGTAGCAAATGTCCTTCCATAGTCTTGAATATATAGCGACAATTTATAATGGGGGAAGACATGAAAGCTTTCCGATATACGCAAGGTGAAGAAGAAAATGGTGCACTTGACGATCAGGATGCGATCCCTCATCCAAATTCGAGACAAAAGAGTATCTAGTCCCTCCAATAGGTTTAATAGAAATACAATTTAAAAAAAAAAACAACGCTAATGCAACACTGTAACTGCGTGCAGTGTGACCGAGAACAGGCAACAAGAACTCTGCACTGTGCCAGAGATGTCCTGTTAGCTCTGTGAGATGAGCAGTGCTGTGCAGAATGGATATGCAAGCTCACTGATGTTCAAGTTGAGTTCACGCCACACGCTTATTTGTTCAATTAAAACATAAAATTGTATCCAATTGACACTTCCAAAACCCGGTATCTTGCCTATTTCTTTCTGTTACTCTTATCTTTATTTAAACATTGAGATACAACATGAACACATTCCAGACATAAACAACAATCCTGTTTCGTCCATTAAAGAAATAAAGCCAACAGAAAATAATAGCAGATACAGTAACATCATTTGTATCCAATGAGCTACATACAATTAATTCAATAGATAGGCTACACTAGATCGTACATTATGCTACACACTGTAATTCCATTCTGTACATTTGACGTCTAGGCTTATTGTCACAGAGCGAGTACATACACGTACAAACAACGTTAACTTCAGAGATGTTCAAAGCGACCAGCTTCCATTTAAATTGCAAGCACACAACCTATTAGGTTGTGTACACCCATGGGCAGAGTACTATAAACTTGTTCCCTTAAGTGTTCACACAGGTAAAAATCTGATGAATTAAGGTCAGGGGAACATGATATGGAATGACGAATCTAACTTCACTTGTGAATATATTTTAAAACTCCACAATAGCCATTATAGGTCATAACACAACCCACAACTCACCCATGAACGTGTTTTCAGGCAAAAACATATGGGCTGGAATAGTGGGAAGAGGACTCCTCCAACGATTCCTGCCCACAGATTTATGTTCCATCCAATATATTTCCCTGAAACGCTTCGTTTAAATAGTTATTAACATTCATTTCAAAGTTTGATGGTGCACCACCATGCTGTCGCAGAACACTAGTGTGGGAAGTTTTATAGTGCCTCAGAGAAAGCACTGCAAAGAAAGGTAATGGTAGTAGTAGCCTTATTCATCTGTAGATCTCTTTTTACAAGGATATAGGACATGTCAAGTATTTATAAATTTAGATCATTTTAAAATAAACTAATTCGTATACACGTATATTTAACAGATTTCTAGTTAGAGACAATCATTAGATTTACCCCTGATATACAATACTTTTTTTTACTAATAACTTCTTAAATAATGTAATGCCACACTGAATAATGTAATGCCACACTGTTCACTAATATCTCACTATCAGTCACTGTACACACTATACACACATTGTTTCATAACACTTCACTCACTACACACACACACACACACACACACACACACACACATTGGTGATCTCTGGGCCATTTTCTGTACTGCAGCTTCCCATTTGCTATCCTGAAAAACTGAGTCAGCATCCCTCCATAATGAGTGAGATGATGAGCTCAGAAGGAGGAAGAGGTGTTAGTATTGTGGGTAAGTATTTCTAGAAAGGAAAAAAACATAAAGTGAAGGCGTTATACAGAATGTTGGATATTTTATAATCATCATTATTATTATTTATTTGTATAACATTTTTTATCAAACCCCTACTCTGTTTTAGCTAAGTAATCCTTCAATGTGTAATATGTATTGCATAACTGATACTTTTCAGCTGCCTTTTAAATAAGTGTATTTTTGCAGTTTCTTTCATCTCTTTTGGTAGTTTATTGAACAGTTTTATTCCTTGGTAGGAAATGCTGTTTTGAGTTTTATGTTTATTTTTTCTTGGTAAATGTAAGTTGAGTCTATCTCTTGTTGCATGGTAATGGACAGAGCTGTTGGTGCAGTAATTACCAATGTTCTTTTTGATGTGCACAGCTGACTGGTAAATGTATTCACATGGAGCAGTTAAAATCCCCAGTGTTTTGAACAGATCTTTACAATGAGCATGACTAGTATTTTTGGTTATTATTCTTATGGATCTTTTCTGCAGTTTGAAAATTGTGTTCATATTTTGTGCATTTGTTCCCCAAAAAAGAATGCCATAGCTAAGAATTGAGTGTAGATATGAATAATATGTAGCTAAAAACCACTGCATGTTACATACTGATGATAGGATTCTAAGAGCATAACATGCTGATGACATTCTGTTTGCAAGTATCTTTGTGTGTTCGCACCACTTCAACTGAGAATCAATATTCATTCCTATAAATTTTGCATTTGTTACACAGGCTGTAGAGTTGCCTTCTACATTTAATTTAACATTGTCATTTTTCCTCTTCAAACTAAAATTAATGGAATTAGTTTTTTATGTTCAATGTCACTTTATTGCTTATTGAGCAATCATAAACTTCCTTTGATTTTCATTTGCTTTCTCAGCAAGTAGTTCTCTTGTTTTCTCAGTGACTATAATATTGCTGTCATCAGCGAAGAGAATTTTTTCACCATGAGTAACACTACTGGGAAAGTCATTGCTGTATATCAAGAACAGTATTGGTCCTAATATACTACCTTATAGGACCCATATATTAATGTATTTTGGTTCTGATAAGTGTTTTACTAAATATTTAGCTCTATTTGATGTATGTGTTATCTCTACTCTTTGTACACTATCTGTTATGTATGATTGAAACCAGTCATTAGCTACCCCTATTATTTCTTAAGCTTCTAATTTATTTAACAGAATCTTGTGGTCGACTGTATCAAACGTCTTAGAAAGATCCAAAAATATGCCTGTGACACAATCATCTTTATCAGGAGCATCAAGTACAACTTTTGTTAATTCTACTATGGCAGACTCTCTGTTTTTGCCACTTCGGAAACCAAACTGTGATTCACTTAAAAGATTGTATTTATTCAGGTAATTCATTACTCTGTCTTCCATAATTGCTTCTATTATTTTTGAGAATGCTGACAACAGGGAAATGGGACAGTAATTTTCTATGTCTTCTGCATTACCTTTCTTAAGCAACGATACAACTCTTGCCTGTTTTAACTGCACTGGAAATGTCCCTATGTGAAGGATTCATTTATTATATTTGTTAAGGGGCCTTGTATACTCCCTATTCATTGTTTGAGTTCACACATTGGTACCTCATCTAAGCCTACTGACTTTTTATTTTTTTGTCTTTGAACAGCTTTATTGACTTAATTCTCTATGTTTGGAAGTACCATCATTGTATTTAGTGCAACATTATTTACAGATGTTATATCTGTTTGGGGGAATTTTTGCTGTAGCGTCTCTGCAATACTTGAAAAATGCTCGTTTACATAGTTTTCTAAGTGTTGTGGATCATTCATTACCTTATCCTTCTCCCTTAGCAGTATGTTATTGTGCGTTTGTTTGCCTCTCCCCGTTTCCCTTTTTATAACATCCCAGACTGCTTTTCTTTTATTCTCTGCATTATATATTATTTTGTCATTAAATGACTTTTTGCAGCAATCAGCACCTTTTGTATCTATGATAGAATTTAAGAATTCTGGATAATTGCGAATCTTTTTCATGCAACTGAGGTGTTTAAGTGTTTAGGAGGACTTTTTAATACCTGCTGTTATCCATCTGTTCTTGTGAGATGTTGATACAGACATGCATACTTCTGAAAATGAATTTTCAAAGTTCATACAGGTGGGCATTCAACTTATTTGGTAATAGGTAAGGTACCAAAAGCACTCCTCCCACGATTCCAACACACAGGTTTATGTCAAAGCATATCTGAAAACACGTTCATGGGTGACTTGTGTTCCGACCAACTATGGCTGTTGTGAAGGTTTAAAATAGATTCACAAGTGAAGCTGGATTCGTCAATCCATATCACATTATTTATAAAATATTCTTTCTTCTTCCACTTGGTGAAAAATCCACTCACAAAACTGGACTTACCGAATGTGGTCTTCTGGCCGCTAGTGTTAACTATAATGATGTGGATGCAGTTCTTCATTGCACAACACTTCAACAACCAGTCTTTGACGTATCTGGAACTGCTTTTCAGTATCATGGATACTTCGCTGAAGTGACTGATGTACGATTTCGAGAATCTTGTCCTCTGTTTGTGGAATACGTCTGGTCCTTGGATGACCTCTGCCCATTACACGCCAGCAACAGCAGCAGCTTAGTCATCGGATGCACCCAGTGTATGTGTCCATAGACGTTTCCACAGTTTGTGTGCTCCATAGGGAAGATTCCTTCTATGAACTTTATAGGACCATTTACGGTTGTGCACTGCGCGGTAAGTAGACACATGCATGCAATTTAAAGGATCCCACTGTCATGTGGCAGGCCATTGTCATGTGAAAAATTGATGTGCTGCATATAACGACAAGAACTAGGAAAAGGACGCTGAAAAAATAAGAAAAGAACCTGGCAGGGACTCGACCCATATCTCCAAGGTAGATATGGCATAGAGGTCTCAGCAGTCTACTCAGTGAGGTACGACAGCTGGTACAATAGGGTAGGGTGATACTAGTTCCTCTCAACGTTCTGATGCGCTCCTCATTTTCGTATATGTGTTCAGAGGAGCAGATCCCCTCGCCGCCTATCCAGGCGGGATACATAATTTAGAATATTGCAAGAAACATTTATGTCGCTGACTGTAGTGTCTGTAAAATTGGCTGTTTAATTCTCTATCTGTCTGGATAGGCGGCGCGGGTATCTGCTCCCGTGAACTGCTTCTGCAAAATAGGCCGAGAGCGAAGGACGCGAGTAGGAGCAGGAAAAGGTGAAGTACTTCGGTACTGCCTGTAGATTTTACAAGTTTACTACAGGCAAAAATATGAGTACATAAATGGTTACTTACCTTTGGCTGAGATGAGCATGTAGGTGCGAAGCTGTACAGGTATAAAGCTAACAGCTACTAGAAGTTACAAAGGCAAAATCTGTAGTGGCACGCCCACTATGAAATAGGAACAATGTTGCTTTCTTTCTTATAACCCATTCACATTCGCCGTATTGCATGTGACAATATTTATTTTGGGACGTGACAATATTTATTTTGTGTAATCAGCAGCATCCTTTTCTCATCCATTCCATATCTGAGAGTACTGTCTGCAAGTGCGAGGGCTGGAACTTTAATAGTGGCAACTATTTATTCACAACCGATACGAAAGAGTTACGTGTTTTCACTTGTTACTGTCCTTCAAAGTAGTCACCAGCGTTGAGTAAAACCCATTGCCAGCGATGTGGAAGGCTTAGTATACCGTTAGAAGATCCTGTTCTATTGATGGAGCGAATGGAGCGGTCTACTGCCTGTCGATTCTCTGGAACAGTTCTGAAGCGAATGCCACGAAGTGGTTTCTTTATCTTCGGAATCAAATCAAAGTCACGAGGAGTTAAGTCCCGGGAGTATGGTGGATGGTACAGTACTTCCCAGTCCCATCGACCGAACAGAGCAGCCACAGCTTGCGCTTTATGCGCCTGCGCATTCTCATGCAAAATGATGGGTGGGTTGCGTAGAAAATGTCGCCGCTTCTTTCGCAAAGCTGGTCGGAGGTGATGCTCCAAAAACGAACAGTAATACTATGCATTGAAGATCTGCCGTGGAGGAACGTAATGCGTTAGGATAACATCACCACAGTCGTACACGAGAATCACAATAACTTTAGACCGCTTCATTCGCACCATACAGAATAGGCTCTGCTAACGGTATACTACGCCTTCCACATTGCTGGCAACGGGTTCTACACAATGCTGGTAACTACTTTGAACGACAGTAACAGGTGCAAACATGTAACTCTTTCGTATCAGTTGTGAATAAATAATTGTCACTATTTCAGTTCCAACCCTCGTACGAATGTCTCAGTGTGTGTGTGAACTTGTCAGTGAGGGAAACAGAGACTCCCTTGTGTTGTCTGGTAGTGTATTGCCCATCTTGCTGGGCTTCTCCAAAGAGGCCCAGCAAAGTGCTTATTTTTGAGTCAAAGCATTCACATTGTTTTCTCTGTAAAATATTGGTAATGCGACTGGTCTTCATGGCATCTGACGATGGCTGTCCTTTTGTAATGGTTGAGCAAGTTTGATTCTCTGCGAATCAGAGCATTTTCTGCTCTTCCGTGTCCGGGAGCCTCGGCTGTCCACCACACCCACCTTAAAAAGAACATCTGGTTCCCTTGGCGACAGCCACTGGCCAGAGCTTCAGGATCCTTAGGTGCAGTAACCTTGATGTTCTTCGGAAGAAGTTTTGGTACATCTTTATGTTTCAGTTAGTGAGGACATACGCTAGTTTTGGTTGGGAAACTGCTTCATTTGTTTCATTAAGCATTCGGGAGTGTTCGTTGTTTCGAATTTTTGCAGTTCTTTTTGATCAGTTCTCCTAGATGACGTTTGAATTAGATTTCTTTTTATGTTTATGTTAAAGTGGACTATGTGCCATCAGCACTGGTGTTCCTTCAATTGGGAAACTGAATTTGTAAGTTACTTTTCTATAGTCGGGAACCTAACAACACTGATTACATTTGGTCCCTTGGTGCAAACAGGGTGATGATTACGAGTAATGAGTCCTGTGCAAAACTAACGCAGGTTAAAGTTTGCATCTGCCCTGTGTGAATAATAGCCTGCAGTGATAACCAAGTAATCTTAACGATTCGATCGCGAGTTTTGAATTATGTACCTTTGTTACTGGAGCAGGGGTTTTTGTCTAGGTGGCCGCCATGTGTATACAATGAGGAAACAGTGCATGTATTGGTCTTATTAATGAGTGAGACAAACAGTTCTGTGCGGAATGAGTCCCAGTCTATACAACGATTTTTAAATACCAAGGAAATTACGAAATATATTACGTTTAATAGGAAAGACTTGACTTCGCCTTAAGCAGCTGTGTAATGTGGCCTCTTGCTCTCTTGTGATACAAAACAGGGAGCTTTATTCCTTCCTGTTACTATGTTGTATGTGTCCACTTTAATATTAATGCTATATTATTTTCCCTTTTAGCATGAATTTCCAACTTTCAAATAATTATTTTTGAGGTCATCTATGCCATTGCTTCCTTGTAACTGCATTTAAGCCTGACATGTGGAAATGAGGGAGTGTGTAAATTTTATTCTTAGTCAAATGTTATGCTGTGTATTCCATGTGAATTATATCATGCAATAAATTCTGTCTTAGTGAGGGTTCACTCTCAAATATTTCCGTTCGCCATCTTCTTTTTCACCATTCACATCCCTTAATTGTATGTGAATAGCTGTCGAAAAATCCGTTTCTTAATTTTTGTCTTAAGAACTTCTCTGTAGTTTTCAGAATGTGAAAAAATTTACGTCTAGGAAAATGGATCACAGAAAGTACCAGAATTAGAGGAATTTATAAGTGGCTCCACGCACGTCGACGTCCCAATGGCAGACAGTGAGTTCTGTTTAAAAAATGTTTTGCTCTAATTTGTTTCGTTTTTATGACTTTTTAGTCCCTTAAGTTCGCTAACCTGCGAAAGCTTTACAGTTGCTTATCTTTTGTTTATACAGACAGTTTCGTCATTGTTTGCTGTTGTTTTGGAGCGAATATTTTGTACACAGCGAAGTTATTGCGTGCATGAGTTTCTTATTCCACTTGCAAGCAATGGGAAGAATTAAGAAGTTTGGTGTTAAACAATGTAATTGTGAAATGTATTAGCAAGTACTGTCATGGCTGTGCCGTGAAACTGAAAATAATAAATGTTTGATTAATTTTAGTCGTTATAGTGGAGTGATGGAATTTGAAGGTGTTGTGAATATATTTCACAGGTCAGTGGAGAAATATGGTATGATGTATTCATTTTGCGGCGTGCACTGCAGCTGTAGCGGTAATAAAGCTAAGTAGTGACACACTTATTTGTGCTGTGTAATACAGTTATTAAATTTAATAGATTTTAGCGGTGTTGCGTGCATCGTTCGCTCGCTGTGTTTTGTTATAGTTTTCTGTGCGTCGAAGTCGTTTGGTAAATTTCGTGCTTTAGTTTTAAACTGACGTTTATTATTGTTTCTAGTGAAATATTTCAGTATAAATTTCATTCAGTGTTTTAACGTCACTTAGTGTTACAGTGGCCGTTTGAATTTTTTGATTTTAGTTAATAATTTTGTGAAGTTTTGTTGATATTGGTATTAGCTGTAGTGTAGTATTATTAATACAAGTTGTTGATTTCTTAGGAGGCAGAGAATTTCGAGACCATTATTGTTAGTTCTTGAATAGTTCTACTGGTGTAACTGAACTTTGGTAACGTAGATGTATAGTTTTTTCAGTAACTGTAAAATTTAACCATGAGTGAGAAGTGTGGGCTCTGTTGTAGGTTTGTGAGTAGTGGATTACTGGGTTGGGATTTGTTCAAACTATTTTCACTGGGGGGAATGCAGTGGGGAAGCCAGTGGTCATTTTAGTAAGGTCCCCTCCTGAGACTGCACAAACTGTAGTAGAAACAAGTTGACAGAGGAACAGGAGTGTAAGATCAATGCCCTTCAGGTGCAGTTACAATTCTCAAAGGAGGAACTAGATAGGTTGAGGAGGGTGAAGGTTGGTGGGGAATGAGAACTGGCAGTTGGCAAGAAGGCAGCTTCCTGGTAAGAAGGCTGCTAGGAAGAGGAGGTATTCAGACAGGTTTACTTTGCATACACACAATAGGTATGATCAACTGTAAGAGTTGAGTGGAGAGGAGACTCGTGTAGCTGTAGATGTAGGGCACTTGCAGCAGTCCTCAGCAATTGGGAGGTCTAGGTTAGTTGCAAAGTCTAGCAGAAAGAAGTTTCTGCTGCTAGGTAGTTCCCACGGTAGAGGTGTGGGCCAGCAGTTGCAGGAAGTGTTGGGGAGTGAGTACGAGCTCACCAGCACTGTGAAGCCTAGTGCAGGGTTGGCTCAGGTGACTGAAAGCATTGGGGAATTACGTAAGAATTTTACGAAGGAGGATCAGGTAGTGTTAGTGGATGGAGCAGTAAACAGTCTCGATAGGGACAGGGAATATGACGTCAGTGGTGACTTGGTTAAGATAGCTACTCAAACTGGTGGCACTAATATGCATTTCATGCAACTGTTTCAGCGTCATGATCGGCCTCACCTTAATGCAGCTGTTAGGCACGTTAACCTGGGGTTTGGCTGGGCACTGATGGCAGAGGGTATGGGTCACATCTCAGTGGTGCCAGTTGGGTCTGTCAGTAGATCGTGTTTCACTAGGCATGGCCTGCACCTCAATAGGTTTGAGAAGGGGAGGCTGGCTAAGCTTATAGGTGACAGTGTAGTGGGTGGTGGTGGTGGTGTGACTCATGGAAAAATTCCTGTAGTAGTTGGTGTTAGAGCTGCACCTTTTTTAGATTGAAGTCAGCAGATACATGTACCTGCTTAAAGGAAGTCCCTCTAATTAAGGGCTTACCTTCAGAGGATGTAATGTCTCGAAGTAGAGAAGGAATTGGCATATTTCATCAAAATATAAGAGGTATTAGAGATAAAGTTAGTGAACTGCCAATAGATGTTGACTCTGAAATTATTGGTATATCAGAGCACCACTTAAATAATTTGATAATTCAGAGGCTTCCTTTACCAGGCTACAGATTAGCTGGCTGTTTCTCAAGGAGTTCTCTGCGGGGTGGGGGAGTGGCTCTGTACATAAAAAACAGTATTCCATTTGAGTCCATAGATGTATCATGACACTGCACTTAACAGATATTTGAAAGTTGTGCAGCGTTAGTAGAATTTAGTGAAACTGAACTTCTAATTGTTGTTGTTTATGGATCCCCTAACTCTGACTTCAGAGCATTTCTGCTCAAGCTAGAGAGGCTTCTTGATTCACTTTGTAGGAAGTACCAGAAACTAGTTATATGTGGTGACTTCAATATTCATATTGTATACGACTGTGCAAGAAAAAGGATGTTGGTAGATCTCCTAAATTCATATGATCTGATGCAAACTGTGTTTTTCCACCTAGGGTGCAGGGCAACAGTAGCACTGTCATAGACAATATTTTTATTCATTCTTCATTACTAGATGGGCATTCTGTTAGTGAAAGCATGACTGGTCTTTCAGACCATGATGCACAAATTTTAACACTCAAAGGCTTTTGTACTCAAACCAATGTCATATTTAATTACAAATTATGTAGGAAAGTTAATCCAACAGCAATAGAGAGTTTTTTAAAACTTGTCAAGGAACAAGAGTGGCAGGATGTTTATAGTGCTGATAGCATATATGATAAATACAGTGCTGTCCATAACACATTTCTCATGCTCTTTGAGAGTTGCTTTCCATTAGAACATTCTAAATGGTGTACTAGCAGTAATGGGCAGCCCGGATGGATGACTAGTGGGATAAGGATATCATGTAGAACAAAGTGGGAATTATATAAAAAGGTTAGAAGTAGTCATAATCAAGCTACAGTAGCCCATTACAAACAGTATTGTAAGGTGCATAAAATGTTATTAGGAAGGCAAAGAGTATGTGGTATACAAATAAAATACCTAATTCACAGGATAAAATTAAAACCATATGGTCAGTTGTGAAAGAAGTGTTTGGTCAGCAGCACAAAGTCAATTCACAGTAAAAATATTTCTGTTACTGATAAATCAGATATATGTACAGTATTTAACAATCATTTTCTGAGCATTGCTGGTGAATTAAATAAAAAATTAGTTTCTAAAGGAAATCATATAACTTTCTTGGCAAATGCCTTTCTGAGACTGATGTCTGAAATAGTCCTCTGTGATACAGACAAGAGGGAGACTGAGCCAATAATTAAATCACTGAAGACTAAGGACTCTCATGGTTATGATGGAGTGTCTGGCAGAACATTAAAGTGCTGTGCTGCACATGTTAGCACTGTATTTAGCCATATTTGTAATTTTTCCTTTAGGAATGGTCAGTTTCCTGAGCGATTAAAGTACTCAGTAGTCAAGCTGCTTTATAAAAAAGGAGAAAGGGATAATGTAGATAATTTTAGACCTATTTCTATGCCATCAGTGTTTGCAAAAGTTATTGGAAAGGCTGTGTATGTAAGGATAATTGAAGATTTTATATCATACGATTTGCTATCAAACATACAGTTCGGCTTTAGAAGTCGTTTAACAACTGAAAATGCTATATTCTCTTTTCTCTGTGAGGTAATGGATGGGCTAACCAAAAAGTTTCGAACGCTTGGCATATTTATTGATTTAACTAAG
This sequence comes from Schistocerca gregaria, assembly GCF_023897955.1. NCBI lineage: Eukaryota > Metazoa > Arthropoda > Insecta > Orthoptera > Acrididae > Schistocerca > Schistocerca gregaria. The sequence goes on along the minus strand of NC_064926.1, from coordinate 499,909,760 downwards.
ACATTTGATTGTGTTGATCACAAAATATTGCTCCAGAAGTTGGACTATTACAGAATATGGGGAGTAGCTCACAATTGGTTCATCTCTTACTTTAGCAACAGGCAGTAAAAGGTCATTATTCACAATGTTGATAACGTCTGTGATGTGGGATGTGAGTGGGGTACTGTCAAGTGGGGGGTGCCCCAGGGATCAGTGTTGGGGCCACTGCTGTTCTTCATTTATATAAATGATATGCCCTAGTATTATGGGTAACTCTAAAATATTTCTGTTTGCTGATGACACTAGCTTGGTAGTAAAGGATGCTGTGTGCAACATTGGCTCGGTTTCAAATAGTGCATTACATGGCCTCAGTTCATGGCTTGTAGAAAACAAACTAACGTTAAGTCACAGTAAGACTCAGTTTTTACAGTTTCTAACACACAATTCAACAATACATGACGTTTTAATTTTATAGAATGGGCATATGAACAGTTCAAATTTCTGGGTGTTCAGATAGATAGTAAGCTGTCATGAAAAGCCCATATTTAGGATTTTGTTCGAAGACTAAATACTGCCATTTTTACTATTCGAACAGTATCAGAAGTGAGTGATACTTCGACACGAAAATTAGTCTACTTTGCTTTTTTTTATATTCGGTTAATGGTATTATATTCTGGGACAACTCTTCCCATTCTAAAAGGATATTTTTTGCTCAGAAACAGGCGGTTCGGGCAATAAGTGGTGTGAGTTCACGAACCTCCTGTCGACATCTGTTCACGAGTATGGGTATTTTGACAATGGCCTCTCAATATGTCCATTCCTTATTATAGTTTCTTGTTACCAATATAAGTTTATTCCCAAGAATAAGCAGCTTTCACTCGGTTAATACTCGGCAGAAATCAAACCTGGATTCGGATCGGACTTCCTTAATTCTGGTGCAAAACGTTGTGCAGTATACTGCTGCATCTATTTTCAATAAACTGCCATTCAAATTCAAAAATATTAGCAGCAATCCACGAGCTTTCAAATCGAAACTGCAGAGTTTCATCATGGGCCACTCCTTCTATTCTGGCGAGTTCCTTGAAAGATTAAGCTGATTCTTATTGTATTGCTGATGTTGTTGTTGTGGTCTTCAGTCCTGAGACTGGTTTGATGCAGCTCTCCATGCTACCCTATCCTGTGCAAATTTCTTCATCTCCCAGTACCTACTGCAACCTACATCCTTCTGAATCTGCTTGTTGTATTCATCTCTTGGTCTCTCTCTACGATTTTTACCCTCCACACTGCCCTCCAATACTAAATTGGTGATCCCTTGATGCCTCAGAACATGACCTACCAACCGATCCCTTCTTCTGGTCAAGTTGTGCCACAGACTTCTCTTCTCCCCAATCCTATTCAATACTTCCTCATTAGTTACGTGATCTACCTATCTAATCTTCAGCATTCTTCTGTAGCACCACATTTCGAAAGCTTCTATTCTCTTCTTGTCCAAACTATTTATCGTCCATGTTTCACTTCCATACATGGCACCACTCCATACAAATACTTTCAGAAAAGACTTCCTGACACTTAAATCTATACTCGATGTTAACAAATTTCTCTTCTTCAGAAACGCTTTCCTTGCCATTGCCAATCTACATTTTATATCCTCTCTACTTCGGCCATTATCAGTTATTTTGCTCCCCAAATAGCAAAACTCCTTTAGTACTTTAAGTGTCTCATTTCCTAATCTAATTCCCTCAGCATCACCCGACATAATTCGACTATATTCCATTATCCTCGTTTTGCTTTAGTTGATGTTCAGCTTATATCCTGCTTTCAAGACACTGTCCATTCCATTCAACTGCTCTTCCTAGTCCTTTGCTGTCTCTGACAGAATTACAATGTCATCGGCGAACCTCAAAGTTTTTATTTCTTCTCCATGGATTTTAATACCTACTCCGAATTTTTCTTTTGTTTCCTTCACTGCTTGCTCAATATACAGATTGAATAACATCAGGAAGAGACTACAACCCTGTCTCACTCCCTTCCCAACCACTGCTTCCCTTTCATGTCCTCCGACTCTTATTACTGCCATCTGGTTTCTGTATAAATTGTAAATAGCCTTTCGCTCCCTGTATGTTACCCCTGCCACCATTAGAATTTGAAAGAGAGTATTCCAGTCAACATTGTCAAAACCTTCCTCTAAGTCTACAAACGCTAGAAACGTAGGTTTGCCTTTCCTTAATCTTTCTTCTAAGATAAGTCGTAAGGTCAGTATTGCCTTACGTGTTCCAGTATTTGTACGGAATCCAAACTGATCTTCCCCGAGGTCGGCTTCTATTAATTTTTTCATTCATCCGTAAAGAATTCGCGTTAGTATTTTGCAGCTGTGGCTCATTAAACTGATTGTTCGGTAATGTTCACATCTGTCAACACCTGCTTTCTTTGGGATTAGAATTATTATATTGTTCTTGAAGTCTGAGGGTATTTCGCCTGTTTCATACATATTGCTCACCAGATGGGTGAGTTTTGTCAGGACTAGCTCTCCCAAGGCTGTCAGTAGTTCTAATGGAATGTTGTCTACTCCAGAGGCCTTGTTTCGACTCAGGTCTTTCAGTGCTCTGTCAAACTCTTCACGCAGTATCGTATCTCCCATTTCATCTTCATCTACATCTTCTTCTATTTCCATAATATTGTCCTCAAGTACATCGCCCTTGTATAGACCCTCTATATATTCCTTCCACCTTTCTGCTTTCCCTTCTTTGCTTAGAACTGGGTTTCCATCTGAGCTCTTGATGTTCATACAAGTGGTTCTCTTGTCTCGAAAGGTCTCTTTAATTTTCCTGTAGGCAGTATCTATTTGCCCCTAGTGAGATAAACCTCTACATCCTTACATTTGTCCTCTAGCCATCCCTGCTTAGCCATTTTGCTCTTCCTGTCGATCTCATTTTTGAGACGTTTGTATTCCTTTTTGCCTGCTTCATTTATTGCATTTTTATATTTTCTCCTTTCATCAATTAAATTCAATATTTCTTCTGTTACCCAAGGATGACTACTAGCCCTCGTCTTTTTACCTACTTGATCCTCTGCTGCCTTCACTACTTCATCCCTCAAAGCTACCCATTCTTCTTCTACTGTATTTCTTTCCCCTATTCCTGTCAATTGTTCCCTTATGCTCTCCCTGAAACTCTGTACAACCTCTGGTTCTTTCATTTATCCAGGTCCCATCTCCTTAAATTCCCACCTTTTTGCAGTTTCTTCAGTTTTAATCTACAGATCATAACCAATAGATTGTGGTCAGAGTCCACATCTTCCCCTGGAAATGTCTTGCAATTTCAAACCTGGTTCCTAAATCTCTGTCTTACCATTATATAATCTATCTGATACCTTTTAGTATCTCCAGGGTTCTTCCATGTATACAACCTTCTTTCATGATTCTTAAACAAAGTGTTAGCTATGATTATGTTGTGCTCTGTGCAAAATTCTACCAAGCGGCTTTCTCTTTCATTTCTTAGCCCCAATCCATATCCACCTACTACGTTTCCTTCTCTTCTGTTGCCCCTGCAACTACTGAAAAGGCTGCTGCCCCTCTTCAGAAACCACACGTTTGTCTGGCCTCTCAACAGATACCCCTCCGTTGTGGTTGCACCTATGGTACGGCTATCTGTATTGCTGAGGCACGCAAGCCTCCCCACCAACAGAAAGGTCCATGGTTCATGGAGGGGGGGTGGTGGTATTGCTGATAGCGTTTATTTAAACTTATGCATTGACTTTTTTCAGGTTCATGAACATTTACTTTTATCTGTTATTACTTTTATGTTGTAATTTCATGTACTGGCATGTTCCATGACCTTGGAGATTTGCTCCGCAATTTGGTCCTATGGAACGTGACTTGTAAATAAATAAATAAAAATCTTACCTAGGAGATGTAGACTCAAATGGGGACCAAAGAGTTTGTGAATCCAAATCTTATGCTGACACAAAAATTGGAAAAATGGAATGTGTTGGACATTTCCAGAAAAGGTATGGTACAAGATGGAGGAAGTTGAAGAGGAATTTGAAGGAAAAGAAATTAGTTGATGGTAAGTGCATTAGCAGATGTGGTCGGCTTATAGACGAAAAATAGACAGGTTGCAGTAGTATTATGTACAAGCCATAAGACAAAATAAAAATGATCTCAAGTGAATGAAAAAGGCAATATTGACTACCTTCTTTCATAAATCCTCCACAGATGACAACCCATATCATGCACTCTGCCCACCAGGCAGTGATTCATGGTATAACTACCAGAGGGCTGTTACTCAAGATGAGAGCGACAATCATTCTTTGTCATTTGCTATAATGGAAGTTATGAAACCTATTTATCAGGATCTTTGTGACACAAGATTATTAAAGAAATGTTTACATGGTAGGACTCAAAATCCAAATGGAAGTTTCAACAATTGTATGTGGGAACATATATTAAAAACTGTTCTTATAGGACTAAATACTTTGAAAATAGGTGTGCTAGATGCTGTTCTATGCTTTAATTACGGTGCAGAGTTAAGGCTTAATGTTATGGAACTGATGGGAGTGCCTGGTGAACTAAATATACATAGAGCTCTCATAGCCATTGACCGAAGGAGACTCTTCAAAGCAGAAAAATCATAGTTAGAAGCAATCAAAGAAGGAAGGATAAGAAGTGTGAAAAACAGATTGGAGGAAGAACAACACAGGAAGCAAGCTGAAAATGGATCTGGGATGCATTAGTACCATGCAAGTTAATAAAAAAAAAGCAAGTTTTAACTTTAACTTGAATTTCCTGAAAGTTAAATTATTTTATGTTATGGTACACTTCTGCTAACAACTATTAAAGACAGAGAGCTGAAATTTTGTATACTGTCTTAATACATGCTTAACTAAAGATTGGATTACTCTTGTGACTTAACTTTGAACAACAAAATGCTTATTTGAAGAAAAACCCGGAATTCATTTCCCAAATTTCTGATAATCATACTTAAATTTTTTGTGTCTCAGTTTATGACACTACAATTTTGTCAGTAGTCTGCTTTTAAGATAATAGTGTAAAGAACTTGCAGGAAAAAATAAACCTTCCAATTTGCTTGTATTTTGAGTGATGTGTACCTATGATTAGCATTGTTTATTTCACTTGCAACAAAAAAATACAATTAGAAAAATGTATGTGAGCTAAAGCTGTGGTTAATACACAAAAATGTTCCGATAACATGTCTTAAAAGATGGTAAGTATTATAAAGGTTTATAAATATTAAGAGTTACAAAGTTTAGAAAACTGACAGTTTTTTCAAAGATGCCCCTAGTATTTGTGGGTCAGTCCCCTTAATCATATTTTTATGTACACTCCTGGAAATGGAAAAAAGAACACATTGACACCGGTGTGTCAGACCCACCATACTTGCTCCGGACACTGCGAGAGGGCTGTACAAGCAATGATCACACGCACGGCACAGCGGACACACCAGGAACCGCGGTGTTGGCCGTCGAATGGCGCTAGCTGCGCAGCATTTGTGCACCGCCGCCGTCAGTGTCCGCCAGTTTGCCGTGGCATACGGAGCTCCATCGCAGTCTTTAACACTGGTAGCATGCCGTGACAGCGTGGACGTGAACTGTGTGTGCAGTTGACGGACTTTGAGCGAGGGCGTATAGTGGGCATGCGGGAGGCCGGGTGGACGTACCGCCGAATTGCTCAACACGTGGGGCGTGAGGTCTCCACAGTACATCGATGTTGTCGCCAGTGGTCGGTGGAAGGTGCACGTGCCCGTCGACCTAGGACCGGACCGTGGCGACGTACGGATGCACGCCAAGACCTTAGGATCCTACGCAGTGCCGTAGGGGACCGCACCGCCACTTCCCAGCAAATTAGGGACACTGTTGCTCCTGGGGTATCGGCGAGGACCATTCGCAACCGTCTCCATGAAGCTGGGCTACGGTGCCGCAGATCGTTAGGCCGTCTTCCGCTCACGCCCCAACATCATGCAGCCCGCCTCCAGTGGTGTCGCGACAGGCGTGAATGTAGGGACGAATGGAGACGTGTCGTCTCCAGCGATGAGAGTCGCTTCGGCCTTGGTGCCAATGATGGTCGTATGCGTGTTTGGCGCCGTGCAGGTGAGCGCCACAATCAGGACTGCATACGACCGAGGCACACAGGGCCAACACCCGGCATCATGGTGTGGGGAGCGATCTCCTACACTGGCCGTACAGCTCTGGTGATCGTCGAGGGGACACTGAATAGTGCACGGTACATCCAAACCGTCATCGAACCCATCATTCTACCATTCCTAGACCGGCAAGGGAACTTGCTGTTCCAACAGGACAATGCACGTCCGCATGTATCCCGTGCCACCCAACGTGCTCTAGAAGGTGTAAGTCAACTACCCTGGCCAGCAAGATCTCCGGATCTGTCCCCCATTGAGCATGTTTGGGACTGGATGAAGCGTCGTCTCACGCGGTGTGCACGTCCAGCATGAACGCTGGTCCAGCTGAGGCGCCAGGTGGAAATGGCATGGCAAGCCGTTCCACAGGACTACATCCAGCATCTCTACGATCGTCTCCATGTTAGAATAGCAGCCTGCATTGCTGGGAAAGGTGGATATACACTGTACTAGTGCCGACATTGTGCATGCTCTGTTGCCTGTGTCTATGTGCCTGTGGTTCTGTCACTGTAATCATGTGATGTATCTGACCCCAGGAATGTGTCAATAAAGTTTCCCCTTCCTGGGACAATGAATTCAAGGTGTTCTTATTTCAATTTCCAGGAGTGTATATTTATGTATAATATATATTTGGAATGCAAAAAAGAGAATACTTTCCATATTTTGGAAGTTAAAAAAGAGGACATTTTATTCACCAGTTGTTAACTATATATCAGGAATGGAAAAGTGATAAAATGAGCGCCATTTATGTAATAAATAGTTTGAACTCAATAATGTGTAGGAATCCTTTCTGTATGAGTATCTGATGAATGTAGTGACCTAGAAAAGAGGAAAAAATAGACAGTCCTCATAAAACCACAATCTAATGTAACTTTTTCCAAACAGATCCAGAAAACTGTGGTAGCAACATTTACATTGAGGACCACTGACGGTTCACCAATTGTTGACCCATTAAATTTTATGGGCTCAGGGAGCATAGGAAGAAGGACTAGACTACTGCAGGTCAGGATAAATATAAGATTAAGTATTTCCTTTCCTATAAATTGAATAGGTTTGCAGAATATAAGTATCATAAAGTCTCAAGCAAATTCATCCACTTCAAAAAATGTCTCTGAGCACTATGGGACTTAACATCTCAGGTCATCAGTCCCCTAGAACTTAGAACTACATAAACCTAACTAACCTAAGGGCATCACACACATCCATGCCCGAGGCAGGATTCGAACCTGCCACCGTAGCGGATCCACTTCAAATGAAGTAAAAAGGCGAAGTGCTACTATTCTCATTTACGATTCAAATTTTTGTGATCACTGATTATTTCTTATGGCAAAATGAATAGTATTCATTGACTTGGGTGGAACGTATGAAATTTAGTTTCAGGCCAAGAACTCATTCTCGGTTACTGGCGTGTTCGATGATGAACGGCATTTTAGAAGTAGTTAATGTTAATTCAGGTGAAGTTATTTTGTATAAAGTTACCAGACTTTGAATTAAGATCCAGGTTGGACCTCATAATAATAAAATAACTAGTGACAGAGTGCTTAAGGCGCTTCCAACATAATTTAAACAGCCAGAAGTTAACTGCAAGATTTTATTGAAACAGAAGAACTAAGAAGTTTCTCGTTTTAAAAAATGGAACAAGTTTTAAATGTAATATCCCAGTTATAATCAATAAAAGTCACAGCGAGTACACTTATACCTGTTATGTGATGATGCCAGAAAGGGAAGAAGGAAACAATTTAATGTTGCACAAAATGATTCCGCCCTCATAGAACAAAGATTACCATAGCATAAGGGGTTTACAGACATTAATTTTACCAAGACTTCCTTTTTATAAGTACAATTAAAAGCAATAATTTTTTACTATTCATTGAATGTAGCTGCTATAATTCTGTAAACATTTTAACTCAAATAACATTAGGAATGATTATATTGAAGTACATAAGCAGAAATATCACTTGACATTATTATTATTATTATCATGTATCTTCAGGACTATTCAATCATGTAGAAGTGTTCACCTTCGATTTTATCAAAAGTTGTGTTATAGACAGAATGCTCCTGCCAAAGTGGTCTGTGGTATTGATCATCTCCCATGTCAGAAATGAAATATGGAAGTAATAAGATTTCCTAAAAGTGTGTTAAAGGAACATTCATGTTCCAATGTGTCGTGTATATGAAATTGAAATGAGACTGTTGTAATCCAATTGTTGTTAGGTCATATAGTTCGGCAATAGCAGCGTGTAACACAGAGTCTTCTGATTTATATAATAGAGTATGGATCAGAACAATTGAGTCATGGATCAAGAGAATGTAAACAGTCTATGAATATGCTTTATTTCTACATTTTATATTTAGAAACCATTACATATCCTACAACATGTTTCCTGTTATTTGCTCCTGGTTAATGGTAACCCAAGAATATTTTTCTGTAGAACTTTTCTGTCTCAGTAGTCGTTTACCATTCATTTGACAGCTGTGGAATTCATTGCAACTAAAATTTTTGTAATTAAACTATACTTGCAGACGATCTCGAAGGGTGTCTACAGACAGGGAGTTTCTCTATTTTCTCCACTGACTATGCATTAGAGAGAAAAGTGTTTCTGTTATCTCATTGTGGGACGTAATGGCAAAGAAAATTGCGCAATTTTAGCTGTTCTGAATGGCAGGAAGAAGGTCTGAATTTCTCGTAATGCATGGACCACTTTTTGCAAGGTTGAATTTTAAGAAATTATGGTTATGTTCATATTCTACATTAACAAATTTCTTCAGGCATAGAATTCAGAGAAATACTGCACATCATTTACAGGCACATCTCTATCCAAAACGTATTTAATGGTTGGTTCCACATTCATCGACTAAGGCGATTTTTGAAGGCATGCCCACATAAAACACATGAACTCTTGCATAGATGTCAACCATATTTGGGGATATTTTATACATCTTTCGTAGAGTCCAAATACTGCTTCAGTGAGTTTCTCTCATTGAGTGTCTGGTCCATGTTTACGTTTCTCTTTCAGTAATGCTTCCGGTTTTATTCTTGTAAATGTATTGGTATCATGATGAGTGAGCATGTTATTAGTGGTCAATAAGAGCAAGTGAATTAGCTTCTTTCTCAAACTTTGCTGTGTTTTAATGAACTCTACCAGAAATTGTTTGCAGGTGGTATAGATAGATCTTGATAATTTCATTTTCAAAGGACCTCTTAATGATCATAGATGGTTTACACTGTGGGAGAAAGTGTGATTTCATAGCAGGGAACACGTGAATGAGTTTGTTTATCTCTGGAAGTAACGATAACCTCCTCGTCTTGCTAAGCAATTGGCAATACTTCTTCTATTCAGTATCGATAAATTATTAAAATACTTGAAGTTAAATAGTCCAGACTGTATAGTTCTGGAAATCCTGAAACAACTCGGAAATAGTACTTTCCATATCATTCTCCAATATGTCCACGGTTTGAGGAATGCAGTTACTTAGGACATGAGCAACCCTAGTCAAAAGTTTTCCTTCTAAGAGTATTTTTAAGATTTGGAAAAACGTTTTTCCCTTCTGAACCCCGAAGCAATCCTCGAAACGTTGTGTCATACTTATCTTCTGCGAATGCCATACATTTATCAAGGAACCCATTATCCTGGACAACAGTTTAAAAAAAGAAGATATAGCGTCTGCTATCTCATTAGGTTGATGATTTAATTCAATTGCTGTGGATTACAAATCACCAATTTTCCAATCAAAATATTGAATAATGATTAGGAATATTTTCACTGACCCACAATTGTTGCTATCGGTAGAAATGCCATTATCTTTTGAATCTGTCTAGAATCAGTCTAGAAATGTCATTATCTTTGAAATATTTCATAACGCTTTCATCAGAATGAGGACCATGTACTGAGTTCATTATTGCTTCTGTTTTCGTTCTTAAACTCGAAAACTTTTCTATCATACTGGTACCTGGAAGAAAAGGATTTTATCAAACTAACTGTGCAGTCCATCACGTTATAGCTATTACGAAGCTTCACAAGCTGAAACGCAGAAGTACGTTCAGTGGCACACTCTACATTTCTCCTATACTCCTTGGTTTCACGAAAAAAATTAAATTTTGAAGATGATGCTTCTCCTCGGATAGTTCTTTTGTGCTTTTCAGACTCCAAATATGTTTGTAAATTTCGCCCTCCTTTCTTTCCCGCAGACACTTTTGTACTGGATTATTGAACCATATACTTGAAATTGAATGCAACCCTGCCACAGCTGAAACAAGCATACTTGCGTGACAGTTGCATATTGATATGGCAAAGGTCATGGATTAGCGATATGCACGTATAAAGATCGTGGTAATATCACTGCACTAGGTATAAAACGATAGTGTATTGGCATGGCCATCATTTGTACTCAGGTGATTCATGTGAACAGGTTTGCAACGGCATTATGGGCGCACGACGGAAGTTAACATAATTTGAGCATGGAATGGTAGTTGGAGCTAAATTTATGGGACATTCCATTTCGAAAATCATTATGGAATTAAATATTCAAAGATCCACAGACTCTTGAGACTGCCGAGAAAGCCAGATTTGAGGCATTACTTCTCACTTCAGACAATGTAGTGGCTGGTGGCTTTCACTTAATAGCCGAGAGAAGTGGCGTTTACGTAAGTAGTAGGGCAAGGGGGTTATCACCGCACGTTTTGGGTCGACTACCCCAGGGGCAAGCATACATTTAGGATAAACATATTGTTCTCTTTTAATTGACAGATCCTAAACCTATTGTTCGCCCTCTCCTTCCCCCTCCTCCTACTCCTCTCCCTCCATCCCTCAGGGAACTCCCATCACCCCTACAGGCACACATTTGTTTTCAGTTTGATTCACTAATTAATTAAATTGATCAATTAAATCCACACTCAGGGAAACCCACAGCACTCCCCCTCCCCTTCCCCTCTCCTCCACTTTCCTGGAAACAGGCGGAAAAAGTCTCAGTTGATCGTTCATTTAGAGGGAAACCGATTGCAGTGTATGGAACATTGTTGAAACAATTTAGACAGTGTGTGGTATGTTGTTTATTTAAACAACTTATGGGATTAAAGGCAGTATATGGAATATAATTCATTTATTTGATTCAGGAACTTTTTGGGAAATCGATTGTAGTGTAGGGAATATTGTTTAAATAATTTATACAATGTGTGTAATACTGTTTATTTAAACAATTTACGCGATGCAAGCTGTGTTTGGAATATAGTTTATTTATTTAGTTAAAGAATTTATCGGTAAATAGATTGCAGCGTAAAGAATACTGTTTACTTAAACATTTTACAGGATACAGAATGGTGTAAGGCATATGGTTTATTTAAAGAACTTGTCAGGAAATTGATCGCAGTGTGGAATATTTAAACAATTGCGGCCCTTTTTTATTCTGATAGCGCTTCGAAACGCTGAGTAGGCTGAGTTTATAGGGACGTTAAGGCTCATATTATTAATTTTTATCACTTTTCGAAGCATACTGGAATCTAAGCACAGACGGGAAAATCAGAACAATTACGTATCTAGAAGTTCATGACATATTTCCAAACCAAGTTCTGCAGACAGACAAATTACTAGAATCTCAGTGGCAATCTGATTTGTACAGACCAAAAAACATACAGCAGTCATATTGCACTGAAAGTTAAACCCTGCTAAAGTGATGGTATGAAATGCGGTATGGTAGTCGCCATTTGGGGTCACCCTTACATGCCTCTATGTCAGGTCACCACTACGAAGGTCAAAACGACCCAGTCAGAATCAGAATCAGAATTTTATTGTTTCGTAATGTACAAGTAAAATTATTGATTTTATGTACAGGAGACTTGTCAGCTTATAACTATGATAAATTAATACATGGAATACAATATTTTATATATAATCACAATAAAATCTGAATATTATTTATTATTATTGTTTTTATCCTGCTCAGATGGTCAGGTCAGTAAAACTTCATCAGAAGAATAATAACATTTCTGCACCAGGGTGCTATACAATTCTCTTTTTCCTGTCTCAATTTGAACCTTTCTGAAATTTGTGTCTTTCAGTTTATTGTATACTTTCATTCCCATATATTGTGGACTCTGTGCAAAAAGATTAAGTCTGTGAAGCTTTCTTTGTTTCCAGTTTCGGACCTATGCTGGAAATTATTTGACAAAAAGAGTTTCAGGTTATTACTTGTGAAAAGAATTATTTCATACAGATACAATAATGGAACGCTTAGTATCTTAAGATCTCTTAATAATGGCCAACAAGATTCTCTTCACTTTTCACTGCATATGTTTCTGATAATTTCATGTGCAAAGTTAATATTTTTGTCATATTGCTAGCATTCCTCCAGAAGACAATACTGTATCTCCCTACTGACTCAAAGTAACTACAGTATACTACTTTTTTGTGTGTATACTAGTGTCATTGGCTAAGATTGTCATAGCAAACGCCAAGCTGTTTAATTTATTTTTTAGGTAACCTATGTGTGAGGACCATGATAGGTTTCTGTCCAATTGCATTCCTAAGAATTTAATATGCACTGCTTTATTTAGCTCCTGGCTTCTGTGAATAGTGTGAATATGGTTTATTCGAGATTGTTTTGTCTTAAACTGTATCAGTTGTGTTTTTGAAATATTTAGCTTTAGGCCATTTAGATGGAACAAAACATCTAGGTTTCCTAGAGTTTCTATGGCATTTTCATGAATTTCTTCAATGTTTTTATTTTCTAACAGTACTGGTGTGTCATCAGGAAATAAAACTGAATGATAATTTATATTTAAGGGTGAGTCATTTACATAAAAAAGAGGATTGGGCCCAGAATTGAGCCTTGTGGTACTCCCTGTGAGATGGTTCCCCACTTCGAGGAGTATTTCCCTTTGCTTGATGTTATGACAGCCCTTTGCTTTCTCTCCATTAGATATTACTTACACCACTGTAAGGCGATACCCATAATTCTATATTTTTCATTTTATATAATAGTAAGGAGTGATTCACACAGTCAAATGCTTTGGATAAGTCACAGAAGATTCCCACAGCTTTTTGTGATTTGCACAGAGTGGAACTAAGTTTAGTCACAAATTCATTGATTGCATTAATTGTACTTTTGCCTTTCTGGAATCCAAATTGTATTTTTGAGATTACATCGTATTTGTAGCACAAATTTTGAATTTGAATTGCAACAATCATTTCAAATATCTTAGATAACGCAGGAAGAAAGGAAATTTGACGGTAATTCCCCGTATCATCTTTGGAGCCTTTCTTAAATACTGGTTTGACTTCTGCATATTTTAGAAAGTACCCTTCTTCAAGTCCTCTAATTACAGATCACATTACTAAATACAACTGACCATGGACCACATATCGGCCTCCTTCGATTTCGCAGAACCCCAAACAAAGCATCAAGTGGCGGCATTCTGTTGATCGGGAAATTCCAGAGTCTCTTCCTGTTTCTTGTCTTTCTGAAGAGGCCACTCCCTGATTGTCTGCGTGAACCAACCTCCCAAAACATGCGGACGGACGTATTGTTTAACATTTGGCGGTTTGTATGAGGGTTATGTCTCTCTTTCTAACATGCAGTGGTACCACTTGCAAGAAAAACTTATGAAACATGTCCGTCCATTGCTGATTTTCTCTGAGTATTATTTCGTATCTCCAGCAGTCAGTTATTTGTGGAGTATTATAATGGCTCTGGGCACTATGCGATTTAACTTGTGAGGTCATCAGTCGCCTAGAACTTAGAACTACTTAAACTTAACTAACCTAAGGACATCACACATATCCATGACCGAGGCAGGATTCGAACTTGCGACCGTAGCGGTCGTTCGGCTCTAGACTGTAGCGCCTAGAACTGCACGGCCACTTCGACTGGCAGTATCATACTTAGTAGTAGGGAATGCGTGATAGTTTCGCCTTGAACATCAGGCTTATAAAGTATATGTGTGTGTTACGACATGTGCAAAGGGAATGACTATGTCCAGTCGTAAGGAAGGTATGGATTTGATATGGAATACTGTGATAGCATAGGGGAAAGTATGTCAAGTCATAAGAATGGTACAGATATTTCTATTTCCAGAGCCACAGCCATTACAGCGTGTATTTCCGATACTTCGCTCATTGTAGAAAGTCGTCCAATTGAGACCGCAATCGTAATATTTAACTGTAACTACAGTGTAAAATATATATGTGGTCGGTTTCCTAGGATTCTTGTGGTAGGAATGATTCACGTTTCCAGCTAATGGTAGGAGCTGTCCGAATGGAGAGGCCTGTTGGGATGCAGGAATGTAGCTGACTTAACCGAGTCATCCTCTAGACGGCCGAATAGCGAACTAATACTTAGTATGTGTTGAATAGCTTTCTTGATATCGCGGAAATTTTTTGGAAGATTCTGGTCCCGGCGGAGGTTCGAGTCCTCCCTCAGGCATGGGTGTGTGTGTTTGTCCTTAGGATAATTTAGGTTAAGTAGTGCGTAAGCTTAGGGACCGATGACCTTAGCAGTTAAGTCCAATAAGAATTCACACATTTTTTAGAAGATTCAATATGGATGTCTGCCTGCCCTGGACCATTATTTCCTGCCACGTAAATTACTTGGTTGACTGCTTCTACACATTTCGCGCCTTTATTTGGTTGAGGGAACATCGATTGTGGTGTGTGCATTTAGCAGGTGAAAGACACATTCGCTGGTTCTCTAGACATGAGAAACTCCTTATTTGACTTTGTAAATTATAAGAATGCTTTGGAATCTGTTACATCGCCAACATCGGTTTCCTCTTTTTTTTTCGAGTTCACAATTAAAGGTCTTCCCCAACAGGATAAGGCTCTAGTTACTCAGTGGTTTACAGCATACTCCACCTTGCAGAGGTTCAGGGTTTCTAGAGAAATAATTTCCAGTCTATATCTAGAGAATTATACTGTGCAAGTGATACTACTGCTATGCAAGCAATATTGCTGTGTGCTTGATATCGAGAAGTATCGTGTAATTAGTATAATATTCTGGAAAACTAAGTGAAATTACATATGTTGTTGTAATCCCAGAGTCTATAGATGGGTGTAGAAGGCAAGCAACCAAGCAAGTTGGGGCCAGAAATAGTAACACCTTTGCTCCGAGGGGAAACAAGCCCATCGTTGTACAACAGTTCAGAGAGTGACTTCGGTCCACTGAGGGCACTCTGGTCACACGTCAGGAGTGGATGACTTGTGACCGTCGGCTGCGGTGGAGGACCGCCCGACCTTGTGGGAAAATATCTAGTGCTGCGAAGAGTGTACCTATGGTGCATGTGATTATGCTGTCTGTCTTTGCGATGTTTGTACGAGTGCCTGGCGGTCGGCAGCAATATGAATAATGCAAAAGGAGCGATTTTTTATGGTGCAGGATAAGAATTGCATGTTTACTACATCGACACAGTACGCAGTGGAATATTGTCGTGTTGGAGATTTGTGTCACACTGTAATATTCCAGCTTCCTTCCTTAGTGGCAGAGCAGTGTTACTGAGTAAGAGTCTTTCCATATTTGACGATCTGTAGGCTACTTTTGCAGGTTTCAACTGTCAGTGCAATATGGCGATCTGTACGAAATAGTTTTGCCGCTGAAAATCTCATCTGGGAAAAGAAAAAGGCAAACACTGGCAGCATCAGTATTTGGCGGGTTAAGTTCAGTAAGAGCCTGTCATAATGATCCATTCATTCACAAGACATCCTTTGTGTTGCGATGTAAGGGCCTCTACATAGCGGTGAAAACATCTGTATTTCGGAGATGTTCTTTGAAAGCAGGACTTAACGATTTCCAGGAAGGGTAACTCGTGATAGGGTGCCACGTTAGGACCATCAGGAGGAATGCATTCGGCGCTGTTGTGGGCTATTTTCTTAAACAAGTCCTGTTAGGACAAGAATTTCCATTCAGACAAGCTGAGACATCACGGAAGCCACTACAAAAGCGATGGTTAACTATTTCTGCAGCACTTTACTGTTTCTGAGAGGTAGACTTGGCTCTTATTTACATAGCCATGTGACATCAGTATAACAATGAGAGCCTTTTAGATGCGCCTGTGATGGTGAGTCGCTACGCGAACGTTTTGCAGTGATGCATCAGCCACACTGGGGTCAGATGCAGCTCGCATGTCCCATTAGGATGGCTAGGAATAACGCACCCTGTGTAATTCTGGGAAGCATTGCAACAGATTTCTACAGCGCGACCCCTGGCGTTAGAACCTTTTAGCCGCAAACATCTCTCTCGGTGCTAGACTGCAAGTAGAGGGGCATCGCGCCAGAAACAATGGAAAACATGTGCACGTGACCCAGAGGTGTCTCTCGTATGGGACCAGAATGAGCTTGCTGCCCAGCATTCGTACCTTGGGGCTCTGTAGGGAAGAGTTCGAGGACACGTTGCGCTTGACGGTATTTTGAAAGTGTTTTTACGTGCAATGAGTGCTTTTGCAATGCATCATTTTCGGCCGTTTAATTATTGTGAGTGTGTTTGCATAGCGTTTCACATGCTGTTCATTTTCAAAATTTACGATTTGTTTTCGTGCCTGTTGCATTATTTTGTGAACAGTTGTTGAGCCTGTGCGATGCATTAGTTTGACAGTTTATATTTAGTGAGCGTGTTTGCAGAGCGTTTTACATGCATTATTTTGACAATTTACGAGTTGTTTGTGTCTCTACACATCAGTGTACTGCATTGTTTGGGTGACGTACGAGTTTTTTGCAGGTCTCTATGCTGTATACTGTATTATTTTGGTAATTTACGAGTTGTTTTCGTTTCTGAACAACAGTGTTCTGCATTAATTTGGTTACTTACGAGTAGTTTTCAGGTCTGTAGGCTGTGTATTCTGACCCCAAGCATGTCAGGGCGAGTGCTTTGTATCAGTGTAATAAATAAATAAACTATATGAAATACATCCCTAAATAAATTGCTCCAAAATAAATAAAGTACACTCCTACCTCTCTCCAGCAGCCCAGAACAGGCTGAGTCCTTTTCCCACCAATTCCTAGGAAGAGGTGGTGGTCGAATGACTTAGGTTAGTGAAGCTTGCCCAAGTGACCTTTTTTCCCACCATTTTCTTAGGTTAGTGGTGGTAGCCCAAGTGACCTTTTTGCCACCAAAATTTGAACTTCCTGCCATTTTGTGGGGGGGGGGGGGGGAAGGGAGGAGGGATTAGTTTAGTGGAGGTAGCTCAATTAACCTATATTCCCATCACAATTCGAACTTCTCACAATGACATCATTGTGACATTGCCATATTTATCATCTCTATCTTGGATCCTACATCTTGAATAAATTTGGTAACAGTGCAATGTGGTTTGGTGCTCTCTTTGCCCTACTACTCCAGTGCGCTTCATGCAACCCACTACAGACCAGTACAACATGAACTACCCAAGGCGTATTGGTGATTGAAGCATCCATCCCACATGAATGGATAGAAGTGGAATAGAAACTGTCCTGAGAATCATATTCGACACCATATCAAAAAGATGATAGACAGAATCACCAAGAATGAGACTACCAGTGACGAGAGGATGCAGAAATTTTAGAGGTACACAGTCCCTGTCTGTGAAGAAATGAATGAGAATCTGACAGAGAGCAAAAAAATAGGCATGATTGATTAGCGGCAGAGGCTCTTTCTTCACTGCGAGATGGTATCCAATTTCCTGGCGCCTAACTCTTAAACTGTGAACAATTAAAAATGAAACTGTCAGAAGATGTTGTTAAGTTTGATAATCAAACAGAAGAGGCCATGTATCTAACAACTAATATGCAGTTGGGTGTCATAACAGTGCCATATGTTCTGGATTCAGGCAGTCAAGTCTTAGTACTGGATAACAATGTCTATGAAATGTGCAAAACGAAAAGAAGTGGCAAGTGTTCAAGATGTGGCCAGTGTTCAAACTACAGTGAGTGCGGACAGTGCAGTACACAGGAAGTAGACAGAGATTAAAGAACAGGTCAACCACACACTCAGCGACAATTTTCTAGTTATACATAATCAGTTAGTGAAGGTGATATTTGGGCTCGACCTTTTGAAATTCTACAGAGTGATACTTTACCTGAAACAGACATGTATGTTAGTAAGTTTAGACAAATTAAACTAACCTTAAAGGATAATCAGGACAGCTCAGCCAATGAGATCATAGCATTGTTAGGTATCGCACTGACTGGTGGATGGAGAATTTTACCAGGAGACAAGAGTGTACAGTCAATGAAAATAGATGAGAAGTTCTGAGGACAGAGGGAATGACAGAAGTAGTCACAGAATGATATCCATTAGAGTTACGAGAATGTTGTGAAGATGATGGTGAGTGGATGTTTCGACCAGTGACTCCAGAAAAGAGGAGATAAGTTACGAACACTTGGAATATAATATGCTAACAGAGATGGGCAAAACGTTTGACTTGTTTCTCCACACGAAAGAGAGTGTAGATGAAACGTTAGATTTACCGTAGGAAGATGATGATTCGACCAGAGATGAATTTGAAAGCTTCAACGGCAAAATGACGAAAACGACGAGAGATCAGTTGTGTTACTGAAAGAGAATGTCAAGCGGTTCTGATGGTAGAAAAAAGGAATAAAGTAGAAGGAACAACGCACGGTATTCAATTTGAGAGATGAGCAAAGCCAATAAGTACTGGAAGTAGCGTAATGTGTGTTACAAGTAGTTAGTGACGAAATTTCGACATGTACCTGTGCACAAGTTAAATTTATGCATTGTGATGAATAAAGAGAGCACAGTAAGGTGAATCAAGTTCCCAGAAGGCGATAAAGTTCTGCTAAATGCAAGGAAAAGATGACGGAAGAGCAAGTTTGTGAGTCAAACTTTTTTACACCTGTTCTATACTGTGCCGGGAGGCAACGGCCTTGCCACAGTGGATACACCGGTTCCCATGAGATCACCGAAGTTAAGCGCTGTCGGGCGTGGTCGGCATTTGGATGGGTGACCATCCAGGCCACCATGCGCTGTTGCCATTTTTCGGTCTGCACTCAGCCTCGTGATGCCAATTGAGGAGCTACTCGATCGATTAGTAGTGGCTTCGGTCAAGAATACCATCATGACGACCTGGAGAGCGGTGTGCTGACTCCATGCCCGTACTATCCGCACTCTCCACTGAGGATGACACGGCGGTCGGATGGTCCCGGTAGGCCACTAATGGCCTGAAGACGGAGTGCTATACTCTGCCAGGTTGCTAGATCATACATGACAACTCGGTGGAGATTGAGATCCTCAAAAGTCACAAATCAAAGGTACACCAACATGCAGAGTGGCCATAATTAAACTTTTGCTATTTGTGAGGGCTCCCTAAAAACGAGTGATCGCAGGACTATGAAACATTTGTAAGGACATGCGAAAGAGAAATAATGAATAAACCAATGAAAGAAACACATTTTAATTTCCACATGAGATGGTAACATTTGTTAATTGATTGCCGTGTTTATGTTCCAGGTTGCAAACACTGGTCAATGTGTTGACCGTCTGTATCCACTACAGCCTGGAACCTCTTACCACTTCACAACTGTTCGCAACACTTTTCGAAAGATGGACCATGGAGTGTTCAGCTGTCGCCACACACCTCGTGCACTGATTGATGATCGCACATTGCACCCATCATTCTCAGCCATGTCAACAGTTACAACAATTGGCCGCTGGCCTCTCCATGGAGCACTTATCAAATCGCCAATTAATTCGAACTTCCGAATCACGTTCTTCGACCCCAGTGAAGAAAGACGACATCGTATTCCTTTAATGTGTCCATACTCACGGAGAGAGCTCTCGGCTGTGATGCGAGTACGTCTACAGAGCGGCAAGTTAAGTGTTTATCCTTTTCTGTGTTTTCCAAGTAATATATTTATTAAATTTCGTGCGGGTCTGCTTTTATAGTTCTCTTCTTCAGTTAGTCTTGCTAGGATGGACAGGGTGTGTGCATAATGTGTGCAGTCGCAAGAGGAGCTGGCCGCAGTTCGCTAACAGTTGGACGTGCTGTTAGCTAGAACACTTTCAGGCTGTTGCCTGGGGGTATAGCAGTGGCGGAGAATCCGGCTCGTCGCATTCGACACTTCAGGTGTCACTTGTTTTGCCGTCGGTCTCTGTTTCCGAGGCACCTCCTAGTGCACACGACGCGGTGGATTTGCCCTCACAGCAAAGAGAGTGGCGGGTAGTAACGCGTTCTTGCCACTCGAGGGAGGGCCGGCCAATGCGGAGACTGGCCACCTGGCCTCGCGCATTCACCCTGTGAGTGGACAGGTGGCCGCCTCTTCAGTAGGGTCCGAGCAGGCGGGGAATGGCTTTAGTGGTTATTGGTAGCTCCAATGTTAGGAACGTTATGGAGCCCCATAGGCGGATAGCGAGCAGTGCTGGAAATGTGCACTGTATATATCTGCCAGGGGGACACATCTGAGATGTGGAGGCGGCCTCCCCTGAGGCTATCGAGCGTGCAGGGTTCAGTTGTCTGGATGTTGTGGCTCATGTCGGCAGCAGCGTCGCCTGTCGCATGGTTTGCACAGGCGGCTGCTGGAGGTGGTGGAGACTGATGGCCTCTCTCGCGGGGAGCAAGCGGAGCTCGCAATTTGTAGCATCGTTCCCAGAGTTGACCGGTCTCGTTTGGTTTGGAGCCTAGTGGAAGGTCTCAACCAAAGGCTTCATCGACTCTGTGAAGTTCTTGGCTGCAGATTTCTGGACCTGCGTTATTGTGTGGTGATTTGTATAACTCCTCTTGATACGTCAAGGGTGCACTACACAAAGCAAGTGACTACTTGGGTTGCAGAGTACTTGTGGAGTGCACATGAGGGTTTTTAGGCTAGGCGGTAGGTTGAGGTGCTCTGATGAACACTCGCCAGTCGTTTCACAGCAAGGGAAGTCAAATGGTGTTCAGAACAAAGACACTTCAACTGTCACAATTTTATCAGCAAACTGTTGAAGTATTCGTAATAAAGTTCCCGAATTTACTGCCCACCAGGAAAGTTCTCGCACTCAAATTATTCTTGGATCCAGGAGTGGGTGAAACCTGGAGTGGAAAGCTCTGATATACTTAGCGAGTCGTGGAACGTGTATTGGAAAGACTAGGGATGGGCTATGATCGCTCTCGAGAAACGCGCGACGTGAAGGCAATTTCTCGAGAATTTCTCGGGTGCGATCGAGAAGTTGACAGTGCTGCGCTCTCTGAGAAATTGCACAAACCTTCAGTACACGAAACACTGAGCCGTAGCAGTCTTACTCGTCGTACGTACGTGCTCGGAAAACTTTGAAATTCTATGGTTGATATCAACTGTACTACCGTTATTAATGTCTACTGAAGTATTAGTATATGACTCATAAGACAAAAATCATAGTATTGTTGTTTATAACAAAGCACAGAATTCGCATTAAACAGAAGCTTTATTCTTACAAAATAAATTACCTTGTACATTTTGCATGTATGAATTCATGCTTAAACGTAAAAGAGAAGTGCTATAGCCTTTTATGTACAGAAACTGCGTACATGAGTTTATTTACTGAAGAAAGAAAGGAAACAAAAGTTGTTCAGCAGAAGGCATTTTTACATCCCATTGCTACACTGCCGTCGATTTTTGCTTAGAAATATGATTTTGTAAACCAATTGGTCTTTTCGTCTGCTTCTTTGTTTGTTTATAAATAGTCCTGTTTTTGAAAATATTCTTTTACTGGGAAGAGAAGTCGCAGGTATTGCAAGATTTTTTTTGCCACGACAGCTAGACCTGGGTAGCTGTTTTCATTTTTTTCCAGTAGTGTAAAGGATTATCCGTGAGTTGTAGGTACGGTTCTTCCAAATATCGTTGTACTTCCAGGTCTATGCTATCACAACCGCTTTTCATGAGATTTTTATTGGAAACCTCTTCATCGAAAGAAGCCCATAAGGAACTACTGGAGTTTTGTACGAAATTGTACTCGTGGCTAGTGTCGTTAGCAGCCGAATGAGGAGATCGTACGGTCACTACCACGTTTGTGCACTCTGCAATTACGCTTGCAACGGCATGTTTTGAATGAATGAGATTCGTAAATGGTAACGTTTTGAATCTTGGATAGAGAACAGTTGCAAACGGCATGTACTTTGTTTGTTTCTATTAATCCTAACCGGGCTATTAGTGAGTTGTGCAGATGTTGCTGTAGCTCTTGCGCTGTCGTGGTAGCCCACTTCCCATTGCATGCGGTTTTGATTAGCTGTCTAATTATTGGAATAGCTTTCGAAAGAGAGGTACAGTTTTCAGTTGAGATTTCACTTGTTACCACTTCAAATGATTCTAATACACACAAACTCCTGAATACAAAGATGATAAACAGACTGCAATGTATTCCTTTTGCTCCAATAGACGTTGCAGCATATAAAACTTACTGTTCCACTGGGTTTCGGTTTCCTGAATCAATTTATGAACAGGTTTTTTCAGTAGAGCCTGGATCTCATGGAGTTTTTCATTAGCATTGCAACTTGTTTTAATATAGATAACAATTTTTCTGGCCTTTCCCCGCATTATGCAGAGCTCACTGTTGCTGTTCAAGGAACTTTTCACAGCTAAATTGATGGTGTGTACTCTACAAGGCACATGTTGCGTATCTATGTTGCCACTGTGAATAAGTTGTAGGGCTGCCGTCATGTTACTGGCGTTGTCAGTTGTGATGCTTACAACTTTGTTTTCAATGTGCCATTTTGAAATTACGTTATCTAAGGCCTCACTAATATTTAGCGCTGTATGCTTTTCCGGGAAACGGAATGTCTCGAGAGCTAAAGCTTTCAGGCACCAATTAGTGTTAATGAAATGACCAGTTACAGCAATATATGCCTCACTATTGAGTGAGGTCCAAATATCGGTCATTAAAGAAACACAAGTAGAGTCTTCCACGGCCAAGTTTACAGCCCCTTTCTGTTTATGGTAGCCGGCCGCGGTGGTCTCGCGGTTCTAGGCGCGCAGTCCGGAACCGTGGGACTGCTACGGTCGCAGGTTCGAATCCTGCCTCGGGCATGGATGTGTGTGATGTCCTTAGGTTAGTTAGGTTTAAGTAGTTCTATGTTCTAGGGGACTGATGACCGCAGCAGTTGAGTCCCATAGTGCTCAGAGCCATTTGAACCATTTTTTTTGTTAATGGTAATCGTCCTCAATCATGAGGCGCAACTTTTTACAATTTGGTATCGAGTATTGTGGGTCCAACAGTGAAACAAAACGTCGAAAACCAGTGTCCTCGACGACTGAAAGCGGTTGAAAATCGTCTGTTATCATGGCCACTAGTGTTTCATCTAGCTGTTGTTGCCGTTTACTTTCCTCTATGAAGAGAAACGTAAGATTTAGATCAGTGCTGCTGCGAGGGGATACGTTATGCTCGACAACTAGTCCAATAAAATTACAAATGGTATGGTGCAAAAGCTAGGATAGTATAGGTTTGATTTTAGTGTATGTTGTAGATTATCGGAGTACGATTAAAAAATCAATGTTTTTTAAGCGTGGCGGACCGCTTCGGACACTATCCGAACTTTTGCACGGAATTCACTTTTTGTACCATACGTACCTGGACATTTTGTCTGCCTCGCACTATTGGAAGAATGAGCCTCTGTATCCACGGACGTCGCTCTTTTATTGCTCGATAAATTGTGCAGTTTAAGATGTCTAATCATGCCCGTTGTATTTTTTTTTATACATTACGGAGATTTTTACGACAAATGTTGCAAGTAACTTTATATCTATCGTCCGTAAAGTATTGCCAGCACCATGACGTTGGTTTTCGAGTGTCCATATTGATTTGAATATTAACTTTACTCGAATGAAACCTGAGACATACTAGTTACGAGCACAGCGAGCAGCGAGCGTGTTTGTCTAACGGCGGCATTCAATCATAAAACAGCGGCGCGGCATATGTTGTGGCAGCCAATTGGCGTGCAGCGGCACACGCCGCCGAGCCGTTTCTCGTGAGCTTCTCGAGAATTGCTTGAGAACTAGAGGCTCGAGAAATTGTCGGTGCGCCCGAGTCACCGCGCCTCGCCATCCCATCACTGGGAAAGACAGTTTAGAGGCCACAGGAGGGGGAGTATTCATTGACATTGATAAAAATATTGTGTCCTTTGAGGTCGAAGTTGAGCGTGACAGTGAAGTCACCTGGTCGCGTGTAAGAAGTGTAGGTGAAATAAGTTGCATGTTTTTACTGGCCACCGGATTCTGCTGTGACAGTCGTAGGGCCATTCAAAGGAAATCTACGGTCAATAGCGCGTAAATTCCCTTATCATGCAATAATAGTTGGAGGCGATTTTAACCTGCCGAGTATAGACTGGGATGTCTATGGATTCAATGCGTGGACTACAGACAGTAAGGCGAAATACTTTTCAACAAGTTTTCTGAAAATTATCTAGAGCAGCTACCTCGGCAGCCCACACGCAGTGGAAGTATCTTAGATGTTGTAGCTACAAATAGACCGAGTATAGACTGGGATGTCTATGGATTCAATGCGTGGGCTACAGACAGTAATGCGAAATACTTTTCAACACGTTTTCTGAAAATTATCTAGAGCAACTACCTCGGCAGCCCACACGCAGTGGAAGTATCTTAGATGTTGTAGCTACAAATAGACCGGAACCTATTGACAATGTCAGTATAGAAACGAGGATTAGCGATAGTAATGTCATTATAGCAACTATAATTATGGAAGTTAATAAATCAGTCAAGAAGGTTAGGAGAGTGTTTCTATCAGATAGAGGATAAAAGCAGCTATTAACGTCTCACTCAGACAGTGAACTGGCATCATATAGTTCCAGTAAGATAGATGTAGAGGAATTCTGCGCGAAGTTGAAGCAGATCGTAAATCGTGGTCTAAAGAGATATATACCTTGTAAGTGGATAAATGATGCTGCGGACGCTGATGAATCACAGGCTGTTGCACCCTAGGTTCAAAAGCAGACGCACAAATGACGACAAGCGATGGTTAGTAGATATTCGCACGTCTGTGAAAAGATCCATGCGCGAAGCATACAACAGCTAACACCGTCACACCTTAGCAAAAGATCTGGCAGAGAACCCGAGAAGAAAATTCTGGTCGTACATAAAACCGTTAAGTGGGTCTAAGGCTTCCATTCAGTCCCTTGTTGACCAGTCTGATGTGGCAGTAGAAGATAGCAAAACGAAAGCCGAAGTTTTAAATTTCACGTTCAAGAAATCACGCAGGAGAACCGTACAAACATCGGACAATCTACCGTATGGACGACATAGAAATAAGCATACTTGGCATGAGAAACAACGGAAAGATTTGAAAACAAGTAAAACATCATGTCCGGATGGAATCACAGTTCGATTTTACAAAGAGTACTCTATGCCATTGACCCTACCTAGCTCCCATTTGTCGTGAATCTCTGTCACAACACAAAGTCCCAAGCGACTGGAGAAAAGTGCAGGTGACTCCAGTATAAAAAAAAAGGTAAAAGGACGGACCTGCAAAGTTAAAAACCAACATTCCTAACTTCTGTTTGGTGCAGAATCCTTGAACATATTCTCAGTTCGCGACTGGAGAAAAGTGCAGGTGACTCCAGTATAAAAAAAAGGTAAAAGGACGGACCTGCAAAGTTAAAAACCAACATTCCTAACTTCTGTTTGGTGCAGAATCCTTGAACATATTTTCAGTTCGAATATAATAAACTTTTTGTTGAGACTAAGAAGTTTATGCCCACGAATCAGCATAGTTTTAGAAAAAATCGCTCGTCTCAAACTCAGCTTGCCCTTTTCTCACATGATATGCTGCGAACTATGGATGAATGGCAACAGACAGATTCCATATTTCTAGATTTCCGAAAAGCATTTGACACCTTACCCCACTATAGACTGTTAACGAAGGTTAGAACATATGATATAGGTTCCTATATATGTGAGTGGTTCGGAGACTTGTTAAGTAATAGAACTCAGTATGTTGTAGTCGAAGGCGAGTGTTGGGAAGCAATCTGCGGTTGTTTGCTGATGATGCCGTGGTGTACGGTAAGGTGTCGAAGTTTAGTGGCTGCAGGAAGATACGACTTAGACGAAATAACCCGTTGGTGTGAAGAATGGCAGCTAGCCCTAAATGTGGAGAAATGAAAGTTAAAGCGGATGAGTAGGAAGAACAAACCTGTAATGTTCGGATACAGTATTACTGGTGTCCAGCTTGACAGAGTCAAGTCGTTTGAATATCTGGGAGTAACGCTGCAAAGCGATATCAGATGGAAAGAGCATGTGAAAACTGAGGTAGGGAAGGCAAATGATCGACTTCAGTTTATTGTCATAATTTTAGGAAAGAGTGGTTCACCTGTAAAGGAGGCCACACATAGTGCGCTGGTGCAGCCTATTCTTGAATACTGCTCGAGTGTTTGGGATCCATACCAGGTCGGATTGAAGGAAGACACCGAAGCAGTTGAGTGGTGGGCTGCCAGATTTGTTACCAGTAGATTAGAACAACACGTAAGTGTTACGGAGATGCTTCGGGAACTCAAATGGGACTCCTTCGAGGGAAGGCGACGTTCTTTTCGAGAAACACTATTATATAATTTGTGGAACGGACATTTGAAGCTGACTGCCGATCGATTCGACTGACCTCCACCATACATCGCGAGTAATTACCATGAAGATAAGATTCGAGAAATGAGAGCTCATACAGAGGCATACAGACAGTCGTTCTTCCCTCGCTGTATTTGCGAGTGGCACAGGAGGAGAAATGACGAGTGGTACAGGGTACCCTCCGCCACGCACCGTACGGTGGCTTGCGGAGTATCTGTGTAGGTGTAGCGGCAGCAGCATTCCTGGTGTTCTGAAAAAAAAAATACAAAAATAACAGCTTTACGAGTTAAGCACTGTTCACCTTCTCCAAACCGATGATGACTTTCTGCACCTGTAATGCCAGTTAATGCTCGAGTTTTAGTGCTATGTCACCATACTAGTGCCGGCGCCTAATAGCAAGCCATGACATTAAAACTACTAAGTACAGAATTCCTGCAGTGCGCATTCTGAAGAGCATTGCTATGAAGCTGGACGCCCATGTGGTAAATAGTTTTGCATCTACACTGGCTGAAGTGTCGAAACTGTTATAACCACCCTGTATTTTACGCCTCAAGAGATTTATATAGTAAGCGATCTTAGAGGCCAACGAACAAGTCTCACACAGTGGGCGCGTGTACGATGAAGAATCAGGGAGAATGACCAAAATACCGAAAGTTTATTTATAATAACGCTGTATTTCACACCTCAAGACATTTATTGAATATGGAACGTTAGAATCCACACAATAATGGTCATTCCTGTGGACGTGTGTACGATGGAGAATCAGTGAGAGTGATATGGAAGAACCTTTTGTAGTTTGCGTTTGGACGACTTCACAGTAAGGTTAAAACATTGTAACAGTATGGAAGATGACAAACATAACAGCATCGGACGAGATATTGGATAAGTTTATCCTGTGAGGATGATTTGCGTGTTGTAGTTTTATTAGGAGCCAATAGTGGGAAGCACTGAACAGCAGCTGCCGCTAGCCTTGTAGCACCAAGCACTTGAGGTTTTGCCAGGTGCGACTGTAGTGTGTGTAAACTTCTAGATGGCAGACCTCTCCCTAGTCCTGAATCGGTAGAAGTCGGTAAACGTCGGGAGGCTTCGGTAGGCACGCAGTTTCGACTGCTGCCAACATTACGTAGCTGACTGTGTTGTACAAGGTAGCCATTGTCCTCTGCTTAATTATTGTTTTTCGCTGTACTGTTCTGCATGTTTTTATTGTGCAGTTGTGCTAAACATTATCAAAACGAGTGAAGAGGCAGTTGCTGGCCCATCTTGGACGTCGCCAACAACCCCTACCGGTAGGCCTACGGTTAGAAGGAAACCAGTATTACGTAGCGATGCTCGCAAAATTATATCGCATGTGATTGAATGCTACGAGAGGGAAAGGGAGTAGAAAAAATTGCTTCACTCCATTTACAAATCTTCAGTGAGGGCTGCTACATACACAGGACAAAGCATGTGTAGCACTGGAAGATTCAAACAGTTTTCCAAGAATCATCCTGGCGTATCACCACAAATGCCTGGCGAGAAAAGGTGAGTTTCCATTTCTGATATTTTGCTCGCGATCACTTTGAAAGAGCCCCCTATTTCGTCTGAATTACCTTATATTTCATTTTTCCTTGCTACCATATTGCTTTGTATGGAAACAGAACTGGTTACTGTATTATTTCGAAACACATTCATATTACAGTACATTTCGAAATGGTTTGTGAGCGCATAGTAGACAAACATACATACATTCATTTATTTATATATATATATATATATTGATTTTAATGTACATGACGATTTCAGTTTCGTAAACGAACAACATTTAAAGCGAGTTTTACTTAGAAGCCTTTCGTCTGCTTTCGTGTAAGCATGACGCTCAATTTGTAGCGCCAGCACTGCAACTTGTAGGCGTGCCTTGTCTCCCTCCTCCACCCACCCACCCAATGGCTCCTCACCCCACTACAGCCAATGCTTGTCTCCTCCTCTCCCCGCACTCCCCCCACAATTCTGCCGCCTTACAGTTAACATGCCGTACACAACGATTCTGTGGTGATTTTTTATTGTGTTTAAGAAAGCCAAAAGCATGAGGCACTAAATGTTGAAGAAGGAAGGGTAAAGTTCAGACATGCCACGTCAGGTAAACGTACGTGAATCCCATCACCTAATGATGAATGATTTGTTTGTGTATTTCATTCATACATTTCGCATCTACAGGAAGTCATTGATTGTATGAGGGCCTGCTGAAAAGTAATGCCACCGATTTTTTATGTGAAAACTCTTAAAGGCTTTTAAATAAAAGAAATGTTATTAACATTCTACAGCTTTATCCTTCATATCTACACATTTATTTCTCAACATAGTCATCCTGGCGACGGACACATTTCTCCAAACGAGAGACCAGTTTGCCGACACTGTCACTGTAGGATGCTTGACTTTGTAGACAGAGCCACAGTCTCACCTCTGCTGACACTGTTTCACCACTATCAAAACTAAGTCCTCAAAGGCGCTCTTCAAGTTTTGGAAACAGATCAAAATCGGACGAGGCCGAGACTGGAGTGTATTGTGGATGTTAAATTATAGTGAGCCGAAAGTGTCTGATTGTTGCAGAGATTACAGTGCTCGTGTGTGGTCTAGCATGGTCGTTCTGAAGGAGAGGGTACTCCATTTACGGACATGCTCTGTTCAAATTCGTGTCTTCAGTTTTCCCACGCACCGGCAAAGCTGTTTTACACACCGCCATGTTACACATTACATTTGGGATCCCTCTAGCAGCAGAAGGTTGCGCTTGAGTCAGTGAAGTGGGAAAGTCGACCGAGTAATATGCATGACGTGCAATACCTCAACTGATACTGAGAACAGAATAAACTATTCGGTGGCATTACTTTTCAGCGTCCGCTCACAATAATG
Source organism: Schistocerca gregaria (assembly GCF_023897955.1). Lineage (NCBI taxonomy): Eukaryota > Metazoa > Arthropoda > Insecta > Orthoptera > Acrididae > Schistocerca > Schistocerca gregaria. The sequence continues at coordinate 499,880,245 of NC_064926.1, read as the reverse complement.
AACATCATGGAACAGGAGAGGTACAGTCCACGGAGGAAATGATTTGGTAAAGAATATATAACTTGAAAATAGAGGGATGGTAAAGTTCTGAACTCAGGTACAGAAACAAATCGTTTGTATGAGGATGACCGTTACTATGGTACTCACCTCAGGATCAATTTACTTGGGAGTCAACGACATAAGCTCATCTGGTTACTCGCTGAAACTATTACGACATTCTTAAGGCATTAGAGATGGAACTTGTGACATTATGGCAGACGCTGCACGTAGTAGAGATGAGAGCTATACAGTTTTTGGTTCTAAGTGGGCTATGGGCATGAGCAATTATGCTAAACACCCTACTGATTCCGATCAAGGTGTGCTCCTAGTTATCTGAAGGAACTTTTAATCTGAACTTATAAATCTTGCAATGTGTCTGTGAGAAGAACTACTAAAACGTTAGCTCTTCCACAAACATGGCATCATATGTGCTGAGCTATTGGTCAAGACAGTTCATGTCATGAACAGCATGTTTGCCGGAGAATGCGAAATTTATTAATTCCCTTTTGTATTTTATTGGTGTATTTACTGTGTCATTGTTATTGTTTTTATGTGTATGCATTTCTTAACAAATATGTAATCCAAGACTGGTCAGTCGCCCCATTCACAATTATTACTTAATAAAATTATCTTGATGTGCACTATGGGCAGGGTTGGAACTTACGTGTTTCCAATTCTATGGTAGTTTGTCACTCAGAACTAATAATTAATGAAATGAACTTGACGTGTACTGTCTGCTGCATCCCAACTTGTATATGTTTGTAACTTTATAAAATTTCTTTCACGGGTGCTTTAATACGAAAAATATCTAGGTTTTTGTGAGACTGTTAAGTCAGACCTTTGTAAAATGTAAAGCAGTTCAAGTCATACCTCACTAACAGGAAACAAAGGGTGTCAGTGCAAGGGACTAGTGAATTAAGTCATCAGTCATCATCAGAATGGGAAGAAATTACATGTGGTTCTAACATTCTGCGTGGTGTCTGTTTGTTCTATATCGTGTCTCCCTACCACTTTCGCGTAATGATGCTCTGAGCGTTTTTATGGAATTGACTAGTTTGAACCTGGGACCTGTTGCTGGTAAGGAGATGCCAGACCACACATGACATGTAGAATTCAGAAGAGTTCAGTGAGACTAGCGATGATATAACGAAATGATTTCAGTGTCAGTTCCACTGCACTTCCTGTAAAAGAATCTTAATACTAACTAAATTTAGTGGAAGGGATTCAAGGCTTTCCTATTTTTAGTTAGCTGGTAAAATAACGTCGAAAAAGCAGTTAAGTTTACCATTGGAAATTTTATTCTACTCACAAAACATTGTTTATAAATTGCACTATTGATAAAAGGAAATGTTTTAATACAGGATGGTAAAAACCAACTGCGTTCAGCAAAAATATGAACAAATATTCCCTGAATGGGTTTCCAAGTTCTACAATGGATCGAAGAATGACCTATGCCATATCGCATCTATAATTCAGGTTTAAATTAAGTTTCACAAAAGATAAAACTATCAAAATGGTCTACAGTGACAATCAATTAGCTTTAATTACTTATCTAACTTGTCGTAAGTTACGGTGGCTGATGTGGCTTCTCAATAACTATATAACAGAAAAATCATAACGTTTCAGATTTTTACTTCAAGTGGCAAATGTGAACACCATGAGCTTTAATTGACGATCGACACTAGTATTACACAAAAAGGGGGTGTAACAGATGAGACTTCTGCAGTTCTGAGTGAAGCGTTATGCACTGTTACGCGTTCATTACCTTGTTGGTGTTCGTCAGGGGGCGGCGGGCAGCACAGCTCCGCTCACCTCGCTGTCTCAGAACCAACTCTCTCCTAATTTCTCCTTACTACAATTTACCGAAGTTGGTTTTAAAAAAACTATCTGGCTGTGTTTTCATCTGACCAATCAGAGTCCCAATGTTAACTTTAAGCTCCGCCTAAAAAAATTCTGTCTATCCAATGAGAAACGTTATACTTTTTGTAGTGGGGCAATGTTTTAAAGTTTGCAACGTAACAGAGACTCGAAAAAGTCTCACGCTAAAACTTGCAGGTGGTGTGGTCCTTTTAGCGTTATCGTAAGATCTATATTGTTCTTCTGGAGGGCTCTATCTTTTAACATGGGCTGGGGGGTGGTCCTGACGTAACAGAGACGCGAAAAAGTCTCTTGCTAAAACTTGCAGGTGTTGTGGAGCTTTTTGTGTTATCGTAAGATCTATACTGTTCTTCTGAGACCTCTAGCTTTTAACATGGCTGGGGGTGGTCCTGACGTAACAGAGATGCGAAAAAGTCTCATGCCAAAACTTGCGTCTTGGGTGGTCCTAGCGGTTAGTTGAAAACGTAGGTGTCTGTCCCTTATCGTAGGGCCTTCCAGCTTAACACGGTTCTGCTCTCGGTTTCTGTTCTCGTTTATCCCCTCGAAACTGTGTCTGTCTCACGGTGGGAAGGTATGACATACATTTAGGCACTCTTGTGTTAGTCTGTGGTATTCCATTTGCTCACTCGTTACTCGTATTACTTTGGTTAATTTAATATCACGATTTATTCAGAGCTATGTGACATACTATTGGATTTGCTTATAATGTCAGGGTTTTCATGGAAGGTGTTGGATTTGCCTGACACTTTCGACTTTAATTTTTGCACTGAATTTAGGCAATGATTGAATCGTTGTCTAACACAGTCAAAAATTATTCCTTTATCTTAATTTTGTTGCCTACTGTTCAGTCACGTTATTCTGGTTCTATGCTAGTTTGTATTACTAATTTATATTTTTATATTCTTCCACATTATTCTCAAAAATGACAAGAGAAAAATATTTTTATGGTATTATTAATTTTTAATTATTTTCTTTCTTTATTTAAGTGTGAAGTTTGTTTTTTAAGAAGTTTGTTATCGAAAGTGAGGAGTCTTTCACATCGATTTTCTTAGAAATATATTTATTTTATAAATGTAGTAATTAAGTAAAATCTATTCCCAACACATTTTCTAAATATCATGTACAAGTAAAATGTTTTTGTTTCTAGACTCTCATTTCAACATTGTTACACTAAAAAATAAGAATTATTTCCAAGAATTGCTTTGACAAAGAAATATACACACAAAAGTATTGAGACTTTATCCTAACAAATGGTACAAATGTTAAAAAAAGGGAAAACATCCAACAACATAATTTTTCATTCTTTGTTTTTATAAGGAGAAAGTAAGTAAAGTATAGTTATTCATTTATGTTTATGAGGAGAAAATTAGTGGCATATAGTTTTAGTGTTTATTATGCCTTACTTTTGTTCTTTATATACTGTCCATTTCACAACTAATGACTTATTTTTATCTATAGTCTATTTTTTAGTTAAGTCCATAGTCAATTACTGTAATTTTGTAGTTTATTAGCTGTCTGGTGGGTTTAACTTATTTAGTTTTGCACACGTTTCTTTTGCACAATTCCTACATCACATAATTTGATTTCACACATTCACACAATCCAATGAATGTTTAAGCATGAGGTTGGCGAATGTTTTTTTTTTTCTGAAAGGTGATGGACTTGAGCAAGATGGATGTGGGCAAGTATTTGATGTACAGCTTCGTTCGTCGTTCCTTGTTGGCTTTGCAAGTGTGGTTTACTGGCTTTGTATGCGTGAAAGTCATCGTTATGTGTCGCTGAAAGCGGTCGTTTTTCATTGTAATACTTCGCAGATGACTAGTTTACAATAGGATAGGGTTTTGGGAAGGTATGTCGTCTATTCTTCACCCATCTTCTTTCTTGGTCTTAATCTTGCGAATCTTCAACTTCTGTTCTTTCTGCTTTTTCTCTGCTTCTTACTTGCTTCTTCGTTCTTCTCTGGTCAGGATATGGAAATATTTATTGATAACTAGTCGCTTTGAAGTTCTCCTCTTAGTAACAGTTTGATAAATTGTTTGGGCGTGTCATTTTTACTTTGTGGAAGTTTTGTTCAGTTTCGTGTATCAGCGTGCTGTTTAATAGCAGTAGTGTGACTTTTACACTTTTTTTTGCCAGTGGTGGCTTGCCCAAGCTGTCTTATCGTCGGGCCGTTTTTTTGCTCGCTCTGCTGAGGGGGGGCGTCCAGGGGTTTACGAGCGGTGAAAGTCCGATGTTTGCTTGTCAGTCCCTGCACCGGTCCCTTCTGGCGTTTGGTGTCCTGTCGTGTGTCTGCAGGGTTCTGTGTTCTGTCTCAGCAGGGTTCTGTCTAGTGGGCAGATTTACGGTCCACTTCTGATACCGGGGCCTTCTGTTGGTCTCACTTTCCTTTCCTTTCTCTTGACGCTTCTGCCTTGTAGGAATCGTGTCTTGCTAATTAAGTCCTTTTCTTTCTTGATACTTCTCACGTTGCAACTTGTGGGTCGTTGCATCTGGTCTTTGTTGGAGTTTTTACAATGGTTCTTACAAAAAGTTTTACTTATAATCATCTAACATATGTCTAGTACCTACATTGTTTTACGCCTTCTCAAAAAGCTTTACAAATTTCGGCGCCCTTTCCATGTTACAATTCTAAGATATTTTGAGTCTCAACTTCAAGAATCCTCAAATTCGTTTTTTATTTTTGTGTAGTGTCGTGGTGTATAGCATTTTAGTATTTCATGCTGTTAGACTATCTACACTTTATTCCTTCAGCTTAATCTATGGTACTTTTCGTGTTATTTTTGTTTTTGTTTTTATTGAAACTACTTTCTTTTCCCCACCTTCCTCTCTCTTCATTCTTCTTTCTCCTGACGATCTTATCTGCAACATAATCTTGGAATATTGTGCTGATTATTTACCAGTAATAAAATTAATCTCCATACTCTTTGATATGGCTCACATGGTGACATGGTGAAGTCCTAGGGTTTTGCCTGTTTTTGGATTCATTAGTTCCACAGCATTACCATGAGCAATTCGGCTAATTATGACAGGTCCTTTGTATGCAGCATAAAACTTATGTATTTTGTGTTTCTGTTTGCTGGAGAGATGGTGTGTTTTTACAAATACTTTCTGGCCTACTGAGAATGTTCTTTTAGTTGCTGTTCTATCTCCTCTTCCTTTTCTTTTAAAGGCTGCCTTTCTGATGTTGGAGAGTGCTGTTGCTATGACTTGTTTGTGCTGTCTACGTGGTAGAATAGGAAATCTGTAGCTTAATGTGATTGTATAGGGTGGCACTCTAAATGGTTTGTGCAGTTTTACTTCAAACTTGTACTGGATGTGTTTAATACTGCCAGTCTTAGGTAAAAATACCTCTGCTTTATCTCTTAAAATACCCTCTAATTCTCTTTTACTGTGTTCTGAAATACCTTGAATTTCTTGCAATTTTTCGTCGATTTCTTTATGGAATTCTAACATGAGTTGAGGCGATTCCTCCTTTTGTGCATACCTTTCTAATTCTTCATCCTCTTTATCTCGCGTCATTCTTAATTGTTTGTTTATAACTGGTATTTCTTCTAATATTAGCTTTTGCTCAAAGAGAAGTGTGACATTCCCGAATGTTATGTTACCTTTCCCCATATCTATTATCGCTCGTCTCTCATTTAAAAAATCTGCACCTATAATCAAATCTACAGTTAGCTTAGGTATAATCACGAAGTTGGCTTCGATGTTTTGACCTTGACACGAAAGAGTTAACCTTGTTTTTCTCGTAACTTCCGCAGCATTGTTTCTAATAGGACCTCTTACTTTAATCTTACGTGTTTTCAGAACTGGCAATTCCTCGTTAGCATTACACTGCATGAATAAATTTTCTGAGATCGCAGTCAGTTCACTTCTGCTATCAATTACAATATTGACTGGGAAATGCTTTACCATGGCCTTCACAATTAGTTGAATTTGAAAGGGTTGGTTCTGTTCTTCTTCTTCTTGCATCAATGAATCCTCCACTGAATCATACATGAGTCTTTTCAGGAATTTCCCTTGTGAATTCGAACTTTCTGTAGGATAAGCTTCGACTGCTACTTCTCTCTCTTTTATTTCCTCTTCTCTATTTCTTGCATCATTTACGCTTTCTTCAACATACTCTACTTTTTCCTCATCCTCGTCTACCTTCTCCTACTTCTTTGGTACTTCCACATAATCGCATCTAAATGCTCTAATTATCACTTCACAACTTCCTTCATTATATACGTTGGGTTGTGTGCCCACTCGTAACTTATTTTCAACTTCTGTCGACTGCGCGTTATCCTCATTGAATTCGCTTTCCCTGGTTTCCATCTCAAATAGCTCTGCAATACTCATTACTTCGTCCTTTCCTCCTACATTCGTTGTGCATGCCTCTGGTAATTCATCTTCCTCATCAGCAATCTCCCAATTAATTTCGTCCCAACACGATATTGTTATTTTTTGTCTTCATTTTCATCTGGTCCCTGCGGATTTGTTTCTTCCTTCTTCTCTTCTCGTAATAAGATTTTTAGTTCTCTGTTCAAGGTGCTGCAATTGTCCTGGGTCGGTGCGTCATTCTCTTTGGCATGGTCGCTTAGCTGTCAATTCGAACGTTTATCGGGGTTTGGTGGTCTTACCTCCACCTCTTCTATCTTTATTCTCTTTTCTTGTCGAGCTTGTTGATAGTGGTTTCTTTGTTGATAATTTGTCGGTCTATTAGTTCTCCAGTACCCGTTCCGGTTGTCGTTATTCCCTCTGTAATAGTTGTTGCCGTTCCTGGGTGAATTATAGTTATTGACATATTCTCTTCTGAACCCATAACCGGTTCTTTGTTGAAATCTATTGTCGTTTCTTGGTGCGAAGTTATCACATGGTTCGTAATTATTGTTTCTTCGTACGGTGTCTTGTGGATTCCACTGCTTTTTGCATTCTTTTTCACGTGCGCATCGTCTTTTTCTTGTGTCATCTTCCGAAAATATAACTTCTAGTTCCCTTAGAATACCTTTAAATGCTTCGACGTCATTGCCTCCGCGACCTACCAATAATTGCTGGTATTTCCATGTAGCTTCATCGCGCATAATTTAATCAACTCTCCGTCACTGTGTGGTACATCTAAGCATTGATTTTTCTTCGCCATTAATTCGAAAAATTACACGGGACTCTTCTCTCCTGAGTTTTCAAAATATGGGTTCTGTAATAATTCGTACTTCACTCTGTTCTGTGCTTCTCTGGACCAATATCCTGAGAGAAACTTCTCTCTGAAATCTTCGTACGATCGGCATGTCGCTGCAACATTCTGCATGGTTTCTGCGACTGTTCCTGACATGTCTGCACATATAAAATCTAATTTGTGTGCTAGCGTCCAGTGTTCTGGCAATCCTACTCGGAATTGATCAATAAAAGTTCGTGGATGTAATGAGTTTCCTTCTCGAAAGTGTTGAAATTTTCTGACTGTGAGGAAATGATCGTTGTCGTACTTCGTCATAGTTCCATATGAAATTCGCGATTCTTCACCACTTTTGTTTCTGATCATTTCTCCCGTCGTTCTTTCCGGTTGTGGTAGATCCATTGGATATTGTCCACTGTAACTTTCGCCTACCCTTGCGTAGTATCGTTGGAATGGTACGCAATAATTTTCTTCCATCGGTTGTGAACGTGTAGCTGAATGCATTGCACTGTACTCTTCGCAACGTGGCTTTCCATTGTCAGGTATTGGTTCGGTATCTTGTGCTGCTTCATTGCACGATCCAAGCTGTCTTGAAACATACATTTGTGGTTCCGCATGTGTTTGTGATGACGTTTGTTCATCATGAATTTCGAATCATGTTTGTTGCTGTGCAGGCTGTCTGATTTCATATATGTTACTTTCCGCCTGTGATTGGAATCGCAAATGCGTTATATCTTCGTTAATTGCTTGTTTTTCCGGTGCTGTTACAGATACGGATGTGGTTGCAGACTCTGTGCTTGTTCGATCCTGTTCACTACGCTCTTCAATGGTTTGCAACAACTCTGTTCGCAATGTCTGAAATTGTCGCTTCGTTTGCGCTCCTATTTTGACTATGCGGTTATCATATCTTTTCAGTGCTGCTTTTGTGATACGTTTGTGTAACACACTGTTTTCAACAATTTCACGCGCTGTACCTGCTGCTTGTCTAGTAATTTCGTTTATCTGTTTCTCTAGTTTCTTGACTTCTCCCTGGGTGTTGTTACGAAATGTTTTGATCTCGTCCTGAGTGTCATTACGCAATGTTTGTACGTCCACTTGTACCTTGTCAATGTCTGTTCTCCATTGATTGTGACGTGTTATTAAGTTTCCTATCACTTCTCGAAATTCTTTTGCCTCGTCTTCAATATGACTTAGTTGTAACTGAATTTTTTTGTTTTGTTCTTTAATCTCACGCATTTGTCTCGTGATTTCTGCAGTCTGAATTTGAATTTGGTTCGCTATGTCTTTATTTTGCCTTGTCATGGTTTCCGTAATTTGTTGTAATAATTCTGCCAGATTGGTTGGTCCTATTGCGTTTTGTTCCGACGTCCTACGCTCTGTGTTTTCGCCCGAGTGTTGGTTCATAACCGATTGCATTGAACTGTGCTGTGACACGTTTCTGCTCGCATTCCTTATACTCTGTGGTGAGTGAGCTCTGAGTACTTGTACTATGGGTTCTATGTATTCAAGACGCAAGTTAGAATCCTCATCGACTGTCTCTCTACTTTCCTGCTCCTCTGTCGTATGCTGGCCTAGGTTTTCTATGCCTTGACGTACATTATCCTCGTTTTGGTGTGTTATCTGTCCTATTTCTCGCGATTCTGCATCGTCTGTTGTACTGTCCTCTATTCTCTGTCCATTTTCATGCTGGGTCTCTACCTCAATTCGGTCAAGGTCTCGATCTGCCATTGCTAATCTTTCCGAATCCCTTATTTTCTGTTTTAAAAACAATTCACGCGCCCTACTTCGAGTCAACATGGGCTCATACGATCTCACGCGTTTCATAAACATTTTGTTCACACGACTTGACAATCAATTCACTTACTTGTTGGGTCAGAACTTGTCAACGATGTATCCGTCACCTGTGCGCTTGCATTGAGGAGAAAACTTAATTCTAACAATATTAAAATTCATAACTTAATTATGCTATTGTCTCTGCTAGAATTCTCACTTTTTATTGAATACTTTCTTACTATCTATCGCTGCAGTACTGTATTCGACTATGTGTAACTTTAAGAAAAAAATTTTTACTACGAAAAATTTTTAACAGGATATTTTTCTGACCTAGTTAGGCATGTGGTCGACCTTCAATCATGGTATTTTACCATCCGGACAGAGTCGCCATTCTCTAACATTCTGTGTGGTGTCTGTTTGTTCTATATCGTGTCTCCCTACCACTTTCGCGCAACGACGCTCTGAGCGTGTTTTTTATGGAATTGACTAGTTTGGAACCTGGGACCTGTTGCTGGCAAGGAGACGCCAGACCACACATCACATGAAGAGTTCAGAAGAGTTCAGTGAGACTAGCGATGATATATGTTCATCAGGGGGCGGCGAGCAGCACAGCTCCGCTCACCTCGCCGTCTCAGAACCAACTCTCTCCTAACTTCTCCTTACCACAATTTACCGAAGTTGGTTTAAAAAAAAACTATCTGGCTGTGTTTTCATCTGACCAATCAGGGTCTCAATGTTAACCTTAAGCTCCGCCTACAAAAATTATGTCTATCCAATGAGAAACGTTATACTTTTTGTGGTGGAGCAATGTTTTTAAAGTTTGCAACGTAACAGAGACGCGAAAAAGTCTCACGCTAAAACTTGCGGGTGGTAGAGGCCCTTTTTGTGTTATCGTAAGATCTATACTGTTTTTCTGGAGGGCTCTAGCTTTTAACATGGGCTGGGGGGTGGTCCTTTACGTAACAGAGACACGAAAAAGCCTCACGCTAAAATGTGCGGGTTGTGTAGTCGTACAGGTAGGCTGGCCCATCCGTCCCTTATCGTAGGGCCTTCTAGCTTAACACGGTTCTGCTCTCGGCTTCTGTCCTCGTTTCTCCCCTCGGAACTGCGTCTGCCTCACGGTGGGAAGGTACGACATGCATTTAGGCATTCTTGTGTTAGTCTGTGGTATTCCATTTGCTCACTCGTTACTCGTATTACTTTGGTTAATTTAATGTCACGATTTATTTGGGGCTATGTGACATACTACTGGATTTGCTTATCATGTCAGGGTTTTCATGGAAGGTGTTGGATTTGCCTGACACCTTACATGGTGTCCCACAAGGATCCATCTTATGGCCATTTCTTTTTCTTGTGTACACTAATTATCTCTCATCAGTTACACTGTCAGAAGCAGAGCTCATTTTGTTTGCAGATGACACAAGTATTGCAATAAATAGTATGTCGAGTGTAGTTCTAGAAGGATCTGCTTACGATATTTTCTAGAAGGATCTGCGTACGATATTTTCATGGATATTAATAAATGGTTTAAAGCCAACTCACTGACATTAAACTTCGAAAAGATTCACTATATGCAATTCAGAACCTGTAAGAGGTTTCCACCCAGCATATGCATAAAGTATGGAGAAGAGCAGATAGAATAGGTTGACGGTCTTAAATTCCTGGGATTACAACTTGATAATAAATTCTGTTGGGAGGAGCACACCACAGAACTGCAGAAACGCCTTACCAAATCTGTATTTGCAATTCGAGTGTTAGCCAACATAGGCGACATAAAAATGAAAAAGCTTGCATACTTTGCCTACTTTCATTCCATAATGTCATATGGTATAATATTTTGGGGTAACTCTTCAAGACAAACAAAAGTTTTCAGAGTCTAAAAGCAAACGATGTCCTGTAGGAACGTCTTCAAAGAACTGGATATACTAACTACTGCCTCTCAGTATATTTACTCCTTAATGAAAATTATCCTAAATAATATGTCTCTTTTTCCAACAAACAGCTCAGTTGATACATACAATACCAGGAACAAAAATGATCTGCACAAAGACTTAAAAGCACTTACTTTAGTTCAAAAAGGGGTCAACTACTCAGGAACACTCAGCTTCAATAATTTGCCACCAAATATAAAAAATTTAGTTACAAATAAAGATCAGTTTAAAAGGAGCCTGAAAGACTTACTAGTGGCCAACTCCTTCTACTCCATTGACGAATTTTTTAATAGAAACAAATGATGTATTGTATATATTCATACTATTAGTATTGTTATTTCAGTTTTAAAAAAATATTGACATGTTCCACATCCACGAGGATCTCCTCAGCACAGATCTATGGAACGAAAAACTAATCTAATCCAAACTCTCACGGCCAGAAATGTCGCAGTATAGCTTTACCTGATGAGCAAATAAAGCACAGGGTTGAACAGTCGGCCATCCTTGCTCAGAAGGAACGTGAAGTGAGGACGGCTTGCATGCCATAAAGTATGTTGAAAGGAATCCTTTTTAGCAGAGGCCAAAATCTGAAATACATGAGAAAACATGAGTCTGCAGAGTGTGGAAGAAGCCACTAGGAGCAGAAGAGGCCAGCTGGAAAGTTTGTTCAAAATCAAGTAAGGAGTTCTTTGGTTGACTCACAGGAATTATTTTGTTAGTGAGGGAGAGTTCCTTAGCATGTAATGTGGACATCTTCTCACTGGCCATAGAGTGAAATCTGTTACATTGTGGGGGAGATTTTCTGACTTATTATCCATGCAAAATGGAAAATATACCTCAATGGTTAACCACAACAAAATCCCTAAGAGTAGGAAATTGGTAAGCTTGATTATTAAATTATCACTGGTCAGAACTCGAAAGGTCTTTTTCAGTTGGCCAGTGAGGTTCCAATGGTGTCAGAACCAGTTGAGTTTTTGAGTGGAAAGTAAGAGAATACTTCTCCAGAGAGCGCCATAAAGAACGCTTTCTCAACTCAGTAGTGTAGTCAGAACGTTTTCTTAGAATGTCTTAGAGATGCAGAACGAGATAACTTTCCCTGTGGTAAGTGGATTGTCAGACCATGATGCACAACTGATTAACTTACAAAGCCTAACAGAGTGTACAGTTGAGAAACCATTAAGTAAAAGTGTGAGGTTGCTCAATCTGGTATCTATAGAACACTCCAGATAAAGTTTAAGAAATGTTAATTGGGGAGATGTATATAATTAGCCAAATCCGAATGATATATGCAACAAATTTCTTGTTAAATTTATATCACTTTTTGAACATTGTTTCACAAAGAACATTACTAAATGTAGCACAACACACTTTTCAAAGAAACCTTGGATTACAACAGGTATTAAAGTGTCTTCAGAAAGAAAAAGAAAACTGTATGAGACAGCAAGAACTAGTAAAGATCCAGAAGTAGTTTTACACTATAAAAATTATTGTAACAGACTGAGAAAAGTTGTAAGGAAATTAATAAATATGTATCCTAGAGAATAAATTAACAACACTGGCAATAAAATCAAATCACTGTGGAATGTTGTTAGAAAGGAGACAGGAAAAGTAACCACTGGGGTAGGTAGTATTACTATTAAAGAGAATGAGATCATCCCAACTAACAGTACACAAATAGCTAATGTATTTAACAACCATTTCTTAAGTGTAGAAGAAAAAAATTGGTGAGAATAGTTCAAAAGAAAAAGCCAAGCAGTACATAGAAGAGTCAGTTTTGAAAAATATTAGTCCGATTAATTTTCACCGAACGACCTCTTGTGAAATAAGTAAAATTATTAAATCTTTGAAAAATAAATATTCTATTGGAGTAGATGAGATCTCTAATATGATATTAAAACAATGTGGAGCAATTACAGATGATGTTCTGAGTCAGATATGTAGTGCATCACTAATTCAAGGTACTTTCCCAGACAGGTTAAAATATGCCGTTGTCAGGTCTCTCTACAAAAAGGGGGACACCATGTATGTCAATAATTATTGGCCAATATCCTTGCTTACAGCATTTTCAAAAATCTTCGAAAAAGTAATGTACTCAAGAGTGGTTAGCCATCTCAGCGGTAATGGGATACTTAGTAAATCAGAGTTCGGATTTGAAAAATGCTGTTCCACTGAGACAGCAATATAAAATTTTACTCTCCACATAATAGAGTCTTTAAATAGAAAAATGTCACCAATAGGAATTTTCTGTGACTTGTCCAAAGCATTTGATTGTGTGAACCATGAGATTATGTTACAGAAATTACAATTCTATGGTACAAATGGCATAGCATATGAGTGGTTTAAGTCATACCTACAGAACAGGAAACAAAAAGTTTCTTTATATGGGTCAAGTGATTTAAATAAGTTTGCCACCTCACATAACTGGGGTGAAATTACATTAGGTGTTCACAGGATTCAATCATGGGGCCCCTTCTGTTTTTGATATATGTGAACGACTGCCCTTCTTATCTGAAACAAGAAGCTGAACTGACACTATTTGCTGATGATACAAGCATCACTGTTAGTCCAGTAAAAGAAACTCCAATTGAAAATGGTACAAATAAGGTCTTGGAAAAGTCATTAATTGGCTTTCTGCAAATGGGCTTGCTTTAAACTTTGAAAAAACACAGTACATCCAATTTTCTGCTGTAAAAAGTACATATAGATGAGAATCTTAATTGGAAAATTGATATTTTGGATCTTATAAAGCGACTAGGTTCAGCAACTTTCACAATGAGAATAATTGCCAATTTTGAGGATATAGAAATTAGTAAGCTAACATACTGTGCATACTTTCACTCTCTGATGTCATACAGAATAATATTTTGGGGTAACTCAACACTTAGACAAAAGGTATTCACTGCTCAAAAGACAGTGGTTAGAATAATGTGTGGGGTTCATAGTCACTAATGAAATTTGTTCTCAACAACATGGACCAGTTTAAAAATAACAGTGACATTCATGATTGAAATACCAGAAAAAAGAAAGTCTTACACTATCCTTTGCTCAACCTATCATTGGCACAGAAAGGGGTAAAATATGCTGCTATAAAGTTTTTGACAAATTATCAGATGAAATAAAATGTTTTACATACAGCAGTAATAGCTTCAAAAATAAATTGAAATCATATCTCTTTGACAACTCCTTCTATACCATAGGTGAATTCTTGAATAGGTATAAATAAATCTATAAATATAGTATATGCCTGTTGTGCCATTTAAGGGAATGGGGTGAACAATAGAAATATTAATCTGTAACATTGTACTGTACCCCTGATTCAGTGAATAAAACATTTTTGATGTCTTTAGGCAATAAATCAGTTTATCACAGTGATCATTACTCTCCTGCTTTAGGCCGATGTACCTTTTTATCAACATGTCCACCTGAGGTACAGTTCCTATTCTTTCATGTTTAATTGGGCCATTCCTGGTAATTTTAATTTAATAAGTCATTACCTATTGCATGACCAAGTTTTTCGCTTCACATGATCTTATGGGGAGCTTCCCATCTCTGTAGGTCGTCAGGGTTGGAATCTGTAGCAATCCAGGGTACGGTAAACAGCTCAGCCGACACCCCAGAGTAGCTTTGCATTTGCCGATTCTTATGAACGATAAGCAGTAACCTTGCAGCTGATGGTAGCAACCATGCATTAAGCCTGTCGCCGCCCTTGTGGTCATTCCCTTGAGGATGCCTGAACAGTCGATCAGACTGGACTTTGCAGGGAGCGGACTGTTGATGACAGACTGCAATTTACCATGTTAGTTTATAGAAAGGAAATGAAACAAGGTGACTGCGAGGTAGCCCCTTCGGGAAGGGACTGATTTGCCTGAAATGCTGACACAGGAACGTGGAACCCAGTTAATTCAGTAGTCTGAGAGCATCTGGTAATGAAATTATTTGGATATGTTGTGACCAGAAGGGGATTAGCAGTATGAGAATACCCTAAATAGAAAAGTTGAAATCTGTTGTGCCTTGAGGGCGGATAGTAGTGTGAGAGCACCTTGTAGTGAAGTTTTGTGGATGTGTTGTGCACAGAGGGTGAATATCAGTGCTGTGATGTAAGACGCGCTTTAGGTTTTGTCGAAAATGAGGACTGTCAAGAAGCTCTGTAGCAACACGGTAAACCCCATTGAATGTGTATGGTGAATATTTTCATCCACGATTGGACTGACAAGGAATCCTGTAGCGTCGTGCACCAAGGAATTGCGAAGAAGGAAGAACCAACAATGAGTCATGAAGCATCAGGACAAATGTTGCTGAATGTGGAGTGTGCACATGATCACAAGCGTTAACTATGATATTGGGTAAGGTATGAGGTTCGACTGCCATGTTCAAGTAGGTAAGCAGCTTCAGCAGCTGAAGAAGGTATGAAGAAGGCCCATAATCTCCTGATCGTCCGTGTGTGATGATCTCCTGATCGTTCATGTGTGATAAAACGCAGTTCTAGGCAGGGAATGGAGTTGGACAAGTTATATTGCCTTGTCCAAAGTGGGAACCAGCGGCAGTTCTGTCGAGAATCTGTTGACGATGTAGGCAATCTGGCGAAGGATGTTTAGCGATAAAACTTATCAGGAAACCTGGAAGGTGATCTCTTGTGCCTGATTAAACAGTCCTTAAGGGACATGATAAAAATAAGAATGTCAAGTGATATTCTTGCCAATGGACTTCTGTGTAATAATTCCTATGTCGTTTCAGTTGAAATGTTTCCAGAATTATAGCAACTACACTGAATGAGGAATAAAAACTATTTATTTTAAGTGGACTTATAAATAGCAATATCTTCGTAAAATTTACTTCTGTAAGCCCCTTATGTGATGCTAATGTTTGTTCTACAATGTTGTAATTAGTTTATCTGTGAAAACAGTGGCACTAAACAGCATCCTTCTTTCCTCTCCAGCAATGGCACGATATTGATGTAAGTATATTCACTGTAACATTTTGCCAATAACATTTGGACTATAATGTTTCAAACTTGGTTTTATTTTATAAAATTCACAACGTCTCAATTCTTTTGCTTCAATTAAATAATAAAATAATTTATGGCCATTTAAATTAAGTTGTGACACAACGATAGAGCACCATAAGCATTCTATCATTAGGTATTTTATTATTAGAAACTCGAATCTGCATCTTAATTCGAATTCTGATTAATGTTTTACAAAAGAATCTTTTATCTACAAATATTAACTACATACATGGTAATACAGTACTAAGTGCGCCATTGAATAACAATGATTATTTTGGCTTGAATTTAATTTTCTTTCAAGTTAGTAAACCAATGAACTTGATTTTATATAAGGAAGAAATATCAGCATTTACAACAATTTCAAATGCAAATGACAATTTGCTTAAAACTATGATACCCATGAACAGCGAACTTAATCTAACAATACGAATTTTACCACATCAAGTGGCGACTATTCATCATTAGATAAATATAGTTTTGTTCAGTTTCCAGGATACAAAATTTTGTCGTCATGTAATTACAAATTATATGCTTCTTTTCCATATTCACATACATGTATGATGAGATGATCTGATGTGGCAAAACGGAGTAAATAAACAATATAAATAAAATTACATTTTAAAAACAAAGAACCATTAAATTCCAAAATAAAATTTTCCATTAATGACAATGTAGAATATGCCGCTACACACACGGTAAGGTTATCAACGTGTATTCACCTAATTATAAGTGTTAAAAAGTTTAGTCAGTGGTGTACTAGTTCACAGTCCATAATCTGCCACAAAACTGTTGTTCAAATTTACTAATTAATCAGTGTCTGTAAAACATTATGCTTCCTAATGCACTTTAAAATGTCGTGTGTAAAAACAGGATTTTTTGGAGGCTCATAGCTGAGGTTCTGTTGGTGACAGGAAGGTGGGGACAAGTGTTTTTCATAGCCCTTAGGCTAGGAGCCAGTTGTACACCCAACAGAAGGATCGTCTTAGTGTCACAATGTTACTGTACGGGATCAAAGTATGAATATTATACACATCCTCCAGCTTAATAAATGGAGCAAATCGTTGGTTCTTTTCGCATCCGATGTGGTCTATGATGGGCCTTAGGGGGTTTATGCAGGTACATTAGTTCATGGCCGGTTCCGCAGAAGAACGTGCTTTTTGCCATTTTTTCGTTCCAAAATGGGCTGGGGACTGCAACGCGGCTATGCACAGACAATGACTGAAATTATTGCGATACATTCCTAAGATCTCCATGTCGAACAACACGGAATATTTTATTGAATCTTTAACCGTTTCAGAGTTACAGAGGTTCAAAGTTACCCTGTTATTCGTTATTATCGAGAAACATCCCAAAATCATGGCTTTTCGTACCAAAACTAAGCCGCAGATCCGAAGACGGTTATGCTCTACAAATGACTGCAATTTTTAGGATATATTTCCAAATCCCCATCTCGAACAACCTTGAAATTTTCTTAGCCATTTGCGAGTTACAGAAGTTGTAAGTTACCCTACTTGTACACATAAAATACACATGTAAAATCCGTTGTGAGGCGAAACCATAGTTCATAAAGTGACGTCGCAAGGAGAAATATGTTGTAAAGTATTTTCGTTATCATCAGAAGGGTTCTGGGAACCCATGCTGAACTGAAGCACACGCAAAATATAAGATTATGCATGTAAATCAGGCCTGAGGTGTAACATTAGTTTTGTGTTATTTCATATAGATAGACTATCCAAATTTTGCTGACCAACAGATTTCTTTTCGTATGAGTCACATGCCCTACTGAAACACGGAAAAGAAGGGAACCAGAGTAAAAATGCTTCTATCAGAGCACAAAAACACATATATGCTTCCACTTATTTCAAAGACTCTGACTGATAAGTGGGGTAGCAGATGTCTCATTCTACCTCCCTAAGCAGCTTTAAAAATATTCACAAAAGTATTGGCATGCAAACATATTCACGTTTTTTTTAATTATGTCATTATGAGAGAAGAGGAAACAGTGGCATTGGGGAAGAGATGGAAAAGTAATAAGTACTGGAAGTTAGTAAACAGTGGTTATGGTACATGAGCATAGAAAGTGCGAAGGAGACGATGGCAGTGCGAGAGAAAAAGAGGGACACAGTGGGATTGGAACATTGTTGACAGTGGCAGAACAGTGCTAGGAAAATAGTGGAAAAGACAAGGCCAGTTGGAGATGAGAGAAGGAGGAAGTGGATGTGGTTTAGAGTCAGCGACAGTTAGAGACAGAGTCTGTGACACCAACAGCAAGGAAGCGAGAGTGGTGACAGTGAGAAGATACAGCACCAGTGAGAAGGAATTAATGAAATAGTAGCAGTAAAACAGACGAAGGCAGGAAAATTAACATTTTAACGTCTCGTCGACATCGAGATGATTAGAGACATAGCACAAGCTCAAACAGATTTAAGGATGGGGAGGAAATTGACTGGGCCCTATCAAAGGAACCATCCTGGCATTTGCCTGATGAAGTGTAAAACTGCACTGCCAAAACGAACTTCCACAGTCAGACTCCTACAGTTAGTGTAGTGTAGTTGATGTGGGAATCATGGAAAACCTAGATCTAGATGGCTGGACACAGATTTGAACCATCATCCTCCAGAATGTGAGTCTAAGTAAGACAGAGCAAGAGGGAGTCAATGATAGTGACAGGACACTGTAGCGGAAGGACAGAACGAAAGAGACTTTGACACTGTAGGAGTAGGACAGAACCGAAGAGATTTTGGTTGTGCAACAGGAGACAGTGACAGTCAGGGAGACACAAAGAAAAATGACAAAGAGTTGTGAATGAGTAAATGAGATTGGGCAAGTGGGAGTGGATGGGTTTGATCAATTTATAGTGATGGACTAGTGGATGTGAGCGAGTTTGTGGGAGTTCGTGGGAGTTAGAGGTGTGTTGCATTTTAAAAAGAACACAAACATGTTCACATACCAAAAATTTTGGGAGCATTTTTTAACATGCTGAAGAAGGTAGAATGGGGCAGCTGGTACCCCACTTTTCAGTCATAGTCTTTTAAATAAATAGGTACATATTCGCATTTCTTGTGTACCAATAGGAGCATTTTCCCGACGGTTACTTTATTCATGAGCTTGCGGCCACAAGATGGATGCCTTTGCGCACAGCTCTGTTAACTTGTTCCTGTAGACAGAAATCAGTCAATATTACTTGTATATTTGGGATACACAAAACGCATTGAAACAATTTCAGTCATCTGTGGAGTGTAAGAATTGGTAAAATAAGAAATATGGAATCTGTAGAGAGTATTAATCGTGAATCACATGCTGATGGCAGCGATTGATGATGTAGAACATTCAGCTGGCGAAATGAAATCATAAGTTGTAGGTAAAGAGTTCACTCCGCAAACTAGCCACATTCTGTATTCATTTGTAGAGTTGTATAAAAGATCAGAAGTAATGATGAATACCAATTTCGATACTATGTCATCAAAACATGAAGCACTATTGATGCAATTTTCAATAGTATTAAATCCAAAATCTCAGCTCAGCGGTTCCAGGCGCTGCAGTCTCGAATCCTGCCTCGGGCATGGATGTGTGTGATGTCCTTAGGTTAGTTAGGTTAGGGAACTGATGACCTCAAGTGTTAAGTCCCATAGTCCTCAGAGACATTTGAACCATAATCTCAGAATTAGAGTACTCTTATAATGGCATTCCTGATGCTATAAAGAAATTAATAAACGAAGTAGGTTCAATTGAAATGGGACAACCCGTTCTGAAAGGCACTGTTCAGAAGCTAATCCAAAGAGCAAATACATCTACATCCATACTCCGCAAACCACCTGACGGTGTGTGGTGGAGGGTACCTTGAGTACCTCTATCGGTTCTCCCTTCTATTCCAGTCTCATATTGTTTGTGGAAAGAAAGATTGTCGGTATGCCTCTGTGTGGGCTCTAATCTCTCTGATTTTATGCTCATAGTCTCTTCGCGAGATATACGTAGGAGGGAGCAATATACTGCTTGACTCCTCGGTCAAGGAATGTTCTCGAAACTTCAACAAAAGCCCGTACCGAGCTACTGAGCGTCTCTCCTGCAAAGTCTTCCACTGGAGTTTATCTATCATCTCCACAACGCTTTCGCGATTCCTAAATGATCCTGTAACGAAGCGCGCTGCTCTCCGTTGGATCTTCTCTATCTCTTCTATCAACCCTATCTGGTAGTGATCCCACACTGCTGAGTAGTATTCAAGCAGTGGGTGAACAAGCGTACTGTAACCTACTTCCTTTGTTTTCGGATTGCATTCCCTTAGGATTCTTCCAATGAATCTCAGTCTGGCGTCTGCTTTACCGACGATCAACTTTATATGATCATTCCATTTTAAATCACTCCTAATGCGTACTCCCAGATAATTTATGACATTAACTGCTTCCAGTTGCTGACCTGCTATATTGTAGCTAAATGATAAGGGATCTTTCTTTCTATGTATTCGCAGCACATTACACTTGTCTACATTGAGATTCAATTGCCATTCCCTGCACCATGCGTCAATTCACTGCAGATCTTCCTGCATTTCAGTACAATTTTCCATTGTTACAACCTCTCGACATACAACAGCATCATCCGCAAAAAGCCTCAGTGAACTTCCGATGTCATCCACAAGGTCATTTATGTATATTGTGAATAGCAACAGTCCTACGACACTCCCCTGCGGCACACCTGAAATCACTCTTACTTCGGAAGACTTATCTCCATTGAGAATGACAAGCTGCATTCTGTTATCTAGGAACTCTTCAATCCAATCACACAATTTGTCTGATAGTCCATATGCTCTTACTTTGTTCATTAAACGACTGTGGGGAACTGTATCGATAGCCTTGCGGAAGTCAGAAACACGGCATCTACCTGGGAACCCGTGTCTATGGCCCTCTGAGTCTCGTGGACGAATAGCGCGAGTTGGGTTTCACACGATCGTCTTTTTCGAAACCCATGCAGACTTCTACAATGTAGATTTCTCGTATCCAGAAAAGTCATTATACCCGAACATAATACGTGTTCCAAAATTCTACAACTGATCGACTTTAGAGATATAGGTCTATAGTTCTGCACATCTGTTCGACGCCCCTTCTCGAAAACGGGGATACCTGTGCCCTTTTCCAATCCTTTGGAACGCTACGGTCTTTTAGAGACCTACGGTACACCGCTGCACTCTGTGTAAAATCGAACTGGAATCCCAGCAGGTCCAGCGGCCTTTCCTCTTTTGAGAGATTTTAATTGTTTCTCTACCACTCTGTCGTCTGTTTCGATGTCTACCATTTCCTCATCTGTGCGACAATCTAGAGAAGGAACTACTGTGTAGTCTTCCTCTGTGAAACAGCTTTGGAAAAAGACAATTAGTATTTCGGCCTTTAGTCTGTCGTCCTCTGTTTCAGTACCATTTCGGTCACAGAGTGTCTGGACATTTCGTTTTGATCCACCTTCCACTTTGACATAGACTAAAATTTCTTAGGATTTTCTGAAAAGTCAGTACATAGAACTTTACTTTCGAGTTCTTTGAACGCCTGTCGCATAGCCCTCCTCACACTACATTTCGCTTCCCGTAATTTTTGTTTGTCTGCAAGGCTTTGGCTATGTTGTGTTTGCTGTGAAGTTCCCTTTGCTTCCGCAACAGTTTTCTAATTCGGTTGTTGTACCACGGTGGCTCTTTTCCATCTCTTACGATCTTGCTTGGCACATACTCATCTAACGCATATTGTAGGATGGTTTTGAACTTTGTCCACTGATCCTCAACACTATCTGTACTTGAAATAAGACTTTTGTGTTGAGCCGTCAGGTACACTGAAATCTGCTTTTTGTCACTTTTGCTAAACAGAAAAATCTTCCTACCTTTTTTAATATTTCTATTTACGGCTGAAATCATCGCTGCAGTAACAGCTTTATGATCGCTGATTCCCTGTTCTGCGTTAACTGTTTCAAATAGTTCGGGTCTGTTTGTCACCAGAAGGTCTAATACGTTATCGCCACGAGTCGATTCTCTGTTTAACTGCTCAAGGTAGTTTTCAGATAAAGCACTTTAAAAAATTTCACTGGATTCTTTGTCTCTGCCACCCATTATGAACGTTTGAGTCTCCCAGTCTATATCCAGCAAATTAAAATCTCCACCCAGAACTATAACATAGTGGGGAAATCACTCGAAATATATTCCAAATTATCCTTCAGGTGCTCAGCCACAACAGCTGCTGAGCCAGGAAGCCTATAGAGACATCCAATTACCATGTTTGAGCCTGCTTTAACCGTGACCCTCACCCAAATTATCTCACATTTTGGATCCCCGTCAATTTCCTTCGATACTATTGCACTTCTTATCGCTATAAATTCGCCTCCCCCTTCACTGTCCAGCCTGTCTCTGCGGTATACATTCCAATCTGAGTTTAGAATTTCAATACTGTTTACATCTGGTTTCAGCCAACTTTCTGTCCCTAGTACTATGTGGACATTGGGACCGTTTATTAATGAGAGCAGTTCTGGGACCTTTCTATAGACGCTCCTGCAGTTTACTATTAGCACATTAATATTTTATTCCCTGTTGCATTTTGCCTACTCCTACCTTGCTGCGTCTCAGGGGGCGTCTTGTCGGGCCTAGGGAGGGAATTCTCTAAGCTAAAAAACCCACATTTGCACTCCATACGTACTCCGCTACCCTTGTAGCCGCTTCCTGCATGTAGTGCACGCCTGACCTATTCAGGGGGACCCTACATTTCTCCACCCGATAGCGGAGATCGAGAAATTTGCACCTAGCAAAGGTCGAGAAATTTGCACCCCACATCTCCGCAGAATCGTCTGAGCCTCTCGGCTCCAAACCAGAAGACCGCGATCGGTTCTGCGAACGATACTACAAATAGTTAGCTCAGATTCCACCCCTCGAGGGAGGCTTTCTGCCTTCACCAACTCCGCCAACCGCCTGTATGAACTGAGGATGACCTCTGAACCCAGACGGCAGGAGTCATTGGTGCCGACATGAGCAACAATTTGCATTCGGGTGCACCCAGTAATCTCTATCGCCGCCGGCAGGGTCTTCTCCACATCTCGGATGAGATCCGCCCCCCCCCCCTCCCCCCCCAGCAAGCAGACAGAGTGAACACTGGCCTTCTTCCCCGTCCTTTCCGCTATTTCCCTAAGGGGCTCCATCACTCGCCTAACGTTGGAGCTCCCAATCACTAATAAAGCCCTCCCCCGGTGTGCCTGCTCGGACCTTGCTGAAGGAGCAGCCACATGTCCACTCACAGGCAGAGCGGGCGATGCCACACGGCCAGCCTCCACATTGACCCTCCGCCTCGTGCGCCGTGAACGCCGCTGAACCCGCCACTCCCCATGGGGAGAGGGTGGCCCAATCGCGCCCGGTACCCGCGAAGATGTCTCGACAGCAGGAACCGTGGGTGATGCATGTAACACCTGGGGTGTACCATGTGACGCACCAGACTCCCCACTGCCACTACACTCCGAGGCAGTAGCCTGAAGACGGCACACTAGTCACACATCCTATCCATCCTAAGAAATCAAGTTACTGTAGAGAGTTAATCAACTTTTAACTAGACTGCTAATTGACTAAAGGTGGCTGACACTTCTTGTAGAAATCAATGAAAATAACATTACTTGTCTCTGGACTGTATTCAAAACAAACACTAGCACTACTGGCACTATGGCTGACTAAAGGGACTCTCTCTGACTGTATTCATAACAAACACGAAATCTATGGAATACTATTACTAACTTGACTACTGAATGGGAGGTGAAATTAAAAAAAATATGATGTACAGAGCGAACTTTTCTCATGGGTTACGAAATGGAGAGCTGAGGAAGGCATGAAGATTAATCAAAAGCTAGACTCTGAGTTTAAGCAATTTAGTAATAGAATGTGATGCTTTGGGGAACTAATTCAATCTGAGTTGTATCAAATTAAAACTACATTAAGCAGGGACCTCCCTGAGTTGTGTAGAAATGTATCTGCACAGATTAATGACACGAGGAGGGAGTTGTGGTGTTAAGGAAATAGAGCATGAGACACTGCCCTTTGGTACTGAGGCAAGTGATACTTATAACACACCAAGTCAGTTTGATAGGATATATAGAAACAAAATAGATCACAGCAGTCCATCATCTACCCATGTATCATGCAGGATGGCGGCAGCTCTTACCTTGCCATCTGTTCTTTTATGTGAAAGTTTGCTAAATCATAGACAAACATCCAATCATTTTTATAAAATAATTTAAAGAAGTTTTGTCTAGGACATGGACTGATTTACAAAATATAGGGTACACTACGGGATTTATCCAGGGCGAAGCAGCACTTTGGGTAGACGTGTGAACAATTTGCAAAGGCTCTTTCATTAAAATATTGGTCTGTCTGTGCTCAGGAAAGGCTCAAGAAAGAAGTTTTTATTCAAGAGCCCTTCTGTAGCTGACAAGATAATTTATATAAATTATTAATATATGAACAAAATACAGTACTAGGACGAATCGATCTCACACCATGATGTGTTGCAGATTCTTAAAGATCTGATGAACGTAAGTAAAAGAAGGAATGTGACAGTAGGTACAATATACTTTGTATACTTTGTCAATGGAGGAAATCAGAGGCATAATAATAATAACAATAGGTGGAATTCCAATTTAAGAAATCAAGGTGAATCAAATATAAATAGTACTCAGCTGGGTAACATTCAAGTGTAAAATCACACTGCTAAAACAATCTTCTACAGTCAGAATTCAACAATTAGTGTGGTGTAGTTGAAGTGCAAAGGTAGCCACTCAGCTATGCCAAATTCAACGAACCAAAAGCGTCCTCATTAGGCCCTCCTGTGTGAGTTGCCAGATGTGGTAAAAGCAACAATTCTAGTTCTGTTAACCTATTGTACTACAAAGATGGAGCAGATACTAGAGATGAGGTATGTACTGATCTTAATGTGTGTAATGAACAACATGAAAATCTAGTTCAGGCTGTTGTTAATGCTGTACTGGAAAATATACCAATGTCAGTTGCGCTAGGTATTGGAACCACTTCTAATGTAATGTCCACTTATCTATTCAACAGAATTAGTGAGATTATGAAAGTTTCTATCTCGCCAGTTCTGAATTGTGAGATTATTGGTGCGGTCATTACTGGGCCACGCAGTGCCAAGGTGCAAACAGAAGTGCCTGTAATCCTAGGAAATGGAGTCATTAGATGCATGTTCCTAATTGTAGAATGTTTAATTGTGAATTCTCTTTTTGGTATTGAATTTTATCGAGAAAGGGCCCTCAAATTAAACCTCTCTAATGCTAAACACTACCTGTGTATTGATGGAATGAATATTACTGTAGATTTACAGAAGACAAACAAAACATGGCAAGTACTGTCAAGGTGTAAAGGTCAGGTTTGTTAAGACAAAAGTGCTGCATAACAACTGTCAGCAATCTCACCTAGTGAATATCATATTAATGACAGAGTCAGAACCCAAGTATTCTTATTTCACAGCAACAAACTGAACTATGTAGATAATTTGTTACTAAATTATTTAGAATTATTTGCAGAAAAATCAGGCATCATCAGAGGCTATGGATGTAATTCAGTACAAACCCTATAGTCATGAATCTCAGTCCATCTTGTGGTAGAAACGAGAGGCTTTAAAAAATACATAAAATATTATCCCAGAAGATTACTGAGCCCTTACTTCACCATATTATATTCCACTATTAGTAGTGGCTAAACCTGATGATCGTCTTGTGTTCGACACTAAGACAATGAATCAAATTATTGCTCCTGTTTGTACTAGGCCTGAGAACCTAGATGAAAAAATACAAAAGTTTAATGGTGTAAAATTTTTGACAAGCGCTAATCTGAGAGCCTGCTATTGGGAAATAGCGTTTACAGAGGAATCTTGCAAATATAGTGCCTTACAGGTGCGTTATACCAAGTTCGTGTTTTGCCATTTGGTTTAAATGTCAGTTCAGATTTCTTTATCACTGCACTAAACACTGTGCTGGGACTTGTACTGCATATCTCCAAAAATCGAAATTTGGTAAGGATAAAATCAAATTTCTTGGACATGTAGTTTTGTCTACAGGAATAATGCCACATGGTGGCAAAATCAGTACAATAAAAAAGTTCCCCACACCCAGAAAGAAAAAAGAATTTAAAGTATTTCTAGGCTTAGCCTCGTTTTCAGAAATTTTGTAGCCAATCAGTTATTGAATAATGATATACACCTGAGTGTATTGAGAAAAAATACAGTGTTTCTAACAAAAGATTATCAAATAGCTTCTGATTCTATCAAGCATGCCTTCATGAATTCTCTACTATTACACCTTTCTGATATGACTAAGGACTCCTGTCTTCTGGGACATGCTTCCACTTGTGGCTTTGAAGCTTGTTTATTTCAAATCAATGAAGATGGGGGTAAATCAAACATTTATGTCATAGAATTTGCTGGCTGTATTCTCTCTGTGCGTGAATGAGCATATTTTGCCACTGAGTTAGAAACGTTAGCCATTGTTTCAGCTTTTAAAAAGTTCCATTATTATATTTATGGTTATCATGGCAGAGCTTTTTATAAACATCAACCTCTGAGGTTTCTTTTAAACAGCAAACTTTTACATGCCCACATAGAGTAGTATTTTTTTTAAAAAGGATATGACTTTGATATAGTTCATGTTAGTGGAGAAAGCCATGAAGTGGCAGATGCTTTATCTCACCTTCCTGAAGGGCTTCAGGAATTCTCAGAATTAAGTGAACAGACTCCAGACTACAGGTTCTTGCTTATAAAGGACAACATTTGTAGGTAATATTATGTAGACACATGAAACAGTATGGAGACTTTCCAGGATGCTAACATATGTGGAAAAGGGTTAAACAGTTATTAATAGAAGAACCCAGTGATAAACTGTTCCAACACTATAAGAACCATACTCATGTATTACTCTATAGATGTAATGTACAGCCTGATTCTTGGTGTGTGTGTGTGTGTGTGTGTGTGTGTGTGTGTGTGTGTGTGTGTGTGTGTGTGTATTCCCACAGTCTGTCAAACCAGTATAATGGGAGCATCTTTATAGGAAATTACCCTTAACTGCTATTTTCTAAACATGCATAGACGGGTACAGGAAGTTTTAAAACTTGCATGATATGTCAAAATACCAAACCATCAAACAAGTGCTGTTGCATAGAACTACTTCAATGCTGCCAACTAAAGCACTGCAAATCGAGCTGATTGACGTCTCAGACCCCTTGTCTCAACCTCAAGGTGGATTAAAATACTTGGTCACACTTTATGATATCTTTCCTAAATATATCAGGCTGTACACAATGAAAACTACCACAGCATTATCTGTTATTAAAAGAATAACAAATGACTATACACCAAGGATTGGTAAGCTTGATGCATTACTATTAGAGAATGCTTCTCACTTTTCTAGAGTAAAGTTGAAAATATTCCAATGAGAACAGGAAATTAAGAAAATTTTAATTTCAGGGTCTCATCCAGAGGCACATTCAGTGGCAAGATTTTCAGTGAATTTACTCCATTAACTTGTATGTAAGCTGCCAATCAGCACATATGCTGGTTTGTGCACCTTGGACCTTTCGAACCAATTGTCAATAATTTACCACACACCTCTACCCAGTACACTCCAGCTGAATTAATGCTTAAACTGTCAGAAGTAAAGGAGTGGGTAGACCCATTTCCCAGAAGTCCAAGGAAGGAAAGCTCCTGGGAAGGTAAAATAACACAACCACTAATTACGCTGGCAGAAAATGATTGCCTAACCAAAGTGTACTATGATAAAAGGTGGGTAACAAAATACTTTTGAAAACACACCCAAATCTGTGCCTTTTAAAGACAAAATATCCAAGTGGTAACTGATGTATTGAGGTCCATTTAAAATAGAATGCCTCATGAATGGAGCTTCTTATTAGCTGTTCCTGACACAAACAATGTTAAAGAGTAATACTCTTACAAGGACCTAAAGAAATACATACAGTAACAATAAGTTGTCTACACATACAGGTTCATGTGACTACATAAAAGCCCTGAACCATACAGAAGTTACATACTTTACAGACATTGACAAAAACCTCTTTACTTAATTTATGCAAAATCAGAATGGATATAAGTAATTGATTAGCTACAAAATTTCTGAAAACGAGGCTAAGCCTAGAAATACTTTAAATTCTTTTTTCTTTCTGGGTGTGGGGAACTTTTTTATTGTACTGATTTTGCCACCATGTGGCATTATTCCTGTAGACAAAACTACATGTCCAAAAAATAGGATTTTATCCTTACCAAATTTCGATTTTTGGAGATATGCAGTACAGGTCCCAGCACAGTGTTTAGTGTAGTGATTAATATGACCTGCACTTACGTACATATCATATATAATGTATTAATATGTAGTTCAAAGAATATACAGAAGGAGAAATTTTCTTGTGTACATTAAATTTTGGGTGGAAGAACCTGTAAGTAATTCAAGCCTGTGAACACCTGGTTTTACATGTAAACATGATAGCAAAAAACCATTTCCGAAATTTGGTTGTTGTCTTTTGGAGGTTATGTCGAATCCAAATGTAAATATAAAACTCTCACGCTGACTAAATGAATATGTGATGAAGCATGGATTCATTTGTTGATTCTCCTACTTCTCTTTCGTTAATCAAACTTCACATGCATGCTCAGTCATACCACATTGAAGTTTGTGTGTTGCATATATCACATCTTCATGCATCAAATGGACAATGCTTTATTCCTCATTATGTGCATATGACGCCACTTCGCCAACAAAGTTACTGGAGGCTGCAGAGGCAGTGGGAGGGAGATGGATAGAGCATAATTCAGCGTCTCATCATGGTACCATAATTTTAGTGGTTTCTCAATGGGATGGTTTTAATTTATTTAATCTGTCTGTAATGGGAACTTATTGTAATGTTCATAAATTTGTGAAAATACATAAAGTGTCCACCCAACAAAAAGCTAAAATGCACG
This sequence comes from Schistocerca gregaria, assembly GCF_023897955.1. Lineage (NCBI taxonomy): Eukaryota > Metazoa > Arthropoda > Insecta > Orthoptera > Acrididae > Schistocerca > Schistocerca gregaria. The sequence goes on along the minus strand of NC_064926.1, from coordinate 499,851,490 downwards.
TCAATATATTTTGCTACATATAGACCTACTGTGAGTGACAGTGGTGTGTATTCATCAGATACAAAGTAAGCACTGCTTACCAAGTATAAACTGGAAATAATAGGGTAGCTAATGAAGACATTGTAGTTTAAAAGCACTCCTTATAAGAGTGAGTTCTTGAACACGTTTGACAAGCGGCTACTGGAAGTATGACAAGTATGGCAGATTCCTCCGAAATCCCCCAATGACATGAATGTGGTCCTTGATGCGAAGTTAGAACAACTGAAAGTGTATTTCCTTTTCTGGCCTGTGAAAATCGTGCACATGGTTGATATAAATGACTAGTTACAATTGTGGTACATAGTCCTGTCTCACCGCCCTAAACAGACTTCACAGTTTATAATAAACATTCCATAGAATTATTGGTGCTGGTGTGAAGATAAGCAACAATGCTCATTGCAGCAGGTGACGAAATCGTAGAGATCCAAACAGGGCAGCGACAGTGTTAACATGTGATTCTACTGCATAATAACTATGCTGCACACAGTTTCCAACAGAACATGTCATAATCTAACAAGTAGGCCTAAACCTGGTTCGTGCATCATAACTTAGGTAATATCTTACCTATGGAGCTTTAATACACAACAACAGTATCGAGGGGCTGACAGGATGCTCTAATACTTTGTACACAACTACTGCAGGTGATGGCTTTTGCTTTGAAATCATAAACACATTTGGAATAGTGTTGGTTATTGCGACACATCTAACGTTAACAGAGCCAAAAAAATAAACAGTCAGTTTCACAACCATTTTATCCATAAACAATGAAAAGCTGTGCATTTAGACTAGAACTGACTTGATGTTGCATGATGAGAAGGCAGTTCGTAAGTTAGAACATGAAAATTCGTGCAGAAGAATAGTGACATAATGAAGTGCTTAGTAATCGATGAGATGGTCTTCAGAGTATGTGATGAACCACATGCGTCTCTCAATAAAGGCCATTATACGATACTTGTACATTTTCCCAGAGAAAATAGCTGAAAAATTATTTAGAAGAGTCTTCTACATTCACAGGAGTGTCAAATCTAATACACAACAAGTTGATTGCTTCTGTTTCAAACACGCTTATGAAGCATACAATTGAATTGACATTTGTCACAGTTATACTACATCAAACAGCTGACGTGACGTCTCTTCAGTATTTCGCTATATCATAGCTGTTGGGCAGGTCCATGAATTTTTTTTTTAAATTCATGAACACATCTGAAGACAGAACAGCTAAGATATTCTGCCTTTTGTAGTGCATCTCAAGCTAAGACTGTGGGTACCAGGAACAGTAGTCAATGTTGATTATCTGTATGGCCTGCACTGAGGAGTGAAAAATACGTTTATTTCTTGAAAATCTGCTGCTCTGCAGCTTGTAGAAATTGTAAATACGTCATATTAACAATTAATTGTTTGACATAAGCTGCCTCTTGCCATTCGTTTATTTTACTGTAGTAGTTTAAGATGTTGCTCATCATTAGCAGTGTAAGGGTCTACGGGTTGCACGCAGCCGTACGGTACGTTAACACGCGCCTGCCAGCCGGCCTGTCTGGAATGCTGATATTCGCTTGGCCAGTACAGTGTGTCCGGCCGAGTGCGACACAGCGAGTACGCGACTGGCCGCCGTCCTAAGTGGGCAGTACTAACTACACTCCTGGAAATGGAAAAAAGAACACATTGACACCGGTGTGTCAGACCCACCATACTTGCTCCGGACACTGCGAGAGGGCTGTACAAGCAATGATCACACGCACGGCACAGCAGACACACCAGGAACCGCGGTGTTGGCCGTCGAATGGCGCTAGCTGCGCAGCATTTGTGCACCGCCGCCGTCAGTGTCAGCCAGTTTGCCATGGCATACGGAGCTCCATCGCAGTCTTTAGCACTGGTAGCATGCCGCGACAGCGTGGACGTGAACCGTATGTGCAGTTGACGGACTTTGAGCGAGGGCGTATAGTGGGCATGCGGGAGGCTGGGTGGACGTACCGCCGAATTGCTCAACACGTGGGGCGTGAGGTCTCCACAGTACATCGATATTGTCGCCAGTGGTCGGCGGAAGGTGCACGTGCCCGTCGACCTGGGACCGGACCGCAGCGACGTACGGATGCACGCCAAGACCGTAGGATCCTACGCATTGCCGTAGGGGACCGCACCGCCACTTCCCAGCAAATTAGGGACACTGTTGCTCCTGGGGTATCGGCGAGAACCATTCGCAGCCGTCTCCATGAAGCTGGGTTACGGTCCCGCACACTGTTAGGCCGTCTTTCGCTCACGCCCCAACATCGTGCAGTCCGCCTCCAGTGGTGTCGCGACAGGCGTGAATGGAGGGACGAATGGAGACGTGTCGTCTTCAGCGATTAGAGTCGCTTCTGCCTTGGTGCCAATGATGCTCGTATGCGTGTTTGGCGCCGTGCAGGTGAGCGCCACAATCAGGACTGCATACGACCAAGGCACACAGGGCCAACACCCGGCATCATGGTGTGGAGAGCGATCTCCTACACTGGCCGTACACCTCTGGTGATCGTCGAGGGGACACTGAATAGTGCACGGTACATCCAAACCGTCATCGAACCCATCGTTCTACTATTCCTAGACCGGCAAGGGAACTTGCTGTTCCAACAGGACAATGCACGTCCGCATGTATCCCGTGCCACCCAACGTGCTCTACAAGGTGTAAGTCAACTACCCTGGCCAGCAAGATCTCCGGATCTGTCCCCCATTGAGCATGTTTGGGACTGGATGAAGCGTCGTCTCACGCGGTCTTCATGTCCAGCACGAACGCTGGTCCAACTGAGGCGCCAGGTGGAAATGGCATGGCAAGCCATTCCACAGGACTCCATCCAGCATCTCTACGATCGTCTCCATGGGAGAATAGCAGTCTGCATTGCTGCGAAAGGTGGATATACACTGTACTAGTGCCGACATTGTGCATGCTCTGTTGCCTGTGTCTATGAGCCTGTGGTTCTGTCAGTGTGATCATGTGATGTATCTGACCCCAGGAATGTGTCAATAATGTTTCCCCTTCCTGGGACAATGAATTCACGGTGTTCTTATTTCAATTTCCAGGAGTGTAGCTCGGCCTCGGACGCGAATATGTCTCTCTTCTTACCTCACCTTGGAGCCTTTCGATACGACCGTTATTAGCCGGTGTTAGGATGTCAGACACATTGATTATGGGTGCGCGTAACGTGCGTGTTTTGTATTCCGCCTTTGTTAATAAAACTGTTTAAACTTACTTCTCGGTGTTCGCATATTGCCGTACCTCAAGGACCCACCGCTTACAAATCCTGACAAAATATTCGTGTAATCATCATCCTGGGCAACAACTCAGACTAACCTCCTTATAGAAGTGGTGTCAGTATGGGGGTAATTATGGAAAATCTACAGTCCTACGAAAGAACATCCAACGCTGGAATTCAGGTTCGTCTGCTCCAGTTTGGCTAGAATACGAAAGGCAGTGATGGATTTTTATTTTACATCTGAGGGACTCATTGGCGTTAAATTAGACGAAATGTCGCAGTCCAGTCAGAGTAACGATGTCGATATACAAACTGTTATTAACGAACTGCAAGAAGAGATTCGGCAGTTAAAAGCAGAAAGAAGCGGGCGTAACATTCCGAAAGACTTGTCAAATGATAGTTCATGCAGTACAAGTACAACTACTATAAAGAATTTTTCGTTATTGCCATTAGTACCAGCGTTTAGCGGGAAACCCGAATATGATGTGGCAATGTCTTTACGTAAACTTTAAGGTGCCTCCCTGTTAGGATCATGGACAGATTCCGATAAGATAGTGGTTGCCAAATTAAGAATTCAGGGAACAGCACAACATTTGATTATCGTGGAGCCTACTTGCGTGAAAACAGGAGATTACAATGAGTTTAGAACGATTGTTGTTCAGACATTTAAAGGGAAAAACGCGATGAGATTTTACAGAGAGCAGCTTCACAGATGCGAATGCGACGAGACGAATCTATCGAGCAGTTTGCTGACAGAATTCGAAACATCAACGCTCAAACATACGAGTTAGTAGAAGGTGATAACGAAAATCGAATGCAGTTGTTCGAAGCCGACCAGAGAGTCTTGGACACAATCATTCATGTTTTGCACGGAGAGGAAGTAAGCAAAGCTGTTAGATTGTCGCGATGTAAAACGTTTCAGGAAGCAGTAGAATCAGCTGTTGGTTCGTTGAAGCACTAAGACGACCGAATGAGATGCAGAAACAAGAGCGTAGAGTTTTCAACACGACAGTACAATACTACAGATGCAATAAGCTGGGTCAGCGTAAGGATTGTAAAGAGAATCGAATCTGCTATCATTGCGGGTCCGCCTCTTACCAGAGACAGTAATTCCTGTTAGTTCTAGCGAAAATTAGACCGAAAATGACTTCGTGATAGGTGCTGTATATCGCGGGAGAAACATCAAGCTGCTCATTGACACAAGAGCACAGACCACGTTAATGTGGTGTTGCATAGATAAACGGGATAAATTGAAACCGCCGCTATTAAAAGTGCGAGGGTTAAACGGAGGAACGCTATGTAACTATGGAGAAGTTGACGTAGAATTAATTCTTGGCCAAGGCCAAGATGAAAGTGCAAATAAAGATAAATACACAGCAAGGGTGCAAATAGTTTCAAATAACGAAACGCGTTATGACGGTGTACTTGGATTTGATTTCTGGGCCGCTAATGAGGCAGAGATATTTGTCGCAGAAAGAAAGATCAGACTAGGCCGTAGTAACTACAACCTGGGAAATCGTTCTTCAGATCGTACTCAAAGAAGCAGCAATACTGACGTCGTGGAATGGACCGCCCAAACGATGCATCAGTTCAAACCGTCCGAGTCGATGTTCAAATTGATCAGCCTCAGCAGATTCCCAAGGGAGCAGGAAAGCCCATCTACGTTGAAGTTAAATCACTCCGATGCAAGGAAGGAACTTTGTTATTAATTGAGCGATCCGAGAAAAGTGAGTTATTGGACACAATGCTATTGTTATGTTGCTAGAAGTGTAGGTGTCGCTACAATGGTGAGACAGAATGTCACAAAAGTCCTGGTTACAATAACGAATATGAGCAATGACGATGTTGTTTTGCCACAAGGAACGAAAGTTCCTGTTTCGCCACAAGGAACGAAAGTTGCTGAAGTGTCGAGCGTAATTAAAAACGACGTAATACATATTCCAGATGAGGTAACAAATGCTGCAGTTATAAACATAGATTTTTGTAACAGTACCGCAAAATTGCAATGATGAGACGATGTTAATAATGAACTGAAGGGCAAGATTTGGGAAAAGACAGAACATTTGACAGTTGATTAACAGAAGATTTTAGCACCTGTTTTGCTGGAGTATGCAGATTTATTCCGAGAACGTGCAAATTTACCTGTCACTCATTTAGTTCAGCATCGTATTCATACAGGGAATGCTGCCGCAATCACACAGAAACGTTACCGAATACCATTTAGTCAAAGAGAGTTGATAGAAGACATGATTGAAGAACAATTAGAAGCTGGAATTATAAAACCAAGAGATCCTTCAGGCCCATTTTGGTGTTCGCCTGTTGTAATTGTAAAGAAGAAATCAATTTCAGGAGAACCACAGTTCCGTTTTTATGTTGATTACCGATCTTTGAATGCTGTGACCACACCAGACATTTACCCCTTACCAAATTTAGTGGAAACCTTGGATTACTTGGGCAGATGTCGAATTTTTTCAGTATATGGTTTAACAAGTGGTTATCACCAGTTAACAGTGCATCCAGATGATCAAGCAAAAACTTCATTTGTAATAGCAACAGGTGTATACAAGTATCTTTGTATGCTGTTTGGTCTTCGTAATGCTCCAGCTACACTTCAACGCCTGATGGATTCAGTTTTACGAGGGCTCACCCCAACACAAGCAGTTGTTTACCTTGATGATGTAATAATTTTTGGTGAAAACATGAAGCAGCATACTGAGAGACTACAAGCTGTTTTTGAGCGTATAAGAAGTGCAAACCTGTCTTTATCAATAGACAAAAGACATTTTGCACAAAGTAAAGTTAACTGCCTTGGTCATGCTATAACCAGTGAAAGAGTTGACCTGATCCAAAATTAATTTAAGATGTAAAGAATTTTCCTGAGCCACAGAATTTGAAAGAACTACAATCATTCTTGGGATTGTCAAATTTATACAGACGATTCATGGCCGGTTATTCGAATATAGCAGACCCAATGACACAGCTACTGAAGAAAGGAGCCACATTTAATTGGTCAACAGAATGCAAAAAGGCAATGGAAGAGCTTAAAACTTCTCTAAGCACAGCCCCAGTGTTAGCTTATCCAGATTTCAGTAAACCTTTTATTCTTTCAACCGATGCATCCAATTTTGCCATAGGTGCAATCTTGTCTCAAGAAGTTTATAGTCATGAATATCCAATCTCATTTGCTTCCAGTCAGTTAAACAAAGCAGAATGTAATTATACTGCTACTAAGAAGGAGCTTTGGTTTTTGGTGTAACACATAACAGATATTTCTTAACAGGAAGAGAATTTACAGTTATTACAGATCATGCCATGCTTAAATGGTTATTGAGCTTAAAGGATCGAAGTTCCAGATTAAGAAGATGGGTATTAAGACTGAGTGAGTACCAATTTAAGGTTATTCACTGACCTGGTAAACAACATGTAAATGCTGATGCAATGAGTCGAAAAGTCAATGTTTGTGTTACAATAAGAGTTAAAGGCAGCTCAAGAAGAAGATCCACAATGCAAATTATGGAAAAATGATCAACGTTTTGTTGCAATAGATGGATTATTGCACAAAATCATTAGTAAAGGAAACCGCCTAGTTATTCCAGAAAGCATGAAAGAACAACACGATTCTTTATTATCAGAACATTGCGGTAAAAAAGCAACAAACATTAAAATAGCTTAAATGTTTTGCTGGCCGAGTCGCAAAGCTGACTTTTTCGAGTTCGTTTCACAATGTAATTCCTGTAACAGACGGAACGATGCAGGAAAAAGTAGAGCGCCATTGCAATAACTGCCAGAAACAAGTGAACCATTTGAACGATAGGAGTAGATGTCGTAGGACCGTTGCCTAAGACTAAAGATGGAAATAAATGCATATTGACAATGTTAGATCTTTTCTCTAGACACCGTCTCATGATACCAATACCTGATCAGAGCACTGAGACTATAGCTAAAGTTTTTGTAAAAAAGTGGATTCTTAAGTTTGGATCGCCATGTATAATTAGTGATCAAGGAACGAATTTTATGAGTGAATTAAACAGACTTGTAAGTTCGTGCAAATAACTCGGTTAAGGACTACACCAGCACACCCTGCAGGAAATGGAAGAGTCGAGCGAGTCCACAGAAAATTATTAAAATGGTTAGCCATTATGTGAGCAAAAACACGACAGTTGGGATGTCTGTTCACCGTACTTGGTTACAATGCCAAAATGCACAGCTCAACTGGCCTAAGTCCATATGAGATCGTCTACGGAAGAAGAATGCATTCATCCTTGGATTTTGCATGATCGACTGCCGGAATCAGCAATGAACACATAAGGGATCTAGCATGCAAGCTAAAAGAAGCATGGAGGGGAGTGAAATGACAGAATCATCACTCCTTTCTTCAGCAAGCAATACAACACGACCGCCAAGCAGCAGTGCCATAGTATCGAGTTGGAGATGATGCGTATCTGAGCAACGTGGTTTTAAAGAAGAGTCAAGTCAAAAAGTTTAAGAAGTTTTGGCAAGGATCATATCCAATCTTGGAGGTGTTGTCACCAGTCACTCTTAAGCTCCAGCTGCCCTTTCGTTCGATTGTCGTTCATGTCAATCGTGTAAAGCCATTTCTGGGTAGATTTCCTGTAGTATCGCAAGACGACGAGGACCGACCGAGAGGCAGCCCTGCTGTTCTCAAACCCAGGAAGCGAGAATCGCGAAGTCGCAGTCCAAACTTCGAGGCTGAGGCATCGCCACGTTCTGAGCGATCCTGTTCCAGACACCACTACAATCTGCGTAAACGTGTGTAGTGTGTGAGAGTGCAATGCGTTTGTTTATTTCAGCCATGTGCTTATGTGAATGTGTTGTGAAAATTTAGTACTGAAGCTGTTGCACAAGTGAAACTAAATCTTTCATTCCACTGGTTGCCCCAAGAAACGCATTTATTTTATGTTCATTGTTAACTCTAGTATTTAGAACTAATTAACCATGTTCATTTTTATTCTAATGCTTGCTATGGTAGCGTATTCTACTAATGCTGTAGTAATAGTACCACAGAGTACAGGTGTTTTGTTTGAACCACAATTAGGCATGGTAGTTTTAACAAGTAATACAAAACTTGTCCTCAATTACAATCTGAGTGAAATCCAGCAACAGTTCAATTCTGTAAAGAAGCAAATTGACCTAATTCGTTCTGTTAAGGGTAATGAAACAATTTTGGAATTGAGTACGTCTTGGTATAATAATTGGCCGCCGTCTACAGCAGGCAGTATTAGCTAGCGCGGCCTCGGGCACGAATATGTCTCTTTTCTTAGCTCACTATGGAGCCTTTCGTTACGACTGTAATTAGTTGGTGTTAGGATGTCAGACACATTGATGATAGGTGCGCATAGTGTGCATGTTTTATAATCCGCCTTTTTTAATAAAACTGTTTAAACTTACTTCTCATGGTCACGTATTGTTGTACCTCAAGGACACACCGCTTACAAATCCTGACAAAGTATTTGTGTAATCATCACCTGGGGCAATAACACAGACTAACCCCCTTATAGCAACATCTATATTACTAAAGACACATATTTCTTATAATACTCTACTTATAGTATACATAATCACCTTTAATGCTTGTGTGATGTTTGTATCATTATAATGTGACTAGCCTTATACACTCCTAGAAATGGAAAAAAGAACACATTGACACCGGTGTGTCAGACCCACCATACTTGCTCCGGACACTGCGAGAGGGCTGTACAAGCAATGATCACACGCACGGCACAGCAGACACACCAGGAACCGCGGTGTTGGCCGTCGAATGGCGCTAGCTGCGCAGCATTTGTGTACCGCCGCCGTCAGTGTCAGCCAGTTTGCTGTGGCATACGGAGCTCCATCGCAGTCTTTAACACTGGTAGCATGCCGCGACAGCGTGGACGTGAACCGTATGTGCAGTTGACGGACTTTGAGCGAGGGCGTATAGTGGGCATGCGGGAGGCCGGGTGGACGTACCGCCGAATTGCTCAACACGTGGGGCGTGAGGTCTCCACAGTACATCGATGTTGTCGCCAGTCATCGGTGGAAGGTGCACGTGCCCGTCGACCTGGGACCAGACCGCAGCGACGTACGGATGCACGCCAAGACCGTAGGATCCTACGCAGTGCCGTAGGGGACCGCACTGCCACTTCCCAGCAAATTAGGGACACTGTTGCTCCTGGAGTATCGGCGAGGACCATTCGCAACCGTCTCCATGAAGCTGGGCTACGGTCCCGCACAACGTTAGGCCGTCTTCCGCTCACGCCCCAACATCGTGCAGCCCGCCTCCAGTGGTGTCGCGACAGGCATGAATGGAGGGACGAATGGAGACGTGTCGTCTTCAGCGAAGAGAGTCGCTTCTGCCTTGGTGCCAATGATGGTCGTATGCGTGTTTGGCGCCGTGCAGGTGAGCGCCACAATCAGCACTGCATACGACCGAGACACACAGGGCCAACACCCGGTATCATGGTGTGGGGAGCGATCTCCTACACTGACCGTACACCTCTGGTGATCGTCGAGGGAACACTGAATAGTGCACGGTACATCCAAACCGTCATCGAACCCATCGTTCTACCATTCCTAGACCGGCAAGGGAACTTGCTGTTCCAACAGGACAATGCACGTCCGCATGTATCCCGTGCCACCCAACGTGCTCTAGAAGGTGTAAGTCAACTACCCTGGCCAGCAAGATCTCCGGATCTGTCCCCCATTGAGCATGTTTGGGACTGGATGAAGCGTCGTCTCACGCGGTCTTCACGTCCAGCACGAACGCTGGTCCAACTGAGGCGCCAGGTGGAAATGGCATGGCAAGCCGTTCCACAGGACTACATCCAGCATCTCTACGATCGCCTCCCTGGGAGAATAGCAGCCTGCATTGCTGCGAAAGGTGGATATACACTGTACTAGTGCCGACATTGTGCATGCTCTGTTGCCTGTGTCTATGAGCCTGTGGTTCTGTCAGTGTGATCATGTGATGTATCTGACCCCAGGAATGTGTCAATAAAGTTTCCCCTTCCTGGGACAATGAATTTACGGTGTTCTTATTTCAATTTCCAGGAGTGTACATTATGCTTTTTAGCATATGTCAGTCCTAATAATCGTGTAATAATACGATTATATCATTTACGTATGTACATACCAGTACCTGCAATCAGCATTAGGTATTTTTTACTAAAATATGTGTAGTTGTAATTGGCAATTGCTGTACATGTGAAGTTTTTCTTTTTTTTTTGCTATAGACCATCGAATATATATAACATTACTGCCTACTTATAATTTGTATCCCGTCTGTTAGTAGAACAAAGAAATATGTTGTCCTTAAAGAGTATGTGACGTTACAGTACAATAACAATTGCTGGAGGCAGCCAGCGCGAGCCATCTAGCAACAAAAAGGTGACGCTAAGCGGTAGTATTAACATTTAATAAAGTCGAGAGAGGGCAGCAGGGAATGGAGACAGCCAGTGAGAGCCATCTAGCGCCTGAAAAGAGAACGGTACTGCTAGCCTTACCTGGGGACAGTACTCCCCCTTTGGAAAATATAAATAGTGTGCAAGGAAAATATATAATAAGTAAATAAGTAAAAATAATAATTAAGCTGTACTGATGGAAGAAGAATAGATAAAAGCAAATAGATTATAAGTAAATGAACCAGTAATTTTACAATAACAACAAGAGGAGTCCCCCCCCCCCCAAGGTTATGCGGATGGAACACCGTAGCCGGCAGGCAAGAAAAAGAACAATGATCAGTAGTCAAGTCGAGGTGGCTCACGGCAGCGGAAATTTTGCACGAGAAGTGGCAAGGCCTAAGTACGCAGTGCACTAGCTTTTGTTAATTATTATAAAAGACAGCGCAGAGACGAAGTCGTGTGGAGTGGAGCAGTGGCATATACATGTTAAAAAGGGTTGCAGAACGAGAAGTAGTATATTTCACTGATAAGGGCGTTATTGTGCAATACGGCAATGACGGTGGCAGCCAGGTATACCCACGGCTTTGGACTCCACTATGGGCTATACAGAGGCAACGGTAAAGAAGAAAGTTACTAATTGCGCTGTGTTGGGCCAAGCTGGTGAATATTAGACGCTCTCAGCACCATGAGCGATTGTATGCGCGAAACCGCGCCATAGAACAATGACCAAAAACAAACAAAAAAGTATTTGTTTTTCCAATGTAAAAGAAGTATATGTATATATATATATCTATTGTGCTATGAGTGAAAGAGCATTAAATAAGTGTTTACCCCAAATAGTGGTCCCAGTGAATGTTATTTCAGTATTAACCTGTGTCCTTCAGCACCTGCTACATGGCTTGCATACAAGTCATGGAGTACACAAGAGGTTGACAGGAGCATTAGCAGTTGCTCTGAGGCGGAGAATTTCGTTAGTGACAGTTACTCAGAAATGACAACTGTGGATGTCAACGAGCTGGAGGGATCAGAAGACACTACAAGTTACTGTACTCGCAAGTTCTGGATGCTATATTGTGGGTGAAAATGAGTGAGCAGACTAACTGCATGAAAGTTTCAAGTGATCCAAATTGAAGGATTAAGGATAATTCCTGTGATTAAATCCAAAAAGATCACCACAGCTTACTAGCCTTATCAGTGGTTATTGTAAAGCTATTAGTAGATTAGTAGATGTAATATTCTAGTAATAATCCTTGTATTGTGTAGGGGAAAGGCGTGTGAAGGAATAGAAAAAACGAGGGTTCTTAATGAAGGATATGTGTGTCTGGATAAGGGATGATTAAATAAAACAGAATACCTCAAAGGGAATCAACCCAAGTGTTACTGCATGAAGTGTTGCCGATTATTCCCCATTATAAAATTTTTGTATAATATAAACAGAGCATGAGTATTGTCAACTACAGGTGTCAAGTGTGTTGTGGAGGGCAATCTGTCAGGCAAGTGTGCAGTCGCGCCAAATGAAGTCTGATGGAAGAATCCCAGGGAGGGCACGATCACCACAAGCAGAACTGAAATTTTAACGAATTGTATTATTTAGATTTGACTGTTCATTTACAAAATGTTTCATTGTATATATGAAAATTTCGATTTATTCGAATGTATTTAGTATGCTGTATTTTTTGCTAATATGTTTGACTCATAGGCATTATGTCGTGTCACTAGCTGTGTGTGATTTTGTTCTTTCTAATGTATACTAAATGAAGATAAGTTCATGACAGTCAGGTTCAAATGTTCTTTAAATCTTGTTCAGAAATTTTATCCAGTTTTTCCTATGCAGATTTTCACACAGTTGTCACATTTTAAGTTATAAACATCTGAATTGCAAATTTACAGAACTGTCATTGTATGTTATGAAAAATTTATGATCACAACATGACATGTGTTCTGGAGCCTATTTTTAGGTTGGTTTTCTGAAGCTCATGTCAGATTTGACCCGAAATTTTTCTCTAACACAGTATCATAGTGAATTATGTATTTATGCTACAAATGGTCCTTGTTAAGGTGATGTCTTTTATTTTAATTTGTGTACAGTTTTCTGGTAAATGTTGTGCCCAGGTGTGGCTCTTACTTTGGCACTCAAGTCGATGGCTCATGTCACTTTGGGCCTTAAACCAGACCTGGTTATAACCATTATATTTTGATATTTTTCTTAGAGTAGCGAGCACCAAAGAGGGGTAAGTGAAACTATAGCATTAAGTTACTAAGAGAGAAGGAAATCGGTGACTTCCAGTCGATAGCACTAAACTAAAGGAGTTAATTAGCCCAGGAGTAAATTTTTCATTTACTTCTGAAATAAATTTATTTACTCCATTACTGGTGGAGAGTACCACCGAAGAGTATGCTACTATGTTAGTAACTTAAGGAGCAAATAAGGCCAAAATTTACTCCTAGATAGTAATAGGAGTAAAGTAAGAGAGAAGGTGCGATCTTTGAGTTCTGCGTTTAAGTGTTGAATTCTATGGATTACTTGGAGTATGAAGAATATATGGAGATGGTGGAAGAGGCGAACATCCTAAGAATGAGGGTTGTAATGGAAAGAAAATACCCATTTGTGTTGAATAGTGACAGTGATTTCAAAGAGCGGTTTGGGTTTCATGAGGAATCTTTTGAGTTGGTGCTTGGTATGCTGGAGCCATTACTGCAGCATAATTCTGAACTTCTCATGACTTTATTAGTCGATGAACGACAGCATCATTTGCAAACAACCGAAGACAGCTGCTCAGATTGTCTCCCAAATCGTTTATATAGATAAGGAACAGCAAAGGGCCTATAACACTACCTTGGGGAACGCCAGAAATCACTTCTGTTTTACTCGATGACTTTCCGTCAATTACTAATAACTGTGACCTCTCTGACAGCAAATCACGAATCCAGTCACATAACTGAGATGATATTTCATAAGCACGCATTTGACTATGCGCCGTTTGTGTGGTACTGTGTCAAAAGCATTCTGGAAATCCAGAAATATGGAATCAATCTGAAATCCCTTCTCAATAGCACTCAACACTTCATGTAAATAAAGAGCTAGTTGTATATCACAGGAACGATGTTTCTAAACCCATATTGACTGCGTGTCAATAGACCTTTTATTTTTTGAGGTAATTCATAATGTTCGAACACAATATATGTTCCAAAATCCTGCTGCATATCGACATTAACGATATGGGCCTGTAATTTAGTGGATTAGTACTACTATCTTTCTTGAATATTGGTGTGACCTGTGAAACTTTCCAGTCTTTGGGTACGGATCTTTCGTCGATCGAATGGTTGAATATGATTCTTAAGTATGGAGCTAATGCATCAGGATACTCCAAAAGGAATCTAATTGGTATACACTCTGGACCAGAAGACTTGCCTTTATTAAGTGATTTAAGTTGCTTCACTACTCCAAGGATATTTACTTCTATGTTACTCATGTTGGCAGCTGTTCTCGGTTCGAATTCTGGAATATTTACATCATCTTCTTTTGTGAAAGCATTTCGGAAGGGAGTGTTTAGTAACTCTTCTTTGGCAGCACTGTCTTTGATAGTATCTCCACTGCTATCGCACAGAGAGGGCACTGATTGTTTCTTGCCACCATACTTCACATACAACCAGAATCTCTTCGGATTTTCTCTTAGGTTTCGAGACAAAGTTTTGTTGTGGAAACTGTTATAAGCATCTCGCATTGAAGCCCGCGCTAAATTTCAAGCTTCTGTAAAAGATCGCCAATCTTGGGGGTTTTGCGTCTGTTTAATTTTGTCATGTGTGTTTCGTTGCTTCTGCAACAGTGTTCTAACCCGTTTTTAGATTTTATAGTTTTAATAATCCACTTAATAACCGTTTCTAGCTTCTAAAATTATGGGAATGAATATAAATTACTCAGAAGGTGATGCAATAATGTCTACAATCAATATTTTCCGAGAGGTAATGTAATACACATGCCAGCAGTGTGCAGAAATGGCTTACTTTTTTAGTAAAAAGGCGTTACTACTTTAGTTAAAACTAAAGAAGTATATAGAAATTGAGTTCTCCAACAGTTAATAAAAGAGTATTTATGACAGAAGTAATTTACTAAAGTAGTTCAGACTAAAAAAGCAAGAGTTACTACAAGAGTAATTTGTACTAGTTCGGTGCTCAGCACCCTTAATGTCTTTAATTCAGATGTCCTTTAATCAATGCATATCTTGAAAATCTATGCAAGTTCGAAAATACACTTCTTTTAGTGTCCCCAGATGACGAGAGTTATTGTAAGCACTCTGAGATGACAAGAGCTATTGTGTATTATGCATTCTGTGGTTGTCTGTTTTAGGTAGATGCTAAATATGTGCGCTGGTCCAATTCTGGTGATTTTGAGATTACTAATATTATTTTATTATCCTGTTTGCGTTCAGTTGTAAACATGATAACTCTATGTATAGTGATGCATTTTGGGTGGGAGTTGTGTATTTCGCTTTTTGTTTCTTCTAATAAAATTAATGTATCATTTACGTATCTGCAACTGAACTAAAGTAAGGTGGCGGCCACTGAGTGACGCTCGTTTCTTCGGCTCGCTAGTTTTTCCGCTCATTGAAGGTGTTACAGAGAAGAGCGGCAGTGCACAACGTGTGCATCCGACTAAACACGTGTTACTTGCCATGGTGTATTGTTCTCCATTGATTACCACAAGTGATAAGTGATAAGTCAGTGAAAAATGGGAAGAGCACGAGTAAGCGGCAGCAAGCGAGGCTACAGGGGCGCAGGCGGCGCGGGCGCCCGGTCTCCGGCAGAGGTGAGGCCTCGCTTCCCGATATCGGGGAGCTTGTCCGGTCCCAGGTGAGGACGGCGCTGCTCAGTAAAGACACGCTAGGCGTAATCGTGCAATCCATCACGGACTCTGTGACGGCCGCGGTCATGGACAAACTGCAAGATTCTGTCTGGCGCAACAGCACCGGAATCCAGTCTCTTAAAAAGTCCCTGTATGCACAAGAGAAAAAAGCCGCCGACCTAGAAGCGATACGGTCTGCGGCCACCGATGAAATTGAGCAGTATCAGCGAAGAAACAGCTTGCGCTTGTTCGGGGTAGCTGAAAACGATCGTGAAAACACCGACGACCTGCATTAGCCTTGTACGTGAGAAAGTTGGCGTGCAGATCGACGGCGCCGATATTGACAGAAGCCACCGTGTTGGGCGCAGGATACCAGGTGCCATGAAACCTAGGCCCATAATAATTAAATTTGTGTCTTACCGTAAAAGAGCTGAAGTGTTTGCTCAGAAAAGAAAACTCGCCAAGAGTGGGGTTACCCTGAGGGAAGATCTGACACGTGAAAGACTAAAAGTTTTGAACGCTGCGATCACACAGTTCGGCCTTCAAAATGTATGGACCCAGGATGGCAGGATCGTAGTCAAGACAGAAGGAGGGAGGAAAACGGTGACGAACATGTTCGAACTGAAAGACTGAGCGAAATCTCGCGAGACACGAAGTCTCATGTACTTCTGTCTAAAATAAGTTAATTTTTGTTCTTTCTTTTCCTTTTTTAACGTAAATATTGCTTTGTTATTTCTATAAGTACCATAAGTACTATATTTAAAATTAGTCAATTGTTTCACATAAATATTGCTTCTTTATTTGTCTATCATAAGTGCTCACGTATACTCCTGGAAATGGAAAAAAGAACACATTGACACAGGTGTGTCAGACCCACCATACTTGCTCCAGACACTGCGAGAGGGCTGTACAAGCAATGATCACACGTACGGCACAGCGGACACACCAGGAACCGCGGTGTTGGCTGTCGAATGGCGCTAGCTGCGCAGCATTTATGCACCGCCGCCGTCAGTGTCAGCCAGTTTGCCGTGGCATACGGAGCTCCATCGCAGTCTTTAACACTGGTAGCATGCCGCGACAGCGTGGACGTGAACCGTATGTGCAGTTGACGGACTTTGAGCGAGGGTGTATAGTGGGCATGCGAGAGGCCGGGTGGACGTACCGCCGAATTGCTCAACACGTGGGGCGTGAGGTCTCCACAGTACATCGATGTTGTCGCCAGTGGTCGGCGGAAGGTGCACGTGCCCGTCGACCTGTGACCGGACCGCAGCGATGCATGGCAAGACTGTAGGATCCTACGCAGTGCCGTAGGGGACCGCACCGCCACTTCCCAGTAAATTAGGGACACTGTTGCTCCTGGGGTATTGGCGAGGACCATTCGCAACCGTCTCCATGAAGCTGGGCTACGGTCCCGCACACCGTTAGGCCGTCTTCCGCTCACGCCCCAACATCGTGCAGCCCGCCTCCAGTGGTGTCGCGACAGGCGTGAATGGAGGGACGAATGGAGACGTGTCGTCTTCAGCGATGAGAGTCGCTTCTGCCTTGGTGCCAATGATGGTCGTATGTGTGTTTGGCGCCGTGCAGGTGAGCGCCACAATCAGGACTGCATACGACCGAGGCACACAGGGCCAACACCCGGCATCATGGTGTGGGGAGCGATCTCCTACACTGGCCGTACACCTCTGGTGATCGTCGAGGGGACACTGAATAGTGCACGGTACATCCAAACCGTCATCGAACCCATCGTTCTACCATTCCTAGACCGGCAAGGGAACTTACTGTTCCAACAGGACAATGCACGTCCGCATATATCCCGTGCCACCCAACGTGCTCTAGAAGGTGTATGTCAACTACCCTGGCCAGCAAGATCTCCGGATCTGTCCCCCATTGAGCATGTTTGGGACTGGATGAAGCGTCGTCTCACGCGGTCTGCACGTCCAGCACGAACGCTGGTCCAACTGAGGTGCCAGGTAGAAATGGCATGGCAAGCCGTTCCACAGGACTACATCCAGCATTTCTACGATCGTCTACATGGGAGAATAGCAGCCTGCATTGCTGCGAAAGGTGGATATACACTGTACTATTGCCGACATTGTGCATGCTCTGTTGCCTGTATCTGTGTGCCTGTGGTTCTGTCAGTGTGATCATGTGATGTATCTGACCCCAGGAATGTGTCAATAAAGTTTCCCCTTCCTGGGACAATGACTTCACGGTGTTCTTATTTCAATTTCCAGGAGTGTATATTCATATTGTCAGTCAAACAGGAATTAACATTCTCCATTCACAGGAATCTCCTTAAAACCGCATTTCTGTATCTGTTATTTTCGTCGTCGTCACAACCACTACTACTATTCTTATTATCTTTTTCGTAACCACTACTGCTACTTTCCATCTTTCTTTTCGTTCCCTTCTCTGATACCTCCAGCCTGTCTGTCACCTTTAGCCCACAGACGCGTGAGTCAGCCACGAACTTGGGCACACTTGTAAACATGTCTTCCCCAGCGAAATCCAGCTTTTGTCCCTCTTCTGCCCAGCAGGTAAACGGAGCTCGCTCGGTCCTACAGGCAGCCACAATGGGATGGACCGGTTCCTGCGGCGGGCTCTTTGTGGCCCATGCGAACGCGCAGTCGCTAACGGCTCACTTTGACGAGTTCTGTGACCTGTTCTGCCAGTCGCTGTTCCATATTATCCTCGTCTCTGAACCTTGGTTGAAACTAAACATTTCTTCCGACGCTGTCCAAATCCCTGGTTACTCTCCCCTAAGGGCAGATCGTGAAACACGACGCGAGGGTGGTGTGGGTGCCTATGTTTGCTCTGATCTGACACCTACTATACTATGCACATCGGATGTAAAGGGCGAAGGAGAAGAAGAGTTCTTGTTTTTCGAAATACATACATCAAATCAGAAACTGCTAATTGGAGTAATCTATAAACCTCCAAAAGTCGGTGCCATGTCCTCCTTCCAGTCTGCCTTGTCCTCGCCCATGTCACAGTATGAACACATAATCATTATGGGCGACACAAACATCGACTTACAGTTAAAATCTCACTCTGCAGAAAAACTAAGGAGATTGTTCCACTCCAATGATATGAGTTTAACACAGCTGGATCCAACTCATCACACGCCACACAGCCAAACACTCATAGATATAATAGCAACAAAGTGACCAGATAAAATAATTCGCGCCAGTCAGACTTCCGCTCCGGGACTCTCTGCTCATGACGTGATATTCTTAAATTACTCAATCGATTCTACCACAGAAAAATCTCACCTGGTAACCTACAGAAACCTAAGAAATGTTAACCATGACGCTCTTCGAAAGGATTGCTCAGACATTGGCATGATATATGCAATGAACCGACTTTAGACGGAAAAATTCGGGAATTATGTCGCAAAATTATTGCATTGTATGATAAACATCCTCCTCAGAGCACTGTCAAGGTAAAGAGAGCTCCCGCCCTGTGGCTCACCACTGCATTAAGCTAGTTAATGAATAAACGTGATGCTGCACATGGGGCCTTCAAGCGTAACCCAACTCCTGAGGCGTACGAAGGTTATAGGAAACTCTGAAACAGAACCAAGCAAACCGTGAGGAACACCAAAATCAGGCATGCCCGCTCTGTTGTATGCGGCGTATCAAAACTTGCTGCGCTGTGGAAAAAGCTGCGCAGTTTCGGTATAGGGAAGCGAAGATCTGACACTGTTTATCAAGCGTCTGCAGAAGAATTAAACGATTTCTTCTCAACAGCTGTAAACTGCCATGCAGCAACAAATTACCAGCCCCAAGATATCAATCTCTCGAGAGACAAGTTTTCCCTAAAACATGTCACCTTCTGAGGATGAAGTGATACCAGTTGATGTATGTGAGAATTTTCCATTGTCTATACTCTGCAGTTCTGTGTACTGATATGTCCTTGGAGATGGAAACAGGCTTCGTCTGTCCACAGAAAGTTCCATGGCCATTCCATGTCCCCTTCCATGTGAGCAACAAATTCCAGAGCGTCTTGCTGCAGGTCAGAAGGAAGCAGCTCCTGAACATGAGTGATTTTGTATGGATACCAATGCAGGATGTTTTGTAGGATTTTATGCACTGTGTTCACAGGCATGTCTAATGTTAATGCAATTCCCTATACACTATATGTTTCCACACCACCCCTTGGCTCCTGCTGTGGGCACATCTGCGACAGTCGCTGGATCAACTGTTTTCTTTCTTCTGCCACACTGAATTTGAACAGAATCTGACTCCAGACCCTTAGGAGACAATTTACAAATGCTTTTTTTGTACCTACATGACTGGAAAATATTCAAGATTATCAACAAACACAATTATTACAATAAATATAATACATTCTACAAAAATTAATGAAAATATCCATGCAGTTTGTGAAAAAACAGATACAACCAATGGTATAGTACACGAAGCAGATAAGGGCAACAGATTAGTGTTCAAGCTCAAAACATACGACATAAAAAAAAACTTAGAATTTTTCAGCAAAGACAATATTACTTGTACAGAAAAACTCAACCATTTGAGTCTAAGCCCTCACTTAAAAAAGATCCGAATAAAAGTTAGATTTATTTGGTACAAGTAAAAAACATATTGCGTCATTATGAACCCATCTGCATCCAAATCAGGATCCCAACTAAAGATTCACAAAGCAAACACCCCTATCAGACAAACAGTTAATTGCATACCCAGTCCCACATATTGGCTTAGCAAAAACTATAATTATATTCCTGCTCAAAATTACATGTATGGTAATCAGTAATAGTAAAGAACTCAAGCGACCTGATACAACAAATTAAAGGTATTCACATTATAGATTGCAAAACATACTTCCTCTGGTACTACCAACATGTACATTAAAGTACCAGCTAATGAAACTATTGAAATTAGTGTAAACAATTTATATAACATGGTAAAATGTGCATAATCGAAGTAGGAGAAGAAGAAGAAGTAGAAGAATTCATTACTATATTAAATTTGCATTCTCTTGTAATATTCTAATTTAGCAACCCACTAGCTAATATTTTTTCTTCATCTGATAGTGACCAATTTTTAATCCATCCCAAATTAACTAATAAAATTAAGTACTACTGCAGATACATAAATAATACATTACTTTTATGTGAAGGAATATAAAACAAAATAGACATCTTGAACTCACAATGGAGTAACCTACACAAATATATCATGTTTACAAGTGAACATGAACAGGTTAAAATATTCTAGTTCTCATAACCACAAGAAATGGACTAGTACATTTATGAGAGCACATAAAGCAGCATATTTTCGAACCTATATACAGAGGCTAAGATTAAGAAGAATGAAAAAAAGTAATGGTTACAGTCTTATCACAGCCAACAAATGTTATACCAGGGAACTACAAAGAAATGAAACCAAAACGAACGAGTACACAATGTTAATAAGGACAAATTATAGTAAAAATACATAAATAATTATCATATCATAGCGAAAAAAATTCAGATCAAAGCAGTCTGGTGGTTCAGAAAACCAACTGAAAAATAAGCTTCAGAACACACAAAACATTGCAAGTAACAAATTTGTCACAGACTATTTTCTTAATTTGCTCATTCAGGTGTTTATATGTGAAAATGTAATAACTTGAGAAAATATAGAGAGGACCAACTGGATGATATTTCAAGAAAGGGTTTAAAGAGCACTTGAACTTGACTTGACTGGCATCAACTTATCTTCATTTAGCATTTAGAACAAAACCACACAGCCACTGATATGACATAATGCCCATCAGTCCTAGATATTGAATACAAATGCAGTTTATAAAATGTACCAAAAGAAAGAGAAATTTTGAAATATATAATGAAGCATCTTGAAATTTTTTAAATGCTCAGACAGATCTAAATAACACAATTTGTTGAAAATTTCATTAGCATTTCTTAAGGATAACACATATTTTATTCTGCTGAGAGATTACAAATTAGACATAGGAATCATGGAGGCATAATAAGGGGAATCACACTACAGGCTTACATTGTATCCTACTTTGAAACTCTCACTGCCATGCCAGATGCCCCTGTGTAAGTTTTCCTCCATATAGTGGAAATGAATAGTCCAGTGATAACAGCTGAAAATATTTCTGACCAAACAATTTATTTTTGACCACACAACACCATAATCCTCCTCACTTTCTCTCATTATTCTGTGTGGACTAACTGTCCATAGTGCAGAGGTTCCACACCTGTGCTCAGCCATATTGGTCAATGATCTACTTTGGCTCCATGTCCGCACTCCCCAAAACTTTAGCATATTACTGTTTGCAGTTGCTTCTTTTTCTTCAGTTCTGTTGTGTGTCTGCATGTATTATTTCAAACAGAAAATGTAACAGTGTTATTGTGAACAACACAACATGAAGAAGGCTGAATGGAATGGGAAGAAGGCTTAGTAATTGATACAATGGGACGTAGTAATGGCGGCCCCCAATAGTAATGGCGGCCACTGAGTGAAGCGCGTTTCTTCGGCTCGCGTGTTTTTCCGCTCATTGAAGGTGTTACAGAGAAGTGCGGCAGTCCACAACGTGTGCATCCGACTAAACAAGTGTTACTTGCCGTGGTGTATTGTTCTCCATTGCTTACCACAAGTGATAAGTGAGTGAAAAATGGGAAGAGCACGAGTAAGCGGCAGCAGGTGAGGCTACAGGGGCGCAGGCAGCGCGGGCGCCCGGTCTCTGGCGGCAGGTGAGGCCCCGCTTCCCGACATCGGGGAGCTCGTCCGGTCTCAGGTGAGTGCGGCGCTGCACAGCAAAGACACGCTAGACGTAATCGTGCAATCCACCACGGACTCTGTGACGGCCGCGGTCATGGACAAACTAAAAGATTCTGTCTGGCGCAACAGCACCGGAATCCAGTCTCTTAAAAAGTCCCTGTATGCACAAGAGAAAAAAGCCGCCGACCTAGAGGCTAAACTGTCTGCTGCCACCGATGAAATTGAGCAGTATCAGCGAAGGAACAGCTTGCGCTTGTTCGGGGTAGCTGAAAACGATCGCGAAAACACCGACGACCTGGCCATTAGCCTCGTGCGTGAGAAACTTGGCGTGCAGATCGACGTGGCCGATATTGTGAGAAGCCACCGTGTTGGGCGCAGGATACCAGGTGCCATGAAACCCAGGCCCATAATAATTAAATTTGTGTCTTAATGGAAAAAAGCTGAAGTGTTTGCTCAGAAAAGAAAACTCGCCAAGAGTGGGGTTACCCTGAGGGAAGATCATCACACAGTTCGGCCTTCAAAATGTATGGACCCTGGGTGGCAGGATCGTAGTCAAGACGGAAGGAGGGAGGAAAACGGTGACGAACATGTTCGAACTGAAAGACTGAGCGAAATCTCGCGAGACACAAAGTCTCATATTGTAATCCGTCTAATATAAGTTAATTTTTATTCTTTCTTTTCATTTTTTTAGCTCAAATATTGCTCTGTTATTTCTATAAGTACCATAACCTGTATGTTTATACTGTTTACACTGTCAACTATATCTTAACTTATGTATTATCAAATTATTCGTTTCTCTATATAACTATTTTTTTATCTCTAATTACTTTTTCTCATGTAATTTTTGTTATTATTTGTATTATGAACTTTTCGTTTCTCCACATAACTATTTTCATCTTTAATTGTTTTTCTCATGTAATTTTGTTAATTATTACATAAGGTAGTCTCACTTTCATGCTTAATTAGCAACCCACCATCATACTTTAGTTGTAATCCTCATAAGTGAAATTAATATCACTCTCTGTTGTAACGTGCAGATTACTCCCGTTGTATTTAGTGAAATTGCTTCCCCTGCCAGCCCACGGCTGCTTCCAGAACCGTTGCAGACCTTGCCGACCTTGGCCGCAGACCCCGTTGCCTCCCCGGGGACCTGCCCCCTCCCCTTCCCGACCGCTTTCACTGCACAGAACTGGGAGGACACTCCCTCACCCCCCCTCCTTCATACGCCTTCCGCATTCCTCATGCCAGACCCTCTTGTCACCGCCAACCACGACCCGCAAACATCGGTCGGCAGTCTCCTCGGGAAATCAGCACTCGAAGGCACCAAGTTGCATATTGCACATGCAAATGTCCAGTCTCTGCCAGCTCACTTTGACGAGTTCAAATATATATTTCAAACTGCTGATATACACGTAATACTTTTGTCAGAGACTTGGCTCAAACCAAGTATTCCTACAACTTCCGTAAACCTAGATGGCTATATCTTTCTCAGGCACGACAGATACAACAGACGAGGGGGCGGAGTAGGGGCGTACATACGCTCTGATTTGTCACCTACAGTACTACACACATCTGACTACAATGTAGATAAACAAGTGGAATATATGTTCATAGAGATCAAATCGCTTAACAGAAAGTGCTTAATATGTGTCCTTTACAAACCTCCTAAAGTAGGTGGGTTCGCCTGCTTCAAAACTGCCCTCTCTCTAGTCTCGAATCGTCATATGAACATGTAATTATAGCAGGCGACACTAACATTAATTTTCTGTGCAATAGTCCTTCCACTGGGAAATTTAAGAGGATGCTTTCCTCCTCAAATATGACGCTACTTCAGCTGGCACCTACTCATCACACAACTACCAGTCACACTTTCATTGATATATTCGCAATGAAATCTCCGAACAGAATAATCCGCACCTCTCAAATATCAGCGCCTGGCATGTCTGCCCATGACATCATTTCCATGACGTATTCACTAGAATGTCCTAGAAAGAAACAAAAACTGTCTACATACCGAGACCTCAAACGCATAAATTTGCCTGAACTCGAAACTGAGGCACAAGAAATAGTTTGGGGGATGACCTCTACTCCCCTCATGGACATAAACAACAAACTCCAGGATTTCACTAACAAAATTACTCGACTCTATGACAAATATGCTCCAATAAAGACCAGAAAAGTAAAAAGGAAACCTGCACCCTGGCTGACTGATGAACTAAAACAGCTCATGAATCTCGGAGATGCTGCACATCGAGCATACAAGATACACCCTACACCTGAAAATCATACTGTATACAAGCAGAAACGAAACAAAGTCAGTCAAGCGGTGAGAAACGCTAAGCTCAGACATGCCCGTACATTAGCTGACAATAGATGTGGACCAGCTATCCTGTGGAAAAATCTTCGTAGTCTCGGTTTAGGCAAAATAAAAGTTGCAGAAAATCACATGGTCCCAGCTGAAGAACTAAACCGATTCTTCACGTTACCTACAACCAAAATTGTACCGCAAAAAAAACAGAGAATCATTGATTACTTCATGGGGTTGAACGACTGTAGCAAAGAAAAATTCCATCTACAGCACGTCACTTGCAGTAGTGTCAAGAAAGCCATAATGCGGATTAGATCAGCATCTACTGGACATGATGGTATCACTATCCAGATGGTAAAACTTATTATTGACCAACTACTGCCCTCTATAACAGACATTTTCAACGATTCATTAATCACAAGTGTTTTCCCTGAGGCCTGGAAACTGGGACAAATTAAGCCTACCTAAAAAGGCCATAGCCACAGCACCCTCTGACTACCGCCCCATCTGCCTTCTTCCTGCACTATCAAAGGCCTTAGAATATATAGTTCATGACCAGCTCACCAACTACCTCACTACTAACAACCTACTAGACGAATACCAATCAGGTTTCCGTAAACATCGAAGCACAACATCTGCTCTGATAAAGGTGACAGATGACTTGAAACTTGCCATGGACAGACAAGAAGCGACTATCATTTGCTTCTTAGATTTCAGCAAAGCATTTGATACTGTCGACTTCGACATCTTACTGGCCAAACTTAGCGGTCTAAATTTCTCACCAGGTGCAGTGCAATGGTTTCGCTCATACATGACATCTCGTCAGCAACGCGTCCTATCTGAGAATATAAAATCACAATGGCGGCAGGCAGTGTCAGGCGTTCCCCAAGGCTCAGTATTAGGTCCTATACTCTTCTCTCTGTATGTCAACTATGTGTCATCGGTTCTGACTTATTGCAAATACCATATGTATGCTGATGACCTTCAGTTGTATCTAAGTGCGAAACCAAGCAATCTCAAGAAAGCTATTGAAAATTTCAATACTGACCTCGATGCACTGTCAAAATGGGCACAGGACATAGGTCTAAAACTAAACCCATCTAAAACACAAGCGGTACTTGTTGGTCACTCTAAGCTCATTAGCCCAAAACATCGGGAATCCTTACCACCCCTTATCCTAAATGGAACAAATATTAACTTATCTCCCTCAGCAAAGAGTTTGGGAGTAATAATAGATGAAAATCTAAATTGGACAGAGCACGTAACTGCAGTGTGCAAAAAAGCATCAGCATCCCTTCATGTCCTACAAAAATATAAAAAACTCTTCCCTTTCGATCTGAAAAAGAAATTAGTACAAACGCTTATACTCCCAATCATTGACTACAGCGATATTATCCTACAAGGCCTCTCTCAGGAAAATTCCCGACGTCTAGAACTGGTCATGAATGCCTGCATCCGATATATCTGTGACGTTCGACTTTTTAATCACATTTCACCAGCATATGCAAAATTGTCCTGGCTGCGTGCAGAAAAACACTGAGATTTCCATACACTCTGTCTCATCTACTGCCTTATAAATGTAAACTGTCCCTCATATCTCTCCTCGTCCCTAACGCTCATGTCGGAACAACATGACAGAAACACACGTTTCCATTATAATAAAATCCTCTCCATTCCACTGCATCGCTCAGTCACCTTCTCCAAGTCCTTTACAGTAGCGGGAACCCGACTCTGGAATAACCTCCCTCGTTATTTTAGAGAACTTAAAAACATGTCCAGCTTCAAAAAACAGTTAATGACGTATCTGCTTAAGCAACAGTAATGCCTTCCTCTGTACATGAATGCACTTCACCTCATTACTTCCCTCTTTCCCCCTCCTTAAATCCCCATTCCCCAAAACACGCTAAACTAGTAAACATCTACTTTACACACCAAGATATTATGTACATCTGCACAAACCTTCGTTACTATTGCCAACCCTTCTCATGTTTGTCATTATTATTTGATTTTTTTTACTGTTATTATTATTGCTTATTATTGCTTTTATCATAATCTGTATGTATAGCACCTGCTGTAAAAAACTGCCATCATTTAATTTATTAAGTCTTAGTCATGTTTATCATTACATTTTATTATTGCTTTTATCATAATCTGTATGTATAGCACCTGTTGTAAAAATACTGCCGCATTTACTTAATTAGGTCTTAGTGACTACTCTTTATTCATATTGTCACTAGAGTAAGCTAACATTCTCATTTACACTATTGTCATGATGTAACTCTGATGTGTGAAATGCTGCATGTGTGGAACACTGGTCCGATGTAAGAGAGGGCCTGATGGCCCTAATCTGATCAGGTTAAATAAATAAATAAATAAAAATAAA
This sequence comes from Schistocerca gregaria, assembly GCF_023897955.1. Lineage (NCBI taxonomy): Eukaryota > Metazoa > Arthropoda > Insecta > Orthoptera > Acrididae > Schistocerca > Schistocerca gregaria. The sequence goes on along the minus strand of NC_064926.1, from coordinate 499,824,547 downwards.
TAAATAACTTCTGTCATGCACTTTATGTTGGCTTGCAGGGTGTAGATGTTGATGTAGAAGGCATTTCCAGGCGCTTTTCTGATCTTAAAAGCGTATTAGATTCACTAATACGATGCATTTCACTTAGCTGAGGTATCTTTCTATTTGTTACATGTTTTGAACAATCAAGATGAGAAGTGTGTGATGTGAAAAGGATTTCCATCATACAAACTGACGAAACTAAGGCTTGATCTAAGTTCTATTCCCAAGAAAGCTGAGAATATATTTTGCTGTATTTGATCACTTTCCAATCTCAAGGCGCTCACCCTACAGTTTTTTGAGTTGGACTGATAGGAAATCTAAACTGAAGTGACAGATGTTAAACCATTACATTAATAGTGAACAGTGTAACCAAATTCTGTGTTTATAAAAGAAAATTCACTTACAAATGAAATGTTATTCCTTTATCAATTTGAACATAATCGGAATGATCACTGAACTAGTAAATGATGCAAGCTGGCATTTTTGATGAAACGGAAGCTGAAATGGTAGATATTGGTTTCAAGTTCGTAAGGTCATGACAGCTCCCATTGATCTACTTCCACAGTACGAAAAAACTTTGCACATACAGCAGTTTCTAATGACAATTATACACTTTTTCATAGAAAACACCTTATGCTGACTTCATATATGTACATATTAGCTGCTACCCATGACTGCCCTCCCATACCAGTTGCTCTGTTATGTGGTTATGATGAGTAGTGGTGAGTAAGTGAGCTATTGTATGTGCAGTAACATCAGCTGTCTTCATGTGTCTGCCTGCTCAGGTAAGCCTAGTTCCTGATGTGCTCCCCATTTTCTTCACTCCCAAGCTGTCCCAACACATGTGCAGTGACAGGGGTAGGAGCGTTCATCTATGCATGATGCTATTGAAGGAAGTATACATTACACATAGACATTATGCAACAAATTTAATAACTTTTCACATATTTTGTGTTCACAGATGCAAAGAAAGACGATGCATCCCATACTTCACCATATTAGCGTTGATTTTTTTCTTTCTAAAGTATCCTATGTTCTTCCTCAGCAGTCAAGTTACCTACATACCAAATTTCATTGAAATCGGTTCAGTGGTTTAGTGGTGTTAGGCAGAGTCACTTTCACATTTAATAATATAGTTATGAAAGTATGAATTTAACACATTGAAGACTGTATAAGCCTTATATTCATTATGATGAATCATATCACATAGCACATAGCACAAGAACTTCTAGTAGATAAATATCAAGAAATTAAGCAAAAAAAGTTGTCAGAAAAGTATATCAGGTTTTAATTATCTAGATGATGATGATTTTTGCAAATGGAGCAAACGAGTTTATAGAAAATTTTCAGCTTTCGAGTCAACAATATAACTTTTATAGAAAATTTTCAGCTTTCAAATCAAGAATATAACTTATGGACTGGATAATATAGATAATATTGGGAAGCCACAAGAATTTTTTAATCAAGTTATAAAAGAAATAGTTATCAAATTAAAGAATATTTTAAGACAAAGACGATCAATTAAAGATAACATGAAATTTAATTTAATTTTAAGAGACAAAGAGAAATCCAAGAAATTAATTTTAAAACATTGAATCACATTTTATTAAGAACAACAGATCCAGTAGATTATTGTCAAATTTGAATGAATAAACTAATAACTGAAATGGAAGAAAAGCAAAGAAAAAATCTGATTGGTCTCTATTTTATATAGATATACATCTCCTGAATCAAGTCTTAATCAACATTCCTCCAACAAACATAAAAATTCTCCTTGGTGACTTCAGCGCTCAACTGGGGCAATAAAGAAGATACAAAGATATCATTGGAAAATGGCCAGCACATAAATGGACCCATAAAAATGGTCAAAGGTAAATTGAAACTTGTAGAAATCATAATCTGGTCTCAAAATCAACATGTTTTAAAAGGAAACCTCGCAAATTAAAAACTTGGAAACACCCTAATTTCCGAAAGGGCGAATGGGAATTGGACCATGTATGCATGGATAAATTTCACCATCATGAAATCTACAATGTCAAAGTTTTAAGGAGTGAAGACTCTGGGTCAGACAACTGCGCTCTGAAGATTAATATAAAATTAACACCAATGGTAAAGCAAAGATCCCAGAAAGGACTAGAAGAAAATTCGACCCAACCATTTAACAAAAAATGAGGAATACACCAGGAAATCAGGTGAAGGATCTATCAGCTATAATACACTAGAAGAATTAACCACCAAATTAAAATCCATAACAGAAAAGTTGGCTCCAATAAATACCTGGAAGAAATGTGACTGGTGGAATGCAGAATGTGACCAGGCATTAGAAAGAAAACACCAAGCTTGGATAAAGCATCAAGCCGAATTCGAGTCATGAAAGGGTACAGGCAACGATAGAATACAAGACAGGAACGAAAACCAACCCATGAAGGCTAGAAAACCAGGTCTGAATATCCCGTAAGTTGGAAGAAGAACACAAAGACTTGATTTATTTCTGTCTTCCAACTACTGCCACGCTTGGCCAAGAGATGGGACCATAGCACGGAACAAGTTTGTTCTTGCTCCATCTGCTGCATATCTTTTTAAATACTTAGTTTGCAAACAGTTGGCTGATGTGATTGCATGTTTGTGTACAGCTTTTACTAATCACTAATTTTTTCTTACTACAACATACTTATATAATGTCATCGATTTCCGAGAGTGATTCTGAAGTGGCTTCATCGTTCAGAAACAAGCGCAAAAAAAAGGAGTTCGCAATGTTCGCTGCTATAAACGTGAAGTACAGAAGAGGCAGCGTCTTCTTCGTCAACAATATGTGAGTACCTCCACAAGTAACACTATTCCCACAAAATAAAAAACCAACATGTCATGGTCTTGCAAGTTGAAATGTACAGACAACTTCCCTCCTGAAGGGAAGAAATATTTTCTAGATATTTTTTGCGTCAAATACGATTTTTATCCGAAATATTATAATCAGAACCATGGATATAGATTTGGGAGGCTCCAAATTGACGTCTGTAACACATGTGGGAAATTGGAAACGAAGATCAAATCACGAGTTCTCAACGACACCGCAAAACGTGTCGCAGTCGCTGAAAAGATGGTCCATTTACGTGAGGCCAAGAAATTTTACTCTGAACAAAAAGAAATGTTGCAACTGTGCAATGAAAAAGAAGAAGTAGTGTGCCTCGTCTTTGACTACATGCAAAATCTTCCATTGCCGAAAATTCCGGTGAAAGAGATGTTCTATCTAAAAAGCTTTGGCTGTACATTTTCTGTATCCTTGATGTGAAAACAGCATCAGCAAATTTCTACACATATCCGAAAGTTGTGGCTAGGAGAGGCCCTGATGAGGTATGTAGCTTACTGTGGTTGAAAATTCAGGATATGAGTCCAACTGTCAACGAACTTCACATTTTTAGCGACGCTTGCGGTGGACAATACTGTTGTCAGGTTTTTACTTGCCTTGGTATCACTTTGCCGGTTTGCTCCAATTCACAAATATTTTTCTATTCGTGGACATTCCTGCAGTGTGATAGGATCTTCGGTACCGGCAAGCGTAAGATTAGGAAAATGTGCAGCGAATACACTCCAGGCGAGTACTGTGAACTGATGCAAACAGCGAGAGAATCAGGATATTCTGTGAGACGGTGACCTGAGAACAAATCGTTATCTATTAGGATTGGTGGACAAAGTTCTTCAATAAATCAACGAAATGTACAGACAAACATTCAAACTTTTATGTTTCTAAATACAGATGCCTTCAATATTCAATTGATTTGAAGGGTTCTGTAGTAGCCTTCGAATTCATTGATGGCATCGTTCAGACGAGATTTTTCCTTCAAAAAACAAAGTTACTGGATGAAACAAGGTTTCCTACAGAGACTGCATACACAGGAAAAATAACCATAAATGAGAAAAACATGCAAGACGTAATCACCTAATAGCTACAGAAAAGAAATAGACCTTAATGATCTGACCTACCACCTCAGATCCAGCTGATCACGATGCTGAGTGATTTTTGTGTCCAAGTTTTTTCCTCTAAATCTTTTTGTGCATTCCTGGGGTCAAATAATTGTTGCCCTTTTAAACTTGTCAACTATATACATTTTTCCAAAAACCTATAGTGTTATGTTTTTACAATTTTAATAAAATTTGAAAGTCAATATTAACTTATTTCTTTATTTTTAGTCACATTTTCAATCAGTTGGAAGAATGAAACAAATCCATCAACTTTTTTAAATTTTATGAGTCAAACTACAACACCTGGAAATTGGCCAAACATTGCAAACGGATGGAAATGTAGTTGTGCATGTGCAGTAAAAAATAATTTCTGGTTGAATGAAAAATGCATAATATACATTTTTTTTAAATTTCCCAACAAACAGGTTTATGGAGTTATTTCCTTCCTCCAACTGCCGATTCAATTGAAATGTGGATCACCGAGAAAATTCCAGAGCACTGGACCTCAGGAATAATCCATCCATATTTTAAAAAGAAGGTAGAACTAACTCAGGTTATTGCAGAGGAATTACCCTTCAGGACTGCACATAAAAAAATTTCCTCTGCATAATTTACAATAGGACCAAAAACATCCTACGGCCACAACTTGGAAAATATCAAGGAGGATTTCGACCATATAGAAACTGCTCAGATCAAACCCTTCGCCTGAAACTAATAATGGAGTATTTTTAGTATAGAAACAAACAGTTATTCATCTCATCCATAGATTTAAAAAAAGCGTATGATAGTGTTCATAAACCACACTTCTAAAAACCCTCAGATCATATGGCCTTCATCCCAAACTGGTAAGACTCATTCAGCTAACTTTAACTAATATAAATTCAAAAGTCAAGTTTAGAGGAGAAATGCCAAAAGCTTTCACAATAAAAGCAGGACTCAGACAAGGCGATGGATTATCCTCTTTGCCTTTCAATGTGGCACTCGATTAAATCATGACAATCTGGCAAAAAGAAAATCCATGTAAAATCAAAATTGGGGGAAAACCAGCAATAAGAGCAAACTGCCTTAGGTTTGCTGACGATTTAGCTCTCTTAGCTCTTGACATGGAAGAAGTTCATATTCAGGTCATGAGTCTCCATAAAATTGCTTCAAAAATACGATTACAAGTATCCTTTGCGAAAACTGAAATCATGCCCATGAAACCTATTTAGAGAGATAAAATCTTCATAAATGATGAAGAAATTAACATAGTCCTACAATTTACATATTTTGGAGAAATAATTTTTACAACTTGTGTCAGAAAACAACATGGATAAATAGAACCAACAAAATGAAAAAAACACAATTTCTGATCAAAATATAATAAGAAATGTCTGTCAATAGACACTACGACCCAACTTTACAAAACTGTAACTCTCCCAGAAGCAACTTACGCTTGTGAAACTCTGTTCCTAATTAAAAATGAAAGAAGAACTGATTAACTCCTCAAGACTGAGCTAAGAATTATCAGAACATGTATCAATAAAAAAATACCATGTTGGTGGAGTCTGGAGAATCCCCACTAATGAAACTGTCTATTGTGAGATTGACCCAATCATCATGACAATGAAGAAGAACAGAATCTCACATTTCTTTCATGCCTTAGACTGCCTGACAACAGGATTTTAAAACAGCTAGTGATGAGAAGTCTTGGAAAAGAAGACAGGAGGACAGTGGGTCAAAGAAATTCAGCAAGATCTTTAAGCAGTTGGACTTAGAATTACTGATGCAGAGAAGGGATACAAAATTAACGCTCTCTTTATGAATCATATATATTCAGCAGAAATGATGCACAGAAGACCAGTATAGATTTCAGTCGATTTAAGAAAATTGCATTCAGAAAGAATGAAAAAGTACTGGGCTGAGGGCAAGAACTAAGTAATCAAATTTTCAAAGAGAAAGTGAACATGGAGTGACTAAAGTGGTCCAATGTGGCCAATCAATTTAATAGAAGTTGACAATTTATAATTAAATTTAAATAGACACAGTCCAATTAATGTTCTTCATATATTGACATACCAAAAGCAATTATAGATCAAGAAGCTGCTGTTAATGTGAAAAACACAGATCAAAAGTGGTTTCTGTGGGCTCTAAAATCTGCATTACAGCCTCAAGATAAAAATTCAGCAATAGCAAATAATTACAAAAAATATAGGATCAAAATTAGATGAAATTTATGAAAAAGAGAAAATTGATTTTCCAGCTCAGTTAACAGATATTCCAGAATTTGAGAATAAATCAAATATTTCAATTAATGTTTATGCATATGAAAGAAGTGGTGAAGAAGGAGAAATAATTATTGTATATCCTCTTTACCACAGACAAAATAAACAAGAAACATGTATAAATAATCCTTTAATTCGAGAAGAAAATAATCCATATTTTTTTTTGATGAAAAACCTATCTAGACTACTTAGCACACAAACAAGTAATCACAATGGAAGAGTTTGTGTTTATGATCGGTGTTTAAGATTTCTTTATTCAAAAGAAAAATTAGGCATTCATGAAAACGATTGTCAAGTAGACAAAGATGTAAAAATTGAATTTAAAAATTATAATCGCTCATTACAAGATTCCTTATGTTATTTATGGAGATTTCGGGTGTTTATTACAAGATATTTAAAGTTGTCAGCCAAATCCTGAAAAATCTCATATCAACAAATATAAAAAAATTTAATTTCATTCAGTTATCATGTTAAATGCCAATACTGACCTTACGACTTATCTTAGAAGAAAGATTAAGAAAAGGGCATTTGTAGACTTGGAGAAAGCTTTTGACAATGTTGACTGGAATACACTCTTTCAAATTCTGAAGGTGGCAGGGGTAAAGTACAGGGAGCGAAAGGCTATTTACAATTTGTACAGAAACCAGATGGCAGTCATAAGAGTCGAGGGGCATGAAAGGGAAGCAGTGGTTGGGAAAGGAGTGAGACAGGATTGTAGCCTCTCCCTGATGTTATTCAATCTGTATATTGAGCAAGCAGCAAAGGAAACAAAAGAAAAATTTGGAGTAGGTATTAAAATTTGTTGGAAAAGAAGTAAAAACTTTGAGGTTCGCCGATGACATTGTAATTCTGTCAGAGACAGCAAAGGACCTGGAAGAGTAGTTGAACAGAATGGACAGTGTCTTGAAAGGAGGATATAAGATGAACATCAACAAAAGCAAAACGAGGATAATTGAATGTAGTCGAATTAAGACGGGTGATGCTGAGGGAATTAGATTAGGAAATGAGACACTTAAAGTAGTAAAGGAGTTTTGCTATTTGGGGAGCAAAATAACTGATGATGGCCGAAATAGAGAGGATACAAAGTGTAGATTGGCAATGGCAAGGAAAGCGTTTCTGAAGAAGAGAAATTTGTTAACATCGAATATAGATTTATGTATCAGGAAGTCGTTTCTGAAAGTATTTGTATGGAGTGTAGCCATGTATGGAAGTGAAACATGGACGATAAATAGTTTGACAAGAAGAGAATAGAAGCTTTTGAAATGTGGTGTTACAGAAGAATGCTGAAGATAAGGTGGATAGATCACATAACTAATGAGGATGTATCGAAGAGGATTGAGGAGAAGAGAATTTTGTGACACAACTTGACTAGAAGAAGGGATTAGTTGGTAGGACATGTTTTGAGGCATCAAGGGATCACAAATTTAGCAATGGAGGGCAGTGTGGAGGGTAAAAATCGTAGAGGGAGACCAAGAGATGAATACACCAAGCAGATTCAGAAGGATGTCGGTTGCAGTAGGTACTGGGAGATGAAGAAGCTTTCACCGGACAGAGTAGCATGGAGAGCTGCATCAAACCAGTCTCAGGACTGAAGACCACAACAACAACATCATGTTAAACGTCCGCAGCTTGTGGTCTTGCGGTAGCTTTCTACCTTCCTGGGTTCGATTCCTGGCGGTATCAGGGATTTTTCCTGCCTGGAGATGGCTGGGTGTTGTTGTGTCATCTTCATCATCATCATCATTCATCCTCATTATGGTCGGAGGAAGGCAACGACAAACCACCTCCACCAGGACCTTGCCTAGTACAGTGGTGCGGGTCTCCCGCATCATCCCCTACACTCCTCGGAGTATGGGAGCTCATCACCATCATCATGTTAAATATTTTAATGTTGATTATAAAAATCCTGTTACTTAGAAAGGTATGGATGCAGCACCAAAATTTGTTGGAAACTTAAAAAAATCAACCAAAATTGCTAAAATATATAAACGAAATATTTCAATGAATTTACTAAAGAAGATGAACTTAATTTTAAAATTTAGAATCTTGCCATATTTGTGAACGAGAATTAGACTTTGACAACAAGACGGTAAAAGAACATTGTCATTTAATAGGAAAATATCGTGCAGGTGCACATGAAGATTGCAATCTTAATTACGAAATTATAAATTTCTTCCACTTTATGTTCATAATTTAATAAATTATGATGTTCATTTATCAAAGAATTAGTAATAGATAAGAAACATACTGATGCAATTCCAAATAATGATCAAAAATATCTTCCTTTCACTGAACATATTGAAGATAAACTAACATTAAGATTTTTGGGTACATTTAAATTAATACATTAAAGTATTGATAAATTATCTTCCTTCCCTACAAAATTCAGAGAATCAGAAAAGTATTTTGAAGCAGAAGAACTAAATTTAATAGTTAAAAAAGGAGATTCTCCTTTCGAATATATGGACTCAGAAGAAAAATTGCAAGAAACCAAATTGCCCAAAAAAGAATGCTTTTTTTAGACAGTATACATTAACATATCGACATTAAAAATTAATTCCAAACAAACTAAAAGATGAGGAAAACGATTTCTTAGAAGAATCGCACAGTTGCACAGAAGATTAAAATAACAATTTAAAAAATATAAAATTAATTAGTTTTTAATATTATTTTATGACATGGTATTTTTTATGTTTCCAAATAATATCTATACACAAACTTATCACTTAACATTAAACTTTACGATATTCTCTTTCTTTATATTTTGGATGAAGAAATGCTAATTTCTCATCTTTTGAATGATCACAGTTATGAGCATACATACAACCTTTATTAATTTCCGTTCCACATATTTCGCAAACAAAAGTTTTATGATGCCAGATATGAATCTGTTATTTTTGCATCTTTTTTATACAACCTTTACAGCCCAATTTTGGTGGTAAATTACATTCTGTTATTTTAATTTCTTCGTCAATTTATTTTCTTGGCTACACAGTGGACAAATCATTTTATTTTCACTTTCCATTGATAACGAACAAAACTTAAGAAATTAAAAAATAATTAAATTTTTAATTTATAAAATGAGCCACTTGTGGATTTAACAAATAATAAACTCATTTCTAATAACAAAAATGTTATAATAATTATTGATGAAAATAATTAACTATGTTTTAATGGAACAGACATAGCTAGAATCTTTGAATATATAAGACCCAGATATGCAAATTATGATAATACAGACAAAAAGACACAAAAAATCTATCGAATTAACTGTGAGTCAATCGCCAAAGCATTATAATGTAAAACCAAACACTGTTTTATCAACGAATCAGCTCTATACAAACTTATATTCAGATCTAAAATGCCTGTAGCTGAAAAATTTCCAGATTGGGTAACTAAAGAAATTTAACCAGGAATTCGTGAACATGGAGAATATAAGACACATGTTAATGTAAAACAAATGAAGGTCAAATAAATATTTAAAAGAACTGAATAAAGTTAAGGATGATTATATAGAGAAGTCAGATGAAATATATGATAGACCTGTAGAAATGTTATGTGAAAGAAATGAGCAAATAAATACATTATAGCTACATGATGTACCACAATTTGACAATCAAAATTTAAGACCAAGTTAATTTATTTATTAATTAATTAAGTAATTTTATTGAATAATTAAGTAATTTTAATTATAGTTATTATGTTATTGACACAAGATTTGAAAATACACAAAACGAAATAGATATCATCAGAACCGTGCACCAAAACTGTAAAGAATTTTTGAGAATTAATGAAGTGCCAGATTCAATAAATATATATCATCGAAATGGTGGACACCTCAAGAATTGTTTGCTTTCGACTCATTTCAAGACTTGGCTGAGTATTCGTCAGAAAATTTGCATGGTGACATAAATAATTTAACAAACGTTTTTTGAATGTAAAGCCAAATTTCGAGGTATTTTATTATAATTAAATTTTAAAAACGTTTATAAGTATTTTATTTACTTCTAATAAACAAAATTCACTAAAATCATCTGCTTCTATCAACTCAAATTTAAAATCTTCAAAAAATTTGACATTAAGTAATATTTGTTATACTTCACCTGAGCATCAAAATAAAGTCTATCTTCTTTAACGAAACAGTTAGAGTAATGAATTTTATATTCGATGGCAAACATGGTTAAAGTTTCAATAACACTCTCCATTTACATACGAAAATTTTGACAGTTTTTTAAAAAAATAGTTTGTCTTTATTTACGCAATTTTGTGTGAATTATCAAAATCCAACCATTTAACATAAGCATATGGGAAATTCGTCTTCATAAGTTCTTGTACATAAAAATTTCCATCAATAACTTCGAATTTATATATAAAAGGGTTGGAGATCGTAACATCTTCGATTTGGAAAATTTCTGTTGCACAATTGGCAATATATCCATACTCCAAAATTCCTTTTAGCTTACTTATTTTCACTTTATTGCCAATTTTAAATTTGGGTTCAGCATTCAGTAAATTTGTTACATAAACAATTTTCTGTAAGATCTTCTCAGCGTCTTGATTTATGTATTTTGGCGCCATTTTTATAGTTCAATGTCTCCTGTTGTTGTATTTATCAACTAATATAGGAACCCATTTATAATTTCATTGAAGATCAAATTTCTTCAACATTTTTTCTTTCAGTTGCTGTTAAATCGTTCAACAACACATGTTTTTAATTCACTAAAAGTTGAATAATGGTTAATGTTAAATTATTCATAACTCTTGAAATTCTTCATTATAAAATTCTCTGCCATTATCTGTTTGTAGATTTTCTGGTCATCGAGCAATGAATATTTTTTGGAAAGAATCATTTAGATTTTTGCGTGTTTTATCATTAACTGGAACAGCCCCAGAAAACTTTGAAAATACATCTATAACAGTAATAGATATTTATATCATTTACTTACTTTTGAAATTTGTTTCAGATTACCTGAATACATTCAACTAATTCAGCTTTCCAGAGATCATCTACCAAAAATAAATTATATTTTTCTTTTAATTTTTTTCTTGTTTGTTTATGTTATTCATTTATAATTTCTTTAAGAATATTTAGACCTTCACCTACAAAATTTTTAACGAATTTTTCGTTTTACAGATTGAACAAAGACGTTCGATTCTTTGCTTTCCATTTTTCATCGTTAATCTATGAGTATGAGGTTTGTCAGTAAACTTTTTCCACTTCAAAGTGTAAAGGTGATCATGATTTTCCATTTATATAGAACAAAGTTATTTTACTAAATAAAATTATCTTTACATTGACTGTATGAAGTAACGGGCGAGTTCTGGCGTCATGGAAATATTATAAGTTCATAGTTGGTGTGGCAGCACAGGGGCCTCACAGCGGGCCATGGCCCAGCAGCAACCCCAGTGTGTGGTGTATCGGCCACGTGACTAGGAATTCCTTGGTGATGCTTTGTTGAGGAAAGAGACTTGTATGCCGACAGTGCCAAAGATGGCAGACTTTGTGAAACCTTCATGGCAGACATGTCACAATTTGTATAGAAATTAATAGTAAACAGATGAATGATGATACCTTCAAAAGAAACATGTACATTACCACTATTTGCACATCGACTCTGATGGTGTATTCAGATTTTCAATATCTGTGTTAGTTTCAAGTTTAGTATCTGACGATACATTATACAAGTAACACCCAGAAACGAATTTCCAAAATGTAAACCGTCCATCCGATTTTGTTGATCGACATGTCTTTAGAAAGCTATTAGAGTATATCTAAATTGGTATAAATTACAGGCATGTAACTTGAATATTACATGGGTTATTGGAGGTCAAAGTGGCCAATTATTATCGGTCACGCCGGGCCATAGGTACTCCACAATGACACGAAAAACGGTAGCAGCTTGCTTATAAATATATTTATTCGTCTATCTCTTTTGTTATATCCGATATATACTATTCATGAGCCTTGCCGCAATGTAACACTGTTCAGATCACTGAAGTTAAGCACTTTCAGCCTGGGCCAGCACACGGATGGGTGTCCACCAAGTCTGCCGAGCGAGTCGGGGGCACTCAGGCCTTGTGGGGCAAACCGAGCAGCTACTTGATTGATAAGTAGTGGCTCTGGTCACAGAAACTGACATACGGCGAGGAGAGCGTTGCGATGGCCACATGCCCTTCCATATCCGTATCCAATGACTCCTGTGGGTTGAGGATGACAAGGATGACACGGCGGCCAGTCGGTAACTTTGGACCTTCATGGCCTGTGTGGGAGGAGTTTAGTTTAGTTTACTTTATATACTATACATGGAGAGTCTGAGTCAGAGGGTACATAATTGGGGCATAGCACCACATTTCATTATTAATATGAAAGCCTGCAACTGGAACAGTTTTAACAAATTCTTTTTCCACCCCAGGTAGCTGAGTGGTCAGTGCGATGGACTGTCAATCCAAAGGGCCCGGGTTCGATTTCTGGCTGGGTCGGAGATTTTCTCCGCTCAGAGACTGGGTGTTGTGTAGTCCTAGACGTCGTCATTTCATTCCCAGCCACGTGCAAGTCGCAGAAGCGGCGTCAATCAAAAGACTTGCACCAGACGAGCAGTCTACCTGACTGGAGCCCCTCCTCACATGCCATTATTATTAACAACCTTATAGTAAGAAAACTCGATTTATTTACTATTATTGACTGATTAAAAGGTGTTATTTCATATATAGTATCACTCCTTAAATATCAAAGTCATTATCGATAATTTTTTATTTATGTTTTGACCTATCACAATAACATTTTTTTAAAATGAACTTGTACTCGAAATTAAGAATTCTTTGTTCACCTTGAGTCACAATAGTAGATTCAATTATTTGTTTATTATACACTTTCCCTTTAAGATTACTTATGTTCAAGTATGCAATTAAATATGTTTTTGAAAAGTAATCTGAGAAAACTTGCAATTTTATTTCTTGGAATAATAGTTTTGGGTATAGTTAGCGAATTTACATCTTGTTGTCTAGGTTCTAAAATTCTTGTTTCCAAATATTTTTTGCTAACTGCATCCAAATCATCAAGTGGATCATTGATATAGCAATACTTCAATTTTTAAAATCTATATAATCTTTAGCTACTATAAAAAATTCTATTTAATTATTTATATAATCGTTTAGTTATATTACTTATTTTTGGATCTATTGATGATTGAGAACATCTTTGATTTTTGATCGAACATCTTAAAATTTTGTGGTTAACCCAATATTAATCTGTGGTGATAATAACGGAAAATCCTTAACAAGTGTATTTCCAGAAATGTTCATTTAGTAAACTTAAAATATCAATAAACTTATAATTTTTGCATAATAGTTACAAAACATACAGACACAAATGTCCACAAATTATTTCATCGTAATCTTGAAGTCTCTCGATATTGTAGAACACATAATTTTTACCCAGATATTTAACTAATTGTTTATGAATATTTCCTCCATATGAATCAAAAACAAATTTTATATCTTTATTTTTATAAGAACAAATCCAATGAGTACCAACACGATCAGAAGTATCTAAATTTACTACTCCACATTCTAAATTTTCGGCGGCAGTCACCAATCATAAAAACGAATGAAAATGATTAATTTTTAATTATTAAACTAGTTTTTCTAAGACAGAGTTATATTATGGTTCATTAAATTTTTTGAATTATTTATTTGCAAATTTTCTAACCTTTTCACTCTAGTGCCCTTCTTTTCCATTTCCAAATTATGTCTGTTTTGCCGCTCCAGTTCCTTATCAGCTTTTTTCTAGTTTATCACCACATTTACAACTGTTACAAATCCACCAGCTAATGGGCCAACTATTGCAAGATAATGTAAAGCTGCTAAAATTAATGGAAGAAAACTGCCTTCATATTATGTTAGAACAGCGCCTTCTTTCTTTTTTGTGCAACAATCAATAATTTTTTCACTACAGGAATAGTTAAAGAAACAAGCAAGTTTCCACCATTTTTCTTTTCTATCTTCATTTTTTGAAGAGTGCTCAAAAATGGCACAATCACATTTCATTGATCATTATTGAGCTTAAGTTTAATTGATCTTGGCTTAGTTTTGTCACTTGGAAGCAAGGTATAATGAATCGAAAACTTGTTCACTTATATACACTCCTGAAAATTGAAATAAGAACATCGTGAATACATTGTCCCAGGAAGGGGAAACTTTATTGACACATTCCTGGGGTCAGATACATCACATAATCACACTGACAGAACCACAGACACATAGACACAGGCAACAGAGCATACACTATGTCGGCACTAGTACAGTGTATATCCACCTTTCTCAGCAATGCAGGCTGCTATTCTCCCATGGAGACGATCGTAGAGATGCTCGATGTAGTCCTGTGGAACTGCTTGCCATGCCATTTCCACCTGGCGCCTCAGTTGGACCAGCGTTCGTGCTGGACGTGAAGACCGCGTGAGACGACGCTTCATCCAGTCCCAAACATGCTCAATGGGGGACAGATCCGGAGATCTTGCTGGCCAGGGTAGTTGACTTACACCTTGTAGAGCACGTTGGGTGGCACGGGATACATGCGGACGTGCATTGTCCTGTTGGAACAGCAAGTTCCCTTGCCGGTCTAGGAATGGTAGAACGATGGGTTCTATGACGGTTTGAATGTACCGTGCACTATTCAGTGTCCCCTCGACAATCACCACAGTGTACGGCCAGTGTAGGAGATCGCTCCCCACACCATGATGCCGGGTGTTGGCCCTGTGTGTCTCGGTCGTATGCAGTCCTGATTGTGGCGCTCACCTGCACGGTGCCAAACACGCATATGACCATCATTGGCACCAAGGCAGAAGCGACTCTAATCGCTGAAGACGACACGTCTCCATTCGTCCCTCCAATCACGCCTGTCGCGACACCACTGGAGGCGGGCTGCACGATGTTGGGGCGTGAGCGGAAGACGGCCTAACGTTGTGCGAATGGTCCTCGCCGATACCCCAGGAGCAACAGTGTCCCTAATTTGCTGGGAAGTGGCGGTGCGGTCCCCTACGGCACTGCGTAGGATCCTACGGTCTTGGCGTGCATCCGTGCGTCGCTGCGGTCTGGTCCCAGGTCGACGGGCACGTGCACCTTCCGCCGACCACTGGCGACAACATCGATGTACTGAGAAGACCTCGCGCCCCACGTGTTGAGCAATTCGGCGGTACGTCCACCGGGCCTCCCGCATGCCCACTATACGCCCTCGCTTAAAATCCGTCAACTGCACATACGGTTCACGTCCACGCTGTCGCGGCTTGCTACCAGTGTTAAAGACTGCGATGGAGCTCCGTATGCCATGGCAAACTGGCTGACACTGACGGCGGCGGTGCACAAATGCTGCACAGCTAGCGCCATTCGACGGCCAACACCGTGTTTCCTGGTGTGTCCGCTGTGCCGTGCATGTGATCATTGCTTGTACAGCCCTCCCGCAGTGTCCGGAGCAAGTATGGTGGGTCTGACACACTGGTGTCAATGTGTTCATTTTTCCATTTCCAGTAGTGTATATTAAAAATAATAAAAAATTTAAATCCCATCCATTTTTATAAACTTCTAAGCCGATTCCTAATTTTTATTTTCCATTCATTATTCCTCTAACTACTCTAGCTGCCATTTTTCACCTAAAGGACATCAGAAGGATCCATTCTTTCTTTTGCAAATAACTGAAGTTCTTTATCAGCTTCATGTCTTTTTTCTAAATCTTTATTAACTCTATAAGCAGTATCATGTTCTTTACATTTTTCATCTAATGAATTAATTCCACTGTCATTCCTAGCTAATCTTTCATCTAATCTTTCCTGGACCACAAAATATACAGCCTGGAATATGGGTACTGAATGGTAATTTGGTAATCAAAATGGTTTCTAAACCTTTCCCGTGTTTTTCACTTTTCAAAAATGTATGAGGTAAAGTAGTTAAAAATCTCATTAAATATGGATACCTTTTGGATTCTTGATAATGAAATCGCTAAATTTGTTTGTGATAATTTTTGTTTTGCCAACTTTACTTTATCATAATTTTTATTTCTTGCTAATTCATCACCATGTATAACTGCTAATCTGTCGGTTAATTGTCGGACATCATTCATCCAAATATATTCAACTGGTTTTTCTATGTATTTTTAACTAAACCTTCAACGGTTTTTTTATAGCTATGTGAATCCAATAATTTTTGGACACATAAACATCGACAACTTCTTTTATGAAATATTTAATTTTATTATCTTTATTTGATTTTATTTCATTCGGATTATTGTCATAATGTTCCTGATTGGATCAATGTATCTGCAAAGTTTGATAAATTAGAATGTGTAAACAGTGTATTCATATCATCCTTAGCATTTGTTTTTTTGTTAAGAGATTCATTAACCCATCTGTTCCTTCATATGTTATATCACCAATTGTAATTTATCTCCTTCAAATTTTAATTGAAATTTACCAACTAATTTATGTTCCAACAGGTCTAAATCCAAAAACCGTATCTTCACTATTTATTAATATATTTTAACATTCTTTCACTTAAATTAATTTTTTTATCATTTTCTGATGATGCAGTTGCCTGTTTGTCTTTTAACTGTTTTCTGTTTTTAATTTCCTCTTCATATTCATTCAATAAATGGTGTATTTATGATTTGCTTTGTGTGAAATCTCTTTTATTGCTTTCATATTTAATTGGATAAATTTTTCTAAATAATGTCGTTTATATGGAACCATTTGATTTCAACTTCATTATTTTCTTCACGTGCTTTTAAAACTTTATCACCGAAATCTTCAATTTCTTCTTTACTGTTTCTATTGTATCTGTAACTTGTTCATCTTTTCTTTACATTTTCCGTATTCTGTTCTTGGCTGTTTTTTCCATTTCTTATACTATTCTTTTAATTGTGCTTTATTTTTTTATTTTGTCTCACTTTTTTTAACTATTTCTGGATAGAATTTTGCAAACATTTATTAAGAATAAAAATTATGATAGTCGTTTTTTTATTTTGCATTCAACATGTCTTTTTATCATTCAATGCTTATGTTTCTGTATTTCGTTCAACATTCTTTTTAATCTTTTTAAGTTTAATGTTTATGTTCAGTGTTGAAAAAATTCTTAATATCTTCTCTATATTCAATTTTATCAAATTTTCTTCACATTTTGATCGTGACAAAACCGAATTCATCCTTATTCTAACAATTACTACAAAATTATTTAACTTCATCAAACTTTACATTGCCTCCAACGAATTCAAGATTTAAATCTGTGTCATCTTGTCTACAAATATTTTAAAAATTAGATTATCTCCACTAAATGCTTCGGTATTTTTGAATATGTTTGAGTTAAATAAAAAGAATC
The DNA here is from genome assembly GCF_023897955.1 of Schistocerca gregaria. Lineage (NCBI taxonomy): Eukaryota > Metazoa > Arthropoda > Insecta > Orthoptera > Acrididae > Schistocerca > Schistocerca gregaria. The sequence goes on along the minus strand of NC_064926.1, from coordinate 499,806,941 downwards.
TATTCCTTTTGTCTCAATCTATAATAATTTTCTCTAACTATATTATGGTTCTCAAGAATTAAGTCATCAAATTCAGTATCTGATTTTTCTTCAGATTCATCTAAAGGAAGAATTTCAACATTATTTTCAGTAAAACCATCAATTCTATAATTAATTTTATCCTCAAATTTTTCATGTCTTTTTATAAATTCTTTATAATTTTGGTTGATCTAAATCTTTTGATTAAATGTACAAATAATGAATTTTTTCCAATTTAACCATCCTGGTGCTAAAATATAATTGTCAATAATTATTGTTGCTTTTCCACATCTGCTGAGCCCAATTATTGTACATATGATTGAATTTGGTTAAAGTTTACCATGTTTGTTTTTTTGATTTTTTTTCTAGAAATCTTACTTTTGGCTCCTAATTGGGTCATTATTCACATAATATTTACTAATATAAGTGAGGAGATTATTTCAATTCAGTGATAATTCTTCTGTTCTGATGAAACGATTAACTGTTCCAATAAGGAATTTAGAAACTGTTTCCACTGCTTGGCTTTTACTCAACTTTTTTATCTTCAAACATTATATCAAAAAAGTAATGAACTTTACTGTGATGGAGAAATGATAGAAATTCCTGTTGGTCAATATAATCAAAAAATTTATAAAAATTTGTTCATTCGAAAAGTCCAAGTATTCACATTAAAGAAGATAAAATTTTAATCACAGTCATCATCAAAAGTGATAAAATATATATGGATATCAAAGAAAGTTCTATTGCAACTGTGCTAGGATTTAATAATCAAGTTATTCAGCCTAATCGAAAAACTGTTGCTGAAGATGTTCCTAAAATTATTCCATTTGAGTCAATTAATATAAATTTTAATTTGACTGAATGAATGTTGTTACACATTATGATCATTTACATCAAGAAATTAATGTTATTGTTCATTTAAGCCAAATTCTGAATTTGGTGGTTCAATAATTTATGAACCAAATCATCCAACAAAAATTGCAATTTTTGATATTATTCAAAATTTAGAGATAACCGTAACTGATGAAAATGATAATGTGGTTGACTTCAATGGTGTTTATGCAATTGTTGTTTTAAAAATGAATTAATAATATTTCTGCTTCATTATTCAATAACCAAATTTAGAGTTATCACTTTTATTCATCTCCTATAAATGAGAAGACTAAAAACAGTCTAAATCTTCCCTACAAGGAGACTGAAATATTAATATTGGTGACGGTTGGGTTCATCCTAATTTGTTCTCAACTTTACATGACTTTTGATGTTGTTCAAACAAGTGGAACTGATTTTTCTGCATATTATGGAAAATCAAAAATTAAAGTGATTGATAATTACAACTTAAAGTTGTTTGATGTTATTACAATTAAAAAAGGAAACAATATTTTGTCTAGAGTTGAACATCCTTTTATTTCTTCTTAAGCTCTTATTCTCTTTTGAATGAATTAAATGTGGAAGAACATATTCTCAATGATGAAAAATTAAAACTAATAAAATGTAGTTCTTCATCCACTAGAATTATTGGACAATTTTTAAAGATTGTAAAGAAATTATGTTTGAAGGTGATTTAACTGTAATTTTCAGTTGGAGTTCGAGAAAAGATCGAGAATATTTTGTTCTTCATTGGACTACTGAAATTGATAGTTCTACTTTTCTAAAAGAAGATAAAATTGTATTAAAAATTATGGAAATTGTTGTTCCTGTTGTTAAATATGAACCAGAATTTTCTCTTGAACTAAAACAAGAAACACCTAAAAATCCAAAAATTCCAATTTCCTTCTTCGAACTCTAAACAACTGAATTTGATTTTTACAGGGAAAAAGAAGTTTTGAGCTATCTACTACTAATTACTATAATTTAACTAAATTTGATATGCCTTACTTTATTTTTGTTGTTTTCCGAACTAAAAGAAAAAATAATTAATTACTGGATTCTTCTTTATTCTATCTTGTGAAATTACGAAAATATCTGTGTCAAAAATTGAAGAAATGAAGTTTTTCAACAGTAATTATGGAATCTTGATCCATCAAATAATATTTTGGAGTCTTATGATGCTTTCTGTGATTTTAAAATAATAACTCCGTTAACTAGTGATGTAAATGCGACGACTAGGTTCGGAGATTAGTTTGCTCAGACACGCATGATGGTTTTTGATAAAACTGTTAATTATAATTCTGCCCAAGCTACATGTAGAAACCTCATGAAAATTCGTCTAGTGGTTTAGGAGACCAGAATATTCAAACAGGTGAACATAATTTATATGATTTGTGTAGTTGCAGATATAAATGATATAATCTTATTATTACACAACTATACGAAAAATCGTGTTTGGTATATGCTAAAAGGCGTTACATCTAAGGCAAGTAAGATCATAATTAATTGAAAAATCACACTCATAAAACACAGTATGTATACTAAAAGTAAAGTTTTATGAGACATATGTGTCTTTTGTAATGCAGACACTGCTGGTGCTGGACAATGCCAGAAACAAGTCCACTAAAATAACGTAATATCAACAAGCTGCTTATGTGAAACAATTAATTATTCAGATGATGTATTTACATTTATTTTTCATTGTTTCGCTTACAACTCATTTTAGTCCTATCGAGAGCTTTATCACTAATCAAAGAATGCTGAACTTTTCTCCTCAATTTTAATGGTCTTGCGTTTTTCTCAAAAAGAAGACTCTAGATTTGAAGTAATAAAATGATTGCCCAGTGAATGATTGGTAGATTTTGTTAAATAAAAAATGGAGTGATGACTCATTATTTTTATTACAGTGTTTTCAAAACTAAAATACACACACACAAATATATATACACATACAAAAGTAACACTTGCTTTTCATATATTTAATAGAGTGCAAAAAATATTAATAGTGCAGAATTACACATCTAAAGCACACAAAAGTACACATTTATCATTTTCAAGGACTATTCAGTCAGATCCAATTTGAGTATAATTTATTTCACTGAGTTTTTGGCACTTTGTAAAAATTGAGTAACAGTCTTTTGAGGAGGAGCCTTTGATGTATCTTCATCATCAAACATTTTTAATTGGAAAATAATCTGCTAGCAAAGACTATCAGATTAAGAAAACACTCCAAACCATGCTTGAACCAGACTGGAGACATCAGAAAAAGCGATGTGGATTAATATCATTGGTAGTTGCTTCAGTTTCGAAGCTCAAGGGTTATATCATTCATGAAATCCAATGTAACTAAAGGAACTATAACAAAGTCTTTTTTTCAAGAAGAGATGAGATTATATTTACTTCATACAATACAGGGTGTTCATAAATTCCTATTACCAACGTCTATAACTTCTAGAAGGGGAGTGAGTACATAATATTTTGAATAGGAACCATGTCTGGAAATGTATTGTTTCTGTTCTATGATAGTTTCAATTCAGATGTTTAAGTCATCCACTTCTGCTTATTGAGAAACTGAATGAGGCATGACACAATATAGTTATTAGGTAACAGTTCGAAACGCAACATAACAAAACATCTACATCTACGTGATTACTCTGTTATTCACAATTAAGTGCCTGGCAGAGGGTATTAAGTGCCTGGCACATTTGTTATTATTAACACATTATGTGTTTACATTATTCCAAACCAAAAAGGAACTCACGTACTGTAAATACAGAACAGTGATGATACATTACAACAGTGGCCCTATGTAGCGACCATAAATTTTGTTACTGAAATTGTACACATCATCCTTTTCTGCCCTATTGTATACCAGCTCAAGGAGCTCTGAGACTTTTGTTTTTCCCTCAGCAGTTATGAACACATTGCATACCTGAATTGAAACCATCATAGAATGGAAGCGGCATGTTTCCACACATGGATACCTATACAGAATATTAGGTACTCTTTCCTCTCTAGAAGTCCTAGAAGTTTGTAACGGAAATTTCCGAATGCCCTGTATTATTCATAATATATTTGAATACAATAGAGCAGAATTATTCACGCTGGGTGATAAAAAGGGGAAGCAAATATGGGCAAAAGAACAGAGGAATCCATTTTGATTGAGTATCTGGTAACACTAGCCCAGAGTGCCTCCTCATGATGGAGTTCTTCACATCATTTCGTGGAAAACTTACACAATTATTGCAATGAACTGGTTTCAGTTTCAAGACTTAATAAATCGGTACAAAGAAGCCTATAATGCTGCTTTCGCATTTTAAATCACGTTTCAAAATATTAGTTCAAATATTTTTACATAATTTTGCAAATAACTCTCCTCTCAATCGCGCATTATTTCGCATACTGCAAACAGAGATATGTTGATGATTTGTTTAAACTTATTAAATCAGATGATCTCCATGCAGATACTGTGGATTTATTTGGGCTATTTCGGCATCCTCTGCAGGGGGCTCCTTTCTTGGGAGTATGTGGGTGGCAACCACACGGGCCCTTAGCTAAGTCTGGCATTGCTTCCACTTACTTGTGTCAAACTTCTGCTTTCTTCTTTCCTGTTGGGATCTCTTGGTCAACTCTTGCTGCTTTGACCCTGACGGTATTAGGTTGCGAGGCCCGAGAGTGTCTTTCATTTTCATTTTCTTTTCTAACACATGGCTGTTAACTGAATGGCTCCCAGTATTAGGAGACCAACCTTACCAAGTGCCAACGGCCAGTAACGGGCAGATGAGCGCGTAAGGAAGGGGCGCCCCTTGTCCCAGGGATGAGAAATTAACATGGTCAACAGCAGGAGGATGCAGAAGGCAACAGGAAACCACTGCATTAACGATCCCATACAGGATTCCCAAATAGAAATATGGCTAGATCCAATTCAAAATTTTCTGGAGTTTCAATTCCCCCAGTCGGATCTCTGGGGGGAATGTCTTGGGCAAAGCTGTAAGGAGTAAAGGAATAGAAGAACAGATGATAACTGGAACATGGACTGTCAGAACCCTGTTAAAAGATGGGAAACTAGAAGAGGTTAAGATGCTGATGGAAAAGTCACAGGTGGACATATTAGGAATCTGTGAAACTATATGGGGCAGTAATGGTGATTTTATGTCAGGATCATCCACAGTGGTAGTGCTCAAACAGGAAGAAATGGGGTCGCTATTTTGAGAGAAAAATGGAAAAACAATGTGTTGAACACATACCACTGCAGTGATAGGATAATGATGATTAAAATTAAAACACAACCCACTGATTTGTGTGTAATTACACTTTACTTACCAACAACAAACAGCAAGGATGAGGAAGTAGACGTAGTATATGAGCAAATTGATGATTTAATGAAACTGGTTAAACAAAAGGACAATCTTATTATAATTGGTGATTTCAATGTATCAATTGATGAAGATAACAAAGGATTATGGAATGGCAAGAGTGGGCCAGGAAAAATGAACACTAGAGAAGAAGGGTTGCTTGATTTCCGTGAACAGTATGAGATGACAGTGACCAACACTTGTTTTGAAATGCCTGAGAGAAGAAGATATACATGGAAAAGTCCAGCAGATGGCAAAAGGTATCACATAGATTAGATCCTAGTCAAGAAGAAATTTATGAATCAAATAAAATCTAGCCACTCATACCCTGGATATGGTATAGACAGAGACCATGTTATACTGATAGCAGGCTATAGTAGCAGATTTAAGAACTTTAAAAGAACTAACCAACACAGACGGTTTGTAGAAAAACTTAAGGAAAAGCAAGTAGCTCCTGACATGAAAGAATTGACAGATAACCTGATAGGTAACAGGGAAGGATTGAAAGGATTCAAAGAGACCGTAGAAGTAGCTGCTAAGGAACTAGTAGGATTAAGGGAACTAGAACCAGGGAAACCATGGATGACGAAGGAAATACTAGACCTTATTGAAGCATGAAACAGGCTGAGGAACAAAGATTTCAAGAAGTACAAAAGAGTAAAAAATGCAGTTACACAGAAATGTAGATTTGAAAAAGGAAAGCGGATGCACGACAAACACAAGGAAATTCAACAAGATGTAAGTGGAGGTCAAATTGATAGAGCCTACTCTATAATTAAATCAATGCAGATAAAGCGAAGAACAAAAACAAATATGGTCAAGAATAAAAACGTTGACCTACTTTTCGAATTAGAGGATGTATGCAAAAAATCTAAGGCATATATTGAGGAACCGTATGGAGAAGAAGATATTGCTGACGAAGGGGGAAGTTTGGAAGAAGAGAGCAGTGTGGATATCGACATGATAGGGCCACCTATATCTAAAGAGGATATAGCGTCCCCAGTGCTATATTACGAAAAGACTTAAAAAACAGCATTTATAAAGAAGAGACATTTAAAAATTGAACAATATATTTTTATCATGTAGCCATAAAATAATAATTTCTCTATGTAAGTTTCGATTGCAAAGAAATAATTTATGACAAAATGATCTAAAGGGGTGACAAGATACACTCTTTTGTCAATTTGTTTAGTTGTCTTCACTTCTTCTCTTGTCTTGTTTGTGTATAGACGGACATCTTGCGAGTGCTGGCAAATGTAAGCATATTTGTATGAGTTAAGCAAATTATATATTATATATATATATATATATATATATATATATATATATATATATATATAGTTAATCTTATTGTGCACTTTTAATTTGTAAGAGGTGATCCTGATTTCATGTCCGCCTTCCATGAATTAACCTGCATTTAAGTAATTTACAGTTCAACAATCATAGCGGCCGATGCAGCCAACGACGCCATTACATGGCGATATTAACTTATGAAAAATTAGCGGAAGTGAAGTACTCGCCCGCTATTAATATAATATTAATTTTTCTCCACAGCCGCATCAAGTTGCAGAAATACGTAGCTTTAAGATTCTTATTTTCAGTACCATAGCTGACCGCCAGAGCCAGGACTCCAACTACGTGGCAATGGTTAACGGAGGTAAGAGAAAAAGTACTCTCGCGCGTTTGTGGGCCGCAATTGTGGTTAATAACTAAAGATCTTTTGCTTTAAAGTGAGCTGACTAGCCAAGGAAATTAATATGAATAGTTTATTACATTGTTCAGCTTATATACTCATGTTTTAAGATTCAGCGAGTCTATCATTCATTAACGTAACAAATAATTTGAGATTAATACTGTTAAAAAGGAGAACTTCAGGAAAGCATTTAATCGTAAATCAAAATTAAATGAAATATCATTTTTATTAAGGCCCACCACGTAAGTCGGCAACAATCAAAAAATAATAACCATAATAATATATTAAATTACGAAGGCTGATAGACGCGAGAGGAAATTTAACAGTACCTTGAATGATCTACGTAATGGAAAAGTGGCGGGCACAGATAACATCCCAGCAGAAATACTGAAGGAAATTGGAGAATAAACAAAAGAGCATTTATATAAACTTATTAAAGAGTACTATCAAGATGGAAAAGGACCTTAACAGCAAAACAGTAATAATCCCAAAAAAGAAAATGCTCTGGACTGTGAGAACTATGGACCTATCTCCTTACTATCCCACACTTCCAAAGTAATGTTTAACATAATAAAAAATCTAATAAAAAAGAAAATTGAGCCAAACCTAGGAGAAGACCAATATGGTTTCAGATCCAGAAAGGAACTAGAGAGGCAATACTAGCTCTGAGTATGGTATTAGAAAGATGGATTGGAGTTAATAGGAAAACCTATTTGACCTTTATAGGTTTTCAAAAAGCATTTGACATGGTTAATTAGAAATTGTTATTCCAAACAATGAAGGAAATAAATGTTGATTGGAGGGACAGGAGATTAATTTGAAACCTGTATAAAAGGCAGAAAGCAGAGATAGAAGTGAATGGCATGAAGAAGAAAGCAAAAATAAGGAGGGGAGTAAGGCAAGGATGCCCATTATCACCATATTTGTTCAACTTATTTATCGAAAAAACCACTGAAAAACTGAAATGAAAAACCATAGGATTTAAAATTAATGGGTGGAAAATACACTGTATCCATTTTGCAGATGATATAGTAGCACTTGCTGACTCAGTAAAGAAAATGGAGTTTATGTTGCTAAAATTTGTCAAAATCCTAAGAGAATTTAAGCTAAAAATAAATAAGAAGAAAACAAAAACTATGGTAGTAGGGAACACAAAAGAAAATGGTAAAGTTAATATTAAACTAGAAGACGATGTTGTAGAGCAGGATGAGAACTTCTGTTATTTGGGGAGCACAATCACTGATGACAAGAAATGTATCACATATATAAAGAGAAGAATAGCCTTGGCAAAGCAAGCTTTCCAAAATAAAAGGAATTTACTAACAGACAATAATATAAACCTAAAAAGTAGGAAAAAGTTTGCCAAAACTTTTGTCTGGAGTGTCTTAACATATGGATGTGAAGTGTGGACTCTGGGAAAGCCAGAGAAAAAGAGACTGGAAGCAATGGAAATGTAGATATGGAGAAGAATGACGAAAACAAGCTATGTAGACAGAAAAAGTAATGAAAATGTCTTAAGAGAAGTGCATGAGAACAGAACGCTGCTAAAATATATAGGAAGAAGAAAATTAAAAATTATAGGGGACATAATGAGACACAACAAGTTCCTAAATAATGTATCTGAAGGAAAAGTTTTAGGGAAAAGACCAAGAGGCAGGCCAAGAGCAACGTATTTAAATAATATCAAAGAAGATATGGGGATAAAATCGTATGAAGAATTGAAGAGGATGACAATGGAGAGAGGGACGTGGCTAAATCGACAAGGCATAGCCTTTAGTTTATGATGATGATTTTGGCATCTAGTGCCTCGTATGAGAGATGTTTCTCACCTCTAAAAACGATAAAGAACAGTGCACTTTCTTCACAAACTCAAGATTGGCTTCCAAACATCGCTCTGATATCAACTTGAATGCGCCTCCTGTAGCAGCTGTGGTTGTAACCCAAGTCTTATAACCCAGTCATCAAGAAATTTGGCATTGGGGGACAAGGATACAGTTTCATTACATATAATGAAATTTCACATTCAAAAGTAATATGTAATTACTACTGGTAATTGATGTACCCTTGCCTTCCTCTGACCTGTTAACCAGTTTTGCAGAACTAGTTTTTAATAGAATGTGTACCATAGAGAAAATTGAAATTTTTCATACAGATAAAAAATGCCAGGAGTGTTAGCTAAGTCTGATAAGAGCTAAGTTAGCTAAGCCTGGTAAGAGTTAAGAGAGAGGAAGAATTCAATTTCAGAACTTTGAATTTGTATTCTCACACATACAAAGCCATCAGACTGAATATGACATAGAACTCTTTCAGTATCATTTGAGTATCATAAAAATTTAAGCTCTAATTTGGTTAGATAAGAATTATTGTATATAGGCGTGATACAACATTTATTGAGCATTAGTGCAGCTATAGCTTTAGCTTGTCCAAAAAAGTGAGCCTCTGAGATTTTTGTATCTTGTTATTTCTCACCAATCATCTGCCGACTGGTACCTGAATCCCAAATATAACTGTGTCAGGCATTAGGACATTTGATTTTAATCACTGTGTAGATCTAGATAAATTAAATATACTGATCTAGTGTTAATATATTATTTAACTGGTAAGATATAATTTCTAAAATTAAACCACATACACAGCAGTTCTTGTGCTGAGTGTTCTACCTTATTTATAGCTTTGGCACAGAACATAGCACATCTGCAGAAGGGGGATGTGTGGGGAGCAAATGATTTTTTATTCATTTGCTTCACTTTAAACTGTTTCTGTAAATTCAATTCATGAAAGAACGAATTTTACGTGCTACCTTTATCTCGATTTTAAACCATTGTATTTCGACAACGAACAAAGATTATGAAATAAAAAATTTCATTTTGACTTTATCCATTTATCTATCCTTGTGCACATTTTGAACCAATACGTACAAATTTAAAGTACAGAAGTGGCGCACTCTAAAAACCTTCCAGAAAAATGTTTTTCTTGTATGTAAAATCCAAACAAAGCAAGAGTTTTTCAAACGGTGAAAACTTACCTTAGACCCAGTTTCAATACACCGGTGGACCAAACTTGAACCATTACACTCCAGATTTATTTATGGGTGACTGTTTATGCACGTAAAATCCGAACAGTGCACATTAAAGTGATGCCATCAGCTAAGCATTAATCTCAGCCCAATTAAGATCTTTTACAAAAGAAATTAATCGATTTGCACAATTTGCCTTGGTGTCAGCCCCAGTTTGCTCTTCAAACTTTGTTTAACATACTGTAACATAGTTACAGTAAGACAAATGTTCAAATGGCTATACAAATGGCCGCTAGTCTGGGCTTAAGCAAAAACATTTTACCCCATGTTCCAAACTCAAATAGGAACCGAACATCAAGACCCCCCCCCCCCCCCCCCCTGAAACCATGGTTCAGCATGCGGCCTTTTCATACATATTTGTTAAGTGCTTTCGCGCTGTAATGATTACCATTACTTCGATCATAAAGGATAAAAGGATAAACCTTGGGCCTCAAATATTTGGTGTAACTGATGTGCAGTAGATCTCAGTTGTTAGTGAAACAAAGCAGTAAAGTCAATGCCATTTGCAGTTCCCATGACATAGCAAGAACCTTCAACTCATGTCAGTGATTGTCATTTTTATATGGTGCCTCATCTTAAACAGGGAATGTCAGCTATACGAGCAGTACAACATGTGGAGCTTTAACCATTCACAGTGTTGGCTTTTTTTTGTTGCCGTTATTGGAGCTTTATCTTTAATAACTGAATGGTTTGGGGCAATATCCATTACAGTGACAAATGGCCCATTTAAGTTTTCCAGTAGTTGCCCCTTCAACCACTTCAGAAAACTATCGTGGTTCATTTCCTCATGGTAATTGTTTGTTTTCCTCGATTTGTAAACCTGTTGCAGTTACAGCATGCAAGACTAATTCTCGCGTTTTTCCCCACTAGACCAGCAGCGCTTCTACATATGATATCATCTTTCCAGTCTTTTCTGACAGAATGTGTGTGTGTATGTGTGTGAAATATTATGGGACTTAGCTGCTAAGGTCATCAGTATCAAGGCTTACACACTACTTACCCTAAATTATCCTAAGGACATACACACACACCCATGCCCAAGGGAGGACTCTTAACCTCCGCCGGGACCAGCTGCACAGTCCATGACTGCAGCGCCTGTGAGCGCTCGGCTAATCCCGCGCGTCTCTGACAGAATGACCGGCGTTTATCCAGGTTTCGTCGAGCCACACAATGTTTTCAAACGGCAATTTAACTATCTATCAGTCAATCAAATCGGCGATCGAGGACCCTGTAGACCACGCGCCGACCTCACAATTCTCCTCCACAGATGGCGATCCTGTGCACTTTGGATCTAGTTGTCACGGACTCCTAGCTGGCAGAGGTCTTTCTGTAGCTCATCCTCCCATCGCTTCCTGGGTCTTCTGATTGGACGGGTACCATCGGTTCTTTCCATAAATACGGCTCCTAGCAATGTGGCCTGCCAATCTTATTCTTCGCACTTTCAGTTTTTGAACGATGTTCGGTTGCCTCATCAGCTTATACAATTCACGTTTTTTTCTCTGTCTTCACGAGCTCCCTTCCTGGACACTTTAACTATAGTTCTTAAAAAAACGATATCGCCATGAAGATATGATGTCAGCTCTTTCCATTATAATTTTCCATCCATTGATTTTTTTATAGCGAAAATCGAGGACTCTGACAACAAAGATGTTTTGCTGCAACTGAATAACTCTGCCTCGCGAAGAGTAGTGCACAATGTTTTTAATAGTTGAATGGTATTTCCTCTCGTAAGATCCATACATGTGGCTGAGAACAGGATCTTGTTGAAAAGAGTCCATGTTTGTTACATGTGGATCTGTTCTGTTCTCTCCAGGTATGCGCAGTTTGGATGAACCTGGCTCTTCCCCTTCTGCACAATATTTCTCCTTACAGATTTTGAAGACAGTATTTTTGTGTATCTTCAAGGCGTCTGCAGTTCTTTCAGCTTATTTCGTTAGAGGCAATAGAGTTACACCGTGGTATCTCTCTTTGTCGAAGTATTCTCGCATCGGGCACACAAACTCACGTGCCTGGCCACGCAAAACATGAGTAGATCACTAAACTTTCCGTTTAGCAGCCACACTTTTTTGCACACTTCCACTACAAGCTTCAGAAATTTTGTAGCGCAAAATAAACTTGCCGTAAGGAGAAACAAAGCACACACCGAAAGGAACCATAACTGTTTACGTTACCGGCCACGAGCGTCGTCTACAACTGGCTACAGTAGCCGCTAACTGCAGCAGGAGAGAGATTTGTTAGGAGTGAACGGAACAAGAGGCGCAGTCGACCGTGTTTTATGATTTGTTGTTGCTGTGGTAGCAGCCCTGTGAGCAGGTAGACGTCAATCACTTCGTCATTCTGATCCAGGTGGCTAATGCTTCTGGCTAGTAAGCAGGGGACCTGGGTTCGATTCCCATCCTTTGTAAAAGGTTTCAGTACCGGCTTCAGTCAATTAAAATCAATTAATTCCTTTTTCAAAAGATTTTAATTGGGCTCAGATTACTACTCAGTTAATGGCACCACTTGTATGTGCGCCGTTCGAATTTTAGGTGCAAATACGATCAACCACATTCGGATTTTAAGTCCAAAATAGTCACCCTCATTCGGATTTTACAGGCAGAAACAGTCAACCTTAAATAACTCCGGACTGGGGTGAGGCTCTTCGTTCAAATTTGGTCTACTGGCATATTGGACCTTGGTCTACAATAAGTTTTATCTGTTCGAAAAAAATTTGCTTCATTTGGATTTTACAAGCAAAAAAGACGTTTTTCTGGAGGGTCTCTGAAGCTTCCACACTTTAATTTTGTATGAATCGATTCAAACTTTGCATGAAGGTAGATAAACTGATACAGTCAAAACGAAATTTTTATCCAATAATTTTACCCGTTTTCGAGACACAGTGGTTTAGAGTTGAGCTAAATGTAGCATGTAAAATTCGTTCTTACAAGAACTAAATGCGCGAAAACAGCGGGAAGTGGATTAAATAAACAAAAAATGCATTCTTACGATAATATAGAAAACTTGCTTTAAAAAATCTAGATTCGTTCACCACAATTTTGTGAGTTTTTCTATGTACGCTACTTCTATGTTCAGAGTTGTGGAATCATTTCAATTTTTTTAAGATGGTACACAAATAAATGTCATCAATGGTCGTCCTGTTGTTTTCTGAAAGCTTTATCCATTGCCATGATACAAGCAACATCGTTTGAAAGACAATAAAAACTAATGCTCCTACATACACAAAAACGCTAATATGTCTTGGGCAGAGTTAGGTAAGTAAAAGACTAGAACATTTTCGACTTAACTGGCAGCTTCAATGTGGGTGGTGGTGGGATCTCTCATAGCAAAATTCCGGTAGTAGTTGTTGTTAAAGCTGCACCTTTTTTGGATTGAAGTCAGCTGATAGGTATGCCGCTTAAATGAAGTCCCTCTAACAAAGGAATCACATTCGGAGGAGGTCAGGTATGCAAGTAGAGAAGGAATTAGAGTATTTCATCAAACTATAAGAGCTATAATGGTAAGACAGAGATTTAGGAACCAGATTTTAAATTGTAAGACAATTCCAGGGACAGATGTAGAATCTGACCACAATCTATTGGTTATGAACAGTAGATTAAAACTGAAGAAACTGCAAAAAGGTGGGAATTTAAGGAGATGGGACCTGGATAAACTGACTAAACCAGAGGTTGCACAGAGTTTCAGGGAGAGCATAAGGGAACAATTGACAAGAGTGGGGGAAAGAAATACAGTAGAGGAAGAATGGGTAGCTTTGACGGATGAAGTAGTGAAGGCAGCAGAGAATCAAGTACGTAAAAAGACGAGGGCTAATAGAAATCCTTGGGTGACAGAAGAAATATTGAATTTAATTGACGAAAGGAGAAAATATAAAAATACAGTAAATGTTGTTGTTGTTGTGGTCTTCAGTCCTGAAACTGGTTTGATGCAGCTCTCCATGCTACTCTATCCTGTGCAAGATTCTTCATCTCATAGTACCTACTGCAATCTACATCCTTCTGAATCTGCTTAGTGTAGTCATCTCTTGGTCTCCCTCTACGATTTTTACCCTCCATGCTGCCCTCCAATACTAAATTGGTGATCCCTTGATGCCTCAGAACATGTCCTACCAACCGATCCCTTCTTCTAGTCAAGATGTGCCACAAACTTCTCTTCTCCACAATCCGATTCAATACTTCCTCATTAGTTATGTGATCTACCCATCTAATCTTCAGCATACTTCTGCAGCACCACATTTCGAAAGCTTCTATTCTCTTCTAGTCCAAACTATTTATCGTCCATGTTTCACTTCCATACATGGCTACACTCCATACAAATACTTCCAGAAATGACTTCCTGACACTTAAATCTATACTGGATGTTAACAAACTTCTCTTCTTCAGAAACGCTTTCCTTGCCATTGCCAGTCTACATTTCATATCCTCTCTACTTCGACCATCGTCAGTAACTTTGCTCCCCAAATAGCAAAACTCTTTTACTACTTTAAATGTCTAACTTCCTAATCTAATTCCCTCAGGATCACCCAACATTATTCGACTACATTAAATTATCCTCTTTTTGCTTTTGTTGATGGTCATCTTATATCCTCCATTCAAGACACTATCCATTCCGTTCAACTGCTCTTCCAAGTCCTTTGCTGTCTCTGACAGAATTACGATGTCATCGGCGAACCTCAAAGTTTTTATTTCTTCTCCATGGACTTTAATACCTAGTCCAAACTTTTCTTTTGTTTCCTTCACTGCTTGCTCAATATACAGATTGAATAACATCGGGGATAGACTACAGCCCTGTCTCACTCCCTTCCCAACCACCGCTTCCCTTTCATGTCCCTCGACTCTTATAACTGCCATCTGGTTTCTGTACAAATTGTAAATAGCCTTTCGCTCTCTGTATTTTACCCCTGCCACCTTCAGAATTTGAAAGAGAGTATTCCAGTCAACATTGTGAAAAGCTTTCTCTAAGTCTACAAATGCTAGAAAATAGGTTTGCCTTTCCTTAATCTAGCTTCTAAGATAAGTCGTAGGGTCAGTATTGCCTCACGTGTTCCAACATTTCTACGGAATCCAAACTGATCTCCCCGAGGTCGGCTTCTACTAGTTTTTCCATTCGCCTGTAAAGAACTCGCGTTAGTATTTTGCAGCTGTGACTTATTAAACTGATAGTTCGGTAATTTTCACATCTGTCAACACCTGCTTTCTTTGAGATTGGAATTATTATATTCTTCTTGAAGTCTGAGGGTATTTCGCCTGTGTCATACATCTTGCTCACCAGATGGTAGAGTTTTGTCAGGACTGGCTCTCCCAATGGAATGTTGTCTACTCCAGGGGCCTTGTTTCGACTCAGGTCTTTAATTGCTCTGTCAAACTCTTCACGCAGTATCGTATCTCCCATTTTATCTTCATCTACATCCTCTTCCATTTCCATAATATTGTCCTCAAGTACATCGCCCTTGTATAGACCCTCTATATACTCCTTCCACCTTTCTGCTTTCCCTTCTTTGGTTAGAACTGGGTTTCCATCTGAGTTCTTAATATTCATACAAGTCGTCCTCTTTTCTCCAAAGGTCTCTTTAATTTTCCTGTAGACGGTATCTATCTTACCCCTAGTGAGATAAGCCTCTACATCCTTACATTTGTCCTCTAGCCATCCCTGCTTAACCATTTTGTACTTCCTGTCGATGTCATTTTTGAGACGTTTGTATTCCTTTTTGCCTGCTTCATTTACTGCATTTTTATATTTTCTCCTTTCATCAATTAAATTCAAAATTTCTTCTGTTACCCAAGGATTTCTACTAGCCCTCGTCTTTTTACCTACTTGATCCTCTGCTGCCTTCAGTACTTCATGCCTCAAAGCTACCCATTCTTCTTGTATTGTATTTCTTTCCCCCATTCCTGTCAATGTCTCCCTTATGCTCTCCTTGAAACTCCGTACAACCTCTGGTTCTTTTAGTTTATCCAGGTCCCATCTCTTTAAATTCCCACCTTTTTGCAATTTCTTCAGTTTTAATCTACAGGTCATAACCAACAGATTGTGGTCAGAGTCCACATCTGCCCCTTGAAATGTCTTACAATTTAAAACCTGGTTCCTAAATCTCTGTCTTACCATTATATAATCTATCTGAAACCTGTCAGTATCTCCAGGCTTCTTCCATGTGTACAACCTTCTTTTATGATTCTTGAAACAAGTGTTACCTATGATTATGTTGTGCTCTGTGCAAAATTCTACCAGGCGGCTTCCTCTATCATTTCTTTGCCCCATTCCATATTCATCTACTATGTTTCCTTCTCTCCCTTTTCCTACTACCGAATTCCAGTCACCCATGACTATTAAATTTTCGTCACCCATCACTATCTGAATAATTTCTTTTATTTGATCATACATTTCTTCAATTTCTTCGTCATCTGCAGAGCTAGTTGGCATATTAACTTGTACTACTGTTGTAGGCGTGGGCTTCGTATGTATCTTGGCCACAATACTGCGTTCGCTATGTTGTTTGTAGTAGCTTACCCGCATTCGTATTTTCCTGTTCATTATTAATCCTACTCCTGCATTACCCCTATTTGATTTTGTGTTTATAACCCTGTAGTCACCTGACCAGAAGTCTTGTTCCTCTTGCCACCGAACTTCACTAATTCCCACTATATCTAACTTTAACCTATCCATTTCCCTTTTTAAATTTCTAACCTACCTGCCCGATAAAGGGATCTGACATTCCACGCTCCGACCCGTAGAACGCCAGTTTTCTTTCTCCTGACAACGACATCCTCTTGAGAAGTCCCCGCCCGGAGATCCGAATGGGGGACTATTTTACCTCCGGAATATTTTACACAAGAGGATGCCATCATCATTTAATCATACAGTAAAGCTGCATGCCCTCAGGAAAAATTACGGCTGTAGTTTCCCCTTGCTTTCAGCCGTTCACAGTACCAGCACATCAAGGCTGTTTTGGTTATTGTTACAAGGCCAGATCAGTCAATCATCCAGACTGTTGCCCCTGCAACTACTGAAAAGGCTGCTGCCCCTCTTCAGGAACCACACGTTTGTCTGGCCTCTCAACAGATAACCCTCCATTGTGGTTGCACCTACGGTACGGCTATCTGTATCGCTGAGGCACGCAAGCCTCCCCACCAGCGGCAAGATCCATAGTTCATGGGGGGCAGTAAATGAAGCAGGCAAAAAGGAATACAAACATGTCAAAAATGAGATCGACAGGTAGTGCAAAATGGCTAAGCAGGCATGGCTAGAGGACAAATGTAAGGATATAGAGGTTTATCTCACTAGAGCTAAGATAGATACTGCCTACAGGAAAATTAAAGGGACCTTTAGAGAAAAGAGAACGACTTGTATGAATATCAAGAGCTCAGATGGAAACCAGGTTCTAAGCAAACAAGGGAAAGCAGAAAGGTGGAAAGAGTATATAGTGGGTCTATACAAGGGTGATGTACTTGAGGACAATACTATGGAAATGGAAGAGGATGTAGATGAAGATAAAATGGGAGATACGATACTGCGTGAAGAGTTTGACAGAGCACTTAAAGGCCTGAGTCGAAACAAGGCCCCTGGTGTAGACAACATTCCATTGGAACTACTGACGGCCTTGGGAGAGCCAGTCCTGACAAAACTCTACCATCTGGTGAGCAAGATGTATGACACAGGCCAAATACCCTCAGACTTCAAGAAGAATATAATAATTCCAATCCCAAAGAAAGCAGGCGTTGACAGATGTGAAAATTACCGAACTATCAGTTTAATAAGTCATGGCTGCAAAATACTAACGCGAGTTCCTTACAGACGAATGGAAAAAGTTGTAGAAGCCGACCTTGGGGAAGATCTGTTTGGATTCCGTAGAAATATGGGGACACACGAGGCAATACTGACCCTACGACTTATTTAAGAAGGTAGATTAAGAAAAGGCAAACCTACGTTTGGTACGAAAGGGTATTTACAGTTTGTACAGAAACCAGATGGCAGTTATAAGAGTCGAGGGACATGAAAGGGAAGCAGTGGTTGGGAAGGGAGTGAGACAGGGTTGTAGCCTCTCGCTGATGTTATTCAATTGAGCGAGCAGTAAAGGAAACAAAAGAAAAATTCGGAGTACGTATTAAAACCCATGGAGAAGAAATAAAAACTTTGAGGTTCGCCGATGACATTATAATTCTGTCAGAGACAGCAAAGGACTTGGAAAAGCAGTTGGACGGAACTGACAGTGTCTTAAAAGATGGATATAAGATGAACATCAACAAAAGCAAGACGAGGATAGTGGAATGCATTCGAATTAAGTCGGGTGATGCTGAGGGAATTAGATTAGGAAACGAGACACTTAAAGCAGTAAAGGAGTTTTGCTATTTGGGGAGCAAAATAACTGTTGATGGTCGAAGTAGAGAGGATATAAAATGTCGACTGGCAATGGCAAGGAAAGCGTTTCCGAAGAAGAGAAATTTGTTAACATCAGGGATAGATTTAAGTGTTAGGAAGTCGTTTCTGAAAGTATGTGTATGAAGTGTAGCCATGTATGGAAGTGAAACATGGACGATAAATAGTTTGGACAAGAAGAGAATAGAAACTTTCGAAATGTGGTGCTTCAGAAGAATGCTGAAGATTAGATGGGTAGATTATATAACTAATGAGGAGGTACTGAGTAACGCTCGAACCCCCTCTACCTTCCCCGGGGCGGGGGGGTTGCGGGGGGGGGGGGGGGTGGGGGGGGGAAGCGGGAGGGCGGCGCCTTTGAAATCTTAAATAGGAACCCCTACAATTTATTGCGACTTTTAAATCTTAAATAGGAACCTCTACATTTTATTGCAAATATGGATTCTCCACGAAAAATACGTAACTTTTGTACGAAACATTTCTTATGTTTCCTAATAGATGGCACTGTAATCGGCAAACATGGAAATGAGGTGACAATTGTTGCAAAACGGTACTAGCTCATCCAAATACACATCCGATTAAGACAGTCGAAGTACTATTTTAATATTTGTGATAATGCTATCATGTGACAACTCCCACAATAGATTGAAGTACAGACTGTGATCATGCTCTCAGTCTGCTATCAGACTGTGCATATTAATTCATTGATTCGGACTGACAAATGTTAAAGTTCCAACAAATGCAAAATTAGTCTCTTTTGATGTGCATAAGTTGTTTACATGTATTCCAGTGTAAGACTGTATAGATATTGTGTCACAGTCATTGTATTCACACAACATAAATCTAGAAGAGCAGCTGACATTGTTAGTACAGTAGAATGTTGTTTAATCAAAATTACTTCTGCTTCCAAGGGACCTATTATCAGCAAACAGATGGTCTGGCAATGGGCTCACCTTTCCCCCTTACTAGCAGAAATGTTCATTGACAAGTGGGAGAATGATTTTCTGAAGAGAAAACCACTGGCAAAACATGTTGTGTACTGGTACAGATATGTAGGTGATATTCTTTGTATCTAGAAAGGTTCCAACAGACAACTCCATAAATTATGGAAAATATGAACCAGTGGCACACTAACATAAATGTCAGCATGGAGCTAGGAGGACCCAACATAAATTTCTTGGACATTAGCCTAGAGATAGAAAACAGTAACCATAAATTTAAAATTACTGTGAAGATTCCTTCACTGACACTTTCATCCCAGCTTCCTCCCAACATCCTACAACCTACAAACTTGCAGCATTCCATCACATGATCCACCGTCTCCATTCTATCCCTACGTCCCAAGAAGACTTTGACCAGGAACTTAACACAATAAAAATAATAGCCATAAATAATGAATTTGACCCCAACACCATTGATAAAATTTTAGGTAAAAAGATGAGGAAACATGACAGGTCCCTACTGTCCTCAATGAAAAACACAGGCAAACGGGAAAAGAAGTGGTGCAGATTACCTTTTATAGGGAAAACATCAAATAGCATAAGTAACATCTTGAAGGGAAAGGGTTTCTCTGTTTTTCTATGTTCCTCAGAAAATAGGTGGATTCCTGTCCAAAGAAAAAGACAAACAACCAGATATCACAAAAAGGGGCGTTCATAAAATCACATGCGGGGAGTGTCACTCTTGCTACATTGGACAGACGGGGTGATAAATCTGTACCAGGATTAAGGAACATCACAGAAGCTGGAGATTGAGGAAGGCTGATCCAGCCTTTGCAGAACATTGCCTGAACAATAATCACAAATACACAACAGATGTACAAGTCTGACACAAAGAGGAAAAGGCACCCAAACTCAACCAATTAGAGATTTTAGAAATTGAAAGACATATATGTATGTCCCCACACTTATTATTAAACAAGTAAACCCAATTTAATTATTCACCTCTTTTAGATGAGATCACAACCCCTGGAGAGAAGCAAAACTTTGGACCCCAGTCCATTGTAGTTAAAAATATCTTAGCTGATGCATAACTTTAGTCTGATCATTGTAGTATAATTGGTGAATGTGTAATAATGGCTGCAATTTCTTAAAAATGGTCATTGATGTAAGTGTACATTAAGCTATGGGTCGATACCTAAGAAGTTGAAATTATCTTTGCCTGTCATCATGTTTATCTATGTATTATCATCTTTGGGAATCAGTAATGTACTTGAAAATAGGCTTGTAACCTGAAACCTAGGTTGAGCAATAACATTATTAATAAATTATGAAACAAGGCTAAAAACAGTGCTTGTTTAGTTAATTTACAATGTTTCACCAAGAACCCACAGTTGATTCAATTAAAATGAGTTTAGTGAGGTGTTTTAGATATGCAGGTAATTGATCCAAACTTCATATAAGGTACTCTGACAGGTCACATGTATAGCAACATTGTGGATAATTTTTTACCCATGTTAATGGACGATGTTCCGCTTCAAACAAGACTAGATATGTGGGTTCAAGACGATCGATGCCCAGCGCATTATTCACGACTAGCTAGAGAAGTTTTGAAACGAAACTATCTTGGTCAATGGATAGGACGAGGATGGCCTCAACCATGACCCACACGTTCACCTGATTTAACTTCTGCCGATTTTTTCCTGTGGGGAGGGCTAAAAGAGATAGTTTACATGGGTATACCAACAACCACCGAAAATATGCGGCAGCGAATTCGCGACGAACGTGTAAACATTAGCGCAGAGACACAATTACATTTCGAATTGTCATCCAGACACAAGAGTTGCAATGTGCATTAGGAACAACGGACAACATTTCGAATATTTGCTGCACTGAAACATTCATGAGAGGCACGGGGACTCACTGTTATCAAGCACACTGGGATAGTGAGAGGCAATGGGACTCACCAGAATCATGTAACCCGAAGGGAACGCATTACTACTACATTCACGTCGTTGTTTGTGGGTAACGCTAAATGTAGTCTACAAATGCATCGGGAGGATAAATGCTATCACATGACACCATATTGCCAAATATCAAATAATGTACTTTGACTTTCCTAATCGAAAGAGTATTTTTGTCACATATTACAGTTTTGCAACAATTGTCACCTCATATTCATGTGTGCCGATTGCAGCACCATCTATCTTGAAACGAAAGAAATGTTTAATACAAAAGTTACATTTTTTTCTCGGAGAATTCAAATCTGCAATCAAAATAGGGGTTCCTATTTAAGATTTCAAAATCACCCCTCCCCCTCCCGCCCCCAGGTGTGGTGCATGGAGGTCGAGCATTATGTTAATGGATGTCTCTCTTCGAAGTGAACAACGTTTAGTACAACTTTTTTTTAATGTGTATTTCGCCAAATATTCCGGCAAAGAGTTTTAAATGCCTTGCCCTGTATAATTAAAAACTACGTAGGAAAGCTAATCCAATGGCAACACCGAGTTTTTTAAATCTCATTAAAGAACAAGAGTTGCAGGATATTTATACTGCCAATAATATAGCTGACAAATACGAGTATTATGCTTTCCTTAAAACATTTCTCATTCTCTTTGAAAGCTGCTTTCCATTAGAACGTACTAAACAGATTACTAGTAGTAAAAGGCAGACTGGGTGGCTGACTAGTGGGATAAGCATATTATGTAGGACAAAGTGGGAATTATATCAGATTGTTAGGAGGAGTCACAATCAAGCTACAGTAGCCCAATGCAAACAGGATTGTAATGCGCTTAAAAATGTTATTAATAAAATAGAAAGAAACTTCCACATGGGAAAAATATATTAAAAACAAAGATTCCAAGACTTACCAAGCGGGAAAGCGCCGGCAGACAGGCACATTAACAAAACACACAAACAGAATTGCTAGCTTTCGCAACCGATGGTTGCTTCTTCAGGAAGGAGAGGGAAAGACGAAAGGATGTGGGTTTTAAGGGAGAGGGTAAGGAGTCATTCCAATCCCGGGAGCGGAAAGACTTCCCTTAGGGAAAAAAAAAGGACAGGTGTACACTCGCACACACATACACACACATACCCATCCGCACATACACAGACACAAGTAGCAGTCGCACGGTTCCGGACTGCGCGCCTAGAACGGCGAGACCACCGCGGCCGGCGTATATTCTTATTTAATGTTTGAAATGTAGTCTGAAACAATTTGATTCTGTTTAAAAAAGAAAGGCACAAAGATTTTGAGTGTGGTGAGAAAGCATTGCTGCCAACTGGAATTCGTTTCCTGCAGATACTGATCTACAAATTGGCTTGCTTTTATGAAAACTGATTGAACCTGCTGAGGAGGAGAAGCAGTACAAGAGGAAGAAACACTATACTATCCTGCTTTACTGGAGAGTAAAGCATTAAACTTTCCACTTTTTTTCAAGCTAAACGTTTTGTTTGACTAGTCGGACTGATACTGGGACAAGGTGTACATAGCATAACTGTAAATAAGCTTTTGATTCTGAGCTGTATACACACTAGTGGTAATCATTTACCAGGTACAAGTTTTCGGGTTACCTCCCTCAATAATGCAGGTCTTTACTTGTGGCGAACAATACCGCATTGTACCGACTGTAAAACGTCCTTTTTTCATCGAAAGACTGCCTTCAAAATTCAGATCGGTTTTATACTCGAATTTAATATAAAAATGACCAGTGTTTGATTTAAAATTCCTGCCAGTCCTAAAAATGGTCCTATATTCGACGCCGTAGGAAACCTACCTCTATGTGTCAACACTGGATTCTACTGGCAGCGGTGCACCGATGCGAAGAACATGAGTTGTGGGGATTCACAAGCTTGTTAACACTGTTTCCTTCTACCCAACGATCACAAACCTAGAACACTATTTAACCAATCATGCGTAATTGTAGTCTACGGTGCCAGTGAACTTGAATTGAAAGTGATTTGTGTTATCGGTATCAATACAATATTTCTGTTAGTAGCTATTTCGTACTGGAAAATGTAAAAGGTATTCATATGATGCAGGCTATAACTTGAAAGTAATAGCATACGCAGAAGAAGATCGAAACAGAGTAGCTGAGCGGTATTTCGGCCCTGCAACAACTGAAAAACTATTCGCGATTGGCGGGTAAGTAAAGAAGAACTGAAAAAAATTAGTGAGACTAAAGGTGCAAGTAGAGGACTGAATGCAAAGTGGCCAAAACTGTAAGATAACGTACTGAAATGGATATAGGTACACCGTGAAAACTGCACTGCAATTAATACACAAATGATTCAAATGCGCACTCGTAAGCTAGTGCTACAATGGAACTCAACAGACTTTAAGGGTAGGGTTGGTTGGTGCTAAGCATAAGGACTTAGCATTCGAACCAAAACCAAAATATCTCGGAAACTGCGACAGGAGAAATACGAGAAAATATCATCTTTCCATCTCTTTATTATTATTCAACATCGAAAGAAAATCAATGTGGAACTAAACCAAATCGCGAATATGGGCGAAACTCCTCTTACATTTGATGTGACGAGTAACAGAACTGTTGATACTAAAGATGTCAAAACTATAATAACAAGTGAACATGAAAAAAATGCACTACACTGTTATGCTTTCCTGTTGAGCTGACGATACGAAATTAATCCAATGGTCATTTTCAAGCACAAAAAATTCTGGAACACCGCCAGGTGGTGCTGTTCACATACGTAATAGGGGTTGGATGGACGTGGCTGGTATGAAATTATGGATTAACAGAATGTGGAACAGAAGTAAAGATGCTTTATTAAAGAAAATCAGAGCTTGCAGATATGCTGGGATGGCTTACTTCACAATTGCAACCTATTGATATCTCGACAAATAAACCATTTAAAGTAAATATGAGAGCAATGGAACAAATGGATGTTGGATGAATTCACGCAGAAGAGAGCTTTAAAACAATCTACAGTAAAACAAGTGGTTATCAATAGTAGTGGCCCAGAGTGAGAGAAGATATTGTTGAATCTTCCAACAAGTGGGGCGTAATTAACGCTCCCGATGGCAGTGAAGACCATCCTTAGAGGATAACGATGACGACGAAAGGGAGGAAGAAGAAGAAAGTTCTGATGACTATCTTAGATTTTTAACGTCAGTTCGTTTTTTTTTCCTTAGTCAGCCTTTGAAATCTAATAATAAAGATGGTAAAAATTTAGGTGCTATATTCAGTGCCAAAGCTATAAATAAGGCAAGACACTGTGCACAAAAACTAGCTGCCCATGTGGTTTAATTTTAGATGCCATATTTTACCAATCAAACATAAGTCTGCTGATGATCAGTGAGGTGTAACAAGATACAAAAATCCCAGATGCGCACTTATTTGAACAAGCTGAAGGCTACGACTGCACAAATGCTCGACAAATGATGTATCATACCTATATACAACAATTCATGTCAACCAGCTTAATGTGATATTGAAAGAGGTCTAGGTGGTGTTCAGTCTGATGGCTCTATCTGTAAAAACACATATTCCAAGTTCTGAAATTGAATGCTTGCACACCCGTTTTCTTACCCTCTTTATCAGGCTAACATAGCTTACATCATTGGCATTTTTTATTTGTATGAAAAATTTCAAGCTGCTCTATGGTTCTGATTCTATGAAAAACTAGTGCTGCAAAAATGCCCTTGTTAACAGATGTATAATAAATTTTGTCAATGATTCAAACCACAGCTGCTGCAGGAAGTGCCTTTCATTTGATAACAGAGCTGAGTTACATTCCTGAGTTTGAGAACAATGTGCATTGTCGTTTATCTTTCCTAGGGCTCTAAAGCTTTTCTCATATGAGGTACTAGATGCAGGAATAACTCAAATAAATTCACAGTATACTGTTCAGAGACCACCTGAATTAATAAACTTAAACAAATCGCCAACACAACTCTGTGTGCAATACGCCAAAGAGTGCACCAGTGAGAGAAGAATTATTTGCAAAATTATGTATAAAAAGCATTGAAACTACCATCTTGAAATGTGATTTCAAATGTGAAAGCAACAGTATAGGCGTCCTTGTCCAGCTTTGCATCTCAATCTATTATTATCTTGAACACTGAACCTGTCACTGCAATATTTGCATAAGTTTGTTTTCCACCACCTCCAGCCGTGCAGTCTTCCACTGATACACGATTCATCTGTCAGGTAATGAGATGACGGCATGCAAGGGGGTAGCAATCGATACACACCACCAACCCAACATGCTTCCCTGGCTGTTTTTTAGGCCATGTAGTTCCTGCATCCCATTGTGTCATCATACATCTACATCGTTACTCTGCAATTCACACTTAAGTGCCTGGCAGAAGGTTCATCAAACCATTGTCATACTACTTCTCTGCCATTCCACTCTCGAATGGCGTGTGGGAAAAAACGAAACCAGCAAAAGATCATCTTCTTGCCACAGTGTTGGAGACCCTGTAAGTAGTCATGGATGAACTGAATCAACTGAGATACATTTTGCGGATCATTTATGGCACACTGAGCGAGTCAGAATAGGTGAAGAACCTTATATTGTGAATCCACTCCAGTGCCATCATAATGCCCCATAACTCCATATAATTTGATAATGGTTCCAGAAGGTGCACTTTGAAAACAGCTGAACAACCAAGGTATTCTCTTATACATCTGTATTAACAATGAAAAAACTGTGGTACGTACTTAAAATGGAAGGAAATAGAGTTGTAAAAACAATCTAGAGTACAAGGTTTTTTTGTACTAGATCAAGCTTACAACCACTTTGTGCTTCTGAAGACGGCAAGGTGCCAGTGTGTTCCATCCCTGGCTGTGTGTCTAGATCTATAAAATAGTCAGTAGCATGTATCCCAAGTGGCTTGATCACATAGGGACAATTCCTGAACAGCTGCTCAAAGCTGGAATGGATGACCACACTAAACACAGTGACTGATGGAATGCTGAGATTTTCAGGGCCTGTTGAACCAGGAGGTGGCACCGTCTAATCCAGAGTGATGGTTCACCAGCTTCTGTACAAAGACTTTGAACTAGGCTAGTCCGCTAGGCTCCAATCAACATCTGAATACCCACATGGTGGACAGTGTCTAACATATGAATACCCACATATTGAAACAGTGTCTTAACATCTTTAAGTAGGAAATATGGTCTGATCCATAGACTGCACTGCCATAATCTGACAAATGCAGCAGGTGGTGGGACACATCAACACCCCATGCTGAGGAATTTCAAAATACTCAAAAATTTGAAGCTCTTTGTCCATAGATCTTTCAGGTGCTAGAGCCAGGTTAATTTCAAGTCATATACTAGGCTCAAGAAGTGCTTTAAATGTTAAGTACTGTCCCCATTGTGAGCTGTGGCTGGTTAAAATTGACACACAGTCTTCTCTGGTTAGAACCTAAAACCAGTTTTATTGGCTTTAGCTTCCAACCTCCTGATGACCAGCTGAAGTTGCCTCATTGTCACTGTAATATTGGGGAGGGGAAGAGTATAAGACTGCAAGGTTAACTATAAACAAAGAGCATTTAACAGGGCTCCTGACTGTGGAAGAAATGCCATTCATAGTGACACTGAGTACACTGCCTCGGTGGGCCCCATTTTCTGAATATAATAATCACACAGCATCCACCTAAGCGATATTGAAAGCACCAGTCCTTGAGGAGGTATTGGATAAGACACAGCAGACATCCTCGTAGTTCCCACTCATTAAGTTGGTGAAAGATGATGTATCTCCAAGTGGTGTTTTACACCTTTCTGAGTTTCAAAATACACATCAACCACATGATAATGGCGAAAATAGTAATCCTATATTACTGTATTCTGAAGAATTAAATTGTCAAGGGTAGAACGGTAATGTCTGAAACTACACTGGGAGTGGCACTGATGACCTCGGAGTTCGAGGAGCCAGCAGATGAACCATGTGTTCAAGAGTTTTACCCATACAATAGGTAACGGTGAGTACGATCCAATAACAGTTATGGTCAGCTTGATCTTTGCCTGGTTTCCATAGTGGAATTAATATTTCCTCCTACCAAGTCATAGGATACTGTCCATTAAACCAGATTTGACTGAAGCAAGATAAGAGCTTGCCTTTGGCTTCGTGGCAAAGATGACAATGCGTGGCATAATGAATCTGATCAGGTGCTGTAGCAAGTGTCTCTGGCCGCAGACAGAGCTGATTCCAATTTCCACATGGAGAATGGAAGGTTGTAGACCCCCCCCCCCCCCCCCCCCCCCATTATGCAGTCTCCTCATCTCCACATTCCTACAGAACACATGGAACACAGGAGTTTGTCTAGATGACACAATGTTAGTAAAAAAATGTTCAGCTAAAACATGATCCTTGTCTTGTGGTGCATCCACCAAGACCACAATTCTCACCAAGGCCATAATGAGAGGTGTACTGCTTTTGCCTGTAATCTACTTTGTATTGTCCCAAACTTGTACAGTGGAAGTGGACTGATAGATGGAAGTTGTGAATTCCTTCCAGGAGTTCCTCTTTCATTCTTTTTATCACATGCCTTGCTTTTGCTCTCGCAGTTCTGAAAGCGCAAAGATTTTCTGTAGTTATGTGATTGAATTTCTGCTAAGCTGTATGCATGGCTCTGACTGCCGAGTGACACTCATCACTCCACAAAGGGACAAGCTGTCATCTGAGGGCCTGTTGGCTGTATTGTGACCGATTTACACTTTGAACCATCCATCTTTACAGTCTTCTGTTGACCTCCGTCTGTGTCAGCAGACAGCTCCACACTGGAAAGTGGTCACTGACATGCAAATCTGTGGCCACTTCCCACTGAACTGTGTCTGCAACAACTGGGCAGCAAAACTAAAAGGTCGGTGGCTAAGGATGACCCTTTGCCTGTAGAAAGGTGTGTCATCTGAAAGAGTTCCAAAGGCAGATCTTCACTGAATGGACAAACCATTTGATATTCGACTCCATGAGCATGTGGTACCTGAGCCCCACAGCACATTGTGCAGACTGAAATTATCCATGAGGAGGATCAGCGGGAAGTACCCAGCAAAGCTCTGTCAGTGCATCTGCATCCAAAGGATCATGAGGTTCTGCATCCAAATGATCATGAGGTGAAAGGTATAAAGAACACTTTAAATTCAACCGCTGTGAGAACTTCCACTGGAAGTGCTTGTACAGCCATGGTAAGGGGGCAGGAAACAAATGGCATCTAACATTAATGCATACAGCCACTCCACTCTTAACCCAAACTCCAATAACATAATCCTTCCTGCAGGGGTGATAACCCCTTAATGCAGGTTTATGGGCGACTTTAAAATGGGTTTCTTGTAAGCAGATGCAGAATGGTCTCTCTTGGGCCAGGAGCCATAATCCTTCTAAATGTGACTGGTACCCATTTACCTTCCTCTGCAGCACAGAAGTCCCTGGGGGAGCTATTGATTAGTGATGGTTGTCATTGTCCTCCATCCTCAGTGGAGGTGATTTATTTGAGAGGTCAGGAGGAACATTAGATGGTGCCCAGCTCTCTGGTTTCTGTATGTGGATATCAATACCCTTGACAGTAAAACTACCATCGGAATGAGAACGTCACCTATCTGAAGGTTTAGCTGCCACTTCCTAAGATTTCAAACAACTTTTTGTGTGGCTTTTCCTTGCTTTTGGAGGAGTCACTTGCATGAGTAGAGAGGGTGGCTTAGTGAGGTTCTGATGGTCAGCAGTGGCATGTGTACAAGGTTCTAAGTCCATCGTTGACAGTTGCTGAAACACTTCAGGTTCAAGTGTAGCTTTGCATCCGCAGGTGCACTGACTAGCGCATGTGCTCTTACTTGAATCTGTGGTCTGGTTTTTGTGGAGCCATCACACTTGATGACTGGCTTCTTAAGGGCCAAAGCAAAGGACATAGCAAACACTGGAGGTTGCACAGCTTTAAAAGCTTTTATAGCTTCACCATAGGGTACGATCTTTTAACTTTGAACTCATGAATTTTCCTTTCCTTATTCTAAATCTCACACATTCTGCTCCACATTGGGTGATCCCTGGAGCAGCTTATATATTTTGAAGGAAGTGTACAAGAATCACTTGGTTCATGAGCTTTCACCTGATGTGAGCTGAGACTCCACAATTTCTACATGTAGCCCTCCTGTTACATGCTACAGTGATATGACCAAATCTTTTACATTTGAAGCATATTCAACCTAAGAACCAATTACAGAGTAATTTTTGTGCTGTTGTTGCTATGTTGATTTGAACAGTTTGTTGACTAGAAGTTTATTCCACTCTTCATGGAAATTGGAGCTGCTATAGGAAGCAATATGTGATGTTCATGTCTCACTCAATGCAATCCTGTGTTTTTAAGACAAGAGGTACTTTGTCAGGCTGAATGACTTTCAGTGAAATAACATTCTCTTTCAAGGAGAAAGGGTGTTAACTTCAGGATGACGGATCATCCAAGGGGGGAAACAGCAGAACAAAAACAGAAATATCCAATGTATTTTTACTCCATGATTGCTGTTAGACCTGCATAAGAAATATATTTGTCATGTAGAGGCTCATTATTCTGATGGTGGAAAACATGAAGAACAAGGGAACAAGGGGTTGACGAAGTAGAAGAGGAAGAAAATTAAGGACAGAGAGAGTATTCGTCTACATAGAAATATATTATAAAGATCTTTAATCAGTCAAAAATAGTTTGAGGGGACAAAAGCTATTTGCTTTACCCTGTACATTTTGCTTCACCCTGTACATAATTTTTTTGTTTTTCCATCAACTTAGATTATTTCATAATGCATCCCGTGTTGATCTTCGCCAACTGAACTCACCTTTACAGGCACAATTGTACTCACCTTCACAAGTATGTTACATTTAATGTATTTTGTCAGTAATTCATCTTTCAGTATGTAATACACATCTAAACCAAATGATGAATAACTTGATTGAGAATATGAAACACAATTAATTAAGTTTTTGTGTGTCAGCTACTAAAATGTTGTAAAAAAAGCGTGAAATGTATGTTACTAAATATTTATATTAAAAACAAAGATTCCAAGACTTACCAAGCGGGAAAGCGCCGGCAGACAGGCACAATGAACAAAACACACAAACACACACACAGAATTACTAGCTTTCGCAACCGATGGTTGCTTCTTCAGGAAGGAGAGGGAAAGACGAAAGGAAGTGGGTTTTAGGGGAGAGGGTAAGGAGTCAAGGAGTCATTCCAATCCCGGGAGCGGAAAGACTTCCCATGGGGGGGAAAAAAGGACAGGTGTACACTCGTACACACAAACATACATATCCATCCGCACATACACAGACACAAGCAGACATATTTAAAGGCAAAGAGTAAGGGCAGAGATGTCAGTCGAAGCGGAAGTACAGAGGCAAAGAGGTTGTTGAAAGACAGGTGAGGTATGAGCGGCGGCAACTTGAAATTAGTGGAGGTTGAGGCCTGGCGGATATCGAGAAGAGAGGATATACTGAAGAGCGAGTTCCCATCTCCGGAGTTCGGATAGGTTGGTGTTGGTGGGAAGTATCCAGATAACTCGGACGGTGTAACACTGTGCCAAGATGTGCTGGCCGTGCACCAAGGCATGTTTAGCCACAGGGTGATCCTCATTACCAACAAACACTGTCTGCCTGTGTCCATTCATGCGAATGGACAGTTTGTTGCTGGTCATTCCCACATAGAAAGCGTTCACAGTGCAGGCAGGTCAGTTGGTAAATCACGTGGGTGCTTTCACACGTGGCTCTCCCTTTGATCGTGTACACCTTCCGGGTTACAGGACTGGAGTAGGTGGTGGTGGGAGGGTGCATAGGACAGGTTTTACACCGGGGGCGGTTGCAAGGGTAGGAGCCAGAGGGTAGGGAAGGTGGTTTGGGGATTTCATAGGGATGAACCAAGAGGTTACGAAGGTTAGGTGGACAGATGAAAGACACTCTTGGTGGAGTGGGGAGGATTTCATGAAGGATGGATCTCATTTCGGGGCAGGATTTTAGGAAGTCGTATCCCTGCTGGAGAGCCACATTCAAGGTCTTATCCAGTCCCGGGAAGTATTGTGTCACAAGTGGGGCACTTTTGGGGTTCTTCTGTGAGAGGTTCTGGGTCTGAGGGGATTAGGAAGTGGCTCTGGTTATCTGCTTCTGTACCAGGTGGGGAGGGTAGTTGCGGGATGCGAAAGCAGTTTTCAGGTTGTTGGTGTAATGGTCGAGGGAATCAGGACTGGAGCAGATTCGTTTGCCACGAAGGCCTAGGCTGTAGGGAAGGGACTGTTTGATATGGAATGGGTGGCAGCTGTCATAATGGAGGTACTGTTGCTTGTTGGTGGGTTTGATGTGGACGGATGTGTTAAGCTGGCCATTGGACAGATGGAGGTCAACGGCTAGGAAAGTGGCATGGGATTTGGAGTAGGACCAGGTGAATCTGATGGAACAAGAGTGTCTTTCCGCCGTCCACCTAACCTTCGTAACCTCTTGGTTCATCCCTATGAAATCCACAAACCACCTTCCCTACCCTCTGGTTCCTACCCTTGCAACCGCCCCCCGGTGTAAAACCTGTCCTATGCACCCTCCCACCACCACCTACTCCAGTCCTGTAACCCAGAAGGTGTACACGATCAAAGGGAGAGCCACGTGTGAAAGCACCCACATGATTTACCAACTGACCTGCCTGCACTGTGACGCTTTCTATGTGGGAATGACCAGCAACAAACTGTCCATTCGCATGAATGGACACAGGCAGACAATGTTTGTTGGTAATGAGGATCACCCTGTGGCTAAACATGCCTTGATGCACGGCCAGCACATCTTGGCACAGTGTTACACCGTCCGAGTTATCTGGATACTTCCCACCAACACCAACCTATCCGATCTCCGGAGATGGGAACTCGCCCTTCAGTATATCCTCTCTTCTCGATATCCGCCAGGCCTCAAACTCCGCTAATTTCAAGTTGCCGCCGCTCATACCTCACCTGTCTTTCAACAACTTCTTTGCCTCTGTACTTCCGCCTCGACTGACATCTCTGCCCTTACTCTTTGCCTTTAAATATGTCTGCTTGTGTCTGTGTATGTGCGGATGGATATGTATATGTGTGTGTACGAGTGTACACCTGTCCTTTTTTTCCCCCCCAAGGGAAGTCTTTCCGCTCCCGGGATGGAATGACTCCTTGACTCCTTACCCTCTCCCCTAAAACCCACTTCCTTTCGTCTTTCCCTCTCCTTCCTGAAGAAGCAACCATCGTTTGCGAAAGCTAGTAATTCTGTGTGTGTGTTTTGTTCATTGTGCCTGTCTGCCGGCGCTTTCCCGCTTGGTAAGTCTTGGAATCTTTGTTTTTAATATATTTTTCCCATGTGGAAGTTTCTTTCTATTTTATCTACATCATTACTAAATATTTATTACTACACAGTAGCATATTCTAGAGAGATGCTGATAGTTTGTATACTTCTTGGCCTATTTTGATGCCCTTCATGTAAAGATATGCATACTTTCAGCCGTATTCTGACAACTGCTTCTTCATCCCACTTACAGAGCGGAGTGGCGCTGCGGACTAGGATACATATCCCTACCTGGACATCCGGATTCAGGTTTTTGATTGATTCCCTAAATTGATTAAGGTGAATAACAGAATAATTTTTATGAAAAGAGTGAATTTTTTTCTGTATCCCTGTCGTGTCCAAGCATGTGTTCATATGGAATAATTCACAGGCTTTCTTACTTACTTACTGTTCCATTTCACTTTAGGGTTTGCTGAAAGAATTGTGAGCTGTGTACTGTCTAATATCAATTAGGAACTTAGTAAGTGGTAGCTATAAAAACTTTGTGACCAAGTATATGAGAGTTATGGAACAAATTTAAGAATGAACATATCAAATACTACTAACTGCTCACCTGGTTACACAGACTTAGATGTCATCATGGCTCCCACCACTCATGCCAGCACCCCCAACACCGTGGATTCGACATTTATTAGGTACGTTGTTTTACATTATTTTCACATGTTACCCTCTTTCCATTCCCACCTCTATCCTCATTCCCTGGTTAAAATAACTTCCAGATGCTCACTGACAGCCCAGCAGCCCAAACCCAAAGGATGGTAACTGAACAATAATGTTAGCAACATGAGGAAAAGATAGATTGCTATTCACCATAAAGGAGAAATGCTGACATGCAGACAGGAACAATGAAAAGACACTTACACATTAACTTTTTGGTCAAAGTCTTCCTCAGAAAAGGAAACACACACACACACACACACACACACACACAAACACACACACACACGTTGACCACCTCTGCCAGCTAGGACTGGAATTCATTCTGCCCCAAGCTGCCGTAGCACTGGTAAGTAGCACTCTATCTTTCCCTTATAAATCTGGAATTTACACTGTTCAATAATAATGTTAGTAGACTTGGATTATTTCTACATGTGATACCTTTCCCCTTCTGCCTAGGGGTTAAACCCTGCAGTACTTCTTCCATACAGACAGCCATACGAGTATCAGATGATGTTGACATTGGTATTTCACAGATATTTTTAGCTGTCAACAGCTTCCAACCCATATGGTGACTGTTAATGGCACACACATTTTTCTCGAATAATAAATCACATATATAAAAAAATAAAAACACACTCATAAACATTAATTTGTGTTCTTGTCATCGTTTTACTTTTACCAACCATTCTATAACAACAACAATAATAATAATAATCTTTATTTGCCCATAATAACTTCACAGTCTTGGACACTGTCAATTTTTGTTCATTTACATTAATGAAACCACACCTCAAAATTATGAATACATAAGAGAAAATATCACATTAGATATTACTAAATAAATATTAACTACCACTAATACAAAATCACATACTAAAAACAGTATTACGGATAATGGAGTTTAGAAATATTCAAGTGAGTGTAAACATATTTTCATTAATAACTGTTTCAATTTCTCTTTAAAAAATGTTTCCATGGGGTTGCTTTATATTGTTAGGCAACACGTTAATGAAATGTCTTCAAACAGAAAGCTTTTATGTTTATTTATGTTCCTAATTATCTGTAGCTCTTACATTACTTAAAGTCATACGATAATCATCTCTGGTTTACATATTGTAATGACGACTGTCTCTATGCATTGAGCTATTTCCTAAATTCTCTTTTATAAAAATAAGTTTCTTAAGAATATACAAAAAGTACATCAATTGTAAATTTAACTTAGTAAAGTAGTCTCAACAGCAACATTTGTTTAAAGTTGACATGGTCAGACAGTGGCCGTGTACAATTAATGTAGGTTGATTCTTACAGCAACCAGCCACTATTAATAATGTTACTTATTTAAGTAAACAGCACTGTAACCGGTTTCAAACTGACGAATTCATTATAAGATGGCTGTTCACAAGATGCACTTTACATAACTGTCAGTTTATGATTTTTATTCTCCCACTGTAGCAAAATATTCTTGCTGTATTGGTGCCATCGAAAATTTCACGAAATTTTGTTGCAAAGTTGCAGGTTTGTATTTTTGAAATATTAGCACCACACACACACACACACACACACACACACACACACACACACACACACACACACACACACACAAAAAGTATTTGCCACATGTGAAGTTGACAGAACTTCACATGTGGAAAATATTTTTTGATGTGTGTGTGTTTTTTGCTTTTTTATCCTAACA
Organism: Schistocerca gregaria; assembly: GCF_023897955.1. Taxonomy (NCBI): domain Eukaryota; kingdom Metazoa; phylum Arthropoda; class Insecta; order Orthoptera; family Acrididae; genus Schistocerca; species Schistocerca gregaria. The sequence continues at coordinate 499,771,975 of NC_064926.1, read as the reverse complement.
CAACGCAGGTTTATGCATGTAATATATTCTGTGATTAGACCAAAATTCCCTTTATTGTTTTGCACTGCTAACTGTTCCACACAGCACCATCTGATAAAGGATGTATCGCCAACATAGCTCACAAACAGTTTTGTGACTATCAAATAATTAATATATGGAAGAAATGTAAATGGCCCAAGAATACTTTCATATGGGACCCTGCAAATGAGTATCTTGGGCGGTGATTTCACTGCTGAGGTTGGCTCTTCATTTTTGCAACATAGCTCAGGTTTATCAAATCTAGTACTACTTCATAACTTATATGGGAAGTTTCTAATTAGCAAAAACTTACCAAATGATTCACGGAATTGAAACGGAGCAAAGTTTCACTAATTTTGTTTATGTTGTCCAGTCGAATCAAAATTAGCCTCTCAGAAGATGACACACCAATACCGTGTAAAGCTGCCCCTAGCCTCGATAAGGGCCTCAATTCGGTGAAGAACAGAGTTCAGAAGTTTCTTCGCATACACGGCGAAGCCAGTGATCAATAATCAGATCTCATAGAGCTATCAAACTGTGAGGGCAATGACTGCTACAATTTAACTACTGTTCCAAATAGTCTCGGAAATGTTCTACAAGATAAAGATCAAGTGATGTAGCAGGCTAGTCTAGGTGTGACAGGGCGCCAGGGTGCTCATCAAACTAGGAACGTATGCTTGCAACCCTACAAAAAGAGCTGTTGTCATCTTGAAAGCATACTCATCATGTGGATGTATAATAAAAGGCAACACTCAATGAGAATGTTGAAATAAACATCCTTGAACATGTTAACAATAGCTTTATGAATGGACCCAAGTAACAATACATAAAGCATCACGAAACCACTTCTGGCATGAACTACACCCTTTATATGCTGCAGGGTACCTGCCCATTCGGCAGTCGGCTACAACAAATCAAGCAATTTCATCATGGTGTGGTCACAGGCACGTCCAGATGAGACAGCCACTCTCCATCACTATTTCACCTCTCCATGTCGACACAAGTAATTGTGACGATTTCATACAACCAACTCGCATGTACACACCAGACTCATGTCAGTAATGCAGAGTCACTTGACGACCTGGTATCAATTCACCCTCATTTACACTGACTCCTGTAATCTTTTAAGAGTGTCATAAATGTTTTTCATGGTGGGCTTAATTCTAATGTAGTCCATGTTTGGTGTGCAGGCTTTTATTTAATTCCCTTAAGTCAAGAATTGAACATTTTTCACATTCTGAGCATGATATTCTAAACCTTGCATTTGTTTTTCTTATTTCTCTCTTAACACACAAGTTGTAGATTACATCATATTGATGTTTAATGGTGACAACAACAGTATTTGTTGATTAACCTGTTCTCGTTTTCACTATAATGAGCAGTTTCATTTTGTGATGTAGGGAGCTGGATTGGAGAAAGTAGAAACTATACTTAGAATCAAATCTCATTTGTTCAGTCTGTTTGTAAATTGTCTAGGGTTGTGTGTTAATGAGTGCCTCGAAACATTATTAGTATTTCTTCTAGAAAAACTTTTGGTATCAGTAGCTCCAAAACCAATTGTACAAAAAGGACCAGAATAAAAATTAAGAAATGGAGTAAAGAACATAAGAAATGTCTGTGTCTGGAAGAGTTACTATATCATCGGAAAACCTCAAAGTTTTTATTTCTTTTCCCTGAACTTTAATTCCTACTCCAAATTTTTCTTTTGTTATCTTTACTGCTTGTTTAATGTACAGATTGAATAACATTGATGATAGGCTACAAACCTATCTCACTCTCTTCTCAACTACTGCAAATCACTCCTAAATACCAATATTCCTATTGATTTTCCTTGAAATTTGAGGATACTCATTAAAATTCTAGACTCATTAGGCCCTAGAGGTACTTCTGGTTGAGAGAATTGGTGGTTGAATGAACAGCCACTATATTCTCAGTCAATGTCAATTTCGTTTCTGGAAAGGCCTATCAATAGATGATGTTTTCTCCTTCACCAATCAAATTCTGCATTCTCTTAACAGGAAATTGTCACCAGTCAGAACCCAATGTGACATATCCAAGGCTTTCAACTAAGTCAATGATGAATAAAACAGAATTCACTGGGCTAAATGGAATAGTGAGAACATGGACTTTTATAAGGTTGCCTACGATACTAATCACAAATAGTAATTGAATTCCAAATTATTTAAGTGGAGCATAGTGAACACTGGAGTGCCACAAGGCTCGATGCTGGTGACCTTTCTGTTTCCTGTGTTTGAAAATGATCTCCCACTCATTTCACTACAGTGAGCAAGTTCACCCTCATTGCAATACTTCTCTCCTAATTGATAAAACATCAATGGAAAACCTGAAAAGCTCTGCTAACAGTGTATTCAATGATATCCTCAACAGGATTAACTGTTACGGACTCATTATCTGCACGATAAAAGGAACCTCATTAGTACAATTTCATGTGATAGAAAGAACAAGTGGACATAAATATAAAATGTAACAGGCAACCAATACAACAAGTGGATTTTGTTAAGTTCTTGGGTATGTACACTGCTAGCAAATGAAATCAGTCATGTCATGTCCTAGATCAGGCAAAATAACTTAATCTGTAAGTTTTTTCTAACACATAAGGTTGCAAACACAGCTGCTTACTTTGGCTATTTCCAGCCATTGTTGTCTTACAGTGTCATATTTTGAAGTAATCAGCCCTAGGAAAAAAGGGAACTGCCCCTCCCTCCCACACACATATTGCTTAGAAGAGAGTGATATACTTTATAAGTGGTGTTCATCTGAGACGCTCTTGCAGGAATCTGTTCCACACACTACAGGTTTTCACAATGACATCTAAGGAATTTAGCATATTGTACCCTACAATGCCCAGTATTTAAAATTCTGTGAAAACATCGTGATTGCAAACACTGTAATAACACCGACACGTTCCATATTGTAACAACTTTAATGCTATAAGGACCAATGGAACTCTTATTTGTAAATAAAACAAAATCATGAAGCATTTGTTTACTTGAACTTTTGCATCAGCATTCTGCCCCAAGTTTTCAGTGATGACATATGGTTGCCCCCTTCACACTTCATCATGTCCGCCCCCGGTAGCTGAGTGGTCAGTGCGGCAGACTGTCATTCCAAAGCGCCCGGGTTCGATTCCCGGCTGGGTCGGAGATTTTCTCCGCTCAGGGACTGGGTGTTGTGTTGTCCTAATCATCATCATTTCATCCCCATCGACGCGCAAGTCGCCGAAGTGGCATCAAATCGAAAGACTTGCACCAGGCGAACGGTCTACCCGACGGGAGGCCCCCGTCACACGACATTTCATTTTTCACTTCATCATGAAATTTTGTGCTGTTATCTTCAAATGAGGGTCTGAGTGTTCAAGTGGTACAAGAGCCTGTTGAAGTAAACTACTGAGGAAATGAATGCAACAAAAGCCATGGGATAACACTATGCACATATGCGGGTGGTGGTAGTATTGCATACACAAGGCATAAATGGGCAATGTATTGGCAGAGATGTCATTTGTAGTCAGTTGATTCATGTGAAAAGTTGTCCAATGTGCCTGGCCACACAACTGGGAATTAACAGACTCTGAACGCAGAATGGTACGTTGGAGCTAGATGCATAGGACATTCAATTTCAGAAATAATTAGGGAATTCTATTCAATACATAGTCTCAAGAGAGTGCCTAGACTACCAAATTTCAGGCATTACCTCTCACCACAGACAATGCAGTGGCCAATGGCCTTAACTTAATGACAGATAGCAGCGGCGTTTGTATAGTAGAGTTGCTACTGCTAAGAGACAAACAACACTACATGAAATAACCACAATGTGGGACATACGTTGAATGTATCCATTAGGACAATGCGGCGAATTATGGAGTTAATAGGCTATGGCAGCAGATGAGAGTGCCTTTGCTAACAGCATGACACCACCTGCAGTGCCACTCCTGGGATTGTGGCCATAATGGTACCCTAGATGACTGGAAAACCATGGCCTCGTCAGATGAGTCTCGATTGCAGTTAGTACGAGTGGTGGTAGAGTTCGAGTGCGGCACAGAACCCACAAAGCCATGGACCCTAGTTGTCAATAAGGTACTGTGCAAGCTGGTGGTGGCTCCATAATGGTGGTGCCTCCATAATAGTATGGGCTGTGTTTACATGGAATGGACTGGGTCCTCTGGTCCAACTGAACCAATCACTGACCATTTGCAGTCATTCACGAACTTCATGTTCCCAGACAATGGGATTTTTATGGACGACAATGTGCCATATCACCAGGCCACAATTGTTTGCAATGAGCCCGAAGAACATTTTGGACAATTCAAGCGAATGATTTGGCCACCCACATTGCCCAACATAAATACCACGCACATTTATGAGACATAATCAAGAGCGCATTTAATGCACAAAATCTTGCACCGGCAACACTTTCGCAATTATAGGTACCTATAGAGTCAGCATATCTCAATATTTCTGCAAAGGACTTCCAACAACTTGTTGAGTCCATGCCACATCAAGTTGCTGCACTACACCAGCTAAAAGTTCCAACATGATATTAGAGGTAGCCATGACTTCTGTAACCTCAGTGTAGTTGTAGATATGGAGGGATTGTAATGCACCTGCATTATTTGTATAATACATGCTGCAGTAAAACAAGATAGATGAGTGATTAAAGTGAAATTAATCTAACAAGCTGAAAATATATTAAAAACAAAGATTCCAAGACTTACCAAGCGGGAAAGCGCCGGCAGACAGGCACATGAAAAAAACACACACACAGAATTACTAGCTTTCGCAACTGATGGTTGCTTCTTCAAGAAGGAGAGGGAAAGACGAAAGGATGTGGGTTTTAAGGGAGAGGGTAAGGAGTCATTCCAATCCCGGGAGCGGAAAGACTTCCCTTAGGGGAAAAAATGGACAGGTGTACACTCGCGCACACACACACACACACACACACACACACACACACACACACACACACACACACACATATCCATCCGCACATACACAGACACAAGCAGACATATTTAAAGGCAAAGAGTAAGGGCAGAGATGTCAGTCGAAGCGGAAGTACAGAGGCAAAGAGGTTGTTGAAAGACAGGTGAGGTATGAGCGGCGGCAACTTGAAATTAGTGGAGGTTGAGGCCTGGCGGATATCGAGAAGAGAGGATATACTGAAGAGCGAGTTCCCATCTCCGGAGTTCGGATAGGTTGGTGTTGGTGGGAAGTATCCAGATAACTCGGACGGTGTAACACTGTGCCAAGATGTGCTGGCCGTGCACCAAGGCATGTTTAGCCACAGGGTGATCCTCATTACCAACAAACACTGTCTGCCTGTGTCCATTCATGCGAATGGACAGTTTGTTGCTGGTCATTCCCCCATAGAAAGCGTTCACAGTGCAGGCAGGTCAGTTGGTAAATCACGTGGGTGCTTTCACACGTGGCTCTCCCTTTGATCGTGTACACCTTCCGGGTTACAGGACTGGAGTAGGTGGTGGTGGGAGGGTGCATAGGACAGGTTTTACACCGGGGGCGGTTGCAAGGGTAGGAGCCAGAGGGTAGGGAAGGTGGTTTGGGGATTTCATAGGGATGAACCAAGAGGTTACGAAGGTTAGGTGGACGGCGGAAAGACACTCTTGGTGGAGTGGGGAGGATTTCATGAAGGATGGATCTCATTTCGGGGCAGGATTTTACGAAGTCGTATCCCTGCTGGAGAGCCACATTCAAGGTCTGATCCAGTCCCGGGAAGTATTCTGTCACAAGTGGGGCACTTTTGGGGTTCTTCTGTGAGAGGTTCTGGGTTTGAGAGGAAAATCAAAGTCCTCAATCTTTCCTCTCCCACATCCACACCGGCTGTACATAGCATCCTCCTACAGGCCAACCGCAAATTAGAACAACATGCCACCCTCCACCTCAAAAAACTATCCAATCTCCCGGTTTCCCACCTCCGGAAAGGCAACTCACTCACCCTCCACAACCTTTCCAACAAACCTCAACCTCCTCTCATTGCACACAGACCCAGTCTCTCCCATCTACTCAATCTCCCACTTCCAGCTCCACTCCCCCGAACACCTCAAAATTCTAGTCAACACAATCTGGAACCACAACACCCCAATTCAGTAGTTAACCTTTCCTCCAAACCCCTCTCCCAATCCGAAACCTCTGTCCTATCCAAAGGCCTCACCTTCAGCCCCACTCCCAGGTTCAACCAAACTGTCCTTGTCAAAGATTTATTGTCCTACACTCGTAGTCTCTGCTGGAAATATCACTTTCCCACGAAGAAAAATAATCCTGCTCCCACTCCTAATGATCCAACTCCCCAAGACACTATCCAAATTGAACCCTGCCTGCAACAGTTCCGTCCTCCATCACAGCGGGACCCACCTCCTCTTCCTCAAAATCACCCTCTCCAAACCTTCCAGGAATTTCTCACTTCCAGCCTTGCCTCTCAATCTTTCTTGAAAAACCTTAATCCTACTCCCAACATCACCACAGCCGAAGCCCAGGCTATCCGTGATCTGAAAGCTGACCGATCCATCATCATTCTTCCGGCTGACAAGGGTTCCACGACCGTGGTACTTGATCGTCGGGAGTATGTGGCTGAGGGACTGTGTCAGCTTTCAGACAACTCTACATACAAAGTTTGCCAAGGTAATCCCATTCCTGATGTCCAGGCGGAGCTTCAAGGAATCCTCAGAACCTTAGGCCCCCTACAAAACCTTTCACCTGACTCCATCAAACTCCTGACCCCACCGACACCTCGCACTCCTACCTTCTACCTACTTCCTAAAATTCACAAACCCAAACATCCTGGCCGCCCCCTTGTAGCTGGTTACCAAGCCCCCACAGAACGTATCTCTGCCTACGTAGATCAACACCTTCAACCCATTACATGCAGTCTCCCATCCTTCATCAAAGACACCAACCACTTTCTCGAACGCCTGGAATCTGTACCCAGTCTGTTACCCCCGGAAACCATCCTTGTAACCATTGATGCCACTTCCCTATACACGAATATCCTGCACGTCCAGGGCCTCGCTGCAATGGAGCACTTCCTTTCACACCGATCACCTGCCATCCTACCTAAAACCTCTTTCCTCGTCACCTTAGCCAGCTTCATCCTGACCCACAACTTCTTCACTTTTGAAGGCCAGACATACCAACAATTAAAGGGAACAGCCATGGGTACCAGGATGGCCCCCTCGTATGCCAACCTATTTATGGGTCGCTTAGAGGAAGCCTTCTTGGTTACCCAAGCCTGCCAACCAAAAGTTTGGTACAGATTTATTGATGACATCTTCATGATCTGGACTCACAGTGAAGAACAACTCCAGAATTTCCTCACCAACCTCAACTCCTTTGGTTCCATCAGATTCACCTAGTCTTACTCCAAATCCCATGCCACTTTCCTAGACGTTGACCTCCATCTGTCCAATGGCCAGCTTAACACATCCGTCCACATCAAACCCACCAACAAGCAACAGTACCTCCATCATGACAGCTGCCACCCATTCCATATCAAACAGTCCCTTCCCTACAGCCTAGGCCTTCGTGGCAAACGAATCTGCTCCAGTCCTTAATCCCTCGACCACTACACCAACAACCTGAAAACAGCTTTCGCATCCCGCAACTACCCTCCCAACCTGGTACAGAAGCAGATAACCAGAGCCACTTCCTCATCCCCTCAAACCCAGAACCTCTCACAGAAGAACCCCAAAAGTGCCCCACTTGTGACAGAATACTTCCCGGGACTGGATCAGACCTTGAATGTGGCTCTCCAGCAGGGATACGACTTCGTAAAATCCTGCCCCGAAATGAGATCCATCCTTCATGAAATCCTCCCCACTCCACCAAGAGTGTCTTTCCGCCGTCCACCTAACCTTCGTAACCTCTTGGTTCATCCCTATGAAATCCCCAAACCACCTTCCCTACCCTCTGGCTCCTACCCTTGCAACCGCCCCCGGTGTAAAACCTGTCCTATGCACCCTCCCACCACCACCTACTCCAGTCCTGTAACCCGGAAGGTGTACACGATTCAAAGGGAGAGCCACATGTGAAAGCACCCACGTGATTTACCAACTGACCTGCCTGCACTGTGACGCTTTGTGTGTGGGAATGACCAGCAACAAACTGTCCATTCGCATGAATGGACACAGGCAGACAGTGTTTGTTGGTAATGAGGATCACCCTGTGGCTAAACATGCCTTGATGCACGGCCAGCACATCTTGGCACAGTGTTACACCGTCCGAGTTATCTGGATACTTCCCACCAACACCAACCTATCCGAACTCCGGAGATGGGAACTCGCCCTTCAGTATATCCTCTCTTCTCGATATCCGCCAGGCCTCAACCTCCGCTAATTTCAAGTTGCAGCCGCTCATACCTCACCTGTCTTTCAACAACTTCTTTGCCTCTGTACTTCCGCCTCGACTGACATCTCTGCCCTTACTCTTTGCCTTTAAATATGTCTGCTTGTGTCTGTGTATGTGCGGATGGATATGTGTGTGTGTGTGTGTGCGTGTGTGTGTGAGTGTACACCTGTCCTTTTTTTCCCCTAAGGGAAGTCTTTCCGCTCCCGGGATTGGAATGACTCCTTACCCTCTCCCTTAAAACCCACATCCTTTCATTTTTCCCTCTCCTTCCCTCTTTCCTGACGAAGCAACTGCCAGTTGCGAAAGCTCATAATTCTGTGTGTGTGTTTGTGTGTTTTGTTCATATATTAAAAACAAAGATTCCAAGACTTACCAAGCGGGAAAGCGCCGGCAGACAGGCACATGAACAAAACACACAAACACACACACAAAATTTCTAGCTTTCGCAACCAGCGGTTGCTTCTTCAGGAAAGAGGGAAGGAGACGGAAAGACGAAAGGATGTGGGTTTTAAGGGAGAGGGTAAGGAGTCATTCCAATCCCGGGAGCGGAAAGACTTACGTTAGGGGGAAAAAAGGATAGGTATATACTCGCGCAAACACACACACACACACACACACACACGCACACACACACACACATATATATATATATCCATCCATAGTTTGGGCAGAGATGTCAGTTGAGACGGAAGTGCAGAGGTAAAGATGATGTTGAATGACAGGTGAGGTATGAGTGGCGGCAACTTGAAATTAGCGGAGGTTGAGGCCTGGTGGATAACGAGAAGAGAGGATATATTGAAGGGCAAGTTCCCATCTCCGGAGTTCGGGGAGGTTGGTGTTGGTAGGGAGTGTCCAGATAACCCGGACGGTGTAACACTGTGCCAAGATGTGCTGGCCGTGCACCAAGGCATGTTTAGCCACAGGGTGATCCTCATTACCAACAAACACTGTCTGCCTGTGTCCATTCATGCGAATGGACAGTTTGTTGCTGGTCATTCCCACATACATCGAGTTTCAAAAATGACCAGTATATTTGAAACGGCAATAAAAACTAAACAAGCAGCGATAAAAATACACCATTTGTTGCAATATGCTTGGGACAACAGTACATTTTCAGGTGGACAAACTTTCGAAATTACAGTAGTTACAATTTTCAACAACAGATTGCACTACAAGTGATGTGAAAGATATAGAAAACAACGCAGTCTGTGGGTGCGCCATTCTGAACGTCGTCTTCCTACTGTAAGCATGTGCTGTTCACAACATGCAAGTGTGCTGTGGACAACATGGTTTATCCTTAGAACAGAGGATTTTTCTGGTGTTGGAATTCCACCGCCTAGAACACAGTGTTGTTGCAACAAGACGAAGTTTTCAACAGAGGTTTAATGTAACCAAAGGACCGAAAAGCGATACAATAAAGGATCTGTTTGAAAAATTTCAACGGAATGGGAACGTGACAGATGAACGTGCTGGAAAGGTAGGGCGACCGCGTACGGCAACCACAGAGGGCAACGCGCAGCTAGTGCAGCAGGTGATCCAACAGCGGCCTCGGGTTTCCGTTCGCCACATTGCAGCTGCGGTCCAAATGATGCCAACGTCCACGTATTGTCTCATGCTCCAGAGTTTACTCCTCTATCCATACAAAATTCAAACGCGGCAACCCCTCAGCGCCGCTACCATTGCTGCACGAGAGACATTCGCTAACAATATAGTGCACAGGATTGATGGCGGCGATATACATGTGGGCAGCATTTGGTTTACTGACGAAGCTTATTTTTACCTGGATGGCTTCGTCAATAAACAGAACTGGCGCATATGGGGAACCGAAAAGCCCCATGTTGCAGTCCCATTGTCCCTGCATCCTCAAAAAGTACTGGTCTGGGCCGCCATTTCTTCCAAAGGAATCATTGGCCCATTTTTCAGATCCGAAACGATTACTGCATCACGCTATCTGGACATTCTCCGTGAATTTGTGGCAGTACACACTGCCTTAGACGACACTGCGAACACCTCGTGGTTTATGCAAGATGGTGCCCGGCCACATCACACGGCTGATGTCTTTAATTTCCTGAATGAATATTTCGATGATCGTGTGACTGCTTTGGACTATCCGAAACATACAGGAGGCGGCGTGGATTGGCCTCCCTATTCGCCAGACATGAACCCCTGTGACTTCTTTCTGTGGGGACACTTGAAAGACCAGGTGTACCGCCAGAATCCAGAAACAATTGAACAGCTGAAGCTGTACATCTCATCTGCATGTGAAGCCATTCCGCCAGACACGTTGTCAAAGGTTTCGGGTAATTTCATTCAGAGACTACGCCATATTATTGCTACGCATGGTGGATGTGTGGAAAATATCGTACTATAGAGTTTCCCAGACTGCAGCGCCATCTGTTGTTGACAATTGTAACTACTGTAATTTCGAAAGTTTGTCTGCCTGAAAATGTACTGTTGTCCCAAGCATATTGCAACAAACGGTGTATTTCTATTTCTGCTCGTTTAGTTTGTATTGCCATTTCAAATATACCGGTCATTTTTGAAACACCCTGAAGAAAGTGTCACAGTGTAGGCAGGTCAGTTGGTAAATCACGTGGGTGCTTTCACACGTGGCTCTGCCTTTGGTCGTGTACACCTTCCGGGTTACAGGACTGGAGTAGGTGGTGGTGGGAGGGTGCATAGGACAGGTTTTGCACCGGGTGCGGTTACAGGGATAGGAGCCAGAGGGTAGGGAAGGTGGTTTGGGGATTTCATAGGGATGAACCAAGAGGTTACGAAGGTTAGGTGGATGGCGGAAAGACACTCTTGGTGGAGTGGGGAGGATTTCATGAAGGATGGATCTCATTTCGGGGCAGGATTTTAGGAAGTCATATCCCTGCTGGAGAGCCACATTCAGAGTCTGATCCAGTCCCAGGAAGTATCCTGTCACAAGTGAGGCACTTTTGGGGTTCTTCTGCGAGAGGTTCTGGGTTTGAGGGGATGAGGAAGTGGCTCTGGTTATTTGCTTCTGTACCAGGTCGGGAGGGTGGTTTGCAGGATGCGAAAGCTGTTTTCAGGTTGTTGGTGTAATGGTTCAGGGATTCTGGACTGGAGCAGATTCGTTTGCCACGAAGGCCTAGGCTGTAGGGAAGGGACCGTTTGATATGGAATGGGTGGCAGCTGTCATTGCCTTTAAATATGTCTGCTTGTGTCTGTATATGTATAGATGGATGTGTGTGTGTTTGCGCTAGTATATACCTATTCTTTTTCCCCCTAAGGTAAGTCTTTCCACTCCCGGGATTGGAATGACTCCTTACCCTCACCCTTAAAACACACATCCTTTCGTCTTTCCCTCTCCTTCCCTCTTTCCTGAAGAAGCAACCGTTGGTTGCGAAAGCTAGAAATTTTGTGTGTGTGTTATTTTATATAATATTGGTATATATATACCAAGGCATCAATGATTGACATGGCAAAGGGTGGAACTCAGTATGAAGACAGTCAGCTCTGTGTGCTGTTACTGTGTGCTTATGGGCCTTTCTTGCAGACGGGAAATAGGTACTGTTAGTGACAGTGTGCAGAGCATACATAAACCACAATTTGCCCATTTAGGATCAGACAGACATAACCACATTTTTGCTATCTTTGAGTTGTTAGTACCGGAATCAAGACCTACATTATGATCAAACAAGCATAACTCTATCTTATGTGGTTTCCGTTTTATTTGTCAACGTATCTACATTTTACGAAAAATAGTAAGGATCAGATAGATGGAAGAGCTGATCCGTTTTTGGACCACAGGACACAGTGTTGTGTTAATTTGTGAAAGGAAACAGCTCTTACATTTCTCTGATCCTTACACAACTGTTAGAAGTTGCTATTCCAGCTACTTATCTCTAGGCACATTGTCGTCTGTGAGAACTATGAAGTGCACCTTCCTCATAAGGAAGATAAATATTGTTTCAATCATGAATGGGTTTACGAGCAACTAGGAACACTATAGAGTCCAGAGGAAGAAGGATGGTGAAAATGTGTCTCGAGAAGGAACAGAATTTAATGGAATCTTGTAAGTATTAGAAACTGTTTCTTACTGTATATATTTCAGTACTAAGTACTATAGTAATAATAATAATAATAATAATAATAATTATTATTATTGCTGTTACTGCTGTTGTCATTATTTTTACTATTATTATTATTTCTTATATTCATAGCTGGGGAAGAATGTGATGTGGCGATGCTCAGGACATTCATGGGTTCAGATACAGATGACGATCCTTCCTATGAACCAGGCAACACTACAGATTCTGGTGAGAAACCAAACAATTACTAGACACTATAGCAGTTCCAGTTAATTTTCTTTTCCCTTACACTGAATACCTGTCATGTTATTATTACAGACAGCAGTCTTGATTGTGGAGCATCCCTTGGAAAGAATGTCACAAAAACTGCTGAGGGTGCAACTGGTGCAGAAGTAATCAGGTCGGGGAAATTGCAGATGACAATGCTGGTATTGAGAATAGTAACAAAACAAGAAAATGAAAAAAAAGGGTAGGGTTTAAAGAGAAATGAAAAAAAACCACAAAGAAAAATCAATCAACAGCACGTTAGGGCATATATTTCTACAAAAAATTCTGAATTTCCTGCAAGAAATGTGAAGCCAAAAGATTGCTCTAAATGTTCACAACAGTGCAGCAGTAAGTTTACTGAGTAAGACAGACAATATATCCATAGAGCCTACTGGGATCTTGGATCACTTGAGCTACAAAGGCAGTACCTAGATAAGTTTGTGGAGGAAGAAGAGGAACAAAATGTGAGGACAAAATCGGATAACTCATGGAGGAGGAGGATGATGAAATTCTGTCTTATACAGGGATCTGATAAGATTCAAGTGTGTATGCAATTTTTCCTCAAGACATTTGACATTTCTGAAACCTTTGTAAGAAGTACTATTAAAAAAAGGAGACGTACATCATGTAATTGAGAATAAGCAAAGAGGATGTAATGAGCCAGGTATAGAGAGACCAGAAGAAAGTAAAGAAGCTATAAGGAAACAAATTCAGAGTTTTCCTTCTGTCTCATTACAAGAGGAAAGAATGTACAGCAGATAACTTGCCTGCCGATATTAATATTAAGATACCATATGAGTTACATTGGGAACAATGCTATTAGGAAAGAAAGACAGTCGAGAAATTATGGCTGTATAGGGAGATATTCATAAAGGAATTTAATCTGAAATTCCATGGGTCACAAAAGATGTGTGTGATAAATGTTTAAATGTTCACACCTTTCGGCTGAGGAAAAGGAAGACAAAGATTTTAAAAGGGAACAGGGAGCGCATTTGAAAAGGAATGAAATGACAAGGGAATTTAAGAACATTAAGAAAGAAAGTGGAAGAAAAGGTGAATCTTTGTTAGCTGAATTTGACTTACAAGCCAATATTGTATTAGGTACCAAAAGCTGGTTGAAACTAGACATAAAAAACAGTGAAATTTTGAACTCAGATTGGAAAATGTTTAGGAAGGATAGGACTGATGCTATGGGAGGTAGTGTGTTCATTGCACTTAAAAGCTGTTTAAATGCAGTTGAAATCGATACAGGATTGGACTGTGAAATAGTCTGGAGAAAACTGTCAATCAGACAAGGATTGACCATTGCATTAGGATATTTTTATAGACCACCAGCATCCACAACAAACATTGTAGAACGTTTCAGGGAAAGTCTTGAGTACATAGGAAATAAATATCCAAATTATCCATCAGTTATAGGTGGAGACTTTAATCTGGCATCCATTGACTGGGATAATTACATGTTTATCACAGATAAGTTATTCTAGGAGCGCTCTCAACATACAACCATGAGCAACTGAATAGAAAACCAACTCAAGATGGGAACATATTAGATATCTTGGTGACAAACAGACCTGATCTTTTTGAGGAAGTTAATCTAGAAGAAGGTATTAGCGACCATAATGTCTTGTGGCTTCTATGTCAGTGGAAGTTGCAAAAAAACCAAAGAACCGGCATAGAGTTTTCTTGTTTGGGAAACAAATAAAAGTATCATTAATGAATATTTTCATAGTCAGCTCCAAGCATTCACTGCAGAACACAAAGATAATGAGAATCTTTGGTCGGAATTTAAAGGTATTGTCCACCATGTGCTAGAGAAGTATGTGCCTATCAAAAATATAGGGGAGGGAAAGAATCCACCTTGGTACAACAAACATATTAGGAAGTTGCTGAGAAAGCAGAGAATTCTGCAGTTGTTTTAAACATAGTCACTGTCCCACTGACAAACAGATATGCGAAATGAAAGCAGCTGTTAGATAGACAATGAGAGATTCTTTTAACAAATTTGAAAGCAATATTTTTTCTGCAGATTCTAAAATAAATAAATAAATAAATAAATAAATAAAAATAAAATTAAAAAAATTTGGTCGTACGTAAAACCTATGAACGCTAAAAATAATTCAATACCTTCCCTTGCTGACAGTATGGGTAATGTAACTGATGGTGATAAACAGAATGCCAAAATTCTAAACCCAGCTTTCAAACACTCATTTACGATAGAGGACTGCAGCACCATTCCCGCTTTCAATTATTGAACAAATGCAAGGACAGCTGACATAGTGTTTAGTGTATATGAGATTGTAAAACAGTTAAGATCCTTAGATGCCAGGAAGGCATCTGGCCCAGATGGTATCCCCATAAGATTATATGTTGACTATGCTACAAATATAGCATCATTCTTATCCATCATCTACCAGAGATCATTGGAACAGTGGAAAGTTCCACGGGACAGGAAGAAGGCCCAGGTCATAGCAATCTATGAAAAGAGTAGATAATTGGATGCAAAAAATTACTGGCCAGTTTCACTGACACCGATTTGTTGTAGAATCATGGAACATATTTTGTGTTCAGACATAATGATCTTTCTAGAATCTGAGGAGCTCATCTGCAGAAACCAGCATGATTTTAGGAAACAACTGTCATGTGAGACATAGCTGGCCCTCTTTGTGCATGATACACAACAGGCTCTAGATACTGGCTCCCAGGTTGATGCCATATTTCTCAACTTTCGAAAGGCGTTCGACTCAGTTCCACACTGTCGCTTGCTCCAAAAAGTTCGCACTTACAGTCTATCCGATGACTATTTGCAGTTGGATAGAAAGTTTTCTAACAGACAGAGAGCAGTACGTTGTCCTGAATGGGGAGACTTCAACAGAAACAAGCATGACTTCAGGTGTGCCCCAGGCTTTTTACGATCTGGTTGATGCTACTGACAGCGGCATTAGACTGTTTGCCGATGATGCTGTAGTCTACAGGAAAGTAGTATCACACGAAAGTCGAGAACAAATCAATGAGGATATGCAGAAAATTAACGCATAGTGTAAGGATTGGCAGTTATCTCTCAATATTAGTAAGTGCAACGTACTGTGTATAAGAAGGCGAAAATCCCCAATAATGTATGAATACAAAATAAATGCCCTGTCTTTGGAAGCGGTAACATCTGTCAAGTATCTGGGTGTGACTATTCGTAATAATCTCAAATGGAATGATCAGATTACACAAGTAATGGGTAAGGCAAACTCTAGATTGTGGTTTATTGGTAGAATCCTGAAGCGGTGCAGTCCTTCAACAAAAGAAATCGCTTAAAATACATTAGTTCATCCAGTCTTAGAGTATTGTTTGTCTGTATGGAGCCCTTACCAGTTGGGTCTGATTCAAGAGATTGAGAAGGTCCAAAGAAGAGTGGGAAGATTCATGACTGGTACTATTAGCCATCGCGAGAGCATTACAAATCTCATAGAAAGTTTGAAATGGGACACACTTGCAGATAGACGGCATGCTAAACAGAAAGGGATATTCACTAAATTCTGAAATCCAATCTTCACTGAGGATGTAGAACATTTATTATTACCACCCACTTTCACATCGCGCAATGATCACCATTCAAAGATAAGGGAAATTAGAGCTCATACTGAGGCGTTCAGACATTCGTTTTTCCCTCATGTGATCCGCGAGTGGAACAGAGGGGGGGAATATGACTTTGGTACAAATTGTGTCCTCCGCCACACACCGCTTGGTGGCTAGCAGAGTATATGTGTAGTTGTAGATTTACTGCCCTAAAGTGAATGCAAAGGCAATATTCTATAAAAGAAGGCTCTCCATGTACAATCTCACAGTTTTTAATGTAGGAGAAAACATAACTTATTGCTACATGTGGGACGAGACAACATCTAAAATGGGGTCCATAGAAGTGGCTTCATGCCTGTGATATTTTTTGAAAAATCCTGCACAAGGAAAATCGATAACCTTGCTTTCTGATACATGTGGGGGCCAAAACAGAAATGCCAAATTGAGCACTGTGTGTTTCCATGCAGTAAAAATACACTGCACATTCCAACTATCGGCCAATGCTTTTTTGAGCCTGGACATACACAATTGGAAGTAGACTCAGTGCACACAAGTATTCGAAGAAAAAGTAAACATGCGGATGTTTTTGATCCCATTCGGTGGTTTACAATTGTAAGAATGACCTCTAACAAGTACAGAAATGGATAACACTCAAATTTTACATTTCAACCAGCTTCAGAAGAAAATAATTCGGAATAGGAAAATGGCTGAGAATGGAGGAACTGTGAAATGGCTTAAGATTGCTTGGATGCAATAAAGGAAAGATCAACCTGACATGAGGTTTTTCAAGTATTCCTACAATGATTGTGACGTTCAAGTTTTGCACGCCAAGAAAAGACCTGGCCTATGAAATCCTTCGAATTCAGGATATGAAGACGATACTCTGTGCCCAGCATATGACAGTCCTTTCTGCAAAAGTAAAGATGAGAAAAAAACTCTTATAGATTTGTGTAATAAGGGTATTATGCCTCCTAGGTATCACACATTATATCAAGGACTCAATGCTGCTAACAATTTAGAAAATGAGGAAAACTTGGAAGAATCACAGGAATAGATTTCATGTTTATTTTGGTTTTTGTCTCCTTTATTATTGTTGCTAGTTCGTCACCTTAGTGGTTCATGTAAATAACTAATTTTGGCTCATTTAATTGTCTGTCTTGTATTATTTTTAAAACAGTAATCCACAAACAGAAAAACTTGTGTGAGGGAGCACTGTGTTTTGTGAAAATGATTTTTCCAATGTTTGTTAAAAAAAAAACAAAAAACACAAGAATATTATTTCTCTTACCTGTAAATTATTTATTGCGAGTTCAATGTTACTGCACACAAATAATGCAAGATGAAAATAATAATGACATTTATGTATTCTCCATCATAGACTGATAATAAACTTCCTGAGAAACAGTTCTCTTGCTTATAGTACTCTTTTGAATAGCACTGACACACATTCCTATAGCTTATTCCATGTAATCTGTATTTATAAAGACATTATTAACACAACTGCAGTAACCTTTAATATGATAATATTGCTTAAAGCTGCGTATTTGGTTGACATTCGTATGTTATACCACAGCAGCCAGTAAGTTATGGATTGGACAAATGTAACTACATGCATAATTTAACAAAATATTTCATTATTGTCCATCGAGTAACTAGAATAGTAACAGTAGAAATAGTAGAAAACAGTCAATCAAGTATACTTTTTATTTCCCATAGAAAGGTTTGTGAAAACTATTAGAAAGTACTCAGTTTTTTGGATAAAACCTTTAAATCGAATTACCTCAAAATACTGTTTTTGGAGTTGTGTTTCTTTGATCCTAAATGGGCGAATTGTGACATTGTCATGCAGAAAACAATTATGTGCTGAAACAGCAAAAATTGATTTATAGAAGGAAATGTGACACTCTAATTGTCAGGCAGCCAAGAAGTTCAACCATTACAGTACAGTGATTTATGATTTTGTTAGATTTGGGTCAAGTTATGGACAGAATGGAAAATATGGCAAAGCAGAAAATAAACTGAGGCACTGAAACTATTATTTTGGTGCAAAGCAAGGGCCACAAAATGTTATTCTTTGCCACCTGTTGCTGGTTTACAGTCGACAGTAACTGCAAGACGTGTATGACAAATTTTGTCAAATGACAAACATCTTGCATTCAAGCAATGAGTGCAGACACCTGCTCTAACACCCAACATATGGAGAATAGGTTGGAGTTTGCTGAAAAACATTCATCACAGACTTGAGATTGGGATAAAGTGAATGTCAGTGATGAGAAGAAGTTTAATTTAGTTGGTTTCGGTGGATCTCAGTATGATTGGCACAATCTGAGAACAGAGCAGCAGGTAAGAATGAGAAGAAATTTTGGTGGTGGAAGTGTTATGACCTTGGCAGCCTTCTGCAGTAAAGGTAAATTACGAATTGCTTGGGTGAACACTTAAATGAACTCCAATATGTGCACTGAGAATGTATTATAATCTACGACCAAAAGTCTAACGTTTCAACAGAGAGAGAATTTTTGAGGCAATTCAGAAGAACGGAAGTTGGACACAGTACTAGAAACTAAAAATGCAATAACACAACAGCACAGAGTGAACCTTTGCAGAGAGAGAGAATTTTTGAGGCAATTCAGAAGAACGGAAGTTGGACACAGTACTAGAAACTAAAAATGCAATAACACAACAGCACAGAGTGAACCTTTGCAGCAGTTTCCATCCGGGAAAAGCAGACTTTTTATTTTGTTACTCATGTTATGAAAGAAACAATGTGAATCCATCATGATTGTTTACGTTTTAAATGTATCTACCACTTTCATAATAAACTCGATACATGTAAGCTCCAGACATTGTATATTATTTTTCTAGAACACTGCCTTTATACTGATTTCCGCTACTGTAGGTAGGGCCATCTGTTAAATCAGTCTTACCTTGTTCTAGCTTTGCATAGGCTTTTAAGTGAGCACGACTACCAATCACCTGACTACCAGAAAGACTACTAAACTGTGTCCAAAAGCAGAGTTGACTAACTTGAGCCGGCCGGTGTGGCCGAGTCCTTCTAGGCGCTTTAGTCTGGAACTGCAGGACAGCTAAGGTCACAGGTCCAAATCCTGCCTCGGGCATGGATGTGTGTGATGTCCTCAGGCTTGTTAGGTTTTAAGTAGTGGTAAGTTCTAGTGGATGACCTCAGATGTTAAGTCCCATAGCGCTCAGAGCCATTTGAACCATTTTGACTAACCTGTGTTGCATCACAGGCTAACCCACCTTTGCAGATTGCTCTTGTCAGTGATGCCGGATCTGTACACATTGTGTGTTTGTGCATGTTAGACAAGACAGTAGGAGGGAAGTAACACCTCAGCTCCATGTAAATTTAGAATTGCGTACATTTGTTAGCCTTTGCATGTCCAGAAAATGAGATGGGAAGGCGTACAGAGTCTGACTTGCACAAAAAGTGTTAGTACCCTCAACATCAAAAAATTTTTATTGAAAACTGTAGAGTGCGTACACTTGATACAAGTATATTTGCTGCTACAAGTCCTGTGTTGTATATTGATATACTGACTGAAACCGGTTGATATGTATGTTTAAAATAAAAGCAGCTGATGGTGAAACATTCATTTCATACCTTACTTTACAGCTATTTATAGTCATCTTCCAAACCTTTTTAGTTACGTTTATACAATGTACCTCCCCCTTTGGTAGAGAAGCAGGTGTGTGTATTCTGGCTTGCAAAGCCAATGTCTGAATGACATTGTGCAATAGATTGTCTCAAGTAACTTGCACCTTTTGTTGCAATTTGGCGGTAGTCCTTGAAGGCTCTAGAGAGTGAATAAGTTCCAATTTCACTATGTTCCAAACATGTTTAATTGGTGAGAGTTCTCATGGTCTTACTGGCCATGACAGTTGATGTACCGACAATGCCAGTCACAAATGAATCACTAACCCTACATCCTCTCAGTACATACATGTTATACCATGGTGCCATTCGACACAGTCATTGAGGGTGTTCCACTTTTCCCCTGATCAGTATAGATGGAATCAAGTGACTAACAACTATTTTCAGAAGGATGGTGACTGAAGCATAACATCAGAAAACTGTAGCTCCAGCCCTTCAGAATGAGATATGTTTTTATTTATTAGGTCTACAACTTTGCTTCCACCGTTTTGCAATAGACGGTAGTAGCGGCAAGTGGAGTTTGGACAGTTGGTCATAGGTGTAATACAATAAGCTTAGGCATCTATAAACATAATGCCTTAAAAATATAAGTCGATCTGTGATTGCATCATAACGTTATTCTCGATTAAGTATATCAACTTACATACCCATTTCTTGCTGTTTGCGGGAAGTTTTAATTTTCTGCTTTAACACAAAGAAATCTGCGGCTGTGGCTCTTAAGGGGGGTAGGACGTCAAATGGACTGACTTGGAGCAGGAGAGGCATCACAGGACATTTTAATTTCCAGTGTCTATACTTTTACAAATAAATTCATAAAACTTTGTCAGCATCACCAGAAAGGATTCAGGATTCACACTCATTGCAGTCGAAGTTCGAAAACATAACAAAATATTTTTTTTTTTTTTTATGTGTGAAATTTCATCATTTTTTTCACTCACTAATGGCTGCATTTGTTGCTATAGGTACACTTTTCTTCATAAGTTAGAGAGATTCCTCGATGAATTTTGCACAGCATACATACCATACTTACAGGTGTATGAAACTCTAAAACATATTTAATTTATGAAAAAAACGAATAATCTGTTATATTTTAAACTTCATGTTTAGAAAAAACACAAATTTTGTAGCTAATTACCTCAATTTTTAATAATTTGGAAAATTCTAGAGTTTCATACACATTTAAGTATGGTTTGTATGCTATGCAAAATTCATCGAACCATCTCTCTTTCTTTAGTAAGTGAAAAAAATGATGAAATTTCACTTGTATAATAAATTACTTCATTATGTTTTTGAACTTCCACTGCTATGAGTGTGAATTCTGAATCTTTCCTGGTCATGCTGACAAAGTTTTATGAATTTATTTGTAAAAGTATAGACAGTGGAAATTAAAATGTCCTGTGGTCCCTCTCCTGCTCCAAGTCGGCCTGTTTGACATCCTACCCCCTTAAAATGCTGGCTAAGACCAATGGCGAGGGAACTATTAGTGGAAGAACATGCAGAGAATGTTTTCAATGTCTTAAGAAAGATGATTTTGATGTCTAAGACTGGTGTGGCAGTGGAAGACAGTATGTTTTTGAAGCTACTGAAATGGACGAAAACAGTCACAGCACATCATTATTGAAAGCAATTGATGCATTTGAGCCCTGCACTGAAACACAAATAGCCACAATACAGCGATAGACACGTAAAGGTAATTTTGCAGCAGGTCAGTGCTTGAACCCATGTCGCAAAACCCGCCAAATATACACGGAAACGTTGAAATGAGAAGTCTTATCCCTACCGTTGTATTCTCCATGCATTTCTCTCTCTGACTACCATCTTTTTCGATCAGTGGCATACAGTCTGGCTGACCAGCACTTCCGATCATATGAACAGTGCAAAATTGAATTGATTCATGGATCTAGACACCCAGCTGTTCTGCTACGGGATTTGTATGCTATCCAAAAGATGGGAGAATGTAGTGGCCAGCGATGGGCAGTACTATGAATCATAATTTTTTGGTAAATTTTTCACCATAAAGTCCCGAACTTCGAGAAAAATGGCAGAAGCAAAGTTGTAGACCTAATACAAGAGTTTTTTTTTTAAGGGGGTTAAGGGAGGAGCAACAGCAAGATTGGGTGTATAAATAGGTATGAAATCTGTGGGTCTAGGTAAGGGAGCATTTCACTTGAGAAGAATGGCTACTATCAAATTTCAATCTATTATTAAGATTTTGTTTCTGATCACTTATCATCATTTCAACACAACAGCAATATGTGAGCACTGTCCAAAAGTAACCTCTGTTTCTTGTAGTATGGACAGTAGTGAAGGGAATGCAACAGCCATTACTCTGCCTTATACAGTAGCTTGGGGCACTTAGTGGTATGATAGCAAGGAAGCCACAATGTTTCTTTGCCATAGCCGTTCAGCAAGAGTGTTGCAACTGAAAATCATACGAATTGTAAAATTTGTTCCATAATACAGATTTTATTGGCAAAAATCCTAACGTAGTTGGGAGCTGTCCTCGAAGCACGTCCTTCAATCCCATAATCCTCCTGGCTTCAATCTCCACTAGCCCCTACCCCTGGGCACAAACTTTAACCACTCTCTGCTAACAACCTCTTTCCCATAGTCTCCACTCCCTCTGTTCTAACACCAACCTCTCCACCTGCATCCACTACTCCCCATCATCAATTCCCCTGCCTGCACCAGAGTGAGCTAATCAGGGCCTCATTTGTACAATTTGCACCTTTCTCCCTCTCACTTCTCACCTCCTCCTCCTCTCCCCATAACCTTCACTGCATTTGAGCTGCAGTCAGCATAATGTACTTATCAGGGACAATTTGGCTGTACAGTTTGTGTGTGTGTGTGGGGGGGGGGGGGGGGGGGGGGGGCACACGGTAACACACTACGCTCTATAACTCTGAAAAAGAATTTGTCTAAAGACTAACAAAGTTCTGTCTTGTTTACGTTCAAAGACTCGGCATCTTTTCTGTTTACTGAGTTGTTACCTACAGCACATATTCCTTAAATTATTTACATTGCACTCCACTTTCTGCTGCCTAATTTATATCTGGAAGTCAACAACTAAAAGAAAAGCAAACTAGTGATTGACTGGCAAAGGGGAAAGATCTGGGTAATTATATAGAACAAGGAGGACACCTTGGTTAACATAGTTTATATTACAGCATAATTGGACAAATATTAGTTCTACTTATCAATCAAGAGCAGGAGAACTCACACACGAAAAAGTTTCACTTACTCAAGCTTCTGGAGCCAGTGGTTCCTTCTTTTGGCAGAAGGGTTGAAGGAGAAAGAAGAGGAGTGAAGGCAAAGGAACTGGAGAGGTTTAGGAGAAGCGATAAAGAGTTCAGAAAAGTCACCCGAAACCATAAGTCAGGGAAGACTTACTGACAGAATGAGAAGGAAA
Organism: Schistocerca gregaria; assembly: GCF_023897955.1. Classification (NCBI taxonomy): domain Eukaryota; kingdom Metazoa; phylum Arthropoda; class Insecta; order Orthoptera; family Acrididae; genus Schistocerca; species Schistocerca gregaria. The sequence continues at coordinate 499,748,611 of NC_064926.1, read as the reverse complement.
GACTGATTGCAGGGGACTTTCACCAGTTTCTTTCCCTTCCCCCCCCCCCCCCTCCTCCTGCCAGGAGGAGGAGCCACTAGCTCAGAAAGCTTGCATAGGTGAAACCTTTCTTTATACGTGTTCTCCTGCTGCCTCTTGGTGAGTAGATTTTTTTTATCTATACAATTACAATATATTGTCAAAAATGGATTCTTTTTGTTATATTATGCTGACAGTTGTGTGTGTTTTTAAGGTGTGTAGATATGATCTGTCTCGCGTGTGTCCTGCTCACAGGACTCTCAAAATGCCTCAGGTAAACAGGGTTGTTAAGTGTGTTGGAAGTCATTAAGCTTAACAAGTGGAGTAAGACAACCGCTACCTTGCATCTGTATAAATGCATCATAATTTTAAAGATTTTACAAACTCAGAAAGACATTATAAAGATCATTAATATTTGCTAACACATACAGACACCAATGACAAAATGTTGTCCAAGTTTAAATGTAAAACAAGTGGTATGTGAATTCCAATATAGTTAAAATTAGCACTTTCCTTTATAAATGCACGCCCCCCCCCCCCCCCCCCCCCCCCCCCGCCATTACTCCTCTCTCTCTCTCTCTCTCTCTCTCTCTCTCTCTCTCTCTCTCTCTCTCTCACACACACACACACACACACACACACACACACACACACACACACAGATTCTGATACAAAATGTGGGTGACTACAGCTGTTAACATACAATATCAAAATACTGTCACTATAACTAGTAAGGCGAGAACTACACTGCTCTTCCAGCTATTTCTTTATGCCACTACACATCTCAAATAATACTAACTGAGTGCAAAGAAACATTCGAAAAACAAACTACTTGCAATATCAAGGTATTTTTTTCTTTCCTTTTTCTTTTCTTCTTTTAAAGGTCTGTGGCATAGTTTTTATAAATACACATAATCTGTCACATTTTGAGGAAAAAGAACAAAAGAGAATGTTCACTGTGTGTTAACTTCCACTGGGAGAGTAATCAATGTCTTGAAAAGATGCAGTGCTGCTCAAGAACAAATTAATGACACAAAAACTAATGGGGATCTCTCCTCTTTCGACAAGCAATATACACTGGAAAATTCTGCCAACTTAAATGACATCAACAAATAAAGCACATATTTCTGCTTTTTTTAAAAATGAGTATATTCAAACACGAGTAGTAATGTTGTTAACGTAACAATAACACTTGACTGTAAATATCACAGAAAAATATAAATGATATTATAGACAGCAAGCAGCCATTTCATACACTTTCTTGTTACTCTTATTTAAATGCTGTGCTATAGTTTCTTTATGTTGTGTATGCCTGCTTGGGGAAAATAAAACTCACAAAATGCTAACACCACTATAAACTGTACATGAAAATAAATATACCAACCGAGACAAGAAGCAAGCAAAAACCACTCACAAATTATATAAAACAGCTCTTAGACAGATGACATTTTACACATACAATCAGCAACAATAAGCATTATACAAATTTGTGACCATAATGTGCACAAGGTATGTACGAAAATGATGCCTTGGTAATGGGGAATGTCGAGTGTCTTTAGAATCTTTCTAACTAAAATAAAAAATTAGTAATCTGTCAAGATTATCTGATGATTCATATTGCATATGCTTTTCTTTAAAATGGATGAAAACTAACACTTGTGCTTTCACATTGATAAATCATCATTACTTTCAGAGAACATGATTCTAAAAGGTTGAGAAGTATTAAATATCAATCAGAAAAGTAACAAAATGTATTGAATATAATTAAACAAACACACATTTCAATTTATGTTTTTATGGAAAAATGCATACACATCCTGAATACTTAACAACGAAAAAAGAGACTTCAGCTGTGCGATAACTTACAAATGGAGTAATACGTGTCTGCTTTTAAGTCCCCTTTTATCATTCTTAATATTTACTTTGTTTTGTTCTTTGCAATAACATATTGTCTTTCTGCTGAGAAATATAAGAACTATTTACAGCTTACAACAAACTATGAATAACATTTACTGTTATGCACAGATTTTAAAAGTATAATGAGATCTGATAACCAAAAGGAGAAAAACAATAAATATCACTATTTTTAAATAAACTGTGATAACAACAGAACAGCATCACATATTTAATGGCTTTAACAACTTTCACGATTAAACATTTATATTCTAAAATGCAAATTATTGGCATATGAAGCACGCATAAGCCAAAGCATCAAAAGCTACGAGATTCGTAGATTAAATTCACACTTTACACTTTCTTCAATAAAAGATATTTTGGCAGTAATTACTTACACATTGAAAACAAAGTAATTATCATTATGACCAAAAAACTCACTTTCACAAGCATTCCATTACCACTTCTGACATATTTACAAGACCTAAATAGACAGCAAGGATATTGTTGCCTTTCAAAACACTCTAGCAGACCTACATAACAACTAATAAAATAAATTCTGAAGAAAAAATATATGGTTGGGTAAGGAGGGCTGGGTGGTGTTCATTTACTCAGTAACAATGCTTTCTACACTACACTGCAAGAGCAAATTTGGACTTGGTTCTCTCTCACAAGCTTAGTTGAAATGCCATACTATTTTTCAGTCTTATTCGTCTGTTGAGTGTACATCTATCAACAATACTTACTCTGACCTTAATAGTTTTATTTGGTTTAATTGTGGTGACAGTCAAGAACTTAACACAAATTGTCCCTGTGTGTGTGAGTGTGTTGATTTTTCTTCTTTTGATTCAATACGCGATTAACTTTCAATAAAATTTGCCATAAAAGAGTAATAGTCACTGACTTCTTTAAAAAATTATGTAACTCAAATTATTCATAACATCTCCCATCATTTATGACTGTATTAAATCACAAGTTATTTATTCTGAAAACCAGTACTCATAATGTCTGAGGTATTTATCTTGAACTGATGTAAAGCTGTACTGCTATAGATTTATGTCACAAAATATACACTTTTTATTAGAAGGCAAAAGTGAAATTGTCAGCACCAATCAACGTACATATCTGAGGAACATCCGCCACCAAGATCCTTCCCTGCAATGACACCCAGTTTCATTGCTTGATGTGAAACAGCATCCATATACTGACAGGTCACAAATTCCTCACAGCAGAAATGGGATACCAACACTAATGAATAAAAATCTTACTGTCAACTGTCATAATACAAATTTTGGTGCAATTGCAGTGAAGACTTTGAAGTAGTGGCACATTACTTTTTAGAGATTAAATTCATAAATACACACTTCAGATGATAATTTTTTTCCACTCCTCAAATCAAATTATTTAAAAGAAATTTGGAAACCATATGGCTTCTATATTAATACTTGCTTTTAATATTTACAGATACATTTTATATAATTATCAAATGTAATTTACAGGCAACTAATGTAATTTTATTTAGAATCAAATGCTGTTATAATGGAAGTATATTACAAACCAATTTATGTACTCTCTCTCTCTCTCTCTCTCTCTCTCTCTCTCTCTCTCTCTCTCTCTCTCTCTCTCTCACACACACACACACACACACACACACACACACACACATTCTGGCAGTGTCTTCCAGAGCTCTTAGCTGCTTGTTTTATACACTTGGGACACATTTGTTGACCACTATTAACAAAAATGCAACTAAATTAATACAAGAAGGAAATTTGTGTGACTTGCCAAACATATGATACATACTGGTTATGATCCAGAAGGATTCAAAAATATTACAAAGCAAACTTTTGTACATGCAAAGGTCCCCAGTTACAATTTCATAAAAAATCTATACTTAGATTTCTCTATCGCACTGCTCCCTTATATTACACTGGGGTAAGACGGTGTGGAAACCCACAGAACTATCTAATTTTTCTCTTCTTTAACAGGGCTTTCCTTCTTTTTTCTTCTTGTTCCTTCTTTATGTCCTCCAGATCTTCCAGTATACCTGTTAATGAAATAGCATTTAATTTGGATTACAACTAAAACAGTCATTAGTCACACAAATAAATAATCCACAAAGCATAAAATACAAATAAACTTCAAAACTGAAATTTTATATTACCAAGTGACTCACAAAACAATACATTTTTTACTGAGACTAGATCATGCAAAAGATCTGTTTTAAGGCACCACTATTCAGAAAATCAAACCTTCTTTTACACATCATTTCTCGTTAGGTATGCCTTATGAGACTCTCAAAAATGTCAACACACTTCTGACATTACAATCCTGCAGCACTCAGAGTCTTGGGACACCAACAGGATTGGACAACTTTAGAAATGGGTCAATAGGCTGAGTGATAAATGGAAGTGTGTGGGCTGCTATTCACAGCAAATAGCATACTAATCTGTTAGGTCTGCAATGGCAAACAACACACAGAGAAAATTTGTTCATTCCCTCTGAGCTGTAGCATTAATCAAGGTTGCTTAGGAAAAGAGCTGTAGTGAATGCAGTGCAGTGCGTACTGAAGACAATGATGATGATGATGATGATGATGATGATGAGGATGAGGAGGAGGAGGAGGAGGAGGAGAAACAGCCATGTCTTCATGACCCATTTTTATAATAAAAAATGGTGACACTACAGATGCTTACATAGTAAGCAAAAAAGGAAAGGAAGATAAAAATTAATGTAAACCATTTCTTTTTGTTTATTTTATTCTAAGTTTAGAACAGGTATAATGTTAACTTTTATTTGGCTGATACTTTATATCCATAAACTAAAGTAAAAGCTACAATCATATTACATATATAAATGAAATGAAAACTATGGCATTTTTAGGTATTCACTCAGTGCAAACAAAAACAGTCCTCAATAATAAACTGATAGAACAGGTACCCAATTTCAAGTATGTAGGATGTGACACATTATATGATCGATACAGATATACAGAATAAAAACTACTTCTTACCAGCGTATATGTGGCACAATAACAAAAACACTTAAGGGTAAAACAAGGAAAGGGACATAACTGATATTTTGTGAAGTCACGGCAGTTCCTACTTTATATGGGGCAAAAAGTTGGACGCTAAGGAATGAAGATTTGCAGCAACTAAAAGCATCAGAAATGAAATGTCTAAGATCTGTGAAAGGCTGCACTAACGAAGACAAAATTATAAATGAAGTAATAAGGGAAGAATTAGGAATCCAATACAAAGAAAGTTGGGGAGAACATGCAATTCATATGTCTTGTCACCACAAGGACTTCCTAAACTAACAACGGATTGTAAACCATGAAGGCAGGAGAAGTGCGGGAAGCCCAAGGATGAGATTTGAGACCAGAGCATGCCCTACACCTAAGCCTGGAGTGGAAGAAGAAGAAGAAGAAGAAGACTTCATATTCATAAAACAGTTTGTAACTTTGATTAATCAGAGTATGCTGAAAACAGAATTTCCTCAGGAGACACTTAAAAAAGGGGAGGGGCAGTTTGTCTTATATCTAGAGTTGTCTCGTATTCACACAGATTTGGTCCATTCTTACGTGTACTTTAGGGATAAAATAACATGACTTTAGAACTACAAATACTGTGGTATTTATTCGATTGGTTTTCTATGCACAGCTTAATGTTATTACTTTGTTTCCTCTATTTTCATGAACTGTAAGTGTGAAATGGATTCAGACACCTTCAAGATGAATCGATTTTTTTCCTTTTCCCTTCAAACTTAGATACTTCAGGATTGGGGCTTGTGTAGGAGGCAAGTCACCATGTTAATACGACAGTGTGCCAGAATTTGTACATGCAAAATGATTAAAAATCCTTCCCAAGGGACACTGCCCTACCGAAGGTACCTTCAGTGCCAGGCGGGAGGGTTTACGTGCTCTGATGAAGTCAAGAGCTGTGTCGGCGGTAGTGTAGATAATGGCAGGATCACCCAAGCCAGAGTGGTCTTGGCAAAGGAGCCACACAAAGTGTGTCCCACAACATAGGGCAGGGAGGGCTCTACAGGTGCAGTGAAGCCAGCTTCCCTAAAGGAGTAAACCTCATACAAATCCTGGTCCTCCAAGTTGGAGGTCGGGCAAGCGGCTAACAAACCCTTCCTTGTTCAGAAAACACAGAGTAAAGAAGCCGGATGGATTTATTGACGATGACATGTCACTGTTAAAGGCAAACAAAAACGAAAAAATGATGTGTTTATGGAACCTGGAATGTACAATCGCTGTACAGGGCAGGGGCCCTGAGGTCACTGCTAGATCAACTCAATAAAACCAAGGCACGTATAATTGCCCTACAGGAAATATTACTAGACATGGAGTGCTTGATATAGGAAGCTGGATAATTTTCTATCATGGTTCAGAGAGCTACCATGAATTTGGTACAGGAGGGGTAAGACAAAAATTAAAACACCTAGTGAGTGGATTCACTGGAATAACTTCTAGGATCTCACATATGAGATTGAAGACCCAATTCTCAAACTACTCATTGATCAATGTACATGCACCCACAGAAGTATCAGATGACCAGGATAAAGACACCTTCTTTGAGAACCTCGAGAAAACATATGACAGATGCCCTGTGTATGACACTAAAATAATTATTGGAGACCTCACTGCACAGATTTGTAAAGACGAACATTACCTCCCAGCAAGAGGAAAGAACAGCCTTCATGAATACACAAATAGCAATGGCCACAGAGGCATTCAGTTTGCACATGGCTGTAGGTAGCACTGTATTCCCACAAAAAAGGATTCATAAAGCAACATGGTGTAGCCCTGATCAGCATACCTTCAACCAAACTGATCATGTAATTATTGATAGCAGGCATTCCTCAAAGTTACTATATGTACAAACTTACAGAGGAGTTAATGTAGATTCATAGCAAAACTACAAGCTCGAATAACTATTGCAAGAGAAGTCAAGGAACACCTCGAAGTAAGTATATGGTATCGAAGTTAAAAAATGAAGACATCTTTAAAACACACTCTAAGAAGGTTGCTGAGAATCTTGCATTAAACACCCCTAGTATAAGTGATAACCAGGTTCAGGTATGGAACTCTTGCAGGGATGCAGTCATTAAAGCAGCAGAAGTAGTGCTAGGGAAAGAAGGAAAACAACTGAGGAATTCCTGATCTGATGAAGAATGTAAGAGAGTAAGTCAGGAGAAAAATCTGGCTTACAGGAAAATGCTTGAAAAATCATACACTCGTTTAGTGGTAAGAAATCATTTAGATAAAAGAAAAGAAGAAACTGCATCGGTGAAAGAAAATGGAATGGGAAAGAAAGCAAACTGAAGAACTGGAGACAATTGTAAAAGCAAAAGATGATAGAAAATTTTATCAGGATATTAAAAGTGAAAGAAGAGTATTTAAACCATGCATCAACTTGTGTAAAAGTAAAAATGGGACACTACTAACCGATGATCAAGAGGTACTGGAGTGTTGGGTACAGTATTTCAGTGACTGTTGGATGCTTCAGATTCCCCTATTGAAGATATCCCAGTCGCTCCAGAAGATGATGCCATAGTAGCTCCCCCTTCCCAAGGAGAAGTGAACAAAGCAATTACCCGACTGAAGAACAATAAAGCACCAGGGACTGACAATGTAGCATCTGAACTATTGAAAGATGTGGAGGAGTTGAGCTACATCGTAGGAGCTGCAAGATTGTGTTCTTCATCTGGGAAAAGTAACAGCTACCAGAAGAATGGAATGTACGGATAGTGCATCTGGTGCACAAGAAAGGAGATCTATTTGAATGCAGCAACTGCAGAGGCATAACACTTTTAAATATTACATACAGAGTACTATCAAATATCCTGTTTAGTAGACATTCACCTATAGCAGAAGATGATAATGGAAGCTATCAATGCGGGTTCAAACCAGGAAAGTCAACTGTAAACCAGGTATTTACTCTCCGGCGAATAGTAGAAAAGACCAATGAATTCAATGTTGGTGAGCACAATCTTTTCATTTACTAAAAATCTGCATATGACACAATAAACCAGGCCAAACTTATGAGGCAATGAGGGAATTTCAAGTGCCTGGAAAATTGGTGCGTTTAATAGAGATCACCCTAAAGTATCCCCAGTGTACCGTGCGGGTGCAGTCAAGGCTATCACCTTAGTTTCCCACTCGAACTGCACTAAGGCATGGAGATCGGATTTCCGGCCTACTTTTCAACCTGGCACTTGAAAAAGTGGTGTGCAAATCAGGTATTCAGACAAGAGAACTATCTACTATAAGTCTGTACAATTGCTGTGATATGCAGATGACCCGGATTTAATTAACAGAACACTTAGAGATCTACAAAGTGCATTTTCAGCTCTAAAACTGAGTGCAGAGAAGATGGGTCTGAGAATTAATGAAGGAGAGACGAAGTATATGTATAATGGCACTAACCAACCCTTACAGCCCACAATAACCGTTGATGGAATGACATTTGAGCGAGTGGAATGTTTCACTTATCTGGACTCAGAAGATAGAAGCAAATGGCACCATCTTTACTGAAATTAAGGCTTGCGGAAGTTCTTCTAACTGACGCTACTTTGGAATGTTGCGACATTTTAAATCCAAGCTTATATCACGAGGAACTAAGTGCCGACTTTACAAAACGCTGATACACCCAGTACTTACTTATGGCTCAGAAACATGGACAATTACGAAGCAGGGTGAAAGCAAACTGAGATCACACGAAAGAAGTATATTGAGGAGGAAATTTAGACCTGTATATGAAAATGGGACCTGGAAAAGGCAAAGAAATGACTAACTTTGTGGCTGCTATAAAGAGGATGATGTGGTAAAGTTCATAAAGGTGTGTAGACTGAGATGGGCTGGACATGTAATGCGAATTGATGAGACGGATCCTGCAAGGAAAGCCTGCTGCAGTGAACATGGAGGAAGAAGAGCAAGAGCACGATCTAGGTTGAGATGAAGGGGAGGTTGGAGAGGATGCTGCCAGAGCCGGTCACCGTTAACTGGAGGTCCACAGCGAAGTCCAGAGAGGAGTGGCAGAAAATTATTGAGGAGGGCAAGTCCCATCCCCAGATGTAGTGCCAATGGAAGAAGAGGAAGATTTATTGCATCAAATAAAATAAAACTTTCAACAGCCATCCATTTCAGATACACAACAAGTACCCAGACACTTTGGATATCCTTTTGGGACTTACTCCTGGTGTTTGCCACAGGTGCTGTAATCAGTTGCTATCGCATGCGACGCAATAATGACACTACGATTTATCATACAAGGTAGGTTAGAGCCACATTTATAGCATTTGTACATTTGGAACTATCTTTTTCCCATGTTGAAAGGCACACAATCTTTGAAATTCTGAAGTTATAAGCGATATAATACAAAGTGTTAAAGGGTATGTACAATTTGTACAAAAATCAGACTGCCAATCTAAGAGTCAAACGACATGAAAGGGAGGCATTAGTTCAGGAGGGAATGAGGCAGGACTGTAGCCTACCCATATGTTATACAAAAATGAAATACTAAACTGAACTTAAAAAGTTTCAGAACAAGAAGTTTATGTGCAATAATTATTGAAAAAATGAGGCACAACTAGAAAAAGAAGGCAGAGTACACACACACACACACACACACACACACACATACACACACACATACACACACACACACACACACACACAAACGCGCGCGCAAGCGCAACTTGCACACACGTCTGTAGTCTCACAGAGCTGAAACTACAGGTGAAACAGGTATCATTCAGAGCTGTATGTCAAGAGGTAAAAAATGATTCCCACACAATGTAAGAAATACATTCAAAAACAGGGTTAAGAGACTGACTTTTTAATTTAAGTAATTTGTGCTTATCGAGAAAAAAGATTACTACAAACTACTTAACTAGATACAGAATACCCAAAAAATGTTACATACCTATTTTTGTGCTGACAAATTCCTCCTTTAATACTTGGGCAAAATCTGCTTCCATACACTCGTCGTCATCATCTATATCAAGATACCTAAAAAAAGGGTAGGAATTATAGGCAAGATTTTAAAGGGTGTAGCCAGGTGTGAGTTACAATGGTGTACTACTATGTTAATGTTGCACACACACACACACACACACACACACACACACACACACACACACATAATGAAAACAATGGATGAGAAAACTAAGAATCAGAAGTTTGGGATTGTTGACCACATATTATATATTAGTATTAATAACAGGCATTAGTGTATGTGCTTTATACTTACAGTATGCCCCAAGAACAATGTAAAAGTTATCACCTGTGTTTTGGTTTATAAAGATCACAAACAAAGAGGAAGATGCGGTGGTAGTGTATACAGATTATCAGTGACAGGTTATTACATAGAATTTCCAAATATTATTTTTAAATCTTGAAGAAATATCCAAAAAAAGTGTTTGAAGTTTTATACCACAAATGAGTAGATTTGCAATTAAATACTGGCACTAAATGGTCCATGCATATGCCATGGAAACGCTATCACCTAAAAGAAGATTAGGTGCTCAACTGAGGCAAGTGGCATGTTACTTCCCATACAGTGGAAGAGTTGTCACAGACACGCAATATGTCATCATTCCATCCTGGATTTCACGCTGAGGTAAGTGGAGTATATTTGGAGTAATTTTAATTAACATATTAATTAATTAATAAAGCACAATAAATCAGGTACAGCTTTTTGGTGAAGGACTAAAATTCTCACACAGGCTTTTGCCCCATAATTTAAAAAAAACTCCATGTTGTAGTTGATAATTTCCACATTTTAAGAGATTAAACAGAGAGTGTGACAGCGGATGTGGTTCTTAAAAATATGTCTGTATAACTGCAGGTCGACTGCCAATATAAGACAACATACGAATGTCTGTCTTTCGACAGTTGTACAACTTTTGGTCACAGCGCAATCAAAACACTGTCCATGGTTTTTTAAAATGATTTTTCTGCCAAGTTACATGGCTGTTGCAAAAGTATTGCCTGTAGTGTAAGTACACCCCCACAGTGGCCAATTACATGTGCTTGCACAGCTGAATATTATATTTATACACCTGGCCTCACAACCCTACATGTCACAGGTTGTTTTTCTCATATTTAGAATGAAATATTTGAAACTGTAGAAAAATCCATAGTCAATAAATATTAAAGCATACAACACTGACTGATCAACAGCTAAAATTCCACAATTAAGAAAGTATGTTATACCATACCTCGATTTATCGTAACCAAAAATTTCTCTGATGTGTTTAGAGTAATCCTCTCCATCCTCTGGTCCATCGTCTATGAAGTCGTCCAGCTCTGAATCGTATTCATCTTCATCATCAGAATCTTCTATACGCCCTGCATTCACATTAATGAGGAAATGTAACACAGACAATTTGAGACTAGATTTCAAAACAGATAGCAAGCAGTTTAAACATTTAAAGTTTTTTGAGTAGAAAGAATTGCTGGCAGACATTTCCCTTCAGCGGACAAAATTCACAGTACTGTTGACAAAAACATTTAAATGTAGAAAAAATTATAAATACGGTAATGGGAAGTTGGATGAAATGTAAAAAATTTAAGGAGACAAGAATGAAAGGTGAGATGTCAAAGGGAGTACAAGGTCTAGGACAGAACACAGATAAGCATTGCTCAACTTCATTCTAGAAATCATTCCAGAACAAAGTGAGAAGTGAAGACACATCAGATGAAGAGAAATGAGAACTATATGAAAGGCAGTTTGTTTGCCATACATGTTTCACTTTCCCTCTGTTCTACCTACCCCTCCCAGTCCATTCCTCCATGTCATCGTCTGATCATTATGACACACACTCCTCTGTCTGTGCCAGAATGAGCTAACGAGTGCCACATTCCTATTCTTTGTATGTGCTGCCACTCCCTCCTAGCTGTTAGCCATTCTTCCCAAACCCTCCCTCCCACACCATGCCTCTGTTTTTCCCCTTGCCCACTCCACACAACACAACATCTCATTCCAGTCAAGTTTCGAAGTGTGTACAATGTGTAACCTATACCTCTGATAAGGATTCATCCAAAAAGTAGCAAAGTTTTTAGTCCAGTGTACTTGCCTTTCAGTGATACAGAACTACATTTGGTGAGCTGTCACCTTTCTCCTTAAATCAGTACATCCTCTTGATATGTGGATCATCCTCAACAAGACAACTCATTTTATCAATTTCTCTTCATTTTTAGTTAATCTATGGAAGTCTGCTTGCGTCTGTGTTTGTGCAGATGGATTTACCATGACATTTCTGCTTACTAGCCCCTAACGAGTAACCCACATATCATCCAATACCACACAGTCTTTGGAAATGTTATTTAATCTGTACATCGAGCAATAAAGGAAACCGAGGAGAAGACAAATGGTCGACTTCAGTATTGGGAGTATTTTCTGGAAAGTGTGGTTCATCCGTAAAGGATACCACTTATAGTACCCTGGTGCGACCTATTCTTGAGTACAGCTTGAATGTTTGGGATCTGCACTGGGTCAGATCTAAAGAAGACATCGAAACAATTCAGAGACGTGCTGCTAGATTTGTTACCAGGAGGTTCGATTGGCAGTCGAGTGTTACAGATATGCTTTGGGAGCTCAAATGGGAACCCCTGGAGGGAAGAAAACATTCATTTTGAAGAATGCTCCTGAGAAAGTGTAGAGAACCAACATCTGACGACGACTGTAGAACAATCCTATTGCCGCCAACATACATTTCGCATACGGACCACAAAGATAAGATACACGAAATTAGGGCTCGTATGGAGGCATATAAATAGTCTTTTTCCCTCACTCTACCTGGGAGTGGAACAGGAAAGAAAATGACAAGTTGTGGTACAGGGTACCCTCTGCCACGCACCGAATGGTAGCTTGTGGGTTATCTATTTAGATGTAGAATATATCTAGATATTTGAAAAGGAAAGTATAAAGTTCAGGAAAAGAAATTAAAACTTCTGAGGTTTGCCAATGACATTATAGTTCTATCAGAGACAGCACAGCACTTGGAAGAGCAGATGAAAAGAATGGACAGTGTCTTGAAAGGAGGACATAAGATGAACACCAACAAGAGCAAAATAAGGGTAATTGGATGTAGTTGAATTAAGCCATGCAACACTGTAGGAATTAGATTTGAAAATGAGGCGCTACAAGTAGTAGGTGAATTACAATATTTGGGCAGCATTGGCTGAAGTAAAGAGGATATAAAATACTATAGCATGGAAAGCACATTCTGTTAACACCTGATATAAATTTAAGGGTTAGGAATCCTGTTCTGAAGGTATAAGTACAGAGTATAGACTTGTATGGAAGTGAAATGTGGAAAATAAAACAGTTCAGGTAAGAAGAGAATAGAAGCCCTTTAAATATGATGCTACAGAAAATGCTGAAGATTAGATGGATAGATCAAGTAACTAGTGAGGTGGTGCTGAATCCAATCAGAGAAAAAGAAATTTACAAGTCAACTTGACTAAAACAAGGGCTCGATATTAAGTTGTCACGATTATTTGGAAATGAAGAGCCTTATGCAGGACAGACTAGCATGGAGAGCTGCACCAAACCAGTATTCAAAATAAAGACAATGACAAAGATGATGACAATTCAAAAATGAGGAGTGTACTGTTAACAAAGATGGTGAGTAAATTTCCAGGTATTCCTAGTTTTAAATGTCTTTTGGCAATACTTTGAATTTTACTCCTCGAAAATAAGTACTGGCCACTCATTCGGTCTCTTTGTAATTAGACACTTTTCACTAGTTTAAACACGCATACTCACGCTTTACTGGAGCTGGCTTGGGCTTCTTCCTAACATCCGGTGGTGGAAACTGTTTCGGCCTCCGAACATCAGGAGGTGGAAACTGTTTCGGTCCTCTGACGTCAGACGGGGGAAACTGTTTCGGTCCTCGAACGTCAGGTGGGGGAAACTGCTTTGGCCTGCCTTCGTTGGGTGGCAACTTCTTAGCCTTATCAGTGGACATTGCTTGCCCCGGTCTGGCCTTGCCACCCTGACTGGGTCCTCCACTTTGCCTGTTTCCAGGCTGATTCTCCCTGGTAACCGCATCCAGTTTCCTCTGACGGAACGCGTCCAGCTGCTCTTTCGAAACTGGCCGAGTGACTCCGCCGCTGCCCTTAGCCTGCACTTTGCTCATGTTGCCACCTGGACCAACACCGGTTTTCTGAGATGAAAGTGGCTTGTTGACCATCTTCTGCTCACCATTTCTTCTTTCAGAGTCATTCAAGGCACTCTGCTGACTTTTCACAACTTTAGGAACACCAGATTTAATAACGGGGAGATCAGAATCACCAAACAGGTCATCGAGATCATTTTTACGGAAACTGTCTGCTTTCTTCAGTTTATTGGTATCCGCTGCAGGAGACTTCTTTGCCTGTAATCTAGAATCATTAGTTTCCTGCTGCTTTTTGCCAAATGAGGATGTACTGGCATTTCTCGCTATAGAACCACTGCCATTCCGCCTCTCTTCCACTGTACCACTCTTAGCACTCACGTTCTGCTGTGAAAAACTAGATTTAGAACGCTCCGTAGATTTTTCTGCTGGCCCTCGGACATCTGAATCGTGATCTGACAATTTTAAAGGCTTCTGCTGAGAAACTACTGAATTATCATATCTTCGTGATACGTCTCTCTTAAAATTCTGTTGCTCTTTCTCCTGTTTGTAGGTATCCGCTTGCCTTGCCACCTTCGCTTGTAATGCACGCTTATCACTGGCAGCATTTTGCACCGAGTGGTTCAGTCTGTTACCAGATTTCGGTTCCAACCTGTCAGTTGAACCGTCATTTGTTCTGTAACCTCCATTCAGCCGTTCCTCTCTCCTTTCACTTTCAGATAATTTTGCCGTTCTCTGCTTTTCGTCCCTCCTGTCTGTGTCAGACAATTTTGGTTTCTTGGGCTTTTCATCCCTAGGCTCACCTTCAGATAACTTGCGTATCCTGGGTTTGTCGTCGCGCCTATCATTTTCAGATAGTTTGGGTATCTTTGGTCTATCGTCTCTCCTTTCACTTTCAGTTGTTCTAGGTATCCTAGGTCTTTCATCTCTCTTATCGTTTTCACCTACTTTAGGTATCCTTGGCTTTTCATCTCTCCTCTCGCTTTCAGACAATTTTGGTATCCTCGGCCTTTCATTTCTCCTCTCACTTTCAGACAATTTTGGTATCCTCGGCTTTTCTTCCCTATCATTTTCATATTTTGGTACCCTCAACCTTTCCTCCCTATCATTTTCATAATATTTTGATGCCCTAGGCCTTTCTTCCCGATCAGTTTCATAATATTTTGATGCTCGAGGCCTTTCTTCCCGATCACTTTCATAATGTTTTGATGCTCGAGGCCTTTCTTCCCGATCACTTTCATAATGTTTTGATACCCTAGGCCTTTCTTCCCGATCACTATCATAATATTTTGGTATCTTCGGCTTTTCTTCCCTATCATCTCCGTGATATTTTGGCATCCTCGGCTTTTCTTCCCTGTTATCACCATATTTCGGTATCCTCGGCTTTTCTTCCCTGTCATCGCCATGATATTTCGGTATCCTTGGCTTTTCTTCCCTATCATCTCCGTGATATTTTGGTATCCTTGGCTTTTCTTCCCTATCATCTCCGTGATATTTTGGTATCCTCGGTTTTTCTTCCCGATCATTATCGTAATATTTTGGTATCCTCGGTTTTTCGTCCCGATCATTATCGTAATATTTTGGTATCCTCTGTTTTTCGTCCCGATCATTATCGTAATATTTTGGTATCCTCTGTTTTTCGTCCCGATCATTCTCAAATCTTGGTACCTTCAGTCTTTCTTCTCGCTCATTTTCAGAAAATTTAGAAGCTCTCTGCCTTTCTTCCCTCTCACTTTGAGAAAATTTTGGTATCCTCTGCCTTTCTTCCCTTTCATTCTCCGGAAACTTTTGTATTCTAGGTTTTTCTTCCCTCCTTTCATTGTCGGAATATTTTGGCACTCTGGGTCTGTCATCCCTCCTATCGGTGTCTCTTGCCCCCCTGCCCGATGACGAGTCGGAGCCCGAGTCCTCCCTGCCATTTCTGGCCTGTGCCGCCCTGCCCCCCTCCCCAGCGGACCCCACACCCTTAGAACCACCTTTCGCACCTCGCATCCTCTCATCAAGTGCCCTCTGGCGTGCTGCATCCCTCTCCTGCCTCCTGCGGCGGGCCTCCAGCTCTTTCTCATACTCCATCTTCTGCTTCTTTGTCATTGGACGGCCCATTTCTTCCTCATCCTGAGATTTGCTCTTTGGTTCTGGCTTTGTCACAGGTTCAAATTGCTTCTGCTCTGCCAGCTTCAGCAACTGATTGAAATCCATTGGCGGTGGCATTGGTTTTCGTGGTTTGGGCGGTTTATTTTCCGGTCTCCTATGTGGTTCTTCCCTCCTCTGCGCATCTTCTCTCTCGTCGGAGCCCAGATCGCGTTTATCACTCGAGGAATAATTTATTGTCTGGTCTCCATCATCATCCTTGTCTCCTTTGTCCTTAGATTTTCGCTTTCGCTTGTGTGGCATCATTTCTTCTTCTTCGGCTTTCAGCAATGCATTTCTTACTCTGTCCTGTAACCGAGAAAAAAGAAATTGTAACAAATAGAAGTCAAAAGTTCATTTACTTTATTTAACCAAAACAGGTATTGGGGAAGGTAGTGTTAACATGGGCATTACGGCTATTAGTGTAAAGGGAGGTGGCATCAATAGTGACAAGCAGGACACCTCAGGTAAAGGGACAGGAACTGTGGAAAGTGAGTGGAGGAAATGGTTGAACATAGTCCATAGTAAACTGTTACCTTGTTGTACATAGAGCAAAGCTCAGAATATGATCTTACAAGGCGACACTGTAGTGTGGATTCTTTCATACGAAGACAGAATATGGCTACTTTTTATTTGTAATTAAGAGTGATTTGAAAATGACATGAAATACAAAAGTTACAAATGCACTTGACAATGACACTTAGTTGAATTAGCTTATCACATGATTAAATAAACTATCACATTACAGCCTCTACAGGCCATCTTTATGTTTATTAGTTGTTGATAAATGCGAAATTGGCCAAGGTGAGCAGGAAGGATGTTATATGTTTGGAATCGAGTGGAGACTGATTGAGGAAATGTTCCTGCGGAAAGCCCATATACATAATGATGATGGTATAGATGGAGGTAGCATGAGCAGTGACAAGCAAGGTGTGCGTTGGTAGTAGGATCGGTCTAGATTTCAGACGATCTAGGAAATGGTTGGCGTCTTTAATAGAGGAGGGAAGTCTTTGTACTACAGGTTGCAGCTGTTGATCAACTAAGCTAGATATATGCTTGATGGGTGCTTTGAAGCCACTAACGTTTGGACAGCAATGGTGATTGGGTTTATGGTTCTTAGGAAGATGGTAGAAGGTGGGGGTGCACAGTTTGGGTGGGTAAGAAGTTCTATGGACCAATGTGTTAGTCTCATGAGGGGCCTGAGGTTTTAAGAAGGGATTGTAGGCCAGTACGTATCACAGAGATGGGATCTTGATGGTAGACACTGTACATAGAGGTGTCAGACAGCTGCCATAGACCCTCATTTACACAGTCTTGACAGTCAAGTACCACAGTGCTAGATACCTTGACTATTGGGAGGATAATATCATCAGTTTTTAGGGTCTGAGGAAATGGTTGTGAAGCAGTGCTGGGTGTTATGGAGGCTTGTAAGCGATGATTTTCAGGTAGGGGTGGTGGATCAAGTTAGGATCATGGCTGGACCTATTCAAGGAAGAGTTCAATGTAAAATTTGTTGTTAGAATGGTTTTGGAATTGGGTTGCAAAATGATGTTTCCAGTTAACTTTACATGTGGCAGAGTAGGTCCTCCAACAAGGCAGCATCATTAAATGCAGGTTTAGGGCTGAAAGTGAGACCCTTGGATAACACAGTTAATTCAGGAGGGTAGGTGCCCTAGGTGAGAGGTTGAGAATAATGTACTGTTGAGACAGGTTCTTGTGATAATGAGTTATCGTTGCTCTGGGAGGTAGTGCTGAAGGCTGGGAATGTTAAGAAGGTTGGCTAAGCATGGTTTGTAGGAGAGGCATGATGGCTGTTTAGGGAGCTGGTGAGGGGCAGGAAGGGAAACAGCACTGCCAAGTTAGTTTATGAGAAAACAAACAATTCAGATCACCAGCTGAGCTTACTGTCAATATTTGATAATGAAACTGTGACACATTTTATGCTGGACACTGCAGTATTTTACAAAGTTACCTTTGTGCTGTTTAAATCCTTTATGACACCTTTTGGTGCTCTTTGTGGAAAAGCTGGTTCTTCAGGTGGTGCCGATTGATACTTGTCCATTAGCTTGGCGTAGAATGCACTGGCTTCCTGAGATACATAACCATAATCATCTTCATCTGGCTGCGCTGGTCCTGCAAAACAAAGAGTAACAATTTTATAATTTAAGCTTCTTATAAAATGACACACATAACAGATAATTCTGCTGATGAATAAGAACATAAAATATAGAATGAACTGATAGTGTTGTTGGGCTTTATTTATCTTCCAGAAGGACAATTTCAGTACCGTCCATAGACACATTCTAGGCCTGTTCGTTCCTCCCTCAAGCATAAAATGTGAGGGGTTCACAAATGGAAGAGCAGGAGGGGCAGGTCAGTCAGACCCCAACTGAAAGGAGCCCACGCTGTGAAGGTTGACAGATCTTTGCCTTCCTTTGTCTAAACAATAAATGGGCCCCTG
Source organism: Schistocerca gregaria (assembly GCF_023897955.1). NCBI lineage: Eukaryota > Metazoa > Arthropoda > Insecta > Orthoptera > Acrididae > Schistocerca > Schistocerca gregaria. The sequence continues at coordinate 499,729,977 of NC_064926.1, read as the reverse complement.
TCAGATGGGGTCCAACTGAACTGCCCCTATTGTTCACTGTTCTCAAAGAATGAGGAAGGAACAATTATGAAAGCTAAGTTGCAGTTTGTTATACAATTTAACCCTGCCTTTATGTTCCCAGAATTAATGTTTTCCCGCTGTTAACATTTTTAATCACTCCGGTAAAATTTCTTATGTTGGCAATTTTAATTTGCACCCATTTTTGTGTTAACATATTTTCCTGCAATTTACCATTTATGAAATAATGTTTGTGGAGAACAAAATGGCATAAAACAACACTGGCATTGCACTGGCCTTCGAGTAGTGTTTACAAACGTTACATGGTTAACTTTCTCAACACCAGAGTGCTCCATTAAGCAAATCTGAATCCGTAAAAGTTGGAACAATTCATGATTTGCTTCCTGCCGCTGCCAATCTCTACTTAGTGCAGTGGCTGGTGGGAGTAACTGTTTTGATAGAAGTCGTAAGAAGGTGTGACTACAGAGAAACAATCACTTGTCTCTTTTCACTACCAACTTGTTCTTTAGTATTGTGTGCTACAAAATAAGTAGTATCCTCTCATTATTGTAGCAACATTCTTTCAGCATTAACTTCGCCCTGTGATTATGATCACAGGCAGAGGACATCCACTTCCCAGTGTTTGTAATTTGATAATATACGGTAGATTCCTGTATGGTTCGTATATGCACTCAACACAATGTTGTTTGCTAACTAAGGTTGACAATGTTGGCAGCACTGACAAAACTGTTCCTACAACCAAGGAGAGCCAATTTGAATTGACACAGCTACTCTTGACAACTGCTGTGGCAAGAGTTTATTGTGTGAATCGTGTAGCGTGTTCATAGCCGTGTGTTAAGTGACCAAAATTTGTTCTTTCAAGTTTCTGACTGTTTTCTGTTGCAGTTTTGAGATGGAAAATACCTATGTTATGAAGAGACAGGAAAAATCTTTTCTATGGGAGAAGATAGAAATTCTCAAAAGTGTTGAAGCTCATCATGAAACACGTGTTGCATTAGCACAGAGTATAGGAATACCTGACTCCATGCTGAATACAATTGTGAAAAATTGAGCAGAATTAGTTTCAGGCAGCATATGCTTCAAACATTCCAATGAAGAGTATGATGTTGCATGAAAAGATGCTGAAAGTCACCAATGTGCTTGGGACCGAGGACATTACCGCAACTAATGGCTCGATTGGTAGGCTTAAGAAATGGTAAATTGTTGTACATAAAACTGTAAGTCGCAAAGGAAACAATGTAAATATAAAAGCCGTTAGTAAATTGCAGTGTGGCAGGTTACAGGAACATATGAAGCAATATAAACTGAAGGACATTTTCAACATTGATGAAATAGGTCTCTCTTTCAGCATCCTGCCAAACAAAACACCTACCTTCAACAGGCAAAATTTCCCATGGAGGCAAACACAGTAAAGTTTGTCTGACAGTAATGCTAGGCACAAACGTAGATGGTTCCGAAAAAGTTAAACCATGTGAGAATGGCAAAATGAAAAACAATACATTATTTTGAAAATATAAAATCACTGCCAACAATAAAGCATGGATGACACCAAAATTATTTGAGAAGCAATTACGTTGCCTTGAAAGAATGGGAACCCACAAAAGGAAAATTCTCTTTTTTAGTCGATTGATGCCTTGCACATCCAAAAAATATAAGTTTATGTAATGTGCAATTAGAGATTCTGCTATCAAACTGCACAAGCAAATTATGGCCCTCGGCTTTGGGTAGTAGACATGCCTTCAAAACATATTACAGGAAAGCAATTGTGAAAAAGGCTTTAACTTCAATGGGGGCTAGGAAAAATCCAACCTCCTTTAAAGTGCCAATTTTATATGCTTTGCACTTTATTTCCAAAGCATGGACAGAGGTTAAGACAGCCACCATCGCCAACTGCTTCTGAAAAGCAGGGTTCATTGAAGCTGATGAAGAAAATAGATCTGATACACCAGACCTGAGTGTTAATGACACTGAAAAACTACTTGCTTCATCACAGAAAAAGATGCGGCTGAAGAATCTGGTTCAAGATTTCGTACACACTTACTATGATGTTGTCACAGTGGAAAGTGTAGCTGTTGATGACTTGACTGACTTTCAGACAGAAGAAAATGCTGACAGTGCACAAAGTAAAATGTCAGTGATGATTACGACAGGGAAGTTCCCTCAACTGCAGTTGTAAATGCAGCAGTGCAAACAATAAAAAAATTATATTTCTGATGCAGATCTTGATAACAAAGCTTTCAACTGTTTATGAACTGGAAAACAACAAGGACAAAAATTCACCAAAAAAGTTAAAAACAACCCACTTTTTTGTGCTAAAAAGTAGTGACTACTGTACCCATTTGTTCAAACAGCATGCTTACTAAATAAAAATGGCTTATTAATGTTTTATAAAATGTGTGCTTCAAAGGCTACAGTGTAGTAAGTTACCCCTCCCCTGTAATCTTGGCTGTGGATACAGAACAATCTGTGTCATAGCCCTGATGGCTAGGCTGATCTGAAGGTGACAGTCTGACTGCAAGTTGACGAAGCAGTGAGTGTGAAATAAAGGCTGCACTGACAGATGGCTCTGCAGTGTAATGATAAATTTAATGCACCTTACAATATTTCAAGCACTTTTCTTTACAAAATCTAAAACAGCTAGATAAGTTGCGTGTACTGTGTACATCTACTGATATCAGTTTTGCAGGACAGTTATTTGATGTGGTTTAGAGAGATCTTTAATGCAGGTGTACACTTGAACTGCACTTTTTGTAGACTGCAAGTATAAATACTAAAACTGCCAAATATGCCACCTTTGTTTGGAAGGCACGTAAATCAACATGGCGGCTCATTGGTTTGCATTTTTTTTAGTGCTTTGTTGGGCCATAGTGTCAGTAAATGCCATGTCAACTGCTAAACATAGCACAAAATTCAGATAACTGTCATTAGATAATAAACAAGTTTTTGATGAGTATTTTGATGCATATCGTGAACATATACAAAACTACGAAAATGCAAGGGGGCCCTAGACGTAACTTGTACAGCTTCAAAAGTTATTTCCCACATTTTACAATTTCCTGCATTTTACACCATTTTTTTCAAGTCCCTTGAAAAGTGTAGAAGCAAGATTGTACTGTACTTTTAAGTGTGTCAGCATGCAGTAGTTGGAAATTCACCTTTGTACAGCAAGTAGTTTCTAGTCTTCTGCCTTAAAGTAATTTTAATGTTTTCGAATTCAACTTCCTTTTTGGTACAAAATAAACTGCTAGCTTTAAACAACAAACTCAAATGTGATTTTCCAGTACATTATTTTACTGCTAGATGTAATTTTTGCCTATAGTTACCAGTAACATAAACCAAGGTGATGGGCTGGTAACAGAAACATCTGAGGGCTGATACACATACAAACAGAAACAAAATGATAGAGTAAGTATGCAAAGAGATAGAGGGGCTGGCCAGTACTTACCTCAGCTCAGTACAGCCTATAGATAATTTTGTGTTTCTATCAGCTGTACTGAGCTGAGGTAAGTACTGGCCAGCCCCTCTATCTCTTTGTTAGTAATTGTTTCACATCTTTATATGAGATTTTCCATTAATTAGTTAGAGTAAGTATGCAGTTTCAATCACTAAGGGTATAAAGTATCTTACTTTGGTTTGCAATAAATTGAGTAAATTCTAAAGAAAGTGTTATACAATTATCAGGACATTAATAGGGAAAACCATGAAATCAACACAAAGTTTTTTCAGTGATTGTAGTCATGTTAACATACAGCAGTGAGAACTTAACAATGAACAAGTCAGACATAAGGAAATCAGGAGCTTTTGAGACTTGATTTTTAGAGGTCTGTACCAGACTTGTGAAAACTCAAGTAATGAGACAGATACGTAACTGAAGATATTTAATATAAATGAAGCTGGACACTAAACCAGGGGAAGAAAATACTGACTAACGTAATTCCAAAGACTTTACTACAGTATATGCCCATCATAGATCCAAGCCAGCCCACATTATGCTGACAATGGTGCTTTAAGTCTCTAAGCAGCTAGGGCTAACCGGCAATGAATACTCACATCTGATAAGCAAAACTAGTAATAAGTCAAATAATACCAACATGTGCAGTTTATCTGTACATTATAACGAAACAAATGGTAGAATATGTAATCCGAACAAGTTCCACATGTAATGACTATAGCTCAGAATGTGATTGCCACAATCTATCCAGAAAAGCCACACCATGGACTTATATTTTGTATGGGCATACCAGTGATGTTACTGGAAATTTTTAAGCTCTGTGATGACACTAAGATTCAAGATAAAGCTGTATGTAACAATGTAGTGGAGACCACTATTTGAAGTAGATCTGTTCATGGAGAAATAAAGTATGCCCACCCCCCCCCCCCTTCCTCTCATTTCATCAATTCCAAGTGAATTCCCACTTGAATTCAAGAAACTGCAGTTCCCCCCAAACGAGTGCTCCACAATGATGATAAATAATACGCAGGGTCACCAAGATTTGTAGTAGTTGATCTGCCATGGGACTTTTTCCCCATGATAAGTTTCAGGTGGCAAATAGGCTCACAACGCAACCTGGTTGTTTCGGTGTCACACACCGACTTGGCAAAAAAATCTGTTTGCAAAAAGGTACGATAAAAGTCCAACACACAAAGTGACACTTATACGTTCTAATAATGTACTAAAACATACGATTCAGTGTGTTTATTTTTATCCATTTCAGATTCAGTATCTTCCACCAAATCTATCTCCTTGTAGTCTGACAACAAACAACAAACAGGGACAGGTAGCTACAAACATTAAGCACTTGACAGACATTTACTGAACAGCTGAACTATCTCAAATTCTCCAAATTTTCCCCTTTCACCTCATGTATGATGCAAGACAAAACACATTCTTTTTCTCACTGTCTACTCATGATGCAGCAGTCAATATTACTTTTAAAAAAAAAATCTCATAAAGTAACAACAGTACGCATAGGTCCTTCTATGCCATCGTGATGAGCATCTGTGAGTGCATAATAAAAGGAAAAAATAAAATAAAAGTACAAGAGAAAATAATAAAATAACATTGGTGACAATATCTTCCTACCAATGTGCAAAATAAACGCAAAAAGAAGTAGGAAGAATATGTGCATTTAGACTGATTAAAGGAACTGAATGCAACTAATGGAAGCCACTGCTACATACCGCCCAGTGTCACAGCTGTGTTATCATTGTCAACTGCATCATCTATAACAGACTTATTTGCCGCTTTTGTCCTCTTGAGCATAGCTGCAACTCTTTTCTTCGCTTTCCCATCTTGTGAACGTAGTGCCAGTAGTTCCTACAGAAAAGACCAATACAAACTTGAAAACAAATTATCTCCCCAACAATGCACTATTAAAAATTAACACTTTGCATAAGAAAATCCATTAAATTTGGCATTATTTAAGAAGCTGAAAAAATTAGCACTATTAACAGTATGGCAACAGATAAAAGTAACACAATTCTTCAAAAACAATTGTGAAAGTTATAATAGGACAGCCTGCAAAACAGAGGATAGAAGTTGTAGGGTAAAATTTTGAATGTCAGACCAATAACATCTGAATGTATTAAGTGAAGGGTAATCAAGGATCAGTAATATCAGCAACATATATATGTTTAATGCACAATTATTGGAAAGTGAAGAAAATTTGGTGGCACATTTCAGAAGCTTATATTCTCTTCTTCTTTGAACAGCATATCATCCAAGTTTCGTTTCCATACAAAACCAAAACTACACTACGGCAAAACTTTAGCAGAAATGTAAACTTACATTCAGTACTAACAAATTTCACTTTTCAGGAAAGGTTTTCTTGCTACTACTAGAGTGCATGGTATATATACTTCCTTGTTGAGCTTTCATTAGTTATTTTGCTGCCCAGATACACTATGTGATCAAAAGTATCAGAACCCCCCCCCCCCCCCAAAAAAAAACATATCTTTTTCATATTAGGTGCATTGTGCTGCCACCTTCTGCCTGGTACTCCATATCAGCAACCTCAGTAGTCATTAGACATCGTGAGATAGTAGAATGGAGAGCTCCGAGGAACTCATGGACTTCGAATGTGATCAGGTGATTGGGTCACTTGTGTCATACATCTGTATGTGAGATTTCCACACTCCTAAACATCCCTATGTCCACTGTTTCCAATGCGATAGTGAAGTGGAAACACGAAGGGAGACATACAGTACAAAAACATACAGGTCCAACTCATCAGTTGACTGACACAGACCGCCGACAGTTGAAGAGGATAGTAATGTGTAATGGGCAGACCTCTATCCAGATCATCACACAGGAATCCCAAACTGCATCAGGATCCACTGCAAGTACTATGACAGTTAGGTGGGAGGTGAGAGAACTTGGATTTCATGGCCGAACAGCTGCTCATAAGCCACTCATCATGAAGGTAAATGCCAAATGACGCCTCGCTTGGCATAAGGAGTGTAAACATTGGACGAAAACAATTGACGACTGAACAGTGGAAAAACATTGTGTGGAGTGACGAATCACGGTACACAATGTGGCGATCCGATGTCTGGGTATGAGTATGGTAAATGCCTGGTGAACGTTATCTGCCAGCGTACATGGTGCCGACAGTAAAATTTGGAGGCGGTGGTATTATGGTATGGTCGTGTTTTTCATGGAGGGGGCTTGCACCCCTTGTTGTTTTGTGTGGCACTATCACAGCACAGGCCTACATTGATATTTTTAAGCACCTTCTTGCTTCCCCCTGTTGAAGAACAATTCGGGGATGGCAATTGTATCTTTCAACACAACTGAGCACCTGTTCATAATGCACACCCTGTGGTGGTGTGGTTACACGACAATAACTTCCCTGTAATGGACTGGCCTGCGCAGTGTCCTGACCTGAATCCTATAGAACATCTCTGGGATGTTTAGAATTGCTGACTTTGTGCCAGGCCTCACCAACCGACATCGATACCTCTCCTGAGGGCAGCACTCTGGCTGCCATTCTCCAAGAAACCTTCCAGCACCTAATTGGACGTATGCCTGCGAGAGTGGAAGCTGTCATCAAAGCTAAGGGTGGGCCAACGCCATATTGAATTCCAGCATTACCGATTAAGGGCATCATGAACATTTACGTCATTTTCGGCCAGGTGCCTGGATACATAGTGTAGCAAAGTTGATCTATTACTTTTAGCACCTAATTTCCCAATCTAATTCCTTCAGCACTGCCTTGTTTTTCTTTTGGCGATGTTCTTTCTATAACTCTTTTTCGCGTCACTATCTATTCCATTCCAATGATCTTCCAGGAGTTGTGCCATCTCTTACAAAATTTCAGTTTCCTCTACCTAAATTTTACTTCCCTTTGAAAATTTCTTATTAGTATTGTTCACAGCCTGCCCGATGTACAGACTGAATAACACGGGGGACAGACTACAACTCCGTCTCACTCCCTTCTCAACTACAGTTCCCACTTCATGTCCTTCAACTGTCTGGTTTCTGCAAAAGTTACAGGCAACATTTTGCTCTCTGTATTTTATCCCTGCTACTTTCAGAATTTCAAACAGTGAACACTAGTCAATTCTGTCATATACTTTCTCTAAATCTACAAATACTATAAAGTACAAATCTTTGATCCTTGGTGTTCTACAGCTTGTAAATATTTGTTAAAGGTCATCTTCTAAACACCATGAGCCTTACTTATGATGTTTACAGCCAAACTGGTATTTGGGTGTATAACCTGTCGTCAGTGGCATCTAGTACACAGGAAAAAAACAATAGTATGTATATCACTATTTACAATGTAACATTAGAAACACATTTTACATTAAGGCCAACTTACTCAATATGTTGCTCATGACAATTAACATCAGCTTTTATTTACAGTTGAGCCACAGTGTTTTGACATTCCATGTGATTTGAGCTGGTCTTAAGAAAATTAAAATTTAACATTAAACTAGAGTAAAAAATTTGTTTTCATACACTCTCTGCAAGTACATTTCACACACTTTCAAATGTGTTACATTTTTTTAACTTTCTTTCAATTTTCCACGTACAATATGGGCAAAACTGTCCCACTTAGGATTTTCATCATTCATAATGAACAGAAATAACCCTGGCCTTAGACTGCTAGTGCATTTCTATTACAGATGGGCAGGTACCATTAGGCTTTGAGGAGTGCTTGCTCTTTCTTTGTTACCCCTTCACTAACACGGACTGTCTGACAATTAGCTGTACAGTGCATACCATCTTTACTGTTACCCTTATTGTTGTGCCTACTCAACAACAGTGGTCATTAAAATTCAGGAGTCCGAAATAGCAATACAGTACACATCTTGTAACATTGGCTGACCATTGTTGTATGAATTGTAGTCGGTTGTGTGTTTACAACTGCATCTATATTCTGAAAAACCCGAAGAAGGTGTATGGCAGAGGGTATGTCCCATTGTGTCAGTATCAGGGTTTCTTCCTGTTCCATTCACATAGGGAGCATGGAAAGAATGATTGAATGCCTCTGTGCATGCAGTAATTACTCTAATCTTATCCTCACAAGCCCTGTGTGATTGATATGTAGGGGGGTTGATGTATATATCCCTAGAGTAATCACTTAAAGCTGGTTCTTGAAACTATGTTAACAGATTTTCTCGAGATAGTGTGCATCTGTCTTCAAGAGTCTGCCACTTCAGTTACCTGAGTATCTCTGATGACACTCTCCCACGGATGAAACAAACCTGTGGTCATTCGTGCTGCCCTTCTCTGTTTACATTCAATATCCCCTGTTAGTCTTCACTGGTATGTGTCCCTGCACTGTAGTGAGCCTACCTCTGTCACATCAATTTTAAAGTGTTGTAAATATTTACAGTGTACTGTACATATGCAACTGTGTCTCTTAATGTTTTAATTCATACATTACAATGAGGGGTAGGGGTAAGAGAAAATTTGTGCCACTGAATGTGAAACTGGAGGCTTTAAAAAGACTACACAAAGGAGAAACATTAAAAACACTTGCTGCTGAGTATGAAGTTGGTGAAGTGACTGTTGGAGACGGGTGTGGAAAGAGACAAAATTGAGATATTTTCATCAAACAAGTGTGCTATTGTATCACTTGAATGGAAGTCAATGAAGAAATCTGAGTATCAAAAACCAAATGAAGCTCTGTTCATTTGGTTTACTCAACAAAAGCAAAATTGAAATCCAATTTCTGGGCCTATTCTTCAAGAAAAAGCTGTAATTTTCAGAAACAATTATAGAAAGGTGAGGACGATTTTACGCAATGAGGGTTGGATAGGTGGAAGAAGAAATATGGCGTAAGGGAGCTTGAAATTTGTGGTGAAAAACTTTCTGTGGGCTCTCAAACTGTTAGAAAATTTTGTATGAAATTGGGAAAAATTATACAAGAGGAAAAGCTCACTCCTGATCAACAGTATAACTGTGATGAAACGGTGTCACATTATAAAATGCTTCAATCTAAAATTCTAGCCTCAAAAGAAGAAAAGATTGCTCACGGCTACAAAAAACACAGAGAGTTTAACAGTTTTTGCTGCATCGAATGCAAGTGGAGACCAAAACTGAAGCTGCTGGCAATAGCAAAGGCTGCTAAGCCTAGAGCTTTAAAAAATATCACTGCTTCTGCACTGCCTGTTGCACATGCACACCAGAAATCTGCCTCTGATGGACAAAAATATCTTTAAGAACTAGTTTTTAAGATTTTGTTCCAGAGACCAAAACATATCTAAAGATGAAGTGTTTACCTTCCAAAGCAACCTTAACACTTGACAATCCTGGTTCGCACACTGATGAGGAAGAACTACAATGTGACGGTATTCGTGCCTTGTTCTTACCCCCTAACATGACAAGTTTAAATATGGCTATCGACCAAGGCATTTTACAATGCTTGGAAAAAAGGTATCGTTGTAGTCTGCTTCAAACACTTCTAAAAAGAACAGAAGGTGAAAGAAAGAACTATCAAAGAATTAAAAAATTACGACAAAAGACATGGTTTGCCGGAGAGCTGAGTCATGGTCTGAAATAAAGATGGAGGGACTAATACTAACAAAGAGATAGATGGGCTGGCCAGTACTTACCTCAGCTCAGTACAGCCGATAGACACAAAAAACAACCGAAAATTTAAGTTCCTAGCTTTCGGAATAAATGTTCCTTCTGTGTCCGTTCATGCGCTCAGCCAGTTTAGTAGTTGTTAGACGAACTGTCCGCCTAGGAGATGTCCAATACCCAGTAGCGGAGCATGCCCTCCAGCATAATTCTAGGGACCTAGGAACCTGCTACACTGTATGTGCCATTTGGATTCTCCCACCCAACACCAGTCCCTCTGAACTGTGGAGATGGGAACTTGCACTCCAACACATCCTTTCATCCCGCCATCCCCCTGGACTGAACCTACGTTAACCAACCTCACTCCCATTTACTCTTCAGTCTTCTTCTCTTTCCCTTTCCTCTTTAGCCATTCATGCATCTTTTCATCCTACATCTTTATACTATACACCTCTTTACTTCTGTATGCATCCTCTTTGGTTTGAAGCTGGCACAGTACCTACAGTAGAATATCTTTGACTTCCCTCTGACAACCATGCCTCCATCCTTGCTACCCTCCCTGTTTTCCTTTCCCTGTTGCTTCATAACCTGGGTTGTGAGTAACTAAATCCACTTTCCTTTCTTCCCTTTCTTTCCCCTCTCTCGTCCCTGATGAAGGAACATTTATTCCGAAAGCTAGGAACTTAAATTATCGGTTGTTTTTTGTGTATCTATCGGCTGTACTGAGCTGAGGTAAGTACTGGCCAGCCCCTGTATCTCTTTGTTAGTATTTGTTTCACATCTTTATATAAGATTTTCCATTAATTATTTAGATGGAGGGACTAAAGCAGTCATGGAACCAAATTTTATGGAGCATAATAGGTACCTTCAGCACAGATGAAGATGACCTAATGTTGACAGAGCTGATGAAAAAGCTTACTGGATGTAAAAATTTGAATGTGAGCGATGTTTCAGAATGGCTGAATCGAAGTGAACAGTTTGAAGTGACTAATCTTACAGTTGTTGAAATGTTTAGTAAATCCACTGAAGATGGTGACAAGGAATTACCTGGAAACATTGTAACAGTGCCACATACACCGAGGGTTTGACAACACTAGATGTGGCATTGCTTTAAATCAAGCAACAAGTGGAAGCTATTCCAACTGACAGCATACTTCGTAGAAGATGGTTCGACATTGCTGCTAGAAAACGAGGTTCTATTTTAAAACATAATATATATTTTTGCAACTTGGAAATGTGTGCCCATGTATGTACATGAAACAAAGATATGTAACACAGTATTTTTTTATAATTATTATTGTGCTCTTTAATGATTGATTTATGATTTACCCATTGCTTAAGTGTTATTTCTGTACTATCTGAGTTTTTTGTCACCTGAGGTAACCTGAATTTTTCAATCATTATTGTGCTTTTTAAAGATTTATTCATGATTTATCCTTTGATTTAGTGATATTTCCATATTATCCAAGTTTTTTTGTAATTTGAGGTAGCCTCAACCCCAATTAGCTTGAATTACCAGGGCTCTACAGTATTTATAAATATTTTATACTTCATATACTCTATTCTTACATACTAATCATCCATGGTAAAGTATTTCACAAATATTGAATGCATGGCAAAGATGCAGAGGAATATGATTTCAGAAATAACAAGAAACAGGGAGATACACACCACATTTCATTACAATGCCCAGACTGAATGGTACAAACCAAAATAATTAAAAAAATATATGATGCAAATATCAAGATTTATAGGTCAATAATAAACTATAAGAAGCATTAAAGGTTAATTTATACCAAAAGTAGTAATTAATTAAGTACAAAATATTTATCATCACTTAGCAAATACTGAATAAAGAAAAAACCAATGTAGACTCTTTGCCCTATTTGTCAGTTCCATGTTTACATAATATAACAGTTACATCCAATGTGACCATGAAATTTTACCAATGTACACAAATGTTTTTGTTGTGTTCTGTATCAGATGCCACTGACAATGTGTTACACACCCAAATAAGAATTAGGCTACATAGTTTAAGTGCAAGTGCGTCTCTTGGTGGCTAGATGTCCTTTAACATCTATAAAAGTTGGTTTGCACTTTTTTTAAATCTATCTATTAAGATAAAGTTTTAGAGTATGCATTGCCTCAGTTGTTCCTACATTTCTTCATAAGTCAAGCTGATCTTCCCCATTGTCAGCTTCTACCAACTGTTCCGCTGTACTGTAAGTAATTTGTGTCAGTATGCATGACTTACAGAACTGATGGTTCAGTAGTATTAACACCTGTAGGCACATTCTTTTTTGGGAAGTGAGATTATCTGAGTCTTCTTGAAACCTGAGAATATTTTGCCTGTCTCATTTATCTTGTTAACCATATGGAATAGTTTTGACGAGGCTGTATTTACGAAAGATCTCAATAATTCTGACCGAATGTAGAATACTCCATAGGTCCTGCTCTGACTTAGGTCTTTCAATGCTCTGTCAAACTCTTCTTGTAGTATCATTTCTCCCATCCTATCTTCATTTACTTCCTCATCCTTTGCTATAAAGTTGTCTTCAAACTCATTTCCCTTTTATAGCATTCCTATATATCCCTTCCACCCCTAAGCTTTCCTCTTTTTTGCTTAGCAGTGGCTTGTCACCTGAGCTCTCAATATTCATACAGTTACTTCTCTTTTCTCCAACTATATCTCTAATTTTCCTGCAGGTGTATGGTTATCAACCAGCTAGCTTTTTCTAAACTCGTCCAACTTTCCAAGGCTTTTTTAATGCACAGTTGGCATTTTTTATTTTTAGAAAATACTCGGCTTTTTGGTAATGAAGTAGCATTTCATCATCTCACAAATTTTTGTGTGAAGTAATTGGACTGAAGTGTAAGTTGCTCACACCTGGCTATTTTTATTTTTGCAACATCAAATGTGTAATTCTTTGGAGAATCATTGTAGTCATTCATAGATGGTGTATACAATATCTCGATTCAAGATACTGTTGTTTGCCTCACACTGTCTCAATACTGTTACACACGGAAACAAATGCTTGTTAGTTAATCATCTGAAGTTGGAGATTCCTCATTTTATCACATTTAGAAATGCTGAGTCACTGAGGCTCTTTTTAAGTACTGTTGCCCTACAAGACTGCATCTACTAATTAGAAGTCTGTCATCTTCTCATATAAAAAATAGTGACAGCTGAAAAAGTCCTGCAACATCCAAAATTGGACCATATCTACAATCCTGGATGAAAACTCTACACTAGATCAACAAAGTTGATCTTTGCTATAAAAAAAGGTCAGAATGTCAAAACATTTTGAGAAATTCTGAAAATCTGCCAATTTTTCTAGTAACCCTGCGTCTACTGAATGTGTGTTTTTTTCTCATTGCATCTCAGAGGGCAAAAGAAAGGAACAGTTTGTTAATAGACTCAGTCAAAGGAATATTATTGGTCAAGTAAAATTTTAAGGATACGTTTTGGTTAATATTTCTCCTCTTCATACTGAAAAATAAAAGTCTCAAAGGAAGCACCACTGTAAAAGACTGAAAATTACATTAAGGTAATTGTACTTATTTGTGACCACACCATCATTTAACACTAATGCAGATTTTCTACACGAGACCTGAGTCTGTCCCAGAATATATAATGTTCAATTAACTAACGGAAATGCAGCAAAGTGGCGTCGTCGACAGCGGCCAATATTTTGACAGGTGACCACACTCTCATTTTCAAGATAAAACTGCAGCCATTAGGCAGGGGGCAAAAGCATATAAATCCTTGGCCTGCAGAGAAATTCTGGAAAAATAATGCAAACTCTCTCTCACACTCTGTAAACACTAGTGCCACCACACATCTAAAGATGACTCACACCAGAAGGTCATGATAGTGAAAACTAACAAACAACGGGTGAGGTAATTGGTTGTATTATGCAGAAAAATTATATGAAATGAATTTTGCGACCTCCATCTAAGATTAGGGTCCTTTTAGGGTCTGTTAAACATGGTCTTGTTTTGCATAAGAGGGGTTTCTATTGTATTCTTGCAGCTGTGGCTTGCCATATACTGGTCAGAGTGTCAGGACTGTGGAGGACTGATGTACTGAGCGCAAGCATCCCACATGTTTACAACATCTGAGAAAATAAGCTATTGCAGAGCACTGTCTATGCACTGTGCAACCTATGAAATATAACTACACAAAGATTCTATCCTGTACTTGTAGCTGTTGGGATAGTGTTATTGAGGAAGCAGTTGAAATCAAATCAACAAGTAAGATTGTATAGAGATTGAGGTGTTTGCTTAAATTCTGTCTGGAATCCTGCTCTCTTCCTAGACAAAAAATAAATAAATAAAATAACACGGAGCTGGAGTAAATGCCATATTACCCACTGTTCAGTAATTTTCACAATCGATAACTTCTTGCATTGGTCATTTTTTGTTGTGTGGTGACCTAGTGTTTACAGAGTGTGTGTGTGTGTGTGTGTGTGTGTGTGTGTGTGTGTGTGTGTGTGTGTGTGTGCACGCGCGTGTGTGTGCGTTTTACCTTTTCAGTACTGATCTGCAAACAAAGGTTTTAAATTCCCTTCTACAGTCTGTTGCAACCTGTGGTTGTAAAGGTACAAGCCGCCCATAGTGGCTCACCTTCACACATTCCTTTTTATATATTTTGTGACTAAAGCCCTTCTGGCCTGTTAATTATTTTATATGTGACGTATAAGTACTGCCTCTGTCTTATTTTTTATTGTTAGTCAGTACTTAGACTTTTTATATAAAAAATATATTTTCCTATAAATTTGTAACTTTGTTATAGGCCATTTTGTTTTAATTCTGATGAAGGCACTCGCAGAAGTGTTGAAACCTGGTCAATAGGACTAAAAGTAGTGACCGAGGGCTCATTTGTTTCAATTTTAATTTAGAAGCGGTCACTGAACGAAGCAGCCATGTTTAAAACTTTCCCTTCCACAATGTTTACTTGCTATAATTTTGCCTTGAAAATGACAGCATTGTCACCAGTCAAAATATTGGTGGCGGTTGATGATGTCACCCAGCTGCATCTTCTGTACTCCAATTGGAAATTTTCAATGTACGATTTTCTGCTCATATCGAGATTAGCATTATCATCACCCCAATGTGTAAATTATAAATGATTTATTGATTCTTAAACAAACTATCAGGCTTTTAAAAAAATGTTCTATTTCTTGTGAAGCAGTGTCCTGATTTTGATAATTCTGTATTGTTAAACCTATACAGATGGCAACTATCTTCCGTCTAGTTATACATGCTTTCATAGCTTTAGTTTCACCTGCTTTGCCATTTTGCACAGAGAGAGGGGGAGGGAGAGGGGGGGAGAGGGGGGGAGAAGGGGGGGGAGAGGGAGAGGGAGAGGGAGAGGGAGAGGGAGAGAGAGGGAGAGAGAGGGGGAGAGAGGGGGAGAGAGGGGGAGAGAGGGGGAGAGAGGGGGAGAGAGGGGGAGAGAGGGGGAGAGAGGGAGAGATTACTAGCACAATGCAGAGGTAGCAACCGATATTTTGGAACTATAAAAACCAATACCAAGGCTCCTCTAGGCACCAATTCACAGGCAATGACAAACACCGATGGACAGAAAAAACAATTTAGTACACAGCAGTTCGCCAGGCTAATAATTGTGGGACTGTGACACAGGAAAAACTGCAGATATGACCGATGTGCGCACAATAAGAACCCAAATTATCGTCTCCATCCTCTTAATGACATATATGCATCTACAAGGTATCTTTACACCTAAAGAAATACGGAGCAAGCTACACCAAGTCTACAAAAAGTCTGGTGTCTTCTGATGAATAGGATTACTGACACTGCTGACAATCAGACTTCAAAAAATCCTGTCAGTAGAGGAGTGTGTATCAAAGATAATTTCTACAATATAAAAATAAAACAGCTTGAGTTTAATAGTTGAAGAAGAATGGACTGGTTGTATTCTACTTACAGAGCCAGGAAAATATACATGTACGGTCAAGAGTTTAGAAAGCTCATGAATCGTGGCAGACTCCGTAAAAAACTGTTGCAAGAAACAAAAAATGGCATCTATCAAACAAAGGTAAATGCACGATGGAATGTAGCAATATTATGAAAAAGAAAGTTGCTACTCACCATATAGTGGAGATGCTGAGTCGCTGACAGGCACAACAAAAAGACTCACAAATTAGCTTATGGCCAATATGGTCTTCATCAAAAATAGACTACAAACAAACACACACACACACACACACACACACACACACACACACGACTGTAGTCTCTCTAGCAGTCTGGCTTTGTTGCCAGAGACTGCAGAGTAAGTGAGTGAGTGAGTGAGTGAGTGTGTGTGACACACGTGCATGTCCACACACACACACACACACACACACACACACACACACACACACACACACACATACATACCCACACTAGTGTTTCATCTATTTTTGATCAAGGCCATATTGGTCGAAAGTTAATTTCTGACAGTCTTTTTGTTGTGCCTATCTGTGACTCAGCATCTCCACAATATGGTGAGCAGCAACTTTCCTTTTCATAAAACAATAGCATCTGTTCTAAACGACTGATTTGTGGCACTGCAACAAGATGGCAGCTGGTCAAAAATTGACACTGCAAGAGCAAACAGATAAAAAATCTTCAGCCAAGACAACAACGTAACTTCTATTCTTTTCCAAAGCAGCTGAGGAGCTTGTCCCTTCCATGGGGCCAAATCATGGACGTGTCATAAACATAACGTAGAAAAACAAGTAGGTTTCCATTTGGATGACGCCAAAGCTTCCTCCTCGAAATACTCCATATAGAAATTCGTCCTATGGAAGGGACAAGCTCCTAGACTTCCTTACACGCCTGAACTCCATACATCCGAACATCAAATTCACTATGGAGACCGAAGCAGAAGGAAGTTTACCGTTCCTGGATGTCATGGTAAAAAGAGAGGATGGCACCCTGAGCCATGGGGCATACGGGAAGAAAACGCACACCAACCTGTATTTGCATGCAAATAGCTGCCACCACCTTTCGCAGAGGAATGGTGTTCTAAAAACACTGGTGCACAGGACGCGCACCATCTCAGATGCAGAGAGTCTACCCCATGAGCTGGAACACCTTAAAACTGTATTTCGGAAAAACGGGTACTGGGAATGGCAGATCAGGTGCGCTTTCCACCCCACCTCTACAGTACAGCGTGTGGAGATGGGCAAAGTCACGGAGGTAGAGATAGCCACTGCCAATATACCGTATACTGCCACACAATGGGGGAAAATAGGACAAATATTGAGGAAACACCGAGTAGGAACTGTCTTTTGCCCACCCAATAAAACACGAGCATTATTGGGAAGTGTCAAAGACGATCTCAGTTTGCGGAAGGCCAGCATATACCAGATGCCCTGTGAGTATGGGAAGACTTACACTGGACAGACAGTGCGCACAATCGAAGATCGTTGACAAGAACATCAGAGGCACACTCAACTTATGTACCCAACAAGTCGGTAGTTGAAGGGCACTGTTTGTCTGAAAATCAGGAAATGGACTACCAACATAGCAGGGTCTTGGCACAGACATCTAAATACTGGGACAACGTCGTTATAGAGGCTATCAAAATTCGTACCAGGGACACACTCATCAAGAGAGATTGCGGCTATAACCTCAGCAAAGCATGGGAACCGGCACTGAGTCTAATTAAAAAGAGGCTCAGCAAAGAAAACGAATGAGCGACCAGGGCGGACAAGGCAGTTACACCGATGACACCACAGACGCCAACGCCAGCCTCTCATCGACCGCCGACACGTGGCCGTGGAGAGAACGCCTTGCACGGAAAGGGGATTTAGGACGACCGCCCGCCCTCAGCAGCTCAGTTCGTCAGCACACCTGACAATGGCGACATGTCTGATTGCCGAAATATTGTACACTTTGGACCGGCAGTACACCCATGGACTGTTCGAGCAAGAAACAGGCCGGGAGAAGTTGAAGAATCATACATGATGACAGTTTACTGCTTTCATAAGTATCATGTGGCAAGATGTGCAATACAGGCAGTAATGCCTGTTGGCTCATTTGTGCAGGTGGACAGTTGAATGTGGAGTCCAGAACTGAGGCAAGGGGCACAGCAGTATTTCCCAAGTCCAAGAGCCACCGATGTGTGTGTCTTAATGTGGGAGGTATTAAAGAGTGGAACTAGGTTTAACACTGAATGACTGGAAGCATACCAGGAGTCACCAGCAGGTGTCCTCAGTGTGTGGACAGTGAAGAAATAAACTACATTTTATATTGCAAGTTACCTGAAACAATTTGCAATGTAAATGAAGGAACATTATACACTGGAGAATTACCAGATAAGGCACCAGTGCTGACCTCATACACGGGAGGATGAAACTGCTCTGTCCAGCAATACTGATTTGAGTTTTCCTGGATTGCTAAGGCAATTGCCATGACAGTTCCTTAATGTAGATCACGGCCAAACACTTGCACAATGTCATTAAAGGCATAATCCGTATCACTTCAGCCAGGCGGGTTACCTTCATAGTCTCGGATGTTATTGAATTTAGCTTATGTTAAAATTCAGGAGTAAGGTAGGAACATGCAATTTTTTTTTTGTTTTCTCCAAAAAAATTCCTGCCCCGAGATACACACCTCCAAAGATGACACTGCAAACACCATTTTGAAGATGCGAATTTCAGAATTTTTTTTTTTAAATGCTGTATCTCTGCAACAGTTCTAGATATTTTGTTTTTTTTTTATTTGAAGGATACTTGCTTTATGATTACAATGGTATCATCCATTTGGACATATCTGTGAAAGTTCTTTTACTGTCGCCTTTTGAATTTTTTTTTCTTCAAAAATGCAAATCCAGAAAAGCTAAGATTTTTTCCTGTTGATTAGTACCATGTAGTACTATATTCTCTTTAAAGGACAGCTTCCGCTTTTAAGCTAGACAGGCTTTATTTTAAAAAATAATTTATTTATTTATTTATTTATTTTCAAGGGTAATGTATGTCTTCACTGAAGTTGTTTCTTATAATTTCTTTGTTACAGTGTTTATTTCGACTGTCTTTGTTGCAGTTATTTCTTATCACTTTCTTTGTCGTGATTATTTCTTTTTAATTTCATTGTTACAGACATTTCTTACACGTTGTTGCTGTTTCTTGTCGGTTTCTTTGTCGTTGTCGTCCATTGCATGTTTCTGTATTGTAGTTGTCCAGTGCTAATTTGTTTAATGAAGAGGTGCCTAAGAAATCAGAGACCATCCAGAGAGTTCTGTGCTTTCATGAGGAATTTGCCAGTTGACACAGTTGTAGTGTTTGCGGTCAGACGGTGATGGTCGTTCTGGAACTCGACGGGGACGGGAGGACTTGTTCGACAGCTAATCAGATGACAAAGCAGCCATATTTAGCATCGCTCTACTTTCCCTAATCCAGGGAGGGGCCTAGAAAAGGTGGCCTAAACATAGCCCATCTCAACTCAGTGCAAGTGGCAAACTGCGGTTACCTGTTCACCAAAATCTGCGGTCGAAAAAAAATAATAAAGGAAATACTTGCATTAAACACTTTATGAATGGTACATGGAACATCCGTACTTTACTGGATAATGACCATAATCAATGTCCAGAGGGAAAGACAGCACTTATTGCTAGGGAGTTGGCTAGATATAACATTGACATCACCGCCCCAAGTGAAACACATCTTAGTGACTACGGAGAGCTGTGTGAACAGCTCGGAGGTTACACCTACTACTGGAGTGGGAAACAATCTACCGAAAGGGCAGAAAGTGGTGTAGGCCACAGAAGTCTTGGGAAAACCTCAGAAAAAGAACCAAGATTGGTTTGACGATACAGATGCAGAGATCAAAAAGCTTGTTAATGACTTCAGAGCATCTCTTCGCAGTCCTGATATTGACAAGCGTAAAGTAGCACATTACAACATGAAAGTCAAGGTGTGTGCCCTCAAAGGCAAATGGTGTCTGAATAAAGCCAATGAAATGCAATCATATGCTGACACAAACCAAACAGGCAGATTCTTCGAGTGTCTGAAAACTACCTTTGGTCCAAAATCAAGGAAGATAGCACCTGTTTATGACAAAGATAAAATCTGTTGGCTGACGCAACAGAGTGATACCCTTGCTCGGTGGGCAGGACATTTTGATGACAATCTTAATCCCAACCATCAGACGACTAATATTCCATACATAGAAACACTTGAAGGCCTGCCCGCCGCCGAACAACTTGCTGATGCCCCTTTGTTCAGTGAATTCATTTCAGCATTGGGTAAGTTGAAAAATAACAAATAAGCAGGGGAAGACAACTTACCATCACAACTTTATAAATATAGTGGACCAAACATTACGAACCCACTGTCTGGTCTAATTTCAAAGATTTGGAAGTGCGAAATAATTCCACAAGATTGGAAAGGTGCCTGCATTTGCAAAATTTACAAAGGCAAAGGTGACATTTCTGACTGCAGTTCTCACAGGGGAATCTCTCTTCTCTCAGCAGCTGGGAAAGTCCTGGCTCCTCAGCAGCTGGGAAAGTCCTGGCTCACATACTCAACAACAGGCTAATGCACCTTGCAGAAAAAGTGCTACTAGAGACCCAGTGTGACTTTCGCTCGAACAGAGGCATAATGGATGCCATATTTGTTGTCAAAAAATGCAAAAGAAAAGCTTAGAGCAACATCAGCCTCTCTTCATGTGCTTTGTAGACCCGGAAAAAGCATTCGACCGAGTCCCACGGGAAGCTCTCTGGATTATACTAAAGAAAACCGGCTGCCATGATGAAATTATTAACTTGATTAGACAGTTTCATGACAACATGATGGCAAAAATCCGCCAAGAAAATGAGCTTTTAGACCAGTTTCCCGTGACATGTGGTGTAAAACAAGGCTGTGTACTGGCTCCCACACTCTTCTAACTTTATTTCACAGCTGTTACGTGACACGCGACCAAATCCTGCAGTGGTCAAAAGGGTCTTGACTCGAGAACAGACAAAAGTGTCTTCAACATCTCTCGCCTCAGAACAAAAAGTTGTGTAAATAAAATATCTATCTTAGAAATTCTTTATGCAGTTGATTTATGCATGATGGCTAATTCTCCTGAATCCCTCCAAACATACATGAACCTGCTAAATGACTCCTGAAGAAGAGTTGGTCTAGTCATAAGCATAACCAAGACATAAGTCCTTCAATAACCACTTAGGGGTTCCAATACAGACGACTGCAGTATTAAGCTGGACAACAAACATTTGGAAAACGTGTCACACTTTAAATATCTGGGTAGCCACATTAAAAGTGACAACAGTCTAACAGAAATTGCAGCTCGTATAGCCAATACAGCCTCAGTTTTTGGCAAACTGTATCACCAAGTATGGAAGTCACATGATCTCAGACTACAAACTAAAACTGCAGTCTACAAAGCAATAGTATTACCAACTTTACTCTACGAATTTGGAAACCTCATGCTGTTATAAAGCTGACATTAGGAGGCTAGACACCTTTCATCTTCACTGTCTGAGATAAATTCTTCGCATGAAATGGGAAGACCATGTTCCAAACACAGAGATTTTGTGTCGTGTGAAACTGCCTGGCATTGAAACTCTCTTAATGAAACACCAACTGAGATGGATAGACCGTATCATATGCATGGACAAGGTGGCCAATACCTGCGATACAAAGACACCATCAAATGTCATCTCACGGCCTGTGGCATTCCGAGCAAATTTTGGGAGGAGCTTGCATTGCACCAATCAGAGTGGCGCTCAACTGTACACAGGAGTGTGGAGTAATTCAAGCATATCAGCCTAAAGAACCTGGATGATAAACAAAAGCTCCACAAATCTAAGCCCAAGCCTAATACATCTGTGTATAACTCCACCAGGCAACTGTATTGCACTTCGTGCGACTCGATCTTCAAAGCAAAGCTCGGTTTTGCAAATCACATCTGAGCCCACCATAATACGGACTGAACCACAATATGGACTGAACGACTGACGGAGGAGGACATGATGACAAGTGTGTTTTTGAAAAGGACTGCTTGAAATGCCTTCTGACTGCAGTCACAGGAGAGTGGAGTGTGCTAACTATTTGCATATCCATAAAAGAGTGATATACAAGACAAACAAAAAAACAGCAGACTTTGTTCAGGTTGGGAATAAGTGTTCTTGTTTGAAGACTGTTTCAAAGTGAAGATGTTTCCAGTGA
Organism: Schistocerca gregaria; assembly: GCF_023897955.1. Classification (NCBI taxonomy): domain Eukaryota; kingdom Metazoa; phylum Arthropoda; class Insecta; order Orthoptera; family Acrididae; genus Schistocerca; species Schistocerca gregaria. The sequence goes on along the minus strand of NC_064926.1, from coordinate 499,707,741 downwards.
CGACTTTTTGTGTTCTAAATGTTTTAACAGAATAACAACAATGATAGTACCTGAGCAAGGTGAAGCCTCCCTCAGTGCAGATTATGCATCAACAGAGGAAGAATTAAATACCCTGAATCAGTCAACTACAGAAGTAGGTGTTAGTCCTGTCAACAAACCGTGGTCAGTGAAGTCGAGTCATAAGCTCTATGGATCAAGAGTGTGTAGAGAAACTACTAAAGCTATGGATGAATACACTACAGCAAAACTGACCACACTCTTCAAAGTAGGAATTCCATCTTCAGAAGAAAATAAACTAAAGCACTCTTGCATCTCTTGCCAGGAATTTTTCACAAATATCAATTCAGCTGTTGAATACTGTGCACTGTACAGTGAAGTGGTGCAAGTTTTAACTATTATTCCAGAGATTTTTCAAAGAAAACAATTTTGAACCACATTCCATCAGTATCAAAGTACACAGTAGGCAAATCAAGAAATGTGAGGTATGTAAAAAGAGTCTTTCGAAGACCAGATCCCTATTATGATCATCCTGTAGAATTTGCTAAGTTCAAATAGAAAACTGTTGCCTTTGACAGTTTCATTGATGAACAAGGTAAATGGTCAGTGACAGCAGAAGAACACCAGCATATGAAGAAATTGCAGCAACAACACATTGCAGAAGTGAAAGGGTGTGTACAGGCTAAAGAACTATGTCTAGTGCTTCACTGTGATTTTGCTGAGAACAAGAAGTACATGGGTATCACTGAAGTAATGACCAGGTTTCAAATTTTACAGGAGTGACATATTTTCAAAACAAGACCACAAGTTTGCAGTTACAAGTGATGACACAGGACAAGCTTTGCTAGCAATGCGCAAAATTCTTCAACAGCAAACAGGGGCAGAGAAGGTCATCAATATTTCTGCTGGTACTACTAGTCATTTTAAAAATAGTTGCCAGCTGTTTGAATTGAGTAAGACACTTGTGCCAACTGACTGGGTATACAGCGCTACTGGTCATGGGACAGGGCCTTGCAATGGTGTAGGAGGCCTGCTGAAGCACCATGCTAGAAAACATAATCTTTTCAGAACAAATACAGCTGCAATTCAGAATGCTGAGGATTTTATGAGAGTCATGAAATCTTAAAAACATCCACAGCCCTCTTTCTGTTGTCCAAAGAGCAAATCGAAGAATTCCGTGAGCAGAAAAAAGAAGAATGGTCCAAACTAACGACTCCTGTGAAAGGAATTCAGAAGACATTTTTGGACTCAAAGTGATGGGCAAACTCATATTGCACACACTTTAAAGAACAAGAAAGAAGAAATTTCGTTGGTTCTGCCAACACCTCACAAATAGCAGATTCACTACCTGAGAAGGGGGGATATTTGTGGCAAGTGTGTATGACTGACTGGTGGATTGCAAAGATTATAGATACTAGTTATGAGTTAAATGAAATGTAGTGAACTTCATGCTACCACATGGACTAGCTACTGGATACAGGTTTCCAGCTGAAAGACAGCAACAATATCATTAGTGCTCACTTCCTGTTCACATTGTTTTGAAGAATGTAAGTGCTCCAGCTCCTATTTGTTTAACAGGAAGGCATCACTCCATATCAAAGGAAGATACTAAAGCAGTGGAACACATTTTTAGTTCATTGACTGGCTAATTTATGTACAAAACAGAGTGCACAGAAGTTGTATAAACTGAAACCTTCAAGTCTTTGAACCTTTCACATACATTTTGGAACCATTTAAAATGCTTGGAAATGAGTCTCTTACTCATCTTTCAAAATGAAAATTAATGTAAATAAGGCTAGGTTTTGATTTTTATGAGCCTATTATGTGATAATGTGGTAATAAAACAGGTTTTATGTATGGCAAAAATTTCAATTGTTTATAAAACCTGTTCGACCTAAAAATGGAAGCTCTCCTTTTCAGGGAATATAGAACTATATGGCACTAATCAACAGAAAAAAATCAAAATTTTATGGTTGGCATTTTTGAAAAAGAAAAATATATATATATATATATATATATATATATATATATATATATATATATATATCCATAAATTATAAAAAACGTTCAGAAAGCTATAGTAAAACAACTTTGACAGGTAAGTCCAAATGGAGGATTTCTCTGTAATCATAAAGCAATTATCTTTTAAATTTTAAAAAAATTGAACTGTTCCAGAGATACGGCATTTTAAATTTTTTTCCAAAATTCGCATCTTCAAACTTTTGTGCAGTGTCATCTTTGGAGAACTGTATCTTGGAGCAGAATTTTTTATTATTATTATTATTTTTTTTTTTTTTTTTTTTTTGTTGAGAAAACAAAGAAGTGCGTGTTCCTTACTTAATCCTTCATTTTAACATCATGCCTAATTCAATAGCATCTGAGACAACAAAGGTAAGATTTTTTTCTAGCCTGCCTGAATCAATATGGACTATGCCTAAAGAATCTTATGAATGCTGTCTGTTATATTTTGATCTACTGAGTGGCACTTTATTATCTAGACAAATCCTGTATCATGGTGAGATGATCCTCAAATGAAATAAGATAAATAAATAAATGTCATGGCTTCCTCTTTCTTTATAACTTCATTGACCCTCACAAGATGAGCACACCATCTTGGATACAGTGTCTTCCCCAAGAACTGAGAGCCGGACACTTTCGAATGGTACTTTGGAAAAACAGTTATAAGGACTGGCAGATTAGATGTGCTCTGCGCCCTACAACTGCAGTATGACACGTTAAGATAGATGAAGTTACAAATTTAGGTGGTGTTGCCTCTACTAAAACACTTAATTAACTTAGGTCCTATCCTTATTTTTGTGTGTTCAGGTACTGTCTCTTGTCCAAAACATATGCAACAACGGCATTAGCCACATCCTTTGCCACCATGAGGGATTCAATACTCTAGTTATACATGCTCCCATATGGAACCTAGCAGATACCCTTGAAAACGGTTTTAGCAGCACAGTACAATATGGCTTCCGTAACATATTCTTTGTTTTTACATTACTAGTGATGTACTTTCATCTGTTCACAAGTAACTAGTAAACACACGGTATTGCAAAAAGCTGCTTATTGGATCTGAAGAAGACCAGTGATGGTTGCAATGCATTAGTTGTGAACAGATAAAATCAATGTTAGATTATAAAACTATTAAAACATAATATCAAGTATGGGTGTCTGTCTTGACAATATGTTGGATTTTTCATAAAGGACTTGTTTTTAATATTTTTTTTAATGTGTCAGACTTTTCAAACTGACACATAAATTATTAATGAACTCTATACTTGCATTCTGAACTCATTTCTGTATCAACCTAAAACGGAATTGAGTTCAAAACCATTTTTCTCTTCAGGTTTTTGCACGTGTAAATGCTGATTTCCAAATGCAATTTGTTGCCAAAGACAACTGCATGTATTTCAGACTCCTTAGTACACAGAAATGTCCTCCAGTCAAAAATGCATATATTCTAGGTAAGCTATTAATATGTGATAATAATTTATAGGAAAATAATAAATTTAAAAAAAATCCCAGCGAAGATGGCGCAAATTGATAATACATGTTTGGGTAATAACAAAACTGATAAAGCTGTGTCTTGCTTATGGTTGAATTTCTCTTCAGTAAAACATTTGACCCTTTTTACATTTAAAATTAGATACTTATGAGAAATACGGTCTCGTATGCGGCTTTCTTCACATATTAGCTGCTAACAGAAAACAATGAGGGAAGGGAGAGGTTGGGGGAAGATGCAACAATTAGCCACACTATACTTACAGCCCTCCTTTGCATAGCTTCTACTTCTCTCTTCTTTTCTTCTTCTTCCTTTCTCTGCAAAAATTTCTGTATGTTTACTGACAATGATTTGGAATCCCTCACTTCCTTCTTCGGCGGATCGAAAGTAGAACGGTAACATCTCGCAGGCTGAAACATTACAAAATCATCATGACAATAACAACACTGATTCACAAATGCTGCTGATGGAAATTGATACCTGGATACCAGTAATACTTTCGTATTCATACGAGGTGAGCAAAATATAAATTGATGACAGCAACATTCAATTGAAAAAGTGTAAACAAAACGGGGAATGTAAAACATGTACCTCTTTCTTTGAGTTTCGCTCGTTCTTTTGAGCAACGTGTAATAATGACCCAAAATCCATCTCTACAGTGAATAAGTAATTGATGACAGCGAAATTACAAAAATATTAGAGGCATTTATTCAACAATCTGCTACGTGTACAAATTCGTCCATCTTTCCTGTCTCTCATTTCGTTCTTATTGCTGCCAACATCACACCGTGAAACTACTTCTGCGAGAAAAGTAGATATCTCCATCACTAAAAACTCAGGTTCCTCTGTCAATAAGTATCCGAAAGGTGCTAATTCTTCTGTAGCCGTATTTATTTAGCCGAACTGTACTTCGCCAGCCAGCAGTGTTATTCACAAACAGCTGAAGGGAAAGAATGCCAGAGTACTTGCTCGTAACAATTCGTTACTCTTTTGTCTCAACGGGGGAACGATGTCCTAAATGAGACGCAATAAGCGACGCGCCGAGCAGACGGGTTTGTGGTGTTCTGCGCACTATGTTGTCGTGGAACATATGGCGCCAACATTTGAATGTTGGCGGAGTGTTATGATTTCCAAAAGACTGAACCAGATTCGAGTCCCGGTCTGGCACACAATTTCAGTCTGCCACGAAGTTCCAAATCAGCACACAAACTGCTACTGAGTAACATTCAATGAGATACTGATTACATTACCGGTATACGTTGGGAACTGCTAGGAAAGCGGTAGGCCTACTTAAAGATATGCATTTTCATCGTGTCATTTACCCTGCAGCCATTACGCTTGTAAAATGCTTTCAGTTGGAGAAAGGAATAATGTTTGAACAAACGCGAGCTTCACTAGAGTAACCCAGAGAGAAAGTAGAGAAGCTTTCACAACGAACGATAAGAGTGTCGATAAATATATTGTTTGTTGTGCCTCAGAGAACATTACATTACCTAATTTTGAAGCAAAAGACTTGAATTTTTCATATGAGAAACGTGTGCTTGAAGTCAGAGGCAGCTACCCAAGTAGTTGCGTGTGTGTGTGGGGGGGGGGGGGGGGGGGGGGGGCGGTGCATACGAGGGATTTTTTGAAATTAATTAGGCGACTCTTCTTGCATCCCACATAACTATTGCTGTGGAAAACCCAGAAGTATCAGTGCAAGACCTCCCTCCCCCTCCCCCCCCCCCCAAAAAAAAGGCCTCCCTCAGATGACAGCATCAAAAACCTACTGGTTAAGCTCCAGAGCATTCACAACAAAGTGTTAGAATTTGAAGTGCCTCTAAAGAGCACTGAAGTCGTCATAGTATTAGGCACAGAAAGTTGGTTAAATCCTGAAGTAGACAGTAGTGAGATATTTGTAAAAAAATTAAGTGTATGCCAAAGGAATAGGGAAACGGAAAATGGAAGTGGTGTATTTGTTGCAACAGATAGCAAACTCAAATCCGTGGAGATATATAGGTGAAGCTGTACATGAGACTGTTTGGGCAAGACTCAGTATCAAGGATAGGCACAAAATTATAATAGGGTCCTACCAACTACTTGATGTAACCAAAAACTTTCGAGAAAACCTCCCTTCACTTGTACATAAGGTCCCTAATGATACTGTAATCATTGAAGGAGACTTAAAACATTCAACAGTCGATTGTGATAGTTATAATTTTGTTATTGGTGAGTGTGACAACACATCCTGTGAAATGGTACTAAATGTGTACTGTGTAAATTAACTCATTCTATGTCATTTCACCTGATCTATGAGACATGTAACTAAATAACTAAATTAGAATGCCTTTTCTGAAAACTACGTAGAACGGAGAGTTCAGAATGCCACTCATAATGGAGACAGATCTAATGTCATCAAACAGACTGACCTCTAAGGAAGCTCATATTGAATCTAGCATTAGTGATCATGTGGCAGTTATAACAACAGTTTAAACCAAAACACAAAGGGCAGCTAAAGCAAGAGAAAGATATATATGTTCAGTGAACTAGACAAAGAAGCAATAGTGTCATACCTCAATGAGGAACTTGAGGCTTTTAACTTGGGACAGGAGCATGAAATATATATGAGTTCAGTAAATTACATGAAAAATCTTTAGTGTCATAACTCAGTGAGGAAGTTGAAACTTTCAAACCAGGGCAGGAGCATGTAGAGGAACTATGGCTCAAGTTTAAAAAAATCGTTGAACATGCAATGCATAGATATGTACCCTGTAGAACAGTTCATAATGGGAGGGACCTGCCATGGTGTACAGTCACTGTAAGGAAACTGCTAAGGAAACTGAGACTACTGGATAAAAGGTGGAAAACAAAGCATAGGACTATAGCTAGAGAGATACTTAATGAAATGCACTTGATTGTCAAGAGAGCAAAGCATGAACCCTTCAGTGACTACCGTATCAGAATATTGTCGGATGATCTTTCGTAAAACCCAAAGAAATTCTGGTCATATGTAATCCGTAAAACTATCATCCAACATTCTCTACATTGCTTTGTTGCAGAATCTTAGAACGTATCTGAGTTCAAACACAATGACATGTACCTTGAAGAGAATGATCACCTTAATGGCAACCAGCATGGATTCCAAAAACATTGATCATATGAAACCCAACTCATACTTTACTAACATGCCATTCTGAAAGCTGTGTATGAATACAGTTAGGTAATACTGTATCTCTTGATTTCTGAAAACCATTGAATCAGTACTGTAACTACAATTATTGTCAGAAGTGTGATCAAATAAGGTATAAAGTGAAATTTGTGATTGGACTGAGGACTTTTTGTTAGGGAGGATGTAGCATGTTATCTTGGATGGATAGTTGTCATCAGATGTAGGAGTAACTTTGGTTGTGCCAAAGGGTAGTGTATTGGACCCTTGCTATTCATATTGTATATTAAACCCATAGCAGACAATATTAACAGTAGCCTCAGGCTTTTTGCAGATGATGCATTCATCTGTCATGAAGTACTGTCTAAAAGAAGATGCATAAATATTCAGTCAGATTTTGATAACATTTCGAAGTGGTGCAAAGATTGGCAATTTGCTTCAAATGTTCAGAAATGTAAAACTGTGCTCCTCACAAAACAAAAAAATGTAGTATCCTGTGACTATAATGTCAGTGAGTCATATTGGCCATCTCATATAAATATCTGGGTGTAACACTTTGTAGGGATACAAAATGCAATGATCACATAGGCTCAGTTGTGGGTAAAGCAGGTGGTAGACTTCAATTTATTGGCAGAAAACTGGGAAAATGCCATCAGCCTACAAAAAAGATTGCTTACATATCACTCATCCAACCCATTCTAGAATATTTCTCAAGTGCGTGCGACTCGTACCAAACTGTACTAACAGGGGATATTGAATGTACACAGAGAAGGGGGGCACAAATGGTCACAAGTGACCAATGCATAAAGACACTGAACTAGAAGACTCTTGAAGAGAAACATAAACTATCCTGGGAAAGCCTACGTACAAAGTTTAAAGAACCAGCTTCAAATGATAATTATAAGACTATACTAAAACGCCCTACATATCACTCACATGCGGATTATGAGGATAAGATTAGAATAATTATGCATGCATAGAGGCATTCAAACAACTATTCTTCCTACGCTCAATACATGAATAGAATGATAAGAAATCCTAATAACTGGTATAATGGAACATACCCTCTGCCATGAACTTCATAATGGCTTGCAGAGTACAGATGTAAATGTAATTGTATGACAGATTGCTAGCCACAAGAGAATTACTGGCATTAACTGAGAACACACAATCTAGATGACTGGTCATGATTTCTCATGGGGTTTGCTTGTACTATCAGAACCAGCCAGCCATCTCATGTTAATGTGTTTGCCAATCGATGGATACAGCAATGTGCCCAGAGAAATGGTTGTTATTAAGAACCTGGATTTCACACATACCAAGGATTTCATCACTGTTCATCCAGAAATAATTAAAATTTAGGCCAGAACGTAAAAATGTAACTGCCTGCACTGGCTGTCATCAAGAGAGGAGGTAAAGTAATTTGAGGCAGCTCATCAATGCAAAGGGTGCAAATGAACAACATATATGTAGATTAAGTAGTGTATGACCTTAAATTAATGACAGAAGTGAAGTTCCCATGATTGATATTTCTGGAATAGCAACTGTGTAGCAAGATTCCAAGATTGGTGGTGCCAATCATATAGGATATGTAAAAGGGAAAGGTAAAAAAAACCATGGGTCACACAAGAAATGGTTTCGAAGATGGAGGAGAGAAGAAAATTGAAAAACAAGAACACTGAAGATGCAAGAAAGATATACCGAAGGTTAAATAATGAACTGCGAAGAGAAACAGAGCAGGCTAGGAAAAAATGGCTAAAAGAGGAATATGATGAAATTGAAGAACTGGACAGGAAGGGAAGATACGACTTACTATATAACAGAGTAAAGACTGTGACATGGGAACAAAACAGAGCAGGAAGTGCTACTGTGGAAATTTTGAGTAAAGGCGAAGAGGTAGTGTACAAAGATCGTGACAATGTCCTCCAGAGATGGGAAGAATATATAAAAGAGCTATATGACACAAATAGCAAACCAGAAAATCTGAACTTGAATCCCACAACAGTGTAAATGATTACGAGAAAGGACCGACCATCATAATGGAAGAAGTAAAGTCTGCCGTAGCTGCAATGAAAAATGGCAAAGCGGTAGGCACAGATACAATACAGGAAGAAATACTAAAATGCTTGAACCACAATGGGATAAGAGAAATATTGAGGTTATGTAATAAAATATATGACAGTGGTGAATGGCCTGAGGACTTTCTGACAACAGTAATGATTCCATTACCGAAAAAACAAGGAACCAAGAAATGCAGCGAACACTGGACAATCAGCCTCATTTCACATGCAGCCAAAGTGGTGTTAAGAATAATTAATAAAAGACTTGAAAAAGTAATGGAGGAGAATCTTGGCGAGGAGCAGTTTGGCTTTAGATGGAATACGGGCACCAGAGATGCAATAGGGCTCCTACGAATCTTGGTTTCGAGAAAGGTTTATTGAAAAAGGAAGAGACCTATATATGTGCTTCATCGATCTAGAAAAGGCATTTGACAATGTGGTTTGGGACAAGATGGCGACTATAATGAGGGAAAAGAGAATGGACTGGAAAACCAGAAGACTTAAAAACTTATTATATCTTAATCAAAAAGTTTCAGTTAAAGTGAGAGGAGAAAGCACAAACTGGATCAGACTAGGAAAAGGAGTAAGACAAGGATGCTGTTTATCACCTACTCTTTTCAACCTCTACTTGGAAAATATGATTGACCAATGCTCATTAGATGACAAAGGAGTAGAAATTGGAGGAAGAAGAGTAGGGTGTTTGAGATTTGCTGATGATATGGTCCTTCTAGCCACAGGGGAAAAAGAATTACAGGATTTGGTGGACGCCATTGCAACTAACGGAAAAAATATGGAATGAAAATTAACACCAATAAAACAAAAGTATTGGCACTAGGAGGAAATAAGGAAATAAAAATTATGCTGAATGGAGAAACACTAGAACAGGTGCAAAATTTTAAGAATCTTGAAAGCAGGATAGACACTGGCTGGAAGTGTACCACAGAAATTAAAACAAGGATAGTAATGGCAAAAGGGGCGTTTTATAAGAAAAGGAGAATCTTCTGCAGTGGTCTGGACAGAGAACTCAGAAAGAGACTCATAAAATGTCTTGTATGGAGTGTTCTTCTATATGGTGCTGAAACATGGACTATGAGGAAAAAAGATAGAGAAAGGCTGGAGGCTTTTGAGATCTGGACATAGCAGAAGATGGAAAGAATAAGTTGGATGGACAGAGTAAAAAATTAAGAGGTACTGAGAAGAGTGGGAGAGAAAAGACAGTTACTAGATGTAATAAAGAGAAGAAAAAGAAATTGGATTGGGCATATATTAAGAAAGAATGACGGACTGATAAAAACAGTTTTAGAAGGTTATGTAGAAGGGAAAAGGAAGTGACGAAGGAAGAGATTCCAGATACTGGATGACATGATGGATGGTACAACATACAACAGCCTTAAGAAGGAAGCAATGGATCGCAGAAAATGGAGAGGCAAAGGACCTGCTAATATAGCAGATAACTGATGATGATGATGAGGTTTGGCTAATGCAACATTCCAGCTTTACTGATCAGAAAGAATGGTAATGGAACTTGCAGTATCTTCTGTAAATTGCACAGTTTGCAGGTATGTTATGTGTTTGAGCTAATGTCCATTTATATCAGCGAATTTCTTTTACATCAGTTAATATTCTCTTCATACTTTCATAGAATTCATAGAGTAGTGGTGCAACAAAGTATAAATGTGTGTGCAATAGTGGCAGTTAGATTAGCGATTTCAATTTTCTGGAATGAAATCTCTTGCATAGTTAATTAAATGAAATGGACAGTGTACATCCATCAGCTGATTTTTTTGTTTTTTAATTTTTTTAAGAAACCTCATGATACATGAAAAATGAAATAGTACTTTATCTACATCTTGTTTTTTCATTCAAACTTTTCTCTGAGCCAACTTTGAAAATTGTGTGCTCATTTCTGATGATCGTCAGGAGTGGGGCTTTATTTTACACTTTCTGAGTTCTGCATATATCCAAGAGTCATTGACAGAAATAGTCCTAGGGTCCTTGGGACGAGCTTGAAGTTACTTCAAGCATGCCCAGAGAAGTGTACTGAGCCTCTCATTGTTTATGTTGTAGTCTATACTAATGACCTGGAAAACAATAATAACAGTAGCCAAAGACTTTTTAAGATTACAAAGTTATCTATAACTATAGTTGGAATCAAGAATGATGACGGTCGAGTTTGGGCATGTTCTATGTACCTACATCACACATACTCTAATAGCGAATGAGCATTTGGTAGTGTTATGAGTGCTTTGCTCTGAATGCTGTATCTAATGTGAGCATTAAACATGATCGCATTGAGTTTTTTAGTGAATTTCAATATCATTTATTGCATGCTTTCATCACTGATGGTGATGGTAAGTCATAAATTCTGCATAAGCAAATGAGAAACATAATATGCAGGATATATTCTCCCTTCAAGAGGAGAGTGTGCACATGCGCATACCGCAACTGTCACTTGGAATCGTCAACAATGTCATTCCTATCCATGCATCAACATGCGCAAACTGCCATCATTCATGTATTGAACTATAGCTTAGTGCTCAATGCTTCTTTCTTGTAGAATGTATGGTCAGCAAAGAATTTTTTTTATTTCTTTAACTGATTTTTCATGTTGTTTACAAATTGCAACATCTGCTAAATTTTTTATGTTAGTCAAGGCCATAGATACATGGGTTGTTCAGAATATACTTATGACCAAAAAGTGATTGCAGTAGCTGGAGTGCAAGGTTGTTGTTAATCATGCCTTTTGCATTCTTTTAGTGATTTTTCCATAGAAACTTTCATCCACTAACGCCCATTTCTTTATGTCTAGCCCAGAAGTGAAATATCAGTTTCACAGCTGTAATTTTTTTTTAACAAAACGAAATATTTCTTAAAAATCTTCATACCCTGTTTCCCTCCCTTAGGGGTTGAACTCCTTAAAACACTTAAAACAGAGCAACACATTTCCCTCCCCCCTCCCCCCCCCCCCCAACCTAGAAGTCAAATGCAAATTGTCATAGATTGACCATCAGAAATGCTTTCATAATGAAATATTTGCATAGTTTTAAAAGTGCTTCGGTAGTTCTTTAGTAGGGATTTATTTTCAAAACAACTTTCACCCACTACTTTACCCCCTTAGAGGTTGAATTTCCAAAAATGCTGAAACATGTTTTTCTTTTTTTCTGCCTGAGAAACCAAATACCAATTTTCATAGGTCTAGCTTCAAAATTGCCTTAACAGAGATACACTTTCAAAAAACTTTTCATCCCCTACTTCACGCCCTTAGGGGTGGAATTTTGAAAAATCCATTCTGGAGCAATGTCTACAGTGTAAGATCAACACCTTCTGCAAATTTCAAGCTTCTATCATTAGCCGCTTAGGCTGCATGATGATGAGTCAGTCAGTCAGGGTATTGTATTTTATAGGCAGAGATGAGGCACAGTCTGAAAAAAGCTGTACAAATATCCAGTCAGATCTTGATATAATTTTAAAAGGGTGAAAATATTGGAAGCTTATTTTAAATTTTCAGAAATATAAAATTATTCACTACACAAAATGCACAAAGGTAGAATTATATGAAAGCAAAAATCAGTCAACATACAAATACCTGAGTGTAGCAATTTGAAGGTATACAAAACGGAATGATCATGCATGCACTGTCCCAGGTGAAGAAAGTGGCAGACTTTGATTCATTGGCAGGATACTGGGATAATGTAGTCAGTCTATATAGAAGTCTGCTCTCAAATCACTTGTTCGTCTCATTTTAAAATATTGCTCAAGTGTGTGAGATCCATGCCAAATAGGACTAACAAGGATTAGAACATATACATTTACTTATTTATTGTATGGCTTTTTGACACAATGAAAGAATGCATAGGGTGTAGACCATAAGATTTACAATATAAAATCTTATAAACAAACATATAGAGCATTTGTGTAATCTCCCAAACTTGGTGTCACCAACAGAAAGTCTTCTGGTCTACCACCTACATCTACAGCTATACTCTGCAAAGCTCTGTGAGATGCATGACAGAGGTTACTAGGATTTCTTCTCATTCCATTCATGTACAGATCATGGGAAGAATGATTGTTTGAATGCCTCTGTGTGTGCGGTAATTATTCTAATCTTATCCTCACTATCCCTATGTGAACACACATATGGGATTTTAGTATATTCAGATTCATCTTTTAAAGCTGGTTGTCAAGAATTTGTTAATAGACTTTCTCAAGATAGTTTACATCTCTCTTCAGGAGACTTCCAGTTCAGTACTTTCAGTGTCTGTGTGACATTCTCCCATGGATCAATCAAACCTGTAACCATTTGTGTGGCCTTTCTCTGTTCAGTATTTCCTGTTAGTCCTGTTTGATATGGGTTCCACACACTTCAGCAATATTCTAGAGCCATTCAAATGAGTGATTTGTAAGCAATCTCCTTTGTAAACTGATTATTTGAAGAAATCCCTGTTGAACAAGCACACTTCCGGCCAAAACAGGGCTGCACAGATCATGTGCTGTCACTCACCACATACAGAGGCAGGGTTTCAAAGAAAGCTTAAAACTACAGCTGCATTCACTGACTTATTAGTGGCCTATGACACAGTGTGGAGAGGAGTACGATCTCATGTAGCATTCTTCTGTGATGTGTCTGGTGGGCAGTCACAAAGTGGGAATGGTTTCTTACACCATTTGTATAAAAACTATGCACACGTGACATGTTGATCTCTAATTACATTTAGTACTCCGCATGTTTTGCGTGGCAAGTCAAATCCTGATTGTTTTTGGGTGATACATCACAGATTATTATTTTGTTGCCCAGTCCATGCATTGGTAATGTTGATATTATCTTGCACAGCAACCATTGCTGTTATTGTTTGTGGTCATCTAGAGTGGAATTGGTTATGGTTTGCATTATGGGATTCTGGATACAGATTGTAATATATGTAGTAAATAGTTTCCAAGTTTTATATATACAAAGATATTTTACCATAAAGACTGAAACACATGATAACTGCATGAAGTACAAAGGCAGACTGAATTAAACATAGTGGCTCGTCAGAGCTGTTAATATTCCAAACATAGTAATTTGTGTGGTTGATGTGACCTATCGATGCCACACTGTAACCCCCCCCCCCCCCCGCTCCCCCCCTCCCCTTCCCCGCAGTACGGTGTATGGCCTATGAGACGTGAGAGGGGGTCGTGTGTGTGGGAGTCAGGCATCGGCATGAGTGGTTTGAGTTGGTAGATCGGGAGTAGAGCTATGGGAGAGGAGGTGGCGTGCGAGTGTGTCTTCCCCAAATGCAGACTGAGCTGTCTGGAGAAATGAAAGTCACACTCTTGTGGGAGGGACAAACTGTGCTCTATCTTGACGTTGAGTTCCTCGGTGAGGGTCAGGTCTGTGCTGTCGGTGAGCAGTACAATCATGCAATTGTCTAACACCATAATCGACACGTTATCAAAGCGGTCAGGTGGAACATTGCAGCGCAAAACAAAGGACGGGACATCTGTGTCTCTAGTATCTTAAATGTCTTGAAAACCTGTGAATGAGGATGATGATGACTTGCCTGAGGAACCTGCGAACTGTGGTGGTGAATCGTTGGCAAGAGAAAACCCAACCATAGGTTGAATGGACTCGTTAGTGGGTTCTTCAAAAGAACATGTGCTTGGACAGTTTGACTGGGATGACAGAGGGGTATCGGAGTCTATGAAGGCAGTCTTGAGCCTGTGTAGAGAAACGGTTTGTAGGTGATCTCTTTTTATAATGTTGAACATTGTCTCGCCGCTCTGGAGTACTTTGAAGGAACCGCGGTAAGGGAGTTGTAAGTGTTGTCTGACAGAGCCGTCCCTGAGCATGACATGTGAGCAAGAGTTGATTGCAGTCAGCATGGAAGTGTCAGATGGGGAATGGCTGACAGGTGCGTGTAGCCGGTTGTTTCTAAAGTGTGCACACATCATGCCAATAAAGTCTGGGAAGGAGGGAGAATCCCTGGTATCTTGGGGGAGAATTAGTTCCCCATGTAAAACGGAGTTTTCGCCAAAAACGAATTTGGAAATCGTCCCATGTAAATCTGGTTTAAATGTAGAATGTAGGCCCAGCAACACCCAAGGGAGTGCCTTGGACCAGAGACAGCCGTGGCACCTGAGTGCAGTTTTAAGGGTGTGATGCCATTGTTCCACCAACCTGTTGCTTTGCGGGTGGTAGGCTGTCATATGGATCTTTTGAATACCACAAAGTTTACAGAGGATCATAAAAAGGGCAGATTCGAACTATCAACCCTGGTTGGTTGTGTTGGTGGATAAGCAGCCGAACCTAGTGATCCAAGAAGAAACGAATCCTTTGGCCACAGTTTCTGCTGTGATGTTGGGTAAGGGGATGGCTTCCACCCAACGATACATGTGGTCTATTGTGGACTGGATATACCTGTGGCCCTCCGACGGAGGCAGGGGACCAATAAGATTGATATATACATGACGGAAATGTCCCTTAGGGATGTCAGACTTGCTGAGTGGTGGAAGGTGTGGCGTCCTATTTTGTTTTGTTGACAGGAAATGTAGCTGCGTGCCAATGTTTTAAGGTCCCGTTTCACATCTTTCCACACAAAATGTCCAGTGACGAGGTGGGCGAGATTATGCAAGGCATTGAAAACCTGTTGGCACAGTGTGGTGGGAACAAAAGCCACAGAATGCTCGTAGAAGAGTTGCACCACACTTCGTCCAAAATGCCAGGGAACTTAGCCTCGGTAAACACAAGCAAAGACTGTGGGTCCGCGAGCAGAACCTGAGGTCCTCGTCCGAAGCCTGTAGAGTGGCAAGGTCGGATAAATCGACGATACTTGAAAAGGCATTGATCCAAGAGGAAATCAGCGGGGATGTTCTCCGTGCATTTGATGTAGCGTACGTCCGTTGTAAATTGGGAGACCAGGTTGAAGTGGCAGAAACGTCAGGGGGAAGGATCCTCTGGTGGGTTACAGAAGGCGCCTGCCAGCTGTTTGTGATCAGTAAGAATGAAGAAAGGGTGGCCCTTGATATCAGTGCGGAAATGTTTGACAGCCTCGTACACCACCAGAAGCTCTCTATCAAAAGTGGAATATTTCTTCTGTGCTGTAGACAGTTTTTGGGAGAAGAAATAAAGTGGTGAAACTGTGTCGCCTTTGCTCTGTTGTAATACTGTCCCAACCTCGACATCACTGGTGTCTGTCGTGATGAACAAATCGGCAGACGGATCAGGGTGTGCGGGTATGACTGTGTGAGCTAAAGCTGTTTTAAGAGCCCTGAAAGCCTCTAGCATGGCTTTAGTCCAGCGGACTGGTTTAGTGTCCAAAGTTTGTTTTTCCGGAGCATGAGTCTGGAACGGGGCCTGCACAGCAGCGGCAGAAGGTAGATGATGACGGTAGTAATTTGTAGTACCTAGGAAACGTCAGAGTTCTTTGTACGTAACTGGGGGTGGCAATGACGTTATAGCCTGCACACAGGATTTGGGAGGCTGTATTCCATCTGCGGAGACAGTGTAACCCAGAAATGTCAAAGATGACTGATGCAATTGGAATTTTTCTTTGTTGACCTTGACACCATCGGATGCCAAAGTCTGGAGGACCTGGGATAAATGATCGTCATGGTCTTCGGTCGATTTTCTGAAAATGAGTTTTCATCCAGGTGTGTGAAGCAGAACTCGAATTGTTGTAAGATTGAGTCAATGAAACGTTGCCAGGTTTGTGCCACATTCCTTAAACCGAATGGCATGAAGTTGTACTGGAACAAACCGAGTGGCATGATGATCAAAGTCTTTGGAATGTCTTCCGGCTCTACGGGAATCTGGTGATAATCACGTTTGCAGTCAATCACACTGAAGATTGTGGCGCCCGATAACATATGCGTGAAATCGTTTATGTTTGGCATAGGGTAATTATCCATGACAGTGCAAGCATTTAAACATCTGTAATCACCACACATTCGAAAAGAACCATCGTGTTTAGTGACGAGGTGAATTGGTGAAGACCAATTGCTGTCCGATGGCTGTAGGATGCCTGCCTCCAGAAGTTTTTTAATTTGCTGCCGGGCCGTGCGCAACTTAATGGGGTTTAGGCGTCTAAACTTGTGTCTAATAGGCAGTGGTTATTATCTTATGTGTTGTTCCATCAGTGATGGAAGAGACTGAGAACTGCACACAAGGCTGAGTAAATTTCTGATGTGGAGTTTTGGGACAAGTGGTATGCGATGAAGAATAGCTATTAGTGCGAGTGGGACAAGGCAGCACGAAAGTCACATGCCTAATACGTGAGCGCGGGCGTGCGCTTGTTTGTATAGGTCAGCTGCACGCGCAGCAAGGAGCGGAGTCTGTCTGTTGTTAACTTTGCCTTGTGCAACCAGCGCAGTCGAGAGAGGCGCTGGTGTCGCGTGAGGTACAGCGATGGCCACCAAGTTGCTTGGCTTGCGTGTGGGAGAGGGGGAATATTTATCAACAAGCGGTGTGGCTGCCTGCATAGTGGGTGTTGTCATGCTGCGCGAGTGACTGTTATTAGAGACACTGTTTGAAACACGAGGCACTGCGCACGGGCACTTGGGCGGTGCTGAGGTCACTGCACGCGAATTGTCACAACAATGAAAGTTTTTGAACTAACCTGATGAGTGTTCAAACTGATGCTTGGCGATGAAGTTCGATCTGGTGAAGGAACTGCGGATTGCAGTTTCAACAGCAAAACACTGAGGTGTGGGCCGCAGTGAGCTTGTCGTAAGTGTGAGCAATGCTTTGTCTCAGCTCGTCTTTCTCCTGGCAGAGGTACACCACTGAGTCATGTTCTGAAAGTAGGTTAGTGATGCAGTTCACAATCTTGCCCGCGAGGGTGGAACACTCGCGAACTAAATCCCATGTTGCGGCAGAAACGGAACAAGGAGTATGGGTGATGGAGCATGGTATCTGAGTGTTAGATGGGTGTGTAACACTGACCACTAGACTACATTCAGGGAGAGCTCGTAATGGGACAAAAGATCCATACTGATAACTGGTTTGTCGATGTTGGCGATGTAGAAGGTCCATGGCAAATCCAGAGAAGGGGATAGGTGCACCATCACTTTCAAAGAACTGACAGTTTGTAATGTTGATGTGTTGACAGCTCGTAGGAGAGACTTCGTCGGTGAAAAGTCGGTAGGAGCCAATGATCGAGGTATGATAGACACTTCAGCACCAGTGTCAATTAGGTAGACAAACTGCGATGAATTGTCTGTCACATACAAATGACCACTCGGCTGGGGAGACGAGTGGATAGAGTGCAGTGTTAGGGGATGCCAGTGAAATTCCTCATAGGACTCGGTGTCACTTAGTTCCTGTGGTCGGTGTTTTAGTGTTGGCAAGGTAACCTGCACTTCTTGGCCTCAGCATCAAAAATCTTGTGGTTCCAACAATATGGATGAGCCGGATGTGGCAGTAGCAGTGACTGTGATAGTGGGAGAGGCTTGTCCTCGTTGATCTGTTCTGGGATGTAAACTGGAACATATGGAGCTTGGGCGAGTCTTGAGTGCTCGGAAAGAGGAGAGATCGAACGAGTACTGCCTGGCGGCGTAGAATGCGTGGAAGCGGAATGGGCCCCGCCCCTGCCTGCAGACAGCTGGTAAACAGGAGATGTAGTGTCACACAGTGCGAACTCGTACTTCGGTGGCAGTGGAGGTGAAAGTAACAGAACGCAAATTAAATCCGAGTGGTTGTGAAGGTGTGTGACCAAACATAGGAACTTGGAGTTGTCATCAGTCACTTGATGCAGCTTGAAGAGGTGCTCCACCAGTGTGAACCATGAAACTGGATTGTCCTCGTATAGGGGAGGTAGCTTGGGTAGGCAGCCTAGAGGTGCGGACAAAGGGTGCTTCAGTGTGTCTTGGAAGGCCTGCGGTCCTGCTGCACAAGAGTTCATGCTGGGATCCAGCATCACCAGAGCGGAAATGTTACTAGCACACACGTTCGGAACAACGGACTGTTGTAATGTCTCTGAAGACACCTGAAAACATGACACGGCAGGCACGATCGGTACCATGGGAGTGAACGGGGGAGCGGCATGTAATGAGGGCCCGTAAACTGGACCGGAAATTGCAGGAATAGCACAGACATTGTCCAACTCGGAAATGACACAGAAGGCCAGCACGGCAGATGCAGACGGTATTGCGGAAGCAGTGAGTAGTTGTATGGTCAGAATTGAGGCCCCCTGTGGGTGTGGGTGTGTGTGTGGGGGGGGGGGGGGTAGGGGGGCGGTGTACCCTGGAACTTAAAGTGGCAAGAATGAGAGTTTTCTGCACATACTGGCCACCCACCCTTCGTGGTAGGACCATAAAACACTGGTGAAAGAAACCTGCTGGCAGTCGCACTGTCATAGTACAATGTTGCTGGGTGAAGAGGCTATGTTATGTGCACTCATACCCACATGGTCGCGAAACTGGGCCACCGATCCGGTGGTTTGTTGTGCCTAACTGGATGCATAAAAATGTCTGTTACTGATTTGTGAGGAAAGCAAGGCTGGCGTAGCTTGGTAATAGTTGACTGTGCATGCGTTTTGCATGACTGGCGGCATTGCACACAGCACTACTGTAACCAATATCGTGTTTTGTAGAGGATCAAAGCACGTGTGAGAATTTTGGTCCCTTTGAACTTCGTACAAGTGATTGATCGTCACACTATTTAGTAGATCGTCGACTTCATTTTTCACTTGTTGTTGTGTGTAATCTGGCATACCAAAGTGTGAGTCCATTGTTTGAGGTAACTGCATAACATTTGGTTGTTGTGAAGTTGCTAAAGTAGAGGTTATTCTCATCGAAGATTGTCGATCATTGTCTGTTATCTGTGAAATAACTGATGGAGGAAGGTTGTGTTGGCCTGGTCATAGGAGCTGGGCCTCCACATCTTCATAAGGAATGTTCAGTGATGTAGCCATGGCGTCAGGTGTGAAACCTGTTGATTCTATATGACCGGCGTGGAAATCGCGGAAGACATAGAACTTTTTGTCCGGGGTCACCAACATGGGATTCTGGGTACAGATCGTAATATACATAATAAACAGTTCCCAATTTTTCTTTTTATACATATATTTTACAATAAAGACTGATACACATGAACACTGCATTAAGTACAAAGGCAGACTGAATTAAACATGGCAGCTCGTCAGAGCAGTTAATATTCCAAAGATTGTAATTTGTGTGGTCGATGTGACCTATCAACACCACAGCATCATTGACATCTTGATTAATTGGTAGATTTTTAATATCCATGCTCTTTTTGTACTTGTTTGTGAGAGCATTTATGTGTTGTAGTTGATGGAGTGGAATGTGGCTAACAAGGGAAACTCCCCATCACACCCCTCTCAGATTTAGTGGTAACATTTCGCAGTGGATAGCCCATCAAAAAATGCACAATGCTCAAGCATGAAACTAAGAAGAAGGTGTACTAAACTGTGAACAGACAAGCAAAATGGAACAGTGAATGGTCCAAGCTTAAGATGGGGACATCAACCACATTGACAGAATCATGGTATTGAGGTTGTGTGTTCACAGTATTGGACTGCAAAGCAAAAGATCCATGTTCAAATCTTCCTCATACCTCATTTTTTTCACAAAACTATGAACTTTCTGTCTGATTGTTGATGTGTCTGTTCTCCTTCTATAATCTTGACAATTGTCGTTCTATAGATTAGTTATAGGACATGAGTCATGTGGTAAGAATATATTATTACCATCACAAGTAAATGTGATTGATAGTGACAGCAGGCGGGATGCCTCATAGATCTGTCACAGAAATGAAAACAACAAATAAGTGGATGTGAACTATATTACAACCAAGGAATTCAAAAGTCAAAACTTCCAATATGGAATGCAAGAGTCATAACATGTGCCACTTGTGTTGAACAAATAGGAGGTACGTATGTCTTGAGGTCCCTTCCTTACACCTCGCTGTTGCAAATGGATGTTACACCACGACACAGATACAAATTTGAATACAGCAAACAGACACATCAGTGACTGGATGGACAGTCCATAATTTTGTTTGGGCAAAAGAAAGGGGGGGGATTAAGGAAGATTTGAACACCACGATGCCGTTGCTACTCATCTTCACTTGATGTTACACATCTTGAGCTTGGACTGTTTACTATTTTGATTTTTCTTCTTTCTCATAGCTCAGTACACCTTCTTTCCATTTTCATACTTGATCTGTGTTCAGTTTTTGATCATCTATCCACTGTGCCATCTTACCACTAAATCTGAGTAAGTACTGGGAGCTCTTCTGTAGTGTAGATTTTATAATGGCATCAATCATTCTCGTGACATTATTTAGTTGGCAATACGTCTTTTGTGCATGTGAGCTGCTTAACCTAACTGGGGCACAATATTCAGCAGTTAGGAAGACAAGACCCTGATCAGAAGGATGTAGGGTTGATGCTGATGCTCCCCATGTTGTGTCACATAGATACTGAATGACATTGTTTCTTGTTTTCTATTTTTTGGCTGTTTATGTTAGATGCTCTCTGAAAGATAGAATTCTATGAAGTGTTATCCCAGGTATTTTGGTGTTTCATTACGAGTGAATGTGGTGTTTTGAAACTATATGTTGAGGTTTTTTATGGCAAGTTTATTATTTAGGTGGACGCATGAAACATTCATTTTGATGACATTTTATTGGAGTCTACATTTGTGAAAGTACTTTCCCACTATATCCAGGTCCTGTGTCATGATTTCATTTGATTGTTCAATTGAGCTACATGTTGTTGCAAGTACCCATTTATTAATGTAACCAAACTTTCTTGGTTTTGTTTTTGGCACATCTTTAAGGTACAAGCTGAAGAGAAACAGAGTAAGTACTGATCCCCATGACAAACCATTTTTTAATTTTCTTCTGGAGCTGATGTTAGACTCCATAACTACTCAGAACTGCTGGTCATTTAGCATGTTGGTGATTAGCTGAGCAATTGGTTTACAAGGCATTATGTGAAGAGGCTTATATATTGTGCCTACTCTCCACAATGCATAATAGGCCTCTGATAAGTCAATGAATGCAGCTGTGGTTTTAAGTTTTCTTTGAAATCCTGCCTCAATGTAGGTGGTGAATGACAGCACTTGATCTGGTTAGAAGCCTGGTTGTTCAACTGGGATTGCTTCAAGTAATCCTGTTGTTATTCTTTTATGGATAAGCCAGTCTAGTAGCTTGTGGGTCACAGACAGAAGGACTACTGGTCTGTATCTCTTAGAGCTGTCACTTGATTGGCCAGGTTTTAGGGTAGCAATTCTCTTAGAACATTTAAATTCTTGTGGTACAGGGTGACACATGGAAGATGGATGGTATTGAACTGCATAGTACTGGAAGTGCAGTGGTGGGAGAAGATAGTTCTCCATACAAGGCGCCATTTCAGTTACAATGGAGCAGTGGGACCTGTGACATCATTTGTTCATCTATGACAGTTTCATTAAGTAGTGAGTCTCTTACAGCTAAGCAGCAATTTTTTAAATCTTGGTCAACATAGAGTTGTTCCAAGCCATAACACAATCCCCAGATGAGTGGAACACTTCAGACCAACTGGGAACACAAAGGGTGAGAAGTAAACAAGCCCAGGACACAGTGTAATGACGCCAGAAAATTTTGCAAGGTAACA
This sequence comes from Schistocerca gregaria, assembly GCF_023897955.1. Lineage (NCBI taxonomy): Eukaryota > Metazoa > Arthropoda > Insecta > Orthoptera > Acrididae > Schistocerca > Schistocerca gregaria. The sequence continues at coordinate 499,685,436 of NC_064926.1, read as the reverse complement.
AAAGCCCAGGACAGTCAGCTAGATGTCGTGCTAGTGAGCTAGCAATAAATCTTGACTTTGTTAGATGAATTTTACATACATTAAAATTCCAGTGCAACAACTGAAACTAACTGATTTTGTTATACATAAAGATTTTGGTACATGTGACTGGGGGCCGGGGGAGGGGCGAGATTGGAGTAGAGACTTGAATCATGCATTTGAAATGATGGACATCACCTGGACTTCATTATTTTTTACAAATAAGTTTGGCCTTCATTAAATGGCAAGCAGTGAGCTTCAATTTAATGTCAATAAACATACATTAATTCTAAAATTGACTGAGTATGCTTTATTTTAAAACTGTTCATCTCCCATGTGTCATCCTGTACATTATTCACTTGCATAACGTGTGGAAGAAATAAGCCATCCATACTTTTGTGTATTTGCCACAGTTTATTAGGAATTTCAGCTGGATATTTTCAAAAACTGAAGCATAATGTCTGGAATAAATAAGCCACCCATACTTTTATGTATCTGCCACAGTTTATTAGGAATTTCAGATGGGCATTGTCGAACCTTGGAGCATAATGTCTGGAAGAAAAGAACCATCCATACTTTTGTGCATTTTCCACAGTTTGATAGGAATTCTAGATGGATATTCTAACCTACATCTACATCTACATAGATACATTGCAAACCACTGTATGGAGCATGGCAGAGGGTACCCTGTACCACTACTTGTCATATCCACTATGACCCACTCGCATAAAGAGCAGGGCAAAAATGACTGTCTGTGCACCACACTCCTCATATCATATCTTTGTGGTCCTTATGTGTAATGTATGTTAGCGCCAGTAGAATCATTTGGCAGTCTGCTCCAAATGCCAGTTTTCTAAATTTTCTCAATATGTTTCTCGAATAGAATATTGCCTTCCCTCTAGGGATTTCCATTTGAGTTTCTGAAGCACCTTCATAACACTTATGTGTTGTCTGAACCAATCGGTAACAAATCTAGCCACCTGCCTCTGAACTGCTTCGATGTCTTCCTTCAATCCGACCTGGCATGGATCCCAAACACTTGAGCAGTACTCAGGAATAGGTTGCACCAACATCCTATATTCAGTTTACTTTACAAGTGAACCACTATTTCGTAAAATTCTCCCAGTAAACTGAAGCTGACCATTTGCCTTCGCTGCCGCAGTTTTCACATGCTCATTTCACCTCACGCCGCTTTGCAACAGTACGCCCAGATATTGAAATGACTTGACTGTCATCAAGGACACTAGTAATACTGTATCCAAACATTACAGGTTTGGTGTTCCTAATCACCTGCATTAACTTACATTTTTCCACATTTAGGTCTAGCTGCCATTCATCACGTCAGCTGGAAATTTTGTCTAAGTCATCTTGTATCTTTCTACGGTCACGCAACTTCGACACCTTGCCATACACGACAGCTTCATCAGCAAACAGCCACAGATTACTGCCCACCATGTCCCCCAAGTCATTTATTTATGTAGAGAACAACATAATTCCTATCACACTTCCCCAGGGCACTTCTGATGATACCCTCCTCTTATGAACACTCGCTATCGAGGGCAACATACTGGGTTCTATTATTTAAGAAATCTTTGAGCCACTCACATATCTCTGAACTTATTCCATATGCTTGTACCTTTGTTAACAGCCTGCAATGAGGCACTATCAAGTACTTTCTTGAAATCTAGAAATATGAAATCTGCCTGTTACCCTTCATACATAGTTCTCAGTATATCATGTGAGAAAAGGGCAAGCTGAGTTTCGAACAAGCGATGCTTTCTCAAACCATACTGATTTGTGGACATAATCTTCTTAGTCTCAAGAAAGTTTATTATATTCAAACTAAGAATATGATCAAGGATTCTGCAGCAGACAGAAGTAAGGTATATTGGTCTGTAATTTTGTGGGTCCATTCCTTTACCTTTCTTATATACTGGAGTCACCTGCATTTTTTTCCAGTCGCTTGTGACTTTGTACTGCACAAGAGATTCATGATAAATACAAGCTAGGTAAGGGGCCAATGTCATAGGGTACTCTTTGTAAAATTTGTTACAACATAAAGTGAAGTGCCGGCACACCAGTCAGGAACGATACAGACAAGACGAGTTTGAGAAGACGTCAGCCAATCCCAAGCTGAGCAACCCCTATCCAGGAGGACTATGCAACAGCAGCAGACCCTATGAAAAGATGACATAAGCTCCATGCCAGACAGGTCATGACCCTGTTCAGTAGTAGCTTTAAGACTAGTGACTAGTATAGCAGGGTCAACTATATTCACATCGCTTGTACTGTCTTTGTAGCAGAGACTTGGAATTGTTTACACTAAAGAAAGTTGTTTATTTTGTGTGTCGCCATTTGCTTGTGACACATCTATGTAATTGACAAGAATAAGTATTGTCTCTTTTCATTTTGTAAGAAAACTCTCTAATTCGATTTGTCTGAAAGTTTTCTTGCGGTCTGAGTAAGAAGGCTTTGTAGACAGCACATATTTGACAATGAGCATGGAGACATAGTAAAATTGAACTAGAATTCCATCCAGACCTGGTGATTTATTTGTTTTCAAATCTTTCAATTGTTTCTCTATGTCATGTACCATATTTCTATGTCATCCATAAGACAATCTGCCTGATGGTCAAATGGAGATATGTTTGTACATTTCTTGTCTATGAACTATTCTTGAACATGAAATTTAAAACTTCAGCTTTCATTTTGCTTATCTTCAACTGCCACACCAGACCGTTCAACAAGGGACTGAATGAAAGACTTAGACATGCTTAGCGATTTTACATATAGCCAGAATTTTCTTGGGTTCTGAGCCAGAGCTTTTGCAAAGGTTTGACAGTGGTAGTTGTTGTACACCTTGCACCTAGGTCTTTTCACAGAAGCACGGATCTCTACTAACCTTTGCTTGACATGATTTGTGCGTCCCCTTTTGAACCTAGAGTGTAACAGCCTCCACTTTCTCAGCATCTGCCGAGTTTCGTTATTAAACCATGGTGGGTCTTCTCCATCCTTTATCCACCTACTAGGCACGTAACTCTCCAGAATATGATGTACAATCTGTTTAAACTTTGTCCACAATTCTTCTACATCCATCTTACTGGAAGTAAGTGATGGCAGTTCACTGTCTAAGTGAGAGGTTAATAACTGCAGATCTGCTCTATCTAGCAAAAACACTCTCCTGGTCTTCTTGACTGATGTATTAAATTTCATAATCATAGTTGCTATAATGACATCATTATTGCTAATCTCTGTTCCTATACTGACATTGTCGATAAGGTCAGGCCTAATTGTGGCTACAAGCTCTACGATAATTCCACTGTGTGTAAGCTGCCGACTAGCTGCTCAAGACAGTTTTCAGAAAACGTGTTCAAAAGTATTTTGCATGACTATCTCCCCAGGCAATGAACCTGTAGACATCCCGGTCTAAACTCGCCAGGTTAAGCCCTGTAGCTGTTCTTGTACTAACATGTTTAAGCACTGTTGTTATATTTTCAGAAGCTTTGGCTTTTAGTGTTCTGCATTCTCATTTGACTTTTGTTAAATTCTATCCTGGATTTCTCATTTGACTTTGATAATATATGCTTTGTATTTTGGTGCTCTGCATGTCACTACTAGATGTGAAGAAATGGTATTTGGTTACCTGTTGTTTTATTCCTTCGTGTACGGGAAGGGGGGGGGGGGGATATATTGTGAAAATCCAGTAATTTCCATTCTGAAAGTGAATAGAACAAAAAACTGAACATAGTTTATGTAAGTATGCATGCACACACACACACACACACACACACACACACACACACACACACACAGAGAGAGAGAGAGAGAGAGAGAGAGAGAGAGAGAGAGAGAGAGAGAGAGAGAGAGAGAGATTTCTATGGAGTTAAAGGGGTTGTAAAATAGATAAAATTTCAGTAAATAATTTAATGAGTAGAGGTGATGAGTCATTGAAATACACATGAACAAGACTGAAAACTTTGTTAGCATTTGGGAAAATCAATTTTAGAACTAGAGTAGCACTGCTGCAATGGTTCCGCCATTTCACTTGCAATGAGAAATCAGTGTGAGCACTACGCACTACCTCACTCAACTGCTGCTTGGCAGTAACTGATGCCATTGAATGGCGGAAAAAAATTCACGCATGTACATGAAGGTTCAAGTTTGGCTCATGCAAGCTTGCTAGATTCCATTCCATCAGGTGTTTGGAGAAAAAGAAAAAAGAGTTTATATACTTTTCTAAAACACATTATGCACTTATAACAAAGGCTAATTATTGAGTAGATTAGAACTAGTGATAATTTGTTGTTAATATACTTTACAGAAATAGTCTGCTGTGTTTCCTTCTGGCTATTTATTTCAGTGTAGGTAATGCAACAGTATGAGACATATTTTCTACTTTTAACTCCCACCATTAGTTTCAGTCAGTGAAAAATATTTAGCCAACAGCATGCTGTGGTAGCAGTTCAACATTAGACATTCTCTTTAGCGTTGTGCTGCTGTCCCTTTCCACAGAGAAACAGAACTTGTCTTGTGATTAAAAAAATGTTCCATTCTCTTTTGGTGTCTGAACATTTATGCCACTCATTGAATGAGCCCTATAAGAGACGTGAACTATTTTATCTGTCTCATAATATTAGTGCATGTCCAACTGTGTCACACAAAAAATTTGCACAAGAAAAAAATTCAACTGAGGTACATAGTGTACTAGTCAAGGGGTATACAGACTTCCTGGTAGCTCGAGCCGAAAACCACTCACTGTTTGCTATGTAAGAGCTGAAGGAAAAAAGAAGTTTACATCATTTTTTTCATAAAATGTTTTACAAATATTATCCTGCTGGAATATACCACTATTTAGTAGTTTCCATGAGAGTGCACCCCTCTTTTCTGGGAGGGAGTTAAAAATTATTTTTAAAAAAGTACAAAAATGAACATTGAGGGGCAGGCTGCTATCAGATATCAGATCAATCGCTCACTAAAAGCAACCTGCGGACCACAATCTATGCACATCTGCAATAGGCTTTACAGCTAGAGTTTGCTTCAGCCTGCCAATAACAACAACTGGAGGAAGTTCTTTGATTAGTCATGCACTTAACATTTCATCATTTAAATCTTTATTTGCTTCGTAGTAGTAACTGCAGACCTGAGCACACAGGCATAGGGTTTTGGGGCTTCAACCCCCCCCCCCCTCCAAATCCAGCCACCCCCCAAAATAGTGAAAAAGCTAAAAAAAAGGGCGAAGTGATTTTTCAAACTGCTACAGAAGAATGCTGCGTGAAGGAGCATAGCATTGCTCCTTGGCACAACAAATAACATGCCTTACATTCCCTCAAACACATATGTTTTATATGTCAAACTCTTCAGAAAGATGTGTGCTACAAACTGAACGTACTTTTGAAACATCAATTAAAATTATTTTTTGACATCCTATCTCAAATGATTGAGATGGTGGGGGGTTCCACTATCACATTTTTGCCCTAGTTCGGAAATATCATAGATCCGGGGCTGCCAACAGAGGTCCAGATTCTTTTCCACCAATCCTCTCTCTTTTGCTGCATCTAGCAGGCTGCTTCCAGTATACACCTTGACATCACAGTCAGCTCGCCAATCAAGATATAGATTCACCATTTGTATGGGAACATTGGTGTAGGAGCCTAGGTGACCCTAAAAAACTGCAGCAGTTTTTGGAACACCTCTGCACTGGGTGTCAAGACGTGCCGACTTAAGCAAAAACATTTTCTTACACCGACCGTTAGGGCGTTCTCAGGAAGGTTTAGGATAAAATGTTGTCATGGCTATCTGCAAAAGTTGAGGCACATTCTCTCCTTTGCTGGAATCAATTTCCAGCACTCCATCTTGACGCGATGTGGCAAAGAAGACATAAAAACTCGGGTGCCAGCTTCTGCACAGAAATGCCCCATGTCCCATTAAAGATGCATCCCTGCATGACAAAGGCAAAATTCCCTGTTGCTTAAGGCCCATCTGTCACCAAGAGTTCTCGCCCATCGCCTCATAAACCTGAACTCAGTCCTTCGTATTCCCTAAATTCGAGGGTTGCCAAGAAAGTAATGCACCACATTTTTTCTCAGCCGAAAACAATGCTGCAAATGCAAAATGTTACGTATGTATTATTTGAAGTCTCCTGAGTGAGTGTGCAAGTTTTCTGTCACTTCTGAGAGATAGCACAGCTGCAGGAGAGTTTCAAAATGGCACCTGTAGATGATGCACGTTACAAGCAACATGCTGTAATTGAATTTCTCACTGCAAAGAAAGAAACTGTGGGGATTATTCACAAACGCTTGTGCAAAGTCTATAGAGCATCTGCTGTCAACAGAGGTACAGTTAGTTGTTGGGCGCGGAGGGTGAGGTCATCAGAAGGTGGTTCAGCAGAGCTCCACGACTTACAGCAGTCGGGGAGACCATCCACGGCTGCCACACCTGACACGTTGCAGTGAGCTGATGTTGTCATTCATGAGGACAGATGCATTATGACTCGACAGTGGGCACTGCAACTGTCAATCAGCAAAGGAAGTGCACACACTGAAGCACTGGCTCCGCCAACAGGACAAGGATTGGTACACGCCCTTGTTTCGCACTGGAGGAAGGCCATAGAATGCAATGGAGTTGATGTGGAAAAATAGGGTGTGTAGATAAAACACCATTCTTTTGCATGTGTAATTCTCACTATGTTCAATGAAGAATTGTTGAAAAAAAGTGTGGTGTATTACTTTCTGGGCAACCATTGTAGCCAGCAATGAAGTGGCTGTTCTGCTATCTATGCTGATGGTTGCCTCCACGACCAACAGCAGCCTTAGCTGTTCATGAGGACACTCTTCCAGTATGAGTACAATTCCCTCACCTCAAAATGCTGCATGAAAAATTATGTAGCAAAGCAATACCATGCCTAATCACTGTCAGTTCTCCATACTGTTCACTGAATTTGTAGCTGTGTCTCCTTAACGTGAGGTGACTGGCCTAATCTGCATGCAGTTCATAATTATGATCAATTAGGCGGAAGAAAGGTGAGCCTAAAAGACTAGCCACCTTTCAATATCTCCATGAAGATACCATTGACAAAAGATTTCTACTGACTGGTTTCTCCTTGATGTTGAATGTTATAATTTGTTAGCTGAATTACTCACACTAACTTAAATTGGATGCTCAAAAAGTACCCATGAGTGGGAACTTAAGGGAAGTCCGATACCTACTAAAATTTCAACCATTCTTCTCTGGCATGGGAGACTGAGTCATCTTTTGAGCGAAATTAGTTTCATAATTACGGAATTCCAGGACATTAGCGCCATGTAGATACACTACTGGCCATTAAAATTGCTACACCACGAAGATGACGTGCTACAGATGCAAAATTTAACTGACAGGAAGAAGATGCTGTGATATGAAAATGATTAGCTTCTCAGAGCATTCACACAAGGTTGGCACTGGTGGCGACACCTACAATGTGTTGACATGAGGAAAGTTTTCAACCAATTTCTCAACCACAAACAGCAGTTGACCGATGTTGCCTGGTGAAATGTTGTGATGCCTCATGTAAGGAGGAGAAATGCGTACCATTACGTTTCCAACTTTGATACAGGTCGGATTGTAGCCTATCGTGATTGCGGTTTATCGTATTGCAACATTGCTGCTCACATTGGTCGAGATCCAATGACTTAGCAGAATATGGCATTGGTGGGTTCAGGAGGGTAATATGGAACACCGTGCTGGATCCCAACAGTCTTGTATCACTAGCAGGCGAGATGACAGGCATCTTATCCGCATGGCTGTAACGGATCGTACAGCCACGTCTCAATCCCTGAGCCAACAGATGGGGATATTTGCAAGACAACAATCATCTGAACAAACAGTTCGATGATGTTTGCAGCAGCATTGACTATCAGCTTGGAGACCATGGCTGCGGTCACCCTTGATGCTGCATCACAGACAGGAGTGCCTGCGATGGTGTACTCAATGACGAACCTGGGTGCATGAATGGCAGAACGTCATTTTTTTGGATGAATCTAGGTTCTGTTTACAGCATAATGATGGTCGCATCTGTGTTTAGCGACATTGCGGTGAACACACATTGGAAGCGTGTATTCGTCATCGCCATACTGGCATATCACCCAGCATGATGGTATGGCGTGCCATTGGATACACGTCTCAGGCACCTCTTGTTCACATTGATGGCACTTTGAACAGTGGACGTTACAATTCAGATGTGTTATGGCCCGTGGCTCTACCCTTCATTTGATCCCTGCGAAACCCTACATTTCAGCAGGATAATGCACGACCACATGTTGCAGGTCCTGTAAGGGTCTTTCTGGATATAAAAAATGTTCAACTGCTGCCCTGGCCAGCACATTCTGCAGATCCCTCACAACTGAAAACATCTGGTCAATGGTGGCCGAACAACTGGCTCATCACAATACGCCAGTCACTACTCTTTAAGAACTGTGGTATCGTGTTGAAGCTGCATGGGCAGCTGTGCCTGTACATGCCATCCAAGCTGTGTTTGACTCAATGACCAGGCCTACCAAAGCCGTTATTACGGCCAGAGGTGGTTGTTCTGGGAACTGATTTCTCAGGATCTACGCACCCAATTTGTGTGAAAATGTAATCACATGTCAGCTCTCGTATAATATATTTGTCCAATGAATACCCATTTATCATCTGCATTTCTTCTTGGTGTAGCAATTTTAATGGGCAGTAGTGTATCAATACACATCTGTAAAATATAGCACTACTCACCAACTGGTGGCAGCAGAATACACATATAAAAGTTACAGAAATGTGTATACTTTCACCCACAGTGGCTCCTTTTCCCGACAGAAATCTTGAAATAGTAGGAAGAGGGATGAAGCAAAGACGACTGTCAAAATTTAGGAAATGGAGAGAGGTGCAGAAAAGTCACCCAAAACCCTATGTCAGGGCAGAATTGTGAAATGGGATGAGAAGGAAAGTCAGGGTGCCCAGAGCTTGGACATTGTTTATTTATTTATTTACATGTCTAGTTCTGTACGACAAAATTGAAGAGTCAATCTATGTGGTCATAGAATGAGTCATTACATGATATTACGCCATAAAAGTTAGTACAATAAAATTTACACGAATCTTATGCAGAACAAGCCACTGAGTATATATTGGTAAATTAACAATATAATACAGACATTTGCTTAAATTTTTGCCAGGAGCTCCCCGACTGGATGGAAGTGAGCCACAAGGAAATTCTTAAATTTAGATGTGAAAGTGAGAGGAGTACTAGCACTCCTGAGATTTTTTTAATTCTTGTGGTAGCTTATTGAAACTGGATAGAGCTGAAACATCTACAGTCACAATAGTCCAGGAAGTGCCATTGAGATGCAGATTGGATTTCTGCATAGTGTTAACTGAGTGAAAGCTGCCACTTTCAGGGAATAAGCTCATATTGTCAACGATGAACATTGCTAAGGAAAATGTCTTGAGGGGTCAATGTCAGAATTTCAAGACTCCTGAACAGCAGGCGATAGAAGGTTTGTGAACCTACATGACATACTGCTCGAATTGCCCATTTCTGAACCAAAAATACCTTCTTTGAATGGGAATGGTTACCCACAATATAGCCCCGTAAGTCATAAATGAATGAAAATAAGTAAAGTATATTAATTTTCATGTTGGACTAACACTTATTGTAGATACTGTTCTAATGGTTATTCTGTAAACAGAACACCTACAGTCAAGACAGTGCAAGAAGATCCCTGTCAGCTAGCAGCACTTTACCCTGCTTTCAACTATGAAGTGTGAACTGCTGTGAGTGAGATAAGAGCCTCCTATAGAGCTGCAGCAACACTGAGGCCTTGCCATAGAGACATTTACAAAATCATGTTATGTGATTGGTTGAGGCATTGCAACTGTCTTGGATCTTCATATGTCATCTCGACTATAGGGATTTGTGTTGTTCAACTCACCAATCATGTGCCTATTGTGTGTAGTCAAAATGTCAGTTTTACCTGAATTGTGTATTAAAAACTGTCAAACCTGGGTCTTATTGTGATGTAACCAATTTATTTTTCATGAGGCACAAACCTATGTCTTGAACTGCACTACTTGGTACAATGCATGTGTTGCACTCAACATCCTTCACTACTAAGCTAGTGCTATGAGCACACTGAAATATTTTAAAATCCCCTGCTGTAGACTCTAAAAAAAAGACGCACTGCATAGGAACTATCCAAATGGGATGGAAATTGGTAGACGCGATGTACATGTACTGGCAAACAGATTATTAAAGTTTCAGGAAGCCTGGATGATTGATTCAAGAGAAAGAGCTTCACAAGTTGGGAAGCCAGTAACATGCTGGTACACCTCTGGCCCTTATTCAAGCACTTATCCCAGTTAGCATTGATTGACAGAGTCATTGTAGGTCCTCCTGAAGGATATCATGCCATATTCTGTCCAATTAGCATGTCAGACCATCAAAATCTAAAGCTGATTGGAGGGCCCTGCCCACAATGTTCCAAATGTTCTCAATTTAGCAGTAGAAACTCTTGCCATGTGTGGGGCAGGCATTATTTTGTTGAAATGTAAGCCCACGAGCACTTGACATGACGGGCAACAAAACAGGGTGTAGAACATTGTCGATGGACTGCTGTACTGTAAGTGTGTCAAGAATGACAATCAATGGGGCTTACTATTAAAGGAAATGGCACCACAGACCATCATTCCTTGTTGTCAGACCATGTGGTGGGCAGCAGTTTGATTGGTATCACACCACTGCCTGGGGCATCGCCAAACAAGTCTTCGCTAGCTGCCTTGGCCAATAAAGTCACCCGACCTCTCCCCGGTTGAGAAAGCCTGAAGCAAAGCTCTCCAGTCAGTTCAGGATTTTGACGATCTAAAGCACCTGGCATGGTATCCCTCAGGAGGGCATCCAGCAACTCTGTCAATCAGTACCAAATCAAATAACTGCTTGCATGAGGGCCAGATGTGGACCAACACACTATTTCTCAACTTGTGATGCTCTTTCTCTTGAATAAATCATCCAATTGTTCTGTAATTGTAATCGTTTGTTTGTCTGTATATATAAATCACATGTACCGATTTCTACTCCATTGGATAATTCCTTCGTGGTTAGCTTCCGTAGCTGAGTGGTCAGGGCGGCAGAATGCCATGCGAGGGCCCCGGTTCGATTCCCGGCTGACCCGGAGACTTTCTCTTGGAGACTGGGTGTTGTGTTGTCTTGTTGTCTTCATCATCATTTCATCCTCATTGATACTCAACTTGCCGAAGTGGCATCAACTCAAAAAACTTGCTACAGGTGACCAGCCTACTCGATGGGAGGCCAAAGTCAGACATTTCATTACAATTTCTTCATGGTGCATCGTTTAGCTGTTTTAGAGTGTGTTGGGAGGAGGTGTATCATTTATATTTATGAGAAACAGTAGTGATCCCAGCAAGAAGTGAGGCATGCTGCTCCCCCCCCCCCCCCCCCCCCCTCTTAACAGTGCCCCAGTCACGGACACTATCTCATAATCATTACTGTGGAGAATGATCTTCTATGCTGCTTGTTCTTAAAGTATGAGAGGAACCAACTGAGAGCTGCTCACAACCTGGTTAGAGCCATTGTTGCTGCTAGAGGAGGCAGTTACATGTGCCAAATTTCTCACCCTGTATACTCTAAATTCAGCTACACACTTAATCAAGTAATCTTCCTATTGTGTGTTTACACATAATAAGTAACTTTTCGTTACTTGCAGTCCATTCTGGTGGTGCAGCTTTTACAGCCAGCAGTGCGTATAATTTTGCTTGGTAAGAAATGAATACAGACTATCCAGCAATATACGGGGTGAAGAAAAATGCCACACTTGGAGGTCAGCATGTGGTTTCTCGTCCTGCTCCAAGACATTTTTTATCTAGCAGAATCATATCATATCCATTTCGAAAAACATGTATGAAAACAAAGAGCTGGAAGGCTGTCATATTGTGCAGTGCATTGTAAAGTGCAGAGGAAAGTGTATCTCCCTGCACTACCACGCCAGCTATTGTAGCTCAGTGAGCGGCAGCACAGTAGCTCAGCATGTTCGGACAGACGGATAGCTGTCCTCTGTAATAAAAGAAACTGAGTGAACGTACCAATGATGAACTTAACAAGCATCATGGGACATCTGCCCTGAACAAATACAACAACCAATAACAAACAAAATGAGATTTTTAAAAAAAGTCAGGTGACCGCTAGGCCATCAAACCAATATCCACGATGGAGCCATGGTTCGAATCCTCGCCAGGTTCCTTTTTTATTTTTTAGATGTCCATACTGTAGTTCTCTCCATTTATAAACAGGGCATCATTTTGTCAAATGACAATAGCCTCTCACATGACAGTGGAATTCATTAAACTGCATGCATGCGTCTACTAACCATGCAGTACACAAACATAACTGGTCCTGCCATGTTCATGTAGGGAGGTTTCCTGGTGGAGTACACAAACAATGAATAAGCCAATGTGCATCTGATAACGAAGCTGCTGCTGCTGCTGCTGCTGCTGCTCATACATATTGTGCACTGTACCCTCAAAAGGGTCATCCTGACAAGCATGTTTATCGTTACCTGGAGCAACACCTTTGGGAAACTGGTAATCTTCATCCACAAGTAATGGGCAGAGGTCGTCCAAGGACTATACATACTCAATAAACTCGATTATTGAAACTGCTCACCAGTCACATTGGCTAAGTACCCATGATGCTGCAAGGCAGGTCCAGACTGTTGGTTGAAACATTGCACGATGAAGAACTGCACCCATATCATTACACATTAACTCAGCACCAGCAACCAGAGGACTACATTCGATGAGTACAGTTCTCTGAGTGACTTTTGCACCAAGTAGAAGATAACAAACATTTTATAAATAATGTGATATGGAATGATGAATCTAGCTTACTACAACAGCCGTTGTTGGTCGGTACACCCATATGCTACCCGTCGATGTGACTTTCATTCATGGTTTGGCATATATCAGTCTATGGGCTGGAATCAGGAGAGGAGTGATTTTTGGCCCTTATCTATTGCCAGACAAGTCAAATGTACCAATGTATTATACATTTCTTTGCAATACTTTTCCTGACACAGTAGAAGACACTCCACTTTGTGTTCAGTGACAACTATGGTTTCAGTACGATGGTGCACTGGTGCACTTTGCAATGAATGTGCATCATTTTATTAAATGAAGTGTTTCCATGGAAATGGATTAGTCATGGAGGTCCAATGTTCTTGGCTTCATGTTTCCCAGACCACAATCCACTATATTTTTATTGTTGGTAATGCTTAAAGGAACAAGTTTATAGTAGTCCACGCATGGTTGTTCATGAACTAGTAGCTCATGTGCATGCTGCTTTGGAAATTGTGGATTCAGGGTCCAGCAAAGTATGAAACAACGACTGCTGAAGTGCGTTGAAATGCAATGTGGTCATTTTTAACATCATCTCTAAATTAAACGTTGCTTGTATGTGTATGTACCAGCTCTGTGAATGTAAGCTTAGGCTTCAGGCGTACAGAATTATAGTACATAGCACAATGTGCAATGTAGTGTATCCTAAGTGTTTTGTACCTCATTGGATACAGGCAACATTACTGCATCCACTATTACTTTCTATTGCCTTTACTTGTCATGTGGTTGTTTCTGGATGTAAGAAGTTCATGTTACATCTTAATGTTTAAACAATGGCAAGAGTAACAGAAAGAAATATACAAGATACCACACTATGGAGGTGTATATTGGATACAGTTTGATGGTTTAGCTAAAAAAAGAGAAGTTTAGCATGAACGCAGCTCAAAGATCAACGAGTCTGCTTATTCATTCCCCCCTGTATTGGGTTCCTTGTCTCAGTGACCTAATGGGCCAACTCTGGCAGAGTGCAGAATTCACATCTCCTGTTCTTGGCCACGCTGCATGCAGTTACAGTGCTGCCAGATCGCAAATCACATTTCTATTAAACCAGTCGGTGGGACTAAGTTCAGTGGTGAGTTTACGTATCTCACGGCAAAACACAAACTGGCTGCAAGTTGCGGCCCATGTGGCTGCAACCCACATTCTGAGGCCATCTTCGGTTACTTTAGGCAGTTGGTTTAACCGATTAAGACAGCAAATCTCAGTAGAAGGTGGAAGCACAACAAACTATGTGCAGGATCCTACCCCAAACTAATCACCGTTCTCTGGTTTAGAGTTGAGCGGACAGCTTATATCAGAGACGCTGATGATTCTGTGGCACTCTCGGATGCGGATTTCTTGACATCTGCTACCGGTTTGGAGAACTGAAAAATACTCCTCAATAGGTCAGATGCGCACTACACATAGAAAGTGGATAGTTGGGTAGCAAAGAACGTTTGATGTGCACATGGATATTTTTGTGAGAAGGTGGGGGGTGGGGATGGGAGGTAAGTTAAGAATAACCCTTCCAGAGACAAGATGATCAACAATGGGCCGTAAACGGAGAAAGGAATCCATTAGCTGTGTTAATCACACGGAAATATTTGTCTTTGCAAGTCAGAAAAAAAATGTTTTGATGTGACATTACTTAAATGCTCGAGGGTCTATGGTAAGTTCTCATAATTAGCCTCACTATTAAAGGTTTAATGCCCACATTGTATTAGTAGCAGAGAGCTGGACAAAACCAGACGTGAATAGCAGCGAATCTAAAATTCAAATTTCAAAATATATCGCTAGTACAAGCTAGACACTGATGGTGGCGGCGGATTTGTTACTGCAAACTACTCAATCATATCTAGAGATAATACACATTCTGGATGTGAAATTATTTTGGCGAAGGTAGCAACAAAAATTAGTCAAACAAAGTAAACGCGTGCGTTTACAGACAGCCTGGCTCTGGAGCTGCAGTGGCAGAGTGCTTAAGATAAGACTCGGAGAATATGGGTGGTAAATGTCTCGCTCGCGCTATTGCATTAGAAGAAGATTCCAACTTTCCAGTTATTTAATAGGAGAGTTACTATGATTAAAACGTACGCCAGGCACAGGGATTTTCGTGAGCTTGTCCTGAACATTTTTTCTGAAACTAATTTAGAGCAATCACACAACCTGCTCGTGACAGCAGCATCTGAGTAGTGACGAACGGACCTCAACCTTTCTAATCAGTTGGAGGAAATCAGTGACAGCGAGACTTTTATATAATATACATACACTATGTGATCAAAAGAATCCGGAAACCCCCAAAAACACACGTTTTCGTATTAGGCGCATTGTGCTGCCACCTAGTGCCAGGTACTCCATATCAGCGACCTCAGCAGTCATTAGACATCGTGAGAGAGCAGAATGGGGAGCTACGCGGAACTCTCGGACTTCGAATGTGGTCAGGTGATCGGGTGTCACTTGTGTCATACGCCTGTACGCAGGATTTCCACACTCCTAAACATCACTATGTCCACTGTTTCCAATGTGATAGTGAAGTGGAAACGTGAAAGGACACAAAAACATACAGGCCGACCTCGTCTGTTGAGTGACAGAGACCGCCGACATTTGAAGAGCGTCGTAGTGCGTAATAGGCAGGCATCTATACGGACCATCAGACAGGAATTCCAAACTGCATCAGGATCCACTGCAAGTACTATGAAAGTTGGGCGGGAGGTGAGAAAACTTGGATTTCATGGTCGAGCGGCTCCTCATAAGCCACACATCATGCTGGTAAATGCCAAACGACGCCTCTCTTGGTGTAAGGAGCGTAAACATTGGACGATTGAAAGGTGAAGAAACGTTGAGTGGAGTGACGAATCACGGTACACAATGTGGCGATCCGATGGTAGGGTGTGGGTTTGGCGAATGCCCGGTGAACGTCATCTGCCAGCGTTTGTAGCGCCAACAGTAAAATTGGGAGGTGGTAGTTTTATGGTGTGGTCGTGTTTTTCATGGAGGGGGCTTGAACCCCTTGTTGTTTTTCGTGCAACTATCATAGCACAGGCCTACATTGATGTTTTAAGCACCTTCTTGCTTCCCACTGTTGAAGAGCAATTGAGGGATGGCGATTGCATCTTTCAACACAATCGAGCACCTCTTTATAATGCACTATTTGTGGCGGAGTGGTTAAAAAAATGGTGCAAATGGCTCTGAGCACTATGGGACTCAATTTCTGAGGTCATTAGTCCCCCAGAACTTAGAACTACTTAAACCTAACTAACCTAAGGACATCACACACATCCATGCCCAAGGCAGGATTCGAACCTGTGACCGTAGCAGTCACGCGGTTCCAGACTGAAGCGCCTTGAACCGCACGGCCACACTGGCCGGCAGTGGTTACACAACAGTAACATCCCTGTAATGGACTGGCCTGCACAGAGTCCTGACCTGAATCCTATAGGACACCTTTGTGATGTTTTGCAAGTCGACTTTGTGCCAGGCCTCACCGACCAACATCAATACCTCTCCTCAGCGCAGCACTCCATGAACAATGGGCTGACATTCTCCAAGAAGCCTTCCGGCACCTGACTGAACGTATGCCTGCGAGAGTGGAAGCTGTCATCAAGGCTAAGGGTGGGCCAACACCATATTGAATTCCAGCATTACCGAAGGAGGGCGCCAAGAACTTTTAAGTCATTTTGAGCCAGGTGTCAGGATACTTCTGATCAAATAGTGTATGTACCGTGTAAACCAGTGGGAAGTGCATGCAGAGGGTACTTAGCATTGTACCTCATCTTAGGATTTCTTCCATTCCAACAAGATATGCAGTACAGGAAGAATGACTGTCTAGATGCATCTGTGAATGCTGTGGTTGATCTAATCTTGGCATTCCGGTCGCTACGGGAACAATACATAGCGGGTTGAAGTGTACTCTGTCAGGCTGTGATGATTTTTTCCAGAAAAAACCTGTTGGCATTTTGCAGTTCGGGAGTCAAGATGTGCGGGACAAACTTTGCTCACACTTTTCTCTTCTTCAGAACATTGGGGATGCTGTCTCGAATACTTGATTTAGAGGTGTTGCTCCATTGTTGTGTCACAACAGCACTGACACACTACGGCCGTACTTCCACCACTTAACACTGACTGCTTAAAACTGACTGAGCGAATGCACGTCTGTTGCTTAAAGCTGTCAGTTTGAGCTCCTACCGTAGTTACCGCGCTGACGCTGTTTATACCCCAGGAATAAAATCAGTCTGGGAACCTTTTCAATGGACGATGTGTTTCTACAGTTTTCACCTAATATTGGTTTCTGAAACTTGCTGAGTGGGCTTTCGGTGAGTAATATTGACATCTACTTTCAATTGTCTGGCAATTTAGATTCTTCGGAATTTCCACGAGACCCTCCCGTGAGTGAAACAAACCTGTGACCATTCTTTTAGCCCTTCTTTATGTATGTTTAATTCCTCTATTAGTCTTATATGGTATGGGTTCCACACGCACTTGAGCACAAATGATTTGTAAGCTGTCTCCTTTGTAAACACATGTCAGCACCTGTTTTACCTGTGGCTAAACCTAAGTGATCATCCGGTATCATATCCATAAAGTTTGTTAGATGTCTGTTTATTGGTCTTGCAGCATGTTTACCATTCAGTTGCCCTCTTCAGTTGGAGTTAAACACTGATGAGCCTAAACCTTATGACCACCTGCTTAATAGCTTGTTTGTCCGTCGTTGGAACGAAATACATCACTGATATCTGTGTATCAGGGATCCGACAGTTTGATGGTAGGTTTGTGGAGGTGTAGGCATTAGATGTCTACGCACAAGTCGTGTAATTCGCCTAAATAGCGGGCCGCTGATTTGCGTTCGCTGTGGCGGGCCCGATAGCGACACAGATGGTCTCCAAAGGATTTACGTCAGGTGCATTTGGCCGCCGAGACATCAACGTGAGTTTACTATAATGCTTCTCAAACCACTGTAGCACGGTTCCGGCTCAGAGATGCGACAATTATACTGCTGAAAGATAACACCGCTGCCGGGGAAGACATCAAGCATGAGGGGATGAAGGGGGTTTGCAGCTGTCAGCGTGTCTTCGATTACCACCACAGGTCCCATGCAAGCGCAGGACAAAGTCTCCGATAGCATAACACTGCTCCCACCAGTTTGCGTGGTGGCATGTTGCACGTTCCGAGCCGCCGTTCTCCTCGATTGCGGCGTATGTGTAGCAAAAATGTTTCACCCGAAGAACCGACACGTTTCCATTGAGAGGCGGTCGAATCCCGACAGTCCTATGGCCATTGCAATCGTAATTGACGGTGTGTTTGGTCAACATGCGAACATGTAGGGGTGGTCTGCTGCGGAGTTCATAGAGTAAATATCTCTGGAGTGAGCATTGCGTTCTGCGCATGTTGTCAACATTAAACCAGGATTGTCACGTGTTTTCGGGACTTCGCTGTGCGTGTGTGCTTTCTGCAGCGTTTGAAGTTTATAATATGGAGAGTTTTTGTTGCGTTTCACCGTTTGTTGATAGTGTAATAGCGATGGTGAATTACTGTTGTTGCGACGGATGCAAAGAAAAAAATGTGTAAGGAGGGATAGTAACTTTTCATGGGTACATACCATGTAACTCTAATTATAGTTATCATATTAGTAAGAGACACTGTATATGTTTAAAAATTTGGAGGCGCGCTATAATTAAGACTTGATTCTGTAGACTTATTTTTCTACGCTTTTATGACTATATAATAGATATAACGGCTCGTACAAAAGTATACAAACAATCGCTTCCTCTCGTAAATTTGCTAGTGGAACAGGAAAAGGGATGTTTAGTTATTTCAGCAAATACTATCCTCCAAGCGTTTCTCAGTGAGTTGTCGATTATGTATATAGATTACTCAGTCTACTGTTTATTTAAAAATGGTTCAAATGGCTCTGAGCACTATGGGACTCAACTGCTGTGGTCATTAGTCCCCTAGAACTTAGAACTACTTAAACCTAACTAACCTAAGGACATCACACACATCCATGCCCGAGGCAGGATTCGAACCTGCGACCGTAGCAGTCGCACGGCTCCGGACTGCGCGCCTAGAACCGCGAGACCACCGCGGCCGGCACTGTTTATTTAATAAACTGGGAGCAAGTACGTAAAATGCGTTAAATAAACACTTCAAAGTGTCACCAGTAAGAAAAATTGTGCTTTAAGTCGCAAAAACCAGAAAATAAATACGCAGAAATAGCAGAAAAAGGACGAATTAGCAGGCATATAATCGCTAATGTGTGGCAAATTCGGTGTTTTTCGGACACTTGCTGAAGTACTAGCGTACTGTCATGTCGTTTTGCAAGACCATCGCAAAAATGTACGTCAGGCTCTGTAATACTATGAAGTGCCGTATCATACCGAAAATTACCAAAAATCGAGTGCATCTGAACTGTGACACCTATCGCAAAGAAGCAGAATGTAATATCATTTGCCGTTAAAAGTTACG
This sequence comes from Schistocerca gregaria, assembly GCF_023897955.1. Classification (NCBI taxonomy): domain Eukaryota; kingdom Metazoa; phylum Arthropoda; class Insecta; order Orthoptera; family Acrididae; genus Schistocerca; species Schistocerca gregaria. The sequence continues at coordinate 499,666,062 of NC_064926.1, read as the reverse complement.
TAGCTGCTTTATTCCCGGTATCAAATGGAGACTGTTAAAATGTCTGCGCAACATATATAAATAATCCACGACATGTACGAAGAGAAGCCGTCTGCACTAGGGATGTAGTGACATTCTAAATGTACACGGCGCTGTACGGACAAACACACGACGTCCCGAGAACACGTGACCAGGTCGGCAATGTATGTTGACAACACAAAATCTGTTCTGCGCACGTGAATGCTCACTCCAGAGATATTTACTCTATGGCGGAGTTCCACGTTTAACAACGTACGACGAACGGCGTGCTCCAAAACACTTGTGCGTGCACCAGGAGTGTGCCCTTTTGGCAGAGATGCCACAGATCACTATCTGTTCTACTTTACAGAGCAGACCAGTCTCCGAACTCCACATTCTGTGAAGAGTCGTGACCTTCGGACCATTTAGCACCTAGTGGTAGTTTCACTGTCCTTCTACCCCTTTCCGTAGATGGTGACACGAACATTCTACCAGTTTCGCCGTTTTCGAGATAGTGTTTCGGAGGCTCTGCGTTATAATAATCTGCACTTTATCAAAGTCGCTCATCTCAAGGGATTTCCCAATTTGCAGCCGATGCCTTCGCTTGGATGGTACCCCGTCCGTGCCTGCTCCGCTTAAGCCGTCGGCACATGGACCGTGCATCCGAACGTTGAGCGTTGAGCGTGCCGAGTTTCTGACGTCATAGCGTGGAATAGCACGCTCGGGAGTCTTTCCGAACGTGCAGAGCGATATCTAACATTTCAGATATTCTGAGCGTGCGTCTAAGCGTTGACCAATGAGATGCCACAACGCCACCTACGTCACACGCACTCCGTCTCGATTCAGTACAGAGTTGTGAGGCGCCATATTGGCATTCACTTCAAGCCTATGTGTATATATGCCGTTTCTGAGCACCAGCAAATTGAGAATCACAGGAAAACCAGTAGTCAACTGTGATATTTGTTACAATAAAATAATGAGAAACATCATATTCGTGGCAAAAGAATTATTTTGACTTGCGTATTATGAGAGTAGGCTATTTGAAAGCAGCGACACACTGAAGATCCACCCAAAACGTATTGTTCTTGGTACAATTTGTTATAATTAAATTTCAATTAGTAACATATCTACGATTAAGGATTTCAGCAAGGGGTAACATAACCTGATTACTTGTAAAGGGTGTGATGTTGGTTTAGCGTCATGACTAACCGGCATGGTAGCTCAGTGTGTTCGGTCAGAGTGTTAGCTGCCCTCTGTAATAAAAAACTGAGTTAATGGATGAACGACGATGTCCGCCCCGAGCAGAGGCAACTAACGAAAACGAACAAAAATGAGATTTAAAAAAAAAGTTGAGTCACTGACCAATGAAGAGTTTTATAGCGAGTCAGTGGATCGCGTCTTGACCCTACAAATTTTTTTCCTAACATTCGTGTTTTTATTAGGTTCTGATACTTTATTATTAGTTTAATATAAGCATATGTTATAATATTTTATGTTATGTAAATATAAGTTCACCTATTTTTTTGCTGAGTGACTTTGTTGGATTGGCTTAATCTACAGGACAGCTTGTGCTACTTCTATGAAGATATTTTGCTGCTTTTTCTTTTACACCTCGTAGTTCACATGTTGCAAAGATTCTGCTACTGCGTAGGAACAGTGATCAAGGAAGACTGACGTTGGGGTTATACTAAAATGTGGGAATGATGAAATAATGTTTATCTTACGCGAAGAAGTATTCCAAATTTGAATGCACTGTTTGTAATGGAACTTTTATAAGCCTGTGTCCTTTTTAATTGGACATGGTACTTTCCTTTTCGTGGACGATCGAGGAAATGTGCCTTTTAATAGAGCTAGCGCCCAGTGAGTAAACAGTGTGATTACGAACTAGAAGCATCCCTCAACTGCCGCTGGAGTGCGTTGCGATCGCGTATACCACGTTGGGGCCCACGTATCGTATGCACAAGTCGCATTGTTGCTAAGCGTTGAGCAGCACGTTGAACGCTGCACGTTAACGTTCGACAGCACGGTACGTGTGCCGACGGCTTTACACACTTTCGGTACCGCGTCACGAGCCCGCAACGCCAGCAGGCGCCGTCCAACGTCGCTGTGGGCTGTGGTCAGGCTGGTCAGTGAACACGTACTTTGTAGTTAAACACGTACAGTTTTAACACATTTACGAATTGACGATTGTCATTACATAATTACATTCAAATGTATTTCTTTGCGTATCTTTATAATCACACATAAATGAGTAGAAGGAAGGATGGAAGAGTGGGTTTAACGTCCCATCGACATAGTGGTCATAAGAGTAGGAGCACAAGGTCGGATTGTGACAAGGATGGGGAAGGAAATAGGCCGTGCCCTTTCAAAGGAACCATTCCGGGATTTAGCTCGAGCGATTTAGGGAAATCGTGGGGAACTTAAATCTGGATGGCCGGACATGGATTTCAACCGTTGTCCTGAATGCGCTTTCAATGTCATAAATAAATACAGCATCTTTTCCATTATAAAGGGTGCTTGTAAAGAATCTGTGCACACTTCATGGATGTAATGCATGGGTTAAATTGAGACTAACATGTTAAATAAAGTTTTGTCAGAAATTGCTTATTTCCGAGTTATGATGTATAATATCATCTTCATTAGGCAGTGCATTGTAGATGTGATACTACGTGAGGAGTTTGACAGAGCACTGAAAGACCTGAGTCGAAACAAGGCCCCCGGAGTAGACAACATTCCATTAGAACTACTGACAGCCTTGGGAGGGCCAGTCCTGACAAAACTCTACCATCTGGTGAGCAAGATGTATGAGACAGGTGAAATTCCCCCAGACTTCAAGAAGAATATAATAATTCCAATCCCAAAGAGAGCAGGTGTTGACAGATGTGAAAATCACCGAACTATCAGTTTAATAAGTCACAGCTGCAAAATACTAACGCGAATTCTTTACAGACGAATGGAAAAACTGGTAGAAGCCGACGTCGAGGGAGATCAGTTTGGATTCCGTAGAAATGTTGGAACATGTGAGGCAATACTGACCCTACAACTTATCTTAGAAGAAAGATTAAGGAAAGGCAAGCCTCGTTTCTAGCATTTGTAGACTTAGAGAAAGCTTTTGACAATGTTGACTGGAATACCCTCTTTCAAATTCTGAAGGCGGCAGGGGTAAAATACAGGGAGCGAAAGGCTATTTACAATTTGTACAGAATGCAGATGGCAGTTATAAGAGTCGAGGGACATGAAAGGGAAGCAGTGGTTGGGAAAGGGAGTGAGACAGGGTTGTAGCCTCTCCCCGATGCTATTCAATCTGTATATTGAGCAAGCAGTAAAGGAAACAAAAGAAAAGTTCGGAGTAGGTACTAAAATCCATGGAGAAGAAATAAAAACTTTGAGGTTCGCCGATGACATTGTAATTCTGTCAGAGACAGCAAAGGACTTGGAAGAGCAGTTGAACGGAATGAACAGTGTCTTGAAAGGAGGATGAACATCAGCAAAAGCAAAACGGGGATAATGGAATGTAGTCGAATTAAGTCAGGTGATGCTGAGGGAATTAGATTAGAAAATGAGACACTGAAAGCAGTAAAGGAGTTTTGCTATTTGGGGAGCAAAATAACTGATGATGGTCGAAGTAGAGAGGATATAAAATGTAGACTGGCAATGGCAAGGAAAGCGTTTCTGAAGAAGAGAAATTTGTTAACATTGGGTATAGATTTAAGTGTCAGGAAGTCGTTTCTGAAAGTATTTGTATGGAGTGTAGCCATGGAAGTGAAACATGGACGATAAATAGTTTAGACAAGAAGAGAATAGAAGCTTTCGAAATGTGGTGCTACAGAAGAACGCTGAAGGTTAGATGGGTAGATCACATAACTAATGAGGAGGTATTGAATAGAATTGGGGAGAGGAGGAGTTTGTGGCACAATTTGACTAGAAGAAGGGATCAGTTGGTACGGCATGTTGTGAGGCAGCAAGGGATCACCAATTTAGTACTGGAGGGCATCGTGGAGGGTAAAAATCGTAGAGATATACCAAGAGATGAATACACTAAGCAGATTGAGAAGGATGTAGGCTGCAGTAGGTACTGGGAGATGAAGAAGCTTGCACAGGATAGAGTAGCATGGAGAGCTGCATCAAACCAGTCTCAGGACTGAAGACCACAACAACAGCATAGGCATTGCAACATGGGTGGAAATGATAGATTAAGATCTGACCACGAATACTGTAGAAGTGCCGCTATAGGAGTACCTATCAAGTGCTACGGAGACAGCAGTTCTACCCTTTTCACCTGTAGAAGGTACAGAAGCTGATATCTGTAGACTACCCTAAACACCGAGCGCGCTGGCGCAGTGTATAGCACACTGGTCTCGCATTCGGCAGGACGACGATTCAAACCCACGTCCGATTCCCTAAATCGCTTCATGCAAATGTCGGGATAGTTCCTTTGAAAGGGCATGGCTGACTTCCTTCCCCGACCTTCCCTAATGCGATGGGAGCGATGACCTCGCTGTTTCATCCTTCCCCCAAATCTACCAAGCGACTACCCTAAACGTCAGAATTTCTTTCGGTAGTTCTTCGAGTGCCATGTTGCTGATCCACTGTTAAATCATAGGCTACTGTTTACGGATGAGAGTCCTTTTACTCGTGTGGGTATCGTGAACGCTCATAACATGCACTCGTGGGCGTATGAGAATCCCGCTGGACTTTACCTTTGGGGCCGACTCACGAAGCTCCTGTATCGTGTTGCAACTGAGAATGTGGCACAATTATGGCAGCGAATTGAAAATGGCTGTACAAGCGTGTAGAATGAGATGTACGGAGTCTGCAACATTCCGAGAGCGCTAAGACGTCGAGCACGTCACTGTCTTCGTCTACATGGACATCGTTTTGAATATGTTCTGGGGTAAATGTACTGTAATGTTACTTAAAAACCATCTTGATTGCAAATATTTTTATTCATATGACCGGTTTCGGTTCATTCAGAACCATCTTCAGATCTGTAAAAATAATGATACTAATTTACTATTTCACGGAAGCAAGTCTTTTTCATCCTATCTAATCAACATCAAATGTACCAGGGCGTACCTGATATTTCAGTTACAGGAGTAACCCGTCCAAATCCAGCAGTTTTCACATGCTACGTCACATAAAATTGGTTGGCAGAGTGCACGTCATTTATATTAATTATAACACTATTACCGACAGGTGGCGTCTGGTACATTTGTTACATTCCATTTGCACATACTATATTCAGTTGATCTTTGTTTATTAATTAAAAATACTTAATTAAAATATGTAGATGTCAAGGTTAAAATCTGTACTTGTTAACATTAATAAAAAACAGTAAAATTATCATTTTTATACGATCTAAAAACATAGGGCGATTTATATATCTATGTTGATGATGTGAACTTGTTTTCCTTTACGGTCTGCTTCCGTATTTCCCGCCATTTCGGTGTTGTGCCGCGGTCCGCTGAGTTGTCTGATGTCCATCGCCGCGGGCAAGAGGGCCGCACAGGAGGGCCCCGTCAACGACGCCAGGCACTGCACGCGTCTTCCGGCTTCTCCACCGCGCACCATCTCTCATCCCTTGGGCTGGATCTCCACACGCAACAGTTGTCATCTTAGTAGGTCGTCATAAATGCTAAAATAGGCGTTATGATTGAATTCGCTTTGCTCGTTGAGGATTAAATCCGGATCTTTATTTTTGTGGGTGTATATTTCAATTTCTTCCAAAATGTTAAGAAACCGTCCCTTATGGGCTCTATGCAGGATGTCTAAATTGTGTTCAATGTTCGTGACTGAGTGCTTTGTCGCAGCCATATGCGCCCCAAAAGCTGTTTTGTTTTGAGAGTAGGTGTGCTCCCTGAATCTGGTTTCAAAGTTCCTACCAGTCTGCCCTATATATTGTTTACAGCAGTCATTACATTTGACCTTATATACACCTGAATCCTGAAATTTATTCCTACTATTACATATTCTATGTCGGAGCTTAAATTTTAACGTGTTATTTGTTCGGAACCCTATTTTAACGTCGGATTTACGAAAGCATCTTTCAATTTTATCTGTAATTCTTCCATTGTAAGTGAGAGCTACATATTTTTTCTTGTTGTTCCTCTTAACTGCTACTTGACTTCCTTTTATTTGTTCCATTTGCCTCTTCTTTATCTTCCTATAAATATTCATCACCTGCTTACACGTATATCCGTTCGCTACGGCCACTTGTTTTAAAACACTTAACTCCTTTTCTACTTCCTGTTGGCTTAGTGGCAATCTTAGTAGCCTGTATACCATCGAAGTAAAATATGCCCATTTGTACTGCGGTGGGTGACAAGAGCTCTCATTGATAACGAGATCTGTACACGTAGGTTTTCTGAATATGCTAAATTCATGCTTGCCATCTTTCTTTATTAGTGTTAAATCTAAGTAATCTATACGGTTGTTTTCTTCAAATTCCATGGTGAATCTAATTTTCGGGTGTTGAGAGCTCATTTTTTGTGCTAAGTTTTCGATATCATTTTTATCTCCTTTGTATAATAAAATGGAGTCGTCAACATATCTCCTGTAATATACTCCTAATTACGCAAAAGTAAAAACCAGGAATATGTCAAACATAGCACAAATAATAAAACGTAAAAGTGAAGTATTATGGGTTAAAACTCAAATTCGAGCAGCATATAAAATGAAAGACAAGTTAAATAGAGAAGCTTTTAATCTTCACTTGATTATAGGTGACCTTTTATCTCCATTACAGTTCACATACGTAAGCAGAGAGATTGAAAATAGAATTGAAAGGGAGCGAGAATTAACTCTAAACAGACATCGGAAGAAACTTTTTAACCTAGGTGTAGATTTTAATATTGATAACGAAACGGCGTATAAAAAGTCGCATAGTTTTTGTGAAAGAGTCGTTAACTTAACAGAGATAGAATTAACAAAGGATGAGCAGAACCTTTTAAATAAAGGACTGCAATATAACCTAAATCCCGCAATTAACTGAAATACAATAAAAAAGACTGTCGCAGAAGTGAAAATTGCATGTGATATCGCAAAAATGAATAGATACGAACAGACCAACACGGCAGTTAAAGTAAAGAAGTCGATTATAGATGAAATGCAGTCTGCTCACAAGAACAGAAACGAACTACTAACTCTTAAGGGCTTCAATAAGAAATTAGAATCACATAAGGCTATCGTCACAAAGGCAGATAAGGGCGGCACTATGGTTATAATACATGATACAGACTATATACAGAAAACTGAAAAGTTCTTTATGGAAAATGGAGTAGTAGAAGTCAAGAAAGATCCAACCAAGAAATTTCAAACAGAAATAAGGAAACAAATACACTCCTGGAAATTGAAATGAGAACACCGTGAATTCATTGTCCCAGGAAGGAGAAACTTTATTGACACTTTCCTGGGGTCAGATACATCACATGATCACACTGACAGAACCACAGGCACATAGACACAGGCAACAGAGCATGCACAATGTCGGCACTAGTACAGTGTATATCCACCTTTCGCAGCAATGCAGGCTGCTATTCTCCCATGGAGACGATCGTAGAGATGCTGGATGTAGTCCTGTGGAACGGCTTGCCATGCCATTTCCACATGGCGCCTCAGTTGGACCAGCGTTCGTGCTGGACGTGCAGACCGCGTGAGACGACGCTTCATCCAGTCCCAAACATGCTCAATGGGGGACAGATCCGGAGATCTTGCTGGCCAGGGTAGTTGACTTACACCTTCTAGAGCACATTGGGTGGCACGGGATACATGCGGACGTGCATTGTCCTGTTGGAACAGCAAGTTCCCTTGCCGGTCTAGGAACGGTAGAACGATGGGTTTGATGACGGTTTGGATGTACCGTGTACTATTCAGTGTCCCCTCGACGATCACCAGAGGTGTACAGCCAGTGTAGGAGATCGCTCCCCACACCATGATGCCGGGTGTTGGCCCTGTGTGCCTCGGTCGTATGCAGTCCTGATTGTGGCGCTCACCTGCACGGCGGCAAACACGCATACGACCATCATTGGCACCAAGGCAAAAGCGACTCTCATCGCTGAAGACGACACGTCTCCATTCGTCCCTCCATTCACGCCTGTCGCGACACCACTGGAGGCGGGCTGCACGATGTTGGGGCGTGAGCGGAAGACGGCCTAACGGTGTGCGGGACCGTAGCCCAGCTTCATGGAGACGGTTGCGAATGGTCCTCGCCGATACCCTAGGAGCAACAGTGTCCCTAATTTGCTGGGAAGTGGCGGTGCGGTCCCCTACGGCACTGCGTAGGATCCTACGGTCTTGGCGTGCATCCGTGCGTCGCTGCGGTCCGGTCCCAGGTCGACGGGCACGTGCACCTTCCGCCGACCACTAGCGACAACATCGATGTACTGTGGAGACCTCACGCCCCACGTGTTGAGCAATTCGGCGGTACGTCCACCCGGCCTTCCGCATGCCCACTATACGCCCTCGCTCAAAGTCCGTCAACTGCACATACGGTTCACGTCTACGCTGTTGCGGCATGCTACCAGTGTTAAAGACTGCGATGGAGCTCTGTATGCCACGGCAAACTGGCTGACACTGACGGCGGCGGTGCACAAGTGCTGCACAGCTAGCGCCATTCGACGGCCAACACCGCGGTTCCTGGTGTGTCCGATGTGCCATGCGTGTGATCATTGCTCGTACAGCCCTCTCGCAGTGTCCGGAGCAAGTATGGTGGGTCTGACACACCGGTGTCAATGTGTTCTTTTTTCCATTTCCAGGAGTGTAGATAACAGTGTGTTTCTATTCACAGAGGAGGAAAAGTTTAAACTGAAAGTAATGAATCCTCGAATCCCCGAATTGCGGTCACAAATAAAGTTCCATAAAGTTGAAAAATCGATTCGCCCAATCGTTAATAACACCAGCAGCCCAAGTTATAAATTACATAAAGAGCTAAATAACAAATTGAAGGCGGCATATACATATCGTCGGACTTTCAACATTAGCAAAGTTACGAACGTGCCAAGCAAATTAAAGACGTACTTATACCTCAGAATGCGTCATTAGCTTCATTGGATATCACCAATCTGTACACAGACATTCCCGTAAAAGAAACGATTGAGATCATTAAGGACAATCTCCTCACTCATGGTAAATTGGCACTGGGGGAAGTGATTGAACTAGTGGAAATGTTGGAACAAGTCTTGTCGTTCAATTACTTTACTTTCAATGGTAAAATTTATCAACAGGAAGACGGGCTGGCAATGGGGAACTGTTTAGCTGGGACGCTGGCTGACATATTTGTAAATCACTTAGAAAACAAATTCTTTGATGAAAATCCTAATATCGCTGAGAAAATGGTATATTACAGGAGATATGTTGACGACTCCATTTTATTATACAAAGGAGATAAAAATGATATCGAAAACTTAGCACAAAAAATGAGCTCTCAACACCCGAAAATTAGATTCACCATGGAATTTGAAGAAAACAACCGTATAGATTACTTAGATTTAACACTAATAAAGAAAGATGGCAAGCATGAATTTAGCATATTCAGAAAACCTACGTGTACAGATCTCGTTATCAATGAGAGCTCTTGTCACCCACCGCAGTACAAATGGGCATATTTTACTTCGATGGTATACAGGCTACTAAGATTGCCACTAAGCCAACAGGAAGTAGAAAAGGAGTTAAGTGTTTTAAAACAAGTGGCCGTAGCGAACGGATATACGTGTAAGCAGGTGATGAATATTTATAGGAAGATAAAGAAGAGGCAAATGGAACAAATAAAAGGAAGTCAAGTAGCAGTTAAGAGGAACAACAAGAAAAAATATGTAGCTCTCACTTACAATGGAAGAATTACAGATAAAATTGAAAGATGCTTTCGTAAATCCGACGTTAAAATAGGGTTCCGAACAAATAACATGTTAAAATTTAAGCTCCGACATAGAATATGTAATAGTAGGAATAAATTTCAGGATTCAGGTGTATATAAGGTCAAATGTAATGACTGCTGTAAACAATATATAGGGCAGACTGGTAGGAACTTTGAAACCAGATTCAGGGAGCACACCTACTCTCAAAACAAAACAGCTTTTGGGGCGCATATGGCTGCGACAAAGCACTCAGTCACGAACATTGAACACAATTTAGACATCCTGCATAGAGCCCATAAGGGACGGTTTCTTAACACTTTGGAAGAAATTGAAATATACACCCACAAAAATAAAGATCCGGATTTAATCCTCAACGAGCAAAGCGAATTCAATCATAACGCCTATTTTAGCATTTATGACGACCTACTAAGATGACAACTGTTGCGTGTGGAGATCCAGCCCAAGGGATGAGAGATGGTGCGCGGTGGAGAAGCCGGAAGACGCGTGCAGTGCCTGGCGTCGTTGACGGGGCCCTCCTGTGCGGCCCTCTTGCCCGCGGCGATGGACATCAGACAACTCAGCGGACCGCGGCACAACACCGAAATGGCGGGAAATACGGAAGCAGACCGTAAAGGAAAACAAGTTCACATCATCAACATAGATATATAAATCGCCCTATGTTTTTAGATCGTATAAAAATGATAATTTTACTGTTTTTTATTAATGCTGACAAGTACAGATTTTAACCTTGACATCTACATATTTTAATTAAGTATTTTTAATTAATAAACAAAGATCTACTGAATATAGTATGTGCAAATGGAATGTAACAAATGTACCAGACGCCACCTGTCGGTAATAGTGTTATAATTAATATAAATGACGTGCACTCTGCCAACCAATTTTATGTGACGTAGCATGTGAAAACTGCTGGATTTGGACGGGTTACTCCTGTAACTGAAATATCAGGTACGCTCTGGTACATTTGATGTTGATTAGATAGGATGAAAAAGACTTGCTTCCGTGAAATAGTAAATTAGTATCATTATTTTTATAGATCTGAAGATGGTTCTGAATGAACCGAAACCGGTCATATGAATAAAAATATTTGCAATCAAGACGGTTTTTAAGTAACATTATAATTTCACTGATTGCTGTTGTCCCATAAGACATTATGTCTGTTTTTGCAAAAAATGTACTGTATACAGTTTTGTTGAATTTCTGGTCTCTTCGTGTAGTTACTTTCCGAGAAGCAAATAATTTTCTGTTGTTACTTTTGCACGTGTGATCCCTACTCTACTGCATGTCTCGGAAATAAAGCATTTCTAGACAAAACTTTATTTAATGTTTTAGTCTTATTTTGATGTCTGCGTTACGGTCGTGGAGCGTGTACAATTATTTTTGAATCATCCTGTGTATTGTTTCATATCAGCGCTCACACCGCTGCAGAGTGAATATCTCATTCTGGAAACGCTGTATATTGATTACAGAAGTACAGACTTGTTATTCCAGTTTCAAAGTGTGTATGTGATATGTCTACATTTTACATGAATGGAAAAATATGTTGAGATTGCGAAGCTATCGTACTCTTATTTAATAGTAATAAGTATTTTCTCCCTCACTATGCATATCCTTCAAATTACTTTGAAGATATTCTTCCACTGAATGATATGTCATATTTTTAAAACATATTTTTAATACTACCTTAAATTTACTTAGAGTGTGGATCTCTACTGATCGCGGCAGTTTATTATACATCTGCGGCTGTTATGTGTCTGCGATAGCCTTGAACATGGTATGTATAGCATGCAGTTGTTTCTGTTATACTGTGCGTAAGTACATTCATTCTCGGAGTAAATTTCTGTACATTTTCTTTGACATATATTAAGCAGTTATATTGAGTCGATTGAAGTGTTTCTTACAGGATTCTCTAGGACCCAGTCCCTTAATAGGCTGGACTACTTATTTCTGTCATCTGAAAATGCAGTTTGTACCTAGTGATTTCCACATTACAGTACCCCATGCTCCACCTGCGGCTGAAAGAATGCGTAGTAACAGAGAACCAGTAATTGTTTGTTGATATAATAACTTAGTTTATACAGTAGAAAAATCACTAGTGCAAGCTTACCAGTCAGGTATTTTATATACTCATCCAATGAGAGTCTTTGGTCTATTGTGAGGCCGAACAGTTTGATACGTTGACACTCTTCTTTTTATGCCTTTAGATTAAAATATATTTCCTCTGTCTTCGTTTAACTTATACACACCTAACAGTGACACTGACACTGACTGATCGTTTTCAGATAGTTTCTTATTCTTGTTTATAACTGCCTGTATATTCTCACTGGATGAAGTCACAGTCATATCATCAGCATATAGAACATACCTGCACGCCAAATAGCTTGAGAAGCTACTAACACAGACAATAAGACGGAATGGCCCAAGGACAGAGCCTCATGGGACTCCTCTCTTGATTCTCATTGGTTTTGACCTCTCCTTGTTAACATGAACTAATTGTTGCCTGTCGCTTAAGTAGGCTTTAACTAAATTTAGCGGTTTATCTATAAATCCAAAATGTTCTAGCTTTTTTGCAAGAATGTCATGTGATACAGAATCAAAAGCTGTATTTAATTCTATACAATCATGTGTCTGACTCATTTCAGTTGTGACTCATTGACCCCATCATCATATGAAGTGCATTTCTCAACATTTAATACGAGTAGCTAATCTTTACAGCCAGCCGAAGTGGACGTCGGCACGGTAGCTCAGCGTGTTCGGTCAGAGGGTTAGCTGCCCTCTGTAATAAAAAAACTGAGTCAGCGGCTCAACACTGAACTTGAACGGGTGTTCTGAGACATCCGCACCGACCAAATGCAACGAACAAAATCGAACAAAATGAGAACAATTAAAAAAAGTGGCCGAGCGGTTCTAGGCGCTGCAGTCTGGAACCGCGCGGCCGCTACGGTCGCAGGTTCGTATCCTGCCTCGGGCATGTATGTGTGTGGTGTCCTTAGGTTAGTTAGGTTTAAGTAGTTCTAAGTTCTAGGGGACTGATGACCTCCACAGTTAAGTCCCATAGTGCTAAGAGCCATTTGAACCATTTTTTAATCTTTACACTACGTCGAAATGTTATCAAGATTTTCCAGGACACTTGTGCAGCTTTTTTTGGGCAGTATCCTACTCTGTTTTACATTACCGCACCATGTGCGAGAAGTCTGAGGTTATTATTAATACTGTCTGCAAGGTCATTAATATATAAAACGAGCAGCGAGGGCGTGCCTCAAGTTAGCTCTGCTTGTGTTGATGACTTTACATCCAAGATAATATTCTGTGCCCCCGCTTTCCACTACCAACGATTCCTCAGTCCAATCACAAAATTGCTTTAGTACTCGATATGACCATTTTGGTGTAGTACCGAGTAAATTGTTTATCGGAAGTCAAGAAACACAGAATCTACCTGACTTCCTTGATCCGTGGCTTTCAGGACGTTATGTGAGACAAGTGTGACTTGCATTCCGTATGCACAATGTTTCTGGAACCTATTGTGTTTGGCATGAAGAAGGTCACTGTGTTCGAAATACCCCATTACGTTTGAGCCTAGAATGTGTTGTATGATTCTACAACAAAGGGACATCAGTGTGAATGGACGGTAATTTTGTAGATCATTTCTGCTACCCTTCTTGAAGACGAGTGTTACATGTGCATTCTTCCAAGCACCAGGAGCAGATTTTTGGTTACGGGATCTACAGTATGTTATGGTTAAAATGGGAGTTAACTCTGCTACAGATTCTGTATTGAATCTGATAAGGACACTGTTGGGCCCCGGGGCATTGTTAAATTTTAATGACTTTAGCTGTTTGTCAGTGCCACTGGCGCTAGTATCTCTACCACTCAGCTTAGCAGGGGTGTTGGAATCAAATTGTGTCAGTACTCCTAGATTTTTATTTGTAAAGGAACATGTGAAAAAGAGAGTTCATCATTTAGGGTTTAGCTTGCTTCTCTCGGTTTCAGTTCCTGTATTACCGATGACTTCTTTCTTTCTTTCACTGGTGCCATGTCCTGTGCTGACGCAGGGTCGGCATTGTTAGAAACGGATTTGGCAAGGTTAGTGGAAAGGGGTGGCCGGATGCCGTTCCTGCCGCCACCCCGAACCTCCTGTCTGCGTCTAGCGTAATTCATCGAATAGTGCAAACGTGTTCAGATGTCTGCGAGTCGTGTAACTAAGGTGGAACATGGGAACCAGCCCGGTATTCACCTAGTGGGTTGTGGAAAACCGCCTAAAAACCATCCAGGGGCACACCGACCGACGTCGGTAATCCGCTGGGCGGATTCGATCCGGGGCCGGTGAGCTTACCTGACTCCAGGAAGCAGCGCATTAACGCTCTTGGCTAACCTGCTGGGTTGTATTACCGATGAGTGTCTGGGCACTAACTTGGTGTCACTAACAGTCTTTACGTATGACCAGAATTTCTCTGGTTTCGTGAGATATCTACACCTACATCGATACTCTGCAAACCACTAAGAAGTGCGTGGGAGAGAATACATCCCACTGTACCAGTTATTAGGGCTTTTTCCCGTTCCACACATGGAGTGCGGGAGGAATGATCGTTCAAATGCCTCTGACCGTGCTGTAATTAATCTAATCCTTATGGTACCGATAAGGAGGGATTTGCAGTATATTCCCAGAATCATCATTTACCTCCGGTTCTTGAAACTTTGTTAGTAGACTTTCTCGGTGTAATTTACGTCTATCTTCAAGAAATATTCTGTTGCGGTCGAAACTGAAGGCTTCACGCGTTGCCCTTTTGACAGCTAATCACATTTGAATTACGAAATCTTCATCTGTAGGCCTTCTCCACTCCCCCCCCCCCCCCCCTCCCCTCTGTAGACGAGGTTGCTAACGCACGCCTGTATGGTGGCGCTCGACTCGGAGATACGTCGGTTCGAATTCTGGTGGTGGATGAAATTTTCGTTGCCGGTATTTGGCTGGCAAAGGGAGAACTGGTAAGATAAGGAATGAGCAGGTTCTCCATAAAATCGGGGCAGAAAGGAATATATAGAAAACGATGAAAAGAAGAAGAGACTGGATGATAGAACATCTGTTAAGACATCTGTCAATAACTTCCATGGTGCTAGAGGCAGCTGTAGACGATACTCTGAGATGACAAGGTCTGCACTGGAGAGACTGATGACAAGAAAGAAGGGGGTGGGGCGGGGGTGGGTGAGGAGAAGTGGTGGCGTAAAGTTCCTGGTCAGCAGTCTTTGCGCCAGTGTCGTGGACTCGTACCACCGAAAATGCAGATAAAATACCTTCTGCACCATCCAAAATTTTCACCGTTTAATATCAGCTGGTAACTTGTATTGTACTTCTGATTCTGAATCTGTAAGCTTTACTACAGAAACTAACATTTAATACGTAATGGATTTAATAGTGTATTTATTTCTGACTGTATATAATTGATTGTAATTATAATGTAAATATTGTAAATTGCTGTGTAATAGCCAAATAGTCAAGAAAACTTTATTTAAATGTATAGGTAGCAAAGACGAAATGGCAGTTGCTGTGCGGTTGTTAATCTTTGCGTATGGAGAGTCTGTCGCGTTGCGAGCAGAGAGGAAGCAGAGCAGCTTGAGTCATAAAAGAGTGCGGAAGTTTAAAGGCTGTTGTATTTCTTTCGCAAAGTATGATTAACCTGAATAATAACCTGCAATAGTTAAAACTTGTAGCGCTCCTGTGTTGTCATTGTCCTCAGACATTATAACCAAGTAGGGCCCTTTTCCTTTCCATGCAGTCACCGAGAGTCGTAAATATATGAAAATTGATTAATTATTTCCTGTCGGTTTTGTGTGTTCGCTAATGACCAGTTTCAGTCTAAATTTCCTGCCTCAGCAACTGTTCATTCTTGTATTTCATAACAGAGGACTACCTAATTTGCAATTTGAGTATTAATTTCACTGGCAGAACTAATAACTAAAGATACAGCACAAATTACGAGTGCGCAATTTCGTTTATTCTGTATGTAGCTTAGTGTGTGACTTCTGCTGGCTTGGTACGTATTTTATTGTCGTTATTTTGAAAGTAAAATCAGTTGCTCACTTGCTTAAAGTAAATTTAATCAATCTTACATTAATCAAAAGTAAATTATTCGCCTTTTTCTAAATTTTGCGTTACGTTACGCTGAGGTTAATGAAAGTTTTTTTTTACATAACAAAAATTTTAGTTACATTTGTTTAACTAGTAACTCAATTTAGCTGTACTTTCAAAATTTAGTGTTTCAGAAAAAGTAACTGCAAACTCAGTGCTTTCTGATTCGTTTATATTTTCGTGAACTTGTGCAAAAGCGTGACAACCTACTGTCGCCACACCAATGGGATTATTTGCTAAAATTTCTCTGCCATTACCGTTCTTAAGATTCTGGAGATTCATTGCCCTAGCGGTCGGGCGACCGTTTGATTATCCTCTTTTTAGCTAATCAGTGTTTTCTTTGTGTTATCAGTAATTTTTGTAGTAAATATTATGTGGTACACTTTTCCCCCTGTGTGGTTCGTGAGCGATTGCAGTATATTCCACCCATTTCAAAATTATCATCAATATTTAGATTAGGGTTAGAATAGATATTCCTTCAGAAGGGACTGCTGTACACTTTCCTCCAACTAACTGGTGTTATTTTCCTTCGGTAACGATAGCCTTAGTCACTGTAAAATTTCATTATGCTTATTCGATCACGGTCAGATATATAACAATCCAGTAGACCGATAGGGAAAGGAAAAGTTACAGGCGGATTTCCAAAGCTCTCCGTAGTGTCTTTTAAGTTGGGGAATGTTACGGTGTTGATCAAACATTCTCCTCTCGGGACGATGTGGATAAAATTGCAAAGTTTTGTACAATACGTTCGTGACATTCACCTTGCAAGCAATGTTTTGAGGGATGGGAATGACCTGTTGTGCTTCAATAGCTACCTGTTTTAGAAATCACTATAAAAGCAGAGCTCTTCATTACGGATTCAATCGAAGTCAATGCTTTGTAGACAAATACAAACTGAATAAAACCAAAATGAGCGTAAGTGGAGAAATGCGAAAGGGCATTCAGTGTAATATTTTGCTCACCGATCTGACCAGACAAACCTATGAAATTTTGATCTAGCACGAAATCTGGAAATGTATCGAAATCGTCTGTTCATTTATTATTAGACCATACTGGGATCGATGCGGATGATGACAACCAGAAGGGTGAAATACTCAGAATTATTAATAAAATAAAAATTAATTTAGTGATTTTCTTTTATAAACTGATGGTCTTCGTTAGCTCAACAACTAGAGGTACATTTATGCTGCAGGAGGATATTCAGGGTTTGGTTTAAAATTTCTACGTTGAAAAAACTTGTTGCAGCATCTTCATCTTCACATAGAGCATTTCAGTATTCAAATATGTCTAAAACTGACAATACATGATACACAAAATATAACAACTTGCTGCCAACCTCATATGACAACCACCTCTCACAACCACTAGAAGAGCAAAGATTATTCAATTATCAAAGAAATTCTATTATGTAACTAATGAGTTACTTGTTGACAGTCTTTTTTTTTTCAAGTTATTTCGAAAGTTTATAGTTCGCAGTATTAACGCCAGTGACTTAAAATGAAATAAAAATTGAATAGTCAAAATTTTGAAGGAAATCCATTATAGGAAAAATAATTTAATTTTTTGAAAAATAATAACATTAATATTATTTATGTAAGATCCATGTTTGTACACATGTTCTGTATGTAAGTGTACAAAACTATTTTATGGGTGCTATTAAAGCTATACGGAATGGGAAATTAAAATTTTGAACTCGTCTGTAATGGGAAGAAAATTTATGGAGTGTATCGTATAATCCACTTATTTTAATGCATTAACAAATACTATACACAGTGAAAGACGACCTATTGACCAGTTTCACTATACCTTCTTGCAGCAGTTATCACAGGCTACTGTAGAAAAGTTTGGTGGCAAGTGATTTGAAAAAATACCAGTTCACTTTTGTTTTCGCGAAGGATCTTTGAACCAATCCATTTCGCTTGCAGAATTATAGAGCACTTTTTGTGGTCACGCAATATGATCATTTTGATAAATGAAAATCTGCTCTACAGAAATCAAACGCATTCGTCAAACACAAATCTTGCGAGACTCAGCACGCACTGTTCACCCATTAGATCGACAGCTCGGTGATCCCGTATTCTTTAACTTGAGGGCCATGTATAATACAGTTTAGTGAACAAAATATGAACCAAATTTGTGACTGGATTCAGGAGTTCCTTGCACATAAAACTCAACAAGCTGTTCTTAATGGAACGAATCTGAATGTGTAAAATTAACTTAAGAATAACCCAAGGGAATTTTTATAGGTTCACAATATACATAACGTGTTTGCAAAATAATGTACGTAGTACAAAGTATTATGTCGTCAAAACTATCGATCGCTGTGCCACGGCTCGGTTATTGGAGGAACGAATACATTATGTAGTTTAAATTCATTGCCGCTAGATTTCAGCTGTCGTCCGTTTCCTTGGTTACCGCCACATGTAAAATGGCTGCAGAAATCATTCCGTGTTCTCAAGTTTGCGAAGTGTACTTCCGTGATTTACGTGCGAAGACGTTTCGGATGAGGTACCAAACTGCTCCTCTGAATGGATGGAAGTTTCACAGATGGTATCGATAGTCTGTAGACACAATATGTATATCTAAAGAAAAGAGTCATGGCTACCCTTGTATTTCCGTCGAAAATATCGCACTAATTCAAACCGCTTTCCAATATAGTCCTCCAAAATCACATAATCGTGAACTTGAATGACATTCAGCTAAAGTGAATGTGTTTTTTGCGGTACCCCACTAATCTGTTTATGGCCCACACTATTCCTTGATCGTAACATAGTTATGGTCAGCGGAATCTTGCATTGTTACAAAACTGGGTCTTCCTCAGATTGCACGACTACAGCTTCATTTCTCAACAAAATGCGGCACCCTGTCATGGAGTAACCAATGAAAATCTGAATGCAAATCTATCGAGCTGCTGGATTACTAGTCGAACAGCCAGCGACATAGCACTTCCAGCTAGCCACAACGGTCACAAAATTTGATGCCATGGGACGTCTTTGTATAGGGTTCCATTAAGAACAACATTTATGCACCAACACCACCACAGAACCTAGAAGAGTTGAAGAATCGGATCTGTGCTACCATAACATCAGTGATGATGGACATGCTTACCCGAGTGTGGGAGGAATTCGAGTATCTCTTTGACCCTGTTCGTCTGGTGGCGGACTTATTGAACATCTGTGACCTAAAACTGAAGGATTTGTAAATATGTGTCCCAAGTTTCATAGTGTATGTCTTACAGTTTAAAAGAGTGTTCAGAATGCATGTATTCTTTTTGAAACAACCTGTACATGGCGTATCAGGAGGAATAGAAACTATTTTGGAAAGTGTCAGTATAGACTAATTCGAATAAAACGTTTCATGTAACATGTGTCCAATTTTTATCTGTTACCAAACAGCTGGTTACAGAAGTAAGTTTTTATTTTGTGTGTTAGCATTCCAATTGCTGTGGGTTTATGTAAGGACTGTAATTTTTGTTTTGAAATTCAAGGTGTGAAGCTGTGCTTGAATTTTTCAATTGTGATTGAGATATACTGGGCAGTTCTCCTGTGTCGATAAAGCGTGCCGCGCATATTTACAAATGATGAACAAGCTGATATGGTTTTTGTGTACAGGTTATCTAATGGAAACGCTACTGCTGCTTGTAGAGAAGACAGTTAGACGACTCCATAATCACAGATTAACACATTCAAGGGTGTTCACATACACTGTTGTTGTTGTTGTTGTCTTCAGTCCTGAGACTGGTTTGATGCAGCTCTCCATGCTACTCTATCCTGTGCAAGCTGCTTCATCTCCCAGTACCTACTGCAACCTACATCCTTCTGAATCTGCTTAGTGTACTCATCTCTCGGTCTCCCTCTACGATTTTTACCCTCCACGCTGCCCTCCAATGCTAAATTTGTGATCCCTTGATGCCTCAAAACATGTCCTACCAACCGATCCCTTCTTCTAGTCAAGTTGTGCCACAAACTTCTCTTCTCCCCAATCCTATTCAATACCTCCTCATTAGTTACGTGATCTATCCACCTTATCTTCAGTATTCTTCTGTAGCACCACATTTCGAAAGCTTCTATTCTCTTCTTGTCCAAACTAGTTATCGTCCATGTTTCACTTCCACACATGGCTACACTCCAAACAAATACTTTCAGAAACGACTTCCTGATACATAAATCTATATTCGATGTTAACAAATTTCTCTTCTTCAGAAACGCTTTCCTTGCCATTGCCAGTCTACATTTTATATCCTCTCTACTTCGACCATCATCAGTTATTTTACTTCATAAATAGCAAAACTCCTTTACTACTTTAAGTGTCTCATTTCCTAATCTAATTCCCTCAGCATCACCCGATTTAATTTGACTACATTCCATTATCCTCGTTTTGCTTTTGTTAATGTTCATCTTATATCCTCCTTTCAAGACACTGTCCATTCCGTTCAACTGCTCTTCCAAGTCCTTTGCCGTCTCTGACAGAATTACAATGTCATCGGCGAACCTCAAAGTTTTTACTTCGTCTCCATGAATTTTAATACCTACTCCAAATTTTTCTTTTGTTTCCTTTACTGCTTGCTCAATATACAGATTGAATAACATCGGGGAGAGGCTACAACCCTGTCTCACTCCTTTCCCAACCACTGCTTCCCTTTCATGCCCCTCGACTCTTATTACTGCCATCTGGTTTCTGTACAAATTATAAATAGCCTTTCGCTCCCTGTATTTTACCCCTGCCACCTTTAGAATTTGAAAAAGAGTATTCCAGTCAACATTGTCAAAAGCTTTCTCTAAGTCTACAAATGCTAGAAACGTAGGTTTGCCTTTTCTTAATCTTTCTTCTAAGATAAGTCGTAAGGTCAGTATTGCCTCACGTGTTCCAACATTTCGACGGAATCCAAACTGATCCTCCCCGAGGTCTGCATCTACCAGTTTTTCCATTCGTCTGTAAAGAATTCGCGTTAGTATTTTGCAGCCGTGGCTTATTAAACTGATAGTTCGGTAATTTTCACATCTGTCAGCACCTGCTTTCTTTGGGATTGGAATTATTATATTCTTCTTGAAGTCTGAGGGTATTTCGCCTGTCTCATACATCTTGCTCACCAGCTGGTAGAGTTTTGTCAGGACTGGTTCTCCCAAGGCCGTCAGTAGTTCTAATGGAATGTTGTCTACTCCGGGGGCCTTGTTTCGACTCAGGTCTTTCAGTGCTCTGTCAAACTCTTCACGCAGTATCGTATCTCCCATTTCGTCTTCATCTACATCCTCTTCCATTTCCATAATATTGTCCTCAAGTACATCGCCCTTGTATAAACCTTCTATATACTCCTTCCACCTTTCTGCCTTCCCTTCTTTGCTTAGAACTGGGTTGCCATCTGAGCTCTTGATATTCATACACATGGTTCTCTTCTCTCCAAAGGTCTCTTTAATTTTCCTGTAGGCAGTATCTATCTTACCCCTAGTGAGATAAGCTTCTACATCCTTACATTTGTCCTCTAGCCATCCCTGTTTAGCCATTTTGCACTTCCTGTCGATCTCATTTTTGAGACGTTTGTATTCCTTTTTGCCTGCTTCATTTACTGCATTTTTATATTTTCTCCTTTCATCAATTAAATTCAATATTTCTTCTGTTACCCAAGGATTTCTAGCAGCCCTCGTCTTTGGACCTACTTTATCCTCTGCTGCCTTCACTACTACATCCCTCAGAGCTACCCATTCTTCTTCTACTGTATTTCTTTCCCCTATTCCTGTCAATTGTTCCCTTATGCTCTCTCTCAAACTCTGTACAACCTCTGGTTCTTTCAGTTTATCCAGGTCCCATCTCCTTAATTTCCCACATTTTTGCAGTTTCTTCAGTTTTAATCTACAGGTCATAACCAATAGATTGTGGTCAGAGTCCACATCTGCCCCTGGAAATGTCTTACAACTTAAAACCTGGTTCCTAAATCTCTGTCTTACCATTATATAATCTATCTGATACCTTTTAGTATCTCCAGGGTTCTTCCACGTATACAACCTTCTTTCATGATTCTTAAACCAAGTGTTAGCTATGATTAAGTTGTGCTCTGTGCAAAATTCTACTAGGCGGCTTCCTCTTTCATTTCTTAGCCCCAATCCATATTCACCTACTATGTTTCCTTCTCTCCCTTTTCCTACACTCGAATTCCAGTCACCCATTACTATTAAATTTTCGTCTCCCTTCACTATCTGAATAATTTCTTTTATTTCATCGTACATTTCTTCAATTTCTTCATCATCTGCAGAGCTAGTTGGCATATAAACTTGTACTACTGTAGTAGGTGTGGGCTTCGTATCTATCTTGGCCACAATAATGCGTTCACTATGCTGTTTGTAGTAGCTTACCCGCATTCCTATTTTCCTATTCATTATTAAACCTACTCCTGCATTACCCCTATTTGATTTTGTGTTTATAACCCTGTAGTCACCTGACCAGAAGTCTTGTTCCTCCTGCCACCGAACTTCACTAATTTCCACTATATCTAACTTTAACCTATCCATTTCCCTTTTTAAATTTTCTAACCTACCTGCCCGATGTGACTAAAAGTATCCAGACACCTGGCTGAAAATGACTTACAGGTTCGTGGCGCCCTCCATCGGTAATGCTGGAATTCAATGTGATGTTGGCCCACCCTTAGCCTTGATGACAGCTTTCACTTTCGCAGGCATACATTCAATCAGGTGCTGGAAGGTTTCTTGGGGAATGGCTGCCCATTCTTCACGGAGTGCTGCACTGAGGAGAGGTATCGATGTCGGTCGGTGACTCCTGGCAAGAAGTCGGCGTTCCAAAACATCCCAAAGGTGTTCTATAGGATTCAAATCAGGACTCTGTGCAGATCAGTCCATTACAGGGATGTTATTGTCGTTTAACCATTCCCCCACAGATAGTGCATTATGAACAGGTGCTCGATCGTGTTGAAAGATGCAACCGCCATCCCCGAATTGTTCTTCAACAGTGGGAAGCAAGAAGGTGCTTATAACATCAATGTAGGCTTGTGCTGTGATAGTGCCATGCAAAACAACAAGGGGTTCAAGTCCCCTCCATGAAAAACACGACCACATCATAACACCACCACTTCCGCGTTATACTGTTGGCACTACACACGCTGACAGATGATGTTCACCAAGTCCAAATGGCTCTGAGCACTGTGGGACTTAACATCTGAGGTCATCAGTCCCCTTGAACTAGTTCACGGATAACCTCACTACTTAGTTCGTTCGCTCTTTTCCGAAGACCGACGGACAATAGCGAGACGGAGCGACAGCCCGCAGTAGGCTTTAAAATATTACGTGATCAGATAACCAACTTGCTGCTGGTATTCGCGAACTCGATAAATACCTCAATGAAGAGTATTTAGATCGTAAAAAATATTCGCTTAAGTGGTGGCACGAGCGTCGTCAGTTGTATCCTCATGTATATATATCCATATGTTTTAAAGAGATTTAGCATATTAGCGACATCAGTGCCCTGCGAACGCATGTTTCCGGTGACGGGACAAATCCTTAATGAACGAAGGACACTCTTATCAACGAACAAAGTTTCCAAATTAATGTTTTTACATAATAATATATAAATTTTTGTAATATTTCACTTGAAAATTAGAAGACTGATTATTTAAAGAATGATAATGTGAAGCACAAAAAGTATGCTTTAGAATACGATCTCACTCAGGGGTCATAGTTATTTTTTCTATGTCTAATTGTTTGGTGGCAAATTATAAGTGTTAGTGTTTCTTCCGTTAATGATAAAGGGTATTATTGTTTGTGCCATATAGTACTTAACCTGTACCTAGAGCAGATATATTTTTTGTTTGTTATTTCCAAAGCTTTAAAAAAGTCGATTATTTATGAAAGTGTATTTTTATTCACAAAAAAACGCATTTATCATATTTTGTAAGTAATATTCCTACAATGAACTAATAAATAAATAAATAAATAAATATATTTTTAAATTAAAATATTACGAGTGCACTGTATGTAAAGTAAAGTAGTTAACTACCCCATTTTACCCATTTGTGTAAATAACTAGTTTATTTGCCCTTTCGAAGTCTAATTACTCGACATAAAATTGTAATAATACAGGCATTGGCAACACTGGTCATTATTTAAAAGACTAGCATAACGAATAAAAGAGCGTGTGCAGTAGCGGTAGCGAAGCGAGCGAACTGTCTTTCTGGAAATCGAGATGGGAGCTAACGAACTAAAATAGCGACCTAGTTCGCGACGGAACCGCGAACTAAACCGAACGTTCCCAGTCGCGAACTGTTATGCGCAAGACTACATTTGACAGAGTTCGATCATTCACAATCTTATCGCGAAACACAAGTCCAATACTCCACCTCGATAATTACACCAGGCGCGCAGCGGCTTACCGCTCAGAGACAAAGTCCCGCGATACTACACAACGCGAAATTTAAGTCGTTTCACTTTCTAGCTATCTAAAGACCGACTGTCCGCTTTCGCGAATCAATCCAAACTGTATCCTTTGGTGTCTAGACCAGAATTGTCTGGTTTCGCGTCTGTACCAGCACTGTCCCTTTGGTTCCTGGCCGGCCGGAGTGGCCGTGCGGTTCTAGGCGCTACAGTCTGGAGCCGGCGACCGCTCCGGTCGTTGGTTCGAATCTTGCCTCGGGCGTGGATGTGTGTGATGTCCTTAGGTTTAATTAGTTCTAAGATCTAGGCGACTGATGACCTCAGATGTTAAGTCGCATAGTGCTCAGAGCCATTTGAACCATTTGAATTTGGTTCCTGGACCAAAACTGTCCCTCTGCCCGTCTCCGGCCGCTGGCTTGGTCAGTTACCTTTCCTGAAGACATCAATCTGATTGGCTACAGCTTATTCTACGGTATTTTACATTTTAAGATGTTTAAGTAATCAAAGCTTGACCACTTTCACGCTTTAAATAAAATAACAATAATATCTATTACATAATAAACGTTAAATTCTTTTAAATAAAACCAATACAATTTCCTTCTTAGCAATGAATTCCACGGCCACTAGCCTTGCACCAATGTGCTTTCTGATAAATAAATAAAAAACAAAAGGGACTATTATGCACTAAGCTTTACAAGAAATATTATATTACCTAATGACTCAATAAGGTGTCATGCTGTCATCGTTCAATGTGTTTTGTGTGGAGGAAATGATTATCTGATGCTTAACTCAAAATACTAATAATTTAAATTTACTATTTTTGTCATTTTAATTTTGCGCTTCTATATGAAATGTCGATCGTTAAGATCGACCAAAGCGTTCAGATTTTAGCATTCAGTTCTTTGTTCCAAAACTTGTTAATTTCATTTTAACATAAATCATAAACTGTTATTGATATGAACAATATTCAAGTTTTATTGGGATTACGATGAAAATTTATGAAGGATTGTAGATTAAAATTTCTGTGGCTTTAAAATTTCCTGAATTACTACGGAATTAAATAGTTTCCATAAATGTTTCCCTTTGTGGCTAATTATAGGTCCGCCATATTTAACACAGCTACATCTCCTGGGCCACAAACGGCTTTACTGGGTTTCCCTATGACGTAGGTTCTCATCTGTCTCACTCGCACTCTACAGCGCTTAGGCCTCTATAGAAAATAGACGCTTCTGAGTTTCCCCATATTGTGGCGAACCTGCGCTCTTTGTGGCTCACGGTCCTGGACGACAGGTTTCGTTTCCAACTCATGAAGGCTGACCCTTTCGGCCATATATTTAAGTGAGAGCGAAATGCTCATTAACTCACAACGTTACCCACATTGGATTTTTGCCTGTAATTTTAATTGAAAGGCAAACTCTACAGAGAGAGAGAGAGAGAGAGAGAGAGAGAGAGAGAGAGAGAGAGAGAGAGAGAGACGAACTGATGCTAGAAGTTATCAACAGTGCTGCCCACATAAAAGAGTGCCGAAACGACCTCCGAGTTGCTACACAAGAAATAGAGTGCACATTGAAATAGAAGCTGGAATTTATGGATAACAACTTTTAACTTAAGTATTTGCCGTTGTTCGAAACATTCTGTGAGTATTTATTTGCGTTACGTTTTCGCAAATGTGTCTCTGCAACGTACAAAAAAATGACACGGATTTTATACGAAACGTTTTATTCGGATTAGTGTGTATTACCACTTCCTAAAATACACTCTAAGAATAATGAACGAAATACCCAAACGGGATAGAAATCGGGACATGTGCTCGGCACGTACAGACTACCAAATGATCACAATTTCAGAAAAATCGGATGACTTCTTCAAGAGAAAGACCTTCACAAGCTGAGCTAGTCAATGATGCGTTGGTCCACCTCTCGCAGTTATTTGGCTTGGCACTGATTGATATAATTGTCAGATGTCTTGGAATATCGTGCAAAATTCTGATTAACTGGTTGGTTAGGTCGTCAAAAACCCGGGCTCGTTGAAGGTCTCTGACCATAAGACTGTAAATGCTTTCAGTTGGGGAGAGATCCTGCGATCCTTTGACGAGGAAGAAGACAAGCAGTACAAATTCTCGCCGTATGCGGGCGGGCATTATCTTGCTGAAGTGGAGGCACAGGTGTCTCGCAATAAATGGCAACAGAACAGGGCGTAGAATATCGTCGACGTACCGATGTGCTGTTAGGGCGCAGCGGATAACAAACAAAGCGGTCCTTCTATGAAAAGAAACGGCAGCCCAGACTAGCACTTCTGGCAGTCGGGACTACGGTGGGCGACGGTCAGGTTCGTATCCCACCACTGGCTGGGCGTTTCCAGAGACATCTTCGAGCAGGAATCTCATTGACTTGAGTAGAACGGCCCTGTTGTGGAATTAAATGGCGCGTGCAGACCATCACTCCTGGCCGCCAACTTGGTGTTCTACAGCTGTCTGGAGCGACTCAAGACACGTAAGCCATTGAATCTCATCGACCGGAGTAGAATTGTCTTCAGTCATGAGTCCCGCTTCGAACCGAACTCCAACGACCAGCGGAGACGTTTCTGGAGGCGCCCCGATAACCGGGAGCGATGGTCTGCGATGTCCTTTTTTTTCTTAGCAGGACTTCTTTCTTTGTCATCCGCAGCACCCTTACAGCAGGCTATGTTGGTGAGTAAATATGTCGATGCAAGAGAAACAACGTGCTGCACTCCCTTAGAAAACTAAAAGCACGAATTCGAAGAGTTCGTCCACACATGTACCATTCTCTCGTTCAGCGTGACACACGCGAGTGCATCAGTCCGACGCCTTGCGTTCACTACCGTGGATCATCGTCCGTACGGTCCCGACCTGACCCCATCCGATTTCTATCCGTTTGCAAACCTTCAACGATACGTTCGAAGAATTCGCTTTCACAGTAAGGCTGGGCGCACACAGGTCCAGCATTTCACCTGAAGCAAAATGTTGCGCAACGTTTAGCTGCAAGCGTTTTGCTTCTTTGCTGCTCCTGTGTGTGGGAGGTAATATTTTGTTATAAGCAACAGTACACAATGTTTTTTGTATTGTTCTCCTCCAGTAGTGGCGCAATTATCATGTGTGACGAGGAAGTCAAGGTAGCTATTGCTTTATGGCAGTTTTTGCAAATGCTGGACTCAAATAAAAGGAAACATTGGGTTCACCCAATCAATCAGAGGTGAGATTAAGTCTTTCCTCTCAGAACTGAAATCAGATCCGAAATTTTTTTACGATTATTGTAGAATGAGTGCCAATAGTTTTGAAGTGTTGTTGGAACTCGTCGGAGACAAAATTTTCATAAAGGACACTAATTGAAGATGTAGCATCCCTGCTGAAGAACGACTGTCAATAACTTTAAGGTACGTTTAATTTACTGCAATTACGATTCAAACGGCTATGTAAAATGTGCAGTTATCACAGTGGATACCCACGACGCTTTATGAACTTTGTAAGTGCCATAATTAGCCTCATAATAACTCTATAATTAAAGTTTATAATTATATTTTGTAATGTGGAACAGCTATACCAGTGGTTCACAACCTTTTTACTGCTGATGACCACTTCTTACCCTTCAGAATCAGAGGCGGATCACATACAATATTTCGTTTTTAAATCAGCCATAAGAATATTTTTTTCTTTTTGGCAGCAATTCACAGTTTATATATGTAACAGAAATGGGACATCCATATAAAATCAATCGGCTATTTCGTCTTCCAAATTTGTTTCTTTTCTACATTTATCAATAAAATAGTTGAATTTATTTTGTACATTTTTGTTTCTATATGTTGCTCATATTGTAATATGATGGTACATAAATTCAAGTCGTTAGGCTTAAATGTCATGCTCATAAAACATAATAAATAAGCGCTGCTTATTTATACAATCACACATGTCATTGGTTAAAATGAAATGAAACCTTGAGTTTTATTAAAATATTTCATTAATTATAAAATAAAATTGATACCAAACGAAATAAAACAATACTGTTCAATGGAAGCTCAAAATATAATTGTTACATTATAATGAAACGTCAAAACATATTTTAAAGGAAGAGTTACTTTTTGTTGAACCACAAAAGGTTATTTGAATTATGATAGTCACCAAGCTGTAAAAGATTATATTCGTCTTGACCAGATATCTGAGATGGTGTCGAATCACCTGATGGGTTTGTGTTATGAGAACTGCAGGAAGTTGATGCTGGTGAAATTTGAGGGACATTCGGTTGTCCTGAATAAACCTCTTCTTCTTGATCAAGATAGTAGTTCAGCTGTTTTACAACATCCATTTTGAAACGTCTTTCAGAGGTGTCAGACAATTTTTCAGTTTCCGGCATTAGACCTCTAAAACAAATCATCATAGGATGTTCTTCTGATGATTTTTTTTGGATGATCGATTTAAAATATGCAGCCATTGGTTCAGCCACTACCTCCGCTGGTGTGTCAGCCTTTTTTTCCCCTTGGATTCATTTCGACCGCTGCTATAAGTGAAGATGAAATACCAGCGACTGCGGCAACATCTGTCTCAGTTGTGAGTTGTTCCAAGTTCTCTTCTGTGCGTTGCTCAGCTGCTACATCTGTTCACGTTCGAACCATATTGCTGGTCGTACATTTTGGATGTCCAATGTAAGTCAGCAAGAATCTCATTGTGTCAGCCAAATACCACTTTTTCTTGTTACCACCTGATCCACTTGACATTTTTTTCAGCTCACGCAGATAACTCGCGTATGAGGACCTCAGAACGTGCCACTTGGACTTGCACTCATTACCTAAAACAAAACAACAAAATCTTCGTGTTGGTGCAACGACAGTCGGATAAATAGTATCTGAGACACGTACTTATATTTGGGAAGTACTGTCACCGTTGTATGTGATGATTGAACCTGCACCTGAAAAATGGGCATCGGTAGCTGAGCGCTTTGAAGACTTGCGTAATTTTCCAAACTGCTGTGGCGCAGTAGATGGAAAAAATACAAGAACTGAGGGACCATGGAACTATAGATCAGCCTACTACAATTACAAGAACTTTCACTTTATCGTGCTACAAGCAGTGGTAAATGCCGAAGGAAACTTTCTGATAGTTGGCGTAGGAGTACCGGGAAGAAACAATGATGCCGGTGTTTTTCTCTCTTCGAGCTTTGGAAAGAGATTCGTTGACAAGAGGTTAAAACTCCATGTACCCCGATTGTTGTACCCAAACAATAACGTTTCGTTTCCTTATGTGTTTGTAGCTGATGATGCATACGGTGATGAAACCATTTCCAAGATCAACACTTCTAAGTAATGACAGAAAAATATACAATTATAGGTTATCTAGAGCTCGCAGAATAGTAGAATGCGCATGATGGTTAAAAAATTCAGAGTTCTTGAGCAAGCAATGCTCGTTCACCCAGATGTCACAAACAAATTGTATTACCCTTTTCTGTGTTGCACAATTTCATAAGAAAAAGGGAAGGAAAACTAGCAGAAGTCTGTGATGAGCTTATGCATATTGTTGGGGTTGATGAAAAACCACAGCAGGCTGGAACACGAGCCTCAAAAGCAGCCTACAAAGTTAGAGAAAGTTAATAGCCCAACAGGTGCTGTTACTTGGCAAGACAGGATGACCTTGTGTAATTAAGATATCAATCAATGAGTGAAGAATTGTTAACGTATAGACCGAAACGTAGATATGAACTCATGTACAAAAGTAAAGATGACGATTAAATTATTACCTTATTAACTTACTAAATAGTAATTTACAATCAATTTAGAAATATTTTTGTTTAAATCTTAATCAAACAGTATGTTTAAAGCTGTAAAACGATTAAAAGAAGAGGATTTCAAAATATGAATACTTTTATAGCTCATGAAGGTCATTCCTGATATAATTGCACGAATTTTATTAATTTGTTTTTTAATTATACATTTCTTACCTGAGATCTTCATTTCCTGACCTATGTGTTGCCATGCTTTGGCGATCACGTCCTGGTTGTGGTGATCTTTCCTGGTAATCACGTACAACTCGGGTCTGGTTTCCACGAGGGCTACAAGTTTATCAACATCGATAACTGCATCGTCGACCACGCCATCTTCCCCTGTTTCAATGTGTGAAGAATTATTAACGTGTTACACAATACACTTAACTTTAACACAGGTCCGAAAACACAAAGCAGACGCTTCTGTACGGTCAGACCTGCGTGTGACAGCTGTAGTGGTGGGTAGTGGAATGGAGTTGGCGCATGCGCGGAACGTTTTGCTCCTTGAAACATCAAGCATCGTGCTGTATCGGATCCAGGCGTCGAGCAACTGCTCAAATGTTTCAAGGTGCCGCGAAACGCCTCGCAACGTTTGCTTGATCAGCGCGCGGGCTCCCATTGAAATACGTGGAGCGCTCGTACCCAGCAAAACATTTTGTTTCGCTACACTTGCTTCAGACAAAATGCTGGATCAGTGTGCGCCCAGCCTAATGAAGCACCGTAAGCGGAGATGCGGCTGTGGCTCCATCAACAAAGTAAAAAATTCTTCAGTGACGGCAACGATAAACTGACCTACCGCTGGCGGAAAAGTGTTCGTCGCCAGGGTGTCTATGTTGAGAAACAAATATATAGACACAAGGAACAAATATGTATACTATTTTATTTAAGATATAGACTGTTTTATTTAAAAGCTTGAAGAGATTTCACACAAAAATTTCGGAGGCATTCCTTTCCTACACGCCCTCGTTTCTAGACAAAATTACAAGAAGAGAATGACTCGGCAGTGTTACTGTGGCTCCTCAATAGGAGGTCGAAGAAAATTGACAGCACTTTTGCCACACTTGTACGGTGAAGTTTGTTATAAAATTTCGTTTAACAGGCACATCCTAAATGACAACACCAAGTTCAGACTTTATTTTAGATTAAATGTCAGGCAGTCTGCTCATATTTTAGAATTTACAGAAAGTGGCATAGAGAAAAAAACCATGCAATCCATTCAAGAAACCCATCAGTGCGGGGATAAACCCGCAGTGACGCCAATTTTCTTGTCTGTCTCACAAATGTGTGCATAAAATTATTTAAAATATAATCTTCTCTTCGTTACAGTTGTAATGGATTAAGAACACATAATGGAACGTTATGTAATTCCTCATTTCGTACTAAGAGACAACATTTGCAGATGATAATTGAACCCCTTCGTGTTGCATGCTGCCTTACCTCTCCTTTAAGATGAAGGCAGTGAAACATGTATAAGGTAGCTATTTATCGACACTCTAACATATTACTTGGATAATAACATCTGCATAGTAGTGAATCACTGTGATAAAAGTCCTTATTTCCTCTACCCCCATCGACAGATTTACTATAACGAAGAAAAAAGGAATTAGATGTAAACAGTATTCATCAAAATGGTTAACTGCTTTTAAGAAACTTACCAGGTGTGGTAAAACGTGTCGACTTTTGTCCCTACGAACTACGATTTGCGGACAGCATTGGTTTTCTGTATCATTTGAAGCAAACTGCTGCAGAATCGGATCGAATGCTTGTTGAAACTCTCGGCGAACATGCTCTTGGGAAAACACAGTATTTTGAGTGGTTCAAAGAAATTAAAAATCGGTGATATCGACGTGAGATACGACGAGCGCGGGAAACCACCGAAAAAGTTCGAAGACAACAAATTGCATGCCTTATTGGATGAAGATGATACTCAGAATCAACCGGATCTCGCGGAACAATTGAATGCGATGCAGAAAGCCGCTTCTCTTCTGTTTAAATGTATGGAAAATGTGCAGAAAGTGGGAAAATAGGTTCCACATGAACTGAATGAAAGACGGCAAAGGCGGCCGGGTTGGCCGAGCGGTTTAGGTGCTACAGTCCGGAACCACGCGACCGCTACGGTCGTAGGTTCGAATCCTGCCTCAGGCATGGATGTGTGTGATGTCCTTAGGTTAGTTACGTTTAAGTAGTTTTAAGTTCTAGGGGACTGATGGCCTCAGAAGTTAAGTCCCATGGTGTTCAGAGCCATTTAAAAAAAGACAGCATGAAAATCGGAAGACCACTTGTGAAATGCTCGCCAGACATAAAATAAAGTCGTTTCTCAATCGAATAGTGACAGGTGATGAAAAATGGATCCTAAGCGTCGGAAATCATGGTTGAATCTAGACAAACCATCGACATCCACTGAAGACCAAATCGCTTTGTTTGGTGGCATCAGAAGGGCGTCATCTATAATGAGCTGCTAAAACCGGGTGAAACCATTGACACCTATCGCTACCAACAGTAAATGATCTGGTCAGGGAAACGATCGAGGCTTTCAGTTGGGAAATACTTGAGCATACGGCTTATTCTCCGTCCAATTATCACCTATTTGCATCACTGGGACACGCTCTCGCTGAACAATGCTTCAATTTGTATGGAAAAGTACGAAAATGGCCGAAGAGGAAGAATAAATGTATAAACAGCAATGGAGATTATTTTTAATATACACTACTGGCCATTTAAATTGCTACACCACGAAGATGACCGTGCTACAAATGCGAAATTTAACCGACAGGAAGAAGACGCTGTGATATGCAAATGATTAGCTTTTCAGAGCATTCACAGAAGGCTGGCGCCGGTGGCGACACATACAACGTGTTGTCATGCGGAAAGTTTCCAACCGATTTCTCACACATAACAGCAGTGACCGGCGTTGACTGGTGAAACGTTGTTGTGATGCCTCGTGTAAGGAGGAGAAATGCATACCATCACGTTTCCGACTTTGATAAAGATCGGATTGTAGCCTATCGCGATTGCGGTTTACCGTATCGTGACATTGCTGCTCGCGTTGGTCGAGATCCAATGACTGTTAGCAGAATATGGAATCGGTGGATTCAGGGGGGTAATACAGAACGCCGTGCTGGATCCCAACGGCCTCGTTTCACTAGCATTCGAGATGACAGCATCTTATCCACATGGCTGTAACGGATCGTGCAGCGACGTCTCGATCCCCCAGTCAACAGATGGGGACGTTTGCAAGGCAACAACCATCTGCACGAACATTTCGACGTCGTTTGCAGCAGCATGGAATATCAGCTCGGAGACCATGGCTGCGGTTACCCTTGACGCTGCATCACAGACAGGAGCGCCTGCGATGGTGTACTCAAGGAAAACTTGGGTGAACGAATAGCAAAACGTGATTTTTTCGGATGGATCCAGGTTCTGTTTACATCATCATGATGGTCGCATCCGTGTTTGGCGACATTGCAGTGAACGCACATTGGAAGCGTGTATGGCGTGATGGTATGGGGTGACATTGGTTGCACGTCTCGGTCACCTCTTGTTCGCATTGACAGCACTTTGAACAGTGGTCGTTACATTTCAGATGTGTTACGTCCCGTGGATCTACCCTTCGTTCGATCCGTGCGAAACTCTACATTTCAGCAGGATAATGCACGACCGCAAGTTGCAGGTCCTGTACGTGCTTTTCTGGATACAGAAAATGTTCAACTGCTGCCCTGACCAGCACATTTTCCAGATCTCTCACCAATTAAAAACGTCTGGTCAATGGTGGTCGAGCAACTGGCTCGTCACAATACGGCAGTCTCTACTCTTGATAAACTGTGGTATCGTGTTGAAGCTGCATGGGAAGCTGTACCTGTACACGCCATTCAAGCTCTGTTTGACTCCATGCCGAGGCGTATCAGGACCGTCATTACGGCCGGAGGTGGTTGTTCTGGGTACTGATTTCTCATGATCTATGCACCCAAATTGCGTGTAAATGTAATCACATGCCAGTTCTAGTATAATATAGTTGTCCATTGAATACCCGTTTATCATCTGCATTTCGTCTTGGTGTAGCAATTTTAATAGGCAGTAGTGTAATATTGTTCATCCGTTTCAAAATACAGACGTGTAATTATTGTAAACAAATTCCGGTTTCATACTTCTACACCTGGTACATACCCAGTTTCCACCATTTGAGAGGTTTGTCGACTTTTGTGGTCATATCGTGTTCTGAGGAGATGCAGTAATGGATTCTGCCGTTTTAGTTGGAGCTTGTAATTGATTTATTTTATATTGTAACGTATGTCCTATCAATATATCTTGTTTCTGGTAGTGAGAATCGTTTTAAAACGCCTCGGTATTCGTATGATTTATTATAACTAAATGTAAAATAATGACAGAATGGTGGTCTTCAAGAGGTGTAAGTAAAAAACAAAGACATGGATTTTGTGTGTCCATAGTGGAGTAGTAGATAGAGGTGACGAATTGCGAAGTGAAATATTGGTGGTGTGCTAATGGTAATTCAATAGAACAATGAAAAAAAAGAAAACACGAAGAAAGCAAATGTGGTGGCCCTATAGCAGGTTGTTTTTTATTTTTGTAGTCAGTTTTTTCTGAAGATTAAAAATTTTAGTTCCACTATAATTTTACGGCCTTGAACACATAATTTCGCATTTTAAAAATACCAACATTGATAACAAATAAGAATTTAAAGAAATAGGCAGGTTTAAGATATTTGGGGAAAAATTGCTGAAATAGTATCATGTTGGGGAATTTTATTGCCTGCTGTGGGAGAATTTGGAAAACTCAATCTGGGAACTCTGTTTGGTGTCGTTTCACAGTCGCAAGCCAGTTTCGCGCGTTGGACAGCGCATCTTAAGTTAACGCGGGCCAATTACGGAGATAAGCAACCAGCTCCAGTGGCTCACGCTACGAGAGAGGTATACTGGTGAAACTCCAGGAAGAACAGGACAACACAGTATTATTTCTCTCCGCCAAATACCTCTTGCGAAAGGGTCACGAAGAGAAATTAGCGCTCATAAGGGGCGTTACCGCCCGTCGTTTTTTCTGTGAATTATTCACGATGGAACAAAAGAAGGGAAAATAGTAGTGTTAGTACATCTACAGCTACATACATTGCAAGCTACCGCATGGTGCCTGGCGGAGGGTACCCTATACCATTACTAGTAATTCCTGTTTCACTCACGAAAAAGCGAGGGAAAACCACTTTCTGTATGCCTCTGTACGAGTCCTAATCTCTCTCATCTTATCTTCGTGGTCCTTACGGGAAATGTACGTTGGCAGCAATAAAATCGTTCTGCACCTAGCCTCAAATGCCGGTTCTCTGAATTTCCTCAATAGTGTTCCTCGTAAAGAACGTTGCCTTCCCTCCACTGATTCCTATTTGAGTTCCGGAAGCATCTCCGTAATACTTGCCTAACTATCTATTTAATAAGTCACAGCTGCCAAATACTAACCCGAATTCTGTACAGACGAATGGAAAAACTGATAGAAGCCGACCTCGGCAAAAATCAGTTTGGATTCTGCAGAAATGTTGGAACACGTGCGGCAATACTGACCATAAGACTTATCTAAGAAAATAGATTAAGAAAAGGAAAACTTACATTTCTAGCATTTGTAGACTTAGAGAAAGCTTTTGACAATGTTGACTGGAATACTCTTTCAAATTCTAAAGGGGGCAGGGGTAAATTACAGGGAACGAAAGTCTATTTACAATTTGTACAGAAGCCAGATAGCAGTTATAAGAGTCGAGGGGCATGAAAGGGAAGCAGCGGTTGGGAAGGGAGTGAGACGGGGTTGTAGCCTCTCCCCGATGTTATTCAATCTGTATATTGAGCAAGCAGTAAAGGAAACAAAAGAAAAATTCGGAGTAGGTATTAAAATCCATGGAGAAGAAATAAAAACTTTGAGGTTCACCGGTGACATTGTAATTCTGTCAGAAACAGCAAAAGACTTGGAAGAGCAGTTGAACGGAATGGACAGTCTCTTGAAAGGAGGATATAAGATGAACATCAACAAAAGCAAAACAAGGATCATGGAATGTAGTCGAATTAAGTCGGGTGATGCTGAGGGAATTAGATTAGGAAATGAAACACTTAAAGTAGTAAAGGAGTTTTTCTATTTGGGGAGCAAAATAACTGATGATGGTCGAAGTAGTGAGGATATAAAATGTAGACTGGCAATGGCAAGGAAAGCGTTTCTGAAGAAGAGAAATTTGTTAACATCGAGTATAGATTTAAGTGTCAGGAAGTCGTTTCTGAAAGTATTTGCATGGAGTGTAGCCATGTATGGAAGTGAAACATGGACGATAAATAGTTTGGACAAGAATAGAATAGAAGCTCTCGAAATGTGGTGCTATAGAAGAATGCTGAAGATTAGATGGGTAGATCACATAACTAATGAGGAGGTATTGAATACAGTTGGGGAGAAGAGGAGTTTGTGGCACAACTTGACAAGAAGAAGGGACCAGTTGGTAGGACATGTTCTGAGGCATCAAGGGATCAAGCATTGGAGGGCAGCGTGGAGGGTAAAAATCGTAGAGGGAGACCGAGAGATGAATACACTAAGTAGATTCAGAAGGATGTAGGTTGCGGTTACGTACTGGGAGATGAAGCTTGCACAAGATAGAGTAGCATGGAGAGCTGCGTCAAACCAGTATCAGGACTGAAGGCAACAACAACAACAACAACAACAACAACAATTGTTCAAACTTACTTGAACAACTCTAGCAGCCCGCCTCTGAATTACTTATGTGTCTTCCGGTAACCCAATTTGACGCGGAACCCAAACACTCAAACAGAACTCAAAAACGGGTCGCACTAGCGCCCTGCACGGTCTACTTTACACATGAATAACACTTTCCCAAAATACTTCTAATAAACCAAAATCGACCATTCCTCTTCCGTACTACAATCGTTACACGTTCATTCCATTTGATATCGCTCTGCAACTTTACACCTAGATATTTAATCGACAAGACTGTGTCATTTTCTGTTCGCGAATATTATAGGTTTCTTTTTCCTAACGATCTGCATTAACTTACATTTTTCTACATTTAAAGCTGTCGTTCATCACACTGACTAGAAATTTCGTCAAAGTCGACCTGAATCCTCCTAAAGTCACTCTACGGCGACATCTTCGCACACGTCACAGCATCCTCAGCAGACAGCCTTAGACTGCTGTTCACCCTGTACGCCAGATCATTTATATATACAGAAAATAACAGCAGTCCTAACACACTTCCCTGCGGCTCTCCTGACGATACCTTCGTCTCCGATGAACACTTGTCGTCGAGGACGACGTACTGAGCTCTGCTACTTAAGACGTGTTCGAGCCACTCACGTATCTGGCAACACATTTCATAGGCTTGCATCTTCGTTAACAGTTGGCAGTGTGGCACCGTGTCAGATGCTTTACGGAAATCTAGGGATATGGAATCTGTCTATTCCCTTCATCCATGTTTCGCAGGATCTCATGTGATTGGTTCAAGTGGCTCTCAGCACAATAGGACTTAACTTCTTAGGTCGTCAGTCCCCTAGAACTTGGAACTACTTAAACCTAACTAACTTAAGGACATCACACACATCCATGCCCGAGGCAGGATTTGAACCTGCGACCGTAGCGGTCGTGCGGTTCCAGACTGTAGCGCCTAGAGCCGCTCGACCACCTCGGCCGGCTGATCTCATGTGAGAAAAGCTGCATTTCGCACGAGCTGTACTTTCGAAACTTCTTTATTAAATCTTTTACTTAAACTGCTGAGTGAAATTGAATGCAAGTGAACCTACTTTCTCTTTACTTTTTCTTGTCATGTCAACACTGACCCACAATATTCTAGCGCAACGCAGTCTGACTGCTCAAAAAAAGGATAACCTGGCTTAAAATAATTAATTCAAAAGAATGGTCCTGAATAAAAAGAAATCTTAACAATAACCTATACATTTCATTAAGCACTTACCTCACAAAAGTCTTCATTACGCGATCTACTGCAATAGAGTGAGCGCCAATACTGCCAGCTAAATAAGAGATTCTAACTACTAAAGCCACTAACTATTAATAGGCATGAGTTTAGCAAAGGAAAGGTTTTGTTGCAAACCAAATAATGTATTTTTTTACCTTAATAATGTGACATCCAGTTCAAACACGAATAAAATCGTAATTGACATCTAGTACTAAGGTATATAATCATGGATAATATTCCATCTCCAAGTCGAACATGTACAGATCGTTAGCCTGTGCTAACACTTCAGACCTCTACCCTCCATCAATCCTAACTTCTCACATCTAATACAGTCCGTAACCGCGCGATCGCTTCGGTAGCAGGTTCGAATCCTGCCTCGGGCACTGGTGTGTGTGATGTCCTTAGGTTAGTTAGGTATAAGTAGTTCTAAGCTCTAGGGGACTGGTGACCTTAGAAGTTATGTCCCATAGTGCTCAGAGCCATTTCTCACATCTAACATCCACCACTGCCGGCCGTTGACCTCCAACTGCCCAACAATACTTCCATTACTGCTGGCGACTTACTTCCAACTGCCCAACACTACTGGCAATTAATTTCCAGCGAGTCCAACCAGTCACAGAGTCTCTTACAAAGAAAGCGCAGCCAGAGATCCAATGTAAAGTGCTACACAGCGGTGCTAACACAGAAGCAACCCACTTACACTTTCTAAAACCGAGCCTGTTTGTGGACAGAAGCTTTTCCCTCTTGAGGAAATTTAATACATTCGAACTGAGGATATGTTCAAAGATTCTGCAACAACCCGATATTAAAGATACTGGTCTTAATTTTGCGGGTCCATTCTTTTATCCTTCTTAAATACTGGAGTCTCCTTCGCATTTTTACACTCGCTTGGGACTTTCAGCTGGGCGAGAAATTGGCGATAAATTCAAACTAAGTAAGGGGCCAATGCTGTGGGATTCCATCAGGACCTGGGGGCTTATTTACTTTCCACTTTTTCAGTTGTTTCTCTACTCCAGTGATGCTCGTGACCATGTCGTCCATTTGGAAGTCTCTGCGATGCCCCAATGTCGACATGTTTGTACGATTCTGCTGCGTGAACGATTTCTCAAATCCGAAATTTAAAACTTCGACTTTGCTTTTGCAGTCTTATTCTGACACAACAGACTCGTCAACAAGTGACTGGATAGAAGCCTTACATTCACTTAGCGATTTTCCGTAGCACCAGAATTTTCTCCGGTTCTCGGCAAGATCTGTCGCTTAGATATGACGCTGGTAGTTATAAGCTTCGCGCTTCGATAGTGGAAATACCCTCGCCCACACACCGTAAGGTGGCTTGGATAGTATGAATGTAGACGTGTACATTTCGCGAGCCTACATTGCAACACAATTCAGTTAACACTGCGCTTTATCCAAAATGTACAAGGTTATTCGTAAGTACTTCCACGATTTCAGAACACAAGCGTGCGAAAACTACAAGTTGTAATGAAATTAGACACACATCAATGGGAAGAGAGCATCTCTGCAAGTTTCCAGCGCACATTATAGGTGCTTAATTCAGGCACCGTTTATGGTGCATCAAACATCAATACGTGCGTGCAGTTCATTGAAGTCACACGAATCGCCCGGGAAGTCGCGACAGCAGTCAGCTTTGGAAATATGTTCACTGGTTTGCCTGTCTCCATGTGACAATATGAGCGTATGATTTCTATACATGCCGCCCCGTTCTGGAACTACACCATGGCGCGTATTACAGTCGAGCTTCGTGACACTGTGCAGTGATACGTGTCATTTTTCTGTTTTTTTTCTGCATGTGTTTTAGTTTTCGCGCTGCCGCTTTCTGTAACCCCTGAAAAGTAATGCCTCCGAATTTGTTATTCTGTTCTCGGTATCGGTTGAAGTGTTACATCTCATGCATATTACTAGGTCGACTCTCCCCCTTCCCTGACGCAAGTTGCAACTGTCTGCCGCTAGAATACGCCGAATTGTAGCGTGTAACACAGCACAGTGTAAGGTAACTGTGTAGGTGCGTGTGAAAAGAAAAGTACCATTTCGAAGAGTTCGTCCGCACATGGAACACGTTCTCATTCAGTACGACAAAGTCATAACACACACACGAGCTCTGCGACATCTGCCACAGTCCGACGCTTCGGGTTCACTGTCATCGATCATTCTTCATACAGTCCTGACTGGGCCCCATCCGATTTTCATCTGTTTCCAAAACTTACAAAACGCCCTCGAGGACTTCACCCTGATAATGAGGAAGCCGTTCCAGTAGAGGTGACCTCGTGGCTTCGAGAGCAAATTCAAACGTTCTTCAGTGACGGTATCAACAAAGTGGTCTCTCGTTGGGAGAAATACGTTCGTCGCCAGGGCGAATACGTAGAGAAATAAATACGTAAATATGAAAAGTAAGATGTAGAGCGTTAATAAAGTTTATTTTACCTAAGGAGCTATAAGTGTTTTCACATAAAAAATTCCGAGGTATTACTTTTCAGCGCGCCCTCGTACTTATGAGTAACTCTGCATTTCGTGTGATGACATGGAGCGAAAATTGGCGAAATTAGGGCTATAGGGTGGGTTCTTCACAAACAGGAAACAGGAAAATGTTTTTAGTGTGCTTTGCACTTTCAGGCACACACCACAGGTATCCTGCGAATTCAAATGTAGATCTGTTCGCAAATGTATTTTATGTTGTTGTTGTGGTCTTCAGTCCTGAGACGGGTTTGATGCAGCTCTCCATGCTACTCTATCCTCTGCAAGCTTCTTCATCTCCCAGTACCTACTGCAACCTACATCCTTCTCAATCTGCTTAGTGTATTCATCTCTTGGTCTCCCTCTACGATTTTTACCCTCCACGCTGCCCTCCAATAATAAATTGGTGATCCCTTGATGCCTCAGAACATGTCCTACCAACCGATCCCTTCTTCTGGTCACGTTGTGCCACAAACTTCTCTTCTCCCCAAACCTATTCAAATGTTCCTCATTAGTTATGTGATCTACCCATTTAATCTTCAGCATTCTTCTGTAGCACCACATTTCGAAAGCTTCTATTCTAGTCTTGTCCAAACTATTTATCGTCCATGTTTCACTTCCATACATGGGTACACTCCATACAAATACTTTCAGAAATGACTTCCTGACACTTAAATCTATACTCGATGTTAACAAATTTCTCTTCTTCAGAAACACTTTCCTTGCCATTGCCAGTCTACATTTTATATCCTCTCTACTTCGATCATCATCAGTTATTTTGCTCCCCAAATAGCAAAACTCCTTTACTGCTTTCAGTGTCTCATTTTCTAATCTAATTCCTTCAGCATCACCCGACTTAATTCGGCTACATTCCATTATCCTTGTTTTGCTTTTGTTGATGTTCATTTTATATCCTCATTTCAAGACACTATCCATTCCGTTCAACTGCTCTTCCAAGTCCTTTGCTGTCTCTGACAGAATTACGATGTCATCGGCGAACCTCAAAGTTTTTATTTCATCTCCATGGATTTTAATACCTACTCCGAATTTTTCTTTTGTTTCCTCTACTGCTTGCTCAATATACAGATTGAATAACATCAGGGAGAGACTACAACCATGTCTCACTCCCTTCCGAACCACTGCTTCCCTTTCATGCCCCTCGACTCTTATAACTGCCATCTGGTTTATGTACAAATTGTAAATAGCCTTTCGCTCCCTGTATTTTACCCCTGACACCTTCAGAATTTGAAAGAGAGTATTCCAGTCAACATTGTCAAAAGCTTTCTCTAAGTCTACAAATGCTAGAAACGTAGGTTTGCCTTTCCGTAATCTAGCTTCTAATATAAGTCGTAGGGTCAGTATTGCCTCACATGTTCCAACATTTCTACGGAAGCCAAACTGATCTTCCCCGAGGTCGGCTTCTACTAGTTTTTCCATTCGTCTGTAAAGAATTCGTGTTAGTATTTTGCAGCTGTGACTTATTAAACTGATAGTTCGGTAATTTTCACATCTGTCAACACGTGCTTTCTTTGGGATTGGAATTATTATATACTCTTCTTGAAGTCTGAGGGTATTTCGCCTGTCTCATACATCTTGCTCACCAGATGGTAGAGTTTTGTCAGGACTGGCTCTCCCGAGGCCGTCAGTAGTTCCAATGGAATGTTGTCTACTCCGGGGGCCTTGTTTCGACTCAGGTCTTTCAGTGCTGTGTCAAACTCTACACGCAGTATCGTATCTCCCTTTTCATCTTCATCTACATCCTCTTCCAATTCCATAATATTGTCCTCAAGTACATCGCCCTTGTATAGACCCTCTATATACTCCTTCCACCTTTCTGCTTTCTCTTCTTTGCTTAGAATTGTGTTTCCATCTGAACTCTTGATGTTCATACAAGTGGTTTTCTTATCTCCGAAGGTCTCTTTAATTTTTCTGTAGGCAGTATATATCAGTGAGATAAGCCTCTACATCCTTACATTTGTCCTCTAGCCATCCCTGCTCAGCCATTTTGCACTTCCTGTCGATCTCATTTTTGAGACATTTGTATTCCTTTTTGCCTGCTTCATTTACTGCATGTTTATATTTTCTCCTTTCATCAATTAAATTCAATATTTCTTCTGTTACCCAAGGATTTCTACTAGCCCTAGTCTTTTTACCTACTTGATCCTCTGCTCCCTTCACTACTTCATCCCTCAAAGCTACCCATTCTTCTTCTATTGTATTTCTTTCCCCCATTCCTGTCAATTGCTCCCTTATGCTCACCTTGAAACTCCGTACAACCTCTGGTTCTTTTAGTTTATCCAGGTCCCATCTCCTTAAATTCCCACCTTTTTGCAGTTTCTTCAGTTTTAATCTACAGTTCATAACCGATAGATTGTGGTGAGAGTCCACATCTGCCCCTGGAAATGTCCTACAATTTAAAACCTGGTTCCTAAATCTCTGTCTTACCATTATATAATCTATCTGATACCTTTTAGTATCTCCAGGCTTCTTCCATGTATACAGCCTTCTTTTATGATTCTTGAACCAAGTATTACCTATGATTAAGTTGTGCTCTGTGCAAAATTCTACCAGGCGGCTTCCTCTTTCATTTCTTTGCCCCAGTCCATATTCACCTACTACGTTTCCTTCTCTCCCTTTTCCTACTACCGAATTCCAGTCACCCCTGACTATTGAATTTTCATCTCCCTTCACTATCTGAATAATTTCTTTTATTTGATCATACATTTCTTCAATTTCTTCGTCATCTGCAGAGCTAGTTGGCATATAAACTTGTACTACTGTAGTAGGTGTGGGCTTCGTATCTATCTTGGCCACAATAATGCATTCACTACGCTGTTTGTAGTAGCTTACCCGCATTCCTATTTTCCTATTCATTATTAAACCTACTCCTGCATTACCCCTATTTGATTTTGTGTTTATAACCCTGTAGTCACCTGACCAGAAGTCTTGTTCTTCC
The DNA here is from genome assembly GCF_023897955.1 of Schistocerca gregaria. NCBI lineage: Eukaryota > Metazoa > Arthropoda > Insecta > Orthoptera > Acrididae > Schistocerca > Schistocerca gregaria. The sequence goes on along the minus strand of NC_064926.1, from coordinate 499,622,535 downwards.
TGCCACCGAACTTGACTAATTCCCACTATATCTAACTTTAACTTATCCATTTCCATTTTTAAATTTTCTAACCTACCTGCCCGATTAAGGGATCTGACATTCCACGCTCCGATCCGTAGAACGCCAGTTTTCTTTCTCCTGATAACGACATCCTCTTGAGTAGTCCCCGCCCGGAGATCCGAATGGGGGACTATTTTACCTCCGGAATATTTTACCCAAGAGGACGCCATCATCATTTAATCATACAGTAAAGCTGCATGCCCTCGGGAAACATTACGGCTGTAGTTTCCCCTTGCTTTCAGCCGTTCGCAGTACCAGCACAGCAAGGCCGTTTTGGTTATTGTTAGAAGGCCAGATCAGTCAATCATCCAGACTGTTACCCCTGCAACTACTGAAAAGGCTGCTGCCCCTATTCAGGAACCACACGTTTGTCTGGCCTCTCAACAGATACCCCTCCGTTGTGGTTGCACCTACGGTACGGCTATAAATTTTTGTTTTTTCAAGTAATTCAATGAAAGTTGAATGTCAGGGCAAATTGGCTCTTTCCCTGCGACTGTATTTGTCATCTTGTCTGTTCTATCACTTATCTCACTTGATGTACAAATACAATTTATTCTTCAAGCATAGACGGAATCGTATTGGGTATTTTAAAGTTATATTTCGAAATAAGAAAAAACGAAAACATTTAAAGCATCAAAATTTAGACAAAAAAATTACGCTGTTGACACTCTTTCGAATTTTGGAGTTACCAGGAATAAAATAAGGAGGGTGCAAGTTTATTGATAACTTGCACAGAAACCAGACTGCAGTTTTTGGAGGAGAAGTACTTGAAAGGAGGCAGTGGTCGAGAATGGAGTGAGACCCATTTGTAGCCTATCCCCGCCATTATTCAGTCTGTATGTTGACCAAGATGTGAACGAAACCAAGGAAAATGTAGAAAGGGAGAAAAAAAATCTTTGAGGCTTGCAGATGACATTGTAATTGTATCAGAGACTTCAGAGGATTAGGAAGGACAGTTGCATGAAGTGGATAGTGCTCTGAAAAGATTTTATAAGATGACCACCAACAAAAGTAAAACAAGGGTAATGGAACATTGGTAAATTTAAGCAAGAGATGGTGAGGTAATTAGATTAGAATACGAGATAGTAAAAGTAGTAATTGAGTTTCGTTATTTTGACAGCAAGATTACTGACGATAGCCGCAGCAGAGAGGATATAAAGTGACGACTGCACTTCGATTAAAATTACTTCACGGAGCTGGTTTCCTCCAATAAGAGAGCTCAACATCACGCCGAAACTGTTCATCGTTGCCAAACTGCCACAACAATCAGACAGTTCACTTCCAATTCTTTGTATAGCAAGCTTTCTTGTTGTGTTTGGAGCCTGGAGTATGGGTCTGTCCCTCTCATTTCGTATTTCATTACACACGACTACCACACCAAAAACAACACACGCACACAACGACGCTATTGATATACACACATTTCATACGCAGCTCTAACCAAACACTTTTGGACTCCTCAGCGCAAGACGCGCTTCAGCGTCACATATACACTTATCATAATCACAGAAATCGGCCTACATTATAAACGCTTCGCACGGCATTGAATGAAACGAAATTTTTGAAGGCTGCAATCCATCGTTGTGAGCAGCCAACTGCAGTCTTAAATAACATTACTTAACGTAGTGTTCTGGCGTAGAGCAATGGTTAACGTATTAACCTGACATGAAGAAGGTCGTAGGTTCGAATGCCGGCACGGTAGCTCAGTGTATTCGGTCAGAGGGTTAGCTACCCTTTGTAACAAAAAACTGAGCGATCAAGTCAACAAAGAACCTAAACGGGTGTCATCGAACATTCACCCCGAACAAATTCAACGAACAGTATAGAACAAAATGAGATCACCCCCAAAAAAATCTTGTCCACTGTAGCGACTTTTTTTTATTGCTAAATCTAATAAAGAGTTTGATTATTATTTTTATTCAGCTAATTGATTTAAATTATTTTTGCCACATTTTCATCATGATATTAATTTTGTTATTTGCCCTTATTTTTCTTGCTATCCTTGTTCTTTCGTTTGGAATCTGGCTGTGTCGCCTGTCATCTGCAACCAAGAGCCAACGAGGACTCCTCGTCGGCTAGTAACGTGGCAGCTCACGCAGCCAGTGTAAGAATAGTTTCATGTAATCAACGATAGCGATAAATGAGGGCTTGCTTTCCCCTAAAACTGATTTTTTTCTGTCTCGAGTTTTCTCTTAGAGGTTAGCTTTAATCTCCATGAACAAAGTGATCGTGATATTAGTTCTGCCTCAGATTGTCGACTGCCATTTTCTCGCATAAAAAATGTTCAAATGTGTGTGAATTCCTAAGGGACCAAACTGCTGAGGTCATCGGCCCCTAGACTTACACACTGCTTAAACTATCTTACGCTAAGAGCAACACACACACCCGTAGCCGAGGGCGGGCTCAAACATCCGGCGGGGAGGGGGAGGGGGGGGGGGCGCAATTTGTGACATGGCGCCTGAAACCGCGCGGCCACTCCGAGCGGCTTTCTCGCGTACAATATGCAAACAATACTAGTTATGTGTAGATTAAAACTGAAGAAACTGCAAAAAGGTGGAAATTTAAGGAGATGGGTCATGGATAAACTAAAAGAACCAGAGGTTGTACAGAGTTTCAGGGAGGGCATAAGGGAACAATTGACAGGAATGGGGGAAAGAAATACAGTAGAAGAAGAATGGGTAGCTGTGAGGAATGAAATAGTGAAGGCAGCAGTGGATCAAGTAGGTACAAAGACGAGGGCTAGTAGAAATCCTTGGGTAACAGAAGAAATATTGAATTTAATTGATGAAAGGAGAAAATATAAAAATGCAGTAAATGAAACAGGCAAAAAGGAATACAAACGTCTCAAAAATGAGATGAGCAGGAAGTGCAAAATGGCTAAGCAGGGATGGCTTAGAGGACAAATGTAAGGATGTAGAGGCTTATCTCACTAGGGGTAAGATAGATACTGCCTACAGGAAAATTAGAGACTTTTGGAGAAAAGGGAACCACTTGTATGAATATCAAGAGCTCAGATGGAAACACGCGGTATCAAGTGGACCTTTCGGTCGGGAAGATGCAGCATGTTGTCTTGGATAGAGAGTCATCGTTAGATGTACAATTAACTTGAGGTGTAACCCAGAGAAGTGTGCTGGGACCCTTGGTTTCATATTGTGTACCTCAGACTTTTTGCGGGTGATGCAGTTATCTGTTATGAAGTACCATATGAAAGAAGCTGCATAAATATTCAATCAAATCTTGATAAGATTTCAGAGTGGTGCAAAGATTGGCACCATGCTTTAAATGTTCGGAAATAAAAAACTGTGTACTTCACAAAACTAAAAACGTAGTATCCTATGACTATAATTTCAATGAGTTACTGTTGGAATCGGTTAACTCATACAAATACCTGGGAGTAACACTTTTTAGGGATATGAAATGGAGTGATCACACAGATTCAGTCGTGGGTGCAGCAGGTGGTAGAGTTCGGTTTATTGGCAGACTACTTGGGAAGTATAATCAGTCTACAAAGGATATTGCCTACAAATCACTCGTGCGACCCGTTCTGGAATATTGCTCAAGTGTGTGAGACCCATATCAAACAGGACCAAAAGGGAATGTTGTTGTTGTGGTCTTCAGTCCTGAGATTGGTTTGATGGAGCTCTCCATGCTACTCTACCCTGTGCAAGCTTCTTCATCTCCAAGACTCTACCGCAACCTACATCCTTCTGAATCTGCCTAGTGTATTCATCTCTTTGTCTCCTTGAACGATTTTTACCCTCCACGCTGCCCTCCAGTACCAAATTGGAGATCCTTTGAAGCCTCAGAACATGTCCTACCAACCGATCCCTACTTCTAGTCAAGTTGTGCCACCAACTTCTCTTCTCCCCAATCCTATTCAATACTTCTTCATTAGTTATGTGATCTACCCATCTAATCTTCAGCATTCTTCTGTAGCATCACAATTCGAAAGCTTCTATTCTATTCTTGTCCAAACTATTTAACGTCCATGTTTCACTTCCACACATCGCTACACTCCATACAAATAATTTCAGAAATGACTTCCTGACACTTAAATCTATACTCGATGTTAACAAATTTCTCTTCTTCAGAAACGCTTTCCTTGTCGTTGCCAGTCTACATTTTATATCCTCTCTGCTTCGACCATCATCAGTTATTTTTCTCCCCAATTAGCAAAATTCCTTTACTACTTTAAGTGTCTCATTTCCTAATCTAATTCCTTCAGAATCACCCGACTTAATTCGACTACATTCCATTATCCTCGTTTTGGTTTTGTTTGTGTTCATCTTATATGCTCCTTTCAAGACGCTGTCCTTTCCGTTCAATTGCTCTTCCAAGTCCTTTGCTGTCTCTGACAGAATTACAATGTCATCGGCGAACCTCAAAGTTTTTATTACTTCTCCATGGATTTTAATACCTACTCCGAACTTTTCTTTGGTTTCCTTTACTGCTTGCTCAATATACAGATTGAATGACATCGGGGATAGGCTACAACCCCGTCTCACTCTCCCTTCTCAACCACTGCTTCCCTTTCATGTCCCTCGACTCTTATAACTGCCATCTGCTTTCTGTACAAACTGTAAATAGCCTTTCGCTCCCTGTATTTTACCCCTGCCGCCTTCAGAATTTGAAAGAGAGTATTCCAGTCAACATTGTCAAAAGCTTTCTCTAAGTCTACAAATGCTAGAAACGTAGGTTTGCCTTTCCTTAATCTAGCTTCTAAGATAAGTCGTAGGGTCAGTATTGCCTCACGTGTCCCAATATTTCTACAGAATCCAAACTGATCTTCCCCGAGGTCGGCTTCTTCTAGTTCTTCCATTCGTCTGTAAAGAATTCGCGTTAGTATTTTGAAGCCGTGACTTATTAAATTGATAGTTCGTTAATTTTCACATCTATCAAGGGAATATCGAACGTATACAGGGTATGGCAGCACGAATAATCACAGGTTTGTTTAATCCATGGGAGAGAGTCACCGCGATGCTGAAGGAACTGAACTCGAAGACTCTTGAAGATAGACATGAACTATACCGAGAAAGTCTACTATCAAAGATTCAAGAACCGGCTTTAAATGATAACTATAGGAATATACTACAACCCCCTACGTATCGGTCACGCAGGGATTGAGAAGACCCCATTAGGATAATTACTGCACTCACAGAGGCATTCACAAATAATTCTTCCCGCGCTGCATACATGAATGTTACGCGAAGAAACGGTAATAAATGGTACAATGTGACGTACCCGCTGCCATGCACTTCGCATTGCTTTGCAGAGCGTAGATCTAGACGTAAATGTAGATATTTCCTTATGTCTAGCCCATGTCTCACATAATCTTTGAAAGCATAAACAAAAATAAAGGTGGATTCTGCTGAGTTAGGAAACACCCTGGTATATAATGCTCTTAAACGGTGGCAGCCTACGGATCGATAAACAGAAGCCAGGCGGTTGACACAGATCGTCGGCACAGAAAGCCAGCACGAAGCCAGCGCAGCACACAAGTTTGTTTCTGATTTAAAGTGCTCCGTGGTCTGAATAACTTTCTTAAGCGAAGGTTTAGTAACGTCTTTCGGATTATGAGACTGTGTTATTACCCTGCGACGTTGTTTGTCAGGGACAAAAGGACCGGACAATAAAAATTAGTAGTCGATAATATGTGCATAGTATTTGGTCTCTGCTGCAGAGGATACACGTTTTTGGTGAACACCAAAAAATGAGAGATTTTTGTATCGTAGTCATAGTATCATACTCCCGTCGTACTCTCTGGCTTCAAGAAAAACATATTCAAATTTAGAATAGAACATGTGCTGACAGGTGACAGTATTATCGAACTATCAGTTGCAAAATACTGACATTAATTATTTGTAAGACAATGGTAAAACTTGCAGAGGCAGACGTCGGGGAACATTAGCTTGGGTTCCGGAGAAGCGTAGGAACATGCGAGGTAGTACCGACCCTACAACTCGTCTTAAAAGATGACAGAAGATAGACAAACTTATGTTTATAGCATTTGTAAATTCAGTTAAAGTTTTTGACAACGCTTAGTAAACTACACTGTAACATGATAGTCGCGAGGATAAAATATAGGGAGTGAAAGCTTACCTACAATTTGAATTGAAACCAGACTATAGCTATAGAACCGAATTACATGAAATGGAAGCCACGGCTGAGAAAAGAGTGAGGCTGGTTTGCATCCTGCACACAATGTTATTTAACCATCTATTAACTTGAGCAAGCAGTGAAGGAAACCAAGGAGAAATTTGGAAAGTGAATCAAAGCCCACGAAAAATATAAATACTCTGAGGGTTGCTAATGACGTAATAATTCTGTCGGAGATGGCAAAGGACTTGTAAGAGCAATTGAATGGAATGCTCAGTGTCTTGAAAACAGGTTATAAAATGAACATCAACAAAAGCAAAACATGATAGTAAATGAGACACTAAAAGCAGTACATAGATTCTGCTATTTGGGCAGCAAAATAACTGATGACAGCAGAAGTAGAGAGAATATAAATGCAGACTGACAGTGGAAAAAAATGTCTGAAAAGGATAAGTTTTTTAACATCGAACGCAAATTTGAACGATGGGAAATATTTTCTGAAGGTACATTGTAAAACAGAGAAACCACGCATCACAAAGGTATTATCCGAATGGGAAGGAAATCGGTAGTTGTAATGTACCGTCTGTTCAAAAAGTCAGTATAAATTTGAGAACTTAATAAACCACGGAATGATGTAGATAGAGAGGTAAAAATTGACACACATGCTTGGAATGACATGGCGTTTTATTAGAACCAGGCGCTCCACCCCATGTTGCTAGACGCGTGAAAGATCTCTTGCGCATGTCGTTTGGTGATGATCGTGTGCTCAGCCGCCACTTTCGTCATGCTTGGCCTCCCAGGTCCTCATACCTCAATCCGTGCGATTATTGGCTTTGGGGTTACCTGAAGTCGCAAGTGTATCGTGATCAACCCGCATCTCTAGGGATGCTGAAAGACAACATCCGATGCCAATGCGTCACCATAACTCCGGACATGCTTTACAGTGCTGTTCACAACATTATTCCTCGACTACAGCTATTGTTGAGGAATGATGGTGGACATATTGAGCATTTCCTGTAAAGAACATCATCTTTGCTCTGTCTTACTTTGATATGCTAATTATTGCTATTCTCATCAGATGAAGCGCCATCTGTCGGACATTTTTTGAACTTTTGTATTTTTTTGGGGTCTAATAAAACCCCATGTCATTCCAAGCATGTGTGTCAACTTGTACCTCTCTATCTACATTATTCCGCGATTTATTCAGTTTTCAAATTTATACCGACTTTTTGATCACCCGGTAGAGTAAGGAAAGTAATTGCCCGCTGATTACTTTTTAATGATTGTAAAACACCTGTTACGGTCGTAATTCTCTGCAGCGACATAACCTGCCGTCTTCCGTATTTTGTCACATTCAGTATCTGTAAAAACGATCCAGACATCGCTATGTAGTGTAGAACTGAACACTAAATGTCACGACAGGCGAACTCGCCAATATATACTTTTTGATCACCCGGTATGTGCACAGACAAACAAATGGTTACATGGTCAGAAATATTGGACGATTTCTTCAAGAAAAAGGCCATCACAAATGGAGCAAGTCAATAATTCGTTGGTCCACCTCTGGTCTTTATGCAAGCAGTTATTCGACTTGGCACTGACTGATAGAATTGTGGGTTGTCCTCCTGAGGGATATCGTGCCAAATTCTGTCCAATTACAGCGTTAGATCGTCAAAATTCCGAACTGGTTGGAGGGCCCTGCCATTAATGGTCCAAACATTCCTAATTTGGGAAAGATCCGGGGACCGTGCTGGCCAAGGTAGGGTTTGGCAAATAGGAAGACAAGCACTAGAACTGTTACCGTGTGTAGGCGGGAAGTATGTTGCTGAAATGTAAGCCCTGGATTGCTCGCCACGAAGGGCAATGAAATGGGGTGTAGGATATCGTCGCTGTGCTGTGCTGTGCTGTGCTGCAAGGGGTCCGCGGATGACAGCCGGAGTGGTCCTGTGTGGTATGGAGCGGTTCTTCAGTTCACCAGTCGTGGCTGTCGGGCCACGTGGTGGGGTGGCAGTCAGGTCGGCATTCCACCGCTGTCTGGGTCGCCTCCAAACACGTTTCCGGCTCGGAATCTCACTGACCGGAGTAGAAATGTGTAGAAATGTCTTCAGTCACGAATCCCGCTTCGAACTGAGCCTTGACCTTCACGGCAAGCTGGCTTTTCATTTCAGCAAGATAACGCGCGCCCGCTTCTTGCCTGCCGAACCCCACCTCGGGCAGCAAGGTCGCCGGATCTTTCCCAATTGAGCACGTTTCCAGGATTACGGGCACGGCCCTCCAACCATCTCGGGAATTTGACGACCTAAGGCGCCAATTCGACAGAATTTGGCACGATATCGCTCAGGAGGACTCCAACAACTCTATCAATCCGTGCCGAGCCGAATAAGCGTTGCATAAGGGCCAGAAGTGGAGCAACACGTCATTGACCTGATCTACATCTACATACATACTCCGCAATCCACCATACGGTGCGTGGTGGAGGGTACCTCGTACCACACCTAGCATCTTCTCGCCCTGTTCCACTCCCAAACAGAACGATGGAAAACTGACTGCCTACATACCTCTGTACGAGCCCTAATCTCTCTTATCTTATCTTTGTGGTCTTTCCGCGAAATGTAAGTTGGCGGCAGTAAAACTGTTCTGCAGTCAGCCTCGAATACTGATTCTCTAAATTTCCTCAGTAGCGATTCACGAAAAGAAGGCCTCCTTTCTTCTAGAGACACCCTAGTTCCTGAAGCATTTCAGTAACACTCGCGTGATGATCAATCCTACCAGTGACAAATCTAGCAGCCCGCCTCTGAATTGCTTCTATCTCCTCCCTCAATCCGACCTGATAGGGATCCCAAATGCTCGAGCAATACTCAAGAATAGGTCGTACTAGTGTTTTATAAACGATCTCCTTTACAGATGGACCACATCTTCCCAAAACTCTACCAATGAACCGAAGACGACTATCCGCCTTCCCCACAACTGTCACTACATGCTTGTCCTACTTCATATCGCTCTGCAGTGTTGCGCCCAAATATTTAATCGACGTGACTGTGTCAAGCGCTACACTACTAATTGAGTATTCAAACATTACAGGATTCTTTTTCCTATTCATCTGCATTAATTTACGTTTATCTATATTTAGAGTTTAGCTGCCATTCTTTACACCAATCACAAATCTATCGATTTACGTCCCATTTCGATAATTCCTTCTGCGATGCGTCGTTTTTTAGTGTTAGAGTGTAACTGTTAAGAAAAAAAACTCGACACTTCGCCCCGTTTTCGAATTATTTTGCACTTAAGTTAGCCAATCTGGTTGTCATGCGCACAGATTCAAGCTGCATTCCAGGGACAGTGTCGCCAAAATTGTTCTTCGTTTGGTTTCCTCAAACCGAAAGAAAGTAGCTTTTGCTCGAATACCTTAAATTTATCACTCCCGAGAAAGGTACATTTTAAATGGTAATGAGCACTTGAACAGGTGGTAACTCATGGACACTCTGTGTGCTACCGCATTCTAGAGGGTGCAGGTGTTTGAATTTGCCAACGCAACGATCTGATTGGCTAACTGCAATGTTAAATATCTAGTAAATGACGCAACATATAGAATTTTCTTGTTAACAATTATTTCTCAGTACAGCCTCCCCCTGCAGCATCCTTAAAAGTTTTTCAGACTGTTTCTGACCACCCTGTATAGTGAGGGAATATTTATATACGATGTCCATCCTTAGAGTCGTCAGAACGTCTCTCTGACGTGTAACTGGAATCAGCCCAGACAAATACTGCTCACATCTACATCTACATCTACATTTATACACCGCAAGCCACCCAACGGTGTGTGGCGGAGGGCACTTTACGTGCCACTGTCGTTACCTCCCTTTCGTGTTCCAGTCCCGTATGGTTCGCGGAAGAACGACTGCCGGAAAGCCTCCGTGCGGGCTCGAATCCCTCTAATTTTACATTCGTGATCTGCTAGGGAGGTATAAGGAGGGGGAAGCAATATATTCGATACCTCATCCAGGAACGCACCCTCTCGAAACCTGGACAGCAAGCTACACTGCGATGCAGAGCGCCTCTCTTGCAGAGTCTGCCACTTGAGTTTCCTAAACATCTCCGTAACGCTATCCCGCTTACCAAATAACCCTGTGACGAAACGCGCCGCTCTTCTTTGGATGTTCTCTATCTCCTCCGTCAAGCCGATCTGGTACGGATCCCACACTGATGAGCAATACTCAAGTATTCAGTTGGAAGGACTACATAGATAATATTGTCGGGAAGGCGAGCCAAAGGTTGCGTTTCATTGGCAGGACACTTAGAAGATGCAACAAGTCCACTAAAGAGACAGCTTACACTACACTCGTTCGTCCTCTGTTAGAATATTGCTGCGCGGTGTGGGATCCTTACCAGGTGGGATTGACGGAGGACATCGAAATGGTGCAAAAAAGGGCAGCTCGTTTTGTATTATCACGTTATAGGGGAGAGAGTGTGGCAGATATGATACACGAGTTGGGATGGAAGTCATTACAGCATAGACGTTTTTCGTCGCGGCGAGACCTTTTTACGAAATTTCAGTCACCAACTTTCTCTTCCGAATGCGAAAATATTTTGTTGAGCCCAACCTACATAGGTAGGAATGATCATCAAAATAAAATAAGAGAAATCAGGGCTCGAACAGAAAGGTTTAGGTGTTCGTTTTTCCCGCTCGCTGTTCCGGGATGGAATAGTAGAGAGATAGTATGATTGTGGTTCGATGAACCCTCTGCCAAGCACTTAAATGTGAATTGCAGAGTAGTCATGTAGATGTAGATGTAGATGAACGAATGTTTTGTAAGCCACCTCCTTTGTTGATGGACTACATTTTCTAAGGACTCTCCCAATGAATCTCAACCTGGTACCCGCCTTACCAACAATTAATTTTATATGATCATTCCACTTCAAATCGTTCCGCACGCATACTTCCAGAGATTTTACAGAAGTAACTGCTACCAGTGTTTGTTCCGCTGTCATATAATCATACAATAAAGGATCCTTCTTTCTATGTATTCGTAATACATTACATTTGTCTATGTTAAGGGTCAGTTGCCACTCCCTGCACCAAGTGGCTATCCGCTGCAGATCTTCCTGCATTTCGCTGCAATTTTCTAATGCTGCAACTTCTCTGTATACTACAGCATCATGCGTGAAAAGCCGCATGGAACTACCGACACTATCTACTATCTACTAGGTCCCATAACGCTCCCCTGTGGCACGCCAGAGGTTACCTTAACGTCTGTAGACGTCTCTCCGTTGAGAACAACATGCTGTGTTCTGTTTGCTAAAATCTCTTCAATCCAGCCACACAGCTGGTCTGATATTCCGAAGGCTCTTACTTTGTTTATCAGGCGACAGTGCGGAACTGTATCGAACGCCTTCCGGAAGTCACGGAAAATAGCATCTACCTGGGAGCCTGTATCTAATATTTTCTGGGTCTCATGAACAAATAAAACGAGCTGGGTCTCACACGATCGCTGTTTCCGGAATCCATGTTGATTCCTACAGAGTAGATTCTGGGTTTCCAGAAACGACATGAAACGCGAGCAAAAAACCACGTCTTTCATGCGACGCCCAGTGTCGCGGGAAAGTGTCGGTTTGTGTCCTCGTACAAAACAATTTTTAAAGCACTATTTTGTGTGTCCATCAGAAACAGTGGTCCCAAATTAGCCTAATGCGAGTCCCTTTTAGCCTAACAGCGACAGCAGAGCGCAGAGAATAACCAGTACTCTAGAAGCGACTGAGGAGCGCTGTTCCGTGGCGGTAGCAGTGAGCACTGGTCAGGACGCTCGGGCCTGCTGGAGTGCTGGTTATTCACTGTTTTAATGTTCCTGTTAATACATAACGATAAAACGTAGATCACACTACAGTAATTTGGGACCACTCTATCGAATTTTACATGCCCATGTAAGATTTCACTTTAAAAATAATTTTGTTCGTAACGAGAAACAAACCGACAGTTTCCGTCGACACTGGGCATCAAATGAAAGACGAGATGACTAGTGTTTTTTTTTTTGGGGGGGGGGGGGGGTAACTCCAGCTACTCATTTCATATATACGACGTTTGTCTGGAAAATACGTATAAAAGTTGAATAATGTCTTTATGTTACAAGTTGCATTCACCGCCATGCGGGACTACTGCTGTAATCAATCCCATCAACGCTCAGTTCGAGTCAGAGCACGCTGAGTGAAGGTGGGAGTGTGCGGCAGCTTGTTGACAGTTACCCTTTTTCACCTGCCGTCGGCATGGAGCTCTCTCTGATTGAGGAACAGCGCGTCAACATCAAGTTTCATGCAAAGCTAGGCAAGAATGGCCGTGAGATTTTTGAGTGTTTGAAACAGCTTTACGGAGACAATTCTCTGAAGGAACCAACCGTGAACAAGTGGTTGAAAAGGTTCCGGGTTGGCCGAGAAGAAGTGAACGATGACCCTCGCCCACGACGCCCGTCGACATCGAGTTCCGATGGAAATGTTGAACTTATTCGGGCGTGTGTTCTTAAACACCGTAGATTGACAGTCAGAATGATTGCTGACGAGCTGTCAATCCCCAAAACAATCGTACACAAAAAATTGAAATGAAGAAATTGTGTGCAAAAATCGTACCGTAGCTCTTGACGCCAGAACAGAAAGCAAAGAGGGTTGAGTGCTGTGAGGATTGGTTGGAAGCAGAGGAACGAGGTGACCTTCTCAACCGAGTCGTCACTGGAGACGAGTCCTGGTTTTACGAATTCGATGTGGAGCTCAAATCTCAAAGCAAGGAATGGAAACTAGCAGGAGAACCGAGAATAAAAAAGTCGCGAAAATCAAGGTCCAATGTGAAGACATTGTTGATTGTTTTGTTTGATTCTAGGGGCATTGTTCAAAAGGAATTTGTCCCTCCCGGACAGAGAGTGAACGGAAATTTTTACGTTGAAGTTCTGACACGTCTCAGAGCTCGTGTGGCCCGAGTTCGACCGGAGTTGGCAAAAGGGGGCAGGTGGATCCTTCATCACGACAATGCGCCCGCTCACACGTCGTTCGTTGTGCGCGAGTTTTTGGCCCGAAGCTCAGTCACCGTTACAGACCACCCGCCTTATTCACCCGATTTAGCCCCGTGTGACTTCTTCATGTCCCCGAAATGCAAAATGGTGCTTCAAGGGCGGCACTTGGGAGATGTGGAAGCCATCAAGACGGAAACGACACGGCAACTGAACAACATCACAACTGAAGACTTTCAGCAATGTTATCAACAGTGGAAACGGCGTTGGCAGAACTGTATCGCGTCTCAGAGCGAGTACTTTTAAGGAGACCATATTGTAATACCTGAATAATTGTAAAATAAAATTATTATTCAACTTTTAAACGTATATATACGCCTACGTGGACGTGCCACAGGATGGGGAGAGACACACTGCCGCTCAAAATCGACACGAAAAGGCCTCAGAGGTTGGTATGAATGACGTGAACGAAACGACTGTTTTCCCTGCGACGTTGATTACCATACGTTTCGCAGTCGAAAAGGACTCTTCTTAGTGCTGTGAGCGACACGCAAAAGTTCTTGACAGCTTATGACAGTGCTCACACCCTCACACGCTCGGACATTCCATTGGAGGAGACACTGTGGGACTGCATCCCAATGTAACGTGGTCTGAACTTTTTGCTCGTGTGTATACGTCGGAAACGCTACAGACATTTAAAAGCCATCCTACAGAATTTGAACGTGATTCGTGGCAGGAAAGTGTACATACGCATTTTCACGCTTAATTTTTCGAGCTCTTCTGTGGCGTTATGGGTCGAAACAAGGGCCCCAGAGTAGACAACATCCATTAGAACTACTGACAGCCTTCGGAGAGCCAGTCCTGACAAAACTCTACCACCTGGTGAGCAAGATGTATGAGACAGGCGATATCCCCTCAGACTTCAAGAAGAATATAATAATTCCCATCGCAAAGAAAGCAGGTGTCGACAGATGTGAAAATTACCGAACTATCACTTTAGTAAGTCATAGCTGAAAAATACTAACGCGAATTCTTTACAGACGAATGGAAAAACTTATAGAAGACGACCTCGAGGAAGATCAGTTTGGATTCTGCAGAAATGTTGGAACACGTGAGGCAATACTGACCCTACGACTTATCTTAGAAGAAAGATTCAGGAAAGGCAAACCTACGTTTCTAGCATTTGTAGACTTAGAGAAAGCTTTTGACAATGTTGATTGGAATACTCCCTTTCAAATTCTGTTGGTGGCTGAGGTAAAATACAGGGAGCGAAAGGCTATTTACAATTTGTACAGAAAACAGATGGCAGTTATAAGAGTCGAGGGGTATGAACGGGAAGCAGTGGTTGGGAAGGGTGTGAGACAGGGTTGTGGCCTATCCCCGATGTTATTCAATCTGTATATTGAGCAAGCAACAAAGGAAACAAAAGAAAAGTTCGGAGTAGGTATTAAAATCCATGGAGAAGAAATAAAAACTTTGAGGTTCGCCGATGACATTGTAATTCTGTCAGAAACAGCAAAGGACTTGGAAGAGCAGTTGAACGGAATGGACAGTGTCTTCAAAGAAGGCTATAAGATGAACATCAACAAAAGCAAAACGAGGATAATGGAATGAAGTCGAATTAAGTCGGGTGATGCTGAGGGAATTAGAATAGGAAATGAGACACTTAAAGTAGTAAAGAAGTTTTGCTATTTGGGGAGCGAAATAACTGATGATGGTCAAAGTAGAGAGGATATAAAATGTAGAGTGACAATGGCAAGGAAAGCGTTTCTGAAGAAGAAAAATTTGTTAACATCGAGTATAGATTTAAATGCCAGAAAGTCGTTTCTGAAAGTATTTCTGTGGAAGTGAAACGTGGACGATAAATAGTTAAGACAAGAAGAGAATAGAAGCTTTCCAAATGTAGTGCTACAGAAGAATGCTGAAGATTAGATGGATAGATCACATAACTAATGAGGAGGTATTGAATAGAATTGGGGAGAAGAGGAGCTTGTGGCACAACTTGACTAGAAGAAGGGATTGGTTGGTAGGACATGTTCTGAGACATCTACGGATCACCAATTTAGTATTGAAGTACAGTGTGGAGGGTAAAAATCGTATAGGGAGACCAAGAGATGAATACACCAAGCAGATTCAGAAGGATGTAGGCTGCAGTAGGTACTGGGAGATGAAGAAGCTTGCACAGGATAGAGTAGCATGGAGAGCTGCATCAAACTAGTCTCAGGACTGAAGACCACAACAACAACAACAACACGACGGGGGAGAGGAGAGGGGGGGGGGAGTTTCAACAGTAATATGCGTGAATAAAATGGGAAAGTGTCCCTCTAAGACCACCCAGTTCGGCAACGCTTTCGGTGCCACCGCTGAGGCATAGCGGAGCACGTTATAAGTGTACCTGTCGGTAACTTCCAACGCACTTTCCGCCTTGGGGTTGCTCTAGCGCCTGCTGACGGGCACAACCACCTCAAGGGTGTCGAAGGGGTTGCCTGACTCTCAGGAGCTACACCAGCCACGAGGCTTAATCCATATCAAAGTTCAGACAGGTACGCAGTGACAGTTACTGAACTATACGATAAAAACGTAAATTAGTTAGACACTACGATGTTCACACACTTTATTCACCATCAAAACCTCACAACAGATTTTCAGATTTAACTTATTCCATGTTCGATATGCCTACCATCATTGGCGATGATGTGGCGCAGACGAATAGCGGAACATCGATGCCGTCGATGATCTCCTGAAAGGCTGTTTTCAGCTCAACGATGGTTTTTGGCGTTACTGCTGTACACCTTGTCTTTAATATTGTTAGAATGCGGAGAATATGGAGGCCAATTGAGGCTCATGCCAGTAGCCTCTCGGTACTCCAGAACAAGAATTCGATACCCAAAATGCTGTTCAAGGACATCAAACACTCTCTTGCCTCAATGGGGTCGAGCTTCGACATGCATGAACCACTGTATGTAGGCTGTTTAGGTTTTTATGGTGGTAACGCCACGCAGCACTCTGTATGAAAATCACTCGCTGTGCTGTGTGAAGTCTGTGGCTGGTTTTGCCGGCCGCGGTGGTCTCGCGGTTCTAGGCGCGCAGTCCGGAACCGTGCGACTGCTACGGTCGCAGGTTCGAATCCTGCCTCGGGCATGGATGTGTGTGATGTCCTTAGGTTAGTTAGGTTTAAGTAGAACTTATATATATATATATATATATATATATATATATATATATAATGACTTTTGAACACTATTAAGGTAAATACACTGTTTGTTCTGTATCAAAATCTTTCATTTGCTAACTAGGCCTATCAGTAGTTAGTACCTTCAGTAGTTTGAATCTTTTATTTAGCTGGCAGTATTTGCACTCGCTGTATTGCAGTAGTTCGAGTAATGATGATTTTTGTGAGGTAAGTGATTTATGAAAGGTATAGGTTATTGTTAGTCAGGGTCATTCTTTTGTAGGGATGATTAAAAGTCAGATTGCGTTGCGCTAAAAATATTGTGTGCCAGTTTAGTAACGATCAGAATAAGTGAAGGGAGAGATGTCTGAGTACGTTTAGTTTTGCTCAGCTGATTGAAAATCAAGTAACGTAAGGGGTTTACCAGCACAGCAATTCCCTAATTTTTCTAAGGGGACGTTTCACCACATCTTGTCGAAATCAGTGTCGCTTTGGATAATGGGGATGAAATCATCTTCCCAAACCTTTATCTACCGTTCGGTCGTCACTGTTCCATCAAGGAATATCGCACCGATTATTCCGTGGCTGGACGTTGCACATGACAGAGTCACCTGTTTAGGGCGACGAGATTTCTCGGTCGCGAAACATGTACCCTCAGTCCCCCAAATGCCCCAATTTTGCTTATTGACGAACCCATCTAAATGAAAGTGGACTTCGTCGCTCAGTCAAACCACATTCATCTGATCGATTTTCTGGGGCTGGTTTGAAACACAGCGCCTGTCTTTTCGATGTTTTCAGGAGTTTTCACTCTTTTTGGACGACCGACGTTGCCGACACTGTAATCGCGAACACATCCAGTTCTCTCAGGCTTGGCAAACAAATTATAGACTGTTGCCTTCAGCTTGGACTCGGTCGCAAACTCCCTGAGAGCCGCAGTTGCGCTGTTATTGATCGCATACTTGGTTTCCCAAGCGCTAGCCGACCTCGGGGAAGATCAGTTTGGATTCCGTAGAAATGTTGGAACACTTGAGGCAATACTGACCCTACCACTTATCTTAGAAACTAGATTAAGGAAGGGCAAACCGACGTTTCTAGCATTTGTTGACTTAGAGAAAGCTTTTGACAATGTTGACTGGAATACTCTCTTTCAGATTCTGAAGGTGGCAAGGCTAAAATACAGAGAGCGAAAGGCTATTTACAATTTGTACAGAAAACAGATGGCAGTTTCAAGAGTCGAGGGACATGAAAGGGAAGCAGTGGTTCGGAAGGGAGTGAGACAGGGCTGTAGTCTCTCCCCGATGTTATTCAATCTGTATATTGAGCAAGCAGTGAAGGAAACAAAAGAACAATTCGGAGTAGGTATTAAAGTCGATGGAGAAGAAATAAAAACTTTGAGGTTCGCCGATGACATCGTAATTCTGTCAGAGACAGCAAAGGACTTGGAAGAGCAGTTGAACGGAAAGGACAGCGTCTTGAAAGGAGGATATAAGATGAACACAAAAAAAACCAAAACGAGGATAATGGAATGTAGTCGAATTAAATCGGGTGATGCTGAGGGAATTAGATTAGGAAGTGAGACACTTAAAGTAGTAAAGGAGTTCTGCTATTTGGGGAGCAAAATAACTGATGATGGTCGAAGTAGAGACGATATAAAATGTAGACTGGCAACGACAAGGAAAGCGTTTCTGAAGAAGAGAAATTTGTTAACATCGAGTATAGATTTAAGTGTCAGGAAGTCATTTCTGAATGTATTTGTATGGAGTGTGGCCATGTATGGAAGTGAATCATGGACGATAAATAGTTTGGACAAGAAGAGAATAGAAGCTTTCGAAATGTGGTGCTACAGAATAATGCTGAAGATTAGATGGGTAGATCACGTAACTGATGGGGAGGTATTGAATAGGATTGAGGAGAAGAGAAGTTTGTGGCACAACTTGACCAGAAGAAGGGATCGGTTGGTAGGACATGTTCTGAGGCATCAAGGGATCACCAATTTAGTATTGTAGGGCAGCGTGGTCGGTAAAAATCGTAGAGGGAGACCAAGAGATGACTACACTAAGCAGATTGAGGAGGATGTAGGTTGCAGTAGGTACTGGGAGATGAAGAAGCTTGCACAGGATAGAGTAGCATGGAGAGTTGCATCAAACCAGTCTCAGGACTGAAGACCACAACAACAACAATAGGATCAGGCACGCTGTACCGCGACATTTTCACGTGCAAATGGGCGAGAACAAGAAGGCGCTTGCGCATGTGCATGCTATTTCCCACCGTTCCCCGCGGCCAACCGCGCAGTTTGAAGGTCCTAACGCAAACCGTTCAGAAGTTATGACGATTTTAGTTTATGTTTTGTTGTTGTGGTCGTCAGTTCTGAGACTGGTTTGATGCAGCTCTCCCTGCTACTCTATCCTGTGCAAGCTTCTTCACCTCCCAGTACCTACTGCAACCTACATCCTTTTCAATCTGCTTAGTGTAGTCATCTCTTGGTCTCCCTCTACGATTTTTACCCTCCACGCTGCCCTCCAATACTATATCGGTGATCCCTTGATGCCTCAGAACATGTCCTACCAACCGATCCCTTCTCCTGGTCAAGTTGTGCCACAAACTTCTCTTCTCTTTAATCCTATTCAATACCTCCCCATCAGTTATGTGATCTACCCATGCAAAGAGGTTAGATCACTTGTAGTGGGAATGCAGTCCACCATGTCCTTACAGCAGGGTTGAAACGTCCGAGGGTATCAGTAGTGTCAAAGGTTGTCAAGATCGCTCCCTGTTGCTCACCGCACTGCGAATTGTCATTTCGACCGCAAAATGTGGTTTCATTGATGCCCTTTATGCTCAGCCCTTAAGCTTGCGGCGACCGGTAAACATCGTGTAAGCAGCGGACGCGGTCAGCTCATCACCTGTGTCTGACAGAGAGATTCGAGCGTTTGCCACGCGGAGCGCTCCCCGCGTGTCTTCCGTGCAGCAAAGAGACTCGCGGTGAAACTTAATGTGATTTATGTTGTAGTCAAGTACTGTCTTGTTGTCGGGCTTGATGATAAGTCATTAATGTATCCGTTCTTCGCAATAAATGTTCTTGGTCCCTTTCGTCACTGTTTATTGTGTGGATGGGAGTATGAAGAATTGCTACGCCGAAATAAGTAGCTGGCGCTCTTTTCTCTTATCGCACACACACGTAACATGCGTTTAATATGTGGCCCACTTGCAGCAGTGTAAGACTTGCCTCAAGCCTTTTCGTACCGGTTCTGAAGGTTTGAAGGTGTAATACCTTCAAACCTGACTCAGACAATCATTGTGATTGATGTCTCCCTCATACTACTTGAGTGCAAGCAGAAAGAACGGATATGATGGACCTTGCCCAGCCAAATGCGGTGTGTCAGAAGAATTAACTTCACTGGCGTCAAATAAATAAAGTCCACGGGAACGGAGTCAATGAAAATGCATTGACATGAAATAATAACGAAAACCTGGTATGGTATGA
Organism: Schistocerca gregaria; assembly: GCF_023897955.1. NCBI lineage: Eukaryota > Metazoa > Arthropoda > Insecta > Orthoptera > Acrididae > Schistocerca > Schistocerca gregaria. The sequence goes on along the minus strand of NC_064926.1, from coordinate 499,602,737 downwards.
TGGTATGAATATTTCGTGGTGCTGTTTCCTCATACCGAGTGCGGGATCCTTTGGTAGCAGTGTTTGGGAACCAACGTCGAAGAAACGTCAGTGACAACGGAAGATTGAGTCACATAAGGCAAGTTTGTCTGTTAGGGCGACTCCTCATGAGAAACAGGAATTCCAGGCTCGAGTTCCGGATTGGCAAAAATTTTTGTTAGTTATGTTGTATTCATTGCATTGCAGGTTAAGTATTTTTGAACTTCATTCCACTGTTATCTTGACATTGCATCTTCATTGATTTCAAACATCTCATTCATCCATTTTATATCTGTGAAATTAATTCAATTTTCATACAAAGTTTCAAACCATAAAATAAAGAGCACCCGCTAAAAATTACGTAGCTCCGTTGAAACATGCTTAAAAACCAAAACAAGGCAAACAATAGCGAAGCAATTGTGGCCAGAAGGCATGGGTGCAAATCCAGTAGCTCATTACCTGCGCGATGATAAAACAGTGAGTAATGTCGCCGTTTAATGCGCGCGCCGGCAGGAAACCGTAACGAGTGCCAAAGAGTGAATGGCTCTCCCGCCATACTGCGAATTAACTGTGACATAACCGCGAAACTGGCGCAGGCGTCGGCGGTAGTTCGGTCGGCCGGCGCGTGGCGGCGCCACCGCTGCTCGGGGGGCGTACCGCCGCTGCCCTGTATCGGTCAGTGTGTCACTTGCCGTTGCCGAGTGCGGACATTGAGTAGAGCCGGTGCGCCGTGTGTGAACTCGCAGGGCTGCCTCTTCCAGCGAGCGCGGAGAATTCGTCCAAGCTGCTGATGCTCGGAGGGAAACCGCATGTAAGTTGCACGCCTGCGTAACTGCCGCGTCGAAAAAATTTACGGCGTTGGTATGGCTGTGCTTTATTACAGCTATTTTGTAACATTCGATCTCAATCCAATGCCAGATTACTATACTCAAAATACAAACAACGAACTGTAAGGCAGACAATGCTAAGCACACATTACTCCATTTCGAATATAGTCTCTTGCCTCCGTTCGTGGTCACTAACGTCAAATAGGGCAGTGGAATATAGCAGAACCAAGTCGACTGAAGTTGGAAAAATTGTTATGAAATTAGCAGACGAATTTTGCTATTTTGGTATTATAGTACCTGGCGACGGCTGAAACAAATAGGATAAGAACTGTGGAATGGCAATGGGAAGAAAAACATTCCGCAAAAGAATGAAAAAGAATTAAAATCCTTAGTAACTAATATAATTGTGTTTAGAAGTTTCTTCTGAAAGTATTTGTGTGGTTTGTAGCCTTACATCGAAGTGAAACGTCAACAGAGAAAGAGAGAATATAAGTTTTTCGAATGTAGTGCTACAGAAACTTGCTGAAGACGGTTAGATGGTATAACTAGAGAGGAGGTACTGCCACGTTTAGGTTCTAGTTAGACTAAAAGAAGCGATAGAATGATCGAACACATTATGAGACTTAAAGGAATAGTTAATTTGGTACCAGAAGGAATTGAAGACCAATGCGTTACTACCTTAGGCAGGTGCAAGTGGATACAACGTGCAGTATTCAGGCAGATATCGAGACGTAACAAATAGTAAAGTAGCAGCATCAAACCAGTCACCAGATAGAAAGCCTTAACAGCAGAGGCTAATACCACTAAATTTTCCATGTTCTCTTCTTAAAGCACTCTAAGAGGAATTGAGCATCTTCTAAAAAGGTCACCAGTTTTCAACCTCAATCTACGTTACGACATACTACGATATGTAATAGGCAACATTGTGCTGTTGTCAGGTATTTATTTTCATAGTGGATAGTAAATTGTGTATGATTTAGAAATACAGCAGCTCTTCGGACACTTGCTCTTTTATTTTCAGCCATATAGCTTTCTAACAATGTTAATTCATAGATTTGCGGGCCAATGTGGTTGTTATACAGTCACTCGAAGGTCTGAGGTTTGGTCTAAATGGTTGGGTTCTGTATGTGTTGCTGTAATGGATCCTCAGTAGTGTGCTTACCCCTGTTACAACGATTACATTTTTATGTTGAAGCCTGCTGCACACCAGTACAAACGTTAGCCGAGTACGTAAACAAAATGTCTCCATCGATGTGTGCTACAAGCAGTTTAATGTCCACCCACACACCCATGTGCATATTCCGCAGGGCGCTGAGTGGTGTATGGCGGAGGATACTTGCGAGCTGCCATCCATCGCACTAAACAGAAATTCTGATCAGATCACCTTGATCCGCCCTGCAGTCATACAACGACGGCACTTTCCCGTACGCTGTAGTAAACAGTATTAGACTGCTGTCATCCATATCTGACGGGTGGCGTAGGTACCGGGAAAAGAGGATAGCTCGTATCATTAATCTCTGGACCACCGCTGACGTTACTTTCGCGCATGATGAACTCTCTTCGGGTTCTACCGATCGAGAAGTCTTCAGAGCCGATCACACACCTGAGAGCCCAGTCTCAGGACTGATGTCGATGTGGGCGGTACGCACCTTTTGTTTGCGAGTGAACAGCGGTAGAGCAACGCTATAGCAGCTCTAGAGACGCCTGCAGGCAACCGTGTTGTGCTTTGTTAGAATGGAGGACACCCGCCGCGTACAGACACGCGAAACCGAAGCAGTCGCATCTGAACGATTGGTGGCAAAGCTGGCGCCAGCAGTGGAAACGTTGTGCGGGATCAGACTTGTCGCCTACCCGTACTTGAGGGATCCCTGCCATACGTGACCAAGTCTGAGAAAAACAGGTCAGTCCAGAAACTGGGTCAAAAAGGCGTTACCTTTCGAGAAAACACTACTTTGCGTTATGCTCGAGACGTAAGACATCTTGGAGTGCTTTTTAAAATGAATCCTCTAGCACAATCACATACAGTAAACAACATTGTTTCGGAAAATGAACTTCTTCTAAAAAAGATGCTCTACTATCGCTCAATTCTTGGGCTTTAATATCTCCACATATTTGAAGTCTCTAGAAAATGATGAATAGTGTGTGGGGGAGGGAGGGGGTTGGGGGTTGGTTGCCGCATGGGCAAGTCTCATAGTCTCATTTTCTCCCTTCCAAGTTCATTCTGAACTGCGTGGGAAGAAAGACGGCCGGTTCCACTCCGCGAGAAACCGAATTTCTCCAATTGTAGCATATTAGTAGATGACATTGCCGAAGTAGATTATACAGGGTGTCCCAGAATGAATCATTAACATATGGTGTTAGGACTCGAACGACCATTCGGAACAAATATGTCTAGCAAACATTGGCTCTAACATGCGTACCTTTAAAGCTCTGAGAACATTAACGCTTTAAATCCAACGTTTACAAGACTTTTTTCTTGTTTTGGTTCAAGCTACCTCCTCCCAAAATATGGCAAACAAAGAGTGGGAGTGGTATGTTTCACAGTATCGAAGATGCAGTGCTTACGGTTCTTGAGGAATGCATTTTGGAGCGCGTGTTTACTAGACTTGTTTGCTTCGAATGATCGTGCCTGTCACATCCTTGAATACTGACCGTTCCCCCTGGGACAAACTGTATAAAATGAAGACTCACGATAGCAAGAAAAGCGTTTCTGAGTAAAGGGCCAGTCTGTTCGACGTGGTAAAAAGGGAGAAACACAGTCTGTTTTATTGAAGCTGTCGATTCAGAAAAATCCTTGATAGTGAAGCTCACAAATTTAATTTCGTTACCAGTTTCGGCGTATCTACGTGCCATCGTCAGATCAAAACAAAGTACATTGATGAATGTAAAATTGTCAAACGGGTGAGAGACTACTGTGCGATTAGTCTCACGAAGCTAGGCCAGATTATTTGTAAACTGTCTCATAGACACTACACGGACACCTAAAAGCAGACGTAACACGGGGAGCGTCCGCTCTTCGCCTTTATGACGACTTGATACCTGCTGTGGACACATTCAGTGAGGTGTCTCAATGTCTACAGGTGAGTGGCAGCCCTCCTTTCATCAAGAGCGGAAACCACAGAAGGTAGTGACGTTGGACGCTGCCAGGTGGAGCGAAGTCTACGTTTTGACTCATCCCAAAGGCGTCCCGTTGCGTTCAGGTCGCAGTTACAGGCTGTCCAGCCCGTTTCAGAAATGTTCTTGTACACAAACCATAGCCTCACAGATCTTGATTTATAACAGGGTGCATTGTCGTGCCGGTACAATCCTCGTCTCCGAAATGTTCCTCTACTGTACGCAGCACGCAGTGCTCATTTTCTTGAAGCGCAGTAAGGGGATCACACCCTAACCACGAAGAAAAAAACTATAGGTAGATGACGTTCTCCAGGCCCATCTGTCGAGTTACAGCTTGGTATAGCGGGATTCGTCACTCCTTACACCACCCGAAGCGTCACTTAGCATTGCTTGTCGAAATGTGTTGCCTGTGACGAGCTACTAGAACTTTCTAACTCCCTACGCACGGTGTTTGTGCTGGCTGGACTGCCGGTAGCACTTTGCGATTTTTTGCGATGCTCGACGGTCGCTGCCCGCCAGTACACGAGGTGCACCCGACCTTGCTTGGTTTACGTGTGGTTGTTTCTTCTCGTTTCCAGTTCAGTCACTTCATCAACAATCGACTTTGGCAGCTTTAGAAGTATTGACATGTCCGTCATGGATCTGTTTTATGCGCCCAGCATATATAAACAGATGTGGTATTGTGTACCGCGCAACCATCTGTGAGCACTATGTGTAAGGACGTGGCCTTTTGGACAAGGTGCTGAGTGTTTTTAAACATTTTAGTGATTACAAACTTTTATAACGCGCTGGGTTTTATCCAGTTGACATCGTTTGCATGAATTTCAGCGAAAAGGAACATATTTTAGTTCCAAAAAAAAAAAAAAAAAAATTACGACCTGAAGATAACAGCTAAGATTGTTGAAACAGGTTGTCTTGAATAAAATTATTTTGGCCGATCTTGGCTTTAGAATGGTTTTTAATATTTATTACTCAGGTTACTTCCAGTGGCCAGTTCACATGTAATATTTATGGCTTTACAGCCATCACATTCGGTTACAAGGGGCCCTTCTTAGAGCAGCTGAGAAGGCAGCGGTGGGAAGATGGCGTAATGTTGTGTAAGGTACAGATAACAGACGGTTTGTTCGGTACGGAAATCGTGTGAAAGACCGCCTAAATTGTCGTCCTTCTCCGCGATTGGCTGCTGCGTTCGGAAGTAGCGCGCCACAATGATAAATTTCTGTTATTAGTATTAGAAAAACTAACCAGTGCATTTATTTGTATTTCAGTTGAAAGCATCTCTCATTAGCAGGCTACCAATCCATTATTTCAAAATTGTTAAGTACCAGAAATATAATAAACAATAGCTAAGCGAAAAGGCAGACGGATCACTTCGGATCGCGCCTAACTTGGATGGCGGGCGAAGCGGTTCAGCTTTAAGATCAGAGCTGGTTGGTCAGCCTCGGAAGACAGACATATCCGCCTTGGTCGGTATCCTTAAAGACTTAACTAGCAATACCTGGATATGCAATTAAGGACAACCTGATAGTAATTACTCAAATACACAGTTTATTGCTTTATTTTTTATGAAAGTGTGAAGATTGGAAATTATTTGTAATTCATAAAGTGGAATGTAACAGAGTTTCTCTGTTCTGCCAATAAAAAGCGAGTAGTATCCCGTACAGACAAACTAACTGAAAATTTTATTATTCATATAATATCAGTTCATTACAGCCTCAGGATAACGGATTCACGTCCTGCGCGCTGTTTTCTGCGCAGGAGTCAAGAAATATAGGAGACTGCAGGTTGGTGAGCGTTAACTAAAACTAATGCATCCCACACAGAGCGATGGAAGCAAATAGGCAGTGCACTGCAGTCTCAGTACAAGTGAGATGAGTGACCCGTCATCTGTGCTGTGCAGAGGAGCTGTGAAGGAGAGGAATTTTCCAGGGGAAGGGGTTTTATCATACAGTCAGAAATACCTCCCATTTGCTATATCTCAGTACCTCTCTCCTTCCTCTTGCCGTGGAAATCACAATCAGTTCAACCCGTTCTGCTGTTACTGGTTGCTTCCATGATGACAGCACAACACTCCCCGCATCCTTTTATACTGTCGGGTTCGCCTCTCTTGACATCTGGCGGTCAATTTAGCATTAGCAAGAGGTATCCGGATATTTTTGATCGGATAGTGTGTATAACATAATTTGCACCAGCCTTAAGTAGGGGTGTAAGACCAGATGAAACCCCCAATCAGAAATATGTCATCTGATATGATGCCAAGCTAGTCACTTCCGTCACGTGGACTCTCCAACAACTCTGAGTTGGTAGCAGTTACTTCTGTAAAATATCTGCGAGTATGCGTGCGGAACGATTTGAAGTGGAATTATCATATAAAATTGTTGGTAAGGCGGGTACCAGGTTTAGATTCATTGGGACAGTCCTTAGAAAATGTAGTCCATCAACAAAGGAGGTGGCTTACAAAACACTCGTTCGACCTATACTTGAGCAATACTCATCAGTGTGGGATCCGTACCAGATCGGGTTGACGGAGGAGACAGAGAAGATCCAAAGAAGAGCGGCGCGTTTCGTCACAGGGTTATTTGGTAAGCGTGATAGTGTTACGGAGATGTTTAGCAAACTCAAGTGGCAGACTCCGCAAGAGAGGCGCTCTGCATCGCGGTGTAGCTTGCTGTCCAGGTTTCGAGAGAGTGCGTTTCTGGATGAGGTATCGTATATACTGCTTCCCCCTACTTATACCTCCCGAGGAGATCACGAATGTAAAATTAGAGAGATTCGAGCCCGCACGGAGGCTTTCCGGCAGTCGTTCTTCTCGCGAACCATACGGGACTGGAACAGGAAAGGGAGGTAATGACAGAGGCACGTAAAGTGCCCTCCGCCACACACCGTTGGGTGGCTTGCGGAGTGTAAATATAGATATAGATGTAGATAAACCGCATCCACCTACGACGTCACTTGGCGGGGAGCTATTTGACTGGTTGCGTCTAATCGCCATTTGTTTACGGAAAACAATGTGCGTATACCACGTAAGTAACTCAGCCACTCAGTAATTAATTCAGCCATGTGTAAGCCAATCCCTAACTCAAACAGGTGGCCTCTATATCACTGTTTCCCCGAACTTTTGAACAGCTCACTACGTGCTGGAGAGGAATGAATTCAGGTTATGCGTAACACAGATAATGGATAGGCCAATGTAGAAGCAATAAAAGGGCTCATTTGTTGTCACGTCATAGCTAATCAGAGAGCTTCCCGCCATGATTTCACACTGACGTCATCGTGATGTCACACAGATCATAGAAGCCAAGGCGGCAGCATTCGTTGCGTACTGTCTGCAAAATAGTACGCCTGTCGCTGAGACACGGATTCAGACACGAATTGTCCCGGTCCGCTGCTAGTATCCGAGATTTCTTTCGCTCCGTTAAAGACGACGTACGTTTTAAAGTGCCGTCATCCCTTTCGTATTTGGTAGCATCTAGAAAGGCCTAAAGATTTAAACTGTAGCTGAGCTGTATTAAGCAAATAGAACTGAACAAGTCGGCCGTGCTTAACATTGCCTAGAGCACTGGTATAAAATAAAATTTGGAAAGACGAGGTCTTGGCTCATGTGACTTGATGTAATGATTTCGTTACAAAGGACGCGGTGGAAATTAGATTAAACTGCGACAATTTTAACCGAGATCAGAGACAGTAGTAGGGCAAGACAGCGTACTTTGGACACCAGGCGGGAAGAGAGACGGATGCTGGGGGCTCACAGGGCTGCGACAGGAGCAGTGGTGTTTTTTCTTTTTTAAAAAAAAAACAATCTCAATTTGTTCGCTTATGTTCGTTGCATTTTCTCGGGGCGGACGTCGTAAGACATCCGTTGAAGTTCGTTGTTGATCGATTAAGGGGGGTAGGACGTCAAACGAGCCGACTTAGAGCAGGAGTCGCACCACAGGACATTTTAATTTCCACTGTGTCTAATTTTACTAGTAAATTCATAAAACTTTGTCGGCATGACCAGGAAGGATTCAGGATTCACGCTAATAGCAGCGGAAGTTCAAAAACATAACAAAATAAATTTGTTTTACATGTGAAATTTCATAATTTTTTCACTTACTATTGGCTGCATTTGTTGCTATAGGTACAATTTTCTTAATAAGAGAGATTCTTCGGTGAATTTTGCACAGCATATAAACCATACTTAAAGGTGTCTGAAACTCTAGACTCTATTTAACTTGTGAAAAAAATGAATGAGCTGTTACGTTTTAAACTTTGTTTAGGAAAAAAAAATCAAATTTTGTAGTTAATTATCTCAATTTTTACCACAGTTTTTACATATTTGAAAAATTGTAGAGTTTCAAACATATGCAAGTAAAGTTTGTATGCTGTGCAAAATTCATCAAAGAATCTCTCTTACTTGTGAAGAAAAATGTACCTATAGCAACAAATGCAGCCAACAGTAAGTGAAAAAAATGATGAAATTTCATATCTAAAAAAAAATTATTTTGTTATGTTTTTGATCTTCCGCTGTTTTACAGTGAGAATCTTGAATCCTTCCTGGTCATGCTGACAAAGTTTTATGAACTTATTTGTAAAAGTATAGGCACTGGGAATTGAAATGGCTAGTGGTGCCTCCTGCTCCAAGTCGGCCCGTTTGACATCTACCCCCCTTAACTCAGTTATTTTTATTACAGAGGGCAGCTGACCCACTGACCGAACACGCTGAGCTACCATGCCTGCGTTAAGTGTGGCGCCAGCCCCTCGCTCCATGTGACGTCACTGGGTGCCACGCGAGGCCTACGAGAAAGACAGGTCGCTCACGCAGCTCAGAAGACAAACTGCGTTTCTGCACATGTTAACTCGTAACTGCGTGTGTACGTAGAAACGAGAACTCACACTCTACTGGAATCCTCTATCGTGGAGTCTTATAGGCCTACTAATAATGTGTTATGGCTGTACTGGGGTACAATAAAATTGAAATCGTGCCAAAATGATTATCATTTCCATAAGGCACCACATCTTGTATGAAATGAGGACTGTTACGCAGAAGAGACTAACTCCTATAAACAAACCGTTATACCATTTATGTCGAGAATTTATCTTAAATTTTGTTGTACAATTAGTAATCAGTAAGACTACATAACACAGATTCCAGTAGAAGATGCTGTAACACCCTCCCGTCACTTATCTGGTTTTGGCGTGTTTTTGCCCCAGCTAATTGACTAACAGAGAGTGCAAAACTGCCGCAATATCGGATAACGCAAAAAAAGTAATAAGGCCCTGTGACTCCTGAACTGTGGTGGCAATGTTGGCATTAATTAATGCAGAATTGATCCCTTTTAATTTAAAAGGGTAGCACATGGATGTTATATTCAGTTATTGAACACCAGATGCAAATGTTAAACATAAAATTAATTAAGAAAGTGACCTGGGATTTCAACTACTTGATTGAAAACAGATGCAGTCGATTAGCACAAATTTATTTTAACTCCCGACCTTCAATCATCACATGACAAGACTCTCCTGTCAGGCAGTGGTAATAAATCGCGTTTGCGTGGAGTAAAGCGCGCTAAATCAGAAGTGATTCCTATCGACTGACCCAGGCGTAATGCGAAGTGCGAGAAGAATTCTACAATACACGGCCCATGAAACCCTCGTGGAAACTTTGCCGACATGATCCAACAAATTAATCACTGGCCGGAGCGGGCGCAATATCACCGTATTCAGCGTGGCGGGGCGGCAGCGTTATGCGGACGTCAGCCGACCTCGTGGTGCTACAAGGCTGCACTCGTCTGTTCACTTCTAGCTATCTTGCTCAGTACACAGATGAACCAAAACTTCCTATCTCCAAGCACAATCGTTCCATTTGCTAAGTCCTAAACTGCAGAGATGCTCACTCTTTCTCTGGCAAGCTGAGTAAAGAACGCCACGTCCGCACACTAGGCAAGCTGGGAACGGAAGACGTCTATGGGGACTTCTCCCAGTCCGCTCTTCGCCTCGGTTTCCCCTCTATCAAAATCACTTACGCCAATTGCAGCGCAAGTCGCGTTAATTATGTATCGCTTCCCAGCGCCGACCAATGGCTGCTCTGGGAAGTGATCAAATTCCCACAAAATTTCCCTTTCCTATCAACTTCTGCTATTTAGCTCCTCCCAGGCCACCCAGCAAGGTTAGTGTCTGCATAAAACAACAAATTTTCCGGAATTCTGACTCCCAGGAGAGTACTTCAAATTACTCGTCCTACGTTCCCATCGGAGGCCGGCGTATTTCATTCTGTCGCTCTTCACCTGATTTACTTCAGACTCTGCGGACCATGAATTCAGCATGAAGTTGCTATAGTTACGAACATGTATATTTTGGCCTCTGTTGACAGCTGCACTGTAGCTTTGCGCGGCTTCCTCGCATGTTTTACTTAAAACGGGACGACAGACATTTATCAACAGGCGTACAAGTTCTCAGTCTACTTCCCGGTACACCAGCACGGGGTCAACCACCCCTTCACTGTCACTCATCATAAGGCAGCTGGAGGCTACGCCCCGTTACCGCTTTCTCAGAGCTTGAGCCGCCCTAAGCTGCCTATTGTCACTTCCCTTCGCCGCTTTCCAGCCGGCCACGGTCAACTCGAATACTTCCCTGGGATAAACTAGCCTCCAGTAAATCGACGCGTTTCCACAAAGTTTTCAAGTCGTGTGAATTGCTTTAAAACCGTCACCTGACATCAATTATTCCAATATGTCCATACTATACGCTCTACAAGATGCATTGTGCCTTGTCAGTCATTTTTGTTCAGCCTTACTGTTCGCTCAACGTGAGTTAGGTGATATTTAATGACTTCATGTAAGGGGCATAGTTTTTCCCATCTTACAATGCAGTTCTCGTTAGTACGTACACACCCAGTTGCCAGTAAACAGGTTCAGAAACGCATTTTGTCTGCTGAGTTCAGCGAGCGAGATAGCTCGGCCCCACGTTATGAGAAAGGTGTTAGTAATATGACACTTCTATAAAAAATCATTGTTGTTATTGCCTTTTTATTTCAACTTAGTTCTGAAGGTGATACGCAACAACAATATGCAACGCAGATCGAAACCGGTTGTTGGTAAATTAAAAATCTTGTGATCCAGACGGTTGTTTATTATAACAAAAGGGTCACGGTTCCTAAAACATGGAGCCAATTACGAACTTGTCGAAATCTAGAGAACTTTATTTTAAATGACGTGGCTTGAAAGCAAACAAGATTTTGTTGACGTACTCTGTAACTATATCAACATGTTCGAACCTTGTTCTCCCTCTGCAATATTTAGGGCCTACAATACCAAATTAACTACTAATTGCAAGATGTGCTCCGTCAGCCTAACTCTTCTTTCTCTGTTCAGTACCTTTTCAGTAGATACTCGATCCATCCACCTAATTTTAAGCTTTCTTCGCATTTCAAAAGCTCCACTTCTCTCTCTCTTCGCCTGTTCTACTTATCATCCATGTGTCATTTCCACATAACGCTGTATTCCAAACAAATACTTCCAGAAAATTGTTCGAAAACATGTAAATTTACGTTAGATGTTAACATTTTCCTTTTTTTTCAGAGAAGCTTTTCTTTTTGCAAGGCGCTGGGATTGTTGTTCGATGTTGTCCCATTTGATATTACTTTCCTTTCACAGTATTCTGTTGTAGCAGCTCCATATTGGGTAATCATAAACGACCGCCTGTTCGACGAAAGATCCGTAAATAGAATTAATTCTCTGAATTACAGACTCATACCACAGAAGTCGATTTACAGTAGGATGTTAGAAACCGCGTGCGTGCGTGCGTGCGTGCGTGCGTGTGCGTGTGTGTGTGTGTGTGTGTGTGTGTGTGTGTGTGTGTGTGTGTGTGTGTGTGTGTGTGTGTACACATTATGAAAGTGGTGACTCGAACAAAAAGATGTGTTGACACATAGTCACTACGGCTTCAGAAAATGTTCTTTTGAGACACAGTGGGCTCGTTATTTACACGAAATAATGGATACTATCGACATAGGATTCAAATTGATTTTATATTTCTAGCTTTTCAGAAGGCGTGTGATGCTGTTCCTCACAAGTGGCTTGTAATCGAGTTGCGTGACTAGTGAGTATCGTCTCAGTTGTGAGACTGGAATCGTGATTTCCTGTCAGAAAGGTCGTAGTAACTGAAGGGAACACATCGAATCAAACAGAAGTAATATTGGGAGTTCCCCAAAGAAATGTAACAGACCCTCAACTGTTTCCAATTTATATAAAGGATCTGGCAGACAATGTGAACAGCCGCCTTAGATTGTTCGTATTTACCGTCTCACAGAACCATTATGCGATGAAAACCAATTTATAAACGATTCAGACATGACACATGTGGTGCGATGAGTGGCAGGTGGCAGTGAACAATAAAAAGTTTGAGATCCTCCACACGAACACTAAAAAGGATTCGTTAAATTTCTGTTAAAATATAAACAGCACGAATTTAAACGTTGTCGGTTCAATTAAATACCCGGAGATGAAAGTAATTACGAAGAACTTAAATTGGAACAATCACGTAGAAAATATTGTAGAGAGTGCGAACCAAAGATTGAGTTTTATTGGCAGAACATGTAAAAGATGCAACAAATCTACCGAAGAAAGTGCCCTTGTAGTCAAGAATTTGTTTTGGAAGTATATTTTCACGAGCTTTATCTATATGTTCCCACCATCTGTTTATATTTATATCTGCTTTCTTGTGCATTGGAAAGGCTTGTGAGATGCTACGCAGAAGTATAATTTCCGCAGCCTGGATCGTACCCTTTTGCGTGGAAACCCAGGTTTCACTTGCATAGAGCATAGGAGGCAGTGCCATAACTTTGTAACACTTCATCTGAGTCTCTTTCGCAGCTTTTTTGTATTGTATTTTTGATTGTTTTACAGACTGCGTTAAATTTTAGGATTTTGTTATTAGTTTCAGAATCTAAACTTCGTTCTGCGTCATTGCTGAGGTATTGAACGTGTGTGGCATGGTCCAGTATTACATTATTTTATTACAGTTTGAGATATCTTCCCTTATATGCAATAATCTTTGTTTTTCAGTGACGTTCGTTAGCCTTAGAAGCAAACAAATTAAGGTGATAAACAGCTCTTTGAAGGTGGTCTTCATTGCACTGAATTCTTATTTGATCATATGTGTATAGTAGAGCATTAAAATATTTGTCTCTCTCGATCTTTATACCATATGTGGTACGTTGTTTCGAAGCTCTGACTAGGTCATCTACGTAGATGTTTCCCAGGGAAGCGTCCTGGGACCTATGCTGTTCCTGATCTATATAAATGACCTGGGTGACAATCTGAGCAGTTCTCTTAGGTTGTTCGTAGATGATGCTGTAATATACCGTCTAGTAAGGTCATCCGAAGACCAGTATCAGTTGCAAAGCGATTTAGAAAAGATTGCTGTATGGTGTGGCAGGTGGCAGTTGACGCTAAATAACGAAAAGTGTGAGGTGATCCACATGAGTTCCAAAAGAAATCCGTTGGAATTCGATTGCTCGATAAATAGTACAATTCTCAAGGCTGTCGATTCAACTAAGCGCCTGGGTGTTAAAACTACGAACACTTCAGTTGGAAAGACCACAGAGATAATATTGTGGGGAAGGCGAGCCAAAGGTTGCGTTTCATTGGCAGGACACTTAGAAGATGCAACAAGTCCACTAAAGAGACAGCTTACACTACACTCGTTCGTCCTCTGTTAGAATATTGCTGCGCGGTGTGGGATCCTTACCAGGTGGGATTGACGGAGGACATCGAAAGTGTGCAAAAATGGCAGCTCGTTTTGTATTATCACGTAATAGGGGAGAGAGTGTGGCAGATATGATACGCGAGTTGGGATGGAAGTCATTAAAGCAAAGACGTTTTTCTTCGCGGCGAGATCTATTTACGAAATTTCGGTCACCAGCTTTCTCTTCCGAATGCGAAAATATTTTGTTGAGCCCAACCTAAATAGGTAGGAATGTTCGTCAAAATAAAAGAAAAGAAATCAGAGCTCGAACAGAAGGGTTTAGGTGTTCGTTTTTCCCGCGCGCTGTTCGGGAGTGGAATGGTAGAGAGATAGTATGATTGTGGTTCGATGAACCCTCTGCCAAGCACTTAAATGTGAATTGCAGAGTAATCATGTAGATGTTGAAAAGAATTGGAGACGTGTCACATCCTTATCTAACTCCTGCCTTATTATTACCTGTTTAGGCAAATTATCTCCATTTTTGATTATATATATATATATATATATATATATATATATATATATATATATATATATATATATATATATATTTGTGAAGAACTATTTAGATGCGTTGGGTAGTCTCTTTTTTTTACGTAATCTGCCACAGGTGTCCACTGGTTTCGTCAACAGCTTGTTTATAATCTATAAAGGCTACGTGCGTGGCTAGGTTAAAACCTTTTCTCTTCTGCACGCTTGCTTTATATGAGAAACACCATCATTCGGCCGTTCCCGAGACTACAGTGGGCCGCACGCCGCTAGACGCTAGTGCTTGCGCCGCTACGGCGTTTGCTCTGCTATCGACTACTGCGGCTGCAGGTAGCAGGGAGGTGCGGAACAGGTCGCTGGGCTCTGGGGAACGCACTTGGCGGCTTTCTGCCGGGGCTGCTGAGGCGGCGGCAGCGGCGAGCTGTTGAACTACACACACAGGTGTTGGACAAAAATAAGCAAACACCGCGAGAAACTCACGCCTGAACATAAACGCTGAAGCTAGCCAAGCCCGCAGTTGTGCTGCTTCATTTCACCAAGAACGGCACTTTTGTAATGCCCTCAATACGTTACAGCCGCGCGGGATTAGCCGAGCAGTCTGAGGCACTGAGGTCGTGGACTGTGCGGCTGGTCCCGGCGGAGGTTCGAGTCCTCCCTCTGGCATGGGTGCGTGTGTTTGTCTTTAGGACATTTTAGGTTAAGTAGTGTTTAAGCTTAGGGACTGATGACCTTAGCAATTAAGTCCCATAAGAAACTTCCTGGCAGATTAAAACTGTGTGCCCGAGCAAGACTCGAACTCGGGACCTTTGCCTTTCGCGGGCAAGTGCTCTACCATCTGAGCTAACGAAGCACGACTCACGCCCGGTCCTCACAGCTTTACTTCTGCCAGTATCTCGTCTCCTACCTTCCAAACTTGCCCGCGAAAGGCGAAGGTCCCGAGATGGAGTCTCGGTCGGGCACACAGTTTTAGTCTGCCAGGAAGTTTCATATCAGCGCACACTCCGCTGCAGAGTGAAAATCTCATTCTGGAATGTCCCATAAGATTAAAAAAAAAATGCGTTACAGGTGTGAGTTACGGTCGGAACATTTTTCTGTTTGGTTGTGAGCTAAGTGAATTCGAACGTGGGTAAATTATGCTCTTATGCTGGGTGCTTCCGTAACGAAGGGAGACGAAGTGTTTGGTGTTTCGAGAGCCACCGTATCGAAGATTTATACCACATACAGAGAAAGTGGAAATCACCATCCAATAACTCACAACGCGAACGAAAGTGTGTGTTGAATTATCCTAACAGACGGTCATCGGAGAAGACTGTGACGAAACACGAGGACGACAGCTGCGAGAATCACTGCTGAATTGTATGGTGCACTCAAGAAAGGTGTCAGCTCGAAAATAACACGAAGAGAACTCCACAATCAGGGAGCTGCAGGACGGACTAGAATTCCAAAACCGCTCAGAAGTGATGCATAGCCCCGTAATTGAAAGACATTGTACCAAAACCATAAAACCTGGACTGTGGAGCACTGGAAGAAAACCATTTGGTCGACTGACAAGGAGATGGCACGACCTTAGGGTCGGGGGTTTGTCCGCAATTTTGTGTGGTGAAGGAGGACCCCTAACACCTCACGTGGTTAAAATATTAGGACGCACTCCTCGGAGAATCCTGAGAAAAATCGGTCCAAAGTTTCTTAGGTGCCTTATGAGTATAAAATGTTAGCCCACTGCCGAGCCGCCGTTTGGCCTACATGGATAGCGCTGGCACCCTTACGCCAAAGGTCTCGGGTTCGATTCCTCCTCTGGCACTTTTTTTCTTCTGTTGCTTGCAAAACTGCAACGCATTGTTACAGGAGAATCGTGAAATTAATTCCCGGGAAGATTGTACAAAAATTCATTCTATAATTCACCATCAATTATCGTCACCAATATTCCGAGACATGATTCAACATGCCTGGTTTGCCTCAAAATTGTGAGAAACTCGAAACATTTTCGTAAATGAAACTTCCTGGCAGATTAAAACTGTGTGCCCGACCGAGACTCGAACTCGGAACCTTTGCCTTTCGCGGGCAAGTGCTCTACCATCTGAGCTACCGAAGCACGACTCACGCCCGGTACTCCCAGCTTTACTTATGCCAGTATCCGTCTCCTACCTTCCAAACTTTACAGAAGCTCTTCTGCGAAACACGCAGAACTAGCACTCCTGAAAGAAAGGATACTGTGGAGCTCAGTTGGTAGAGCACTTGCCCGCGAAAGGCAAAGGTCCCGAGTTCGAGTCTCGGTCGGGCACACAGTTTTAATCTGCCAGGAAGTTTCATATCAGCGCACACTCCGCTGCAGAGTGAAAATCTCATTCTGGAAACATTCCCCAGGCTGTGGCTAAGCCATGTCTCCGCAACAGCCTTTCTTTCAGGAGTGCTAGTTCTGCAAGGTTCGCAGGAGAGCTTCTGTAAAGTTTGGAAGGTAGGAGACGAGATACTGGCAGAAGTAAAGCTGTGAGGACCGGGCGTGAGTCGTGCTTCGGTAGCTCAGATGGTAGAGCATTTGCCCGCCAAAGGCAAAGGTCCCAAGTCTCGGTTGGACACACAGTTTTAATCTGCCAGGAAGTTTCATATCAGCGCACACTACGCTGCAGAGTGAAAATCTCATTCTGGATTTTCGTAAATGTTAATGGAGCATGTTTTTGTACAGATTTATTGCAAACGCCCTGTGATTGTAAAAAATCCGCTTTTCTATGTTGCGCAAGATGTCGCAAAAAATTATTGCTTTGTTTGTTTTTACGATAATTACCACTGCGGTTCTTGTTTATAATTACTATATGTATAAAACTGAATGTTTTCCAATCGTCTTAGTTCTGATTAAAGGCAATGTTTCTCCTCATATACTTTACAATGAAATATGGAAAACCCACCGCCATGATTTGTATTTTGGACAAAAAGAAAATAATTTGTATTCAATAATGAAACTAATTTGTTAAAGGTAATGTAGGTTTGGGAAACTTTCTGAATAATTGGTGGAATAACCAAAGAAAATGAAACAGAAAAAAAAGTGCCAGAGGACGAATCGAACACCTCTGGCGTAAGAATCCGAGCCCTAAACACCTGGCCCAGCCGGCGGCTCGGCAGTGTACTAACATTTTACACTCATAAGGCACCTAAGAAACTTTGGATCGATTTTTCCCAGGATTTTCCGGGTAGTGCGTCCTAATATTTTAACCACGCGAGATGTTAGGGGTCCTCTTTCACCACACAAAATTGCGGACAAATCCCCGACCCCCACGGTCGTGCCGTCTCCTTGTGAGTCTAATTTGACAGTTTCCAATTTCTGGTCGAGTTCGTGTTGCAAGAGTGGAACACGACGGGGGTCCGGTGGTGATATGTCCAGCCATAACGTGCTACTCCTTTGGCCTCACTGTTACTCTGGAGGTCTCGTTAATACTGCCGAGGGTCTGTGACCATTTTGGCTCATTAGGTCCACTAAGCGGAACAGTGTTTGTTCCCAAATGGTGATGCTGCGTTCTGCGGTGGCAGGGGTCTCTGATCGCACAGTTCGCATCGTCCAGGACTGGTTTTGTGAGCAGCAGGATCAGCTGCCGCATCTCCCCAGATCATCGCAGTGGCCAGATCTCAATGTTATTGAGCCTTTGTGGTGCACTTCAGAGAGAATAATGCTTGATCATCGTTACCTTAACTTGCATCTGTTTTCGAGGAAAACGGTATAAGATTTCCCTGAAAACCACCATAACGAGACGACTGAAATCTGTTTCGAGTGCGAACCGGTTTCCTACACCGCGTGAGGCATGGTAATGCGTTCTGCCTTTGGTCTCCCATACTTTTATACAACTAGTAATAACGCTTCTTGTACTAAACGTCAAACTGGGATGAAGTTGTCATGTTGGGGAATACAGTGATCAGCATTTCAGCATGACCGCACAACGTAGGAAGGAGTAACACAATATACTTACTGCGCACAAAGAAAGACTGCACAGTTACTCCTCCAGAAATCACAGCTAAACGTCGCTTGTTTGTCACAAGGTGGTGGTGTGCCTCGTGTAAGAAGGAGCAATGTCTGCTGGCGCATGTCGCTGTCGGGCAGTGGTGGGATCGAGTCTAAAGACACATCACTTCTGTGATCGGAACCTGGAATCAGTACCTTCTGGCAGCCAACCCGACGCCGTGCAGGATCTCAACGGCCCCACGCGACTAGCGCTGGAGAAGAGAATGACTACCATATAGGGTAGCAAAGCAACAGCGGCAATGCTTATATTTTCAAATGTTCCTTTACAAAGAAAAACCTAGGCGAATTGCCCTTGTTTAATCCTTGCACCATTGAAGAGATGAGTGAAACAAGTGTTGGCGTCAGTGGTGTTGAGAAACAGCTGAAATCGTTAAAACTGTACACAGCTCGAGGGTCGGAAGCATCGTCTATCACATTCTAACTGTATCTGTCTTAGATCCCTGGAACCAAAATCCGCGCCCCGTAGTTGAAAGAAAGCACAGATCACGCTCATTTTCTCAGAAGGATGGTAGAAGTGATCCACAAAACTGCCGTCCAGTGTCCTTGACAATAGTCTGATCTCAAACACAATGAGGTATCTCGAAGAGAATGACTTCCTCCTTGCCAACTAGCATAGATTCCGAAAAAGTCTGCAAGTAGGCTGTTTACGTTTTCTTATTGGTAACGCCACGTAGCGCTCTGTATGAAAAATCACTGGCTGTGCCGTGTGCAGCCTGTGGCTGGTTTGCATTGTTGTCTGCCATTGTAGCGTTGGGCAGCTGGATGCTAACAGCGCGTAGCGTTGCGCAGTTGGAGGTGAGCCACCAGCGGTGGTGGACGTGCGGAGAGAGATGGCGGAGTTTTGAAATTTGTAAGAATTGGTGTCATGAACTGATACATATATTATGACTATGAAGGTAAATACATTGTTTGTTCTCTATTAAAATCTTTCATTTGCTAACTGTGCCTATCAGTAGTTAGTGCCTTCAGTAGTTTGAATCTTTTATTTAGCTGGCAGTAGTGGCGCTCGTTGTATTGCAGTAGTTCGAATAACAGATTTTTGTGAGGTAAGTGATTTGTGAAACATATAGGTTCATGTTAGTCAGGGCCATTCTCTTGTAGGGATTATTGAAAATCAGACTGCGTTGCGCTAAAAACTATTGTGTGTCAGTTTAAGCACAGTCGTGTATAATTGTTCTAAGGGGACGTTTCAAGTCGCTAATGCGAAAATCAACTCGCACTTTTCTCACACGACATACTGAAAGCTTTTGATCAAGGCAGTCAAGTAGATGCAGTGTTTCTAGATTTCCGAAAAGCGTTTGGCTCAGTACAGCACCTGCGCTTATTGTCAAAAGTACGACCATAATGGAATACCAAGGGAAATTTGTGACTGGATTGCGGATTTCTTGGTAGGGAGGATGCAGCATAGACTATTATCGTCAGATGTGGAAGTAACTTCGGATGTGCTCCAGGACCCCTGCCGTTAATACTGAATATTAATGACCCTGGACTATGTTAATAGTACCGCAGACGTTTTGCAAATGTGTTATCTGTAACGAAATGCTGCATGAAAGAAGCTGCATAAATTTTCAGTCAGACCTTGATAAGATTTAAAAGTGGTGCAAAGATTGTCAACTTGCATTAAATGTTCAGAAATGTAAAATTGTGTGCGTCAGAAAATGATCAACATATTATCCTATGACTATAATATAAGTGACAGCTGGAATCTGGCAGCTCCTTAAAATAGTTGGGTGTAACACTTTGTAAGGATTTGAAGTGGAATGATCACGTAGGCTCTGTCGTTGATGAAGCACGTGCCAGATTTCGGGTTATTGGTAGAATACTGGCGAAATGTAGTCACTCTACAAAGGCGATAGCTTACAGATCTTTCTTGCGACCCATTATGGAATATTGCTCAGTTATGTGGGACCCATACCAAATAGGACTAACAGAGGATATTGAACGTATACAGGGAAGGGCAGCACGAATGTTCACAGGTTTGTAAGAGCTTGGGAGAGTGTCACAGAGATGCTAAAGAAACTGAACTGACAGACTCTAGAACGAAGACCGTAAACTATCCCGAACAAGTCTACTAACATAGTTTCAAGAACCGGCTTCAGATGATGACTGTAGGAACATACTATACCCTACAAAATTAAGGATAATTGCAGAATGTGGTGCCACACAACTTGGAACTACACAAAATTGGCGCTAATAGCATAGGCATATAGGAAACACCCACGACACAGTTCCTTAAGTCCACGGTATTGGTTATAAGTTGAGAAAACCGTCCCGAAACACATGTGCTACAAAACGCCACTGTTTCCTCAGCATGTGCCCCGACATCAATATGAGATATGATCACCATGCACACGTATACAGGCCGCACAACGGGTCGGCATACTCTGGATCAGGTGGTCGAGCAGCTGCTGGGGTATAGCCTCCCATTCTTGTATCAGTGCCTGTCGGAGCTCCTGAAGTGTCGTAATGGTTTGAAGACGCGCAGTGATACGTCGACCGAGAGCATCCTACACGTGCTCGATGGGGTTTAGGTCTGTAGAACAGGCAGGTTACTACATTCCCCTGATATCTTCTGTTTCAAGGTACTCCTCCACGATGGCAGCTCGTTGGGGCCGTGTGTTATCATCCGTCAGAAGGACGGTGGGATCCACTGCACCCCTGAAAAAGCGGACATACTGGTGCAAAATGACACCCCGATACACCTGACCTGTTCCAGTTCCTCTGTCAAAGACATGCAGGGGTGTACTTGCACCAATCATAATCCGACCCCACACCATCCAATCACGACCTCCGTACACGTCCCTTTCAATGACATGAAGGGGTTGGTATCTGGTTCGTGGTTAAGGCCAGATGAAAACCCGGCGAGAATCACTGTTCAGATTATACCTGGACTCGTCCGTGAACATAGCCTGGGACCACTGTTTCAAGGACCATGTACTGTGTTCTTGACACCAGGCTTTACGGGCTATCCTGTGACCAGGGATCAGTGGAATGCACCTTGGAGGTCTCCGGGCGAATAAAACATGTCTGCTCGGTCATCTGTAGACTGTGTGTCTGGAGACAACTGTTCCAGTGGCTGCAGTAAAGTCCAGAGCAAGGCTACCTGCAGTACTCCGTGGCAGCCTGCGGGCACTGATGGTGAGATATCGGTCTTCTTGTGGTGGTGTTGTACACTATGGACGTCCCGTACTGTAGCGCCTGGACACGTTTCCTGTCTGCTGGAATCGTTGCCATAATCTTGAGATCACACTTTGTGGCACACGGAGGGCCCGTACTACGACCTGCTGTGTTTGACTAGCCACCAGTCTCTCTAGTATTCTACCCCTCATAACGTCATCAATTTATGTGCCGGTGTGGCCGAGCAGTTCTAGGCGCTACAGTCTGGAACCGCGCGACCGCTACGGTCGCAGGTTCGAATCCTGCCTCGGGCATGGATGTGTGTGATGTCCTTAGGTTAGTTAGGTTTAAGTAGTTCTAAGTTCTAGGGGACTGATGACCTCAGATGTTAAGTCCCATAGTGCTCAGAGCCATTTGAACCATTTGAAAACGTAGGCACACTTACTCGCTGCACCGCACTGTGACTTGCACCAACACACCTCTGCGTATGTGGACTGTTGCCAGCGCCACTGTGCGACGACCGCAGGTCAGATGTACCAAATGCTCATACTCAGAGGTGATTTAAACCCGCAGATCGCCCACAAGAACATTGTTTCACCATGTATCAGTATATCCTTAATTTATTAGTGTATATAGACGCCTGGAAATTGAAATAAGAACACCGTGAATTCATTGACCCAGGAAGGGGAAACTTTATTGACAAATTCCTTGGGTCAGATACATCACATGATCACACAGACAGAACCACAGGCACATAGGCACATAGACACAGGCAACAGAGCATGCACAATGTCGGCACTAGTACAGTGTATATCCACCTTTCGCAGCAATGCAGGCTGCTATTCTCCCATGGAGACGATCGTAAAGATGCTGGATGTAGTCCTGTGGAACGGCTTGCCATGCCATTTCCACCTGGCGCCTCAGTTGGACCAGCGTTCGTGCTGGACGTGCAGACCGCGTGAGACGACGCTTCATCCAGTCCCAAACATGCTCAATGGGGGACAGATCCGGAGATCTTGCTGGCCAGGGTAGTTGACTTACACCTTCTAGAGCACATTGGGTGGCACGGGATACATGCGGACGTGCATTGTCCTGTTGGAACAGCAAGTTCCCTTGCCGGTCTAGGAATGGTAGAACGATGGGTTCGATGACGGTTTGGATGTACCGTGCACTATTCAGTGTCCCCTCGACGATCACCAGAGGTGTACGGCCAGTGTAGGAGATCGCTCCCCACACCATGATGCCGGGTGTTGGCCCTGTGTGCCTCGGTCGTATGCAGTCCTGATTGTGGCGCTCACCTGCACGGCGCCAAACACGCATACGACCATCATTGGCACCAAGGCAGAAGCGACTCTCATCGCTGAAGACGACATGTCTCCATTCGTCCCTCCATTCACGCCTGTCGCGACACCACTGGGGCGTGAGCGGAAGACGGCCTAACGGTGTGCGGGACCGTAGCCCAGCTTTATGGAGACGGTTGCGAATGGTCCTCGCCGATACCCCAGGAGCAACAGTGTCCCTAATTTGCTGGGAAGTGGCGGTGCGGTCCCCTACGGCACTGCGTAGGATCTTTGCGTGCATCCGTGCGTCGCTACGGTCCGGTCCCAGGTCGACGGGCACGTGCACCTTCCGCCGACCACTGGCGACAACATCGATGTACTGTGGAGACCTCACGCCCCACGTGTTGAGCAATTCGGCGGTACGTCCACCCGGCCTCCCGCATGCCCACTATACGCCCTCGCTCAAAGTCCGTCAACTGCACATACGGTTCACGTCCACGCTGTCGCGGCATGCTACCAGTGTTAAAGACTGCGATGGAGCTACGTATGCCACGGCAAACTGGCTGACACTGACGGCGGCGGTGCACAAATGCTGCGCAGCTAGCGCCATTCGACGGCCAACACCGCGGTTCCTGGTGTGTCCGCTGTGCCGTGCGTGTGATCATTGCTTGTACAGCCCTCTCGCAGTGTCCGGAGCAAGTATGGTGGGTCTGACACACCGGTGTATATATATATATATATATATATATATATATATATATATATATATATATATATATATATAGAGAGAGAGAGAGAGAGAGAGAGAGAGAGAGAGAGAGAGGGAGGCAGGGAGGGAGGATCCATAAATGCACTCGTATGTCGAATTAACTCACAAAAATCCACCTCATCATGGAGGTTTAAATCTCTAACATGCCTAGTGGAATTAAAATCAGTTGTATGCCTGTATGAATGGTGTCTGATCTTTGTGACTTGAATGCAGTGAAGGCCAACGTGATGATTCAGTACAGGGCACTTGTCGCCCGACCGTGTGAGGGACTTCACGTGTTGCGACGAGCAGAAATGGGGAAGAACGGCTATGGGGCGCTACATGGGTAGTGTGCGGTAAACGGGAATTGGAACAGAGTTGGGAGACGTGCTTATGTAGTCCGTTCACTGTGCCAAGGTGGTGCAGATTGTTGACCGATGTGCTTGGTAAGTGGGAGACCCGGGCTCGAATCCTGGCCGCGGTACAAATTTTCATTTGTCTCCAATGAATTATTTCACAGCCCATGTGCGGCAGATATCGGAATTTCTCCTTTCTGGAAACAAATTGTGTGTGGTGACAGTAAACTTGTAGATCGGATCAATGTCAATAGGCATGATAGTAGGCATTCACTGCAAGTTTAAAGAGCGTTAAAATGCATGCGCTATCTATGAAGTGTAGACGAAATACCGATATAGTGGTAAAAATTAAATTCCATGTACATTGTACAACAATCATATCATGTTTCAGCAACATCTATCAGTAATATTTATTCACTATTTTGGTGAAGTGCTCCGAATACTGATTTTTTTCTCGCATTGGTTTATGTAAGCTTCGCATAATTCGCTTATTTTTCCTTATATTGAAAATGAGAATCTCTTCTTTTAAGAAAAAGCTTATTATAAAATGAGTGCTTTTGTCTCGAAGAAAAGCTTGTAACCGTGCACTGTAATAATGGCAACTATGCATCGAATAAAATTTAGGCGATGGAACGTATTTTCTGTGCAGCTGGAATGTTCGTCCTCCTGTAGCTACGATTGTACACTGTCTGATGAGAGGTGGTGGGACACACCAGTGTCCGATGTGCCCACCCTCCTCCTTTACAACGCCTTGAACTCTGCTGGAGGCACTTTCAGTGAAGTGTCGGTGTCTGTGGGGGAATGGCAGCCCACTCTTTATCAAAAGTCGAACCACACAACGCAGTGATTTTGGAAGCTGTGAGTCTGGAACAAAGTCGTTCAAACTCATCCCAGAGGTCATCAGCTGAGCTGGTGTCGGGACGACGCTGCTTTGACTGGGTGCACCTGTCATGCTGGTACATACAGTCTTCATCTCCAAACAGTTCCTCTACACAGAGCTGTAAAATGTGTTGATACCCGTCCGCATTTAACCTTTTCTTAAGCGCAATAACAGGGTCCACACCCTAACCACGAAAACCACGCCCATGCAGTAACGCCACCTCCTAGTTCATACTTTATTTATTTATTGTTCCGTGGGACCAAATTAAAGAGAAGTCTCCATGGTCATGGAACGAGTCAATACATGAAATTAAAACACGATAGTAGAAACAGATAAAATGAAATACAAGAAACATATTCAGGCGACAATTCGTAAGTTTAAATAAAGAAAATCAACCATGTAACAACTGGAATTTGCTTAATTTTTCAGCTCTTTCAGGAGCTCCTCGACAGATTAGAAGGAGTGAGCCATGAGGAAACTCTTCAGTTTAGACTTAAAAGCTTTTGGGCTACTGCGTTAATTTTTGAATTCTTGTGGTAGCTTGTTGAAAATGGATGCAGCAGAATACTGCACTCCTTTCTGCCAAGAGTCAAGGAAGTGCATTCCACATGCAGATTTGATTTCTGCCTAGTATTAACTGAGTGAAAGCTACTAACTCTTGGGAATAATCTAATATTGCTAGCAACAAACGACATTAAAGAAAATATATACTGTGAGGGCAATGTCAGAATTCCCAGACTATTGAATAGGGGTCGATAAGAGGTTCTCGAACTTACACCACATATAGCTCGAACAGCCCGTTTTTGAGCCAAAAATAACCTTTTTGAATAAGAAGAATTACCCCAAAAAATAATACCACACGACATAAGCGTATAAAAATAGACTACTTTTCGTGTTGAACTGTCACTTATTTCAGACACTGTTTTAATGGTAAATAAAGCAGCATGTAGTTTCTGAACAAGATCCTGACCATGGGCTTTCCACAACAGGTTACTATCTATCCGAACGCCTAGGAAATTGAACTGTTCCGTCTCGCTTATAATATGCTCATTATGTCTGATCAAAATAGTTGTTGTTGAATTGTGAGTTAGAAACCGTAAAAACTGAGTCTTACTGTGATTTAGCATCAAATTATTTTCCACAAACCACGAACTTATTTCATGAACTACATTATTTGATACTGTTTCAATATTACACACAAGAACCTTCACTACCATGGTGGTGTCATCAGCAAACAGAAATATTTTAGAATCACCTGTAATACTAGAAGGCATATCATTTATATAAATAAGAAACAGCCACTACATATGCTGGCAGGTAACGTTCTCCAGCGTTCGCCAAATCCAAAGCCTTCCATCCGACTGCCACAGGGAACAGCGTGGTTTATGACTCCTAATCGCTCGTTTCCAACCATCCATTGCCCAGCGGCGTCCCTCTTTGCACCACCTCAAATAGTACTCAACATTGACTACAGAAATGTGTTGCTGAGTGGAGCTACTCAGCCAGTCAGAGATTCTGTTTAGTTCCCGGCGCACAGTGTTCGTGCTAGATGGACTGCTGGTAGCATTTCTTTGGCTCCTTCCGCTGATTTACAACCATCCACGGCGACGCTCGACTGTCTCTGTTCATCAGTACAGAAGGTCCTCCTTACCGTGGGTTGGCTGCCGCAGTTCCTCCGCATTTCCACTTCACAGTCACATAAGTAACAGCCATCTCGCGCAACTGCCGAAGGGTTCAAACGCCGCTGATGGACTGCCAGTTAAGATGACATCCAGTGATTAGTCGATTTTCGATAACACTGAACTCTTCTGATGTTACAGCTTCTCTACCGGCAACACAATACTCCCCACCGTCTCTTATACTTGAAATGTATTGACATTTGCGAACTTGGACAATCATCATCTGTATGATGGAATGAGGACAATGAAAATTTTTGCCCGGCCGGGACTCGAACCTGGATTACCCGCTTATCGCGATCAGCCGCCTTACCATCAGGCCATCTGCACACGAATGACACAGTTTAACCCAAATTTCCATATGTCGTCAACCATGTGTCTACAACGTGCACACGCACATTCATTATGTATATTCCTGTACAACGGAGGCATTTTAATTGAAAGTCATTTGCCTAGTGTCGTCATACCATTATACAGCCGGTGGTCGTCCATATTTGCAAATGCGAATAGGTTTCTTGTACTTCATAATGGCTGTAGTCGCCACAGTGGCTGTTCCCTCGGAGACGCCTGTATGTCGGAAGGAACATTGCATCGTGCAGCTAAACAACACAGGCAGTGCAATATCATGTAGATGTGGTGAAAGACGTGTGCAGGAATGTGAACGGACGAATAGACCTGCAGCTGCTCAACATCTGGACGCACAGATGAACCGAGGGCCTCCTCAATGACTGTTCAGCCAACGCTACTGCATACGGGCCTCTGCAGAAAGCATCGGTTTCCTGCACATGTTCAAATGGTTCAGATGACTCTGAGCACTATGGGACTTAACTTCTGAGGTCGTCAGTCCCCTAGACTTAGAACTACTTAAACCTAACTAACCTAAGGACATCACACACATCCATGCCCGAGGCAGGATTCGAACCTGCGACCGTAGCGGTCGCGCGGTTGCAGACTGTAGCGCCTAGAACCTGCACCTGTGTCGACTCCTGTTTTTCGTGGACAAAGGCTGGAATTTGCACGCCATTACTGCAACGAGTTGTCCGCTGAATGGCGGCGGTGGCTTTTCCGGGTGAATCACGTTCTATGCTCCACGGGACGGATGGCCGTCGGCGTGTACAGCTCTGTAACATTAGTCGGGAGGGTTCAACCCAGAGGAGGGATCTTTACGGTCTGCAGAATATTTTCGTGGCACTCTCTGGGTGATATCGTCATTCTAGAAGGCACAATGGGTTAACACAAGTATGCACCTATCCTTGTGCAGCACGTACATCCCTATATCCAGTTCGTTTTTTCTCCGGACGATGCCATCTATCAGCAAAAAATAGTTCAAATGGCTCTCAGCACTATGGGACTTAACTGCTGAGGTCTTCAGTCCCCTAGAACTTACAACTACTTAAACCTGACTTACCTAACAACACCACACACATCCATGTCCGAGGCAGGATTCGAACCTGCGACACTAGCGATCGCTCGGTTCCAGACTGTAGCGCCTAGAACCGCTCGGCCACACCGGCCGGCATCTACCAGCAGGACAATACAATACGTCACCCGGCTCATACTGTACGTGCATAGTTCTGAGAGCACCAGGGTGAGTTTACCGTACTCCCATGGACACCAAACTCCTCGGTTTTGATCTGAATGGAGACTGTGTAGGATCTCATCGATCGGGCTGTTTGCGTCACGGACCGTCAGTCCTGAAACCTAGCGCAGCTGGCAACGGCCGTCGAGTCGCCAGGGCTCCACGTCCCTACCGGTACCTTCCAGAACCTCAGTCTCTTCCTGTACTTCCTTGATGCAAAAGGTGCTTATTCTAGCTTTTGACTGGCGGTCACCACGTGAGTGCACCACATAATGGGGAGTTAAGCTTATTAAATTTACAGGTATGTGGAGTCCGAAATGTAGCAGCAGATTTGCTACCTCTGGCAGCAACACTCGCCCCAGCACGGCTGAGCAACAAGCACGCGCGCGCTTGTGTGATAGATACGCGTGAGTACCAGAAAATACAACTCCTAGGTGCTGATCGTGCCACTCTTTCGGCAGGCCGCGACCTCAATCTCTGAATGAACAAGAGATCAGTCTACATCGAGGTGGGTCGAGATAGCACCGGCAGCATGCGACCTTGCGTTATCTCGGCTAAAGATAATGTCAAGGAGACCTCGAAGATAGGACACAGCTCTGTCCGTAACTCGTCCGAAATGTGACGCCTGATACCCAAATTACCAGCTGTACTAACCAGAGGTGTCACGTGTTGTGTACCCAATGGCACCCCATACCATCATAGCAGGTGCTGTGGTCGTATGAGGGTGGTAAACGCAACCTGGAAAACCGGCACGGTAGCTCAGCGTGTGGCTAGCTGCCCTCTGGAAAAAAAAAAAAAAAAAGCTAAGTGGATCAACAACGAACTGAAAGTTTCCCTAAGATGTTACCCCCTTCTCTTGTTCATCGTCGGGCATTTGCTGCTCTCTGCGCACAAATGAAGGATGCTACATTTATTTACATTGATGGATCAAAAACATCTTTTGGTGTTGGGAGTGCCTATATTGTTGGCGACACCCCAAATCGATTTCGGGTTCCCGACCAGTGTTAAGTTTATACTGCGGAGCTTTACGCTGTTCTCCAGGCTGTCCAATACATCCGTCGCCATCAGAATGTTATCTGCTCAGATTCTCTCAGCTCTCTCCTCAGTCTCCATGCTCTCTACCCTGTCCACCTTCTGGTCCACCGGATTCAGGACTGCCTCCACTTGCTCCACTTGGGGAGCGTCTCTGTGGCGTTCCTCTGGATCCCAGGACAGGTTGGTATCTGTGGAAACGAGGCGGCCGATATAGCGGCCAAGGCTGCAGTCTCTCTTCTTCGGCCAACTATTCGCACGATTCCCTTCGCCGATCTACGGAATGTTTTATGTCGTCGTGTTGCTCTTTTATGGCACGCACATTGGTCGACACTTCCCAATAATAAATTGCGGGACGTGAAAACTCTTCCCTGTGCTTGGACCTCTTCCTCCCGAACTCGTCGTCGGGAGGAGGTAATTTTAACCAGACTCCGGATAGGGCACTGTCTTTTTAGCCATCGACATCTTTTAAGTGACGATCTTCCCCTGCTTTGTCCCCACTGCTCTCAACTGTGAACGGTAAGACACCTTTTAATTGAGTGCCCCTATTTCACTCCGTTACACGCCCGTCTACAGCTGTCGCCTGATATATCTTCCATTTTAGCAGACGACATGGGCTCAGCCGATCGCGTTGTCGAGTTTATTAGTGTCAGTGAGATGACGTCAGTCATTTGAAGCTCTTTTAGGGGACAAACAACCCCCGTTCTATAGTGGTTTTTTAAGCTTTCCATCTGTTTTTAGTTTCCCCACTTGTTTTGAGTTTCGCTCCCATTGATGCTGGTTTCCAGTTTGGTTTTTTTTTACCTTTTCTAAAGTCACAGACCGGGCGCTAATGACCGTAGCAGTTTTGCGCCCTAAAATCATAACAAAAAAAATAATTCCAGATGTGTCTCATTGATACTGCAGTCACGGAACACTGTGTTTTGGTTTTGTTAGAAGCAGTCCCCCTTTCCAACTCCTGTTGTGCTTTGGACTGCGACTGACTTTCACGTCATGGCACGGACTTTATGCAGCTGTGAGGTGTCGGTTGCACAAATATCGTGTTTAACATTATCTACCTGGCCATGAGTGGCAAATCGTATGAAATTCAATGTGAATACTAACTCAGTATTAGCCCTAGTCTCTATCCTAAGAACAAAACTGTTGAAAGGAAAGTACTGAACTTCCGTACGACCGACCAGCGTTAACAATTCACTAAACATTTCAAGTAAGATTTTCTCATGTGGCACATGCGGACTTGAAAAGGTGTGCACGTATACACGTAGTAGCGAAGTTTAACCAGCTAGGAAAGCTGCATAACGAACATTTAAGAGATGAACCGTACTCTCGAAACTGCATTTACATGGAACACACACAAAATACTAAACCTATGGTTCCATACAAGCGAACGACAATAACGGACTAACGATCGTTCGTCAACAAGAATTGGTATGATTAAAAAAACGCAACATGAACACACAATTGCTCATATACTGTTAGCTACCGCTTCTGTTTTGCTCCTTTCTGCTGAAGGTTAAGCCTGTGAGAAGAACGTGTAAGTGAAAAATTTTGCACATCGGATTTTATAACGCTAATTTGTCGCCCTGACACTTCTACGCTCTCCAGGAGGGTAAGCTTATCCTGTGCTCTATATGTGACGTTAACGTATATAGATACTTAATCAATCCCGAGAATCCAGAATCTCGACGATTTTTGCCTGTTGCGATATCGTTATTAGCAAGATGTCGGTCCTGGAAATTCCAAGATCATGTCAAACTCTCTGCCGTAGTCCCTGAGGCGAGTCCGGACACACAAAAGGAAGCGAGCAGGGCCGGCCGGTGTGGCCGAGCGGTTCTAGGCGCTTGAGCCTGGAACCACGCGACCGCTACGGTCGCAGGTTCGAATCCTGCCTCGGGCATGGATGTGTGTGATGTCCTCAGGTTAGTTAGGTTCAAGTAGGAAGTTCTAGCGGACTGATGACCTCAGCAGTTAAGTCCCATAGTGCTCAGAGCCATTTTCAGGACCGATGTGCTGTTATCCTTTCCTTGAATGGCGAAGGACAAACACTAGAAGACATTCATCGGAAAATGTGAATACGGAAAAACGTGTCCCGAAAACCACCGTTGTGGAGTGGAGCGCCAAGTTCTGTGGCGGCTGCACACCACTCCAGAAGACCGGGGGGAGGGAGGCAGCGTCACCTGGCAGGCACCCGAGCACCCGTCCTGCAGTCCTCGTGTCTCCGCGTGCGGACATCACTCCTTCGGTCCCTTAAAACAGGCCCTAAAGGGCGACGATTCCTGTCACACGAGGATGTGCAGCAGGTAGCTGTGGACTTCTTCACGCACCAGGACAGCGTTTTACCGAAAGGGTATCTTCGACATGCTCCATCGTTCGGATGATCGCCTCAATGTTCTTGGCGATTTTGTCCGGTTGGCATACCAATTATGGCCTGCAGAGCCTTCGTGCAGCAACTTTTTGTCGTCCCTTATGTGTCATCTACTGAATCACGGAAGTTGTCTTCACCGTATATTATGTACTAAATTACAGAAGTTTTGTTCACCAGAGTTCCTATTGTCTGCGCGTTAACGATCTCTTGCGCTCAGCGCTTGTTATTCTCTCTGCTACCATTCTTTTCTTCGTTGTCCGTTATCTGCTGAATGAATTAAATGTTGGGCGCTGTGTGACGACTCATGCTAGAAACAAAATGTGTGTGTGTGTGTGTGTGTGTGTGTGTGTGTGTGTGTGTGTGTATAAATTTGGCCACGTAGTTCGTGTTCTTGACTATTCAAATATTGGATCGCGATCTTTGCAACGCAGTTGAAGCTACCAATAAATATTTTATTCTGACACTGCTCAGACAAGCTTCTATCAGAGGGTCCGCGTAATTATTCTTAGATTGAATGAATACTTTTTTGCCTTTCGAAATTAAATTTTGTGGAACTGTTCACACTGACAGGTAATGCTGTGGCAATATGGAGAGCCTGCAGTTCGGTGACGAGTTTAGTTCTATTATTACCATGAACTATTTCGAAAGTTTATCCAAGCGAACCATTTCCCGCACAATCAAGTGAGAATTGCACTACGCACGACTACATAACAGCCACTCAAAATTGAACCAGCACTCGAAACAAACCCTATAATTTCAGTATTGGGAGTGCAAAGAAAGTCCATTTAACTTCAAGTCAAAGTATTCTTCCAGAATGAAATTTTCGCCCTGCAGTGGAGTGTGCGCTGGTATGAAACTTCGTGGCAGACTGAAACTGTGTGCCGGACCAAGGCTCGAACTCGGGACCTTTATTGCGACAAATTATTAATAATATTCTAAAAAAGCAAGAGAACGTCCGAAAAGACGACATGAAGCCCTTTCTATGTACAGTGTTGCCATCTGGCGAACACTGTCTCTGCATCTGAGTCAAAGGACGCAGCGAGAATGGTGTTCGTGCTGGCTGACTGACGTGCTCGAGATTAGGTCGCAGTGTATGAGTGAGTGTATACCTGTGCTGGCTCAAACGAGCGAATTTCATAGCTTAACGTGGGTGTACGATGCTGCAGGGTCGAGTGAACGATCTACATTTACATTTATACTTCTTGTCCCATTCATTTAAACAATGTGGGTAGAATGAGTGATTGATTGCCTCTGTGCGTGCTATAATTATTCTAATTTTGTTCTCACGATCGCTACGTGAGCGATACCTATTCACTAGTCGTATATTCCTAGAATCATCATCTGAAGCCGGTTCTTGAAACTTTGTTAGCAGGCTTGATCGGGATAGTTCACGCCTACGTTCTAGAGTCTGTTAGTTCAGTTTCTTTAGCATCTCTGTGACATTCTCCCACGCTTTTACAAACCTGTGAACATTCGTTCTGCCCTTCCCTGTATACGTTCAATGTCCCCTGTTAGTCCTATTTGGTATGGGTTCCACATACCTGAGCAATATTCCAGAATGGGTCGCACGAATGATCTATTAGCAATCTCCTTTGTAGAGTGGCTAGATTTCCGCAGTATTCTACCAACCACCCAAAATCTGGCACGTGCTACATCCACGACTGAGCCTCTGTGATAATTCCATTTCATATCCCTACAAAGTGTTATACCCTACTCTTTTAAGGAGTCGCCAAATTCCAGCTGTCACTTATATTATAGTCAGGATAATATGTTGATCGTTTTCTGACGCACACAATTTTACACTTCTGAACATTTAATGCAAGTTGACAATCTTTGCACCACTTTGAAATCTTATCAAGATCTCACTGAATATCTATGCAGTACTTCATTACAGATAAAAACACATCTGCAAAAGGTCTGCGGGTACTTTTAATATAGTCTAGCGTCATTAATATTCAATATTAACAGCAAGGGTCTTGGGGCACATCCGAAGTTACTTCCACATCTGACGATAATAGTCTATGCAAGGTAACATGCTGCATCCTCCCTACCAAGAAATCCGCAATCCAGTCACAAATTTCCCTTGGTATCCCATTATGGTCGTACTTTTGACAATAAGCGCAGGTGCTGTACTGAGCCAAACGCTTTTCGGAAATCTAGAAACACTGCATCTACTTGACTGCCTTGATCCAAAGCTTTCAGTATGTCGTGTGAGAAAAGTGCGACTTGATTTTCGCTTTAGCGACTTTTTCGGAATCTATGCTAGTTGGCAAGGAGGAAGTCATTCTCTTCGAGATGCCTCATTGTGTTTGAGATCAGACTATTGTCAAGGACACTGGACGGTAGTTTTGTGGATCACTTCTACCATCCTTCTGAGGAAACGAGCGTGATCTGTGCTTTCTTTCAACTACGGGGCGCGGATTTTGGTTCCAGGGATCTAAGACAGATACAGTTAGAATGTGATAGACGATGCTTCCGAGCCTCGAGCTCTGATCAGTTTTAACGATTTCAGCTGTTTCTCAATACCACTGATGTCAACACTTGTTTTACTCATCTCTTCAATGATGGAAGGATTAAACTGGGACAACTGAGCACACTGGCGCGCCTGAACCTTTGAGCAATCTTTTTACACTGGAGGGAGGGGAAGAGAAGACGAGATGACGAACATCGGAATGTGTCAGCCCTACGAAAGCTTCGTTATTTATTTCCGTTTCTAGTGTAAAAAGGTTGTTCAGAGGTTCAGGCGCGCCGGTGTGCACAAGCCAATTGTTCTGTGAATTCTCGTTCACTTGCGTTAGCTTCCATTCGCCTCGCTGTAAAGCGGGCTTAACGACTGTCCCGCGAACTGCTGAGTGCCGTATGCGACACGCGCCGCGACCGCTACAGGTCCAGCTGACTCACCTCACCTCTCTCGCCGCCCCCCTTCCCCTTTTCCCACTCCAGTGCACCACTCCTTACTGGACAGCGGGCACAGTTAACTGGAGCCTCCAGGCCGAGCCCCGGGCCGTCATATGGCGCGCGGCTACATAGACCGACTGCAGACGTCGTGCGGTTCGAAAGGTCTTCCCAAAACCTTGCCAGTGATTGCGGCCGTTTAGGGAAAGTTACACCGCAACTGTTTTTTTTTCCATCTTCCGTTTTTTGCACTTCTTCGGTGTTGTCCTCAATCTTTTCCGAAGCTGTGCTAAACTGTTGACTTCTGTATAATTGCACCGCTGACCACTGAAATTACACCAGGAACCACAGCCAACAGCGAAAGTTTACTTACTTTGAGTTTATAGTACATTAATAAGAATACACGATTATTTTTGTAGCTGATTTGCTGTATAGTGTCTGGAAAATTTAGTACATATGGCTGCCGCCTCTGGCAGCAACGATGATTCTAAACCGGCTTTGCACGTCGAAATGACCTCGGCTGACACACGGTACACCACATGAACGTGACCACCTGTCAGAAGTCTGAGTAACCAGGTTTCGTAGCGCGGACCGCTGCGAGACGAGCAGGAGGGGAAGCAATGGGGTTCTGGCAGGTGCGGACAGGGGTGTGGGTGGAGCCGCGGCGACTGCAGCGCCGTGGTCAGCTGCTTCGGGTGCCGCGACTGAGTAGCCACAGATTCTCAGCTGTGTTCAAATCTGGGGAGTTTAGTGGTCGAAGGAGTACGGTAGACTTACCCTGGTGCTCCTAGAGCCACGCAAGTACACTGCGCGCTGTGTGACACGTCGCGTTGTCCCGCTGGTAGATGCCATCGTGCCGAGGGAAAACTGACTGTGTGTAGGGATGTGTATGGTCAACAAGGATAGATACATACTTGTGTTGATGCAGTGTCCCCTCCAGAATGACGAGATCACCTAGCGAATTTCACGAAAATGTTCCCCATACCATAACGCCCCCACCTGGTTGCCTGCACTTCCTTTAATTATAGGTGACGATGCCTCTATAGCTGACTCAGTTTTACGTTTTATCCGTGCAGCTGGATTTTATCACTCTAGTGTGGGCGCTCTCGCCTGATTTCTCAGGCTACACCCACTCCAGTGACTTTTAATTGTGGCGTGGATACCAAAATAGTGTCTTTTATGGTAACACGTTGTGTTGGTACCTCTATCAACGCTTTACAGTTGGAGGTTCTTCGTTTGTAGTTGAATGATTTACCTTTTACCTGATCCATCAACCATTGTAGTCAGTTTAGTCAACTATTTGCTCTTCTCCTTTTAAGTTTCCTCTATCTTGTGTTATTGAGGTGTTCATTTTAGCTCTGTACTCCTTGGTGTTCCCTCCTTCTGGGTGCAGAGGTTACGCTTTTACTCTACAGGTCTTAACCAAATATGTCTGTATGAAACAAGGGACTGATGATCTCAATGTTTAGCCCCCATCAAATCCCAAAACCAACCAACCAATCCACCTGGTTACAGGATGTTTGCTTTCAGACGTTTCTCGCCGTTCACTCCAATTGCCATCTGCCCAGTGGAGCATAAAACTTGATTCACCTGAAAACACCAGCTGTTGCGACTCAATGGACGTCCAGTTGCACTGTTGACGCGCAAATTGCAACCTTCGTCGCCGACGAACAGCGGTCAGCAGGGAAGCATGAATCACGCACCTGCTGCGGAGGCCCATACGCAGCAACGTTCGCTCAACGGTCGTTGACGAGTCGGTAGGTCGTTGGCTCATTTGGGCGGTCAGTCGCTCAACACTTGCACATCGATCCGCTCGTACACACCTACGCAGCCCAGTGGCGTAGCGCACGTAACTAGCACCCGGAACACCACACTTTGACATGCCCCCCCCCCCCCCCCCCCCCGTCCTCGGCACCCAGGGTACGACACTACACTTCATTGTACCCCTCCCCCCCTCCCCCCCACTACAGAAACATACATATATATAATATTACTTGAAACTACAGCTCTTCGGTTGCACAGGTAAAGAATTTTCAACTTTACCTAGGTTTCAACTGCTCTAAGGCAGCCTTCATCAGAAGTAAAAAAATTTTGCATTACCTGTAACAGAGTTTTGGAATAATATAAAAATTATTAAATTAAACATATGTAATAAAATTACATCATAGCTGACTGTTACGGTACAGTAGACAAAGTATACTCACATAGAGTAAATAGTTATGAAATGGTTTAGAGCAACAGTGCTCACGTTAAAGATAAAAATATATTTGTACATTATAAAATAGTTCGTCATTCGCTGACCACCTTCTTATCACAGGACACAAACCTAAAGATGTTCATGATATTAGTATCTTACATACGGAAAAGAAAGGCTTCAGACTTGATATCCTTGAACAGTTGGAAATTTTCAAACATTTTTCCCGTAACGACCATTTAATCCTCAATGAGCAATTACAATTACGTGATAAAAATTTCTTTGATGGTGTAAAGCCCTTGCTTAAAATCACTTAACGCGGAATATTGCTATTATGCTTCCCGTACTGTAGCCTCAAATATTGTTCTCTCTCTCCCTGTTTAACAGTATAATATTTTGTTCTTTCGATCTGTTACATACTATCTGACATAATGCAATAAGCACATCACGTGCACTCCTGTTCCAATGCTTCTGACAGCTGTTGTCACTGTAAATTACAAGCATTCACTACTAGATGGCGCGATACAAGGTGGCGACTCGCTAACATGGACGGCGCGCGCGCCTCTCAGTCTGATCCTTCTTCCAGTGCCGGCCGCACACGCGGCCCTTAGCGCTGCGTCTTAATCAAGTTGTGCATTCCTAGGAATATTTTATAGTGTACAAATATATGTTTATCTTTAACGTGAGCACTGTTGCCCTAAACCATTTCATAACTATTTACTCTATGTAAGTATGCTTTCTTTGTTTACTGTACCGTAGCAGTTAGCTACGATATAAGTTTATTACATATGTTTAATTTGATAATTTTTATATTATTCCAAAACTCTGTTATAGGTAATGTAATTCTTTTTACTTCTGATGAAGGCTATCTTAGAGCAGTTGAAACCTAGGTGTGTTGTGTGTTGTTGTCTTCAGTCCTGAGACTGGTTTGATGCAGCTCTCCATGCTACTCTATCCTGTACAAGCTGCTTCATCTCCCAGTACCTACTGCAACCTACATCCTTCTGAATCTGCTTAGTGTACTCATCTCTCGGTCTCCCTCTACGATTTTTACCCTCCACGCTGCCCTCCAATGCTAAATTTGTGATCCCTTGATGCCTCAAAACATGTCCTACCAACCGATCCCTTCTTCTAGTCAAGTTGTGCCACAAACTTCTCTTCTCCCCAATCCTATTCAATACCTCCTCATTAGTTACGTGATCTATCCACCTTATCTTCAGTATTCTTCTGTAGCACCACATTTCGAAAGCTTCTATTCTCTTCTTGTCCAAACTAGTTATCGTCCATGTTTCACTTCCATACATGGCTACGCTCCAAACAAATACTTTCAGAAACGACTTCCTGATACATAAATCTATATTCGATGTTAACAAATTTCTCTTCTTCAGAAATGCTTTCCTTGCCATTGCCAGTCTACATTTTATATCCTCTCTACTTCGACCATCATCAGTTATTTTACTTCCTAAATAGCAAAACTCCTTTACTACTTTAAGTGTCTCATTTCCTAATCTAATTCCCTCAGCATCACCAGATTTAATTTGACTACATTCCATTATCCTCGTTTTGCTTTTGTTAATGTTCATCTTATATCCTCCTTTCAAGACACTGTCCATTCCGTTCAACTGCTCTTCCAAGTCCTTTGCCGTCTCTGACAGAATTACAATGTCATCGGCGAACCTCAAAGTTTTTACTTCGTCTCCATGAATTTTAATACCTACTCCAAATTTTTCTTTTGTTTCCTTTACTGCTTGCTCAATATACAGATTGAATAACATCGGGGAGAGGCTACAACCCTGTCTCACTCCTTTCCCAACCACTGCTTCCCTTTCATGCCCCTCGACTCTTATTACTGCCATCTGGTTTCTGTACAAATTGTAAATAGCCTTTCGCTCCCCGTATTTTACCCCTGCTACCTTTAGAATTTGAAAAAGAGTATTCCAGTCAACATTGTCAAAAGCTTTCTCTAAGTCTACAAATGCTAGAAACGTAGGTTTGCCTTTTCTTAATCTTTCTTCTAAGATAAGTCGTAAGGTCAGTATTGCCTCACGTGTTCCAACATTTCGACGGAATCCAAACTGATCCTCCCCGAGGTCTGCATCTACCAGTTTTTCCATTCGTCTGTAAAGAATTCGCGTTAGTATTTTGCAGCCGTGGCTTATTAAACTGATAGTTCGGTAATTTTCACATCTGTCAGCACCTGCTTTCTTTGGGATTGGAATTATTATATTCTTCTTGAAGTCTGAGGGTATTTCGCCTGTCTCATACATCTTGCTCACCAGCTGGTAGAGTTTTGTCATGACTGGCTCTCCCAAGGCTGTCAGTAGTTCTAATGGAATGTTGTCTACTTCGGGGGCCTTGTTTCGACTCAGGTCTTTCAGTGCTCTGTCAAACTCTTCACGCAGTATCGTATCTCCCATTTCGTCTTCATCTACATCCTCTTCTATTTCCATAATATTGTCCTCAAGTACATCGCCCTTGTATAAACCTTCTATATACTCCTTCCACCTTTCTGCCTTCCCTTCTTTGCTTAGAACTGGGCTGCCATCTGAGCTCTTGATATTCATACACGTGGTTCTCTTCTCTCCAAAGGTCTCTTTAATTTTCCTGTAGGCAGTATCTATCTTACCCCTAGTGAGATAAGCTTCTACATCCTTACATTTGTCCTCTAGCCATCCCTGTTTAGCCATTTTGCACTTCCTTTCGATCTCATTTTTGAGACGTCTGTATTCCTTTTTGCCTGCTTCTTTTACTGCATTTTTATATTTTCTCCTTTCATCAATTAAATTCAATATTTCTTCTGTTACCCAAGGATTTCTAGCAACCCTCGTCTTTGTACCTACTTTATCCTCTGCTGCCTTCACTACTACATCCCTCAGAGCTACCCATTCTTCTTCTACTGTATTTCTTTCCCCTATTCCTGTCAATTGTTCCCTTATGCTCTCTCTGAAACTCTCTACAACCTCTGGTTCTTTCAGTTTATCCAGGTCCCATCTCCTTAATTTCCCACATTTTTGCAGTTTCTTCAGTTTTAATCTGCAGGTCATAACCAATAGATTGTGGTCAGTCCACATCTGCCCCTGGAAATGTCTTACAACTTAAAACCTGGTTCCTAAATCTCTGTCTTACCATTATATAATCTATCTGATACCTTTTAGTATCTCCAGGGTTCTTCCACGTATACAACCTTCTTTCATGATTCTTAAACCAAGTGTTAGCTATGATTAAGTTGTGCTCTGTGCAAAATTCTATTTGGCGGCTTCCTCTTTCATTTCTTAGCCCCAATCCATATTCACCTACTATGTTTCCTTCTCTCCCTTTTCCTACACTCGAATTCCAGTCACCCATTACTATTAAATTTTCGTCTCCCTTCACTATCTGAATAATTTCTTTTATTTCATCGTACATTTCTTCAATTTCTTCATCATCTGCAGAGCTAGTTGGCATATAAACTTGTACTACTGTAGTAGGTGTGGGCTTCGTATCTATCTTGGCCACAATAATGCGTTCACTATGTTGTTTGTAGTAGCTTACCCGCATTCCTATTTTCCTATTCATTATTAAACCTACTCCTGCATTACCCCTATTTGATTTTGTGTTTATAACCCTGTAGTCACCTGACCAGAAGTCTTGTTCCTCCTGCCACCGAACTTCACTAATTCCCACTATATCTAACTTTAACCTATCCATTTCCCTTTTTAAATTTTCTAACCTACCTGCCCGATTAAGGGATCTGACATTCCACGCTCCGATCCGTAGAACGCCAGTTTTCTTTCTCCTGATAACGACATCCTCCTGAGTAGTCCCCGCCCGGAGATCCGAATGGGGGACTATTTTACCTCCGGAATATTTTACCCAAGAGGATGCCATCATCATTTAATCATACAGTAAAGCTGCATGTCCTCGGGAAAAATTACGGCTGTAGTTTCCCCTTGCTTTCAGCCGTTCGCAGTACCAGCACAGCAAGGCCGTTTTGGTTAATGTTGCAAGGCCAGATCAGTCAATCATGCAGACTGTTGCCCCTGCAACTACTGTAAAGGCTGCTGCCCCTCTTCAGGAACCACACGTTTGTCTGGCCTCTCAACAGATACCCCTCCGTTGTGGTTGCACCTACGGTACGGCCATCTGTATCGCTGAGGCACGCAAGCCTCCCCACCAACGGCAAGGTCCATGGTTCATGGGGGGAGGAAACCTAGGTAAAGATGAAAATTTTTTACCTGTGCAACCGAAGAGCTGTATTTTCAAGTAATGCTATAATTTTCACCTACGGTTGCTGCATTATCGGCCATGTTCAAAATTTTAATATATATATATATATATATTTACTCTATTAATAATAATAATAATAATATTTTCCGGAAAATCTTGTTTGTCTTGGACATAATTTGGTGGTTGGAGCCCCGCCCCCCTCCCTCCTGCAACAGGTATCCGACGCATGACAGATAACTCTGACGAACGTCCCTCCACTCTCCCCCCCCCCCCCCCCCACCCACCTACCCCACGCTC
This sequence comes from Schistocerca gregaria, assembly GCF_023897955.1. Lineage (NCBI taxonomy): Eukaryota > Metazoa > Arthropoda > Insecta > Orthoptera > Acrididae > Schistocerca > Schistocerca gregaria. The sequence goes on along the minus strand of NC_064926.1, from coordinate 499,561,929 downwards.
AGCCACTGCCGCAGCCGTCATTCGCCACTGTCATCTATGGCTCTTGTGCACCACAGCTGTCTCGGCCTGGGTTTGGGTACCGCCATATTGCGATTCAAGCTATTGTTTAACCACAGCGGCACGCGAATAGTTTGAGGACTTCGCCATGTCGGAAATGTTTCCACCCTTGGCCTGAGAGCCAATGGTCGTTCCCTTGACAGCCAGGTAAATCTCTCCATTTGCGCATTACCACAACTACAGTAGTGTTTTCCGCGTCCCCTGACGTGCTTCCACCCTCTACTACAGCAGAGGACTTGGAACAGCAGTTGAACGGAATGGACAGTGTCTTGAAAGGAGGATATAAGATGAACATCAACAAAAGCAAAACGAGGATAATGGAATGTAGTCGAATTAAGTCGGGTGATGCTCAGGGAATTAGATTAGGAAATGAGACACTTAAAGTAGTAAAGTAGTTTTGCTATTTGGGGAGCAAAATAACTGATGATGGTCGAAGTAGGGAAGATACCAAACGCAGACTGGCAATGGCAAGGAAAGTGTTTCTGAAGACGAGAGATTTATTAACATTGAGTATTGATTTAAGTGTCAGGAAGACGTTTCGGAAAGTATTCGTATGGGTGTAGTTATGTATGAAAGTGAAACGTGGACGATAAATAGTTTAGACAAGAAGAGGATAGAAGCTTTCGAAATGTGGTGTTACAGAAGAATGCTGAAGATTAGATGGGTAGATCACATAACTAATGAGGAAGTATTGAATAGGATTGGGGAGAAGAGAAGTTTGTGGCACAACTTGACCAGAAGAAGGGATTGGTTGGTAGGACATATTCTGAGGCATCAAGGGATCACCAATTTAGTATTGGAGGGCAGCGTGGAGGGTAAAAATCGTAGAGGGAGACCAACAGATGAATACACTAAGCAGATTCAGAAGGAAATAGGTTGCAGTAAGTACTGGGAGATGAAGAAGCTTGCCCAGGATAGGGTAGCATGGAGAGCTGCATCAAACCAGTCTCAGGACTGAAGACCACAACAAACAACTGCTAGTGCTGCCACCTGTAGCCTGTGGGTGGCTATTGCACGTTGGCGTCGAACATAGACGGTGGGCACGTTAAAGTGACTGGACTGTTTATACAGGCGCGCCGTCCTCACTGATTATGCGCTCTGGCAGATCTCATCAGTCGTAGCAGCTGCCAGAGTTGTGGCGTGCCACTGTCCTAGAGGCAACCTCTGACCGGATGTGTTCAGTGAATGATAGGTGTTGGAAAACGCACTGGGCTGGTCAGCAGCCGAACACCTGGAGTATCGAGCCGGCCAAGACAGCACTGGCAACGGGCGGTCTTGGCGTCATTTTATTCAAACAAAACATCACGAGACTTCGAAGACAGGGCGTAACCACCGGCTGCAATAAGTCGGAAACGTAACGGCTGCTGTCCAAATGACGGTGTATGCGAACCAGAGGTGATCATGTTGTGTACCTAACTGCACATGATACCATCACGCCATCTGTCGGGCCCGTATGTTGACGACTGCCCCCTTGGTAATTGTTGTTTTACTCAGAACGTATACACACGCGTAAGCGCATCGTGACGCTATACGCAGAACCGACAGAAAATGCAAACTTCAAAGAAACCCCGTGATCAAACTAGACGTGTCCATATCACGTAATACAAAACACTAACACAATACCTTGGCATAAACGAGTCAAGGCAAACACCGAACGCTTGAGATTACCACTTGTCGCCCTTCGTACATATCACTGCGCAGTGTTGGACCTATCTTGTGCGTCGCGGCCAATACACGGGTGCAGCGCCTCAACGTCGTTATAAGAGACGATAAAAAACTTGTAGTCCGAAGGAGGTGCAGTCCAGAATTGATATGCCAACCAGGCAAAATCGACGTGAGCATTGAGCAATCAACCCACGGACAGGAGGGCCGCTGTCGCCTACCTGTTCTAGGAGCGTCAGTCTGCTGCTACGGTCGCAGGTTCGAATCTTGCCTCGGGCATGGATGTGTGTGATAGTTAAGTTTAAGTAGTTCTACGTCTAGCGACTGATGACCTCACATGTTAAGTCCCATAGTGCTCACAGCCATTTGAACCCACGGACAGACCAGGTTGAAGACACCCGTTTGGTAAAACACCGTGTCCTGCTGCATGAAGAAGTTCGTGGCTACCTGATGCACGTCCTCGTCAAAACGGAATCGTCGAGCATTCGAGATCTTTATTAGGGAATTGAGGGTATGATGGTCGCATGGGGAGAGATCAGGACCATAGGGCGGGTGCTCCAGTGTCTCTCCCACCTGAGGTGGCCTAACTTCTGCGTGACGACATTTCCGATAAGAGGATGTCAGCTGTCATGGACCTGGCGCACCATTGCGCAACGGTAGTTTCCGACGCACATGTTGCCCCACATTCTCCGATGGATGTCTACCGGAGTCGATCCTTCGGCAGCCAACTAAAGTACTCTGATCCTGTTTGGACGTGTTTGGCAATAACGTTGTCATGGTTCACGTTTCCGCATTAACCGCACGCACATTGGAAAGACACGACTGCCAAACTAATTCCTTGCCTACTGTCGATGCGCATATTAATCACATCGGCGTCACGCTATGTTGCATACACGATATGTGATCAAAATTATCCGGACACCCCCAAAAACATAAGTTTTTCATATTAGTTGCATGGTGCTGCTACCTTCTGCCAGGTACTCCATATCAGCGACCTCAACAGTCATCAGACGTCGTGAGAGAGCAGAATGGGACGCTTCGCGAAACTCACGGACTTCGAACGTGCTCAGGTGATTGTCACTTGAGTCATTCACCTGTACGCGAGATTTCCACACTCCTAAACATCCCTGGGTCCACTGTTTCCGATGTGATAGTGAAGTGGAAACGTGAAGGAACACGTACAGCACAAAAGCGTACAGGCCGACCTCGTCTGTTGACTGACAGAAACCGCCGAGAGTTGAAGAGGGGCGTAATGTGTAATGAGCAGGCATCTATCCAGACCATCACACAGGAATTCCAGACTGCATCAGAATCCACTGCAAGTACTATGAAAGTTAGGCGGGAGGTGAGGAAACTTGGGTTTCATGGTCGAGCGGCTCAACATAAGCCACACATCACGTCGGTAATTGCCGAATGACGCCTCGCTTGGTGTAAGGAGCGTAAACATTGGACGATTAAACAGCGGAAAAACCTTGTGTGGAGTGACGATCCGATGGCAAGGTGTGGGTATGGCCAAAGCCTGATGAACGTCATCTGCCAGCGTGTGTAGTGCCAGCAGTAAGATTCGGAGACGGTGGTGTTATGGTGTGGTGGTGTTTTTCACGGAGGAGGCTGGCACGTGTCGTTCTTTTGCGTTCTACTATCACAGCACAGGCCTACATTGATGTTTTAAGCACCATCTTGCTTTTCTCTATTGAAGAGCAATTCGGGGATGGCAACTGCATCTTTCAACGCGATCGAGCACCTGTTCATAATGTACGGCCCGTGGCGGAGTGATTACATGACAATAACATCCCTGTAATGGATTGGGCAGCACAGAGTCCTGACCTGAATGCAATACAATATCTTTAGGATGTTTTGGAATGCCGACTTCGTGCCATGCCTCACCGATCGACATCGATACCTCTCCTCAGTGCAGCACTCCGTGAAGAATGGGCTGCCATTCCCCAAGAAACCTTAGCAACTGATTGAACGTATGCCTGCGGGAGTGGAAGTTGTCACCAAGGCTAAGGGTGGATTAGATTAGATTAATACTAGTTCCATGGATCATGAATACGATATTTCTTAATGATGTGGAACGAGTCAAATTTTCCAATACATAACATAATTAAATTAACTTAACAACATAATTAAGTTAATATCAGAACTTTATTTTTTTGTTTTTAAATTTTTTTATAATTTTCTTTTTTCTTAATTTATATCTAAAAATTCCTCTATAGAGTAGGAGGAGTTGTCATTCAGAAATTCTTTTAATTTCTTCTTAACCACCATATTGAATTACAGCGTTACCGACGGAGGGCGTCACGAACTTTTAAGTCATTTTCTGCCAGGTGTCCGGTTACCTATGATCACATAGTGTACGTTGTGGCAACGCCCTCAATCGGAAACGTTTTGACCGCCTCTTATGCTAGCAGAACTGCTGTTAGCCAAAGGTAAAGGGGTGTACTATTCAGGCTATCTCAGTGCGTCTCCAGACTACATTATTTGAAGCTGCCTTTGTGGTCTTGGGAATCTACCCTACATAATACACCATCAGATGTCGGACAGCAGAGTATTGAGTATTGGCTGAAGATGGGAAGACATGAAAAGGTAACTACCGTAACAGGGGAAGATATAACAGACAAACGGTACTTAAAGAGGTGGTCAAATAGGTGACTTTGTGACTACGGGGACAGGATAGCAGTGATAAGGACCCGTGGGAAGAGTTAGGAACGAGACACATCGACCCAAGTAGAGGTATGGTCCACTTTCTGACTGGACATGACCCTCACCTAATGCGTTTACAACGCATGTATCTCAGTGAAAGGGAAGAATATACTTGTGGGGAGACAGGTTCCCAGAGCGCGTTGGAATACACGGAACACTTCTCATACAGGCCCGACGATTACAGAGCATTCACGAGGACGTGTACAACGTGTTTCTAGACGAAATTGTATGGAAAGAAATAAACAGCACGACACGCACGATCTCAAAGGCCCTGTGCCTTCAGTACGTAAAATGACTACAAAATGGACCTGACTTGAGACCAGGGTCACAGCAATCATTCAACGGACAGATGCCTCAGAGGAAGACGGCGAAACTGACCAGAGAAGCAATGCAGGCGATGACAACTTCCTTCACCAAATCACCTTTCATATGAGCCACGATTGGGTATTGTATCTAGAGTCACATGAAACCTGTGCAGTAAATATTGGTTTATTGATGATAACAGCCACCACCAGCAGTGGGTGTATGGCTTCATGTCTATCCTAGGTATCTACTGCCTCCCCTGCCTCCCCCACCACTGGACTTCTGTGGCGTAAATCTGCAACACAGTTCTGATCTTTCATATCGTCTTTAACCCTTCATTACGTGATGTTTTTTTCTCAGTAACTATATCTTGATACACATTTAGGACTGGTTACAGGACACTGAAAACATTTTTAAAAATCCTCCGCTTACAGTTTTGGAGAAAAGTTGATTTTTTGGCACTTTGTACATATGCAAAGCAGCGCATTTGTAATCGTTCTAAGTGATAAAGTAAACTCAACAGCAAGAAGCTGAAACATTTCAAAACTATAAAATTAACAAAAAGGCTCGTGTCCTCTATTGGGTCAAGGCTGTTTGTTCCTCCACGCTTTCCTGGCTCCTGGCCTACCCTGCATAGGGTCTGGGCTAACTCAGTCCTAAACCTCTTTTTGTTTCATGGGCGTGACTGTTGACCCTATTTTAAGAAGCATTATTCGGTACAGTATACATGAATGTATTACCATTGTATCAAGCAGGTGAAAAAATAGACGAAGATACCATCTCTTTGACCTTTTCTTGGTGTGGTGTCTTCCTGTATTGCTGCCAAGCAGATCAACATTTTGCATGTGAGAATTGTATACAGAGGCAACTGATGGACAAAGCAGCGTTACGTGCTCCTTTTTCTTCCTGTCACATCTTCTCACTTCTGATTTTGGCCGTTCTCCAACAAAAGTGGAGAGGAAACTGACATTGTTGTTGCCCTTGTACAAAACAGTAGACATGTCAACTGACTCAAAATTTGTTATGAATTTCTCTGAATTAGAGCGTGATTCCTTTTTGAGTTCTTTTTCGTCACTGAACTTGCAGTGAAGAATTCTATTGCGTTGAATTGTACCAACGCACTGAATTCCTTTCTTGATCAAATACGCCTTTAAATCCAGAGAAGTATAGTATCTGTCAAAATATAACTTGCAATTCTGATATGTTGGCACTTCTCTTAGCAGTCGAATAATATCATTTCCACTACCTCCGATATCAGATTCCTCATCAGCCCGAAATTTTGGATTATTTTCCTGGACGCTGTAAATTTCGAATTTGTGAGCAAACCCAAGTCACCACAAAGCATAAAGAGTTTGTAACTGCATTTGCGTGGTTTGTCTTTCATATACATTTTCACGTGGTTTCTTGACACGTTCCACATAATTACAAAGCGTCGTATTCATGATCTATGGAACAAGTACTAATCTAATCTTGGTAGCACACATCCGTTCATTAATTGAAAGACGTTCACTCATGGATACTGAAAGACATCTTTGATTCAAGCAGTCTAGCATTGGCCTTATTTTGTATAGTTTGCCACTTTCCGGACCTTCGGGGTCTGATTGCTTCAGATTGTCATTGAAATGGAAAGTACTATGCCATCTCTCCGAGTACTTCAGTGACATAGTCTTTTTTACCATCTCAGTTCCAAATACATTATTCCATAGATCACGGATGTTGGATGATGGGGCCAAAGCACTGATTATGCATATGACAAAAATTTATAAATGTCGTAATTTGTACAATCAGTTGGCTTGTTTGGATTTTGTTGAATAGCACATAAATTTGTTTCATTCACAAATATTGATATAATTTCATTAGTGAGGAAATGTTTAAAAAATTGGTACTTTGTACACAGCTGTAGAAATGATTGCTGTAATTTGTTCTTTCCTGTGAATGGGAACTTGTCAGGAGAGAAAGGAAAACTTTGCTTTTCGCATAAAAGCTGATTTTTTAAAATATTTCTTCTATTGGTAACAGGAATTTTAGTTCGAATTTCCGGCAGAGATGGAGAATTTCCTTGAACATTTCCCTCAGCTGCATTGGACATATTTGAAATTGTTTCTGTTAGATTATCAGTTCCAGGATCACTATCGCTGTCTGGAGATTCAAGAACTTGAACGTTTATTGTTGGACCTTTGTCAGAATCGTCGATCTCCAGCCCATCTTCACCCTCTGAAGGGCAAACCATCGCCATTGATTCATCTGATGTCAAAACCTTACGCTTTTAATTATCCCATTACTCAATGGAATCCATCACATTAATGTTTTATCAAGAAGTGTACAGGCAACTGAAACAAAAAGCATGTAGTTGGAATTTGCATAATGTAAGAGTTGGAAACAACATTAAAACCATATCACGCACTTTTGCAGATGTGCAAACAGAATAATATTACATACTTGTTAATTAGCAGAATTATGCTAGAACACGAAGACACGTTCACCACTGTTATTGAATCACGAATATATTATTTTCGTTTTCACCGTGTGTACAGACTCTTACAAGAGGGCGCTTCATGGCAAGCTGAAGTTTCTGTGTACGCGACGAATGTGTCACATAAGTCGGCAGTGGCACAGACTAGTGGCAAACTCTTGCACACAGTTTTAGATACGCAACATCGCAGTTGTGCAAAGACGATTTCAACGTTAAACTAGCAACGACACCTGAGAAAATTTCGTTTAATGCTGCTTTGCAGATATGCAAAGTTGCATAGTGAAGGATTAAACTTCCTTCGGTTTCAACATATTATTAAGTCTTATCCAACACCCCTCGTTTCCACCAGTTAATTAAAATTTTCCTTTTTAAATCTTCATTATTACTTTGATTTTTATTCCTGAATACAATATTTGCTTGGAATAAGGAACAGTTTGTTATTACATGAAAAATTGTAAAATGTATGACGTACCGTACTTTAAAATACTGGGCAACAGGTCTATAAATATGCAATAAATGAAATGGAAAAAAAGGGATTCTTCTGAAAGAGCGGCGTGGTGGCAGCCTATTCTACAGTACTGCTGAGCGCGTCACTGCTAGCGCGCCTGTTGATGTCGCCGCATCAAGGAAATCTGGAATAGCAGCCCCCAATAGCCAGTCCATGGTGCTCTACGTACCGTTGCACTACGCATGTGGATATTTGTCTTGATGCAAACAGCCCCACTTTCTGTGTCAAGGTATGTGAGATGGTCTTGCACGATGGTGCTTGTCCTCTTAGGCGCTAGTCACACGGGATTCACAGAGAGCAGCATGACGGCGAGCACGACCCTAATAAACCCATCTATTCCAACCGCACAGACGGTCCACGTTTCCCTTTAACGCACACTTTGAAGATTTCTCCTCGATTACCGCATCACGAGTACTAGCAGAACTCTACTGTTGAAGAACGTTTTCTTTGGCTATGCCAGTCTACTTCTGATATCAATATTCCTTGCTTTGGCTATCCTGCTAAATTTGTTTAGTTCCTGTTAATGGGTCTTCGAAGTCGTCTTTACGAAGTCTATGTATGCCATCTCTGGACCTTAGCATAGATATGTTCCCCCTGAACTTTCATTCCCCTCGCGAAATTTTCTTTACATCCCTTACTGCTCCTTTGAGGTATAAGTTAACAGCAGTGGTGATAAGCTGCACCTCTGACTTTCACCTTTCTTAACAAGAAATTATCTTTATCGACCTTCAATTTTTATTACTTCCTCTTGGGTTTTGTATGTTTTGTGCATTTTCTTCTGTCTCTGTACTTTAGCCCCACTCTGCTATGGATAAGTGAATCCAAAATTATGCTCCAGACTAAAATCTTGATCACCTCTTATTGGTTCTGGAAAGGTGTAAAACAACTGGAACAGATAAGGGAAACATGAAAAATGGCGAGTAATGGTAATTACCGACCTGACAGTATCAGACGCTGTTATCGTGGGCCCTATTGCTATCTCCACCACCTCGGGCCGCCGTTTTGCGGAATTTTCGAGCTCTTCCTACTATCACACTGGCTTCCTCCACCGGAAACGAGCGGAGGAGGCTCGGGCGATGTCTTTCTCTTCTCGGAATGGTGAGTGCTACAGTGCCGTCTTTACCATGAGGGAGCTAGATCGTGCTCTCAGTTCATCCCGATCTTCTGCCCCAGGGCCAGACGTCACCGGCATTCAGATGTTGCAGCACTTTTCTCTCGCGGGCGAGCGCTTTCTGCTTAGCACATACAACCACATCTGGGTGGAGGGCACATTTTCCGGACGCTGGCCTGAAGCCACAATCAAATCCATACATCAACCCGGTAAGGACAGAAACCTTCCTTCTAGCTAGCGCCCCATCTCTCTTACCGGCTGCGTTTGCAAGGTGATGAAATGTATGGTTCATACCCGGATGGGATGGTGGCTCCAGTCTCGCAATTTAATGACGTATGCACAGTGTGGCTTTCGAGCGCGGTGCTCTGCACTTGACCATCTCGTTACTTTGTCCACCCATGTCATTAATGGTTTTCTGCGGAAATTCCAGACTGTGGAGGTGTTTATCGATTTGGAGATGGCCTATGACACCTACTGCAGAACTGGTATCCTCCGTACTCCTTACACATGGGGCTTCCGTGGCCGCCTGCTCTGTTTCCTTCAGGCATTTTTTAAAAGACCGAGTTCTCAAGGTTCGTGTGGGTTCTGCCTTGTAGGACACCTTTATTCAGGGAAACGGTGTGCCCCAGGGTTCTGTCCTGAGCGTCTTCCTCTTTCCTATCGCCATTAACCCACAATGGCCTGTCTCCCACCGGTCATCTCCGGCTCACTTTTTGTTGGCGGTTTTGCCATCTATTACAGTTCTCCTCGGACGTGTCTCACTGAGCGGCGTTTACACCGATGTCTTGAGCGTCTTTACTCCTAGAGCATCGACAATGGTTTTCGCTTTTCCACTCACAAAACCGTCTGTATGAATTTCTGGCGACGCAGTTGGTTTCTCCCACCAGCTTTACATCTTCGGCCTGTTCCCTTCCGTTCATTGAAACTACGAAAGTCCTGGGGCTCATGCTCAATAGGAAACTTTCTTGGTTCTCCCATGTGTCTTACCTGGCAGCCCACTGTGCGCGGTTCCTCAATGTCCTACGTGTCCTCAATGGTACTTGCTGGGGTGCCAATCGTACCACCCTCCTCCGTTTGTACCGGCCCCTTGTCCGTTCAAAACTCGACTATGGGTGCTTTGTTTATGATTCTGTACGCCTGTCCCTCTTACGCCGTCTCAACACTATCGACCATTGTGGCATCTGTTTGGCCACGGACGCCTTTTACACAAGCCCAGTTGGCAGTCTGTATGCTGAAGCTCCTGAACTACCACTGTTCTACCGCCGTGACTTTCTTCTCAGCAGGTATGCATGGCGTTTGTCTGCCATGTGTGGCCACTCATCCTATGTCGTCTCCTTTGTTAATTTCTTTGATCGCCAGTATGGGACGCATCCCTCTTCTCTGTTATCTCCTGGAGTCCGCTTTCGCCACTTGCTACAGCGACTTAACTTCACACTACCTGCAACTTTCCCAATGGGTGTAACCCTTCACCATCTTGGCTTCGTGAAGTGGCCCGTGTTAACCTTGACCTTCATTCACTTCCTAAAGCTCGTCTCACAGGGAGCAAGATTCGCTGTAAGTTTCCTAGCTGGCTCGCGCGACGGCTACCTTGCGGGATCCGTTGTCTGCTAGCGGGCTACCTTGCTGAGAACCTTGTAAGATTTACAGGATAGGTCCGGTGCTATTTTTCTTGCAAGGTTCCCTGCGTACTACCTGTGTTGGCCAATCATGAAACGTTTCGTTTGTGACGTCAGGCGCGGAAAGCTTGGGCGGGAAGCTTTTGTTGATAGTCGCTTTTCCGCTGTTGTGAGGTGCGGTAGGTTCTTATGATTATTAAATAATGGCACCGCAGTGGTCCAAAGAAGCGACTGAAGCATTGATATGTATCTATAGGGAAGAACAGTGTCTGTACGTCGTCAAAAGCGCAAACTATTGTAATAAACACTTGCGTGCAGAAGCACTCGAAAGAGTTGAAAGTGCCGCTTGTCTTGTTCGACCGTATGCGACGCGCAAGGAGTGCTATAGCAAAATGTACAATTTGCGTACACACTTTAAAGTGGAGTATGAAAAAGTAAAATCATCGAAAAGCAGTGGCGCTGGGATGAAAGACGTAAGTACAAAACTATGAATTTTTTGTTGAATGTAGAAACCTACTACTTGCAAAAATCGGGCACATTTAAGATTATTTCCTAGAAATGTCACATTGATTATTCACCCGATTTTTGAAAGCACACAAAAGTAGGTGTTATGCGAACTAGCCTCAACTCTTTATGAAGCATGGAGAGCATACCTTTTCCAGCGTTTCTCCTCTTAATCCAGTTTTTCGTCCATTCTTTCTTTCTTCTTCTCTCATTAGCATTCATTTCTGCATCGTTTAGCACCAAAACAGCTAATAACGCCAGTTTGCTCTGAACATCTGTACCTGAAGCAGTCATCTTCGTTCGATACAACATGCAGCCGATCTTGCACCGTGGGAGAGCTTCCGCGTGGAAGATAGCCAGCTCCTTTTGCTGCAAGCCGGCAGGCATGCACGCCATCTCGCAAACTTGCGGCGAACCTTGCTCCGTGTGAGACAGGCTTAAGGACACTACTCCAGCCTCGGTCTATCGCCTTCAGTTTCACGACCTTCGCATGGAACTTCGCGGTAGTTACATTTGTATACACTGGTGGCTCTCGGACTGACCGCGGAGTCAGGTGTGCCTTCGTCATTGGCACCCGTGTCTTTCGATATCGGCTTCCGGCACACTCCTCAGTATTTACAGCCGAGCCCTTCGCCCTGCATCAGGCCACGGAGTACATCCGGCGACACAGGCTTTCCAATTGTGCCCTCTGCTCAGTCCCGCTTAGCGCCCTACACAGTCTACGTGTGTGGTACTCGGCCCATCCCTTAGTGCAGCTGGTCCAGGAAAACTGTCACTTGCTCACTCTTAGTGGAGCCACTGTGATGTTTCTGTGGGTTCCGGGTAATGTCGGTCTGCTAGGAAACTAGGCTGCTGACGCTGCTGCCAAGGCTGCAGTACTCGTACCTCAGCCAGCGAGTTCCTATGTCCCCTCCGATGATCTCTGTGTTGCTGTCTATCAGGAGGTGGTGTCCCTTTGGCATCACCAATGGTCTTTGTTTCACGGGAATAAGCTCTGGCTTATTAAGCCTCCCCCAGTGGCTTGGACGATCCCCTCTCGGCCCTCCCGCCGGTAGGCGGTTATTTTAACTAGGCCGCGTATTGGGCACTGCCTTTCAAGCCATCGTCATTTGATAAGTGCCGCTGCCCCACCACTTCGTACACACTGCGCCCAAGTTTTAACTGTCCACCACTTCCTGACTGACTGCCCATTTTTTAACCGTTGACGTACCCGTTTCGGTTTGCCGTATGAGTTATCGGCCGTTCTAGCGAATGACGTGCGGGCTGCATTTTACTTTTTCTCCGACAAAGCAGTATGGCGAAGGTCATTTAATTTTTAGTTTTCGACCTCCGTTTCTCTATGGTGTCTTTTTTTAGCTCTTTTTCCATGTGCCTGTTTTTAGCTGTCTTCTATTATGTCAGTTGGGACTGACGTATAGTCGTTTTTTTAACTCCTTTCTGTCTTCGAGTTCTATAGTCTTGACTTGGGCGCGTATGACGCCAGTTGTTTTTTGCGCCGTAAAGCAAAACAAAACGATCAATCTCTCCCCTCCTTTAGGCAAGTTGCGCCATAAATTGTTTCCTACCCGATTCCATGCTATATTCGTCTGTGGCGCTACATCTTAAATGTTTCTATTCACACTACTGTGTATCGTCCACGTTTCTCTTGGATATGAAGCTATGCCCTTGTGTTATTTGTACGAGGGGCGTTCAATAAATAATGCAACGGATTTTCTTTTTAAAGCAGGTTGGTTCTATTCAGGATTCCGTCTCGGGGGCTCAGCATTCGTTTGCTGAGTACGTGCTTGGCGAGCTGTGCTGGGGGACTGAGCTGCGGACTGGTAACCACCTCCAGTCCTCTGTTACCGTAAGCTCTGGCCATAGTTCAGCGACCAAGGTTCAGCGCAGCGGTGGAATGTTGTATGTTTCGGAGAACGGGGCTTGGCTTCACCTCCTGGACCGCGAGGAAGGTACACATCTCTATAAAAAAAAAACCTCAACCTCAAGGTGTGCTACGTGCTGAGGAGGTGAATGGTTGTTCAGGTAAAACAGTCTTTAGCGGGCAACCTCTGGGGCACCTGTCCTCCCCAGTTGTATCAGGCATGCATGGATCTGCCTGGGTCGACGGTTGTTTCCCTAGCGTCTCGTGGGATCCTTATGGAACTGTCTCACGAAACCCACTCCTCAAAGAGAGCTCGGTTGGTGAGTCCTCACGAAAAGAAGCCTCAGAGTAATACACTCCTGGAAATGGAAAAAGAACACATTGACACCGGTGTGTCAGACCCACCATACTTGCTCCGGACACTGCGAGAGGGCTGTACAAGCAATGATCACACGCACGGCACAGCGGACACAGCAGGAACCGTGGTGTTGGCCGTCGAATGGCGCTAGCTGCGCAGCATTTGTGCACCGCCGCCGTCAGTGTCAGCCAGTTTCCCGTGGCATACGGAGCTCCATCGCAGTCTTTAACACTGGTAGCATGCCGCGACAGTGTGGACGTGAACCGTATGTGCAGTTGACGGACTTTGAGCGAGGGCGTATAGTGGGCATGCGGGAGGCCGGGTGGACGTACCGCGGAATTGCTCAACACGTGGGGCGTGAGGTCTCCAAAGTACATCGATGTTGTCGCCAGTGGTCCTACGCAGTGCCGTAGGGGACCGCACCGCCACTTTCCAGCAAATTAGGGACACTGTTGCTCCTGGGGTATCGGCGAGGACCATTCGCAACCGTCTCCATGAAGCTGGGCTACGGTCCCGCACACCGTTAGGCCGTCTTCCGCTCACGCCCCAACATCGTGCAGCCCGCCTCCAGTGGTGTCGCGACAGGCGTGAATGGAGGGACGAACGGAGACGTGTCGTCTTCAGCGATGAGAGTCGCTTCTGCCTTGGTGCCAATGATGGTCGTATGCGTGTTTGGCGCCGTGCAGGTGAGCACCACAATCAGGACTGCATACGACCGAGGCACACAGGGCCAACACCCGGCATCATGGTGCGGGGAGCGATCTCCTACACTGGCCGTACACCTCTGGTGATCGTCGAGGGGACACTGAATAGTGCACGGTACAGCCAAACCGTCATCGAACCCATCGTTCTACCATTCCTAGACCGGCAAGGGAACTTGCTGTTCCAACAGGACAATGCACGTCCGCATGTATCCCGTGCCACCCAACGTGCTCTAGAAGGTGTAAGTCAACTACCCTGGCCAGCAAGATATTCGGATCTGTCCCCCATTGAGCATGTTTGGGACTGGATGAAGCGTCGTCTCACGCGGTCTGCATGCCCAGCACGAACGCTGGTCCAACTGAGGCGCCAGGTGGAAATGGCATGGCAAGCCGTTCCACAGGACTACATCCAGCATCTCTACGATCGTCTCCATGGGAGAATAGCAGCCTGCATTGCTGCGAAAGGTGGATATACACTGTACTAGTGCCGAAATTGTGCATGCGCTGTTGCCTGTGTGTATGTGCCTGTGGTTCTGTCAGTGTGATCATGTGATGTATCTGACCCCAGGAATATGTCAATAAAGTTTCCCCTTCCTGGGACAATGAATTCACGGTGTTCTTATTTCAATTTCCAGGAGTGTAGTAACAGGGCATTAGTGTGCCGTAACACTTTCATTGTAATCAAGCGAAACGGGGGAAGCTTTGAAAAGATATCCCCTTTCTATATTCACATTGGAAGGTATTGCTGGGTCTCTGAAAAGTGTCAAACGTCTTCGTAATTGGAACTGCTAATACCAACCAAATAACTAAGCTTCTGGAATGTAAGTCCTTAGGTGACTACCAAGTCGAGGCTGAGTAACTTTAGTAAAGGCGTGGTTACCTGCTCCGATATAATGAAGGTGGACCCCGCGGAGCTACGTGAAGAGCGGAAGAATGTGTGCGTCACGGAGGTGCAGAATTATATGAAGAGAGTCAATAGGAAATTGCAAAAATCGGCAACGTTTATTCTAAAGTACTGAAGAATTACCGGAAGCTATATCCGCCTTAAGGTTCGCCCTTTTGTTCCTAACCCCATGCGATGCTATGAATGTCATAGATTTGGCCATACCACTATGGGATGTAACGGGAAGGCTACGTGTGGCAATTGTGGAAGCTCCGCTCACGAGTCAGGGACTTCTTGTACACTTCCTCCGAAATGTGTGAACTGCTCTGGGGATCACCCAGCGTGGAGCAGAAAGTGTGCGGTTTACAATGAGGAAAGGAAAATTGAAGAGTTGAAAGTAGAGAGACTCATACCCTATGGTGAAGCTAAAAAGGTTTTCAAAGCCATGAAACCTCCGGTTTTTGTTACTTCTTTCACATTCAGCCCTTGAGGCATCAATCGCTAAGCGTGATAACCACATAAACTCAGATCACAGATTCTAGTACGAGCACATGCACTTGTCGATGTATGTGCGGGGGAAATGCTCCACTTGCAACTGATGTCGTTCGGAAGCCGTCAGCAGTAGGCTTACCACCTAAGCCCCATACCATTCCCAAACATCAGAAGCCAGCTAAGCCATCCCCGCAACCCAGGCAACCACCTCCTTCTGTCAGTAAAGACATCTTCGGAGTTGCTCCTGGTTGTGTTGAGTCCTGCCGAGTCGTCAAGACTCAGCACAACCAGGAGCACTTCAGAAGATGTCCAACGTAGATTTGGACGAAACGTCAGGGATAGAAGAGTTCCATGGACCACGGCCATACAACCTGGAAGAATTCTCGGCAGCTGAAACTTCAGAGTTGATCATTGGACTATGAGGGAGAACTGCAAACAGAATAACCTCTTCGAAGTACCGGAAGACCATCACCATAACTTTACCGTCTGAGTGTGCGACTTTGAAATGTTTCTTCGGAGCAGAGGTGATATGGCGCCACTCCATGGTTTGCCGTTTTGTTTCCGGTTCGAAGTGACGAACCCAAGTTTCAATACCTGTGACTATCTTTGAGAAAAATCAGCCTCGTAACGAGCAGGAAACTGCGTATAGATGGTCCTTCGTTGCTCTTTAGGTCTTCTGTTAGGCTGCGAGGATCCTGGCGGGCACACGCCTTTGACTGCCCGAACTGGAGGACGAGTATCAGAACTAACAACAGAGACATCCAGTTGTGTCGATGACTTGCGATGAGAGCGTCCGGCCGTTGCAACACTGGAGGAGTCACAACTCTGTGTGGCCGGCCGGCACGCGCGAGATGGACAGGTTTGCGCGACGTTGTTGCGATAAAGACAGGCGCCTCGCTCAACGACTCGTCTTGCTTTTGTTGATTCCCAGGTCTCCCAAGACATTCAGCAACCGCCTATGACTATCTGGGGTGCTTTGGTTTTCTGCCAAAAGAAACTGCGACGGCTCTCTGCTTGGAACGCATCTCCGTTACAAACGCCTTTCTGAATGCTGCGAAAAGCGCCGCCACGTATCGGAACTTCATCAAACTACAGAGGCTGAAGAGGGGATATTCCACGATGTACCACAACAAATTCCTCATTTTTTTCAACCGAAACTGGCTAACAAAAAGTCCCACATTACTTATTGAACGCCTCTCACGGTTAATTATTTTGTGTGGTGTCCTAAGGAGGACCGCGCCTACTCGTTATCATAAATTTCATCTAAGTTAGTGGTGTATGCAGGGCTTGGTCAGAAATGAAAGTGACTGAATTGGGGGCTCCAGATCGGCAAGCGCTTAGAAAAAAAAAGCTTCTTTCTTGCAGATCGGGCGAGATATGAGTCATTTACATTAGCATAACCGCAAAGCAGCGGTTGTCGTAGCGGTAGTAGTACAGAATGGTAAGCCGAGGGTCGTAGGTTCGACAATCTGTGCGGGAGCTTGTTTAATTTTAAATTTTTACCTTACAAATAAACCGATACAATGCTCGGTATACTGTATTTATTAATATCTTCATAAGAGGAATGAAAAGAAAGTCTGGGGTTGCAAATAATTTCCAAGAAGGGCATGTACCAACAGCTTCCACGATGACTATGCAAATAACTCTCCGAGATGGGACTGTGGCCGACCGGAGTGGCCGAGCGGTTCTAGGCGCTGCAGTCTGGAACCGAGCGACCGCTACGGTCGCAGGTTCGGATCCTGCCTCGGGCATGGATGTGTGTGATGTCCTTTGGTTAGTAAGGTTTAAGTAGTTCTAAGTTCTAGGCGACTGATGACCTCAGAAGTTAAGTCGCATAGTGCTCAGAGCCACTTGAACCATTTTGGGACTGTGACTAAGGCGTGCAGGACTTTCGTTACTCTCATTCTGACTTTCGTGGAGCCATCGGTCGGTGTAATGGAGCAATTAGTTGTCCTGCTTTTGTGTGTAAGTTATCAGTTGTAATATAATAAGAGAATCTAATTTTATCCAAGAACTTTTCGTATAAGCCCTCCAATGAAATTTATCTGCAATTCCAAATCGTCATTGCCTCGCCTTTTCGAGCATTTTGGGAAAATATCAATAAATGCAATACCGCAGCGTTATTTCGGTTTATTTACCCTATAAGTAACGTACAAATTAATTATAATAACGAAGAAAAGGCTTTTTACATAGGGATTCGAAGCACGACTGCCGATCTGTGCTCTTTCTGCTGCGCCAGCTGCTGCCCTGAAACAACGGTAACATAAACGGCTAATGTTTGGCTCGTCCCGGGCCAAAAATGCTTTGTTTTTTATTTTTTAAAAATAAACGCTTAGCCATCTGGAGCTCCAACTTGGATGACTTTCATTACGGCCAAGCCCTGCATAAATATGCACGAGGCAGTTGGCGACGAGCAGGCGCGTTTCCCCTGGTAGTTGACTGTAAAACTAGCAAGCGAGGCACATCCCTTTCGATGATACCAGGTGCAGATATGCGGATACACATCATATCTCTCTCTGGCCTCAAGACATCTGTCGCGCTACTGCTCTCAGTAATAAGCTCCGCACAATCCAGAAGACTTTGAGCGCGGTGGCTCATTGGTCAGCACTCGGGACACTCATTCCGGAGGACGGTGGTTCAAACCCGCTTCCAACCATCCTAATTTCCCTGAATCGCTTTAGACAAATGCCGGGATGGTTCCTTTGAAAGGGAACGGCCCATTCCTTCCCCATCCTTCCCTCATCCGATGGGACCGATGACGTCGCTGTCTGGCTCCTTCCCCCAAATCGACCAACGAATCAACGAGACCACTGCAGTTTGGCCCTCTTCCTCCCGCTTCTCTCGAAAAGAAAAGAAAATGGTTCAAATGGCTCTGAGCACTATGGGACTTAACTTCTGAGGTCATCAGTCCCCTGGAACTAACAACTACTTAAACCTAACTAACCTAAGGACATCACACACGTCCATGCCCGAGGCAGGATCCGAACCTGCGACCGTAGCGGTCGCGCGGTTCCAGACTGTAGCGCTCTGGACCGCTCGGCCACTCCGGCCGGCTCTCTCGAAAAAGATTCCACTGTCTTATGCCGTGTACGCATTGTTCATACTGGGCTCACCCATTGTTTTCTGTTGCGTAACGATCAACCCCTACACAGTGGGGTTGTGGTGCCAGACTGACGGTATCCCTTCGTACTGATCCCCCTGCGGGTTCGGGGGTTAGAATAGGCCCGCGGTATTCCTGCCTGTTGTAAGAGGCGACTAAAAGGAGTCTCAAACTTTTCGGCCTTATATGATGGTCTCCTGTTGGGTTTGACCTCCATCTCTCAAAATTTTCCGAAGAGCGAGCCGATTGGGGAAGGGCGCCTTACTTGGTACATTGTGTCCATCTTGCGATCAGACCTTTCGCCAGTTTATACACCGTTGACCTGCAGTCCTGTCCGCTCTCCATCTCTTGGGCATGACTCTTTTTCTGTGTGCAGATAACACCTTGCACTGTGCAGTGCCTCTTTCTGCACCGACGGCGACCATGGACCACATGTTACCTAACATCCAGCACGGTAGCCAGTCCGTTGTGGTGGGGCCGCCATGTACCCTGTTGGTTGTAGCCCCCTGACAACACAGTGATCGCTCTACTGATGACTGCGCCGTTAACTCCCCACGGATGCCAAGGAGTAGTAGATGCCTATCCCTTTGGGGCATCAGGACTCCCGGCAATGGCCATCCTGCCAGGTGGCTCTTGCCGTGGCTGGGGGGCGCCCGTGGGGAGGGCCCTTGGTCGGAGTAGGTGGCATCAGGGCGGATGACCCGCAATGAAGCGTGGTACATCGTCTCTCGCTGGTGGCCAGCCGCCAGCAGTCTCTAAGCGTTCTCGGGCTCAGTTTAACGCTCAGAAGTACTATCCGAAAACGTTCCCCTCCCTGGCCTCACCGTGGAAGGAACGTAAGTCTCAGGATGGCAGTAGCAGTTATTTGCCCCGCTTCTTAGTTTGTACGAGGGTTGATGGGGAGTCTTTTCTCTCCACACAGCCTCAGTTCTTCGTCGAGCATTTAGAGGACAAGTTTGGGGAGCTGGAGGGCTTGTCAAAAATGCGCTCTGGGTCAGTCCTGATACAAACGGCATCCTCTGCCCAGTCACGACGGTTACTCGCTTGTGACAAGTTGGGGGATGTTGCCGTTACGATCACACCCCATAAGAGTTTAAATATGGTCCAGGGAGTTATTTACCATAGGGATCTTCTTTTGCAGTCTGATGAAGAGCTGCGCGCCAATTTAGAGCGCCGAGGTGTATATTTCGTCCGGCGCGTTCATCGGGGTCCGAAGGAAAATCAGATTGCTACCGGTGCCTTCATCTTGGCCTTCGAAGGGGATACATTACCGGAAAAAGTCAAGGTGATGGTCTACCGATGTGACGTTAAGCCCTATATCCCTCCCCCGATGCGGTGCTTTAAGTGCTGGAAGTTCGGCCATATGTCTTCTCGCTGCACTTCCAGCCTCAGATGTCGAGATTGCGGACGCCCATCACATCCCAATACTCCATGTGCCCCACCTCCCATTTGTGTCAACTGCGGGGAGCACCATTCACCTTGCTCGCCAGACTGCCGAATTTTCCAGAAAGAGCGTAAAATCATGGAATACAAGACCCTGGACCGACTAACCTATACTGAGGCCAAGAGGAAATATGACCGACTCCATCCTGTGAGAATGACATCTTCCTACGCTGCTGCTACAACACCTGTGATAGCCCCGTCTGGTTCTCCAATTGTGGCCGGATCGACGAGTAGTAAAACCCCTCCTGCCCCCTCGCCAGTGGGGGGGCTCTACCCACCGGGTTGCTCCTGCGCCACCTACATCAGCAGCAACACCATCCCACCCATCGGGGACGTCCATCCCCACTTCTAGGCCGGAGAAGTGTCCAACTTCTTCGGCTTCTCACGCTCGCAAGGGGTCCCTTGGGTCCCTCCCTTCCCAGGTTTCCGCCAGCGAGAAGTCTGACGACCGACAATAGCGTAAGTGCCCGCAATCAGCTGGTCGCAGGGCTTCACGATCCTCCTCCGTCCCGGAGACTGAATCGGTGAAGCCCTCCCAGCCGGTGCGACCCAAGGAACGGCGTAAGAAACCCAAGAAGAGCTCTCAGCCCAAGGAACTCGTGATGGCAGCCATCCCACCGCAACCTTCCAGCTCTGCGTCTGAGGATGCGGTGGAGATTCTGGAGTCCGCTGAGGACCTCCATCTCGCCGGTCCATCAGACGCCATGGAAAGCACTATCACAGGTGCTAAATCGGAGGCAGCAGGTGACCCAGCGGCGTAATCTCCCTTCCCAGTCCCGTCAAGCCTTTCTCAGCCATGGACAACACCATCTTCCAGTGGAACTGCAGCGGTTTCTTCCACCATCTAGCTGAGCTCCGCCAACTTATCAGCCTTCACCCTTTCCTCTGCATTGCTCTGCAGGAAACTTGGTTTCCGGCAATGCGAACCCCCGCCCTCCGTGGCTATCGGGGTTATTATAAGAACCGGGCAGCTTATGAAAGGGTGTCTGGTGGCGTCTGCATATGTCCTGAACTCTCTTCACAGCGAGTCTGTACCTCTCGACACACCTTTAGAGGCTGCCGCTGTTCGGGTGTGGACGCCACAGGCTGTTACCGTCTGCAGTCTTTACCTTCCACCGGATGGTCATGTCGCGCAGCATGTCCTGGCTACTCTGATAGCTCAATTGCCTCCACCTTTCCTGTTACTGGGCGACTTTAACGCCCGTAACCATCTGTGGGGTGGGTCAGTGGCAACAGGTCGAGGCGCCATCGTTGAGCATTTATTGGCGCAGCTCGATCTCTCGATCTTAAATGATGGTGCCTTCACACACTTCAGTGTGGCGCATGGCACATACTCCGCCATTGACCTTTCGATCTGTAGCCATAGCCTCTTACCGTCTGTACAATGGAGAGTGCATGACGACCTTTGTGGCAGTGACCACTTTCCGATCTTTCTGTCACTGCCACAGCGTCAGTCTTCTGGGCGCCCTAGCAGATGGGCTCTGAATAAGGCTGACTGGGACTTGTTCTCCTCAACTGCCGCTATTGAGCCTCTCTCTACCGATACCATTGTTACAGTGGTTCAATCGGTCACCACCGGCATCGTTACTGCTGCCGAATCTGCTGTTGCCCGTTCTTCTGGGTCCCTTCGGCGGCGGACTGTGCCTTGGTGGTCGTCTGAGATCGCTGAAGCGATTAAAGCTCGCCGGCGGGCGCTCCAGCGTCACAAGCGACATCCCTCAATCGACCACCCTATCGCCTTCAAACGGCTGCGTGCGCGAGCCCGCTGCATTATCCGCCAACGCAAGCAGGAGTGCTGGGAGCGGTATGTGTCCACCATTGGCCTCCATGTCACTCCATCGCAGGTCTGGGCCAAGATTCTCCGCCTCTATGGCTATCGGACCCCTGTCAGTGTCCCTGCGCTCTCACTGAATGGAGCAGTTTGTACTGACTCCGACGTCATTGCAAACCGCTTGGCAGAGCACTTTGCTATGAATTCCGCTTCTGCCAACTACCCCTTGGGCTTCCGCTCCATTAAGGAGCGGATAGAACGTCGGAGTCTTTCTTTTCGCACTCACCATCCTGAATTGTACAATGTTCCATTCAGTGAGTGGGAATTTCGAAGTGCCCTCGCCGCTTGTCCTGATACCGCTCCTGGGCCAGATAGCATCCACTCTCAGATGCTGAAACACCTTTCAGTGGACTGCCAGCGACGCCTCCTCGATCTTTACAACCGCATTTGGGTCGAGGGTGAGTTTCCGTCGCAATGGCGGGAAAGTCTTGTTGTCCCCATTCTGAAACCAGGGAAGAACCCTTTGGAGGTGGACAGCTACCGTCCCATTAGCCTCACCAACGTTCTTTGCAAGTTGCTTGAACGGATGGTGAGCCGGCGCTTGAATTGGGTACTGGAGTCTCGAGACCACCTGGCTCCGTCTCAGGGTGGGTTCCGTAAAGGCCGCTCCGCCGCCGACAATCTGGTGAGCCTGGAGTCGGCCATCCGTACTGCCTTTGCCCGCCGTCGGCATCTGGTCGCTGTCTTTTTCGACATGCGGAAGGCGTATGATACGACATGGCGTCATCACATCCTTTCAACGCTTCATGGATGGGGTCTTCGGGGCCCTCTGCCGATCTATATCCGCAATTTTCTGTCGTATCGTACCTTCCGCGTGCACGTCGCGGCCTCATATAGTTCCTCCCAAGTCCAGGAGAACGGTGTGCCACAGGGTTCTGTTCTCAGTGTGTGTCTGTTTTTAATAGCCATTAACGGGCTCGCTGCGGCCGTGGGAAATGCTGTCTCCGCTTCCCTGTATGCTGACGACTTCTGCCTTTACTACAGCTCTATTGGCATTGCAGCTGCTGAACGTCAGCTACAGGGTTGTTGGCTTTTCCTCTTTTTCTCTACGGTCGGCCAACCACCGTCACACTGGGTGTTTTAATTTGTTTTGTCTGGTCTCTGTCAGAGTATTTCATGTCCTGTTTTGTCTGCTGTCTTCCCTGTTGTTCGTTTTTTTATTCTCTTCGGGTGGTTTTAGTTTTTATGGAACAAGGGACCTATGACCATAGTAGTCTGGTCCCTTTAATCCCACCAACCAACCAACCAACCTACCTTCGTACTGAGTACAGCCTTCGAGATTCCTGGTCTTTAATATTCATGGATGGTTGAACTGGTCCCCAGTTTCCTGCGTGAAAGTAGTTTTTATTTTCAGTTATGAGGTTTTGCCTTGATGCTGGAGAAGGGGCGGATCGGCTGTGGACGGGGCCTTTCTTCGTGTTTTCCAGGTCACCCATGACCACTCCTCTGTGCAAAGATCACTCTTCTATCCCTCAGTTTTTAGATGTGGCCTATCCTTTTATGGCTTCTACTGTGTATTTTTACTTCTTTGCTATACAGTTTGACCCCTTGAATGGATCCGGTCACATGTAGAGCAGGCTCTATTTTAAGCAAGTAACTTTAAATTGCGGGACTGATTACCTCGCCGTTTAGTCCCATAGCCCCCGAAATCAATCAATCAGGAAGCGCTACTATTTTACATGACTCTAGGTAACAGACAAATTCTTCGTGTCGTAAATTTTCCCGATAATGCAGCTGTGTTCGCACGTTTGTTTATAATATGTCTGCCAAACTAGTCGCGAACCAGACTGGCACCTAATCAGACATTGCAGTATGTTGATTGTGTGTGTGTGTGTGTGTGTGTGTGTGTGTGTGTGTGTGTGTGTGTGTGTGTTTGGAGAGAGAGAGGATAGAGTGGTGTGGGGGGAGAGATAGATGGGCTTATATCACACACGAAACATGTTTGAACAGTGTTGTTAGATTAGGCATTACCGGACAGCAGTATGAGTAACCGATAACCTGAAACACTGATAGCATAATGATGCGATGCTGTTGCTCGCGCAGGGGAGAGAGAGAGAGAGAGAGAGAGAGAGAGAGAGAGAGAGAGAGAGAGAGAGAGAGAGCGAGAGCGAGAGCGAGAGCGAGCTGCTATCAGAGATAAGTTTAGTGGGCAGAGGAGCTACCGTCTGCCCTGCACCTCCGTGTATCCGTCCAAGGCCTCTTGTCACGGCCACACTCTACTCTGTGCGAATAGTCTCTCTCACCTGTTCCGTACATCGTGCTTAAATGCCGGCCATTTACAGGTCACAAGATAATCACTGGCTTAAGTTTAATGCTAACTACAGTAAGACTCAGTTTTTACAGCTTCTAACTCACAATTCAACAAGCGACACGGAACAGTTCAATTTCCTAGGCGTTCGGATAGATAGTAAGCTGTTGTGGAAAGTCCATGTCCAGGATCTTGTTCAGAAACTAAATGCTGCTTTATTTACCATTAGAACAGTGTCTGAAATAAGTGACAGTTCAACACGAAAAGTAGTCTACTCCCATATTTTTATACTCTTATGTCATATGGTATTATTCTTTGGGGTAATTCTTCTGATTCAAAAAGGGTATTTTTGGCTCAAAAACGGGCTGTTCGAGCTGTATGCGGTGTAAGTTCGAGAACCTCTTGTGGATCCCTATTCAATAGTCTGGGAATTCTGACATTGCCCTCACAGTATATATTTTCTTTAATGTCGTTTGTTGCTAGCAATATTAGATTATTCCCAAGAGTTAGTAGCTTTCACTCAGTTAATACTAGGCAGAAATCAAATCTGCATGTGGAATGCACTTCCTTGAATCTTGGCAGAAAGGAGTGCAGTATTCTGCTGCATCCATTTTCAACAAGCTACCACAAGAATTCAAAAATTAACGCAGTAGCCCAAAAGCTTTTAAGTCTAAACTGAAGAGTTTCCTCATGGCTCACTCCTTCTATTCTGTTGAGGAGCTCCTGGAAGAGCTGAAAAATTAAGCAAATTCCAGTGTTACATTGTTGATTTTCTTTATTTAAACTTACGAATTGTCGCCTGAATATGTTTCTTGTATTTCATTTTATCTGTTCCTACTATCGTGTTATAATTTTGTGTAGTGACTCGTTCCATGACCATGGAGACTTCTCCTTAATTTGGCCCCACGGAACAATAAATAAATAAATAAATAAGACACATCAATCTTTAGTCGTGCAACTTTCGATACTTTTGGAGTGCAAGCAGCAATTCAGAAATTATTTTAAATGACGTCATAAGTGAACTATGAAAGTGCGCTATTGCAGCCTTGTAGTTTATACTGTTACTCTCGTATTATGTTTTAATACGTCGTATTGTCTTCGCAGATGGTCGAAAATGGCACAAAAACGGAAACTGCAATGAATCTGTGAAACTTCTACAACTAAAACCGAACATGATATTTTAGAAAATTGTCGAGGCTGTGGACCCATATTTCAAGAAATTAAGGTAGTGATTGTAATCTAAATTAAAATTTTGATACAGACATTTTGTGTAACTGGAAAAATGATCAAAGATACTTGGGACTGCACACTGGATTTCTTTCTGAGACATAGGTTGTTTGAGCACCTCAGTAATAAGTTTTTTCCTGTCCAGATATTTCTCAGTACCTCCAACCAAGGCTTCTGTTTCGTTTCCCTATTTACTAACTCCTGTTCCACTGCTACACGAATGATTGGTGGTGTTGTAATTTTTCAACATTAACGGAGGATAAAGTTTTAGAAAAACATGTAACAATTATTTGATCAACAGTAACAGATTCATGTGTTGCATCCCGTATAACGGGATTAATTGAACCGCTTGTGTCATCTGCAACAAGAACTAAGACTGCTAGATGTACCAGTTGAATGGCAGGGGATTCAAGAACGAACCTTGCGGGACTCCATTCGCGAAACACCCTTTGCATTCTGAGGACAGCCACTGCCAGACTTTACAGAGTAGAGCCCGGGCCCCCGCAACTGACTTGTGACGTCACACTAGTAGCCTTGTCGGCCATACTTCGGGAATTCACGGCTCCGTGCAGGGCGCACAGGATATCAATACGTCAGTGAAAAAGTTCCACCTTAAGGTCTGGTGCTATTGAGAGCTTGCATACATTTAAACATGCATTTAAGTATTATTAAAATCGTCAGAAATAGTTATTCAACGAAAGACCGCCCGACGTGCCCATTATTTCTGTTGCAGTGTCTGCCACTGCAGTTCTTAAAGTACACTGACGGAAAAAAATCGCAACACCGAAAAATAATTAATGTTGAAAGTTGAAATTTTGGGAATACACATCTTTAGGTAACATATTTGATTAACATTGCAAGATCACAGGCTACTGTAAGTGAAATATAAGCCATTGCAAATGTGAAATGCTGGTACATTCATAGCCTGTGCAACCGTCAGAATATTGTGTGCAAGCGTGCATGCATTATATTGTGTTCTATTTCTCCAGTTTGGCAAGGGTCCCACAACGAAGAACGGTACTGGAGAACTCATTGAGCGAGGGTCCTGTAAATTGATTCCGTATTTCTATATTTCCAGAAGACTTTTGACACTGTAGCTTATGGAAAAACGTCTCAGTTACGTGATCGGATTGATGACTACCTGTCAGACAGGTCACAGATCGTAGTAACTGAAAGTCATCGAGTAAAATAGAAGTGATTTCTTGCGTTCCTCAAGGCAGTGTTATAGGTTCTCTGCTGTCGCTTATCTAGATAAACGATTTAGGAACAATCTGAGCAATCGTATTAGGCTGTTTGCAGCTAGTGTTGCCGTTTATCATCAAGTAAAGTCATCAGAAGATCAAAGCAAATTGCAAAACGATTTAGAAAAGATATTTATAAGATGCGAAAATCGGCAATTGACCCTAAATAATGAAAAGTGTGTTAAAAGAAATCCACTAAAGTTCGGTTACTCGATAAATCAGTCAAATCTGAAATTCAACTAACTACCTAAAAATTTCAATTACGGAGAATTTAAATTGGAAATTGCACGTGAAAAATGTTGTTGGGAAGGCAAACCAAAGACTGCTTTTTATTGGCAAGATGCAACAGATCCACCAATGAGACTGCCTACATTACGCTTGTCCATCCTTTCTCGGCGCCTTGCTTCTCAGTACTTCAAATAAAACTCTGTAATGCTACAAATCTTCTTCGTTCTTTTTTGGAGTACTGCTGCGCAGTGTGGGATCCTTACCAGAGAGGGTTAATGATGTACACTGAGAAAGTTCAAAGAAGGGCAGCACGTTTTGTATTATCGATAAATAGGAGGCAAAGCCTCGCAGGATTTGGGGTGGACATCATTAATCCAAATAAGTTTCTCGTTGCGGTATGACCTTCTCACGAAATTTCGATCACCAACTTTCTCCTCCGAATACGAAAATATCTTGTTGACGCCGACCTACATAGGAAGAAGCGATCATCATATTTAAATAACGGACATAAGAGCTCGCACAGAAAGATATAGCCGTTCGTTTTCCTCCGCGCACTATTTCGAGATTGGGATAATAGAGAACTGTTGTGAAGGTGGTTCGATGAGCCCTCTGCCAGGCACTTGATTTGCAGAGTATCGATGTGGATGTGGACCCTCTTCGTACGTGGATTACACTTACTTGGCGCTAGACACCGTCCTCCGCCAGTAGCGTCATGAGATGCGGCTTGATGGTGCTCTTCCGGCGGTTGTCGGCTCACCTGGCGCTGGAGCCGCTATTTCTCGTTCCTGCAGCTCCTGAGCTGGCACTCACTCCAGTCCTCCCACCAACGGGAAACACCTGGTAGTACCGGGAATCGAACGGGGATGCTCCGCATACCTAGCAGACACGATAACCACTCTTTCTTTGTGGACCATAAAATCTCGTATAGCCCATCCGTTCGCTCTCTTCCTTTATCGTCTACGACTAGCTTCGTTGTTTTATTGTTTTTGTCATTATAATGCAAAATCTAAATGTATTCTTCTGTGAAACTAAAAGTTATTCCTCTCTTAAAGCAAAGATATAATTGTTCTCGTGAAAAGATATTCTTCTTAAAGTTCTTTTCGTATGAACAAATGAATCCTGGCTCCTCTGTCGTCGTGGATCTGCTCTTCAGCAAGGAAAACAGAAGACTGAAATTCTCCTTTCTCGAGAATAAAAAAATCTCGTAATATCTTCCTCCTAAAAGTGGAGATTTAACCGAAACACCTGTTCAGTACAACTGGTCAGTATGGTAGTACAGCGGTCAAAAATCGGGCAAAGTTATCTTCGTATTTCCTGCAGTTTGGCACTCTGTTACGCTTCACTGTCAGGTGACACCAGTAATCTTGAAGATTCATTGCGGTCTTATTGCCAGTTGATTAGTAAGTTTAACGGGCTAGGAGCCATATTAATGCTTTCTGTTAAAAAAAAAAAATGGTTCAAATGGCTCTGAGCACTATGGGACTCAACTGATGTGGTCATTAGTCCCCTAGAACTTAGAACTACTTAAACCTAACTAACCTAAGGACATCACACACATCTATGCCCGAGGCAGGATTCGAACCTGCGACCGTAGCAGTCGCACGGTTCCGGACTGCGCGCCTAGAACCGCGAGACCACCGCGGCCGGCTTTCTGTTTCACTCTTGGGTAAAAGAACTTGTCTTGGAATGGAATGTGTTCTGTACTGTATGTGGATGGCGAAGTAAGCGTTATAATAGCAAGTTTGTGTCTCTTCTCAGCTATTTTCAGGCTTCTCACAGCATGTTAGACGGTGACGCATCGTCTCCTCTACGTTGCAGTTATTGGGGAGCGCGGCTTAAGCCCTTTCCTATGTAATTTGCTGTTTGTAGAAATCTGTTAGAGGAGAACACTGAGCCACAGAGGTCGTGCATTTGAGTTAATGAGTGGTTCATATGGCTCTGAGCACTATGAGACTTAACTTCTGAGGTCATCAGGCTCCTAGAACTTAGAACTACTTAAACTTAACTAACCTAAGGACACAACACACATCCATGCCCGAGGCAGGATTCCAACCTGCGACCGTAGCGGTCACGCGGTGCCAGACTGTAGCGCCTAGAACTGCTCGGTCACCCCGACCGGCAATTAATGAGTGGATTATGAATATTAGCTCTCATCTTTTTCCAGGTCATGCAGTTATTCTCAGTTTCAACTTCACTCGTTTACTGTTGCCATATTGCATCGTGTATCTGCCTAGAGCGATTTCCTGCAATTGTCTGTTCTATACAACTTTACGAAGAATGAGCGGACGCGCCTAAAATGGGGATTGATGCGGCTTACATCAGAGCTACGGAGATACACACATTTCGTTAAATTCATTCCAATATATTGCTGTCCGTTAAAATCGGAGTGCCGTGAAGACAGCGGGCAACAAAAGTAAAATTAGAATGATGTGTTCCACATACTTGCATGTGCAAATAAGGTCACCGGACAAAAAAAGTAATCACCCAATATTGAAATGATTACAAGCATCATTTAAGACCGTGGACTCGTAATTCCGCACCTGGATTTGATAACCGCTTGGATTCGGTTCAGAAGAAGGTACACAAGATTATGCAGGTACATCACATCCAGGTTAAATCACTCGCTGAGGATTTAATCGCGCAGTTCCACCAAATGGCAGCGAGCCTCATGTTGGCGTTTTACCCGCTGTTGCTGTTCCAACATGTCCCACAGATGTTCTATGGGGATCAAGTGAGGTGATTTCGCAGGCCAATCGTGATGTAATAAAGTGGAGGAGTGTTCAGAAAATCAGTTACACATTCGTCCAGCCCGACGAACTTTGCTGTTGTCTTTATGAGCCTATGTAAGCAATGTCCCCTTGTGAGGTGACCGATTCAAAATCTTCACTGCATGCAGTTTTCTCGCTAACAGGTTGCAGTCCACGTGCATTCACTGCCCGCAGTCATTTCTGTTGGATATGGAAGCGATTTCGATTCACAAGCCGTGAAACGTATCTTTGATTCATCTGTCGGGATCTTTTTCCGATCATAATTATGACTACGTGTTTCGTGACCACGCGTGTTAAAAAGGGTTCAAATGGCTCTGAGCACTATTGGACTCAACTGCTGTGGTCATTAGTCCCCTAGAACTTAGAACTAGTTAAACCTAACTAACCTAAGGACATCACACACATCCATGCCCGAGGCAGGGTTCGAACCTGCGACCGTAGCCCACGCGTGTTACATTACTGATTGTAGACAAGTTGAACGAGTCCGCGACGAAACGCCAACAAATCCAGCAACTTCACACACACCGCATGGCAATGGGCATGGCCAGACACGATTGCACCTTTTTGCTACTGTGTCACGTCCTTACATTTACCGAAGTTTAGGTACACTGACCACCTGAAACACAGGTGTTTCACTGATAGCCGCTGTCTTATGCTCACGTAGAAGCAGTGCGCGGTCGGCCGAATTTGTCACTCGATCGCT
Organism: Schistocerca gregaria; assembly: GCF_023897955.1. Classification (NCBI taxonomy): domain Eukaryota; kingdom Metazoa; phylum Arthropoda; class Insecta; order Orthoptera; family Acrididae; genus Schistocerca; species Schistocerca gregaria. The sequence continues at coordinate 499,531,905 of NC_064926.1, read as the reverse complement.
GCACCTTTTGTAGAGGCTTTGGGCTGACTAAATTTTTTCCGGTGGGCATAATAACTAGTTCAGTGCAGCCGCACGAAAGAGACAGGACTAAGGCCGTCTACATTGTGTGTATACGGAAGGATTAAGCAGCAGGCTTTTCGTTCATAAATCCCAATAGAATATTTGTTTGTGAAAAGATCGAAGGGCTTCATGAGGGCCATTTGTTTTGTTTTAAGGAGCGAAAGAAACTAAGGTGTTACGCGCCCATGTTAGAACCGCAAAATACGAAGATGAAAAAGGAGTTAAAAACGACTGCACCTGAAGCCCACTCGACGGAAGGAAAGACAGACCTAAAAACAGGGACTTTCTTGGACAAAAGGCCATAAAATGCGCCATAGGGACAACGGGGGGTCCTGAACTAAATATTAAATGTCCTTCGCCATCTCGCTACGACCGATAAAAACTATAACGCGGTCGACAGACCGCGCATCGTTCGCTAAAATGGCCGATAACTCATACGGCAAGCATAAATTAGAAAGCTATTTTGTCGAAAACTGACATTCTGAGCCCGTGGCTGTGTTCAAAATATAGATTGACTCTTACCTAGTAAATAATAGCAACAAGCCACTAATTATATTAAAGAGCGTCAGCGAGCTCTACAGTGACATAGGCGGCACCCGTCCCTAGAGCAACTAATAGCCTTTAAGAGGCTCTGTGCCCGCATTCGCCAGCTTATAAAACGACGGAAACAGGAGTGTTGGGAGAGGTACGTGTCGACCATTACGTGCCGTACGACACCTTCCCAAGTCTGGATGAAGATCAGACGTCTTTTTGGGTACCAGACCGCAACAGGTGTCCCTGGCATTGACATCAACGGCCTGTTATCTACGACGCGAGCCTCTGCGTCGGAGAACTACCGCCCAGAATTTCGCACCCTCAATCGGCGGATCGATAGGAAAGTCCTCTCGTTCACTATACGCCACAGTGAACCCGGAAGCACATCATAAACACCATCCAAGCGGACTTTGATTTCAGCTGATGCAAGATGTTCTTTTGTCAGGAACTTGATCGCGGCACGATAATCGATTTTATCCACCGCGTCCGCAGTTCGTGGTCGTGTGGTAGCGTTCTCGCTTCCCGCGCCCGGGTTCCCGGGTTCGATTCCCGGCGGGGTCAGGGATTTTCTCTGCCTCGTGGTGACTGGGTGTTGTGTGCTGTCCTTAGGTTAGTTAGGTTTAAGTAGTTCTAAGTTCTAGGGGACTGATGACCATAGACGTTAAGTCCCATAGTGCTCAGAGCCATTTGAATCAACCATTTATCCACTGCAGCGCCGCAGCTCGCAACGTCTCCCTCAAACGAGTGTCGCCGTTCTACTGAGGCCAGTAGCGGGCTGCAGTTCGTGTGCGCATCTGCTGACTTTTGGAACCTGCCTCGTACTTCTCGCCCGGCCGTACAGCATCGCGCCGCCACGTCAGTCAGGGGTCAAATGCCGCGGCACACTATCTGGCGTATTATGAAACCGATATTAATCACAGCTACCACTCAAATGAGTTGGCGAGTTTCTGACCTAGCGAAACGATCAGCAAAATTAATTCGTATCTGCAGTATTTTGCTTCTGCGCCAGTTATTAGAAAAAGGATCTAAACGATAGTCTTGGAGAACAGTTGAAAATAAAATTTTAAGCATCATAATTGACGGTTAGTTTGGTTATGACTGTTTAGTGGATGCATTATCCATCCTGAAATGAAGCAGGAGTGTGTTCTAGAAAGTATGTATGCTGTTTAACATGAAGTGGACTTAGCTGTTGCGGTTCTAATTCTTTGTTTGATTTCCTATTCTGGTACAACCGCGCACGCGCACACAAAAATTGAAGAAACAAGTTGAGTGTTTGTCGCGGCAGAAATGCAAACGAACTGGTTCTTCTCCGTGACAACGAAAGACCCCACCCAAGTCTGCGCACCCGACAGAAGCTCACAAACCCTCACTGGGCTGTTCTCCCTCACCCGCCCTGCAGCCCGGATCGCGCACCTTCGCTGTTTGGCCCAGTGCTCCGCGAGAACTATCACCTGGATGACGGGGATGTTGCTGATGCAGCAAGACGTCGCCTCCGACGAGGACCAGCAGAGTGCTCCCATGAAGGCATACAGGCCCTCCCAGTAAGGTGGCGTTAGGCCGTCGCATTGAACGGAGATTATAGTGAAGCATATGGTTCCGTAGCCAAAAGGGTGGGGAATAATGTAGTGTATTGGAATCCTGGAAAAAACACGAATCTGCTTTCAGTAAAAAAAGTGTTGCATTACTTATTGAGCGTTTCTGGTGTATTTATGCGACAGGGTGCGAGGTGCCGGGGCTAGCAGTGTATTTAACACTAAATTCTTCTAGAATCTTCATATGGAAATGATGCTCTAAGCCCCGCCCTCTATTCTAACTCCGACTTTTGCTGTTGCACATGGATTAAGAAGAAACGCGAACTGACTGTAATCGACCCTGCAAGTAGAGTAGAAAAGCGTTTAGCACCTGTAATAATTTAATTTGATAGAAATTAATTAAATAAAGGAAAGTTTCATTAACGTAGTGAGAAATGAAAGGGTTGCTCTACCAATTAACAGAATGAAGGTTCTGTCCAAAATAACAATATGATTTATTATGACTAAACTCGAAATAATAACCAAACACATGAAACATTTACAATACATCAAATTGGATATTCAAATAAATGCTGTGAAGGTGAAGTTGTCCCTAAACTAGATTGTGACATTTATGATGAAGTGGTATGTGTAGCCAATTCTTTGCAACTCGAATCTTAAAAGAAACACACAGCCAACCCAACATTAATTGCTGCCACAGTAGTGAGAACTCAGACAATGAACACCCAAGACAGAACAAAGTTAGAAAAGACGAACAGGCGCGCTCTGCTGAGCTCTGATTATAACGTAGCAAAATCATTAATCTGCCAGTGCTGCTGACATACATTACCAAGCTGTCTTCTTAAGTGCAAGAACACGATCTGGCGTACCGGAGGCGATGGCTGGTTGCTTCGACGTCCCGTCGTGGTGATGATAATGTCGCGAGTATAGCCCGAAACAAATTATCCTGGTCTGGTTGTTCCAGACCAAAGACTTCCTAGCAATACAAATGCGCCTCAGAGGGAGACGAAGAAGGCTCCTCACGCCATCACTGACGGTACAGTGATTGATTTTAACAAGCGAAGTCACACAGTAACTCCGATACAGTCACCTTTAGCCAAAACTGCTCTAGAGGGACAACATAGGCCGCTTGTACGCAGAACGCTCAATTGCCAACTGTCCTCGGCAAGTTGCGTTGAAGTCGAAACTTCAGCAACTTCGTCAAACAGTTACAATTAAATGAAAGTATATTAGACAGCCAGCAGAAGGCAGGCTGTCCTGAGCAGCGAGAGCTCAGTCTTGTAACCTACTCCGACCGAAAGGCGGAGAGCCGACCCTCTCAAGAGCACCCGTACAAACCGAACACAGAAATTCCCGCTCCCGCTCCCCCCCCCCCCCCCATCCCCCCGACAGTGGCCGTGGTTAAACATTCCAATCAGCAACTCGAAAACCGGCAGAAAATTCCACTCTATTGCCGAAGCACTACCATTCCACCAATGGAGATTCTTGGCGCCAATTTCTGCGCCGATTTTGCTACGTCAGAGAGCTATGCCCTGAGCAAGCCTATCATAGTGACGATTTTGCAGAAAACGCGGGAATTTGCCCGCCAAGACTGCCTGGGAACACAAGTCATTCCCACGCCTCGCTGGTAGCCCGCCAGAAAGTGTTTTCGCAAAGTTTCTGCGAAGTAACGTAATCTCTAGCCCAGCCGCCCATTCTGACTCCTCTGGGCGAGTCGCTCCCGCTCTTATGACAATGTCGGCGTCTGGAAAGCATCCACTCGACTCCCTCACACCGGTCGGCTTAACCCTTTCAAGATCAGCAGAACTCGCCTGTCACCGGACCACCCGGGTGACGAGAGACGCTGCGTGGGAAGTCCCCATGTGAAGGAATAGCGACTTTTCACCGCATGCAGTTAGAGAGGAAAATCGAATTACTCAGATTAAGATAGAAATATGAGAGGGGAGTCATGCCACCTCTCAAGGGAACGCCTCATTTTTCGTGAAAGAAGAGAACCAGCTTATACGTTTCACGTGATGAAGGCATCACTTCTTGAAATTAAGGTGCACTTGTTGCAAGGTTGGTACAAAATTGCTGTTCTGAAGCGCTCATCCATCGATGTTGCGACCATATTCACAGCTGTCCGCCAGTACAGATTATCTACATCTGATAAATTAACAACAGGATACGAGTGTCATTCGTGGTTCGCTAATACAGATCCCGAAAGAGCTGCAGCCTTCAATTTGTGTGTTTAACATCCAAACTACATACTCAGAAGGAAAGGTTTCGCATAGCATAGGAATATAGAATTACGTCTTCCCATTTGGATCCACTTACTTGCTTCTCACTAGGTGCTATCCTTCACTTCTGAGGAAAGCGTTCCTACGGTGTTATGGTCATTCTGTAAATGTTGTGGTAAGAAAGTGGAGTACATGTTCTGTTCGTTCACTACGTCTAACATGTCACATTTCTTCACCTTTGTTTGAACTATAATGGGTACTAAACATAGAGATGTTGACGAAGTTCAGGTGCATCGCAGTGTTTGTGCGGTAAGGCTAGGTGCAGTGCCACAGGCTGTCACACGGAGCACGTGACTGCTTTATAGGCGACACGCAATGCACACTCTGGTCGCAGAGTATACTCACACACTGTCGCCTCCGTAGAGGCAGATCCACCGAGCTAGGTAGCGCGCTGGGTGAGTGCAATGGACCCGCATTCGTGTGGAAGACGGTTCAAATCCCCGTCTGGCCATCCAGATTTTGGTTTTTGATGGTGTCTGTAAATATATACAGGCAAATGCCGGGATGAAATCCCGTCAGTTCGTAATCCGAGCTTGTGCTCCGTCTCTAATGGCCACCGCGCGTGGTGGCGCAGTGGTTAGACACTGGACTCGCATTCGGGAGGACGACGGTTCAATTCCGCGTCCGGCCATCCTGATTTAGGTTTACCGTGATTTCCCTAAATCACTCCAGGAAAATGCCGGGATGGTTGCTTTGAAAGGGCACGGCCGACTTCCTTCCCCTTCTTTGCCTAATCCAATGAGACCGATGACCTCGCTGTCTGGTCTCCTTCCCCAAAGAACCCAACCCTCTAATGGCCGCGCTGTCCACAGTACGTTAAACTGTAATCTTCCTTCATTTTCTTCTTTCTGACGAAGACGCCATATTTTACTCTATTCTGTAGCACCAGGACACTGTTTCCGCAATAATTCTCTCTCTACCGCTCCATTCATTCATTGCACAGACTTTAATTTAATCCCTGATGGCCTATAACTGTGTGCATCCGCTCCGTTATCTCATTTGATACACAAGAGTGACGTGCGCTATATCATATTTTGGCGGAGAGTGTCCGATGTGCCAGAAATTCGAGGTGAGTACTGGAACGTCCCTTTGGCCTCTTACTCAGACCTTCAGTAGCGAGGAAGTCGCTCACTGGTCGCGGTAGCGGCGACTGTCCACGTACACTCAGCGCAGAGCGGCGGGCGAGGCAAGATCCCTGCCGCTTCACAGGTTCTCCACGCAACGTCTAATGTCGGCGTCAGATTACTCCTCTGCACTGCTACACGCGCAGAACTAGTCTAAATTAGGGGCGCCAGCCTCGCTTAGAAACGCGATACAGAGTTAAACTTCCCACAAGTCCAAAGCCACTCATAAAAACCTTGTAGTTATCTAACTACTCTCAGGGAGATTCAGAGATCCGAGCACTGGACTGGAACACGTACACCGCTAACAGCTCACACACCGCCCCCAACTCACTCCCAGCAAAATTACACCTATAATCGCAACAACAACGAAGTAGGAATACAGTTCAGAGTCAAGACGAATAAAGTCGCGCAAAAGAAATTTTAAAAAAGGTCAACTAAAGGCTCCATACAAAATTACGTATATAGATACTTAATCAATACCGGGAATCCAGAATCTCGACGATTTTTGACTGTTAAGATATCGTTATTAGCAAGATGTCGGCCCTGGAGATTCCAAGATCATGTGAAACTCTCTGCCGTAGTACCTGAGGCGAGTCCGGACAGACAAAAGGAAGCTAGCAGGGCCGGCCGGTCTGACCGAGCGGTTCTAGGCGCTTGAGCCTGGAACCGCGCGACTGCTACGGTCGCAGGTTCGAATCCTGCCTCGGGCATGGATGTGTGTGATGTCCTTAGGTTAGTTAGGTTTAAGTAGTTCTGAGTACTAGGGGACTGATGACCTCAGATGTTAAGTCCCATAGTGCTCAGACCCATCAGAACCATCTGAAGCGGGCAGGGGACTTCAGTTTATACTCTTATACGCACTGACAAAATATTTAATAAAATGGAGAAGATAGATTCAGAGCCTTGTCCACTGCCATGGTTACTTGAACTTGAAAAGTCGGTCGCAGGAGCACACATTAAGTTCCATTCGGTAATATCCCACAATCCCATAGTTTTAAGCATTCCATTCCCCTTGAACATCCCTGCTCCTAGCATGTGGTGATAACTACAAGTGCGTTATATATGGCGTATACCCAGAAGGGTCCTGCCTTCTGAAAATATGATTGTATTGTGAGAATGTCCCGTGTGCACTCTCCCATATTTTCTCCCTCGAGAAGTAGTCGCGATTCTCTGTGGGAGTTTGGATCACCACGGATAGCATACCATAACCCGTTTTGTGTTGCCACCCTTCTTCTACTGACATCAATGCATGGCTCTTTCTAATGTAACCACCAATATATCCCTCATCCTGATATTAACAAGTTTACCAAAAGTCCACCATCTTACGGGATACAGGTGAAACAGCAGTTTTATCCGATGGTGGTACCTGATATTGGCAAGTGTACTAGCACACGGAGGCAGGTGCGGTCAGTGCTGACCTTCACTATTCAGAGGTGGCAATGCAATGACAAGGTACTTTAAATGGGATACAATAAACTCCAGCGTAGCTGGCAGTTCAGCCCACGCCTCGCATAGCCCTGCCAGACATTCGTCTCGTAGTAGCAAAGTAGGAGTTAGCTATCAATGTGCTCCTTAGTCCATGGCTTTCCATTTTACAAGAAAAGTAATATTTTTCTGTTATGCTTTTGACGTATGATGAATCCACTGTATCAAAACAGTTAGTTGCATGTTCCATAGACCATTTGAACGATTCTTCAACGAAATGATGTGGAGCGATTCAGTTAACAGGTTATTATACATGATTAGGGTTAACATTAATGGCCACTCCGTCTTCAGGCCACGAGTGGCCTACCGGGACCATCCGACCGCCGTGTCATCCTCAGTGGAGGATACGGATAGGAGGGGCGCGGGGTCAGCACACCGCTCTCCCGGTCGTTATGATGGTATTCTTGACCGAAGCCCTACTATCCGGTCGAGTAGCTCCTCAGTTGGCATCACGAGGCTGAGTGCACCGCGAACACATTCTCATTTTATTTCTACTCATGTAAGTACACTGAAAAGCGAGGATACTCGTCTTTTTACTGGCTACGATTTTTAAGTAGAAATTCGTCAATGGAAAAAGAGTTTTCCAGGAGAAATCATTTTTAAATTAGTGAGCAAATGATCAAAAACATTTATTGCTCCGTATTGAACTCCTCTTTGAGCCATTGGCGACAATTACAATGGGTAATATGTTGTTTTTCGCTGTAGTGTTGCAGGTATGTACATCACTGTTTTTCTCAAACTGTTATATATTATTTATGGCGATCTTCATCAGCGAAAGCATGTATTGTGATGGCACAGTTAAAATGGGTAGTGCTTTGAAGAGGTGCCTACATGACGTCTGTGGGTGAACACACAACATTCTTAGTGCTCGCTTATGTGCAATCAATACCTTATGCGCGGTGAGTTAGCCTACAAAATTATTGTGCGTGGCATTATTGAGTGGAAATATGCAAAAAAAGTCGGGGGGTTAATACGTTTGATTTCAAGATTAGGAATGATACGGAGAGCGAAAGTAGCTGAACTTAACTGTTTGAGAAGATCAGTAGTATGCTTCTTCCATTCCAAGTCTTCATCAATATATACACCAAAAAATTTGGTGTCTCCTACCCCACTTAATGACTCCTGCTCAAGTGCTGCATGACTCTATTTGTTGTACAGAACTGAATGTGGTGTGGTTTTTTTTTATCAAACTTTAAGAAGAACCCATTTTCAGAGAGCCACTTATTAGTTCTTTAGAAAACGTCATTTACTATATCTTCTGTTGCTTTCTCTTTAATGGGATTTATTGTAACACTTGTATCATTAGCAAATAGTATCAGTCTTACTTGTTAAATGTTAAGTGGAGGGTCATTCACATACCTAAGGAAGAGAAGTGGACTCAATTTTGAACCTTGTGGGACTCCCTTCGTGACCTTTCTTTTTTTTTTCCGCCTCAGTCAATAAGTGACATAAATAGACGTATCTTTTGGTTGCATTGACTTAGGAACCTAAATTTTTTACACCACCAAGGAACTGTAGACCTCAGTACGAGACATAAATTTTAACTTGAAGCACCTAGCCTACCCGTTCTTGAGACGGGGTTCTCAACACTGACACTAGGACAGACAGACGGACGGACGGTAAGGCGCACCTGTATGGGGTCCGTTTTCACTGACTGAGGTACAGAACCCTAGAGATAAGTCATATGTTTTGTGAAACAATTTGTCTAAAATTAAAAGAAAAAAGAAAATAGATTAAAGAAACATTTGAATCTCCTTTAACTGCTGTTCAAAATCATGTGCAGCAAATGGGAAGCTTCAAATATTTCTCTAATCTGTTTTATTTCTTACTTTCACACAAGTCATTTCACATAACAATTTGACTTTTTTTTAATTTTTTTATTTTCAAGTTTGTACGGACAATATGAAATTTAAATAAATGCCTGTAGGTATTCTACATACTATTATTAGGAATATACAGATTAATAGAAAGCAGAGATGTATAAATTTGTGCTGTAATTTGGTGTTCCGTTTCCCAACATGGATGAAGGAATTCCAGAATTTCTATACCAACGTAATTTTTTATGCTGAAATAGCTAGCCCTTGAGCAGACGAACTTCTTGGCACTTCATTTACGTACGCAGCAGCAGATGTCTGTGAAATACTGTTATTCCACCTCAACAAATTAAGTTTTTCTTTATTATTCTGTTTAGTTTCAAGTAGTTACTTATTTTATAAAATTTAGACCTCACACTGGTCACTTTGATACCCGATTCGTCCATACCATGCTCTTTGTTTGCCTATGACAATTAGGACAAAACCCACTGTGTAATTTTTAGTGAGCCTGTAACCTCCCCTTCACTTATTGACCTTAATGACAGTGAAAAATTAAACCGCCTGTACCTTATGGAAATTTGGGAAAAGCAATCTGTCGATAAAGAGGGAGCAAAGGGTTACATCTAAATGAAAGGAAAAATGCAAATGAAACTGGTGGAAATTAATTTTGGAAAGGGGTAAAGTTAATAAAGAAAGTAAATGTGCGGCCGTTACGTTAACAATTAACTAGCGGTAATTACATATTTGAGATTTGGTGAAATTACGCTCGCCAGTCCTATGGACAATTACTACAGTATCTGAAAAAGAAAGGTTATTACACATATAATTAGCACTAGAAGCGTGGCAGCTGAAGGTTGACACGTGTAGTGTGAAAACTGACAGTTTGTCAGAAGTAATAAATTTCGCTACACTCTGACTTAATTTAGCAAAAGAATTAATAAAACCGCAAAATTGAAAGTTAATTTGGTGACTGAAATTAATAGAGAGCTTTGTTTCTGAACCACATCGAAATTCAGTAAAATACAGTTAGTCTTGAGCCACCTCAACAACCATTTCAAAAGCTACTTGAATCTACGCAATTTAGAAATAAGAGATTTAACTTTGAACTTGAATTAAATGATTCTGAACAATTAACAATAGTAAAATTTGGTACATACCAAGCTGAGCTGCAGTCACAGGTAAGCTAAAATACGGTAACAAAACTCGCACTCTTAATTTGTGCTTGTGTAATCTAAATATTGTAGCCAGGTATGAATACCTTAACTGAACTTTGAAATTAAAGCAGTGAAATGGAATGATATTACTTTAATGCTGGCGTTTGAATTTCAACGACACTTGGGTTCATTCCGGAAAAGGAAGGGACCCTGCTTGGTAATGCAATTGGGACAATGAGCAACAAATTTTCGTGCTACGTTGCTGTAATTTAGTGAGAAAAACTTAACAGTTTGAAAAGTTGAGGTCTTCCATACAGTTCTAAGACTTTACGTGCTTCCAGTCTTCCTTGTTGGTTGATTGAAGGTTTGAAGCCGTCGATCGAGGAGGTGGCGACAGTCACTTATTGTCGGCCGTCGCTGTTGCAGAAGCTGGATGTTGGCGCGCCTTCTTCTCGACACGGTCTCCAGCCGAAACGGGCTCTTGATGTGCTCCAGCTAATACTTCCCGTCCGCGACCCCGTGCCAGAAAGTATCATAGCAAGTCGAGCGCAATTACATGCTGCCAAACCCCCGAAAGCGCGGCAACTCGCGGGAGCGTCACACAACACACCCGCTCCACCACCCTACCCCAGCCAGACTCCCTCTGCCCGCGCTCCATGCGGCAGAGTTATCACTACCAAAGATCCTAAACACTTTGGTTCTCCACACGACCTATCGATGTAGTCGTTAGATAGCATAGTTTTCCCCTAGGCCAGACCCAGCGTAAAAATACAAATAATATTTACAAAACAAAACACTTACACATCGACATAAATGCATAAATACATATATACATATATAAAAATACTAAAACAACTACAACATACAAAGGCACAGAAACGTTATACCTTCAGGTAACAAAATAAAGAAAAAAAATTTATAGTACAATAGATGTAAATAGGAGAATATGCAATTCCGACGTTACAAGCCTTCAAACTTTTGGCCAAATGATAGAACGACACTGAGACACTGAAATGCGATATGTCAGCTGCAACTAAACGAGACCAACTCCATCTCGTTCGCTAAACACCATCAAGCAACTGGCTACGTAGCTCCATAACCTAGTTTGAGTTAACGCTCGCTTAGAATACCGGAAATGATTCAACCAGAAGTCCACCCCTGCACACAGGAATGCGCTCCCGGATTCCCCGTTTACCGTACTGCAAGGTATAACTTGTTGGGTCACAGTCTCGGCTTCAGAAATACGCCACAAAATCACCACTGTTGCTCCAGAGGCACGCGACGTGACCCCGCGAGGCTGAACTGCGATTTCGCAAGTCCTGCAGCGCTCCATGAAATTGTTTCACATCCAGGCGTAGGTGCCCGCGAGGCGTCAGGGAGGGGCGGCAAAACTGGAAATTGGTGGTAAGGGTCTATGGGATCAAACTGCGGAGGTCATCGGTCCCTAGGCTTAGACGCTAATTAATGTAACTTAAACTAACTTACGCTAAGGACAACACACACATACCCATGCCCGACAGAGGACTCGAACCTCCGACCAAGGGAGCCGCACGAATCGTGATAAGACGCTCAAGACCGCGCGGCTAGGGGCGGCTAGAGGGGATGATTTCCCCCTACTGGAATCTGGATACAACCTTCTTACTCATTCGAGAATTTGTGCTAATGATTGTGACTCAACAAAATTGCAGATTTAACCTTGCCGTGTGCGAAGGGAAAGACCGTGACTTACACAACTAATACAGGCTGTTTCAAAAAGAGTATACGAACATTGTGGTGAGGTGGCAAGTCATGGATACCTCCTAATATTGTGTCGAACCTCCTGCCGCCTGGCGTAGTGCAGTAACATCGACATGGCATGGACTCAAGACGTCGTACGAAGTGCCCTGTACAAATACTGCCTCTACTGCCAGCCATCAGTAACTGCCGGTGCGCAGTTTTATGCACGAACTGACCTCGCGATTATGTGCCCTAAATATACGAGGGAAGCCTTGTCGGGCCATCTGGGTGACCAAATAATTCGCTCGACTTGTCCAGAATGTCCCTCAAACCAGATGCGAACAGTCGTGACCCAGTGATATGGAGCATCGGTGTTTGGGAGCGTGAAGTCCTTGAGTGGCTGAAGATAGTCTTCAAGTAGCCGAACGTAACGATATCCAGTCAATTATCGGCTTAGTTGGACCAGAGGCCCCCGTCTATTCCAAGTAAACGCAGCCCACACCATTGTGGAGTCACTACCAGCTTGCACAGTGCCTTGTTGAGAACGTGGACCTATGGCTTCGTGGGCTCTTCTACGCCTCACTTGTACACTAGCATCAGCTCTTACCACTGAAATCGAGACTCATCTGCCCAGGCCATTGTTTTCCTGTCGTCCAGGCTCCAACCTATACGGTCACGAGCCCCAGAGAACCGCTGCAGGTGATGCCGTGTTGTTAGCAAAGGCAACCTGCTGCCATAACCTAAGTACGCCGGATTTTACCACGCTGACCTAACAAATGCGTTCGTCGTATGTGTTACTTGTCTGTTAGCACTGACAATTCTGCATATAGAAATATTCCTGATTCATATTTAGTGTGTCATACAGTATAACTGGAAGTCGGTACTAGTCTGGCGCCGTTTTCGCTTGGGACATTTTTGAATTGTTTCGTAGTAACGAGAGCGCTTGTTTGAGCACCATCAGTAAGGGAGTTGGTGTGGCGGGCACACGGCATATCGTCGATAACTTCATTACGCGCCAGTGTACTGTGAAATGCAGCGATTAATAATGAGGACTTTCATTTGATAATCTACTATATCGACACGGCAGTTTCCTTGTTGAAAATCGAACTTTCGAAGCAAAGTAGAGGACGGAGGGAGATGTACGGATGTTGGATGACTGCGACGGAATCAGCCCGCTTCGTCATCCATACAGCTTTTGCTGCTTCTGTTTGCAACGGGTCCAGCTTCTTGACCTTTGGCGCTAACCGGTCTCCTTCCGTTGCTCGGCGAAAACACACATACACACACACACACACACACACACACACACACACACACACACACACACACGAGAGAGAGAGAGAGAGAGAGAGAGAGAGAGAGAGAGAGAGAGAGAGAGAGAGAGAGGGGGGGGGGGCAAGGCCACTGCAATAGCGGACATATAGCCAGCCATGACAAAATTATTGAACCTGGTGAGCAAGATATCACACGGGGGAAATACTCATAGATTTCGAGAAGAATGTAATAATTCTGGTTGCAAAGATGGAAGATTCTGACATGTGTGAATACTGGCGAACTATCATTTTGATGACTCGTGGTTACAAACTACTGACACGAGTTATTTTCAGAAGAATGGAAAAATTTGTAGCAGGAGACCTCAAGGAAGTTCATACTAGGTTCCACGGAGAAGTACTTTCACTTGTTTTGAAGATAGGATAAAGACAGGAAAATTATGTTTAAAGAATTTATAGATTTAAAGAAAACTTTTGACCATATTGACTGAATACACTCTTCGAAATTCTATAGTAGGCAGGGATAAATTAGAGGGGGCGAAAGATCATTTACCAGTTTTACAGAAACTAGACTGGAGCCATGAGTCCAAGAGCATGAAAAGCAAGCACTGGCTGAGAAAGCAGTGAGATTGGATTATTGCCTATCTTCGACGGGCGAGAAAGCAGTAATGGAAACCAAGAAGAAATTTGGAAAGGGAAATAAAGTTTAGGAAGAAACTATGAGTTTACCGATGACATTAAGGTTTTGTTGTATACAGCAAAGGACTTGGAAGGGTAGCTGAACGGAATGAATACCGTCTTGAAAACAGGTTATAAGATGAGCATCAACAAAAGTACGAGTAAAACAAGGGGAATGGAATGTAATCGAATTAAATCAGGTGACTTTCAGAGAATTACGGGCTGGTTATAGTTAAACTTGCGCTACTTGCTTGAGAGGGCTCTCTATGAAAAACAAGTGATTGTGGACAATGAAACTCGATGGAAACGTTTGTTAGGACGTGCGGAAGAGAAATGACGAATAAACCATTGAAAGATGTTGTTGTTGTTGTTGTTGTTGTTGTTGTAGTTGTTGTTGTGGTCTTCAGTCCTGAGACTGGTTTGATGCAGCTCTCCATGGTACTCTATCCTGTGGAAGCTTCATCATCTCCCAGTATTTACTGCAATCTACATTCTTCTGAATCTGCTTAGTGTATTCATCTCTTGGTCTCCCTCTACGATTTTTACCATCCACGCTGCCCTCCAATGCCAAATTTGTGATCCCTTGACGCCTGAGGACATGTCCTACCAACCGGTCCCTTCTTCTTGGCAAGTTGTACCATAAACTCCTCTTCTCCCCAATTCTATTCAATACCTCCTCATTAGTTATGTGATCTACCCATCTAATCTTCAGCATTCTTCTGTAGCACCACATTTCCAAAGCTTCTATTCTCTTCTTGTCCAAACTATTTATCGTCCATGTTTCACTTCCATACATGGCTACACTCTATACAAATACCTTCAAAAATGACTTCCTGACACTTAAATCAATACTCGATGTTAACAAATTCCTCTTCTTCAGAAACACTTTCCTTGCCATTGCCAGTCTACATTTTAATTATTCTCTACTTCGGCAATCATCAGTTATTTTGCTCCCCAAATAGCAAAACTCCTTTATTACTTTTAAATGTCACATTTCCTAATCTAATTCCCTCAGCATCACCCGACTTAATTCGACTACATTCCATTATCCTCGTTTTGCTTTTGTTGATGTTCATCTTATATCCTTCTTTAAAGACACTGTCCATTCCGTTCAACTGCTCTTCCAAGTCCTTTGCTGTCTCTGACAGAATTACAATGTCACCGGCGAACCTCAAAGTTTTTATTTCTTCTCCATGGATTTTAATTCCTACTTCAATTTTTTCTTTTGTTTCCTTTAGTGCTTGCTCAATCTACAGATTGAATAACATCGAGGAGAGGCTAAAACCCTGTCTCACTCCCTTCCCAACCACTGCTTCCCTTTCCATTGAAAGTAACACACTTTAATTTAATCATTTATGGAAGATGACTACCAACAGCCTTTAAGTAATGTACAAAATGCATGCTAGAACCAACAGCTGTTTCTATTTTAAACCCAAATATTTGGGTTTAAAATAAATGTAGCCGATGGTTCAAATATGCATTGTTCGAAAAACACATTGGTTGACACTGAGGGTTTCTAACCAACCACTTTCCAAGTACATTTCGAGATATTTTCCCTCACCAGAGAGGGCGAGACATCCTCCTACCGCCACCAGAGCTGCGGGCCGATCACCTTTAGGTTTTGCGAGCTTCCTGCAGTGCACGAAATTACGCCGTCTGACGTAAAAAGTGAATCACCTGGTAGGCGTGGAGGAAACTAAATGAAATTCCACGGGTTGGGAGGGTATGCACTGTTATTTCAATGACTAGAATATCGAGTCATATTTACGAATAAATTGTCAGAGTGAGTCCCCGTAGCACTTTCGCGTTGCACCTCCTCTGGCCTTCATGAGGGAGCACTGATTCGGCTGGGGAAGGTGTCATAAGGCGGTTGAATCCCCTCCTGAGTCGAGCTGGACCCCGGCTGTTGTAAATGTTCTTTGCTGTCCTGCTTACTGGCATTCGGACGAAGCTGACGTCCGAGCTGGTGCCACACGTGTTCTATCGTGGCCAAATCAGGGAATCTCGATGGACACAAGACTACCTCAACATCACGCATAAAGTTCATAGACACATGTACCATGCATGCACGAACATTGTCTTGGTGAAAATTGGCATGACGATACTGTCACACGAGAAGTAATATATCGGGGTACAAGATAAAATTTACTCTTTTTCAGTCCATCCGGCCAGGAACAGAAGTAATGATTTCCATCGGCCATTTCCTGCTTCAACTAATAGCAGTCTTCAGTAAAAGTGCTGATTCCTGGCAGAGCTTTTCAAAATTTTTCCAACAGGTGGCGGAGAAAACTACGGCCATCCTGGGAAAATCATTCACTTTGAAGTCAACGTAGTAGACCATTACCGTAATCCTTTTAGGTTAATGGACAGACCATGCCATGATCTTCAGGTTGGACAAAACGCCTCCCCACTCGCAACATCCTCTCCCTCCCCCTCACACGCCCTTCTCCTTCCCCCTTCTCTCCCCCCCCCCCCCCCCCCCCCCGCCCACAGATAGCATAATCCGCTACTGGCGTCCACAATAGCCAGCTGACGAGGACGGCCAGGGAAGAGGTGTCACAGCCCGTATTTTTCATGTGTTTCCAATTATTTGCACTCGCAAATCCTATAACGCGCCTTGAGTTATGCACTGAAGAGCCAAAGAAACTGATACACCTGCCTAATATCGTATAGGGCCCCAGAGAGCACGCAGAAGTGCCGCAACACGACGTGGCATGGACTCGACTGAAGTAGTGCTGGAGGGAACTGGCACCATGAATCCTACAGGGCTGTCCATGAGTCCGTAAGAGTACGAGGAGGTGGAGGTCTCTTCTAAACAGCAGATTGCAAGGCCTCCCAGATAAGCTCAATAATGTTCATGTCTGGGGAGTTTGGTGATAGTGTTTAAACTCAGGAGAGTGTTCCTGGGGCCACTCTAGCAATTCTGGACGTGTGGGGTGTCGCATTGTCCTGCTGTAATTGCCCAAGTCCGTCAGAATGCACATTGGACATGAATAGTTGCAGGCGATCAGACAGGATGCATACGTACGTGTCACCTGTCAGACTTGTATCTAGACGTATCAGGGGGCCCATTTCACTGCAGCTGCACACACCATTACAAAGTCTCCACCACCTTGAACAGTCTTATGCTGAGAAGCAGAGTCCATAGATCCATGAGATTGGCTCCATACTTTATACAAGTCCACCCGCTCGATACAATTCCAAACGAAAGTCATACGACCACGCAACATGTTTCCAGCCATCAACTGTCTAATGTCGGTGTTGACGAGCCCAGGCGAGGCGATAAGCTTTGTGCTTGCAGTCATCAAGTGTACGCGAGTGGACCTTCGGCTCCGAAAGTCCATATCGATGATGTTTCGTTGAATGGTTCTCTCACTGACACTTGTTGATGGCCCAGCATTTAAATCTGCAGCAATTTGCTGGAGGGTTGTACTTCTGTCACGTTGAATGATTCTCTTCAGCCGTCATTGGTCCCGTTCTTGAAGCAACTTTTTCCGGACACAGCGCTATCAGAGCTCTGATGTTTTACCTGACTGGTGATATTCACGGTATACCCGTGAAATGGTCATACGGGAAAATTCCCACTTCATCGCTACCTCGAAGATGTTGTGTTCCATCGCTCGTGCGCAGACTATAGCGCCACGTTCAGACACTCTTAAATCTTGACAACCTGCCATTCTAGCAGCAGTAACCGATCTGACAACTCCGCCAGACACTTGGTGTCTAATGTAGGCGTTGCTGATCGCAGCATCGTATTCCTCCTGTTTACATTTCTCTGATTTTGAATACGTATGCCAATACCAGTTTCTTTGGTGCTTCAGTAAATACGTCGTTACGCGTACTCGATCGAATACCGCTCACCTACCGAAAGGGAACCTTGGCGTCATTCAAACACAATGTGCCAGTTGTTGTTTAATGAGATACTGCGACTTAAGGTATTAGAGAAAGAAATACACGTTCATTTCACGTTCGGACGCATCCGTCTTCGGACGGATGACGGCTAACAGATACTGGTCCAATTTATTTATTATCGTGGGAAATTTCACCATACTTCCCTAATTTTCATTTGTACGAAAACGACCATTGCACCTGATGTCTGTCTCTCTCTCTCTCTCTCTCTCTCTCTCTCTCTCTCTCTCTCTCTCACACACATATATATATATATATATATATCCGCAAAGGTAAACGGAGCCCACTTTGCATTTAAACTGATGATAAAAGGACGTGCACGAGACCGTGAGGCAGCAGAACATAACAGATGGCTTCATCGCGGCCAGGGCGGTCACTGCCTATAGAGTCGTCCGTTCCGCTGTCGCACTGAACTCGGAAGCACTTCCTGGCTACTACAGTGAAGCGCCCTTCATAAAGAGCACACTCTTACCTGCTTCCTGTTTGGTATTTATCGCATCCAGCAGGGCGGACACGGCAGCAAAACAGAATGCGCGCTCGGTCCGTCCATCACAGAACAACACAGTGAAGCCTCCAAGTTCTTGGCCGTGTGTACCAAACAACCGTCTTTGGCGTTGTTCCCAGCGCCTGGCAACGTGGATTAGGGTTGTTCCAATACCATCCCGATGCTCACCCAAATCAATAGTACTCCAAAGTGTCGATGCCTACTTACATGGCTACCTTAATTTTTTGTCCAAAAGAAATAAGGGTGATATATTATCGAATCCTGCCCATTTGTCTGTTAGAGGGTGGCTAGGAAGCTGTTTTTTCGGATAGCTAGATAATAATTCAAGCAAATCTTATTACTTAACTTTGCTTATTGACAGAGAGGACGCAAGCAATTGGCGACATGCAAATAACCAATGTTCTTTGATATATACAATTTCAATGTGTGGTGTGCGTACTGTAAGACCTTCGGTACACACACCATCAGATTATTTGACTTGTCGCTCTAGCGAAGTAGGTGTGTGTCAGCAAATGTCTCGTGGTCTTATCGTGGCGTGTTTATCTTCTGCCGTTAGGTAAGACGATAGAAATGCCACTTGCACGCTTAGAGTAGCAGATTGACGGTGACCAACTATAACAGAACTTGATAAATTTTCACACACATTTGTTAAAATAATAATAAAGCACAGGCATTAAGTAACATGATTCTGGATGCTGTTTACAATTGACAATCTGAAGTTCCTGTGGTCTTGGTACGTTAATCTTATTCTCACATCTCTGATACTTGACAAAGTGACTATTCATTTATCTTCTTGGCTATGTACAGGAATATGGTGATCTTATTACGCGCAAACTGAAACTTGACTATAGACTTTTACAGACTGGTGCAGACAAATGCAGACTAATTAATCGGAGGTCTGTACACTCGTTATAATACCTTGCGCGTTCAGGTATCACTGCGCGAGTGTGATCCGCGAGGAGAAAAGGTTCTACGTTAGCAGCAATCTCATTGGCTGCGTTACATATTAATACGCGGATCGGCGGAAGAATAATTTGGTCCGTCTCTAAGACAAGCGTCATCTCGTAGTGCGGAGACGGACGAGCGCTGCGCCTGCGCTGTTATGCTTAGCGGGGCGCTCTCTTGTGGGAAAGTTGTGTACGCCCTGACTACGCGGAACTATGTACAGAACACAACACAATGCAAGCAAAACACAACACTTCATAAGTGACTGCTAAAGCGTTTGGATGACGGATCGTCTTCCAGTGCGCCCGCGGCTAGGCGGAACAGCCTTTACGTTCTCTTCGTTTAGATGCCGCTCCTGTCGTGGTGTCCCAGTCAGCGTCCTATTGGCTCACGTCGTCTCACAGGCGTCTCTGCTGTAACGTTCTAGGCCGACGTGCAGGCACTTGACATTACGCCGGAAGATATGTGATACTTAATGACTTATTTTATGTAGTCTAACAAAAACATTACTTTTATTTATTTATTGATAATTACATAAACAAAAAGTTTGCTTTTGGAAGGTCTTCCAAAAAGAGTAATTGCTGTAACTAGGAGACAACTTGCTTTTTTTCTGAGCCATAGTTGCACCAGATTTTTTTTAAAAATGAACACTCCCTAGACACAGATGCCGTAAAAACGATGATGTTTTGTTCAGCATATTCTGACTTCCATTCTACAAACGTGTTGGTTCTTTTGTGTTACACATAAAGGTACTTCGTCATTTTGGTGTGTCTCCTTTTTCTTTTGTGGCCGCGCGCCAATTGTTTATAAAGTTTCCAAAAGTCGTGTTCTTGTGTTTCAGTAAACGAAGCAACGTCTTCTTCCAAAATCGAGTTGGCTAGGACAGTCACAGAAAAAGGCAGTAGGAAGAATAAGGTAGAAAGTAAAGCTAGACGTCTAATAAGAACATAAAATTGAGGTAAACATTATTAGGAAGAAACGTTAATTCAGGAAATTATTAACACTGATCTTAGGGGTTTGTATACAGGACTACGAATATGAGTCGTAAATTAGGAAAATAGGTAAAATGGAAGTTTCACTGTACTTGTGGAAAGACGACACTTTCCAATACTATACATTTTGATTCTGTTTTCGACATAATTTTTCAAAGCATAATGTAACTTGGAAATTGAAAATGATAGTTACTCGTAGCTACAAACTGAATCAAATTACATTAGTGACAAACCTTAAAATAATGACAAGTAACCTAAAACAATAGGCCTACACAGATACAATAATTTTGTATCACAGGATATCAAGATTATTACACAACTGGCCATTAAAATTGCTACACCACGAAGATGACGTCCTACAGACGCGAAATTTAACCGACTGGAAGAAAATGCTGTGATATGCAAATGATTAGCTTTTCAGACTATTCACACACGGTTGGCGCCGGTGGCGACACCTACAACGTGCTGACATGAGGAAAGTTCCCAACCGATTTCTCATACACAAACAGCAGTTGATCGGCATTGCCTGGTGAAATGTTGTTGTGATGCTTCGTGCAAGGAGGAAAAATGCGTTCCCTTACGTTTCCGACTTTGATAAAGGTCGGATTGTAGCCTATCAAGGTTGCGGTATATCGTATCGCGACATTGCTGCTCGCGTGGGTCGAGATCCAGTGACTGTTAGCAGAATATGGAATCGGTGGGTTCAGGAGGGTAATACGGAACGCGGTATGCAAATGATTAGCTTTTCAGAGCATTCACACAAGGTTTGCGACATCTACAACGTGCTGACAAGAGGAAAGTTTCCAACCGATTTCTCATACACAAACAGCAGTTGACCGGCGTTGCCTGGTGAAACGTTGTTGTGATGCCTCGCGTAAGGAGGAGAAATGCGTACCATCATGTTTCCGACTTTGATAAAGGTCGTATTGTAGCCTATCACGATTGCTGTTTACCGTATCGCAACATTGCTGCTCGCGTTGGTCGAGATCCAATGACTGTTAGCAGAATATGGAATCGGTGGGTTCAGGAGGGTAATACGGAACGCCGTGCTGGATCCCAACTGCCTCGTATCACTAGCAGTCGAGATGACAGCCATCTTATCCGCATGACTGTAACAAATCGTGCAGCCACATCTCGATTCCTGAGTCAACAGATGGGGACGTTTGCAAGACAACAACCATCTGCACGAACAGTTCGACGACGTTTGCAGCAGCATGGACTATCAGCTCGGAGACCATGGCTGCGGTTACCCTTAACGCTGCATCACAGACAGGAGAGCATGCGTTGGTGTACTCAACGACGAACCTGGGTGCACGAATAGCAAAACGTCTTTTTTTCGGATGAATCCAGGTTCTGTTTACAGCATCATGATGGTCGCATCCGTGTTTGGCGACATCGCGGTGAACGCACGTTGGAAGCGTGTATTCGTCATCGCCATACTGGCGTATCACCCGGCGTAAGGTATGGGGTGCCATTGGTTTACACGTCTGTCATCTCTTGTTACCACTGACGGCACTTTGAACAGTGGACGTTACATTTCAGATGTGTTACGACCCGTGGTTCTATATTTCATTCGATCCCTGCGAAACCCTACATTTCAGCAGGATAATCCACGACCGCATGTTGCAGGTTTTGTACAGGCCTTTCTGGATACAGAAAATTTTAGACTGCTGCTCTGGCCTGCACATTCTCCAGATCTCTCACCAACTGAAAACGTCTGGTCAATGGTGGCCGAGCAACTGGCTCGTCACAATACGCCAGTCACTACCCTTGATGAACTGTGGTATCGTGGTGAAGCTGCATGGGCAGCTGTACCTGTACACGCCATCCAAGCTCTGTTTGACTCAATGCCCAGGCCTACCAAAGCCGTTATTACGGCCAGAGGTGGTTGTTCTGGGTACTGATTTCTCAGGGCCTATGCACCCAAGTTGCGTGAAAATGTAATCACATGTTAGTTCTAGTATAATATATTTGTCCAATTTATTTAGCGTATGAATACCCGTTTACCATCTGTTTTTCTTCTTGGTGTAGCAATCTGAATGGCCAGTAGTGTATTACTAGTTTCAAACATACGTTCCACTTGTTTCATCAGACCCGATCGAACTGATAACTTTCCGGTGTTCTCTTTCTACAAGAGTACTGGTGTATTTAAATAATTCGACATATTGCCACAAAACTTCAGTTTCAAAACTCTGTTTGCAGTGTGTCGTAGCGTCATTCATTTTATTATTAGTAAAATATTAGGTTTCGGCGGCGCCACGACGCAATAGAAACTAGTAAGCTTTTGAGGAGAGCACGCACAGCACGGTTGCAAACGAACCACAACAAACAATATGGACGACGAGCAGATGTAAAAGCCGAGCGGAAGAAGGGCAACTTGGGGGAGGGAGGGGGAGGGGAGAGGGGGGCGGGCGGAGGTCAGTACCTTAGACACACGTGGTCACTCTATCACTACTTGGATACGTGCGTTAGGTTGGTTCGATACAACTACTTCCCTCTCTATACTGAGTAAGTATCGAAGGCTAATTCGATTCTAATGGTACGCGGTACCGAAAGAAAAGTATCAAAAACTTGGGTATCTGAACGTCCCTAGCGTGGCTTGCTAAAGGAAGCATAAAAGTAGCGTCACAGCCTTGTGAGATTCTACACGCGACAAATTACACAAGACAACAAATTGATATTTCTGCCTCCTGACGAAAACCCGAACGAGATGGCGCCGTGCTAAGAATCTGGACTCGCATACGGGAAGAATTCAAACCCCTGTCCAACCATCCAGGCTGAGGTTTCTCCGTGGTTTCCCTTAATTAGTTGAGGCAAATGCCGGGATGGTTGCTCTGCGAGAGCATGATTTCCTTCCCAACCACTCCTACAAATCAAGCTTGTGCCCCGCCTCTAACGACTTCTTGTCTACGGGATAGTAAACACTGAACTTTATCTCTTCATTTCTCCCTTACATTCATTTGAAATGATGCATCGACGAACGGTTAATTTGGGGATGAAGGAAAGTGTGAGGAATGAGAATTGTAGACGGGTGTGTGATGTCTTTGTGCAAATCCTCTTCATTCATGCATAACTACATCCGCTGGTACTTGTTTTCTGTAGTCAAGATTTGATCTCCTACAATGTTTGCCTTTCAAAATTCGATACATTACGAAACTGACGATTGCCTGATGCCTCAAAAAATGGTTCAAATGGCTCTGAGCACTGTGTGACTTAACATCTGTGGTCATCAGTTCCCTAGAACTTAGAACTACCTAAACCTAACTAGCCTAAGGACATCACACACATCCATGCCCGAGGCAGGATTCGAACCAACGACCGTAGCGGTCACGCGGTTCCAGACTGAAGCGCCTAGAACCGCACGGCCACACCGGCTGGCCCTGATGCCTCAGAACGTTTACTATCAACCTATTCCTTCTTTCAGTCGGGTTGTTTCCTGAAGTTCTTTGCCGGCCGGGGTGGCCGAGCGGTTCTAGGCGCTACAGTCTGGAACCGCGCGACCGCTACGGTCGCAGGTTCGAATCCTGCCTCGGGCATGGATGTGTGTGATGTCCTTAGGCTAGTTAGGTTTAAGTAGTTCTAAGTTCTTGGGGACTGATGACCTTAGAAGTTAAGTCCCATAGTGCTAAGAGCCATTTTTGAAGTTCTTTAGAACACAGTTCCGTTCATTAACTCTTTATTAGTCACTCGGTCAATCTATCTACTCTTCAGCATTGTTCCATAACACAACATATTCGAAGCTTGAATTGTGTTCTTCACTTTCATAGGACGCTACACACTGGTGTCCAAAATTAAAGCAACAAACGGAAATTTTGCAAGGTTGCTGTTATTTAGCCACAAAAGAATTTAAACAGGTGATAGTAAAGTAAAAACAATGTAATGAATACGGAATGTAAACAACTGCAACAAGCATAACAGTAGACAAAAATGTTGCTTGTTTTTTCCAACTTAACGGACTTGCACGCACGTTCCAAGAAAACGTCAGCCACTCGCTCCCTACGCGGCCTAGCATTATCGCCCAGCAACACGAAGTCTCCGCCCACAGCACCTCGCAACAACCGCTCATGAGGCACCAAGATCTGGTCACGATACGTGACTGGTGTTAAACCTTGCCCATTGACTCTTAAAATTTCACGAGACATATTCGAGTTGTTGTTGTTGTTGTTGTTGTTGCGGTCTTCAGTCCTGAGACTGGTTTGATGCAGCTCTCCATGCTACTCTATCCCGTGCAAGCTTCATCATCTCCCAGTACCTACTGCAACCCACATCCTTCTGAATCTGCTCAAGTTGTGCCACAAACTTCTCTTCTCCCCAATCCGATTCAATACTTCCTCATTAGTTATGTGATCTACCCATCTAATCTTCAGCATTCTTCTGTAGCGTCGCATTTCGAAAGCTTCTATTCTCTTCTTGTCCAAACTATTTATCGTCCATGTTTCACTTCCATACATGGCTACACTCCATACAAATACTTTCAGAAATGACTTCCTGCCACTTAAATCTATACTCGATGTTAACAAATTTCTCTTCTTCAGAAACGCTTTCCTTGCCATTGGCAGTCTACATTTTATATCCTCTCTACTTCGACCATCATCAGTTATTTTGCTCCCCAAATAGCAAAACTCCTTTACTACTTTAAGTGTCTCATTTCCTAATCTAATTCCCTCAGCATCACCCGACTTGATTCGACTACATTCCATTATCCTCGTTTTGCTTTTGTTGATGTTCATCTTATATCCTCCTTTCAAGACACTGTCCATTCCATTCAACTGCTGTTCCAAGTCCTTTGCTGTCTCTGACAGAATTACAATGTTATCGGCGAACGTCAAATTTTTTATTTCTTCTCCATGGATTTTAATACCTACTCCGAATTTTTCTGTTGTTTCTTTCACTACTTGCTCATTATACAGATTGAATAACAACGGGGAGAGGCTACAACCCTGTCTCACTCCCTTCCCAACCGCTGCTTCCCTTTCATATCCCTCGACTCTTATAACTGCCATCTGGTTTTTGTACAAATTGTAAATAGCCTTTCGCTCCCTGTATTTTACCCCTGCCACCTTCAGAATTTGAAAGAGAGTATGCCAGTCAAAAGCTTTCTCTAAATCTACAAATGCTAGAAACGTACGTTTGCCTTTCCTTAATCTTTCTTCTAAGATAAGTCGTAGGGTCAATATTGCCTCATGTGTTCCAGTGTTTCTACGGAATCCAAACTGATCTTCCCCGAGGTGGCCAACATAATCCCTGCCCACACCATTAGGGATCCTCCTCGATATCCGTCTCTTTCCACAATGTTTGGGTCCCGAAAACGTGTTCCACGTTCCCTCCAGATGCAAATCCTTCGAGAATCACTTTCCAGACTACGTCGGGACTGATCTGTAAAAATAACGTTGACCACTTTTTCGACCGAGCACGTAGCATGTTGATGATTCCATTCTAGACGTTTCTTTCTGTGAGGACGCGTCAGAGGTGTAGCAGGTCTCCGGCAATAAAGGTCACTCTACCGAAGCCTTCTGCACGCCGTTCGTCTCGATACAGCACGTCCAGGGGACGCTGCGAGCTCACGTGACAGTTTCCGTGCAGTACTAAGGCGGTACCGTTTTGCCCTTACTGCCAAATAACGGTCATCTCTTTCTGATATCACACGTACCTTCTGGATACAGTTTCGGTCTCTCTAAACCGTCGTTACATCCAATAAACAACAGTACGATTCACATGAAGCCATTGGGCCACATTCGTTTGCGAATGTCTTGCATCCTTTTGTTTCTATGGTTCTCCACCGCAGTGTGTCCGGTATGCGTCTTCTCCGTGCCACACTGCACCATCTATGACTGTGTACACGGCGACTGTGGATCCGGGGCTACCCGGCAAACACTCTCGTTTGGTAGGTGCCCTGATGTCATCATCGGCGTGGTTGTCCGTTGACCGGAAGGTCATCT
This sequence comes from Schistocerca gregaria, assembly GCF_023897955.1. Taxonomy (NCBI): domain Eukaryota; kingdom Metazoa; phylum Arthropoda; class Insecta; order Orthoptera; family Acrididae; genus Schistocerca; species Schistocerca gregaria. The sequence goes on along the minus strand of NC_064926.1, from coordinate 499,505,968 downwards.
TTCGTACAGTACACGATCGTACGGAAATCTGGTTGACAGTTTGTACGAAAACATCGTGAATTAGAAACAGGACAGGGAAACAGCGGTGTGTTGATTTAATTATGGACACCAGTGCACTTTCATAGAAGACTTCTTAACACTGGAAATACTACTTAATGTGACGTTTACTTTTTCATATAATTTAACTTGTCTTACATACTGGTTTCTTCTGGTTTCTTAGCACGTGCCAAAGACCTTCGACAACAAGAGTCATATAATCATATAATCTTTAAGTGGAGGGGAATTTTAATCTGTATATTAATTTCTGAAATTGTGTCCTCGTCATAGGCAATGTGCCTAACATCCAAGATATTGAGTTGTTTATTTCGTAGATTACAGAACTTCATTTCCTAATTGTATTATCTATGTTAACCAAGTTTCTAAGTAGAGGCATGTATTTCAGCACTAAAGCTTTATGACAATACTGGAACAATTTTGGATGAATTATTTTCACGGTCTACAGGTTCAAAATAATGTGACGTTGTTCTTTCAAATACGTGAAAATTTATTTTTGAGAGTTTTCCCCTGTTTCATAAAGGGTTTGCTTTCTACTGCACGTCTACATTTCAAATGTTCGTTACCCTGCTGCTGTTTATTAATTTGACTCCCAAACAACAAAACTCTTCAATTACAGCTTTGTTTCTCATCTCCTGATCTAATTTCCTCAGTATATCGTGACTTTGACTAAATTTCATTTTTGTTTTGTTGGTATTCATCTCTAATCCCTAGCAAGAGACTATTCATTCCATTCAACTTATCTTCCACGTCGTTTACCATTTCTAACAGAATTATGATATCGACAAACGCTAACATTTTGTTTTATTTTCAATATCTGAGCTTCTCCATTTTCAAATACCTCATTAGTTTTCTCTACTGGTGTTCTGTACAAAAATTAAATACTGTAACCTTGTTTCATTCTTATCTCAATTGGTGTTTGTTTTCGTGTCCTTAGAGTTTTATTACAGCAGTCTGTTTCTGTACAAGTTGGCCATTCGATTATGCACCTATTGATGTGGGCCGGGCAAATGTCTAGTGTGGATGACATTAATGAATGGAATTTGCGCGGGAATTTGCTCAAAACAGTTTTAAATGCCCAAAATCCGGGAATTTAATAAAAAATACTTTTTAACATTTTTGCTGCTAGCATGTACACCGAATAGTCAAAGAAACTGGTACACCTGCCTAATATCGTGTAGGGCCCCCGCTAACACCCCGTGACAAGGACGCGACTAATGTCTGAAGAAGTACTGGAGGGGACTGAGACCATGAATCCTGCAGGACTGTCCATAAATCCGTAAGAGTACGATGGGGTGGAGATCTCTTCTGAGCAGTACGTTGCAAGGCACCCCAGATATGTTCAATAATGTTCATGTCTGGGGAGTTTGGTGGGCAGCGGAAGTGCTTAAACTCAGGAGAGTGTTCCTGGAGCCACACTTTAGCAATTCTGGAAGTGTGGGGTGTCGCGTTGTCCTGCTGGAATTACCTAAGTCCGTCGGATTGCACAATGGACATCAATAGTTGCAGGTGATCAGACAGGATGCTTATTTACAAGTCACCTGTCAGAGTCGTATCCAGGCATATCAGGGGTCGCATATCACTCCAACTGCACACGTCCCACGCCATTACAGAGCCTCCACCAGTTTGAGCAGTCCTCTGCTGACATGCAGGATCCAAGAGTTTGTCTCCGTACCCGTACACGTCCATCCGCTCGATACAACTTGAAACGAAACTCGTCCGACCAGGCAACGTTTCCAGTCATCAACAGTCCATTATCGGTGTTGATGGGCCCAGGCGAGGCATAAAGCTTTGTGTCGTGCAGTCATCGAGGGTACACGAGTGGTCCTTCGGTTCCAAAAGTATAGATACGTTTCGTTGAATATTTCGCACGCTGACACTCGTTGATTGTCCAGGACTGAAAACTGCAACAATTTGCGAAAGGGTTGCACTTCTGTCACGTTGTGAACGATTCTCTTCATTCGTAGTTGGTCCCGGTCTCGGAGGATCTTTTTCCGGCCGCAGCGATGTCGGAGATTTGAGGTTTTACCGGATTCGCGATACTCAAGGTACACTCGTGAAATAGTTGAACGGGAAAATCTCCACTTAATCGCTATGATTCTGTGCCCAATCGCTCGTGAGCAGACAGTAACACCACATTCAGTCTCACTTAAATCTTGAAAACCTGCCATTGTAGCAGCAGTAACCGACTGCACTAGACACTTGTGTAATGTAGGTGTTCCCGGCCGCAGCGCAGTATTCTGCGAGTTTACACATCTCTGCATTCGAATACGCATGCTTATACCATTTTCTCCGGGGCTTCAGTGCATAATTGACCATTGAAAATAAGGGGTGGGACGATACATACGATATTAAAAGTTATTAAATGTTTAAATGTAAACATACATATGACAATTAGTTCCTTTATTATTAAGGACGAAAGAAATGGAGAGAAACTTTTTATTTTTTTATTTATTTTTTACTATCTTTCCAACTTGCTCTACCAAGGAAGGGCAGGTGGTACTGACAGTTGCTTGTCACGCACATAACGTTGAACCGTTGAACAGCTGCGTAGTGATAAGCCGGCAAAAAAAAAAAAAAAAAAAACAAACTTGTCCTTGGGTCATCGCCTTGTAATATAACTCAATCTATAATCCGTGTCAAACGTCTGAGCATTACTGAAGAATGATAGTTGATAGGAAAATTATTACTGGAAGTATTACACAGTTGACATGTGTTTCGTGATTTAAAAAATGCGTTCTTAAATGTTAATCTGTGTAGCCTGTAGTGAAAGAACAAAAATAAAATCTTTATTGTCACATCTACTGCCTGCTCCTTTCCTTATCTGCTTTCGTATGACTGCACTGCTGTGGAGATAAAATGAGAATAGTGATATGAAAAAGATTTAAGAACAAGCGCATCAACGCCCGAGACGCTGTAATCGTTCGATTCCGATACTTTTCGATTCCTAGAGAATGCGCGATTCTCGGACTCCTGGAATCGGAATCGGCACCGGCACGACTCATCCATACTTAAAATCATTATGGGTAAACCTTTTTACTCTAATATTTTTGCAGTAGTTTAGTACAAGTAAAAATTTACCCATAGGTTACCTACTTAATATGAAGTAAGCCTTCCCTAACTCTCAAGCAGCATTTTTAACTTTGTTGCCTAGCAGTGTTGTAAAATACCTTTTCCAATATAAAATATCAGTTTAAAATTGTTTTAAGAGCCGCTTATTAGTCTTTAAAATGCATAAATGCGCGATCATTTATGAATTTTGGGTATTTTCGCAGGCATTTATCCTGGGTATTTCCCCCAACTCTTGAAAGACCAGGCGTTTTACATCACTGTACACACCCCAATCTCTGTTACCTTATTCTCTTGATCCTTACGTGAGATACATTATGCGGGCAATATCACTGTCGCACGGTCTTTACAAGTACAAACTGCATAAATTTGGATTACGATGTTGTCGGTGATATTTTACGGGATTTAATTTTTGTGCCTAGACAAATATCGACACTCTTTTGTCGATTCTAATTTAATTGAAATATGAAAACACTGACGGTAACTGTCAAGTTAGAAATTAGCCATAGAAACGGTTTTTGTCTGCTGCCATCTTCTGCCTTAAGTATTGATTGGTTAAGTTTTATGGCATCTTGGTTAATTAGACAGATAGGTTATCATTTGCAGCTAGGCGACGTTTTTGTGAAAGCATTTGGAGAGTTAGTAAAATCACTGTTTCTTCCCACTGTAATGTTCGTTGCTCGACAGTATTTCGTGAGTACTTAAAATTTGTTTCGTCATCCTTGTCCCTGACATGGTCATCTTTCAAGACTGAGGCGGCGCCAAACCCTTGTTCCTATATTTAGCAACAGCACTCACAAGTGTCAAAACTGAAATCTTAGACATAATGTTTCTTCGTTTTGTACGCATAGCTATACGCTATGTTCGACTGTCTTCGTACTTCCCCCACCGCTTGGACAAAAGCAACGTGATCAGAAGACAAGTCGTCCGAGCAGTTAGTGAAAGTCCCACTAAGAAATCAAAGCAAAATATTGCAACAGATAAAAAAATTGGCTTAGTTTTCAGTTCCTAATTTGATCGTAATAGATCTGTATTTCAGAAGCAGATAAAATAAGAACACACTGATTACAAATCTTTAACACCTTTTGGCTCTCAAAATAATTTAATTTTTTGTAAGTATCACGATTTCTTTATTATTCAATCATTAGACTGATGATGCATTTCAGTGAGTAATATATGTCCGTATGTGGTTTAATTTATAGGTTCTGAAGAAGATTCCATTACTGGAATCGAAACCTAGGTTGTTGTTGTTGTTGTCTTCAGTCCTGAGACTGGTTTGATGCAGCTCTCCATGCTACTCTATCCTGTGCAAGCTCCTTCATCTCCCAGTACCTACTGCAACCCACATCCTTCTGAATCTGCTTAGTGTACTCATCTCTCGGTCTCCCTCTACGATTTTTACCCTCCACGCTGCCCTCCAATGCTAAATTTGTGATCCCTTGATGCCTCAAAACATGTTCTACCAACCGATCCCTTCTTCTACTCAAGTTGTGCCACAAACTTCTCTTCTCTCCAATCCTATTCAATACCTCCTCATTAGTTATGTGATCTACCCATCTAATCTTCAGCATTCTTCTGTAGCACCACATTTCAAAAGCTTCTATTCTCTTCTTGTCCAAACTAGTTATCGTCCATGTTTCACTTCCATACATGGCTACACTCCAAACAAATACTTTCAGAAACGACTTCCTGATACATAAATCTATATTCGATGTTAACAAATTTCTCTTCTTCAGAAACGCTTTCCTTGCCATTGCCAGTCTACATTTTATATCCTCCCTACTTCGACCATCATCAGTTATTTTACTTCCTAAATAGCAAAACACCTTCACTACTTTAAGTGTCTCATTTCCTAATCTAATTCCCTCAGCATCACCCGATTTAATTTGACTACATTCCATTATCCTAGTTTTGCTTTTGTTGATGTTCATCTTATATCCTCTTTTCAAGACACTGTCCATTCCGTTCAACTGCTCTTCCAAATCCTTTGCCGTCTCTGACAGAATTACAATGTCATCGGCGAACCTCAAAGTTTTTACTTCGTCTCCATGAATTTTAATACCTACTCCAAATTTTTCTTTTGTTTCCTTTACTGCTTGCTCAATATACAGATTGAATAACATCGGGGAGAGGCTACAACCCTGTCTCACTCGTTTCCCAATCACTGCTTCCCTTTCATGCCCCTCGACTTTAATAACTGCCATCTGGTTACTGTACAAATTGTAAATAGCCTTTCGCTCCCTGTATTTACCTTGCAACTGAAGGCTGAAAAAATTATTTTCTACCCTCTGATTATACTCGCCCTGCTAGCCGCGCTCGTTAGAGCGGCCTAGCTGTGGTTTTTAGGCGGACTCCCACACCCCACTAGGTGAATACCGGACCGGTTCCCAGGGCCCACCTCAGGTATACTACTTGCAAACGTTTCGGTAACTTCCATTCACTGCGCGCAAGCAGCTGGGGTACGCTCATTCTCTCCCGGGAGTGACGCGGTGGAGGCAGAAAGAGCATCTGGCCATCCCTCACATCAGCAACGCCAAATCCGTTCACAACCACGTCGACTCTATGCCGATGCACAGGCACAAGAAGAAGAACCCACTGATAAAGATAAAACTTGGCTGAAGCTTGTTTGACGTATGAATAATTATTTAATTTTTCATTTGTGTGGCCATGTTGTCTGTAGTTGCTTTACAATTCCTGAGGGCATTTTCGCTTTGTCGTTGAAACTAAAAGAAATCAGATCCTTTTTTTTCTTCTTTTTTCACCAAACGCGTTTCGCTTTATTGAGGTGAAGCATCAGTCGTCTACAATTAAATGATATTTACACTTCATTTGTTTTTAAGATCGAGAAACAGTTCGTTAACAATATGTTGCTTTTTACTTGCGGTGATTTCCGCTTGGTTTCTCGCCTAAATCGGGAAGCGCCGCCTGCCGACACATCTTTGGTGTTTATCGTCGTCAGACATTGATACTCTTGCAGTCTAATTTTTAGTTTCTATGCAGAACAATGGATTTCTTACGTTCTCACAGCACAGTTTTTTGCACACCACTGTTTTCTGTTTATTTCTATATTTCTATGTACGTATTGTGGTTTGACCTAATGTAAATCTCATTAAACATGAGTTGCAACGATAGAACGAAAAATACCCTCAGGAATAATTATTTAGTTCGCAGATACAGGCAGGATCGAGTTCCTTAAATCGTCCAGTGTGTCAGATACGAATGAGCGAACGACTATTTATAGTAACGGTAGAACTTAAATGGAAAAAAACGAAATACTCTGCATTATTCGAGTTTCGCAGAAACTGAGAGAACAGCAGCAGCCCGAGAAGCTGCACAACGTGCATTTTTTGTGACCCATGACCTTCTAAAATAGCAGCGAAAACGTGCAGGGTTTTCTGAGCACGTTCCTTTTTTGCTGTGCATATCGCAGCACTGTGCAGTACTGAGAAAATTAATGTACTCGGTGGTCATTATTAAAGGGCAGAGGGCAGCCACACGCGCCGGTGTAGTGTCGGCTATAATTAGTGTATGGCAGCGAGACTTGGTAAATGTTCTAACGCATTAATGCTGACCGATTTAAATTGGAAAAAAATAGATCCAGTTTTAACAACCAGGTACAAGTCTGGCGTTGTGAATGCAAGAGAAGTTTTTCATATGTAGTGGATTAGGAAAGGGATGGCGTCAGAAAAGTGCAGACAAGTGCGGAAAGCATAATGTTGATATTGTTATCCGCCGTTTACACAACTGTTGAGCACTGGAGACGCAGATGTCGAGGAGGTGCTGTACAGTGCCACATTTACAGCCGACGGCCAAAATTGGAACAATTATTTTCCAGCGTAAATCGGATTCGGCATTAACGAATTAGCATATCTACGAAGTTTCGCTGCCATACGATAATTGCAGCCCACACCGGAGCTCTGTGAGTAGCTGCGCTTTAATTGTATCCGCCCGGTACTTGGGTCATGGCCGTTCTGAATATTATGTCATTTACTGTGCTTTCCGCCCGCTGATGCGTGTCGTTTTACTGGTTGCATAAACATCCACAATCGACATGACGATACAGTCCTCAGAGGAGGATAATTCTGGTACCATTATCATCCCTCCCTCCCCTCTTTCAGTTCCATTCTCAAATAGCGCGTGGAAGTAATGACTACCGGTAAGCCTCCGTATGAACTCCAGTATTTCAAATATTCCCGTAGTTCTTGTATCGCGAAGCGTGTATGGGAAGACGTAACACTTTGTCCGACGCTTCCTGGAGCGGACACCCTATTTAACACTAAACAAGTGCGTGACGCACAGCGCCTCTTCTGTAGCGCCTGCCACTGGAGTTCGATAAGCATAGCTACGGAGCAACGTGCAGCCGATCGTTCTCTCTCTTCCAGTAGCCCAGCCTGGTGAGGGTCGCAGACGGGGTAGCGATCTACATTACTGAACAGCCATTTGCAGGTTGTCTACCGAACGGCTTCCAGCGCAACAAGAATTTGATTTTCGACGTTCATATAATTATTCACCGAATTTAAAAATTTAAAACGCTATCACAATCTTCTCTTTAAGAGGTATAATAATGTCGTGTGACTAGGGCTTCCCGTCTTGCAGACCGTTCGCCTGGTGCAAGTCTTTCGATTTGACGCCACTTCGGCGACTTGTGTGTCGATGGGGATGAAATGATGATGATTTGGACAACACAACACCCAGTCCCTAAGCGGAGAAAATCTCCTAGTCAGCCTGGAAACGAACTCGGGCTCTTAGGATTGACATCCTGTCACGCTGACCACCTTTCTTTCTTTTCTTTTCTTTTTTTTTTTAAATCTCATTTTGTTCACGTTCGTTCATTGCATCTGCTCGGGGCGGACGTCGTAAGACATCCGTTTAAGTTCGTTGTTGATCAATTAACTCTGTTTTTTTTTTATTACAGAGGGCTGCTAACCCTCTGGCCGAATATGCTAGCTACCGTGCCGCCTGTCCACTCAGATACCGGAGGCGAACTTTCTAAGAGATAAAATATTAAGTTAAAGGCTTGTTTTGAGCCATCAGTCTCCTGACTGGTTTGATGCGGCCCGTCACGAATTCCTCTTCGGTACCAACCTTTTCATGTCAGAGTCTCATTACCAACTTACTTACGCCCTCAATTATTTGTTGGCTGTATTCCAATCTCTTTCTACCTCTACCTCTACCTCTACCTCCACAGCCCCCTCTTGTATCGTGGAGGTTATGCCATGACCTCTTAACAGATTTTCTGTCACCCTGTCTCTTCTTCTTTACAGACTTTTCCGTATATTCCTGTCCTCGTCAATTCTATGGAGAACCTCATTCAAAATTCCTCTGTAGCATCATACCTCAAACGCTTAGATTTTCAACTGTTCCGGTTTTCCCACTTTCCATGATTCATTGTCATAGAAAGCTATGCTCCAAAGATACATTCTCAGAAATTTCTGCCTCAAACTAAGGCCTATGTTTGATACTAGTAGACTTCTCTTGACCAGGAATGCTCTTTTTTCCAGTGCTAGTCTGCTTTTGATGTCCTCCTTGCTCCGTCCATCTGCCTGCATAGCAAAATTCCTTAACTTCGGCTACTTCGTGATCCCCAATTCCGTTGTTTCTTGCTTCTCTCAATTCTGCCACTTCTCGTAACTTTCGTCTTTCTTCGATTTACTCTCAGTTCGTTTTCTATACTTATTAGACTGTTCATTCCATTCAGCACATCCCGTAATTCTTCTTCACTTTCATCAGTATCATTAGGGGATTTTATCACTGATATCCTTTCACTCTGAATTTTAATCCCACTCTTGAACCTTTTTTTAAATTTTCGTCATTGTTTCTGGGAGAAACAGATTGAACAGCGGAGCCGAAAGAATAGCCTACATCCGTGTCTTACCCCCCCCCCCCCCCCCCTTTTTAATCCGAGCAACGCGTTCTTGGTCTTCATCTCTTATTGTTCCCTTTTGGTTCTTGTTGTATATTAACTGTCTCCCTCTACAGCTTACCCCTATTTTTTTCAGAATTTCGAACATCCTGAACTGCTTTACATTTTCGAAAGCTTTTTCCAGGTCGACAGATCCTATGAACGTGTGATGAGTCGTCTTCACTCTTTCTTCCATTATCTGCCACAACGTCAGAACTGCCCCTCTGCCACCTTTACCTTCTCTAAAGCCAAACTGATCGTCATCTAACAGATCGTCAGTTTTTTCCATTCTTCCGTAAATTATTCTTGTTCGCAGCTTTGATGCATGAGATAAGCTGATTATGCGATAATCCTCGGCTTTTCGGCTCTCGCTATCTCGGAACTGCGTGGGTGATGTTTTTTTGCAAAGTCTGATGGTATATCGCCAGTCGCACACATTCTACACACCAGCGTGACTGACTAGTCGTTTCGCTACCACTTCTTCTCCCAATGAGTTTAGAAATTCTGATGGAACATTATCTGTGCTTTCTGCCAAAGCTCTTTTAAGTTCTAACTCCGGGTCCTCCATTTCTTCCCTGTCAACTCCTGTTTCTTCTTCTGTCATGACCGAGCGAGGTGGCGCAGTGGTTAGCACACTGGACTCACATTCGGGAGGACGCCGGTTCAAACCCGCGTCCGGCCATCTCGATTTAGGTATTCCGTGATTTCCCTAGATCAAGCAAATGGCGGGATGGTTCCTTCGAAAGGGCACGGCCGACTTCCTTCCTCATCCTTCCCTAGTCCGACGGGACCGATGGCCTCACTCTTTGCTGCCCTCACCCCTAACCAACCAACCAACCAACCAACCAACCAACTAGTCTTCTGTCACGTAACCAGACAAGCCCTCCCCCTCACAGAAGTCTCCAGTGTGCTCTCCTCCGCATTTAACAGTGGAATTCCCTTTGCACTCTTAATGTTGCCACCCTTGCCTTTAATTTCATCGAAGGTTGTTTTGACTTCCCTATATGCTGAGTCAGTCCTCCTTATAATCATTCCTTTTTCGGTTTCTTCAAATTTTTCGTGCTGCCATTTCGCCTTAGTTCCCCTGCACTTCCTATTTATTTCATTCCTAAGTGATCAGTATTTCTGTATACCTGAATTCCGCTGAACATTTTTGTAATTCCTCCTTTCGTCGATCAACTGAAGTTTTCCTTCTGTTAACCATGGTTTTTTCGCAGTTACTTTCCTCGTACATACGTTTTTTTTCCCTCCAACTTCTGTGATTGCCCTTTATAAAGATGTCCATCCCTTTTTAAGGGAACTGTCTACTGGGATACACATTATCGCAGTGTCTAAAGCCTCAGAAAACTTGAATTCTTCATTCCTTAGTACTTGGGTAACCCATTTCTTTGCACACTGACTGCTGCTGAATACTTTCTTAAACTTCAGCCATACATAGAGCAAAATCCAGAATACGATCGTAAAGAGGACTCACTGTTGCGTGGATCCTTTCGTAAAATGACGAAATACGGCTACCTTTTACTTGCAATTAAGAGTGTTGAAAATGACATGAAATTCAGATGTTATAAATGTCCTTCACAATGACGCTTAGACGAAATTAGCTAATCGGACGATTAAATAAACATCGTATTACGGCCTACTATGGACCATGTTTACGTTTATTACTCATTACTAAATTAAGATCTGAGTCTATATCTGCTCTTGGGTACGCCTTACAATCCAATATCTGGTTTCTAAATATCTGCCCGACCATGATTAATCATTCAGTATCTCTCGGCCTTTTATAAGTATACTGCCTATTCTTGCGATTTTTGAATAGAGTATTCGCTGTTACTAGCTGAAATTTATTGCAGGAGTAAATAAGTCGCCCTCTTCTCTTATTTATACCACCCAGTCTATATTCTCCCGTGACCCTTTCTTCTGGTCCTTCTAATAAAACCGCATTCAAATCCCCCATGACTGTTAGACATTTATCTCCTTTTGCCTACTGAATTACCCGATCAGTATCTTCATATATATTCTCTACTTCATCTTCTGCTTGCAACGTCGGTATGTATACATGAAATATTGTTGTCGGTGTCGGCTTGCTGTCGATTCTGATGAGAGAGACCCTATCACTGAATTGTTCAGGGTAGCTCACTCTATGCCCTACCTTCCTATGCGTATCGAATCCTACTCCCGCTATACAATTCTCTGCAGCTGCTGATATTACGTTATATTAATCTGAAAAGAAATCCTTGCCTTCCTTCCATTCCACTTCACTGAACCCCCCACTATATTTAGATGGAGCCTTACTATTTCGCTTTTTAGATTTTCTAGATTCCTTACCACGTTCGAACTTCTGCCATTCCACGCGCCGACTCTTAGAACATTAACTTCTAGTTGGTTATTCCATCTTTCTCTCGTGGTCACCTCCCACTTGGCAGTCCTCTTCCGAAAATACGAATCTGGGATTAATCTGGAACCTTCTGCCAATGGAGAGATCATCATGACACTTACTGAATTACAGGTCACATGTCGCGTGGATACACCATGTGTTTTTAATGCAGTGTTCTCTATTGCTTTCTGCATCCTCATGCCGTTGATCACTGTTGACTCTTCCCCCTTTCAGGGATACTTTCCCACCTCAAGGGCAAGAATGCCCTGAACCTCAATCCGGTCTTCTGCCCTCTTTGGTAAGGCTGTTGGCAGAAAGAGCGCGACTTCTTATGCCGGAGGTCTTCGGCCGCCATTGCTGATTTTTTTTTTACCCAAAATGCAAGCAGTGGCGAGGTTCGAACCAGGGACCCAGGGTGTTTTGATTACTAGACAAAGATACTACCCCTAGACCGTGGGTTCCATTATTGTTAAAGTCTTAACAGTGCTTTCACCGTTAAAGGCTTAAGGCAGAGCTGTAAATTGTGGTGTCACCGCCAGACACCACACTTGCTAGGTGGTAGCCTTTAAATCGGCCGCGGTCCGGTAGTATACGTCGGACCCGCGTGTCGCCACTATCATTGATTGCAGACCGAGCGCCGCCACACGGCAGGTCTAGAGAGACTTCCTAGCACTCGCTCGAGTTGTACAGCCGACTTTGCTAGCGATGGTTCACTGACAAAACACGCTCTCATTTGCCGAGATGATAGTTAGCATTGCCTTCACCTTGCTACGATCTAGCAAGGCGCCATTATCTGTTACCATTGATATTGCGAATCATGTACCATAAAGAGCGACGTTCTCCATTAATGGATTAAAGTTAAGTATTCCACCAGCTACGTCCGTTTTTCTCAATTCTAATTCCCTTGTCATACTCCAGACCTCACGCCAGCTTGCGTGAGCTAAAACGTGTGCATTTCGGCCTCCTTTAAGAATACGGTGTTGGCTCTCCTGCCAACCACAACATAAATTGTGTTCGTCTTGAGGCAGTGCAACTCAAGGAGCAGAAATTACACAGGTCATATTCATCTAGTATTTGAGCATGAGAGCAATTAGCCACTTCCTACAAAATTTCAACATAATTTCAAACCCTTACGAAATTTTTTCTCGCTGACGAGTCCCACGAAATGACGGAAGGAAAAAAGTTAATCGCTAATTAATTTTCGCCGTTCGTGCAGTAAAACTTTAGCATCAGGCTTGACGTTTTAATCTAGTACTTTTTACTATTAACGGTAACGAGATGTATCAGAAATGAGAATAACTAGTACCTTAACATAAACATTAGAGATCACAAAGAAGACGAAGTTAAGGAATTTTACTACCTTCGAAGCAAAGTTACCTATGACGGACGTCCCCCTGCAGGTCCGGGTGTTAGAATAGGCCCGAGGTATCCTTGGCTGTCGTAGGAGGCAACTAAAAAAAGTCTCACACTTTTCAGCCCATTTTATGGTTTGACTTTCCACTTTCCAAGTTCTACAGAAGTTGGGGCCATATGAGAAAGGACGCCTTACGTGCAGCACAAGTTATCCATAGTGCCCTTAGATTCCATCTTCCGAACTTCTTGCCAGGGCTTTGTATCTCTACCTGCAATTCAGCTATTTGGGAGAGGACACTTTCTGGGGTATATCATCTCCTTCTTCCATTGTCTCCTGTCCTCTTTAGACCCCATGACAGTACTCGATTTCTCTGCCCCCAGTATCTGGCTACTTCGGAATCCCAGGAAATGAACTTGCCGACAGGCTACACGGAAACCGCCTCTGGAGATCGGCATCCCTGTAACTGACCAGTGATCATTATCACGCTTCAAGGTTTGTCAGCTTTGGGAGACAGAATGGCATAATCTCTGTACGCACAACAAACTGCATGCCCTTAAGGAGATACGAATGTGTGAAAGACCCCCATGCGAGCCTCTCGATGGGACTCTGTGCTTCTGTGTGGTCTCCACGTTGGCAATACGTGGCTAACACATGGCTACCTCCTCCGTCGCGAGGAGCCACCTCAGTGTCACTGTGGCTCACATATGACTGTCGTCCACGTCCTGCTCGACTGCCCACGTTTAACCGCTCTGAGGGTTTTTTTATCGTACCATCTAAGGGTGGGCATTTATCCTTCTCTCTGAGATCGCCACCGTCCATCCATTTTAACTCTGTCGCACTGTCTTTGCATTTGTTTGTCTCGGTGGTCGCCCCCCCTTTTTTTTCTTTTTCTTTTTCCAGTCTACTGACTGGTTTGATGCGGCCCGCCACGAATTTCTTTCCTGTGCTCCTGTGCTGACCTCTTCATCTCAGAGTAGCACTTGCAACCTGTTGTTGTTGTGGTTTTCAGTCCTGAGACTGGTTTGATGCACCTCTCCATGCTACTCTATCCTGTGCAAGCTTCTTCATCTCCCAGTACCTACTGCAACCTACGTCCTTATGAATCTGCTTACTGTATTCATCTCTTGGTCTCCCTCTACGATTTTTACCCTCCACGGTATACTTGCAACCTACGTCCTCAATTATTTGCTTGACGTATTCCAATCTCGGTCTTCCTCTACAATTTTTGCCTTCTACAGCTCCCTCTAGTACCATGGAAGTCATTCCCTCATGTCTTAGCAGATGTCCTATCATCCTGTCCCTTCTCCTTATCAGTGTTTTCCACATATTCCTTTCCTCTCCGATTCTGATTAGAACCTCCTCATTCCTTACCTTATCAGTCCACCTAATTTTCAACATTCGTCTATAGCACCACATCTCAAATGCTTCGATTCTCTTCTGTTCCGGTTTTCCCACAGTCTATGTTTCACTACCATACAATGCTGTACTCCAGACGTACATCCTCAGAAATTTCTTCCTCAGATTAAGGCCGGTATTTGATATTAGTAGACTTCTCTTGGCCAGAAATGCCTTTTTTGCCATAGCGAGTCTGCTTTTGATGTCTTCCTTGCTCCGTCCGTCATTGGTTATTTTACTGCCTAGGTAGCAGAATTCCTTAACTTCATTGACTTCGTGACCATCAATCCTGATGTTAAGTTTCTCGCTGTTCTCATTTCTACTACTACTCATGACCTCCGTCTTTCTCCGATTTATTCTCAAACCATACTGTGCACTCATTAGACTGTTCATTCCGTTCAGCAGATCATTTAATTCTTCTTCACTTTCACTCAGGATAGCAATGTCATCAGCGAATCGTATCATTGATATCCTTTCACCTTGTATTTAAATTCCACTCCTGAACTTTTCTTTTATTTCCATCATTGCTTCCTCGATGTACAGATTGAAATTGAAGAGTAGGGGCGAAAGGCTACAGCCTTGTCTTACATCCTTCTTAATACGAGCACTTCGTTCTTGATCGTCCACTCTTATTATTCCCTCTTGGTTGTTGTACATATTGTATATGACTCGTCTCTCCCTATAGCTTACTCCTACTTTTTTCAGTATCTCGAACAACTTGCACCATTTTATATTGTCGAACGCTTTTTCCAGGTCGACAAATCCTATGAACGTGTCTTTATTTTTCTTTAGCCTTGCTTCCATTATTAGCCGAAACGTCAGAATTGCCTCTCTCGTGCCTTTACTTTTCCTAAAGCCAAACTGATCGTCACCTAGCGCATTCTCAATTTTCTTTTCCATTCTTCTGTATATTTTTCTTGTAAGCAGCTTCGATGCATGAGCTGTTAAGCTGATTGTGCGATAATTCTCGCACTTGTCAGCTCTTGCCGTCTTCGGAATTGTGTGGATGATGCTTTTCCGAAAGTCAGATGGTATGTCGCCAGACTCATATATTCTACACACCAATGTGAATAGTCGTTTTGTTGCCACTTCCCCTAATGATTTTAGAAATTCTGATAAAATGTTATCTATCCCTTCTGCCTTATTTGACCGTAAGTCCTCCAAAGCTCTTTTAAATTCCGATTCTAATACTGGATCCTCTATCTCCTCTAAATCTACTCCTGTTTCTTCTTCTATCACATGCGTTCATCTCGCCTTGTCTTTTTGGGGTAGACATTTCAATGTATTGCAGAGTGACTGCCTCATGCTCTTTTATTATTGTGATCAGCCAGCCCAGACCATCTGCTCTATGATTTTAATACCTCCTTCTACTTTTTATTGTGGTGTATGTTTTCCCCTTTTTATGTTCGTTCCATTCGTTTTCTTTTTAGGTGTGGTGTTGGGTGTTTTTGTAACTTTGGCCTTGCTTGCTTCAGGAAAAAGGGACTGATGACTCTGTAGTCTGGTCCCTTTACACCCCAAAACAACGAACCAACTACGACGGACAAAGCGAGGACTTAAAAAGCAGACTATATCAGGCGGAGTGGGCGTTTCTGGCCAAGAGACGTCTAAAAAGCAGTGCGGGATTAGCCAAGCGGTCTGCGGCGTTGCAGTCATGGGCTGTGCGGCTGATCCCGGCGGATGTTCGAGTCCTCCTTCGGGCATGGGTGTGTGTTTGTCCTTAGGATAATTTAGGTTAAGTAGTGTGTAAGCTTAGGGACTGATGACCTTAGCAGTTAAGTCCCATAAGATTCCACATACATTTGAACGTCTACTAATATCAAACATAGGCCTTAATTTGAGGAAAAAATTTCTGAGAATGTATCTTGGAAGCACAGTGTTGTACGGTAGTAAGTCATGGGCAGTAGGAAAACCGGAACAGATTCGAATGGAAGCGTTTGAGGTGCGCTGTTAGAGAAGAACGTTGATAAGCAAGTGAATGTATAAGGTAATGGATGAGGAGGTTCTTCGCAGAATCGGTGAAGGAAGGAAAATACGAAAAGATTGACGAGAAGGGGGGACATGTATTAAGACTTACATGCTACTAGAGGGAGCTGTGGACGGTAAAAACTGTAGAGCAAGACAGACACTGGAATATAGCCAACAAGTAGAGGACGCAGGGTGAAAGTTTTGCTATAAGGTGACGAGTTTGGTGTAGGCGAGGAATATTTGGCGGGCTGCATCAAACCATTCAGAAGACAGGTTAGTTGCGTTAAAAAACACTGCTAACGATATTCGTAACGCAATTTGCTATAATACCAAATGTATCAGTGAAATTATATTACTGCACGACTCATTGTTCAGTATAATGACGTCATAGACACTGAGATACTTGGGAAACTAGCTTTCGATTAAAACGGAACGCAAATAAAGCAGACTATATTATTCACCTATTGTTTGATAAGGAGAGCACACAACGATTTCGGATAAAATTTAAACATGATTTCAAACCGTTTCTGAAGTTTTATCTCGCTTGCGTGCTGAAAGTCAAATACTTAACAAATTATCTCACTTATAAATCAGACAGGTGTCTGAATCTGTTTTATACCTGCTAGTTCTATTGTTCGAAGTATCGGACATGGGTGGCATAATGAAACTTAAGAATCGGTAGCACGAGTGTTTCGTAAGCCACGCCTTTTGTGGTTTAGTTACATTCCCGTACTATCCTCCCAACAGTTCTCATCCCGGAATCTGCTCTCCCTGCAGTTGTGTTCATGTGGTCACCCACACCAGACCGCTCCGAGCACTTACTTTGTGTTGCCATTTTTTTAATAATGATGTAATCGAAGAGTAATTGCTATCTTGCCTATTTATGCGTAATGCGTTACATTCATTTACCTTTAGGTTCAATGCCAACCCCCCGTATGAAACGTCGATCTATGGACGTCTTCCTGCATCTGGTTACACTTGTATGATTTTGCCAAGGTCCTATAAATTGCAGACGATATGGTCCACGAATAACGTCGCGCAAGCTTCCGATGCTATCCGCTGGAACATTTGCATATATATTGAAAACAGGAACGGCACTGTAGGACATCGTTGGGTTACTCCAAAATTACTTTTGCACCTCTCAATTTCGATGCGTAAGAAAGATGGGTGGAGTTTTCTCTTCTGGTAAGTTCTGAATTCAGTCACAAGGCTAATACCGCATTCCGTTACCTCCCATTTTATTGCAAACTATGAATTTTAATGCTCTTGTGCGGAATATAATGTAGTAACAATTGGAAATTTGTGGACACTGACAGCAAATATGGGCAGACGAAAATCCGCTTGCAAAAGTGATTACAGCTAATGAACACACATGCAGTGTGAGCCGGTGGGCAGGAATAACTTGTGATCGGACCACTGGTCGGTGTCTAATGTCAACCACACTGACTAACATGGGTGGTCTACCTCATTCCTCTTCCCACTGTGCTGCGTGAGCTGGGACTTCGTGACCGTCAGTTAATGCGGCGAAAACAAAGAAAGCTCCACGCACGCTGCAATGTAAATGTGCGGCGCCGCCTAGACGGCACGTACTCAAATCGATGGAGTTGTAGAGGGCTGACCTGCTCCATGGCCACCACGTTCATCAGGTCATACACATGTATACCATTTACCTAACGAGTAGCCACAAGGATAAAACACTGTTGTATGGGAAATTAATATATATAGTTGAAAGTAGTAGCTACACATGAAACGCCTCGTTGTCGATTGGAATTGAAAGCCTAATCTTTCTTTTTATTTTAAAAATTATTAATATACATTGTCCAGACCACCCGTGAAGTCCGTATAACGACATTTCGCAGCGCGGACCGCTCCAAGACGCGCGGGAAGAGACTCAGTGAGGTTCTGGAAGGTACCGAAGCGGATATGGAACCATGCCGACCCCAGTTCCTTTGTCCTTGGTGTGAAAGCCAATGATCACGCCCTTTTGGACGGTAGATAAATCGTTCCGTTTGCACATTAAGATAACGACTGCACTGTTTTCCGCCCCCCCCCCCCCCCCTCCGACACACTTTTTATTCCCTCCACTGCTATTGCTGGCACCTATCGTCTGGCAATGGTTATTGCACGTTGACGTCGAACGTAGTCGGTGGTCACATTAATGTGACTGTACCGTATAGTACCTACCACTAGTTTGAAGATCCATTCCTGAATTATGAACACTACGTGATCAAAAGTATCCGCACACCTGGCTGAAAATGACTTAAAAGTTCGTGGCGCCCTCCAACGGTAATGCTGGGATTCAATATGGTATTGGCCCACCCTCAGCTTAATGACAGCTTCCACTCTCGCAGGCATACGTTAAATCAGATGCTGGAATGTTTCTTTGGAAATGGCAGCCCGTTCTTCACGGAGTGGTGTTGCACTGAGAAGAGGTATCGATGTCGGTCGGTCAGGCCTGACATGATGTCGGAGTTCCAAAACATCCCAAAGGTGTTCTTTAGGATTCAGGTCAGGACTCTCTGCAGGCCAGTCCGTTCTAGCGATTAGAAGAATCCTAAGGAAATGCAATCCGACAACAAAGGAAGTAGGTCACAGTACGCTTGTTCGCCCAATGCTTGAATACTGCTCAGCAGTGTGGGATCCGCACCAGGTAGGGTTGATAGAAGAGATAGAGAAGATCCAACGGAGAGCAGCGCGCTTCGTTACAGGATCATTTAGTAATTGCGAAAGCGTTACGGAGATGACAGATAAACTCCAGTGGAAGACTCTGCAGGAGAGACGCTCAGTAGCTCGGTACGGGCTTTTGTTTAAGTTTCGAGAACATACCTTCACCGAAGAGTCAAGCAGTATATTGCTCCCTCCTACGTATATCTCGCGAAGAGACCATGAGGATAAAATCAGAGAGATTAGAGCCCACACAGAAGCATACCGACAGTCCTTCTTTCCACGTACAATACGAGACTGGAATAGAAGGGAGAACCGATAGAGGTACTCAGGATACCCTCCGCCACACACCGTCAGGTGGCTTGTGGAGTATGGATGTAGATGTAGATGTTATTGTCGTGTAACCACTGCGCCAAAGGCCGTGTATTATGAACAGTTGCTCGATCGTGTTGAAAGATGCGATCGCTATTCCCGAATACGTCTTCAACTGTGGGAAGCAAGAAGGAGCGTAAAACATCAACGTAGGCCTGTGCTGTGATAGTACCACAATAAACAAGAGGTGAAACCTCCGTCCATGAAAATACGACCACACAATAACACCACCTCCTCCGAATTTTTGCTGTTGAAACTACACATGCTGGCAGATGACGTTCATCGGCCATTCGCCATACGCACACCCTGCCACCGGATCGCCACATTGTGTAGCGTGATTCATCACTCCACAGAACGTTTTTCCACTGTTAAATCGTCCAATGTTTACGCTCCTTACACCAAGAGAGGCGTCGTTTGGCATTTACTGCCGTGATGTGTGGATTATAAGCAGAAATTTCTCTCACCTCTCGCCTAACTGTCATACTACTTGCAGTGGGTCCTGATGCAGTTTGGAATTCCTGTGTGATGGTCTGGATAGATGTTTGCCTATTACACATTACAACTCTCTTCAACTGTTGGCGGTCTCTGTCAGTCAACAGACGAGGTTGGCCTGTACGCTTTTGTGCTGTATGTGTCCCTTCATGTATGCGCTTCACTTTCACATGTTTAGGAGTGTGGAAATCTTGCGCACAGACTTATGACACAAGTGACACCCAATCATCTGAGCACTTTCGAAGTCGGTGAGTTCTGTGGAGCACCCCATTCTGCTCTCTCTAGGTGTCTAATGACTGCTGAGGTCGCTGATATGGAGTACCAGGCAGTAGCTGGCGGGACAATGCACCTCTCTAAACTGCATGAGACGTGTGCAGTACCCACTAATCATACACTGCCCGACAAAAAAATTGCAAGGTATCTAGAAGATATGGACATGTCAATGAAACTTTGTACAAGTACACACCATCGGCTGACATGTAAATTATTAAAGTTGCAATCTCTGTAATGGTTAGAACGACCACTAGAGTTTGTTAGGGTGGGTCAGTTTAGTGTCGATACCCGGCCTTGTGTGGTGTTCCAGTACTCAGGGACATGGCAAAAAAGTAATTCGAAACAAAGAAAGTCGAGTAAACATGGGCTCTACAATGGATATCTTAAGATCTTGGAGCACTTCTTCAGTAGGAAAGGCGTATTTCACAATAGTGAAGATGAACAAGTATTCATAGCTATTAAAATATGGGTTTTAGAGCACTTGTTTATTTGACTTTCCCCTTCGTTTGGTTATCTCCTCCCAAAATAAGAAGTCATGTCCTCCAATGTTCACCATTCCTCCTGGGACACCAGCTGTAAGTGGCGTGAACAGCGTCAGATGTGAGTGATCACTGTGTAGGTCATGGAAACCCTGCAATTTCATTCTTCACTGTTAGGCGTCTTGAGCGGCAGTTGACGGCAGCATGGGTACTGGAGCTGGAACTGCATCCACACCGCAGCAGTCGGCCCTGGGTGCTTCTGCGATGGGCAATCCATACGCACTGGACAGAGGACGAGTGCCAAAATGAGGACGCTACAATGAGGTTCAACTGAAATCCGTCATGTGGCGACGCTCCTTCACTACTATGGAGACGCCATATTGGATTTCGCCACCTTTCATTGTTTCCATATTACAACTCCCATTTTATGACAATATTCTGTTTCAAGGCAATGACGCATTCAATATATATTACAAACACGTCACTCTTGGTACTATTCTTCCTAATTAAATGTCAATTAATGACACATTGGCAGTGAAAGACTAAGATGAACGATAATAATGCTCAGAGTTGTATGTGATCGTGTGCTTGGAGACGTGCAGTTGCAGAGTAAAAGGAAGTGGGTTCGTGTACTGTGTGGGTAGCGTCCCTCTTCTGTTACCTCCTGGATTTCGCTTTCGTCTTTTGCTGCGGCGGCTTAGCTTCACGCTACCTGCCAGTTTCCCGATGAGTGTTAAGCTTCCACCGCCTCGACTTCGTGTGGTGGCCTGTGATCACCTTGGACATAATTCGCTTCCTAAGGATACTACTGCAGATTCGACCTGTCGCTGCAAATTTCTCGACCTTTGTACGGAACTTACCTTTGTGTACACTGATGGCTCTCGGACTGAGCGTGGTGTCAGGTTTGCCTTCGCCGCTGGCACCGACGTTTTGCGGTGTCGGCTTCCAGATCAGTATTTCGAGCAGAGCTCTCCGCCCTGTATCAGACCACGCAGTACATTCGGCGACACAGGCTTTTCATCTGCGCCACGTGCTCAGAGTCCCTCAATGCCCTTCAGAGCCTCTGTGTGGCGTACACCGCCCATCCCTTAGCGCGATGGGTCCAGGAAAGCTTTCGCTTGCTCACTCTTGAGAGAGCCACTGTTATGTTTATGTTGATTACGGTCACGTGGGTCTGACGGGGAAACGAGGCTGTTGACGCTGCTGCCAAGGCTGTAGTCCTCATACCTCGGCCCACTAGCTGTTACATTCCCTCCCACGATCTCCGTGTCACCGTTTCTCAGCAGGTGGTGTCGCTTTGGCGTCGCCACTCGTCTTCACTGGAACAAGCTCCAGGGAATTAAACCTCTCCCAGCGCCTTGGCCGACCTCCTCTCGGCCCTCTCGACAGAGGAGATAAAAAAAAAGTTCAAATGTGTTGAAATCTTACGAGATTTAACTGCTAAGGTCATCAGTCCCTAAGCTTACACACTACGTAACCAAAATTATCCTAAGGACAAACACACACACACACACACACACACACACACACACACACACACACACACACACACACACACACGTGGAAGGACTCGAACCTCCGCCGGGACCAGCCGCACAGTCCATGACTGCAGCGCCTCAGACCGATCGGCTGGAGATCATTTTAGCCAGGTTGCGTATTGGGCACTGTCGTTTTAGTCATCGCCGAGTGGTGATCCGCCACCACTTCGTGCATCTGTTTTTTTGTTTTGTTTTTTAACAGCTTACTTTCTGATGCATGTTTGCCGCCTGATTTATCGGCCGTTTTAGCAAACGCGTTTCACTTTTTATCCATCGTAGCGAAATGGCGAAAGGCATTCAATCTTTAGTTCTGGACCTCCATTGTCTCTATGACGTACTTCGTTGACCTTCCTGCAAGAGGAAGTTTGTGGTCTTAGTTCTTTCCTTCCATCAACTGGGCTTAACATGTAGTCGTTTCTAAGTGCTTTCTCGTATAAGTGTTCTAAGCTTCTGATAGGACGCCTATGATGATCGTCGTTTTTGCGCCCTAAAACAAAACAAAACAGATTCGTGTACTGATAACACTTATCTTTTTTATCTTTACATTTGTAACAGGTTGTGGGACTTTGTGATTCATATATAGAAGTTGTTCTGAAACATTCGGTATTATTTACATATATGAGCCCTCTTTATCAGGAATATGTTCTTGTATTTCGTGACTTCAGGCAGATTAACAAACGAAATATGGAATTGATAAGGGGGAAACGATCAGCAATGCTCGTTTTACTCACAGAAATTTAAGTTGTAGCTTACTCTTAGGTTCCAGCCTGACTACACTAGCGACATATTCGGGAAAAACGGCCAAATATTTGTGAAAAGAAAGAATGCAAATGTTATTGCTGTATGTTTCACTCGCTGCAAATTAATCTTCCGTTTTTTAATCTGAACGAAGCAACAAGTCAGAAGTAACTTATTCCTGAGGTAGTGCACTCTTATATGTAAATGACATCGAATATTGCAAAACATATTTCTTTTACATGAATAAGAAAATCTCAGAACCTGTTACAAACACGAAGATGAAGAATAAAAAAAGATAATGGCATGCAGCAGGAAGCAAACATATTTCTTTCGACTCTGTTACTGCGCGTCTCTAACTACACGATCGCGGTGAACTCGCAAACTCTGAGCCTTATTGTCGTTCATTTTAGGACCTCCTAACAACTTTCACCGCCCAAATGTCACTAACTGACATTCAGTCACACAGATCGTACTAAGAGAGTGATGTGCTTTTCACAGATCTTCAGTCGGCTGTTGCGCTGAGATGGCATACCATCGGAACACGCGAGATATGGGGCGGAAACAACGAAATACGATGAAATACAATATGAAGTTTCGAAATTAGTGAGCGTGGGACGTTACGTGACCGATTTCGGATTTCAGCTAAATGCTGTTCTAGCGCCCTCTGTTCAGTCACTCGTGGCGGAGGTAGCTTGGACTACAGTTAAATATAGACCGCCCCATAACGGCCTTCTACGTTAGCTATGTAAAATTCTGTAGATGTCTCCATCGTACAACTTCCTGTGTTCTATACAACTCCCTTGATGGAAAATTAATAAAGATATTAATCTAAAAATTAATTTTTCATAATTGAACAGCGTCACGTTATAGGAGGTGTGATTAGTTTTTCTGTATCAGTTTTAAGTGAAGCCTTTATGAAATCTCATTTTCAAGAAAATTATTAGAGAAAGTCTTGCAGAGAAAAAAGCATTTATACCACATCAACGGTACGGGTAGCTACTTAGATACATTCTACAGCCTTGTACATACAGTGGAGAACTTACTTATCGCAATTTCTGCATAAAATTGGCTACTGAAAGATATGACTGAATTTTGAATGCGACCTTCGGCTGTGTGTGTATCCTTCATATTGATAAATACACGTTCTGGTACTTCGCCGCAACTCCTTATCTTACCCGCTGGCCTCCTTGAGGGGCACTTGCACCGTTTAGGCCTATTTCACAACAGAGCGACTTGAAGCGAACTCAGTCATAGACAACGCTTAAACAATTTTCCGATGTTCACTACACTTCGCTTGTACTTGTGAACCAGCGTTTACCCTGAACGAAACAGAGGCCACGATAGAACGAGGATAGTATGCCAACACCACGAACGATGCGTTATTATTTCTAGTCGTACTGAATAGAATGGATAAAGTTATGGGGGAAGAATATAATATGAGAACTGATAAAGCAAAAACAAAAGTAATTGCATGCGACAAAAAAGATCAAGCGAAAGCCCTTCTAGGCAATGAACTGCTTGAACAATTTGATAAATCTACTTACCTGGGCAGTAATATTACCAGGGATGGAAGGAGCAAGACAGAAGAGAGAAGTAGAATTACTCAAGCAGAGGCTGCTTTTAACGAGAAGAAAAACATCTTAACATCTAAGAGCATCAGCCTTGAAATCAGGAAGAGATTTTTGAAATCATATGTGTGGAGTGTGGCATGCTCGAAATAAAGTGTGTAGACAAGGTCACAAACGAAGTGGTTCTGGAAAGAGCAGGTGAGAAGCTTCTGGAGTTTCATTGTTGAAAGAAGAATGCAATTTACAGGCCATCTATTAAGACATAAAGGACTCCTGAACACAATCATAGAGGGATATGTCGAGGGAAAAAGCCCAAGAGGAAGACCACGGCTAAGGTACATGGATCAAATCGTGAAAGATGTGGGATGTAACACCTATAAAGAAATTAAGAGAAACGCTGAAAGACGTACAGAATGGAGACAAGCTGCCATTGTAGCTGTTGAAAACCAATCCTTGGATTGACCACTACAGAAGAAGAAGAAGAAGAAGAAGAAGAAGAGACTAAGGATTCACTCAGAAACAACATTTGTTACAGCCAAGCTTCAAAACCTTGATATTCAGATATGATTATTTTGTATACTAAGCGCACTGTTTTTTTGATGTAGCAAGCAAAATGGCGTAGGGAAGAAGAATATATGTTGCTGAATTTGTACGTGAACGTGAAACGCATGGATGTTGTGCATTTAACATAGAAGCCTTCGTTACCATTTTTCTAAAACTTCTTTTTGCTGGCTTCTCATTACAACTGAGGAGGAAGTTTAAAAGTACAACACTAATTAGTGACGAGCAACATAGATTGAAGAAAGGCTAGATTTTTACGCCCTGGTTATTAGAAACTGCGTTTGTAATCGCAGTTTGGTAGCAGCTATACCTCAGACAATTCCTGGTGTCTGGAATTACATGTGGGAAACACTTCAATGATTTTATTATTAAAGTACGTATAAAAGGAAGGTGACGTCAGTAAACTATGGATAATGAATGTGAAATACATATATAACTTCCAATACTGGTTAAAATCTGCTTTACGGAGTGCACATTAATCAAACCGTCGAACTGTAGGGGCGGAATCCCTACTGAAAATGGAGGAAAGAAGGTCCTCTGAACATGTATCCGGAAATGGACGGTGTGCGTACAGCGACAACAAATCGTCCCGGAACGCAGAACAGAGCTGCGTCGCATCCATATCACAACAGATGTTCAAAGTCGCGTCCATGGCACTGCAGGTGGTAGGGATAGCAGCGGTGGTCACGTACGATGCATATAATCGTACTTTGGCTCACACCATCCTCTCAATGTCCTGTAGAACCTGCTCCTCCAAACCTCGCGTACGCTCAGTCCTCCGTCCTCCTGCACGTTCGTCTGTCTGAAAGGGCACCTGATCACACAAACGCCCAGAAAGGACTTGGAATGTTGTGCGATGTAATTGGCGTCCGCGAGGGTACTCGTTCTGGTATAGCCGTGCTGCCCCTCGACCGTCCCCACCTTCCTGGTCTACACAAGCACCATCTCGACTTGTTCCCGACATGAATACCGCACCATCCTGCTGCTTCCCGTACACACCGCCAGACACGCAGCCTGCAACACAGCAGATGAACTGCCAGTCGTCACTGCCACCTACCGTGACAACGATCCATTTCCGGACACGTGTTTATAGGACCTTTTTTGCTCCATTTCCAATCAGGAATCCATTCCTGCAATCTGTCGGTTAGATTAATATAGTATAGTTGTTGGAGGTGGCGGGAGGGGGGGGGAGAGATGAGGGCGACAAAACGATTTTTTTTTTTTTGATGATATGTCAGAAACCTCTAAAATGACAGTGATACGTCGTCCATGTAATGACAACTATCTCGAACATGGGCAATAAGAAAAGACTTTCGCATATTTTACGTATTTTACATTTTAACCAGCATAATAGATACATGTTCATACGTTTAGTTTCTTATAGTGTTGTTAATTTTTAATAAAAAAAAGCAAAGCTTGTTTAGATTCATCCCGTTCTCGCCTGATGATTGTCCTAATGTTCGCAGTTGGACCTTTTAGAGGTTTGGCAATTTTCTACCATCCTGCTTATTTTTCTTCGGGACCTGTGCTGTGGATCTCTCTTATCGCACAGGCTGCTGTGATGCCTATAGTCTCCCATCACCTACATTATCGGTACATCCTCTTCGAACCACTCCATCGATCACGCAAATCGCGTCAATAAAAGTGGTAGAGCACACGCGAAACAGCAGACTAACGCTCTGTGCGCTGCTAGCGTCGAAGCGCAGAAAACTCTGGCTTCCTTCTATAGTTCGTTGAAAGGTCATCGACGTGTTGCGTGAAGGCATATCAACAAATGCGAACCGAACGCGACCGACTGCTCTTCGCTCGCGGTCGCCTGCCATTTACGCCAGAGACAATTCTCGCTCGTTATTTGCTTGTTGCTTGCATTCGCCCCTGCGTAAACCAGGCTTTACCTGCCCAGTTTCTCTGAGTGTTCTGTGACCAACTGCCAGCGGGCTATATATATAATGACAATTATTGAACTAGATGATATAAAATCGGTCATAACTTCTGAACAGTTTGCGTTACGACGTACAAACTGCAAGGTGGCCGCGGGGCAT
Source organism: Schistocerca gregaria (assembly GCF_023897955.1). Lineage (NCBI taxonomy): Eukaryota > Metazoa > Arthropoda > Insecta > Orthoptera > Acrididae > Schistocerca > Schistocerca gregaria. The sequence goes on along the minus strand of NC_064926.1, from coordinate 499,479,122 downwards.
GATAAGAATCAAGATGCGCGTATGCTTTGGTATAGCGACGAAGCTCGCTTTCGTTTAAATGGTTTCATCAATAGGCACAACTAGCGCACTGACAATCCTCATTTCGCAATTGAGAAGTCGCTTCATCCTCAGGAGGGAGGAGGGGGGGGGGGGGATGGTGGTGATTGTGTGGTGTGCAATTTCCAGTCACGGAATAATCGGTGCGATATTCCTTGAAGCCATGGTAACCATCAAACGATACGTGCACGTTTTGGAAGATGATTTCATCCCCATTATCCAAAGTGGCCCTGATTCCGGTAACATGTGGTTCCTGCAAGACGGAGCTCGACCCCATCGAAGGAGGGAAGTGTTTGATGTCCTGGAGGAGCACATTTGGGACAGCATTCTGACTCTGAGGTACCCAGAGGCCACTGGAACGGGCCTCGAATGGCCGCCATATTCGGAGGATCTGAACACGTGCGATTCCTTTTTGCGCGGCTATATGAATGATCAGGCGTAAAGCAATAATCCCAAAACCACTGATGACCTGAAAACAGCCATTCAGGAGGTCATCGACAGCATCGATGTTCCGATGTTCCGACACTTCAGCGGATCAGGCGGAATTTCGCTGTTCGTCTGCGCCACATCATTGCCACTGATGGCAGGCATATCTAACATATCATAACCTAAATCTGAATATCTGTAGAGTGCGTTTACACGTTGAATAAAGTTTATGCACTCCGCAGTTTGTAACTAATTTACGTTTTTTTTCATATAGTTCCATAATTTTCATCCTGTATACATAGACTCAAAAGGGAACTGCGATGACTTGATGTCCCTAGACATTCGAAGAGCTTGTGATTCAGTACCTTCTCCGTAGCTTTTGACTCGATACCTGTTGTAAGGAAAATACATTTCTGTGGAACGCCTAAACAGGTTTATGGCTGGATCTGAAATTTCAAGACAGGCAGGACGCAGCAGTGACACTATTTGATCAAAAGTATCCGGACACCTATTAGTGGACATTAATACCGGGTATGTCCATCCTCGGATATTAAGACGGTTTGAGGCCTGGAGCGAAGTCGACGTCAGAGGGACATTTTGCAACAAACTTTTAGAGAAGTGTGTCCCCTGATCGACCCTCTGCTTGGTTTAGTGCATGGTGGGGAAATTATTTGAGACTGCAGTTTCACGCTACTGGACACAAATGAACAACATTTTGCCTGATTGGTGTTCGTTGCCATTCCGACGCAAACGAGGGTGTCGGGTTCAGGAAAGCGTAATCGGGGTGTCTGGGATCGCCCTAGAGCCGACTTCCGGCGTTCGATCTCTGAGCGGGCCATCGTCCCTGTGTTCTGCGCTGGGGCGTCGTCCCGACCACTTAGCGCGATCCGCAGATTCCGGGCTGGTGCAGATTTCGTGCTGACCAGTATCTTCACGTCCATCGAAATAACAAGATTGGTGAGCATATTGTGCAGCACCGGCCCGTTAGGTGGGAGTCTACCGTTTTTAATAACGCCACACAGACGCCACAAAGTCGTTAGATTACTGATAAGAAGATAGGTTCACATTGGACCAGCAGCTAATGTATAGTCAGATTCGGATTCGCGGAATTTACTCACATTCTTTTAAGGGAATGTGCAACTTGAATCCATTATCCTTCCATGCCATTCATAAGAGGCTAATTCTGAAGGTAAGTTTACAAGAATTGTTTGAAGTACAGAAAATGAATTTATTTTTATAAAATTTACATTCGTTGTAGTATAGGTCTTGCATTATTTTCCCACATAATGAAATGAAATGTTGTGTGACTAGGGCCTCCCGTCGGGTAGACCAGTCGCCTCGTGCAAGTCTTTTGAGTTGACGCCACTTCGCCGACTTGCGTGTCGATGGGGATGAGATGATGATGATGATGATGATGATGATGGTGACGGTGACGACGGTGACGGTGACGACGGTGACGGTGACGACGGTGACGGTGACGATGGTGACGGTGACGATGGTGACGGTGACGATGGTGACGGTGACGATGGTGACGGTGACGATGGTGACGGTGACGATGGTGACGGTGACGATGGTGACGGTGACGATGGTGACGGTGACGATGGTGACGGTGACGATGGTGACGGTGACGATGGTGACGGTGACGATGGTGACGGTGACGATGGTGACGGTGACGATGGTGACGGTGACGATGGTGACGGTGACGATGGTGACGGTGACGATGGTGACGGTGACGATGGTGACGGTGACGATGGTGACGGTGACGATGGTGACGGTGACGATGGTGACGGTGACGATGGTGACGGTGACGATGGTGACGGTGACGATGGTGACGGTGACGGTGATGACGGTGACGGTGATGACGGTGATGACGATGATGACGGTGATGACGATGATGATGGTGACGGTGATGACGATGATGATGGTGACGGTGATGACGATGATGATGGTGACGGTGATGACGATGATGATGGTGACGGTGATGACGATGATGATGGTGACGGTGATGACGATGATGATGGTGACGGTGATGACGATGATGATGGTGACGGTGATGACGATGATGATGGTGACGGTGATGACGATGATGATGGTGACGGTGATGACGATGATGATGGTGACGGTGATGACGATGATGATGGTGACGGTGATGACGATGATGATGGTGACGGTGATGACGATGATGACGGTGACGACGATGATGATGGTGACGACGATGATGATGGTGACGACGATGATGATGGTGACGACGACGATGATGATGGTGACGACGACGATGATGATGGTGACGACGATGATGATGGTGACGACGATGATGATGGTGACGACGATGATGATGGTGACGACGATGATGATGGTGACGACGATGATGAAGACAACACCCAGATCCTGAACGGAGAAAATCTCCGTCTCAGTCCTGAATCGAACCTGGGCCCCATGGCGTGACATTCCATCGCGCTGACCACTCAGCTATCGGGGCCGACTTTCCACCTAATGACCATTTACCTCAATGCATTTTGCCATCCATGGGATGAGCTTTTTGTTTCCTGTATATAATGGTCGCCCAGTCGTAGATATTGCTATAACCGCACTAGTTCACTCCCATTTACGGAGCTTGTTAGCACTTGATGTTAGGTTGGCGCCATTAAAATGCATTGTGGTAATCGCTGCTGCTTGCTGGATCGCTGCTGTGTCTCGATGCTAATGCTAGCTCTAAATCTGGTTGTCTAGGGGTAAAAAGATGAGGTCCCGTGTTTTTGATGTGCTTTTCATGATAAATAATGAGCGAAACCAACAAATATTTAAACTTCAAATATTTATTACTCTGGTGGCCATCTTAATTCCACTGTCCACCAAAGACAATGACACAACACAAAGTAGCACTTCTTTTACATGTTCTTTGCAATGTTTATCCACATCGAACAATAACACACATACACTTTACCAAAATGACATTCAGACTCCGCCCCCGACTCTTCTTGCTACTTGTATTTATAACCTTGTCAAAGAACTACTAAAAAGAGATATAGTTTATAAGTCACATGTACATCTGTTATTGTAATTTGTGCACAAAAGTTATTAATTTATATCGAGTGACATAATTTAACAGGTTACTAAAATGACAGACAGATTTGTTGAGTTGACAGAATAATTCTTTGTTACAAAAAGGCCGTTTTCTAGAAGTTTGTCAATTGACTTCTCTAATTTGCGTAAATAAGCAAATAACATGAATTATTAAGAATTACATGTGTTTTCGTCTCAAATAGGAGTGTTTACGTGAATACTGATTTTTATTTAAGGAGATCCAAAATACGTAAGTTGGCCACTATTTTTCGTGCTTCATATTAATTATTTAAGATGAACTTAGTGTTTTTACATGATGACATTTGCTGTATCAGTGATATTAACTTTTGTGTGGGTCAGTTATTCACTATAATTTAATGGGTTGACTGTTTATGGAGACATGGTATGCAATCATTGTTAACATACACAATAACTTTTCTGTAATCATAAATACTCGTTAAACTGGTTGAATTTGGAGGGTATCGCATACTTGGGTAAAGTAAAGCCTTTAATAGGTTCCGTTACATGTGTCACAGACGTCTCCCGCCGCGTTCTTCTGCCAGTTCTTCACTTCGATTTTCACCTCATCGTCCTCGGAAGAGTGTATTCCTCGAAGCTGTTCCTTCAGTTTAGTGAACAGATGAGTCACTTGGTGCGAGGTCGGAGTTGTGAGTGGAGTGGCTTCAAACATCCCAACCAAACGAAGTCAACAACTCTTGTGTTGGATGAGCGGTGCGGGGGCGCGCGTCGTCATGAGGGAGGCGGACTCGAGTTATCAGATCCCGCTACCTTTATTTTCTACGACTCTGCAAACTTTCTTCATGGTTGCACCAATTATTGTTTCACTTCTTCCCCCCCCCCCCCCCCCCCCGCAAAAAAATCAGCGACAAGAACCCCTTTTCTGTCTCAAAACACTGACATCATGGTTTTCCTCGCTGTTTGCTGAGTTTTGAATTTTTTGGCTGAAGGAGAATGAGTATAGCGGCAATGCACTGATTGTCGTTTGTTCTCTGGAGTATCGTGATAAGCCCAAGTTTCGTCTCCTGTCACTATAAAGTTGAGAAAAGCCTCGCCTTCAGTCTCAAGACGCTCAGGAAATTCACGAGTGCCACTGACTTCGTTCATTTTGTGTGTTTCGTCAAGCGTCTTGGGCACCCATCGCGCACACAGCTTGCGATAATTTAGTCGATCAACTACGATTTCATGAACAACAGTTCGTGAAATGTTTGGAAAAAGTGCATGCCGATCGTCAATTGTCGAACGGCGATCAGACAGATGATGATCTTCAATTTTCTGCACCACATTGTAACACCCCACCTGTCACTTATCTGGTTTTGGCGTGTGTTCACCCCAGATAATTAACTAAAAGATCAACAGAAAGTGCAAAACTGCCACAATATCGGATAACGCAAAGAAAGTAATAAGGCCCTGTGTCTCCTGATTGAACAGCGGTGGCAGTGTTGACATTAATTGATTCAGAATTGATCACTTTTAATTAAAAAGGGCTGCACATTGATGTTATATTCAGCTATTGAACACCAGATGCAAATGTTGAACATAAAATTAATTAAGAAAGTGTCTTGGGATTTCAACTACTTGATTGAAAACAGAATGCAGTCGATTAGCACAAATTTATTTTAACTCACGACCTTCAATCATCACATTACATGACTCTCCTACCAGGCTGTGGTAATAAACTGCGTTTGTGTGGAGTAAAGCGCGATAACTGAAAAGTAATTCCTATCGACTGACCCAGGCGTAATGCGAAGTGCGAGAAGAATTCTACAATACACGGCCCATGAAATCCTCGAGGAAACTTTGCCGACGTGATCCACAAATTAATCAGTGGCCGGAGCGGGCGCAATATCACCGAATACAGCGATGCGGAGTGACATCGTTGTGTGGACGCCCGCCGACCTCGTGGTTCTGCAAGGCTGCGCTCGTCTATTCACTCCTAGCTATCTTGCTCAGTACATAGCTAAACCAAAATTTCCTATCTTCAAGCTCAATCGTTCCATTAGCTAAGTCCTAAACTGCAGAGATGCTCACTCCTTCTCAGACAAGCTGAGTAAAGAACGCCACGTGCGCACACCAGGTAAGCTGGGAATGGAAGACCTGTATGGGGACTTCTCCCAGTCCGCTCTTCGCCTTATTTTCCCCTCCAGCAAAATCACTTGCGCCAATTGCAGCACAAGTCTAGTTAATTATGTGTCGCTTCCCAGCACCGACCAATGCCTACTCTGAGAAGTGAACAAATTCCCACAAAATTTCCCTTCCTCTCAACTTCTGCTATTTAGCTCCTCCCAGTCCACCCATCAAGGTTCCGGAATTCTGACTCCCAGGAGAGTACTTCAAATTCCTCGTTCCTACGTTCCCATCGGAAGCCGGCATATTTCATTATGTCGCTCTTCACCCGATTTACTTCAGACTCTGCAGACCGTGAATTCAGCGTGAAGTTTCTATAGTCATGAACACGCATATTTTGGCCCCTATTGACCGCTCCACCGTAGCTTTGCGTGGCTTAGTCGCATGTTTCACTGAAAACGGGACGACAGACATTTATCAACAGGCGTACAAGTTCTCCGTCTGCTTCCCGGTACACCAGCACGGGGTCAACCACCCCCTCACTGTCACTCATCATAAGGCAGCTGGAGGCTGCGCCCCGTTACCGCTTTCTCAGAGCTTGAGCCGCCCTAAGCTGCCTATTGCCGCTTCCCTTCGCCGCTCTCCAGCCAGCCACAGTCAACTCTGTATACTTCCTTGGGATAAATTAGCATCCAGTAAATCGACGTCTTTGCACAAAGTTTTCATGTCGTGTGAATTACTTTAAAACCATCACCCGACATTAATTATTCCAATACGTCCATACTATACCCTCTACATCGTGCCTTGTCAGTCATTTTTGTTCAGCCCTACTGTTCGCTCAACGTGAGTTAGGTGATCTTTAATGACTTCATGTAAAGGGCATAGTTCTTGCCATCTTACAACATCATCAGTCACAGCAGACTGACTTCCGCTTTTGCCTTCATCGTGAATTTCTGTCCAACCAAAATTAAAATTCCTTACCCATTTCACCACATGCTGACTCGACATAAGGTTGTCTCCATTAACTGAAACAACTCTGTGATGGATCGCAGCGGCGTTCATGACCTTCGGTAGCGAATAACAGCGCGCACATCGCACTTGGCAGGAGCCGGAATGAGAACACTCACTTCCAACAGTCACCACAACACTAAGGGACGAGCTGCTGGCTGCTCGGAATTGTCGTTCCTTCCCACGGCTTCCGGCTACACGGCAGTGGTACCAACTTCCCCCACGGACATTCCATGCTAAAGCTACATGCCTTGTAACCGTAGTCTCCGAATAACCCTCGTAGCTGTGTTGATTAACTATTTATCTGGTAAGACTCGTATTGTAAATGTCTTGGTTTTCTTGTCTACGAAGTCGAACTTTTGTAATGAATCGCCAGTTTTCTGTGATTTGAATTTCATTTGAAGAAGGAAGTATTTGAATTATCTCATTTTTATTACCGCTTGTTTTTTATACATATCTATTACATGATTTTGTAGCAGTTCTGCCTCTTAGAATCTCACGTTGAATCCAAATTTCAGACACCGTATTTGTAGTGTGTTCAGTCTTCCAGCACTGGGTCCTAAGGAGTGTATAGGAGTCCAGTCTCTGACTGGTAACGATTTCTTAGTTCACACGCGTGGGGTATTGCATTGTGTATAAACACTTTTCTGGGAAACAGGGGAATGAAAAAACGGCGACACCTGTACGTGTGCTTGCCAAAGGCAGCGGCAGTCCACCAGCTGCGCGTCGCCGCTGTCGCCGCACGCACTCCTTGTCCCGCACTGCGGCCGTTGTGCGCGTTTGGGTGAAAGTGTCCGGACGGACGACTCTCGCCCGGCTACCGGCTTTCGCCAGCTTTTCGGACGGGCCGGAAGACGCGCTGTGCGGATTGGAGCGTGCTGCCAACTGAAGCGCTTCCGGAGCGCCGCCCTCAGTGAGAACGGCGAAAGTCCACAGTGGTGATCTCCGAGCGTGTTCACACCAGACCCACATCTAGTCGTCACGAGAAATGTCTGCATGAAACGTACCTTAGTCTCACTATACCGAGCCTGACTGCAAAATTGACTCGAATTATTTACAGAAGGGCAAAATCACTAGTCAAACCGAAACACGGAGAAGGCTATTTGGGTTCCGGAGAAATACGAGAAGGCGTAAATCAATACTCACTTTCCGACGTATATTAGAACAGTGGGTCTCTACCTGACAGTAGTTCCCTCTTGAGACGTGAAATATCATTTTCTTAGGAGTAAACACAAAAGGACTCAATTGTCTTTCGCTCACGAAAATGAATTTCTTTTAAAAGATCAGTACTATTTTCACTAATAATGCCAGAACCGTGCTACAGAGGTTTGAAGAGCTCTATAGAGAACTTACGCTGAAGTCTCGGCGACCAAATTCGTCTGATGTAAATCCTATGGAACCCATCTTTGTCGTTATCGGGCGCCATCATTGCGTACGCAAACCAGTGTCCCGTTTTATTTACGCGGATTAGATGACCTGTGAATAGACATATAATGCTCCATAATTTCAGACCTACCAAGAAGCTGTCTGATCCCCGATACGCATAATCACTGATGTATTTTATTCCAAAGACGGACAAACAAGCTATTAAACAGATTGTTAAAATTTTCTGGCTCATCAGTGTATAAGGGCAGTGTCGTTGTAACTGCCGTCTGCTTCACATCTGCTGTGCAGCGAGCTACGTAAATTTAAGTATTAACTGTGTATTTCTTGCTTGTCACTTCTTTTCCGTGTGTTTTTGCTTTTAGGAAGCTTTAATTTTCGAGTACTAGTAATAGTGTTCCATAGATTTCGTGTTTGTTTTGAGTACAGTCCAGAGACAGTGCTTATTTTCATTGTCTAGTAACAACAGTTTAATCAGCTATCAGGCGCCTTTAGTGAATTAGCACTCTAGTTAAAAGTTGATTACTTAACTCTCTACAGTAAATTATTGATTTCTTAGGATGGATAGGATGTGTGACTGCTGTGTACGGACGCAGGAGGAGCTGGCCACTGTTCGCGAACAGCGGAACGTGTTGATGGCCGCAGCCAGCCTTCTTCAGGCTACTGTCTCGGAGTGTAGCGGCAGTGGGGAGTCTGGTGTGTCGCATGGTACACCCCAGGTGTTACATGCTTCACCCACCGTCCCTGCTGTCGAGACATCTTCGCCGGTAACGGGCGCGGTTGCGCCACCCTCTCCCCAAGGGGAGTGGCGGGTTCAGCGGCTTTCGCGGCGCACGAGGCGGAGGGTCAATGTGGAGGCTGGCCGTGTGGCATCGCCCGCTCTGCCTGTGAGTGGACATGTGGCTGCTCCTACAGCAAGGTCCGAGCAGGCACACGGGGGGAGGGGTTTATTAGTTATTGGGAGCTCCAACGTTAGGCGGGTGATGGGGCCCCTTAGGGAAATAGCGGAAAGGTCGGGGAAGAAGGCCAGTGTTCACTCTGTCTGCTTGCCCGGGGGCCTCATCCGAGATGTGGAGGAGGCCCTTCCGGCGGCGATAGAGAGCACTGGGTGCACCCGACTGCAAATTGTTGCTCATGTCGGCACCAATGACTCCTGCCGTCTGGGTTCAGAGGTCATCCTCAGTTCGTACAGGCGGTTGGCGGAGTTGGTGAAGGCGGAAAGCCTCGCTCGCGGGATGGAACCTGAGCTGTTTGTAGTATCGTTCCCAGAACCGATCGCGATCCTCTTAGTTTAGAGTCGAGTGGAAGGCTTAAACCAGAGCTCAGACGATTCTGCGGAGATCTGGGGTGCAAATTTCTCGACCTCCGCTATCGGGTGGAGAAATGTACGGTCCCCCTAATTAGTTCACGCGTGCACTACAGTTAGGAAGTGGCTACAAGGATAGCGGTGTACACGTGGAGTGCACATGTGGGTTTTTTAGGTTAGAGAATTCGCTCCCTAGGCCATACAAGACGCCTCCTGAGACGCGACAAGGTAGTAGCAGGCAAAACGCAACAGGGAATGACAATATTATTGTGATGACAGTAAACTGCAGGAGCGTCTATAGAAAGGTCCCAGAACTGCTCTCATTGATAAACGGCCACAATGCCCACTTAGTACTAGGGACGGAAAATGGCTGAAACCAGATGTAAACAGTAATGAAATTTCAAACTCGGATTGGAATGTATACCGCAGAGACAGGCCGGGCAGTGAAGGGGGAGGCATGTCTATGGCGATAAAAAGTGCAATCGTATCGAAGGAAATTGACGGAGATCCGAAATTTGAAATAATTTGGGTGAAGGACACGATTAAAGCAGGCAAAAAAATGGTAATTGGATGTGTCTATAGGCCCCCTGGCTCAGCAGCTGTTGTGGCAGAGCACCTGAAGGAAAATTTGGAAAATATTTCGAGTAGATTTCCCGACCATGTTATAGTTCTGGGTGGAGATTTTAATTTGCCGGATATAGACTGGGAGACTCAAACGTTCATAACGGGTGTCAGGGACAAATAATCAAATGAATTTTTTTAAAGTGCATTATCTGAAAACTGCCTTGAACAGTTAAACAGAGAACCGACTCGTGGCGATAACATATTAGACCTTCTGGTGACAAACAGACCCGACTATTTTAAACAGTTAACGCAGAACAAGGAATTAGCGATCATAAAGCGCTTACTGCATCGATGATTTCAGCCGTAAATAGAAATATTAAAAAAGATAGGAAGATTTTTCTGTTTAGCAAAAGTGACAAAAAGCAGATTTCAGAGTATTTGACGGCTCAACACGAAAGTTTTATCGCAAGTACAGATAGTGTTGAGGATCAGTGGACAAAGTTCAGAACCATCGTACAATATGCATTAAATGAGTATGATCCAAGCAAGATCGTAAGAGATGTAAAAGAGCCACCGTGGTACAACAACCAAGTTAGAAAACTGGTGCGGAAGCTAAGGGAACTTCACAGCATCACAAACAGAGCCAAAGCCTTGCAGACAAACAAAAATTACACGAAGCGAAATGTAATGTGAGGAGGGCTATGCGAGAGACGTTCAACGAATTCGAAAGTACTGACTTGGCCGAAAATCCCAAGAAATTTTGGTCTTATGTCAAAGCGGTAGGTGGATCAAAACAAAATGTCCACACACTCTGTGACCAAACTGGTACTGAAGCAGAGGATAACAGACTAAAGGCCGAAATACGAAATGTCTTTTTCCACAGCAGTTTCACAGAGGAAGAATGCACTGTAGTTCCTTCTCCAGTTTGTCGCACAGATGACAAAATGGTAAATACCGAAACAGATGACAGAGGGATAGAAAAACAATTAAAATCGCTCAAAAGAGGAAAGGCCGCTGGACCTGATGGGATACCAGTTCGACTTTACACAGAGTACGCGAAGGAACTTGCACCCTTTTTGCAGCGGTGTACCGTAGGTCTCTAGAAGAGCGCAGCGTTCCAAAGGATTGGAAAAGGGCACAGGTCATCGCCGTTTTCAAGAAGGGACGTCGAACAGATGTGCAGAACTGTAGACCTATATCTCTAACGTCGATGAATTGTAGAATTTTGGAACACGTATTATGTTAGAGTATAATGACTTTTCTGGAGACTAGAAATCTACTCTGAAGGAATCAGGATGAGTTTCGAAAAAGACGGTCGTGTGAAACCCAGCTCGCGCTATTCGTCCACGAGACTCACACAGGTTCCCAGGTAGATGCCGTGTTTCTTGACTTCCGCAAGGCGTTCGATACAGTTCCCCACAGTCGTTTAATGAACAGAGTAAGAGCATATGGACTATCAGACCAATTGTGTGATTGGATTGAAGAGTTCCTAGATAACAGAACGCAGCTTGTCATTCTCAATGGAGAGAAGTCTTCCGAAATAGGAGTGATTTCAGGGGTGCCGCAAGGGAGAGTCGTAGGACCGTTGCTATTCACAATATACATAAATGACCTTGTGGATGACATCGGAAGTTCACTGAGGCTTTTTGCAGATGATGCTGTGGTATTTCGATAGGTTGTAGCAATGGAAAATTGTACTGAAATGCAGAAGGATCTGCAGCGAATTGACGCATGGTGCAGGGAATGGCAATTGAATCTCAATGTAGACGTGTGTAATGTGCTGCGAATACATACAAAGAAAGATCCCTTATCCTTTAGCTACAAAATAGCAGGTCAGCAACTGGAAGCAGTTAATTCTATAAATTATCTGGGAGTACGCATTAGGAGTGATTTAAAATGGAATGATTATATACAGTTGAGATTCTTTGGAAGAATCCCAAGGAAGTGCAATCCGACAACAAAGGAAGTAGATTACAGTACGCTTTTTCGCCCACTGCTTGAATACTGCTCAGCAGTGTCGGATCCGTACCAGATAGGGTTGATAGAAGAGAGAGAGAAGATCCAACGGAGAGCAGCGCATTCGTTACAGGATCATTTAGTAATCGCGAAAGGGTTACGGAGGTGACAGATAAACTCCAGTGGAAGACTCTGCAAGACAGACGCTCAGTAGCTCAGAAGGGGGTTTTGTTGAAGAACATACCTTAACCGAGGAGTCAAGCAGTATGTTGCTCCTTCCTACGTATATCTCGCGAAGAGACCATAAGGATAAAATCAGAGAGATTAGAGCCCACACAGAGGCACACTGTCAATCTTTCTTTCCACGAACAATACGAGACTGGAATAGAAGGGTGAACTGATAGAGGTACTCAAGGTTCCTTCCGCCACACACCGTCGGTGGCTTGCGGAACATGGGAGTAGATGTAGAATATAGAACAATAACAAAAATAAAAATACCGCCAGTCACAAGAATTTGTAGTGTTCATGTTGTATGTAGCCTCATGCGATCCTATGATATATTATTAAATGCGACAGGTATAAGTACACACTCCATACACACCCAAACACACGAGAAAAAGTCACTGTAATGTGTTCAACCACCCACAACACAGCTCGCAGTTGACTCGTCCTGAGTTTCATTTCTGCTCACGTGAACCGCTGGCTATGGACACAACATTTTTGTACAGATAACGAGCTGTAGACGAGCGTAGATAATTGCGGAATGGACAGGCGGCTGCTTCCTATGACAAGGGCAAGTCCGAGCTGCGACTATATAGAAAGTAGCTGTAAGGTTAATCTTAAGATTGCAAATAAAACATTTTTTATTTTCACAGTTTTCCATATCGGAACTTAGTTTCCAAATAGCCCTCGTATTTAAAGCATCTAACTGCATCCAGTGAATGTTCTGCAGTCGTTTAATTACAGAATAACAGATCTTTCCGCCTATTTATGCGCGGTATGCTACGTCTGGTCATGTCGAGGGTCAACTCCAAAACATGCACCAAGCGATGATTCTAAATGTTCTGCGATTCGTCCCGTATTTAGAGTACAGTTTAGTCTTGCCACTTTCCAGTGTACGGCAGCATCATCCACGAACAGTCTTACAGAGCTTACGAGACATTGTCAGTTCTACACTACTGGCCATTAAAATTATACACCAAGAAGAATGCAGATGAAAAACGGGTATTCATTGGACAAATATATTATACTAGAACTGACATGTAATTACATTTTCACGCAATTTGGTGCATAGATCCTGAGAAATCAGTACCCAGAACAACCAGCTCTGGCCGTAATAATGGACTTGATACGCCTGGGAATTGAGTCAAACAGAGCTTGGATGGCGCGTACAGACACAGCTGCCCATGCAGCTTCAACACGATACCACAGTTCATCAAGAGTAGTGAATGGCGTATTGTGACGAGCCAGTTGCTCGGCCGCTATTGAACAGACGTTTTCAATTGGTGAGAGATCTGGAGAATGTGCTGGCCAGGGCAGCAGTCGAACATTTTCTGTATCCAGAAAGGCCCGTACAGGACTTGTAACATGTGGTCGTGCATTATCCTGCTGAAATGTAGAGTTTCGCAGGGATCGAATGAAGGATCGTAACACATCCGAAATGTTACGTCCACTGTTCAAAGTGTCGTCAGTGCGAACAAGAGGTGACCGAGACGTGTAACCAACGCCCATACTTTCACGCCGGGTGATTCGCCAGTATGGCGATGGCGAATACACGCTTCCAATATGCGTTCACCGCGATGTCGCCAAACACGGATGCGAGCATCATGATGCTGCAAACAGAACCTGGATTCATCCGAAAAAATAACGTTTTGCCATTCGTGCATCCAGGATCGTCGTTTACACCATCACAGGCGCTCCTGTCTGTGATGCACCGTCAAGGGTAACCGCAGCCATGGTCTCCGACCTGATAGTCCATGCTGCTGCAAATGTCGTCGAACTGTTCGAGCAGATGGTTGTTGTCTTGCAGACATCCCCATCTGTTGACTCGGGGATCGAGACGTAGCTGCACGATCCGTTACAGCCATGCGGATAAGATGCCTGTCATCTCAACTGCTAGTGATACGAGGCCATTGGGATCCAGGACGGCGCTCCGTATTACCCTCCTGAACCCACCGATTGCATATTCTGCTATATTCTGCTAACAGTCATTGGATCTCGACCAACGCGAGCAGCAATGTCGCGATATGATAAACCGCAATCGCGATAGGCTACAATCCGACCTTTATCAAAGTCGGAAACGTGATGGTATGCATTTCTCCTCCTTACACGAGGCATCACAACAACGTTTCACCAGGCAACGCCGGTCAACTGCTGTTTGTGTATGAGAAATCGGTTGGAAATGTTCCTCATGTCAGCACGTTGCAGGTGTCGCCACCGGCGCCAACCTTGTCTGAATGCTGTGAAAAGGTAATCATTTGCATATGACAGCATCTTCTTCCCGTCGGTTAAATTTCGCGTCTGCAGCACGTCATTTTCGTGGTGTAGCAATTTTAATGGGCAGTAGTGTATATATAGCTTAAAATTGTGCTTATTTATGAGGCTTATTCGAAAAGTAAGGCTCGGCCGGTCATGAAAGAATAGATTCGTTCGGAAACTTTTGTTCTGACTGTTTTAGTTTCGTCAAAACATAATTCACTTTTCTAAGTTTTCTCCTTTCACTTTTTTTTCAACCGAATTGATTAGCCTTTGGTTTAAACCATACTAACATAAAATATGCCTGCATTTATAGAAATTAGCGTCAGATTATTTGTTGTAAAATCAATTGTTATAGAACGTTTATGTGCAGATCATTGACAGTGATGTACTGGCGCGGATACCTGCAGTAAGAGTGAATCTGTACATTGCGTGGAAAGTTCTGTGATCCTGTGTTGCTAACAAAGTCGTCACGCAGGTTGTTTTGGGGAAGGAGACCAGAGAGTGAGGTCATCGGTCGCATCGGATTATGGAAGGACGGGGAAGGAAGTCGGCCGTGCCCTTTGAAAGGAACCATCCCAACATTTGCCTGGAGCGATTTAGGGAAATCACGTCTTCAGGCAGGTCGGCAACGGATGATCAGACTTCACAAGTTCTTGTAAAAGGATTATAGTACTTCTTCTACTCTGGGACACCCAAAGAATAGGTGATCCGCGTCCTCTTATTCCCTATAATAGCTGGAAGTTCTCTCTACGACGTGAACTGTTGTGCACATAAAGCTTTTTTCTATCTTTATTATTGGTCTTTTGTTTCACGACCACACAGTCAAACATTATTTATAGATATAAACTACTTCCAGATTTGGGCATTATCTATGTACAGCTATGCACACAGACAGATAACAATGTTACTGTTATTATAAAAGAAAAAATTAGAAAATAATTAGAATGATATTATAAATTTTTAGTAAAATTCTGTATATAAAGCTGGCACAAAAGTCGCTAAACACTTTTATGTAGCTTTCAACGATCTGAGCAAGGTACAGGCCTATCAACAAACTGCAGTAAAAGTCACGTCTTACTATAGTCAGACTATCTCCCTTCTTCATTAATCACTGAAGTCTACCTGGAAGGCTACTACACACACGCAAACACAGCTCATTTTTGTTGTACAGATTGTGGAAGGCTGTCAGTTCTACAGTACGATTCCAACAGTTCCATGGTATATAATTTAGCTAGTTATTTCAGCAGGTGTGTGTACTGAAATGTAGAATTTCTGCATTTGTAATTACTCTCTGAACTTATGCGGAAAAATGACTAACATTGTAATCGGTATTAGAATGGACTTACATAAGTTAATTCTAGTTACCGATTCCAATCATTCCACGGTTCGTTACTTAGATTGTTTTGACAAGTGTGTGCACTAAAGTGTTACAGCATTTATACGCTTGGTATTACTCTGTGCACTGCTACGAAAAAGAGAAAAATTTGGAAACTGCACCTACAATATTTGTTACTTATTGGTAATATTTCTGAGAGCAATAAGAAAGCTAGAAATCCTACAAAAACATAGTCCAGCGGTTTACTGCAAAAATGTTGAAAATTATGAACCACCGAATAATTGGAATCGGTAACCAGAAGTGACCTCCTATATAAGTCAATTTTACTTACCGATTCCAACCATTCTGTGGGTCATTAATTAGATAGTTTTTTTAGCAGGCGTGTGCAGTAAAATGTAGGCTAATAGTGTTTTTGAACCTGTAATTGCTCTCTGAAGTACTGCCAAAAAAAAGACTAATGTTGGAATCGTTTAGCAGAATTGACCTATATAGATCGATTCTACTTACAGACTCCAGTTTTTGTTATTTCACCGCAGTAGTTTTAGAGAGCAGTTACAAATTTAGAAATGCTGTTAAGTTTCAGCGCATCAAAATCGTGCAAAAATAATTTGCACACAAATCATGGAACGGTGACTGGAATTTACCTATATAGGTTAATTCTAGTTATCGATTCCAATATTCGTTATTTTTTTGTGGGTTTTCGTTAGCTGTACACTGGCTTTTCTTTTAGAATTTAGTGCGTCGGTTTCTCCACATTTCATACTACTGTTTCGTATTTGTTTTCATTCATTCCAAAAAGTTTCTCTCCGCCCAAAACCCCAACTTTTCTGCGATTGTCCCAATAGTAAAATTAACGCTATCATATAATAGTGAGAGTTCTCCATGCCCTTTGCTGTAATGCAATGTAAAGGTTCTCTGTGCTGTTCTAACCGCATAAATTAAAAGAATAATTCTTATCAGACACGATAATCTTTTAATTCTTTTCGTTAATTATTTTCGTGGTCTTTAATTCGTTTCGATATAATTCATGGCTAAGTAAATAACTGCATGAAATGTGATTCTAATTTTATCGCTGTTATATTCGTTTGTTTACGAGTATGATTGGCTGCTTTCGTAGAATGCCTGTTCGTAGCGTCTTTGCGTTAGGTATGACGTCACTACCCAAAGTCGATGAGTGGAATCGGACACTTGAATTTATCTGTGGATGGCGTCCTCAACGTAACCACTCAACTAAAGAGTTCGTGTTTTTATTTACCAGTGACTTGTTTATTTTTATAAACGTACGCCTATTATTATTATTATTATTATTATTACTACCAGAATCCATTATATAGCACAACTATCGTGTACTGTAATTTTCCAAAATTAGTGCAAATTATGTGCCCGCCACATCACCACGGTACGTACTGCCGTTTCGCAGCGACGCTCTTCCGCTCAACGGAATGGTGATCGCCTGCGAGCCCTCGCTGCCCTTCCAGCAATATCAGAAACATCGTTGACGCTGCCGTCGCTTAGCAACGCTCTGCGCACAGCACAGCATGTATAGATGTGGCGTCTGCTGCGCTCAATCGATGCAAACTGCGTTCGCTGAATACGTCACTGACACTATAATGGCCCTACACGGGGCTCCATAACTGTGCACCTAGTGCCAAAATACACAACTGACCATTAAAATCGCTACACCACGAAGAATACGTGCTACAGACGCGAAATTTAACCGACAGGAAGAAGATGCTGTGATATGCAAATGATTAGCTTTTCACAGCATTCACACAAGTTTGGCGCCGGTGGCGAAACCAACAATGTGCTGACATGAGGAACATTTCCAACCGATTTCTCATACACAAACAGCAGTTGACCGGCTTTGCCTGGTGAAACTTTGTTGTGATGCCTCGTGTAAGGAGGAGAAATGCATACCATCACGTTTCCGACTTTGATAAAGGTCGGATTGTAGCCTATCGCGATTGCGGTTTATCGTATCGCGACATTGCTGCTCGCGTTGGTCGAAATCCAATGACTGTTAGCAGAATATGGAATCTGTTGGTTGAGGAGGGTAATACGGCACGCCGTGCTGGATCCCAACGGCCTCGTATCACTAACAGTCGAGATGACAGGCATCTTACCCGCATGGCTGTAACAAATCGTGCAGCCACGTCTCGATTCCTGAGTCAACAGATGGGGACGTTTGCAAGACAACAACCATCTGCACGAACAGTTCGACGACGTTTGCAGCAGCATGGACTATCAGCTCGGAGACCATGGCTGCGGTTACCCTCGACGCTGCATCACAGACGGGAGCGCCTGCGATGGTGTGCTCGACGACGAACCTGGGTGCACGAATGGCAAAACTTTATTTTTTCGGATGAATCTAGGTTCTGTTTACAGCATCATGAAGGTAGCATCTGTGTTTGGCGACGTCGCGGTGAACGCACATTAGAAGCGTGTATTCGTCATCGCCATACTGGCGTATCACCCGGCGCGTGATGGTATGGGGTGCCATTGGCTACACGTCTCGGTCACCTCTTGTTCCCATTGACGGCACTTTGAATAGTGGACGTTACATTTCAGATGTGTTACGACCCGTGGCTCTACCCTTCATTCGATCCCTGCGAAACCCTACATTTCAGGAGGATAATGGACGAGCAAATCTTACAGGTCCTTACGGGGCTTTCTGGATACAGAAAATGTTCGACTGATGCTCTGGCCAGCACATTCTCCAGATCTCTCACCAATTGGAAACGTCTGGTCAATGGTGGCCGTGCAACTGTCTCACTACTATTGAGGAACTGTGGTATCGTGTTGAAGCTGCATGGGCAGCTGTACCTGTACACGCCATCCAAGCTCTGTTTGACTCAATGCCCAGGCGTATCAAGGCCGTTATTACGGCCAGAGGTGGTTGTATTGGATACTGATATCTCAGGATCTATGCACCTAAACTGCCTGAAAATATAATCACATGTGAGTTGTAGTATAATGTATTTGTCCAATGAATACCCGTTTATCATCAGCGTTTCTTCTTGGTGTAGCAATTTTAATGGCCAGTAGTGTAGATACACACATTCCCTAAGTGTGTAGTCACTTTTGCGCCGTCCGCATATCCACTACAATGTGTACATCCATATCGCCATTTGTCGTGTACAATATTTCGTCACTCCTGCGGGTTATGCCTTTGTGTATTAGTTGTTCGGATGACTCTTCAGAGTGGCTGTGCTTCCAGTTGGCCATTTATTTCAGAGCATAGTTCTCCTCCTGGAAACTGAGTCAGGTGACACGGCGCTCTTGAGTTCCTCGTCAGTTTCAAACCGCGTTGTACCAAAACATTGACCAGCACAGGTAAAAACGGCTCGGCGCAAGGATGGAGCTGTGCGATGTCGAAATGTTTCCACCGGTTAGGCAGAATCTTATCCGTGGTGTGTGGAGGAGGAATGTCCTATACGACGTCTGTTCTGGATGGCGTGTCTCAGTTTGGTGAAAGTTTCGCAGTTGACGATACCTGTAACTGATAACCCACGTTCCATGATATCCACCAAAAGAGCGCCCTTCATCATCCCAGTAAACGGTAGCCATAATTTTTCTGCTCGTGTCTGGAGATTACTCGAATTTTTCGGCTTTGTCGAAGTTACACGGCCGGCAGGAGTGGCCGAGCGGTTCTAGGTCGCAGGTTCGAATCCTGCCTCGGCCATGAATGTGTGTGATGTCCTTAGGTTGGTTAGGTTTAAGTAGTTCTAAGTTCTAGGGGACTGATGACCTCAGAAGTTAAGTCCCATAGTGCTCAGAGCCATTGGAACTGCTTTTATGTTCTTATTCTGGGTCAACGTGCAGTATCCCCGGCTGGTCGCCCGTAACAAGGTGTGAAAACAAACAATCTCCGTCGTGCAACTTCCTGGCAGATTAAAATCGTTTACAAAACCATTTATGTCAGCGCAAATTCCGCTGGAAGTGAAAATACATTCTGAAAACAATCCCCCAGGATGTGTCTAAGCCGCGTCTTCGCAATATCCTCTCTTCCTGGAGTGCTGGACCTGCAAGTTTCGCGGGAGAGCTTCTGCGAAGTTTGGAGGAGAGGAAATGAGGTACTGGCGGCAAAGGTCCGAGGTTCGAAACAGGGTCCGGCGTGCAGTTTTAATGTGCAGGGAAGTTTCACATCAGCGCACAATCCTCCGCAGAGTGAAAATTCATTTCGGAATCTCCATCCTGTCGATAGCAGCCCTTGCACTATCGTCCGCTTAAGTCTTTGCCCTTTGTTTTGGTCATTAGGCATTTTCGGCACGCATCGCGCACACAGTTTGCCATACCTGAATGTTTCCCTGACAATTGCTATGCGTCCAACAGATATGCTTTAGCCATAGCACTAATCATCATTCATCCATCAGGTGGGCGTTTTTTGATGCCCTTGCTGCACAGTTTCATCATTGTGGATGCTGGGTGTGACAGATGAGTTCCCATAGTGTGTCCTTGTACGGCCACTTTTGAAGTTTAGACGCAGTTGTCGAACCTTCCTTATGTCATCACTGTAGGCGAGGAGTTCCCAAACTTTTTCTCTGACTTAACACTTTGACAAAACTGGTACTCTGTAGGAACACATTATTTAATTTTGAAGGTTAAAATCTTTTTTTTTTTTTGAAAAATTAGAAACTTGTTTTATTTAGCGATTACATCAATTTTAAATCATAACACCGAATTCATAACAGAATTATAAAAGTAATTATTATCGTCAAAAATGCCGAAGGAAAACGAGTTATTAAGAGTTTTCCGCGGAGCATTTACTCATTTTCCACGGAACACCAGTGTTCGGCGGAACACAGTTTGCAAAGTATTGCAGCCCTTAAACCTATGTGCAACTTCTGATGAAGTTGAGAATCTCTAGAACCTTCAGTAGCTGAGTGGTCGCCGGCACGGTAGCTCAGCGTGTTCGGTCAGAGGGTTAGCTGCCCTCTGTAATAGAAAAACTGAGTTAATCGATCAACAACGGACTTAAACGGGTGTCTTACGACGTCCGCCCCGAGCAGATGCAACGAACAAAAGCGAACAAAATGAGAAAAAAAGAAAAAGTGGTCAGTGCGACAGAATGTCAATCCTAAGAGCCCGGGTTCGATTGCCGGCTGGGTCGGAGATTTTCTCCGCTCAGGGACTGGGTGTTGTGTTGTCCTAATCATCATCATTTCATCCTCATCGACGCTCAAGTCGCCGAAGTGGCGTCAGATCGAAAGGCTTGCACCAGGCGAACGGTCTCCCCGACGGGAGGCCCTATTCACACGACAAAAAAAAGAAAACCTTTAATATTAGCAGTGCGTATATAGCAACGCGTTGATGCTTCTGATAATGGTGGTGATAGCAGTGATGAGATCACACAGCTGATCTCAAGTCTAATTTTACTGTGTTTCATTTGCACTTTGCTACTGGAATTTAAAATCGGACATGCCGCAACAGGTACCCATCGTGAACGTTGCATTTCTTTCCTCTACTCTGATAGACTAGAGCAGACACGGGTCAGCTTTCTTGACTGGCGGACCTGATTCACGTACTTAAGCTCACGGGCTGCTTCGTCACGTGATGTGACAGCAGCGCTACTAGCGCACAAAGCAGAACTGTGGCGTCCCTGACAACAGTGTTGAGTGGCACCCCTTTTTCGACACGCCACAACAATAATTTAATTTTGACGGCACGTTCACCTTGCACTCACCCTATCTTCAGGTGTTTAAATTTATTTACGCGTCATGAAAACATTCTTTCGATACTTGAAGTTTTCCAATAGCTGTCTTAAAAACTTCCGTTGGAGGTTGTGCAACGCCGTTAATAAAGGAACAATGTTCACGAAAGGTAAATGGATGTAAACGTCTGAAAGTGGGGTCAGGCACCTTCAAATAATATCAAGGAACTGCTTCCAGCTAACCAATAGAAGTCATAAAAATGGATATTATGAAAAGGATAGATTGCCGCTCATTATATAGTGTAGACGTCGAGTCACAGACAGGCAAAATCAAACGACTGGTAAATAAGTAAGCTTTCGGCCAAAAGATGTTCTTCTGAACTACACACACACACACACACACACACACACACACACACACACACACACACACGCGCGCGCGCGACCTTTGGCTGCCGAGACCGGCAGGAAAAGTGGTCATTTGTTTGTGTGAGTGTGAGTTGCGCTTATGTGAATGTGTGTGTACGTTGCCAAGTTCAGAAGAAGATCTTTTGGCCGAAGGCTTACTTATTTATCAGTCTCTTTGTTGTACACTATATGGTCAGCAGCAATCTATCCATCTCATAATACTGTCATCATTCCATCATGGATTTTCCATTGTTTGATACATATGTTCGACATCTCCTCCTAAATCAATGTACCGATTTCAACAAAACTAGGTACACACATCATTTTCAATCTGTGGGGGTAAGAAGCATCCACCCATGAAAGAGGTGGGGTGCGGTGAAAAGTCTGTGCCGACCACGACGCAGGAACCCCCGTGCTTTAGTTATACAGTAGTTTGAGAATGTGAGCACTTAGAAACTTCCAGCACACTTTTCACATAATTTCGAACCTTTATGGAACTTTTTCTCGCTGACTAACCCCACAAAATGACGAAAAGAAAAAACTTTGTCACTTAACGACATTTTCGCTGTTCATGCAGTAAAACTGCCACATGAAGCGTGGCCTTTTAATTTATCACTTTTTTGCTATCAACTCCATTCGCAACAAATTTCGCAGACAGTGTCCACATATGCCGCTGAATACACGAAAAAATGTCATTTTACCACACACAGTTCAGGAGATATAACGTTAAGTACTGAAATATGTGAAATATTGCCACATCACGCATCACCTTTTAATTTATTACTTCTTTGCTACTACTTCCATTAGCAACACATTTCGCAGGTAACATTCACACATGCCGCTAGAAACACATTTCACGAGACATGACGCCATAAACAATGAGACTCATGAGAAATTGCGGCATCGTGCATGACGGTTTAATGTACTTCTTCTTTACTACTAAGTACTCACAACACATTTCGGAGACATTAGGCATACTACTGATGTGCGTGGAAACTTATATCATTGCACAGCACACAGTTGAGAGAATGTCATAAACATTAAGCTGCGTGGAAATGAGAAGCGGGCCGAAATCCGCTAGACAGACAGGTGAAATAGGCGTACAAATACGCGAAAAAATGTTAAATATGTGTGAAATACACTCCTGGAAATTGAAATAAGAACACCGTGAATTCATTGCCCCAGGAAGGGGAAACTTTATTGACACATTCCTGGGGTCAGATACATCACATGATCACACTGGCAGAACCACAGGCACATAGACACAGCCAACAGAGCATGCACAATGTCGGCACTAGTACAGTGTATATCCACCTTTCGCAGCAATGCAGGCTGCTATTCTCCAATGGAGACGATCGTAGAGATGCTGGATGTAGTCCTGTGGAACGGCTTGCCATGCCATTTCCACCTGGCGCCTCAGTTGGACCAGCGTTCGTGCTGGAAGTGCAGACCGCGTGAGACGACGCTTCATCCAGTCCCAAACATGCTCAATGGGGAACAGATCCGGAGATCTTGCTGGCCAGGGTAGTTGACGTACACCTTCTAGAGCACGTTGGGTGGCACGGGATACATGCGGACGTGCATTGTCCTGTTGGAACAGCAAGTTCCCTTGCCGGTCTAGGAATGGTAGAACGATGGGTTCGATGACGGTTTGGATGTGCCGTGCACTATTCAGTGTCCCCTCGACGATCACCAGAGGTGTACGGCCAGTGTAGGAGATCGCTCCCCACACCATGATGCCGGGTGTTGGCCCTGTGTGCCTCGGTCGTATGCAGTCCTGATTGTGGCGCTCACCTGCACGGCGCCAAACACGCATACGACCATCATTGGCACCAAGGCAGAAGCGACTCTCATCGCTGAAGATGACACGTATCCATTCGTCCCTCCATTCACGCCTGTCGCGACACCACTGGAGGCGGGCTGCACGATGTTGGGGCGTGAGCGGAAGACGGCCTAACGGTGTGCGGGACCGTAGCCCAGCTTCATGGAGACGGTTGCGAATGGTCCTCGCCGATACCCCAGGAGCAACAGTGTCCCTAATTTGCTGGGAAGTGGCGGTGCGGTCAACTACGGCACTGCGTAGGATCCTACGGTCTTGGCGTGCATCCGTGCGTCGCTGCGGTCCGGTCCCAGGTCGACGGGCACGTGCACCTTCCGCCGACCACTGGCGACAACATCGATGTACTGTGGAGACCTCACGCCCCACGTGTTGAGCAATTCGGCGGTACGTCCACCCGGCCTCCCGCATGCCCACTATACGCCCTCGCTCAAAGTCCGTCAACTGCACATACGGTTCACGTCCACGCTGTCGCGGCATGCTACCAGTGTTAAAGACTGCGATGGAGCTCCGTATGCCACGGCAAACTGGCTGACACTGACGGCGGCGGTGCACAAATGCTGCGCAGCTAGCGCCATTCGACGGCCAACACCGCGGTTCCTGGTGTGTCCGCTGTGCCGTGCGTGTGATCATTGCTTGTACAGCCCTCTCGCACTGTCCGGAGCAAGTGTGGTGGGTCTGACACACCGGTGTCAATGTGTTCTTTTTTCCATTTCCAGGAGTGTATATTTGACATGTGTGTATGTAAGTAAAGCCACTGGTAGGAAGCTCATACTAAACCCCTGGAACGATTTCAATCAAATCGGGTACATGCATTATTTACAGTATGGAAAGAAATAAAGAAATACTGTAGGGATGAGAACCACACACACACACACACACACACACACACACACACACACACACACACACACACACACACACACACACACACACACACGAGGAAGGACTCGAACCTCCGCCGGGACCAGCTGCACAGTCCATGACTGCAGCGCCTCAGACCGATCGGCTGGAGGAAGAGGAGATAGACAAAGACAGCAGGAAGAAGAGAGAGGCAGAGAGATGGGGGAAGAGGAGATGGACAGAGAGGGAGGAGGAAATTGACAGAGAAAGGGAAGAGCAGGAGATGTGAAGAGAGAGGGGAGAGGAGAAGATTAACACAGAAATGAAAGGGCATGAGATGAGTAGAGAGAGGGTGAGGAAGAGATGGAGAGGGTGAGGAAGAGATGGAGAGGGTGAGGAAGAGATGGAGAGGGTGAGGAAGAGATGGAGAGGGTGAGGAAGAGATGGAGAGGGTGAGGAAGAGATGGAGAGGGTGAGGAAGAGATGGAGAGGGTGAGGAAGAGATGGAGAGGGTGAGGAAGAGATGGAGAGGGTGAGGAAGAGATGGAGAGGGTGAGGAAGAGATGGAGAGGGTGAGGAAGAGATGGAGAGGGAGAGGGTGAGGAAGAGACGGACAAGGGGGCAAGGAGGGGAGTGATAGGAAAAGGGGGAGGAGGGGACGAACTGGAGGTAGGGGTTGGGGTGGAGGAGGTGAAGATGGATAGGTAAAGGGAGGAGTGGAGCTGATTGACAGATACAGAAGGGATGGATAGAGATAGGAGGTGGATGAAGAGAGAGGGACGGGTAGAGAGGGGGGGTGAGGAGGAGGAGCAGCATGTGGATGGTGAGAGAGGGGAGGAGAAGATGGTCAGAGAGAGAGAGAGAGAGAGAGAGAGAGAGAGAGAGAGAGAGAGAGAGAGAGAGAGAGAGAGGGGGGGGGGGAGGTAGACAGAGAGAACGGGAAAGATGAGGTGCACAGCTAGAGAAGGGAGCAGGAGGAGATGGACTGATAGAAGACTGGAACAAGTATGAGTAAATATCTCGGCAATGCCTGGTTTGTTAGTTTGTTACAAATTACCTTCAGTTTCAATGACTGTTTTGTTCTACTATGTCAACCCTGGACGAGAATTATTTAATAATGTTAATACCAGAAAGAATGAAAAAATACGGCAGTGAGATATGCAGCTCTAGTCCACGAGCAATTATGAGTAACTCTGTGATTTTTGGCCACAGGCAAGTCATTCGAGTGTTTGAAATGTAGTGTGTTAATATCCGCAAACATTATTAGCAAGCATTTTTTTAGTTATTGGTCCAAAATACTTTCTACGGCTAGCTGCGGAAATATCTGAACATGCGTCCCGGCCGGTGTACAGTGCGAGCGCCTCGCTCATCCCCTCCACCATGAATTTCATTAGAGGCCGGATTGAACGCAATCTTTGGCCGGATCCGGGCGGGGTGCCGCCGGTCTCCTAACAGTGGTGTGGAGATTTTCGCTTCATGACGAGCGCAATTTTAGAAGAGACGCACTAGGGATAATGTTACAAGAGGCAGAATAGTCGCCGGTCTCACGCACCTTATCTGCAGCCACTCCACAGCGCAGTATCTCTCCGAATCGTTTCAGTTAAATATCAATTGATTACGCGTCTGCCGCTTTGATACACTTGAGACATGGAAGGCCACACGGAGGGGGCGTAGTGTTACATCTCGCCATGCCAACTCCTTCCGCCATCAAATGACACCTAGTGAAGGCGATGCCATACCATGTGGAGTTTCGAAGCATCGGATTCGATCCTATTTAAAGGCGTGACTCGAGCAGTCACTGTGGATATGGATTAATCGAATTCAATCATGCGGATGTACGTGAACAGAAAGCTAGTACAGTACCACAATCAGAACAATTCGAGGAGCCCAGATTAGATTCCATAATTGAGATACATCGTGTAGATTTGCAAGGTAACAGAAAACGATTAAGCACTGAGATCGGTAGGAACGAATGTCGAATAGCAAGATGTAGTATGAGATTTTCAATCTGCAGCGGAGTGTGCGCTAATATGAACCTTCCTGGCAGATTGTGTGCCGGACCGAGACTCGAACTCGGGACCTTTGTCTTTAGCGGGCAAGTGCTCTACCAACTGAGCTACCCAAGCACGACTCACGCCCCGTCCTTACAGCCCTACTTCTACCACTACCTCGTCTCCTACCTTACAAACTTTACAGAAGTTTTCCTGTGAACCTTGCACAACTAGCACTCCTGAAACAAAGGCTGTGGCTAAGCCATGTCTCCCCAATATCCTTTAGTTTGGAAGGTAGGAGACGAGATAGTGGTAGAAGTGGGGCTATGAGGACAGGGCGTGAGTCATGCTTTGGTAGCTCAGATGGTAGAGCACTTGTCCGCGAAAGGCAAAGGTCCCGAGTTCGAGTCTCGGTCCGGCACACAGTTTTAATCTGCCAGGAAGTTTCAGCAGGAAGTAGTGTTTAGTGTCAAGCTCAGAGGTTACTGAGCGACAGAATAGAAGTTATAAAACTGCTGTAAATGAAGCCTCTATAACGTCGAGTAGAGTGAGAGAAACTTTAGCAACTAAGAGCAACAGTGGAGCGCGAATTACCTGACCTGTGGGCTCCAGCGTCTGGCCGTGATGCGCTGACGGCGGCTGGAAGTCGTCAACAGGGGTCTGTGATGCACTCGGACGCTACTTGTTTGCTGGTCCAGGACGTCAACAAAAGTAGGGCTGAGTGAACCTGCTAGGTCCTATTTAAAATCTTGGTCCCAGAAAGAAATCGGAAGACTGTAAGGGTAGGCAGTATTTTCCATTGCAACCCAAAATCGCCATTCCTACAAAAAGCTATGTGCCTTACAACAGACTTCCGAGTGAACTCTACTGATCCGTCTCGTTGCCGTTTCTTGGCTGGTCCTAACCTCCAGCTTCCTCCCAGGAATGTATCCCTACGCTTTGGCGTTCTTCTTCAAACTAATGAGCTTCTCTAATAGTGACCACCAAAAACTATAGATTCAAGGGCTTTGCCTAAAAATGGCCCGAAATTACTCCTGTACATAGGGGAATAATGTTAAGTACTGTTTGTTTTGCGGACTCACAAAAAATTGGCGTAGGGTATATACACACTTTCATTTATACCTTGTATTGTATTGTATGTTAACCAGGGACCTAGAAACGACGCCCCTCACCGAACCCATGGTTATTGTGCAGTTCGGCCCCCGGTGAGCCCCCCCCCCCCTCCCCCCAGGGAACGACTCTCACCAGACCAGTGTAACCCATATGTTTGCGTGGTAGAGTAATGGTGGTGTACGCGTACGTGGAGAACTTGTTTGCGCAGCAATCGCCGACATAGTGTAACTGAGGCGGAATAAGGGGAACCAGCTCGCATTAGCCGAGGCAGATGGAAAACCACCTAAAAACCATCCACAGACTGGCCGGTTCACCGTACCTCGACACAAATCCGCCGGGCTGATTCGTGCCGGGGACCAGGCGCTCCTTCCCGCCCGGAAAGCCGTGCGTTAGAACACACGGCCAACGGGGCGGGCTATTTATACCTGAATTTTCGAATGAAATGAATGTAGTACCATAAGGGGTAATGATTGCTGCATCTGTAATATTCAATAAGTATCACGTGTCTCCTGGATCTTGCCAAATGGTGAGCACCTCAGGGAGGTCAGATTTCGTTAGCTGGTTACGGGTTTGGCGAATCTGAGGTGCCTAAGCTAGGGGCTCGAGAGCTGTGGGCAGGCTTCAGCGGCCGTGGCTGCGTTTCACAGGGGATGGGGATCTCGGCTAAAGCATCCAGGTCGCGAGACTGATACAAACGTGTATTAAAAATAACGGAGTGCATGGCTGTTGAGGCTAAAACGGCGTTATTGGGGCACGGCTGGTCTCATGTCGCTGGTCGCCCGAAGCCTCGCCCACACTGCCGGTGCTCGCTGGTCGGGTGCGTGTTACACTGCTCGCCAGGACCCTTCACCAAACAGCTGTTCACATCGCTGGTTGACAGGCATACCTGCAGTGCGTGAAGCAAGACGCGTGTTCTATGCATTATCTGATGACAGTAATAGTGGTACATTCACCCAGAAATGGCCGTAGTGGCCGAGAGATTCTAGGCGCTACAGTCTGGAACCGCGCGACCGCTACCGTCGCAGGTTCGAATCCTGCCTTGGGCATGGATGTCTGTGATGTCCTTAGGTTAGTTAGGTTTAAGAAGTTTTAAGTTCTAGGGGACTGATGACCTGAGAAGTTAAGTCCCATAGTGCTCAGAGCCATTTCACCCAGAAACGAGGTTATTGACAACGAGAAAGATGAGCAGAAAAGAGCGGTTATTGCAAAAGAGAAAAAAGGGGGTGGTATGGATGCACGCTTTCAATGTAGACATCCACACTGTAGATAGTTTTATCAGTTTAACAACTGATCAAAAATTACCTAGAGTACTTTCTCAGGTAGTTACTAACGTCTCAACAAATTTTCCACTGTATTTTATAAATTAATGAACCAGAAAAGTTAAAGATATGATGATTCGATCCAAAATTATTAAAGTAATTTCTGTAGAAGAGTGATTCGGTGGCCTACTCACTTTTACGTAATATTTCGTAATTTTTTTTTCCCACGTGTTTCATATATAACATATACCACACGTCGATTTTCGTGCTAATATTGCAACGCAAATAAGATATGAAACAGAACAACAAAATTCCAAAAATTCGTACACCTAATATTATCCATGATGAAACGGTTACGATGATTTAGACCGAAGGTCCGAGACAGCTTCTGGCCCGAAATGAGGGTGATAAGTGCCTTTTTAAAATCGTCACTTGTAGTCGTCACCACAGTCCTCCGTGCTTATGGTCGTTACATTCATAGGATACTGGAAAATTACGGTCAGTCTACAAAATGTCCGTGCGACCCTGCCTAGAATATTGTTCTGTTCTGTTAGATTCACACCAAATAAGACTATCAGCAGACTTTGAAAGTATGTAACGGGGGACAGCATCAATGGTCCCATGTTTGCTTGATCCATTTGAGAAAGTCAAGTATATGCGCAAAAGCCATGTATGTATGTTAACCGGGGACCCAGAAACGACGGAGAGGCTCCGTCCGCGCCGCAGCCGCAGCGGTCCACAACCCCACGACGACTACCGCAGTCCACTTCACCCCTCCGCCGCCCCATACCGAGCCCAGGGTTATTGTGCCGTTCGGCCCCCGGTGGGCCCCCCCTCCCCCCAGGGAACGTCTCACACCAGGCGAGTGTAACCCCTATGTTTTCGTGGGAGAGTAATGGTGGTGTACGCGTACGTGGAGAACTTGTTTGCGCAGCAATCGCCGACATAGTGTAACTGAGGCGGAATAAGGGGAACCACCCCGCATTCGCCGAGGCAGATGGAAAACCGCTTAAAAACCATCCGCAGCCGGGCGGATTCGTGCCGGGGACCAGGCGCTCCTTCCCGTCCGGAAAGCCGTGCGTTAGACCGCACGGCCAACCGGGCGGGCTTTGGCAAACCATAGTTGTGGAGAACTTGCCGAATGCAATTTCCGCACTTTCACAGTAGATTTATATTCATTTATTTCACACAATCATGAGTTCGGCTTTATAGCCATTCTGAAGTAAGTTTGTAACATCAATAACTGACCGATGACATGTCATCGTTCAATTAGTATTTATCGAGGCTTATCTGTGATTTAGTTTTGACAAATTCTAACATTACGGTAGTCGATTTAAGAGCATGATGAATGCAAGTAGCAATAATGTGTTGGCTGTCAAATACATATTACAGCTTGTTAATGTTTATTTGCTACACACAGTTTATCACTTTACGATACCTGTTCATATCCTTTAATATATATAATATGATGACTGGTTTATAAGACCAGATGAATATTATTTTGACAACGATATGTCATTTAGACATGACAGATGTTTGCTGAAATGTCAAAATGCACTTTTCAATGACTGCACAGCCGAGACCATGGTGTGAGAAATAAATGAATACAAATGTACCGTCAAGTGGCGGAAATTTCTTAAAAAACATAAATCTACTTACGGAGTATTAAGTGAGGAATCTATGAATATAGTACAGCTCAGTACTTATGTTCGTGCAGCGATCTTGAAGATAAGATTAACCTAATTAGTATTTGATGAAAGCCACCGGCCACCTGAAGTGCAAAGAGTTGGGTGAGTATCCCTTTGGAGTTGAATTGCGCCCCGCCCTTAACTATTGCAGTTATATGCAGTGACAGAAGGCACATAGGCACTACAGAGCTCAAGGCATAGTGAGCTTACGGAAGGCTGAGTGTGAAAGTAGTATCGAGTAAATGGAGGATGAGAGAAAAGAAACAATATTTACATTGACATACGATTCTCCAGTTTTGTCAGTTATACTAAAGCTGAGCGTGTAAGACTGAAAGTAAGACCAAACATCACCAAGTCCATGAAGTTGCCACAAAATTAAGTATAACACTATTGGATATAAAGGTGAGAGTGCAGGCGGAAATTGTATCATGGTTGCCTGCATGCACATCCTATGAATTCTGTGTGAAACGCCCAGGTGAACATCCAGCCCGCAGCAGCAGCGCGTGCGGTGTTCAGAGAAGGAAACGAGACTCAGAAACTGAAGGTAACTGAGCGCATACCATATGCTCATACGAAGGTGATACTCAAATCTGTTCAACCGCTAATCTCTGCTGCGTCACTTGTTGCAGGACTCGTGTACAAAAAATTAGATAATGCTTCCACATACAAGTCATCAAATGGTTCTAACACAAAACAATTCTCTTACAAGTACACCGCGGAAGCAAAGTTTTGGAAGGAATTGCTTAGCCGCCACACCAACTCTAATGATAACCAGAGCTTCATTACCAGAAGTACATGCAACATTCAAAGGGAAATTACTGAAAAACAGTTGACCTCAGCCTTAAAAGGTATCTTCAGATCAGAAAACGCCGATGGTGACGACCCGACAGTGTACATTGAGGTCTTCTTGAGCAGTTCTAAAGTCCTCTCAATTCTCTGCCTTCTGAAGTGTGTCGTTCTACAAGTATCAGAGAGATGGGGGGACGAAACCTTATCGATAAATCGTTCCTGTATTACAGTGCAACATTATGATGATTTAAATTCAACTCAGTTTGGATTCCGCAGAAATGTTGGAACACGTGAGGCAATACTGACCCTACGACTTATCTTAGAAAATAGATTAAGGAAAGGTAAACCTACGTTTCTAGCATTTGTAGACTTAGAAAAAGCTTTTGACAATGTTGCCTGGAATACTCTCTTTCAAATTCTGAAGGTGGCAGGGGTAAAATACAGGGAGCGAAAGGCTATTTACAATTTGTACAGAAACCAGATGGCAGTTATAAGAGTCGAGGGACATGAAAGGGAACCAGTGGTCGGGAAGGGAGTGAGACAGGGCTGTAGCCTCTCCCCGATGTTATTCAATCTGTATATTGAGCAAGCAGTAAAGGAAACAAAAGATAAATTCGGAGTAGGTATTAAAATCCATGGAGAAGAAATAAAAACTTTGAGGTTCGCCGATGACACTATATTCTGTCAGAGACAGAAAAGGACTTGGACGAGCAGTTGAACGGAATGGACAGTGTCTTGAAAGGAGGATATAAGATGAACATCAACAAAAGCAAAACGACGATAATGGACTGTAGTCGAATTAAGTCGGCTGTAAATGGTTCAAATGGGTCTGAGCACTATGCGACTTAACGTCTGAGGTCATCAGCCGCTTAGAACTTAGAACTAATTAAACCTAACTATCCTAAGGACATCACACAGATCCATGCCCGAGGCAGGATTCGAACCTGCGACCGTAGCGGTCACGCGGTGCCAGACTGAAGCGCCTAGAACCGCAAGGCCACACCGGCCGGCTAAGTCGGCTGCAGTAAGTAGTAAAGGAGTTTTGCTATTTGGGGAGCAAAATAACTGATGATGGTCGAAGTAGAGAGAATACAAAATGTAAAGTGTTTCTGAAGAAGAGAAATTTTTTAACATCGAGTATCGATTTAAGTGTCAGGAAGTCGTTTCTGAAAGTATTTGTATGGAGTGTAGCCATGTATGGAAGTGAAACATGGACGATAAATAGTTTGGACAAGGATAGATTAGAAGCTTTTGAAATGTGGTGCTACAGAAGAATGCTGAAGATTAGATGGTTAGATCACATAACTGAGGTATTGAATAGGATTGGGGAGAAGAGAAGTTTGTGGCACAACTTGACCAGAAGAAGGGATCGGTTGGTAGGACAAGTTCTGAGGCATCAAGGGATCACCAATTTAGTATTGGAGGGCAGCGTAGAGGGTAAAAATCGTAGAGGAAGACCAAGAGATGACTACACTAAGCAGATTCAGAAGGTTGCAGTAAGTACTGGGAGATGAAGCAGCTTGCACAGGACAGAGTAGCATGGAGAGCTCCGTCAAACCAGTCTCACGACTGAAGACAACAACAACAAATTCAACACACGGTCCAGTCACTGCGACCACCGCCTATATTCGACGTCAACGTGCAGTAGCCACTCACAGACTGCAGGTGGGAGCATAGCAGTGGAGGGTGTATAAAGGATGTCGAAGGGGGGGTGGGGGGTGTTGGAGGCGGCGGAAAAATGCAGACGTCATAACGCGAAAACGGAGCGACTTACCTGATGACCAGAAGGTTATGAAGATTGGCTTTCTGGTCAAGGGTGGAAGAATTTCCGAAACGGCTGGCTGTAAACTGTCCGCCTGCTGCCGTGGTTAAAGCATACCGCGTATGGCAAAATGGCGGCGACTGTGGTTCACCACGCACCCTACATGCCAGGACGACAGGGGTGAAGGGCGGTTGCGAAGATGTGTAGACGTGCTCTGTTGGGCAACTGACCCACTTAGATGAACGAAGGGTCTGCCAACAGTGTCTTGCCCCCTCATTGACCGTTCAGCGGATGTTGCTGCACGTGGGCTTCCGCAGCCGGCGTGTACTTCACGCATCCACGCTGACTGCTGGTCAGCGGCGGCCCAGGCTGAATTTGCGCTCCTGTGCTGCAATTAGACAACCGCTGAGTGGCGGCAGGTGGCCTCTTCAGGTGTGTCACGTTTGATGCTCCATCGGACATATGATCGTTGGCGTGTTCGGCGTGAAACGTCTGTAAGCGAAAGCAGCTTTCAACAATCGTCGGAAGGATGCAGGCTCGAGGAAGGAGCATTATGGTGTGGGGAGTGTTTCTGTGGCATTCCCTGAGTCATCACGTCGTTCTGAAAGGCACAGTGCAGCAACGCAGGTATTCTTCTATCCCTGGGGATTTAGTGCCCGCCTGCATACAGTTTGTTTTTCCTCGGCACTGTGGCATCTACCAGCAGGACAACGCAACGTGCCACGCAGCTCGCAGTGTACGTGTGTGGTTCAAACAGCACCAGGATGAGTCTACATCTACATGATTACTCTGCAATTCACATTTAAGTGCTTGGCAGAGGGTTAATCGAACCACAATCATACTATCTCTCTACCATTCCACTCCCGAACAGCGCGCGGGACAAACGAACACCTAAACCTTTCTGTTCGAGCTCTGATTTCTCTTATTTTATTTTGATGATCATTCCTACCTATGTAGATTGGGCTCAACAAAATATTTTCGCATTCTGAACAGAAAGTTGGTGAGAGAAATTTCGTAAATAGATCTCGCCGCGACGAAAAAAGTCCTTGCTTTAATGACTTCCATCCCAACTCGCGTATCATATCTGCCACACTCTCTCCCCTATTACGTGATAATACAAAACGAGCTAACCTTTTTTGCACCCTTTCGATGTCGTCCGTCCATCCCACCTGGTAAGGATCCCACACCGCGCAACAATATTCTAACAGAGGACGAACGAGTGTAGTGTAAGCTGTCTCTTTAGTGGACTTGTTGCATCTTCTAAGTGTCCTGCCAATGAAACGCAACCTTTGGCTCGCCTTCCCCACAATATTATCTATGTGGTCTTTCCAACTGAAGTTGTACACCCATGTACCTAGTTGAATCGACTGCCTTGAGAATTGTACTATTTATCGAGTAAACGAATTCCAACGGATTGCTTTTGGAACTCATGTGGATCACCTCAGACTTTTCGTTATTTAGCGTCAACTGCCACCTGCCACACCATACAGCAATCTTTTCAAAATCGCTTTGCAACTAATACTGGTCTTCGGATGACCTTACCAGACGGTAAATTTCAGCATCGTCAGCGAACAACCTAAGAGAACTGCTCAGATTGTCACCCAGGTCATTTATATAGATCAGGAACAGCAGAGGTCCCAGGACGCTACCCTGGGGAACACCTGATATCACTTCAGTTTACTCGATGATTTGCCGTCTATTACTACGTACTGCGACCTTCCTGTCAGGAAATCACGAATCCAGTCGCACAACTGAGACGATTCCCCGTAGGCCCGCAGCTTGATTAGAAGTCGCTTGTGAGGAATGGTGTCAAAAGCTTTCCGGAAATCTAGAAATACGGAATCAACTTGAGATCCCCTGTCGATGGCGGCCGCACAAGAACGATGTTTTGTGAAACCATGCTGATTACGTATCAATAGATCTTTCCCTTCGAGGTGCTCCTCTGGCCACCACACTCCTCGTATTTGAACCGAATGGAGAATCTATGGGACCACCTAGATAGGACTGTCCCGCCATGGATCCTCAACCGAGAAACCCGGCGTAGCTGACTACGGCGCTGGAGCCGGAATGACTCCAGTTACCTTCCAGAACGTCAACGACTATCTTCATCCACGATCCGCGCTGCCAAAGGTGGCTGCTCAGGCTTTTGACTGCTGGTCACATTAATGTAGCTGGACAGTATACTCTGAGATGACGTAAGTAGTGGGAGACCTTTTAATATGGTGGCGGACCACCTTTTTTCGAGGCGTACTGCAGGAACTCGAAATGGCAAAGGGCACAGGAAGTCGTTGAAAGTCCGCTGCAGAAATACTGAGCCATGCTGCCTCTATGGCCGTCCATAATTGGGGCAGTGCTGCCGGTGCAGGATTCTGTGCACGAACTGAACTCTCAACTATATTCCACAAATGTTCAATGGGATTGATGTAAGGCGACCTGTTCGTTTGAATTGTCCAGAGTATTGTTCGAACCAATCGCGAATAATTGTGGCCCAGCGGAACAGCACAATGGCATCCGTAAAATTCCATCGTCGGTTGGCGACATGATGTTC
Organism: Schistocerca gregaria; assembly: GCF_023897955.1. NCBI lineage: Eukaryota > Metazoa > Arthropoda > Insecta > Orthoptera > Acrididae > Schistocerca > Schistocerca gregaria. The sequence goes on along the minus strand of NC_064926.1, from coordinate 499,443,572 downwards.
GTCTCCAAGCAGACGAACATAACCATTTCCGGGCAATGATCGGTTCAGTTGAACCAGAGGACCGTTCCATGTAAAGCTAGTCCGCACTATTGTGGAGCCACCACCAGCTTGCACAGTGCATTGTTGGCAACTTGCGTCCATGGTTTGTTAGTTCTGCGCCACACCCCAAACCTACAATCACCTCTTAACAACTAAAATCGGGACTCGTGTGACCAGGCCACCATTTTGCAGCCGTCTAGGGTCCAACCGACACGGCCACGAGTCCGGGAGAGGCGCTGCAGGCGACGTGTTAGCAAAAGCACTCGCGTCTGTTGTCTCCTGCATTAGTCCATTAACGCCAAATTTCGATGCACTGCCATATTTCATATTTCCGTCGTACGTTCCCCATCCATTTTTGCGATTATTTCACGCAGTGTTGCTTGTCTCTGTCAGTACTGACAACACTACGCAAACGCCACTTGCCTTGTCCGTTAAGTGAAGACCGTTGGCCACTGCGTTGTCCGTGCTGAGAGGTAATGCCCGATATTTTGTATTCTCGGCACACTGGTGGGTCTCGGAATATTGAATTCCCTAACGATTTATGAACCGGAATGTCCCATGCATGTGTTCATAGCACGTTAATTCCCGTCATGCGGCCACAATCACGCCGGGACCCTTTCCACATGAATCACCTGAGTACAAATGACATCCCTGCAAGCGGACTGCCCTTTTATACCTTATGTACGCGATACTACCGCCATCTGTATATGTGCATATCGCAATCGCACGTCTCTTGTCACCTCATTGTATATCATGTGGTATTCATGGATTTCCGTTGCGCCTCGTTTGTTTGTCTACCTTTTCGTGTTGTAGGTTTAATTGATGAATCAGTGAAAGCATATTTTACCCGCGCTTATATATCTTCCCCTTTTCCAATTAATCTTTCCCTAATGCTCCCAATGAAGTGACGTAAAACCTGTTTTTCCCCCTACTTGTCCAGGCTACACGACCTGAATTCCCTTCTTGCGAATTCTTCATTTTTTGTTCTGCGTTTATTAAAATTTCAGAAGGCTTGGAAGCGAGCTGCAGGCTGGTAGCAATGAACATTATGTTTCAGATACACGTGAAAGCTCTTCCCGTCGAAAATTCCCTTGTGTATAGAAATATTTTAGGCCCATTTCATTATGTTAGTGTATTATTAAGTCACAAAAATTCATTGGAAAAAATAAAATGGCTCTGAGCACTATGGGACTTAACATCTGAGGTCATCAGCCCCCTAGAATTAAGAACTGCTTAAACCTAACTAACCTAAGGACACCACACACACCATGCCCGAGGCAGGATTCGAACATGCGACCGTAGCAGCAGCGCGGTTCCGGACTGAAACGCCTAGAACCGCTCGGCCACAGCGGCCGGCGAAAAAAGAAAAACTGTTGATGTAAGGAGCCCTCACAATTTTTTCCAGGTTTAGGAATTCAGATTTTCGTTCCCCCGTTTTCGTAATAACAGGCTGTGGCAGGGATCGTTCATGTTACTAAATCCTGTAAAATGAAGTAGTCTCTGTCTTATCATCGGTATGTTCATTGTGTAATTTCATTATTCAGCTTTTGTAATTCCGCCCGCATCTCGTGGTCGTGCGGTACCATCCTCGCTTCCCACGCCCGGGTTCCCGGGTTCGATTCCCGGCGGGGTCAGGGATTTGCTCTGCCTCGTGATGGCTGGGTGTTGTGAGATATCCTTAGGTTAGTTAGGTTTAAGTAGTTCTAAGTTATAGGGGACTGATGAGCTCAGAAGTTAAGTCAGATAGTGCTCAGAGCCATTTGAATTTTTTTTTTTTTTTTTTTTTTAATTCCATACACCTTCAGGATCTGTTACAAAGTGGTTAGACATCATCTATCTGTGAGACAGCTGTGCACTTACGTGAAAACAGTATAAAGGAAAATGAAAAATTAAGGATTGTTATTCAGACCAGTCACATTAACAGATTTTTCTGCAGTTCAGTCAACGCCCTTATGCAAGGCGCGTTTTTTTGAGTAATAAATGTTGCACACACGAGCGCAAGTACACGCACACGTTCAGATATATATATATATCTGCATTTTTAAAACATTTGTAGTACTGCACCAGTAGCTATATCTTCGCCTGATTTTCAACGCAATTCCGTCCAGTATTAAGGCATTTAACACAGTTAACAACCAGCTCCTGAATTATGCCATTAAAACGCCGTCGCCGTTGCAGTGGAGCTGAAACTTAAGGAAACTTATTATGCACTACTGGCCATTAAAATTGCTACACCAAGAAGAAATGCAGATGATGAACGGGTATTCATTGGGCAAATATATTATACTAGATCTGACATGTGATTACATTTTCGCGCAATTTGGGTGCATAGATCCTCACAAACCAGTTCCCAGAACAACCATCTCACGCCGTAATAACGGCCTTGATACGCCTGGGCACTGAGTCAAACAGAGCTTGGATGGCGTGCACAGGTACAGGTGCCCATGCAGCTTCAACACGATACCACAGTTCATTAAGAGTAGTGACTAGCGTATTGTGACGAGCCAGTTGTTCGGCCACCATCGACCAGACGTTTTCAATTGCTGAGAGATTTGAAGAATGTGTTGTCTAGTGCATCAATCGAACATTTTCTGCATCCACAAGGGCCCATACAGGACCTGCAACATGTGGTCGTGCAATATCCTGCTGAAATGTAGGCTTTCGCAGGGATCAAATGAAGGGTAGAGCCACGTGTCGTAACACATCTGAAATGTAACGTCCACTGTTCAAAGTGCCGTCAATGCGAACAAGAGGTGTTCGCGACGTGTAACCAATGGCACCCTATACCATCACGCCGGGCGATACGCCAGTAGGGCGATGACGAATATAAGCTTCCAATGAGAATTCACCGCGATGTCGCCAAACACGGATGCGACCATCATGATGCTGTAAACAGAACCTGGATTCATCCGTAAAAATGACGTTTTGCCATTCGTGCACCCAGGTTCGACGTCGAGTAAACCATCGCAAGCGCTCCTGTCTGTGATGCAGCGTCAAGGGTAACCGCAACCGTGGTCACCGATCTGATAGTCCATGCTGCTGCAAACGTCGTCGAACTGTTCGTGCACATGGTTGTCGTCTTTCAAACGTCCCCATCTGTTGACTTAGGGATCGAGACGAGGCTGCAGGATCCGTTACTGCTATGCGGATAAGATGCCTGTCATCTCGACTGCTAGTGATACGAGGTCATTGGGATCCAGCACGGCGTTCCATATTACCCTCCTGAACCCACCGATTCCATATTCTTCTAACAGTCATTGGATCTTGACCAACGCGAGCAGCAATGTCGCTATACGATAAACGCAATCGCGATAGGCTGCAATCCGACCTGTATCAAAGTCAGAACTGTGATGGTATGCATTTCTCCTCCTTACACGACGCATCACAACAACGTTTCACCAGGCAACGCCGGTCAACTGCTGTTTGTGTATGAGAAATCGGTTGGAAACTTTCCTCATGTCAGAACGTTATAGGTGTCGCCACCGGCGCCAACCTTGTGATTGCTCTGAAAAGGTAATCATCTGCAGATCAGAGCATCTTTTTCATGTCTGTTAAATTTCGCGTCTGTAGAAGGTCGTCTTCGTGGTGTAACAATTTTAATGGTCAATAGTTTAGATGAGAGCGAAATCGTGAATGGTTTGTTTTGATGAATTTTTGCACCTTGTTTCTGCGCCAAGTCTTCACTGATACTGATGGTCACCCACTTCGCACTTCCAATGCTGTAACCTACTTTCTCACCATTCTATTTCTTACAGTGTGTTCTCCACAAACTTTTCTACGCTGCTGATAAATTTTCGCCACTTTTCCGTCTTTTGGACACGGAAAGTACATCACTGCGATTATGTCTTTTTCATGTCCCTGAGGCAATCTGAAGAATCACAGGCTAACATAACCGCGGACGCCTGCTTCCATTATGGCGCCTATGGGAAGCCGGTTGCTGCGGATAAGCATCGCCCATGCGCGGTCGCCTGTCGCAGCACTTCAGAGACCCCATTCAAAAACTCTAAACAGAAATAAAACACCTAGAACTCCAGCGTTCTGCCCGCACCAGCTCTGCAAACAATTTTTTCTGAAGCTCAGCTTGTACTAAAAAAATCGTCAATTTCGTAGGCTTATAGTAATAAAATACAAAACTGACATCAATGAATTCTATTAACGCCTTGCGCTTCATGTTGTATAGTTGATCTCAAATGGAATGAACAAGAGAAGCAGGTCTTTTCCAGTGTTCTGTGCAAGAGTAGGAAATACCGAGCTAACGGGACGGCTGTTCTGCCCGGAGATAAGCCGACGAGTTAGTGGCTGCTTCACCAACTGCTCATCGAGAGAGAGAGCAAAAGCGCCTTCAGAGGGTGTGACGCCGTACTGGAGAGCAGACTCACCTGTCTCTTGGCGCCTCCATTCCCTCCACCCTGTTCTTCGCTGTCGTCGGTCTGCTCTTCAGCTTCTGTCTTCTCTTCATCTTCCTCCGTGTCTTCTTCACCCTCATCGTCCTCTTCATCTTCCTCTTCTTCCTCCTCCTCCGTCTCTTCCTCCTCCTCCTCCTCCTCCTCCTCCTCCTCATCTTCGTTCTCATCCTCTTCCTTTTCCTCCTCCACCTTAGAATCCATGGCGGAGAGTGCGACGATTATATCTCCTTCATCCTCGATCAGTATCGGCTCCCCGTCCGTCTCTTGGAAGAATATCTGCCGAAACAGAAATGAATGTCAGCTGAGACATTTTTTGTCGACGCTGCTTCTTCTAGCGAGATAGCGTGGCATTTTTTCAGAGAATACAGATCCCCCATAAAATCTTAGTTTATTTTTAAATTGTGTTCCAACTGCGCTAATGATGTTGACGTACGGCTGCCTGATAAAAAAAGTGAAGCACTCAGAACACACAGTCCGATGCCATTGTAAAATTACACACTGCCGGTGGGTGTGCAAATGATCAGAGTTGTGATTCACTGTGGCAGGTAGGTCAGCCACCAGAGTGTATTACTGCTGTTCATCATGAATGTTGTTACAAAGCATGGTAGAGTATATATGGACTTGAGCAGCGTGGGTTGTTGGGTGATCATCGTGAAGGACACAGAGATGCCGTATACTCGTGAGAGACGTTGTCAGAACCGGACAGAGCTTGAAAGGTTTTTGTATGTCCACCCTCGTGACTTATGGTCTGTGGAACTTCGGCCGTTCATTTACGTAATAAAATGAAACACTTACAACCGTCGTTTTTTTATTATACAGCAATCAGTTTCGGTGACCCAATACACCATCTTCAGGCCTTAACTGATTCTGAGGGGGGTTAAGTCCAATCATATATAAGATCCCACCAGTGGACAACACAGGACATAGTTATTGCCCACTGATGGAATCGTCTATACGATCGGAGTTCACCCTCTCAGCGTCAGTTAAGGCCTGAAAATGCTGTACCGAGTCAACGAAACTGGTCCAATATAATATCAAGGTGACGGCTGTACGTATTCCATTTTATTACGTGAGTTTGAAAGGATATCTATTTCATCTGCTGGCCGTGTCGTGCAGGGTCTAGATTTGTGGGGCATTCGGGTGATGCAGTGACCCCACGTTGGACTGCATGGGCACCATGTGTTAGGCACTTCACTGTGAGCTACAGAGAAGGCATGTAGATGTAGCTGCAGTGGTAGTTGTACGTGTTATTTTACACACATGTCAGTTGAGTAAATACATTTGTGCTATGCGTATTTTATAATTTCGTTTTCTTGTTTTTGACAAACCAATTTGCTTACACTGTAGGAGGTTAAATTTTCGTACATCAGATGATGACAGCATGCTTCTGTCAAAACTAGCCATAGTGAAATAAATAATTTTTAGCGAACTTAGTTTATTGAAAAAAAATTCTTCTGAAGCTGACAGATCGCTTTCATCAAACAAACATATGTAAGCTATATACGAGGCGTATTCAGAAAACAAGGTCTGATTAGGCGTGAAGTGGAAACCACTGCGTAAATCCGATGGAACTTACACAGGTTTGTTGGGCAGTGTCTTTAATGTACCTGTCGATCGCCTCATTTCCCTCTTTTCAGTTCAGAACGCAAAGTGATAACGTTGAAACGCCTGAAACAACAGTGTCAACCGCCGAGTATGTGGATCTGATGAGAGATTTCGCCTGAAGCTATGCAACCCACATAACATAAATGTCATGCTTTTCTTTCTTCAAGACAATTTTCAGCCGCACTCTACAGGGGCAATGAACACGCTCCTGCAGCGTTTTCGATGGGAAGTGTTTGATCACCCACAATACAGCCTTTAATTGGCTCCCTCCGTTATTTACCTCTGCTCACATGAACGGCTGGCTACGAAGACAACATTTTGGCACAAAGAAAGGCAGACCAAAGTGAGGAATTGGTGGAAAACACAGGCGGCTCCTTTATGTGACGAGGGTATTGGAAAGTTTGTACAACGCTACGACAAATGTCAAAGTCGGAGCGGCGATTATTTAGAGAGGTAGCTGGAATGTGTGGTTAACTGTTGCGAATATTTTTTTTTTATTTTCACTGTGGTTTTGATTTCGCGACCGATCGGACCTTACTTTCCGAAACAGTTCTGGTAATTCCCAAAGGTACTGTTATAGGCCCTTTGCTGTTCCTTATCTATATAAACGATTTGGGAGACAATCTGAGCAGCCGTCTTCGGTTGCTTGCAGATGACGCTGTCGTTTATCGACTAATAAAGTCATCAGAAGATCAAAACAAACTGCAAAACGATTTAGAAAAAAATAGCTGAATGGTGCGAAAAGTGGCAGTTGACCCTAAATAACGAAAATTGTGAGGTCATCCACATGAGTGCGAAAAGGAACTCGTTAAACTTCGGTTACACGATAAATCAGTCTAATCTAAAAGCCGTAAATTCAACTAAATACCTAGGTATTACATTTACGAACAACGTAAATTGAAAAGAACCCATAGAAAAAGTTGTGGGGAAGGCTTACCAAAGACAGCGTTTTATTGGCAGGACACCTAGAAAATGTAACAGATCTACGAAGGAGATTGCCTATACTACGCTTGTCCGTCCTCTTTTAGAATACTGCTGCGCGGTGTGGGATCCTTTCCAGGTAGGACTGACGGAGTACATCGAAAAAGTTCATCGCGAAATATGGGAGAGAATGTCACAGAAATGATACAGGATTTGGGCTGGAAATCATTAAAAGAAAGTCGTTTTTCGGTGCGACGAAATCTTCTTCCGAAATTCCAATCACCAACTTTCTCCTCCGAATACGAAAATATTTTGTTGACACCTACCTACATACGGCGGAACGATCACCACGATAAAATGGGGGATATCAGAGCTCGTACGTGAAGATGTAGGTGTTCATTCTTTCCGCGCGCTATACTAGATTGGAATAATAGAGAATTGTGAAGGTGGTTCGATGAACCCTCTGCCAGGCACTTAAATGTGATTTGCAGAGTATCCATGTAGATGTAGAATTCATTGACTGTTCAGTCGGTCAGGAATGGCTTGGTAAATGTATAGTCTTGTTACTTATAAAGTGCAGTAACTAAGTTAAATTAGAGGTAATTCGTTGACTTTGCGCTATGGTTCATTAATCTCAGACCTTCATAACATTACGTAGATATTATCATTTAGGGATGTCGAAACTGAAATACCTTGCCGCCGCGTGAAATCGTCTTGAAAGTGTTACAGTATTGGACTGTATTGGACTTACGTCAAGCGGTATCTAATGCAGTTGAGGCCCACAGCAGACACCGAAGGATCAGTAGACTTTTCTTCGATACGTCTTCCTCGTCTGACTTGCCCCATCTCGTGTGGCCCATGGACCAGTGATACTGAGCCACTGCTGGAGGCCTGGTTATTTTTCGTGTTTTGCTGTCCCTATTAATATCTATAAACAGGATATCGGACTGGACTGATCTGGGACCACTCTATCGAATGGGATCCTTAAATTTCACTTTAAAAATAATTTTGTTGGCAATGGGAAAGAAACCGCCGTCTTCCTCTTACACTGGACGTTGCAGGAATAGGCAGCCTTTGTTTCGGCTGTGTTCAACTACACATTGCAAAAATGAAACTGCAAGTATTTGTCGAAGCACCAAAAGAAATGCGCCTGATGACCCATTGGAGAGAGACCCTGTATATGCACTCGAGGGTAGGATTCCACAGCTTTTGCCACTTCGGTAAAACTTTTGTGGCTATACACGGCTGCGCCATCTACATCTACATTTATACTCCGCAAGCCACCCAACGGTGTGTGGCGGAGGGCACTTTACGTGTCACTGTCATTACCTCCCTTTTCTGTTCCAGTCGCGTATGGCCCGCGGGAAGAACGACTGCCGGAAAGCCTCCGCGCGCGCTCGAACCTCTCTAATTTTATATTCGTGATCTCCTCGGGGGGTATAAGTAGGGGGAAGCAATATATTCGATACCTCATCCAGAAACGCACCCTCTCGAAACCTGGACACCGTGATGCACAGCGCCTGTCTTGCAGAGTCTGCCACTTCAGTTTGCTAAACATCTCCGTATCGCTATCAGGCTTACCAAATAACCCTGTGACGAAATGCGCCGCTCTTCTTCGGATGTTCTCTATCTCCTCCGTCAACCCGATCTGGTACGGATTCCACACTGATGAGTATTGCTCAAGTATAGGTCGAACGAGTGTTTTGTAAGCCACCTCCTTTGTTGATGGACTACATTTTCTAAGGACTCTCCCAAGGTATCTCAACTTGGTACCCGCCTTACCAACAATTAATTTTATATGATCATTCCGCTTCAAATCGTTCCGCACGCATACTCCCAGATATTTTACAGAAGTAACAGCTACCAGTGTTTGTTCCGCTATCATATAATCATACAGAAAAGGATACAAAGATCACTTGCTGCAAGGCGAGCGCTAGCGCACGCCTGTGAGAAGCTTTACAGGAGTAGGGTGTCGCTGTAGGAGTGGACAGCGTGTCGGAGCGTCAGTTGAACCCGCGCGCGGCGCTTTCACAGGAGGCTGGCTGGTCGGCACGTCCCAGTCATTGAGCTAGATTCGCACTGTGCGTCAACGGAGGGGAAGGGAAGGGCATCGTCAAGTGGTGTGATGACTGAGCTAGCGGAAGCAACGTCACGTCGTTCAGTGAAGCCCTGGACGGTGCGTATGAGCCTTTGAGGACCGAGCCACCTTAAAACAGACCAAGTATATGAGGTGTCAGCGTGAAGCGACTAGCAGCAGTTTGTTAACAGCCAAAGCTACATTTATAGCGGATATTTTTGACAGTGTCTTCGGTTAATTCTACACGCTTCTGCCAAACTGAAAGAATAGAAAAAAAATCGTAAATATATTTCAAAACGTCATATACTTTCTCCAGATTGTATACCGGGTCGTCCATTGATAGTGACCGGACCAAATATCTCACGAAATAAGCATCAAACAATAAAACTACAAAGAACGAAACTTGTCTAGCTTGAAGGGGGAAACCAGATGGCGCTATGGTTGGCCCGCTAGGTGGTGTTGCCATAGGTCAAACGGATATCAACTGCGTTTTTTTAAAAAATAGGTACCCCCATTTTTTATTACATATTCATATAGTACGTAAAGAAATATGAATGTTTCAGTTGGACCACTTTTTTCGCTTTGTGATAGATGGCGCTGTAATAGTCACAAACGTATAAATACGTGGAACCACGTAACATTCCGCCAGTGCTTCGTGATACATTATCCGTGTTAAAATGGACCGTTTACCAATTGCGGAAAAGGTCGATATCGAGTTGATGTATGGCTATTGTGATCAAAATGCCCAACGGTCGTGTGACATGTATGCTGCTCGGTATCCTGGACGACATCATCCAAGCGTCCTTTCCGTTCGCCGTATAGTTATTTAAGGAAACGGGAAGTGTTCAGCCACGAGTGAAACGTCAACCACGACCTGCAACAAACAAGTAGGTGTTTCAGCTGCTGTTGCTGCTAATCCGGACATCAGTAGCAGACAAATTGCGCGAGAGTCAGGAATCTCAAAAACGTCGGTGTTGGGAATGCTACATCAAAATCAATTGCACAAGTACCATATTTCTTTGCATCAGGAATTGCATGGCGACGTCTCTGAACGTCGTTTACAGTTCTGTCACTGGGTACAAGAGAAATTACGGGACGATGACAGATTTTTTGCACGCGTTTGTTTTGCGACGAAGCGTCATTCACCAACAGCGGTAATGTAAACCGGCATAATATGCACATCAGCTACCTTGGCGGGTTAATGTATGGTGCGGCATTGTGGGAGGAACCATAATTGCCCCCCATTTTATCGATGGCAGTCTAAATGGTGCAATGTACGCTGATTTCCTACGTAATGTTCTACCGATGTTACTACAAGATGTTTCACTGCATGTACTTCTAGCATGATGGATGTCCGGCACATAGCTCGCGCGCGGTTCAAGCCTTATTGAATAGCATATTTCATGACAGGTGGACTGGTCGTCGAAGCACCATACTATGGCCCGCACGTTCAGCGGATCTGACGTGCCCCGATGTTTTTATTTGGGAAAGTTGAAGGATATTTGCTATCGTGATTCATCGACAACGCCTGACAACATGCGTCAGCACATTGTGATTGTATGTGCGATCATTACGGCAGGCGAACTACTCGCTGTTGAGAGGAATGTCGTTACACGTATTGCCAAATGCATTGAGGTTGACGGAAATCATTTTCAGCATTTATTGCATTAATGTTGTGTTTACAGGTAATCACGCTGTAACAGAATGCGTTCTCACAAATTATAAGTTCACAAAGGTACATGTATCACATTGGAACAACCGAAATAAAATGTTCAAACAACCCTACGTTCTGTATTTTAATTTAAAAAACCTACCTGTTGCCAACTGTTCGTCTAAAATCGTGAGCCACATGTTTGTGAATATTACAGCGCCATTTAGCACAAAGCGAAGAATGTGGTCCAACTAAAACATTCATATTTCTTTACGTACTACACTAATATTTAATAAAAATGCGGGTTCCTTTTTTTTAAAAAAAATGCAGTTGATATCCGTTTGACCTATGGCAGCACCATATAGCGGGCCAACCATAGAGCCATCTGGTTTCTCCCTTCAAGTTAGACAAGTTTCGTTCTTTGTAGTTTCTTCGTTTCACGCTTATTTCGTGAGATATTTAGCCCGGCCACGATCAATGGACCACCCTGTATACATAAATACATAACAATCTATATTTCCTTGCTTCTCTAAGTCTCAAATGATCTAGCTACGTCTTCTCTAATAGAGACGACCGTTGAAGGAATTTCGGTTAAAAATTTATCTATTTATGTTTTCATTTATGCACACCCTAAGCTTTTTCTTTGTTAAGGTTTTGCAAAACGTAAATAATTTTCCCTTTCAAATATTTCGTCTCTTTTTGTGGGAGAACACGTGAAGGAAATATGTGAATTCGTGTCCAGCTCGCTCGGAGTGGAGTGTAGTGTAGTGTCATATTCGTATTGGGTGGTGGTGGTGGTGGTGGTGGTGGTGGTGGTGGTGGTGGTGGTGGTGGTGGTGGTGAAGGTGAAGAAGGAAGCGGGTGGAGCGCAGTGCCAGCACATACAGCCTGTTCCTCCTCCTCCTCGAATAGCAGCAAGTTGGCCGCCGACCGTAACGTCCGCATCCGATCTACGAATCGCCATTCACATTCTCCAGTGCCACATGCCCTCGTTTCACGAGACCCTGCGGAGAGGTCTGGAATTAAATCCCGATCATTGGCATATTGGCGCAAAGACTGCTGGTCAGAAGCCTTAAACCACCACCACCACCACCACCACCACCACCACCACCACCCCTCTTCCCCTTGCCGGCCAAATACCGGCAGTGAAAGTGTCATGAACATTCGAGTTGAGCACCACCGCCACCGCTCAGGTGCGCGTCAGCGCGACGTCGGCTACGGAGGAGGATAAATAATGCAGCCATTATGATGCCACAACAACACCTAATCCGCTGCTGTAACAAAACTGAGCCCGACGAGGCAGTAAATTTGCGTTGCTGCCAGAGTGACCAAGGGAGGTGGTCGAGACAGCGCTATGACAATGGACTCGCATTCCAGAGGACTGAGGTTCAAACCTCCCAATCCTCCTAGACAGATTCAACCGTTAACTGCGCTGCTTTGTTCTATGTACTGGCGTGGCAGAAAATCCTAAGAAATGTTGGTCTTATGTCAAAATGGTACGTGGATCAAAACCAAATGTCCAGACACTCTATGACCAAAATGGTACTGAAAAAGAGGATGACAGACTAAAGGCCGAAATACTAAATGTCTTTTTCAAAAGCTGTTTCACAGAGGAAGACTGTAGTTCCTTCTCTAGATTGTCGCAGAGATGACAAAACGGTACATATCGAAAGAGACGACAGAGGGATAGAGAAACAATTAAAATTCCTCAAAAGAGGAAAGGCCACTGGACGTGGTGGGACACCAGTTCGATTTTACACAGAGTACACGAAGGAACTTGCCCCCTTCTTGCAGCGGTGTACCGTAGGTCTCTAGAAGAACGAGGCGTTCAAAAGGATTGGAAAAGGGCACAGGTCATCCCAGTTTTCAAGAAGGGACGTCGAACAGATAAGCAGAACTATAGACCTATATCTCTAACGTCGGTCAATTGTAGAATTTTGGAACACGTATTATGTTCGAGTATAATGACTTTTCTGGATACTAGAAATCTACTTTGTAGTAATCAGCATGGGTTTCCAAAAAGACGATCGTGTGAAACCCAGCTCGCGCTATTCGTCCACGACACTCAGAGGGCCATAGACACGGGTTCACAGGTTGGTCCCGTGTTTCTTGACTTCCGCAAGGCGTTCGATACAGTTCCCCACAGTCGTTTAATGAACAAAGTAAGACCATTTGGACTATCAGACCAATTGTGTGATTGGATTTAAGAGTTCCTAGATAACAGAACGCAGCATGTCATTCTCAATGGAGAGAATCTTCCGAAGTAAGAGTGATTTCAGGTGTGCCGCAGGGGAGTGTCGTAGGACCGTTGCTATTCACAATATACATAAATGACTTTGTGGATGACATCGGAAGTTCACTGAGGCTTTTTGCGGATGATTCTGTGCTATATCGAGAGGTAGTAACAATGGAAAATTGTTCTGAAATGCAGGAGGATCTGCAGCGAATTGACGCATGTTGCACGGAATGGCAATTGAATCTCAATGTAGACAAGTGTAATGTGTTGCGAATACATAGAAAGAAAGACCCCTTATCATTTAGTTACAATATAGGTCAGCAACTGGAAGCAGTTAATTCCATAAATTATCTGGGAGTAGGCATTAGCAGTGATTTAAAATGGAATGATCATATAAAGTTGATCGTCGGTAAAGCAGATGCAAGACTGAGATTCATTAGAAGAGTCCTAAGGAAATGCAATCCGAAAACAAAGGAATTAGGTTACAGTACACTTGTTCGTCCACTGCTTGAATACTGCTAACCGGTTTGGCATCCGTACCAGATAGGGTTGATAGAAGAGATAGAGAAGTTCCAACGGAGAGCAGCGCGCTTCGTTACAGGATCATTTAGTAATCGCGAATGCGTTACGGAGATGATAGATAAACTCCAGTGGAAGGCTTTGCAAGAGAGACGCTCAGTAGCTCGATACGGGCTTTTGTTGAAGTTTCGAGAACATACCTTAACCGAGGAGTCAAGCAATATATTGCTCCCTTCTACATATGTGTTGCGAAGAGACCATGAGGATAAAATCAGAGAGATTAGAGCCCACACAGAGACATGCCGACAATCGTTCTTTCCACGAACAATATGAGACTGGAATAGAAAGGAGAACCGATAGAGGTACTCAGGGTACGCTCCGCCACACACCGTCAGGTGGCTTGCGGAGTATGGATGTAGATGTAGATGTGCAAACGAAATTTTCAACTCTCCATTCATCGTTGTCCTTGAACTTTAGCACTGGAAAGTGGCTTGCACGTGGGCATTGTCGCTTTACGGAGGTAACTGATAAGGACCTGCTAATGGGATGCACTAATGAGCTCTTCACGCAGCGGTGTGTGTGTCGCTCGGTGTTCTAGCATTGTCAGTGTCGTACACATTGTTCTTTTGATATTGGTTGATGGTGGTTGTAAGCAATACCAAGAGAACGTAAAAATTGTTTTTGCTTCTGTAATCTTAGGAGAATATACTGTTCAGTTCAACTAGAATTTCTGATAATAAATATGTAAATAATTCATGAATCAATTTTGTTTGCGTATGTGCAACACGCTTAGTACAGCTCCTAGCCACACTCGAACGGTAACAAATTAGCGTCTCCTTCATTCTGATTTCTTATCGTTTCGCGTCGTAGCTAGAGAGTTGTAGCGGGATAATTCTTGTGTTTTGAAACTGGATGACGCATAGTGAGGACTTGCGAAGAATTCATGACCCTAGACTGTTCGTCCGACAGTGAAGATTGCTTACATTTTGACGATTCGGATGAATGTCCTGCCACAACTGTAAATGAGCTTGAATCTTCAGACAGTGATAGCGAGCATGAGAGCATGAGAGTAGAGAAGGACTACATATAATTCAAATAATTTTTTGAGGATGATAATGAACGTGTTGCAGCTACACCGGTACTACAAGCTTCTGAAAAACACTCAAAGATAATAAAAATTTGGAAAAGACAAACAGTTTTTTCATAACGAATCAGATGTTGCAACATCTGGAAACGTGGTTCGCCCCCTAAAGGAAATTCTAAGGAACCACAATTACAAGATGTATTTTGACAGGTATTATACCTCTATAGAGCTATTTGTTACACCTATTCAAGCTAGTGATTCAATGTGTGGGAATGCTCCAAAGGAATAGAGTGCCAAAGTGTAGTTTTCAAAATAAAAAGGAGTTAACGAAAGAAATGCGTGGATGTTCTGAAGAATACATTACTGCTGTTGAGAAAGTTGACATCTCCTCCATTTTGTACGAAGACAATAGTATTGTCTGTTTTCTGCCCACTTTCGTCGGCGAGCTGCAAAAATCTCAGGTGGAAAAAGTTTGATAGAAAGGAGAGAGAACATAGAATGCTACCCTGTTCCACGGTTATTTCTATTTACAACTCACATATGAGGAATGTATATCTATTTGATAGAAACATTTCCAAATAACAAATAAAGATTAGATCCAAACGATGGTATTTACGTTTGCTTTTCCCTTTGATTCATTTATCTGCAATAAATTCTTACATCCTCAACAGAACGGTGTTCACTGAAAAAAATACAGCAGACATACCCATGAACCAGAAGTAGTTTAGAACTGCATTGGCTGAAACTCTTTGCCAGTGTGGTCCTGGAGCAAAAAATCGAGCGCAGATCCAATAGAGATCAACATAATTAAATATAATGGATCACCTTACCTCCAAAGGATAGCAGATTAAACCCCTTTCATCAACGGGTAGTGTGGAATGAAAATAGAACAACGTGAAAACGCCCCAACTGCACAAGCTATACTTTTGTCATACGTGAGAAATGCAAGTTAAATTTGCCGGCCTGGGAGGCCGATTGGTTCTAGGCGCTTCAGTCGGGAACCACGCGACTGCTACGGTCGCAGATTCGAATCCTGCGTCGGGCATGGTTGTGTGTGATGTCCCTTGGTTAGCTGAGTTATAGAGGACTGATGACCTCACATGTTAAATCCCATAGTGCTCAGAGTCATTTGAACCAAATTAAATTTACGTTTCAGGATACACAAAACTGCTTTCTTGCATTTCACAGTATCTACACACACTTACCATCCATCAGCTTTTGATAGTATCATTAATTCTATCATAGCTGTTGTTCGTTTGGTGTTTAAAACGTAAGAATTTATACTTAAAAGGAATTTATTAATTGTGAAATTTCACAGGGTTTTACGTAAGTCTAAAGTGTCACGCATGATTGAGTACGATACGTTTCACACGGTTTTGCATAAATTCAAGGTGCAAAAAATATATTTTTGTGGAACTAAGAATGTATTATTTTTCTCAATATTTTTCCTGATATCTTTTAACAACTTTAAAAACAAATATAATATGTCTTCTAAATTAATGAAGGGTTAAGTTTCGGGTGATTTAACTAAACAGCTGTCAGCAAATGCCTGGAAAGAGCACGGACGATTGCCTACCTCAATATGAGCGCCTGCTCCATCGCTAGTGACCTCGTCGTCGACGGGGCCGTTACGCTGTACTCTTCTTCGTCCTGCCGCTCCACCTTCCTGCTACTACAGGACGTCAAAACTTCTTTTCGACATTACTTTAGGGCACCTTGCCTCCGATTGAGTGCCTAGTGTCACGCTAGACGTTCCGTTCTGTTGCGTGACGTCTAGTGTGCCTCGAACTTTAGTAAAAAGCAACAGCATGCTATTTCGTTGCGGCAATAGAGACAGTGCGTTTGCTGGGCTGTGGCTCTGTGGCTAACGAGTACTGCTCAGGAGCGGTGGAAAGGTTCGACTGACTGGTGGGAAGACAACATTACACTGCGTAATTACGCATCCAATCAGTCTTTCCTATGTATTACTGCACCTATCTCTTCCTGTATTGTAACTTCTCTCCGGTTGAAAAAACTGAAAAAGCGACCAGTGACTCGTGCAACATAAACCAATCGGTTTTTTTTATGCGCTGCAACATCAGTGAAAAGTTATTGTGCGTGAGTATCGGCGTAGCTATATTACAAGAGAAAATAGTCGGAATTAACGTCGAAATTGCCACCAGAAGCCGCTTCATGCAACGGATGGAAGATGTCAGGTACTGTGCCACCTTAATTACTATCCAGCTCGATGTGGTGACTTTTCAGTACATTGCCATAGTCAAAAATTACTCGGTTCCGAGCAACGTGATTCTCAGTTAGTGTTTTCAGTAACTATATTGACAAGCAGATCTATACTGTTCTTTAATTAAGCGTTCAAGGAAATTGCTGCCACCATAGTACACATTGTGCCTTCAGCACAATGCAAGCTCAATAACATTAAATTCAGTAATTACAATTTGTGTAGTTTACATTAACCTAAAACAAGTTCAAGTGTTTATCATGTGTGTTTATGTATTGTGAAACGATTTCAGGATGTGGTATTGTTTTAAATGAATAATGCCTTCCTGCTAGGCAATATCAAACATACAGAATTAAGTGCTCCCTGTTCAGTCACTTCAAAGAGATGATGAGTGCTACTAATAATCAAATATAGACGTAAAAATACGCGCCATTATCGTTATTTATTCCAAAAATTCCGTGTAGTAGTTGGATCACCATAGGTTGTCTGTTCAAACCTATTACACGCGAGAGCCGCTTTCCGGAAGTCCGATGCCGCATTGTTTAATAATAATACAGTAAATTCGGGTAGTGGCAATGCACAGTCTCATCTGGTAAGGATCCCATACTGCAAATCAATACTCTGAGCGCGGGCAAGCATAGAGTAGGCAGTGAATTTCTTGAGATTTGTGCAATTTATCACGTAACCGAAATTTAACATTTATTTTAGTACTCTGGTAAGTGACCTCTCGATTTTTATTATTCAGAGACAAGTTTCGCTCCATATAGATACCGTCTCTAAATAATTTTGTAATTGCGTTTCACCTTGGGATGACGTTACTAAACGGTAAATGACAGCATCGTCTGCGTACAATCAAAGATGAGCGCTCAGATTCTCTCTTAAATCGTTTATGTAGATTAGGAACAGCAGATAGCCAAGAACACCTCCATGGGGAACGCCATATATGTCACTTCTGTTTCACTCGGCGACTTCCCGTCATTTACTGCGCACTGCTATCTATCTGATAGAAAATCACCAATCCAGTTGCACAACTGAGGCGATACTCCATAGGCACGCAATTTGATTAGAAGAAGGAAAGGCACCTGAAGCCTTCTGGAAATCTAGGATCTGTCCCGTGAGCCTTTTGTAAGCATTCTCGTTAGTAGACGCGTATTCTGAACTCTGTCCCTTGCTTTCCCTACGACTGAGTCAATGTCATCTTCTTCTCTTCTTTCGCGATCAGGCCCAATGGACTTCGCGCTGCTTTGAAAGATTGTCTCCACTTCAGCCTGTCTGCAGCTCCTTTCTGTCATTCTTCCAGCAGTCCCACTATCTGAAGGTCTATGGATATGCAGTAACTCCATCGAGTTCTAGCTATTCCTACGGGCCTTCTGCCGGTTGGCTTGGTGTTGACTACAGTTTCCGGCCATGGTTGTCCTGCATTCGAGCAACATGCCCTGCCACTGGAGTCGTCGTTTCTTCATTACAGCCACTATGTTCGGCTCTTTGTAAATATCATACAACTCTGTGTTGTGACGAAGCCTCCATTTTTCACTCTCATTATCGTAAACTGGTCCAAAAATCTTTCGAAGGACTTCCCTTTCAAATATTTCGGTCTGTTCAGATCTTGCTTGGTTGTACTCCAGGTGGCACATCCATACAGCACTGCTGGCTGTAGGAGTGTTTTGTAGATGTTTACTTTGAAACGTCTTGACAAACGTCTGGTTTTTAGGAGAGCGTTAAGGCCGTGTTAGCAGTGATAACCTGCCTGTAGTCTTGCCTGTATTTCCATTTTACTGGATGGTTCATCTTTGAATACTGCGTCCAAATATTTGAATTTCCTGACTTGACGATAAGAACCTTCAGTTGTCTGTAAGGGTGGAAGTGGTTCTTAAGTTTCATTATGTCTACGGTGTAGAACCATGTATTCCGTCTCGTCACGATTTATTTGAAGTCCAATTTTCCTCGCTGTTGTCTCCAGAATGTCAGCCATTTCCCCGGTCTGGACTCCTCTGAGTTCATTAGATGACATCTCTCGCATTACCTTCTCTCTAATGCGAGACTGAAAAGAACAGGTGATAGTTCATCGCCCTGCCGTAGCCCAGTTTTCATTTTGAATGCTTCAGTCACTTTACTTCCAATTTTTACCTTTGTTGTCGTATCATCATGCAGGACTTAGTGAGGCTTACTAGTTTATTGGCAAAACCGAACTCTTCCAGACACCTCAGCATACTTTCCCGATGAATGCGATCATATACTTTTCTAAAGTCGACAAACAGCATGTGTAGTTCTTGGCCAAACTCCCACCTTTTTTCTACGATCTGGCGTAAGACGAAGATTTGGTCGATAATAGATCTCCCGTGACGAAATCCTCCTTGATATTCTCCAATAACGGTATTTGCCAACTGTTGGATTCGATCTAGAAGACAGTTTAAAAAGATCTTGTAACAAATATTCAGCAGAGCGATACCACGGTAGTTTTCACAAGACATTCGGTCATTCTTCTTGTGGATGGGACAGATTACTGCATCCCTCCACTCTTCTGGAATGTTTTCAGTGTTCCAAACGGTCTCTATTAATTTGTGAATCCTTGCAACGAGGTATTCACCCCCTTCCTGAATTATTTCAGCTTGGATGCCAAATTCTTCTGGGATTCTGTCCTTTTTAAGCCGTTTTATCTGCTTCCAGATCTCTTCTACAGTTGGTGGTGGGTATTCAGGGTCTGCTGCCTGTGGCAGGGAGGAGTTAGTGTCTTTGGGTCTTCACAATTTGACAAGTCACTGAAATATTTTTCCCATCTTTTTGCAATTTGATATTCGTTTGTCAGCACGTCTCCTTTGGCATTTTTTATGAATTTTTCAGTGGGTTCATAGGTTTTTCACAGATAGTTGAAGTCGTATTTTGCTTCTGTAACAACCCCACTCACGAACTTCCTCTTTTCTCTCTGCAATACCGCTTGTGTTTCTCTCTGCCTTACTGCTCTGATCAGCTGCTGACTGTACCCAATTGTCACGGGCTTCTTTGCTCCTGTTGACCGTCTCTTCACAGACCTCATTGAACCATTTCGTCCCCCTCTCCACTCTTTCTCCAATGACTGCTCCTGCAGCCTTTGTAACCACATTTCTAATTTCTTACCATTGCTGATTTACATTTGAGTCCTTTGTTTCTGGCAGCACTGTAAAACGATTCCTGATCTCAACTTGAAGTTCATTTCTGGTTTTTTCCTATGCTACTTTTTCTATTTCTAAACGTGCTACTTTCTTTAGTTTACTTCTTTGGTTTGGTTTGGTTTCAAGGTGAC
Organism: Schistocerca gregaria; assembly: GCF_023897955.1. Taxonomy (NCBI): domain Eukaryota; kingdom Metazoa; phylum Arthropoda; class Insecta; order Orthoptera; family Acrididae; genus Schistocerca; species Schistocerca gregaria. Next base: position 499,423,536 of record NC_064926.1, on the reverse strand, counting down.
TCTGAGTTGACTTCTAACCAAGAAATGGTCGGAACCATACTCAGCCCCAAGGGAATTTCTTACATCCATAAAACAATTCCTGGTTTCTGAGTTAATTGCTATGTGGTCTATTTGGTTGACTGTTCTTCCATCTGGGGATATCCATGTTCCTTTGTGCACCTGTCCATGTGGGAGGTTAGCGTTACTGATAAACATGCCCTTGGACGCAGCAAAGCTAGTTAGCCTTTTTCCGTTGTCGTGACTGTTTTCAGCAGACTGTGAAGGCCTGTTCTGGGAGTGCAGCTGGTCTCTCTTCCAATCTTGGAATTAAAATCGCCGATCAGAATTCTGCAGCCGTTTTTATGGAAAGAATCCAAAACATCCTCCAGCTCTGCATAGAATATATCCTTTACTTGATCTTCACTTTCCTCTGTTGGTGCGTAACAGTTCACAAAGGTAAGTTGGTTCGTTTTCGCTGATAGCTGTTCTAGGCGCTACAGTCTGGAACCGCGCGACCGCTACGGTCGCAGGTTCGAATCCTGCCTTGGGCATGGATGGGTGTCATGTCCTTAGGTTGGTTAGGTTTAAGTAGTTCTTAGTTCCAGGGGACTGATGACCTCAGAAGTTAAGTCCCATAGTGCTCAGAGCCATTTGAACCATTTGAACTGATAAAGTTAGAACTGAGATTCTTTGGTTCACTGCCGTAAAATTCTTTACCATTGGTACAATGTCTTTGTTAACACAGAAACCAGTTCCAAAACTGTGCTTCACTGCTTCCACATAGAATATTGTATAATTTTCTACGTTTGTTGTATCTGTACCTTCCTATCGAACTTCCTGCGGGGCGACCACCGACATTTTCTGCTTCTCCAACTCTCTGACTGAAGTTACTGCCGCCCCAGGTTTGTACAGAGACTGTGCATTCCATGTTACAAATCTTAGTTCTTTCCTATGCTCACTTCGTCGTATTGGGTGTCTGACCTGTATCCGAGGCTTCTCCCTAGCTTTCGTAACACGACTGGTTTTACGAGGTGGGGTTGTTAGCCCCACGCTCCACGCCCAACCCCCAACCTGGAGGACCAGGATATCCCATTCAGTCTGGATCATCTCCTTCGACCTGTTCGGCTTGGGAGGCTCTACTGCCTGTATAGCTATCATGATCGTTTGACTGCGCAAGCCCTACCACCACGACAAGGTAAGGATACCGTTGGGGGGAGAGACGATGTCATCGCTCCATTTACACCATTGGCCATTAAAATTGTTATACCACGAAGATGACGTGCTACAGACGCGAAATTTAGCCGACAGGAAGTAGATGCTGTGATATGCAAATGATTAGCTTTTCAGAGTATTCACACAAGGTTGGCGCGGGTGGCGACACCTACAACGTGCTGACATGAGGAAAGTTTCCAACCGAATTCTCCTACACAAACAGCAGTTGACCGGCGTTGTCTGGTGAAACGTTGTTATGCCTCGTGTAAGGAGGTGAAATGAGTACCGTCACGTTTCCGACTTTGATAAAGGTCGGATTGTAGCCCATCGCTATTGCGGTTTATCGTATCGCGACATTGCTGCTCGCGTTGGTCGATATCCAATGACTGTTACAAGAATATGGAACCGGTTGGTTCAGGCGGGTAATACGGAACGCCGTGCTGGATCCCAACGGCCTCGTATCACTAGCAGTCGAGATGACAGGCATCTTATCCGCATGGCTGTAACGGATCCTACAGCCACGTCTCGATCCCAGAGTCAACAAATGGGGACATTTGCAAGACAACAACCATCTGCACGAACAGTACGTTTGCAGCAGCATGGACTATCAGCTCGGAGACCATGGCTGCGGTTACCCTTGACGCTGCATTACAGACAGGAGCACCTGCGATGGTGTAGTCAACGACGAACCTGGGTGCACGAATGGCAAAACGTCATTTTTTTGGATTAATCCAGGTTGAGTTTACAGCGTCATAATGGTCGCATCCATGTTCGGCGACATCGGGGTGAACGCATATTGGAAGCGTGTATTCGTCATCGCCATACTGGCGTATCACCCAGCGTAATGGTATGGGGTGCCATTGGTTACACGTTTCGGTCACCTCTTGTTCGCATTGACGGCACTTTGAACAGTGGACGTTACATTTCAGACGTGTTACGATCCTTCATTCGATCCCTGAAAAACCCTACATTTCAGCAGGATAATGCACGACCGCATGTTGCAGGTCCTGTACGGGCCTTTCTGGATACAGAAAATGTTCGACTGCTGCCCTGGCCAGCACATTCTCCAGTTCTCTCACCAATTGGAAAACGTCTGATCAATGGTGGCCGAGCAACTGGCTCGTCACAATACGCCAGTCACTACTCTTGATGAACTGTGGTATCGTGTTGAAGCTGCATGGGCAGCTGTACCTATGTTTGCCATCCAAGCTCTGTTTGACTCAATGCCTTGGCGTATCAAGGCCGTTATTACTGCCAGAGGTGATTGTTCTGGGTACTGATTTCTCAGGATCTATGCACCCAAATTGCGTGAAAATGTAATCACATGTCAGTTCTCGTATAATATATTCGTTCAATGAATACCCGTTTATCATCAGCACTTGTCCTTGTAGCAATTTTAATGGCCAGTAGTATATATCCCTACTAATTGATACACCCAGGAATGTCTTTGATTCGTCCGATTCAAGTTATGACTTACTGGTATTTTAATCGTAGTAAACATGAACACCATCCACAGATCATGGCGGGTCCATCGGTATCGGCCGACCGCCGTGTCGTCCTCCACCAGTGGGTGCTGTATGGCAGGGCATGGGGTAAATACAGAGCTCTTTCGATCTGTCGACAGTTTTCGTGACCTGGACTGTACTGACAATACACTACGTTATTTCGATTTGTTAAGTTCTCATATCTACATTTCTGAACATTTTAAGCAACTTTCCAAACTCTGCACCACTTTGAAATCTTATCAAGTTGCAACTGACGATCTGAGCAGATTTTTTCCAGACAGTTCTACATTATAGATAACTGCATCCATTACAAGTCCCATGCTGCTGTTAATGTTGTTTGCCATGCTCCTAATACATAAAATCATGAGCAAAGTTCCCGACACAGTTCTCTGGGGGACGCCTCATCTTTCTTTCAGGTCTGTCAATTAGCTGCCGTTCAAGAGAACTTGGTGTGTTCTCTCTACTAAGAAATCCTCAATACAGTCAGAAATTCCACTTTATACGCCATATGATCGTACTTTCGATAAGATGAAAGGTTGCACGTGAGTCAAATGCTTTCCACAAGTCTAGAAATACGAGGCGTGTTCAAAAAGGGAATTTTGTAATTTCTCGTGATGTATTAGTCCCATCCAGACGATTTTTCTCTGTGTTGGTAAGCTTGTCTGAAATTTATCTGTACACGGTTAACCATATTGGGTCTTTAGTCTGTCGTCAGCTGTCAAGAAGGTTGCATTTGTTTCATTACGAGCTATTATTATTGATTTATTTTAACAATGGGTGGAAAAACTTGCATTAAATTTTTCTATAGAAATAGAGTAAAACGTGACAAAGTTTTAGAACTGTTGAATAATGCTTTCAGTGGGTCTGCTATGAGCAAAACAGTGGTTTACGAGTGGTATAAACGTTTCCAACATGGTCATCAAGATGTTGAAGATGAGATTTCTGAACGGCCAGCACATCGATTGCCGATGACAACGTGGAAAAAAATGAAAGAAATGATTATGAACGACCGACGAATCAAAGTCTCAGAAGTTCCTGTTGATAGTGGAATATGAGGAAAATTTTGGAAATTTGTGGTAAGGTCTTATTGGACCAAACTGCTGAGGTCATCTCTCTGTAAATCTACACACCACTTAATCTAACTTTAACTAACTTACACTAAAGAGGACAACGCGCGCGCACGCGCGCGCACGCGCGCGCACGCGCCCGAGGGAGGACTCGAACCTCCGACGGACCGTGACAAGGCGCCTTAAACCACACGGCTATCCCGCGCGGCTTGGCATATCAATTGGATCAAGCCATGAAATAGTTTCAGATGTTTTTGGTATGAAACTTGTGAAACAGTGCACGGCTTTTGTACCACATTATATACCTGCTCATACTTCATTGCTTGCTCATGAAGTTTTGGCAAAAGACACACTCCAGCCTCCATATTCGCAAGATAGCTGAAAGAGGTAAGCGTTATCCCAAAGATAGTTTCAGAAGTGAACTGTTTCGGGAATTGGAAGAAGCGTAAGTGTACAATATCTAATGGTGAATGCTATGAAGGTGATAACATTAATGTAGAGCAATAAATAAAATTATTCCCAAAAAAATAAAAATTCGCAGTACTTTTTGAATATACCTCGTAATGCATCTACTTGATCGCCTGGATTCTTGACATACAGTAAGTCATGTGAGAAAAGCGAAAGTCGCGTTTCGTATGACCGATATTTTCGGGACACCTGCCGCTTCGCATATAAGTAGTCATCCTGTTCGAGAAAAGTCTCTACACTTGAGCTCAGAATATGTCCAGCGATTTCACACAGCGCATGAGCAAGTTCGTAGAGTCAGAAAAAAACTTAAGTGCATGTGACACACCGCTTTCCCCGTAAAGCAGGACCATAAAGGCACTTGCTGTGGTGCTAGGCAGCGTTTAGCGCCGCACGCGTAGGAATTACGAGCTTGGGCAGCGCATTACGACGCCATTCGCATCCCGTTTCTGCCCGGCGCGGAAGAAACACAGCCGACTACCTGCGCCGTTACACACACTGAAGGCATACCGTGTCCAGAAGCTGTGTGTGCTGAAGTAGCGAGTTGAGTGGTAAGGCAAGACGTATCAGATTCTCGATTGGGTTTTAATCTGTGGAGTTTGGCGGCCCACGCACGCACACTACGAGCTGTGTGACACGTTGCATTGTCCTGCTGGTAGACGCCGTCGTGCCTACTAAAAAAATAGACTTCATGTCGGTGTGCATATTCCACAAGAGTAGATGCATACTTGTGTTCATCTACTGTGCGTTCCAGAATAACGAGATGACCCACAGAATGCCACGAAAGCACTCACCAGACCATAGCGCACCGTCCTTCGTCTGGGAACATTCCAACTATTGTTACAGGGTGTTCGCTTTCAGACGGTTCACGCCGTACGCGCCAATGGCCATCTGTCCAATGGAGCATAAAACGTGATTCATGAAAAAAGGTCACTTGTCGGCAATCAATGCACATTCAGTTGCGATGCTGGCGTGCAGATTCCAGCCTTCGTCGCCAGTGAGAGTCCGATTCCAGTTATGACTTACTGGTATTTTAATCGTAGTAAACATAAACACCGTCCACAGGTCTAGGTGGGTCCATCGGTATAGGCCGACCGCCGTGTCGTCCACCATCAACAAGAACTTCCGAGACTGTGATTCGGCGATCGTTCATAAATCATTCGTTCAGAAATCTCGTCATCTCTAGCGTCTTCATGACCATGTTGGAAACCTTTATATCACTCGTAAATCACTGTTTTTCTCATATCAGACCCACTGAAAGCATTAGCCAACAGTTCTAAAACTTTGTCACCTTTTACTCTATTTCTATAGAAAAATTTAATGCAAGTTTTTCCATCCATTGTTAAAATAAATCAATAATAATAGCTCGTAATGAAACAAATGCAACCTTACCAACACAGAGAAAAATCGTCTGTATGGGACTAATACATCACGAGAAATTACAAAATTCTCTTTTTGAACACGCCTCGTATTTCTAGACTTCTGGAAAGCATTTGACTCACGTGCAACCTTTCATCTTATCGAAAGTACGAAAATGGCGTATAAAATGGAGACATACACGCAGCAACGTTCGCTGAACAGTCGCTGAGTAGACACTGTAGGCAGCCCCTTGGTCCATCTGGGTGGTCAGTTGCCCAACAGCTGCACGTCTCTTCTTCGGCCATACACATGTCCACTGCCGTCGTTCGCGCCTGCCATTTATGGCCAGTGGTACGCCACAGTTGCGAGACTGACTGTTTTCGATGGCGCCATTTTGCCACGCACGGTGTACTATAATCACTGCGACACGTGAATAGTTTACGAATTTAGCCCTTAATGGAATGCTTCCAAACGTGCCCCAAAAACCAGTGGTCGTACAATATTGTGGACGTCAGATAAATCGCTCCGTTTCTGCTTTCCAACAACGACTGCACTGTTTTCTGCGTCCCCCCGACACGTTTTTATCCCCTCCACTGCTAGGGCTACCACCTACCACTGTGAGTAGTAATTGTACGTTGATATCGGGCATAGACTGAGGTCTCATTAATGTGACTGGACCTTGTAGATTGATACAAAAGGAAGACCCTTTGTACCATAACCTGAATTTTTGCGTAATAGAAGTTGACAATGATATAAGACAGTTTTGGCTACAACATAAAATTGCTTGAAATTGTGTGCCTCATTCTTTAACGACTTTTTACTTGTATTTACTTTATGAATTTTTTTCATGTGATTCAAGTTTTCATATTTGGTTTCTATTTTAGAAATTATCATCAGTATTATTTATGTCTATTCCTAGTCAGTCTTCGCAATGATGTAAAACATTTCGTGGTGGATTTGTTTCAATGAACTAATCTACGACAGCTGATTCGTGAGCTTTGCTCAACCTGTTTCTCGATACACTGTTCGACAAACATTCTGAAGTAACTGAATCACCATACTCGATGCACAGGCTCTAAATGCATCGATACAAGGAACTAGATTCGTCCAAACGATAATTTACCAATTAACTATAGTTAAAACATTCGTGACTCACGAGATACTTACAAATCCAGTTTTCTAATATGAACCTCAAACGCATTTTTATATACAGTGTAACATACCTAGTAATAACGGATATGTACTAGTAGATGTTCTGCAAGCTGAGTTAAGTGAAAGGATCTGCTACCATGGGGGTGGGAACCAAATGAAAGTAACCTGTTGCTGTTGACTCTACTGATGACTTGATACAAGAGTCGGCAGATGTCTGAGCAGGAATGATTAATACAAAAATGTAAGGAATGTATCCCATCTGATCGCAAGCTATGTAAAGTAAAAAAAAAAAAAAACTTGCGCCCGGAATTGTCGTGTATGGCTGACGGTTTGGTTAATCTATATCTAAGTGACATAGGGGTTAACTAATTACATAAGTGATATCCAGAGGAAATCGATTAATGCACATTTTTTTTTCCAAGAGCTACAGACACAAAAAATTGAAGACGAATGGCTTCGTTTAAAAATGACAAGAAATACACGAAGTATATAAATGACCTTGTGGGTGACATCGGAAGTTCACTGAGGCTTTTTGCGGATGATGCTGTGGTGTATCGAGAGGTTGTAACAATGGAACATTGTATAGAAATGCAGGAGGATCTGCAGCGATTTAACACATGGTGCACGGAATGGCAATTGAGTCTCAGTGTAGACAATGTAATGTGCTGCGAATACATAGAAAGAATGATCCCTATCATTTAGCTACAATATAGCAGGTCAGCAACTGGAAGCAGCTAATGTCATAAATTATCTGGGAGTACGCATTAGGAGTGATTTAAAATGGAATGATCATATAAAGTTGATCGTCGGTAAAGCAGATGCCAGACTGAGATTCATTGGAAGAATCCTAAGGAAATGCAATCCGAAAACAAAGGAAGTAGGTTACGGTACGCTTGTTCGCCCGCTGCTTGAATACTGATCAGGAGTGTGGGATCCGTACCAGATATGGTTGATAGAAGAGAGAGAGAGAAGATCCAATGGAGAGCAGCGCGCTTCGTTACAGGATCATTTAGTAATAGGGAAAGCGTTACGGAGTGGAAGACTCTGCAGGAGAGACGCTCAGTAGCTCGGTACGGGCTTTTGTTGAAGTTTCGAGAACATACCTTCACCGAAGAGTCAAGGAGTATATTGCTCCCTCCTACCTATATCTCGCAAAGAGACCACGAGGATAAAATCAGAGAGATTAGAGCCCACAGAGAGGCATACCGACAATCCTTCTTTCCACGAATAATACGAGAGTGGAATAGAAGGGAGAACCAATAGAGGTACTCAAGGTACCCTCCGCCACACACCGTCAGGTGGCTTACGGGGTATGGATGTAGATGTAGTTGTAGATGAAATATTAAACTGTCGCCCGCCGGAGTGGCCGTGCGGTTCTAGGCGCTACAGTCTGGAACCGAGCGACCGCTACGGTCACAGGTTCGAATCCTGCCTCGGGCATGGATGTGTGTGATGTCCTTTAGTTAGTTAGGTTTAAGTAGTTCTAAGTTCTCGGGGACTGGTGACCTCAGACGTTAACTCCCATAGTGCTCAGAGCCATTTTGAATAACTGCGTTACCCATAGTGGTACGGAGAGGCTAGACATGCATTAGAATTAATTCGTGTAAGAGTATGTTAGTGATAACTCAAGATTCACTGTAACAAATGTTGAGTCCCAAATCGCAAAAGAATTTAAAGGAAAGTTAAGAATCATGACTTGGACTGTGAAACGACTCTAACTAGATCGCAAGGTTCCTAAACTCCACACGATGCCGCCCCTAGTTGTATCCTGCAATGCGCGACGATATTTATCATTCTGGCTGCCAACTCGCTTCTCGAACGAAAACCAACTGCTCTCCATCGATATCCGTCATCGGACCTTCTCTCCACCGCTCTCCGGAACAGAATGTCTTCTCTATACCGCTCTCCACAACAGAATATTCTCCGTTCCGCTCTCAGAAACCGAATGACCGCTGCGCTGTTTAGTTTTTCTAGCTCTGGCGTCTTGACAACAATACCCGGTCAGCCAATCAGGGCTCGTGGTTTTTTTTTTTATTTATTTATTTCCCCGCAAGAGGGAAATTTTCCACCCGACTCCACGCCTCCTCTTACGAGTCACACAAGGAAGCCGTTGAATGCGATGTCGCAAGTTCAACCTTTAGTAAACCACATTCGATTGTGTTTTGTTAGGGACAAATGCTGCTAATGACTCACTACGTGCATCAGGAGAGTGACAGAAAATGAATGTCCGGCAGGGAGAGAGATCAGCCCTGCATGGAATGTGTGTACTACACTTCACAAAATAATCGTCGTCGACATTCAAGAAATGTTCAAAACAAGCGATTGAATGCATCGTGAACACCGAATGAACAATGGCGCACCACAGTGATCACAAAGGCTCGCACTATCAAGATCGAAGACGAACTCCTTGGGAGTTACGAACCGCGGAACCGGATATCCTTTAAGGCGTAGCTGCAGATAGTTTAATAGGCACGGAAAAATAAATATATAGAGGCCAAATTTGTCCAGTGGTTCTAGGTGGTATGCACTGCAATTTCTACACTTCTCAGGAGGGGTAGTTTGCTTCAAGGGAGTATGATTTTTATACTCAGTCCAGGAATCGAGCAGAAACAAGTTATTTCAACGAGCTGGTGGCCAAGAGCAGTCTTCACACCACAGCTGTAGTTCTCTTGTACTTGTTTTCTCACCTCTTGCTTGCTGTGATGTAAATATTCCCTGCCGCCCTTGCAAGATCACCCACACGAGAAAAGATCTTAGGGGGTCAGAGGACCTCTAACTTCCCACAGCACAGTAAATAACACATTAACAGTTGGTATAATTGTATACGACTGCATTACGGCATTGCTGTTAGTTGATCTTGATACAACTATCTAATTTCCAGGGTTCCTTTCATATACATTTCCCCTTGAAATCCCGATTGTTTGGTTTTGAAAACAAATTCCTTACTGAACGACCGAATAAGATCGTTTATCCCAACTACAAATTTTGGGACCGACTCTGCAGTTTGCTGTGAATAGTCAAGTTGACGCTTTCTTTGAAATTTCGTTATTTTACGTCTTCCAATTCTGTAGCATTAATTGAAGTTATGTAACCGTCCACTTGTGGGGCGGCGGGTGGAAATATTGTTAATGAAATGTAGAAAGGTCATTCCGGCTGATGCACCATATGTGGGAATAATTGTTAATTAAATGTTTCTATGATTTATTTAATGCTGTTGTTTGCTGTTCTCAACACTGGCTCTCTAACTACAACATTGGCAACCAGAAAGTGATTAACAAAACGTGAAGCCTGTAATTAGAATTCCTAGTGCCCACTTCATCTGAGAAATACACTTATAGCTACAGTTTATAGCTCTGAGGAATTGGGAGATTCTTTGGGATTCATAATCAAAAACGATTCTTTCAAAAATGTTCACTATATTCTGTAAGTCACGGACCAAAAAAGAATCCACACAATCCAACTACCAGAGCAGTTCAGAGTCCAATGCGCTGATGCAACTATAACTGTTCAAATTAAATGCTTAAGTGAATGCTCGCCATAATTTGATGATAATGTTCATCAAACGCCACGCTAAATAACGGTAGAATGTCAGTCCCGCGACGGCACGTGAAAATACGACATACGCAAACTGAAGATAGATCATTAAAGTCATCCCAGAATTAACACTTCACTCGAAAACGATTTCATGGTTAAGCGCATCCCGAGTGACTTATTACGGCATCCGAGGCTGTTTATAGCAATGATACCGACGCGACGCGACTCCCGGCCCAGATGGTGCGCTGATCAGCGTCTGGAGAGAACTGGGGCCTTACTTTCTCGCGCAGCATTCTTATATAGCGGCGGTGCGGACGGCTAAGGGAACGCCTGATTAAATCCGCTCTCCCGACTAGCTGCTGGGCTAGTAATGCACCACTTCACGTTATTGAATAAATCATTGCTTCCTTTGCTGATGGCCGATGAAGCTCTAAATCTAAATGTGCAATCAGCACACAGGTAACTAATCATAATAAAAGTCTGATGTGGCTAAATCCAATAATTTGGGCGAGAGAATTAATTTAATTACACTACACACAGTAGACGAACTCTGAACTTGCCCTTTGGAGATACGCTATCGCTATAGTTTTATAGTTATTCAGTTAAAACTTCTCACATCTTTATAAATATACCTGATCTCCCTTCTACTTAAATTTAAACATCATAGCTTTATTTATTCACCTACTTAATCTATCTTGCTTCCTTAATTTTTAAGACACAAAGCAGAAAATCATGAATTTCAAATAAAATTTTAATTTATGCGATCCAGAATACTGTTTCTACTAAATTATTTTGCAAAAGGAATCTAAATATAAATTTTTAAGTTTCTAGCTCTTTTCTGTTGCGCCAATAATTTTTACAGAAAAACGTCCAAATTTCGAAAATGGTTAAAGCTATTGAACTGATATTCAACACACAATGGTTTAGTATTGCTGCTGACATACTAGAAACGTTTCAGGTTATTTTCTTGAATCTTAAAGTATTGCACAACATTTATTTTTCCAGCTAGTTACAGCGGACTAGGCTGGCACACAATGGAAAGACTGCTGTGAATTTTATACGGCGTGAGTAGGCTGCTTCCCTACACACTGCTTCCCTTGAAATCACTGTAATGTGTGTTGGGCGCAATTTGATGTGCATAACTAAGCAGCCTCTATCATGTGCATTCTGTAAATGGTATGGAGCATCCTTGAAACGAGCAAACACCAATTTTTGTAACAAGCGCGCCTTGTTCTCCTTTGAATATGGTAGTTTTCCATAGGCACTGCATGGTCATATTGCTGCGGACTTAATATTTTTTTTTTACTATGCTGTGTATGATCATATATGCACGTAATTACGTTTAGCCACAGCTCCTTGGACGACGATTGTCCTTTACCACGTTTCACTGGAGGCAGGATTTGTGGCTTTCTGTCCGACGAGGATGTTGAACTACATGGCTCGGCACCTGTTTCAGCTCCACTTTCACTTGTTAAGCACGTGTCGTCGTCATTATTCTCCTCACGTACTATCACGCGCAAAAGTATCCGGACGACCTGAATTGTGATCAGCCTGATTTGCATGCAACCAACATAACGTAGCTGTCTAGCGGGTCCTCTAATCGCTTTGCGGTACAGTCGTTCGACTATAAAGTGGGTACCATGAGAGACCATTAGACAACACTGTTCTTAAAGGCAATCAGTGCGATGTAATATCACACGATGATACTGCATAAACTACAGTGGAAAAACACGTAATTAGAGATGAGTTAGTCCCTAACGCTTGTACAGGTTACAATGATTTTCAAAAGCGTTACCATCTCATTACAATCTGAAACAATGAACAATCCCTTAAACCATGTAAATGTTTGCATGAACAAGATATTCTGAGACAATGTCTGGACTAATGAAGGTTTTCCAACACCTGCTAAATGTCCCAGTGACGATTGGTTTTTGCATAAACGGGTCGTTAAAGGAACTAGTTAAAGGAAACGAGATAAACAGCGGTAAACGCTCTACAGAAACCGCAATATTAATGGAGTATAATCAGTAAGGTCACTGTACTAATTATTAATCAGAAATTACTTGGCCACATGTTTCAACTATAAATGACATGACGAAATTTTTTGTTCTTGATCTGGACAGAAACCCAGCAGACGTGGCCACTACTAACTAAAATACACTTTCGCACCTGCCCGAGACTGGATCAAGGCAACGATCATCGATGCTGACTAGCCGTAAAGAGACGTGAAATATAAAGGTTTTCACCAGTATTAGTTAACACATCTGAACTTGAAACGAAATGACGAAATTATTTCTACTACATCAAAACCATTGTCGCCGTGTTAACTAACCACGAAAGACGTTTAATTTACTCTCCTTCACAAGTAACCAAGTATGCCTGTGCTGAAAATTGGGATGCTATGATTTAAAATGTTGTGGCGGGATTTTCTACCCAGTACGTTATCGGATTGTTAACTAAGTAAAATCAGGTGCTAGAAATAGAATTTATTTACCAGCAGCGAGCTGTATCAATATGAGGTGAAGGTGCAGTTTGTTTTGCTTGCCCGGGAATCGAACCCGGCGCGCACTGTCGCTGTTTGCCACCCATAAAAAGACGTTAAGTATCAACTGCTTGCACACCAGTAGTGAGATGCTCGCATGTTCCACTAGAAATAACGGTACCTAGCGTTATTTTTGACTATTCGTAAACAGACATTAAATATGCATATTATTTTTCGGCGGTAGGTCTGCCAAGGCGTAAAATGAAATTATGAGTATGTTTGTGCTGGACCAGGATTGCAACACACATACGTTCCACTCCTAAAGATCCGAATTCGTATTCCAGTCGAGAACCAAAAATTGCTACGTCTCAAGTTCAAATTAAATATGAACACTGTGAACGAAATAACCATTCCTGAATTAAATGAAATACTTTTTTGTGCTAGTTTACTGGCGACAGAATTTGTGCCTTTGGGTAGAAAATCCCGTCACAACATTTTAAATCAAAGCATTCAAATTTCCTGGAAGGCATACTTGGTTACTTGTGAAGGAGAATATATTATACGTCTTTGGTGGTTAGTTAACACGGCGATAATGGTTTTGACTTAGTAGAAATAATTTCGTCTTTCGTTTCAAGTTCAGATTTAACTATACTGGTGAAAACCTTTATACACTACTGGAAATTGAAATAAGAACACCGTGAATTCATTGTCCCAGGAAGGGGAAACTTTATTGACACATTCCTGGGGTCAGATACATCACATGATCACACTGACAGAACCACAGGCACATAGACACAGGCAACAGAGCATGCACAATGTCGGCACTAGTACAGTGTATATCCACCTTTCGCAGCAATGCAGGCTGCTATTCTCCCAGGGAGACGATCGTAAAGATGCTGGATGTAGTCCTGTGGAACGGCTTGCCATGCCATTTCCACCTGGCGCCTCAGGTGGACCAGCGTTCGTGCTGGACGTGCAGACCGCGTGAGACGACGCTTCATCCAGTCCCAAACATGCTCAATGGGGGACAGATCCGGAGATCTTGCTGGCCAGTGTTGTTGACTTACACCTTCTAGAGCACGTTGGGTGGCACGGGATACATGCGGACGTGCATTGTCCTGCTGGAACAGCAAGTTCCCTTGCCGGTCTAGGAATGGTAGAACGATGGGTTCGATGACGGTTTGGATGGACCGTGCACTATTCAGTGTCCCCTCGACGACCACCAGAGGTGTACGGCCAGTGTAGGAGATCGCTCCCCACACCATGATGCCGGGTGTTGGCCCTGTGTGTCTCGGTCGTATGCAGTCCTGATTGTGGCGCTCACCTGCACGGCGCCAAACACGCATACGACCATCATTGGCACCAAGGCAGAAGCGACTCTCATCGCTGAAGACGACACGTCTCCATTCGTCCCTCCATTCACGCCTGTCGCGACACCACTGGAGGCGGGCTGCAAGATGTTGGAGCGTGAGCGAAAGACGGCCTAACGGTGTGCGGGACCGTAGCCCAGCTTCATGGAGACGGTTGCGAATGGTCCTCGCCGATACCCCACGAGCAACAGTGTCCCTAATTTGCTGGGAAGTGGCGGTGTGGTCCCCTACGGCACTGCGTAGGATCCTACGGTCTTGGCGTGCATCCGTGCGTCGCTGCGGTCCGGTCCCAGGTCTACGGGCACGTGCACCTTCCGCCGACCACTGCCGACAACATCGATGTACTGTGGAGACCTCACGCCCCACGTGTTGAGCAATTCGGCGGTACGTCCTCCCGGCCTCCCGCATGCCCACTATACGCCCTCGCTCAAAGTCCGTCAACTGCACATACGGTTCACGTCCACGCTGTCGCGGCATTATACCAGTGTTAAAGACTGCGATGGAGCTCCGTATGCCACGGCAAACTGGCTGACACTGAGGCGGCGGTGCACAAATGCTTCGCAGCTAGCGCCATTCGACGGCCAACACCGCGGTTCCTGGTGTGTCCGCTGTGCCGTGCGTGTGATCATTGCTTGTACAGCCCTCTCGCAGTGTCCGTAGCAGGTATGGTGGGTCTGACACACCGATGTCAATGTGTTCTTTTTTCCATTTCCAGGAGTGTATTTCACGTCTCTTTACGGCTAGCCAGCATCGATTATCGTTGCCTTGAACAAGTCTCGGGCAGGTATTCTAGTTAGTAGTGGCTACGTCTGCTGGGTTTCTATCCAGATCCAGAACAAAAAAATTTCCACGCGTCATTTATAGTTGAAACATGTGGCCAAATAATTCTTCATGAATAATAAGTACAATGACGTTACTGATTATACTCCATTAATATTGCGGTTTATCGCGTTTTCTTTAACTAGTTCCTTTAATGACCAGTTTATGCAAAATCCAATCGTCACTGGGACAATTAGCAGGTGCGGGAAAACCTTATACAGAGGAAAAATACTTCGAACTGTCATAGACCTTTATTAGTCCCGACATTGTCTCAGAATATCTTGTTAATGCCAACATTTACTTGGTTTAAGGATTGCTACATAGTTTATGTGGCATAGTTAGTTTTTTTCAGATTGTAATGAAATGGTAACGCTTTTGAAAATCATTGTAACCTGTAGAAGCGTTAGGGACTAATTCTCCTCTAATTACGTGTTTTTCTAGTTTTTGCAGTATAATGGTGTGATGTTACATCGCACTGATTGCCTTAATAAGCAGTGTTGTCTAGTGGTCTCTCGTGGTACCCATTTTGTACAGTCGAACGACTGTACCGCAAAGCATGTAGAGGACCCGCTAGACAGCTACGTTATGTTGGTTGCATGCAAATCAGGCGGATCACAATTCAGGTCGTTCGGATACTTCTGGGCATTATACTACATTGTACGCACTGTCGAGCGCATACGACATTACACGTTCCACTGACCTCGCAGAAACGCTGATATTTCATTTGCCACCTCTTTCTCACTCTGAGAAATTCCTTGGGTCCTTTCTGAAGAAATGTCAGCTTCGGCAGATGTTGTTGAGTGTATACGGCAATGTCTCCTTTGTTTGTCATTGCTATTGCTCTGCTTCATATGAACACCACTAGCACTGTCGTGAGTTACTCGTCGACTAAAAAGTTGAAGCACGTTTCGTAGCCTCATGCTGTGCTCACCAGTGGATGCTTCCAGCCCGCCCCCTGTTGCCATTAACAGTCAATACTGTGGTTGTATGGTAGGCTATATGTGAGACGATAATATTTTTCCAAAGTGTCTCAACTCCTCCCACAGTTTTCCTACACACATTTGGCGTCAGTATGTTTGTCGAGTGCGTAACTTCCTACTTAAAAACAGGCTGTCAACCTGCGACTGAAGGCAGTAAGTGGTCGGGTGCGTTACTGGACACTAGTTTCGAAGCTGTCGTTCCTGGCCTGGATCCATCGAGCCTTCAAGGGGCGTGTATCCACCATTAATCGGAGAAGTGTCCAGTTCGATGCATTCCGCCGAGAACGCTCAAAGACGGCCGCCTTTATGGAAAGGGCGCGCAACTCGCGTGTGGAAACCGGCCGTCTTAAATAATTGCTCATACGAACAAAATCTATTATTTCCATAAGATCTGACTTGCTTTTTTTTCTTGACGTATTAAGACGAGTATCGAATTGTCTGTCTAAATTATATTAAATGGGGGTAATTACGAGGGTGGCTGCAATTGTTTCTGTTCTATTCACACTGAAATCAGTGGTGGAAACGAATTTTAACTAACTTTGGGCGATGACTAATACAGCTTGTAGAATGTAATGCTGTGGCCGAGAGGTTCTAGACGCTACGGTCGCAGGTTCGAATCCTGCCTCGGGCATGGATGTGTGTGATGTCCCTAGGTTGTTTACGTTTAAGAAGTTCTAAAGAACTGATGACTTCAGATGTTAAGTCCCATAGTGCTCAGAGCCATTTGAAAAAATTTTGAGCATGTAAAGTTCGTCTCTTCTGGCTGGCGACTACAAATAAATCATGATACTGTCATGAGGCACGATGTCGATACTGTTAAAGTAAGTTTTGATGCAGTCTGTGTGAGCGGAGCCGTGCGTTCGCTTATATGTTCGACTAGTGGATGGGTGTACACTTGTGAATTATTTGCGTGGCGTTAGGCTGAAGCATAACATAATCCATGTGCGCTGAATGGCGTTTGATCACAAGCCGACGTTACACCTCTGTTTTAATTATATCCACCCCAAATCCTGTATCATGTCCGTGACACTCTCTCCCCAATTTCGCGATATTACAAAACGAGCTGTCCTCCTTTGAACTAGTTAGATGACTTCTATCAGTCCTATCTGATGCGGGACCCATACCGCACAGCCAGCTGTATTCCACAAGAGGGCGGACAAGCGCAGTGTCAGCAGTTTCTTTACTAGACCTGCTGCATTTCCTAAGTGTTCTGCCGACAAACCGCAGTCTCTGGTTTGCTGTGTCCACAACATTATCTATGTGACTGTTCCATTTATTCGTAATTATAATCTCCAAGTAGTGGCTGAATTGTCAGCTTTTGGATTTGTCTAGTTCATCGTGTAATCAAAATTTATCGAGTTCCTTTTAGTACTCATTTGGATTGTGGGGTTCTGCCCACTTGTCTCGTATGGGGTGCCTAAAGGATGCTGCGTTCTCGAAATGCTGTACAAAAATTCAAGCAAATCACATTAATAGTTTTTATTACAAATAAACCACATTGACAATACTTAACTTTGAATTTACAGCGGTGTCGCAAGCGATGGGCGACATGGAGACGATCAGAGTCCTTTTCTGTGTACAGGGTCCATGTCAGCAAGTGATATGGATCACACGTCACAGCTGTCGTAGTGGTTTCCTACTACTCTGCCAATACTACCCGGACGAGGTAGGCAGGAGCCGTGCTTATACTATACAGAGTGTTACAAAAAGGTACGGCCAAACTTTCAGGAAACATTCCTCACACACAAATAAAGGAAAGATGTTATGTGGACATGTGTCCGGAAACGCTTAATTTCCATGTTACAGCTCATATTAGTTTCGTCAGTATGTACTGTACTTCCTCGATTCACCGCCAGTTGGCCCAATTGAAGGAAGGTAATGTTGACTTCGGT
The DNA here is from genome assembly GCF_023897955.1 of Schistocerca gregaria. NCBI lineage: Eukaryota > Metazoa > Arthropoda > Insecta > Orthoptera > Acrididae > Schistocerca > Schistocerca gregaria. The sequence goes on along the minus strand of NC_064926.1, from coordinate 499,405,720 downwards.
GCTTGTGTTCACATGCGACTCATTTCTCTACAATACTAGCATCGAGCACATCAGTACGTAGCATCAACAGGTTAGTGATCATCACGAACGTGATTTTGCAGTCAGTGCAATGTTTACAAATGCGGAGTTGGCGGATGCCCATTTGATGTATGGATTAGCACGGGGCAATAGTCGTGGCGCGGTACGTTTGTATCGAGACAGATTTCCAGAACGAGGGTGTCCCGACAGGAAGACGTTCGAAGCAATTGATCGGCGTCTTAGGGAGCACGGAACATTCCAGCTTATGACCCGCGACTGGGGAAGACCTAGAACGCCGATGACACCTGCAATGGACGAGGCAAGTTTTCGTGCAGTTAACGATAACCCTAATGTCGGCGTCAGAGAAGTTGCTGCTGTACAAGGTAACGTTGACCACGTCACTGTGTGGAGAGTGCTACGGGAGAACCAGTTGCTTCCGTACCATGTACAGCGTGTGCAGGCACTATCAGCAGCTGATTGGCCTCCACGGGTACACTTCTGCGAATGGTTCATCTAACAATGTGTCAATCCTCATTTCAGTGCAAATGTTCTGTTTACGGATGAGGCTTCATTCTAACGTGATGAAATTGTAAATTTTCACAATCAACATGTGTGGGCTACTGAGAATTCTGACGCAATTGTGCAATCACGTCATGAAACAGATTTTCTGTGAACGTTCGGGCAGGCATTGTTGGTGATGTCTCGATTGGGCCCCATGTTCTTCCACCTACACTCAATGGAGCACGTTATCATGATTTCATACGGGATACTCTACCTGTGCTGCTAGAACATGTGCCTTTACAAGTACGACACAAAATGTGGTTCACGCACGATGGAGCTGCTGCACATTTCAGTCGAAATGTTCGTACGCTTCTCAACAGCAGATTCGGTGACCGATGGATAGGTAGAGGCGGACCAATTCCATGGCCTCAACGCTCTCCTGACCTCAACCCTCTTGACTTTCATTTATGGAATGTTTTCTGAAAGTTTGGCCGTATCTTTTTGTAACACCCTGTATATGGTGCGGTCCTTGTTAGCGGGCGTCGTCTTACGGCGTCGTCTTACGGCCTTCTTTGCTCTTGCGTTCTCCATCTTGGTGCCGTCACTTTTCGTTATCCCGGAACATGAATCACCTCACATGTTTCATTATTTAGGATCAAGATGCAACTTTTCGCACAAGATAGCTATCTTTTCTAAATCATTTTGTAGTTAGTTTTGATCATCTGATGACTTTAAGGGACATTTATGTTGATCAGGAACAGCAGAAATTGGAAATTGTAGTAAGGTCTTGTGGGACCAAACTGCTGAGGTCATCGGTCCCTAAGCCTACACTCTACTTAATCTGACTTAAACTTACGCTAAGGACAACACACACACCCATGCCCGAGGGAGGACTCGAACCTCCTACGGGGGGAGTCCCAAGGACCCTGACAAGGCGCGGCTGTAGAGGGCGAGAACGCCACGTATTGCTTCTGTTTTACTTGATGACTTTTCGTCAGTTACTACGAACTGTGGCTTTCCTCGCAGGAAATCACAAACCCAGTCGCACAAGTTTTAATATTTTTTTTGTTGGATATAAACCTCTCTCAAACCGGCCTGATTTAGCTTCACTGATCAGGATAGTAAAAACATGCGTATGTTAAGGGAATTTTCATTCACAAAGCAGGCTTATCACATTCACACAGTTCAATACTGTTCTATCCTGATTAAATTGAGCTTAACTTAAATTCCATAAGGTAGTGAAGCAATTTCGAAGTCTCGGTGCGACGAAAATTGTCAGTCGATCTCCTAAAAACATTTGAAATAATTATTAACTTTCGGTGATCACATGGGGAAGACCGGAGATCTGCTGGTAAGACCGTGTTAGCCTATTTATTTGAAGTAATAAACTGGATATCTTAAGCATACAAAAGGGCAGGTTCGTCCAGTGTAAATCAGACGTTCCCCACTGATCCCGTGCAACACAGCGTAGTAAGCAGACACTGTCAATAATAATCAGTTGTATAATACGCTAACACACTTACTTTAGTTTAGTTGATGTATTAAATTCCTTCTCATACAGAATCCCATTAAGATGGCGACTAGCTCAACAATTCATACATATACATCCTCCTTCTTTCACGGCTAATCGGCAAGCTCCTTCATTCTTTTCATAAGAGAAAACATAGATAGCAGAGAAGCTATTCCATGGAGTAAATGGACGCTCCAAGGAATAATAGGGCTTGAAACTACTTTGCATTCATAATCATCGCATATTTCGAGATATATACTGAGTTATACAATTTATAAAATTTCTGAAAATATCACGGAGAGACCGCTGCAAGAGACATTACAAAGTGAGATGATACTCCGATGGCACGCAACTCGATTACAAGTCGCTTTCTGTGTAGCTGGCTCTCGTACCTTCTGGCTCACACGGCAACAGCGGTACAACTCGCCTAGTTCGCACGATGGATATGGAAGTACGAGCGCTGGTACAAGCAAATAATAGTCAAAATTGTGTGTGAAGGACTGGAGGTGCTAAAGGCACAAACCGAGCTGTTGCGTGGTCAATTCTCAACGAGCAGTTAGTTTATCCGTACCACCCACAGTGTGTACAAGCTCTTATGGACACCAGACCATAATGACAGATAGCTGTTCTGCTGGTGGGTTCTTAATACGGAGCGATGAAGGGACTCAGTTCACGGCTTGCATTTTACTTAGGATGACGCAGGATTCACATAGAGCGGATTAATAAATTATAAGAATAACGACGTATAGGTCCTCGAGCAACAGGCTCGTTTTAGTATCAGTGTTTGAGCAAGGAATGTGGGCAGCACTCTGAGCCTTACACAGCTTACCTGAGAAATTAACATAGTGTCGTGTTTGCAAATGATCCCATGTGTACAAGAACGATTTTTGGATCTTTGTTTTTAAACGGGCTGCTGCGTAGAGGATGTCATTCGCTTGCATAAGTACCTGTTTGCGTCGTTTCACACTTCAGAAACCACTCATCTTGTTCTGACGTCGGAACAGCCCCAAAACCGCCCTTCTGGACGACTGATGGAGGGAGTCAGTTGTAAGTCAACAGCGCCACAGTCAAAGTATTAAGATCAGAAATAAAAAACTATCAACAATGGAATGAGAAATGAATTTAAAAAGAAAGACAACCTAGACCCTTTTGAGTGCTAGCCGTTCTCCACACAAATCTAGATCTGTATCGTACTGTGCAAGCCATCTAACGGTGCGTGGCGGAGACTACTTCTGACACCGTTGTCTGATACCCTCTTCCTTGTTCCACTCGCCAAAGTGGCATGCCAACAAGGAATGTCGGTGAGCCTCTGTATTAGCACTAATCTCTGGAATTTTCTCGTTGTGGTCATTTCGCAAGACGTATGTAGAAGGAAGTAATATGTTGCCCGACTCTTCCCTGAACGTGTTATATCGAAATTTCGATAGTAAGCCCCCTCCGCAATGCATAACGCCTCTCTTGTAGTGTCTGCCATAGGTGTTTGTCGGACACCTCCGTAGTGCTCTCGCAGCGACTAAACGATCTCGTGAAGAAACGAGTCGCTCTTCTTTCTTGTTCTCAACGAGCCGCTCTTCTTTCTTGTTCTCCTCCCTCCCTCCCTCCCTCCCCCTAACAGTCCTACCTGGTGATGATACCAGATCGACGAACAATATTCAAAAAATGGGTCGAACTAACGCCTTATAAGCGACTTTCTTCGTGGACGAGCTACATTTCCTGAAGAGTCTTCCTATGAATCGGTCTGACATCCGCTTTTCATTACTATTTGTTTTATGTGGTCATTCCACTTAAGGTCCGTATGGATACTTAGACCTAGATTTTTGCGGTGGGTACTGTTTCTAGCACTTTGTCACCAATAGTATAGTTGTACAGTAGTGGATTTCTTTTCCTATGTTAGCGCAATATGTTACATTTATTTATGTTCAGGGTCAACTGCCGGAGCCCTTGTCTCAACAAGTAATAGTTTCCCGTCATTTGTACACAGAGCCATCTTTTTTCTAGTTCTACTATTTCGAGCATTTTTAAATACTCTGTGCCCTATAAACATTCATACGTAATAAGCATTTGTGAAAGGGTTTAACTATTTGAGAAATTGTCTCTGCATAAAATTGTGGTGCCTGAGATTGCAGCCTGTCCATGAGAACGTTTAGTCTCATCAGCAAAACTCGAATGTTTAAAAAAGCGAACTTCAACTTATAAAACTGCTTCGAATGTCAAATTACTTCACGAATGAGTTAATGTGTTAAATATTTGACGTTAAGCGTGAAACCAAGAAAAAATTTAGAAAAAGTTTGAAATTATGTAAATTTTTTTGATAATCGCCAAGTCCTCTCATTCTCAATTACTGGATGAATATTGTGAGTATCTGTGTACGACGAGTTAAAGAGCCTGAAGACAACATATACGTAGTTTCTAACTTTTCCCATTGCGTTAAACTTTCAACATAACATTATACCAGTTAATGATCAGATAATGTCAGCTTGGCAAATTTTTAAATTGGATCAATAATTACATAAAATATTGAAAATCTCTGTTTTGTTGCACCTGGAAGCCTTTAGACAGGCAACCTACAACTGGGGCCGGGTTCCCGCCCCGCGTTAGTGTCTTAGTAATATACTCCCAGGGAAAGAAAGTAGCACACGCTTTTGCAGGTTTCCAATTCACTCAATGGAGTGCATTTACAGATCAACAGCAGAAGCGCTTCCGCTGAAATACCCATATTAGTACCTGGCGTAGCCCCTACGGGCGGCTTTGCAAGGGCTGACACTGGCAGCCAGTCTCTCGTACAGATGGCGAATACTGTCCAGCTACACGTCATTCCACACCCGCTCCACCTGTTGACGCAGTTCCGTAAGAGTTGGTGGATGACAAGTCGCACGAGTCACTTGTTGTTCGTCATATGCCACACGTGCCCGACTGGAGACAAATCCTGGGATTTTGCTGGAGAGGGAAGTTGCTGCACGTCTTGCAGAACACGCTGATTTTCACGGGCAGCGTCTGGGTGAGCATTGTCCTGTTAGAACAACACCTCACCCTGCTGATGCAAGAACGGCAAAAGAACGGATTTAACAACATCCTTCTCGTACCTAGCACTGGTTAACGTCTTCTCCAGAAACTCAAAAAGTGAACGAAAGCTGTAGCTCATCGCAGCGCAGAACATGAGGGACGGAGTGTGGCTGGTGTGTTTTGGACGAATGCACCCTGCGAGATAGCGCTCGCCAGGTGTGCGTCGTACCAACACCAACCCAAAGGAAGGCCTCGGCGCTTGTTCGTGACGTCACGTCAGCTAGGCAGGGTGAACGACAGGTCTGTTGCAGGACTCTTATAACGGCGGTGTCTCCCTCTCTGACACAGGAAATTGTGAAACTATTGGCGGTAGTTGACCAACACACATTGTTCTCAGAGATTTCTGCAATCAATTAACTGTGCAATTGAAACTTCCTGGCAGATTAAAACTGTGTGCCGGACCGAAACTCGAACTCGGGGCATTTGCCTTTCGCGGGCAAGTGCTCTACCAACTGAGCTACCCAAGCACGACTCACGCCCCGTCCTCACAACTTTACTTCTGCCAGTACCTCGTCTCCTACCTTCCAAACTTTACAGAAGCTCTCCTGCGAACCTTGCAGAACTAGCACTCCTGTAAGAAAGGATATTGCGAAGACATGGCTTAGCCACAGCCTGGGGGATGTTTCCAGAATGAGATTTTCACTCTGCAGCGGAATGTGCGCTGATATGAAACATCCTGGCTAAGCCATGTCTCTGCAATATCCTTTCTTTCAGGAGTGCTAGTTCTGCAAGCTTCTGTAAAGTTTGGAAGGTAGGAGACGAGGTACTGGCAGAAGTAAAGCTGTGTGGACGGGGCGTGAGTCGTGCTTGGGTAGCTCAATTGGTAGAGCTCTTGCCCGCGAAAGGCAAAGGTACCGAGTTCGAGTCTCGGTCGGGCACACAGTTTTAATCTGCCAGGAAGTTTCATATCAGCGCACACTCCGCTGCAGAGTGAAAATCTCATTCTGGAATTGTGCAATTCATTACACTTCTTAACTAATAGTGTACTCCTGAACTTAAATTTCCACCTGTTTTGAGGATTGACATACAAAAACAGCTTCATGGTCCAGCAGCGACAGCATTCGTGCTTCTTTACCTTATTTGTAAATCTGAGGAAGTTACGTTTGTACTGGGTTGCTTTTACAAGAAACTGTGAACGTGTTGGTGCTCTTCTTTAGGTATCTTGGTTGACTATGGGGTGAGGAGCACAGAATGTTAATGGAATATCTTTCAATTGTACACGTTAGTGGAGGGGGTGCGGGACAGAAGAAGAGGCAAAAGAGAGATACTTGTTTTATCAAATAAAATTTTTTTATCTTATGAAGTTTCTCCTTTCAGTTGCAAGAGGGGAATATTTATCTTTTCTAATGTGCATGTTTAAAAAAGTTTAAGCTCAGCAGTATTTTCGATGTATGAAGCTATTTCGTTTCCTGTTTAGAATTCCTGTAATCTAATGACTAGTAACAGTTGAACACTTACACATGTAAATTAGTCCACATTTACAATGACGATGTCAAACGAAAATAAATAAACAAAAGAAACGAGTTAATGGTAAGGGGGTTGGGGTAAGTTTCGATAACAACATGGATCAAGTAAATATAGTTACTTGAATGTAAAATTTCCGAAGCTTGCAGTGGGGCAAAGCATCTTCTCATATTGATCAACGTTTGTTTCGACAGGATTCATAAATACAGAACTCTGATCTTCATTTGTAGCTTTACGATAGTAAGAAAGTCTTTGACCTAAATAAAACTACAGAATCCAAAACAATACCAAACATTTGGTCCAAAAATAAGAGATTTATTGTGATAAGCACGCCCAGACGTTTCTGCCTGCAACAGACCTGGCGTTCGCCGTGCCTAGCTGACGTGACGTCACCAACAAGCGCCGAGGCCTTCCTTTGAGTCGGTGTTGGTCGTACTCGCAAACGACCACCACTTGCATTCATGCAGGATCTACTTTCATCGCTGAAGACCACAGAGCGCCATAACATCTTCCAACTGCTCCTCTGGGCAGAGCACGTCGGTGCCGTGGCGTGAGTGGAGGACGGTCTCGAGGTAAACGTGCCCGCAGTCGCTCTGCTAATGACCAGTTCGTGTCAACACTTGTGGGCTCACGAGTCATCTTATCTGTGCTGTGGCAGCTGTACGGCCTGCTGCTCTTACAATACGACGACCCCAGCGGCGCATGTGGGCTGCGAGGACATCCAGAACGTCGGAGACGGGTGTGACAATGTTCTGGTTACCACTGATTCCAGCATCGTACTGTACGACGATCCCAGAGGTCGTATGTGCTGCATGGACATCCAGAACGTCGGCGACGGGTGTGGGAGTGTTCTCGCGACCACTGATCCCACCATCGTTTACAACCGACGCAGCACGCCAAACTTGCGTGACAATTCTCCCAAAGGACCACCCCTCCAACCAGAAGACCACAATTTGACCCCTTCACAACTCCCTCAGTAGGCTGTAGGAAGCACTAGTGGATCTCCGTGACACGACTGCCTGCTTGCTTCACACGTCTGCACCACCCTGAGCTTTCTGACTGTGAACTTTGCCTATTAAGGGATTGACATGGACGGTGCTCTGCACTTCTCTTGTTGGCGGATGACGTCGAAATTATCATCAGTACATCTACTTTCCTACAGGAGCATATCTCGTCACCGGATCAAAATCAACGCAGTCTATTCGGCTATGCTGGAGATGTAATTTGCTGTGCTCCATGACTTCCACCGTTATCACTGCGATGGACTGACGCTCCCGCGTTCATCTTTCGCATGCTGCTGTAGAGACTGTCACTGAATCAGACTAGTGCCGCTTACCTCCATTTCGCTACTTTATTCACATAATTGTATACGCCAAACTCAGGTTTTTCTTCTGGTTGTAGTGTCAGATAAACCCGGTACAATATCCCAGACTTCTTCATTTTGTATTGAGAGTAAAAGTACTGTTCCTGGCGTTTTCTCAGTATCTTTCACTGACTGCATCACTGTGTCGTCACTTCCGACGTTCATGAGTGGCGCTCAAAATATTTTATTTCGTCGACACCCGTTCATCAAAAGTGTCCGAATATTACTAGTGTACATTGATACGGGGTGCGTCGACTCATCGCCTTAAAGATGGCTCGAACTCTGCTGGACACGCTTCCGGCAAGGTTTCTGAATATCTGCGGAGGAACAGCAGCCCATTCCTCCTCCAGATTCGATACCAGAGAAGGTGGCAACGTTCACCGCTGGAGTCTGGAGGGAGGTCAACACTCTCGTTCATTACAAAAGGTTTTCGATTGGGTTCGGGTCGTAACTCTAGGCAGGACAGTCCACTTCAGGACTTTCAGTGACCACAAAGCATTGCCTCATAGATGCTTCCTCGTGGCAGGGTTCATTCTCAAGCTGATACAATCACTCATTGTCTCCGAACTGTCCCCCTACAGTACACAGTTCACAACGCAGCAAAATGTGATCATATCCTCATACATTTAGCGTTCTCTTAAGCGCAATGAGAGAACCACACCCTATCAACAAAATACTCGCTCTTACCGTACATTACTGTTGGCACTACAAATGATGGCAATTAATGTTCTCCACGCATTACCCAAACCTAACCCCGGATCTACACACATCAAAAAAAGTTTTGCATCATCTCGGTCCCGAGATTTCGGGAACCTGTACAGAAAATTGGAATAGAGATCAACATAAAAATAATTTCCGCACTTTTTATTCGTTATTAAAATCACACATCGCATGTTCTACCATCATACAGTGAGACTTTCAGAGGTGGTGGTCCAGATTGCTGTACACACCAGTACCTCTAATACCTGGTACCACGTCCTCTTGCATTGCACAGTGAGTGTATTCGTCGTGGCGTACTATCCACAAGTTCATGAAGGCATTGTTGGTCCAGATTGTCCCACTCCTCAACGGCGATTCGGCATAGATCCCTCAGAGTGGTTGGTGGGTCACTTCGTCCATGAACAGCCCTTTTCAATCTATCCCAGGCATGTTCGATAGGGTTCATGTCTGCAAAAGATGCTGGCCACACTAGTCGTTATCCTGAAGGAAATCATTCACAAGATGTGCACGGTGTGGGCGCAAATTGTCGTCCATGAAAACGAATGCCTCGTCAATATGCTGCCGATATGGTTGCACTATCGGTCGGAGGATGCTACTCACGTATTGTACAGCCGTTACGGCGCGTTTTCCATGACTACCAGTGGCTTACGTCGGCCCCACATAATGCCACCCCAAAATAGCAGGGAACCACCACCTTGCTGCACTCGCTGGACAGTATGTCTCAGGCGTTCAGCCTGATCGGGTAGCCTCCGAACACGTTTCCGACGATTGTGTTGTTGAAGGCATATGCGACACTCGTCGGTGAAGAGAACGTGATGCCATCCTGAGCGGTCCATTCGGCATGTTGTTGGGCCCATCTGTACCGCGCTGCATAGTGTCGTGCTTGAAAAGATGGACCTCGCCTTGGATGTTGGGAGTGAAGCGCATCATGCAACCTATTGCGCACAGTTTGTCATAACACGACGTCCTGCAGCTGCATGAAAACCATGTTTCAACATGGTGGCGTTGCTGTCAGGGTTCCTCCGAGCCATAATCCGTAGGTAGCGGTCATCCACTGCCCCTGGGCGGCCTGAGCGAGGCATGTCACCGACAGTTCCTGTCTCTCTGTATCTCCTCCATGTCCGAACAACATCGCTCTGGTCCACTACGAGATGCCTGGACACTTCATTTTTCACAGTCCTTCCTGGCACAAAGTAACGATGCGGACGCGATCGAACGGCGGTATTGACCATATAGGCATGGTTGAACTGTAGACAACACGAGACGTGTACCTCCTTTCTGTTGGAATGACTGGAACTGATCGGCTGTCGAGCCCCCTCCGTCGAATAGGCGCTGCTCATGCATGGTTGTTTACATCCTTGGGCGGGTTTAGTGACATCTCTGAACAGTCAAAGGAACTGTCACTGTGATACAATTTCCGCAGTCAACGTCTGTCTTCAGGCGTTTGGGGAACCGGGGTGATGCAAAACTGTTTTTGATGTGTGTATGATGTTTTTGATGTGTGTATGATGTTTTTGATGTGTGTATGATGTTTTTGATGTGTGTATGATGTTTTTGATGTGTGTATGATGTTTTTGATGTGTGTGTGTGATGTTTTTGATGTGTGTGTGTGATGTTTTTGATGTGTGTGTGTGATGTTTTTGATGTGTGTGTGTGATGTTTTTGATGTGTGTATGATGTTTTTGATGTGTGTATGATGTTTTTGATGTGTGTATGATGTTTTTGAACCGTCCCTCTCCCCCGTCCCAGTCGAGCGTTTGAGATAGGATGTCAAAAATTTTAAAAATCGATTTTTCTTCAAAAACGTTTTCATTTTATAGGGCACTTCTTTCTGAAGAGTTCGACATATAAAACATTACCCTATGTTCCAGGAAATGTAAGACATGTTATTTGGTCTTAAATGTGCTAAAGTGCAGTGCCACGGCTCTTCACAGTATTGTAATGGCCTAATTCCTTTTATCTAGCAGACAGTGACAGAACAGCCGTAATCATATCGAAAAACATCAGTCTATGATACTATTCATAACAACAGCTTTTTTAATATGAGACATGGCACATTTCGCTTTGTGGAATTCAGTCGTGTATATTTTGTAATGGAAGCCATCAAACCTATATTCAGGACAGCGGAAATTAAAATGTCTCACGGTGTGTCTCCTGCTCCACGTCGGCCAGTTTTGTTATCCTACCCCCCCCCCCCTACCTAGAAAAAACTCACAATCATTACTGGGTGGGATTATCTGTGACCCGAGAAAATAAGAACCCGAAACTTACTGGCATTCCCGAGTTCGGGTCTCGGTCCGGCACACAGTTTTAATCTGCCAGGAAGTTTCATATCAGCACACACTCCGCTGCAGAGTGAAAATCTAATTTCAGAATATGAACCCATTAGAAAATTTGCACTCTTTATTGCCTGTTAGCTAATAACTTTCTCTTTTGTGGGACATAAAATTAAATTAGTAAACACAAAACTAGTAAAGATAAGCGACAAACAAGACAGTCCATTACAGTACAGTTCACATTTCTTCAATCCTTAGGTCCCAGCATTTTTTTCTCTCTAATCTTGCTACAGCTTTACACGGCGTGCTTTCCTTGCTGGCAAAGAATCTATTACCTCATCAAAGTTCGTCAAAGCTTTTGCTACACGAAAAATCAATGTTGTCTCATATTAAACAACTGTTAATATGAATAGTATCATCGACTGATATTTTCTATATGATTACGGCTGTTCTGTCACTGTCTGCTAGATAAAACGAATTAGCCCATTGCAATACAGCTAAATCGTTTGTTGTTGTTGTTGTTGTTGTAGTGGTCTTCAGTCCTGAGACTGGTTTGATGCAGCTCTCCATGCTACTCTATCCTGTGCAAGTTTCTTCATCTCCCAGTACCTACTACAACCCACATACTTCTGAATCTGCTTAGTGTAGTCATCTCTTGGTCTCCCTCTACGATTTTTACCCTCCACGCTACCCTCCAATACTAAATTGGTGATCCCTTGATGCCTCAGAACATGTCCTACCAACCGATCCCTTCTTCTCGTCAACACACGCTAAATATGCTCTTTAAGGGTATTCTCAGATGAAGCAGTTGTTTATACCAAAGTAGCAGCGCCAGAGGATAGTAAGAATTTGCAGAATGACCTTCAGAGAATTGATGAGTGGTGCAGACTCTGTCATTTGACCCTGAACGTAAATAAATGCAACACATGGGACATACATAGGAAAAGAAATCCACTGCTGTACAGCTATACTATCGATGACAAACAGCTGGAGACAGCGTCTGCCGTAAAATATCTAGGCGTAACTATCCAGAGCGACCTTGAGTGGAATGACCATATCAAACTGATAATGGGAAAAGCAGACACAAGACTCAGATTCATCGGAACATTCTTCAGGAAATATAACTCATTCACGAAAGAAGTGGGTTATAAGGCGCCTGCATCCGATTCTGGAATATTTTTCATCTACATGGGATCCCTATCAGGTAGCACTGAAAGAGGAGAGAGAGAAGATCCAAAGAAGAGCTTCACGTTTCCTCACGGATCATTGTTTGGCATCTCCGTAAAGCTCTCTCGCCAACTAAAACTCCACTGGCAGACGTTACGAGAGAGAGGTTGTGCATCACGGAGGGATTTACTATTGAAGTTCCAGGACAGCGCTTTCCAGGAAGAGTCAGACAACATATTACTTTCCCCCCACATACATCTCGCCTATTGACCACGAGGAAAACGTTCGAGAAATTAGAGCCAATACAGAGGCTTACCGGCAATCATTCTTCGCACGAACTATTCGCGAATGGAGCAAGGTTGGAGGGATCAGATAGTGGTACCGAAAGTACGTGGCTTACGGAGTATGGTGTAATTTTTATAATGTCCATGTTTTTTCTCATTCCTCGTTCAAACAAATAATCTCGTCATCACTAATTCTGCCGCGCGGGGTAACCTCGTGGCCCATGGCGCCTTGCCCGGTTCGCCCCCCCCCCCCCCCCCCCCCCCCCCCACCACGGAGGTTCGAGTGCTCCCTCGTGTGTGTGTGTGTGTGTGTGTGTGTGTGTGGTGTGTGTGTGTGTGTGTGTGTGTGTGTGTGTGTTGTCCTTAGTGTAAGCTAGTTTAAGTTAGATTAAGTAGCGAGCTGATGGACCGATGACCTCAGCAGCCTGTCCCATAGGATCTTACCACAAAAAATTTATTGTGTAACTATTCCTTCCGCTGCCAAAACTTATTCTCTCGATAACTTCGCTACCCCCAACAGAATCACTCGTTCCGTTATCCCTCGATTATTCTCCGGTTGAGCGTCATTACATGTTCGTACAACGCAGTTTCCGAGCGCTCACCCGAAGACAGTACTTAGGCGGCTGCTAACTGGGGACTGTACGACTGGCCCTTAGCAGCGTAGTGATCTGGCAAAATTTTTCAGTAAAAGTTTCACTTCCTTGAATACACAGAGAAGATAAAAAGTAATGTTCGTTACCTGTTGTTCCTGTATGTCGGTTATTTCCACTCTGGTAGTCTGAATCTATGGATATCGCTAGTAATTATAATAACGCTTATCATTAATACACCCAATCAACCACAAATACCAACACCGATTGGTATTCACCCGTTCGGCTCAGCTCATATAACTCCATCCCCTTTTCTCAGCGGGAAAGTGTTTTAATTCTTGATGCGACGGGAGTTCCCCTGCCAGACACATCACGAACACTAGCACATATTCAAAAATCATCTTATGATTCTTACAGAAATCAACTTAGAATGTGTTCAAAATTAATTTTTTCGTAATGCTGGGCCACAGTCATAATATATTTCTTTAAAGTCAGTACCGCCAGAGTGTTTTTTATTTGCAGTGTTACATTTACACGATCATGATTTCGGCTTAAAATGCGATTATCCAGTGTTTTAATGTTATTCAGTGCCTAAGATGACATACTGTTGTATTTAAAATACACTATTAGACACATTGGGTCAATATTTCTGGTAAATATTGACCCTTAGACAATGTGCCTAATAGTGTATTTTAAATACGACAGTATGCCATCTTAGGCACTGTATAACATTAAAACACTCGATAATGGCATTTTAAGCCGAAATCATGATCGTGTAAATGTAACATTGCAAATAAGAAACTCTCTAATGGCGGTAATGACTTTAAAGAAGGTGTTAAAAATATTCAAAAACCAGCACGGAGGCTTTTTCAAAATCTTACCAATGATTGATAGACCAACTTGTGCTGGATGCTAGGCGCTTTGGGGAACAAGGTTTTTTTTTTTTTTTTTGAAGAATATGAATTGGGCGCCACCCCGAAACTGCTGTATTACCACAGGAGACAGCGTCATTCGTCACTTCAGGTAAGCTGTCCACCGCCCAGTGGCGCCGCTGTTTACGTCGCTTCAAAACTCGCTCAGCGTTGACTACATAAATGTGCGACTTGCGAGGAACTGTTCGTTCTATAACTTCATTCGCACAGCCATTGCGCCAGCTGGACTGTTTGTAGCACCTGGCAACTCTCACGTGATTCCTTCCACTGATTTCATGAAGTTTATTGGAGTGAGCGTCCAGTATGGTCGACAGCCTCCATCTGTTAGTACACGAGGCGTGCCTGGTCTAGGTGTGGTTGTGGTTGTTCCTTCGCGTTTCCACTTCAGTCACACCGCCAGCAGTCGACTTGGGTATCTTCAGAAGGGTTGATACGTATTCGGTAGGGTCAGTACTGGAACTCCAGAGTGACTTAGCTCTCCCGAACGACCCCGTTCCGCTGATCGCTGTTAACTCTGTTGACGACGCAGCACACCCCGGCTGTTTTTATACTGGCAGGTGCGGCTCCCGTGACATCTAATGATCAGTTCTGCATTACACAGAGATTACCGCACTACTTTTCAGTGTATGTAAATACACATTCTAAACCACAGAGAAATGCGTGGCAGAACAAATGTTTCACTGTGTGAGTATTAGGTGTACAGCACTGGAAGAATGGCTACTCGGATGCATCTCCGTACACTGTAATTAGTCCAAAGCAATACACAGCACGGTGTAGTGCATTCCTATGTGCATCGTTAGCTGCAAATTACATTTGTGCTTTCTACAAATTTTGGCATTACTATCCTCGTTCAGACAATTGTTCTTCTTAATTTCAGTTAATGTCTAAATACTTTTTTAATTATAAGGAGGTATCAAAAAGGAATTAGATTAGGAAATGAGACACTTACAGTAGTAAAGGAGTTTTGATATTTGGGGAGCAAAATAACTGATGATGGTCGAAGTAGAGAGGATATAAAATGTAGACTGGCAATGGCAAGGAAAGCGTTTCTGAAGAAGAGAAATTTGTTAACATCGAGTATTGATTTAAGTGTCAGGAAGTCGTTTCTGAAAGTATTTGTATGGAGTGTAGCCATGTATGGAAGTGAAACATGGACGATAAATAGTATGGACAAGAAGAGAATAAGAGCTTTCGAAATGTGGTGCTACAGAAGAATGCTGAAGATTAGATGGGTAGATCACATAACTAATGAGGAAGTATTGAATAGGATTGGGGAGAAGTTTGTGGCACAACTTGACCAGAAGAAGGGATCGGTTGGTAGGACATGTTCTGAGGCATCAAGGGATCACCAATTTAGTACTGGAGGGCAGCGTGGAGGGTAAAAATCGTAGAGGGAGACCAACAGATGAATACACTAAGCAGATTCAGAAGGAAATAGGTTGCAGTAAGTACTGGGAGATGAAGAAGCTTGCACAGTATAGAGTAGCATGGAGAGCTGCATCAAACCAGTCTCAGGACTGAAGACAACAACAACATCAAAAAGTCTGCGTTCCGAGGGCTTACAGTACCGAGTCGGTTTGCCAGTCGGGCAAAATCTCCGTGGGAATGAAGGCAATCATCCCATTAACGCACCAGGTCGAAGGTACGCGTTTGGTAAAACAACGTGTCCTGCTGCGTGAACAAGTCCGTAACTGTCCGCAGCACTTTCTCGTCCGATACGAATCGTCACCCTTCCAGGCCGTTTTTGACGGACTGAGGCGTGATAATCGCACGTGAAGAGCTACAGGGCGAGTGCTCGAACGTCTCCCTCTTGAATTGGCCGTAATGGATGGGGCAGACCTCCCAGTTCGACCGCCGTCTTGTGTAGAACCGCTACCACCACAGAAACTGGTGCACCATTCCACAACGGTGGTTTTAGACACACACGCTGTCCCGTTCTCCGATGGACGTCTACCGGTGTTGTCCGTAAGCAGCCAACACGCATTTGGTAGGAACGGCGCCACAGTTGACCTTCCAGCGTTTACCGCGCGGTCATCGGAATAACAGGAATGCCTACCGGTCGGTTCACAGTGTCCGCAGCTCGTGGTCTAGTGGCTAGCTCTGGATCGCAGGGTCCCGGGTCCGATTCCCGGCCGGGTTGGGGATTTTCTATACCCGGTGTTTGTGTTGTCCTCGTCATTTCATCGTCATCCCCGTCATTCGTGGCAGTAGCTGGATTCATGGGCGCTGATGACCGCGCACTTGAGCGCCCCACAAACCAATCATCATCATCATCACATCATCAGCATAGCTTCGCAGTCAGAACGCAGACGTCTACAATCAAGATTCGCTCCAAATCATCCAACCTTGTGAAAAATGTGTCTCGTTGAATGCTCACAAGGAGACCGTACGAACTTGCCTTCGACGATTTGATTTATATCGACAGGGTGTGTATGGCACGACTATAACTTGCACAGCAGTGAACAGGAGGACGCAATTCTCGCCAATTTCCGAGAAAATCGAGTTTGTAAAGTTCAAGCGTGCTGAAGAGTCAAAGAAACTGGTACATCTGCCCAACATCGCGTAAGGCCCCCGCGAAGCACGCGGAAGTGCCAACACGACGTCTCGTGGACTCGACTGATGAATGAAGTAGTGCCGGAGGGAATTCACATCATAAATCCTGCAGGGCTGTCCATAAATTCGGAAGACTACGTGGGGGTGGAGATTTCTTCTGAACAGCACGTTGCAAGGCATCCCAGATATGCTCAATAATGTTCATGCCTGGGGAGTCCGCTGGCCAGCAGAACTTTTTAAACTCAGAAGAGTGTTCCTGGAGCCACTCTGTAGTAATTCTTCATGTGTATGGTGTCGCATTGTCCTGCTGGAATTACCCAAGTTCGTCGGAATGCACAATGGACTTGAATGGATGCACGTGTTCAGACAGGATGCTTACGTACGTGTCACTTGTCACTTTCTAGACCTATCAGGGGTCCCATATAACTCCCGCGCCTCACACCATAACAGAGCCTCCACCAACTCGAACAGTCCCCTGCTCATATGCAGGGTCCATGGATTCATGAGGTTGTCTCCATACTCGTACACGTCCATCCACTCTATACAATTTGAAACGAGACTCGTCCGACCAGGTAACGTATTTCCAGTCACCAACAGTCCAATTTCGGTGTTGACGGGCACAGGTGAGGCTTAAAGCTTTGTGTCGTGCCTTCATCAAGCGTACACGAGTGGGCCTTAGCCTCCGAAAGCCCATATCGATGATGTTTCGTTGAATGGTTCGCACTCTGAGACTTGTCGATGGCCCAGCATTGAAATCTGTAACGATTTGCGGAAGGGTTGTACTTCTGTCACGTCGTTGGTCCCCTTCTTGCAGGGTCTTTCTCAGGTCGCAGCAGTGTCGGAGGTTTGGTGTTTTACCGGATTCCTGATATTCACGGTACACTCATAAAATGGTCGTATGGGAAAATAAGGAATTCACCGCTACCTCGGAGAAGCTGTGTCCATTTCTCGCGCGTCATCTCTAACCTAACGACCAAACTCACTTAAATCTTGATAACCTACCATTGTAGCAACAGCAACCGATCTAACAACTGCGCCAGACACTAGTCTTATATAGGGTGTTTCAAAAAGGTACAGTCAAACTTTCAGGAAACATTCCTCACACACAAATAAAGAAAAGATGTTATATGGACATGTGTCCGGAAACGCCTAATTTCCATGTTAGAGCTCATTTTAGTTTCGTCAGTATGTACTGTACTTCCTCGATTCACCGCCATTTGGCCCAATTGAAGGAAGGTAATGTTGACTTCGGTGCTTGTGTTCACATGCGACTCATTGCTCAACAGTACTAGCATCAAGCACATCAGTACGTAGCATCAACAAGTTAGTGTTCATCACGAACGTGGTTTTTGCAGTCAGTGCATTGTTTACAAATGCGGAGTTGGCAGATGCCCATTTGATGTATGGATTAGCACGGGGCAATAGCCGTGGCGCAGTACCTTTGTATCGAGACAGATTTCCAGAACGAGGGTGTCCCGACAGGCTGACGTTCGAAGCAATTGATCGGCGTCTTAGGGAGCACGGAACATTCCAGCCTATGACTCGCGACTGCGGAAGACCTAGAACGACGAGGCCATCTGCAATGGACGAGGCAATTCTTCGTGCAGTTGACAATAACCCTAATGTCAGCGTCAGAGGAGTTGCTGCTGTACAAGGTAACGTTGAGCATGTCACTGTATGGAGAGTGCTACGGAGAACCAGTTGTTTTCGTACCATGTACGGTGTGTGCGGGCACCATCAGCAGCTGATTGGCCTCCACAGGTACACTACTGCGAATGGTTCATTCAACAATGTGTCAATCCACATTTCAGTGCAAATGTTCTCTTTACGGATGAGGCTTCATTCCAACGTGATCAAATGGTAAATTTTCACAATCAACATGTGTGGGCTGACGAGAATCCGCACGCAATTGTGCAATTACGTCATCAACACAGATTTTCTGTGAACGTTTGGGAAGGCATTGTAGGTGATGTCTCGATTGGGCCCCATGCTCTTCCACCTACCCTCACTGGAGCACGTTATCATGTTTTCATACGCGATACTTTACCTGTGCTGCTAGAACATGTGCCTTTACGACACAGCATGTGGTTCATGCACGATGGAGCTCCTGCACATTTCAGTCGAAGTGTTCGTACGCTTCTCAACAACAGATCCGGTGACCGGTGGATAGGTAGAGGCGGACCAATTCCATGGCCTCCACGCTCTCCTGACCTCAACCCTGTAGACTTTCATTTATGGGGGCATTTGAAACCTCTTGTCTACGCAACCTCGGTACCAAATGTAGAGACTCTTCGTGCTCGTTTTGTGGACGGCTGTGACACAATACGCCATTCTCCAGAGCTGCATCAGCGCATCAGGGATTCGATTCGACAGAGGACATTGAGCATTTTCTGTAACAAAGTGTTTAAAGTCACGCTGGTACGTTCTGTTGCTGTGTGTTTCCATTCCATGATTAATGCGATTTGAAGAGAAGAAATAAAATGAGCTCTAACATGGAAAGTAAGCGTTTCCGAACACATGTCCACATAACATATTTTCTTTCTTTGTGTGTGAGGAATATTTCCTGGAAGTTTGGCCGTACCTTTTTGTAACACCCTGTAGAGGCGTTGCCGACCGCAGCGCCCTATTCTGTCTGTTTGCAGATCTTTGTATTTGAGTATCCATGCCTGTACCCGTGTGCTTGGCGCTTCAGTGTAAGTTCTTAATTTCATAAGTGCAGGGTTTCTGGATCAAATCGTGCTGCTCGTACTTTTTCTATTGCGACGTAGTTTGGGCTACAGAGTTATTATGACGCTATGACGCTGTAAATTATCAATATCTAATGAATCATTTATTATTTTTGTAGTATTTATCCTGAAAAAGGAGAAAGAAAATTGTTCGTAATGAGACTGGAAATGATTAAAAGACACACTAAACTTTCAATCAAATCAATATACTCATTGTATTTGTTATATTATATCTACATTTGTGACACGTACTATGTGTAAACTATGGAGCTCTGCACGAATCGTGATGATTATAATGATAGAAATATGGAAAACAATTATTATGACATACAGCACTTGTAATGAACTACGAAGTTTTGCATGTAAATGTTTTTTTTTTTCAAAGTGTCTATTGCAAAAGAAAATTGGTTTACATTCATAAGCGGTTCTCGGTCATCACAAAATTTCGCGGCGTACAAGACACATGTAAGCATATCACCGAATAATGGTGCAAGTAACAGATAGTGTACGACTGACTGAATTTTCTGCAGTGTTCTTTAGAAGCGCTCTCTCTCTCTCTCTCTCTCTCTCTCTCTCTCTCTCTCTCTCTCTCTCTCTCTCTCTCTCTCTTCTGTTCGATGATGTAAGCAGAGTTTTGTAGTCTTTTATGAGGTTCTTCACCTGTCTGCGAAGATAAACGTCCGCTGCACGAGCGGAGTACATTTTTGGAGAAATTACTTTAATACTGCAAGTTGGCAGACCATATCCACCTTGAAAAGCAAAAAAGAGAACCGACAACGAGGTTCGATGCTGGGACCCCGTCCATATGAAACCGGGCGCTTACTCGCACATATGCAGACTCTTCGAATACTAGCCATCGTACAAAGTTCATAAGCAAGCCTAAAATTTTCAAACTAGATTATCTCGATAACAGTTTAGAGTTGTGTCGTCTTGTTTACACGTATGTAGCCGTGTCCTACACAGCGTGTCACTATGAATCGTGACGGGGTATTTGTGCGGTCCCTTTGTGGTATGTTAGGTTTAACACGAGAGAGGCAATTGTGACGTTGCGGTTGATAATGGAAGCAAGGCTAAAGAACAATCAAGACACGTTCATAGGATCTGTCGACCTGGAAAAAGCGATTGACAATGTAAAATAATGCGAGATATCCGAAATTCTGAGAAAAATAGATGTAAGCTATAGGGAGAGACAGGTAATATACAATATGTACAAGAGCCAAGAGAGAATAATAAATGTAAACGACCAAGAACGAAGTGCTCGGATTAAAAATGATGTAAGACGGGGATTTAGTATTTCGCCGCTACTGTTCAATCTGTGCATCGACGCAGCAATGATGGAAATAAAAGAAAGTTTCAGGAGTGGGATTAAAATTAGTGGTGGTGGGATATCAATGATACGATTCGCTGATGACATTGCTATCCTAAGTGAAAGTGAAGAAGAATTGCATGATCTGCTGAATGGAATGGACAGTCTAATGAGTACAGAATATGGGCTGAGGATAAATCGAAGAAAGGCGAAGGTAACGAGAAGTAGCAGAAATGAGGACAGCGAGAAATTTAACATCAGGATTGATGGTCACGAAGTAGATGAAGTTAAGGAATTCTGCTATCTAGGCAGTAAAATAGCTAATGGCGGATGTAGTAAGGAGGGCATCAAAAGCAGACTAGCAATGGTAAAAAGAGCATTCATTCCTGGCCAAGTGAAGTCTACTAGTATCAAACATAGGTCTTAATTTGAGGAAGAAATTTCTGAGAACGTACGTCTGGAGTACAGCATTGTATGGTAGTGAAACATGGACTATGGGAAAACCGGAACAGAAGAGAATCTAAGCATCTACATCTACATTTATACTCCGCAAGCCACCCAACGGTGTGTGGCGGAGGTCACTTTACGTACCACTGTCATTACCTCCCTGTCCTGTTCCAGTCGCGTATGGTTCGCGGGAAGAACGACTGCCGGAAAGCCTCTGTGCGCGCTCGAATCTCTCTAATTTTACATTCGTGATCTCCTCGGGGGGTATAAGTAGGGGGAAGCAATATATTCGATACCTCATCCAGAAACGAACCCTCTCGAAACCTGGACTGCAAGCTACACTGCGATGCAGAGCGCCTTTCTTGCAGAGTCTGCCACTTGAGTTTGCTAAACATCTCCGTAACGCTATCATGCTTACCAAATAACTCTGTGACAAAACGCGCCGCTCTTCTCCGTCAACCCATCCTGGTACGGATCCCACACTGATGAGCAATACTCAAGTATAGGTCGAACAAGTGTTGTGTAAGCCACCTCCTTTGTTGATGGACTACATTTGAGACGTGGCTATACTGACGAATGTTGAAAATTAAGTGGACTGATAAAATAAGGAATAAGGAGGTTCTGCGCATAATCGGACAGGAAAGGAAGTGGAAAATACTGATATGGAGAATGGACAGGATGATAGGACATCTGTTAAGACATGAGGGAATGATTCCTACGGTACTAGAGGGAGCTGTAGAGGGCAAAAGCTGTAGAGGAAGACAGAGATTGGAACACATCCCGCAAATTATTGAGGACGTAGGTTGCAAATGCTACTCTGAGATGAAGAGGTTGGCACAGGGGAGGAATTCCTGACGGGTAGTATCAAACAAATGAGAAGACTGAATCTTCCTGGCAGATTAAAACTGTGTGCCGGACCGAGACTCGAACTCGGGATGTAAAACTGTGTGGACGGGGCATGAGTCGTGCTTGGGTAGCTCAGTTGGTAGAACACTTGCCCGCGTAAGGCAAAGGTCCCGAGTTCGAGTCTCGGTCCGGCACACAGTTTTCATCTACATCTATATGGTTACTCTACAATTCACACTTAAGTGCCTGGCAGAGGGTTCATCGAATCATTTTCATACTACTTCTCTACCATCCCACTCTCGAATGGCGCGTGGGAAAAAGGAATACCTAAATCTTTCCGTTCGAGCTCTGATTTCTCTTGTTTTATTATGATAATCATTTGTCCCTACGTAGGTGGATGCCAACAAAATATTTTCTCATTCGGAAGAGAAAGTTGGTAATTGAAATTTCGTAAATAGATCTCGCCGCAAAGAAAACTGCCTTTGTTTCAGTGGCTGCCACCCCAACTCACCTATCATATCAGTGACACTCTCACCCCTATTACGGGATAACAGAAAACGAGCTGCCCTTCTTTGCACTTTTTCGATGTCCCCCGTCAAACCCACGTGATAAGCATCCCATAACGCGCAGCAATATTCCAGCAGAGGACGGAAAATTGTAATGTAAGCTCTCTCTTTAGTGGGTTTGTCGCATCTGCTAAATGTTCTGCCAACAAAGAGCAGTCTTCGTTTCGCCTTCTCCACAATATTATCTATGTGGTCTTTCCGATTTAAGTTGCTCGTAATTGTAATTCCTAAGTATTTAGTCGAATTGACAGCCCTTGGATTTGTGCGGTTTATCGTATACCCAAAATTTATCGGATTTCTTTTAGAAAGGAAGTTTCATATCAGCGCACACTCCGCTGCGGAGTGAAAAATATCATTCTGAAGTCAGAAGACTGATGACCGAAAGAAAAGGTTTAACACATCACACAGTTTCATGGTCTCAGGTTCATTTTTCAATGTGATCTTCAAAACTATATGATGATTCCCACCCGTACAGCACATCTAACACAGTAATGTGAATCGTGTGACGGAGGCCACTTTCAGAATGTTTTCTTAGTTTGTCAGTTTCCCGTGACGTCATACTACCTTTTGAACAGCTTTTAGTGTTGCGGCTAGTGTTAACTATTTTTGTGGAAGTCTCAAAATGTCACTCTGTAGTCACTGAGATCTATTCGCGACCAGATTCGACGCCCAAACGGCTTCTCAACATCTCTACAGTGCTTCGCCCCGTCCAGAACTCGGCGTAATCGGTACAAGTGTCTCCGGGAACAGAGCGAGGGAACGTGTCGTGCTGGTGTGGGAGTGGGCGCGCCCTGGCAGCCGGCTACGGTGCCACAGAAGGCACTTCCTGGAGTCGCCGCGCGACCTCCTACAGGGCAATCTGAAAGCTGGCGGAAGCCCGAACAGCGGGACGCACTTCCCAGAAACACCTGTTGCCGACACTTGCGAAGGCTGCGTGCCTTTCAGCACCACTCAGGCAGGAGTCAGTGGGGCAGGTTCTCAGAGGTGGGTTACGGAGTTACTCATGTCGTTGATAGGAGTCTACTGGGGTACACTTATACAGGCTGTTACAAAAAGTCACGGCCAAACTTTCAGGAAACATTCCTCACACACAAATAAAGAAAATATGTTATGTGGACATGTGTCCGGAAACGCTTAATTTCCACGTTAGAGCTCATTTTAGTTTCCTTAGTATGTACTATACTTCCTCGATCCACCGCCAGTGGGCCCAATTGAAGGAAGGTAATGTTGACTTCGGTGCTTGTGTTCACATGCGACTCATTGCTCTACAGTACTAGCATCGAGCACATCAGTACGTAGCATCAACAGGATAGTGTTCATCACGAACATGGTTTTGCACTCAGTGCAATGTTTTCAAATGCGGAGTTGGCAGATGTCCAATTGATGTATGGATTAGCACGGGGAAATAGCCGTGGCGCGGTACGTTTGTATCGAGACAGATTTCCAGAACGAGGGTGTCCCGACAAGAAGACGTTAGTAGCAATTGATCGGCGTCTTAGGGTGCACGGAACATTCCAGCCTATGACTCGCGACTGGGGAAGACCTAGAACGACGTGGACACCTGCAATGGACGAGGCAATTCTTCGTGCAGTTGACGATAACCCTAATGTCAGCGTCAGAGGAGTTGCTGCTGTACAAGGTAACGTTGACCACGTCACTGTATGGAGAGTGCTACGGGAGAACCAGTTGCTTCCGTACCATGTACAGCGTGTGCAGGCACTATCAGCAGCTGATTGGCCTCCACGGGTACACTTCTGCGAATGGTTCATCCAACAATGTGTCAATCCTCATTTCAGTGCAAATGTTCTCTTTACGGATGAGGCTTCGTTCAAACGCGATCATATTGTAAATTTTCACAATCAACATGTGTGGGCTGACGACAATCCGCACGCAATTGTGCAATCACGTCATCAACACAGATTTTCTGTGAACGTTTGGGCAGGCATTGTTGGTGATGTCTAGATTGGGCCCTATGTTCTTCCACCTAGCTCACTGGAGCACGTTATCATGATTTCATACTACCTGTGCTACTAGAACATGTGCCTTTACAAGTACGACACAACATGTGGTTCATGCACGATGGAGCTGCTGCACATTTCAGTCGTAGTGTTCGTACGCTTCTCAACAGCAGATTCGGTGACCTATGGATTGGTAGAGGCGGACCAATTCCATGGCCTCCACGCTCTCCTGACCTCAACCCTCTTTACTTTCATTTATGGGGGCATTTGAAAGCTCTTGTCTACCCAACGCCGGTACCAAATGTAGAGACTCTTCGTGCTCGTATGTGCTGTCCGTTTACAGACAAACAAAAGAATAAAATTTCTGAAGAATTGTTAGATTTCTGCAAGAGAAAGTGTTTCACGAAATGACCAACTCAGTAATTTGTTGGTCCACGCCTGGCCCTTACGCAGGCAGTTATTCGGCTTGGCATTGACTGATACATTTGTTGGGAGTCGTCCTCAGGGATACCGTTGCAAATTCTGTCCAATTGGCGCGAAAGCTCATCAAAATCCCGAGTGGCTGAAGGGCCATGCTCATTATGCTCCAAACCTTCTCAGTTGGGCAGAGACCTGGCGACGTTGCTAGCCAACAAAGGTTGTAGCAAAGCACGAAGATAAGCAGTAGGAGCTCTCGTCGTGTGTTATCTTGCTGAAATGTGAGCCCACGATGGCTTACCATGATGGGCAATGAAATGGGGCGTAGAATATCGTCCACGTAATGCTGTTCTGTAATGGTGTCGCCGATGACACAGGGATCCTGCCATGAAATGAAATGGAATGGCATACTAGATAACCATCCCTGGTTTTTGGACTGTATGGCGTGTGACGGTCAGGATTGTTTACCACCACTGCCCGTGGCGTCTCCAGAGACATCTTCAGCCTGGAATCTCGTTGGCTCGAGTAGAACTATCTTCAGTGATGAGTCCCGCTTCGAACTGAGCCCTGGCGACCAGCGAAGTCGTGTCTGTAGACGCCTCGGACAGCTGTGCGCACCAACCTGACTGTCACGCAGCATTTGGCCCAACAAACAGTAGTGATGGTCTGAGGTGGTTGTTATCCGCAGAAGTCTTTCAGCGCAGTGGTACGTAGAGGATGTTCTACAGCCCGTTGTGTTTCTTTTCACGGCAAGCCATCATGGGCTTACAGTTCAGCAAGATAATACCATCCCACATACGGCGAGAGTTTCTACTGGTTTTCTTCTTGCTTGCCAAAGCCTACCTTGGGAGTAAGGTTGCCGGATCCCCCTAATTGAGAACGTTTGGAGAATTATGGGCAGGGCCCTCCAACCAGCTTGGGAGTTTGGTTATTTAATGCGGCAGTTGGAGAGAATCTGACGCGATATCCCTCAGGAGGACATACAACTACTATATCGACCACTGCCAAACCGAATAACTGCTTGCATAAGGGCCAGAGATAGACACTGCTATTGACATGTGTTCTTGACATGCTCAATCTGTGAAGCTTGAATAAATGATCCAATTTTTCTGAAATTTTAATCATTTGTTTTTCTGTACATGTACATTATATCTAACAATTTCCGTTCCATTCGGATTATTCCTTCGTGATGCGTAGTTTTTTTTGTCTTCTAGTATAAACAAGTTACTCAGTAACCTGAAATCACACTGTGTTGAGGACGCTTTTGCTTTGCTAACAATGCAGGGAGTAACTAAATTCCCTTTGCAGAGTTCGAGGACAGGTTCCTTACACCAAAACAAGAAAGTATTGTAAACATTGGCTCTAAAGTGCATAGTTAAGACCTATGTACACTTCCTTAATAGAAGAGACGTGTTTCACTATAGCGGAGATGAGCAAATGCTCAGACTTAAAGTAAACGTTTTAGAGCCCATGCTTACTGGATGTGTTTTCCCTTATTTTGGTCCACTCCGCCTCCTCCGAAAACATGGAACGCTTTCTGTAGAAGAGATGTGTTTCACAGTATCGAAGATGAAATGGACCTCATAGCTCTTAAGGTAGAAATTTTTGTTTCTTTTTTTTCGGTGTAACGACTCTGTCACCTAAAGTATGTAAAAGGAAATTAGTTACACCAATGGCAAGGAAAGCGTTTCTGAAGAAGAGAAATTTCTTAACATCGAGTATAGATTTAAGTGTCAGGAAGTCATTTCTGAAAGTATTTGTATGGAGTGTAGCCATCTATGGAAGTGAAACATGGACGATAAATAGTTTAGACAAGAAGAGAATAGAAGCTTTCGAAATGTGGTGCTACAGAAAAATGCTGAAGATTAGATGGATAGATCACATAACCAATGAGGAGGTATTGAATAGAATTGGAGAGGAGTTTGTGGCACAACTTGACTAGAAGAAGGGATCGGTTGGTAGGACATGCTCTGAGGCATCAAGGGATCACCAATTTAGTATTGGAGGGTAGCGTGGAGGGTAAAAATCGTAGAGAGAGATCAAGAGATGAATACACTAAGCACATTCAAAAGGATGTAGGTTGCAGTAGGTACTGGCAGATGAAGAGGCATGCACAGGATAGAGTGGCATGGAGAGCTGCATCAAATCAGTCTCAGGACTGAAGACAACAACAACAACAACAACAACAACAACGTATGTAATAAGTATACAGGAAATATCAGAGCAGTAATCGTGTGATTGTGTGTTTTTGTGTGTGTGTGTTTGTGTGTGTGTGTTTGTGTGTGTTTGTGTGTGTTTGTGTGTGTTTGTGTGTGTTTGTGTGTGTTTGTGTGTGTTTGTGTGTGTTTGTGTGTGTTTGTGTGTGTTTGTGTGTGTTTGTGTGTGTTTGTGTGTGTTTGTGTGTGTTTGTGTGTGTGTGTTTGTGTTTGTGTGTGTGTGTGTGTGTGTGTGTGTGTGTGTGTGTGTGTGTGTGTGTGTTTTTGTGTGTGTTTTACACTAACGTAGAGCAAACTGCCCTTTTTTCTTCCACGTGAAAGATTTCTGATTTGCTAGAGCAATTGTAAACAGCGATTCACGAAAAGAAATGCAACATTTTTCTTAACGCGTAGATTAAGGAATACGGAAAGAGATTTTTTTATAGTAAGGAGAATTTATCACTGCGTAAATGTAACAGCTACAGGTTGGTGGTAGTACTCGTCCGTATCCAAGCAGTACCTTGAGAAATGAGGGAAGAATATGTGACCAATGGAATGGCATTGTGGTTCAGTAAGCTGTGCATTCACGGTGACTATTCTTTATTCGAGTCAGAAACAAATAGAACGTATGTTTATCATTACAAACAAATAAAGAAATAAAGCACAATAAAGTTACGCAGCTGTGCAAGCAGTAGACCTTGTAGGGCAAGATGTAAGGCATGCTGAACACTCCAGCATGTGCTCCACGGTCTGTGGTTCTCCTCGGTCAGAGTTTGTGGTACCCGCAGGGAAGCACCATTTATGGAGGTAACTCCTGGACCGTCCAGCTCCAGAATGAAGACGGTCGAGTGGGCTTCACACGATCCAATTTTGTTCGTTCCCTGGTGGGTTTCCGAAATATTCTCAGTATTCTCAAATGAAGAAATCCACAGTTCTTTCCTTGTAGCTGCTGCCTTTTGAAAGACTGATATGCTCTCGAGGAAACTACTTCTGGGCCTCGACTTTGATGTTGCTGCAACGTGCCCACATAATGGACGGTTTTCTGACAAGCCTGATTTCTCCTTTCCGCATTGGCAGCTGCTTCATGATGAATGGCAGGTGGTTTGGTAGAAGTTACTAATGAACCTGATTTCCCGACCAATGTTTGTTGTGTCTCAATACAAATGAATTTGCCGATAATGTATTTTAGTATTCTGAACATATTATTTTGTGCTTTTACCATTCGCAATTAGTACATTCTTTGGTGGTTGTAAATTCTTCGCTTGTTTATTTTGTACCAGTATGCTCAATAACATCTTTGACGATAATGCCACGTAAGAAGCTAATAACACCAACCCCATGTCAAAGAAATGAAGATTAACTAGTGAAATACTGGTAAAACTGTCTATTTTTCCACTGTAGAGTTTTGCCAAGTACCGACACTGAAAACGACAGGAAAAAACAGAGACTCATCATCGCAAGTGTCGAAAGTTGGAGGGGGGGAGGAGGGGGTAGGTGATAATCTTTCATTGCCGTTTACTGAAGCCATACCCATTCGACAGAGAATCAGCCTCCTGCAGGCGTGTGAAAACTCAGTTAATAACTGTGGAAAGCCCATCAGAACAATAATGGTTGTAGTAGACATTACTGTTTGCTAGGAAAACAGTGTCCCTGGTAATAATCGCACGAGTTTAAGTCAAGGCTTGTATTTTTGTATTTGGAGTATTTATCTTTAAAGTTTACGTTCGCATGTCTTTTCATACTGAAGATCTTTTATCCTAAGATAGCATAATAGGCATATTTCGGTTCGAATTGTAAATGAATATGTACTTTAAAATATGTTCATTATAAATGAGTCCTTCGGTTTAAGGGGAACTCTTATAACAGTGGATTCTAATTATGGCAATACACGTGTATTTATACAGGTAGGATAGAGCTTATGTAAGTGTTTGTAGTTTTATTTGTGGTTGGAATGACTGCCCACGTTTATATCTGATTCTATACTCGAGTTAGTTCATGCGAGAATAGCATTAATGAAAAAAAAAAGCTTTGTATTCTATAAAAGACATTTTGCTTCAAGGAAATGCTTAAAAATACGATCAGCACCTTGATACTTTTGTTTCGATATTATCGAGATACCGAGACAATTTTGCTAGTTGGTTTCGACACCTTGGTATCTAATTTCGTATTCTAATGTCGCTGAGATCACTCTCTTTCTCCGACGCAAAGTAGGGGGAGGGAGGGAGAGAGGGTCAGCGTGCAATTCAAGTACTCTTGAGAGCCGGCCTTAGTTTTGGGAAGCATCAGTCACAGAAACTTTCTCATGTCGTCCTCGTCATTTCAGGTGCCGGGTGTCGGTGATGCCTGGATCTACAGCCACGCCTGCCTCTAGCCATTTCGGTGAGTATAGCGACTTTGCTTTCTCAGCAATTAACGGCAACTTGTCAGATGCGTAGCTCGTGCCGCTATGCAAAACTCGACAACACTGCAGTGAGCAGCCGACGATCGCTGTACACCAGCCGAGGGAAACGAAGTTAAATTGAAAAAAACAAATGTTAAACAATAGTTCAGTACACAGTGCATTTCAAAAATATATTTTTATTGAACAGATTTGTGACAGTCTAAACATTCATGGTGGTGTCTGTCTGTTCTATATCGTGTCTCCCTACCACTTTCGCTCAACGACGCTCTGAGCGTGTTTTTTAGGGAATTGACTAGTTTGAACCTGGGACCTGTTGCTGGTAAGGAGACGCCAGACCGCACATGACATGTAGAATTCAGAAGAGTTCAGTGAGACTAGCGATGATATAACCAAATACTTAATGATCTCAGCGTCTGCACCACTGCGCTCCCTGTAAAAGAATCTTAATACTAACTAAATTTAGTGGAAGGGGTTCAAGGCTTTCCTATTTTTAGTTATCTGGTAAAATAACGTCGAAAAAACAGTTAAGTTTACCATTGGAAATTTTATTCTACTCACAAAACATTGTTTCTAAATTGCACTATTGATAAAAGGAAGTGTTTTAATACAAGATGGTAAAAACCAACTGCGTTCAACAAAAATGTGAACTAATATTCCCTGAATGGGTTTCCAAGTTCTACAATGGATCGAAGGATGACCTATGCCATATCACATCCATAATCTAGGTTTAAATTAAGTTTCACAAAAGAGAAAACTATAAAAATGGTCTACAGTGACTCTCAATTATCTTTAATTACTTATCTAACTTGTCGTAAATTACAGTGGCTGATGTGGCTTCTCAATAACTATATAACAGAAAAATCATCGCGTTTCAGATTTTTACTTCAAGTGGCAAATGTGAACACCATGAGCTTTAATTGACGATCGACACTAGTATTACGCAAAAAATGGGATGTAACAGATGAGACTTCTGCAGTTCTAAGCTTTTTGCGCTCAAAAATGCGGCATCGCGTGCGTTCATTACCTTGTCGGTGTTTAGGCAGCGTCAGGGTGGCGGCCGGCAGCACAGCTCCGCTCACCTCACCATCTCGGAAGCAACTCTCCACTAACTTCCTTACTACAATTTACCGAAGTTGGTTTAAAAAAACTATCTGGCTGTGTTTTCATCTGACCAATCAGGGTCTCAATGTTAAGCTTAAGCTCCGCCTACAAAAACTCTGTCTATCCAATGAGAAATGTTATACTTTTCGTGGTGGGGCAATGTTTTTCAAGTTTGCAGCGTAACAGAGACGCGAAAAAGTCTCACGCTAAACCCTGCAGCTGGTGTAGTCCTTTTAGAGTTATCGTGAGATCTATACTGTTCTTCTGGAGGGCTCTATCTTCTAACATGGACTGGGGGTGGTCATAATGTAACAGACATGCGAAAAAGTCTCACGCTAAAACTTGCGGGTGGTAGTGGCCCTTTTTGTGTTATCGTAAGATCCACACTGTTTTTCTGGAGGGCTCTAGCTTTTAACGTGGGCTGGGGGGGTGGTCCTTGACGTAACAGAGACGCGAAAAAGTCTCACGCTAAAACTGCGGGTGGTGTGGCCCTAGTGGTTAGCTGGCGACGTGGGTGTCCAGTCCATCCCTTATCGTAGGGCCTTCTAGCTTAACACTGTTCTGGTCTCAGCTTCTGTTCTCGTTTCTCCCCTCGGAACTGCGTCGGTCTCACAGTGGGAAGGTACGACATGCATTTAAGCATTCTTGTGTTAGTCTGTGGTATTCCATTTGTTCACTCGTTACTCGTATTACTTTGGTTAATTTAATGTCACGATTTATTCGGAGCTATGTGACATACTACTGGATTTGCTTATCATGTCAGGGTTTTCATGGAAGGTGTTGGATTTGCCTGACACCTTACAACAGTATTACTAACTCCAGAGGTTTCTTTCTGCAGAATGATTAATTTGAGAAGAAAACATTAGTTTAACTTTAAATACCGTGTTAGGCACTCATATCCATACGGTAATAATTATCGTCCTCAAAATACTTTAAATACGTTCAATACGGAAAGACTGGACTATTCGAAAATAGTTAATGTGGTGCACCGCAGTGGAATTTCGTGATGAGGCAGTGTACGCTCAGGGAACGAAAACCATGGGACGCCTCCTAATGTCGTGCCGGATGTCCTTTTCCTCGGAGTACTGCAGCAACTCGACGTGGCCTGGACCGGACCCAACAAATCGTTGGACGTTCCCAGCGGAAACATAACCCAATATGCTGCGTCTATAGCCATCCATAATCCCGAAAGTATTGTCGGTGAAGCCCTCTCCATATCTTTTTTAACTTATGCTTCAAATCATCGTTCAGTAAAATTATTCCCTGTTTTGATTCGATTTTTTATTTTTATTTTATTTTATTTTATTTTTATTTTTTACTTTATGAAGGTGTGAAAGTCAAGAGTTTAGAGTTTCGAGAGCAGCCTGGTGAAACATGGGATATTGAAGTCGATTATTTGAAGGAGGTGTTGCGGAATCTTGTGGAGATTTGTAACGGTACTTTGACTACCGCGCGTTCGCCAGAGCAAAGATGTGATTTACGATCGCGCATGCAGAAGAACCCTGCGCCAGTGACGGATTTTCATAAGTAATTTTGGTCCTTTTTTTTTACTTTTGCGTAGGTGCTTGTTTTAACAACTAGTTCATTACTATCTTGTTATCTTGTCTTCATATGTTTAAGACGTGTATTTTTTGGCGCTGATAATGAAGAATGATTTTAAGCGGAAATTAAAACTATATTACGAAACGAACACACAGCGTCTTCAAGTTATTTCAGTAGTGATTCGCAATGGTTATCTCCAAATTTATAAATTAATCCGCACAGTGAGAACTTCAAGGAATTGTCATCAGACGGAGAACAAGAGGGCCAGCGAACAATGAGAAAAGGACATCCTACAAGAAAATCAAGAAATGTTGCAGATGCAGCCACGAAGACTATATTATAATAGGTACTACGTTTCTGACAGAATTATAAGGTAAATTTCAACTTATTTCTGACGCTATTTCCTTACAGTCGCCTTTTGTAGTGTTGCCGACCTGGTCTGCCATTCACGGCCAAATTACAGCACGATCTCAATCAGTAATACGAAGTCCGCCTTATCCGTAACTTATTCCATCAAAATTCAAACCCCAATCAGATTTTCTGTTTTGTATTTTCACGGCGGAACCCCGAGGAAAGGAAACACTACAGACTATGCTAACTGCAATTTTGAGGAAAGAATAGAAAAGGGCGTAATAATGTATACACGAAATTGGGTGTATCATTCGGAAGACAACTAACTGGGGCTGGATGTGGAGCCCATGTAGTTCACAACACGATCAAAACAGCTGTGGGCTTCGAATGTATCATTACGAAAATTTACTTTTTTACATCTGCAGCTTCCGAGTGGAAGGTCTCAGAGAGTCCTGAGATTCCAGTGACAAAGAATACCAGAAACTGCTGCGCTACACCCAAACCAGGTGCCATGTGGCTCACGTTAATGCTGGACCTTGAAAGAATTTTAAAAATGTTTCAAAATATTTCATCCCTTAAAAAGCTATTGATCATCTATAAATGTCCAAATATTTTAAAAACGTTTTTCGAGAGTCCCACCTCTGAATTATGGTTACTTTTTGCGCGTATAGGCAGAGATTTTCCATCAAACGGAGTTAAAAATTCAAGCACAATGTGTGTCTGCTATAGAATCTACAAAGGAAATTAAGCGTCTCTCAGACAACCTGCCACGTAAAGAGAGTTCGCTTATTCTTGCGCACCGTCCGTAATCTAATAACAAAATTACAAGAAATTGACGCTGTTGTTCAGGGTGTGCAAATTGCGGCAGCTGAATTTTATAAGAGAAGAAAGTAATACTTAGAGCAATCATGTCAGTTCAATGCAGACTTAAAAGTGCTTGAATGGGCACCTATGTGGGAATAAATACAGAAAGTGATGGATTTGCTGATTACACAAGGATTTCTTAGCAACAACCAAGATACGGACGTATTCCACGAATTTTCGCTTATTTCCAACTACGTCACAGATGAAAGAATATCAAGGTGGAACGTTACAATTGTTGCTACTGAAGACCATTTGGTGGAGCTGTTACACATTTCTTTGACTACTATGTAAAATCTACGAAATTTCGTGTAATAATTGAATACGTTTTACGATTGCCTGGAAGTAACGTGCCTGTCGAAAGTGATGTTTCTCTAATGAATAAGCTATGGAGAAGTGACAAAACACTGTTACGTTTTGAAAACCATTTTGATTACCAAGACGAGCTTCAAAAAATCATGTGATAATCTCCATTTCTACTTGAGAAATAGACCCGACATTTTGAAACAGGTTTCCTCCGCCGACAAATTTAAAACAAATGAGGCTGCAACAGCAATATAATGTTGATTAATTAAAATTATATATAATTACTACATTGTTGTTCTGTCCTTGTTTTTGAACAAATTGTAATTAGTAAAATAAATTTTTCCTAAATTTTGCAAACGTCTCTCTCTGACAAAAGAGAAAGATCACGTTATACTACCGCCGTCCGTTATCGAGTGTCAGCCTTTAAGCTTTGGAGTCGGTAGAGCACAAGGGTATCAGTTTCTCGGAGAATGTCATACTTAATAGATCTGCACGTTTCTTATTAGTGTCAATCTAGAAAACCTATCGCGTGGAGGTATTCGTTATAAATCTGGAGAATTACTTTGCTTTGTTCAGAATTATTCATCGTACTTGAACCCACGAAACCTTTTGGTTTTATGTTTGTGTCCAATTTTCTGTTTGTCATAATGTTCGATTCTGTTCTTGCTCGGAAACCATACATTGGGACCACTTTCAAGGGTTTCTTCTTTCTGTATGTTTTCAATACTCCGATATAATCTTCAAGTAAATAAAGTCGATGCTAATGCATCACTATTGTTTCACAGTTAGAAAAATCATAATTGTTCCGTAGAAAACTGCGACATGATATCACCAAA
Organism: Schistocerca gregaria; assembly: GCF_023897955.1. Classification (NCBI taxonomy): domain Eukaryota; kingdom Metazoa; phylum Arthropoda; class Insecta; order Orthoptera; family Acrididae; genus Schistocerca; species Schistocerca gregaria. The sequence continues at coordinate 499,371,420 of NC_064926.1, read as the reverse complement.
CGCACGTGAACGCTTTGCAGACATGAATGTTGTTAGAATACACCTTTCTCAATTAGTGAAGGAGACTGTGTATAGCATTACGAAATCGAAAAATGTGACGCTGTGCCGTGTGCTGCGTGACTCGTAATAGAAGACACTGAAACAATCTTAAGTTCGTTGTCCAGGGAATGTCAATCAGCAATTTTCTTTTCTCTTTTTTTTTTTTCATGTCTGCCGTTTCAATTACGTGCACGCATGGAGACGGCAGTCAGTGTAATTCCAACTGGAAAGGTATCAGTGTCCTTCATCTACACACCTTTCCGCAAGCCACCGCACGGAGTGTGGCAGTGGGTTCCTTGTATCACTACGAGTCATTTTCTTTCCTACTCCATTCGAAAATAGAGCGAGGGGAAACGATCATCTACACTCCTGGAAATGGAAAAAAGAACACATTGACACCGGTGTGTCAGACCCACCATACTTGCTCCGGACACTGCGAGAGGGCTGTACAAGCAATGATCACACGCACGGCACAGCGGACACACCAGGAACCGCGGTGTTGGCCGTCGAATGGCGCTAGCTGCGCAGCATTTGTGCACCGCCGCCGTCAGTGTCAGCCAGTTTGCCGTGGCATACGGAGCTCCATCGCAGTCTTTAACACTGGCAGCATGCCGCGACAGCGTGGACGTGAACCGTGTGTGCAGTTGACGGACTTTGAGCGAGGGCGTATAGTGGGCATGCGGGAGGCCGGGTGGACGTACCGCCGAATTGCTCAACACGTGGGGCGTGAGGTCTCCACAGTACATCGATGTTGTCGCCAGTGGTCGGCGCAAGGTGCACGTGCCCGTCGACCTGGGACCGGACCGCAGCGACGCACGGATGCACGCCAAGACCGTAGGATCCTACGCAGTGCCGTAGGGGACCGCACCGCCACTTCCCAGCAAATTAGGGACACTGTTGCTCCTGGGGTATCGGCGAGGACCATCCGCAACCGTCTCCATGAAGCCGGGCTACGGTCCCGCACACCGTTAGGCCGTCTTCCACTCACGCCCCAACATCGTGCAGCCCGCCTCCAGTGTTGTCGCGACAGGCGTGAATGGAGGGACGAATGGAGACGTGTCGTCTTCAGCGATGAGAGTCGCTTCTGCCTTGGTGCCAATGATGGTCGTATGCGTGTTTGGCGCCGTGCAGGTGAGCGCCACAATCAGGACTGCATACGACCGAGGCACACAGGGCGAACACCCGGCATCATGGTGTGGGGAGCGATCTCCTACACTGGCCGTACACCTCTGGTGGTCGTCGAGGGGACACTGAATAGTGCACGGTACATCCAAACCGTCATCGAACCCATCGTTCTACCATTCCTAGACCGACAAGGGAACTTGCTGTTCCAACAGGACAATGCACGTCCGCATGTATCCCGTGCCACCCAACGTGCTCTAGAAGGTGTAAGTCAACTACCCTGGCCAGCAAGATCTCCGGATCTGTCCCCCATTGAGCATGTTTGGGACTGGATGAAGCGTCGTCTCACGCGGTCTGCAAGTCCAGCACGAACGCTGGTCCAACTGAGGCGCCAGGTGGAAATGGCATGGCAAGCCGTTCCACAGGACTACATCCAGCATCTCTACGATCGTCTCCATGGGAGAATAGCAGCCTGCATTGCTGCGAAAGCTGGATGTACACTGTACTAGTGCCGACATTGTGCATGCTCTGTTGCCTGTGTCTATGTGCCTGTGGTTCTGTCAGTGTGATCATGTGATGTATCTGAACCCAGGAATGTGTCAATAAAGTTTCGCCTTCCTGGGACAATGAATTCACGGTGTTCTTATTTCAATTTCCAGGAGTGTATATACCTCACAAGGGAACCTCCCCATCGCACCCCCCCCCCCCCCCCTCAGTTTTAGTTATAAGTTGGCACAGGGACAGGCCTTGAGAAACTGAACACAGATCAATCGAGCAAACAGGAAGAAGTTGTGTGGAACTATGAAAAAAAATAAGCAAAATATACAAACTGAGTAGTCCATGTGCAAGGTAAGCAACATCAAGGAAAGTGTGAGCTTACGAGCGCCGTGGCCTCGAGGTTAGCGTGAGAAGCTGCGGAAAGAGAGGTCCTTGGTTCAAGTCTTCTCTCGAGTATAAAGTTTAATTTTTTATTTTCAGACAATTATCAAAGTTCAGGCACTCACACATAATCAACTTCACTCTCCAAAATTCCAGGCCATGTTCAGATTTGCTACACACAGAAACATTAGAAAACGTAAAAAACATATGTTTTGACAGAGCACAGGGAAAACTGTGCGACTGTGAAACTGTTGCATTCATTTGTTGCAGTTTATCTGACGAACTCTTATGTTTTCATCACTTCTTTGGGAGTGATTATCACATCCACAAGAAAACCTAAATCGGGCAAGGTAGAAGAATCTTTTTACCCATTCGCCAAGTTTACAAGTTAGGTGGGTCGACAACATATTCCTGTCATGTGACGCACATGCCGTCACCAGTGTCGTATAGAATATATCAGACGCGTTTTCCTGTGGAGGAATCGGTTGACCTATGACCTTGCGATCAAATGTTTTCGGTTCCCATTGGAGAGGCACGTCCTTTCGTCTACTAATCGCACGGTTTTCGGTGCGGTTGCAAAACACAGACACTAAACTTATTACAGTGAACAGAAAGGTCAATGAATGAACGGACAGATCGTAACTTTGCGAAAATAAAGAAAGTAAAATTTTCACTCAAGGGAAGACTTGAACCAAGGACCTCTAGTTCCGCAGATGCTCACTGTAACCATGAGACCACGGCGCTCCTAAGCCCACACTACCCTCGATATTGGTTATGTTGCGCATGGACTACTCAGTTTGCATTTTTGCTTATTTTTTCATAGTTCCACACAAGTTCTTCCTGTTTTCTCGGTTGATCTGTGTTCAGTTTTTCAAGACCTATCCACTGTGTCAGTTTATAACTAAATCTGAGTGGGGTGCGATGGGGAGGTTCCCTTGTCAGTATGGTGGCCCTTGTGTGAAATTTATGTTGGCGGCAGCAGAAGCGTACTGCAGTCAGCTTCAAATGCCTGTTTTCTAAATTTTCTCAATAGCGTTTCTCGAAAAGGACGTCGACTTCCCTCCGGGGAAACCAATTTGAGGTGTTGAAGCATCTCCATAAAACTTTCGTGTTGTTCAAACCCACGAGTAAGAAACCTAGCAGCCCGTCTTTGAATTGATTCGACGTGTTCCTTCACTCCGACCTGGTGGGATCCCAAATACTCGATCAGTTCTGAAGAAGCAGGTCGTAGCAGGGTCGTGTATGTTATCTCATTTACCAATGAACCACACTTACCTAAAATTCTCCGAATAAACCGAAGTCGACCTACTCTACCACAGTCGACAAATGCTCGTGTCATTTCATTTCACTTTGCAACGTTATGCCCAGACATTTGAACAACGTGACTGAGCCAAGCAGGACACACTTAATTCAGTATGCGAACATTACTTGCTTTTTCCTACTCATCTGCATTAACGTACACGTTTCTACATTTATAGCTAGGTTACCACTCACCAAACCGAATAGAAATTTGGTCTAAGTAATCTTGTATCCTGCTGCAGTTACTCAACTTCGATAGCTTACCGTACACCACAGTACCATCAGTAAACAGGAGCGGATTCTTCCCCATGCTGTCCGCCAAATCATTTATATCTACAAAGAGCAACAGCGGTCATCTCTCACTTTCCTGGAGCACACCTGACGATACGTTTGTCTCTGAAGAACTCTCGCCGTCGAGGAGAACGTACAGAGCTCTATTCGTTAAGAAGTCTTCGATCCACTCACATATCTGTGAACTTATTCCATATGCTCGTATCTCCGTTAACAGCCTGCAATGGAGCACCGCGTCAAATGCTTTCCGGAGATCTAGAAATACGGAATCTGTCTGTGTGCCCCTCATTCTCATAATCCCGAACATATTGTCGGTGAAGCCCTCTCCATATCTTTTTTTAACTTATGCTTCAAATCATCGTTCAGTAAAATTATTCCCTGTTTTGATTCGATTTTTTATTTTTATTTTTTACTTTATAAAGGTGTGAAAGTCAAGATTTTAGAGTTTCGAGAGCAGCCTGGTGAAACATCGGATATTGAAGTCGATTATTTGAAGGAGGTGTTGCGGAATCTTGTGGAGACTTGTAACGGTACTTCGACTACCGCGCCTCCGCCAGAGCAAAGATGTGATTTACGATCGCGCATGCAGAAGAACCCTGCGCCAGTGACAGATTTTCATAATTAATTTTGGTCCTTTTTTTTTGCTTTTGCGTAGGTGCTTGTTTTAACAACTAGTTCATTACTATCTTGTTATCTTGTCTTCATACGTTTAAGACGTGTATTTTTTGGCGCTGATAATGAAGAATGATTTTAAGCGGAAATTAAAACTATATTACGAAACGAACACACAGCGTCTTCAAGTTATTTCAGTAGTGATTCGCAATGGTTATCTCCAAATTTATAAATTAATCCGCACAGTGAGAACTTCAAGAAATTGTCATCAGACGGAGAACAAGAGGGCCAGCGAACAATGAGAAAAGGACATCCTACAAGAAAATCAAGAAATGTTGCAGATGCAGCCACGAAGACTATATTATAATAGATACTACGTTTCTGACGTCTTCGAGCCACTCACATATCTGTTGAACTTATTCCATATGCTCGTATCTTCGTTAAGTCTTAAATGGAGCACCGCGTCAAATGCTTTCCGGAGATCTAGAAACACGGAATCTGTCTGTGTGCCCCTCATTCTCAATTCGCAGTGTATCACGTGAGGGAAGGTCAAGCTGAAGTTAGCACGAGCGATGTTTTCGATAATGTGGAAACATGCTTCTCGGTCTTAAGAAAACTTCTTCTACTCGAAGTGACAATACGTTCAGGAATTCTGCAGAAAACCGATATTAGGGGTGGGGCAGGAGCCGGGAACGCTATAGACGGCGTCAGCGTTCCAATTCTGGTTCTGTAAACTTATTTCGAAGAAGAATTATTGTTTTATAGGGGCTCAGCTAGCGTAAGACTTTGAGTTTGGTGTTGGATCGTACACACGCGCAGACATCCCCACCGTGCGCTCTCAAGCGTTTCAGCTATGTAATGACCGTAATGGAAGCTCAGTGGCAATGCAAGGGCACACATCCAAGCGACTGAATGATAGGTAGACCAAGGAAGGTTTTGCTGGATTCCAAGAGACGTAAAAAAACCAAAAGGACGGCTTAAAAGACGGTAGGTAGGTTACATCACAAAACTTATTGGAGTAACACGCCGAAGACTGTAACGCATGGGAAAATGTCAGTGTGTTGATTGATTTTTGAGGATTTATACTTGAAACTGAATGATCACAGGTTTGAATTTATTTTTAAAGTTTGTTGGAACTCGTTAAGTGCCCCCATTATCAAACAGTGGATGTATATAATCAAAGTAATTTGCACTTTGTTTTAATCAAAAGCTAGCTTTTCACGCATTTCAATGTTTATGACGCCATATCTCCTAGACTATGTGTCGCAGAATGATAAAATTTTACAGGTACGTTCACTGACATTAATGGATACTGTCTGCAAAATTCGTTGCGATTACAGTTAGCAGCAAAGAAATAAAAATTAAAACGTCGTATGTCATACTGAAATACTCTAAGTGGCAGATGCTTGAAGAAGGAAGCAAGCAGGCAAGATTAGGGTTTCAAGTTCCTTCCACAACGAGTTCATTATACACTGAAGAGCCAAGGAAACTGGTATACCTGCCTAATATCGTGTAAGGCCCCCGAAGCACGCAGAAGTGCCGCAACGCGACGTTGCACGGACTCGACTGATGTCCGAAGTAGTGATGGAGGGAATTGACTCCATGAATCCTGCAGGGCTGTCCGTAAATCCTTTAGAGTACGAGGGGGAGGAGGTATCTTCCGAACAGCACAATACAAGGCATCCCAGATATGCTTAATAATGTTAATGACTGAGGAGTTTGGTGGTCAGCGTAGGTGTTTAAACTGAGAAGAGTGTTCCTGGAGTCACTCTGTAGTAATTCTGCACGTGTATGGTGTCGCATTATCCTGTTGGAATTGCACACGCCTTTCAGAAGCATAATGGACATCAATGGAAGCAGGTGATCAGAGTCGTATCTAAACGTATCAGGGGTCCTATATCTCACTACCTGCACACGCCGCACACCATTTCAGAGCCTCCACCAGCTTGGACAGTTCCCTGCTGACATGCAGGATCCATGGGGTTATTCCATACCCGTATATTTCCATCCTCTCCATATAGTTTTAAACGAGGCTCGTCCGACCAGGCAACGTGTTTCCAGGCACGAACAGTTAAACGTCGGTGTTGACGGGCCCAGGCGAGGCGTAAAGCTTTGCGTCGTGCACTCATCAAGGGTAAACGCACCTACAGTCTGGAACCGCGCGACTGCTACGGTCGCAGGTTCGAATCCTACCTTGGGCATGGATGTGTCTGATGTCTTATGTCTTTCGGTTAGTTAGATTTAAGCAGTTCTAAGTTGTTGAGGACTGATGACCTCAGAAGTCCCATAATGCTCAGAGCCATTTGAACCATTTTTGGTACACGCATGGGCCTTCGGCTCCGAAAGCCCATATCGATGTTTCGTGAATGGTTCGCAAGCTGACACTTGTTGCTGGCCCAGCACTGAAATCTGCAGTAATTTGCGAAAGGGTTGCACTTCTGTTACGTGGAATGATTCTCTTCAGTCGTCGTTAGTCTCGTTCTTACAGGATCTTTTTTCGGGCTGCAGCGACGTCGGAGATTTGATGTTTTACCGGATTCCTGATATTCACGGTACACTCGTGAAATAATCGTACGGGAAAATCCCCACTTCATCGCCAACTCGGAGATGCTGCGTCCCATCGGTCGTGAGCCGTCTATAACACCACGTCCAAACTCCTTTAAATTTTGATAAACCTGCCATTTTAGCAGCAGCAACCGATCAAACAACTGCACCAGACGCTTGTTGTCTTCTACATCTACATGATTACTCTGCAATTCACATTTAAGTACTTGGCAGAGGTTTCATTAAACCACAGTCATACTCTCTCTCTACCATTCCACTCCCGAACACCGCGTGGGAAAAACGAACACCTAAACCTTTCTGTTCGAGCTCTGATTTCTCTTATTTTATTTTGATGATCATTCCTACCTATGTAGGTTGGGCTCAACAAAATATTTTCGCAGTCGGAAGCGAAAGATGGTGACTGAAATTTCGTAAGTAGATCTCGCCGCGACGAAAAACGTCTTTGCTTTAATGACTTCCATCCCAACTCGCGTATCGTATCTGCCACACTCTCTCTCCTATTACGTCATAATACAAAACGAGCTGCCCTTTTTTTGCACCCTTTCGATGTCCTCCGTCAATCCCACCTGGTAAGGATCCCACACCGCGCAGCAATATTCTAACAGAGGACGAACGAGTGTAGCGTAAGCTGTCTCTTTAGTGGATTTGATGCATCTTCTAAGTGTCCTGCCAATGAAACGCAACCTTTGGCTCGCCTTCCCCACAATATTATCTATGTGGTCCTTCCAACTGAAGTTGTTCGTAATTTTAACACCCAGGTACTTAGTTGAGCCTTGAGAATTGTACTATTTATCGAGTAATCGAATTTCAACGGATTTATTTTGGAACTCGTGTGGATCATCTCACACTTTTCGTTATTTAGCGTCAACTGCCACCTTACACACCATTCAGCAATCTTTTCTAAATCGCTTTGCAACTGATACTGGTCTTCGGATGACCTTACTAGACGGTAAATTACAGCATCTTGCCGACCGCAGCGCCGTATTCTGCCTGTTTATATATCTATGTATTTGAATAAGTACGTCTGTATTACTTTCTTTGGGGCTTCAGTGTAGATCGAGTACAAGCTCGTATCGTTTCGAAAATATGGAAGGAAATAAGCGGTGTCCTTTCAAGGGAACCATCCCAGCATTTGCCTGGAGCGATTTAGTGAAATCAGAATAAACAAAAACAAACACCGTCCGAATAGGCCTTGAAGGACCGCCGGTACTCACCGGCCTCCGTGACCTGTTCAGCCCTGAGGCGTTACCGGATGCGGATATGGAGGGGCTGTCCCAGCCGTAGGTCAGTTTACGAGACCGGAGCCGCTACTTCTCAATCAAGTAGCTCCTCAATTGGCCTCACAACGCTTGAGTGCATCCCGATTGCGAACAGCACTCGGCAGACCCGGGAGGTGACCCATGCAACTGTTAGATAAGACCGACAGCGCTTAACTTCGGTGATCTGACGGGAACCCGTGTTACCACGGCGGAAGGCTGTTGGCGATTTAGGGAAATCATGAAATATGTAAATCAGGATGGCCAAACGCGGACTTAAACAGTCGTCCTCCCGAATGCGAATCCAGTGTGGGTGCCTGAAGATAAACGAAAACTATGCTGTGAAAACCCACTCTCAAATTTTCAGGAACCAGTATTAGATGAGGAGTCCAAAAATATACTACATATCGTACGACGGAAAGTAACAGACGTTTAACCCGGAATGGTAGTTGGGGCAAGGTGCACGGGACATTCCATTTCGGAAATCCAGGAAATTGTACATTCCGAGAGCCCAGTGTGAAGAGAGTGCCAGGAATACCAAATTTCAGTCATTACCTCTCACCACAGACAACCCAGTGGCCGACGGCCTTCACTTAACGACCAAGTGCTGTGCTGTTGTGAGTCCTAACAGGAAAGCAACAGTGCGCGGAACAGTCGCATAAATCAATGTCGAACGTACGACGAACTTATCCGTCACGACACTGCGGCGAAATTTGCCGTTAATGGGCTACGGCAGCAGATGACCGACGCGGGTGGCTTTACTAACAGCACGGCATCGCCTCTCCTGGGGTCGTGACCGTATGGCTTGGACCCTAAACAACTAGAGAACCACAGCCTGGTCAGGTAAGTCCCGATTTCAGTTGGTAAGAGCTGATGGAAGGGTTCGAGTCTGGCAGAGATCCCACGACTCCACTGATCCAGGCTGTCAAGAAAGCACTGTGTAACCTGGTGGTGGCTCAATAACGGTGTTGGCTGTGCTTTCATGGAATAGACTAGGTCCTCTGGTCGGAATGAACCGATTATTCACTGAAAATGGTTATGCTCGGTAACTTGTGGACAATATGCAGCCATTCATGGACTTATTTTTCCGAAACAATGATCTCATGTCACCGGGGCACAAAAATTTGCGACTGGTTTGGAGAACATTTTACACAATTTGAGCGCCCTATATCAATCGCATCGAACATTTATGGGACGTAATCGAGAGGTGAAATCGTGCACAAAATTCTGTAGCGGCAAAACTTCCCCAATTATGGACGGCTACAAAGGCAGCGAATAAATAACTGAATAAGCGAACTTTACGTAACACTTCTTTTTGTTCTCGTCTCTTTGTTAATGCCATTACTATGTACTGCTGTTACGAGCAGTTCATATATGTGTAGAATTAACGTTTTGCGTTCGCAATCAATTTATTTATCGAAACTGTGAACAACCAGAGACAAAATTGACGTCTGGAGTTGGAAGCAATCTGAGACCGATGATGACTTGGTTGTAGGTAGGTGAGTGTTATCCTTGAATGACTGTGTGTTCATTCGCAGTGGTTTGGACAGAACTTCTATTTTGTGTACTAAGTGGTAGCTTGCTTTAAATGTAGTTCAATGTCAGTTAATGAAGGTGGGTAAGAGAAACACTCCTGTAATGTTGTAATACAGTATTAGTGGTGTGTGACCTGACTGAGACACTTATATTAAACAAGTAGGCATAAAGCTGCGAAACGACATGAGATGAGACGAGGACATATAATTCGTTGTATGAAGGGCGAATGGCGGTTTCTTAGGAGAGTTCTGGGAAAGAATAGTGCATCTAGAGTGGCAGAAAAGAATCGGCACAATCAAGGAGGTCAATTTAGTAACAAGGTAGGTGACAGATAGTTGGTCGTTGTAAGAGTATGTGATAACAAATTCAGACCAAATGAAAGAACAATCTCAGAGTAAAGGGTGCACAAACAGTCGCATCAATACACATTGTATCCCTCTTTGGCGTTAACACAGGCGTGTATTCTCATATGCATTGTTGTTATGGTCGTCAGTCCTGAGACTGGTTTGATGCAGCTCTCCATGCTACCCTATCCTGTGCAAGCTTCTTCATCTCCTAGTTCTTGCTGCAACCTACATCCTTCTGAATCTGCTTAGTGTATTCATCTCTTGGTCTCCCTCTACGATTTTTACCCTCCACGGTGCCCTCCAATGCTAAATCTGTAATCCCCTGATGCCTCAGAACATGTCCTACCAACCGGTATCTTTTTTTTGTCAAGTTGTGCCACAAATTCCTCTTCTCCCCAATTCTATTCAATACCTCCTCATTAGTCACGTGATCTACCCATCTAATCTTCGGCATTATTCTGTAGAACCACATTTCAAAAGCTTCTATTCTCTTCTTGTCCAAACTATTTATCGTCCATGTTTCACTTCCATACATAGCTACACTCCATACAAATACTTTCAGAAACGACTTCCTGACACTTAAATCTATACTCGATGTTAACAAATTTCTCTTCTTCAGAAATGATTTCCTTGCCATTGCCAGTATACATTTTATACCCTCTCTACTTCGACCATAATCAGTTATTTCGCTCTCCAAATAGTAAAACTTCTTTACTACTTTTAGTGTCTCATTTCCTAATCTAATTCCTTAAGCATCACCCGACTTAATTCGACTACATTCCATTATCCTCGTTTTTGTTTTGTTGTTGTTCATCTTATATCCTCCTTTCAAGACACTGTCTATTCCGTTCAACTGCTCTTCCAAGTCCTTTGCTGTCTCTGACACAATTACAATGTCATCGGCGAACCTCAAAGTTTTTATTTTTTTCCATGGATTTTAATACCTACTCCGAATTTTTCTTTTGTTTCCTTTACTGCTTGTTCCATATACAGATTGAATAACATCGGAGGGAGGCTACAACCCTGTCTCACTCCCTTCCCAACAACTGCTTCCCTTTCATGCCCCTCGACTCTTATGACTGCCATCTGGCTTCTGTACAAATTGTAAATAGCCTTTCGCTCCCTGTATTTTACCCCTGCCACCTTTAGAATTTGAAAGAGTGTATTCCAGTCAGCATTGTCAAAAGCTTTCTCTAAATCTACAAATGCTAGAAACATAGGTTTGCCTTTCCTTAATCTTTCTTCTAAGATAAGTCGTAAGGTCAGTATTGCCTCACATGTTCCAATATTTCTACAGAATCCAAACTGATCTTCCCCGAGGTGGGCTTCTACCAGTTTTTCCATTCGTCTGTAAAGAATTCGTGTTAGTGTTTTGCAGCTGTGGCTTATTAAACTGAATGTTCGGTAATTTTCACATCTGTCAACATCTGCTTTCTTTGGGATTGGAATTATTATATTCTTCTTGAAGTCTGAGGGTATTTCGCCCGTTTCATACATCTTGCTCACCAGATGGTAGAGTTTTGTCAGGACTGGCTCTCCTAAGGCTGTCAGTAGTTCTAATGGAATGTTGTCTACTCCCGGGGTCTTGTTTCGACTCGGGCCTTTCAGTGCTCTATCAAACTCTTCACGCAGTATCGTCTCTCCCATTTCATCTTCATCTATAGATCGCTTATACAACCGTAAAGAAAATCGTTTTTTCCTCGTTCCATTTGCGAGTGTAACAAAAAAAGAATGAGTAGAAATGACAGACAGTACTTTTCGTCACGCCCTGTTCTGTGGTTTTACGAGTATGTATGTAGATAGAGAATTGGAATAGGTTGTATAAAAGTCTAGCTTATTTTAAATGTGTAAAAAAAATGAGAGATTAACCGGGCGTTTACGGAATGCTAGCTCTGAGTCTTGTCGTGCTGTGCAGAGGTTACGAGATGAAGAACTGCTCGCCCACCATACGTGGAGGGCCGTGCCAATGCTGGATTCAATATGATATTCGCTTTCGATACCAGTAACTAAAATTACATCGAGACCTCGATAAAATCAGATCAGAGTATCAATACCGACTGACTTGATTGTGTTTTTGAGTATTTTTAAGAATTTCCTTAACACCAAAAGATTTCTTTAAAATACAAGAAAAAACATTGAAATTATGAGAAATTTGAGTGAACTACAGTTAGTATAGAATTAAATACAAAATTAAGCTGGTAGGTTCAAGTATTCCAATCACAAATAAAATTACAGATCATTATATAATCTTTTTGCTACGTATATGTGTCGTCATTAGAAAGCATTAATGAAGTGTTACATTAAGCTACAGGAGTTACATTTACATTTAGTTTATTTCTGGTAGAAATAAATTTAGAATTCAAGACAAAAATGAGAATTATGCTATATCTGAATGAACAAGCTTGAGTTTAAAAAGAAATTCAAATGCAGGCAGTAAATGATAAATATACCAAATAAAAAAAATGTACAGTGGATTGGGATAAAGTTCATACTACTGTACAAACTCGTGCTATAATTACAGGAAAAATCGTTTTCCTAATGGGAAGTCATATTTAGTTGAAACATTCTTCTTCCGATAAGGTGCCCAAAAGTATCCCTTTTCTACTTGTTTGCCGGAAATTTGGTTTCTCTTCTCAGGTGATTATTGCGCCAGCAAAAAAAAACAGTAATAACAGTTCCGTGGGGATCAAGTCTCTCAATTGGTCACCACTTCATCGAGCGGCGTGTTCCTAATCTCGCCAACTAATCCCAGTACCCACGGTTAAACGTGGAGTTCTTCAAATAGCTCTAAGCACTATAGGACTTAACATCTATGGTCATCAGTTCGCTAGAACTTAGAACTACTTAAACCTAACTAACCTAAGGACATCACACAACTCCCACGAGGCAGAGAAAATCCCTGACCCCACTGGGAATCGAACCCGGGAACCCGGGTAAACGTGGAGTTCGAACCACGTGTCGCTCCTGCCGCATCGTCACGGCATCGAGAGGTGGAGGCTAGCTTACAGGCAGACTGAAATATTTCGAGGTGCATCGTAGATTCGATACCTCTCCCTTCAGTTTTCCACGCACGAACTTAAAGCACTTGACCAGCAGACGCGAGAAGCAACTGTGAATCATTATTTTGCGCAACACACTTCGATATTCCCGATCGTGTTTAATATAAAGTAGCAGAAAATATCGATTACTGTTTATCTGTACCGATACAACAGTCATCGGAGGCAAGTATTGATAGTTACTCATATCAGCAATATCGGAACGTCGATACACGTGGGCCAGTTTGTGAAGGGAGAGCAGAAAGAGGCTGCTGGCGGTTGCTGCAAAGTAGCGAGTGAGCAGGTATTAGTTGCGCCAGTAATTAGGCGGTGCTCTCCACCTGCCGATAAGCCGTCGGCCCGTGTGCACCGTGTTGTTATCTCGTCTCTCTCTCTCTCTCTCTCTCTCTCTCTCTCTCTCTCTCTCTCTCTCTGTGTGTGTGTGTGTGTGTGTGTGTGTGTGTGTGTGTGTGTGTGTGTGTGTGTGTGTGTGTGTGTGTGTGCATTCGCGGCTCGGTAGCAGCGACGCTGGAGTCGAGCGACACTACGCCGGCTGCAGTTGCTGCGTCGCTTCTGGGAGGTGGGTGAGTACTCCAGAGTGCCATGCCCAAAACTTCCAACAGTCCCTTTCAGGCATTCTTCTTTTTCAGTGAAACACAACAATAATTGAAATAATCTGAATACAACTTCACTAACCTTACCTCGGGAAATCACAAAATTACGGAAGTGACTCGAAGAAAACACCATTGTTCAATGACTAATATTAACTATTTGTTGTTGTTGTTGTTGTTGTTGTGGTCTTCAGTCCTGAGACTGGTTTGATGCAGCTCTCCGTGCTACTCTATCCTGTGAAAGCCTCTTCATCTCCCAGTACCTTCTGCAGCCTACATCCTTCTGAATCTGCTTAGTGTAGTCATCTCCTGGTCTCCCTCTACGATTTTTACCCTCCACCACGGGTTGGGGAATGGAGGTAGGCTGTAATGCATTGTAAACTGCTCCGCACGTGGGGACAGCCCTCGACGCCACCCACGAGATTGGCATGCCGATTTTTCGTCAGGCCTCTGAGAACCACGATGTTGAGCGCCCCTCACCTAAAACTATCATCATCCATTTCTCGAAAGTAGAAATCCGCTCCTCGGTGAATGAGCCAGTCGAGATTGCTGCGAATCAGTTCCCCGACTGCCCGGACGTTGTTGCGCGTGTTCAGTGTCGGGCGTTCCTTCCCTATTATCACCAGACACTCCCGTGCGGCTTTGGTCAAATTCTTGGCACCATTCCACTACTGTTGAACGCGACACTGCATTTGGACCGCTTGAATTTCGTGGTATTTTAAGTGGAGTTCAGACGTTTTGCCCACGAGGATCGTGCTGTCACGCTTACTCCAACTTCGGAGTACGTTTCCAGTTGCTGCACCATTTCTCTCGCAATCTGCGCTGCGCCAGTTACATCAATGTCCGCAGGGAGCCCTGAACATGGACCACTCTTCATGTGATGTGGTCACGACATGTGTAACCTAGTGGCTAAAGTCCCTTCGTATTTCTTCATCTTCATCTACATCTACATCCATACTCCGCAAGCCACCTGACGGTGTGTGGTGGAGAATACCCTGAGTACCTCTATCGGTTCTCCCTTCTATCCCAGTCTCGTATTGTCCGTGGAGAGGAGGATTGTCGGTGCGCCTATGTGTGGGTTCTACTCTCTCTGATTTTATCCTCATGGTCTTTTCGCGAGGTATACGTACTAGGGAGCAATATACTGCTTGACTCCTGGGTGAAGGTATCTTCTCGAAACTTCAACAAAAGCCTGTACCGAGCTACTGAGTCTTCCACTGGAGTTTATCTATCATCTCCGTAACGCTTTCGCGATTACTAAATGATCCTGTAACGAAGCACGCTGCTCTCCGTTGGATCTTCTCTATCTCATCAACCCTATCTGGTACGGATCCCACGCTGCTGAGCAGTATTCAAGCAGTGGGCGAACAAGCGTACTGTAACCTACCTCCTTTGTTTTCGGTTTCCATTTCCTTAGGTTTCTTCCTATGAATCTCAGTCTGGCATCTGCTTTACCGACGATCAACTTCATATGATCATTCCATTTTAAATCACTCCTAATGCGTACCCCCAGATAATTTATGGGATTAACTGCTTCCAGTTGCTGACCTGCTATATTGTAGCTAAATAAGGGATCTATCTTTCTATGTATTCGCAGCACATTACACTTGTCTACATTGAGATTCAATTGCCATTCCCTGCACCATGCGTCAATTCGCTGTAGATTCTCCTGCATTTCAGTACAATTTTCCATTGTTACAACCTCTCGATATACTACAGCATCATCCGCAAAAAGCCTCAGTGAACTTCCGATGTCATCCACAAGGTCATTTATGTATATTGTGAACAGCGACGGTCCTACGACAATCCCCTGTGGCACACCTGAAATCACTCTTACTTCGGAAGACTTCTCTCCATTGAGAATGACATGCTGCGTTCTGTTATCTAGAAACTCTTCAATTCTATCACACAATTGGTCTGATAGTCCATATGCTCTTACTTCATTAAACGACTGTGGGGAACTATATCGAACGCCTTGCGGAAGTCAAGAAACACGGCATCTACCTGTGAACCCGTGTCTATGGCCCTCTGAGTCTCGTGGACGAATAGCGCGAGCTGGGTTTCACAAGACCGTCTTTTTCGAAACCCAAGCTGATTCCTACAGAGTAGATTTCTAGTCTCCAGAAAAGTCATTATACTCGAACATAATACTTGTTCCAAAATTTTACAACTGATCGACGTTAGAGATATAGGTATATAGTTCTTCACATCTGTTCGACATCTGTTTTTGAAAACGGCGATGACCTGTGCTCTTTTCCAATCGTTTGGAACGCTACGCGCTTGTAGAGACCTACGGTACACCGCTGCAAGAAGGGGGGGCAAGTTCCTTGGCGTACTCTGTTTAAAATCGAACTGATATCCCATCAGGTCCAGCGGCCTTTCCTCTTTTGAGCGATTTTAATTGTTTCTCTATCCCTCTGTCGTCTATTTCGATATCTACCATTTTGTCATCTGTGCGACAACCTGGAGAAGGAACTACCGTGCAGTCTTCCGCTGTGAAACAGCTTTGGAAAAAGCCATTTAGTATTTCGGCCTTTAGCCTGTCATCCCCTGTTTCAGTACCATTTTGGTCACAGAGTGTCTGGACATTTTGTTTTGATCCATTTTGTCAGTCGAGCTACTGGCAATCTCCCCGACGGGCACTGAACTTTCCACGGAACCACAATCCAGGCCTTCTTTCAGAGTAAGCAAATCTTAACTGCTCTTTGAACACAGCCAAGTCATTTCACCAAGTCTAATAGGGAAAGCCGTTGTTGATCTCTGATGTGTGTAGACTCGTCCAAAGCCAGGTTCATTGCTGAACGTTCAAAAATATTGTTTTTCTCAGATTATTTATAAAATAGGCTGTTCCAACATTACTGCCCAGGACATGGACATTACTGGGTGGTCACAGCCCATCGACAGTCATGCACAATCGGATGGTCTGCCCTCGGGATGGTCACGTTGTACGCGTCCACTGAATGCGGGAACCATTTGGCCACCCACTGCGAGAATCCGCTAGGGCCCTTCTGCCCGAATATAGCCACTGATAACAGAAATTTGTACCTCTATTGTTAAGGGTAGATGCAGGACAAAATTGCAAAAAATTCGAATTTTTTATTGCGTAATTTATTACACTGATTCTTTAAGAATAACATCACAAAGTTTCAAAATCGAATTCTGGCTAGAAATATGTTTAAAAAAAGTGTGTTTGGGCGTCTGCGCCTGCCACGACTCCTTTTTCTAAGCTGTGATCCACATCATCTCTTCGCTAGAAATTTTTTGTGCCTCAATTTTTCTTGCACACAATAGAAACAAACTGCATACGATTCTAGAAGGCTGTGAGAAAGATTATCTTTGCTTGTTTCTTCTTTTACAACGTGTTTTTTTAATAGTACATGCTGCAGACTTATTTCAGTTTTGCTCGAAATGGATCATAACAGTGGATGCTTGTTAATAAAAGTGAGGAAATGTAAAATTTCGCGTGTAAAAGGTACATTAAATTTAAATAAGTGTAAAAATGGTACTCCTAAGTGTTTAGAACAATTTTCGACAAAGTTACTGAGTTAGTGAAGAAATTTATGAAGCTGTCTACAGTGCCAAAGACGAGTTTTCCAGTTAATTCAGGTTAACTGACTTTGAAATACTTGTCAATGTGATTAATGTTTCATGTGGATGTGGTAATTGTGGGTGAAATGGCCTTACACTCTTTGATGACAGTGACAGTATTTGTGTCATCGTTTGTTGTGAAGATAGCTGCATTTAATGCCTGTGTAGTGTTCAATAGTGGAAATGTAGGTGGGATTAAGTGTCTGCAGAGACTAGGGTTCCATCCAGATGAATTCACACTGAAGATACTCTGAAATTTTGGCGAAGCGTAACTGGACAAAGCTGAGGCAGCAGAAGAAGAAATGCAAAACTTGGCTAGACAAAGGAGGCTGTGGAAGAGATTACGCCAAGAAGACGACGAAGAGAATAAAGATTATGGATATGGACAGCATTAGTCACTAGAGGCGAAGAAATATTGTCAAAAATTGAAATAAAAACTTTAAATGCGAATTGCTGTTAAGTGACTTTCTTCAGCTGCCTTTTCGGAGGAACTATAAAAGCTTAAATCCTGAAATTAGGCGAAGTTCTTAAGAATTACTCACTGAATAAATGTAAATGCCGTGTGACTAGGGCCTCCCGTCGGGTAGACCGTTCGCCGGGTGCAAATCTTTCGATTTGACTCTACTTAATCCTGTTCAGCATTTTTCCGTTATTTTTCTTTGAGAAAAGTTATCCTTTAAAATCTAAGAATAATAGAGCAGTCCTGGGTAACAGAAAACTGAAAAATTCATTTTAAAGCAACCTTGATCTTAAACAGAAATGTGTTCCACGCTTTTTATTAGCCTCTTATGCAGATGTAAAATGTGAGAGTCCAGTTTTATTGTTTGATTAATTTACGAGATAAGGTACATTATAGAAATAATTGTAATTAAAAATTCAAATTCTTATAAAATGTAAGTCGATGCCCATTTTGAAACAAAAATAGCCCAGAATATCAAGTATGTTGTTGTACATAATAGTCTCAAGTTTTACTATTTTAGCTGTAATATTTTTATAGACATTTATATGTGTTTAAGTACAAGAATGTACTTTTCCCTACGTTTTTCGCTGAGTGTATCAGTGAAGACTTCCTAAACCAAATCAATAAGCGAGTCACTAGACTCAGACAAGAATGTTCTGTTGGAAGCGAAAGTGCTTTTACTGGCTGTAACTCACATCTAGGTTACTTCTGATTTTTTTAAAGAATTTCAGTCCCTTGATAGTATGCAGCAGAGTGGATGTGCCAATTGGCATAGCGGACACGTTCAGTGAGTTAAACGTACTGAGTAGGTAGCAGTGAAGAGAAGTTAAGTTATAAATATGGTGAATCGGTTTATGTGCAGAGCGAGGAGGACAGAAAAAGCATAAAAATGTAAGGATAAAAGGACATAAATAAAATTATATAGACCCCGATATGACCATTAGATGCCACGAGAGGCAGACCTGCTGGTATCAAAGAAGGCAGTGAGTGTTATGTTGTCGTTAGAGAAGTAGTAACAGAACAATGGCAGCAGAGCTAAGTGACGTCATTGTTAGCTATTGATTGGAGATCATCTGAGTAACAAATCCATCAGGGACATAGCAACATTTCTAAAGCACCCCAAGTCGACCGTTGGTGATGTAATGGTGAGGTGGAAATGCGAAGGAGTGATCACACCTAAACCGTGGCCAGAAAACTGAGGGACAGCAACCGCCGAGCATTGGGGAGGGTGCAAGGTCTCTGTTGGATTCCTTTCATGTTAATTTCTTAAATCTGTTGTCATTTACGGCATAAATCCCTCTTCTAAATTTACTGTGGTGTTTCTGACTCTATCTGGGAGGGGACTGAGCAGTGGAACTCGTTACTTTTACACATAAACAAGAAAGATCTGTCACACTACTCCACTTTAAAACCCAGTTTATATGTAATTCATGTCACACAGTCTCATACGGAACCTACACCCGCTTTTGTTTTATATATACTGTATATGATAAGATACTGTCATCCCCCTTCCCTTCTGCGTGAAAGGATGAATGAGAAAATGTATTTCTAGTTGCATGCTTGATGGTAGCAGACAAGCCTGTCTGCTAGAGAACAGTAGGACCAACGTCGGAACAGGTAGCTACCCTTTCTAGAAGCAAAGAGGTTTCTATTCTTAGTATGGTCCTGTCCGTCCCTTGTCATGTTGGTACAGGGAGCTGCCTCTCTGGTCACTTTCGTTTGTATTTGTAAAGCACGCTCGGTAGGAGCGCAAGTCAGTCTGTCTGTGGCGAGCGTCTGAAGTGGTAAGATCTCCGGCTAACTGTGTGTCTGCTATGTCCGTAGGGCAATGGATTTCTTAAGTTCACCCTAACTGAAACTTTAATCACCTTTATTTCAGGTTTAGATCTAAAATATCTTACGTTATTTAAATTTGCAACGCAGTGTGATTGGAGTGTGAAGTTCTGAATATGTTCCAGTAGTTGCTTTGTCACTAATTTGTGAGTAAAGTGGACCCACGTGTTGATGATCCGTAACTCTAACTAAGATCATCAATCTTAAATGCGAATGTGCGTGAGATTATAACGTCTCATCTTGACAATATTTTTCAATATAGCAACTTTTATGTTCAACCCACGTGAGGTGTACTTTGTGAGACCAGTACCACGTGCTTATACAATTGTTTGACCCATCAGGTTAATAGTAAGACGATAGTAACCAGTTCGAGGTTTTTGTTTTGTAAATTGCGTTTCGACGTAATTTATTTTAATTATCAAAATTATTATGGAGTTACACTCCTTGTGTAAACCAAGTTGACCACGTGAAGCATGTGGTGTTACCATCAAAGTAGCCCTCAGCTATTCTTTTCGGGAAGATTTCACAGAGTGTTAGTATGAATTTAGTATACCAGTGTGTGGTAATTTCATGACGGGCAGGATTGCGCTACGAACGTAACTTCTTTGGGTGAAGATTGAATTGGTTGGTTGTGGTTAATTTCCTCTTGCATATGTTTCAACGTTCTTCGTGTGTTATTTTATGAATGCAGTGTTGTATGCAGTCTCTCAATCTTAGCTCCATATTTAATGTGTTCCGTAAGATTACAAACTCATATTTTCACAATCCTAAATAAGGCACCAGTTTAGTTATGAATCAAGTTTGATATGCTGAAATTTTAATGGAACAATGATCAATGTTAAAACAAATGTCCAAATATAAACTGACTTATTTCTTTTTATTTAAATTCTCTTATATATAAATCACCGGTTGTCGTAAGATGACTATTAAAAGATTATAATTAATGTTAGTCTGGTTGGGAATTTGGTAAGCTAGACTGGGTACCTGGTGAAACAGTTGCTCAGTAATGCAAGGTGAACTTCCCCACATACCTCACAGCTTTTAACTCGCTTTTATTGTCTTGATTATCAGCACCGCTTTCAGAACAACTTAATGCATCAACATTAAGAGGGTGGTTGTAAAAAATCGCGCGAAGTCATCAGAAGGAGACACTCGTGAGTGCTGCCACACGTCCAGCCCTGCGCAGGGAGTGGCGAATGGAGCACAATGGTCGAGCACCACCTCATGAGCCACGCGTTTCTGTAGTCAGTGACGAGCGACGACTGGGGTGGTCTGAAGTGGGAAGCCGCTCGACAGTGGATGGCTGGAAGCGAGTGCTTTGGCGAGATGAGTCATCTATTAGTGGACATTAATATGGGGTGCGTTCACTCTTTAGCTTTGTGGCGGCTTTAACTCTATTGGGGACGCTACCAGTTAGGCGTCCGTCGCCTGTGCAGGAATGGCAACCTATTCTTCCTCGTAAACCAAAGACCAGAGAACGACGCTGGGTTCTGGACAAAAGTGGACGATATAACTTATCCCAAAGGTATTTCCTAGGGTTAAGGACGGGAATCGGAGCAGGCCAGCCTACTTCGGAAACGCCGTTGTCCGCAAACCATTACCTCACAGAGGCTGCTTTATGACAGGGTGCAGCAGCGTCCTGTCCTGTACGTAGAACACAATGCTGTAGCATGTGTTATCCAACACTACACCCACCGTACTTCGCTTTATTATTATTCCCGAGTCAGAAAAATACGATTTACAGCAGCCGCTCACTACATATATTGTATTTGTTACATGTGCTCAGTACTTTTCAACCTCCAAGGGCTTGGAGTGGCTTGCAGGAAATAATTCTTCGTGCAGAATTTAGGGCACAAAGGGCATTGAAGCATGTGGCTTGTGGTTTGTCCTTGTCCACAATCACAGGATGTGTCTTCTGTTATGAAGCCCCATCTCTTCAGGTTGTCTCTGGATCGTTCAACCCCTGATTGTAATCTATTTAAAGATTTCCTTGCCAGCCAGCTTTCATTGTGTCCAGGAGGTAGTTCTTCAGCTTCTGGTATCCATCCGCGCAGGTGAGGCGTCGACTTCTTCCATAACTCCAGCCTTGCCTTCTCTGGTGAAAAGCTGAGCTTGTCGGATGTCCCCAGGAAGCTCTTTCGCGAGCTCAGCCGTTACTGTGGTGTATCATGTCCATACAGTGTATGGGCACTGTTCTGTTCCACTTTCAGTCTCTCGTTGTTGGCAGCCACTGCTCTGCGTACCCACGGTGGCGCTATTCCAGCCATGTAGTAGAGCTTATCAGTTGGGTTAGGTCTTAAGCAACCTGTGATCAACCTGCAGGTTTCGTCGAGAACAGTGTCTACTTGTCTGGTATTAGCTTACCTGTACCAGACTAGGGAAGCATATTCGGCAGTAGAAAAGCACATTGCCATTGCAGAAGAGCGAATAGGTTGTGGATGTGAGCCCCACTGAATCCCCGCTAGTTTGCGTATTAGGTTGTTTCGAGCGGAGGTTTTCATTTTGGTGTTCTTGCAGTGGGTTTGGAATGCCAGAGTTCTCGAGAGTGACTCCCAAGTATTTAGGGGCTTGATGATGCTGCAATTGGATACCTGACCATCAACAAATAACTCCTTAGCTTCCCTGTTACTTAGGTTAAAGGCATACACTTGTGTCTTCGAAGGGTTTGGTCTGAGTTGGTTCCAATTGTAGTAGCTTGACAGTGTTCTAAGTGCAGTTGTCAGGTTTCTTTCCACTGTTTGAGGGCATCAGCTATGCAAAGCAAGGCTAGCTCATCTGCATATAAAAATCTCCTCGTGCCCGAGGTCATTGGCTGGTCGTTGGTATAAATTTTGACGAGGAGCCAAGACACTTCCCTGAGGTAGACCATTTTTCTGCTCTCTCCAGCGACTGCGTTGTCCTTCAATTTCAACAAAAAACCTGCGGTTTTGGAGGAGGGCGCTGATTAATCTAACTAGGTGGGCGTTCTTGACCATATTGTATAACTCTGCATGGACAGTACTTCACTCTCGTCGCTACACATGATGGCAGGTAGCGATCTCCAGGCATTCGCCAAATCCAAACCCTTCCACCACATTGGCACAGGGTACAGCACGGCTTATCACTCCAAATCAGTCGTTTCCAGTCGACATATACATGGATATTCTGCAAATCACACTTAAATTATTGGCACAGCGTTAATCGAACCATCTTCAAAATATTTCTCTATTATTTCAATCTGGAACAGAGCGCGAAAGAAACAAACACCTATATCTTCCCGTGCGAACTCTGATTTCCCTTATTATCTCCCTATATAAATATTTTTGCATTCGGAGGAGTTGGTGATTGAAGTTTTGTGAGAAGATTCCGCCGCAACGAGAAACGCCTGTGTTTGAATGATGTCCACATCAAATCCCGTATCACGTTGGTGACATTCTATCGCCTATTTCGCGATAGTATAAAACGTGATCGTCCTGCAATACATCAAAAGAGGACAGATGAGCGTAGTGTAGGCAGTCTCTTTCGTACATCTGTTCCTTTGTATTTAACTGATTTTACGGCCTTTAGATTTGACTAATTTGTCGCGTAACCCAAGTTTAAAGCATTCCTTTTGGCACTCACGTAGATCACTCCACAATTTTCATTATTCGCGGTCAATCGCCGATTTTCGCACCATACACTTATCTTTTCTAAATCGTTTTGCAATTTTTTATCTTCTCATGACTTTACTAGACGATAAACGGCAGCATCATTTGCAGACTGTCTAAGACGGCTGCTCAAACTGGCCCCTGAATCGTTTTTTTATAGATAAGAAACAGCACATGGCCTGTAACACTATCTTGGGGAACGCCAGAAATCACTTCTGTTTTATTCGATGACTTTCCGTCCGTTACTATGAACTGTGACCTGTCTGACAGGAAATCACGGATCCAGTCACATGACTCGGACGATATTCCATAGGCATGCAATTTCACTTCAAGCCGCTTGTGTGCTACAGCGTCAAAAGCGTTCTGGAAATCTGAAAATACGGAATAAATTTGAAATCCCTTGTCAATAGCATTCAACACTTAGTGTAAGTGAAGAAGTAGTTGTCTTTAACAAGAACAATGTTTTCAAGATCGGCGTTATTGTGTGCCAGTAGACGGTTCTCTGCGAGGCACTTAATGAGGCACCAACACAACACAACACAGCACAGCACAGCACAGCCATCCGCTAGCCAGTGCGCTGCCCGTTTACGCCACCACAAGCCTCGCCTCACTCAGCGCTGACTGCAGAAGTGTTTGGCTTGTGATGAGCTGCTCCACCTCTACACCACGTTCTTTTCAACTCCCTACGAACTTCCATTACGCTATTGTAGTTTGAGTGACTTCTTCTACTGACGTCTTCTTGGTGTTGTGATCGTGAAGTTGAAACGCGAAGGGATACTCACAGGCAGACCAACAGTCGACTTGAGCAGCTTTAGAAGCGTTAAAACGTCCCTGATGTAGTGTTACTCAGGCGACGTCCAATGTCCGAACTCTCTGAGCTCTCATGACCGGTCCACTGCACTCTTACTGCTTCTCTGCTGACAACACAAAACCCCCCGCTTCCTTCTGTACCGGTCAGTTCCACATTACGTAGGGTTGTCCGGATACTTTTAGTCAGAAAGCGTATTGTCACAAGACATGTTCATCTTGTTGACAGACGGTCCTTTGTGAAATACTAAATATTCAATTTTCAGTTGATTATTTAATGCATTTTTCAGAAACGACACAACTGAAGCATACGTTTTGAAAGCAATTACGTCGAGAAGACAGGCCATACCTTATAATTTTGTTCCAGGTAATCACGCGTTTCAAGTCTTTGTCTTAAATGACAACATCAAATAAAATTTCTTAAGGTAACAGAAAATAATGTATCTGATTATCTTCATGTAATTAACTTGTCAGTTACGATATTTACAACACATTACCGAAAACGTGAGAAACAATTAGAAATTCAGACCAACAGAAAAGACAAAGTAGCAGCTTACAGCAATGGTTTCAAAAGAAAAGCGCGTAAAAAGGACTGAAAGGTACAAATGGTAAGAGAAAGATTGTGTGATGTGATGTGAAGGAAGAAAAAGGAGATCTAGTGAATTAAGGAAAGAATTTGGCCGAAAAGAAAATAGCAGGCGATAAAAAACTGAAATTGGCACATGTTCCTGAGTTGGCCATAAAAACTAATAACCATTACGAACTAAAATTCTTAGATTGTCCAGCGGTTGTAAGTTTTGTATGTTGATGTAAAATATGGTAGCGAACTGCATACCGGTCTGCTAGTGGCTGCCGGCTAATGTGGCCGAGCGGTTCTAGGCGCTTCAGCCCGGAACCGCGCGGCTGCTACGGTCGCAGGTTCGAATCCTGCCTCGGGCATGGATGTGTGTGATGTCCTTAGGTTAGTTAGGTTTAAGTAGTTGTAAGTCTAGGGGACTGATGACCTCAGATGTTAAGTCCCATAGTGCTTAGAGCCATTTGAACCATTTGCTAGTGGCTGCTGGTCAGTGTTCCATAGCATCTGTGCTGCTGGCTTATCATTTGATTACAGTCCCAACTACATAGTTCAGCTATTATGCGGACACTTAGAGGTCGCTCCTGAACTACCGCTGCCAACCGCAGCAAACAGTTGCCCTGTAGCCACTACCGAATGCTTTGTGTTCTCCAATTTCCTTTACGTTGTGAATTGGTTGTTTTTTCTTCTTTTTTTTTGTTCTAATTTTGAATTGAGTGAAGAGACTAATCCTCGTCCATAAAGGGATTCGAAGAAAGAAAAGCACGTGAGTCCTGTGACCGTTACGTGGCAGCCTTCGAGAGCGAGGCGGAGCTATTTCCGCGTAACGCTCTCCCTCGGACAGACCAAGTTCTCGTTTGTTTGTGTGTGTGTGTGTGTGTGTGTGTGTGTGTGTGTGTGTGTGTGTGTGTGTGTGTGTGTGTGTGTGTCTGAGTTTGTTTTCATCGTAGATCCAGCAAGGTTTTTGCACCCGGCTCGTTATGTGTGCCATATGATAAACGCCTTTGCACACGGCACAAATGCTTGTGGAAGGTTTCTATTCATCACAGTGTGTGAAGAGCAATTAGGCATGGCAGAAAGTGTACTGCCGGAGATATCAAATGCGGCAATAGCTGGTTCACTCTTATCTTGCACCTTATCACCGGTATTCTGTCTATTTGCTGGTGGTGTTGTCCTTTCCTCCTCATTTTTGGCGAATTGTTAACAAGTTAATGTGATTGGGCCTTGCCTCTAGATACTAGAGGGATGCATTTCCTAAACTAGACAAACTTCCGTTTGTCTAGACAGCGGGGTCACTTAATGTCAAAATCACATTCGCCGTGAAGGGTGCAGAGAGGCATTAATATGCGCTGGGAACACGCAGGGCATTCTATTTTTTGGGAACCGAAGTAGTGTCTCAGCAATTTGTTCACAATTCTCCCATACATCAGTTGCACTGCTTTTATCAAAACGACGTGGAATGAATCGTTTCGCAGGCTACAAACACAGAATGTATTTGGCTATTTACAGATTGCTAAATACCTCACTGCCTTAAATTAATAAGAAAAAAACATACGAAACTTCAATAATACTCATATAATAAGTTACACATTTAGCTTTAATTGTTATAGCTGCACATGAAACTAGCTTTTAATTAAAAATTCGCCTTTGGAATGGAGGAATTGTCCGCACGAAAATTTCCTTTCCTGGCTGTCAGACATGTTATGTTGATGAGTAGCCTTGTGGCGTAAGACATCACTACTACTGTCAAATTGTGATTGATTATTTATGACTAATACATGAAGAGATGCCAACAAGATGACTGTGAGTCAACACTGCCTATTACTCTCACTGCTTGCTTTTGTGCAGTCAATACTGTGATAAGTTACCTCAGAAAATTATGATACGAATGGAAATGTGCAAAATATAGGGTGTAACGGGCATAACTGCAAATATTTCTAGTGGTTGCTGAGGAGGGCATACTGAACAACATTGCGTTATTTGCAGACTAATAATTATAGCCATTACAACTTGTATGTTTTTAGGTTGGTTAGTAGCTCTAGGTACGTGTGGCAAGAGCAGGCCAGTAATGCTTATTTTTCCCTGGGCAGCAGTTCAGGCATTTAAGTGTAGCCGCGTGGTCACAAAACACAATCAGTACTTACAGGCTTAGTCGGCTTAGTGGTGTAGTATAGCCGTGTATAAAACATCAGGTTGTGAAGTTTGTGACACGTTTGTGGGCACTATTCGACACGGGGGAAAAGCAACCAATACACTGCGTGAGTATATTAAGCTATAGCATACAAAAATATCTCCACTTATGCCTGTTACACAGTGTATATTCAAATGTTGATTTGATTGTTTCCAAAAGTAACAATTATATGAAGAGAGAAATCTATGTAGCTCGTTTTCTTTGAGCACTTTAATAATGTGTTTCTTCCAGTGCAAGTTTCCATCACCTGGTGGTCTATTGGAAAGCCACGTGCCTGGAGACCAAAAGCTCCCAGGTAGAATCCTGGTTAGACCACGGAATACTTCAGTCTGCGTTTAACCTAGCCTTCACCTCTCAATGACGTGAAGACTCACTAGGAAGGACACGTGATGCAGATTCCACGTTAAACTGTAGGTCCCGTTTCCCCAGTTGGTTAAGGGGGCCACGATAGGGACACACATGTCACCGATGTGACGTCTAATTGAAAGACACGGTCGTTGAGCCACACACTATTATTAATTATTATTTCTTTCCTTTCTCAGACGTTATGTCTGGTTAAAAATGGAAAGTGACGCGGACCTTGATCAAGAGTGACTTCCTTTTAACTGTATGGTATATGTTACATTGCATTTAGGAACTTTCGGGTAATTGAACATATATCAATAACTACAGATTGATGTAGTTGTATATATACGTTTGGATGTAGCTGTATTGCGTTGATGTACTGGTAGATATTGCGTGGTATGGCTCCTGTAGTTGACAGTATAATTGGTATGATGTGAACTTTATCCTGATGCCTCATGTCCTTGACTTCCTCAGCCAGTTGGATGTATTTTTCAATTTTTTCTCCTGTTTTCTTCTGTATATTTGTTGTATTGGGTATGGGTATTTCGATTAGTTGTGTTAATTTCTTCTTTTTATTGGTGAGTATGATGTCAGGTTTGTTATGTGGTGTTTTATCTGTTATAATGGTTCTGTTCCAGTGTAATTTGTATTCATCATTCTCCAGTACATTTTGGGGTGCATACTTGTATGTGGGATCGTGTTGTTTTATTAGTTTATGTTGTATGGCAAGTTGTTGATGTATTATTTTTGCTACATTACCATGTCTTCTGGGGTATTCTGTATTTGCTAGTATTGTAGATCTGCTTGTGATGTGATCTACTGTTTCTATTTGTTGTTTGCAAAGTCTGCATTTATCTGTTGTCGTATGGGGATCTTTAATAATATGCTTGCTGTAATATCTGGTGTTTATTGATTGATCCTGTATTGCAATCATGAATCCTTCCGTTAACTGTATATATTGCCTTTTCTTAGCCATGTGTTGGATGCGTCTTCATCGATGTGTGGCTGTGTTGGATGATACGGGTGCTTGCCATGTAGTGTTTTCTTTTTCCAATTTACTTTCTTCGTATCTGTTGATGTTATGTGATGTAAAGGGTTGTAGAAGTGGTTATGAAATTGCAATGGTGTATTTATATGAGTGATTGCTTTGTGTAGTTTGCTAGTTTCTGCTCGTTCTATGAAGAATTTTCTTAACTTGTCTACCTGTCCATAAAGTAGGTCTTTTATGTCAATAAATTCCCTTCCTTGTTCCTTTCTGCTTAATGTGAATCTTTCTGTTGCTGAATGTATGTGATGTATTCTATATTTGTGGCATTGTCATCGTGTAAGTGTATTGAGTGCTTCTAGTTCTGTGTTACTTCATTTCACTACTCCAAAAGAATACGTCAATATTGGTATAGCATAAGTATTTATAGTTTTTGTCTTATTTCTTGCTGTCAATTCTGTTTTCAGTATTTTTGTTAGTCTTTGTCTATATTTTTCTTTTAGTTCTTCTTTACTATTTGTATTATCTGTTCCTATTTTTTGTCTGTATTCTAGATATTTATAGGCATCTGTTTTTTCCATCACTTCTGTGCAGTCGCTGTGGTTATCCAATATGTAATCTTCTTGTTTAGTGTGTTTTCCCTTGACTATGCTATATTTCTTTTCCGAAAGCCATATTTATATCATTGCTGAATACTTCTGTTATCTTTAGTAATCGATTGAGTTGTTGATTTGTTGCTGCCAGAAGTTTTAGATCATCCATGTATAGCAAATGTGTGATTTCGTGTAGGTATGTTCCAGTAATATTGTATCCATAATTTGTATTATTTAGCATGTTGGATAGTGGGTTCAGAGCAAGGCAGAACCAGAAAGGACTTAATGAGTCACCTTGGTATATTCCACACTTAATCTGTATTGGCTGTGATGTGATATTATTTGAATTTGTTTGGATATTAAATGTGGTTTTCCAATTTTTCATTACTATGTTTAGGAACTGTATCAATTTAGGATCTACTTTGTACATTTCCAATATTTGTAGTAACCATGAGTGGGCTACACTATCAAAAGCTTTTTGGTAATCAATGTATGCGTAGTGTAGCGACCTTTGTTTAGTTTTAGCTTGATATGTTACCTCTGCATCTATTATCAGTTGCTCTTTACATCCACCTGCTCCTTTGCAGCAGCCTTTTTGTTCTTCATTTATAATTTTGTTCTGTGTTGTATGTGTTATTAATTTCTGTGTAATGACTGAGGTTAATATTTTATATATTGTTGGTAGGCATGTTAGGGGGCGATATTTTGCGGGGTTTGCTATGTCTGCTTGTTTTTAGGTTTCAGATAAGTTATTCCTTGTGTAAATGTATCAGGGAATGTGTATGGGTCTGCAATGCAACTGTTAAATAATTTAGTTGGATGTGAATGTGTTGAGGTGAACTTCTTCTGCCAGAAATTTGCTATTTTATCTTTTTCAGTGGATTTCCAATTGTGGGTAAAATTATTTGCTCAGGTGAGTTAATATTGCAAAATTATCACTTCAGGCATTTGTGGTATCATCTTGTATGTGTCTGTTTCTGCTTATATCCACCGTGCACGTCTGTTATGTTGTACTGCGTTTGACCATATGTTGCTCCAGAAGTGTTCCATGTGTGTTATGTTTGGTGGATTGTCTATTTTAATGTGTGTGTTATCTATTGTCTGGTAAAATTTCTTTTGGTTTGTGTTGAATGTTTGGTTTTGTTTCCTTCTATTTTCACTTTTTATGTATCTTCTAAGTCGTTTGGCCAATGCTTGTAATTTCTGCTTCTTTTCATCTAATTGCTCTATCGCTTCTTGCTGTGAGATTTTACCTAACCTTTTTCGTTTTTTGTCTGATATTTCATTTCTTATAAATTGTGTTAGCTGTCCGATGTCTCTTCTCAGTTTTTCTATTCTCATCTGTAGCATGTGTTGCCATGCTGCTTTTGTGGGTTTCTTCTGTGTGTTGGTTGGTTCTGATCTCAGCCTAGTGTGTATATTTAGTGTAGTGAGTGCTCCTCTATAAACCAGTAGTTGTAACTCTTCCATAGTTGTATTTTCATTTATTTTGTTTTGTATGATTGTGTTGATAGTTATTGTTGTTTCGACTTGTGGGTTATTTGGTGGCCTATGCAAGAATGGTCTAATGTCTGTATTTGTGTCTTTGTATTCTATATATGTCAGCTGAAATTTTTCTTCTATATCTAACATGTGTGTCACTTCATGTTCTATTTGTGCTTATTCTGTTGCCTGTCTTAAGATTAAGTTTTCCTCTGATTGTTTAATTGATGCGTGTTGTTCTCTGTTTGTTTGCTCTGGGATGTGTGAGTCCGTTACTGTATTTTCTTATTCTTCTGATTGCATATTATTTTGTTCCAGTGTTTGTTGTTTGATGTTTTCTAGTTCTGAGTGGGGTATCCTGTTGTTTCTGATTATTACACGGATCTGATCAGCTAGTCATTGTTCTGTTAAAAATTTTAATACTGGGTGTCTGGTAATATATGTTGTGTATACTTGTGATCTGTATCCAGTTGTGTTGGTTCCTAAGTTTGTTGCTTGGTAAGAACAGAACATGAGGTGTCAGTTAACTTCATCTGACCATCTCACCCTGTGTCTTTGCTTTCCTTCTAGGGTGGTTGCAGGAAGCATAGCCTGCAAAACACCTCTATTTTGATTTAAATTATTTTCCGCGTGGCTAGCAGTTTGTTACCATTGTGGACGGGCATAGGGTTCAAGCGTCGTCGCCGACCATGACAGCGCTTGTCCAAGCCTTCATTAGTTCTGTCCTGAAGCAACTAATCTCACTAAAAGGGGGGGGGGGGGTTAGCCCTATTAGTGGTTTGTTCTTTTCGTCGCATTTTACGACTGGCAGAACATGCCGGAGGCCTATTCTTTTCCAGGGCCTCCACGGGGTTTATTATTATTATTTTTACTACTATCGTTATCAAACCTTGTTGGAGTTATTCCTTTTGTTGTACAGAACTGAATAGAGTAACATAGAAGTAATATATATGGTGCGGTGAAGCAGCTCAGATCAATTAATAAAAGCAAACATTCCATTCTAGACAGTGTACAAATCAGATTCCTCTCAGAGTATGACGATACAACAGCTCTGCACCTAGCAGTCACACACAGCGGCTCGCCCCGATGAAAAATGCGTAGCTGAAGGCAGGAAAGGAACTACCTCGAAGAAACGATCCGTTGACAGATGGTCAGCTCGGAACAGGAAAACATCATTCTTGTGCAACACAAGCAGCTCTTTATTCTCATGAAATAGTGAATGCTATTGATAGAGGACCTCAAACTGTTTCCATATTTCCAAAATGCTTTTGATGATTAGAGGCTACTGGCATTTTCTGTGACCTGTCAAAACCATATGAGAGTGTTAATCGCAGCATTCTGTTGAGTAAATTAGAATATTATGGTGTCACCGGCAGGTCTGCGAAATGGTTTGAGTCTTAGTTATCTAACAGGAAACAAAGGGTGTCGTTGCGAAATACCTGCGCAGTAAGCATTCAGTCTTCTGAATTGGGGATTGGGGATTAATTAGATGTAGTGCTCCTCAGGGTTCTATCTTGGGTCACTTGCTTTATCTTCTGTACGTTAATGACCTCTCGTTTGTTGCATTGCCAGATGCTAAGTTTATCTTTTTTCCTGATGATACAAACATTCCATAAGTAGCAAGTCAAGTACAGATTTAGAAATGGCTGCTAATCTAATTTTCACTGACATTTATAAATGGTTTAACGCTAGTTCAGTGTCATTAAATTTTGAAAAGACTCACTGTATGCAGTTCAGGACCTGTAAGAGATTTCTTTCCAGTATGTGTATAACATATGAAGACATGCACATCGAAGAGGTTGACAGTGTTAAAGTTCTGGGATTGCAACTCAATAATAAATTCATTTGGGAAGGCCACACCACAGAGCTGCTGAAGCATCTAAACAAGTCTGTATCTCTAGTGAGAATGATGTCAGATGTATAGGATATGCTTATTTTGATTCTATTATGTCATACAGGATCATATTCTGGGGCAACTAGACAAACCGAGCAAAAGTTTTTAGCGTCCAGAAGTTTTTAGCGTGCAAAAGTGTGTAGTAAGACTGACTTGTGGTGTAGAATCAGGAACGTCACGTGGAAACCTGTTCCAGAAGCTCTGCGTTGTAGCCACTGCTCGTCAGGACATTTATTCCGCAGTGAAACTTGTTGCAAGTAACACATCACTACTTCCAATAAATAGCTCAATACCTAGTATCACTGCTAGGAATAAGACCAATCTACACAGAGAGACCTAAAAACACTTACGTTGGTCCAAAATGGGATATAGTATACAGGCACAACATTTTCAATAAATTTCCAGCAACCGTTAAAAACTTGCTTTAGATAAAGCACAGTTTAAACAGAGGGTGAAAGACTTTTTGATAGGCAACTCCTGCTCGATAGATAAATATATTATCAGGGACTGTTAGACCAGCTTAAGGGTAAAAACGTCTGTTAGATTTCAGTTTTGACAGCACTTCGTCACAACAGATTAGGCATTTGGTGTACGATAAATTTATTAAAAGTGATAACTGTGTTCCATTCTGACAGTGTATTAATTGTGTAAATATTATCAGTAAATATTAGCACTCCCCGTGTTCTGTATTATAAAATTTTAGCAGTAAATATTGGCAGTCCCGGTGTTCTGTCATGTAGTCAACTACACTCCTGGAAATTGAAATAAGAACACCGTGAATTCATTGTCCCAGGAAGGGGGAACTTTATTGACACATTCCTGGGGTCAGATACATCACATGATCACACTGACAGAACCACAGGCACATACACACAGGCAACAGAGCATGCACAATGTCGGCACTAGTACAGTGTATATCCACCTTTCGCAGCAATGCAGGCTGCTATTCTCCCATGGAGACGATCGTAGAGATGCTGGATGTAGTCCTGTGGAACGGCTTGCCATGCCATTTCCACCTGGCGCCTCAGTTGGACCAGCGTTCGTGCTTGACGTGCAGACCGCGTGAGACGACGCTTCATCCAGTCCCAAACATGCTCAATGGGGGACAGATCCGGAGATCTTGCTGGCCAGGGTAGTTGACTTACACCTTCTAGAGCACGTTGGGTGGCACGGGATACATGCGGACGTGCATTGTCCTGTTGGAACAGCAAGTTCCCTTGCCGGTCTAGGAATTGTAGAACGATGGGTTCGGTGACGGTTTGGATGTACCGTGCACTATTCAGTGTCCCCTCGACGATCACCAGAGGTGTACGGCCGGTGTAGGAGATCGCTCCCCACACCATGATGCCGGGTGTTGGCCCTGTGTGCCTCGGTCGTATGCAGTCCTGATTGTGGCGCTCACCTGCACGGCGCCAAACACGCATACGACCATCATTGGCACCAAGGCAGAAGCGACTCTCATCGCTGAAGACGACACGTCTCCATTCGTCCCTCCATTCACGCCTGTCGCGACACCACTGGAGGCGGGCTGCACGATGTTGGGGCGTGAGCGGAAGACGGCCTAACGGTGTGCGGGACCGTAGCCCAGCTTCGTGGAGACGGTTGCGAATGGTTCTCGCCGATACCCCAGGAGCAACAGTGTCCCTAATTTGCTGGGAAGTGGCGGTGCGGTCCCCTACGGCACTGCGTAGGATCCTACGGTCTTGGCGTGCATCCGTGCGTCGCTGCGGTCCGGTCCCAGGTCGACGGGCACGTGCACCTTCCGCCGACCACTGGCGACAACATCGACGTACTGTGGAGACCTCACGCCCCACGTGTTGAGCAATTCGGCGGTACGTCCACCCGGCCTCCCGCATGTCCACTATACGCCCTCGCTCAAAGTCCGTCAACTGCACATACGGTTCACGTCCACGCTGTCGCGGCATGCTACCAGTGTTAAAGACTGCGATGGAGCTCTGTATGCCACGGCAAATTGGCTGACACTGACGGCGGCGGTGCACAAATGCTGCGCAGCTAGCGCCATTCGACGGCCAACACCGCGGTTCCTGGTGTGTCCGCTGTGCCGTGCGTGTGATCATTGCTTGTACTGCCCTCTCGCAGTGTCCGGAGCAAGTATGGTGGGTCTGACACACCGGTGTCAATGTGTTCTTTTTTCCATTTTCAGGAGTGTATTTTGATAGTCTCCTGACAAATGATTAGAGTGGTGAGTATTATATTCAAGTTTTTATGTTTTTCATGTGACATTTTCTGACTTGTTCTACACCAACTGGAATGATCTCATTTTTGGATCTGTGGAACGAAAAGTGGATCTGATCTAATCTAATACCGCTCCTGACTCGCAGCTTCTAAACAACTTGCACCCTATGGAACATCGTCTCAGTTGTGCGTTTGGGTAGGTAATTTTCTGACATAATTTGTCGTAAATGACGGGAAATCATCGAGTGAGACAGTAGTGTCTGGCGTTCCCCAAGGAAAAGTTATAAGCTCTCTGCTTTACCTACTCTATATGTTCAAATGGCGCTAAGCACTATGGGACTTAACATCTGAGGTCATCAGTCCCCTAGAACGTAGAACTACTTAAACCTAACTAACCTAAGGACATCACACACATTCACGCCCGGGGCAGGGTTCGAACCTGCGACCGTAGCAGCAGCGCAGCTCCAGACTGAAGCGCCTAGAGCTGCTCGGTCAGCGCTGCCGGCTCCTACTCTATACAGGGTGTAAAAAAAAAGTCGAATATTTTGATAGGTGGTAAGAAGATAAGTTTAAGACCGTAAGAGCTAAGGGCACTTGTTCATTTTCTCGACGGTGAAACATGTGTCTTCTATTGAACATTGTTCATAGCTCTTGCGGTATGCATTTTAGAGCCCATGTTTAGTGGAGATTTTTTTCTTGTTTTGGTACGTACTACCTCCTCCCAGAGTATCAAATGCAAAGATCTTTCAACAGAAGAATTACGTACGTAAACTTCAGACAGACTGAGAAATAATCTCGACCAAACACCCCAGGACGCCATATCGTAACATGTAAAACGATGCCTTTAAAATGGCGCTATAGCCGGAATGAGACTCGTCGTATGTAAATGGTTTAAAAAATAATTGTGCAGCAGATAATCAAAAAAGACATAGTATATCTTTCACTAACTTAATAATTGTTTTGGGCCAATCAGAAAAGAAACTTGCGGAACTCCACTTGGTGAATCGGCTACAGGTTTCTTTTCATTCGAATCCATCGTAATGACCATCCGAAATACAGTATTTGGCGGTGGGAAATCTACTGCATTGGAAGAGAAAAGTGTGCTCCACAATGCGGTCCAGGAAAATGCATGTGGTTCGCTCTACATAATGTTTGCCGCAAACCATGGTACCCTGTAGACGCAACGCATCCATCGCACAGCATTATGTAGTCTCTGCTTGACTGCAGAAGCACCGAAATTTGGGCTGGAACGAGAAAGTCAGCTTTAACCTGGTGTTTTTTCTGTATATTGTATCGACTTTATAATAAATATTACCAATATATGGCCAGTAAGCTGATGTCTTGAATGCCTCATTCTCTTACAATCGGTCATTCCGACGTCTACAGCGCCCTCTGCAATTGACGGTGTCAATAAACGACGTAGGAACACAGTACGGGGATTATCCAGTTACATATACAGCCTCTCCGCATCACAGTTGAAACTGGTTTATTGTATGAAGGTCATGAGAATGACCTTTATCTGAGCACGAATGTGGAAACCGGTAGACTGTAAAAACAGATGTCTACAAATGGTCTTTCAATACACAGAATGTACAAGTGTGCCATCTTTAAGAGGACTAAGGCCTCGAAAAACGACAGCCACAATTCTCCACCTGCACTGTAATTGAATGCTGAGGTATGGAATTAACGTATTCCAAAAACTCCTAGAGACTGTCAAAATATTGAAGCCAAATCATCAATGTATGACCAAAATATTGCCGGTTTAAGAGCTCGCTACTCAAAACTCCAAAATCGAACCATCAGGTTCAAAAAATGGTTCAAATGACTCTGAGTACTAAGGGACTTAACTGCTGTGGTCATCAGTCCCCTAGAACTTAGAACTACTTAAACCTAACTAACCTAAGGACATCACACACATCCACGCCCGAGGCAGGATTCGAACCTGCGACCGTAGCGGTCGCGCGGTTCCAGACTTTAGCGTCTAGAACCGCTCGGCTACCCCGGCCGGCGAACCATCAGGACATGCAGAAAACTCCCCATGGTGAAACCTTCGGATTGTTAAAAACCGCCGTTAAAAAATCTTCTTAAGAAGGTTGAAATATCACAACGATTATTAACATTTAAAGTTGACTTATTACGAGGGATCTACTGTATGATGATGATGATGATGACACATTTGTGAAACCTCTGCGAAAGCGATCCGAGAAACAGTCGCGAAACTGCGATGCCTACCGACTGTCTTGTGACAGCAGAAAGAGTGGTGTTTGGATGAGGTTTACAGTTTTCCTAGTGAGATCCACAGCTCTCTAAGTACGTCAAGTAGAACAACAGACCTCTACAACAGCCAGAAGCAACCTACGCGCACTTGTACCTGTCAGGATTTCGGACGAACGGTGGCGTCCTGGGAGAACTCTATACTCCCGACCTTCGTCTTAACTACTTTCTTGCACGCGGACCACTTGTACGAAGTATTCCCTCGTGGAAGCTTTAAGGCTATCCCCAGCGGTTCCGTGTAACGGATGGCGCATCAGCAATCTGTCGAAAACCTACTGAAAGGGCGGCGGCTTCGCTGTCTGCTGTTAGCCGCAGATCAGACTTTCGTCCCCCAACTCCGAAAGGTCGCAACATTTACACCTACATAGATATTCTGCCAACCACTGTAAAGTGCATGGCGGAGGGTACTTCACATTATACAAGCGTTGAGTTTACTTCCCATTCGTGTCGCATGTGGAGCGCGGAAAGAATGGCTGCTTCAGTGCGTCTTTGCGAGCTGTTATTAGTCTGTCACTGTGGGAGCGATAACTAGGGAGTTCTGGTAGACACCTTCGCTTGAAGCTGCTTCTTCAAATTTTGTAAGTAGGCTTTCACTGGACAGTTGGTGTCCACCTTCAAGCACATGTCAATTAACATTTTTTTGCTTCTGCGTAACGCTCTCCCACGAGTGAAACAAGCCCGTCACCGTCAGCGCTGCCCTTAGTCTTATTTGGAATGGATTCCACGCAACTGAGCAATACTCTTGAATTAGACGCTCAAGTGATTTGTAAGCAATCTTGTTCGTACACTGAGTGCATTTCCCCAGTACTCTGTCAATGGATTAAATTTTTTCTCCTGCTGTAACTACGACTGAGGCTTGTCTTCTTCCATTTGACATCTATACAAACAGTTGCAGTCCGATATTTGTATTGGTTAACTAACTCCAGTTGTGTTACTGCGGAGCTTCACGCTGTTCTCCAGGCTGTCCAATACATCCGTCGCCATCAGCGGATACAGTATATTATATGCTCAGATTCGCTCAGCTCTCTCCTCAGTCTCCAAGCTCTCTACCCTGTCCACCCTCTGGTCCACCGGATTCAGGACTGCCTCCACTTGCTCCACTTGGGGAGCGTCTCTGTGGCGTTCCTCTGGATCCCAGGACATGTTGGTATCTGTGGAAACGAGGCGGCCGATATAGCGGCCAAAGCTGCAGTCTCTCTTCCTCCGCCAACTATTCGCACGATTCCCTTCGCCGATCTACGGAATGTTTTATGTCGTCGTGTTGCTCTTTTATTGCAAGCACTTTGGTCGACACTTCCCAATAAGAAATTGCGGGACGTGAAAGCTCTTCCCTGTGCTTGGACCTCTTCCTCCAGACTCGTCGTCGGGAGGAGATAATTTTAACTAGACTCCGGATAGGGCACTGTCTTTTTAGCCATCGACATCTTTTAAGTGACGATCTTCCCCTGCTTTGTCCCCACTGCTCTCAACTGTGAACGGTAAGACACCTTTTACTTGAGTGCCCCTATTTTACTCCGTTACGCGCCCGTCTACAGCTGTCGCCTGATATATCTTCCATTTTAGCAGACGACATGGGCTCAGCCGATCGCGTTGTCGAGTTTATTAGTGTCAGTGAGATGACGTCAGTCATTTGAAGCTCTTTTAGGGGACAAACAACCCCCGTTCAGTAGTGGTTTTGTAAGCTTTCCATCTGTTTTTAGTTTCCCCACTTGTTTTGAGTTTCGCTCCCATTGCTGCTGGTTTCCAGTTTTTTTGTTTTTTTTTACCTTTTCCAAAGTCACAGACCGGGTGCTAATGACCGTAGCAGTTTTGCGCCCTAAAATCATAACAAAAAAATAATTCCAGATGTGTCTTATTGATACTGCAGTCACGGAAAACTATGTGTTTTGGTTTTGTTAGAAGCAGTCCCCCTTTCCAACTCCTGTTGTGCTTTGGACTGCGACTGACTTTCACGTCATACCACGGACTTTATGCAGCTGAGAGGTATCGGTTGCACAAATACCGTGCTTAACATTATCTACCTGGCTATGAGTGGCAAATCGTATGAAATTCAATTAATACTAACTCAGTACTAGCCCTAGTCTCTATCCTAAGAACAAAACTGTTGAAAGGAAAGTACTGAACTTCCATACGACCGACCAGCGTTAACACTTCACTAAACATTTCAAGTAAGTTTTTCTCATGTGGCACATGCGGACTAGAAAAGGTGTGCACGTATACACGTAGTAGCGAAGTTTAACCAGCTAGGAAAGCTGCATAACGAACATTTAAGAGATGAACCGTACTCTCGAAACTGCATTGACATGTAACACACACAAAATACTAAACCTATGGTTCCATACAAGCGAACGACAATAACGGACTAACGATCGCTCGTCAACAAGAATTGTTATGATTAAGAAAACGCAACATGAACACACAATTGCTCATATACTGTAAGCTACCGCTTCTGTTTTATTCCTTTCTGCTAATGGTTAAGCCTGAGAGAAGAACGTGTAAGTGAAAAATTTTGCACAACGGATTTTATAACGCTAATTTGTCGCCCTGACACTTATACGCTCTCCAGAAGGGTAAGCTTATCCTGTGCTCTATATGTGACGTTAACTAGTTGTATGCAAATCTGATTAGTTTCTAACCATATCCTCAGTATACGCTAGAATGTTCAGATGTTCTGACCTACAAACACTGCCTCCACCAGGTGGTTGCAAACATGAAATACACAAATAAGGACATAATAAAATGGCAAAGGAAAGTACTAGCTATGAAATGATACACTCAGTAGTGTTAAATTCTTTACTCTTCTGCAATTCACTCTATTCAAGATTACACAGTACGAGCAACATTATAGTTCTGCCTATTCACATTTGGCAATCGCTCTGTCTGGCACTGTCCTGTGATATATAATCGCGGTCGTAAATTCAAGCGCGGAATACTGACATCAACTACGGCAATTGCAATTATATTTTGAGCTACACTCGCGACTAGCAACGTGAAGCCTCAGCATAGAACGAAAAAGACACGTGATCAGCAATTTACTTTACTTCCCTCGCACAACCACTACAGTGATCTGACGCTTATCGCTGCAAAGGCTCTCGGCTCAGCGAGATAACATAAATTCTACTTCACCAAAAGCTTCCCTGGGCACCTCCACGGCTGCCGTGGAACACCAGACGATCCTCAGGCTCTCGCTACAAGTCCTCTGTCCCAGTAACGAGGTCGCACGCCTCGCCAGGAGCAACCTCTCTCCTCGACGCTCCAGAACAAGTGTTTCTCAGTCACTACGCTTTTTCTTAGCTCCTGTTCTTTTCTTTCTTCCCCCTTTTAATGTGTGTGGCCAATCATGTTGCTGTAAGGCGTTCGTATCCGAGCACCGACCAATCTCATTTTTGCAACCGACTGAAGCTTCTAGAAGCTTCCAGACTGTTCCAGAAGCTTCTGCTCCGGCCGTTGGGAAAACCACCGTGTCTTCTCCTTGTCCTCGGCCACGTGGCTCCCGCTAAGCCGCGGTCCACCCGCCTGGAGTTCTCAGAGTAGCTTACGGGCGCTGTTGTCTTCAGGTCTCAGGCCTGCCTGCCACGCTTGTGTCTTTCCCGTTCTCCTGCCAGCCTCCCGTCTCCGTCCGATTCACTATCGCCCAACGTGCAGATATTCTGCTACAAATTAAGATCCCTAGCCGATGTCAGTATCCTTAATGGTTTCCTGTCTCGATGTTTATACTTTCGGAGTGGTGGTTATAATGTCGCTCAAAATGTTGCCACCTTACAATACCTTACACACATTCATCGGGTAATCGGAAGCAACGTTCACTGTTTCTATTAATAAGTAAATCGCCAAAGCTGGCCCTTGACTCAAGGTGAGAAGTGAACTGGTAAACAGTACGTGAAGTAAATCATGACCGTTATAGGCCAGAGTTCGGTTCCGTCTAAATTTATGTGAAACGATACTGAAATCATAACTTGCGAGAATTCCACACTGCTACTAACGATGGAATTTAATCGTTATAAAGAATCCTAACTCGAAACTGAACTCACTCCCATCAGAGCCACTGTTCATGTGTGTACAGACACAGCACATCACACGTGACTAAGTCCGCAGCTCGTTGTCTAGTGGCTAGCGTTGCTGCCTCTGGTTCACGGGGTCCCGGGTTCGATTCCCGGCTGGGTTGCGGGTTATCTCTGCCTGGGGACTGGGTGTTTGTGTTGTCATCATCATCATCATCATCATCATCATCATCACCACCATTCGTGACAGTGGCTATAATGGCCTATGGAATAATTGGACTCTAAAAACATTGGGACTTTGTACGGGCGCTGATGGTCGCGTAGTTGAAACCAAACATCATCATACTTGACTACGGAGCAGTGAGAGATTATTGCGACTCGACTCCTCCAAGCCCTGGTACGTTC
This sequence comes from Schistocerca gregaria, assembly GCF_023897955.1. Classification (NCBI taxonomy): domain Eukaryota; kingdom Metazoa; phylum Arthropoda; class Insecta; order Orthoptera; family Acrididae; genus Schistocerca; species Schistocerca gregaria. The sequence continues at coordinate 499,330,574 of NC_064926.1, read as the reverse complement.
CGTCTGAATGCAACCTGCCTCGCCTCCATGTGCCGAGAACAAACAAACTTGATGGAGGTGCACAAATGAGTTTGCTAGTATGAGAAAGGACACACAACACCCGTTTCTTTCGGCCTAAAATTTTCAGTTTCATTCAATGGCACAAATTTTGAAGACATATCCAAGCGCTTGGATTCGAAAGGTCCAACTGCGAGGCCGCACGTCTAGGTACGTGCTATCGAGTGTGGCGAGGGAGTGTTGACAGCAAAACTAACCACAAAGATTACACTCGACTGCCTTCCAGGCTGCTACTAAAAAGCTAAACCAAGAACTTCTACCTGAGTTTGCCTAGTGGGAAGCGTTTGTAATTACACCCACATTCATTCAAACGATCGATCATCCATGTCAGGGCTGGTGGTCTTGGGTAAATGTTGTGCTGAGTAGTAACTGAGATGAGAATAAAGACAATTTAGATTCAAAGTGGCTCTAAGCATTTTCGGACTTAACATCTAAGGTCACCAGTCCCCTGAACTTAGAACTACTTAAACCTGACTAACCTAAGGACATCACACACATTAATGCCCGAGGCAGGATTCGAACCCGCGACTGTAGCAGCAGCGCGGTGCCGAACTGAAGCGCCTAGAAGCGCTCGGTCACAGCGGCCGGCTACAATTTAGGTTCCCAGAGTGATATTCCTCCTTGGCGAGGAAAATATGACAAAATGCAGGCACATGAAAGGTACTCCGTCAAACTTGTTAAAGCAAAACCATAAAAGTATATGAGAGGCAGATTGATTGGCGCCTTTCGTTGTGGAGAGCAAAATTATATATTTTTAAGATTAAAAGTAGGTCGTCAGTTTTTCTACTAAATTTAAATCTTACGAAGAATTGACTGCAAAATATGCGTTCACCTTTTTTGAGATAGTTCTTCACTAACGGTAACTGCAACATCTGCAAAAACTATGAGATTAGAGTTAATATTATATGCCAGGCTCATAATATACGTCAACAGCAACGGTTCCAATATACATTCCTGGGGCATGCTTGAAGTACTTCTACGTTTTTCGGTGAGTCTCCATCAAATATAGCGGTGTGCGTTGTCCCTACTAACAAATCGTTAATCCAGTCACAAACTTGGAGTTTACTCCATATGACAGCGCCGACAGAAATTGCAACTCTCAAAAATGTTCAAATGTGTGCGAAATCTTATGGGACTTAAATGCCAAGGTCATCAGTCCCTAAGCTTACACACTACTTAACCTAAATTATGTTAAATTATGCTAAGGACAAACACACACACACACACACACACACACACACACACACACACACACACACACACACACACACACACACACACACACACACACGAGGGAGGACTCGAAACTCCGCCGGGACCAGCCGCACAGTCCTTCAGTCCTTAACTGCAGCGCCTGAGACCGCTCGGCTAATCCCGCGCATCAAATTGCAACTCTCAATGTGGCTCCGGCTCCAATAGTTTTGATGAACTTTCACGGAAAGTGGAATTTGGATATCTGAACTTCGGAAATCAAAAGGTCAATCAGCGTTAAATACGAAATATTCTGTTCGACCGATACGTTAAATGAGTCATACCAAAGATTCTGATGCCACTGCCCAATGACGAGGAAGGCTAGAATGATAGCACATACAGCAGAAGCTACCCAACCCAGTAGTAGCTCTGATACTGTGGAGAAAAACACGTGGAAGAAATAACCACTGTTGATTACCAAATATTTCAATGAGCCGCGATGATAACGCCTCTAGAGATAAGGAATATCTTGTTGACAAGCTTACTCTGAGGAAAAGCTATTTATAGATTTTGTACGGCACTTCGTGGTATTGCAAAACCTCTGTATTAATTAATTGTGCTACGGTGACATCGCGCTAAAGAAAACTCCCACCACGAATTTTGAACTATGACGTGAGGCACATTTTCGTTGCACTACAAAAAACGGCTCTGAGCACTATAGGACTTGACATCTGAGGTCATCAGTCCCCTAGAACTTAGAACTACTTAAACCTATCTAACCTAAGAGCTTCACACACATCCATGCCCGAAGCAGGATTCGAACCTGCGACCGTAGCGGTGGCGTAGTTCCAGACTGAAGCGCCTAGAACCGCTCGGCGACAACGGCCGGCCGTTGCATTACACTTTGAATGTTGACGCACCAGATTCTCCTGTTTTTACCTTCTCATGTTGCCTATTCAATCTTAGTGAAAACTAAAACAGTAATCGAACATTATCATTCTCCACGTAATAGCTACTGGATATTACACATATCAATAAAGGTTTTGCATCACCCCAGTTCCCAGAACTCCTGAAGACAGACGTTGACTGTGGATATTGTATCACAGACACAATCCTTTTTACTGTTCAGAGGTGTCACTAAACCCGCCCAAAGATGTAAACACCATGTATGAGCAGCACCTATTAGACAGAGGGGGTCCGACAGTCGATCAGTTCCAGTCATTCCACCTGGAAAGAGGTACACGGATCGCGTTGTCTATAGTTCAACCATGCCTAGACGGTCAATACCGCGGTTCAATCGCGTTCGCATTGTTGCTTCGTGCCAGGAATAGCTCTCAACAAGGGAAGCGTCCAGGCGTCTAAGAGTGAACTAAAGCAATGTCGTTCGGACATAGGGGGAGATACAGAGAGACAGGAACTGTCGATGACATGCCTTGCTAAGGCCGCCCAAGGGCTACTACTGTAGTCGATGACTGCTACCTTCGTATTATGGCTCGGAGGAACCCTGACAGCAGCGCCACCATGTTGAATAATACGTCGGCCGGTGTGGCCGAGTGGTTCTAGGCGCTTCAGTCTGTAACCGCGCGACCGCTACGGTCGCAGGTTCGAATCCTGCCTCAGGCATGGATGTGTGTGATATCCTTAGGTTGGTTAGGTTTAACTAGTTCTAAGTTCTAGGGACTGATGACCTCAGATGTTAAGTCCCATAGCACTCACAGCAATTTGAATTTTTTTTAATAATACGTTTCGTGCAGCCACAGGACGTCGTGTTAAGACTTAAAATGTACGCAATAGGTTGCATGATGGGCAACTTCACTCAAAACGTCGATGGCGAGGTCCATCTTTGCAACCACGACATGATGCAGCGCGGTACAGATGGGCCCAACAACATGACGAATGGAGCGATCAGGGTTGGCATTAAGTTCTCTTCACCGATGAGTGTCGCATATGCATTCAACCAGACAAACGTCGGAGACTTGTTTGGAGGCAACATGATCAAGCTGAATGCCTTAGACACATTGTCCAGCGAGCGCAGCATGGTGGATTTTCCCAGATGTTTTGGGATGGAATTTTGTGGGGCAGACGTGCGCCGCTGGTGGTCATGGAAGACACCATAACGGCTGTACGATACGTGAATGCCGTCCTCCGACCAATAGTGCAACCACATCGGCAGCATATTGGCGAGGCATTCGTCTTCATGGACGACAATTCGCAGCCCCATCGTACACATATAGGATAACATCGCTCGACTAGAGCGGCCAGCATGTTATCCAGACATGAACCGTGTCGAATATACCTGGGATAGATTGAAAAGAGCTGTTTATGGACGACGTGACCCACAAACTGCTCTGAGGGATCTACGTTAAATAACAGTTAAGGAGTGGGACGATCTGGACCAACAGTGTCTTGATGAAATTGTGGATAATATGCCACAACCAATAGAGGCACGCATCAGTGCAAGAGGACATGCTGCTGGGCATTAGAGGTACCGGTGGATACAGCAATCTGGACCACCAACTCTCAAGGTCTCGTTGTATGGTGGTCGTGCAATGTGTGTTTTTCATCAGCAATAAAAAGGGCAGAAATGGTGTTTATGTTGATCTCAATTCCAATTTTCTGTACAGGTTCCGGAACTCTCGGATCTGAGGTGATGCAAAACTTTCTTTATGTGTGTATTATTGTACGGCTACTGCTCTACCTTTATTATTATCTATCCTTGTAGGAAAGGAAACAAAATACTTCTGTGGAGCATCTAATTGATTTAAAAAGCTTCCAGTGGGATAGACTGGATGGAATATTAACTTCTATATGATCCTACAGCCCAGCTAAGCCGCTTTAGAAATTGGGATGAGAGATTAAATCGCGGTCCAGGTAGTAAAAATCGTAGTGTCGCGCAACGGAAACGTTTTACACGTACAGATGGCGAAAGATAGCTTGGATGAGAATGCTATCAGTCGCGCAAGTCAGGTCATACAGCAGCACTTAGGAGTGGGGGGGGGGGGGGGGGGACATTCGTTGAGACCAGCTACAATCATTCCTGCATGACGTAAAAATGTCTACCCTCGTTTGGCTCTATACTTAGCTCTCTCGTTTGACATGCCTGCCCTTTTGCGACTGTTAAGTTTCGCGTAGAAAGGGAAAGGCTAAAACTCGTTACATTTTGAAACACCCAACATTACAACGCGTACAAATCTGCGTCCCTCTGTCTCTCCACACTTTGCCTTCCTCATTATTTCTGAACGGCGCTCGGTCTTAAATAGAGAGGGAGATAGAGAGGGAAGAGCCGACCGGTGGATTTGAAACACACCAAACGAAGGTCGTGCAGGACACGCATTTTTCTGTCTCTTTGCCATCCTGGGTTTATGCCTGGAAGTCCAAAACACGCTCTCTCTCCCTAGCGGCGAGGAGAAATATCCGTTTGAATTCGAACTCACCTATGATTCTCTCCTTGTCAATCACGCGTTTTGTCGTCTGCCGCTATCTCACTCACAAAGAAACTCAGGTGGTGAGGAGGGGTTTTCGTTAAAGTTTACGGTCTTCCTAAAGGCAAATTACGCATTTGTCTTCCTAACAGTAACATAAAGTTTCAGGGTGGGAGCAGTTTACGTTACCAGTTGAAAATCAAACCGTCGAATCCGCCTTCGCAGTATTTTTCCTTCCTCTGCCACAGCGATGCCCTTGATTCTAGCTACGCAACTACAGTCGTACGTGGGGATGAGGAATAAAGAAAATTAGCTGCAATAAAACACTTGACCTGTCCCATTTCCGTTCCAGAAGTCTTTTAGCGTCATTTTCCTAATGCAAAATTTGTGTGGCACACTGAATATAATGTCACCTGCATGACAAACAGATGATATATTTCGATAATCATTGTGAAACTAAGTAACCGTCACCTTTCACTACGGCTTCTTTAAAGTCAGCACAATGGCTTGTAACTGTGAATAATAGACAGGAAAAGATTCAGGCTGTAATATATATATAATCATTTGCAGATTAACATTACTTGAAATTTGTACGCATCCAACTGACTAACTGGCAACACACAACCAAATTTATCTAGCACTTGCAAATATATGTCCATACAGTCACACAGTTCTACACTAAGATTTTATGCCATCATTACATTGTATCTCGATATTTATACACACATAAAGCACCGATTACTACTATGATAATTTAAATTCGAAAATTTGTGTTACTTAGCTATGAAAGATAATTTTTGTCTTTTTTTGACGAATTTAGATTTCCATCCCTAGCGGCAGCAATTCTGCGGAAATGCTACTACTGATAAACAGATACATTAAAACTGGGCAAATCCGTGTAGTATTAAAGTTTTAGTCGTAGTGCAGAACCTATTCAGACAACGTTGTTCGAAAGGCAGGTAAAATTACGAATTTGATGGTGACTCCATAGACATTTCAAATGGTTCAAATGGCTCTAAGCGCTATGGGACTTAACATCTCAGGTTACCAGTCCCCTAGACTTAGAACTACTAAAACCTAACTAACCTACGGACATCACACACATCCATTTCCGAGGCAGGATTCGAACCTTGGACCGTAGCAGCAGCGCGGTTCCAGACTGAAGCGCCTAGAACCGCTCGGTCACAGCGGCCGGCTCATAGACATTTTTGCTATACGGTAGCAACATACGATTTGACCACCACAGGTGCCGGCGGTGCCTTAAATGTAGGAGCTCTGTGCACTTTCGCCGGTATATACTAGCTAGTTACGATCGTTTCCCGAAATTCCGGGGACAACCAAACAGCAGTTCCTGTTTGCTATCGCCTACATGTAGGGCAGTACCCTACACAGCCTGCCTTCGCGGGCTGCATAAGTGGTCAGGCGTAGCTGCTACGCAAGCGCGGTGTCCGCCGGTAGCAGAGCCACGCGGCATTCACAAGGGAAGGGAGTCAGTCGTGGCCAACTGATACCGCTCTTGTTTGGCAGATGGGATCGGTATATGAATCAAAACCGAGCATAATGTATCAGCATATACTGATGTGCAGAACTTAAGGACGAAAGTAACTTTGGCATGACATGTCGCTGCCAAGTTACGTAGCTTGCTGAAACTTTGAAAGTGCTACAGTGCATTACATTACGGTACAATACATCACAGTACGTAACATAACGGAAAGAAATACGCAATCAGACGACCAGATATGACAGTATTATCCAATGACAATAATGATGGTCTCTCGGACATTACAGAAGGCGAGACATCGTTCTTAGGAGAGTGTGTGGTGATCACTGACATCAATGCTCTGCAGCTTGCTCTCGTGGCGACTACAAGGCTGGTGACAGCTTCTTGTGGTAGGGTGTTCCATTGCTCTAGCAGCGAGATGACAGTTACTGGGCGGTCGTCGGTGCACTGCATTACGTCTCCCCAGTGCGTCGCACACGTGCTCAATGGGTTTCGGACGCTCATGATAATCTGTAAAAACCAAGTCACGGTTAAATGAACCCCTGAAAAGACACACATGGGGAAGGAGTAAAGCGTCACTATAATGTTTACCGGTGAGTTGAAATATTTGGAGGCCAGTACGCTCTTGCAGTATTATGACTCCCTCCAACACCTTCCACCAAAACGATTATTTTCAACAAAGCTGGACCGGCCGGAGTGGCCTAGCGGTTCTAGGGGCTTCAGTCTGGAACCGCGCTGCTGCTACGGTCGCATGTTCGAATCCTGACTTGGGCATGCATTGTGTGATGTCCTTAGGTTAGTTAGGTTTAAGTAGTTCTAGGGGACTTATGACCTCCGACGTGCTCAGAGCCATTTTTCAACAATGCTGGACGTACTCTTACATGGCGAAAGGTGAAACACATAATGAACCTAGGAACATTGTCGGTACGATCGTTTTTGGTGGTCTAGGTGTTATGGTATTGTCAGGCATAATGTTACATGGGCGTACTGTCCTTAGGATCTTTGAAATATGTACAATCACCTATCCACGATTGCTCTCATTTTTATGGATGAAAATTTGCGACGGCATCAAACTGCGCAGGTGGGGCAGCTCTTGGAACGAGAGAGTATACGGCAAATGTACTGCATCTACATCTAGATGATTACTCTGCAATTTACATTTAAGTGCTCGGAAGATGGTTCATCGAATCACAATCATACTATCTCTGTACCATTCCACTCCCGAACTGCGCGCGGAAAAAACGAACACCTAAACCTTTCTGTTCGAGCTCTGATTTCTCTTATTTTATTTTGATGATAATTCCTACCTATGTAGGCTGGGCTCAACAAAATATTTTCGCATTCGGAAGAGAAAGTTAATGACTGAAATTTCGTAAATAGATCTCGCCGCGACGAAAAACGTCTTTGCTTTAATGACTTCCATCCCAACTCGTGTATCATATCTGCCACACTCTCTCCCCTATTACGTGATAATACAAAACGAGCTGCCCTTTTTTGCACCCTTTCGATGTCCTCCGTCAATCCCACCTGGTAAGGATCCTACACCGCGCAGCAATATTCTAACAGAGGACGAACAAGTGTAGAGTAAGCTGCCTCTTTAGTGGACTTGTTGCATCTTCTAAGTGTCCTGCCGATGAAACGCAACCTTTGGCTCGCCTTTCCCACAATATTATCTATGTGGTCCTTCCAACTGAAGTTGTTCGTAATTTTTACACCCTGGTACTTAGTTGAATTTACAGCCTTGAGAATTGTACTATTTATCGAGTAATCGAATTCCAACGGATTTCTTTTGGAAATCATGTGGATCACCTCACACTTTTCGTTATTTAGCGTCAACTGCCTCCTACCACGCCATACAGCAATCTTTTCTAAATCGCTTTGCAACTGATACTGGTCTTCAGATGACCTTACTAGATGGTAAATTACAGCATCATCTGCAAACAACATAAGAGAACTGCTCAGATTGTCACCCACGTCATTTAGATTGATCAGGAACAGCAGAGGTCCCAGGACGCTTCCGTGGGGAACACCTGATATCACTTCAGTTTTACTCGATGATTTGCCGTCTATTACTACTGGCCGTTCTCGCAACTTAGATCGCACCGAGAATATGTGGGACGTATTCCAGCACATCCACTTGCACTAACGGCCATTCAACAGCTGCCACCCGCACTGCCGGAGAGACGGAATGCCTTACCACAAGAACTTGCCGCGCTGTGATACCCATACAAATTCAAATTCATTAGGCATGCGCGTTCACGGTCGTTTTATCGTATTAACCGATTAGTAAGAGGTCAGGCTGGAAACTTCTCAACTGCCTTGTGGCACCGTAGGAACTTCTTGCTAAGGATGTATTGTCATCCCCGGTGATCACACGCCGTATTATGAACCGTGTCCCTCCTTTTGTGATGTCCAGGAAGCTACCACGAGTCACAATGACTTCAATGTAATTATTGTCTTTGAATAAAAGTGTCATTTCTATGTAAGTCACTGCGTATTTCTTTCAGTTATCTTCTGTAATATACTGCGGCAGCTCTTTTTATGTATCGTCCGAGTTAGATCGAGCTATGTTAGTTGCCTGTGACACATCTGCGGTAGCTACCTTTGTCCTAAGTTATACGCACTAGTGTCAATAAATTAACATATTGCTCGCAAAGACTGTTCCACTGCACAGTTTTCGCTAGATCACTGGAGCCGGTAACCAGCGTCAACTACCAAAGTCAAACACCAACAGTGACCTGAAATAGAATAACCGTATGATAGTAGTTGCAGGAAGTCGTTCGACTTATAATGATGTAATCTCATCTCCGTGTAAGTTTTAGATAACTTTCTATTAGCTATTCTAGTCAACACTGTGAACAGTCCATACAGGGTATTACAAAAAGGTACGGCCAAATTTCAAGAAACATTCTTCACACACAAAGAAAGAAAATATGTTATGTGGACATGTGTCCGCAAAACGCTTCCTTGCCATATTAGAGCTCATTTTATTACTTCTCTTCAAATCACATTAATCATGGAATGCAAACACACAGCAACATAACGTACCAGCGTGACTTCAAACACTTTGTTTCAGGAAATTTTACAAATTTCCTCTGTTAGCGAGGATACATGCATCCACCCTCCGTCGCATGGAATCCCTGATGCGCTGATGCAGCCCTGGAGAATGGCGTATTGTATCACAGCCGTCCACAATACGAGCACGAAGAGTCTCTACATTTGGTACCGGGATTGCGTAGACAAGAGGTTTTAAATGCCCCCATAAATGAAAGTCAAGAGGGTTGAGGTCAGAAGAGCATGGAGGCCATGGAATTGGTCCGCCTCTACCAATCCATAGGTCGCCAAATCTGTTGTTGAGAAGCGTACCCCAACACTTCGACTGAAATGTGCAGGAGCTCCAGCGTGCATGAACCACATGTTGTGTCGTACTTGTAAAGGCACATGTTCTAGCAGCACAGGTAGGGTAGCCCGTATGAAATCATGATAACGTGCTCCAGTGAGGGTAGGTGGAAGAGCATGGGGCCCAATCGAGACATCACCTACAATGCCTTCCCAAACGTTCACAGAAAATCTGTGTTGATGACGTAATTGCACAATTGCGTGCGGATTCTTGTCAGCCCACACATGTTGATTGTGAAAATATATAATTTGATCACGTTGGAATGAAGTCTCATCCGTAAAGAGAACATTTGCACTGAAATGAGGATTGACACATTGTTGGAAGAACCATTCGCAGAAGTGTACACGTGGAGGCTGATAGTGCCTGCACACGCTGTACATGGTACGGAAACAACTGGTTCTCCCGTAGCACTCTCCATACAGTGACGTGGTCAACGTTACCTTGTACAGCAGCAACTTCTCTGACGCTGACATTAGGGTTATCGTCAACTGCACGAAAAATTGCCTCGTCCATTGCAGGTGTCCTCGTCGTTCTAGGTCTTCCCCAGTCGCGAGTCATAGGCTGGAATGTTCCGTGCTCCCTAAGACGCCGATCAATTGCTTCGAACGTCTTCCTGTAGAGACACCTTCGTTCTGGAAATCTGTCTCGGTACAAACGTACCGCGCCACGGCTATTTCTCCGTGCTAATCCATACATCAAATGGGCATCTGCCAACTCCGCATTTGTAAACATTGCACTGACTGCAATACCACGTTCGTGATGAACACTAACCTGTTGATGCTACGTACTGATTTGTTTGATGCTATAGTAGTACTGTAGAGCAACAAGTCGTATGTTAAGCGAAGTCAACATTACCTTCCTTCAATTGGACCAACTGGCGGTGAATCGAGTACGTACAGTACACACTGACGAAACTAAAATGAGCTCTAACATGGAAATTAAGCGTTTCCGGACACATGTCCACATAACATATTCTCTTTCTTTGTGTGTGAGGAACGTTTCCTGAAAGTTTGGCCGTGCCTTTTTGTAACACCCTGTGTTTGAGAAATGTACATTTGCCTCTTTTTAAGTGTATCCAGTAAGATAAACCGTAAGTTTGCCACCCCCCCCCCCCACCCCCGAGGACAATCCCCCCCCCCCCCCTCGCTCTACCTGGTGGGCAGACACCAGTCGTTCAATTTCTCTACAGATTCTCGGAGACTTGGTATTCAACCGAGGCCTTTAGCGTGTAAACACGGCAACGGAAATCGGATTCCTAAATTTGTCTTTCGTCTTGATGACGTTTTGTGGTACGCCAGGGTGAGCGCGGTGATTAACCAAGCACGACGCAGGTTTCAGCCCGGTCTGCCGGCTGCACTGTGCAGCTCAACACACTCATCCCAGCCAAGCTGAGCCAACTCGCCGGGTTGTGCGCTGAGGCTACTCCCTGGTCCAGTCCGGTCGCCTCTGCCGCAAAGCCTTATCCTTCGTTGTCGTTCTTTAAACTAACCGTGCGGGCGCAGCTGGCTGTTTGGCAGACTGTTATAGTTTATAAGTTTCAGTGCCACGTTTATCCATTTGTTTTTTGGCCAGGCGCGCATGAACGATTATCCGATCGACCAATCACAGAATCGTTTTGCAATGACAGTGATATTACATGGAATCAGGTGCATGGGCGTTCGAAAAATCGGCCTGCTAAAAAAGCCGTAACAAGACAAGAGACTTTCGCCGATCCACAACGGCCGAGGGAATGACGCGTACAGTACTGGAAGCTGCAACTCGCATCATTTGTCTTTTCTCTGGGCCGATTACTTCGCAGTTTGACAGTTTATAAAAACGGAAAATATTAACAGCCTGGAATTAATTTCTGTAGTACAATGTCGACCAAAAATTTACGACAAAAAAGGGAAAATTACAGTGATCGCCAAATAAAAGAAAGATTATAACTGCAAATCTATGAAACACTGTCGCCACAATGGGCAGAACTAACCTGTGCTAAAAAAAAGGAAACTTTTTACCTAACGTAACAACAGTATAAATAGAGGTATTTCAAAGTTATTCCGACAAACTTCGACAGTTTGCAATGTGTGAGTTGAGGAACAAAATGGCGATAGAACCCGTGTACGGAAACGCCATCCAACGACGCTACAGAACGTAGAGCTTACAGGTTTCGGCACCTGTATATTTATGAACATACAAGGTGATGATTCAGACTTTCAGGGATGATGAAGAAGAATGTACGTATCAGTATAAGGGACCATGGTCGGGAAACGAACGAGTCGAAACTTACGAGCAAAGACCTACCTGACACGGTTGACAGTGGAGTACATGTGCGGGTACTGTTCTTGCTAAGATTGACCGGTAGGCTATTTACAGAGGAGCTAGTATGAAGGAAACAAGAAAAAAAAGTCAAGTAAACATGGACTTCAATACAGGAGATGTTTCACAGTAGCGAAGATGAACCAGTCGTTAAAAAACCTCAGCTATACATTTTAGGTCCGATGTTTACTGGATATTTTTTCTTCTCTTGGTCCATACTACCACCTCTGTCATAACGATTTTCGCTTGTAACTTTCGACTCGGTCTTCTCCGGAACAGAGTTCCTTACCTATGATTGATAAACTTATCCATCATCCTGAAAGTTGGTAACATCATCACGGAAGTATGTCGGCGCCTATAACTTCGACACACTATATCGTCGTTGAGTGACGTTTCCGGACACCGGTCCTATACTCATTTTGGTCCTGAAAACACCTTCAACCGCCCTCGAAGTTTGTCGGTGTACTTTTGAAACACCCTGTGTGCATTAGTGTAACTTATATACCGAATTGTTCAAAAAGTCGTGTTATCTGACACACAATGTTGAAATGTAATTATAAAAAACGTTGCTGACAAATATGTCCATATATGGTCATATTGCTAATCAACAAATGCTGCTGGCCAAATAAAATAGTCAGAAAAATACTGCACTAACTATTATCTTGAGACACTTCAGAAGCACTTTTTTTATTGCGGCAATACCGAAAAAACTGTTTCTTTGCAGGAATGTTGCTCTTCTATTTGTTTTCCATTATGTCGCCTCACAAGATTATGAAGTACGCAACAAGCTCTTATGATGATTACAAAATAGTCGGGATTTCTGTAGAGAGGTCCATGTAATAGTCTCCATTTCTTTAAGAGAATGCCACAAGCACACTTTCACATTCTGCGAGCTGCACATAGTCTAACACTGAATATTCATATTAGATGCTTCAAATTTGATTTTGCATAAGGCTATAACACAAGTTCTGATAGACGAAATGCCTCATCACCAACAAAAAAATGACATGGATATTCCATTTGCGTTGCCTGGTAAACGACTTCTGTGAGGAATGTTTAAATTACATGAAAGTTGTTTCAGAAATTCGTGATCTTACATATTACTGAATCACTGCACCCACTGCACCCACAATACCTTATGGCAACTAAAAGCCTTTCACTACATGAAATACACTACTGGCCATTAAAATTGCTACACCAAGAAGAAATGCAGATGATGAACGGGTATTCATTGGACAAATATATTACACTAGAACTGACATGTGATCACATTTTCACGCAATTTGGGTGCCTAGATCCTGAGAAATAAGTACCCAGAACAAACACCTCTAGACGGAATAACGGCATTGATACGCCTGAGCATTGACTCAGAGTTTGGATGGCGTCCACAGCTGCCCATACAGCTTCAACACGATACTACAGTTCATCAAGAGTAGTTACTGGCGTTTTGTGACCAGCCAGTTGTCCGGCCACCATTGACCAGACGTTTCCAGTTGGTGAGAGATCTGGAGGATGTGCTGGCTAAGGGCAGCAGTCGAACATTTTCTGTATCCAGAGAGGCCCGTACAGGACCTGCAACATGCGATCTTGCATTATCCTACTGAAATGTAGGGTTTTGCAGGGATCGAACGAATGGTAGAGCCAGGGGTCGTAACACATCTGAAACGTAACGTCCACTGTTCAAAGTGCCGTCAGTGCAAACAAGAGGTGACCGAGACGTGTAACCAATGGCACCCTATACCATCACGCCGGGTGACACGCCAGTATGGCGATGACTAATACACACTTCCAATGTGCGTTCACCGCGATGTCGCCAAACACGGATGCGACCATCATGATGCTGTAAGCAGAACCTGGATTCATCCGAAAAAATGTTTTGCCATTAGTGCACCCATATTGGTCGTTGAGTACACCATCGCAAGAGCTACTGTCTGTGATGCAGCGTCAAGGGCAACCGCAGCCATGGTCTCTTACCTGATAGTCCATGCTGCTGCAAACGTCGTAGAACTGTTCGTGCAGATGGTGGTTGTCTTGCAAACGTCCCCATCTGTTGATTCAGGGATCGAGACGTGGCTGCATGATCCGTTACAGCCATGCGGATAAGATGCCTGTCATCTCAACTGCTAGTGATACGAGGCCGTTGGGATCCAGCACGGCGTTACGTATTACCCTCCTGAACCCACCGTTTCCATATTATGCTAACAGTCATTGGATCTCGACTAACGTGAGCAGCAATGTCACGATTCGATAAACCGCAATCGCGATAGGCTACAATCTGAGCTTTATCAAAGTCGGAAACGTGATGGTACGCATTTCTCCTCCTTACACGAGGCATCACGACAACGTTTCACCAGGCAACGTCGGTCAACTGCTGTTTTGTATGAGAAATCGGTTGGAAACTTTGCTCATGTCAGCACGTTGTATGTGTCGCCACCGGCGCCAACCTTGTGTCAATGCTCTGAAAAGCTAATCATTTGAATATCACAGTATCTTCTTCCTGTCGGTTAAATTTCGCGTTTGTAGCACGTCATCTTCGTGGTGTAGAAATTTTAAAGGCCAGCAGTGTACTTTCACGTACGACATTCTGATACGCAATACGTACTGAAGTAATTGCAAGTAACGTGTCGAAACTGTTGATAGACGTTCTGGTATGCCCACGAAATTTTGAATATTGAAATCCCAGTGCTTCATACGACCTATTGAATTGCACTTTATTTTATGGATCAGTATTTGCACAGCGAAAATATGAAGATGTGCACTTATTTTGTTTGTCTTTCACTTACTGCTGGATGTTCCCAATATTTTGGCGGCCGTTTCTTCTGCTTTTATTTTACAATAGGACCGCAAACACCCGCAACCTTTCAGTATTTATGTCAACTGTCGACGGTTTAATAAATCGGTCAAGCGCGCACGCAGTTATCGACCGATTTGCAAAAGCTCGGTGCTCGCTGTCGGCTGAGTAAAATCAGCCAATCGAAAAAATCGTTCATGTGCGCGCAGCCTTGCCTCCATCCAGTTACAGTATGCACACCGGCACTTCTTATAAGAGCGTATGTGATAGCAATAGTAATCACAGAATATCTTTATTCTGAATAAATTCTTCTAACAATAGTTCTTAATTTACAAGTAGTGGATAACATTTTTACGTTGGTGGAATTAAATGCATTGCATTCTCGTAGCAGGGAATCGCTGATAATCACAGCCACATGGTATGAATAAACTCCTTGACTTCCTTACACATCTAAACTCCATACACCATCAAATTCACTATGGAGACTGAAACGTAGGGTAAATTACCTTTCCTTGATGTCTTGGTCAGGAGAAGGGCTGACGGCACCCTAGGTCATAGGGTGTATCTAAAGACAACACACACTGATCTGCATTTGCACGCAGACAGCTACCACCACCCTTCACAGAGAAATGGGGTACTTAAAACTCTAGTACATAGGGCGCGCACTATCTCTGACGCAGAGTGTCTACTCCAGGAATTGGAACATCTGAGAACAGTATTTCGGAAAAAATGGGTACTCAGAGTGGCAGATTCAACGTGCTCTCCGCCCAACCATTACAGCCCAACTTATGGAGAAGGAGGAAATCACGAGGGAGGAGGTAGGCACTGCGTTTATTCCATATACAGGCGCAATCGCGGGGAAAATCGCCCGCATTTTGAAGAAACACCGGGTCGGAATTGTGTTTTGTCCTCCGAATAAAACTCGTGCACTCGTGGGGAGCGCCAACGATGACCTCGGTTTGAGGAAGGCCGGCGTGTACCAGATTCCGTGTCAATGTGGCAAGTCGCATATTGGTCAGACGATGCGTACCGTCGAGGATCGATGCCGTGAATATCAGAGGCACACTCGACTGATGTATCCGAGCAAGTCGGCGGTCGCTGAACATTGTTTGTCGGAAAATCACGCTATGGAATATGAACGCACGAGGATTCTGGTACAGACGTCGAGACAGCGTTGTTAGAGAGGCCATCGAAATTCGCACCAAGGCTTGGGAACCAGTGATTGGGTTAATCAAGAGTAAATCGAGGAAACGTATAGTTGTGACGACCACAGCGGACAGAGCCATCACACCGACGTCATCTCAGACGCCGTCGCAATCTGTTCCACCGCGCGACCGTGGCGCGGGGCGCGTTCAGCGGAGGGAGCGCGCCGCGGGCGGAGGGTATTTAAATCGGCCGCCGCCGCGACCGAACCCAGTTCCCTCTGAGCAGCCATAGCGTACGGATCTCCGTGCCGGCACGTTCACAGGAGCTCAGTCCGTCAGTTCACCTGATGATGGCGACATGTATGACCGCCGAAAAATTGTGCCCGTTGGACACTGTAGACCGGCACCGTGGATATTTTGATTATCAAATACTCCAGGAGAAACTCAATCACACAGTGTAAGAATTCGTAGATGCAAAGTAGGTATCAGTTGGTACACTGTGCCACAAACCGAATTTACTTCTTAGCTTTAGGACGTTTTGGCAGACGCAAAGTGTGCCGCAGTACAGTATACGGGCTGGAGAAGCACTTTTTTCCAGGAGGTGCTGCCTGGAACAGTGGATGCCGCGATCTCGGTGCACAGGACGGGTCTGGTGAGTCGCGTGGGTGTCGTGTGCCGGTGAGCTGGCCTGCTGGCACACCGTCCTGATGCGAACCCTGGACCACGAGGGTGTCGGAGCGAAGCGAAGCGGCCGCTCTGTCCCTCCCTACGTGTGCAGCGCACTCCACTCGCATGCGATGCGCCACCGTCTGCGCGCTCGCCCGGTCGGCACAATACATTCATTATGGACGGACGAAAGAGATCTTTAATGGACAACTTGTAACGCCGGAAATGCATATCCACCTATTTCAACAGTACATTTTCAGGCAGACAAACTTTCGCAATTACAGTAGTTACAATCGTCAACAACAGATGGCGCTGCGGTCTGGGGAACTCTATAGTACGATATTTTCCACATATCCACCATGCGTAGCAATAATATGGCGTAGTCTCTGAATGAAATTACCCGAAACCTTTGACAACGTGTCTGGCGGAATGGCTTCACATGCAGATGAGATGTACTGCTTCAGCTGTTCAATTGTTTCTGGATTCTGACGGTACACCTGGTCTTTCAAGGGTCGCCACAGAAAGAAGTCACAGGGGTTCATATCTGGCGAATTCATAGAAATATTCATTCAGGAAATTAAAGACGTCGGCCGTGCGATGTGGCCGGGCACAATCTTCCATAAACCACGAGGTGTTCGCAGTGTCGTCTAAGGCAGTTTGGACCGCCACAAATTCACGAAGAATGTCCAGATAGCGTGATGCAGTAATCGTTTCGGATCTGAAAAATGGGCCAATGATTCCTTTGGAAGAAATGGCGGCCCAGACCAGCACTTTTTGAGGATGCAGGGACGATGGGACTGCAACATGGGGCTTTTCGGTTCCCCATATGCGCCAGTTCTGTTTATTGACGAAGCCGTCCAGGGAAAAATAAGCTTCGTCAGTAAACCAAATGCTGCCCACATGCATATCGCCGTCATCAATCCTGTGCACTATATCGTTAGCGAATGTCTCTCGTGCAGCAATGGTAGCGGCGCTGAGGGGTTTCCGCGTTTGAATTTTGTATGGATAGAGGTGTAAACTCTGGCGCATGAGACGATACGTGGACGTTGGCGTCATTTGGACCGCAGCTGCAACACGGCGAACGGAAACCCGAGGCCGCTGTTGGATCACCAGCTGCACTACCCTCGCGTTGCCCTCTGTGGTTGCCGTACGCGGTCGCCCTACCTTTCCAGCATTTTCATCCGTCACGTTCCCAGTCCGTTGAAATTTTTCAAACAGATCCTTTATTGTATCGCTTTTCGGTCCTTTCGTAACATTAAACCTCCGTTGAAAACTTCGTCTTGTTGCAACAACACTGTGTTCTAGGCGGTGGAATTCCAACACCAGAAAAATCCTCTGTTCTAAGGATAAACCATGTTGTCCACAGCACACTTGCACGTTGTGAACAGCACACACTTACAGCAGAAAGACGACGTACAGAATGGCGCACCCACAGATTGCGTTGTCTTCTATATCTTTCACATCACTTGCAGCTCCATCTGTTGTTGAAAATTGTAACTACTGTAATTTCGAAAGTTTGTCCGCCTGAAAATGTACTGTTGTCCCAAGCATATTGCAACAAACGGTGTATTTCTATCGCTGCTAGTTTAGTTTTTATTGCCGTTTCAAAGGGTGTTACAAAAAGGTACGGCCAAACTTTCAGGAAACATTCTTCACACACAAAGAAAGAAAATGTTATGTGGACATGTGTCCGGAAATGCTTACTTTCCATGTTAGAGCTCATTTGATCTCTTCAAATCACATTAATCATAGAATGGAAACACACAGCAATATAAAGTACCAGCGTGACTTCAAACACTTTTTTTTACAGGAAATGTTCAAAATGTCCTCCGTTAGCGAGGATACATGCATCCAACCTGCGTCGCATGGAATCCATGATGCGCTGATGCAGCCCTGGAGAATGGAGTATTGTATCACAGCCGTCCACAATACGTGCACGAAGAGTCTCTACATTTGGTACCGGGGTTGCGTAGACAAGAGCTTTCAAATGCCCCCATAAATGAAAGTCAAGAGGGTTGAGGTCAGGAGAGCGCGGAGGCCATGGAATTGGTCCGCCTCTACCAATCCATCGGTCACCGAATCTGTCGTTGAATAGCGTACGACCACTTCGATTGAAATGTGCAGGAGCTTCATCGTGCATGAACCACATGTTGTGCCGTACTTGTAAAGGCACATGTTCTAGCAGCACAGGTAGAATATCCCGTATGAAATAATGGTAACGTGCTCCATTGAGAGTACATACTGACGAAACTAAAATGAGCTCCAACATGGAAATTAAGCGTTTCCGGACACGTGTTCACATAACATCTTTTCTTTATTTGTGTGTGAGCAATGTTTCCTGAAAGTTTGGCCGTACCTTTTTGTAACACCCTACATATATATTATATATAATTGGTTTGTTTTGTTAGTACTATTTGTATTTTTATGCTGAGTCTGGCCTATGGAGGACTGTGCTATCGAACGATTACATCGATAGGTCGTGTGGAGAACCAAAGTGTTTAGGATCTTTGGTAGTGTTAACTCTGCCGCGTGGAGCGCGAGTAGTGCAGTGGAGCAGGCGTGTTGTGTGACGCTCCTGCGAGTTGCCGCGCTTTCGGGGTTTGGCAGCATGTAATTGCGCTCGACTTGCTATGATAGTTTCTGACACGGTGTCGCGGACGGGAAGCATTAGCTGGCGCACATCAAGAGACCGTTTCGCCTGGTGACCGTGTCGAGAAGAAGGCGCGCCAACATGCAGCTTCTGCAACATCGACGGTCGACAATGAGTGACTGTCGCCACCTCCCCGATCGACGACTTCAAACCTTCAATCAACCAACAAGGAAGACTGAAAGCACGTTAAGTTTTGGAACTGTATGGCGGACCTCAGCTTTTCAAACTGTTGCATCACAAAAATACAGTAACTTAGCATGAACCTTTGTTGCTCATTGCCCCAATTGCATTACCAAGCAGGGTCCCTTCCTTTTCTGGAGTGAACCCAAGTGTCATTGAATTCAAACGCCAGCAGTAAAGTAATATCATTCCATTTCACTGCTTTAATTTCAAAGTTCAGTTAAAGTATTCATAGCTTACTAGATTACTAAATTAACTTTCAATTTTCCCGTTTTATTAATTCTTTTGCTAAATTAAGTCAGAGTGTAGCGAAATTTATCACTTCTGACAAACATTCAGTTTTCACACAACACGTGTCAACCTTCAGTTGCCACGTTTTTAGTGCTAATTATATGAGCATTAATCTTTCATTTTCAGTTATTATAGCAGTTGTCCATAGGACTGACGACCGTGATTTTCCCCAAATCCCAAATATCTAATTAATGCCAATTAATTGTTAACGTAACGACCGCACATTTACTTTCTTTATTAATTTTACCCTTTTGGTCAAAATTAATTTCCACCAATTTCATTTGCATTTTTCCTTTCATTTAGATGTAACCCTTTCCTCCCTCCTTATCGACAAATTAACTTCGGTGACGATTGCTTTTCCCCAATTTCCATTAGGTGCACGCGGTTTAATTTTTCACTGTCATTAAGGTCGATAAGTGAGGGGGCGGTTACAAACTCCTGTGTCAAGTATCAACTACTGAAAAAAAGTTATCTACGACAAAGGAGTGGAAAAAACGTTACATATTCGGAAAGACAGTCACATGGAATTTCACCATTTGTATAAAGAAAGAGAGATATGATGCTGCCTGAAGAATTTGACACAGCACTGAACGACTTAAGTCGAAACAAGGCCCCGGCAGAAGACAACATTCCGGTGGAGCTACTGATAGCCTCGGGAGAGCCAGCCATGACGAAGCTCTTCCACCTGGTGAGTAAGATGTATGAGACAGACGAAATACCCTCAGACATCAAGAAGAAAGCAGGTGCTGACAGGTGTGAAAATGACCGAACTATCAGTTTTATAAGTCACGGTTGCAAAAAACTAACACGAATTCATTACAGAAGGATGGAAAAACTGGTAGCTGACCCTGGGGAAGATCAGTTCGCACTGAGGGGAAATGTAGGAACACACGAGGCGGTACTGACCCTATGACTTCTCATAGAAGATATGTTAAGGAAAGGCAAACCTACGTTTATAGCATTTATAGACGTAGAGAAAGCTTTTGACAATATTGACTGGAATACTGTCTTTCAAATTCTGAAGGTGACGGGGATAAAAGGCTAGTTACAACTTGTACAGAAACCAGATGGCAGTTACAAGAGTGTAGGGGCGTGAAAGGGAAGCAGTGATTGGGAAGGGAGTGAGACAGGGTTGTAGCCTATCCCCGATGTTATTCAATCTGTATGTTAAGCAAGCAGCAAAGGAAATAAAAGAAAAATTTGGATTAGGAATTAAAGTCCAGGGATAAGAAATAAAAACTTTGAGGCTTGCCAATGACATTCTATCAGAGACAGCAAGAAACGGGGAAGAGCAGTTGAACGGAATGAACAGTAACTTGAAAGGAGGATATACGATGAACATCAACAAAAGGAAACCAAGGCCAGTGGAATGTAGTCGGATTAAATCAGGCTGTGCTGACGGAATTAGACTAGGAAATAAGACAAAGTGGTAGATGAATTTTGCTGCTTGGGAAGCACAATAACTGATGATGGTAGAAGTACGGAGGATATAAAATGTACACTGGCCATGGCAAGAAAGGCATTTCTGAAGAAGAGAGATTTGTTAACAACGAGTATAGATTTAAGTGTCAGCAAGTCCTTTCTGAAAGTATATGTATGGAGTAAAGCCATGTATGGAAGTGAAACGTGGTCGACAAACAATTTAGACCAGAAGAGAATAGAACCTTTCGAAATGTGGTGCTACAGAAGAACGTTGAAGATTAGATGGATAGACCACGTAACTAATGAGGTGCTGAATAGAACTCGGAGAAGAGAAATTTGTGATATAACCTGACTAGAAAAAGCGGTCGGTTGGTAGAACACATTCTGAGGCATCAAGGGACTACCAATTTGCTACTGGAGGGAAGCGTGGGAGGTAAAAATCACAGAAGGATGTAGGTTGCAGTTGTTATTCGGGGCTGAGGAGGTTTGCACAGGATAGATCAGTATGGAGAGCTGCATCAAACCAGTCTCAGGACTGGAAACTACGACAACAATAAAGAACATAAGTGATAGGCTTGGCTCTAAGTGACTCGAAGCTCCCGTGGCGATATCAGACGTTGCCTCCAAATGCTTCTATTTTCTTCTACTTCCTACCAACTACTTATACCCATCTTGTTTGCATATGTGCTCCTGGGTCTCCACTTTGGCCTCTTATCAAATGAATTTACCATGAATGTTCTTGAAATCACTTGATTCTCTTTCGTTCTCATCAGATGGCTCGACCATTGCAATCTTCTGGAATCTATTGTGCTTATTATTGTTGCTTTTTGTGGTAGCATGCGGATTTCTGTGTTGTGTCTTCTCTTCCAGCTTAACGATTCATTATCATAGAATATCACAAAGATTGTCTTGTAAACTTTGCTTTCAAATACTTGTAGTCGATGTTCTTCCCCTTTAGCTAAACTCCATGTCTCTGTGCCATAGGTTAGGATGGGTCTGATGGCTGTGTTCTGTAGTTTCATTTTAGTTTCGCCTGTCAGTAGTCTAGACCTTAGAAGTTTTTTATGGAGTAGTGGCCTCTATTAGCATTCCGCGGTCTCATTTCCAGTTCTGCTTGTCTGGTTTTGTTTGTCTGTCACTGCGCGTAGCATTTGAACTGTTGTTTGCCGATTATCAGCTGCGATCGGGTGTCTTGTTCATCTCCACATCTTGGAACTGTCGTGTATTTTGTTTTCTGCTCGTTTACTTGTAGCCCAAGCTTGGATGCTAATCTCTGTTTCGCTTTTTCAAGCGAGTACTATATCACCTACACACGCTAAAACCTTATTTCTTTGGAGGATCCCACCTGGCCGTAATTCCAGCTTCCTCACAACTCTGAGGCCACAGAGCATCTCGCTGACTTAGTCCAGTTTTAAAGTGGTCACATTTTATTCCATCTAGCCAAACTCTGCTTATATCATCGTCAATACAAATTTTTCAAAAATTTATAACTTTAATTGGAAATACTACGTCCTTCATTGCACTCCAGAGGCTTTGCTTGTGTTTCGAGTCAGAAGTTCTCATGAAACCGACAAACAAGGAATGTTTTTGTTGACATTCCAATACTTTTTCATTTATTGCTTTGATTACAAATATATTGTAAGTAGTTTATCTGTTTCTGGAAAATATTGTGATATCCACAATTATTGAAGCATCTACCCTCTCTATTCAAGGAATATGATGGAATGTTACCTACAACGTTTGATTATATTGTGGAGGCTATGAAACTTGATTTGCAACTGAATTTCACGTATTTCTAACGAACTATTTCTGTTGTACCGTTGATGGCGACTATAAGGAAATAAAACAAATAAGTAATAAATTAGATATTTCTTTATTGCGTAATGATATATAATTACTCTTTTATGTATGTTAAAGGGTAATAAGCACTGAATGATAAAGTAATGGCGTTAGTTGTGTACTTCGTTTCGACAGCACTTTTAATAACAACTCTTGCATCAGCGTTGTGAAATGTAATTTGTTAAACTACGGCAACAGTTTCATGCGGTGTGTATCGTGAAAGCTGTAACTTTATTAGACTACAACAAACTTGACTTACGATCAATAAATAAGGCTGAGGTTGCATATCGCTCAGGATATTACCTGAAATATCGAAAACATCACAAGACAGTTTGAAAAAGAGACGTAATGATTCATCAGTCGTCTTTTCAACAAAATCCTATACAAATAATGTAAACGACACTGATTAATAAATATGTTATATGTACTTAGCTCCCGTGGTGGCCAAGCGGTTCTAGGCGCTTCAGTCCGGAACCGCGCGACTGCTACAGTCGCAGCTTCGAATCCTGCCTCGGGCATGGATGTCTGTGATGTCCTTAGGTTAGTTAGGTTTAAGTAGTTCTAAGTTCGAGGGGACTGATGACCTCAGATGTTAAGTCCCATAGTGCTCAGAGCCATTTGAGCCATTTTGTACTTAGCTGTATAATGCGTTCATCATGAGAATAAACCTGATGTAATCATTGCGCTATGTATTCTTCCGCGTTTGCTGGAACCTCATTGGATTTCCGTTTCACGCGGGACTGCAGCCAAGCAAGGTATATAGCAGCCAAGCTCGAGTACTATCAAGTACGATAATATGGGTACGTTTTGGGTTGTGCGTTGTGCGCATATCGACTTGGCGATAATACGGGACAGCAACTTAACCCGCGCATTTAACTTGGACAGCACTGGCCAGTCAGTTGGTGCAGCTAGCCTGCAGCGACGTGGCCAGCTGCAGTTCACACATAAAAAGAGACGAACAGAGGAGCAATACAGCTTCGAATATCTTTTAATTTTTAAGCGGAATGAAATAATACACTGCAAATCTTCCACAATACGTTCCTTAGACGACTAGACGAAAACCGCGACACATTATCTTTTTCGGCTAACGTACTATTGCACTTAAAAACAAGAATGATGAAAATTCCTGACATAACCACAGGGTAATTTTTCTGCATTAGGTGTGTGTAAGGTAAGAGAGTATTGAAGAATTTCAGCGTATATTAAATATTGAAGCCACTGAAGGTATTACTTACAGTCAGTAGTCTGGTAATCTCTTCTACATCTACATCTACTCCGCAAGCCACCTGACGATGTGTGGCGGAGGGTACCCTTCCTTACCCGAATCCGAGAAATACATTTCAGTTCTGGAAGTATCACCTGCTACGTTGATAACGACCCTATCAACAACAGAATACACGAAGACAATCAGGCGCAGCATTTTCTCTTCCTTTATGACGAATCGTTCTATATCCCGCCAACATTCGGCAGTGACGTGTGAAAAAGCTGCGTGCGTTAGTCCCAGTACATGTGGCAGCTTAACAGTCTTGTTACTTCTCGGGCCAAATCCTGCAGCTTGGCTTCAGATCAGTCCTGTTGGGTTCATATTGTAATGGTATAGTAGCAAATGTAAAAATGCAGCGTTTGTATGATATTCTCGATGGTGTGAAAATGATTTTTTCCTCATTTTTCTGCGATATTTATCTACCTCTGTAGTATGAAATGATGGACATAGTCCAAATAAAGAGGATGTGGTTTAAAAGTTAAATTACGTTTTCTTAATTTAAATAGCTTTTATGAACAGTCTTTCGTAAAACATCGATGGTTAAGAATTTTTATTAGAAATGGAAACGGGAATTTCGGGTCCACTATGTAATTAGAAACAAGAAGACTTGCATTATTAATAAAATATGCTGATTAGTTTCGTAATGACGAGATGTAGGTACTTCAAATTGAACGAGAAAAAGAATTGATATTGTGGAGATATGACCCAGCGCACGAATGACCGCACCGACTGCGCCACGCGATCACTGTAGTTTGTGAATCTACTGCATTGCATAGAATGCTGGTAAAACTTCAAAGCCTACTATCTCCGTAAATTATGAAAAACATTAGGAACAGCCTATTTCTCGGCACTTTTTAACCGTGTTCTACGAGCGTGTTTCTACATCTACATCCGTACTCCTCAAGCCACCTGACGGTCTGTGGCGGAGGGTACCTTGAGTACCTCCATCAGCTCTCCCTTCTATTCCAGTCTCGTATTGTTCGTGGAAAGAAGGATTGTCGTTATGCCTCTGTGTGGGCTCTAATCTCTCTGATTTTATCCTCATGGTCTCTTCGCGAGATATACATAGGAGGGAGCAATATACTACTTGACTCCTCGGTTAAGGTATGTTCTCGAAACTTCAACAAAATCCCGTACCGAGCTACTGAGCGTATCCCCCTGCAGAGTCTTCCACTGGAGTTTATCTGTCATCTCCGTAACGCTTTCGCGATTACTAAATGATCCTGTAACGAAGCGAGCTGCTCTCCGTTGGATCTTCTCTCTCTTCTATCAACCCTTTCTGGTACGGATCCCACACTGCTGAGCAGTATTCAAGCAGTGGGTGTACAAGCGTACTGTAACCTAGTTCCTTTGTTTTCGGATTGCATTTCCTTAGGATTCTTACAATGACGACAACGACGATCAACTTTATATGATCATTCCATTTTAAATCACTCCTAATGCGTACTCCCAGATAATTTATTCAATTAACTGCTTCCAGTTGCTGACCTGATAAATAATGGATCTTTCTTTCTATGTATTAGCAGAACATTACACTTGTCTACATTGAGATTAAATTGCCATTCCCTGCACCATGCGTCAATTCGCTGCAGATCCTCCTGCATTTCAGTACAATTTTCCATTGTTTCACTACGGAACAGAAAGCAGCCTCAGCCATTTTCATACTGCGCATTAACAGCGCGTCAATCAGAGCACAACGCTGCAGAGGCTGCGACTGTTCACGATTTTTGAAATGAAAACTACGTAGCTAAAGCGTGATTACGAAAAACGTTGATGGCTGTTAATACATTTTAATATCTTAAAGTTTTATTTAACGCAACTTAATAACAAGATATCTACAAATAAGTAGGAGTTAGTTCCAAGAGCGTAACAATACCAGAGTACGTGTATTACAGCTTCTGACCAATCATCGCGGTTGTTTTTGTTTACATCAGGTTTATTCTTATGATGAACGGATTATAGTAGCAATTATTTTGGCAACTTCTTTCCATTCGCAGCACGATACAAAACGGTTAGCATAGTTTTTATTTCTCTTTTCCAACAATACGAGAAGTTCTTTAACTGCACTGATGAAAATGTCAGACATTGTTAAGTTGGAAAGCGCACCGCAAACGGCGTCCACTTCGCGTGGAAACATCAGACGAAGCGACTGCGTCCGCAGCGCTGCGTCGCGCGTCCCTCGCCCCCCTCCGCCCCTCGCCATTTCTGCCCCCCTCGCCCCCTCTGCCATCCCACACCACCAATCGTCCCCCCCCCCCCTCGCCCCCCTCGCACCCCACCACTCCCCCCCATGTGTGCGCGCTCGCACAGGACAGTTCAAGCGATGGCTGAGGTCTGATCTCCTGTTCGATCGCCGCGTCACGTTCGCAGCAGTTCGCTTACGTAGAACGACACCAAAGAGAGAAGATACGTAGATCGGCTGGGGCACGTTGTTTATCGCTCCCTGCGATACCACACTTGTTGTAATGGTCACCATATATTGTAGGGCAATTCTGCGGCTGTTTGGAAAGAGATTCAATTCGTGAGTGATCTTGTTAGATAAGCAATTGCTAAATTTCTTTTCTGAAGCGTCGTTAGATCAGCGTGTAACTGCAAGCACAAGAGCAATAAAACTATGAATATTTCTTATTTCAAGCGAGTACCGTTTAAAACTATTATCTGTTAGTGATTCTGTGGTCGTGCGATTCTAGGCGCTTCAGTCCGGAGCCGCGCTGCTGCTACGGTCACAGGTTCGAATCCTGCCTCGGGCGTGCATGTTAGTGATGTCCTTAGGTTAGTTAGGTTTACGTAGTTCTAAGTCTAGGGGACTGATGGCCTCAGATGTTAAGTCCCATAGTGCTTAGAGCCATTTGGACCATTTTTTTGTTGGTGATTCTGTAGTTTGTATTATACACCACCACAGAAAGTACTTGCACGTGTATAACTTAACGTGAATAAGAGCATTTATTATTTTACACAATGTTTCCACTGAAAATTGATGATAAAGAAATGTGTTACTGCAAAGAAAAGATTGGATGGTTGGTTGCAGGGGGGAGAGGACGAAACAGCGACATCGTCAGTCCCAGCAGATTCGGAATGGGAAAGGAAGTCGGCCGTGCCCTTTCAAAGGAACCATCCCAGCATTTGCTTTAGTGCTTTAGGGAAATCGCACGAAAACTAAATCAGGATGGCCGGACGCAGGTTTGAACCGTCGTCCTCCCGAATGACAATGAGAAGGAAAATCTGGTTGCCGCACGGGATTAGCCGAGCGGTCTCAGGCGCTGCTGTCATGGACTGGTCGGCTAATCCCGGCAGAGGTTCGAGTACTGCCTGGGGCATGGGTGTGTGTGTTTGTCCTTGGGGTTATTTAGGTTAAGTAGTGTGTAAGCTGAGGGACTGATGACCTTAGCAGTCAAGTCCCATAAGATTTCACACACATACTGAACATTTGAAAATCCGGTTTCTGACAAAACACGCTCGTGTTCGTTCTTCACAATTTGAAGCTAAGTTCACGAATGAAGTAAACGGCAGACGGCGACTGTATGCAAATGTTGCGCCTATTATTTTCAGAGTTTTCGAAGTCCTCTGCAATATATATATATATAATATAACGCACGGACTTGTTCACGTACAGAGTGGGTGCTGGACGAAAAGCGTTTGCAAGAAACTCACTCCAGTGTCGATAGATCCAAAGCATCGTGAAGATCAACATCTTCTAAGTAAGTTCCATAAAAACACGGCAGAACTGCCGGATGCCAGTAACGTCCTTCCACAAGATTTCAGCCCAAAGTCTTCTGTCCATCCTCAGGTGAGTACTACTATTACAGTAGTAATCACCTGAAGATGGCCAGGAGAGTTTGAGCTGAAATATTGTGGAAGGACGTTACTGACATCCGGCAGTTCTCCCGTGTTTTTATGGAACAATCAGTACACCGGGAAAGCTTTAAACATCACATCTTCTAAGGAGATATTTTTGTGTTTGTTCTTCGCTGAACGTCAACGGTTGAATGTTATTTTGCACTTTCCTTACACGCTAAACTGTGACTACGCAAAACGTGACGGAGGGTCGTTGAGTGTCCTTCTCTCTGAGTGCAGTGTTTCCTCTATACTGGAGGATTTCCCAAACTCTGTACCTCAGAACACTGGCGTTCCGCGAGAAATAAGTGTTCTGCGAAAAATTATTAATAATACGGCGGTGTTTTTTAATACTTTTTTATTTTCTAATATTTTATCATGCTTTCTGTGTTATTAGCTATGATTTGAAATTGAAATAATCACTGAAAAAACAGGTTTTTCTCATTTTTAAATGTCGTTACTTTTACTAACCTTCAAAATAAAGTGTTCCATCAGAGTAACTGGATTCTCAGTGTTCCTTCACAGGGGTAGTTTGGGAACCCCTGCTCTCCGGTATTCTATCCTTATGCCTCTGTCTATGGCCCAAGACAAGCACGGGCCGGCGCGCGGCATACGGGCTGAAACCTGCACCACGACTGTGTAATATGTCCGAAGTCACTTCACGACTGACAGCCACATACAACGTCGTGGCACGAGTCCCGCGCGGGGGCGCGGCCCGGACTGAACCAGTGTCACGAGGCGCGTAGCAGCAACGGCGACCTGCAGTGGCGAAATCTTCGCTCGTCGACCACTGCGACACTTGTAGCCTGCACTGCGCTTCAGAGCTCGCTGCTGTGTCTGACCGTTCGTTGCGCTCCGTCATTTTGTTCCTTTCCGTGTCTCATTGTTGCAGTTTATTTTTTTTTTTTTTTGCGTGTAGTAAGTACAGCGATGCTGATTATTTCAGAAACAAGTTCGTCAAACGTTCAATAGAAACGTTTAACACCACTCTCTCGGACAGGGAATTGCTGAGAGGCTGATCGAGGTTGCGTGGTTGGCGCCTATCTCAAGACAGAAACATGTAATGGAAGTCTGTGTGGCTCCGTTAACAAGGCGATAGAGAGCACTGTCGCAGCTTTGAATATACAGGGTGCTACAAAAGGTACGGCCCAACTTTCAGGAAATATTCCTCCCACACACAAAGAAAGAAAATATGTTATGTGGACATGTGTCCGGAAACGCTTACTTTCCATGTTAGAGCTCATTTTATTACTTCTCTTCAAATCACATTAACCATGGAATGGAAACACACAGCAACAGAACGTAACAGCGTGACTTCAAACACTTTGTTACAGGAAATGTTCAAAATGACCTCCGTTAGCGAGGATACATCCATCCACCCTCTGTCGCATGGGATCCCTGATGCGCTGATGCAGCCCTGGAGAATGGCGTATTGTATCATAGCCGTACACAATACGAGCACGAAGAGTCTCTATATTTGGTACCGGGGTTGCGTAGACAAGAGCTTCCAAATGCCCCCATAAATGAAAGTCACGAGGGTTGAGGTCAGGAGAGCGTGGAGGCCATGGAATTGGCCCGCCTCTACCAATCCATCGGTCACCGAATCTGTTGTTGAGAAGCGTACGAACACTTCAACTGAAATGTGCAGGAGCTCCAGCGTGCATGAACCACATGTTGTGTCGTACTTGTAAAGGCACATGTTCTAAGAGCACAGGTAGAGTATCCCGTATGAAATCATGATAACGTGCTCCATTGAGCGTAGGTGAAGAACATCACAAACAATGCCAGCCCGAACTTTCACAGAAAGTCTGTGTTGATGACGTGATTGCACACTTGCGTGCGGATTCTCGTCAGCCCACACATGTTGATTGTGAAAATTTACAATTTGATCACATTGGAATGAAGTCTCATCCGTAAAGAGAACATTTGCACTGAAATGAGGATTGACACATTGTTGGATGAATCATTCGCAGAAGTGTACCTGTGGAGGCCAATCAGCTGCTGATAGTGCCTGCACACGCTCTACATGGTACGGAAACAACTGGTTCCCACGTAGCACTCTCCACACAGTGAAGTGGTCAACGTTACCTTGTACAGCAACTTGTCTGGCGCTGACATTAGGGTTATTGTCAACTGCACGAAGAAGTGCCTCGTCCATTGCAGGTGTCCTCGTCGTTCTACGTCTTCCCCAGTCGCGAATCATAGGCTGGAATGTTCCGTGCTCCCTAAGACGCCGATCAATTGCTTCGAACGTCTTCTTGTCGGGACACCTTCATTCTGGAAATCTGTCTCGGTACAAACGTACCGCGCCACGGCTATTGCCCCGTGCTAATCGATACATCAAATGGCATCTGCCAACACCGCATTTGTAAACATTGCACTGACTGCAGAACCACGTTCGTGATGGACACTAACCTGTTGATGCTACGTACTGATGTGCTTCATGCTAGTACTGTAGAGCAATGAGTCACATGTCAACACAAGCACCGAAGTCAACATTACTTTCCTTCAGTTGGGCCAACTGGCGCTGAATCGAGGAAGTACAGGACATACTGACGAAACTAAAATAAGCTCTAACATGGAAATTAAGCGTTTCCGGACATATGTCGACATAACGTCTTTTCTTTCTTTGTGTGTGAGGAATTTTTCCTGGAAGTTTGGCCAGACCTTTTTGCAACACCCTGTGTAGGGTGAGAATTGTTGAATTGTATGAAAAATTAAATTAGTCACAAACTACGGCCTGCACACACTTTATACAACATGTAAACGTAACTACAGATATTCTGATTTAAGCTAGCACAAGTTGGACATGCCTGCCATCATTAGCGAAATTGTGCATCACCCGCTGAAGTGTCGACATACCGATGCTGTCGGCGACCTTATGAAATGGCTGTTTTCAGCTCAACAGTGATTCGGGATTATTGTTGTACACCTTGTCTTTAATACAGCCCCACAAAAAGGAGCCGGATGTATTCAGATCCGGAGAATATGACGGCCAGTCGAGTCCTATCCCAGTGACCCGTGCGTACTCCAGTGACAGAATGCGGTCCCCAGAGTGCTCCTCAAGGACATCAAACACACTCCAGCGTCGAAGGGCTCAAGCTCCGTCTTGCATGAACTAAATCGTGTCGAAATCAGGGTGACTTTGGATAATGGGGATAAAATCATATTCAAAAAACTTCACGTGCCCTACAGCTGGTAAAGCAGTAAAACAGTGACAGTGACAACTCGATATACAGTGATGAAATAAAGATGTAGATGGGGATGTAGAGTGATGGGGATGTAGAGTGATGGGGATGTAGAGTGATGGGGATGTAGAGTGATGGGGATGTAGAGTGATGGGGATGTAGAGTGATGGGGATGTAGAGTGATGGGGATGTAGAGTGATGGGGATGTAGAGTGATGGGGATGTAGAGTGATGGGGATGTAGAGTGATGGGGATGTAGAGTGATGGGGATGTAGAGTGATGGGGATGATTAAAAGGAAAATGTGTAAGTGGTTGCAAAAAAACGGTCACTCTAGAAACACATCACATCAGAAAAACCACACTATGTGGTAAAAAGATGGAAAATAAAAGCCCACTGAAGATGCTGCAACTGCAGTGAAACATGTTTGGGTTAAAAAACAAAATTGCGTTTGGTAAAGGCGTACCCTATCCAAAAACATAGATACTCTTCACATTCGTCATAAATCGCGTTCAGTAGTGTGGATGCTGGCCGCTAGGCGCGCAGCCTTCGTGGCGTCTGCGGCAGCGTCACGGCTACAACCGTATACATTAGACTTGCGTGGAACCACGTGTTGTCAGCGGGGGTGGGGAGGTGGGAGGGTCCGACGCCTGGCCATCTGCCGAGTCCGGACCAGCCTCAGTGGGCCACGGCCGGCGGCGACCCGGAATGCGCAATGAAGAGAGAGACGAGGCGCAGCTGAGCCGTACTGGGAGGCTGCGAGCGTCGAGAAGCACTGCCAAACACCCCACGAAGCGTTGCGAGGTTATGGGTAACCGACTGAGGCGTCAGTCGCATCTAAGGTTGCTCGAGTTAGGTTTTCAGGCCACAACCAGTCCGTCTGTCATTACTTGTAGTCACACAATGGCGGCATTAACGGGCGGCTTCCTTAGCTACTGGTGAATCATCCAGCTTGTATGGTCTCGGTCCACGAAACTAACGTTTCCAGAACTGCATGGACATCTTCAGAGATACTCTCGGTTCCACTGAGTGTTGTCGTCTGACGGGTTCCCTCATAAAAAATATTATTAGACCTCTGTCACAATCAACAATGATTAAACTACTCTAGCTGGTAACCGAGGTAAATGGTACAGGCAAAATACTCTCAGACTATAAAGAGGGTGTAATAATCCCGATATAGCACGTTCCGATACGTGTTAATATAACGTACTGTCAGTTAATAAGTGATGCTTACACAACGTGCGAACAGCTGCTAGATGATAGGCTGAGGGAAGATTAATTTTGATTCCGATAATCACACCGCCTCTCTTCGAAACAGTCGAATATATCCTCCGTGAAAGTCTGTTACACTTTCTTTATGACAACAGCAGCGTGTTCCTGAATTCATTCGATATCTGTTGTATTTCTATTTGATAAGCACGCTAAACGTTTGAACAATACTCTACGATTGGTCGCATTAGCGTCATGTATGTCATTTCCTTTACACTTGCATACATTTTCACAGAACCCTTCGAACTAGTAAAAGTACTCCAACCGTCTGCCGTAATAATAATTTCACGTCTTCCTCCAATTTCATATTCCTCCTGACAAGAAGGCTACGAAGTTGGCATCTGTTCTTTCGGACATCTTCATATCGTTAAGGCTAACCGGCTGATGACCTCCTTCGGTGCGGATGCACACGATTTGCCTGAACTCTTCGGGGCTCTGTGGATTGTCTGCCGCGAGTAATGGGTATAATGGCAGGGGCATTACGAATGTAGTGTGTGGACTATAAGTTGGGAATGTGGGTCTCACGGGGAGCGTGCCAGAGACAAGTCCCTGCAGTCGCACTATCCGCTGTGTCCTCGGTGGCTCAGATCGACGCCGGCACGGTAGCTCAGCGTATTCGGTCAGAGGGTTAGCTGCCCTCTGTAATAAAAATAAATAAAAAAAAACTGAGTTGACAGATCAACAACGAACTTAAATGGATGTCTTACGACGTCCGTCCCGAGCAGATGAAACGAACTAAAGCGAACAAAATGAAAAATTAAAAAAAAAGATGGATAGAGAGTCTGCCATGTAAGCAGGAGATCCCGGGTTCGAGTCCCGGTCGGGGCACACATTTTCAACTGTCCCCGTTGATGTCTATCAACGCCCGTCAGCAGCTAATGGTATTGATTTAATTGTAATTTATTACAAGAGGGAGGTCTCAGACACGGCCAATCGATTCGGCTAATATGCGGCAGGTTCCTTTTGTACAAAATGAAATGAAAGACTAAGGCATTTCGGTTCTACCCCACCACGGTTTTGAGAGATCACTCCTAAACTTGATAACACCTAATCGACTCAAAATTGACAGGACCACTTTTTTTGAGCCATCAGTGTTCTGAATCGTCTGATGTGACGCGCCACGAAGTCCTCTAAGGGTAGCACTTGTCACCTCAATTACTTGCTGGATGTATTCCAATCTCTGTCTTCCTCTACAGTTTTTGCCCTCTACAGCTGCCTCTAGTACCATGGAAGTCATCCCCTGATGCCGTAACAAATGACCTGTCATCGCGTCCCCTCTTCTTGTCAGGATTTTCCGTACATTCCCTTCCTCGCCGATTCTGCAAAGAACCTCCTTATTCCTTCCTTATCAGTCCACTAATTTTAGACATTCTTCTGTAACACTATATCTCAAATTCTTTGATCCTCTTCTTCGGTTTTCCACACAGTCCGTGCTTCGTAATCATACGATGATGTACTCCAGACGTACAGTCTCAGGAATTTCTTCCCCAAATTAAGACCAGTATTCAATAATAGTACAATTCTCTTAGCCAGGAATGTCCTTTTTGCCAGTGTCAGTCTGTTTTCTATGTCGTCCTTGTTCCGTCCGTCATGGGTTATTTTGTTGCCTAGGTAGGCAAGTTTAGCTTACCCCTGTTCTCATTTCTGCTGTTTCTCACTACTTTCGTCTTTCTTTCCCATTATTCTGTATATTATTCTTGTCAGCAACTTGGATGCATGAGATGTATGTGCGATAACTTTCTCTTGTCGACTCTTCTTATCTTAGGAATTGTGTGGCTGATGATATTCCGAAAGTGTGATGGTATGTCACCAGTCTCATACACTGTACACACCAACGTGAATGGTAGTTTTGTTGCCACTTCCTCCAACTATTTTAGAAATTTCAATGGAATTTTTTCTATCCCTTCTGCCTTATTCAGTCTTAAATCTTCCAAAGCTGTTTTAAATCCTAATACTGGGTTCCCTGTGCTTACCTGTCGACTCCTGTTTCTTCTTCTACCACGTCATCAGACAAGTTCTCCCCCGTCAGGTAAAGAACTATCGTTC
This sequence comes from Schistocerca gregaria, assembly GCF_023897955.1. Taxonomy (NCBI): domain Eukaryota; kingdom Metazoa; phylum Arthropoda; class Insecta; order Orthoptera; family Acrididae; genus Schistocerca; species Schistocerca gregaria. Next base: position 499,296,123 of record NC_064926.1, on the reverse strand, counting down.
AAAAGAGTAGCAGTTTCTCTGGATATACGGCTCGTTGGGTCCTCATCAATTTTGCGGTACACAGAATCACTTAGTTGACTATATATCTTCTCGCTGTAGGCTTCCCTTGTCAAAAAGACTGTAGCATGACCCTTATCAGCAGTGAGTACTACAGTACCAATATCTTCAGAAAGGTACAACACGATTCCAGTCGAATTTCGCCTGCAGAATCCGCGGAAAAAGGTCTAATAGCCTCTTCAATAGAACTGATGAAACTTACGGTTTACGTGTTGCGAGACGATTAAACTTAGTACTTCGTCTATTGCTTAGGAAGAATAATATTAGTGTCATCTTCCGTCCACCAGCATAGAGCAGGGCCTTAGTCGTATCCGTTAAAGACGACTTTCAATTCAGGAAGGCGGATGTTCATAAAATTCGCTGTGATTGTGGCTCTGCATATATAGGTCAGACGACACGAACGGTCCAGGAACGCTGTGTAGAGCACGATAGACACTCCCCTCTGCGTCAGCCCTTAAAATCTGCAGTAGCAGAACGTTGCATTTCCATGGGACATTCAATGGAATACAATAATACCAAAATTATAGCACCGGGTTACACCTTCTGGGACTCTGTAATTAAAGAATCCGTGGAAATACGTCTTGCTGATAATTTAATTAATCGTGATAACGGCTTTCAGCTGGATAAAAATTGGAATCCGATTATTAAAATTATGCAGTCACAGCGGAATCGACTTGCTCAGTCGATACTCAGCGATTAGACTGTTCTTACTTCACCACTGAGGGCAGCACACACAACTTGGCTGCCTCGCGCGTCACCTTCTAACCCATACGCCGTAAACCGCCAGAACGATTCGCACGCGCGGAATTCGCTATAAATACCATCACTGCATCAGGTCTCTTCAGTACTTCGCCTACTCACCTGAGAATGGCCTGACGTCTCTGGGCCGAAATATCGTGACAAAATTATGATGGGATCTGGCTGCAACCCGAAAATTACTGGAAGAATAAATAAATGAATATTACTTGTTATAAGCATCCATTTGGTGCATTTATTCTAATAATCATGTCGTTATCAGGCTTACACGATGTGCCCTGCTGAAGATATCCATCAGTTATCTTTTAATCGTATGCTGCTGAGTTTTCCTCTCTATTAAGAACATTATCTTGCTGTCACTTCGTTATAAGAAGTGGGAATCTCGCGTAGGTCTTCGCATATTTTCTTACGATATTGCAACGGCGCTACTTTCCTGTACACAACATTGTGGGAAATGGCATTCAGACGACAATTCAGCTTGGTGTTTAGACTCTTTAAAACTTGAGACTTACCATCAAACTTTTGGAAAAACAATTTGAGAAAGGTAAAGATACCAGAGAGGCAGTTTTAATGTTGCACTTGTTAATATAAACAAGGCTTAAGAAAATTCAGGACCCATTCATAGAACCTGCCAACTTAGGAAAAGCGTTCGATAATCCAAAAGGGTGCAAGACGTTCGAAATTCTGAGAAAAAGAGGGGTAAGCTATAGGGAAATACGAGTAATACATAATATGTGTAAGAACTAAAATGGAGCTATAAGAATGGAAGACCAATAACGAAGCCACCTGATTAAGAAGTGTGTAAGACAGGGACAGCGATGCAACCTTCATGTTGTCTGTATCTTCCGTCGATTCTTGGCAGAACAACATTATAATACATGAAAAGCGCTAGTTTACTTTTGTTCTACAGTATTTTATTTTGTTAATCGGTTTTCGGCTTACAAAGCCATTTTCAGATGTTTGTGTGCCTGAAGATGACCTTGTAAGCCGAAAATCTGTTAACGCAATAAAAGTAATACTGTAAAACAAAACCTACTGTTCAGTTTGTATGTCAAAGAAGCAATGGCGGAAACAAAAAGATAGGTTAGGAGTGGGATTAAATTTCAGAGCGAAAGAACATGAACGATAAGATTCCCTGATGGAATTGCCATCCTCAGTGAAAGTGAAGAAGAATGTTGAACTGAATGGAAAGTCCAATGAGCACAGAATATGGGTAGTGATAATGTTAATATGTTTTAATAAAACTGGGACCACGAATCAGACGAAGTGAAGCAGTTCTGCTACCTTGGAAGAAAATAACATATGACGGACGAAGCAAGAACGACATACGATAGCGCTATTGTATAATGGAGTCTTTCTGACGGATATCTATAATTTCACAGCGTAAACGCCCAGAAGATGACCCCTCCGTCAGGTTGAAACCGGTTGGCGGTATATAATAATAATAAATGCGATTAAGACTGTTTTTGAATATTTGATTAATCATACTAATCGCGGCTTCATCTCCACAACCATGTCGTCAAAAAATCTATGTTATCTCAACCTGCCATTTAGAAGCTCCAACGATTATTTAACGGGCGAATTGTTTTACGATCTTCCGCGGTGAAATAGTTTCGGAAGACCGACTTCAGATTTCGACCTTCTCTCTGTCGTTTTCCGTTTCGGTTCCATTATGTTCACTAATTGACTGAATACATGATTTCGAACCGCTTACTGATTTTACGTAAGATGAATACCAATTACGATTTTAGTCAGATCGATTGACAAAATTTTACTTTTACAGTTATTGATGCTCCTCTCATTGCTCTTCTTGCGCTTCTTTTCCTTTCGTTTAGTCTCTGCTCGTTACCTAGGTTACGACTTATCCTGAATCTCTTTGTTTATGTAACAGTTTTGCAGCACTGCTATTAAACCACGGTGTGTTTCCCGACGCTTAAGACCTTGCTCGGAACATAATTTTCTGAGAAATATTGAATGATGATTTCTTTTGATTTGAGCTTCACATCTTCGTCCTCAGCACTGAATATTTTGATATTGTTCAGATACTCTGCAATTTGTATCGTGCCACTCTTGCTAAGCAAAAATATTTTCCTAGCGTTCTTAACATTCCTCGTAATATTCTTAGTGGTAGATGCTATCACAGCCTTATGATCACTGATAAGCCGGCCTCTGTAACCGAGCGGTTCTAGACGCTTCAGTCTGGAATCGCGCTGCTGCTACGATCGCAGGTTCGAATCCTGCCTCGGGCACGGATGTGTGTGATGATGTCCTTAGCTTTATTAGGTTTAAGTAGATCTAATTCTAGGGGACTGATGGCCTCAGATGTTAAGTCCCGCAGTGCTTAGAGACATTTGATCACTGATACCCTCCTCTACATTAACCAGCGAGCTGGCTCAGTGGTAAGCACACTGGACTAGCATTCGGCAGGACGACTGTTCAAACCCGTCCGGCCATCCTGATTTAGATTTACCGTGATTTCCCTTAATCGCTTCAGGCAAATGCCGGGATGATTACTTTGAAAGGGCCCGGCCAACTTCCTTCCCCAACTTCCCCTAATCCGGTGAGATCCGATGACCTCGTTGTTTGGTCCCCACCCCCGAATCAACCAACCAGCCTCTACATTTACTGATTTTACAAGTTCAAATCTGTTGCTTGCCAGGAGGCCTGAGACATTACCTTCATGAGTTGACTCTGTAACTGTCTGCTTGAAGTAATTCTATGGTGCAAGAGGGAGCTGTCTAGGGTAAAATCTGTAAGCGAAAAGCAGAGATCATTGAGGACGCTGGGTACAAGCGATACTTTGAGATGAAGAGGTTGGCGCAGGAGGGGATGCCATGGCCGGCTTCATCAAACAAGTCAGAAGACTGATAAGCCAAGAAAGATGAGACACTAGCATCGTCAGCGGACAGTCTGATCCCATCTGATAAACAGTTTGTTTATTTAAAAGGCTAGAGGTTCTGTTACAGTTCATTCCTTAAAATATTCTCCGTCCTGAAGCGTCAGGTACAAGAACTACCTCATCTGCGGCAAAAATCGCGATACGCTCAAGATGCATGGAAGGACAACATGGCGCAACTACAGATGCGCCGCTGCCTTAGACAGCATTGTGATTATGGAGCGCGCGCGATAACGGAATCTTGTGTACCCTCGACGGTAAACGCGACCTTCGAGCTGAGATTGTGATATCACTGTGGGTGAGATGCTCTCCACGCTGCTCAGCTGGTTGGGAAAGTGCCTGTCTTCGCTCCATCTTGTCAGTTTTCAAGGCCAGGAAAACGTAGCGAAATGCAGCAAAACCCGCAGAGGGTCGACTTTTATTCCAGAAACTTGCAGTGGGCCGTCAGCGATTAAAATGTAATGTACTGGGCAGAAGTAGGTAAAGATGTTAATTACTGTTCGATTACACTGTTGGCGATAAATCGCTGGAGACGGGAACAAGTGTTGGTTGTATTAGGATCTTTCGTTGTATACTGGTTTAGTCTTTTTGGAATATTACACTGCGTTGCTTATATCAGTACATCGGGCAAAGCAGATATGAGCGTGGTGCAGTCGTATGTTCGTTAATGTCAGACCACGATACAAGAGCCTTCAACATAGCAGCGCGTCAGCAATCGTCGGTTAATATATTAAAAAAAAATAAAAACCCGCCTCGATTGCGAAAAAAGCACCTAGTGTTAACCCATGTTTCGGCGTAGATAACTACACCTTCTTCAGAACAATAAAACCCACAAGTGCCTAAGAAGACCTTTGTCAATGATTATAAGAACACCATAGCTATACATTTATAAACGAAAAAGAAAAGGAAAACACAAACAGTACATATGTACAGAGTCAACATAATAGTGTACGCCCCACCTCACACTGGCCCATGTTCGATGGGCCATGATGAAATGTCGCCTTAGAAAACTTATTTAATGACTGTGCTCATAAACCTTTTACATTATTTGATTTTCAAACAGCTGAGCAAAACTGAACGTACTCAGACATTTCGCTCTTTACCTATTCTGATCAACACTAAACTGACACAGTATTTTTTAGCGCAACGCAATCTGACTTTTAATAATCCCTACAAAAGAATGGCCCTGACTAACATTAACCTATACCGTTCACAAATCACTTACCTCACAAAAATCTTCGTTACTCGAACTACTGCAATACAGCGAGCGCCATTACTGCCAGCTAAGTAAAAAGATTCAAACTACTGAAAGCACTGTATACTGATAGGCCTAGGAAATGAAAGATTTTGATAGAGAACAAACAATGTATTTAACTTAATAGTGTTCAAAAGTCATAATATATATAGCAGTTCATGACATCCATTCTTACAAATGTACTGTTTCTGATGGACACACGTCCAGATCATCCGCTCTCAAAAATCCTCCATCTCACTTCCCCACATCCACCACTGCTGGCGGCTCACCTCCAACTGCACAACGCTGCGCGCTGTTAACAGCCAACTGCCCAACACTACAACAGCAAATTCCAACAATGCCATCCAGCCACAGACTGCACACAGCACAGCCAGTGATTTTCATACAGAGCGCTACGTGGCGTTCCCAATACAAAAACCTAAGCAGCCTACTTATAATGACCCGCCATAAACATGGTGTTCTTTTAATCATTGACAAAGGTCTTCTTGGGCACTTGTGGGTTTTAGTGTGCTGAAGAAGGTGTAGTTATCTACGCCGAAACCTGGGTTAACACTAGGTGCTTTTTTCGCAATCGAGGCGGGTTTTTAGTTTTTTTAATAGACCAGGATATAGTTCCTAACAATAAGTCACCCCCCGATGGTACATAGACTATAACCGTCAACATAGCGAGGGGTCCTTCCTGTGTAGGTGGCACTTGCATGTATTCTGGAGTTTCTTTCGTGAAACAACCCGCTTCACAGCACATTTGACTATGTTAAGCCGGCCGGTGTGGCCGAGCGGTTCTAGGCGCTACAGTCTGGAACCGCGCGACTGCTACGGTCGCAGTTTAGAGTCCTGCCTCGGGCATGGGTGTGTGTGATGTCCTTAGGTTAGTTAGGTTTAAGTAGTTCTAAGTTCAAGGGACTGATGACCTCAGAAGTTAAGAACCCATAGTGCTCAGAGCCATTTTGCACTACTGTTAATAACACGTATTTGGCCATTGTTGGATTAGCAAGTTCTGTAAATTTTGTGGCCTAGCACTGCAATTAAGTTTAGAAATACACTGGTCGCATTGTAAGTCACTACGACATTATACAAAAGGCACACTGTAGTCTATCAATGGTTCTGAAGTTTCTCAGTGATACACTCATAAATATCGCAAAAATAAGTCAAGATCGAGGATACATAAACAAAGCATGCCACAGCACGTATTATTTATTAGCGGATACAACACATTGCTACCAAACCGTCCGATCCTTCACGACATCGAAGCCACATTTCAACGAAACTTATATAACATTAGCAGGAGCAACACGACGATCAGCGTTACGCGGTTTACTCTCCTGTACGCCAATGTCTCGCCACGGATGGGAGTCCCAATGCTGGCGGCCTGATAAGTGTTCAGATACTAACGTGGGACGACAGTAACGTCACAAATACGTGGAAGTGACCGTCTGTAATGATAATATAAAAGTATACGCCACACAGAGAACACTGAAAAAAACTGGAAAGCAAAAGTACTCGGTCCACAAAAGTGGCGTATTTCAGAGTATTTACGAGTAGTATCACCCTCAGACCCTTCCAACATTCAATTACTAAAAGTACAGAAGACTGAAAGAAGAGTGGTTCGTTCCGTTGCTGGTTAGATTATCGAGTGTGAGAGCGTAAAGGAAATACTGCACTCCAAGGGCAGACAGTACATCATGGCGTACTTTATAGTGAATATTCCGAGAGCCCATTGTTCCTCGAAGAGCCAAGCAGCAATTTGCTTCCACCAGCACATCGCGAGTGGACCATGAAGGTAAAATGAAAGTGATAAGTGTTTCATCTTCCCAAGGGTCATTCGCAACTGAAATAGGGAAAGGGGGGGGGGGGGAGGGGGGGACGACTTGAGAATGGCACCAGAAGTAGTGAGACTGGTCTAAATTTTGGCTGCCATTTACTTTTTAAAGCACATCTGACGTTATATTCAAAATAAATTAATGTTGTTGTCGTGATCTTCAGTCCTGAGACTCGTTTGATGCAGCTTTCCATGCTACTCTATCCTGTGCAAGTTTCTTCATCTCCCAGTACCTACTGCAACCTACATCCTTCTGAATCTGCTTAGTGTATTCATCTCTTGGTCTCCCTCTACGATTTTTACCCTCCACGCTACCCTCCAATGCTAAATTTGTGATCCCTTGATGCCTCAGAACATGTCCTACCACCCGGTCTCTTCTTCTCGTCAAGTTGTGTCATAAACTCTTCTTCTCCCCAATTCTATTCAATACCTCTTCGTTAGTTGTGTGATCTACCCATCTAATCTTCAGCACCACATTTCGAAAGCTTCTCTTCTCTTCCTGTCCAAACTATTTATCGTCCATGTTTCACTTCCATACATGGCTACACTCCATACAAATACTTTCAGAAACGACATCCTCACATTTAAATCTATACTCGATGTTAACAAATTTCTCTTCTTCAGAAACGCTTTCCTTGCCATTGCCAGTCTACATTTTACATCTTCTCTACTTCACCCATCATCAGTTAAAAAATATTTTGGCTGTTCTACTTTAAGTAATTAATATGAAATGTATCATACTTTCTCTATTTCTTGTTTCAAATATTAAAAATATTGGTGAATGTACACAACTCGGAGGTGTGGTCTAAATTTGGACTAGTTCCAAAAATATTCCAATATCGTTGAAAACCATAGTAACATAAATGAAAACAATTTATTTATAGAATACAATATCAAAACAATTTATGAAGTAGTTACAAAATAATATGGCATAGTTTTATTTTAGAATCACTGCGGTATTCAAAAAATCAGGTCACATAATGTAAAATATTGTATTCTCTTCCCAAAATTCACAAACATAAATATTAGTCCCTGCACATTCGTTGTGGTGCCCACATTAAGTGTGGTGCACATAACACACCGCTCTCCTTGCAAGTCATCACAAAAATTTCCTTCGCAAAAAATGCGTTCTGCATCATCAGTTTGGCCTGTTTCTGTCCAGCGGGAAAGTCTAAATCACTCGAGTCGTCGCTAACGAGTCGCGTAGTCGGTTCACCTATCTGTGACTCATCTGGACTATCTTCATGCTTTTTTCGTCCTTTTCCATTTGTAATTTTTTCATTTTTCTCAAGCTTCACTTTTTTGGATGAGATTTCAGACTCTTTTTCAAACTTCGGTTTATTTTTCACAGTGTATCGTTTCAGAGGACTAGCAAAAAAATTTTCGTCAGTAGCACTCTTTTGTAACATTGTTTTGTAAGGACTGTCAGTTATCAGGACAGATCCGACGGCTTTGTCATTTGTTGCTTTTCTTAAGAGCGCTGATCTGCCTCGTTCTTTCTTCCTGTTTCCCTGCAGGAGATATTTTTGTTTTTTTCTCTTGTTTGTAGAACTAAAACGGTATAGGATAATCATATCGACAAAATGGTCCAATATGTAGACTATCTTTAGCCCAAATATAGACCACACGTAATAGCCCGAATTTAGACTACTGCTGTTATTAATTTTCAGGGTAATTAAAAAACATCGAAAAATAGTACCTATTAAAACTAAAGATACTCTAAAAGCTAATATTACCCTTAATACGACACTCCAGAGAGAAGACTATGTGTTAACAGAAACTGCATGAAAAAATAATAAATGTTTACGTGCAAAAATTTTAAGAGGATCGAAACTGAGTTTATGTTGACCACAATCGTATACGACAAAGAACTGTCGTGGCGGTTTTACAGAACAGCTGACGGGGCCAGAAACGCTGTTTTGCGTTGTTGCAGCTAGCCTGCAGTCTTTCGCAGTAACAAATTTCCAACAAGCCCAAATTTAGACCCTATCCTAAATGTAAAACACTTCATCTGCCCTCCGCCACACTCCATAAGGTGGCTTGCGGAATATTGATGTGCATGGAGACGTAGATTTGAAGAGAGCTACCATTCGATAGACCTATTTTAAAGGTAAAAAGGGAAAAAGATCCGAGAGGAAGCTTGGGCAAACAAGTGACTAATCCGAAGAACGAAACTCATCAAGAACCTACGCTCTGTTACTTAAGGAGCTGCTTTTCGTAATTATCTAAGAATGGCTGAAGCTTCCTTTTCGGAACTGCTTAACATCATCGTACCATTCGTAACGAAACATAATACAGTCGTGGGAGAGACTTACGTTGGAAGGAGAGGTTGTCAGGTACGTTACGGTTTCCGGCCCCTGGCAGAGGTTGACAGGTCCTCTTATAGTGACATCTAAATGTCGAGGAAAATTAGTTTGATGGCATATAATTAATGATTAATTAAATCCTAGAGCACTAAAGGGGGCGGGGGAATGTTACATTGCTACTAAACTATCGTAAATTTTACTATTCCAAATTTCATTCAAAGGAAATAATGATTTATAGGTTATGTACTAGATTATTGCAATTACTAGAGCTCCAGCGGTATGTTACATACAAAATAAGTATAAATTGTTCTGTATTATAGCCTATAGTCGAAATTGGAAAAGAAGCCATAATTTCTGTTATGCACTAGTTGCGAATTATTGTAATTATTATAACTCCAAGAGTACTTTAGACACCTAATGAGTAGAGTATCCTATTTTAGACATTACTATTGCAATCTATGCAAGACCTAGCTCATTATTCTGCGCAGACTGCTCTTGAACAGTGGTTACAAAATGTTGCCATTCTTCATTTGCTCGAAGGACAAAATGAGCATACTTTTCTCCCTTGAAGTACTTTATACGTTCTTCTTCTTTTTCTTATTCTTCTGCTGTTGTTGCTGTTGTTCAGGTGAAGTTTCTCCTCGCACAGCACGCACTACGTTAGTGGCAAAATCAAACTCGACATCTTCCATCTCGAGCTAATTTCTGCAGCTAGCGACGAAATCAACACCGAAGAGGGCCAATGTGACATACCCTAACACCCTTCTGCCACTAAGATAAATTCTCTGCGATAAAAGAAATATGCGAACTATTAGAAAACACACACACACACACACACACACACACACACACACACACACACACACACACACACACACACACACACACCATGGCTTAACATTCGTAATATTTACTAGAAAAACACCAGTACCAGCGAACCGCTGCAGTCAGGGAATAAATAATTCAGCCATTGTTAATAATAATGTTTACCATGAAAGTACTCAAGAGCATGTGTCGCTCACGACTCCGGATTGGTGGGAACCGCAAAAAGATGCCAAATGCAATTGTAAATTTTACGAGGATTTAGTAATCTACTGTTAATCGGCTTTTGGAATTAATTCATGACGACAGACGATTCGCCAATTTGCGTAGAATGTGAATCTACCATCGGAAAATCAAATTATATTTTTACTGGACACGTTGTGTTTGTCAGGACGGCTGGACAAGATGTCAGGCGTTGCTACTTCGCACCTTGTGGTAGGCTCTGGGAAAGTCTCCGCACTACACAAGCTCCAGTTAAACACTGAGATATCGAGTGTACACAATCGCAGAGTTTTACAGATAAGCGATCTTGGAAGGTGTTAGGACAGACGTATATCCATATTTGAAAATAATTTTTGTACAGTTCCAATCAAGCGTTCGATCTGTGGTACTTGCTTTGCATCCTATGAAACATCTACATCTACATCCATACTCCGTAAGCCACCTGACGGTGTGTGGCGGAGGGTACCTTGAGTACCTCTATCGGTTCTCCATTCTATTCCAGTCTCGTATTGTTCGTGGAAAGGAGGATTGACGTTATGCCTCTGTGTGGGCTCTAATCTCTCTGATTTTATCCTCATGGTCTCTTCGCGAGATATACGTAGGAGTGAGCAATATACTGCTTGACTCCTCAGTGAAACTTCAACTTCAACAAAAGCCCTTACCGAGCTACTGAGCGTCTCTCCTACAGTGTCTTCCACTGGAGTTTAACATCTCCGTAAAGTTTTCGCGATTACTAAATGATCCTCTAGCGAAGCGCGCTGCTCTCCGTTGGATCTTCTCTATCTCTTCTATGAACCCTATCTGGTACGGACCCCACACTGCTGAGCAGTATTCAAGCAGTGGGCGAACAAGCATCCTGTAACCTACTTCCTTTGTTTTCGGATTGCATTTCCTTAGGATTCTTCCAATGAATCTCAGTCTGGCATGTGCTTTGCCGACGATCAACTTTATATGATCATTCCATTTTAAATCACTCCTAATGTCTACTCCCAGATAATTTATGGAATTAACTGCTTCCAGTTGTTGACCTGCTATTTTGTAGCTAAATGATAAGGGATCTTTCTTTCTATGTATTCGCAGCACATTACACTTGTCTAGATTGAGATTCAATTACCATTCCCTGCACCATGCGTCAATTCGCTGCAGATCCTCCTGCGTTTCAGTACAATTTTCCATTGTTACAACCTCTCGCTACACCACAGCATCATCTGCAAAAAGCCTCAGTGAACTTCCGATGTCATCCACAAGGTCATTTATGTATATTGTGAATAGCAACGGTCCTAGGACACTGAGTTCGAAAATAATAAATTTCCTCGAGAACGGAAAGCTTGTATCCACGAATCAGCACTGTTTAAGAAAGCGTCTCCTTTTGTTGAGAAGCGTACGAACACTTCGACTGAAATGTGTAGGAGCTCCATAGTGCACGAACCACATGTTGTGTCGTACTATTAAAGGCAGATGTTCTAGCAGCACAGGTAGAGTATCCCGTATGAAATCATGATAACGTGCTCCATTGAGCGTAGATGGAAGAACATGGGGCCCAATCGAGACATCACCAACAATGCCTGCCCAAACGTTCACAGAAAGTCTGTGTTGGTGACGTGATTGCACAATTGCGTGCGGATTCTCGTCAGCCCACACATGTTGATTGTGAAAATATACAATTTGATCGCGTTTGAATGAAGCCTCATCCGTAAAGAGAACATTTACACTGAAATTAGGATTGACACATTGTTGGATGAACCATTCGCAGAAGTGTACCCGTGGAGGCCAATCAGCTGCTGCTAGTGCCTGCACACGCTGTACATGGTACGTTAACAACTGGTTCTCCCGTAGCACTCTCCATACAGTGACGTGGTCAACGTTACCTTGTACAGCAGCAACTTCTCTGACGCCGACATTAGGGTTATCGTCAACTGCACAAAGAATTGCCTCGTCCATTGCAGGTGTCCTCGTCGTTCTAGGTCTTCCCCAGTCGCGAGTCCTAGGCTGGAATGTTCCGTGCTCCCTAAGACGCCGATCAATTGCTTCGAACGTCTTCCTGTCGGGACACCTTCGTTCTGGAAATCTGTCTCGATACAAACGTACCGCGCCACGGCTATTGCCCCGAGCTAATCCATACATCAAATGGGCATCTGCCAACTCCGCATTTGTAAACATTGCACTGAGTGCAAAACCACGTTCGTGATGAACACTAACGTGTTGATGCTACGTATTGATGCGCTTGACGCTAGTACTGTAGAGCAATTAGTCACATGTTAACACAAGCAACGAAGTCAATATTACCTTCCTTCAATTGGGCCATCGAGGAAGTACAGTACGTACTGACGAAACTAAAATGAGCTCTAACATGGAAATTAAGCGTTTCCGGACACATGTCCACATAACGTCGTTTCTTTCTTTGTGTGTGAGGAATGTTTCCTGAAAGTTTGGCCGTACCTTTTTGTAACACCCTATATTTCAGGTTTTATTTTATTTATCGTGTCAGAAGCAAACTAAAATAAATATTAGATACACTACTACATACATACATACATACATACATTATGGTTTATAAATTAAACTAATCAAGAATGAAATAAATGATTAGACACAGATTGTGTTGTCAAACATAAGGTAATTTTAATCTATACAGTGGATGCCCAAAAATTTGCAACGTGCAGTGCACTTTGTGTAGCGTTTACGAGGTCCTCCATGGTGCACACAGTTGGAGGTAATGTGCATTGTAGTAGATGTGTTGATGTCTGCACGGCAGCTCCGTAGTCACACTGGAGAGAGTTCACCTGGAAGCCCCACCTCTCCAGATTACTCTTGGATATTGTGACAGAAGAACGCAGACGGTTGAGTGATTTCCATGTGGACCATTTCTCTGTGTGGCCTAGGGGAAGAACTTTTTGCCACTCCTCCAGATGCTGGCATCTGACATGCCATCTCTTCTCCCGGTGTTGATGTGGAGTGTCAGCGAGTGGTTCTGCGCTGTGGAGGAAGCTCCTTCTAGACACAAGTCTTTGCTGTGCCTGTCGGTGGCTATGTAGTGGGTGGGCTTCGGATGTTACTGCCTTCTTCATTACACTCCGTGCTGCTGTATCTCTTCGGATGTCCGGGGGGGGGGGGGGGGGCGGGGGGGCTATTGCCGGATCGGATAAGCAGTACAGTTTTTCCACAGGTGTGGCTCTTAGACAACCCGTAGTGATACTACATGTCTCATTCAGAGCAACATCAACTTTCTTTGTATGTGTAGATCTGCACCATACAGAGCAAGCGTACTCAGCTGCAGAGTATCAGAAGGCTAATGCGGATGTGCGCACTGTGTCTGGCTGTGCTCCCCATGTTGTTCCAGTCAGCTTCCTAACCACATTGTTCCTGGCAGCCACTTTTTACTTTGTTTTTAAGCAGTGTTCCTTATATGTAAGAGCACGGTCCAGAGTGACTCCGAGGTATTTTGGAGTCTTGAAGTGTTCTAAAGAGGTTCCTTCCCAATCTATCTGCAAGGTTCTACTAGTCTGTCTGTTTCGGAGGTGGAAAGCACAGGTCTGTGTCTTACAAGGATTTGGTTTAAATTGGTTTGAATTGATTATCCCTGTAATAGGCAGTTAATTCTTTCAGAGCATCAGTTTGCTTCCACTCCACCCTCTCAAAGCTGTGATCTTGTGCTGTGATTGCTCGGTCATCTGCATATATGAACCTTCGTGTTCCTTCTGGTAACTGCTGGTCGTTAGTGTATATGTTGAAGAGGGTGTGTGCCAGTACACTGCCCTGTGGCAATCGATTTATCTGCTGCCTCCATCTGCTTCTTTGTCCTTGATATTCCACAAAATATCTTCGGTTCTGCAGAAGATTTCTTATGAGACAGGTTAGTTTGTAAACCTTGGTGAGGTTGTATAGCTTCAGCAACAAGAGTCTGTGGTTGACAGTGTCGTAGGCGGCTGGAAGATAAACACTGCTCCTGTTATCTACCCTCTTTGGAAGCCGTATTTCAGGTAAGGACCACGAAGATGAGATAGAAGAAATTAGGGCTCACACGGAGACGCACAGACATTTGGTTTTCCTCTCTCGGTTTACGAGTGGAACAGGAACAGAAATGACTATTAGTTGTACAGCGTGCCCTGCACCATGTAGGCAGTAGAGGTGGTGTTGGCCCGGCGCACAGATTCCGTGATACGGGGTGTCGGGCAGCGGCGCGCCGTGGCGCTGCGTGGGCGTAACAGGTAGCCAGCCAGCCAGCTGGTGGCGCTGGCAGTCCAGCGCGGCCGCCACCGGCGGTCAGTCTGCCCGCGGACGGCGAGCGGAGAACACGGCGGGACGCGCCGGGGTGAGTAGGCCGACACCACGAGGTTGCGCTAGCGCAGCGGCACTGCCGGATTCCTACTTCTCGTAGGGAGACCGCAAGCAAACACGAATACCTTCACAAGAGCGCAAATTTACTGTCGCGGACGCTTTTGGGCCATTACGCTCATCGTGATACCCGTATATTTGTTTTAGTGCAGCGAGAGAATCTTCAGCAACGTATCTGCTCGTCTAGTGCGTAAAAATATTTCAAGTTTGACGTTGAGTCCATTTTCGGCAGCTGTCACATAAAAGTTCGTTTTTTAATTTCAAGCGCGTTATCCTTGCTGCAATCTAATATCTATTAACGTTCCTGTCACGTTCGGCCGCTTATACATTTTGATTGTAGAGACATACATTCACTTTCGTTAATAAATTACTAGTTTTATGAATTTATTCATGGAAATGAGGTTATTTCGAAATTTCGCGTTTCCCTGCGCCACCCTGTATGAAAGGCGTCCTCACTGGATCTTTTCCTGCGAACAGCTTTTGTGCCAACGATAGTAGATTTTTTTAGTGATAGATCACAGTTCTCGGAAGATAAATCAGATGTTGTTCTTATATCAGCAATGGAGTCTTTTGCTAACGAAAACCGAAATGTGAAAGCTACGTAACCAAAATATCTCTACGTGAATATGTGCCGATTTTTCACAAGTGTAATGGAAGTGCGCTCTCTGACGTATCGCCAGAGAGGGAATGCAGATTTTGGCAGGACAGACAAACAACTCCAAGTACCATTTTATACATGTAAAAACTGTCATGTGAACTGTTTCGGCCGGCCGGTGTGGCCGTGCGGTTCTAGGCGCTTCAGTCTGAAACCGCGCGACCACTACGGCCGCAGGTGCGAATCCTGCCTCGGGCATGGATGTGTGTGATGTCCTTAGGTTAGTTAGGTTTAAGTAGTTCTAAGTCTAGGGGACTGATGATCACAGATGTTAAGTCCCATAGTGCTCACAGCCATTTGAACCTTTTTCTTTATTTTTTGACCTGTTTCGAATATATGAGCATCCAATATAAGAACAAAACTTTATTACACCAGCGCCGCTGCAGATGCCCATAATTTAAAAGAAAGCCCGTGGAATGTAAATAAAGACTTTCGCAGCGCTAGTTTATATCGTGTACTGATAATTTAGAAAAAGGTTCATGCAATTTCACAATACAATCTTTTACAAGAATTGAGAGTGAAATAGTGTGAATTTTAGCTTATGCATAGCACCATATTTTTATCTCGTTTTCAAAAGAACTACCCGATTTTGCCGGATTGTATCTTTGTCACTTGTGGACTTATAACTTCAATGTTAAACAATTCTGAAATGTACACCGAAGTTTTCATTTACCTTTCACAAATATCTTGTGCCCTCCGCGAACCGCAGACATCCAGACAATAGTCAAAAACCCATACCTCTGAAAGCATGTCTGGGGTATAGCATCTACCCCCGCTGTTGTGAATAGTTATCTCAGAATTGTCCTAAGGGTAGACACACAACGTATCTCATACACACCCATGTGTTCTTGTAGGTCAACTGGATAATGCGAAGTCGATATACCCCTTACGTCCAATCCATCGTTGAAACTCATGCCGCGCAGCTATAACTCAATTGCCCTCGTTGAATTCACGAACGACAACGCCTGTCATTGCTGTACTATGTATATGCAATTGAAAACGAACAAAGTCTAAAAGTTCCGTGAACTTAAATTTATTCTATTGAGCGATTTTTTCCTCATTTGCCCTAACGCATTTCAGAAAAAAACACAAGGTGAGTAAATGTAAATAGCATGCACACATTTCGCCATCCACTGTGGCGCATCAAAATTTCAGAATATTTATCACGATAGTCGCAGCTTAAGACATGTGCTCTACAGGTAATGTTCTCTTTTACAAGCAAGGATTTTCCACCAAGCAAACGTAGAATAGATTTTCCCACAAACGAAGATTTGAACTAACTTTCGTTAAAGTATAGAAAATGTGTAGGAGGTGCAAAAAGTTAAGAATTCCAGCGCATAATTGATCCACACGAACGAATTTCTTTCAAGACATCTCGTAGGTGACTGCCTACAACTGTGAAACATACGGAAAAAGGGTATTTGCGCCGTCAGATGGACAATACATGTTTATTTTTATGTTGCCGAGCAACAGCTATACAAAAATCTTTTAATTAACACACCGCCATTTGACTGTATTGTTAATTTAATTACGACCTAGGTTTCGATCTTTTATGGCGTTTTCAACTGATTGTCATTAATGCATATAGCAAGACATCAATCTGAAAAACGGGCAAAAATTAAGAAAATATTGACTCCACACGAAATGCCAGATGTAAAATCATCGTCTTTTAAAAGATCTGTAAATGTTCGCAACTCGTGGTCTAGTGGCTAGCGTCGCTGCCTCTGGATCACGGGGTCCCAGGCTCGAATCCCGGCCGGGTTAGGTATTTTCTCTGCTCGGGTACACCCGTGGTCTAGGGGTAGCGTCTTTGATTCATAATCAAAACGTATTCGGTCCCGGGTTCGATCCCCGCCACTGCCTAAATTTTGATAAGTAAACAGCATTGGCAGCCGAAGACTTCCGGCATACGAAGTCAGCCTCATTCTGCCAACGGCCTTGTCAAAGAGGACGGAGGAACGCATAGAGGTTTAGGGCACTCTCTTGTCCTAGGGGTGGGAAATTGCCCCTAAAGGCGGAAGAATCAGCAATGATCAACGACATGAGGATGCAGAAGGCAATGGAAACCACTGCATTAAAGACACGTAACGTGTATCCACAGGACATGTGGCCTGTAGTTGAAGAAGTGTCATGATGATCTCTCCATTGGCAAAAGATTCCGGAATAGTCCCCCATTCGGATCTCCGGGAGAGGACTGCCAAGGGGGAGGTTACCATGAGAAAAAGATTGAATAATCAACGTAAGGATAATGCTCTACGAGTCGGGGCGTGGAATGTCAGAAGCTTGAACGTGGTAGGGAAACTAGAAAAGAGAAATGCAAAGGCTCAATCTAGATATAGTAGGGGTCAGTGAAGTGAAGTGGATGGAAGACAAGGATTTCTGGTCAGATGAGTATCGGGTAATATCAACAACAGCAGAAAATGGTATAACAGGTGTAGGACTCGTTATGAATAGGTAGGTAGGGCAGAGGGTCTGTTACTGTGAACAGTTCAGTGACCGGGTTGTTCTAATCAGAATTGACAGCAGACCAACACCGACAACGATAGTTCAGGTATACATGCCGACGTCGCAAGCTGAAGATGAACAGATAGAGAAAGTTTATGAGGATTTTGAAAGGGTAATGCAGTATGTAAAGGGGGACGAAAATCTAATAGTCATTGGCGACTGGAATACAGTTGTAGGGGAAGGAGTAGAAGAAAAGGTTACAGGAGAATATGGGCTTGGGACAAGGAATGAAAGAGGAGAAAGACTAATTGAGTGCTGTAACAAGTTTCAGCTAGTAATAGCAAATACCCTGTTCAAGAATCACAAGAGGAGGTGGTATACTTGGAAAAGGCCGGGAGGTACGGGAAGATTTCAATTAGATTACATCATAGTCAGACAGAGATTCCGAAATCAGATACTGGATTGTAAGGCGTACCCAGGAGCAGATATAGACTCAGATCACAATATAGTAGTGATGAAGAGTAGGCTGAAGTTCAAGACATTAGTCAGGAAGAATCAATACGCTAAGAAGTGGGGTACGGAAGTTCTAAGGAATGACGAGATACGTTTGAAGTTCTCTAACGCTATAGATACAGCAATAATGAATAGCGCAGTAGGCAACACAGTTGAAGAGGAATGGATGTCTCTAAAAAGGGCCATCACAGAAGTTGGGAAGTAAAACATAGGTACAAAGAAGGTAGCTGCGAAGAAACCATGGGTAACAGAAGAAATACTTCAGTTCAAGTACAAACATGTTCCGGGAAAATCAGGAATACAGAAATAAAAGTCGCTGAGGAATGAAATAAATAGGAAGTGCAGGGAAGCTAAGACGAAATGGCTGCAGGAAAAATGTGAAGACATCGAAAAAATATGATTGTTGGAAGGACAGACTCAGGATACAGGAAAGTCAAAACAATCTTTGGTGACATTAAAGGCAACGGTGGTAACATTAAGAGTGCAACGGGAATTCCACTGTTAAATGCAGAGGAGAGAGCAGATAGGTGGAAAGAATATATTGAAAGCCTCTATGAGGGTGAAGATTTGTCTGATGTGATAGAAGAAGAAACAGGAGTCGATATAGAAGAGATAGGGGATCCAGTATTAGAATCGGAATTTAAAAGAGCTTTGGAGGACTTACGGTCAAACAAGGCAGAAGGGATAGATAACATTCCATCAGAATTTCTAAAATCATTAGGGGAAGTGGCAACAAAACGACTATTCACGTTGGTGTGTAGAATATATGAGTCTGGCGACATACCATCTGACTTTCGGAAAAGCATCATCCACACAATTCCGAAGACGGCAAGAGCTGACAAGTGCGAGAATTATCGCACAATCAGCTTAACAACTCATGCATCGAAGCTGCTTACAACAATAATATACAGAAGAATGGAAAAGAAAATTGAGAATGCGCTCGGTGACGATCAGTTTGGCTTTAGGAAAAGTAAAGGCACGAGAGAGGCAATTCTGACGTTACGGCTAATAATGGAAGCAAGGCTAAAGAAAAATAAAGACACGTTCATAGGATTTGTCGACCTGGAAAAAGCGTTCGACTATATAAAATGGTGCAAGCTGTTCGAGATACTGAAAAAAGTAGGGGTAAGCTATAGGGAGAGATGGGTCATATACAATATGTACAACAACCAAGAGGGAATAATAAGAGTGGACGATCAAGAACGAAGTGCTCGTATTAAGAAGGGAGTAAGACAAGGCTGTAGCCTTTTGCCCCTACTCTTCAATCTGTACATCGAGGAAGCAATGATGGAAATAAAAGAAAGGTTCAGGATATCAATGATACGATTCGCTGATGACATTGCTATCCTGAGTGAAAGTGAAGAAGAATTAAATGATATGCTGAACGGAATGAACAGTCTAATGAGTACACAGTATGGTTTGAGAGTAAATCGAAGAAAGACGAAGGTAATGAGAAGTAGTAGAAATGAGAACAGCGAGAAACTTAACATCAGGATTGATGGTCACGAAGTCAATGAAGTTAAGGAATTATGCTACCTAGGCAGTAAAATAACCAATGACGGACGGAGCAAGGAGGACATCAAAAGCAGAATCGCTATGGCAAAAAAGGCATTTCTGGCCAAGAGAAGTCTACTAATATCAAATACCGGCCTTAATTTGAGGAAGAAATTTCTGAGGATGTACGTCTGGAGTACAGCAGTGTATGGTAGTGAAACATGGACTGTGGGAAAACCGGAACAGAAGAGAATCGAAGCATTTGAGATGTGGTGCTATAGACGAATGTTGAAAATTAGGTGGACTGATAAGGTAAGGAATGAGGAGGTTCTACGCAGAATCGGAGAGGAAAGGAATATGTGGAAAACACTAATAAGGAGAAGGGACAGGATGATAGGACATCTGCTAAGACATGAGGGAATGACTTCCATGGTACTAGAGGGAGCTGTAGAGGGCAAAAACTATAGAGGAAGACAGAGATTGGAATACGTCAAGCAAATAATTGAGGACGTAGGTTGCAAGTGCTACTCTGAGAAGAGGAGGTTAGCACAGGAAAGGAATTCGTGGCGGGACGCATCAAACCAGTCAGTAGACTGATGACAAAAAAACAAAACAAAAACGGGAACTGGATGTTTGTGTTGTCGTCCTTCCATCGTTCATGAATGTGGCTAAACTGTCCTGTATACATACTGGAAATGTACACGGGAGCTGACGACCACGCAGTTTAGCGCTCCACAAATCAATCTCATCATCATCAGTAAAAAATAGTGGGAGCACGTCATTTTTCGTAAAAACAGTAAACCGTTTTTTACTAAATATATTTTAAATATAGGTCGTAATTAAACAATAATGCAGTTAAATGGCGGTGCGTTCATTAAAAAAACATACATGTTCATTTTTTCCCAGAGTCAGATATTACAACCATCTTCACGGAAGATTCTTTGACGGATACTGGTTTTTGCCTGTGAAGAGGAAACCAGTAGAGAATAAACATACAATTGTAGAACTTTTTAAAAATTATTTTTCAAGGGTTACGTGACATTGTCTTATAATCAATAGCCTATTTTAAGGATCTCTGTATAGTGTACTAATTTGGTTTGCATATCTGTAAACACTTTCTCCTGTGGCAGTTATTTGGCTGAAAGAGCTGAGGTTTTCCAAGTGCAGTGGCAGTTTATGCCAACACGAAGTTAACTGCGCAGCACGTATTTCGGCGCCATTAATTTATCCACGGTACTGGTGGCTGAGCCCAATGGCTATGGATTAATTACTGCAAGAAATGCAGTAAACCAGTCAAAACTTTATTTATGCAGAAAAGCATTTCAGGGTTTTACCCATCTACAACTGGCTCAATACATTTTCATATTCATCGTCATTAAGCTCACGTCGACAGCAATTTTTAGTGCTGCAGCTGCCGTGCGAAAAAATAATTCCTGGAGCCACAATATTTTCGCGAGTTGTATGTTTACGTCCAATTTACAGTTAGGTGCACGTAACATTTATTGTTTCCTGTAGCTCCTTGCTTTGATATTATGTACGTGTCCCAGATCAGGCACACTTACATGGAGTGGTGCTCTTTTTGCAACGGAACTTTTCGATTTTAAATTCTCATCAATAATTACACATACAATTTTTGAATTTTGCTCCCTAGTTATTATTTCTTCTGCTTGATTAGGCAATCGACCCAGTCCCTGTTCACTTTCACCAACTACTACTGTGTCCTCAGCATACCGTACCATCCTGGTTTTCTGTAAATGAGAATCGATTCCCATACGCAGAGCCGGCCTTTTGTGACCGGCGGTTCTAGGCGCTACAGTCTGGAACCGCGCGACCCCTTCGGTCGCAGGTTCGAATCCTGCCTCGGGCCTGGATATGTGTGATGTCCTTAGATTAGTTAGGTTTAAGTAGTTCTAGGGGACTGATGACCTCAGACGTTAAGTCGCAAAGTGCTCAGAGCCATTTGAACCATATGCGGATAGTCGGTCTCATTTTCTGCACAATACACACGTTAAATATCAGTGTTTACGATTTTGAAACATCGATTTAAGGTCTACCACCTCATGCTGCAGGTGTATTATTATTATTATTATTATTATTATTATTATTATTATTATTATTATTGCTAAAAAATGGCTCTGAGCGCTATGGGACTTAGCAGCTGTGGTCATCAGTCCCCTAGAACTTAAAACTACTTAAACCTAACTAACCTAAGGAAATCACACACATCCATCCCCGAGGCAGGATTCGAACCTACGACCGTAGCAGTCGCGCGACTCCGGACTGAGCGCCTAGAACCGCGAGACCACCGCGGCCGGCGTTGTTGTTGTTGGCGTTGTTGTTGTTGTTGTTGTTGTTGTTGTTGTTGTTAAGTATAAATTTTCAGTTGTTTTTGATACTGGTAAGACGTCCGTCCCCCTCATCGTAGTACCATATAACAATTAAATCGATCGTGGAAGAGACAGCAACTCCATTCATTCTTCAAACAGCGTGGAACTATAATGAACGTCACTAGTTAGACGGCTCGCTGTCGTCACTCTACCAAGCAGTTAGAAAGTCTTCCCACTTCCTTTGTGAACAGAAAATGTCGTCAGCTGTTACTGTAATACTTCCGTACGGCTCAACGCCCTGGCCCGGCCTGCCCTTGTGCAAGTCTTCCAAGTGGATGTCACTTCCAACAATTGCGTGTCCTTAAACCATCCCAGTAATCTTGCCACGGAAACGGGCCTGCAGTTTACCTGTGCAAACCGAATCACGTGTCGTTCCTGGGAAACCTTCATATCAGTGTAGATTAAAAGCAGACTGAAATATTTCGTGATCCGACTCCGTCTCGATCCAGTCACCTTTCCGTTTCGAGGCACGCGCTTTACAGTTTCTCGCCCGATGTCTGTCTTGGTCGTTTTTTTCGTCAGTGGTTCTGTGCAGATGTCGCATGACATGTTTCAAATTCTGTCTGTGAGAAAAAACACTCATTTTTCCTTTTTTTCCCTGAACACGCAGAGTTTCCGTTCCGGCTGTCTAGGTCATTAATCCCGACTATTATCACTGATTACAAGGTTTTATAAATCTCTTGCACGTGACAGACGTCTTTCATATGAACTATTCATTCCGTAAACCATTTGAGATTTTTCTGTTTTCCATACAGGGTGATTTTTTTTCCACCGTGTACAAATTAGGGATCGATCGATGAGAGGATACGTAATAAAAAAGTTTTAATGAACGTATGACCGGAAATGCATGGTTTCCAAGCTAGAGATCATTTGTGTCATCCAGTCTACTCATAGAGGCCACCTTTACGTGGAGTGGTACCTTCAACTTTCGCAATAGTCACCTATAGGATAGTATGCAGAATCCCCAGCATCAATGCAGCCGGAAAGTGTGGGCCGAGATAATTGGGGACCGTATTTTGGGACCAACTTTCCTTCCACGTCGCTTAACACGCCGGAATTACCAGCGTTTCTTGCGGGTGACTTTGCCTCCCTTGCTGGAAGAAGTGCCACTGATGATTCGAAGGGTACTCCAGCCCACTTCTCGCATTACAAGCACTTCAGCAAATGTATCCAGTAGACCAGTTAATTCAGCTCATTCATGAATCCTACCAGCGATTCCAAGACTGTCGCAAGGAGGTGATCTTCGGCTGGTTACCTGACCACATCGGCATACAGGGAAACGACATGGCCGACAAAGCAGCCAATGAAGCGTGTCGGGATGGAGTTGTCCGTCAGACCCCTTTCGTTGCATGCCGCCATATTATTTTCTGACAGCCCCATCATACGTCAGTGGGAGACTGAACGGTTGAAGGTGACAGAAGACAAACTGCGAAACCGACCACACAGGCACTGGGAGGAGGTTCTGCTTTCCAGGCTGCGCATAGGACATAGCCTTTTAACACGCGGCTTCCTCGTCCAGCGGGAGGATCTACCAATATGTGAAGTTTGTGGTGTTCTGCTGTCTTACGTACTGATATCGGGCAGCCGTCAGTCTCGATGGACATCTGCCCTCGCCGATTTTGATTCCAGTGTTATGAGGGTAGTGACGTTTAGTGAACTGTCAGGCCTCATCCCTATTGGTGTGGAACGGAGACAGACTTTAATGCATTATAAACTGCTCCACATGTACGGGGTAGTCTTCGTCCCCACCCACGAGACTGGCATGCTGACTTTTCGTCAGGGCGTCGATGTCTATGAAGTTGAGTGCCCCCTCATCTCAAATCACCACCACCACCACCACCACCACCACCACCACCACCACCACCACCTTCATTCACACTAGCAACTGGACATATTAAGTCAGCAATAATTAAGAAACGACGTAATATTCATGGAAGATAGTTTCATTTCAAAAAACCACAGTTTTTACTACTGAGGATTTCACAGTCTAAGATGTTGACACCTTTCGGCCACAGTCATCACTAGTAGGAATTGCTGCTGGATCGGAGTGCACAGACGTTAAAACAGCATCGTCTGTGTGAACGTATCTGCTATCGTCAGACTTCTATAGGTGCGATGCAAAGCGCTATACACCTCACTTCCACAAAAAGAATCAGTTACAGACATAACAATATTAATCTTGGAATATAAAAATATTTATGCAAATGTAGATTCCGAGAACAGTTCTACAATGGTGCGAAACGTGGACAGAGGAGAAGACAGAAACGAAACGATTACGAGCCTTTGAAAATTGGTGTCTGGAGGCCAGATGGATTGAATGAGAAAGGAATTAACGTATTTTGTGGCAAATAAATAAGCAAAAATGTAAAATAGATAGCGAATCAAAGTGCTAGAGTGGTTGGAGACATTTTACGACGTGTGGCATTGCTGAAAAGTGTAGTGCAAGGGATAGTGAAAGGAAAGAACCTAAGGGACAATGATATACATATATGAGTACGTAAGACATAGTATCTATGGCACGGGATGTGACAGTTGTGCTGAAATTGAGATAAATGGAATGATCGAGCAGAACACACCGCGTGGCGTAGTTCGCCCACCTAGAGCAGGTCTGTCTTCTTGATGCCACTCCCAAGTCTCGGTAAGCGACGAGGC
Source organism: Schistocerca gregaria (assembly GCF_023897955.1). NCBI lineage: Eukaryota > Metazoa > Arthropoda > Insecta > Orthoptera > Acrididae > Schistocerca > Schistocerca gregaria. The sequence goes on along the minus strand of NC_064926.1, from coordinate 499,271,509 downwards.
GGCCAAGAGTATCGAATCACAGAATAACAGCAGAGCAACTGCAGCACCAGAAATTATACCAGTCGAAGTGAGTTCTTCCTTTTGCTCTTGAGCCCTTTTAAATCAAGTGGATTAAGACAGTCAGCGAGCGGTGCTGCACCAGCCTTGGGATCGCTTTCTTGTGCCTCTTCCCCTGCGCAAAGCATTTTGCGGGCCAGTTCTCCGGACGCGAAAATTCCGCCCACTTCGAGGGAAAACCCTAATTTCGGTGTTAATCAAAAATAAGAACAAATTCTGTACATGCTTAGACAGTATTTATGTATAGAGGTTGGACAAAAATGTGAAAACATCGCGAGAGATGCACTCTTTGACATAAACGCAGATGCCCGCCAGCCTGCAGGTTGTGCTCTGTCGTGCTCGGCCACGATCAGCAGCTGCGCAGCGCCCTCAGCACGTTGTCAGTCGTGGTCAGAACAGCGTTCCGTGTAGGGATGAGTGCACTGTGTCTCAGCTACGTGAATTCCAGCGTGGGAAAGTTGCTGATGCTGATATGGTGCGTGTCTCCGTAGACGAAGTGTCTGCTGTTTCAAGAGGCACAGTATGGAAGATTTTTACTGCATACGGGGAAATGGGCAAAAAACATCATTCGCTATGTCACAACGTGGACGAAAATATGTGTTGAGTGATCGCGACAGACGGTCGTGGAAGAGGATTGTGGCAACAGAGGAAGACACCTGCGAATCACTGCAGCACCAAAAGAACGAAGCAGCTCAGTTAATCTGGAGGGGGGGGGGGGGGGGCTCCAATTCAAATTTTTCTCCTATACCTACGTTTTTCAAATTTCGATCTAAAACGTGCCCTTCCCTAAACCTACGTGTTAAACTTCGCCAGTCTGGGAGGGTCCAGACTGTGGTGTCACCGCCAGACACCACACTTGCCGTGTGGTAGCCTTTAAATCGGCCGCGGTCCGTTAGTATACGTCGGACCCGCGTGTCGCCACTATCAGTGATTGCAGACCGAGCGCCGCCACACGGCAGGTATAGTCTAGAGACTCCCTAGCACTCGCCTCCACTTGTACAGCCGACTTTGCTAGCAATGGTTCACTGTCTACAGACGCTCTCATTTGCAGAGACGACAGTTTAGCATAGCCTTCAGCTACGTCATTTGCTACGACCTAGCAAGGCGCTTCTATAAGAAATATCTTCAAGAATGTATTCTGAACAGATAATATTGTGAATCATGTACCGTCAAGAGCGACGTTCATCATTAATGGATTAACGTTAAGTATCAAACTAATTTCGTCCGCTTTCTGAATTCTCATTCCTTGTCATGTTCCAGACCTCACGTCAGTATAGTTCTTCCCACCTCACGCTAGCCTGCTTGAGTTAAAACGCGTACATTTCGGCCTCCACTAGTAACACGGTGTTGGCTCTTCTGTTAACGCAAAATAGACCACCCAACCGTACGCACAGTCTCCACTCATCCGTATTTTTCATTTCCTCTGTCTCCTCTCTTTCGCTGCCACTGCTACTATCTCTATCCACCTCCCTTTCCTATTGACTACCACTGTCACTAGCCATCAATATCTCCTCTCTCTTTACCTCCCATTGCTATTATCTTCACCCGTCACTTTCTTTCGCTCCCACTTTCTCCATTTCTATCTCCTCTCCCTTTCCCTCCCTGTCTCCTCTCTCTTCCACCGTCATTGTCCCTCTGCTATTCTTTCAGCACAAAAGACCGCGAGTATTTTCGTATGCCAAGATTTTTGGTGAGGAAGACGGATTGAGTACTGAGGCAGCTGTTTCTCCACTTTCCTGTCAGGAACGTATTCGACGACTTTGTTCTAAGACATTTTCGCCGCTGAAGCATGGCCTGCTTCTTATATAAAACAAATTCTATAGGTCAGTAGCGTATGAGAGTTTGTTTATATAATCACACTCACTCACACACACACACACACACACACACACACACACACACACACACACAAATACTTCGAAACAGTGAAGTACGCATAATATAAAGGTAACAAACATCGTTTGCTTTACTTTTTTTTCTGGATACTAACTCGTCGATCGTAATTCATCGAAAACGCCCGACTTACGACTTGTCTCTTATGAGCTCAGACTAGTTTACAATGCGGAGGCTGTTCTTTTCTAACTGATCTAACATGGCCGTTATTACTGTCAAAACGTCTTTAATACTGATAAAACAGTGCTAGTGTAGCGACGCTGTGTTGCGCTGTTTGTGACTGCAATTTTATGGAGGATGCATCTTTAAATGTATGATGGTAAAAACAACGCGTAGAGGAATTTGAGAAACGCCCAAATGCTTTGTGCATGTGTACCAAAAGCGAAAGGTCGCGTTAACTACGTGATTCCCAGAAAAGAACTACCGATGATGCTTGGCTGAACAGACAGCGTTATCGGAGGGCCGGCCTGCCGACTGCACACACTGACCACAAGATAATGGGCCTCTGAGTGTTTGCTCTGTACTTCGGGGCAGAAGCGGAATTATACGACTGGCGCCGTTTTCGGTTCTCTTTCCGACGCTCTTATTCATTTTACTGTCACCAAATGGACGCAGATTACAACAAAGAGGAAGAGAAAAGGAGCAGTTGTTGTAATGTAGTTAGCACCACAGAGGATGTAAGAACCTCGGACAGTGTCATAGTACGCCTGAAGAGCAACTGCAGTCATCATCATCATCCATCATCATCAGTTTTTCACTCCAGTTGCCTAGGTGAAATTTACAAGTATGTGTCCGTGTACCCTCTTCTCTCAGGACTATGTACCAGCTGATTCCTCTTTTTCCTATATCCTCCATCTCTTTCCTTGGGCTTCCTACCGGTCTTCTATCATCAACAGCTGTGTGCAGCCACTGTTTTGCTATCCTGCCCTCGTCCATTTGCTTAACATGACCTGACGTCTGAAACGAGCCCTTGTCACTTCTTCTTTCAAGGTCAGGTACATTCCAGCATCTTCCCTTATTTTTTTACCCTATCGTTCCTAGTTTTCTGGTCCATAGTTCGTAAGAACTTAATTTCTGCAGCTTGTAGTTTGTTTTCCACTTGCTTCGTTATTGTGTAGGTTTATAGACCATATGTTATCATCGGGATAAGGTATGACTGAAGGAGTGTTTGTTTCGATATTAATGGAAAATGTTCGTTCTAGAGTAGGATCCGAACTTGTTGGTAGAACAGAGCTCAGTTTTGAGTTCGATAATTAATGTAAAGTTGCGTCCTGCTATCGCTTGAAATGACTTATCCTAGATATTTGAACTCGTCTGCTGTTTCCAGTTGTGTATCTTACTGCCTTAATTTTTCTTTCTTATTTTTCCTGTTGATTGACATTGCAAACTGTTCCTGATTTATTTATTGTTAATGCTTTTATTACACCCTCCATCAACACCACTTGTGCCAACGCCCGTCTCGCTTATCTCGACTTGTTGAACAGTGAAGTTCGCTCTCTGTTCTTCCACTATTGCGGTGAATCCAAAATAGTGTACTCAGTATGTCGGCAGAAAAATAGAAAAGATTAATGATAAATCTACAGAAACAGTTAACAAATTTGTATTAGAAAAAGTGAAAATTGCAAGCCGATGAAGACTTAGAGAAATAAAGTAAGTCAAAAGTGAGTTAAGTCTTTTGGAAAACTGAATGTTGTATTCAGAAGTAAACTATCACTATTTTTTCAACGGAAAGTCTATAGCCAATGTATGCTGCCAGTAGTAACTCACAGATGTGGAAATGAGGATGAAGTAAGTTCAGTTGCTGATGGAATAAATGGCGGGCTTCGATACGCTGTTAGAAACTGTATCGAGTGAATACAAAGCAGCACGAATGGTCGAAGATTTGTTTGAGTCGCTAGGAACTTACACAGAAGAGCCAAAAATATGTCAATTTGCAGATGCTCGATGTCTCACACAATAACCGGCCCTGCGAGTGGAAACTACGACTATTAATCTTTCTACATTTTGCCCTCGTCAGGCCAGACATGCGTGGAGTGGCTGTTTTGAGATTGAAGACCACAACAACAAAAAGCCAAGACTCGTAAGAAGTTATTCTTCCACCGCCCACGAATAGAACTGAAAGAAAACTTAATGTGCAGGGCACTAAAGAGTACATTCTGACATTCACTCTGTTTTGAAGAGCATAACAGAGGCTGAAATAGGCAAGAAAATTGCCTACTCACAGCCAGAGCATCGAGGAAAGTTAGAAACATTGATTCTTATGAAGTTCATACTGAAATTTATGAGCAACTCTTTGTTGTTTTTGTTGTGGTCTTCAGGCCTGAGACTGGTTTGATGCAGCTCTCCATGCTACTCTATCCTGTGGAAGGTTCTTCGTCTCCCAGTACTTACTGCAACCTACATCCTTCTGAATCTGCTTAGTGTATTCATCTCTTGGTCTCCCTCTACGATTTTTACCCTCCACACTGCCCTCCAACGCTAAATTTGTGATTCATTGATGCCTCAGAACATATCCTACCAACCGGTCCCTTCGTCTTGTCAAGTTGTGCCACAAACTTTTCTTCTCCCCAATCCTCTTCAATACTTCCTCATTAGTTATGTGATCTACCCATCTAATCTTCAGCATTCTTCTGTGGCACCACGTTTCGAAAGCTTCTATTCTCTTCTTGTCTAAACTATTTACCGTCCATGTTCCACTTCCATACATGGCTACACTCCATACATATACTTTCAGAAATCTATACTCGATGCTAACAAATTTCCCTTCTTCAGAAACGCTTTCCTTGCCATTGCCAGTCCACCTTTTATATCCTCTCTACTTCGACCACCATCAGTTATTTTGCTCCCCAAATAGCAAAAATCCTTTACTACTTTAAGTGTCTCACTTCCTAATCTAATTCCCTCAGCATCACCCGACTTTATTCGACTACATTACATCATCCTCGTTTTGCTTTTGTTGATGTTCATCTTATATCCTCCTTTCAAGACACTGTCCATTCCGTTCAACTGCTCTTCAAAGTCCTTTGCTGTCTCTGACAGAATTACAATGTCATCGGCAAACTTCAAAGTTTTTATTTCTTCTCCATAGATTTTAATACCTACTCCGAATTTTTCTTTTGTTTCCTTTACTGCTTGTTAGGAATATTAATTTTGTTTTTCGGAAATTCCATGAATCTAGAGACTTTTACTTTCCGATAACGTCGATTTCTTTTCACAATTCTCCTGCTTTTGTTTCCCCTTGCGGCTGCCTGAAGGCTCCAGCTCACCACTTCTTGTATGTCCTCCGACTTTAACCTCGGAGCGCTATCCTACCAGAAGCGAGAGGCCGCCGTCCCACCGGACTGTCCAAACTGCCTGCGCCGCCTCGAGGACAGTACTGTCGCGCTGAAGCGTGCTGTTCCTCCCAGGGTGACGGTCGACGCAGCTACCAAGGTGTCTAAATGTAGCACAGTCCATTGTTTCTCTCTCGAGGATCGAGAAAATCAGCCAGATTTCAACCCTCTGAATTCGAGAAGACGCTGCCCATAAGCCTTTCCCAATTTCGCAGCCTGTTTGTTTTTATGATAACGAATCGAAATGTTGCCGTTGCCCGCCCTGGTGGTTTGTTTTAGAGTAATAATGATGGAACCAGACTTCATCGCATGTTAAAATACAAATTATGTAAACAAAATTTTCAAGTACGAATTGTTTTTAAAACGCACCAGTAAGTGTAAAATAATTTATCCTTGTCCCATAAATACGGTTATGAAAATTTGTGCTTGCGAATTTTTAATAGCTATGAAAATACTTCTAGAATTTAAAACGAAAAACGTGGGGCACATGCGACAGGTAACAGCAAGGAGGTGAACTATTCATGCACCAGTTATGTATTGCATGCGAGCCATTTTTTCATTTTAACTTGCATGACTATTTTCATAGCTATTAAAAATTCGCAAGAGCAAACTTTCAGGACTATCTGTATGTTGTTGTTGTGGTCTTCAGTCCTGAGACTGGTTTGATGCAGCTCTCAATGCTACTCTATCCTGTGCAAGCTTCTTCATCTCCCAGTACCTACTGCAACCTACATCCTTCTGAATCTGCTTGGTATACTCATCTCTCGGTCTCCCTCTACGATTTTTACCCTCCACACTGCCCTCCAATGCTAAATTTGTGATCCCTTGATGCCTCAAAACATGTCCTACCAACCGATCCCTTCTTCTAGTCAAGTTGTGCCACAAACTTCTCTTCTCCCCAATCCTATTCAATACCTCCTCATTAGTTACGTGATCTATCCACCTTATCTTCAGTATTCTTCTGTAGCACCACATTTCGAAAGCTTCTATTCTCTTCTTGTCCAAACTAGTTATCGTCCATGTTTCACTTCCATACATGGCTACACTCCAAACAAATATTTTCAGAAATGACTTCCTGACACTTAAATCTATATTCGATATTAACAAATTTCTCTTCTTCAGAAACGCTTTCCTTGCCATTGCCAGTCTACATTTTATATCCTCTCTACTTCGACCATCATCAGTTATTTTGCTCCCCAAATAGCAAAACTCCTTTACTACTTTAAGTGTCTCATTTCCTAATCTAATTCCCTCAGCATCACCCGATTTAATTGGACTACATTCCATTATCCTCGTTTTGCTTTTGTTAATGTTCATCTTATATCCTCCTTTCAAGACACTGTCCATTCCGTTCAACTGCTCTTCCAAGTCCTTTGCCGTCTCTGACAGAATTAGAATGTCATCGGCGAACCTCAAAGTTTTTACTTCGTCTCCATGAATTTTAATACCTACTCCAAATTTTTCTTTTGTTTCCTTTACTGCTTGCTCAATATACAGATTGAATAACATCGGGGAGAGGCTACAACCCTGTCTCACTCCTTTCCCAACCACTGCTTCCCTTTCATGCCCCTCGACTCTTATGACTGCCATCTGGTTTCTGTACAAATTGTAAATAGCCTTTCGCTCCCTGTATTTTACCCCTGCCACCTTTAGAATTTGAAAAAGAGTATTCCAGTCAACATTGTCAAAAGCTTTCTCCAAGTCTACAAATGCTAGAAACGTAGGTTTGCCTTTTCTTAATCTTTCTTCTAAGATAAGTCGTAAGGTCAGTATTGCCTCACGTGTTCCAACATTTCGACGGAATCCAAACTGATCCTCCCCGAGGTCCGCATCTATCAGTTTTTCCATTCGTCTGTAAAGAATTCGCGTTAGTATTTTGCAGCTGTGACTTATTAAACTGATAGTTCGGTAATTTTCACATCTGTCAGCACCTGCTTTCTTTGGGATTGGAATTATTATATTCTTCTTGAAGTCTGAGGGTATTTCGCCTGTCTCATACATCTTGCTCACCAGCTGGTAGAGTTTTGTCATGACTGGCTCTCCCAAGGCCGTCAGTAGTTCTAATGGAATGTTGTCTACTCCGGGGGCCTTGTTCCGACTCAGGTCTTTCCGTGCTCTGTCAAACTCTTCACGCAATATCGTATCACCCATTTCGTCTTCATCTACATCCTCTTCCATTTCCATAATATTGTCCTCAAGTACATCACCCTTGTATAAACCTTCTATATACTCCTTCCACCTTTCTGCCTTCCCTTCTTTGCTTAGAACTGGGTTGCCATCTGAGCTCTTGATATTCATACACGTGGTTCTCTTCTCTCCAAAGGTCTCTTTAATTTTCCTGTAGGCAGTATCTATCTTACCCCTAGTGAGATAAGCCTCTACATCCTTACATTTATCCTCTAGCCATCCCTGTTTAGCCATTTTGCACTTCCTCTCGATCTCATTTTTGAGACGTTTGTATTCCTTTTTGCCTGCTTCATTTACTGCATTTTTATATTTTCTCCTTTCATCAATTAAATTCAATATTTCTTCTGTTACCCAAGGATTTCTAGCAGCCCTCGTCTTTTTACCTACTTTTACCTACTTTATCCTCTGCTGCCTTCACTACTTCATCCCTCAGAGCTACCCATTCTTCTTCTACTGTATTTCTTTCCCCTATTCCTGTCAATTGTTCCCTTATGCTCTCCCTGAAACTCTGTACAACCTCTGGTTCTTTCAGTTTATCCAGGTCCCATCTCCTTAATTTCCCACATTTTTGCAGTTTCTTCAGTTTTAATCTACAGGTCATAACCAATAGATTGTGGTCAGAGTCCACATCTGCCCCTGGAAATGTCTTACAATTTAAAACCTGGTTTCTAAATCTCTGTCTTACCATTATATAATCTATCTGATACCTTTTAGTATCTCCAGGGTTCTTCCACGTATACAACCTTCTTTCATGATTCTTAAACCAAGTGTTACCTATGACTAAGTTGTGCTCTGTACAAAATTCTACTAGGCGGCTTCCTCTTTCATTTCTTAGCCCCAATCCATATTCACCTACTATGTTTCCTTCCCTCCCTTTTCCTACACTCGAATTCCAGTCACCCATTACTATTAAATTTTCGTCTCCCTTCACTATCTGAATAATTTCTTTTATTTCATCGTACATTTCTTCAATTTCTTCGTCATCTGCAGAGCTAGTTGGCATATAAACTTGTACTACTGTAGTAGGTGTGGGCTTCGTATCTATCTTGGCCACAATAATGCGTTCACTTTGCTGTTTGTAGTAGCTTACCCGCATTCCTATTTTCCTATTCATTATTAAACCTACTCCTGCATTACCCCTATTTGATTTTGTGTTTATAACCCTGTAATCACCTGACCAGAAGTCTTGTTCCTCCTGCCACCGAACTTCACTAATTCCCACTATATCTAACTTTAACCTATCCATTTCCCTTTTTAAATTTTCTAACCTACCTGCCCGATTAAGGGATCTGACATTCCACGCTCCGATCCGTAGAACGCCAGTTTTCTTTCTCCTGATAACGACATCCTCCTGAGTAGTCCCCGCCCGGAGATCCGAATGGGGGACTATTTTACCTCCGGAATATTTTACCCAAGAGGATGCCATCATCATTTAATCATACAGTAAAGCTGCATGTCCTCGGGAAAAATTACGGCTGTAGTTTCCCCTTGCTTTCAGCCGTTCGCAGTACCAGCACAGCAAGGCCGTTTTGGTTAATGTTGCAAGGCCAGATCAGTCAATCATCCAGACTGTTGCCCCTGCAACTACTGAAAAGGCTGCTGCCCCTCTTCAGGAACCACACGTTTGTCTGGCCTCTCAACAGATACCCCTCCGTTGTGGTTGCACCTACGGTACGGCCATCTGTATCGCTGAGGCACGCAAGCCTCCCCACCAACGGCAAGGTCCATGGTTCATGGGGGGGACTATCTGTATGGCGTTAGGAATCAGTATCGGGCTAGGGGAAGTTATTTTATACTTTCAGTCCGCATTAAAAACCTTACGTAGCAAAATTTTTATTTAAATAATTTTCTATTTTTTAGTCTTGGTTGTCTTATTTTTCAATCAGTTTCAAACATTTTGAGAGATTACAACTGACATTTGTTAAATTTCAGGATTATTTCAGTTTCCCTTCGCTTGACTCAACCAATATATAGCTTCCTCCTATCACTACCTCACGAAAAGACCTCGTAGATTAAGAGAGGATCGAGCTCCCACGGGGACTTACCAGCAACCGTTATTAGCACGAAATATTCGAATAAGAAAAGGGGGCAACAGGAGTTGTACATAAAGCGCTCTCAGCCACATACCAGATACTAAAGGGAGTTAATATTGTGTTGCTATCGAATTCTGAGCTATATTGAAGGTTTCAAGTCTCTAAATCATCGGGAAGTTAGTTTAAAATAAAGTGCAAAAACTGTACCAAACAAATAGACAACAAAGCGATCTAATACAAACGTGTGAGAAAATACTCTTCTTCGTTTAGAAACAATTAAAGGTCAGACTTTTCGTTTAGCCAAGCTTTGGATCATTCTCTGCGCTGCACTACGATCAGTGTAAACTTCTGTTGCGAGTCATTCACAGTGACACGCCTGTCCGAAAGATTTGAATTGCTGGCTTGCTGCGTACCGCGGAGACAGTTGTAGCGGATCTTCTACGAGGCTCTTCTCAGACTCTGTTGCATTCGCGTCTTGTGTGTTTCAACCATATTTTGTATCACCGCTTGCGTCCTTGCACACATCCCCGTATTCACGCTGGAATCTCAGATAGATTTCAGCAGCAGATCTCTTCTTTCAGAAGCATTCCAACGACAGCAATTAGTTCAAACGAAACACCGACGTTGCCCATTATATAAATTTAGCCTACGTGTTACGTGTTAATGATATCATAATGTCAACTCACGGTGTAAGGTCTGTAGATCAGAATTATGAAGTCGTTTTTGTTGCATTACTAGCTTAATGCCCGTTGCTTCGCTCGCGTGGACAGTATGCTCCCCGTAGATTCTTTTTTCTTTAATCCTATTTTCATGTTTTCACAAACTGCAGCGCCTTCCAAACTTTTCACGGTAAATAAGCCACAGAAACATGGTCTTTACCGATTCTGGTATCTGGAGCCGGAAGTCTTTTTTAATCCTGCCTTTTGAGTTCTTTTGGTGATACTTCCACAGCAACTTTCATCCCCTGACGTATATATCTCTAGAAGTGAAATGCCAATTTAACGTAAAGAAATATTTTCATAAGAAATTTCACCTCCTTAGGGGCTGAATTTCCAGAAACACTGAAACACACTTTTTTTAAAATTTATAACCGAAAAATCAATTATTAATTTTCATAGATGTAGCTTTAAAAACTGTTCAAGTTTTTTAACACTGGTTTATTAAATAAACCTTTCATCCATTATTTCACCACCATAGGAGTTAAATTTCTAACAACGCTGAAACACGTGTTCTTTATATCTCTGTCAGAGAAACTAAATACCAATTTCCGTAGTTCAAGCTTTAAAATTGCTCTAATAGCGGGATTTTCAAAAACCATTATGATCCCCTATTTGACCACCTTAAGGGTGAAATTTCAGAAATCCCTTTTTAAACGATGGCTACAATATAAGCTCAACACTCTCCAAATTACAAGTTTCTATCCTTAACGGTTTGAGCTGAGCAATGATGAATGTGTCAGAATATTTCCTTTTTGTATGTAAGAGATTGGAATTGCAATTCTGGCAAAGGTTTGTTGTTGCTGTTTTTTGCAGTCTGAAGACTGGACTGACGCAGCTCTATACGCCACGCTATCGTTCCAAGCCATCTCATCTTACGCGTAACTACTGCAACTCCCAATCACTCTAAACTACTTTCTGTAGTCTTGTCTTGCTCTGCCTCTACCTGTTTACCCTCAATACGTCCTATTATTACCTAACTGACGAGTCCTTGATGCCTCAGGATATGTCCTGTCACTCAGTCTCTTCTTTTAGTCAAATTGAACCAAAATTACGTCATTTCACAAATGACACGAGTAGAACAAAAAAGGACATTGACCCGCCGCGTTACAGAGTAGCTGAACAACTCGCCAGTTCAGCAGCGAGCCGCGGAGCCTCGGTGAGTAACGCGGCAGCCGTGTCCACCAGAAGCAAACACCACCCGAGCCAAACTGGCGTCGGGCCCAGACAACGGCGGAGAGCGAGCGAGACCCCGAGGCGTTGGCACGAGTGGAGTTGGAGGGAGCAGTGTTTGAGGTTAGAGAGAGAGAGAGAGAGAGAGAGAGAGAGAGAGAGAGAGAGAGAGAGAGAGAGAGAGAGAGAGCAACTATCGAAAAATAGAAGATCCAGATCTACACGGAAACAAATTCCACATGTATAAAGCGGCGTGCTCTAAAAAAGTGTTAGACAGTTTTATAATCAACGTAAACATCACTCAAGGTTTCGGCCTTAGGCGTGTTTCGGCTGGTCGACTGCCGCCTATAAGGTAGTACGAGGAGCGATCTACGATCGTGGGACCTGTGATAAGCGGCCAATGTCGCCGGTAGACGAGTTTGGTGATGCTACTGATTCCTTATTCAACGAACTCCTCATTTGACCTCGCGAGGCTCAGTGGACCTCATCCCAGACCTCGCTACCTCAGAAAAAAATCTGAGGTGACATCAGGAATCGAATCTGGGTCTTTTTGCACGGAAGGCAGCGACACTAAAAGTTTGTTTTCCTTCAATCTGTTCCTCTGTCCGTTCGGCTACGAAGGCGACCTCGATTTTAAAATATTGCTCAGATGCGTGGGACCAGTACCAGATATTACTAAAGGAGGACACTGGACGTAAACAAAACGTCTCTTGTGAATGGTCGCAGTCGTTTTTCACTTTAGGAAGAGTATCGCCAAAACGAAGTGCTAGGCCCTTGAAGACAGACCCCAGTCATCCATCGAAAGCCAAATTACGAAGTAACAAGAAACAGTATTAAATAAATAATCTGGACATATTCTGCGTAGAGACTGCGAAGACGAGACTAGCCCTTACTTGACACGTTTCTGCTTGGCACGCTGGGTTGGATCGCACCCGAACTACAAAAATCGTTGTAAAAATTAATCTGACTGTTTTTACTGGAACATTTTTATATATTTTCAAAAGTTTTCTTTTTGATGTCATATAGGTGACACAGCCAAGAAAAAGATTAAATAAATCAAATATTGTAAAAATTAAAAACATTACTGTTTTAAAAAACGTCATAACTTTAACATATAAATGGCTAAAAATTTAACTGAGTTTGCTTAAGATACAACACTGCGAGAAATACATGGTATATTAGTGAAGCATCTAAGAAAGATAATCATTCTGCAACATAAAAGGGAGGAAAATCGTGAGAAATGAATGTTTTATCAAAATAATCAAATTTTTTCATTGTTTATGCATAATATTCAAACGATTTTCATTAGAAAATATTAGAAACATGTTCATAATAACGAAATGAAAACGCCGGACGTTGTGGCCGAGCTGTTCTAGGCGCTCCAGTCCGGAACCGCGCTGCAGGTTCGAATCCTGCGTAAGGCATGGATGTGTGTGATTTCCTTAGGTTTGTGAGGTTTAAGTAGTTCTAAGTCTAGGAGACGGATGACCTCAGATGCTAAGTCCCATATTGCTTAGAGCCATTTGAACCACTTTCTTTTAAAATGAAAACGTTGCACTCAAATTTAGATATCTTCGTCGTATTCACTCCTCGCAGACAACGATTTTCGTCCACTTCAAGCAACTCCTCACATACACGCAGAGTTTGTAACTTATACGCCAATTATTTGAATAAAATGTTTCGTATCGTACAAAAAAATTAGACCTGATAAAATGTAGTATACTTCATTTTTCTCTCTGATTCCTAAATATACTTCAAATAAAATGCACCTAAATGTCACACGCTCCATCTTACTTGACACGCCGCCCGCGGTGGTCTCGCGGTTCTAGGCGCGCAGTCCGGAACCGTGCGACTGCTACGGTCGCAGGTTCGAATCCTGCCTCAGGCATGGATGTGTGTGATGTCCTTAGGTTAGTTAGGTTTAAGTAGTTCTAAGTTCTAGGGGACTAATGACCACAGCAGTTGAGTCCCATAGTGCTCAGAGCCATTTGAACCATTTTACTTGACACAGGCGATATGGGCAACCCCAGTGGACTGTGGGCAGTTGCCGTGGACGGATTGACGCCACTGCCTCTAGCGGTAGTGGTACTGTCGAACGTAAAACAGATGACGCCGTAGACCCCATTTTCTCAGGTTTGCTTAATTAAAATTAATGGAAAGTGGGCGTGGGGTGTAAAAGACCCCAGTAAGTCAAACAACGCTTCTTGACGCGCTCCGTACTTTAATGAAGTGGGAAGCAACGCTATTCCGTGGTACAATGAGAAATAATCTCAGCCGGACGCTCTACATTGGTTTGGAGAGTAGGGAAGTACACGAGAGAGCACCGTAATAAATGAACACTGCCGCCTCCGAAATGGTCACGTTACCCACTGTATGCCCCTGCCACTTCCTTCCGATATGAGAACTGATTTGTCAGGCTGAACGAAGACTCCGTACCACTACGCATCTTGACGGTATTTTTCACGTAAACCAGTTTCAGCATGTTAATACGAGGTTTGAATACAACACCATTAGCATAGTAGAAGCAGCAATTACCGCCTGAGCCACGGTACCATAACAAAGCTCTTTACTCATTAAGGTACTATTCTAAGTAGCCTGTTTGTATGTTGGCACCGCTATGGACTGTGTTAATATCGCTTACAGCACTCTGCGCCCTTGGCAAGAGATTCTGTAGTTGGGCGGACTAGCAGTTAGAGTGTGGACAGAGAAGTGTCTGGACATGATAACCTTAGTGGAGACTCTTGTGTTGTTAGGACATGCATTGTAAAGTGAGATGAAATGATGTGTTCATAAGAAAATAAGCAAGGAAGTGTACGATGGTGGATGTTTGGTTGATAATGTTTGGACAGTGGAATTATTGACAACTATACAATTTTTAGAACAGGATGTCACACAAATAAGGTAAAATTTTCTAATTACATTGTTTGCTCTTCAACAAAATCTTTCTTTCGCTAACCATATGCCTCCTAGTAGTTAGTCTATAGTAGTAATAATCCTTTTATTTAGCTCGCTGTAGTTGCTACTTGCTGTAGTTCGTGTTACGAAGATTTTCTATGAGGTAAATAACATGAAAAATAATGGGGTTTTCACTGTTGGGATTCGTGATTGAAATGAGTTTAGGCAGTTAACAAGAGTTGGAGGTATATTCATATTTCTTTAATTTCATATTTTTTGGATTTGTATTATTGTTAGGATTTCTTGTAATTCAGGGCCATTCTTTTGTGTTAATTGTTGGAAGTCATGTTTCAATGAATGGCACCCAGATTACGTTGGGCTTGAATACTGTAGGTAATAAATGAATAGGTTAAGTTTGTGTTGTCTTTGTCAGGGAAAATTCTGTCTTCAATAAAAGTAATTTAAGAGGTAGTTTCACTATTAGGTACTTTTCTTAATTCTGGGAGGTTCTCACTTTGAAAGGATACAGAAATAGCTTCAAAAACTGCAGTTAATGTACCAATTGGAGATACAAGAAACTGCTGCTTTAATTCGCCTACTACAGTGCCTACTGCCGTTCAGGGTCTCGAACAACCTTAAAACTCGATAAATGCCTTCCGTAGTCTTCGGTACAGCCGTCCACGCCACAGTGACGATACATTCGCTTCGCTTCTTGTGAAAAGATACCCTGACTGCAGATATCCATCGGTGCATTCGGTAGTTCCGGGCCTGCAGCCTGTTCCCGCTCAAGTGGTGCTTGAGCCAACACCAGCAAACGAGAATTTATGTATTGAGCATATATACTAGAAAAAGATCCACAGCAATTTGGCCGTCAGACGTCTCATCATCCTATTGCTGATATGAAGGGAGATAGACTACATTTAGTTTTACCCTTTTTGTAAGCTGTTAATGCGCACTACTGACCATTAAAATTGCAGAAGAAATGCAGGTGATATATACATTGGACAAATATATTATACTAGAACTGACATGTGATTACAATTTCGCGCAATGTGGGTGCGTAGATACTGAGAAATCAGTACCCAGAACAACCACCTCTGGCCGTAATAACGGCCTTGGTATGCCTGGACATTGAGTCAAACAGAGCTTGGCTGGCGTGTACAGGTACAGCTGCCCATGCAGCCTCAACACAATACCAGAGTTCATCAAGAGTAGTGACTGGCGTATTGCGACGAGCCAGTCTCACGGCCACCATTGACCAGACGTCAATGGTGAGAGATCTGGAGAATGTGCTGGCCAGAGCAGCAGTCGTACATTTTCTGTATCCAGAAAGGCCCGTACAGGACCTGCAATATGCGGTCGTGCATTATCCTGCTGAAATGTAGGGTTTCGCAGGGATCGAATGAAGGTTAGGGTCACGGGTCATAACACATCTGTAAAGTAAGGTCCACTGTTCAAAGTGCCGTCAATGCGAACAAGAGGTGTCCGAGACGTGTAACCTATGACACCCCATACCATCACGCCTTGTGATACGCCAGTATGGCGATGATGAATACTCGCTTCCAATGTGCATTCACCGTGATGTCGCCAAACATGGATGCGACCATCATGATGCTGTAAACAGATCCTGGATTCAACCGAAAAAATGACGTTTTGCCATTCGTGCACCTAAGTTCGTCGTTGAGTACACCATCACAGACGCTCCTGTCTGTGATGCAGCGGCAAGGGTAACCGCATCCATGGTCTCCAAGCTGATAGTCCATGCTGCTGCAAACCTCGTCGAACTGTACGTGCAGATGGTTGTTGTCTTGAAAATGTGCCCATCTGTTGACTTAGGGATCGAGACGCGGCTGCACGGTCCATTACAGCCATGCGGATAAGATGCCTGTCATCTCTACTGCTAGTGATATTAGGCCATTGGGATCTAGCACGGCGTTCCGTATTACCCTTCTGAACCCACCGATTCCATATTCTGCTAACAGTCATTGGATCTCGACCAACACGAACAGCAATGTCACGATACGATATATCGCAATCGCGATAGGCTGCAATCCAACCTTTATCAAAGTCGGAAACGTGATGGTACGCATTTATCCTCCTTACACGAGGCATCACAACAACGTTTCACCAGGCAATGCCGGTGAACTGTTGTTTGTGTATGAGAAATCGGTTGGAAACTTTCCTCATGTCAGCACGTTGTAGGTGTCACCACCGGCGCCAACCTTGTGTGAATGCTCTGAAAAGCTAATCATTTGCATATCACAGCATCTTCTTCCTGTCAGTTAAATTTCGTGTCTGTAGCATGTCTTCTTCATGGCGTAGCAATTTTATTGGCCAGTAGTGTATAACATGAAGGTGAGGGTCATCTATCAACCTCAATGAAGAGAATTTGGGCTCTTGGCGTAATGAACTGACGAGATAATGAGGCGACAAAGCTTGCCAATAAAGTTATAGGCAGCGGTACCTGGGATGCATTTAGACTGATATTCTCGAACCTGGACGGGCCATAAATGCTGTCTGCTACATGCAGGCATTTTTGAAGTCTGTATTCCAAATGACGATAAACACCCCGGAAAGATGATCACTCTGCACCACGATAACAATATCAACTGTAACTTTAGGATCTTTGTAGATGATGCGGTTATCTGTAATGAGTATAGTTTGTAAAAAGCTGCACAAATATTCAGTGAAATTTTAATAATATTTCATAGTCGTGCAAAGATGGAAACTTGCTTTAAATGTTCTGAAGTGTAAACTTACGCACTTCACAAGACGGGAAAAGGTAGTATCCTGTGGCACAAATGTGACTGCCACAGTTGGAATAACTCAATTAATACAAATATTTGGGTAACAATTGGTGGGGATATTAAACGGGACATCCAGATATTCATGGGCTCAGTCTGGACTACACCTTTATGCAATACCCACAAGACACCATATGGTATACAGCGGAGGGTACCACGTACGATCCGCCAGTAACTTTATTCCCTGATTCACTCGCAAATGAGGCGAAGGGAAACCGACTGTCTATAAGGCTTTGTGTGAGCCCTATTCTCTTACTTTTTCTTCGAGCTGCTTTCGCGAAATGTGCATTGGCGGCAAAAGAATAGATCCGCCGTCATCAGCAAATGCCTATTTTCTAAAATTTCTCAACCAAGTTCTGCGGAAAGGACGTCTTCCCTGCTGGGTTTCCCATTTGAGTTCACAAAGCACTTCCGTTACAATCGCTCGTTGATCGAACCCACCGGTAACAATCTTAACAGCTTCGACGTCTTCCTTTAATCCGACCTGGTGGGATTCCATACACTCGAACAGTCTCAAGATTGATTGGCACGTATTTTCTATACGCAGACTCTTTTGTGGGTGAGCTACTCTTTCCTCAAACTCTCCCAATAAACCCAAGTTGATTATTCTCTTTTCCTACTACTGTCTTCACGTGTTCGTTCCACTTCATACCGCTTTGTAACGTTACGCCCCGATATACAATCGTCGTCACTTAGTCAAGCAGTACACCATTAATACTGTGTCTGAACATTAGGTAAAGTAGTTCAAAGACTTTAGTTCCTTGGTAGAGGGTTGGGGAGCATGAATTCACGAAGGTAATTGCTTAAAAAACACTTGGGCGACCCATCTTACAATACTGCTCAAGTGATTGGGATCCGTAACAGAGAGGACTAACACCCAATACTGATTATCTACATAGACGGGTAGCTCAGATTGTCGCAGGTTTGTTTGTCTCATGGGGGAACGCCGAGCAGGTGCTGAAAAACCGGAACCGGCAGCCGCGTGAAGGTCGCAAACTATCCGCGAAAGTTTCATGAACCAAAATTTAGCGATGAATCTATTAACACAGTACAAACCCCACATCGCTGCTCTCGTGAGGAGCATGAAGACCAAGTTAGACTAGCTACAGCGCGCGCACACACATTTAACCAAACATTCTTTCCGCACTTCGTATGCGAACGGGGCTGAAGGAAACTGTAAAACTTCGTACAGTGGGAAGTACCCTCTGCCGTTCACTTTAGTGATTTCCACACTACCACACTATAGTCGTAGACGTAGGTAACGCTCCTTCTTGGTCGTTGGTGTTGCTGTAGTGTGTCAGGGCAGTGGTTAGGGTAATCTTCCGCACTTTCGGTCTGCTGTCTTTCCCGCTGTCTGAAAGAAAAGCCGCGATGCCGACACTATGAAGCATTGGGGAACCTTCTGGTACTGTTTAGTTTCTGCCAATTTTTCTTGGGCTACCCTCCAGTATGGTTTCGTTCCCTACAAAAATGAGCTGTGTAAAATTTCGGCTCAGTAGTATGAAAGGAAGGGGGTGTCCAGAGGTTCAGAATCGAAAGACCCTGAAAAGAAGAAAAACATCTCATAATATTCCTTCTGTTTGATAAATACATTCATTACCTAAGTACGCCGTGTCTTACTTCAGCCTCCTTAACTGAATCCGTTCTCATATCACACACAACATTCGATGGATGGCGCGACAATTCAGTGATAGGACAAGAGCAGAGAGATAGGCCATTCTTCTTTGTGTCTCAGCCCAGACAACACCATTTGTGTGTTAATAGCTTCCGTTTATACTCCTCGGTCCGTAAATTAACTGCGCGTCAAAGAGCCACTCTATCTGTGATGATTTATTTAGAAAGCACAAATGGCGATGCAGTTGCTTACAAACCTATACCGATTTTACATGAATACAAATAAGTACCCAATTACACACTGAAAAATCGTTTAGAGGTTAATCAGCGAGAAGAAACAGCTTGATAACATCACATTTGCTTTGAGTACCAGTAATATTGAAGAAGAGCTGGTTTTGACCAATCGACTGTTGACACAAGGGTTAAGTTTCTTTCATGTAATCGACCTCCAGTTACTTGAGACGGTACTCCTGACCGAACAAGACAGCTGTGGAGAAGCAAGAGCGAAGCGAATACATAATAAAACGGTCCAGTAAGTTGTGTGCTTTTGAATGTAGTTGTAACATGAATTTTGTACAAATGTTTCTAAAAGTAAAAAATAAATACCCCTTTTCAATGCAGATAATTTTATGCATGTTTGGTCGTTTCACTTCCGGAAAATAGCGGGGAAAAGTTGTCAATGATACCTTCATTGAAGGAGGTTTTCACACCTACGCCAACGCTTTAGCTTTTGACAAAGCAGACTCCAATACGTGGTTTTTAGATTTTTTTTTTTTACTGGAAAAAATTGAAAAACATCTTGCTTCCACCTTCCTGGTGTCATAAATATGAAATTCTTCCCAGAAGAAATTTTGAGAAAAAGGTGAACTCTAGAAACTTGATCTGAAACTTGGTCTAATATTGAATTCCAAACCGCTTTGGAATTTAACTTCAGCAAGAAAACTTCAGGGAACACTTGAATGAAGTCGGTGTGTCTCGAACCCTCAAGTTTATTCGAAGTACTTTGAGTACACAGCAACCTAGAGAGGATTATATCGAATTACTAGTGAATCCAGCAATGCTTCGTAACTGCTAAATATGTATGTGAATTGGATGTACGTCCTAATCTCTCTCTGACCCCTCCCTCTGTCCATCTCCATCCCCCCCCCCCCGCCCCCATCCCGTATCTTCTTTTTCTGTCCATCTTCTCTTCCTCCTCCTCTTCTTTTTTTTATTCATCTCCTCTTCGTCTTGCTCGTTTCTGTTAATCTCCTCTTTTCCTTCTCTCAGACCTTGAACCTTGTTAACTGTTATTCCAAAGGACTCCTTGATTGGGAGCTGAAGTCTCATAAAATGAATGGGTAAATCGGTGGGATCATTGGTTCACGGGGTATGAGATACATGTCCTGGTGTTGGATCTCTGAGGCTAGTAGTTTCACTGACAGTATTTCGTATAGTTTTCATCTGCAAACGGGTAGCATTACAAAGTTTCGGACGATTCAGATTCCGTAGTAGTATTCTAATCATAAGCTATAAATACAACTCCCCTGTTTTCTGTGCATACCTGCTGCGAGAAAGGAAACACAACAGCACATAGTTGTGTGTATAACTTTTGTTTAAAATTTGAATTAAATAGGTCAAGAACTTGAGATTTTCTTACAACGTCTCTTATATATATTTGCAATATTTACACGATGTTCTAATTAACGTGCAGACGGACATAAGATTCCATCCGTCTGAACGATAGAGCATCGTGTAAATTTTGGAAGTAAATCTTCAAGAATTTTTCGAGATTATGGGCAAAAACGTTAAAAATTGACTTGTCTTTATAGAGTAGTATAGATTAGATTTCTATGGTCGCTCATACTGAAGAACTGCCTCGCAGAGTATGTTCACATGTTCCAGGGACTATCCATCACACAAGATGGATTGCGAAAGCTGTTTATTGCTTGAAAGCGTTTATGTTCAATATTTTCCTTCTAACAATGCAGGCGGAACTTGATCTGGGTCACTGTATTTGACTTCCAGCATCCCTTAGAAAGTGTGTAAATATTAGGTTGTCGATAGTGAGAGCTCACACGTGGCTTCACAAAAACTGAAATATGTTTTATGGTACCTGTCTCCTGTTCTGTCACTTTCGTCATATCTGACACAAATTTTTCGTGAGGTAGAACCATCAGACAACATATTAAAATTCTTCAAGTAGAGTCCATCAAAAGTCCTAAAGTATGAATGAGATGAAGCAGTTTGTGCCTGTAGAATAATATTTTCACTGGATTTCGCTTGACCAGTTGACGAATTCCTTAAGTCGAATCATCCATGGCGGCATGAAAGCGAAGATTTTGTCCACGCTCCGCATACGGTAACCAAACTGAAACGGAAAGCTGTAAATGATACAGTTGAGAGCGATGTTAAGCTCATAGAGGGCACTTCAGGATGTGCCTGCCAAACGTTTACATCGTATAGACACTTGTAAGAAAATACGAATTTTAAAAATAAAATGTGATTTTCTAGTGTCATTTACCTACCAGCAGTCGTACATAGTGGTTTAATGGATTGCACTAGTGACGTCAAAACAGAATTACTAATAAGTTAGGTGCAAGTAATAATTTTATTATTTAATCATTTTTTCAAATTCAGGAGCGAAGGGGTGCCCCCCTTTCCCTTTATATATCCGCGCGCGCTTCATATGACCTTCATAGTCAAGTGTGTTTGTAAGATTCCTCGATCCTCTTCGTGAACAGTAAAGCTGACCGGGTGGATAGTTTCATTGTCTGTTACATCTATAGCTATGCTCTTCCAAACATAAACTGCGTGACACAAGTTCCTTCCTGTCAGACCGTAGGGGAGAGTGTTGTACTTGAATGTATTCGCAGCTGCGAATGTGGACAACCATCAGTTGTATAATAGAATGACGACAAATGAAAATTTCTGCCCGACCGGGACTCGAACCCGGATTTCCCGCCTATTGCGAGCGGTCGCCTCAACCACTTTGCCTATCCGGCCAGACCCAAACTTGTCACAATGTATGAAAGCCGGGGTCGAGTCCCTGTCAGGCAGAAATTTTCACTGTCGTCATTCCATTATACTGCTGACATATTTAATGTGTTTCGTAACTGCTGTAGTTGCCGCAATGCCTGTTCCATCTCTCATGCATACATGTCCGAAGCAACTTCACGACAGTGAACCAAGGCACACGTTTCCCTGTCGGTGTTTCAATATGGTGACTGATCCTAGAATCGCACGTTGGCGCGCGTACTAGAAACCACCATAGAGTGAGTCCGGCATTTTTTGCTATTTCCGCTGCTGTGAGACATGAGGTTATGTTTTGAGCAGCATTTATAAATATTTCGATCTCTACGTATGTAAGTGCTGTATAATATATTAATAGTGTTTGGAGGATATTGTTCATTATCCAGTTAGTTTTAAGCTGAGTAAAATTATATGGTGTTACAAACAGGTACGGCCAAACTTTCAGGAAACATTCCTCACACACAAAGAAAGGAAATATGTTATGTGGACATGTGTCCGGAAATGCTTAATTTCCATGTTAGAGCTCATTTTAGTTTCGTCAGTATGCTTTGTACTTCTTCGATTCACCGTCAGTTGGCCCAATTGAAGGAAGGGAATGTTGACTTCGGTGCTTGTGTTGACATGCGACTCATTGCTCTACAGTACTAGCATCAAGCACATCAGTACGTAGCATCAACAGGTTAGTGTTCATCACGAACGTAGTTTTGCAGTCAGTGCAATGTTTACAAATGCGGAGTTGGCAGATGCCCATTTGATGTATGGATTAGCACGGGGCAATAGCCGTGGCGCGGTACGTTTGTACCGAGACAGATTTCCAGAATGAAGGTGTCCGACAAGAAGACGTTCGAAGCAATTGATCGGCGTCTTAGGGAGCACGGAACATTGTAGCTTATGACTCGCGACTGGCGAAGACCGAGAACGACGAGGACACCTGCAATGGACGAGGCAATTCTTCGTGCAGTTGACGATAACCCTAATGTCGGCGTCAGAGAAGTTGCTGCTGTACAAGGTAACGTTGACCACGTCACTGTATGGAGAGTGCTACGGAAGAACCAGTTGTTTCCGTACCATGTACAGCGTGTGCAGGCACTATCAGCAGCTGATTGGCCTCTACGGGTACACTTCTGCGAATGGTTCATCCAACAATGTGTCAATCCTCATTTCAGTGCAAATGTTCTCTTCACGGATGAGGCTTCATTCCAAAGTGATCAAATTGTAAATTTTCAACTTTCCACATGTGTGTGCTGGCGAGAATTCGCACGCAATTGTGCAATCACGTCATCAACACAGACTTTCTGTGAATGTTTGGGCAGGCATTGTTGGTGATGTCTTGATTGGGCCCCATGTTCTTCCACCTACGCTCAATGGAGCACGTTATCACGATTTCATACGGGGTACTCTACCTGTGCTGCTAGTACATGTGCCTTTACAAGTGCGACACAACATGCGATTCATGCACGATGGAGCTCCTGCACATTTCAGTCGAAGTGTTCGTCCGCTTCTCAACTACAGATCCGGTGACCGATGGATAGGTAGAGGCGGACCAATTCCGTGGCCTCCACGCTCTCCTGACCTCAACCCTCTTGACTTTCATTTATGGGGGCATTTGAAAGCTCTTGTCTACGCAACCCCGATACCAAATGTAGAGACTCTTCGTGCTCGTATTGTAGAAGGCTGTGATACAATACGCCGTTCTCCAGGGCTGCATCAGCGCATCAGGCATTCCATGCGACGGAGGGTGGATGCATGTATCCTCACTAACGGAGGACATTTTGAACATTTCCTGTAACAAAGTGTTTGATATCACGCTGTTACGTTCTGTTGCTGTGTGCTTCCATTCCGTGATTAATGTGATTTGAAGAGAAGTAATAAAATGAGCTCTAACATGGAAAGTAAGCGTTTCCGGACACATGTCCACATAACATATTTTCTTTATTTGTGTGTGATGAATGTTTCCTTAAAGTTTGGCCGTACGTGTTTGTAACACATATACCCGAGGGAGGACTGGTGCCTCCGGCGGGAGGGGCCGCCACTATCTCTGTTGATGACGCTGTTGACTACTCACATTTCGATATCATCCATTTGGAATGAATCCGATAAGTACAGGTGTGTCCTAGAACTTCCGTCTGCCCGTACTTCAGTACCCAGCTGTCCCGCCACCAGCGGCTCCCAAATCACCGCCGTCACACTGTGGAGAGCGCCGGGAGCGCGAGGTGCCAGTCGGCTTCTTCGGCTCTGAAAAACTACACTCAGCTATAAAAAAATGCTGTGGCTGTGGCTGTTATCTACGACGTTTGCGACTTCCATAAGTTTCTGTGTGCGGTAACGTTTCATGCGGTGGCTGACCGCAAACCCTGCTAGCTCTGTTCAGTCCTGATTTTCGCTGCCAGACTGAACACCCCGATACGTACAGAGGTGGGCCTCGTTCCTCTCAGCACACACATTATGCAGGCTCTCATCTGGTCCAGATACAGAGCTTGACCAGCAAGAGATCGTTTCTTTCAAGATACATGTCGAAACATGCCACGTTGAGGAAGATTACCCGATTTTTGCATTAATGATAGCAGTGGAATCAGAGGAGGATCCTACCTTGCGGCGACTCCTAAAATGGATGCCATTAGGTTTGCTTGACCGCCTACCAGCATGGGCTGACCCGATACTAAAATCTATTTTTTCGTGACGCAAACAGCTCAGGATGGCGTTCTACTTATTGGTACTAGGATGAGCCCTACCGTGTTGTCGTTCCACCTACACTACATGGCAAAGCGCTTTCGCTAATTCATGCAGTGCACTGGTTTATGACCTCCACTGAAGGCCTCAGTCTGCCGCCGTGTCTTTAGACCAGCAATGGACAAGAAATTCGAGCTCATGGCCCACGCATGTCTGTATTGTGGGCATCACCAGACTGCTCCTCAACCATCCAGTCTCTGGGGACCAGGTACATAGCAACTTCACAGGACGATTTTGAATGCTATGTGGCTCGTAGTGTTAGATGATTTTTCTAAGTTCCCTCATATAAGGCTAAAGTGTAAGACAATGACAGAAACCACAGTCAGGATGCTCACAAAAATTTTCGTCATTGGGGGTCCTTCAAAGGAGAGTTGACAGTGGCCCTCAGTTTACGTCTCCACGAAATTTTTTGACTAAACTGGAATCCAGTACCTCTGTACTGTCTATTCCATACTACAGTGGAGAAGTCCATTTCCAAAGAGAACAGTTGCCATCGATACCCAAAGAAGATGCATTTTGTTGAGCATTTACAGGGTTAAATTGGTTGCAGTCAGAAATACTGGAAAGCTTCAGCATGACAGGCAATTTTGAACCCTACTCCAGCCCCTCCGTGCTCAGCAGTACGAGCGACTGTCACTGTGTCATTGGTTCTGCACGGACCCCTCAGTGTGGGTGCGAATGTTTGGGAAATGGCCAGGACAATCGCCCACAATTACGATCGGCGCCCAGGGACGCTTCCTATGTCATATAAATGAAAATGTCTGCGCTGGTGGAAGGCTCGTCCGTCACCAATGCCTCCTTTCCAGCAGCAGCAAGGACTGCGCAAGCGCTAGTTCTCGGCGGGTCCTATGGACTGGCTCCTTGTACCCTCTCCACAGAAAGAGCAGCGCCTGTCGATGTCAAGGACCCACTCCCCACGCATGGCAACAATGCTGCTGACACTATGATACTCCAAACATAAACCAGCAGGCTGACAGATCCACAAGTGGTCCTTCAGAAGCCAGCTTCGCTGGAGAGAGATATCGGGATCGATGAAGTGCACCCCAGGCGTCTGCGGTGGCCCCTCTCACGCTCCAGGTTGGAGTCAGCTTCTGCTGGGTTCGTGCCTCCCCTTAATGCAGTCATTGTGGGAAGGTATACTGTATCATGTGGTTCAGATATCAATATCGGCAATCGGGTTTGCTCAGTCCTAGGACCGGTGGCGCACCAATCACCATGGTTACACCGCAAATGGCACTACTGTCAGAAATACATCTCCAGGCGACGCGTGCGATCACGCAGCGGCAATTAGCTTCTTCCGACTCACAATGAAGGTGCCAACACGCTTAGCGGAGGACCACTTACCTGTTGCCCTTGCTCAATGATTCAGACGCTGCAGTCCGGCTGTTATTTCTACGACTACTACGGCGAGGGAATATGACTGAGGTTTACTGTGTTAGCTGGATTCTCATCAACAGTTCTTAGTTTGCTACGCCTGGACCTAGTTTCGAGTATTACGCTTTTTCTTTGTAACCACATTGTGATTAAAAACAAGCCACGTATCACGATTCAATACCCTGTAACTATGCAGTGTCCTGTAACCCCAAAATTTCTGGGTTGAGTGAGTTCGGTGTATCTCTTTAGCTCCCAGCACCTTTCTTCAGCTTTTCCATAGTGTGTGCCAGATCGACGCGTTGCCGTATGTGCAAGAACTACTGCTCTGTAACCAGGCGCTTATGGTGGGTTTTGATGTAGTCTCCGCCACACACCGTCAGGTGGCTTGTGGAGTATGGATGTAGATGTAGATGTAGTCTGCCACTTCATCGGGGTGCGGCTTTCTGATCATGTGAAGCTAATCAGACAGGAGTTCAGACCCACAATGATTAACTACGAATTCGTCTTAACATCTATATTATTTCTCGTAAATAGAAATGGCGACTATTATCAACAAATGAATGGTGCCACCATGGAGTATACTCAGTCACCGGTTGTAGCAAACTTATCTGTAGAGGATTTAGAAGACAAAGATCGGGAAGAAGCTGTACTGAAGCCCACATGCTTTTTCAAATACGTTAAAGACACATTTATGACATGGCCACAATGGTGTGAAAGGCTGCAGTAGTTTGTGCGACATATGAACTCTCTACACTCCAGAATCGCAGTCGCCAAGGAAGAGGAAGAGAATGGCAAATTTCTCATTTTGGACTTCCTAGTGAAGCGCAAAGCGGACGACATACAAGAATGCACCCACGTCGATTTCCACAAGCTCAACCGCCATCATTCAAAAGAACGTGTGTGTGCTGCGTACACTGGTCCAGAGCGATGTGCAAAACCAGACGAAGAAAGCCTAACAAAGAAGCTCAACCTCAGTAAGGATTTATTCAAGAACAATGGATAAGACTAGACAAATGTGACATGGTTTCAGGGAGAAGGTAAAGACACAGATAACAGAACACGACGACGACAAGACTTTAGAGCATGTGCCGTACGCCGCCAAAAATCGAACTAAACCGGCGTCTTCCACCAGTCCCCAGACACGGGTGCACTGCTAGATATGGCTGAGAGATGGCTTCTGCCTCCGTAAACTGGGTGTCCCACGTATTCCATGCAAATGCAGTAAAGCTTGCATCGAGGCAGATTGTGCAGACAATCGAAGAAAGATATCAGGAACAAAACGAACTCAACTAACACAAAATCTGCAGTTGCGGAACAATGCATAGCTACAGAGGACACAGTAAAGTATCAAGAAACGGAAATTGCAAGACAGACTTAGACATCGTAAGACTGCGTTCTAAGCGAGGCAAGCCGGCCAGTGTGGCCGAGCGGTTCTAGACGCTACAGTCTGGAACCGCGAGACCGCTACGGTCGCAGGTTCGAATCCTGCCTCGGGCATGGATGTGTGTGTTGTCCTTACGTTAGTTAGGTTTAAGTAGTTCTAAGTTCAAGGGGACTGATAACATCAAAAGTTGACCCATAGTGCTCAGAGCCATTTGAACCATTTTTAATCGAGGCTGTTGAAATTCGAGCCGCTGGCCTGATCAATAGACACAACGGTTTCCCCCTCAGTAAAGCGTGGCAGCACCACTCTACCCGATGTGCTGACATGTAGTGGCGGGAGGGTGTGAGAGCAACAGAGGCACGATGTCTGGAAGACGCTCATTGTACAGGAAACACCTCGAGTAAGTATACTGTCGAAATGTCGTCTTTTGTAAACGACTGTTAAGCATCACAAAGGGTTACATTATGTTTGAACGTCAGTAAATACATATGCTAGTGAACTTCATCCATGCCTAGATCATTTACAATGCTAGTAGATATTTGTGATTAAGATTACAGTGATACATAATAGCAAGTTAACAAATATGCAAGTGTATGATTACTAACAGTTCTCTTCGAATCCTAAACTAATGTTGTACTGCTTGTTCAGTTTAAATATAAGTCGCTTCAAACATTGCCTCACTAGATGCACATCCTGTCGGCGAATATCAGGACTATGGTGATGCCCTTTCTTTTCCATTACATTCTTTGTGCTTTACCATTTGTCTGATTCAAAAATTGATTCAGTATCCCACCGTAATGGAAGATATATTGATGTGAGGAAGATGTACGGTGGTTTCCATTTCTGATCTTGGGTATACAGTTTTCCACCAACGTAAATTAATTTCTGATCGTATATTGTGGAATTACGAACTTTTTTAATTTTTACCACTCTGAAACTTTACCAACTTCGCACTTTGCGTTATTTAAGTGATCATTTATTGTATGTATGGTTTAATCTTTATCACTGAATTGCCTTTGTAAACGTGTTGGTTGTTACAAAGTTTAATTTCTGATAGAAATACTGTTTAGAATACTTGTTCTTCGCAGTACGTGTTGGTTTGTTGTTCCATGATGATGAACATACGTGATAGTGTAATAGTTTTTTCTTAATAAGCCATGTTGGTTGATAGATATACATTGTTGGTGTTGTATAAACAGATTTGTATGGTGAACCCTATCATTGTTTGTAGTTACTATTCTTGTGGTCCTTTTCTAGAGTTTGAATATCGTGCCTATATTTCGTGTAGTTGGTCCCCAAAAATCGTACCATATCCGCAGACTAAGTGTACGTAGGTATACTATCTGACGTCGAGGAGTTTGCTTTACTTTAACGCAGTTCCTTATAGATCAATAACCACAAGAATAAATTTTGTTTCCTTTGTGTATGCTTCTCCGATTTGCTTCCCAGCAATACTTGGTGGACATGTACATAGGTCTACTTCTAGTTCCCGGTTCACACGGGAGATCGTAAGCAACTCCTCGGGGAAAACATGCGGTTTCTCGTCTGTTATCGCAAAAAATATTTGCTAAAAACTGCTGAATTAAATTTCTCCTAAACTGCAAAATTTTGGTATTTAACACTCAAGAATAATTATTTCCATGCAAAACTCGGTATCTGTCACTGTACTTCTGGACTGGATATTATTACGAGACCTATTCCAATCATATTTCGCACTTCCTCGTTCGTTCATTTATTTTTATTGTAGCCAGTCTGAATTAAAGTTTCACAAATTTTTCAGTGTTCCCAAGAACAACGCTGAATGTCGTCTATTCATGCACATGGCGTTTACTTTTTACCATTTCTATTTGCTGAACAATTCCCATTTTTCAAGAAAAATCAGAATGGGGTTATTTAATCTTACAGTCTGGGGTGATGCCATTTACACATCCGTATCCAATTCTTCGGCAGAGTATGGTTTTTTTCTCTGCCTCATTTAAGGTGAATGCATAACTACTATTAGTTGTTCTAATCAGTTGTTACTACCCTTCACCTCACGATTCTGAGATTTTATTTATTTTCTTCTACTACTTCCACAGTTTAAGCAATTATTCGTCGTTGGTTATTTCTTCGGCAGCTTAGTTCAGCTTCACCATTCTGCCCTTCAGAACTGTAATAAATGTTCATTTATCTTTAACTACAACTTAATTTCTCTTGCACAGTTTAAAGAGTTAAACATAGTGCCTGGACAGTCTACGTTTCTCATTGTACTAAAACTCTTAATTTCTTCATTCTGAACCTGCGTAGTACTCCCCGGCATACGGCTATCCGATGTGCAACTTGATGTCTCGTTCGTTTGAAACATTCTATTCGCGTCGTTCCAACCCCAAACATCTGTTTGTTGCGTGCATCAGATTAGTGCGATCCCGATCAGTCATCTATCCTTTCCTGTTTTGTTTCACTTCAGGAAAGTATATAAAGATCATTTAAAGTACTTAGACGAGAGCTGTTTTGTTTTCAGCCTCAGATAATACGCGAAATTAAAATCGTAGCAGAAATCTGATGAACCTTTGCGCAGAAGTGTTGGGCAGTTCTCTAGTGTGAACGTTGATAGCATCATGTCGAACTTTTCAGTTTTGTGTGCACAATGAGCACGTGAAGATGCACACAGCAGTAATGTTTCTCGCAAAGTGTAAAGTGCACGCTGAGGGTTGTCGCCTCATTGCATGTGCCCCCACACAGTGTAGCCGCCATCCGTTCCCTTCTTCACGGCAACGATCGGCAGCACGCTGTAGGAGCAACAACACCGCCCCCACAGCGTTTTCGGTAGGAGGTGTTTGACCACTGTTTTCCATCTCTTCGAACACATGAGCCGCTGGCTATGAGGATAGCGTTTGGTACAGACAGCGAGCTGCAGACCGCTGTGGGGAATTGGCGGAAACTAAGGGCAGCTGCCTTTAATGACGAGGGTATGGGAAAGTCAGTACCTCTCCAGGACAAATGTCGATCTCGAAGTCGGAGCGGTGACTATGTAGCTGGAAGGTGTAGCTCAGTGTTGCAAACAGAACGTCATGGCTTTCACTGTGGTTTTCATTTCGTGATCGATAGCTCGAAGAAAGTTGCTTCAATGTAAATCGAAGAAAATAAGTCAGTTCCACTCAAAAGAGAGACATGGGGACGATGTAAGGGATGCACAAGGCACCACAGAATCAACCATTAAAGCGATACATTCTGTCTACACCCATAACTAATAGTTGCAAACGATGTGAAATGCATGACCGAGGGGAATTTTCCATTGTACAAGGTATTAGTGTTCCTTCCTCTTCCATTCGCGTGTGTTACACGGGAAGAACAGTTGGAGTGCCTCTGTGCCGGCTGTATGTGACCTAATCTTGTCATTGTGGTCACTTCCGGAGCGATACGAATGGGCTGTACTATATTCCTACATGCCTCGCTTAATACCGATTCTTGTAACTTTGTAAATAGGCTTTCGAGGGGATAGCTGGCGTTTATTTGCAAGCATCCGACAGTTCAGGTGTTTCAGATCTACCGTGACTCCTATGAGAGAGTCAAGCCGTATATGGCCCTAGCTTATCGATGGTTGGGATGCGAACAGCAACTGGATGCCCACCAGCTGATGTTCACGTTAGGGAGTAGCTAATCCAGCACTAATAATGAAAAATGTATCAAGACGTCTACAAGTTTTTTCAAGATTTCACTAAAACATATTTTGTAGCGTCTTCGTTTATCACCATAAATGCAACACTAAAACACATTTTGAATTTTAAATTTTCAAAGTAAAATATTTACAGAAAATCTTGACAATGTCACTACTTTCTGTTCGACTTAAAAGAGGGTTCAGTTAAAATTGTGAGTCTCAAGTATTTACGAGCTGTCACCCATATAAGAGGGAAATGATACCCATGTATATATGAGAAATAAAATTTGTAATACTGTGGCACCTGAGTACAAATTACTAATTAACTTAGCGATGGGTCGCGCGCCAGACTTTCGGCGCGCCCACGCAGCCGGAACCCTTTCTCGTGCATCCCTCGCAACGTCTGGCAAGAGCCGCCTCTGAGTAGAACAGACGTGGAACAACACATGCTGCCCTTCTTTGGATCCGTTAAATATATCCCGTTAACACTACCTGATAAGAGATTCACACAATCGAGCTATCTGTATTATTAAATAGCTATGAAATTCAAATGGTTCAAATGGCTCTGAGCACTATGGGACTTAACATCTGAGGTCATCAGTCCCCTAGAGCTTAGAACTACTTAAACCTAACTAACCGAAGGACATCACATACATCCATTCCCGAGGAATGATTCGAACCTGTGACCGTAGCGTTAATAGCTATCCCCTAGTCCGGATGCAAGTTACAAGTTGAATATCTACTGGATTCCAGGGGTAACAAAATTTGATTTTCAATATTTCGCATAATTATTGACCGAATATAAAAATTATAAATGCCTTAACAATACGCTTAAGAGCTATAATTTTATGTTAACACCCCAACACAATAAGAGGAATATTACAGTTAGAAACTGTGTTTGTATTAAGGTAGCGTGACTGAGGTCACACAAATACCCGAACTATATCCTCCAGTATTTCAGAATGAGAGTATTTTGCGACATCCAACAAACTTCACACACAGTTTCAAACTTTGACGAAAATTTTCTCGCTTTCACCCCCCACAAAATGGTGGAAGGAGAAAAGTTTATCGCCTAATATATTTTCGCTAATCATGTAGTAAAACTTCAGCATAAGCCATGACATTTTGACTATTTATTTACTGTCCTGTTCCCCCAATGGCTGCGGGAACAGTCTATTCAACACAATAAGGAAGCCCCCAGGCATACACAATGAGTGCACATCTTGTTCCGTCCCATCCTTTGCCGACAGTTCCTAAAATCGCTAAGCGGGTCTAACGTTTCTATCCAGTCACTTGTTGACCAATCTGGTGTGGCAGTAGAAGATAACTAGAGGAAAGCAGAAGTTTTAAATTTAGCGTTTAAGGAATCGTTCACGCAGGGAAATTGCAAAACAATCATTTGACCATCGCACAGACTCCCACATGGAGGACATAAAAATATCCCTGCCTCAGATAAGCAACTGAAAGAGTTGAAAGCAAATAAGTCGCCAGGCCCTGATGGAATCCCAATTCGGTTTTATGAAGAGTAGTCTACAGCAATGACCCCTTACTTCGCTGACATTTATCGCGAATATCTCGCACAGCGCAAAGACCCAAAGAACGGACCCGCAAAACTACAGATTAGTTTCCTTAACATAGCTTTGCTGCTTAATTCTTGAACATATTCTCAGTTCGAATATAATAAATATCCTTGAGTCCGATATGGTATCAACATTCGATACCACACTTGTTAGGGGTTGCAATTATCGACCGCGGTCCGTATTAGTATCGATGGTTCCGCGAGTAGCGACCAGCGCCGCTCCGCGGCTTGTAACGAGTTTCTAGCGAGCTCTCGTCCACTCTTGCTCGGGACGTCAAGCAGTAAAGTAGGATAGCCTTCAGCTGATAGGCAGCAACCTCTAACACGGCGCTTAGCAACGAATGGCCTAAGTGAGACCTCAACAGCTACCTGTTTACAATTATACAGGGTGATAAAAAAAGGTACGGCCAAACTTTCAGGAAACATTCCTCACACACAAGTAAAGAAAAGATGTTATGTGGACATGTGTCTGGAAACGCTTAATTTCCATGTTAGAGCTCAATTTAGTTTCGTCAGTATGTACTGTACTTCCTCGATTCACCGCCAGTTGGCCCAATTGAAGGAAGGTAATGTTGACTTCGGTGCTTGTGTTGACATGCGACTCATTGCTCTACAGTACTAGCATCAGCAGGTTACTGTTCATCACGAACGTGGTTTTGCAGTCAATGCAATGTCTACAAATGTGGAGTTGGCAGATGCCCATTTGATGTATGGATTAGCACGGGGCAATAGCCGTGGCGCGGTACGTTTGTATCGAGACAGATTTCCAGAACGAAGGTGTCCCGACAGGAAGACGTTCGAAGCAATTGATCGGCGTCTTAGGGAGCACGGAACATTCCAGCCTAGGACTCGCGACTGGGGAAGACCTAGAACGACGAGGACACATGCAATGGACGAGGCAATTCTTCGTGCAGTTGACGATAGCCCTCATGTCAGCGTCAGAGAAGTTGCTGCTGTACAAGGTAACGTTGACCACGTCACTGTATGGAGAGTGCTACGGGAGAACCAGTTGTTTCCGTACCTTGTACAACGTGTGCAGGCACTATCAGCAGCTGATTAGCCTCCACGGGTACACTTCCGCGAATGGTTCATCCAACAATGTGTCAATCCTCATTTCAGTGCAAATGTTCTCTTTACGGATGAGGCTTCATTCCAACGTGATCAAATTGTAAATTTTCACAATTGTAAATTTTCAAATTTCCACATGTGTGGGCTGACGAGAATCCGGACGCAATTGTGCAATCACGTCATCAACACATATTTTCTGTGAACGTTTGAGCAGGCATTGTTGGTGATGTCTTGACTGGGCCCCATGTTCTTCCACCTACGCTCAATGGAGCACGTTATCATGATTTCATACGGGATACTCTACCTGTGCTGCTAGAACATGTGCCTTTACAAGTACGACACAGCATGTGGCTCCTGCACATTTCAGTCGAAGTGTTCGTACGCTTCTCAACAACAGATTCGGTGACCGATGGATTGGTAGAGGCGGACCAATTCCGTGGCCTCCACGCTCTCCTGACCTCAACCCTTTTGACTTTCATTTATGGGGGCATTTGAAAGCTCTTGTCTACGCAACTCCGGTACCAAATGTAGAGACTCTTCGTGCTCGCATTGTGGACGGCTGTGGTACAATACGCCATTCTCCAGGGCTGCATCAGCGCATCAGGGATTCCATGCGACGGAGGGTGGATGCATGTATCCTCGCTAACGGAGGACATTTTGAGCATTTTCTGTTACAAAGTGTTTGAAGTCACGGTGGTACGTTCTGTTGCTGTGTGTTTCTATTCCATGATTTTTGTGATATGAAGAGAAGTAATAAAATGAGCTCTAACATAGAAAGTAAGCGTTTCCGGACACATGTCCACATAACATATTTTTTTCTTTATGTGTGAGGAACGTTTCCTGAAAGTTTGGCCGTATCTTTTGTAGCACCCTGTATATTACCAACGACTTCTAATTATTCTAGTCGTTGCAGATTCAGACCATGCAGCCAGCACATCGACGTTACTGATAAACCTTCTATCTATGATTCATATGTTTCTATTTAGCATTGGCCACCAGTCAATATTTGCGACGACTCGTCCGTCGTCATCAAAAGAACCGAAAAGCATGAATCAGCACTGATTTAGAAAGTAGCTCTCAGGTGAAGCTCACCTTGCCCGATTCTCACATGATGCACTGCGAAATTTGGATGAAGTGCGACGGACAGATGACATGTGATCAAAAGTATCCCGACACCCCCAAAAACATAATTTTTCATATTAGGTGCATTGTGCTGCCATCTACTGCCAGTTACTCCATATCAGCGACCTCAGTAGTCATTAGACATTGTGAGAGAGCAGAATGGGGCACTCAGCAGAACTCTCGGACTTCGAAACTGTCCAGGTGATTGGGTGTCACTTTCATATCCACACTCCTAAACATTCCTAGGTCCACTGTTTCCGATGTGATAGTGAAGTGGAAACGTGAAGGGACACGTACAGCACAAAAGCGTACAGGCCAACGTTGTCTGTTGATTGTTGAAGAGGGTAGTAATGTGTAATAGGCAGACATCTATCCAGACCATCACCCAGGAATTCCAAACTGGATCAAGATCCACTGCAAGTACTATAACAGTTAGGCGGGAGGTGATAAAACGGATTTTATGGTCTAGATGCTGCTGATAAACCACACATAACGCCGGTAAATGCCAAACGACGCCTCACTTGGTGTAAGGAGCGTAAACATTGATCGATTGAACAGTGGAAAAACGTTGTGTGGAGTGACTAATCATGGTACACAAGGTGGCGATCCGATGGTAGGGTGTGGGTATGGCAAATGCCCGGCGAACGTCATATGCCAGCGTGTGCAGTGCCAACAGTAAAATTCGCAGGCGGTGGTGTTATGGAGTGGTAGTGTTTTTGATGGAGGGGGCTTGCACCCGGCGTTGTTTTGCGTGGCACTATCACAGCACAGGCCTACACTGGTGTTTTAAGCACCTTATGGCTTCCCACTGTTGAAGAGCAATTCGGGGATGGAGATTGCATCTTCCAACACGATCGAGCAACTGTTTATAATGCATGGCTTGTGGTGGAGTGGTTACACGACAACAACATCCCTGTAATGGACTAGCATGGACAGATTCCTGACCTGAATCCTATAGAACACCTTTGGGATGTTTTGGAACGCCGACTTCGTGCCAGGCCTCACCAACCGACATCGATACCTTTCCTCAGTGCAGCACTCCGTGAAGAATGGGCTTCCGTTCCCCAAGAAACCTTCCAGCACCTGATTGAACGTATGCCTGGGAGAGTGTAAGCTGTGTCATCAAGGCAAAGGGTGGGCTACACCATATTGAATTCTAGCATTACCGATGGAGGGCGCCACGAAGTTGTAAGTCATTTTCAGCCAGGTGTCCGGATACTTTTGATCAGATAGTATATTTCCGTTTTTCTAGATTTCCGAAAAGCATTTGACACGATACCCCAATGCACTCTGTAAACGATGGTACGAGCATACGGAATTGGTTCCCAGATATGTGGCTCGAAGGCTCCTTAAGTAATAGAACCCAGTACGTTGACCTCGACGGCGAGTGTTTATCAGAGACAAGGTCATCGTCAGGAGTGCCTCAGGGAATTGTAGTAATACAGTTGTTGTTATCTGTAAACATAAATGATCTGGCGGACAGGGTGAGAAGCAGTCTGCGGTTGTTGCTGATTATGCTGTGGAATACGGTAAGGTGTCGAAGCTGACAGGAGTATACAAAACGACTTAAACAAAATTTCTAGTTGGTCTGATGAATGGCAGCTAGCTCTAAATGGAGATAAATGAGAGTTAATGTGGATGAATATGAAAAAAACGTAATCTTCGAATGCAGCATTAGTAGTTTGCTGCTTGTCACAATCACGTCGTTTAAATGTCTCGTCGTAACTTTGCAAAAACGAACTGAAGTAAAACGAGCATCAGAGGATTGTGGTAGGGAAAGCGAATGGTCGACTTCGGTTTATTGCAAGAATTTTGGGAAAGAGTGGTTCATCAGTAAAGGTGCCCGCATACAGGACGCCAGTGCAACCTACTCTTCAGTACCCCTCGAGTGTTTGGGATCCACATCAGGTCGGATTAAAGGAAGACATAGAAGCAATTCAGAGGCGGGCTGCTGCATTTGTTACCGATAGATTCGAACTATGTGCAAGTGTTACGGAGATGTTTCAGGAACTCACATGGGAATCCCTAGACGGAAGGCTACGTTCCTTTCGAGAAACGTTATCGAGAAAATTTAGAGAACCGTCTTTTGAAGATGATTAAGATTGTACCGCCGCCGACGTACATTTCGCGTAAGGATCACGAAGATAACATAGGAAATTAAGACCCAGGCTGCATGCCCAGGAGGCATGCAGACTGTCGTTTCTCCCTCGCTCTATCTGCGAGTGGGACAGAAAAGGAAACGACCAATAATGGCACAGTACTCCCTACGCCACGCACCGTACGGTCGCTTACGGAGTTTAAATTTAGATGTAGATTTAAGAAGTAGCATTATTAGCCGTACGTTTGAATGGTCGAGGATCAGTATCCCACTATAGTTTTGCGTTTGCCTCGTCTTTACAGAGAACACAGCAGGTTTTCCAATAGGTGAAGTCTCACTGGCTCGGATTGGGTTTCAGTGGAAGACAGCACCTCGAACTTACTGGCTACGGAGATAGTGTATCACCCTGAGTTCTCCCTGATTCCTCTCTCTCGTACATAGGATGCCTAGCCCGACCATTGATACTGCAGTTACAATTAACAGCGTGTACCACGTCACTAATATACACTGCCGCTCATTAAAATTTCGTCACCATGGAGACTACATTCAGTAAACATCATATTGGCATGAAGTTTGTTACAAGTTTGGATAAGCAAAGGGTCAGATTTTCGGCGCAGTCGACCATATTATGTAAGACTAAAGCCAATCACGTATTATGTAATGGGTTTCCCATTGAGAAATCTCCTTCGAATGTTGGTTGTATGTTAGAAGATCGTGTGCTTCTGCCTCATGTACGAGTAGTACTGTCTTACAGCACGTGTCGGAATTAGGCAATAAACTATTTCATAAGTGTATCTCACCACAGGGCATTACTCTATCTTTAATCTAAGGCCTTCAGACAGCATGGAAATACTTCGTGCATTGTAGTTCTGAACCTTTATATCTGTGTTTGTGTATACTTATCAAATACTGCCGCATATATGTAGCTTTACATTATTATTATTATTATTATTATTATTATTATTATTATTATTATTATTATTAATGTACTTGTAGCTGGTTCACTTATAGGTCTGCTATGTTGAACGTGCGGCATGTTATGTTGTACAGTGTAGCAGTGGACGAGACTCGGTTGGCGAATACCCCTGCTTACAGATCTCTATATTCACTCCGAAAGCCACGGTGACGTATGCAGCGGAAGGGTGCACAATGCGGTTGGTATTTCCCTACCCTTTCGCATATGCTACGGTCTAAGGCTGAATGTGGGTACTGCTGCGTATAGGCCGGAATTTCTCTGATTTTAGCATCGTGATCATTAGGTAAGATGAACCATTTCGGAACGTGTTCTCTGAGTGTCTTAAGTAATGCTGTCAGCGGTGAATGTCGCCCCCCACCCCCTTTCGCTCATGCTGTTCGTTGTTCATTCGGCACTTGTATAACGCTTTTACGCTCACAAAACACACGCGTGACGAAGCGTGCAGCTCGTCTTTGAATCCTTTCTATGCTCTCCGTTATGAAGTTGGGTTCAGCTTACGAGAAAGACGAACAATAGCTAAGAACTAGTCGATCTATGCCCTTGTAAGCTAGTACTTCCGTACCGCCCTTCCACTGAAACATTTCCCTTCGTTCATCCTCGCGCAGTCCCCCTTGCTGACAGCTCGAGAATGCACGCACTCTGAATGGTGTGTAGTTTGCGAGAGAAATTATGCGATTTAATCGGAAGTCTACTGGGACAAATCATGTGCACTATTATACTATTAAATAAGTAAATATAAAGCTTGCTTCGACCTGCGAGACGCGGTTAAACTTATAACTATCCCCAAGTCGTTAATTATTAAAACCCTCTAGCTAGTTAGCCCCAGCTAGATCCCAAGGTCCAACCTCTGGACTAGAGTGGATGACTAAAGAGAATTATATGCCTGCCTAAAGGAGCGCACTTCATATTGTAAAGCTCCACCGCTCTGGACTCTCACGGGCCCGTCGGGCCAGCCTACTGCTGTGTTGTCTTCAGTCAATGGCGTCCTGAGAATGTGGAATGGACTGGTGTCTGGGGTCAGCAACGGCTCTGCTTCTCAGTCAGATGCACGGTCCGTTTAAATTAAAGTAACCACTGCCTATGCCCCCTGTTGGTCCAGGTGGTAGAATAGGCCCGTATTCCTGCCTGTTGTAAGAGGAGACTAAAAGGAGTCTCACACTTTTCGGCCCTATGAGATCAGGTCCCATTCTATGGTTTGGCCTGCCACTTTCAAAACTCTGCAGAAGTGCGGGCCATATGGGGAACGACGCCTTATGTGGTGCACGAGTTTCCTTAGATTCGATCTCCTGAATCTCTTTTAAGTACTTTGCATCTCCACCTGCGATTCAACTATTTGGGCGAGAACACTTTCCTGGGTATCTCATCTTCTTCAGTTGTCTCCTGTCCTATTTCACCCTCATGAATATTGAATTTATCTGCACCCAATATCCGTTGTGGTGGGGCTGTCATGTACCCATTTGGTGGGAGCCCCCTGCTGATGCCTGTCTTCCTGGGGCATCAGGACTCCCAGCAACGGCCGTCGTGCCAGTCGGCCTTTGCTGTGGCTGGATGGCACCAGTGGGGAGAGCCCCTGATCAGAGTGGATGGCATCAGGGCGGATGACCTGCAATGAAGCGGACTAAGTCATCTCTAAGAAGGACAAGATAGAATACAATGACGACAGGTATGACCCTAATATGACTCTAATTTGTTTTCCCCCCTCGCTACAACATGGGAGGAATGTAGGCCACAGAACGGAGAGAGCAATGTTCGCTTCGGTTTTTAGTCTGTAGCAGAAACAATGGGCACCCTTTTCTAATTACTAAGCCTCAAATTTTTTTGAACACCTTGAGGATAAGTTTGGAGAACTGACAGTTTTGTCCAAAATGCGAAACGGCGCAGTCTTGATTCAGGCAGCACCCCAGCCCAACCCCAAGCGTTACTCGCCTGTGACAAATTGGGTGATATTCCTGTTTCCGTTACTCCTCATAAAAGCTTCAGCATAGTCCAAGAGATTAGTTTCCATCGTGAGCTGCTCTTGCAGTCTGACGACGAGCTCAGCGCCAATTTAGGACGGCGGATGTTCATTTCATCTGGCACGTTTACAAGGGACCCAAAGACAATAAGGTTGTTACCAGTGCCTTCATCTTGGCCTTTGAGGGTGATTCATTGCCTGAAAAGGTCAAGGTGATGGTTTACCGCTGTGACGTTAAACGATATGTCCCTCCCCCTATGCGGTGCTTTACGTGCTGGTTGTTCAGGATTATGTCTTCCCGCTGCACTTCCAGCACCACATGTCGAGACTGTGGACGTCCACTGCACCATCGTACTCCATGTGTGCCTCCTCCCACTTGCATCAACTGCAGGGAGCACCACTCCTCCTGCTCGCCAGACTGCTCAGTACTCCAAAAGGAGCAGAAAACATAGAGTACAAGACCCTGGACCAGTTGACTTACACGAGGTGAAACGTAAATTCGAAAGATTACACCCCATTCGGTTGATGTCGACATACACTGCAGCTACATAACCATCACTGACCCAAGTGCCAGTGCTTCCCCACTCTGTGCCACGAACAGTGGGATCTCTGGCCCACCAGAATACTTCCGCCCCTTGGTGGTAAGGGGTAAATCTTCCTCTGTTGCTCTCAAACGCAGGGGGCCTCGGTCCTCTCTCCTAAGCCAGAGAAGCAACAGCTTCCTCTGGCTCCTCTCGTATGGAAAGGGGCCCCTTGGGGCCCCCTCTCCCAAAGTCTCCACTGATACCACAGTGGACACTCGCCAGTGACTCAAGGATCCAAAAGCTGCTGGACGAAGAGCTTCATGGTCTTCCTCTGTGCCTGAAGCTGCTTCAGAGAAATCTTTGCAGCAAACCCCTAAAGAGAAGCGAGAGAGCAAGCAAACTATGTCGTAATCTAAGAAACAGGACCCTCTGGTGGCCCCAACACCACCACTCCCTATCAATTCTGCATGTGTGGATGCACTGGAGATCTTAGTGTCCCCTGCGGACCTGGATCTCACTGATACTTCATCCACAACAGAAATAGTTACTCAGAGGCAGCAGGTGACCCTGAGGCATAACCTGCTTCATTGTGCGCTTCATGCCTTCCCAGCCTCACAATAACGACATCCTCCAGCGGAATTGCGGCGCTTTTTTCCGCCACCTGACTGAACTATGGCTACTGTTAAGCTTTACACCTGTTTACTACATTGCCCTCTAGGAAACCTGCATCCTGGCAATGCGCACCCCCTGCCCTCCACGGCTATGAGGGATATTACAGGAACTGTAGCGACTATAA
Organism: Schistocerca gregaria; assembly: GCF_023897955.1. Classification (NCBI taxonomy): domain Eukaryota; kingdom Metazoa; phylum Arthropoda; class Insecta; order Orthoptera; family Acrididae; genus Schistocerca; species Schistocerca gregaria. Next base: position 499,230,551 of record NC_064926.1, on the reverse strand, counting down.
TAGAGTGTCAGATGGAGTTTGCGTTTATGTCCTAAACTCAGCCTGTAGCGAGCCTGTGCCCCTTCAAACCCCTCTTGAAGCTGTGGCTGTCAGGATACGGACGATGCAGGAAATAACTGTCTGCAACGTATATCTCCCACCAGATGGTGCAGTACGCCTGAATGCATTGGCTGCACTGATTGCAACTCCCTAAACCTTTCCTACTTTTGGGAGATTTAACGCTCATAACCCCCTTGTCTGGAGGCACTGTGCTTACTGGCCGAGGCAGAGATGTGGAAACTTTACTGTCCCAATTCGACCTCTGCCTCTTAAATACTGGGGCTGGCACATGGCACATATTCAGAGATGGATCACGTGTTTGCAGTACCTCCGTAGTTCTGTAATGTGCTAGTCCTAGCGAGACCTTTCAGAGGTATTGGGAAGACTCACCATAGCGGGAAGACAAGCTCTAAAACCAGTATAGCCAGCCCCGACCTTAGCCCATTTAGGAAGATTATGGAAGAAAAGCGCATCATCCTGAAGCTGAACTATAACCGCCCTTCCATCTGCTACCGAAACTGGCCCTGGCGTCGACAGGACCGAACGGGACGCGCCGTCAGTAGTGGGCAGGAAATGATACGTCACAACACTTGAAAATTTTTCGAATAAAGGCGTTCATCGTGTACCTACTCCACTGCTTGACTTATATCGCCCTTCAACATTACGTCGCTTCCGAGGGAAACTCGTTGAAACATGAAGGCTATGACACTCCTCTGATTAATCACCAATTGATTAGTCGAACGATATCGGATCCATTAGTGTATTTACATTCGTTACATTTTTTGTAACGTTTACAGTCTAGTGACAATCTTGGCACCAGGCACTGAACATCTGCGAGTCTCCGCATTTCGTAACAAGTTTCTAGCGGTGTCACCTCTCTTTGCACAACTACGTAGTATGTCAACATCATCATAGTGCTTCAGACATACGTGATGCAAGAGAGATGGGATACAAAACGGTGAAGCGTTAGTGTTAGGCTACAAGAAGGCGTAGTTCGATGGGAGTTCTATGTCGAAACGCTTCGCCCTTCCTGATTTCAGCTATGGAAAGTGACTGAAAACAGAAAACTACGATTAATCTATAAAATGAAACCCTGCACTGCCACCATAGCTAATGTGAAGGAGTTTTACAGGCTGGTGACCTAACTTATCCCCATCAAACAACTTTTGAGTCGTTAAATATTTCTCATTGCTTTGTATCTAGACGAATAATGAGCAGGAAAAGAAAGAACAACTGCCTTGTACTCACTTGTATTTGGGTTAAGGCTAGCCAGCCTTCAAAAGAGGGCCGCAACAAGGCACGGTGTGTTTTACGCCACATGGGACTCAAATATTTAGCAAATGGACATCCTCCCCCCCCCCCCCCCCCCCACCGCGCCAAAAAATGCGATATAAGCGGACACACCAGAGGACACGAAGTGACCGAATGCTGGTCGCTATTTCGACGGTATAGAGATGGAATTCTTTCCACACATCGGTCAGGGGGCTGGAGAAGGCGTAATGAAACGCTGAAATTAGGTGCCAAATAAAATGAAACTGGTTTCGTTTGACATTTTGTAGTGAACAGCCAAGGTCTCGCAGCTAACAGAGAATAGAAGATCAATAAGAGACAGATACCTCATTTGTATGTCTGATGACAGCATACGAGGGAAAAACATTGTCCGTCGAGAGTGGCGTAAACACGACGTATCGCTTATCTCGGCGTCGCTGGTTTCCATGGAGAGTGGCGTCAACTTGTGGGCAGCGCCACAACAGCAGCACAGAAACCGTCCACATCTAATGCAGTATTACCCCGCGATTCCTAGTCACACCTTTCCGAGAGTTACACCGCTGACTTCGCTGTTTCTCATGCAGGTTACCTAGCATGACGCAAAACGAGAAAAAGCGTCTATTTAAAAGCAAACAACGTAGATACACAGTGTCTTGAGGGGTTTAATGAAGTTAGGAAAACGAGTTGACTTTTCTTACGGGGGTGCCCCTCCTTGCTATTCGTCTAGGTCAGGGGTGTCCAAACTACGGCCCGCGGGCCGAAACCGGCCCGCGTTAGCTGACCGGACATCCCTGGTATTAGGCCCGCCAAATATTTGCGGTGGTGCCTAAACTGCCAGCAATAGAGTTTCGAGGCCTATCGTGACCAAAACACCGCGACATTGTCGGAGCTGTATCTTTACAAAGCGGAAGGTCATGGTTAAACTTGTGGCTATCCACAATAAACAGACAGACCATTCTCCTTGCGATAGCGAAAAAAAAAAAAACGGTTAACAGAATAGTTTGGCGGAAACATTTTAAGTAAAAAAAATTCTTTGCCTTTTATTCTACTCACGAGTCTGGCGCAAGTCTTTCAAATGGACGCTGCTTCGGCGACTAGCCTTAGTAATCAGTCATTATGGAAGATGCTTCTTAAGTAAGGTTTGACTTTCTTTACGTATTTCGATTTTCATATTTTCCTTCTCTAATCGAATTCAAACTTTGAATTGTCCCACACCTACTAGTACAGCGCATAAAACACTAAAAAACTCGTGAGACACTAGCAACAAGATACAATCACGCAACGAAACTATCAAATATATGCTCTGACTCTTCTACTCGCTACAAGACTACATAACTAAACTTATTGTTGCGCCGCTTGAAATAACAATGCGTTGACATACTCCACCTCTGTTACGTCTTGCAGTAAGTGTTGCTAACAATGATTTTGAGAATTTGTTAACTTTGCAGGACGCTTTCGCGAAGAATGTGCATTGACATACTTTTTTGTCAGTGAAATTCGCCAGAATAAAATATGCCAGAAATTCGGTCAGGTACGTCCACCAATCAAAATTATGTAATGAAATAAAAATCGTAGTTCGTTTCAGTGTTAGCTAATCCCACAACCTTAGATTTTTGCGATTTCATCTTTCCTTTAGCCTTACATTACGGTGATCGTGGAGTGCTAGGGTTCTTTAATCCCACTAGATAGATCTTGGCCCTAATGACTTCGTGGAGGAATCGATGTGGCCCGGAGACTAAAACGTTTGGAGACCCCTGGTCTACGTGAAAAAAATAGAAATGTCTGTAACGAGACCAAAGTTATTTGAAGTGGAACAGTTAGGCAACTCACCCTGTTAAGAGTCGATAAGGCTTTGTGGTTGGCGAGCAACGCCATCTTCACGATGTTAACAATTACGTGACACCACCTCCCTCCGCCACCCGAGTTTTGGAACGGAAGTAACTGTCCGCTTGGTTGAGCGGTAATTGTCGAAGACGACACTTGTTACGGGGAGCGTTAGGCGGCCGGTGGCAGGTGCCGGGGACTCACCTGCGAAGCGGCCACGTCGAGGTCCAGGTAGGAGCCGGCCGAGTCTTCACTGGAGCGGTCTGCCATGGCGGCGAGCGGAGGTAAAGCGGGGTGAAGCGCGGCGCGGCGCGGACGCTGGGCCCGACGAGACCCTGTAGACGCGGACGGCGACTGCCCGCCGCCTCGCCGCCTCCTCTCCCACCTGGCGCGCCCGGCCGCCGTATAAATAGCGAGGCCCACCGCGCCTGCCACCCGTGGCGACGATGGACGCCCACGCCGAGCAGGCCCAAAGTCCTACCGCACCACCGACTGCCAAACTGTTAGCGCTGACAGGCCGCATCACGTTCCTCTTCAGCTACGTCTCCAAACTTTCGGCTCCTCTGCTGGTATCTAACCAGGGATGTGTAAGAAATAACGATATGCAGGGTGTAAAAAAAAGAATTATCCGATTTGCGACGTTCGTATTTCTGAAACTAATAAATATATACAATGAATGTTGTTGATAATTCTTCCGCGTTATATGGCCGTGGTCCATGGAATTCTTCTATTCCTAACGTTTCGTCCAATACTACGTTGGACATCCTCAGAGGTATGGCTGGTCCTGCTGAGTCCTGCCGACTGACGAGTCGGGCGTCGGAGAGCGGCCTATATACCGAGGGAAGGGGGCGTGGTCTACCTTGCACATAGTAGCAGAGAGGAAACTAGTCAAAGATAAAATGTAACCATCGATAATAGTCCGTCATAGAAAAAAATCACTTACCGATTCTGTAACGCCACTGTCCATATCTCGCTTAATTTCAAGGCCTCTTCTTTTCTATTAAAATTATCTTCATGTTTACAAATTTGAATAGCCTCCCTATACAGTCGTGAATTATAGTTCGTGGTAGCACTTAAAACTGTAGTTTCAGAAAACGTAACTACATGGTCACCTGACTGAAGTGCATGTTCCGCAACGGCCGTTTTATCTATTTTTCCCAGTCTGCAAAGACGTTTATGCTCCTTTACCCTCGTATTCACACTTCTTTTCGTAGTACCGATATAGACCTTGCCACAAGTACACGGAATTTTATCTTTGACTAGTTTTCTCTCTGCTACTATGTGCAAGCTACACCACGCCCACTTTCCTCGGTATTTACGCCACTCTCCGCCGCCCGACTCGTCAGTAGGCAGGACTCAACAGGACCAGCCATACCTCTGAGGATGTCCAACGTAGTATTGGACGAAACGTTTGGAATAGAATAATTTCATGGACCACGGCCATTCAACCCGGAAGAATTATCAACAACAGTACCATCCAGTCGTGAAAACCTTCATTGTATGATATACAATGAATGTAGTGAATTTTAAAATTTTCCCGGCGAAATTTTCAAATTTCGGGCTTGCAGCTGGTCGTCGTTCAATACTTCGCACGATATTTCAACTGGGCACCTGCCAGCCATCTTCAGGTGAGCCGTCGCAGACTGGCGAAAACGTCATCCGTTCCGCAATATATAGCGTAGTGGAACTATTGTGCGCATGCGTCGAAAACTTTATAGATAACCACCATCCGCCCACCATCGAAGATGGCGGACCTTCTGGGATCAGTTAAGGACAATCTGTTACTACGAAAGGCCAATGTGGTATGGCTTACATAGGTCAAACCACACGCAGCGTGAATGAACGCTGCACTGAACATCGACGTTACACTCGCCTTTTGCAGCCGAGCAAGTCCACTATCTCTGAACATTGTATTTCTACTGTACATTCAATGGAGTATCAGAAAACAATGATTTAGTCCACAGCAACGTCTTTTTGGGATTCCATTACTTAAGAATCCGTAGAAACACAACTGGCGGAAAATCTGTTAAACCTTGACAGCGGCTACCAGCTGGACAGTGCATGGAATCCCATCATCTCCACGATTTGCTCAAATCGAAGACGACAGACTGCGTCGACGGCGGTGGCAAACAGCAACGCAGAGGGGGAATGAGTTCCGCTATTCCACCAGCGAGAGCGCTGCCGACGGGCAGTGTGGTTCAACTATCAAGTTTTCGACGCATGCACAGAATAGTTACAGTACGCTATATATTGCGGACCCCCACCCACCATGAACCATGGACCTTGCCGTTGGTGGGGAGGCTTGCGTGCCTCAGCGATACAGATAGCCGTACCGTAGGTGCAACCACAACGGAAGGGTATCTGTTGAGAGGCCAGACAAACGTGTGGTTCCTGAAGAGGGGCAGCAGCCTTTTCAGTAGTTGCAGGGGCAACAGTCTGGATGATTGACTGACCTGGCCATACAATATTAACCGAAACGGCCTTGCTGTGCTGGTACTGCGAACGGCTGAAACCAAGGGGAAACTACAGCCGTAATTTATCCCGAGGGCATGCAGCTTTACTGTATGGATAAATGATGACGACGTCCTCTTTGGTAAAATATTCCGGAGGTAAAATAGTCCCCCATTCGGATCTCCGGGCGGCGACTACTCAAGAGGACGTTGTTATCAGGAGAAAGAAAACTGGCGTTCTACGGATCGGAGCGTGGAATGTCAGGTCCCTTAATTGGGCAGGTAGGTTAGAAAATTTAAAAAGGGAATTGGATAGGTAAAAGTTAGGTATAGTGGGAATTAGTGAAGTTCGGTGGCAGGAGGAAGAAGACTTCTGGTCAGGTGAGTACAGGGTTATAAACACAAAATCAAATAGGGGCAATGCAGGAGTAGCTTTAATAATGAATAAAAAAATAGGAGTACGGGTAAGTTACTACAAACAGCATAGTGAACGCATTATTGTGGCCAAGATAGACACGAAGCCCACGCCTACTACAGTAGTACAAGTTTATATGCCAACTAGCTCTGCAGATGACGAAGAAATTGAAGAAATGTAAGATGAAATAAAAGAAATTATTCAGATAGTGAAGGGAGACGAAAATTTAATAGTTATGGGTGACTGGAATTCGGTAGTAGGAAAAGGGAGAGAAGCAAACGTAGTAGGTGAATATGGATTGGGGGTAAGAAATGAAAGAGGAAGCCGCCTGGTAGAATTTTGTGCAAAGCATAACTTAATCATAGCCAATACTTGGTTCAAGAATCATGAAAGAAGGTTGTATACATGGAGGAACCCTGGAGATGCTAAAAGGTATCAGATAGATTATATAATGGTAAGATAGAGATTTAGGAACCAGGTTTTATATTGTAAGACATTTACAGGGGCAGATGTGGACTCTGACCACAATCTATTGGTTATGACCCGTAGATTAAAACTGAAGAAACTGCAAAAAGGTGGGAATTTAAGGAGATGGGACCTGGATAAACTGACTATACCAGAGGTTGTACAGAGTTTCAGGGAGAGCGTAAGGGAACAAATGGCAGGAATGGGGGAAAGAAATACACTAGAGAAAGAATGGGTCGCTTTGAGGGATGAAGTAGTGAAGGCAGCAGTGGATGAAGTAGATAAAAAGACGAGGGCTAGTAGAAATCCTTGGGAAACAGAAGAAATATTGAATTTAATTGATGAAAGGAGAAAATATAAAAATGCCGTAAATGAAGCAGGCAAAAAGGAATACAAACGTGTCAAAAATGAGATAGACAGGAAGTGCAAAATGGCTAAGCAGGACGACAGATGTAAGGATGTAGAGGCTTATCTCACTAGGGGTAAGATAGACATAGCCTACAGGAAAATTAGAGAGACCTTTGGAGAAAAGAGAACTACTTGCATGAATATCAAGAGCTCAGGTGGAAACCCTTCACGAAGAGATTGCAGTAGCTAAATTTTGTTTGGTTTTATATGTAAACGTCGACCCAACACACAGATATCGAGGGTATGTTGTCGAGCTTCATGGTGAACGGATTTCTGCGGACGGCTCCTGAAACTATGGCGGATGCGTCCGACGTCTGTTTCTCGGTGTCGTTCTTGCCATCGTCTAATGCTCTATGGTGGAGGAGGATCCACACCATACGTAGTATGAAAGTCACGTTGAAGCGTTACAACTGGCCCGCATTGCGCAAAACTTTGAACACAAAATGCTTCCTATTGTCCCGACACCATTTTTACTACAACTGAAGTGGGCGCACAGTGCTGCTACCTTATGGTATTGGACACCTGTTACTTGTGCGGCTTCATACATCAATAAACGCAATTAACCTTTTGCAGAATGCTTAGTTTAAAATCTAATTACAAAGCTTCGTGTTAAATTCAAACCTAAGTACTACGTTATTTTGTATGTCGTGTAAAATGTTTCTCCTTTATAAACAGCTAGGGAGTGAACTGCGTAACGATTCGCCCTGCGCTTCTTCGCCTGGTGCAACGTCTCTAACAACTTCCAACAACGTTGCAACAATATGTTAACATGAATCACAAAATTTGTGCGGATGAACCGTCAAAATTAACATTATTTTCTAACACAAGCAAAACTGTGCATATACACTTACTATTTCCTTTTTGTCACCGGCCGCAATTCATGGTCTATACGCCGTCCTTTGCTCCAAGTAAATTAAAACTCAGTATCAAAGGCATAACTATAAGCCAGCAAGCGACATAGCGTTAACTCTTCTCGTAACTCTGTAATCGGAAGAAAGTACTACTTTTTCTTGTAATATTAGGTTAGTTAAATCAAGATAAATATTGTCTTTTCTCTTTATCCCCCTTTTCACTGTTGAAAGAAAATATTTTGAAAACTATCAGTGCTTTTCTTGTCTTTGATTCTCTTCAATAAAGTTAGTCTCAAAGAATATCTCTGATTGTTTAATTTCGAAACCTATCTTTCTTTTTGTTGAGAGACCTTACTTTTCTCTTTCTTTTTCCTTTTCTTCTATATAATTGGCATTTTATTTCGAAATAGATTTGGAGTTGCTAGTTTCTATCTTTGAAAGACAAATTACTCGCGACTCCTTTTTTTAAAAAAAATTTACACAACGAACGTGTTTTATATACCATAAACAAATACGTATAGTACGTTGCTGCGCACGAATGCCTGCGTTACCCCATGTACTACTGCTAAACTGGCTTCCTGAACAAAAGAATAATCTAAATGCTACCACCCCTTTGACCCTAAATTAACATGATTAATCAAAGCTGTGCCTCTTCAGGCATTGGCGTCTACTATTCTTTCCCCGGATGTTAGCATTAAATGGCCAATTGCCGCAGATCTCCTGAAGTGGGTACTATCGCTGTCCATGATTCACGTAATTGGTTCCTTGGATTGTATGTGTGTGTATAGAGTTAGACCTTATGAAACAGCGTGCTACCATGGCTACATCGCCAACTGCAAAAGTTCCAATACTATTTAATTAGCGCCAATAAATTTAGCACATGTGTCGTCCAACGATTCCAAGGGTCTCTCTCTCTCTCTCTCTCTCTCTCTCTCTTTCTCTTTCTCTTTCTCTTTCTCTCTCTCTAGCCACTATCTTCGAAAACTGGAACAAAGTCGGAATCTACGTAGTCTCAAAATGCCAACCAATCAAACCTCAATCAAACGCGTAATATTCGCGATAATACTGTGCCGTAACCCAACATAGGTCGCGACATATCTGCTTTAGAAGCTCATCCTGAGAAGTTTCGCCGGATTTTGAGGTAATCCGTTTCTTATTACAGGAGCGGCTCGTTAAAGGAGTGAAAGTGTGACAGGTCTCTGTGGATGGAAACGGTACAGAAAGACTTGGAGGCCAGGCTTAAGGAGGTAGATGTGATGGTGACTGGAAGACACTTTGGTTTAGCTTACTGGTCTATTTTTTTATCGTTTCGTCACGTGTTCGCAACGAACGTGCAGCAGAGCACAGACACTGCTTTACAAAAACTTAGATGACGCGTAATAGATTCTCCAGTTACCGGAGGAAATTGCCACCCCAGCCTCTAACTTTTAGATTTGGCTATATAGGCCCACACTATAATGTACTACAGACCACGAACCATGAAAAGCCAGATTCTGTTCCTTTAATCGAACACTTAGGTTCAGGCACTCGTCGCAGTGTGCCATACAGAATAGGTACATGTAGATAAAAGTAAGATGGCAACCAGTAACCCTAGCCTAGAGGTATGTAAAGGCAAGCTTTAGAAGTCCTCCTTACACCCAAACCTCCAGATGTCAGACACTCAGACCGGTACCAAACGTGATATATCGATAGATTATCAACCAAAACACCGATTTAATTTGTGCTGTCCGCTGTCCTCCAGGAGAAGATGCGTAAACGGTAATTAAAAGTAACGCGGAGTATACTCAAACCATATCTTTGAGCTGTAAATGTGAAGTTCTCTGGTAGGTGGGCCAGCAGAGCGTCAGATTGACATGCTGAAGGTCCCTAGTTTGAAGCCCACTGATCGTGATTTTTTAACATATTACGCGTGAGATTGATATATGGGAGAACATTTTTCTGTCATGTAAAAAGACGTTTCGGAGTTCGTAGCAATGTTCTTTTGGCATTCTGCTTTCGCTTCGTTAGTCGAAAGTAACAAACCTATAGCGTACATTTGTATACATAACACCACACTTATCTATATAAATGTAATCCATAGGTTTCCTTCTTTTAGCTAACGAAGCGAAAGCAGACCGCCAAAAGAACATTGATACATACTCTTAAACGTCATTTTATATGGCAGAAAAATACTGTTCCATACAGCACTATCGGACTTAACATGTGAGGTCACCATCCCGTAGACTTAGAACTACTTAAACCTAACTAACCTAAGGACATCACACACATCCATGCCTGAGGCAGGATTCGAACCTGCGACCGTAGCGGCAGCGCGGTTCCGGACTGAAGCGCCTAGAACCGCTCTGTCACAGCGGCCGGAAGTTTGTGTTCTTTCCACGTTCGTCTAATACACTTTGTGTTACATCAAAGTTTTAAAATAAAAACTAGTAAATATTTTTACATACATTATGATGAACTGCACTTACACGTCAGGTAAAGTCCGACTGATGCTAAACTGATTCATGACAGCGAGTTGTCAGGCACCCCCCAATGGCGTTAAAAACAGTAGGCGACCTCTTTGTCCTGCCAGGCTCTTCAGGCACACTCTGCGTGACGTCACATGCACAGCGCACAGTCGGTACGTTCAATACTCCATTACTCCGTAAAATATATTTACGACTAAGATTGTTCATATTAACTAATTTTTATATTTTCAAGTCGTCTGTACACCCTCCTGTAAAACAAAATATGGGGCTAAAGAAATGATAAATGAAAAGCTCACGGCTCCCCAAAGAGCAATAGAAGTAGTTTTTAACTATTATCATAGCAGAGTCTTATCTGAAGATCTCTAGCAAAACCCAAAGAAATTGGTCATGTATAAAAGCGGCGCAAGAGTTTATTGTCGGGACACTCACGAATGAAACAATAGCTGAAATAGAGGATAACAAAGCAAATTTTCAACTCTCGCATTACTGCAAACTTTGCCAATACACACATTAGTGTGCAATCACATTATTCCGAGTCCCGATGGAATCCCTGCCCTGCTATGGGTAATTTGCGGCCGAGTTAATCTTTTTTAAGGGTAGAAAATCAAAGAACCTTCGATAAAAAATAATTGACCATTCGCGCTATGAGGGTTCTGTGCAAACTTAATTATGTATAGGCAGTCCATCCATTCCGCGAATCTAGGATTTTGACTTCTTTGTCTGTTATTGACAGTGACACTGGCAAGATATCGATGCCATAATGTTTTAAATTAAAGTTCTACACCGGATTACAAATGACTAAAGACATTTTTTCTGCTATATAATTACTAATTAACAATTTTTTGATTTTTTCTGTACTTGTACTACTAAACCTTTCTTCTCAAATTCCATGACTCTACGTCAGGGGAAAGTACACTGTAGGTTTTAATGAATGACTTTGCGAGTATCAAAGCACGTGACCTAAATAGCCGCATCTTTTGATTGTATGGACTTAGAAGCTAACGTTCACTATACCGACAAGGAACCATAGATTTTAGTATGTGACGTAAATTTCAGCTTGCTGCGTCTACCTGTTGGAGCGAAAAAGGGTTTTGAACAGACGGACTCTATAAAAAAGTGATGCTGTAAGGGTTCTGTCTCTACCGAGTGAAGTACAGAACCCTAAAAGACAGTTCCCAGTAGCTGGAGAGAAGCACAGATCACACAGCAGCAGAGGTTATCCACATATAAATTGTCTAATATATTTAACATAGATCTGTCGTAGAATCTTCGAACGTAGGCTACATTGAGCTCAAACGCTATGTTGTTCCTCGAACAGTATGGCCTTCTCCATGTGAGCCAGCATGGATTCCGAAAAAATCTGTCATGCGAAACCGACCTTGCGCTGCTCTCACGTGACATGGACCAAAGCAGTCAGGTGGTTGTAGTATTTCTCGGTTTCCAAAAATTGACTCAACATTGCACTGATGTGTATTACAGAAACTATTTTCATTCAGGGTATGAAAATAAATTTGCAACTAGACTGAGGATTTCCTGGTAGAGAGGAAGCAGTACATTATGTTTTGCTCCCCCTCTTGTGTACTATTAAACTGAGTGACAATAATAAACTCACGTTTTTTAGATGATGCAGTTATCTATAATGTCTGTCTGGAAATATTGCTCGCATCATTGACAAATTATAAAAAGATTGGAACCTTGCTTTAAATGTTCAAAAACTTAAAACTGAGCACTTGGCGTAACGCGAAAACATAGTATCCTGTTACTACATTGACAACGACTCAATGTAGGTATCAGTCATCTGAAACAAATACTTGAGTCAAACAATTTGTGGTTACATGAATCTGGATTATCACATAAGGTCTTTCGTAGGATTTTAGTTACACTTGTGGATATCGTAAAACTAGCGGTAGCTTTACAGAGTGAGGAGTTGGTTTACGACATTCTTATTTTTAATACAGCTTCGTCTGAAATTCATTACTGTGGAAACGCCGTGATGGCCGGTGGTCTTTAGTGTTTCTCTTGAAGCCCTGCTCCGATTCCAAGCTCTTACTGTCAGCGTTATTTTGCACTCGAGAAAACAGAGTGCTCACCACTGCTCGCTTCCGAGATGGGTGGTGATGTGAAGTGGCACCTAAGTACCTCTTTGTGCAGGTTTACACCACTCTCTGTCATTATCAGTTATCAGTACCTAACGGCAGAAGTAAAGAGGATTTAAACGGGGATTGTCAATAGCAACCAATTCGTTTCTGGAAAAAGTGAAAAAAATTAACACGTAATTTTCCGAGAGGATTTTGCTTTGAGTGTAGCCCCTATACGGAAGTGAAATGTGGACGATAAACAACGCAGACAACATAAGCTCTCGATGTCTGCAAAAGAATAAAGAATCGATAGGAATCGATAGATGATCGAGTAAGTGACATAACATATAAGATACAGATTGACAGGAGACATCAACATATATAAAGGAATAGTTAATTTGGTAATAGAAAGGAAAGTTCGGGGTGAAAATTGTGGAGGGAGCGCAAGATAGAATCCAGTAAGCAGATTCAAATGACTGTTGGTTACCGAAATTTGTGGAGTAATGTAGGGCTGAGTGATATAGGGGCTTGCATAGGATAGATTAGCGTGGAGACTGGCATCAAGCAACTCTTCAAAGTCAAGACCACGGCATCGCGAATATGAGCAGGAGATTCAGACATTTACCGAACTGAAGAGAGAATTCGCATCACATGAACAGGCGGGTTCGCTGAGAAGACCACACGCAGAGCTGTGGGGCTCATAATGGTGGAACGCGAGCCGCTGGTCGGCGTCAACTGTCAGGGTATATGGCGCCGGCGGAAACTAATGGCCCGCGATAACCTTTCTCGCGTCGCAAGTTGTAGCCACTGCTGCCTAAGGTCTCTCCTTCTCTTCTCCCTCCCCCGTGCGTTCCGATGAAGATCACCTCAGCTTAGGATACTTCAGGGTGCGGTGCCAAAGCATCGAAGAAAGGAGGGAAGGAAGAGTAGATAGTATGTTGACAGTGCACTGTTATTCCTCACAATAGATGCCATTTCTAAACTTTCTGGTTTCCTGTTATCTTCTTAATGGAGTAGTTCTCTCTGATTTTCGTATTTTTTAGAGTAAATTAAAAAGTAATGCTAAACCCGATGATACAGTTTTATTCCTTACACTTTTGTATTTACCAAATCATTTCTGTGTCCAGACAGGACGCTCCCTGTAGCCGCTGCAGCAGGTGGAAGAAGCCGTTGCTGCCAGAACGTTGGTTATTTCTTTGTCATGTCATGTTCATAAGTTATTAAGTATCAAGTTTCACAGATTCAACATACATAAAATATCACAATCTATAGAACTACATAAATAATAGTTACATACAAGTTAAATGAATGTGAAAAGAAAAAATAAATATATTTGATTCCATGCGGAATTGAACCCGCGAACTTAGGCTACAGATTACAGTGCGCTAGCACGTAGCTATTTTTTTCTTTTTTTTTCTTTATTAAAACAACCACATAAGTACATAAGCACAAAAACAAAATAATGAAGTGCTGGAACTGTTTCAACACGAATTGTATCCTACAATAGACTGAAGAACACATTTCAGTATGGTGCCATTAGTAAGCTTACAAAATAGAACAAAAATATTAAACTGACAGTAGCATCTTCAGTCCAGACAGAGATATAGACACAAAACGCAAATATATAAAAATATGACTGTCTTAACTAGAATGGAAGTTCTGTCAATTGATTCACAACCGCCGAAACTTTCATTTGGAGCATACAAACGGATAACAAAGACATGCACAGGAAACATAGATTAATGAAAACTTCATAATGAAGTTAATAACACCATTGAGAAGTCGGGGGCAGTCCTAGGAACAGGTGTAACCCATTATTCATTGTGTATTTTGTTCGCTACATAGTCTTGCATGTGGTTTGTGTCCTTACCGGCGTCGAGAATTACCCTACGCCTTGTTTTTCAAAAATTATGTCTAACACGTTAGCAAACATCTTCCTCAAATTTGGGTAACGTTTAATTTTCCAACGTGCCGTTCTCATGTAAGCCTCGAAACTAATGAGATTCGGTGCGAATTCCCACCGCTCTTCTACTGGCACTGCAACAAAAATAACACTGTACAAATCATTGTCAGAATATTTTTCTCAGATGATGCTGTGGTGTATCGAGAGGTTGCAACAATGGAAAATTGTACTGAAATGCAGGAGGATCTGCAGCGAATTGACGCATGGTGCACGGAGTGGCAATTGAATCTCAATGTAGACAAGTGTAATGTGATGCGAATACATAGAAAGATAGGTCCCTTATCATTTAGCTATAAAATAGCAGGTCAGCAACTGGAAGCAGTTAATTCCATAAATTATCTGGGAGTACGCATTAGGAATGATTTAAAATGGAATGATCATAGAAAGTTGATCGTCGGTAAAGCAGATGCCAGACTGAGATTCATTGGAAGAATCCTAAGGAAGTTCAATCAGACAACAAAGGAAGTAGGTTACAGTACGCTTGTTCGCCCACTGCTTCAATACTGCTCAGCAGTGTGGGATCCGCACAGATAGGGTTGATAGAAGAGATAGAAAAGATCCAACGGAGAGCAGCGCGCTTCGTTACAGGATCATTCAGTAATCGCGAAAGCGTTACGGAGATGATAGATAAACTCCAGTGGAAGACTCTGCAGGAGAGACGCTCAGTAGCTCGGTACGGGCTTTTGTTAAAGTTTCGAGAACATACCTTCGCCGAAGAATCAAGCAATACGTTGCTCCCTCCTACGTATATTTCGCGAAGAGACCATGAGGATAAAATCAGAGAGATTAGAGCCCACACAGAATCATACCGACAATCCTTCTTTCCACGAACAATACGAGACTGGAACAGAAGGGAGAACCGATAGAGGTACTCAGGGTACCCTCCACCACACACCGTCACGTGGCTTGCGGAGTATGGATGTAGATGTAGATGTAGAAACATTGAAAAATAATATCTAACAAAAAGGAGAGGTACTGAGATAAATGTCATTTTCTTCAACCACAAAATCGAGCCAAAAACGTACGCCGAAAATCGACTTTTGGAGATACCGCAAAACAGCTAGGTAGGCGGATAGAAAAATCCATTTACAGTACTATACTCGAATTCCGACCAAAATCGTATTTATGGTTCTCAAGTTATGTTTCCCGCCAACTGAGAAGAACGCGTTTAAAGTTTTGGTTTTCATTTTTGGTAGTTAAGTTAAAACACACCTCTCATCAGCGATCCCTGGACGGTAGAGCAAGCCTTCTAGATCCAAAACGAGGTCCTCCTCCATCATCTTGGAGGCCGTGGTGGAGCAGCCGGCCTCTTCTGCAGATCCTGTCACCCTCTGTTCTGCTCTGCTCGCTCGATATGTTTATCGTCCGTTTTAGAAATTGTAAGAGGTTTGATCGATCTCATGATTTGCCTAATGCCTCCGTTGAAATTACATGTCCACTATTTCTTCCCCGCAGTGAATGCTTCCGAACACACTTATTCACAAATCGGCTTTTAAGTCGATAACGGTGTTTCTGGCGAACTTGGGACGAACACTGCAATAAAGTGTACGTCTCAGAGAACATTTTAACCAAAAAATTAATTTTTTAAAACTTTCAAAGAGGACGTCCACCTTAAGCCACACACTAATTTACTTGATCTCCAACAGTCTGTATGGTATGAAGGCCAGTAACTCGATAGGCACCCACCAAAGGACCGATGGAGCGCGAAAGCTTACCAAAAAGAACGACAACAAAGATAGTTTAAGAATTGACAGCGATATGTGGCAGAGTCCTCCTGCGCCACGTGTTCGTATCTTCCGCCTACAGGAAGAAGCCTTTCCCTCGGTCTGCACGCCGTTGTCACAGCTTCATTTCGTCTAATTAGCTTGATAAGGAAATTATTGCCGAATAGGCGCCATGAGTTACATATCAACAGTGTACTTGGCTCATACTGCTGCGAGCTACAGAGCTAACTGCTACTTTGCAACGGTGCTGTAGGATCTCGAACGTTTGCGGCTGGGTGCTGAAGCAAATAGGCTATTTGACCCAAGGCTTCTGTTTTTTGTCGATTTCTGCCTATAGAGTACAGGAGTAAAATTACTTAAAGGGCCTCAGACTATTTAATAAAATAATAAATGAAATGGGGAAACAAATCTCATATATAACACACCATTCCACCTCACTTTAATTTCCTCTCGGAAACTCCTTAAATGAGATCTCCGTATCTTATTTTGACAAATATGTACAGCAGATTTTGCTACCAAATATAGCAGAAATGTCGGTACTGCTGAGATAAAGAAATAGAGACTTTGAAATTCTGGTATAAAGGGCTAATCGAGAGCACTGGCATCGCTTTTCATTAGCATATTTTGAAATTTTTTTCGACATATGGGTTGCGAGAAGCGCATCGAAATATCAAAATATATATTAGTTCTAA
The DNA here is from genome assembly GCF_023897955.1 of Schistocerca gregaria. Classification (NCBI taxonomy): domain Eukaryota; kingdom Metazoa; phylum Arthropoda; class Insecta; order Orthoptera; family Acrididae; genus Schistocerca; species Schistocerca gregaria. The sequence continues at coordinate 499,213,908 of NC_064926.1, read as the reverse complement.
AGGATACTTTACTACTTTAGTGACCAGCATATTGTCGACACTGTTGCAGCAAATTAAAGGTGATACAAAACTACTTGAGGTCGAGTATATCTGAAGCAGACTGTAAAATTCAGCCATCGTGGAGACAACACAGAACAGCTACTAAAGTTGACTTCGGTGACATATTCAGCGAGTCTGCTACGCTCAAAGCTAGGAAATGGCAAGGAAAATTAAAATAAAATCATAATTTTTGGAAAGGGATGTGTTCTCAGCACTTTACAATTATTTATGCAAATTAATAATTTATGAGCAACAAACAAAATCTGTTGTTGAAGGTACCCGTTTGGTAAAACACTGTGCAGTGCTGCGTAAATAAGTCTGTAACTGCCTGCTCCACCTCCCCATCCGAAGGGAATCGTCGGTTCCTCAAGGTCTCTTCTAAGGGGCCGAAGGCGTGGGGAGAGACCAGGACTAAGTCACGTGCTCGAATTCTCCCACTTTTGAGTTGGCGTAACTCCTGCGTTAGGAGATATCCGATATGAGGACGTGCATTGTTGTGAAGGAGCAAGGAACTTGGCGCACCATTTCACAACGCTGATTTTCGACTTACACACTGCTCCATTCTGGAGGGAGACCAAGGGATGAATACGTTAAACAGATTCAGAAGGATGTAGGTTGCAGTAGTTACTCAGAGATGAAGCAGCTTGCACACGATAGGGTAGCTTGGAGAGCTGCATCAGACCAGTTTCTGGACTGAAGACCGTAGCAAGTACTCGTACTACAACTACTACTGCTCAACACACATTCTTCACTCTCTGATGAATGTATACGGGTGTTTGCCCTGTGCCAGCCAAGAAAAGAATAACAGCACGTTGGTCCTGTTTGAACGCACTGGGTAATAACGTCGCCATAGTTTACATTTACTGCACGCACGTCGGGAAGACAGGAAAGCCACAAATTCCCTTGCCTACATGTCGAAGCTTATAGACCCGCATCTGAGTACGCTACGCCCTCAAACTGAAACTTGTTAATCACCTCCTTAAACTTCGTATGAAAACAAAGTAGCTGCCGTAAACGTAAGACATAGATTTTGCTTTAATTTGAATTCTTTTTAGGGAGTTTATACAAGTGTAATTTAATACAATGATACATCTAATTTGTTGTGCACAATAATTTTCATTTATGTGTCTCATATAAGTACTATTTTTCAATAACACTTCATTTTTAATCAATATACCTTACAAATTACAAAATTTGCAAATTATTTGTAGAGAAATTTGTAGATATGCTTTCTCTGTGTGGGAGGAGTGGCGCTTTCTGCTAGGGTCGCAATATCACCTCGGTACCTACAGTAGAACAGCCTGTATTATTGTGTACTGCACGAATCTTAACGGCGTGCTCTGCTGACGTTGCCACTTCGTACCTGTTATTTTTCTCAAATGAAATGCATGAATAACTTCGGTTGATAAGCTTGTTGTATAGCCTAGTACAGTGTGGAATGTGTAACACTTTTATTTTGCGTCGCGTTCTGTGCTGATAGAAGTTCAGTAAGTCACAAAATACACTTATTCGATTCTTGAGTGCTGCTCACCAGTCTGGCACACTTACCAGGTTGTATTAATAGAAGAGATATACAAGATCCAACGTAGAAGTGGCACTTTTCGTCACGGGATCGTTTAGTCGGCGTGAGAGCATTACGGAGATGAGCAGCAAACTCCACTGGCAGACGCTACGAGAGGGGCGTCGTGCATATTGAGAGATATGCTATTAAAATTCCGGAGAACATTCCCGTCCGAGTTGTATTATATATTATGTCCTTCGTGAAAAGATCACAACGAGGAAATGCAAGACATTAGAGCAAGTACAGAGGTTTACCGACAATCTTTTCTTTCCGCGCGCGCCATTCGCGAATGGAACAAGAAAATGGGGGACCAGACATTGATATCAGAAGTACCGGTTGCTTGTGGAGTATAGATGCAGAATCATAACCACCGCAACGCTATAACGGCATAAGAGACTGTTCATCTGACTTTGCTTGTACGTATGTTACAGGCAGAACCATGTAAAATTGCGATATTTCAGCTACATTGCAAAATAGCCCATCCCCTTCAATCCTACTGGGTTCGCTACCTGCGGAGGCCCCAGCTCAGCTGACTTAATAAGCCTGATTTTATGCTCACGTACAACTTTTTTCTGCAAAAAATTATTTTTTCATACAAATCTTTATTGACGAGCAAAGGTACATATCACAAAATACTAACACTAAATAATTTTCACCTATAAATTGATGTACCTATGTTGCAGAAAGTGGCGGCCAAAATACCTCTGTGCAGATAGCGCAACTAAACGGTTCGCGCGATTGATGAAGTTTAGGTCTCCAATCAAAATTAAACATATGTACATTATCAGAATTAAAATCTTTTTTGCGTGAATGTCGAAGATCAAATTTCCTTAAGTGCATTTCAAAATGGGGCCATTTGAAAACGTAGCTACTGAAAATCGACCTTTTTTGAGAGCTTTAAATGTAAATAAATAACAAATATTATGAAAAATGTATTGTTTTTTATTGCATTGATTGACTGATCCGTCTGTTCTTTGTAGAATATTTTGTACATTATGAATGAAACGCACGCAACACGGTGTAATATTCCACAATACTTATTATTCGTTACACCAACCGGTTTTTGGCAGTTAAGACAACATCAAGTACGAAGATAAGTACGTGGTGCAGTGAACTTTTGTTGCATCATAGATTTTAAACTAATAACTGTGCAGAGTATCTTCATTTCCAGAGATAAAAACGTAAATGTTAGATTAGGAATAAAACAAACTAGGTTATTTCGGTGTAAATGAGAAGTAAGATTATTTAACTAAGATAAAATGTGATACATTAACTAATGAGGTGTAGACAAATGACAACAGTTGTAAAAACAAAAACGTAATTAAATAATAAGCTTTGGTCACCCATTCCAAAGATGTGGCACAATAAAATAACTTGCAGACACATGGGATATAGTAGTGATATTAAGCAGGTGAGTGATGCAGCTGTGATTATACAAAGTAAAAATTTTTAATACAACAAGAGAAATTTTAGTTAATGAAACAATACAAGTGGAATGAAATTTTCACTCTAAAGCGTAGAGTGAAAATTTCATTCTAGAAACAATCCCCAGGCTGTGACTAAGCCATGTCTCCGCAATATCCTTTCTTTCAGGAGTGCTAGTTCTGCTAGGTTCGCAGGAGAGCTTCTGTAAGGTTTGGAAGGTAGGAGACGAGGTTCAAAATGGTTTAAATGGCTCTGAGCACTATGGGACTTAACATCTGAGCTCATCAGTCCCCTAGAACTTAGAACTACTTAAACCTAGCTAACCTAAGGACATCACACAACACCCAGTTATCACGGGAGACGAGGTACTGGCGTAATTAAAGCTGTGAGGACGAGGCGTGAGTCGTGCTTGGGTAGCTCAGTTGGTAGACCACTTGCCCGCGAAAGGCAAAGGTACCGAGTTCGAGTCTCGGTCCGGCATACAGTTTTGATGTGCCAGGAAGTTTCAATACAAATGGAGCATGTGAATAAGAGGGGTAATTTACATCATGGTGTGGTACTATGAGTAGTATTTGTAGTTAGAAGCGGTAAGGGAACTGTGTCTGGTCATTCAGCACTAGACTTGGGTTGACTGACATGCCTTTGATTTCCACAATTTCCAGACAGTTCATCTTCCCAGTTTTTTTGTGTGATGTAATACTTCGTGTTTCACCTTGCAACTATAGCACGCTTCAAGCAGGTGGTCTGCAAAAGTAGAGACTCTCTTTCTAAGTTTCCAATTTCTGTGGTGTTCCTTCAAGCCGGTATTATTGCCCTGCCAGACTGATCTATACAGAATTTGCCACAGTTAAAAGTAGGTTTACATATTCCACTCTTTTTTTGAAAGCTGGAGTGCTGTCTTTTCCGTTAGGCAAAGTGTGTCCAACAGTGTTATCCACTGAAATAATCTCGCTTGTTTTATTCCTGTTCTATCATTAACATTTTCATCTCTGGAAATGGAGATACTCTGTACATGCAGTAGTTTAAAATCCTTGCTCCAACATAATTTCACTGCACCATGTACTTACCTTTGTAACTAATGATGGCCTAACAGCCGTAAACCGCTTCGTGTAACAATTATTAATATTGTAGAATATTACACCAGTGTTGTAGTTTTGGCGTGAACGTCAAAAACAACATGAATGAAACACACAAGTGTCTATTTTATTAAACTCAAAACTCCATCTTATTTGAGCGAGTACTTTTTTAATCATGTAAACCAGTAAAAAATTGTATAGAGAAATACATAATTAACGTTTCGAGTTAGATTTTTGCGTATATAACTTCAAAATTTTTCAGTTCCTGGACCGTACAGTAGACCTTCCTCTTCTTAGGAGATCTCATTTTGTAAAGCGCGACTCCCTTTAGGGGCAATTCTATCCTCTGTGCTGTTTCGGAACGAGCGCCGGTCCAAACGCTTGAGGCGTTTCTCGTCCCTTTTCGTGGCGAATGAGCACGCCGTGGTGCCCATGACTTTGATGCTATGCACGACACCCTTATATCCGTCGTTAAAAATGACGATCGTTAGCAATTTGGATGATCCTTACACTCGAAACCATGTGCTTTGGAGCAAAATCCAAATTAGTGAATTCAGTGCCCCATTGTTGTTCTGTGTAGGGACTCCAAGCCTCCTGTCCATCAAACTGCTGTCAGATGCTTGTACACATAAGCAGTAGCGTCACTAACTTCAGTCGTCAGTGGTGGCTTATGATCACAAGTATCCAGTGTGTCGTCCATCTGTCCCGTGTTGTTCCGAATTACCACGCAATGTTGCTTTGGACAGGACAGGCATTGCGACGACTACACCCGTTACGAAATAGATTAAATGTATTCGCAGTTGCGAGAATGGACTGTACCACCAGCTGTGTAGTGCAATGACAGTGAAAATGTGTGCCCGACCGGTACTCGAACCTGGATTTCCCGCTTATCGCGAGCAGTCGCCTTACTATTAGGCTATCCGAGCACGACCAGATAAAACTTCCACATGTCGCCAGCCATGTATCTACAACCTGTTCTCGTACTCCCGATATGTGCCTCCCTGTACAGGGGAGACATTTCCCTTGAAAAGTAGCTTACCCGTTGTCGACAGATAAATATGATACTGTAGCGCCTATGTTATTCTGAATCACGATACAATGTTCCTCTGGAAATGCATATGGCAAGTTATTAATAATGTGGACATTTTCCGTAAGTCTTCGTCGTCGTTAACTGTGCTCTGCTTTTAATGTAATGACGTTCTGTAACGTCCCCTTAGAAAAATTATTAATGACTGTGCTTAAACTGACACACAATATTTTTAGTGCAACGCAATCTGACTTTCAAAAATTCCTACAAAAGAATGGCCCTGACTAATAATAACCTATACCTTTCACAAATCACTTATCTCACAAAAATCTTCGTTACTCGAACTACTGCAATACAGCGAGCGCCATCACTGCCAGCTAAATAAAAGATGCAAACTACTAAAGGCACTAACTACTGATAGGCATAGTTAGCAAATGAATGATTTTGATAGCGAACAATCAATGTATTTACCTTAATAGCCTTCAAAGGTCATAATATATATCAGTCCATGAGATCCAGTCTTACAAATTTACTGTCTCTGATGGACACACGTCCAGATCATCCGCTCTCAGAACTCCGCTATCTCTCTCTCTCTCTCTCTCTCTCTCTCTCTCTCTCTCTCTCTCTCTCTCTCTCTCTCTCTCTCCCCCCCCCCCCACCCCACGTCCACCACTGCTGGCGGCTCACCTCCAACTGCACAACGCTGCGCGCTGTTAACAGCCAACTGCCCAACACTACAACAGCAAATTCCAACAATGCCACCCAGCCACAGACTGCACACAGCACAGCCAGTGATTTTCATACAGAGGGCTACGTGGTGGTGGCGTTACCAATATAAGAACCTAAACAGCCTACTTACAGTTCATGTTGTCTTTTTTCTTTTTTGGTCTCTCTCTTCCACAGTCACAGATATAAAACATGTATACATTACATACCGTCAATTGCAACAGTAATAGGTCTTATTAAGACCAGACGCTTTTCGCTTTATTCTAAAGCATCTTCAGTGGTCACTGTAACAATATGGGTTCAAATTTTTTTTTTTTTTTATTTTTGAATTTGGCCACCTATTGACCGCCTACAGCTTAAGACTTATGGGGGTTCTTTTTCTTCCTTTCTTCCCAGTACTTCATTTTCTCTCCAACTGCTCGTCTCTTCTCATCTGTCCACGCTATCTTGGGTCGAGGATTGGGTCATCTTCTCCATAGTTTGCATTTTCTATCAGTATCCTGAAATGATTCCGGTCACGTATTTTTTCTTCTGTAACATCTATTTTGTTGGCGTCTTTCTTTACTGCCTCTATCCACCCTACAGTTTTTTCAGCTTACCAACGTAATTAAAATTTTTCTGTGTTTCTCCCATTCTTTCCAAATGTCCATAATATTTTAGCCGTCTCTTCCTCATTACATCTGTGATGTTTTCTGTATTTTTTTATAAATCTTCATTTCTCGTTTTAATTCACCCATTTTCATTGTTTTTCTCAGGATCTAGAATTTTTCTTACTATTTTTCTCTTTTTTCCAGTTTCTTAATTCGCCTTTTTTAAGCAATGCTAGGCACTCTGATCAGTATGTTGTTTGTGTCCTAATAACTTAATTATGTCTAGTCTTCGCTTGTATGGATATTGATTTCTTACTGTAGTAGTTTTGTGTTAATTTATATGCAAATTCTAACTTTTTTATTGTTTCTTTATTTGTTGTGTTATCCAGTCCATTGGCTTCGATCCACTCCCAAAGGAATCTAATTTTATCAACTCTCTTAATTTTTCCGTACTTTGTTTTCATAACCTTTTGTGTTTTATGTTTGTGTTCTATATACAGAGAAAAAAAATCACATTTTTACTGTGACCACTGAAGATGCTTTAGAATAAAGCGAAACGAATCTGGTCTTAATAACATTTTAATCGCAGTTGCCAAAGACGCTAAGTAACTTACGCAAATTTTATAATAATGTTCATGTAGTTATCTAAAGGGCATCTTATTCGCTACTGATTGACCTGTTTGTTATAATTTCCACGGTTGCAATATCAACCTCAGACCTTTTCAAGGGGTTGAAGCTGCTCAAAATGCAGCGATCCTCAACATCGATAAAATGAATAAAAAGAATCCGTCTCTTATTCATGTCAGCATTCGGTTCGGATATCTCTCGAAACTAGATTCGTGCTTATTGCACATGTCAGCAACGAACACCGTACCAGAGAAATATAACTGTGTGATCTAGTTATCTGTTCGTAGCCCGCGGTGACGTCACCGTTATGGCTGGCGCGGTCTTCTCTCTAGCTAGCCGCATCTGTTGCTGTAGCAATTGCTGTGTCGGCCTGTCTGCTACATAACGAGCCACCGATTTCAGAATCCTGTTCTATGGATGTTTCCGTTCCTCTGAACGGGTTACATGTTATTCGTCATCACTTCGCACGTCGAAGTATAAGTTCTTAAATATTAGGCACGTATCCCGACAAAATGTTTTCAAAATGTAGATCTTGTGATAACAGTGAGCGACATGTGTTGATACTTCTGCTACCGACAGACAGTAGTGACGTCATACGTTCTGCATGACAAAAATTCAGGACATTAGTTAATGATGGTGATACCGCTGACGAAAATAAGCCACCACAGTCTTTGATTTGGAAATAAATACGAGATAGTTGAAATATGTGCAACTGTACAATAACATCTGACATAAGAGGCAGCTCTACGTCATGTTGGAGTAAATAAAAAGAGACAACATATGTTTCATATAACATCTAATAATGTGTTCTGGGAGAATATTGTAACAGAGACTAAGCGCCAAGCAGAACAAATACGAACCAATCCAAACAGAATACGAAGGGTCAGCTACAGTTGGTTTCCTGTGGAATGTGGATATTTTGCATTGTCTATAATAATGGCTCAGATAAAGAAATAAAGAATTCAACTGAACTGGTCGAAGAGAGCTGCTATAGAAAGGCTCATATTTAGAAAAACAATGCCGCTAAAAAGATTCCTGAAAATTAGATGATTGCAGTTTGCAAATAATGATCTGGTTTCCGGTATAGACAAATTGAACAAAATAAGAGGTGTGACAAAGTATCTGAATCAAAAATTTAAAGAAGTGCATACAATGAAACACGATATTACTATCAATAATCGCTCATCAAATATGAGCCGCGGTTACTAACGGTTCAATCCGTCCCAAAGGGCGCCATTTGGGTCTTGCACGTACTTTACGTTCCGTAAATCGTGAGCGATTGGCACAACATCGGGCAGATTTTTCTGAACCGTGGAGAGGCTCTAAACAGGACGTTGGCATTTTGGTCCAAGATTGTTGGAAGATCGTAGTTTATGGCGTCAAAGTCCCAGCAGAAGTTTGAAGTAGGGGTGGGGCTGTCTGGTTGGAAGTGGGGGATGGGGAGGTAGGAACGAGTCAGCTGTATCGTTTTCAATGGGACAATAAAATAAAGGAGCACAAGAAAACACTTCCTGAACGTATAAGAAATCATCTTGTAGCATAACCTTACGTACTTCACTTGGAAATCAGTAGAACTTGTATGCATTTTTTATATTTTTTAAGGAAATGATTCCATTTTTCCCGTTCTGCCCGAATCCATGCGGTAGAAAGGGATAAGACTTTTTTTTTTGTAAAACTGTTGCATAAACAATGAAATTCTTATGGATATAACCGTAGTCGAAAGTTAATAATTTTAGGGTTATTAAAATTTTTGTGTTTTTATATTGCAGCTGGGTTACCTGTCATCCTACGCATCTAGTATACTCGGTTCGATGGTCAAGTGGTCGAGGCAAACCGCTGGTTCATGTTCGATTCTTGGTCTTGGCTTTTTTTTTTTCATTCGGTATTTTTATCGATGTATCTGATAATATTTTTATAATGGGAATGCGTTTCTAAGACTTTTTCAAATTAAAAGTTCTGAGTGTGTGATTAATGATCAAATAAGTATACAAAATGTATTGGCTGCTACTTTCATCGTGATACACGACCCGCTGGATACGTCTTTCGTACATGATGACGCTCAGCCGACCTGCACCATGAAAGTAATGCCACCGAAATATGCCTTTGTCAACCCTCTGACATTTCCTTTTCCCGACAGGTAAAGAATTTCATCTTACGACTTCAAATCATGCGACATCACAGCAAGACAGAGAATTAAAAGATAAGAGGGATGCTATCAAAAATCATGCATTGATTCAAATGACTCTGAGCACTAAGAAACTTAACATCTGAGGTCATCAGTCCCCTAGAACTTATAACTACTTAAACCTAACTAACCAAAGGACATCACACAACACACACATCCATGCCCGAAGCAGGATTCTAACCTGCGACCGTAGCAGTCGCGCGGTTCCAGACTGAAGCGTCTAGAACCGCGCGGCCACAACGGCCGGCAAAATCATGCATTGCTCGATAACCAATTGTCTTCGTATATCTTGTAATATATGTTCTTATACACTTGATAGCATCCAAATTTATATTTGGTAGCTCTGTTTTTAGCAACGTGAATAGGATATGTTTTTCACAATGTACCGGAAAACACAGTGTGGCGAGCTTTCTTTCGTGTGTTTCGCATGACGCAAAGAAATACTTCTCTTGCCCGTTTCCACGATACGTTTGACACCATTGATTGCGAGAACGCTCACTAGAAGGCCATCAATCAGGATTGTGCAATAATATACTTAGTGTTATTTTTGTACACGTATGACGAAGAAAATAATTTCAATATATTGTATATATTTGATTATTAATTATATTTCGTGATATTTTATCTTAAAAGATGCAAGGAAAAGTACATCAGAATATTATCAATTACACCGAAGAAAAAAGTGAGATGAAAGAAAGCCACTGGCAAGAAGCGAACACGGACCAGTAGTTTGATAGCCCGATGCCTCGACCGCCGAATTCGCGCAGCTAGACACGCAGAACGACACCTACCCTAGGTACGCCATTAAAACGCAAAAATGTTAATAACTCGAACATTATTAACTTCGAACCCCGTATTCTGCTGATAAAAAATGTTTGTTTTTAGACGCTCTTTCTATGTTCAGCATTCAAAATACGACTTTCCTTCATTAAATTTGATCTCAATGTTTTTCAGAAACTGGGGTATGTCTAGCAAACAGCCGAAACACGTGTATCTTTATTTTCAATATAGATCGTCCGTGGATCAAAATCGGTGACCCACATGTCACACCCTCCCGTTGTAGGACCTGAAGTTGTTTGATGAACAATTTAGACTAAGGAATATGGAAACTTCAAAATATTCTTTAATACAAAAATACGAAAATATTTTCATGTCATATGGAAAATGTACAATTCTTTTTAGTACCTAATTCCAAGTTACTTTTTATTACTTCATTGAATCCTATCACTCGTGCTCTGAATGGATTGTTTGGTGTGCGAATAGGCAACATGGAATGCGTAGTAGTAAAATGTATGACTTAGTCCTGCCCAGCTAGACAAGTTTCCTTGTCAAATCTGTGCGGTAAACCATTTCTTTTTGCTAGCTGATAGGCTAATGATCTGACAGTGAGGTGTTCCGTTGTTGGAATAAAAAGACTGACCTCCATTGACTGCAAGCAGGCTACCACGAGGTCTTTTTGTTCTGCTGTAAGCACACTTTTGAATTTCCGCTCTGATTTTACGACTTTGTGGTTAGGATTAAGCTTAGTTTTGCGAACGTATCTTTCCAATGTTGATTTGGGTACATTTTAACTCCTTAGATGCTTTTAAAACTCCCACTTCACAAGATAAAAGTACTCGTACTACCACTTCCATTGATTTAATGTCCAGGTGCTGTCCATCAGTCTTTATAATTTTAGTTCACATCATCTGAAAAAGCAAGGGAAAAGAAACAGATTAAAATCCACTTGCATCAACAAATGGAGAGGCAGAACGGGACTATCCCATTCTGCCCCGTCCAATTCCACCCCAAGAGCCTATTTCCAGTTAACAACTTCTATGGGGTATAATAGCGTAAAGCGAATGGCATGCACTTAGATATTGCATACCATTTAAGGACGTACAATTAAGAATTAGCGACTTACCTAGCGTTTAAATTCATTAAAATTTATTAAAAACACAACTAGAAAGTTGAAGGGAAACTGTTCACTTAAGTCACACTCCAAATTAAGTCAAACTGGGTGTCGCATCTTGCCTTCCACTCAGAGACATATTTAATGTCACTACGATAGGTTGCAGCGTTCTCCAGTTTAGAAAAACAGCACAATTCCAAACAGTATTTGCCTTAAGCGATACATGAAAATTCGGGAAGACCTAAATCTGGATGGGTTCCCGACCAAGGAGTCTAGTGTCTCATCAACGCATGGCCACTTCGCTGCTCTCGGCAAGCTGCCTGAATCCTGGCGTTTCTACGTAGACTGCCTGCGCTTCGTCAGCTGCCGAACTTGGCGGATCCTCCTGGCCGGGATAAGCGCCAGCCGCTGGAATCCCTACCTGCTGCTCCAGTCCTCCCCATTGTACGGTCTGGGCCTTTGAGCTCACAAGCCACGTTTAGAACATTCTCTCTTCAGGACTAAAATTTAGGTCTGTTTTCTATATAGCTTTTCTGTCGCTTTCGTATTTAATCTCCATCGCCTGTAATGTGACTTAATAAAATTTTTAATCTATTATATCTGCTTTCGTTTTCGTAGAAACATTGGAGCACGTGAGGCAATACTGACCCTACGGCATATCTTACAAGCTAGATTAAGGAAAGGCAAACCTACGTTTCTAGCATTTGGAGACTTGGAGAAAGCTTTCGACAATGTTGACTGGAATACTCTCTTTCAAATTCTGAAGGTGGCAGGGAGCGAAATGCTATTTACAATTTGTACAGAAACCAGATGGCAGCTATAAGAGTCGAGGGGCATGAAAGGGAAGCAGTGGTTGGGAAGGGAGTGAGACAGGCTTGTAGCCTCTCCCCGATGTTATTCAATCTGTGTATTGTGGAAGCAGTAAAGGAAACAAAAGAAAAGTTCGGAGTAGGTATTAAAATCAATGGAGAAGAAATAAAAACGTTGAGGTTTGCCGATGACATTGTAATTCTGTCAGAGACAGCAAAGGACTTGGAAGAGCAGTTGAACGGAATGGACAGTGTCTTGAAAGGAGGATATAAGATGAACATCAACAAAAGCAAAACGAGGATAATGGAATGTAGTCGAATTAAGTCGGGTGATGCTGAAGGACTTAGATTAGGAAATGAGACACTTAAAGTAGTAAAGGAATTTTGCTATTTGGGGAGCAAAATAACTGATGATGGTCGAAGTAGAGAGGATATAAAATGTAGACTGGCAATGGCAAGGAAAGCGTTTCTGAAGAAGAGAAATTTGTTACATCGAGTATAGATTTAAGTGTCAGGAACTCGTTTCTGAAAGTATTTGTGTGGAGTGTAGCCATGTATGGAAGTGAAATGTGGATGATAAATAGTTTAGACAAGAAGGGAATAGAAGCTTTCGAAATGTGGTGTTACAGAAGAATGCTGAAGATTAGATGGGTTGATCATATAATTAATGAGGAGGTATTGAATAGGATTGGGGTGAAGAGAATTCTGTGGTACAACTTGACTAGGAGAAGAGATCGCTTGGTAGGACATGTTCTGAGGCATCAAGGGATCACCAATTTGGTGTTGGAAGGCAGAGTGGAGGGTAAAAATCGTAGAGGGAGACCAAGAGACGAATATACTAAGCAGATTCAGAAGGATGTAGGTTGCATTAGGTACTGGGAGATGAGGAAGCTTGCACAGGATAGAGTAGCATGCAGAGCTGTATCAAACCAGTCTCAGGACTGAAACAACAACAACAAATGCTTTAATAGCTTTTAATAAAGTGACGTCAAAACAAAAGAGAATTAACTCTAATAATACTGTGAACAGTGTAATGTATTTTTGTTTAGCCCGTCGCGTATCAGCAACTAGGTCCGTACTCAGTGTGGTTGCGGGACTATGAATAATTCTCTCTCTCTCTCTCTCTCTCTCTCTCTCTCTCTCTCTCTCTCTCTCTCTCTCTCCTGAAACCCCGCAGATATTCTCCAATCAAAAGTATAGTTAAAACGCACGTACTTATAGCACAAGATAATATTACGTATGCCAGTTCAATTTGAAGTAATAAAACCCGTAACTCCATATCGTGGTTTCGTCTCGAATACCAATACAAGATAAGCATAATCTTTTGCAGATGACATATTGTATTAGAACTAAAATCCTGTTACCATGCCTTTCTGCCTGGGATATTAACTCGCATCCTTGAGAAAATCTGAAAGTGAAATATATTAAATTATTCGTAGCGGCCACATAGCTCATAGAATCTGAAAGAAAGCTTAGTGTCCTAACTGGCTGCACGTATCTAAGATGAGCTGAAACAAAATTACTAATTATATTCTAGTATGGCGCTTAGCAATAGTCAGTATTCCGTTAAGGCCACGTCTACTCACGACAAGTAATGTTGAAGAATACACATTATTGAATACCGCACACAAATTTTAAGTTATGAACAACAATATTTGTCTTCGTTTTTGAGTTACATACACTATTACAGCAAGGTGAACTTCAGACACTCGTTCTTTTTTTCTTAATGTCCAATAACAGAAGAAGGCGACAAAATAATAGTGTGTTCAGACACAGTGTCTCGAATGTCCATGGAATTCTATATAATGCATTCTGCATTCTGATGTCCCCTGTCCATGACGAATCGACAGAGATTGATTTTCAGTTGGCATAGTTCTCAGCATATCAAGTTTTTGTCGTATTACACACTCTTAGTGTGTTTCGTAGGTTGTCAGTAAGCTCTCTTTTCTCACACCTTTTGCCTTTCACTATTATCTAGTGTTAAAATTTTCCACTCCCGACACGGACTGAGACAAACGTACAGCGGTACACTCAACGATAGAGGAGCTTTATCATTACAGGATGTCATGAATGGATGCTCTCTCATAATGTCTATAACAAATAGAGAGAGCAACGGATTAGAAGACTAGTGACGAATGTATGAACTTGTTACATGGACTAAATAATTAATGGCAAAATGTACTAAGAAGCACTATGTTATGAAATGAACACTTAAAACCAGTGCCACACATGGTTGAGTGGAAGACTTACATTTGAAGAGTGACAATGGAAAACAGTCTAAGTTCCATTTTTTTCACAAAACGAGTTTTCAGTACTATTGAGTTTTCGGTACTCTGCTACAAGTTCCTATCTAAATCCAGGAGCCAGACGACACGTAAAGTCCTTCAAACGTGCGGTAGTAGATGGTGGACGGTCTTTGTGTCAAGCTGTGCTCCCTTCTGGAGTTCCAAAATTTAAAAGATACCAGAAACGGTTTTTATTGACTATAGTTCTATTAGTTAAAAACCGAATGCTGTATTTCCGTACCTGTATTATCCTAAATAACACGTAGTACTCGCCTATAAATGGCACTTAAAACACCCTGTCTTCCTGCTACTTTGTCGGAAACTGACATTTCTGAGACCATAGCTGTGTACGAAATAAAAGTAAAGTTCTGCGAAGGAACCACTATTAATAATACTGTTTATTTACGCAATTTTTGAATACTTCCTATCTTGGTACCCTCCCAATGGTCTCGGCACGAGATGAGTACCCCACCCCTCACCACTTACTTTAAGCGGCCACTCCTCACAAGGTTTTTTTTTGCTTTAGGGCCCCACACCCCAATGAACTTTCGCCACAAGGGGGAGGTAGGGTGGGAGAAACAACCCACAACCAATGTAAACAACAAATGTAATCTAAAAGTGAGCAGCCGTCTGAAGATGAACGTGTTGGATCGAAATCGGCAACAGTGCTGTTTGTGTACACAAACAATTTTACTAAAAGTGAGCGGCTGGCTGGCTGCTTCTTTGCAAGAATAATCTCGCATAATTTTATTATTAGCAACCAGAACCAGTCAACTCTCTGGTATCGGTCTTACAACGTTCTTAATAACGTAATAGAGTGATTATTTTCTAATTTATCTCATCATATTTGTGGATATGCAGTGAGAAGCATAATTCCGTGGTATCAGAATACCTTCTCATTTTTTTAATACTAATCAATTATCTATAAACAGAGATACACTGTTTTTTTCATTCTCCTGACTGATGTCAAATATGATACTTAAGAACGTTTTGCATTTCTTCTCTGCATTTGACGGAAGGATTCTGTGAAATTATGATGCATCTGTGTATGAAATCGCATACAACACTCATATCCTACGAATTCTAGTGTGTTATTCCGATGTTCGGAACCTTTGAGAAGCTGGCGTTACAAAAGGGATAGAACGGTATCAGAAAGACGTCGATAGGATCGTAGCATCTACATCTACATCCATACTCCGCAAGCCACCTGACGGTGTGTGGCGGAGGGTACCCTGAGTACCTCTACCGGTTCTCCCTTCTATTCCAGTCTCGTATTGTTCGTGGAAAGAAGGATTGTCGATATGCTTCTGTGTGGGCTCTAAGCTCTCTGATTGTATCCTCATGGTATCTTTGCGAGATATACGTAGGAGGGAGCAATATACTGCTTGACTCCTCGGATAAGGTATGTTCTCGAAACTTCAGCAAAAGCCCGTACCGAGCTACTGAGCGTCTCTCCTGCAGAGTCTTCCACTGGAGTTTATCTGTCATCTCCGTAACGCTTTCGCGATTGATTACTAAATGATCCTGTAACGAAGCGCGCTGCTCTCCGTTGGATCTTCTCTATCTCTTCGATCAACCCTATCTGGTGCGGATCCCACACTGCTGAGCAGTATTCAAGCAGTGGGCGAACAAGCGTACTTTAACCTACATCCTTTGTTTTCGGATTGCACTTCCTTAGGATTCTTCCAATGAATCTCAGTCTGGCATCTGCTTTACCGACGATCAACTTAATATGATAATTCCATTTTAAATCACTCCGAATGCGTACTCCCAGATAATTTATGGAATTAACTGCTTCCAGTTGCTGACCTGCTATTTTGTAACTAAATGATAAGGGATCTATCTTTCTATGTATTCGCAGCACATTTCACTTGTCTACATTCAGATTCAATTGCCATTCCTTGCACCATGCGTCAATTCGCTGCAGATCCTCCTGCATTTCAGTACAATTTTTCATTGTTGCAACGTCTCGATACACCACAGCATCATCTGCAAAAAGCCTCAGTGAACTTCCGATGTCATCCACAAGGTCATTTATGTATATTGTGAATAGCAACGGTCCTATGACACTCCCCTGCGGCACACCTGAAATCACTCTTACTTCGGAAGACTTCTCTCCATTGAGAATGACATGCTGCGTTCTGTTATCTAGGAACTTCTCAATCCAATCACACAATTGGTCTGATAGTCCGTATGCTCTTACTTTGTTCATTCAACGACTGTGGGGAACTGTGTCAAACGCCTTGCGGAAGTCAAGAAACACGGCATCTACCTGCGAACCCGTGTCTAAGGCCCTCTGAGTCTCGTGGACGAATAGCGCGAGCTGGGTTTCACACGACCGTCTCTTTCGAAACCTATGCTGATTCCTACAGAGTAGATTTCTAGTCTCTAGAAAAGTCATTATACTCCAACATAATACGTATTCCAAAATTCTACAACTGATTTACGTTAGAGATATAGGTCTATAGTTCTGCACATCTGTTCGACGTCCCTTCTTGAAAACGGGGATGACCTGTGCCCTTTTCCAATCCTTTGAAACGCTTCGCTCTTCTAGAGACCTACGGTACACCGCTGCAAGAAGGGGGGCAAGTTCCTTCGCGTACTCTGTGTGAAATCGAACTGGTATCCCATCAGGTCCAGCGGCCTTTCCTCTTTTGAGCGATTTTAATTGTTTCTCTATCCCTCTGTCGTCTATTTCGATATCTACCATTTTGTCAACTGTGCGACAATCTAGAGAAGGAAGCACAGTGCAGTCTTCCTCTGTGAAACAGCTTTGGAAGAAGACATTTAGTATTTCGGCCTTTAGTCTGTCATCCTCTATTTCAGTACCATTTTGGTCACAGAGTGTCTGGACATTTTGTTTTGATCCACCTACCGCTTTGACATAGGACCAAAATTTCTTAGGATTTTCTGCCAAGTCAGTACGTAGAACTTTACTTTCGAATTCATTGAAAGCCTCTCGCATAGCCCTCCTCACACTACATTTCGCTTCGCGTAATTTTTGATGTGTCTGCAAGACTTTGGCTATGTTTATGTTTGCTGTGAAGTAACCTTTGCTTCCGCAGCAGTTTTCTAACTCGGTTGTTGTACCACGGTGGCTCTTTTCCATCTCTTACGATCTTGCTTGGCACATACTCATCTAACGCATATTGTACGATGGTTTTGAACTTTGTCCACTGATCCTCAACACTATCTGTACTTGAGACAAAACTTTTGTGTTGAGCCATCAAGTACTCTGTAATCTGCTTTTTGTCACTTTTGCTAAACAGAAAAATCTTCCTACCTTTTTTAATATTTCTATTTACGGCTGAAATCATCGATGCAATAACCGCTTTATGATCGCTGATTCCCTGTTCTGCATTAACTGATTCAAATAGTTCGGGTCTGTTTGTCACCAGAAGGTCTAATATGTTATCGCCTCGAGTCGGTTCTCTGTTTAACAGCTCAAGGTAGTTTTCAGATAAAGCACTTTAAAAAGTTTCACTGGATTCTTTTTCCCTGCCGCCTGTTCTGAACGTTTGAGTCTCCCAGTCTATATCCGGCAAATTAAAATCTCCACCCAGAACTATAACATGGTGGGGAAATCTACTCGAAATATTTTCCAAATTATTCTTCATATGCTGAGCCACAACAGCTGCTGAGCCCGGGGGCCTATAGAGACATCCAATTACCATGTCTGAGCCTGCTTTAACCGTGACCTTCACCCAAATCATTTCACATTTCGGATCTCCGTCAATTTCCTTCGATACTATTGCACTTCTTATCGCTATGAACACGCCTCCCCCTTCACTTTCCAGCCTATCTCTGCGGTATACATTCCAATCTGAGTTTAGGATTTCATTACTGTTTACGTCTGGTTTCAGCCAACTTTCTGTCCCTAGCACTATATGGGCGTTGTGACCGTTTATTAATGAGAGCAGTTCTGGGACTTTTCTTTAGACGCTCCTGCAGTTTACCATTAGCACATTAATATTGTCGTTCTCTGTTGCATTTTGCCTACTCCTACCTTGCCGCGTCTCAGGAGGCGTCTTGTCGGGCCTAGGGAGGGAATTATCTAACCTAAAAAAAACCATGTGCTCTCAACACGTACTCTCCTACCCTTGTAGCCGCTTCCGGCGTGTAGTGCACGCCTGACCTATTCAGGGCGACCCTACATTTCTCCACGCGATAGCGGAGGTCGAGAAATTTGCACCCCAGCTCTCCGCAGAATCGTCTGAGCCTCTGGTTTAAGCCTTCCACTCGGCTCCAAACCAGAGGACCGCGATCGGTTCTGGGAACGATACTACAAATAGTTAGCTCTGATTCCACCAACCGCCTGTACGAACTGAGGATGACCTCTGAACCCAGACGACAGGAGTAATTGGTGCCGACAAGAGCAACAATTTCCAGTCGGGTGCACCCAGTGCCTTCTATCGCCGCCGGTAGGGCCTCCTCCACATCTCGGATGAGGCCCCCCGGCAAGCAGACAGAGTGAACACTGGCCTTCTTCCCCGACATTTCCGCTATTTCCCTAAGGGGCCCCATCACCCGCCTAACGTTGAAGCTCCCAGTAACTAATAAACCCCTCCCCCCGTGTGCCTGCTCGGACCTTGCTGTAGGAGCAGCCACATGTCCACTCACAGGCAGAGCGGGCGATGCCACACGGCCAGCCTCCACATTTACCCTCCGCCTCGTGCGCCACGAACGCCGCTGAACCCACCACTCCCCTTGGGGAGAGGGTGGCCCAACCGCGCCCGGTACCCGCGAAGATGTCTCGACAGCAGGAACAGTGGGTGAAGCATGTAACACCTGGGGTGTACCTTGCGAAGCACCAGTCTGCCCACTGCCGCTACACTCCGAGGCAGCAGCCTGAAGACGGCTGACCGCAGCCATCAACACGCTCAGCTGTTCGCGAAGAGTGGCCAGCTCCTCCTGCGTCCGTACACAGCAGTCACACATCCTATCCATCGTAAGGAATCAATTTACCGAAGAGACTTAATCAACTTTTGACTAGACTGCTAATTCACTAAAGGCGGCTGATTATTGACTAAACTGTGATTGCTAGCCACTTCTTGTAGAAAACAATGAAAACAGCACTACCTGTCTCTGGGCTGTATTGAAAACAAACACCAGCACTACTGGCACTATGATTGACTAAAGGGATTCTCTCTGACTGTATTCAAAACAAACACGAAATCTATGGAACACTATTAATAGCACTCGACAATTAAAGCTTCCTAAAAGCAAAAACACACTGAAGAAGTGACAAGTAAGAAAAATACAGTTAATACTTAAATTAAGGTAGCTCGCTGCACAGCAGACGTGAAGCAAACGGCGGTTAGGGCGACACAGCATGTTTGTACAGCCCATACGAAAGTCCAATAGAGATGCTCGAGAAACTTCAGTGGGAATCGTTGGGACAAAGACGCCGTTGTTATGCTGAAACCCTCTTCGGTAAATTTGGACTATCGGTATTAGGCTGCTTCTAACGCACGCCTCATGCAGGGAATAAAGGAATAGTCGATTTGCGAACTGAGGGAAGTGTAGAGGGTAAAAACTGCAGACTGAGCCCTACGCTTGCATGTAGTAAGCAGGGTAAAGTGGATGTAGATTGCAGTGAGTAGTTGTGCAGAGATGAAGCAGCCTCCAGACAGTAGAATGCAACCGTGCAGATCTGCACCAAACAAGTCTACATATCGGAAAAACAGCTACTAAAAACAAACAACAACTACTACTACAACTACAACAACTACTACTACTACTACACCAGTCTTCACCCACCTGCCTTTTTTCAATGTTTCGGTCAGCTATCTCCCCAATTTCTTTAGATATTTAGTGTACCATTTGTTCGCTTGTCTAAGATCTCTCGTAAGTGTGTGTGTGTGTGTGTGTGTGTGTGTGTGTGTGTGTGTGTGTGTGTGTGTGTGTGTCTTCTTCCATGATCGTGGATGTACGAGGTTGGTTTCATAAGTCTAGTAAAAAAAGGCAGGAAAAAATATTTCGTAAGTAAATCACCTTACTGCTCGATATAGTCTCCTTTGAGGGATATACATTTAGTGTAGCAATCCTCCAGCTTTTTCATGCCGTCGGAAAAATAGGTTCCATCAAATTCTGCAAAAATACTCGTTGGCTGCAACTGTCACTCGCTCATTTGTTGAAAATCTCTTCCCAGCAAGACAAAGTTACAAGTTAGGGAACAGGAAGAAGTCACTTGGTGCTAAGTCTAGTGTATCGTGTGGACGAGGAAGAAATTCAAATCTCAGTTCGTGCGTATTCGCCATTGTTACCGCTTATGTGTGATCGCGCACTATCCTGGTGAAAGAGCGCTTTTTTGCGTGCTAACCTAGGTCTTTTTTCAATCAGTGCAAGTTTCAAACTATCCAACAATGAAACATATAGGGTCGAATTATGGTGGCTTTTCCCAAGTGCCTATGAGGATTATTCCTTGAGAAGCCCAAAAATCACAGGCTATCATCATACGAGCTGCCTTCTTCAGTGCACTTTCACCGGTTTTTATCCATTATTCTGACTGCCTTTTTGACTCTGGTATGTAATGGAGGATCAATATTTCACCAAAAGTCAGAAATCTGTGCAAAAAGTCTTGCAGATTGAGATTAAACATAGCCAAACATTGTGTTGAAATATCGTGCTGGGTGCGTTAATGGTCGACTGAGATATTCTGCATAGACTGATCAACTTTTCTAAACGAAAATAAGCGAGATCCGTATATCCTTGACAAAAATTAAGGGAGATCAATAGCACGGCTAAATTTCCCCAAAAATCAAAGCAGTATTTGTAAAAGTAGACTATTTATTTACACATCACAATTACTTATACATATTTTGCAACAGATTTTGCCTCAGTCAGTATTTTTACATCATTTTTAGCAAATTCAAAGAATTCAGTACACGAATAAGGAAAATTCATGGCAACTTGCAGTTCAGATTTGATTAAGTTTGTGCTACTTCTGTTCCTTACATCAGTCCACTTATTATTCATAAGAGAAAATACTCTCTGTGTGAGTATTACTTCCTGGTTTACTCAAAAGAAACCAGCTTAGCCAAGTTTTCAAAATTAACATTATTTGATTTCAAAGTTGTGAAAACATGTATCCATTTCTGGCTAACATTACCATCTAAAGAGACAGCACATTTAATTGCATCATTAGAAATACAAAACTCCTCATATACTTCATCTTCATTAATACAATCCAGCTTAATATATTCTACAACTTCATTGTCATTGAATGTCATTTCTCTTTTTAGACATAGTGGGAATAAACTCTTTAAACTATTATCAAATTTACTACCTAACTAAGAATATAAACAACCATAGAATTCAATGAAGTTGTTCTCACTACTAGATTTCAAATTTAAATCAAGAACAGAGGCTAATAATTTATGAGTACCACTACCAAAAAACCTATCTTTTTTTCTCAGTCTAATTTTACTAATCTGTAAGTTTACATGTTCATGTGATTCCATAATACTAAGGTCGGAATTCTCCAAATACTTTGCTTTTTGAATGAAAACATTTCCAATATTCACAAAAAACTAATATAAGCTTGAACAATTGTTTCTACTTCTGTATTTTCATTGCAAAAATACTTTTTCAGGACTTTAGGATAGTCTGAACCATCTGTGCTTTTAAAATAACTTTTTATAGGCTCCCAATTTTTAAAAGCCTTTCTACAGCAGAAGTGAGAGATAACTATCTAGTATTCACATGTCGCAAGATTTCAGCCCATTCCACATCAAGAAATTCAAAAATGATTTTAACATTTCCCTTAGGTTGGCAGAACAGGAAAACTGACTATATATTTTTAACACCAACACTTCAACATCTGCATATTGTGAACAGTTGCAAGCACGTTTCATTGCATTATGAAATACATGGTTAAAACAACTTGCTTTAAGGATTTTTCATTTTTGTTAGTTAATAGTTTCATGACTGAATTATGCTTGCCGTAATTTATATTGGCACCATCAGTACAGTATGACGATATATTACTGATATTCAAAATATTTGATTTCGGTGAGGTTTTTAACAACCTATGGACATCAATTGCACTTTCATGTGCCTGTTCTACGAAATTCAGCAATTTGTTTTGAATTCCGCTGAAGGGGTCGAAATATCGTATGGCAATTTGAAACATTTTCCTGTTTAGGTGATTGGAGGCATCTGTTGCTAACGAAAAGGACATGAAACACTTCTTGGGGTCATTTAAAACTTCCAGAAAATCGTTCACACTTCTTGGGGCCAATAAATTTATCATCATTATTTCAGCTTTAGTTCGCCCGCAAGATATTTTCTTTAACAGATTAGTGTCACTGAACACGTTTTTCGAAAGTTTGATAGTACAGTCCAAGCTCCTAGAGCTTAGATTGTGTTGCACTGTGTGGTAGACTACTGAAAGTTCACCATCTTGTTTGTTAACCCTTTGCTCAGGTGAGGAGAGATGAAGAACGTAGTTATTTTGCTTTGCTTGCTTTTGTGACCTACAAGCAAATACAAAATGTTAACTCAGAAAATTGCGGATTACTAATTACTACGCACTGAACAGTAAGATATTATATTGAACTATTCATGTTCTGTAAACAATCGTTCTTGCCGCCATGAGCGATGCTAAACTCCCGTTTGCAAACTGAGCAGTTTGTTTTATAAGCATTTGACTGTGCTGGTCCAATCAAGAAATATAAAGCTTCCCATTTCGTAAGATATGTACACAAATACTTTTCTTTTTTGGTGGTGTTTTAGCTTCGTCTTCGCTGCCCATCATAAAATCTTGAACAAGTTAACGGCGATTCACAGTAAGCACTGCACAGAAACAGTCACATCTAACCGCCAAGCGCCGGTCGATCATTCCAAAGATATTCAATAGACATAATGTCGACATATATGGTCGAAGTTCGAGAATCAGTTGTCTCTGCTGTCTACGAACTAATGCTGACAGTGCGTGCAAAATTTAAATGATTGAAAAATAGTTTTACATACCGGTACGCGATAAGAAAAATAGAGTTAAAAACGGGAGATAAACGGCCACTGAGCCTGAAAATACGGGAGCCGGAAGATTATGAAAAAATGTCTCTAAATACGGGAGATCCCGGGAAATACGGGAGAGTTGGTCACTCTAATTCTGCATAGTCAATTCTCCGTGCAGAATATTACGCAGTCGCTCAGTTGCAATGCCTCCAGTCTCGGCAATCTCTCAAATTTTTATTCGACAGTCTTTCAGCTCCGTATCAGGGATTTTATCAATGGTTTCCTTTGTGGTGACGTTAACTGGACATTCGGAAGGCGCATCGTCTTCGGTGTTTGTCTGACCACGTTCAAATTCATTAATCCAGAAGTATATGGTCTTCAACAATGGTAGGGAGTCCGCATGGACATCTAGTTCTGTTTTGATTTGTCCGGCAGTCCAACCGTTCAAATGAAAAAGCTTAACAACAGCACGGAACAATATTTTCTCCATTTTCAATCGCAGTCCACACACTGACCAATTCAGACGGCTATTAACAATGAACTGTACGCTGTACATTGTTAAAATTCCTTATACGATCCTTGAAATAATCAAGCTCACCAACCATTAAGCCATAACATAAATGTTCCATTCTTTACCAGAGTTATCAAACCATCGTCGTAAGCTAGTGTACAGAATTACTTGTGTATTCATTACCGTACTCGATAGATTCATAAAAGTATTTGTGTGTTACATTTCGAACCAGTGAATCCTTAAACCGATTAATAAACTTGATTGCCATTTCAGTTACTGTGCTGGTTGAGCCTTACAAAAAGTGACACACAGACATTACGACCAGGCTCGTAGGATCGTGCGATACCCACCAGCCGCCATTTCGTCCTATGCTTATGGCGTAATTTGGATGCGGTAAGGCGGGCCAATGACTCAGCATACCGCATTGTCAGCTATCTTAACAATAGACAGCAACCACCCGCCGTTAATAATGCTATTTATTTGAAAATATCACACTTTACCGTATTGATGATAAGCGCAAATCATTTTCTTCGTGTGGGGTGTAACATAAAAATTTTCGACAAAATAACATGAGTTACTTTTCGTATAGCCCTTGCCTATAAACCGGATTTTGTCCATACTTCATGCATTTGATTCGCAAAGGGAGCTGGAACAGGTAATGAAAGAGTGAGAGGACGTATAGTCCGCCGCCGCCGCGCACATTGTGGAGGGTTGAACCCTCTGCTGTTATCGAAGTTCTAGCACCTGTAAGGCGCTTCTCCTTCTGGCATGATGTTGGGAGATGGGATGTCGTGATTCGTTGTTGTTGCTTTTGACTGTTGTGTTGCTTTTTTTAAAAGAAGACAGGACAGAGAAAGGAACAGTAGAAGATGGCGGAAAAGGACGTATAGTCCGTCTTCGAACTGATAAACGAGCAGGTAGCTTCCCCCCCCCCCCCACCCCCCCCACCCCCCCACCAACGACGTCACAAGCAGCACGCACAAACTGTTTCACAAAGTTATAACGATCCTTCCGCAGTGCCCATTAGTGGCGACTTAGTGCAGACACAAACAGGATTTATTTGTTTTCCACTAATGCATTAACCCTACAAGGAAAACAGAAATCTGTAACTAATATTACTAACACAAGAAACACGCATCAGTACATTCGACGTAAATCACAGCGCGTTGCACTCCACCGCTATATAGGAATCTGATACTTAGTCGCCATATACGTACGGTAGTCGTAGCGTAGTGCCACTTAGGCCACCACAAGCGCTGCCCCTCTTTCGTTTACAGAAAGACTACACTGTGATTCCCCTAAATTACATTCGGCTGACTCCTGGTATTCCTTCAACAGGGTATAACTCTCTACTGCCCAAAATATTATTTCCCGTAGAAAAAATATTTATATGGACAGAACGTTAAAGAATTATTTAAAGATAAAAGATGGACTTTTGTTTTTTAAATTATTTATGTATTCAAAACACCTTTTGTGACTCTGAGGTCACGGTGAGCAGTCACACCTTCATCTTCAGTCCTGTACGGATATTTTACTATTTCCATTACGAGACGACAATGCAGCTGTATGATACAATAAAATCTCAAAAAAGTAAAGAATAATGGAATAACACTAAATAACATGCTGAAATACACACGATAATTATGAAAAATACGCAGTTAATTGCTTTTCATGTCATGCTTTCTGAGATTTTGAGCTTCTCATATGAACTGTTTAGTATGATAATTTAAAAAAAAATTGGTGTGAATCAAAGATGCATTTCACGTTTTGTGCAACACACTTTTGTTGGACCATTAAATCCTGATTTTCTGAAAATTGCGGCCCCGCTTCTTTTTAGGCCATGTTGCTGCTGACCCAATTTTCTTCACCGGGACTGCAGTTTCAATTGACGAATGTTTTCCCCCTTTTCTCTGTCCATCCCTATTCTCTTTGCAAAGACAAACAGCAACATGTGCTATGGAGTCAAATAGACTGAGCTGATCTGATTTTTTTTTCACTTCACAGCCTGTACAATCTCTTTCGTATAGCAGCAAAGCAACGTTCAGTTTCATATTTATCAGTGCTTATTGGTTCCGAAACGTATTTATGCACTGCGTATAAGTTGGTTTGATGTACAGCATTTTTCACAATTTTATCGCCTAATAGATGTCCGAAATAGGCCACAGGTAGAGAAGTTCGTCCGGTACACAATTTGAGAGAACACTTCCACGGTGGAATAGGACGAATAACACGGTTGGTAGTACTTCTCCGGTCATAGCTGGTTCGAACTTCATCGCAAACGTTCTCATCATTCCAATGTACACCACTTCAGCGTCCTCCGAACTTTCGTTGTCACTCTCGGCTGTAATTATGTTTCTTCGGGGGTTTCCTACTATCTGGGTGTCGTCTTCACTACCTGAAGCTAAGACAGAATCTTTCTGATTCATACCCAGAAATAGGCCTAACTTCATATTATCCACCTTTTCCTCAGTTTTCCGTAGAACATTCTGGGATTCGTTCGGTTCAAATGGCTCTGAGCACTATGGGACTTAACATCTATGGTCATCAGTCCCCTAGAACTTTGAACTACTTAAACCTAACTAACCTAAGGACATCACACAACACCCAGCCATCACGAGGCAGAGAAAATCCCTGACCCCACTGGAAATCGAACCCGGGAACCCGGGCGTAAGAAGCGAGAACGCTACCGCACGACCACGAGATGCGGGCCTGGGATTCGTGACTGTAACAAAGTGAAGTCATGATTCCATTATCGTCCAAAGTCACTTCAGGTAAAATAAGCTAAATTCACACATAAAACGTTCGACGTTTATACTTATATGAACTACAGTATTTTAATAATGAAGAATGAAACTTAGGTTTATTGCTATGTATTTGCCGGCCGCTGTGACAGCGGTTCTAGGCGCCTCAGTCCGGAACCGCGGTGCTGCTACGGTCGATTCCTGCCTCGGGCATGGATGTGTGTGATGTCCTTAGGTAAATTAGGTGTAAGAAGTTCTAAGTCTAGGGGACTGACGATCTCAGATGTTAAGTCTCATAGTGCTTAGAGCCATTTGATCTATGTATTTGTATTTATTGAAAAAATGAAAATGGAATCACTCTACATAACTAAACTAGCATAAACACAAAAAGCCGCCAAATGAATGCAGTCCAACAATCTGTGCGACCTACTGACAAAAATATTAACTTGGCGTCAGTATAAACAACCTAAATGTAAAGCAGCCATATTGTAGCACTCAAGTCACACTGGTCGAGAAAGGAGTAATGGTCCTATATGGAAATATGATGACGAAATTCGACGTGACTTAAGAGTGGCGGCAGGCAGCGGAGGGATAAGGTATCGGTTAAAGTCGATCTGCCCGTCCGCCATTGTTTCTTGCCTGCCTGCTTGTAGGTCGCCAAGGGAAGGCGTCACTAATTTTAGTTGCCCCTCCTCCCTCCCCCCCCCCCCGCTGCTATAGTCTGCGACCTCCCGCACCACACATCGCGTCCTTCCCAACCGAAACCTCACCACCCACGCTAATTGTGTGACATGCCACAGCTGCAGACCGATAACCTCATGGCCCTAACCGGTAGTCTAAAGCTTGCTTAATTATGCCAGGAAGCTGACCAGGTAACTGGTACTACAGCAGTGGAAATCAGTATAAAGGCATGGATATTTGTAGGAAAACTAATATTCTCGGTAGGAATAGTTGAGCACAGTATACACGCACTTGTTTGAGACCCAATATACTGACAAATGGTATCACCTTTGATGTTGGTAGTACAGTACATAAAAGCCGCTAATGATTCAGGTAGTAGGGGGTGGAACTCAGTGTAATGGCAGTGGATCTGTCCGTTTTTAGTGCTATTTCTGCAGATAGGAAACAGACACCATTAGTGACACTGCATATTGCGTACGTAAGCCATGATTGTGACAGTGCCAAGCGGAAAACAGTTTCATGTGATGAAAAAGCAAAAATCGGTGCGTAGAAGGAATCGTCAAATCGCCAAGAAGTTGAACCGTTAAAATACAGTGATTTATAATTTCGTTAGATTCAGCGCTCGATAAGGGCAGAACGGAAATTATGAACCAAGTAGAAAATTATCTGAGGCATCTCAATAGTTACTTTGCGCAAAGCAAGAGCCACAAACCGTTATTGTTGTCACCTTGTTGCCAGTAGCTGCCAGACTTGTACAACAACTTTTGTCAAATGAAAACAGCTTACATTCCAGAAACCACTGCTGAAATCCGCTCAAACACTCAAGCTTGGAGTTTGCTTTGACATATGCCATGGACCTGAGAATAGAATAAGGTGATCATCAGTGATCAAAAGAATTTAGATGGTGCGGATGGATTTCAATACGATTGACATGACCTGAGAACAGAGCAGTAGGTGAAAATGAGCAGAAATTTTGGTGGTGGTGGTTGTTATGATTTGGGCAGCATTCTGCACTAATGTTAAATCACAAATAGCTTGGGTTAAAACTTTAGAGTGCCTGTCGACCTAAGGGATGAAAGTCTTTTGTTTCAACAAGGTAAATTCTGGGCCTGCTTGGAGGTTCTTTAGCAGATTCTTTGAGAAATTTACGCCGAACAGTTGTTGCAGAGTTCGTTTCATGAAACCAAAACACACGGCAAACACGCTTTCCACTACTGACAGCAGCCATTTTAGCTGTGCACTACGCTGGCGCTCCTGATGGCGGAATGGAGTACTGATGCACTACGCAAGTCAAACTCCTGAAGTTGCTACAGAATGACACATCTACCGATTCTGCAAGTTATCTCAATAAATTTCCATATCATTCCAAAGCCGTGAAGTCCTTTTTGACTCGCCCTGTATAAATATTAAGATGCAATATATCTTTAATATATAGACAATGTCCTGACGCCCAGCACAAACCGCTGAAGGATGGAAACTTGAAATAGAGATACTCTGTTGATCTTACACTGTTGAGGTAGTTTAAGAAGGTATTTTCCGAAATTCCAATCCTAAGAACTTGAAACAGCGAATGAAAGGTTTTTTTGAAAATATGTCGGTATTAAGGTAATTTTCAACCTAGAGCTAGAAAAACTGATTCTCCTGTCAGCAGTAAAAAATGCATGCATCCACACTTTTGGAAATTTAACCATTAAGGGTTGAAACAGAGGGCGAAAGTATTTTTAAAGTTAAATATGTGGAAACTTGTATTTGATTTCAGTTACAAACAAAAAAAGTGCTGCCGTGTTTTTCGAACACTGCGTGCGGTGTGTAGCGGAGGGAACTCTGTTCCACCACTAGTCATTTCCTATCCTGTTCCATTCGCAAATCGAGCGAGGGTAAAACGACTACGTCCGAATGAGCCCTAATTTCTCGTATCTTATCTTCGTGGTCTTTACGCTCAATGTATGTTGGCAGCAGTACAATCTTGTGACAGTCAGCTTCTAATGTCAGTTCTCTATATTTTCTCAATAGTGTTCCCAAACTTGGTGGCCGAGGGGTCTGCGGTCGCAGATTCGACTCCTGCATAGGGCATGGTTGTGTGTGATGTCCTTATGTTTGTTAGGTTTAAGTAGTTCTAAGTTCTAGGGGACTGATAAACTCAGATGTTAAGTTCCATAGTGCTGAACCATTTGAACCATTTTCCCGAAGCATCACCGTAACACGTGCTGTTCGAGCCTGCCGGTAACAAATATAGCTGCCTGCATTTTTAAAACTAAATCTATGAAAATCTGAATGTCTTCTCTGTTAGAAATAAAAAAATAAGCGTTTTACTGTTTTCGAAATTCAGTGCCTCAGGGGGTGAAATTGAGTATGAAAATTTACAAGAAAAAATGTCGTTGTATAAAGATTTTAAAGCTAAATCTGTGAAAACTGGTATCCACTTCGGTTACATATAGAAATATGTAGTGGGAGATGAATTTTCTATAGAAATATCACCATAAGAGAGGAAAGGCATGACTGACAAAAATTTCGGACTCTATCTACCAGGATCGCTTGTTCGTAAGAAGTACATCCGGAAAAGTCTTAGTCAGCGTAAAAAGTTTGGAAGGTATTGCAGTTCGCGAAAGACTTTAAAATGCAATTAAAGAATAAGAAAGAGAAACTGTGGAGACCATAGTGTTACTTAAACATCAATAGCATTTTTAAAACTATCGATGTATCGAATAACTATCGATTGTTTTGGGTTGGTATTTCAAATGAAAAATGGCTTTCTAAGAACTTCTTTCTTAAAATATAACAATACAACCGTTGCAAATTTTGTTTTATGAAAAGTAAGATATTTAAATTCTTGTCCTTCAGTCTGTTGTTTAAAATACAACATTAATAGATACGCCTAAGGTGTTTAAATTCTTCTCCTTTAGCCCGTTGCTATTTTAAGTAATTATTTATCCTGCCTTGGAGGAAACCCTCTCTGTAGGAACTGTAGTCGCTGTACACCAAAAAAATATAATGGCCATAACACGCAAATTACTATTAGATTTTGCAGAATATTCTAATACACAAGCATGCTTGTCTATTACAGGTTCTTCAAAATATTGATGTAGGTCAATAATTGTAGGTCGATAATTATTATGGAATCATAGACTGGTGTAACGATATCGACGTTACGGTGTTCCTAATTGGGCAAAAAGGTTGGTAGTCAGATTTCAAACTGTTATACTATCAGGTGACATATTACCACTGTTTCATGGATGCTTCTGTTTCAGCTATTTTCTTGTAGTTTATGCAATGATAGCAGCATACTCTTTCTGAAGTACTAGTGCAGCGTTCTCTGCCTCTTGAAATGTCCTGAAAAAGTTTTTTAAACCTAGGGTCTAATAATGTCACAAGCGCATTAACAGTTACCGTGTTAAATGGTTTCGCTGTTTCACTGACTGATTTAATCAAGGAATCCAGAACACTTCGTCCTTCATTAGTTGTTAAGTTGTTTTACAAAACTGTAAACTTTGCAGCAATACCTCGTATAAGATGTATAATTATGGAAGTAGTGGTGTATGACTTCCCTGAGATTGTTGTTGTTGCTACTTCGAAAGGTTTAACATCTATTATCTCTTGTATAGCTAAGTAATTTTCTGCTGTGTTGGTAGACATTGCTTTTGAACTTTCATAATCTCAAGCTCACTTTGTACTTCCAAATATTTCTAAGCGTTTGGCATGAGCTGTTCCTTCGAGTTGGCACCTCTTGTATCAGTCTCAGCATTTTTTACGCTGGCTGGTATAGAGTTATGAAAGAACCAAACAACAGCCTTTGTCTTCAGTAAAATTTTGGAAAATGTTTCTGCTTTGAAACAAGTTCGTTCTGTTACGTTGATGCAGTGAGTAAAGCAGGGTGAGTGTCGAATCCTTAAGATTTAGGCAGCTTTTTCATAGCTGCAGCGTTGTCTGTAACTACTACTGCTGTCTTATCCCGGATATTGTATTCTAGTAAGATTTTATTGATGACCTCAAAAAATGTAATGTTAAAATAACCCGCCAGTATGTCCGAAATTTTGCATAATATTGTCCAATTTTTTAACGTCTTATCTGAAAATTTCTTTCATACATAAATAATTTCATAAAAACTGTGCCAACATATTACTTGTAGATGTTACGTTAGCTTCAGCGTCTTAGAAGCAAGGGGAAAGCAAGAAGACGAAGACGATGAAGACGAAGACGAACATCAGTAACTTATATACTCTGCTTTCAGGCCAATACTTGAAATCTGTGCACTAAGTGTCTTACTTAGATGGTTGGAAGATTACGCACACATTAACATCATGCCCATCTAATAAGTAGACGACAATCACGTACTTCAGTCACAAGTTTTTCTTCTGGAAATATTTATAGTTGATAGTCAAGATTAAGGTTATTATTCTATAACTAATCAGTATGTAGTTTTCTTCCTGTTGGTAGCACTATAGTATATGTAGTCTACATTCCAAATAGTATCCTGAAACATCCCAAAAAAATTCATACCTCGAGCTCAAATAGATTTTTTCGGCATAAAATAAACATATCATAAAATGTAATTCTCACAATATTCAGTTTAAAATTATGTTTGATATCGACAACGCCTCTGTTGTTCCTAATACAGCAGAATCTTCTCGGTTTACATGTTCCTCATCTTTTCTCTTCCTTTCTTCGTTGCTCTTGTTATTCTGGCCTCTTCAGTTTCCTCAAGGATCCACTTCCCAGCTTTGGCCACTCTCGTGGAATCAAGTACCACCAGTGATTGCCTCATACTGAACTCAGAATATATTCCTAGTAACTCTAGAACTTCACACCAGTACCAAAACACTTTTCTGGAGGCATGATAACTCTCGAGGACGACAAAATAGCAAAAACTCAAATTACAGAAAAGTTTGTCAGCAAAACAACGCTCGAACACATATAAAGGAAAACATAAGACCATGGCAAAGCGCATCTTCTAACAGAGCTGTCAACTCGAAAAACAGTTGTGTAGTATTTACTTCTCCAATGGGAGCCTATTGACTAGATGTAATGTATGAAAGCAGCGGAAACGTGTGGGCGCACACCGAGAGGTATTTCAGTCGGTTGTTTAATAACTTTCCTATGTCCAAGTCAGTTTTTTTAACAACTATTTTGTTCAAAAAACTAAGTATTATTTTAAGATGGAAAACAAAGAACTGATTTTTTGACTCGGGTTCACAAGTAAGTTTGTTTAAATGAAATAATAATAAAGTAAATGATGAATGCTGGTTTCAAGCCTTCGTGAGTTCCTGAATTCGTAAGTGGTTGGTTTTAAATAATTGGTTAAGTTTATCGTGTAAGTACTAACCACCGCATTAGTCGCAATACCCTGGTGATTAATCACACAGTAAGGTGATAAGAAAAAAAGGCATGGTTTTTCCTGTGTGATGAAAAATGTTTACAACTCACTGACCTTTGAGTTAAACAAATAAAAGTTCAACGATTGCTCTTTAAGTACAATCAACGTCTCAACAGCACTTCAGCTTCTAAATTAAAGGACCACATTATCTAATTGCACAGGATGTGGAATGCTACGAGTGAGCGTCGGATGGCAGCATAGGGAAAGAGTCGAAAGAAAAAAATCAGGTTTATTGGACGAATATTAATAAAACGCGATTTATCAGTGACAGAACTGGCTCACGAAACGCCTGTAAGACCGATTCTTGAGTATTCTTCGCCAGTGTGCGACAGATGAGAGTCTGAATTAACGGAAGAAGCAGAGAAAAGATCCAACGAATAGCGGCGCGTTTCGTCACCGGATCACTAGGTAAGCGCGTCCGTGTCACGGAGATGCTCAAAACCTCCAGGGGCAGACGCCGCAAGAGGACCGCGGTCCATCATACCAGCTCCACACACACATATAACACGCAAAATAGCCGCGATGATAAAATGACCGAAATTAGAGCTAACCCGGATCTTCATAGACAGTCACCCTCCTCATTCCCCTTTTGCAAATTGTGTGCCGCTATCGTTTCCTCCTCTAACAGTTCAAAGTACCCTCCATAATATAGTGGCCCGCGGGTGTAGAT
Source organism: Schistocerca gregaria (assembly GCF_023897955.1). NCBI lineage: Eukaryota > Metazoa > Arthropoda > Insecta > Orthoptera > Acrididae > Schistocerca > Schistocerca gregaria. Next base: position 499,180,732 of record NC_064926.1, on the reverse strand, counting down.
GTAGACGTGTACACTCAAGTACGACACCCTTCCCTGGCTCTGCTGAAGCCCCTTTTTATTGATGAATTGTGTTCCGGGCATGCGGGAGTAATGCTATCCTTTTCGGTTGGTTTTGCAGCTGGAGTATGAGACGGACTTTCGGCCGGAAGAGGCGGCGATCGTGACAGTGTGTGACACAGAATGACGCAGCCGTCTGCAGAAACCTAGCGGCACCTCTCAGGTACGGCAAACACGACGAGGCGTACAGTAAGAGAGACCGGTTCATTTCCTCAGCTTTCTTCATTTTTGTGTTTAGAATTTATACATCATCGAAGAACACATTTTAGCCACATTATTTTACATTAAGATAAATCCGGCAAATACAAGCCTCAATTTCGGCTGGAAGGCACTGGAACCTCCCAGAGAACGTTTTTGAACTCACTGGATCACCTGCGGGTCCGGAGGTTAGAATAGGCCCGCGGTATTCCTGCCTGTCGTAAGAGGCGACTAAAAGGAGTCTCTCACTTTTAGGCCTTTATGTGATGTTACCCTGTAGGTTTTGACCTCCATTTTTCAAAATTTTCCAGAAGAACGAGCCAATTGGGGAAGGGCGCATCACGTCGTGCATCGTGTCCATTGTGCATTGAGATCCTTAGCCCACTTTCTCGTCGTCACATTGCAGTCCCGCCCATTCTCCATCTCCTGGGCGAGAACACTTTCCTGGGTGCGTATTCCACCAGGCGCTATGCAGTGTCGCTTTCTGTGCCGACGATGACCATGGACTTCTTTGCACCTCATATCCAGCACAGTAGCCAGTCCATTGTGGTGGGGCCGCCATGTACCCTGTTGGTTGTAGCCCCCTGACAACACAGGGATCGCTCTGCTGATGCCTGCGCCGTTAACTCCCCACGTATGCCAAAGAGTAGATGCCTGTCACCCTTGGGCATCGGGAGTCCGGGCAATGGCCATCCTGCCAGGTGGCTCTTGCTGCAGCTGGGTGGCGCCCGTGGGGAGGGCCCTTGGTCAGAGTGGGTGGCATCAGGGCAGATGACACGCCACGAACGGTAGTACATCTCTTGCTGGTGGTCCGCCGCCAGCGGTCTCTATGCGGGCAAAGCCTAACTTTAATGCTAAGAAATATGACACTAGTTTTGCAAGTCCTACTCGCACCTGGCGATTTTTTATTGTGAAACTAAATAAGTCACGATTACATGGCATCCTGAGTGACGGAAAACATGTGAAACTGTCTGCGTCTGTCCCTATACCGACTGTTTGTGCCAGGTATAAATTGTATTCTCTCTTCAACGCGCCAAAAATAGTTCAATAATGCATTAAAAAAATTGTGTTTGAGAAATGTAAAACAAAGCCGCATGCGGCTGATTAACGGTCCCTCCCCTCCCCTCCCCTCCCCTCCCCCCTCCCAGCTCAATAAAGCGTAACGTTGGAACTGTGCACTCTGGCGAGAGAGATTGGCACGCATGCATGAGCACCACATACGAGATGAGTTCTTGTCCACCTATGTTTGAGATAAAACATTTTAGTGAAATACGTGTTACACTATTTCAAAGGTAAATCCATGAATAAAATGAAAAAAATGGCAGAGATATTATATCATTATGCAGATATTATTATATATAAAAATAAAGGGAAAATTCGTGTGTGAACAGAACTAATCATCGAACACTTCGGAAACTTATTTTCCCTGCTATTGTAGAAGGTATTTCTGAACAGTCCCTTTTTAAAGTACAGCAGTAATCTATAAACACACGCTTATCGCATCTTCCTTGGTGGTGGTCCTCTGTAGTTTCAATATCATGGTGAAATCGTCCATCTTGTACCTCACTAGCATCTCCTATATCGTCTGGAAAACGGCCCGAGTATTTGTGTAAATATTTCCCCTTAATACTCCTCTTTCACTCAAGGGATTTCAAACTGTTCAGCACCTCGTTTACCAGTCCAACATAGTTTTTAGATTTGCGTTTGTCCAGAAAAATTTCTGACAGCTGCACCAAATGTGTTCCAGGCTTTAAACTGAGCCACGTTCATTTATGAAGGCAATATCGTTAATGAGTTTTTTATATGTTGACCGTTAAATATTCCTGCTTCAATTTTTCCCACTCTCAGATGATATGTACAGAGTGTTACAAAAAGGTATGGCCAAACATTCAGGAAACATTCCCCACACACAAAGAAAAGATGTTATGTGGACATGTGTCCGGAAACGCTTAATTTACATGTTAGAGTTCATTTTAGTTTCGTCATTATGTACTGTACTTCCTCGATTCACCGACATGATTTCATACCTGTGCTGCTAAAACATGTGCCTTTACAAGTATGACACAACATGTGGTTCATGCACGATGGAGCTCCTGCACATTTCAGTCGAAGTGTTCCTACGCTTCTCAACAACAGATTCGGTGACCGATGGATTGGTAGAGGCGGACCAATTCCATGGCCTCCACGCTCTCCTGACCTAAACCCTCTAGACTTTCATTTATGGGGGCATTTGAAAGCTCTTGTCTACGCAACCCCGGTACCAAATGTAGAGACTCTTCGTGCTCGTATTGTGGACGGCTGTGATATAATATGCCATTCTCCAGGGCTGCATCAGCGCATCAGGGATCCCATGCGACGGAGGGTGGATGCATGTATCCTCGCTAACGAAGGACATTTTGAACATTTCCTGAACAAAGTGCTTGAAGTCACGCTGGTACGTTCTGTTGCTGTGTGTTTCCATTCCATGATTAATGTGATTTGAAAAGAAGTAATAAAATGAACTCTAACATGGAAAGTAAGCGTTTCCGAACACATGTCCACATAACATATTTTCTTTGTTTGTGTGTAAGGAATGTTTCAGGAAAGTTCGGCCTTACCTTTTCGTAACACCCTGTATATACGCGCAAAACATGATCCGTTCGTATGAAGAATCTTTACCAACCGTTTTGAAATTCTTTCGATAATTATTTTGCAAGACGTACGGAAACGTGTGTGACGTTCTGTCTCTGACGATAAAAAAAATTTTGATTAAAAAAAAACTTAATCCTCTGTGAATTATGAAGAAATCAATTCTCAACTACCTGACTGCGATTTTTAACAAAACATTCTCTAACGTCTGCTAACAACTGTTCTGCAATGCTCCTGTGTGCAACGGACAACTTACCTCGTCTTGCCGCTGCAACTACATGATCAGCAACATGCTAGAATATTTCAAAACCAATGCTGCTATCCATTCGGAGTGCAATACATGAACTAATTGCAACAACTACTGCTATATTTGTTATACATAGAAACTGAATGATCAGGAGGGGTTTGATCAACTAACCTTAAACGATGCAAGGAAAAATGAAAGAAACCAATAAAGTGTATAGTCTGTTATTTTTGCAATATATTATTTAAACACTGACAAACTTTACACAGAGTTTTAATTATTCCACAATATCTATACTCAATAAACATGTTTCTGGTCACAACAAATGTACCGATATTATTGTTAGTGTATACACAAATCTTATAGAATCCCTCCAGTACGTAAGCAACCAGCAACTGCGAGGGTTGGAACTTAAATAGTGCCAGCTGTTTATTCACAACCGATACAACAGAGTCACATGTTTGCACCTGTTACTGTCATACAAACTAGTCACCAGCGTTGTGCAGAACCCGTTGCCAGCGATGTGGAAGGCGTAGTATACCGTTCGCAGAGCCTGTTCTGTTGATGCGAATGGAGCAGTCTGAAGTTATGGTGATTCTCATGTACTGCTGTGTTGGTGTTATCCTAACGCATTAGGTTCCTCCACGGCAGACCGTCAATGCACACACTTACTGTTCGTTATGGAGCATCATGTGCGACCAGCTTTGCGAAAGAATCGGCGACACTTTCTGCACTACGCACCCATCATTTTGCACGACAATGCGCGGGCGCATACAGCGCAAGCTGCGGCTGCTCTGTTCCGTCGATGGGTCTGGGAAGTACTGTAGCATCCACCACACTCCCCGGACTTAAGTCCCTGTGACTCTGATTTCATTCCAGAGATGAAGGAACTACTTCGTGGCATTCGCTTCAGAACTGTTCGAGATTCGACAGGCAGTAGACCGCTCCATTCGCAGCATCAACAGAACTGGCTCTGCCAACGGTATACTATGCCTTCCACATCGCTGGCAACAGGTTCTACACAGCGCTGGTGACTACTTCGAAGGACAGTAACAGGTGCAAACATGTAACTTTTTTGTATCTGTTGTGAATAAATAGTTGCCAGTATTTAAGTTCCAACCCTCGTACTTGCAGCAAAATGGCAAATTACCAAAAAATCCTCAATTAATACCAAAGTCTCCTCCGGCGCTACCAGCACGATCACGGAAGGTTGCGACCTCTCCCCACCACCCCCTGCGTCCGACCATTTCGGACTCACCTCGACAACTCCTAGCTCTCCGCTACTCGCGACAATATTTCGGAGTTCGCGTGTGCACACAGCAGAATCATATACGTCCGACTTTCAGGCCCAGTTTGATATGCAGTGGAGGGAAGACGATTTTCTCTCGTTCAACAAAAGGCTAGATAATGACACTTTTTTCCTCAACGTCCATGTTTCCTCTCGTAAGTCACACTTTTTCTCAACCAGTGGTTGTTCTATATCTGCGGTCACAGAGGCACAAGAAGTAAGAATATTTGTTATCGTCATTGTGCTGTCAAAGGAAAAAGTTAACCATTTTTATCTCCACGTTCATGTCCGTGATACTTTATCTTCTCTAAGATCAAAGCTACAATCTTGAATGACTTTTTTTTCATTTTCTTTGTGTAAGTAGTTCGTAACGAACCACATTTGTTTCCATTGTGTAGAACACATTTCAGTCTTAGGTCTAAACTGCCAATAAATAGGCGACAATCATATGGAAAACATACAGAAAGTACCATTTTTTTCCCGTGAGTCCTCTAAATTCGTGGCAAAATACAAGACTGTCTTCTTGAAAGCAGAAGGGTGGTGTTTTTGCGGTCTTCAGTCCCGAGACTGGTTTGATGCACCTCTCCATACTGCTCTATCCTGTGCAAGCTTCTTCATCTCCCAGTACCTACTGCAACCTACATCCTTCTGAATCTGCTTAGTGTATTCATCTCTTGGTCTCCCTCTACGATTTTTACCCTCCACGCTGCCCTCCAGTACTAATTTGGTGCTCCCTTGATGCCTCAGAACTTGTCCTACCAACCGATCCCTTCTTCTAGTAAAATTGTGCCACAAACTCCTCTTCTCCCCAGTTCTATTTAGTACTTCCTCATTAGTTATGTGATCTACCCATCTAATATTCAGCATTCTTCTGTAGCACCACATTTCGAAAGCTTCTATTCTCTTCTTGTCTAAGCTATTTATCGTCCACGTTTCATTTCCATACTTGGCTACACTCCATACAAATACTTTCAGAAACGACTTCCTGACACTTAAATCAATGTTAAATGTTAACCAATATCTCTACTTCAGAAACTCTTTCCTTGCAATTGCCAGTCTACATTTTATATCCTCTCTACTTCGACCATCATCAGTTATTTTGCTCCCCAAATAGCAAAATTCCTTTACTACTTTAAGTGTCTCATTTCCTAATCTAAGTCCTTCAGCATCACCCGACTTAATTCGACTACATTCCATTATCCTCGTTTTGCTTTTGTTGATGTTCATCTTATATCCTCCTTTCAAGACACTGTCCATTCCGTTCAACTGCTCTTCCAAGTCCTTTGCTGTCTCTGATAGAATTACAATGTCATCGGCGAACCTCAACGTTTATATTTCTTCTCCATGGATTTTAATACCTACTCCGAATTTTTCTTTTTTTTCCTTTACTGCTTGCTCAATATAGAGATTGAATAACATGGGGATAGGCTACAGCCCTCTCTCACTCCCTTCCCAACCACTGTTTCCCATTCATATCCCTCGACTCTTATAAATGCCATCTGGTTTCTCTGCAAATTGTAAATAGCCTTTCGCTCCCTGTATTTTACCCCTGGCACCTTCAGAATTTGAAAGAGAGTATTCCAATCAACATTGTCAAAAGCTTTCTCTACATCTACAAATGCTAGAAACGTAGGTTTGCCTCTGCTTAATCTTTCTTCTAAGATAAGTCGTAGGGTCAGTATTGCCTCATGTGTTCCAACATTTCCACAGAACCTTTTTCTCTTGAACAGTAAAAGTTAATTTTGGTTTCTTGTTCCTGTATATTTTTATTGTTCAACCTGGAAGCCAGTAATTCAGAAGCTTCTTTTGACACTTTAACATCTCTGGTTAGGTCTTTTAACTGATCCTCGCTAAAATGGCGAGGAACTGATATCACCTCATAATCTCTGTCTCCTTCATTAATATGTGAGGGCAAAACACATCCTGACAGAGATGTGTTAGCTGGTGAAACGTTGGGCTGGCCACTTCCTCCGAGTTAGGGGCCGACCTTATTGCACAGACTAAATCACTATAAATTCTCTTGCTAGAGTTGTCTCAATTGATTCCAGTAATATTTAATAGGCAACCGATTTTCAGCCTTCCTCTTTTTCCATTAACCCATTGTCTTAAACGTTCTGTAGAAGTTTTACACATCTGACGTGGCGCCTAGGTCCCATCCTGATCACGAAGCCCAACATTAAAGATCCAAGACAAGCTATCTTCCAAAGTCGCTAACAGTTGTAAGTAGGCTGTTTAGGTTTTTATATTGGTAACGCCACGTAACGCTCTGTATGAAAATCATTGGCTGTGCCACGCACTTGTGGCTCGTTTGCATTGTTGTCTGCCATTGTAGTGTTGGGCAGTTCGATGTTAACAGCGCGTAGCATTGCGCAGTTGGAGGTGAGTCGCCAACAGTGGTGGATGTGTGGAGAGAGATGGCGGAGTTTTGAAATTTGTAAGACTGGATGTCATGAGCTGCTATATACATTATGACTTTTGAACACTATTGAGGTAAATACATTGTTTGTTCTCTATTAAAATCTTTCATTTGCTAACTATGCCTATCAGTAGTTAGTGCCTTCAGTAGCTGGCAGTAGTGGCGCTCGCTGTATTGCAGTAGCTTGAGTAACGAAGATTTCTGTGAGGTAAGTGATTTGTGAAACGTATAGGTTAATGTTAGTCAGGGCCATTCTTTTGTAGGGATTTTTGAAAGTCAGATTGCGTTGCGCTAAAAATATTGTGAGTCAGTTTAAGCACAGTCTTGTATAATTTTTCTAAAGAGAAGTTTCACAGTTTCTTGTTTCCTTAAACCGTTGTGTTCTCCGCATATGAAGCAAATCACATCAGTTAGATTCACACAACTTCTCCTTGAAGTCATTTTCTTTCTGTTTCACAACAAAAATAAAACAATCTACGAAACAGAGCGTTTTTGGTTAGTTTTTTAAAATTTCTTCCTGACCACAAATAACACACGAGACCCAACTTCGCTCTACCTTGTAAGGCGAACTCGCAAACTAACCTAACTTTAGCGTTGAATGTCATTAAGTTAGTATGTCCTTACTCATTCTGATGGACTTCCCTGCAAGTAAGATGACGGCAGACTGACAGTAGGGCAAAGATACAAGTACCAATCCTTCTACATGTGATGTAGAACTGCATAAAATGGATTTTAAACTCTACATTTCGCGTAGAACTGCACATTAAAGAACGCCGATCTGAAAAAGTAGAGCAGAATGAGAAAATTTGATTTCATATTTACTCACTGTCCCTAATTAAGCTAAAATCAGTTTAAAATTCTAGGCATCAAGTAAAATCTGTGTCTTTGTAAGCCCGTGTTAACTACTACATTGTTTACATTTGGCTCTCAGTTATGAAATTGTAGAGCCAAACATTTGTGGTATGAAGCGGCTTTTGGTTGTAGCAGAATAAATATTGCAGCCACGGTCAACATTTGAATGATCCTTTCAAAGCACGCAGGTGTTTTATGTCTTTAAGTAATTCTATTAGTTTTATCTTACAAAGTAGGGCGATAGGTTTTACTGAGCTTCATCCAGGAAAATATCCGTCCAGCAGAAAACCATCAGATCATTGCGAGTGAGAAATAATTGTCGATTTCCACTCTCATTACGGGTGTAATTGCTAGAGTCACCTGCAGGCACTAGCTACCTATTCAGGGCAGCAAGGATCTGATGGTCAAGGGGAGCAGCATCTTACCTTGGATGGAGGCACTGAAGTGTGTTTGGACCATTTGCTCATGTACACGAGTGTGTGCAGAAAAGTATTACTTCCAAATCTTCTTTTTTTTCTTTTGTTCTCAACATCGGTTGAGGTATTACATGTCATGCGTATTACTCGGTCGACTTTCCCGGAAGTGCAAATGTTGCTGAAGTGCTCCGAATTGTAGCGTGTTACATGGAGGTGTATAACGTAACTATATAGGTGCGTGTGAAACAGCGCGCTGCAGTTTCTAACAACCCTACCACAACAAAGGTCAGCATTTAATAACGATTGTGGTGTTGCTCACGCTGCTAAATACTGCATTTTCGGGCAACAACAGTCATATTAAGTGGCAGGTGTCATTAGAGCACAGTTAATAGTCATTTCATGTAATAATGAAAAAACTAGGCACTCATCTTTTTGTGTTTCCCACGCTGGTGTCGTAAAATCATGGCTCAATCGTTGAAAATCTAGGTGATTACGATTCCAAGCTCGGATGCAGAGAGCCCTAGGTTTTATTCTGCTATATTCAAGAGTTATGTAGATGGGCTTCACAAACCACTCTTTGAGATTAAACCTTTCAAAGTTAGCCCAATAGTGATGTAAAAAAATAATCAACACTCCGAATTTAAGTTACACTTCCTTTTAATTGGTTTTATTGCAATATCACGTAACACACAAACATCACTTCACAATGCAAAACATACTTGAGAACATCTTCCTCACATTTTATAAGCCGACTACAATATGCATCTTTCCAACATGACGTCCAAGACTTGATTCTCGGTCCGTCTCTCTAACAACAACTAACTGATAATCGCTTACGCGCTCAAAAATCAATGTTACAAGTAGGTCAAAGATCATAATGACAAAAGAAAGAATACACATAAGAATAATATCATTGCGATATAAACATATCGATGTATCAAAAGTGAAATCAAATCTGAATGTTGTCTCAGAAATATGTTAAGTAGTTAACAGAAATACAATAGAATATTACTGGTATCGAGAGGTTCAGATGAGGTGCCGTAATGGTTACGTAATTCAAGTAGCATTACAAGTTGAGATTCTAACCGCGGAGTAGTTCGTCCACATATTACGGAGCACCCTCTCCGTCAGCGTGACAATGCCGGACCGCACAACACACGAGAGCTCGGCGACGTCCGCAACAATCCCGACGCCCTGGGTTCCCCTGCCACCCATCATCCCCCACACACACCCGACTTGGCCCCATCCGATTTTCATCTCTTTCCAAAACTTACAGGAACTTCGAGGGACTTCACTCTGATATATAGAAGCGGTGCATCTACATTTACATACATACTCCGCAATCCACCATACGGTGCGTGGCGGAGGGTATCTCGTACCACAACTGGCATATTCTATCCCTGTTCCACTCCCAAACAGAACGAGGGAAAACTGACTGCCTATATGCCTCTGTACGAGCCCTAATCTCTCTTATCTTTGTGGTCTTTCCGCGAAATGTAAGTTGGCGGCAGTAAAATTGTACTGCAGTCAGCCTCAAATGCTGGTTCTCTAAATTTCCTCAGTAGCGATTCACGAAAAGAACGCCGCCTTTCCTCTAGAGACTCCGACCCGAGTTCCTGAAGCATTTCCGTAACACTTGCGTGATGATCAAACCTACCAGTAACATATCTAGCAGTCCGCCTCTGAATTGCTTCTATGTCCTCCCTCAATCGGACCTGATAGGGATCCCAAACGCTCGAGCAGTACTCAAGAATAGGTCGTATTAGTGTTTTATAAGCGGTCTCCTTTACAGATGATTCACATCTTCCCAATATTCTACCAATGAACCGAAGAAGACTATCCGCCTTTCCCACAACTGCCATTACATGCTTGTCCCACTTCATATCGCTCTGCAATGTGTAAGTAGGCTGTTTAGGTTTTTTATTGGTAACGCCACGTAGCGCTCTGTGTGAAAATCACTGGCTGTGCTGTGTGCAGTCTTTGGCTGGTTTGCATTGTTGTTTGCTATTGTAGTGTTGGGCTGCTGGATGTTAACATCGCGTAGAGTTGCGCAGTTGGAGGTGAGCCGCCAGAAGTGGTGGACGTGGGGAGTGAGATGGCGGAGTTTTGAGAGCGGATGATCTGGACAGAGACAGTAAATTTGTAAGACTGGATGTCATGAACGATATATGTGACTTTTGAACACTACTGAGGTAAATACATTGTTTGTTATCTATCAAAATCTTTCATTTGCTAACTATGCCTATCAGTAGTTAGTGCCTTCAGTAGTTAGAATCTTTTATTTAGCTGTATTGCAGTAGTTCGAGTAACGAAGATTTTTGTGAGGTGAGAATTCATGAAATGTATAGGTTTGTCAGGGCCATTCTTTTGTAGGGATTACTCAGTCAGATTGCATTGTGCTAAAAATATTGCGGTGCGCTAAAAATATTGTGTGTCACTTTAGTGAATTTCTGAGTACGTTCAGTTTTGCTCAGCTGTTAGAAAATCAAATAATGTAAGAGGTTTATCAGCACAGTCATTCATAAATTTTTCTAAGGGGACCTTTCAAATGTTACGCCCAAATATTTAATCGACGTGACTGTGTCAAGCGCTACACTACTAATGGAGTATTCAAACATTACGGGACTCTTTTTCCTATTCATCTGCATTAATTTACATTTATCTATTTTTAGAGTTAGCTGTCATTCTTTACACCAATCACAAATCCTGTCCAAGTCATCTTGTATCCTCCTAAAGTCACTCAACGACGACAACTTCCCGTACACCACAACATCATCAGCAGACAACCGCACATTGCTATCCACCCTATCTAAAAGATCATTTATGTAGATAGAAAACAACAGCGGACCTACCACACTTCCCTGGGGCACTCCAGATGATACCCTCACCTCCGATGAACACTCACCATCGAGGACAACGTATCGGGTTCTATTACTTAAGGAGTCTTCGAGCCACTCACATACTTGGGAAAATACAGATGAGGCGGTTGCTCCGTCAACAAAATCAAAAGTCCTACAGTGACGACGACTACAAACTGGTTTTTCATTGGGAGAAATGTCTTCGTGACCAGGGTGACTATTTTGGGAAATAAACTTGTTAATAACGTTCTTTAAAAAATTTTACATAAGTTCGGAGGCTTTACTTTTCAGCACGCCCGATTACACCTTCTGTCAAAGATACTTTATTTGAATAATTTGTACTGTACTGCATTGTTAACAAACGTCAGACGCAGGACGACATGGGACAGCATACGGGTAAGAAGTTCGAGAAGTGTCTTCACCCTCTATGGGTGACTGTGTGGTGAGCAATGTCCACTCACGGAATAATTCGTGCGGTATTGTTTGATGGCACGGTGCCTACCGAACAGTACGAGAAGGTTTTAAAAGATGATTTCATCCCCATTATCCAAAGTGACTCTGATGTGGTTCGTGCGAGATGGAGCTCATCGAAGCAGAAGAGTGTTTAATGTCCTGGAGGTGTGCTCGGAGGGCCGCATTCTGGGGGAACCCAGAGGCCACTGGCATGGGTCTCGATTTGCTGCCATATTCTCCGGATCTGAACACCTGCCACTTCTTTTCGTGGGGCTATATTAAAAACTTGACTTTCAGCAATAGCCTCAAAATCATTGCTGAGCTGAAAAGGGTCATTCAGGACGTCATCGACAGCATCTATATTCCGACAGCGGGACATGCAAAATTTCGGTTTTCGTCTGCGCCACGTCATCGCCAATGATGGTAGGCATATCGAACATGTCATAACCTAAATCCGAATATCTGTAGTGCCGTTTACATGTTGAATAAAGTGTGTGGGCGTCTTAGTATGTAACGAATTTACTTTTTTTCATATAGTTCAATAATTGTCACCCTGCATGAAGCTGCCGGCTTGCTACTGTCTCTTACTTACATAGGCGCAATGCAAGGCGCTACACATCAATCTTAATCCCACAGAAAACGCCAGGCATTCTGTGCTGAGGAAACAAACCTTGTTGCACTCAGAATTCAGGAAAGAATGCGCGTATAACAGGCAGAAGTTAGCAGTAACTCGTGCGCCCGTAAGAAGTTCACTGCGTCAAGCACACAGCTTCCACCTTCATACCTCAGCGAAACATTTTTCCGAGAAGCCGAGAAACTTCTACTCATACGTAATATCAATAAGTGAAACGAACCCTTCCATCCAGTCACTTGTCAACCAGCATGGTGTAGCAATAGAAGGCAAAGGAAAACTGAAGTTCTAACTATCACGTTAAGAAATCATTGAAGCGGGAGGAAAGTACAAACATAGCGCCGTTTGACTGTAGCACAGAGTCCCGCATAGATGACGCAGAAATAGACATCCGTGGTGTAAGGATGCAAGTAAGAGAGCTGAAAACAAATAGGACACCAGTTCCTGATCGAATCTCAGTTCGGTTCTATGAAGAGTACTCCACATCACTGGGCTCCTTACTTAGTTTGCATTTATCTCGAATATGTCGTCCATCGCAGTGTCCGAAACGGTTGAATAAAGGGCAGGCGACTCGTGTATGCAAGAAGAGTAAATGAACGGACCCGTAAAATTACAGATCAGTATCTTCAACATCGGCTTGCTGCAGTCCTTAAACGTATTCTCAGTTCGAATACAGTACAGTTCCTTGAAACAAGAAAAAGCTCTTGTACCCAAATCAGCGCGGATTTACAGAACATCGCTCGTACAAAAGTTAGCTTTCCTTTTTCTCACACGATCTCCTACTAACCACGAATGCAGAACAACAGGCAGAATTCGCGTTACCAGATTTCCGCTGCGGTGGTCCCTTGCAGACCGTTGAAATATGCCCGAACATACGGTTTATATTCCCAGATATGAGAATGGCTCAAAGACTTTTTAAGTGTAGGCACGAGCGCCCCAGGGAAGTGCGACGGGATCGTTCACATTGTCTACAGACATAAATGATCTGCCGGCCAGACTGGGCAGCACTTCATGGTTGTTTGCTGACGATTCTGTGGTGTAACTGGAAGGTATCATCGTTGAGTGGCTGTAGGAGTGCACAAGGCGACTTAGATCAAATTCCTATTTGGCGGATGAATGATGGCTTTCTCAAAATGTAGAAAAATGTAAGTTGATACAGATGAGTAGGAGAAACCATCTTGCAGCGTTCGAAAACAGCACTCGTAAGGTACGCTGACACAGGCACGTCGGTTAAGTATCTAGGCGTAACATTGGAAAGCAACATAAAATGGAACGAGCACACCAGGTTGGTGGTAGGAAAGTCTTCGTTCTATTAGAAAAATTTCAGGAAAATGCAGCTCATCCGTAATGGTGTAGGCGTGTAGCACGCTAGTGCGACCCATGCTCGAGTACTGTTAGTGTTTCGGATCCCCACCAGGTCGGTTTGAAGGAATACCTCGAAGCAGTTAGAGGTGGGCTGCTAGCTTTGTTACCGGTAGATCTGAACAATACGTAAGTGCTACGGAGAAACTTGGCGAACTCAAATGGGAATCTTTCGAGGGAAGAAGACGCTCCTTCCGCGACGCACTACTGCGGAAATTCAGAGAACCAGTATTTGAGGCCGACTGCAGAACGACTCTACTGGCGCCAACATACATTTTCCGTGAGGACCACGAAAGTCAAGTGCGAGAAATTAGGGTGTTACGGAGGTTTTTACACAGTCGTTATTCCCTCGCTCTGTTCGCGAGTGAAACACGAAAGGAAATGACTGCAGTCGGAGTCGACGATGGCGGTCGAGTTTAGGCTCGTTCTGCGCACCTACGTCACGTATTCTCCGACGTTCGATGAGCGTTCAGCAGTGTTCTGGGCGCTCTGTGATACATTCTGCACAAGCAAGCGAGACACACAATTTGCAGGATACACGCTTACTTGAAGCAGAAACCACGTGCGTGCGCGTCCTCTAACTGTCGCTCGGAATCGTCAACAATGCAGTCCCCGTCTGTGCCTCAACATGCGCGAACCGCCATCGTTCGTGGATCGGACTATAGCAGAGGGTACCTTTGGCTGTCAACCGCAAGGTGGCTTGCGGAGTAGATTTGAAGAGCGCGCTAATTGTAGAGAGCAGCCTACTCCCAGGGTGGTGGCTGTACAGTGTCTGATAATCAGTTAGTGGCTTCACTTAGATATGGAATACCTGCTGACACTTGTGCACGCTCTTTCTTGCCGATTTGACGCTATTGTGGACGCTGGAAGAGGCGTGACTCTGTATTACCGTGAGGACTCCTGCGGATGATGATGATTTTTATTATTTTTTTTTTCCTCTTGTGCCTTGTGCGCGTCCACGCGGACCCTGACCCCAGCTGAGCCGAGCTGACCTCACCTGAGCCGGCACAGTTTGCGCCGCTGTACCGTGTCGGCCGCCACGCCCGCCTGCCCCCGTGTTGTTTGCGTCGGTGTCTCGCGTTGTGTCCGGTGACCTCCAGCCGGCTGCGCCCAGCCCATCCACCCACTGGCTGCTCCACACTTCGTCGAGGAAATGGCGCACGTTTAGCCCTCTGAGTACCAGTCGTTTCTGCCTGAATTTTAATTTTTTTTTCAATTGCAGTTGTCTTCAGCATGAAACCAATGCTATTGTGAGACAAACACCCAGTGTTACACTGACGTATTTCACTTCCAGCGTACAAAGCAACAGTCAGCTCGAGGATTGTGGTACGTGGCTGTACGAGACGATACAGTGTTTCTTTTTTTTACTTTTAGATAGTGCCCGTATTGAGGAGATCATTGACGGTCAAAATCAGTATAAAGCTGAGTTTGTATCGTGACTGATTTCCAAACGAAACCACTGGGGCAGTAAGTAGTTTTGATGCAAAAAAGTGGTTCAAATGGCAATGAGCACTATGGGACTTAACATCTATGGTCATCAGTCCCTTAGATCTCAGAACTACTTAAACCTAACTAACCTAAGGACATCACACAACATCCAGTCATCACGAGGCAGAGAGAATCCCTGACCCCGCCGGGAATCGAACCCGGGAACCCGGGCGTGGGAAGCGAGAACGCTACCACACGACCACGAGCTGCGGACATTGATGCAAAAGTAATTACATTTTAAGCCCCGTTTTGCTTTTTATTTAGGAGTATAATTTTAGGCTTTATAAATACATGAAAGTTTTGAGATGTCGGATTGTGTCTACGGGAAACGCTAATTGCCTTTTAAATATTCCACATGAAATAATCGGTGGTTGAAAACTGTGTGTCCTAGTGGTATTCGCTGCTTGCTATGATGATACAGGTTAATGTTGTGGGAAGTTTTAAAAATATGTTCGAAGAAGAAACTATCAACTTAGAACAATTGATTGTTTACTTTTTGCGAATTTGTTCTTGTATTCGTTGCTTGCTAGTTTTCCTCTGCGAAAAAATGTAATTTATATTTTCTCATATTGTTGGGACTCAGAGGGTTTAACAGCAGCCGGTTCAAATGGCTCGGACTACTATGCGACTTAACTTCGGAGGTCATCAGTCGCCTAGAACTTAGAACTACTTAAACCTAACTAACCTAAGGACATCACACACATCCATGCCCGAGGCAGGATTCGAACCTGCGACCGTAGCGGTCGCTCGGCTCCAGACTGTAGCGCCCAGAACCGCACGGCTACTCCGGCCGGCTAGCAGCAGCCGGCTTACTTAAAACTCGTGAAGGTACTTTTTTTATTTTATTTATTGATTTATTTAACCTGGCAAGATTAGGGCCATCAGGCACTCTCTTACATCTAACCATGCACTCTACTTATTTTACATTCATATTTTTTCGTAGGCATGTTAAACTACATCTAGTACAAAAAGTGAAATAAACAATTACAAAGGCACACTTGGAAAAAATACATATATAGTTCAAATTCGTAGATAAGTACTGTTATAACTAGACATTATGAAAGAGAGAGTTTGTAGATAGGAGTGCTAGCAGCAGGGAGTATGAGTGATGGTGAAGGGAGGAGAAGAATAGAGACATGGTGAAACATAGTTAAGGAAATATAAAGGAAAAGAAGATTGCGTGGCTAATAGAGATAGATAATGAAGAGAAAGGAGCAAGATAGGAGACACTAGCTTTGCTACTTGACAGAGGGAGACTCCCCCTGCCATGTAATGTATTGCTTGCTCTGGTCCGGATGGAAGGTGCGAGGTGTGTACGTCGTAATGGTTCCCTCGGCTGTGTCGCTGGACGTTTGATCGAAGTATCCAAAGTGGTTATTTCTTTCCGTGCACGTTTCGCGCTCGTCTATCGGATTCCCATGCGTGTCGTTAACCTCAACCCCACGGGCCGGAATCGGCATATGTACAAAACATCCAACTAAATCTAATTTCCGAATTAAATAAACGGAATTCATTAACGCTTCTTCTGAGTGAGTTACGTATTCCCTGAGACGCATTCACTCGTTGTCAGTATACCAACAGCACTTTAGCGTTCGTATTACAGAAACGCGTCTTGGAAAGCAACCTGTTGCCGCCAAGTTCGTACCACGACTCGTGAGTCAAAACCAAAAAGACCTTCAGCTCCCAATATATAACGAGCTTCTGGATCGCGCAAATGAGAATAAGATGTTCCTTAAGAGCATCATAACTGGTGATGAGAAGTGTGTCTACGGTTATGATGTTGAGACCAAGATTCAATGGGTCGGGGAAAGTTCTCCAAGACAAAAAAAAAGCTCGTCCGGTCAAATGTCAGAGACACTTTTCTTTGACCTTGAAGGATTAGTTCATCCTGAGTTCGTGCCACAGAGATAAACTGTTCATAGATGGTGCTATCGGGACGCGTTGCGGTGCCTGTGAGAAAGAAATGGCCTGAAATGTGGCGGGACATTTCATGGCTCTTGCATCAGGATAACGTACTAGCGCATTCATCCCCGCTGATGCGTGCACAAAACACGAAACCCTTGTGCTGCCTCATCCTCCGTTCTCTGCACACCTGGTCCCTGCGGACTTTCCTGTGGTGCAAATTTCTCGACCTCCGCTACCGGGTGGGGAAATGTAAGGTCTCCCTGAATAGGTCAGGCGCGCTCTACACGCCGGAAGCGGCTACGAGGGTAGCGGAGTACGTGTGGAGTGCACATGGTTTTTTTTTTAGGTTAGAGAATTCCCTCCCTAGGCCCGACAAGACGCCTCCTGAAACGCGGCAAGGCAGGAGTAGGCAAAATCCAACAGGGAATAACAATATTAATGTGCTAATAGTAAACTGCAGGAGCGTCTAGAGAAAGGTTCCAGAACTGCTCTCATTAATAAACGGTCTCAACGTCCATATAGTACTAGGGACAGAAAGTTGTCTGAAACCACATGTAAACAGTAATGAAATCCTAAACTCAGATTGGAATGTATACCGCAGAAACACGCTGGACAGTGAAGGGGGAGGCGTGTTTATAGCGATAAGAAGTGCAATAGTATAGAAGGAAATTGACGGAGATTCGAATTGTGAAATGATTTGGGTGAAGGTCACGGTTAAAGCAGGCTCAGACATGGTAATTGGATGTATCTATAGGCCCCCGGGCTCAACAGCTGTTGTGGCTCAGCACCTGAAGAATAATTTGGAAAATATTTCGAGTAGATTTCCCCACCATGTTATAGTTCTGGGTGGAGATTTTAATTTGCCGGATATAGACTGAGAGACTCAAACGTTCATAACGGGTGGCAGGGACAAAGAATCCAGTGAAATATTTTTAAGTGCTTTATCTGAAAACTACATTGAGCAGTTAAACAGAGAACCGACTCGAGGCGATAACATATTAGAACTTCTGGTGACAAACAGACCAGAACTATTTGAAACAGTTAATGCAGAACAGGGAATCAGCGATCATAAAGCGGTTACTGCATCAATGATTTCAGCCGTAAACAGAAATGTTAAAAAAGGTAGGAAGATTTTTCTGTTCAGAAAAAGTGACAAAAAGCAGATTACAGAGTACCTGACGGCTCAACACAAAAGTTTTGTCTCAAGTACAGATAGTGTTGAGGATCAGTGGACAAAGTTCAAAACCATGGTACAATGTGCGTTAGATGAGTATGTGCCAAGCAAGATCGTAAGAGATGGGAAAGAGCCACCGTGGTACAACAACCGAGTTATAAAACTGCTGCGGAAGCAAAGGGAACTTCACAGCAAACATAAACATAGCCAAAGCCTTGCAGACAAACAAAAATTACGCGAAGCGAAATGTAGTGTGAGGAGGGCTATGCGAGAGGCTTTCAATGAATTCGAAAGTAAAGTTCTATGTACTGACTTGGCAGAGAATCCTAAGAAATTTTGGTCCTATGTCAAAGCGGTAGGTGGATCAAAACAAAATGTCCAGACACTCTGTGATCAAAATGGTACTGAAACAGAGGATGACAGACTAAAAGCTGAAATACTAAATGTCTTCTTCCAAAGCTGTTTCACAGAGGAAGACTGCACTGTGCTTCCTTCTCTAGATTGTCGCACAGTTGACAAAATGGTAGATATCGAAATAGACGACAGAGGGATAGAGAAACAATTAAAATCGCTCAAAAGAGGAAAGGCCGCTGGACCTGATGGGATACCAGTTAGATTTCACACAGAGTACGCGAAGGAACTTGCCCCCCTTCTTGCAGCGGTGTATCGTAGGTCTCTAGAAGAGCGAAGCGTTCGAAAGGATTGGAAAAGGGCACAGGTCATCCCCGTTTTCAAGAAGGGACGTCGAACAGATATGCAGAACTATAGACCTATATCTCTAACGTCGATCAGTTGTAGAATTTTGGAACACGTATTATGTTGGAGTATAATGACTTTACTGCAGACTAGAAATCTACTCTGTAGGAATCAGCTTGGGTTTCGAAAAAGACGGTCGTGTGAAACCCAGCTCGCGCTATTCGTCCATAGACTTAGTGGGCCATAGACACGGGTTCACAGGTAGATGCCGTGTTTCTTGACTTCCGCAAGGCGTTTGACACAGTTCCCCACAGTCGTTTAATGAACAAAGTAAGAGCATACGGACTATCAGATCAATTGTGTGATTGTATTGAGGAGTTCCTAGATAACAGAACGCAGCATGTCATTCTCAATGGAGAGAAGTCTTCCGAAGTAAGAGTGATTTCAGGTGTGCCGCAGGGGAGTGTCATAGGACCGTTGCTATTCACAATATACATAAATGACCTTGTGGATGACATCGGAAGTTCACTGAGGCTTTTTACAGATGATGCTGTGGTGTATCGAGAGGTTGCAACAATGGAAAATTGTACTGAAATGCAGGAGGATCTGCAGCGAATTGACGCATGGTGCACGGAATGGCAATTGAATCTCAATGTAGACAAGTGTAATGTGATGCGAATACATAGAAAGATAGGTCCCTTATCATTTAGCTACAAAATAGCAGGTCAGCAACTGGAAGCAGTTAATTCCATAAATTATCTGGGAGTACGCATTCGGAGTGATTTAAAATGGAATGATCATATAAAGTTGATCGTCGGTAAAGCAGGGGACTGCAAGGCACCCCAGATATGCTCAATAATGTTCAGGTCTGGGGAGTTTGGTGGCCAGCGGAAGCGCTTAAACTCAGGAGAGTGTTCCTGGAGCCACACTTCAGCAGTTCTGGAAGTGTGGGGTGTCGCATTGTCCTGCTGGAATTACCTAAGTCCGTCGGGTTGCACAATGGACATGAATGGATGCAGGTGATCAGACAGGATGCGTCACTGAGATGACTGCCTGAAGGCTCACGGCGATTTTGCCCCATTCCCTTATCGATTTTCGACTGTAGGGCCTTCGCACGGAAACTTTCTGATCGCTCCTTATACTTCATCTTGTACCGAACCGGAAGGGAGCCTTTAAACTGTGTGTTCGTTCTTGCTATGTACACGTGACACTATTTTGTCCACCTGTGCTGTCAATGTTTATCGACGGCCAAAGATATAGGAAAAGTAGTCTCTTCTGACAATTTACGTGGCTGGTGGCTGGCACTGCAATCTCTGCCTTCGCTGATTTTGACAATATGACTTAGCGCCTTTCTCAACGTTACGCGAGCATACATCTAAATGATCACAGACGCTCTTTGGAGTTAACATTGCTTGACTCAAAGCAGCTTTTCTGAAAAGCACAAATTAATTCGGATCAGTGTATGGTCTATCCAGGTGAAACTAACCTTTTCAATTTACTCACAGTTCACGATATTTGGTCATATTTCATCGTAACGCCCAATATATAACTGTGCGAACGCGACCACATATTAAACAGAAAAGATACACAATGCAATTAGGTGTGGCAGGTCTTAGCAAAAGTGGCTCTAGTGGTCCTCAGTCTGACGATTGTTTTGATTCAGCTCTCAAATGCGACTTAACATCTGCAGTTATCAGTCCCCTAGACTTAGAACTACTTAAACCTAACGAATCTAATGACATCACACACATCCATGCTCGAGGCAGGATTCGAACCTGCGACCGCAGCAGCTGCGCGGTCCCTGACTGATACGCCTAGGACCGCTCGGCCACAGCGGCCGGCTTGCAGCTCTTCATCCAAGTCTTTCCTATGAAAGCGTCATTCTCTCAGAATAACCATTGCAACGTACAGGTCTTGGAACCTGCATACTGTATTCATACCTTGATCCACCTTCAGAAACCCCCCCGCACACACACACTTCCCTCCGGTACTAAATTAATGATCCCTTGATGTCTCAGAATGTGTTGTATAAACCGATCCTTTCTTTTATTCAAGTTCTGCCAGAAATTTATTTTGTCCCAAACTGTACTCAGTTCCACCTCATTGATTACATGATCTACCCACCTAATCTTCAAGATTCTTCTGTAGCACAACATTTTAAAAGCTTCTATTCTTTTTTTGTCTGAACTGGTTATCGTCCTTGTTTCGCTTCCATAAAAAGCTGCACCCCTACAAATTTCTTAAGAAAAGACTCCCAAAGACTTCCATTTATTTTTGTTATTAATAAATGCTTTTATGCTAGAGCCATACTGCGTTTCATATCCTTTCCACTTAGACCACCATTCATTATTTGTCGCCCAAATAGGAAAACTCACCTTCTACGGTTAATGACTCATTTCTTAACCTAATTCCCTTAGCATCACCTGATTAAATTAGACCACATGCCATTACCCTTGTTTTACTTTTGGTGATGCTCATCTTATAACCTCTCTTTCAGTATATCCATTCCCCTCCAATGCTCTTCAGAATGGTTCAAATGGCTCTAAGTACTATGGTACTTAACATCTGAGGTCATCAGTCCCCTAAACTTAGAACTTCTTAAACCTAACTAACCTAAGGACATCACACACATCCATGGCCGAGGCAGGATTCGAACCTGCGACCGTAGCGGCCGCATAGTCCCGGACTGAAGCGCCTAGAACAACTCGGCCACCGCGGCCGGTCACAAATGCTCTTCCAAGTCCTTTGCTGTCTCTGACAAAATTATAGTGCTGTCTGCAAATTACAACAATTTTATTTCTTCTCACTCAATTTTAATTCCCTTTCGTAAACTTCTCGTAACTTCCCTCTATTGATTACTCACCGAGCGAGGTGGCGCAATGGTTAGCACAGTGGACTCGAATTCGGGAGGACGACGGTTCAAACCCGCGTTCAGGCATCGTGATCTAGGTTTTCCGTGATTCCCCGAAATCGCTTCAGGCAAATGCCGGGATGATTGCTTTGAAAGTGCACGACAGGCTTCCTTCCCCATCCCTCACTAATCCTATGGGACCGATGACCTCTCTGTTTGCTCCCATTCCCTATATCAACCAATGTACAACATGGCTAGCATTCTGGATAGTTTAAGTGCCTTCTCAACTACTGTCTTTCATTTTCGACTACTTGGTTGTTACACACACACACACACACACACACACACACACACACACACAATGTTTCCAGTGATTTCCTCACTTTCCGTTTTCCCCTTTCCCTTTCGCTCGTATTTCGGACGCTGGAGTAGGTGGCAGGTGCAGGCATAAGCAGACACGCACAGTGGGTCTAAAATATAGGTGTAGAGGGAGGACGCGTCACCGATCCGCCAGTAGGGATAATCCACAGGTGCAGCAGACGGCAGTAATCCCGGGACCCGAGGCTCCTGTGTGCCAGCCAGTCGGACGAGGCAGCCCGGCCGAAGCGACGCCACTTCGACAGGTCAGCTAACGCTCACGCCCTGTTGTTTTTTTCTTCTTATTTTCAATTGCCGTCAGGCGATTAGTCTAGCCTGTTCATTACTTCTTCTTGCAGTACTGTGAATCGTCTTTTACAAGCAACGATTCTTTCTTTCCGTTGCTCTTATAGGTGGTTTCATGCGAGCCTCCAAGATTATCCCTGCTATGCCAGCCTCATCTTACAGTAGCACATCAACATCGCGAATTATTTGTTGTGTGTGTTTAAATCACAATCATCCCCTAAGATTTCTCTTCTCTACAGGTCAATCTAGTGTCGTGCAAGTTACTGCCTGATGACTCAACGCATGTCGTATCATCGTGTCCTTCCTTCTATTCAGTGCATTTTCCTTGTCGATTCTGCTGAGTAAAATATCCCTCTTCAATAATAACACAGTAGTGGAAATCAGTATGAAAGATGGATATTTGCAATAAAATTAACATTGCCGGTTGAAATAGTTTCGCGGAATCTACACGCAATTGTATGAAATCCAGTGTACTGACAAATGCAGTCAAATGGTATCGTATTTGGTGACAGTAGTACAATATGTAAGAAGACATCATTGATTCAGGGGGTAGAGGGTGAAACTCGGTATAAAGCCAATCGGCTTGTAAGTAGGATGTTTAGGTTTTTTTATTGGTAACGCCGCCGCCACGTAGCGCTCTGTATGAAAATCACTGGCTGTGCCGTGTGCAGTCTGTGGCTGGTTTGCATTGTTGTCTGCCATTGTAGTGTCGGGCAGCGGCAGCTGGATGTTAACAGCGCGTAGCGTTGGGCAGTTGGAGGTGAGCTGCCAGCAGTGGTGGACGTGGGAAGAGAGATGGCGGAGTTTTGAAATTTGTAAGAATTGATGTCATGAAGTGATATATATATATTATGACTACTAAGGTAAATACATTGTTTGTTCTCTATTAAAATCTTTCATTTGCTAACTATACCTATCAGTAGTTAGTGCCTTCCGTAGTTTGAATCTTTTGTTTAGCTGGCAGTAGTGGCGCTCGCGGTATTGCAGTAGCTTGAGTAACGAAGATTTTTGTGAGGTAAGTGATTTGTGAAACGTATAGGTTAATGTTAGTCAGGGCCATTCTCTTGTAGGGATTACTGAAAGTCAGATTGCGTTGCGCTAAAAAAATATTGTGTGTCAGTTTAAGCACAGTCTTGTATAAAATTTTCTAAGGGGACGTTTCAGGCTCTCTGCCGTGGTAGTGTGCGTGTACGTGCCTTTACCGCAGGTGCGTGTTGCGTACATAAACCACGATTGTGGCAATGGCATGCGGAAAACAGTTTTGTGATGAAAAAGCAAAAATTGCTATGCACAAGGAAATGGGACACTCTAATCATAAAATCTCTTAATAGTTGAACTGTTCTAGTATAGTAATAGATAATTTCGTTAGAATGGAGTATATGATGTGGACAGAACGGAAATATGGGCAAAGTAGAAAATTATCTGAGGTATATAAAAGCTTCCTTTTGTTCAACACAAGGGCTACAAACAGTTATTCTTCTCAAATTGTTGCTCATTCAGTTGCCAGTAACTGCCAGACGTGTAGGGCAAATTTTGTCACATGACAAAAACCTTGCATCAAAAAACGACCGCAGAAACCCGCTTTAACACCCAGATATAAACAGGCCAGATTGGAGGTTGTTGAAAAACCATACGTCATGGACTTAAGAACGGGATAAACTGCTCTACAGTGATAAGAGGTTCAGTTTAGGTGGCCGGGTGGATTTAAATATGCTTCATAAATTCTGAAAACAGAGCAACGGCTAAGAATGAGGAATAGTTTTTATGCTGGAAGTGTTAAGATTTGGGGAGCCTGTGGCGAAGCAGCGAGCGAGTGTGCCAGGACTTAACCCACTTCACTACGTGTCGTCACTTCGCGTCTGTGCATATCACCCAAGTATTGCACCATAATTAACAATGAAATTAAAAGCTAAACTTGCTTGTTCAGACTTCGTCAACATATGATTTAGTGTAATAATGTTTAAACGGTCAAGTATCAAGTTAAATACATCGTCTTAAGAAAAAAGTGGCTCTAAATAATAAAGTTAGGAAGCCAGCATTTGATCATAATGTGCAGATGTATGTCAAAATTACCTGGTACAAGTCTCAATGTGATTAAAGCAATATTTTGGCCAGAATCCACGGTTTTAATAAAAATTGGAGGCGCTAAATATTAGACATAGAAATTTGAAAATTTGTATGGCGCTTCAGTTCAACATAAAAACATTAATTATTTAACCCCATTGAGCTACCTCTAGTAGTTTTCAAGTAATTTGCAGAAAACTAAATTTGGAACTATTTGTAGTAGATTAAGTATCTGTTATATTAATGCTAGAAAGTTTTGGTTACAGCACATGATAAAACCTATTAAACACTAGAACTATAAAAAGTTTCAAGGCCTGGATGTATATAGTAGCATAAAAGGTGTCTTAAAGTTGTAGTTCAGAAATCATGTTCTACTGTCAGTACCACTCTAAAAATTCTAGAAGACAAAGTTTTAATGCAGGCGAGCTAAAACTTTTACTGTGATTTTGACCAACTTACCTATATTCATATAAAAATTACGAAGATTTTAAATTGATTCATAACATTTTTATTACATATTTTTGGTCCGAGAAAGCGGCCCTTTAGAGACTGCTGCAGTGTGCATAGGGCGGATGACAGCAGGTGTTCCCTTGGCCGTCCGCTGCACCACACATATAAACAAAGCCCGAGAGGCAAGACTAGGTTCCACTTATCACCCAGTCACTGTAAGACCCGCGTCAGTCAAAAGCCGAAGTGCAAGCTGCCTCGTATGACGTCAGAGGCAGGCTGTTGCAAAACGCTTATTTTCAGTAGTAAGAGAAGAAGAGAGAAATTTGTTAACATCGGGTATAGATTTAAGTGTCAGGAAGTCGTTTCTGACGGCATTTGTATGGAGTGTAGCTACGTATTTAAGTGAAACATGGACGATAACTAGTTTGGACAAGAAGAGAATAGAAGCTTTCGAAATGTGGTGCTACAGATGAATGCTGAAGATTAGGTGGGTAGATCACATAACTAATGAGAAGGTATTGAATAGAATTGGGGAGAAGAGGAGTTTGTGGTACAACTTTACAAGAAGGGACCGGTTGGTAGGACATGGTCTGAGGCATCAAGGGATCACAAATTTAGCATTGGAGGGCAGCGTGGAGGGTAAAAATCGTGGAGGGAGACAAAGAGATGAATACACTAAGCAGATTCAGAAGGATGTAGGTTGCAGTATGTACTGGGAGATGAAGAAGCTTGCGCAGGATAGAGTAGCATGGAGAGCTGCATCAAACCAGTCTCAGGACTGAAGACGACAACAACAACAACAAGAGAAAATGAACTCTCAAAGACTGTACACCGTCCTGGATAGCTTATATTTCGCAAAAGTAACTGTTAGTGTGAGGCCCGTAATGTTTACAAATCCGCATGGCAAGTGGTGACAATTATTTTCCACTTTTGTGGTGAGCATATTTACTTTGATTATCAGTAGTCAGGGCAAAAGACAATTTAGTACGAACTTACCAAGAGGTCGTTTCTGAACTGCTCATAGCGCTGTTTAGAATACATAGATTTACTGTCAGTATTAACCTAATGAAGATTACAATGTTGTGCGTGTCAAACTCCAATTTGAATACACAATCTTCATTTACAATCATAGCCCTGATCCCGCTGCACAAACAGAGAATATAAAAATTTCTGTCAGTGGACTGGACAAGAATGTGGACGTGCAGACTGGGAACTACGGGCAGTATGCTCTCTATCGCTTTCTGGCTGACCACAGAAATAGTTAGCAGGCTCTCGTAAAACACGGCGAACAATATTTACAACTACTGCAATTTCCTCCTGTGACTGATGATTATTAATATGAAACCCGACACGCCACCCCACAATCCTTGTGGGCTAAATGTAAATCACGGAGTGCTTCACCGAACACCAGAATGAATTCTGATGTGTACGCTAGGATTCTAGAGACACAGCTGGATAGAGTACATGAGCACCTAGGGTATGAAGGTCTAACGTTTCAACAATATAATGTTTCCGCTTCAGTCAAAAAGTGATACGAAGATAAAGGTATCGGTATCCTGTCCTGGCCTGCACGTAGCCCGTATTTTAACACCGTGGAAAACCGCTGATGAATACTTGCAAGGCATGTTTATCGCAATGGATGGCAATTCTAGGCCGTATGTTAGTTGAAAGGAGTGGGCGACAGTTTCAATTGCAAACTACAACCCCGAACAAAATCAAAACCTAAGAGAATATTTGAGGTAATTACGAATAGTGGAGGTTGAACATAGTACTAACAATAAAATAACACAACAGGATAGTAAGTGCCTTTACACCAATTTCCATCCAGGAAATCCAAATGCCTTATTTTGTTATTCGTATTATGAAAGTCTTCCGTTATGATTGTTTATGTCCTGTATTTATCTATTACTTTCATAGTTCCCAGAATGAGATTTTCACTCTGCAGCGGAGTGTGCGCTGATATGAAACTTCCTGGCAGATTAAAACTGTGTGCCCGACCGAGACTCGAACTCGGGGCCTTTGCCTTTCGCGGGCAAGTGCTCTACCATCTGAGCTACCGAAGTACGACTCACGCCCGGTCCTCACAGCTTTTCTTCTGCCAGTATCTCGTCTCCTACCTTCCAAACTTTACAGAAGGTAAAGTGAAACGACTTAGAAAATTTCGCGTTGTGTGGTATCGCGGGACTTAGTCTCTGAGTAGCAAGCAGCCGAGCGCCTGGTGTGAACGCTAACGTTTCGTGTAAATGACGAGGTGGAGTATCGGACGTGTGTTTCGCGATGAGATTGTGAATCATCGAACTGTGTCAGATGGATATGCGCTGGACTGTAATAGTAATTATAAATACGACCACTTTCACTACTAGTTTTCTTTGTGAGTAAACATTATTCTAACCATATCGCAACTGTGTGGCCTATGTCATTTATGGGTCGTTAATTTAGTTCCCGATATTATCATCACTGTTATTATATGTTACATTAACTTTGTTTCATACAGTTTCGCAAACCAGGCACTTTAACCAAAGGGTCACAAGTGTCTAATTTAGGTCGTGTAATGCGACACGTGCTGTTCAACCCTTAGATGAGTTTGTGTCAAGACATTTCTATGAAGAGGGACCGCATGTGAGCCTAAAAATCTTTGGGGTGTTAGCCTGCAAACGCCTCTCTTGTAACGTCTGCCAGTGGAGTTTTTGCAGCATCTCTGTAAAGCTCTCTCGCCAGCTAAACGATCCCATGACGCGCCGCTCTTCGTTGGATCTCCTCTATCAGTCCTACCTGACAGGGATCTCAGATGAATAATACTCTAGAATCGGGCGAAGAAGCCCCTTAAAAGCCACTTCTTTCGCGGATGAGTTACGTTCCCTTCAGATTCTTCCTGTGAATCTGAGTCTGGTGTCAGCTTTTCCCACTATCTGTTCTATATGGTCATTCCACTTTAAGTATCTCTGGACAGTTACGCCTACGCCAGCTGTTTGTCACCATTAGTGTAGCTGTACAGCAGTGGATTTCTTTTTCTATATATGCGTAAAATGTTACATTTGTTTACGTTCAGGATCAACTGCCAGAGCCTGCACCATACATCAGTTCTGTGCAGGTCGTTCTGCAAATTCTTACTCTCTTCTAGCGTTGCTACTTTGATAGAGACAAATGCATCATCTGAGAACAGCCTTAAAGTGCGTCCGACGCTTTCTACTAGGTCATTTATATATATTGTAAGTAGCAACGGTCGTATCGCACTTCCATGTGGTACTCCGGATATTACCTCTGTCGATTATTTCCGTTAAGAGCGATATGTTGAGTTCTATCTGCAAGAAAGTCTTGAATTCAATCGCAAGTCTGCCAATACCTCATAAGTTCGTTTTTTTTTCCTCATTAAACGGCAGTGCGGGACGGTGTCTAATGTCTCACGCAAATCAAGGAACACGGCATCAGCCGGACCGCCGTTGTCCATTGCGCTGTGGGTCTCGTCGAGGAACAGAGCGAGCTGAGTTTCCCAGGATCTCTGTTTGCGGAATCCATGTCCACTTTTATAGAGGATATGTCATAATTCTCTATCACAAAACATATTCCATAATTCTACAACGGATTGACGTCAGCGATATAGGACTATAATTGTGTAGACCTGTCGTAAGGCCTTTCTTAAAAATGGGAATGACCTGCGCTTTTTTACAATCGTTAGGTACCTTTCGTTGCTCAAGCGATCTACGATAACTTACTGCTACAAGGGGAGAAAGTTCTTTTGTATAATCTTTATAGAATCTTATAGGTATCTCATCTGGCCCTGACGCCTTTCCACTATTAATCGATTGCTGCTGCTTCTCAATTCCGCGATCGGTTATCTCAGTATCTGCCATTTCGACAATTGGAAGGAGGGACAGTGTTAAGATCTTCCACTGTGAAACAACTTTGGATGACCGAATTCAGTATTTCGACCTTGTCTCTTTTATCTCCCATTTCGGTGGCGGTGTGGTCGCAGAGAGATTTTGACCCATTTACTGATATTGCATTCGGCCAAAATCTATTAGGGTTTTTAGTCAGGTCGGTTGTCAACATCTTACTTTCGATAAATATTGAACGCTTCTCTCATTGCTGTCTTGACGCTCATTTTAGCTTCGTTCAGCTTTTGTCTGTCAGATAGGTTTTTACTTCTATTGAATCTGAAATGAAGTGCTCATTGTTTACGTAGCGCTTTTCTAACACGGCTATTAAACCATGGTAGATCTTTCGCATCCCTTAAAACCTTACTCGGAACGTACTTGTCTGTGGCATATTGAACAATGCCTTTTTTCCATTTGTTCTCCACATCTTTCTCATTATCGTCATTTGATGCTGACTGCTGAGATATTCTGAAATTTGTATCCTGTCACCCTTGCTGAGCAAACAAATCTTACTGCCTTTCTTAACATTACTTGTAGGACCCGTCGTCATAGCCTTATGGTCGTGATACCTTTTTCTATGTTAACTGATTCGATAAGTTCAGGTCTGTCTGTCTTGCCATGAGGTCTAAAACACCCTCACGAGTGGGCCTCTATTTGCTCAAAGTAATTTTCGTACAACACATCCAGAACAATGTCACACGATTCCCTGCCCCTGGCACCAGTTTTGATGGCATAATACTCCCAATCTATACCTGGCAAGTTGAAGTCACCCCCTATTACATTGGAATGATCAGGAAAAAGACCAATGGGATTCTGCAAGTTCTGTGTGAAGCGCTCTACAACTACAGATCCTGACCCAGGTGGTCTATAAAAGCATCCCATCACCATTTTGGACCGTTCTTTGATATTCAATTTCACCCAGGTTAATCCACATCCGGAATCTGTGATAACCTCGCTAGATTTTATCGAATTTTTTTACTGCAATAAACACTCCGCCACCATTAGTGACTAATTTATCCTTACGATAAACATTCCAGTCTGAACTTAGGCTTTCGTTGTCAGTGACGTCTGGTTTCAACCAGCTTTCTGTTCCTAATACTATCTATAACTTCAGCCTCCCCAGGGGGCTCACCGTTCTTTCGTGAGTACGTGCGTGGCAAGCACAGGACCCCGAGCTATTGCAGCCTTCCTTCTTTCCAGGGCTGGATTTTCCTTGCCCTTCGCCCTCTCCTTTCCCTCTCTTGGTGTCCTTGCTTACGTTGGCCCCGCTATCCTCCTCGTTATGTTGGATTTGCAATTTGGTTTTGTTGCGTAATCACCTCATCCTTTTGGCATTCCCTGGTCCCCCTCTGGGGTTTGACCTCCATTACTAAATTTCTCTTCCGTAGTGTGAGCCATTTGGGGAAGAGCACCTTACCTAGTGTCTTCGACGTGTGATCTCCTAGTTTCACTTTTTCTTTCACGTCGTTGTCTGATGCTAGGGTGCATACCCAGCACGGTAGCCAGCCCGTGTGGTGAGGCCACTATCTACCCTTTAGGTTGAGCCTCCTGAACACACAGGGCTCACACTTCTGATACCTGAGCTGTGACCACCTGATGTAAGCAAGCCTGGGAGTGGTTGCTCGTCATCCTGGAGCATCGGAACTCCCGGCAATGGCCGCCGTCCCAGACGGCCCTGGCTGTGGCTGGGTGGCGCCCGTGAGGAGAGCCCCTGATTGGAGTGGGTGGTATCAGGGTGGAGGCTATGCAAATGAAACGCATACAGGTCCAGAACTCTGGCCGTTCTTCTGCGGCCGTCCCCCTGCGTGGAACTGATTCTTTTAGTGCTCTTTCTCCTGTCCTTTCGGCCTTCCCTTCCATGGCTACCCCCTGGGAGGAGGATCGGGCCCGTCAGTTAGGGGCGAAACCTTTCCCCTGCCAACTGATTTGCACAAGGACTGCAGTTTACTAAAATCATATTAATCTTTTTTATCTCTGATCTGCGAGGACCAAGATCCTCTGAGATCGCTGTGCCTGATTTAACAGGCCAATCGTCTTTGCTCCCATGGGAGGGGTTCTCTAACCTAAAAAAAGCCCCATGTGCACTCCATACGTACAACGCTACCCCGGAAGCCGCTTCCTGAGTGTAGTGCACATCGGATAACCATAGAATTCTGCACTAGATAGCGGAGGTGGTTAAATTCGCATCCGATACCGTCACAGAGCCCTCTGAGCCTTTGGTTTAGACCTTCCACTCTGCTCCAAACCAGAGAACCGCGGTCAACCGTGGGTATGATGCTACAAATAGACAGCTTAGCCTGCACCCCGCGTGCATTGCTAGTTGCGTTCACCATATCGGCCAGCCACCAAAAGGAGCCGCGGATGGCCTCAGAACCCAAGCGGCAGGCGTCAATCGTGCCGACATGTGCGACTACATGCAGTCGGTTACACCCACTGCCCTCGATTGCTGCCAGCAGGGCCTCCTCCACATCACTGATGAAACCTCCCGGCAAACATACCGCATGCACACTGCAATTCTTTCCCTCCTTGACTGCTATCTCCCTGTGGTCTCCATCAACCGCCTAACATAGGAGCTCCCAAATGATTAGCTTACTCACCCTCTATACTGGGCGGAAAAATCGACCGCTGGCCCAACAGGATCGGCATCCCGTGATGGCTTAGAATTATCGTCAACTACATG
The DNA here is from genome assembly GCF_023897955.1 of Schistocerca gregaria. Taxonomy (NCBI): domain Eukaryota; kingdom Metazoa; phylum Arthropoda; class Insecta; order Orthoptera; family Acrididae; genus Schistocerca; species Schistocerca gregaria. The sequence continues at coordinate 499,149,483 of NC_064926.1, read as the reverse complement.
CCATCTACTACAAGCTCTTCGCTGTTACGAACAACCTGCACAACGCAGTAAAACTAGGACACATTACTCTGTTGCTGTCCATGCATGAAAAGTACAGTAAACACCTCTAACGGACTGGCAAAAGGAAGACGATAACCGAAGATCGTATCTGTCGCTTCCGGTATGGAAAATAGGCTATAGTTACGCTGGTAAATCCAAAGATAAAACCACAAAGCATAAGCATTTCAAAAACTTACGTAAACACATACGGCTACCATTAGAACTAATGTAGGCACTGCACTTAACCAGAACTGTGAATACGGTTTACAGTAACAACGCTAACACGCGTCTACTGCGTGCTTTATCGGTGAATAACATTAGAGCAATGTCTCCTCATTTGTACAGTGCATTCTGTACGTCGTCTGTAATAGCAATACTTGAATATTGCTCGTCAGTATGGGATCCGTGGCACATAGAACTAATAGAGAAGATCAAAGGCCAGTACGTTTCGTTAGAGTTTCTGATACGGAAGGATTGCAGGACAAAGGGCGCTGGAGTGTAAGGACCAAACCCAAGTCGAGGATGCAGTCAAACACATTTTGTTTCTTTTATTTGCCCACTTGCGATATACTGGTAGCATGCATAGAACAATTGTTTAGACGCACTTTAATTACAGGAAAGATTTAAATTGAAACAATTAAGCAAACTATGATTTTACTGACGGGCTCAGCAATCTGACTAGAAAATCAGACTCAATACAAATGTTCAGAGAAACCTTAATTAAAGCAAAATTAGACTGGAAGTCTAAAATATACTAAAGGTTATCCAATGCAATAAAACTGAGCAGTCTGCACCTGAAAATAAACTTGCACACAAATTTCATAGCTTTACTTGCGATTTATGTACCAGAGAATTTTCCCAGAAGGTTAAGAGCGACGTATAACATGGCTACTGTGTGTTGGTCCTCTCTGTTGACCTAGACACCGGGCTACATGCAGAATAACTTCAGCAATGTTACAAAAATAACACTGGCCAACAAGAAAATTTTTTTCAATGTTTCCTGCGCTTCGAGTCAGTTCTCACTAATTTCTGTCTAGAAAAATGACAATGAAAAATTTTCCTTAGCTCTAGTTTCTGTGATACACTCTACGTGGAAGTATTTCATATTCACAGATTAACAGAAAAAAATTACATTTTAATTACACATGAGAACACCATTGAAAGCGTATTTCACATTTTTTAAATGGTAGTTACATTTTAAAAGTTCTAAATTGCTTGAACAGTACCTCACAGATGGTTGGGTCTGACGAGAATCACGTGATGACTGCATGTATCATCGTCTTTCAGCCTGCCTCTTGTAACAGAGTTCTGGAGCACCCCTACACATAGACCAACAGTAATCCACAAGCATTGCTTCATTCCAGTATCTCTGGCATCTTTGTTTCATAATAGAAATGTCCTGATGGAATCTTTCTCCATGTTGTGGAAGTGGCGAAAATGTATTTTAAGGGACATGGTGGTAGACTATCGATAATAAAGTAAGAGATCCTGGCAGGGGACGCCAAATACAAAGCTTCTATTTACGTTTCTAATCTAGACTGTAATAATAAAGTGGGAAGGAACTGTTACTCAGAACTCAGGGAGAAGTTGTGATCTAAATAACACTAGATGTATTCATTCTTAACATTAAAAGACAATAAAAATGACGAAAGTAACATTACACAAACATTTTTTTTATTTAACAAACGATTTTACTAACATGGGGTCTATGGTGTACAAAGTGATACACTAACAAGAACACAAATCGCTTTCTGACTTCATACACGTGAATCCGGGTTATGACACAAAACTATGCCACCACCATGCACCTATACTCTTTTATTTAACAAACGATTTTACTAACATGGGGTCTATGGTGTACAAAGTGATAACCTGGGGATCGACATACTACACTAACAAGAACACAAATCGCTTTCTGACTTCATACACGTGAATCCGGGTTATGACACAAAACTATGCCACCACCATGCACCTATACTCTACTGTTCAAAAAAGAAAAATATGGTTCGAAAGAACAGTGTGCTGAGAAACATATACACTCCTGGAAATTGAAATAAGAACACCGTGAATTCATTGTCCCAGGAAGGGGAAACTTTATTGACACATTCCTGGGGTCAGATACATCACATGATCACACTGACAGAACCACAGGCACATAGACACAGGCAACAGAGCATGCACTATGTCGGCACTAGTACAGTGTATATCCACCTTTCGCAGCAATGCAGGCTGCTATTCTCCCATGGAGACGATCGTAGAGATGCTGGATGTAGTCCTGTGGAATGGCTTGCCATGCCATTTCCACCTGGCGCCTCAGGTGGACCAGCGTTCGTGCTGGACGTGCAGACCGCGTGAGACGACGCTTCATCCAGTCCCAAACATGATCAATGGGGGACAGATCCGGAGATCTTGCTGGCCAGGGTAGTTGACTTACACCTTCTAGAGCACGTTGGGTGGCACGGGATACATGCAGACGTGCATGGTTCTGTTGGAACAGCAAGTTCCCTTGCCGGTCCAGGAATGGTAGAACGATGGGTTCGATGACTGTTTGGATGTATCGTACACTATTCAGTGTTGGCCCTGTGTGCCTCGGTCGTATGCAGTCCTGATTGTGGCGCTCACCTGCACGGCGCCAAACACGCATACGACCATCATTGGCACCAAGGCAGAAGCGACTCTCATCGCTGAAGACTACACGTCTCCATTCGTCCCTCCATTCACGCCTGTCGCGACACCACTGGAGGCGGGCTGCACGATGTTGGGGCGTGAGCGGAAGACGGCCTAACGGTGTGCGGGACCGTAGCCCAGCTTTATGGAGACGGTTGCGAATGGTCCTCGCCGATACCCCAGGAGCAACAGTGTCCCTAATTTGCTGGGAAGTGGCGGTGCGGTCCCCTACGGCACTGCGTAGGATCCTACGGTCTTGACGTGCATCCGTGCGTCGTTGCGGTCCGGTCCTAGGTCGACGGGCACGTGCACCTTCCGCCGACCACTGGCGACAACATCGATGTACTGTGGAGACCTCACGCCCCACGTGTTGGGCAATTCGGCGGTACGTCCACCCGGCCTCCCGCATGCCCACTATACGCCCTCGCTCAAAGTCCGTCAACTGCACATACGGCTCACGTCCAAGCTGTCGCGGCATGCTACCAGTGTTAAAGACTGCGATGGAGCTCCGTATGCCACGGCAAACTGGCTGACACTGACGGCGGCGGTGCACAAATGCTGCGCAGCTAGCGCCATTCGATGGCCAAAACCACGGTTCCTGGTGTGTCCGCTGTGCCGTGCGTGTGATCATTGCTTGTACAGCCCTCTCGCAGTGTCCGGAGCAAGTATGGTGGGTCTGACACACCGGTGTCAATGTGTTCTTTTTTCCATTTCCAGGAGTGTATTAGAGCCCTACGCCACAGCAGCGATTACTTTACCACGATACGCACGACGACTGAAGTTGTGGAAGGCAGCAATCTGTTATTATTGGCACGTTCCAGAAAAATGTAAGTACGCGGTCTCGTGTTCAATTAATTCCTCCTCCTCCTCCTCCTCCTCCTCCTCCTCCCCCCCCCCCCACCCTACTGTCTTCATTTTCTACTTACACACAATGTTCGGGTGGCGTAGGAACTGATAAACTATCTGAATGAGAAATAGGTCGATTAGCAGGTCGAAGTTTCGGATACTGATCTGTTCTTACTTTCTTTATAGACAATGCTGCATTTATAATTGGAGTCAAGCAGAAATAGCACTTGTATGTATAGTTTGTAGGCTACCGCCAAACCATAGGCACAGCAAAAGCCGTAGATAGTTTCTTATTTTTCAGCCATTCTCGCAGTGTAACTGAACATGGGTTGCAACATACATATGGAGCCCAAGACTTATGGTGGTCCCCTTCTTTCATACCGCAATAATGCTGATAGGCAGTCCTCCCGAGAGGCGACAGGCTGCGGTTCTGCGAGGAAAATGTTATTTGACCACAAATGCAACAAAAATCATTCCTTCGCCTTATATATACATTTTCGCGATATTTTTAGGAATTTTAAACTGCAAAAGCATTCTGAAACCTAAAATTCTGCTTTAATTACAGCAGAAACTAGATGAAACTCACAGTAACAGAAACAGTATCTATGTTTACGACTTACAAACAGCTTAAGACATTTGTGTTTTGTTATTAGACAGGTGTGCCAACTCCGGAAACAAAATTTCCCCCAAATTGAAAATATTGACTATCAGAATGATATGTCACCTTATCTCCAAAGCAGGTGCTAATCTGTCATTTTTATGGTGATTTTTTTAATTCAGCAGTTGAAAATGTATAAGTATGAACTATTTTACAATCCAAAACAGTTTCATTGTTGTCCAGTGTATTTTGAGATGATCTAAAATCACTAACCACGGCACCAGGAAAACTTTTAGCTTAAAGCAATGCTTACAAAAAAAAAGCATAATTCAAACTGAGGCCTCTTTAACGGGTCAATAAAAATAGTTTCCAGATTTTCATTTAAAGTACTCTGAACCCCCTTTAATGGTGGGATTACAATAGCAAACATTTATTCTGAGGCGCCTTTTAAAGCAAATGTCAAATTTTCAAGAGGGAAAAAAGATTTTAAACAAATGCACGCAATTCTAAAAATAGTAAGGTTACAGTGAGGAGTCTTTAAAGGGTAGTAAAAACCTTTCGGACCTTAAACAAACTCGCAGTAGTAAGATTGCACTGAGCCACTCACGAAGGGCGAGCACCTTATCTTCCACATCCCCATCAGTTCAGAGGCAGACGTTGCGGAATTACGATTATTACGAACTAATTTACAAGGCGTAAGTTCCGTAAAACGTGGCATGCCGGAGGGGACCGAAAACGTGGGCACTGCCAAGCCAAATCAAATAACTACTACGCCGATACGGTGTAGGAAAACACAGTACGCTGCGGGCAGGGGAACTTTGACAGTAACCACTAAAGGGGAGAACCGAAGAAGAACCTCCAAACCAAATAAAGCGTCTTCAGTACGGGCAGTAGCCAGCAGAGCAGCTCACAAGGACTCTGACTACAAAGTAATTGCTCGAGAAGCACACACTGCCCAGTTCCGCCATACGAAGCGCTGCTCCAGCTGAGACTCCCGGTGAACACCAGCTGCTCCAGAGCGGCGCGGGCTCCCGCGGCAGATCGCGCTGCCCTGTGTGCACCCGAAACGGCTGTCCACCGGCTCCCGGTCCAGACACTCCTCACAACTTCACGATCGCTTCCTCTTATATCCCCCCAAACCAAAGAGATCACTCACCCCCTAGATAAACCCTCTGGCCAACAACACCGTGACGTAATCGGAACTAAGGCATCAGGTTCATATTTAGTAACCGTGAAACTGTCACGGAGATACAGGCTTTATTATGCTATGCGGAACATTCTCTTGGGCATCCAATGGAGCTCGTGCAAGGCACCACGATGGTCAAGCACTATCGTTGATGCATTAATTTGCTCTGATTGGGGTGCTGACATTCAAGACAATAAAAGCGGGTTAAAAGCTGTGAGCTATCGGGGGAAGTTAACCTTGCATTACTGAGCAACTGTTTCACCAGGTATCCAGTCTAGCTTATCAAATTTCCAACCAGACTACCATTAATTAACATTAATTATAATCTTTTAGTGATCATCTTACGATGACCGGTGATTATTTAAATTGTGTGTGTGTGTGTGTGTGTGTGTGTGTGTGTGTGTGTGTGTGTGTGTGTGTGTGTGTGTGTTATTTTATGAATGCAGTGTTGTATGCAGTCTCCCAATCTTGGCTCCGTATTTGATGTGTTCCGTAAGATTACAATCTCACATTTTCACAATCCTAAATAAGGCACCAGTTTAGTTATGAATCAATATGCTGAAATTTTAACTGAACAATGATCAATGTTAAAACAAATGTCCAAATATAAACTGATTTATATATATACCACGAGGGTCAAGCAGTTATATATAAAAATCAGTTTATATTTGGACATTTATTTTAACATTGATCATTGCTCCGTTAAAATTTCAGAATATTGATTCATAACTAAACTGGTGCCTTATTTAGGATTGTGAAAGTGTTACGGAACACATCAAATATGGAGCCAAGATTGGGAGACTGCATACAACACTGCATTCATAAAATAACACACGAAGAACGTTGAAACATATGCAAGAGGAGATTAACCACAACCAACTGATTCAATTTTCACCCAAAGAAGTTACTTTCGTAGCGCAATCCTGTCCGTCATGAAATTACCGCCCACTGGTATACTATATTCATACTAACACCCTGTGAAATCTTCCCGAAAAGAATAGCTGAGGGATACTTTGATCATTACACTACATGCTTCCCGTGGTAAACTTGGTTTACACAAAGAGTGTAACTCCACAATAATTTTGATAATTAAAATAAATTACATCGAAACACAAATTACAAAAGAAAAACCTCGAACTGGTTACTATCGTCTTACTATTAACCTGATGGGTCAAACAATTGTGTAAGCACGTGGTACTGGTCTCACAAAGCACACGCCACGTGGGTTGAACATAAAAGTTGCTATATTGAAAAATATTGTCAAGACGAGACGTTATAATCTCACGCACATTCGCATTTAAGATTGATGATCTCAGTTAGAGTTACGCATCATGAACACGTGGTTCCACTTTACTCACAAAGTAATGACAAAGCAACTGCTGGAAGATATTCTGAACTTCACACTGGAATTACACTACGTTGCAATTTAAGATAACATTAGATATTATAGATCTAAACATGAAATAAAGGTGATTAAATTTTCAGTTAGGCTGAACTTAAGAAATGCATTGTCCTACGGACTTAGCAGAGACGCGCTCAGCCGGAGATTCTTACCACTTCAGACGATAGCTGCGGACAGACTGCCTGGGACCCTACCGAGGGTGCTTAACAGATACAAACGGAAGTGACCAGAGAGACAGCTTCCTATACCAACATGACAAGGGACGGACAGGACCATACTAAGAATAGAAACCTCTCTGCTTTTAGAAAGAGTAGATAGCTGTTCCGACATTGGTCCTACTGTTCTCTAGCAGACAGGCTTGTCTGCTACCATCAAGCATGCAACTAAAAATACATTTGCTCATTCATCCTCTTACACACAAGGGAAGGGGGATGACAATATCTTATCATATACAGCATATAAACGAAAGCGGATGGAGGTTCCATAAGAGACTGTGAGACATGAATTACATATAAACTGTGCTTTAAAGTGGAGTAGTGTGACAGATCGTTCTTGTTTATGTGTAAAAGTAACACGTTCCACTGCTTAGTCTCCTCCCAGATAGTCAGAAACACCACAGTAAATTTAGAAGAGGAATTTATCCCGTAAATGACAAGAGATTTAAGAAATTAGCATGAAAGGAATCCAATAGAGACCTTTCAACATTTGTTGCAGACCACGTAAACTCTTTCCTGATGATCATTTATTCAAACGGTAGTGGTATTTTCCAGCAAGATGCTGCGCCATGCCACAAGACCAGGATTGTGATGGAGTCATTGGAGGAACAAAGTGCCTGGCTACAATTGATGCGGTGGCCCCCCAACTCGCCAGATCTGAACCCGATCGAACACATGTGGAATGTCATAGAAAGTGGTGTCAGAGCCGAAATTTACGGGATTTAAATGACTTGTGTGTGCAGATTTGATGCCAGCTCCATCCAGTGACCTACCAAGGCCCCACTGCTTCCAAGCCATGAAGCGCCGCCGTTGTCATCCGTGTCAAAGGTCTATTAGGGGGTTATAATGTTCTGGCTGATCTGTATGTGTGTGTGTGTGTGTGTGGGGGGGGGGGGGGGGGAGAGTGTATTTTCGGAGTCTTGTGTCCATACAAATCCTCGTTTACAGAATCCACATTATTTATTACAAAGGAGATTTTTAATCTTCGCCAACACGTGAGTGTAAAAATGTTCAGAAATTGTGTAACAAAATGACGTCAGCGAAAGAGATATATGTCTTTGTATGTCTGTTCGACGACCCTTCTTGAAAAACACGGGTGGCGTGCGAATTTTTCCAATCACTTGCAATGCTTCGCTGCTCCAGTGATCCACGCTACACTGCCGTTACTTGAGGAACAAGTGCTCTCGCGTATTCTGTATAGAAACGTACAGGTATCCTCTCAAGCCCAGTTATATTTCCTCTGTTAGCTCAAAGCAATAGGTTTTCTATCCTACAGTCACATATTTCGGTATCTATCATTAGCGAAACTATTTTGGAAAAAGGGATCTACATGGGAATATGGAACCTTTTGAGCAGGGTTGGAATCTTTTGGACAGGGAAGAAAACCTTTTGGGGAGGGGACGACCCCCTAACAATGAGTGGTGGACCTTTTGGGTTGGGTTGGGATGGTGGTGGGTTTTGTGTTGGGGTGGTGGTGGGTTTTGGGGGACCGTAGGGGCTTTTGAATAAGGGTGGGGATGTTTTGCGTGTGGTTTGTGTTTTGGGGCAATGATGGTGAATGTTTTTGTCTATGTAACCTTGTACTCTCCCCCTCACTTATCGACCTTAATGATAGTGAAAAATTAAACCAAAGTACCTAATGGAAACGTGGGAAAAGCAATCGTCACCGAAGTTAATTTGTCGGTAAAGATGGAGGAAAGGGTTACATCTAAATGAAAGGAAAAATGCAAATGAAACTGGTGGAAATTAATTTTGAAAAGGGGTAAAGTTAATAAAGAAAGTAAATGTGTGGTCGTTGCGTTAACAGTTAACTGGCGTTAATTAGATATCTGAGATTTGGTGAAAATTACGGTCGCCAGTCCTATGGACAACCACTATAACAACTGAAAATGAAAAATTAATGCACATATAATTAGCACTAAAAGTGTGGCAACTGAAGGTTGACACATGTTGTGTGAAAACTGAATGTTTGTCAGAAGTAATAAATTTCGCTACTCTCTGACTTAATTTAGCAAAAGAATTAATGAAACCAGAAAACTGAAAGTTAATTTAGTGACTGAAATTAATAGTGAACTTTGTTTCTGAAGCTCTACGAAATTCAATGAAATAAGGTTAGTCTTGGGCTACCTCAACAATAATTTCAAAAGCTGCTTGAATCTACACAATTTAGAAATAAGACATTTAACTTTGAACTTGAATTAAATGATTCTGAACAATTAATAATAGTAAAATTTAGTACGTACCATGATGAGCTGCAGTCACAGTTAAGCTAAAATCTGGTAACAAAATTTGCACTCTTAACTTGTGCTTGTGTAATCTAAATATTGTATCCAGCTATGTATACTTTAATAGAACTTTGAAATTAAAGCAGTGAAATGAAATGGAATGATATTACTTTAATGCTGGCGTTTGAATTTCAACGACACTCGGGTTCATTCCGGAAAAGGAAGGTACCCTGCTTGGTAATGCAATTGGTACAATGAGCAACAAAAGTTCATGCTACGTTGCTGTAATTTTGTGAGGCAAATTGAACAGTTTGAAAAGCTAAGTTCTGCCATACAGTTCTAAAACTTTACGTGCTCCCAGTCTTCCTTGTCGGTTGATTGAAGGTTTGAAGTCGTCGATCGAGGAGGTGGCGACAGTCACTCATTGTCGGCCGTCGCTATTGCAGAAACTGGATGTTGACGCGCCTTCTTCTCGACACTGTCATCAGGCGAAACGGGCTCTTGATGTGCGCCAGCTAATGCTTCCCGTCCGCGACACCGTGTCAGAAACTATCATAGCAAGTCGAGCGCAACTACATGCCAAACCCCGAAAGCGCGGCAACTCGCGGGAGCGTCACACAACACACCTGCTCCACCGCCCTACTTTAGCCAGAATCCCTCTGCCCGCGCTCCATGCGGCAGAGTTATCACTACCAAAGATCCTACCCACTTTGGTTCTCCACACGACCTATCGATGTAGTCGTTCGATAGCATAGTTTTCCCTAGGACGGAGCCAGCGTAAAAATACAAATAATATTTACAAACAAACCAATTTTATATATATATAAAGGCACAGAAATGTCATATCTTCAGGTAACAAAATAATGAAAAAAATTTATAGGAGGATATGCATTTCCGGCTTTTTGGACAAGTAGAGCCCTTTTGGCGTTGGCGAGATCTTAAGTGCTATCAGTTTGGGTTAGGATGTGTAGGGTGCTCTGGTTCTGGGGGAGGGCGGGGGGTGGTACAGTTTCTTCATGAGCAACAGTAGTGTTTCTTCTTCCCCACTCATCAGACAGTTGCTTTTCAGCCAGTGGTTTAGTGGGTGCCTCAACCACACAGATGCTCTCTTTGCCGTGGTGTGTCGCTTACCAGCAGCTACAGAAGACGTGACGAGCTGTCGGCTGCGGTGCTCAGACATCAGTTCTCGGTGCCTGTTGCAGAAATGGCGATGAAGCAGTGGGTGCGCCGTCTGCAGCCGCTGGCGCTGTACGCGATGCTGGCGGCCACCGTGGTCTTCCTGGTGCTGCAGCTGGTGCTGGCGCACGCCACGCACGCCCTCACCCTGCTGGTCGACGCCTACCACATGCTCTGCAACCTGGTCGCCCTCGCCGGCTGCATCATCACCATCAAGGTGAGCACGCTGGGGGGCATTTTTCACTGCCTGTACTTGTATTCACTGTCTGTCTTTCCTCTCGTTTTCCGGCCTCGATTATTATGTGCCGACCTTACTTTATGCCTCGAGTCAGTGTTCTCAGGTGACCTCGTGTCTTGCAGCACTCAGTAGTTAGTGTGCACATCAGTTGCTCAAAGGTGTGCCATCCCTTGATAGCAGTGCAAAGTTAAGTACCTTCACTCGGAATATTCAGCACTTCTATTCAATTTTCTTAAGTTGTTTCATTTATTTATTTATTTATTTATTTATTTATTTTATTTCATTTCATTTATTTATTTTTCATTTAATGTATTTATTTCATTTCATATGAAGACTGTAACTGTTCTTGAAAGCTGTGGCCATGCGGTTCTAGACGCTTCAGTCTGGAACCGCGTGACCGCTACGGTCGCAGGTTCGAATCCAGCCTCGGGCATGGATGTGTGTGATGTCCTTAGGTTAGTTAGGTTTAAGTAGTTCTAAGCTCTAGGGGACTGATGACCTCAAGTCAAGTCCCATTGTACTCAGAGCCATTTGAACCATTTTTTGTTCTTGAAAGAACAGATACTGTTGATGACCGTGCAGCTTTTTTCCTGGAAGAAATGATGACAGCTGAAAATATAAGGTACTTTACATATGTAGATTTGTGGACAATTTGGAGTGTGAGTCTCACGGGAAGCGTACAAGGGATAATTCCCTGCAGTCGCGCTATTCATCTGTGTCCTTGGTGGCCCAGATGGATCTAGCCGGCACGGTAGCTCAGCGTGTTCGGTCAGAGGGCTGCGTGCTCTCTGTAATAAAAAAACTGAGTCAATGAACCAACGATCAATTTGAACGGATGTCCTATGACGTCCGCCCCGACCAAACTCAACGAACTATATCGAACAAAATGTGTAAAAAAAATAATAATAATGGATAGAACGTCTGCCATGTAAGCAGGAGATCCCAGGTTCGAGTCCCAGACGGGGCACGCACATTTTCAGCTGTCCACATCGAGGTATATCAACATTTTATTTATTTCATGTATTTGTTTATTTCATTTATTTATTTATTCATTTCATGCACTGTCGCACCATGTAGGAAGGAAGGAAGATTGTGGTTAACAACTTGTGATAACTGTATCATTAGAGTCAAGATTACCAATTCAGATTGGTCCAGATTGGTCCAGATTACAGAAAGAAATCAGCCGTATACTGTAAACAAAAAAAAAGTTATCCCAACATTTGGATCAGGGAATTTGGGGAAATGAATGAAAACTTTTATTTCGATGGTAGTTTAAAGAAAACTGATATTCTGACACTACGGCTGTGTACAAAACGAAAGTTGTTTCATGCAGAAAAGAAAACAGCAAATTATTTACACAAATAGCGTCTCTACGGATTTCGAACCAACAGATTCATCTTCAGGCGGCTGTTTACGTTTAAATTACATTTGTTGTCAGCTATTTCCTCCCCCCCCCCCCACCCCCTTTGTGGCGAAAGTTCATTGGGATTGTAATGCACTACAACAAAAAACGAGGAGAGAGACAGCCAGTTGAAAGAATTTGTAAGGACTGGGCTACCAATTTCGCTCAGTGACCTGTGTGAGGTTACTAAGATAGAGGAAGCGTTTACGGAGTGTGTGTCAGTTTTCTCAGTAGTGGAAGTACCGTGAATGTTTCGTTTGTGCAAGTCTCGTCGCCCTCTTTTCTTAAGATGCTTGTGTAGCCCATGATTTACTGCGATGGAAATTAGACTATTATAAGAGAGACTATTAATGCAATTTGGCTCTTATTAACAACTTCACTAATTATCCCTCTAGTGTCGTTAGCAGACAAAAATTTCTCATGAACCCTGTTCGCTATTATGTCAATAGGTAAACTTCGTGTGAGTACACGTAAAAGACTTCTTATTTTTTGTTAGACGTACGCAAACAAAAATGCCAATGACAATTTGCCCTCGGTGGAACTGTGTATGGTCCAAAATGACGCAACTTAGGGGCAATATATAAGCATCACACATCTCGACTGAATAATTCATTTTAGGTTCAAGGCACTCAAGAAATAGGTTTTTGACTTCCATTCTTGACGAACGGGAGTAACAAATGTGTCGGATTCTCTCTCTCTCTCTCTCTCTCTCTCTCTCTCTCTCTCTCTCTCTCACACACACACACACACACATATATATAATAACGCAAAATGGAATAATTAACCCCTGGAAACTGGGAACCTGAGAAGCTTTGCTGCATTCATTTAGGTTGGCAGCCATCTGGTTGCGGGAGGAAGGCAGAGCAGACGGCCCGCCCTGGACCTCTGGTGCTGGGGTCTACCAGATCTCGATGGCCGACAATCAAACCATTGATTACACAAACAAGGCGAAATTATGTTGTGTATGCAAAACATAAACATATTACCATGCAATGGTAATTGTCAGTGGGTGTTGGGGTTGGGTTGTTTTGGGGAAGGAGACCAGACAGCGTGGTCATCGGTCTCATCGGATTAAAGAAGGGCGGGGAAGGAAGCCGGCCGTGGCTTTTGAAAGGAACCATCCCGGCATTTGCCTGGAGCGATTTAGGGAAATCACGGAAAATCTAAATCAGGATGGCCGGACGCGGGATTGAACCATCGTCCTCCCGAATGGGAGCCCAGTGTCTAACCACTGCGCCACCTCGCTCGATCAGTGGGTGTGGTCAGAAGTTTTAAATTTTTTGTAAAACATTGCGGGAAACTTAAAAGTTGTAGAATGATAACCAATTGAGCTAGATGCAATTATTCAAACGGTTTAAAAATAATCACGTAAGTCCAGTTTATTTATTACTTATTAATTTTTTTACTGAAGTGTTATTCTAAAAATTGCTGTTTGAAGATTATACATAATATTATATAGTTTATTTTATGAATATAAGAATCCAACTATGTGAACTAGATCTGTCATCTAAATTTAAGCAACGGTTTTTACCAACTGTAAACATCAACACTAGAGTCATCTAGACTTTATACGCCCGAAGTAATCTTAGAAAAACTTTTGATAACTTTTTTCAAATCGGGAAAGACTGCAGAGAATACGTCAGAAGGTATTCAACAGCAGTTGGAGAAGGATATGGACTGGTTACTGTGTTGTGCAGGCTCGAGGCTGCCGTCAGCGCCAGCTGCACACGGAGCAGCACAACGAAAGTTACGAGAAGTCAAAACAAAAGCTGTTCAGTTCCTTTGCCGATAATTCCTTAAATCTTTCTGGAGTTCCTCTATCCTAGAGTGTCCCGTCTAGTGTCGCAAGTTTAGAGAACTTATACTTCTCATCTTCTACATACAGATGGAAATTACTTGTTGAGAAAACAGGAAAAAGTTTGAAACGATTGTCTGAAACTCGTGCTCATTACAGTTCAGTTAGTCATAAAAGAAAACGTGGAAACAGTTGTGGGTACTTCAGAAGAAATGCAAGATCCATTCAAGGCAAACCTTCACACTAGATATGCAGCAAGCTTGTTCCTTCCAAGTATGTGTGATTTTACTTGTGGCACACGAGACCGCAGGAAATGAATTTAGCTGAACAGTTTCTGCAGTATCCAGAAACTAATCAGGAAAACGGACTCTCCAAATGAAAAACCGTGAATGAGTTTTTAGTGACGGAACGAATTGCAATTGACTCGGTAGTTCTAAGAAGGAAACGAATCCAAAACCTCCTTTTGTGGGAAAATATAAAAAACGTTCTCCGTTCTTTATAATTTTGTCTTAACCGAGCAGTTATGAGATTCCTCTCATTAAGCTGCTGTTTTAGCACGCTGGGAGAAATGAATTTGATTGTCCTGAAGGATACATCACAATCTTAAAAATCCAGAATTTGTTCCTTACTTCAAACTGATTATCAATTAGGCATTAAAAATTCTTATAACAACAACACAAATATTCATATTTTCAAAAAACTTCCATAATACAGCATATACAGGAAATGTCTTTACTACTAAGCTGGGTTTAAATAACACAACCTTTACGTAAGAAGTATTTTGTCTATTCTTGGAAGTCGAAAATGAGGACTTTCGCAGAGATTTGGTTTACATAACTTAGGCCACCAATTCTTTGAAGTACTTCCAGCCGAGATTTGAGTAACACTGAATTGTCTTCATTGGACTGAATTGAATAATTTATTACTGTGACGTGTAAATTCTGTATAGTCGTCTGATTTTGCTTTTTGCAAACCCAAAATTGTGATCACATTGAAGAAAGGAGTGCCCTCGCAATGGGAAGTTGTGATAAATATTTGTAGATTGCCTACTAACAACCAAAGCAAGGAAAAAGCACACTAAATGTTTTTCAGGTTTTGACCCCCACAGGCGACAATGACAAGGTGAAGTTACTCAATTTTTCAACCGCTGTATACTACATATTTCGTCACGGCCACGTATAGCTTCTCCTTTAAGATAAACGTAGAAACCGACAGTATGTTTTTATATCGTGTAATACAAAATACATATAACCACAGTTTCCTCAGTTAGACCATTTCCAGAACAGGCAATTTTGCCCCAACCTTCGGGTCATTAGAACAGAGTTTTTATATCTGTTTGTTTCGGAACTTGTGAGAACGACAAAAATGTAAGGTCTTTTCGGCGACAGCAGCTCACTTTGCATTGTCGTTCCGATATGAACAGTTAGTTCTGTATGAATAACAGATATCGAAATGAGGGCGCTCAAATCTATAATAACTTTCGTGGAAGCACTTTCCATAAAAGTATGAGAGTCCAATTTTACTTTCTTGGAAAAAACTGGATTTTTTTGCAAAAGAGGGCATACATAGTTTTGATAAGTTCGGCACTTAAATACTATATATTCTGATTGTTGTTATGTTTTCCTTTAACGGGAAATATATTAATCTTTTCATCGATAAAAGCGCGAATGTTGTTCGCTACTGCATTACTGCGAAGTCCGTGCTTGTACCTATTCTATATAAACGATAACCTGGTTTGCAATTATTAGTGACGTTAATGGGAAAATTGCTTTATTCTTTATGTAATATACGCATCTAAATGCAGTTCTAAACAGAGCACTTTTGTTTCTCATGTAATGAAAGGCAATGAACGTACGATAATCTCGTTTGAGTGCTGCGATTCTTTGAGAGTCCCTCCCTAGTGGTGATTTTCGACCAATCATCCCCGTTTAAAATGTGTCCTGCTCGTTTTTACAACGCACATGAAGAAAACTTTTCACTTAAAGTTTTGCAGCGAAGTTCCTTCTCATCTACACTTAACCTTTCAGTTCATTTACGTTTGGTCTTAGACGATACTGTTACACGTATCCTAATACTCGTATACTGGACACCACGAAGTCATTTATTTTTCTGCTCCTCATGACCACATATTTGTGGACGACGAATGCCTGTTTTCTTTTTACAGTAGCAGAGTCAGTAATGCCTTCAGAGGTGGATGAAGCGGCCGTAGCAATAACCTGATACGTAGCCCCACAACAAAAAACAAGACGTCCACTAGGAACACGAAACAAACGCGCTTTTAAAATATGCAGAGTAGTTACATCAATAATTATTATTCATTTATCCTTATTGAAGAATATCTTAACTCTGACGTCAGACACTAAACACACTACAATACTCTGATGCACTGTAGACAAGAGATTTTAAGCAACAGCAGATACGAACACCGACTGTTACCGCAACCATGGCGTGGAGGGAGACAAACTTGAAACTATGATATGTTGCTGCTTCAAACTAACGAATATTACCAAGTGCAATTATCTCGGTAGATGGGTGATTTTGGTTCCCTTTTTGGAGCTCAATACGGGCATCTATATTCTAACAACGTTTGGTGAAAACAAACAAAAATTAGATTTTTGGCGCTTGTCTGTTTTTCAAACTACCGCTTCAATTATACATTTTTGGAATTAAAAATCCAATGATATGGACATTAACATTAACCTACGAGGAAGGAGGAGGGTAAATAAAACAGTGCCGGGTGAACTAGCAAACGATGCTGGATTATCATTTCAAAAAGTAGTTCGGCGAGCAATTTTTGAATGCATAGAGAGATTTATTCGAGAACTTCAACGATACACAGCAATGAACGAAATCGTCAAAATTTTCCAAATTTTGGAACAAAATTTATGCTTGAAGCTTCAGATTACCTGTTGCTGTAGCTCTGGAGAATCTGGTACAAGTTTGATACTGATCAGGTGCTGCAAGAAATAAAAATGTGGAAAATGTGAAAAATTTCATATTACCCCCTGGAACTGCTGGTAAAGTAATTTATTTACAGAGTCATTCCACACAGAGTCGCCTCCGTGTGCTATGAATCTGTTCAAAGCGTTAGCGCCGATGACAGTTTTAACATGAATGAGTACACTACCTATCACCCTTCCATAGATTGATGATGTAATTTATATTGCGATATAACAAAAGCGTGTAATTCATGATTTTCATCACCTGATAAGTGATTTTATAATCCTTCTAACATGATGCTGTCAATACTTTCATGAACCTGATGACTGACAGCCCACTGAAACTGGATGTGTAAATATATTTTTTCAGCAGCAGCTCAAGGCGGCATTATGACATTCTTTCAAATGTGTAATAGCTGTGAGGCACCACTTCCTGAAAATAAAAAGGTATCGTAGTCTAAATTTCTGTATGATATAGGCAGCCCAAGAAAGCCTTCAATTTGTAAGCAAATAGAACTTCTGTGAATCATTGCCACATACATCACTTGCAATCCAATACTTCTTAACCATTTTTGTCTCAGTCGCGCCATTCGAGAGAACATTTTCTAAACTGAAACTCACAAAAAAATTATCTTCGCTCTACAGCCAGTCTGTCCATTTTATCAACGGAAAAAAGTTTCACGTGGAATAAGACGTTATTGAGAACTTCAGTAAAATAAAGGCACGGAAACGTAGACTACAACAATATCAATAATAACTACACTCCTGGAAATTGAAATAAGAACACCGTGAATTCATTGTCCCAGGAAGGGGAAACTTTATTGACACATTCCTGGTGTCAGATACATCACATGATCACACTCAGAGAACCACAGGCACATACACACAGGCAACAAAGCATGCACAATGTCGGCACTAGTACAGTGTATATCCACCTTTCGCAGCAATGCAGGCTGCTGTTATCCCATGGAGACGATCGTAGATATGCTGGATGTAGTCCTGTGGAACGGCTTGCCATGCCATTTCCACCTGGCGCCTCAGTTGGACCAGCGTTCGTGCTGGACGTGCAGACTGCGTGAGACGACGCTTCATCCAGTCCCAAAAATACTCAATGGGGGACAGATCCGGAGATCTTGCTGGCCAGGGTAGTTGACTTACACCTTCTAGAGCACGTTGGGTGGCACGGGATACATGCGGACGTGCATTGTCCTGTTGGAACAGCAAGTTCCCTTGCCGGTCTAGGAATGGTAGAAAGATGGGTTCGATGACGGTTTGGATGTACCGTGCACTATTCAGTGTCCCCTCGACGATCACCAGAGGTGTACGGCCAGTGTAGGAGATCGTTCCCCACACCATGATGCCTAGTGTTGGCCCTGTGTGCCTCGGTCGTATGCAGTCCTGATTGTGGCGCTCACCTGCACGGCGCCAAACACGCATACGACCATCATTGGCAGAAGCGACTCTCATCGCTGAAGACGACACGTCTCCATTCGTCCCTCCATTCACGCCTGTCGCGACACCACTGGAGGCGGGCTGCACGATGTTGGGGCGTGAGCGGAAGACGGCCTAACGGTGTGCGGGACCGTAGCCCAGGTTCATGGAGACGGTTGCGAATGGTCCTCGCCGATACCCCAGGAGCAACAGTGTCCCTAATTTGCTGGGAAGTGGCGGTGCGGTCCCCTACGGCACTGCGTAGGATCCTACGGTCTTGGCGTGCATCCGTGCGTCGCTGCGGTCCGGTCCCAGGTCGACGGGAACGTGCACCTTCCGCCGACCACTGGCGACTACATCGATGTACTGTGGAGACCTCACGCCCCACGTGTTGAGCAATTCGGCGGTACGTCCACCCGGCCTCCCGCATGCCCACTATAAGCCCTCGCTCAAAGTCCGTCAACTGCACATACGGTTCACGTCCACGCTGTCGCGGCATGCTACCAGTGTTAAAGACTGCGATGGAGCTCCGTATGCCACGGCAAACTGGCTGACACTGACGGCGGCGGTGCAAAAATGCTGCGCAGCTAGCGCCATTCGACGGCCAGCACCGCGGTTCCTGGTGTGTCCGCTGTGCCGTGCGTGTGATCATTGCTTGTACAGCCCTCTCGCAGTGTCCGGAGCAACTATGGTGGATCTGACACACCGGTGTCAATGTGTTCTTTTTTCCATTTCCGGGAGTGTATTTCGTATTACGGCTACGAAACAAACTGGTATTACACGCATAATTGCACGAGCTTTGTTTCCAGACATACAAAATAAAAGGCAATTTTCTTATTCTATTCTTCAATATTTCTCTGCGCTCTGCCTGATGGTTCCTGTGCTAAATGTTGATACGTATTCGGAGTTTCTCACCAATATCGTTAAGTGTGAATGTTAAAGATAGTGGAGCATACAGGACTCAATGATAAATACTTGAAATTTTTTGTGCGCCATTACGTCTACGTCACACATTATTTTACAAAATGGACGCCAGCAATACATCTGTTTCTAAGCGGAGCAGTGGTGTCGCTTAGTTTTGGCGCCCCCAGGCGTCTGTAGGGCTTTGTACGACACGGTAAGTAACGGTAAAAAATTGAAACTTGAGAAAAACCTGATTGATAGACTTTGTAGCAGTCAGGTCAGTTGTGAACAGATTAATAATTCACGTACTAGTACTTGCAATACAAAAATTACGGGATACAATATAAAAAATAGTTCCAATTGCGTTAAATGGAACGAAGACCGCAATGGCAGACGGCAATAAACAATTAATTTTTGACCCCATATATCCATAATTAGTGGCGTAAGATTGATAGTGCATCACTACAGTAAGAGCAAACAAGAATGAAAGCGGGAACAAAAAAACTGTGAACATAAAAACGTGCCATGTTTCGTAAACAGAGCTGAAGTGCGACATCCAGTATGTGAGCAGATGAGAGGAAGCGAAGACGCCAACAAAAAACGCGAAGAACTGTAAGTAATCGCTTATTTACATAAAAAATACGTGAGATGTTTTATAATGTACAAAATAACATACCAAAACGAAACTGTGCAATTCTAGATCCCACTGACGATGGCTTACAGTGATAAAAGACGAAACGTGTCTGGTAGAAATAAAACACAGTGCAGCAAGAGAAGGCGCTTTTTATTTACAAAACAAATATTTCTGCTTGCTGCGGAGGATGGCCGCTCAAACAAATTCGCTTTTCACTTTTTAGGATGTAGAAGAATTTCCGCTACCAATTATTAGTCACTCTACCGGTTTTGGGCTTGTGCCCATCTCCAGGTGTTTATACACTTAAGTGCATGTGTATATTGCTGGTGACTAAACAGAGAAGTGGAACAATCGTAAGTGGCAAGGCAGCATTTGTCGAAAGTATACCTGTACTTACATAAAGATGAAGTATCCTTACTATAATTACGAAACATGGACGTGAAAATGATAACAAATGTGCAGCTGAGTGGAACAATTGTCACTACAGAATAATTGTAATAAGGATGCCTCGTCTTTATGTAAGAAGAGACATATTTCTACATCTACACTTCGCAAGCCACCTGATGGTGTGTGGCGGAGAGTATCTCTATCGGTTCTCCCTTCTATTCCAGTCTCGTATTGTTCTTGGAAAGATAGATTGTCGGTATGCCTCTGTGTGGGCTCGAATTTCTCTGATTTTATCCTCGTGGTCTCTTCGCGAGATATACGTAGGAGGGAGCAATGTACTGCTTGACTCCTCGGTTAAGGTATGTTCTCGAAACTTCAACAAAAGCCCGTACCGAGCTACTGAGCGTCTCTTGCAGAGTCTTCCACTGGAGTCTATCTATCATCTCCGTAACGCTTTCGCGATTACTGAATGATCCTGTAACGAAGCGCGGTGCTCTCCGTTGGATCTTCTCTAACTCTTCTATCATCCCTATCTGGTACGGATCCCACACAGATGAGTAGTATTCAAGCAGAGGGCGAACAAGTGTACTGTAACCTACTTCCTTTGTTTTCGGATTGCATTTCCTTAGGATTCTTCCAATGAATCTGTCTGGCATCTGCTTTACGGACGATCAACTTTATATGGTCATTCCATTTTAAATCACTCCTAATGCCTACTCCCAACAATTTCTGGCTTTCCACTTACAATTGTAATACTCGTCCCTGATTAGTCACCATGAATGTAAACATGTACATGAATGTATAAATACCTGAGGATGGGCACAAGTCTGAAACCGGTCGTGTGACGAATAAATAATCCCTTATTGTGACTGGTATCGGGATTTTTCTGCGCCCTATACCACGTGTACCGGTATGAAATGAGCGTTAAGATACAAATGTGTCGATAGGGAACATTTGTTGTGAACGAGCCGTATTTTTTTGTTTGGTTGGTATGACATCTGTCAAAGATATTTAGTATACATCAAGTCATGGAACAAACATCATCATATTTTTCATCGTGTTAACAATGTCGAATTTTGTACCAGAAAGTGATGATTTGTGGAAAGCATTAATTTTTTGTTTTCATTTGAAGAAAAGTGCTGCAGAGTCGCATCGAATACTTGTCATATGCTGATCACGCTCTATCAGAAGCAACATGAAAAAGATTGTTTCAACGGTTCAGAAATAATGGTTTTGATGTAAGAAATGAAGAACGTGAAGACCACCAAAGAAGTTCGAAGACGCCGAATTGCAAGCAATATTGGATGAAGATGATACTTTGAGTCAGAAACAAATGGCAGCAATGCTAAATGTTGCACAACAATCAATTTCTGACCGTTTGAAAGCTATGAGAAAGGTCCAAATGTGTGGAAAATGGGTGCCACATGAATTGAATGAAAGACAGATGGAAAACCGAAAAACCATTTGTCAAATTTTGCTTCAAAGACATGAAACAAAATCAATTTTGCATCGATGAAAAATGGATTCATTTTAAGAATCTTAAACGGGAAAAATCGTGGGTTAATCCGGGACAGCCATCAACATTGACTGCAAAACCAGATCGATTCGGCAAGAAGACAATGCTCTGTGTTTGGTGGGATCAGAAAGGTGTGGTGTATCATGAGCTTCTAAAATCCGGTGAAACTGTGAATACTAAGCGCTACAGACAACAAATGATTAATCTGAACTATGCATAGATCGAAAAAAAGACCAGAATGGGCCAGAAGACATGGCAAAGTAATTTTTTTACACGACAGTGCTCCTGCACACAAAACTGGCTCAGGATACAATCAAAACACTTGGCTGGGAGCTGCTACGCCACCCGCCGTATTCACCAGACTTGGCCCCTTCCTACTACCATTTGTTTTAATCAATGGGACACGCATTGGCTGAGGAACACTTCGATTCCTACGAAGTAGTCGAAAATTGGGTGTCTCGTTTGCTCCAAAAGACGAACATTTCTATTGGCGTGGTGTCCACAAATTGCCAGAAAGGTGGTCAAAATGTATAGAAAGCAATGGTCAGTACTTTGAATAAAATGATTTTACTTTTCAATTCAAAATTAGTGTTTAATTTTCACAAAAACAGGCTCATTTCATACCGGTACACGTGGTAAAGGAACAGTCACGGAGTTTAACAGCATCCACTATGTACAAAATACGCTTTTCACTATGTTTTCCTCCTCCTCCTCCTCCTCCTCCTCCTCCTTCTCCTCCTCCTTCTCATCATCATCATCATCATTTAAGACATTATTCCTTTCAGCGTTCAGTCTGGAGCATAGCCCCCCTTATAAAATTCCTCCATGATCCCCTATTCAGTGCTAACATTGGTGCCTCTTCTGATGTTAAACCTATTACTTCAAAATCATTCTTAACCGAATCCAGGTACCTTCTCGTTGGTCTGCCCCGACTCCTCCTATCCTCTACTGCTGAACCCATGAGTCTCTTGTGTAACCTTGCTTCTCCTATGCGTGTAACATGACCCCACCATCTGAGCCTGTTCGCCCTGACTGCTACATCTGTAGAGCTCATTCCCAGTTTTTCTTTGATTTCCTCAATGTGGGCACCCTCCTGCCATTGTTCCCATCTACTAGTACCTGCAATCATCCTACCTACTTTCATATCCGTAACTTCAACCTTATTGATAAGGTAACCTGAATCCACCCAGCTTTCGCTCCCATACAACAAAGTTGGTCGAAAGATTGAACGGTGCACAGATAACTTAGTCTTGGTACTGACTTCCTTCTTGCAGAAGTGAGTAGATCGAAGCTGAGCACTCACTGCATTAGCTTTGCTACACCTCGCTTCCAGTTCTTTCACTATGTTGCCATCCTGTGAGAATATGCATCCTAAGTACTTGAAACTGTCCACCTGTTCTAACTTTCTTCCTCCTATTTGGCACTCAATCCGTTTATATCTATTTCCCACTGACATTACTTTCGTTTTGTTGATGCTAATCTTCATACCATAGTCCTTAAATTTCTGATCTAGCACTGAAATATTACTTTGCAAACTTTCAATCGAATCTGCCATCACAACTAAGTCATCCGCATATGCAAGACTGCATTTTTTGTGTTCACATATCTTAATCTCACCCAGCCAGTCTATTGTTTTCAACATATGATCCATAAATAATATGAACAACAGTGGAGACAGGTTGTAGCCTTGTCTCGCCACTGAAACTACTCTAAACCATGAACTCAACTCTAACTGCTGACTATCCATGTAAAGACCTTTAATTGCTTGCAAAAGTTTGCCTCCTATTCCATAGTCTCGTAGAACAGACAATAACGTCCTCTTAGGAACCCGGTCATATGCCATTTCTAGATCTATAAAGCATAGATACAATTCCCTGTTCCACTCGTAACACTTCTCCATTAATTGCCGTAAGCTAAAGATCTGGTCCTGACAACCTCTAAGAGGCCTAAACCCACACTGATTTTCATCCAATTGGTCCTCAACTAATACTCGCACTTTCGTTTCAACAATACCTGAGAAGATTTTACCCACAACGCTGATTAAAGAGATACCTCTGTAGTTGTTGCAATCTTTTCTGTTTCCATGTTTAAAGATTGGTGTGATTACTGCTTTTGTCCAGTCTGATGGAACCTGTCCCGACTCCTCCTGTGAGCACTAATTAGCAATTCTGACCGAATAGAGATTAACGGTGTGTAAAACGTCACCGTGACGCGTGTGGGACCAGGTCGGGATGGGACACGGCGCACGGCTCTATCACGGCTACGTACTGTACAGCGGCGCTCGCCGTTTATCCCATCAGGGCGCTTCCTGCGGCCACAAGGACACGCGGCGGCGAGGCGCGCCCGCAGCGCCGACCCGTGTGCGAGCGGTGGGGTCCCGCTCTGAAATACTCTTAAACAGGATCACACACGGGTGACAAGTCGCGGGACAGCGGTATGCACGTACACGAGGTATGAAAGGGCGGTTCATCGGTAGAGACGTCATTTGTACTCGGGTTGCGGCGGCGCGGTTTCTTCCGTCCCTTTACGACGAACCTGCACCTACCTGTGAACATCCTCAGCAGATCATCAGTAGGAAAGCCGAGCGAAACCTACTGTACTTCGACGTGAACCAGGCTGCAATTGAAGTCACTAATCTACGTTTCGGGAGAAAGTTTTCACACAAATGAAACGTTGGAAATGTTGTCCTCAATTAATATATTCTGAAACTTAGGTGAACAAGTATCACTGCCAAGCCCGCGCTAGTCTTAACACAGTCACTCATAATCCCTTTCACTCACGTTAGCAAGTTTACGGTGTTGCATTTCCCGAAAACGTTATAGCTACAAAAATACTGATTCTTTTTGACTGAGAGTGCTCGCCAAATATTATGTCTGTCGGTACCTAATGCAGTCGCAGTTTTTAGCCAACGACCTCCTCAATACGCCACGCGGAATAAATGTCTTTTCTTGTCACAAAATTCGCTTAAAAATTCCCAACTTTCTACACACCCATCGGAATAATTATGCCGTCACTTTACAACACTTTTGATGTACGAAACGCTGCTAGATCCGGCAAATTATCGTTTCCATCGGAACTACTGCTACAAACGTGCGAACTGTTTCGTGGCTGGGCTCCCACTCTTCTCTAGAATAAAGTCTTCTCTATCAGCAGAGAAAGGAGTGCGAAGAATATTGCTTTACCATTGGTCAGTTTACTCAACAGCCAATAGCAAACCAACATTCTCCCGCGTCAATCCGCGCTTTTCACCAATAACCAATTGCAAAATTATAAACATAACGACTGCCCTTTTACCGACGTAATTTTCTAATATGCTCAACTTTTGCTTATGCATAAAGTTATTTACTATTGTTATTTATACCTGAATTAACTTTCCCTTGACCATAAACTTACTGTACAAATCTATTCTACAAAAATCCCCTTTGTCCATATCCATACTACTTCGAAATGTTCCCACACTAAATCCTGCTACATAACTCGTTAAACAATTATCTTCATATTAACCTTAAACCACACTCACGCATCATTCATACTACTAAAACACACAACATTTTTCATGCACGAAAAACATACTAACACTTTATGAAAATAGAACAGTTTATGAAGAACACTCTATTACTTAGTGCACTCTAGTGGGCACAATCGAAACTAAAATCAGTCCCCCTATCCAATATTGTCCTCTATCGGCTGTTACAGAAACTACGTGCGCGTCCACTCTCGCGTCACCATCTGTCACTCTCCAGCTCTGAGACACATCTCCCACTTAACCACCCCCAAGGCAGGATCGGTATATGGCGCTACGCCTCAGGGTGACTTAGTGGAAAGGTTTGCGGCGTGATTATGGTCGCACGACGCGAAGTAAGACTTCGAACGCAGATTGTTAGTTGGAGCTACACGCCTCTCGTGTACTCGTGACCGTATCGGTTGGACGATAGACTGAAAAACCGTGGCGTGGTAGCGCCATTCCCGATTTCAACTGGTAAGAGCTGACAGAAGGGTTCGAATGTGGCGCAAACCCCCGAAGCCGTGGACACAAGATGTCAACGAGGCACTGCGCAAGCTGGTGATGGCTCCGTAATGAGCGGGCTGCGTTTACGTGGAGTGGACTGGGTCCTGGTTATGTTCAGCTACTTGGAGGCAGCGTGCAGCCATCCACGTTCCCAAACGACGCTGGAATTTTTATGGGTGACAACGCGCCATGTTATCGGGCCGCAATTGTTCACGATTTGTTTCAAGAACATTCTTGGCCGGTCGGTGTGGCCGTGCGGTTGTAAGCGCTTCAGTTTGGAACCGCGTGACCGCTACGGTCGCAGGTTCGAATCCTGCCTCGGGCATGGATGTGTGTGATGTCCTTACGTTAGTTAGGTTTAAGTTGTTCTAATTTGTAGGGGACGGATGACCTCAGAAGTTAAGTCCCATAGTGCTCAGAGCCATTTGAACCATTATTTTGAAGGACAGTCTTGACTATACGAGCGATTGATCTGGCCAACCAGATCGCTCATCAGTCCCGTCGAACATTTATGGGACATAATCGAGAGGTCAGCTCGTGCACAAATTCCTGCAACCGCAACACCTTCGGTACTGTGGACGGTTACAGAGGCAGCGTGGCTCAGTATTTCTGCAGGAGATTTCCGACGACTGAGCGGATACCGCGTTGATCTGCTGCACTGTGCCGGGCAGAGTGAGGTCCTGCACGATGTCAGTAGGTACACCGTGACTTTCGTCACCTCAGTGTATCTCAGTTCGGTTCCGACCACTAAGGACCACGTTAAGTGATGATGATACTTTACAGTAAGGCTCTGTTGCTGATGCCAGGGAAAAGAAATTAGGCAACAACTGAAAAATGAAATGGAAATGGTCGTATGGCATTGTTGGCCGGGAAGTTCGGCCGCAGTATTGCAAGTCCTTTGTAGTTGACGCCACTTCGGCGACTTGCGAGTCAATGATGATGATACGATGATGAAGAACACACAACACCCTGTCATCAAGGGACAGAGAAAATCCCTGACCCCACCGGGAATCGAACCCGGGACCCCGTGCGCCGGAAGGGAAAAAGCTTCCGCAAGACCACGAGCTGCCCACAGGCAACAACTATTTGTTGCTTACACAAAACGAAATATACATCGTACAATATACGTTAGATGAGTATGTGCCAAGCAAGATCGTAAGAGATGGAAAAGAGCCACCGTGGTACAACAACCGAGTTAGAAAACTGCTGCGGAAGCAAAGGGAACTTCACAGCAAACATAAACATAGCCAAAGCCTTGCAGACAAACAAAAATTACGCAAAGCGAAATGTAGTGTGAGGGGGGGGGGGGGGGGGGGGGGGCTATGCGAGAGGCGTTCAATGAATTCGAAAGTAAAGTTCTATGCACTGTCTTGGCAGAAAACCCTAAGAAATTTTTGTCTTAGTTCAAAGCGGTAGGTGGATCAAAACCAAATGTCCAGACACTCTGTGACCAAAATTGTACTGAAACAGAGGATAACAGACTAAAGGCCGAAATACTAAATGTTTTTTTTTCAAAATTGTTTCACAGAGGAAGACTGCATTGTAGTTCCTTCTCTAGATTGTCGCACAAATGACAAAATGGTAGATATCGAAATAGACGACAGAGGGATAAAGAAACAATTAAAATCGCTCAAAAGAGGAAAGGCCGCTGGACCTGATGGGATACCAGTTCTATTTTACACAGAGTACGCGAAGGAACTTGCCCCCTTCTTGCAGCGGTGTACCGTAGGTCTCTAGAAGAGCGAAGCGTTCCAAAGGATTGGAAAAGGGCACAGGTCATCCCCGTTTTCAAGAAGGGACGTCGAACAGATATGCAGAACTATAGACCTATATCTCTAACGTCGATCAGTTGTAGAATTTTGGAACACGTATTATGTTAGAGTATAATGACTTTCCTGGAGACTAGAAATCTACTCTGTAGGAATCAGCTTGGGTTTCGAAAAAGACGATCGTGTGAAACCAAGTCACGCTATTCGTCCACGAGACTCAGAGGGCCATAGACACGGGTTCACAGGTAGATGCCGTGTTTCTTGTCTTTCGCAAGGCGTTCGATACAGTTCCCCACAGTCGTTTAATGAACAAAGTAAGAGCATATGGGCTATCAGACCAATTGTGTGATTGGATTGAAGAGTTCCTAGATAACAGAACGCAGCAAGTCATTCTCAGTGGAGAGAAGTCTTCCGAAGTAAGAGTGATTTCAGGTGTGCCGCAGGGGAGTGTCATAGGACCGTTGCTATTCACAATATACATAAATGACCTTGTGGATGACATCGGAAGTTCACTGAGGCTTTTTGCAGATGATGCTGTGGTGTAGCGAGAGGTTCTAACAATGGACAATTGTACTGAAATGCAGGAGGATCTGCAGCGAATTGGCGCATGGTGCAGGGGATGGCAATTGAATCTAAATGTAGACAAGTGTAATGTGCTGCGAATACATAGAAAGAAAGATTCCTTATCATTTAGATACAATGTAGCAGGTCAGCAACTGGAAGCAGTTAATTCCATAAATTAGGCATTAGGAATGATTTAAAATGTAATGATCATATAAAGTTGATTGTTGGTAAAGCAGATTCCAGACTGAGATTCATTGGAAGAATCCCAAGGAAATGCAATCCGAAAACAAAAGAAGTAGGTTACAGCACAATTGTTCGCCCTCTGCTTGAATATTGCTCAGCAGTGTGTTATCCGTACCAGATAGGGTTGATAGAAGAGATAGAGAAGATCCAACGGAGAGCAGCGCTCTTTGTTACAGGATTATTTAGTAATCGTGAAAGCGTTACGGAGATGATAAACTCCAGTGGAAGACTCTGCAGGAGAGACGCTCAGTAGCTCGGTACGGGCTTTTGTTGAAGTTTCGAGAACATACCTTCACCGAAGAGTCAAGTAATATATTGCTCCCTCCTACGTATATCTCGCGAAGAGTCCATGAGGATACAATCAGAGAGATTAGAGCCCACACAGAAGCATACCGACAATCCTTCTTTTCACGAACAATACGAGTCTGGAATAAAGGGAGAACCGATGGAGGTACTCAGGGTACTCTCTGCCACACACCGTAAGGTGGCTTGCGGAGTATGGATGTAGATGTAGACACTTATTTGAACAGCATTACCAGCAATTACCCTAATTTTTATTGCTTAGCTCAGTTTTCGAACAGCATATGGAAAGACTATGGCAACGCAAGCTAAAATGGCCCAGTGTTTCCAAAATAATTGACTGTATTAAGGTTTGCAGTGAGTCTGAACTTGACCTTTCGGGATTGATGAACGATCTGGTTGGCCAAATCAGTCGCTTGTATGGTCAAAAACGTTCTTCAAAGAAATCGTGAACACCTTTCGTGGCCATGATGAAACAGCAGCATCTAACAATGTTGAACCCCGCGCACACTGACGAAAGACGAACTTTCGTCTGGCTTGGCACGACAGCACTGCACACGGCGCATATTATTGCGTGAAGTAGTGGCGGGGATCGAGTGATTCGGCTGTTGAGCGGTACTGTCCCCGGGCCCCCCACGCTTGGCCAAAGCGCACACACGCACCCGGTTTGTCGGCCGGTACACTATTCCAGATTTTACCGTCGCTTCACAGGCCGGAACACACAGTACAAGGTTGAGGCAGGCTGGCTGGGCAAGTCTAATCTACATACTGCTTAGTGGTGGAACCTGACACTGTGGCTGAGAATGGGCACCTGGCGTATATGAACGGGTTGAAAAAAATACACAGAGCACACGGTGTATGAACGTAAAAGGAAAGTAGAACGGGGCAGTAAGAAAACAGCACGAAGTGAGCCACATTATCACTGACTTCAAAGTCAGTCTTTGCAGTCTGGCTGTCCGACTGTTTTGCTTAGCGGCCTGCATGGTCTGATACGAGAGTATATGAAGACATGCGCGGAAAAGGGGGATAACCCTTATAATGAATCCTCCTCCTCTAAAATTACCTTTTTTTAAAAAATAGAGATAACCGATACCATGTATACTATCGGTTCTTGCTCAGGTTAAAAGTATCCCAGCTATTTCATTAAAACAATTCATCTGATTTTTGTATATGGTGTATAAAAAAAAGGAATTAATGTGTTACAATCGATACATACAAACAGTTAAAATTACCCTTCTTCCAAAAATAATTGAAATTAGAAAATTTCTTGCCTACTTAAAATTCAAATTATTAATTGAACAATCTAATGCTAATTATTAAATTTGTTTCTTGATGAATTTATAAAATATATTTTAATGATGATTTATCTTTTGCTTTGTAGGCTCTTTTGCTTTGTAGGCTCTTTTGCTTTGTAGGCTCTTTTGCTTTGTAGGCTCTTTTGCTTTGTAGGCTCTTTTGCTTTGTAGGCTCTTTTGCTTTGTAGGCTCTTTTGCTTTGTAGGCTCTTTTGCTTTGTAGGCTCTTTTGCTTTGTAGGCTCCTTGGAATAATGTGAGTAGTGCAGAATGTAAGTAATAGTGGGCATGCTTCAGATGGAAGTAGACGTTTTTTATAATTTTGTGACCAACAATGTAACTATTGGTTTTTTGAATGTGGGTATTATAAAGTCGGTGCGATTTAGACGAATGGGATAAAATAAAAAAAAAATACTCATGGCAGAGGCAATTCTTCATCAGTTATTTCATCTTCAAGAGATCGCAATGTCAAATCAGAATTTTCAGCAACAAGAATGTACTCCTAGACACAAGATTTTGAGCCAACAACAACAACGAGATAATCAAGATAAGTAACAAAGTTCTTTTGAAATCTTACTCGTCCTGAAGTTTTCAAAATTTGTGGAAAGAATGAGAACACTAATGCTGATGTGTGGGAGCGTAAGATTACACCCTCAAATGTAAAAGCTTAGAGATAAATGTTGCTATCTGTTGCTGAATATGGGAACTATCAAAATTTACATTGGTCTCATTCCTAAGGGGTATTTACGGGCAAGACCAATGTAAATTTTCATAGTTCCTGTACCCATCAACAGATGGCAACATTTATCTCTCGGCTTTTACGTTTGAGGGGTAGCCTGTTTTTCCGCGCATGTGTTAATCTTCATACCAAGGAAAGCGTTTTAGGCGATATTTGTTAAAACAATGTAAAGCGCTGGCCGGTAGGGCCGAGCGGTTCTAGGCACTTCAGTCTGGAACCGCGCGACCGCTACGGTCGCAGGTTCGAATCCTGCCTCGGGAATAGCTGTGTGTGATGTCCTTAGGTTAGTTAGGTTTAAGTATTTCTGAGCTCTAGGGGACTGATGACGTCAGATGTTAAGTTCCATAGAGGTCAGAGCCATTTGAACCATTCGAGCACCTCTTTTATAGATGTTATTTTGCAGACTTTTTTATGGTGCCGACAATCATCAGAACTTCGTGAAACTATACGGGCTGAAGCGGGAACATCCCACCATGTTACACGAAAAATTCCGAAATGAAATTAGCTGAGAAAAGATAAATGTATTTCATTACTTACTGAAAATACCTAGTAAAATTTCGCTTTCGCAATAATAAGCGACAAGTTTTCAAGCTCAATGACCCAGTGACTCATCGACAGAAAAAATGTCAAATTTGGAATATTATCTCCTTCTCCCTTTCTCCCCAGTGATAAATTTCTACAGCTCCGCAAGCTTTGGATACGAGATGGAAACGGCCAGACAAAAAATGTTGCACTGTGTTCTATCGCTTTGAGAGATTTGTATGCGTGATTTTGTTGCCCACAGCTGATTCTGTGGCGTTGTTGGGTTTCAGTACAGCAGCGAGGAGCACGAGCACGACCAAGAGGAGGAGGTGGAGGGGCAGGCGGAGATGGAGGACGCAAAGGGCGAGGGCGAGGGTGGCTGCGGCGGCGGCGGCGGCGGCCCACCTCCCGGGGAGGCGGTAAGGCAGACCCTCTGGGCCGCGGCGCGCCGGGGCGGCCTCTACTGGAACCGCCAGGGTGTGTGTGGGTGTGTGTGTGTGTGTGTGTGTGTGTGTGTGGGTGTGTGTGTGTGTGTGTGTGTGTGGCAATGGCGAGGCTAACCGCCTGGGCCGAGTGGCCACTACTTCAGCCACCACCATCCTGTGTGTGTGCAAAACCTTCCCCGCCCAATAAGATCCAACACTTTATCCTGAGTTCATTTGTTTCAGTAACCAGGCAGCACACTTAACAAATGGGAAGCAGCAAAGGGGGCTATGGAATTAAGTACATTATTTGTACTTAGGGCTAGTAGAAACCCTTGGGTAACAGAAGAAATATTGAATTTAATTGATGAAAGGAGAAAATATAAAAATGCAGTGAATGAAGCAGGCAAAAAGGAATACAAACGTTTCAAAAATGATATCGACAGCAAGTGCAAAATGGCTAAGCAGGGATGGCTAGAGGACAAATCTAAAGATATAGACGCTTATCTGACTAGGGGTAAGATAGATACTGCCTACAGGAAAATTAAAGACACCTTTGCAGAAAAGAGAACCACTTGTATGAATATCAAGAGCTTTGATGGAAACCCAGTTCTAAGCAAAGAAGGGAAAGCAGAAAGGTGGAAGGAGTATATAGAGGGTCTATACAAGGGCGATGTACTTGAGAACAATATTATGGAAATGGAAGAAGATGTAGATAAAGATGAAATGGGACATATGATATTAAGTGAAGAGTTTGACAGAGCACTGAAAGGCCTGAGTCCAAACAACCCCCCGGAGTAGACAACATTTCATTAGACCTACTGACGGCCTTGGGAGAGCCAGTCCTGACAAAACTCCACCATCTGGTGAGCAAGATGTACGAGATAGGCGAAATACCCTCAGACTTAAAGAAGAATATAGTAATTCCAATCCAAAAGAAAGCAGGTGTTGCAGGTGTGAAAATTACCGAACTATCAGTTTAATAAGTCACAGCTGCAAAATACTACAGCGAATTCTTTACAGATGAATGGAAAAACTGGTAGAAGCCGACCTCGGGGAAGATCAGTTTGGATTCCGTAGAAATGATGGAACATGTAAGGCAATCCTGA
Source organism: Schistocerca gregaria (assembly GCF_023897955.1). NCBI lineage: Eukaryota > Metazoa > Arthropoda > Insecta > Orthoptera > Acrididae > Schistocerca > Schistocerca gregaria. The sequence continues at coordinate 499,116,914 of NC_064926.1, read as the reverse complement.
CCCTACGACTTATCTTAGAAGAAAGCTTAAGGAAAGGCAAACCTACGTTTCTAGTATTCGTAGACTTTAGAGAAAGCTTTTGACAATGTTGATTGAAATACTTTCTTTCAAATTCTAAAGGTGGCAGGGGTAAAATACAGAGAGCTAATGGCTATTTACAATTTGTACAGAAATCAGATGGCAGTTATAAGAGTCAAGGGGCATGAAAGGGAAGTAGAGGTTGGGAAGGGAGTGAGACAGGGTTGTAGCCTATCCCCGATGTTATTCAATCTGTATAATGAGCAAGCATTGAAGGGAACAAAAGAAAAATTCGGAGTAGATATCAAAATTATTGGAGAAGAAATAAAACCTTTGTTCGCCGATGACATTGTAATTCTGTCAGACAGCAAAGGACTTGGAAGAGCAGTTGAACGGAATGGATAGTGTCTTGAAAGGAGGATATAAGATGAACATCAACAAAAGCAAAACGAGGATAATGGAATGTAGTCGTATTAAATAGGGTGATGCTGAGGGAATTAGATTACCAAATGAGACACTTAAAGTAGTAAAGGAATTTTGCTATTTGGGGAGCAAAATAACTGATGATGGTCGAAGTAGAGAGGATATAAAATGTAGACTGGCAATGGCAAGGAAAGCGTTTCTGAAGAAGAGAAATTTGTTACATCGAGTATAGATTTAAGTGTCAGGAAGTCGTTTCTGAAAGTATCTGTATGGAGTGTAGCCATGTATGGATATGAAACGTGGACGATAAATAGCTTAGACAAGAAGAGAATAGAAGATTTCGAAATGAGGTGCTACAGAAGAATGCTGAAGATTAGATGGGTGGATCACATAACTAATGAGGAGGTATTGAATAGATCTGGGGAGAAGAGGAGCTTGTGGTACAACTTGACTAGAAGAAGGGATCGGTTGGCAGGACACGTTCTGAGACATCGAGGGATCACCAATTTAGTATTGGAGGTCAGAGTGGAGAGTAAAATTCGTAGAGGGAGACGAAGAGATTTATACACTAAGCAGATTCAGAAGGATGTAGGTTGGAGTAGGTACTGGGAGATGAAGCTCGCACAGGATAGAGTAGCATGGAGAGCGGCATCAAACCAGTCTCAGGACTGAAGATCACAACAACAACATTTGTTGTTACTTTTTCGGTGTTACAGTCTTCAGCATGAAGACTGCTTTCGACTACTCTATCTTGAGCTAGGCTTCATCATCTCTGCGTAACTATTACTACCTACTTCCAGTAGAATCTACGTCCTGCATTTTTGTTTGGGGTCTCCCTCTAAATTTCTCCCCCCCCCCCCCCCCAACCATGATGCGTTGGGACGCATCTGATCAGTGTGTGCCATAAATTTCGATTTAGTATTTTTCCTTTATTATTCGATCTGCCCGATCAATCTCCACCATTCTGCTTGGAGCACCGCTTTCCAAAGGCTTCTACCCTTTACATGTCTGTACTGTTTATTGTCCACATTTCACTTTCATACAAGGCTACCCTCCAGAGGAATAGTTCCAGAAAAGTAGGTAACCTTTAAATATTAGTTGATTATAATTAACGTGCAACTACTCACAGAGGTCCAGTGTCGGCTGTAATAACTGTCATACGACAGCAAACTTGGTGGAAACATTAAAGAGTTATTGTGGATCCAATTTACTCTGGAAAAACAAATTAGTTCCAGCTGTGGCCACCATTTGCAAATCTGGCGCTGTACACTGTACGGCATCATGACATTCACACTGTCATCTGACAAGCTATAATGTGAGTCAAGAATACAGCTATGGAGAAGAACATCGGCAATTACAGTGCTGCATTGAGATAGTACAGCCGACTGATAGGTCTGACAAGAGGCTGGATGTCATTAAATGTTTTAAAGATGATGATGAATTTCAAAAACGCGGGCTTGATGTGGCACCTGAAAGAGGAAGGCGCCCTACCCCAGTGGAAGTTACTGACGATGTTGCCGCTACTTTGACCGCCCATGCAGCGCGTGTCCCAGTTAGCGGTAGCGCTCGTGCAGCGTCACGAGAATTTTCCACTGCATGGTCAACAAGATCCAGACAGTGCAGCAGCTAAAACCTCATCATACACAGCAGTGTCCTGAATTTTCTCTTCGGTTTCTGGCACGGATAGACAGAAAAGCGCCAACATGGGCACTGTCAACCTTTCCCCCACTTAGACGAGACGGGGGAGGGAGTAGATGTAAATTACATGGTATGATCTTCAAAAGAGGAATGACAAGATTAAGGTCAGAATGATTGAATGAATGGACACACAAGGGAAACACACATATTGGAATTACACAATTGCAAAATGTCACAGGATACGTGTACCTGGGTCAACTTAGGGAGACTTAAAACCAGGAGTATTTCAACGAATTAAACTGAGCTGACAAGCTTACCGAAGATTCACTCAAGTTTTCAAGTGTAAGATGTAGCCTATCTGAAATAAGTTTTTGACCAATTGTACTACCAGTAAGACCTTACATCAGGGATGCAAGCACGTAGAGTTCATTGTTAGAGAGCTCGCACTAGGTTAGTGACATAGTGGAAAGAGTAAATACCTTGAAATGCCAGTGAAATGCTCATGTCGCTCGAAGAAAGGAAGACAGAGTCTCAAACGAAATGTTACCTAGGAGGCCACCAAACAGATGGGCTGGGGATTTAAGAAATACAGCTGGATTTAATTGGCAGCAGAAATGGTGAACCTGGTGGGATACTGTTTTGCACACCGACTGAGAAGGTCACATCACCAAGTGATTGAATTGATGACGACAACGATACGAGAGAAAGACGCCATTGTAGTATGTGAAATCATTTGCAAATAATCCAATACAGTTCAAAACAAAGAAGACAGATATCAAAGCTTAACTTTAAAACCAAAGATATCGAAGCTTAATAATTTGAAAACTATCTAAAGAGTTCCTTTTGTGTCGGTCTCTCCGTCCCAGAGAAGAATTTTTATTCACTGGCATGTAGTTCAATAGTGTACAGACCCAGTTATGTAATAAAACCAACTATCGTTTACTAGTACTTGAATGGTCATCATTCATCCAAATTTAATTGTGAATTAATTTAATAGCCAGTAAAACCCACTCATTCCATTTGGTTATGATGTATCATAAAACTGACACAGTCAACACCCAAATAATTAGTTAACCTCAAGAATCCAGTATGTCCTCCATTTAAATCATGGAATGGCGTTGGTGATTTCTGTCAGTTCCTGTAGGTTTCCTGACGATTTAATAGCATTGCAAGTGTTCTGAGATTGTGTCGTGGTAGCACTTGCACAAACTAATTCACTGTTTTGCACTTTAACGGCTTGCAATGTACACTTACTAACCAAAAAAGTTAAGGATCTAGGGGGTCAAAAGAAATGAAATTGCACACATTGAGAGGTTATGTGCTTTTATTTCAGTGATTATAAAACAAAGTTGCGTGAAAAAATTGGAATTACCATGACACTGCTGGTGCCTTGTGAGTAGCGCGTTACACGTTCTTGGTGTGTGGATGCATGTCCTGTTTCGGTAGGGAAGAGTGTCGTGAAGATGTTATGTCATCTTATGAGGTAAGTTGTGGGTTAACTGCTGTAACTGGCACTCGATATGCCAGATACTGACGCTGGGAAGTAGTGGACATCAAAGCAGGTCCCACAAGAGCTGTGTTGCGCAGAGAGCGGTGGATTTTGCTGCCCAAGATGAGAGTAGTTCAGACACGTGGCTTCTGTGGACAAGCCTCGTGTTACTGATAGATGATGCCAGGATCTGTCTCATGAGGACTCACACATACGGACCAGGATCTCTGTAAAGTATTGTTATGGTATCAGAGTGCCGCAACAAGATCGGACGTGATCAGTGATATCCCATGTTGTGTCTCTAGTAATAACATGGCATTTCTCTCTTTCTCTCTTTCCATTCGCAACCGTCTCCATGAAGCTGGGCTACGGTCCCGCACACCGTTAGGCCGTCTTCCGCTCACGCCCCAACATCGTTCAGCCCGCCTCCAGTGGTGTCGCGACAGGCGTGAATGGAGGGACGAATGGAGACGTGTAGTCTTCAGCGATGAGAGTCGCTTCTGCCTTGGTGCCAATGATGGTCGTATGCGTGTTTGGCGCCGTGCAGGTGAGCGCCACAATCAGGACTGCATACGACCGAGGCACACAGGGCCAACACCCGGCATCATGGTGTGGGGAGCGATCTCCTACACTGGCCGTACACCTCTGGTGATCGTCGAGGGGACACTGAATAGTGCACGGTACATCCAAACCGTCATCGAACCCATCGTTCTACCATTCCTAGACCGGCAAGGGAACTTGCTGTTCCAACAGGACAATGCACGTCCGCATGTATCTCGTGCCACCCAACGTGCTCTAGAAGGTGTAAGTCAACTACCCTGGCCAGCAAGATCTCCGGATCTGTCCCCCATTGAGCATGTTTGGGACTGGATGAAGCGTCGTCTCACGCGGTCTGCACGTCCAGCACGAACGCTGGTCCAACTGAGGCGCCAGGTGGAAATGGCATGGCAAGCCGTTCCACAGGACTACATCCAGCATCTCTACGATCGTCTCCATGGGAGAATAGCAGCCTGCATTGCTGCGAAAGGTGGATATACACTGTACTAGTGCCGACATTGTGCATGCTCTGTTGCCTGTGTCTATGTGCCTGTGGTTCCGTCAGTGTGATCATGTGATGTATCTGACCCCAGGAATGTGTCAATAAAGTTTCCCCTTCCTGGGACAATGAATTCACGGTGTTCTTATTTCAATTTCCAGGAGTGTATAATATGGTATTGCAGTCCCTGTGTTAATTAGAAGTACTGTGGCGAGTACAGTGTTTATCAAACACATGAAACGTATTTGCAGTTGCGAATATGGACAACCATCAACTGAACAATGGACATTCAACTAAAATGTCTCCCCTCTATGGGAATATACATAATGGGCTGAAGAGTGCAGGTTGCACACACATGGTGAGCTAGAGTCACAACAATAAAATTATACCGAGTCTCAATGAGTACTTAGTCCAAGCTGAGGCGGAAGTGTTATGTTCAGAAGTCGATGGCCCAGTTCTTGGCACAGCACAGTGGCGATCTTCAAATTGCTTGCTGCGACGGAACTGCTCCCCAGAAACGTGCACCAGCCTAAATATCTACCTTGTGGACGGATACTTGTGAGCCTTTTTTAGACATGTGATGTGGCGGATGCAGGAGGATGTGCAGTTAGCCAACGACCTCTATCGTCGCTGTGTACACTGCCTGGTAACACCCTCTGCTGGTCTGGCTTCAGAGTTCCCGGATAACAAAGCTCTCACTCGTCTGCACTGTAGGGGTTGAGCTCAATAGACGCCGCTACGATAAATAAGTTGTGGATGGTGCCATCGATGCCTAATCTTTATGGTGCCATGGCACTATGGTTGCAGATGATCAACTGAGATAGTGCAGAACCGAGCTTCATTACTCAAAAGACATGACATCACTCATCAGCCCATGCTTCCCAGGTACACCACCACCACAAAAGCAGCTGTGTGTGTTGCAGTATTAACTCCAGCCCACCAATGGGACAGTGGTTTGGTAACATGGCTCCTGCTAGTATTCAGTGGTGCGGGATGACACAGGTGGCGTGAGACTATATGTGATCGCTCAGCAATATTGATGCTTGCGTTGATTTGGGTCCCATGACTGTCGCGCAAATATGGAGTTGCTGGGCTGTGGAAGGCAATACTTAAGGTTTTGCAGGATATCAACAGCCAAACATGACTAGAGCCTGACAGGAAAGACAATTTTTCAGATAGCTGTGCAAGGTCATACTGCAACTGCTATCGCGTAATGTGCCTCCAGACAGAGAAAAGGCTTCTTCTCAGCGAGACAAGTGTCTACACGAAAAGCGTGACAAAATCTAGAAGGCCATCGTGACTACTGTTACGACTTTCCTTGCTGCAGCAGGAGAAAGTGGTGCGCCCAGCGACAGCAGGACGTAAGAGCGGTGCAAGTCGTCTTATCAGCTGAACCCCACTTCTGTGTATGGATGTGTCCATGTGTCAATGTGTGGAGAGTCTGGGAAGGACGAACGCTGTCTGACTGCGTTCCTCATCGTGATACGGGCACAGCACCTGGCGTGATGATATGAGGTGCCATTGAGCGCACAAGACGATTCCTTCTAGTTACATTGACTGGTAATTTGGACAGCAGCCTTTGCATTTCTGATGTATTAAGGATGGTGGTTGTGCTGTCTCTTTGACGTCTCCACTAATTTGTCTTTTGGCATCGTAACACAATGAGCATGTTGCCTGTGCATTATTGAACTACCCTGATACAGAGGGTTTTCCTCCACTGTTACCCTGCTCAGCAAGTTCTCCAAATGTTTCACCCACTGATATCTGGTTATGGGTTGCCGAGAGACTCGTTCGCTACTACTCGCCAGCCACCGTGACTGTCGAACGCTGGGACAGATTTGAGCCAGTTGTATTAGCGCCACTGTAGCTGCAGCCTCTGGCAACTCTGCGTCCTAAGTTTCGCAACATGTACATCTCCAAACTCCTACAAATTAAATCATTTATTCCTCCTACTATACCATACACGTAAATTAAGTACCATTTTACCTGTTTTGAAGCCATTGCAATACTGTCTCATGAATCGGTACTGTGAATGTTAACGCCAACAAGTCAACGCTTTGGAATGACAATATGTCAACCAATATTCCATTCATGTCTGGTAAATTGATGTCAAATTTTCATTAACTCATTATTTGTTTCTCTCTCAAACAACAGTAGTAATTTTTTGATATGGTACTGGTCGATACTTGCCACAGTGAACTGTAAAGAACATTTACAAAAAACATTAAGATTAAAGTGCACCGTAACTGCATTAACCTTCCCCATAGCGCATTCTTTTTAAAACTGTTGCAGCAAACAACCTCTGAAAACTACAAGGAATTGATACCTGATCGTGCTACTCATGCATCTTGTGCATTTTCATGTGTCAGTACCTTTGCGCTTGTTTCTCCACCTAATTTGTAACAAAAAATTAGCTTTACGTTTTTTTACTTGAAAAATTAGACTTGTATGGTAGAAATTTTCCATTCAGATTTTAATATTTGTTAGAATGATAAGATCTGATTAATGAAAACTAATAATTACACTAATATTCGACTTTATTTATCATTACTTACAAGAAAAAGTAATACAATAACAACATTGTCATCCCAACGAAACAAACAGGGACACCACTTGGAACTTCTGCGCCGGCCGCGGTGGTCTCGCCGTTAAGGCGCTCAGTCCGGAACCGCGCGACTGCTACGGTCGCAGGTTCGAATCCTGCCTCGGGCATGGATGTGTGTGATGTCCTTAGGCTAGTTAGGTTTAAGTAGTTCTAAGTTCTAGGGGACTGATGACCTCAGATGTTAAGTCCCATAGTGCTCAGAGCCATTTGAACCATTTTTTTTGGAACTTCTGCATTCTTGTAACTCGACTATTTCTCCACAGATTGCAATACGAGTACGTTCCCAATGTAGCAGTAGTCAGATAGACCCTTGTCACACTAGCAACTAATTTTCTTCGATTTTGTCGACTGGAACTTGTCATTCTAAAGAGTGGAATTGTCAACTTTGAACTATTTTTAGCACAAAATGTTCCTAGACTAAGTTATGCCACCGACAAATGCTAAAAAACAAGGAAACCAATCAATAAATCGCCATATTACGCCTACTGACAGCCATACATCGTTCAGCAGTTTAACGTCCCTTAAAGCGTGATTGCTATAAGCCACCGTCCAAAGTAAAAGACAGCAGCAGCCGTGGACTGTCAAACTGTGCTTAAAGGCACAGTTGTAAAATGAAGGCATGTGTCAGCGTGTTAAATGAGAAGACAGAAGTATGAAAGGGACATTGCAAGGCCCACTTCAGTGGTTCCCTCCGTGGGAAGCAGACACCAACTTATTCGAATTATGTTTTGCGTTTTCTGTTGGCCGTTCTACGTTGCTGTACGCATTGCAACGTAGGTGTAGGATTGGGTTTTTTTAGAATTTGACATATTATGTTCATCGATTTTATGGCTGGCTGTATCATCGTTCGGAGTTGTGAGGTATGTATTTCCGGAAAGTACTATCATTTGGTAGGTGAGAGCCGCTGTCTTTTATTTCCAACTGTGTTTCGAGAGTATAACATGCTAACATGTTCTCGTACGTTCTGCAGAGCGAAGTTCATATAACAAGAGGGAGTGTGCCATCTTCGATGTTTGTTTTAATATATTGTGAGCATTAATCACTTGACAAAGACAATTACCTCTTGAGTAAGGAAGAAACAGTATTGAAAAGAAAGTCTCCTCTCAAGTAGTGAAAGAACAATATTTATAGATGCCAAAGACTGAACGATAAAGCTACTCCTTGTGGAAGAACCAATGAACATATAGATGGTCTGAATACCTTTAGGGAGTAAACAAATACTTCTAGGAGCTATGACTAATTAGTAAATACACAATGCACTACGATAGCCAGAGTTGAAGTCCTGACAGGACAGTCCAAACTTACACACAAAACGAGTTAGTCCCAGGACAGTTCAGTTTCGGGCTTCCAGCGTGATGAAAAACAGTCAAGTCCGGGGAAGCAACAATGACAAGAGACGCTTACACGTAGTTGCGGCCGCTCCTGACTGATGGAATGCGACTGGACTCGGCGTCTGGCGCTGGAAGGCCACTGCGGTGGCCAGGCTGCTGTAGGCACTGTTTTCATCACGGGGCCTGCGGAGAATAACACAGTGAGGTGGCAGGAGGCGTGGGACAGCGATGTGCACGTAAACACGAGGCGGCAGTGTGGGGTACACGGGCCATAAAAGGTCAGTGCTTTGCCGGAGCTGTCATTTGTACTCAGATGATTCATGTGAAAAGGTTTCCGACGTGATTGTGGCCGCACGACAGGACTTGACAGACTTTGGACATGGAATCGCAGTTGTAGATAGACGCACGGGACATTTCATTTCGCAAATAGAGAATTCAATATTCCGAAATGCACAGTCAAAAGTATGCCGAGAGTACCACATTTCAGGCATTACCTCTCACCAGCGACAACTCAGTGTTGGACGGCCTCCGATTAACGACCGAGAGCAGTGGCGTTTGCGTGGAGTTGTCAGTGCTAGCAGACAAGCAACACTGCTTGAATTAACAGCAGAAATCAAAATGAGATTTTCCATCTGCAGCGGAGTGTGCGCTGATATGAAACTTCCTGGCAGATTAAAACTGTGTGCTAGGCCGAGACTCGAACTCTGGACCTTTGCCTTTCGCGGGTAAGTGCTCTGCCAACTGAGCTACCCAAGCACGACTCACGCCCTGTCCTCACAGCTCCTCACTTGGTAGAGCATGTGCCCGCGAAAGGCAAAGGTCCCGAGTTCGATTCTCGGCCTAGCGCACAGTATTAATCGGCCAAAAAGTTTCATGTCAGCGTACACTCCGTTGCAGAGTGAAAATCTCAATCTGGAAACATCCCCCAGGCTGTGGCTAAGCCATGTCTCCGCATATCCTTTCTTTCAGGAGTGCTAGTTCTGCAAGGTTCGCTGGAGAGCTTCTGTAAAGTTTGGAAGGTAGGAGACGAGGTAGTGGCAGAAGTAAAGCTGTGAGGACGGGGCGTGAGTCGTGCTTGGGTAGCTCAGTTGGTAGAGCACTTGCCCACGAAAGGCAAAGGTCACGAGTTCGAGTCTCGGCCTAGCACACAGTTTTAATCTGCCAGGATGTTTCAGCAGAAATCAATGTTGGATGTATGACGAACGTATCTGTTAGGATACTGCGGCGAAATTTGGCGTTAGGGGGCGTGGCAGCAAACGACCAACTGGAGTGCCTTCGCTAATAGCACGCCTGCAGCTTGTCTCCTGGGCTCGTGACGATATCGGTTGGAGCCTAGACCACTGGTAAACTGTGGCCTAGTCAGTCGAGTCCCTTTCGGTTGGTGAGAGCTGATGGTAGGGTTCGAGTATTACGCAGACCTCACGAAACCGTGGACCCAAGTTGTCGACAAGACACTGTGCGAGCTGCACCGAGCGAGGTGGCGCAGTGTTTAGCACACTGGACTCGCATTCGGGAGGACGACGGTTCAATCCCGCCTCCAGCCATCCTGATTTAGGTTTTCCGTGATTTCCCTAAATCGTTTCAGGCAAATGCCGGGATGGTTCCTTTGAAAGGGCACGGCCGATTTCCGTCCCAATCCTTCCCTAAGCCGAGCTTGCGCTGCGTCTCTAATGACCTCGTTGTCGATGGGACGTTAAACACTAACCACCACCACCACCACCACCACCACCACACTGTGCGAGCTGCTGGTGGCTCAGTAAAGATCTTGGCTGTTTTTTATATGGAAAGTACTGGTTCCTCTGGTCCAACTGAACCGATCATTGGTTGCAAATGGTTATGTTCCCGTACTAGGAGACCATTTGCAGTCATTTATGGACTTTATATTCCCAAACAATGTAAGACGTCTCCTGACCTTCACTGCTTACATATTCCGCCCTCACAATCATATTCCGCACATCAAGATGCTTCATTCGAACCCAAACTCGATAAGATAAAGTCAATGTTGTATGAATTCATGTAAACGATATGCAATTAACAAGTAAGCGCACTGTGGTTGAAATACTCGAGGCTGGCGTACACACATACATTCCAGACACGACGATCACAGAAACCGCACAACGGTACGCCGGTCCCTTCAGAGGACGACCCAGCCTATGACGCCTGGTGACCGCCTGTGTAGCGGACAGCGTGGGCCCAAGTGAAATGGGGGAACGGCCCTGTGTTTGGGTTAAAAGCAAATTCCGCTACATTGTGTGGGAGCAGCCAGCCTACTCATTCTTTACATATAGCACGCAGTTTCAGAGATTTTCACAGGGAGACACCAAACGCCAATGCTACAGGTTTTCGTATTAGTCACCTTAAATGAAACGTCATTCTCCCGTTTTAGAAGAGCAATGCTGATTGGCAGACGGTATTTCTGACGTCTTGAGCTGAAGGAATAATGGAAGAGACTGAAAGATATACCTCTGGCGTGGAGAGGCGCTGTTCCGTTGTCGCTCTTGGAGCGAGGAACAAGTCTCTCCTCAGTACGTCACTGGGAGAGCACCTCTGTCGAGAGCGAATCGAAGTGCTACTCTATATTGAGTCCCTGCGATTAAGCGTTGTTCACTGTGTTGGCCGACACACTTATTGTACGGTGTGAACGGACAGAGTTATAGTTAAATGCCTGCGAGCGAATTTTGAGTGGCGTCGCAGTGGACTGGTTATGTGACCGGTGTATCACGCCAGTAGTTAGACTAGGGGCGAGTAGGAATCCTTGACTTCATCAAGGCATAGGGAGAGTTTGATTGGCGAAGGTCAATCCAGATAGAACGAGAGTTATCTTATTTGTCAGCAGCGAGCGGCTTACGGTATTGTGCACTACAGCTATTGCGAGCCCCATATTTCCTCCACAACAGTACACTTCACTGCATTTCACATGCGACAGCCTCGACCGTACCTAGCAACATTCTAAAGGATAATTATTTAAGTTGAGTAGGCGCACCCCTCAGCCATTGTTCCAAGTCAACAACCATCTTAAACTTTGTATAGAAATTTCATTAGCGAATCCTATCCTTGAGAGGTAACTTCACATTCCGAAAAGAACCAGGATATAACTTGTTCAATTCATAACTAAAAGTGCCATTGTAATTTCTCAGAATTTTTGCAAAATAAATGACTTTCGTTAGTTTCATATTTTTCTTACACTAACTAGCACTACTCCAGTACCCAAGTATCCCATTAGTTACGTAAGAAATTTTGTGAATTTTTGTGTCATTTCCTTACAGCGGACTACTCCAGAAGATATTTATTGCTGAAAGTTTTTCAGGCATTTCTCTTTAGAACGTTAGGAGCGTCTGTCTGACTTCTGTAGTAGTGTGGGGGGGGGGGGGGGGGGAAATTGCGTCTTGCAGGAGCCACAGGGTAAAGGGTACATCTCAGATTAATCCGTTGCGCAGGATAACAGATCAACCCCACACCTCAGAACAACGATGGACTTTTGTGGATGACAATGCTCTATGTCACTGGGCTACAGCTGTTCGCGATTGGTTTGGAGATCACGCTGGCGAAATCGAGCGAATGATTTGGCCACCCAGATCGCCCGACACGAATCCCGTCTAACATTTATGGGACGTAATGGAGAGGTCAGTTCGTCCAGAAAATCCTGCACCGGCCACACTTTTCAATTATGCACGGCTATAGTTGCAGCATATTCCTGCTGGGAACTTCCGACGAGCTGCTGCACTACCTCGCGAAAAAGGTGGTCTGGAACGACATTACGAGGAATGCGACGACTCTTGTCACTGCGGCGTGGTCCAGTGGGGCTGGCTATCTCTATCAGCGCCTGGAATGAAGTCTGGTGGCCGGGCGGGTCGTTGTCGCGGCCGTATTGCGTTTGCCTACAGTGAGTCTGGCCCCTGTGAGTTGCGTGAATGCTTCCCTCGGGTGTAATGTTGGTTGCCACCTTGGTAGGCGTAACACCTATAGCAAACATGAGATGTTCCAAGGAGAGTTTTATATTTGACAGGTCGTGTTTGTTGCTATGTGTTTGCTTCTGACGGAGCCCCGCGGCAAAGAAGCTTTAATGTATGTTAGTACAGGACGCTAACGTTCAGTTCTGCGATTTATTGTTTGTTCACGTGTTTTATAGCATTTGATGGTGGGATAACGTTGTCCCGATGCAAGCTCCCAACGACTGGTATTTAGATCGTAAATGCCGTTAATTCTCCCTGTCTGTGGCAGGCTGAGAAGGGAGTTTGCTTAATTTTATCAGCAGGGCTTACTTTTATACATTTTTATATTCCCTGACCATTCTGCCCGCTTTAGAATTGATGTTTAGGCCCATCAAAGTTCAGAATACAATCTTATCATTTGAATTTGAAGTTGCGACGGGTAACGCAATTGTAATTTTGAGGATGGTCAGAGAAAACTACATCCTGCACGAATCTAGTCTTGTGCCAATAATTTTAGTAAAGGGGCAGCGTGATTGATACGATTCTCTTTTCTTATGTATGGTTTAAATTTACAAGACGAAAACGAAAATTACTTCGAAAAACAAAGTTAATTTTATTTTAACCAACTTAGACAAATTTACGAAGTTACTTCAACAATCTTTTGAATACACATTAACTATGGACAAAGGTTATTTAACTATGCACATAGATTATTTCTCCTTTGAATTACAAACCGTGTTGCCTTTGATTTGCATCGTCCTGTGGGGGGAAGGAAAATCTTGGAGAGCACGTGGTCACTACTACTATGCTGATACATGCTCATGCACTAAGTTATAACTGAAATGCAAATATCGTTACTATTTCTCTATGCAGATTCTCTATGAACAGTGGCTGGCATCGAGCAGGACTCGTGGCTGCTATCTCCATCGCGAAGTGCTTGAATACGCAACGATTCATCTTAGAAAAGCTACCCTCGTCACTAAATTTTCAATAAGTTTTTAAACATCGACACACACTAGCATAAATGTTCAGCAATCGCAAAAACGGGCTATAACTCCCTCTATTAGCTTTCTCGGCGGTTGCAGTTTGAAACTATGCACCACGTGGCGGGTCGTAACGGAAATCTCGAACGGAGAATGTCATTCTTATATCGGATAAATTGAACAAAGATCAATAAATGGTTCTTAATTAATCAATCGCGAAAAAGCCTCTGATAAATAAATTGTTAACATTAAACATACTTAAACATTCAAGTACCTTTGTCCTGATTTCGACGCAGCGTTCTGAAGGAACGTCTGGTCGCTTACCTGTTATCCAAAAAACTCCTCTTAACCGTTGCTCGGCTCTTTCTCCCGAGCAGTGAGAGGTGGTGGGGGAGGCCCATGACCAACCTCTGGTAAGAAAACTTTTTTTAAGACTTTCGCGCCTCTGGTAGAACCATCCTGTTGCTGCTCTCTGCCTTCCACTGACTGTGTGAAAGTTGGTACAAGATTCTGAGACCCACTACATATCTGGTTTGTCTGCTACCCCACTCAAAACATTCACACCTGATCACGTACTTTAAGGAGAGGTGGGGAAATGTAAGTAGTGACACAGGAAGTGCATATTGTAATGAGAGTAAGACTTTGATCCATAATTGTTTCTGCATGCATGTAATTTGGGGCTGACATTATTTCACTGTTCATTAATTATGTAAAGTCATTGAATTTACGCTGTTAGTGTCTGTCAGCTGATAGCAACATAACACTGATTTTAACTATGTAAAGAAACCTACTGTGACGTTACACCGAAACAAGTTGTGCTAAAAATGACACATTTGACAACTGGCCGCATAGCACAGTGAGTACCGATAAGCAACACCCGCTGCCCTGGCAGGTGCTACAGCGTTAACGGCGTGCAGTGTACACAGGCGGAGGAGCAGCGGCGGCTGCAGCGAGCGAGCGCCCGCGGCCAGCGCCGGCTGAAGAACACGTTCGGCTGGGCGCGCATCGACGTGCTGGCGCAGCTCGTCGTGTGCGTGCTGCTCGCCTCCTTCTGCTTCTCGCTGGTGGTGGAGGCGGTGCAGACGCTGGTGCACATCGGACACCAGGACGAGATGCACCACCCGCTGCTGGTGCTCGCCATGGGCGCCGCGGGGCTGCTGCTCAACGGCCTCTGCTACCTGCTCATCGGCGGTACGCCGCCTCGCCTCCTAGCGCTCACACACACACACACACACACACACACACACACACACACACACACACACCCTCTCCCTCTCCCTCTCCCTCGCTCTCTCCCTCTCCCTCGCTCTCTCCCTCTCCCTCGCTCTCTCCCTCTCCCTCGCTCTCTCCCTCTCCCTCGCTCTCTCCCTCTCCCTCGCTCTCTCCCTCTCCCTCGCTCTCTCCCTCTCCCTCGCTCTCTCCCTCTCCCTCGCTCTCTCTCTCCCCCTCGCTCTCTCTCTCCCCCTCGCTCTCTCCCTCTCCCTCTCCCTCGCTCTCTCTCACCGTCGCAAATGCTGCGCAGTGTCTACGTACACACATATATTTCGGTTGGATACTTCACTACTGCGTGCGCAAACGCACGCACGTGCTTACCCAACGGCGGCTGTTTTCTTGCTGCTCCCACTGCTAGCTAAAGACAAAATTCTGCAGTTTTCATTATACAGGGTGTTACAAAAAGGTACGGCCAAACTTTCAGGAAACATTCCTCACACACAAAGAAAGAAAATATGTTATGAGAACATGTGTCAGGAAACGCTTACTTTCCATGCTAGAGCTCATTTTATTACTTCTCTTCAAATCACATTAATCATGGAATGGAAATACACAGCAACAGAACATACCAGTGTGACTTCAAAGACTTTGTTACAGGAAATGTTCAAAATGACCTCCGTTAGCGAGGATACCGGGATCACCCCTCCGTCGCATGGAATCCCTGATGCGCTGATGCAGCACTGGAGAATGGCGTATTGTGTCACAGCCGTCCACAAAACGAGCACGAAGAGTCTCTACATTTGGTACCGAGGTTGCGTAGACAAGAGCTTTCAAATGCCCCCATAAATGAAAGTCAAGAGGGTTGAGGTCAGGACAGCGTGGAGGCCATGGAATTGGTCCGCCTCTACCAATCCATCGGTCACCGAATCTGTTGTTGAGAAGCGTACGAACACTTCGACTGAAATGTGCAGGAGCTCCATCGTGCATGAACCACATGTTGTGTCGTACTTGTAAAGGCACATGTTCTAGCAGCACAGGTAGAGTATCCCGTATGAAATCATGATAACGTGCTCCATTGAGCGTAGGTGGAAGAACATGGGGCCCAATCAAGACATCACCAACAATGCCTGCCCAAACGGTCACAGAAAATCTGTGTTGATGACGTGATTGCACAATTGCGTGCGGATTCTCTTCAGCCCACACATGTTGATTGTGAAAATTTACCATTTGATCACGTTGGAATGAAGCCTCATCCGTAAAGAGAACATTTGCACTGAAATGAGGATTGACACATTGTTGGATGAACCATTCACAGAAGTGTACCCGTGGAGGCCAATCAGCTGCTGATAGTGCCTGCACACGCTGTACATAGTACGGAAACAACTGGTTCTCCCGTAGCACTCTCCATACAGTGACGTTGTCAACGTTACCTTGTACAGCAGCAACTTCTCTGCGCTGACATTAGGGTTATCGTCAACTGCACGAAGAATTGCCTCGTCCATTGCAGGTGTCATCGTCGTTCTAGGTCTTCCCCAGTCGCGAATCATAGGCTGGAATGTTTCGTGCTCCGTAAGACGCTGATCAATTGCTTCGAACGTCTTCCTGTCGGGACACCTTCGTTCTGGAAATCTGTCTCGATACAAACGTACCGCGCCACGGCTATTGCCCCGTGCTATTCCGTACATCAAATGGACATCTGCCAACTCCGCATTTGAAAACATTGCACTGGCTGTAAAACCACTTTCGTGATGAACACTAACCTGTTGATGCTACGTACTGATGTTCTTGATGCTAGTACTGTAGACAATAAGTCGCATGTCAACACAAGCACCGTAGTCAACATTACCTTCCTTCAATTGGGCCAACTGGCGGTGAATCGAGGAAGTACAGTACATACTGACGAAAGTAAAATGAGCTCTAACATGGAAATTAAGCGTTTCTGGACACATGTCCAAAAAATTTGTGTGTGAGGAATATTTCCTGAAAGTTTGGTCGTACCTTTTTGTAACACTCTCTACATATATCGCAAGCCATAGCACGGTTCTTGGCGGAGGGTACCCTGTACCACTACCAGATGTTTCCTTTCTTCTTCCACTCCCATAAAGAGCGAGGTAAAAGCGATTGTCTACATGCCTCCGTATAAACCCTTGTTTCTCATATTATCTTCGAGGTCCTTTCGCGCAGTGCATATTGACGGCTGGAGAATCGTTCCGCAGTCAGCTTGTTCTCTTAAAATTGTAAAAAAAGCTTTACGATTATGTTGAATAAATATCTGAACTGTGGAATTGGTACTTAACTCGAGCTGTGTTGCGTGTCGTAAGTGCAAATGGTGTACGTACCCTATATTATTGTTAGCAAAACTTTACGCGAATTGCTTGGGCAACCCAACTCCCAATACCAATAGAGTAATATAGTCACTGCGAAATACACTACTGGCCATTAAAATTGCTACACCATGAAGGTGAGGTGCTACAGACGCGAAATTTAACCGACAGGAAGAAGGTGCTGCGGTATGCAAATGATTAGCTTTCCAGAGCAAGGTTGGCGCCGGTGGCGAACACCTACAACGTGTTGACATGAGGAACGTTTCCAACCGATTTCTCATACACAAACAGCAGTTGACCGGCGTTGCCTCTTGAAACGTTCTAGTGATGCCTCGTGTAAGAAGGAGAAATGCGTACCGTCACGTTTCCGACTTTGATGAAGGTCGTATTGTAGCCTATCGTGATTGCGGTTTATCGTATCGCGAAATTGCTGCTAGCGTTGGGCGAGATTCAATGACTGTTAGCAGAATATGCAATCGGTGGGTTGAGGAGGCTAATACGGAACGCAGTGCTGGATCCAAGCGGCCTCGTATCACTAGCAATAGAGATGACAGGCATCTTATCCGCGTGGCTGTAACGGATCGTGCAGCCACGTCTCGATCCCTGAGTCGACAGATGGGCTATCAGCTCGGAGACCATGGCTGCGGTTACCCTTGACGCTGTATCACAGACAGGAGCGCCTGCGATGGTGTACTCAACGACGATCCTGGCTGCACGAATGGCAAAACGTCTTTTGTTCGGATGAATCCAGGTTCTGTTTACAGCATAATGATGGTCGCATCCGTGTTTGGCGACATGGCGTGAACGCACATTGGAAGCGTGTATTCGTCATCGCCACACTGGCATATCACCCAGCGTGATGGGAAGGGATGCGATTGGTTACACGTGTCGGTCACCTCTTGTTCGCATTGACGGCACTTTGAACAGTGGACGTTACATTTCAGATGTGTTACGACCTGTGGCGCTACCCTTCATTCGATCCCTGCGAAACCCTACATTTCAGCAGGATAATGCACGAGCGCATGTTTGCAGGTCCTGTACGGGTCTTTCTGGATACAGAAAATGTTAGACTGCTGCCCTGGCCAGTTCATTCACCAGATCTCTCACCAGTTGAAAACGTCTGGTCAATGGTGGCTGAGTAACTGGCTCGTCACAATACGCCAGTCATAACTCTTGACGAACTGTGGTATCGCGTTGAATCTGCATGGGCAGCTGTACCTGTACACGCCATCCAAGCTCTGTTTGACTCAATGCCCAGGCGTATCAAGGCCGTTATTACGGCGAGAGGTGGTTGTTCTGGGTACTGATTTCTCAGGATCTATGCACGCAAATTTCGTGAAAATGTAATCACATGTCAGTTCTAGTATAATATATTTGTACAATGAATACCCGTTTTCTGCATTTCTTCTTGGTGTAGCAATTTTAATGGCCAGTAGTGCACATTCAGCCCCTAAGGCACTGAATCATCTAGCCCTATTCAATACTGACGGCCTCGAGATGTATGTGAGATGTCTCTGCTGTTGCCGCCTCCACTGGTCATCGGGGCTCAGTTCGAAGCGGAACTCATCACTGAAGACAATTCTACCCCAGTCAATGAGGTTTCCGGCCGAAGACGTGTCTGGATACGCCCCGGACAGCGCTGGGATACCTGCCTGGCTGTCGGCTGCCATGTGGCCCGGAAAGCGAGAGCGGTGGTCTGGCGGCGTTTCTTTTTACAGTAGGATCCCCCCTCCCCCCCCCCCCCCCACACTGGCTGTCAAACGCGACATCCTAACGGCACAGCGGTACACCAACTACATTCTACGCCCCGTTTCGTCGCTCTTAGTGGTAAGCCATCCTGGGCTAACATTTCAGAAAGATGATGTCTGCCCGCACGTGGCAAGAGTTTCTACTCCTCGTCTTTGTGCTTGCCAAACCGTGTCTCGACCAGCAAGGTCGCTATATTTCTTACCAACTGAGTTTGTTCTGGGCATTATGTGCAGAGTCCTCCAACTCGCGATTTTGACGCTCTGACCCGCCAGTCTAACAATTTGACACGATATCCCTCAGCGGTACATCCAACAATTCTGTCAATCAGTGCCAATCCGAATAAGTGCTTGCACGAGGGCCGTGGGTAGACCAACGCTTCATTGACTTGCTCAATTTGTGAAGCTATTTCTCACTAATAAATCTTCCATTTTTTCTGAAATTGTGATAATTTGCCATTGTCAGTATATGTACATGGTATTTCAAATGTCCGGGAGCACTTTCTAAACTTTATTGTAGTCGAATGAGTAGCATTTTGAAGTAACAATACACATTTCAGAGAGTAAGCTTGTAAGTTTTTTTCAGCAACTTTCACTTCACATACACTGAATGTGGGGACCATGTGTGATCTCCTACAAACGTCGACGCGATAACAGAACTCTTGCCACACATAGGCCAACACGTCTTCATAGATTGTGGCTGTTGCTTGTTTGATTCTTCTTTTCAATTTCACATCATCACCTGGAAGAGCAGGGACACAAACGAGGTCCCTAACATAACTCAATAAAAAGAAATCACAAGGAGTAATATCCAGGGACCTAGGAGGCCACTTTAGCACACATTTGCCTGTTGCTCTACTGTGGCCAATTTGTTCGGATATGCCCTAAATCGCGGTGAAAATGTGGGAGTGCACCATCTAACTGAAGGACAAATTTTTCTGTTTCTGTTTACAACAAAGGCATTAACCGGTTCTGCAATATCTGAATGAAGGACCCCCCATGAACAATATGTTCTTCAAAGGAGAAAGGTCCATAAAGTTTCTTGTCAGACACGGCACAAAAGTCCTTGCCCTTCGGAGAATCTCGCTCGCATTCAACAATGTTAGACGGGTTTTCTGTTCACCCAAATCCTACAATTGTGCTTGTTTATTTCCCATTTGTGTGAAATGTTACGTCGCCGAAAAAATTACCGTATTCACAAAACCATCATCTTCGACTTCCAATGCACAGAAAAACTCGAGCCGTTGTCTTTAGGGTATAATTTTTGAACTAACTGTAGTCTGGATGGTCTCATGTTTCAAATTTTTACGAAAAACACGCCACGCAGTCATTTCTGACATTTACAACTCACGTGATGCTCTGCGTAGACACTTTGCCGGACTCATTGTGAAAGATTCTCTACCTTGTTCAATGTCATTTCCATTCGCGCCTGGCCGACCTCTTCTTTTCTTGTCACACAAACATCCAGTTTCAAGGGACTTTACATGCCATCAGTAGACTGCCTTTCTGGCTGGTGCTGTTCTCTCGTACTTTATCCTAAATTTTCGTTGGTCATCCGTTGCATTCTTCGTTTTCTCAAATTCTTGACGCATAAAGCCTTCTCAGCTCCATATTCATTATGACACCATGTAACGAACATACGTGGAACTACATGTCACACCTACAATGAAAAAAACAACTTAAAAGTTTACCCTTCAAATTATATATATATATATATATAATTTGATGCCGGCCAGTGTAGCCGAGCGGTTCTAGGCGCTTCAGTTTGGAACCGCGCGACCACCTCCCTCGGGCATGTGTGTGTGTGTGATGTCCTTAGGTTAGGTAGGGACTGATGAACTCAGATGTTAAGTCCCATAGTGCTCAGAGCCATTTGAACCTTATAATTTGATGCTATGTATCTTGAAAATGAGAGTGTCAAAATTTGTTCAACCTTTGTTCGATTTGTAACTATGCCCAAACGAGACCTTGTCAGAAATAGTTTCAGCTCCATGTACACTTAAAAACCCATGGAGCATCACAGAGGATATATCATTCCTCTGTGATGTTCCGTGTTTTTTTAAGTGTACATGGAGCTGAAACTATTTCTGACAAGGTCTCGCTTGGGCATGGTTGTTTTTGGTCCTGACAACTGCATGTTTTGTTGCAAGTTCTAAGTTTTTGGTTATCGAACGTTTTATAAATACTTCTAAACTTTTTAATTTTTCATCTTTTATTGCTTTATGTTCTATAACAAACGCCCGTCGCTCTTTGTTGCTTAATCTTAACTGCTGGCACCTGATGACGGCAGTAGCAGAAACCAGTGTAATAAATACAGAAATTTGTTAATCAATGTAAATGGTTTTATTCAGGGCTTCATTTTGGCCGCATCGCATTACCTCCCATGGAATATTTTCTAACTTACTGGAACACGTCGGCGTCGGATATTTAAAACAGTACACGTGTATTAAACCAAGCTATAATTAGCCGCAGTAGCGGTTTACTGCCCTCAGCTCACATAGGAGCTGGCAAGCACGTAACCTCTTTCCTCTCGCTGCAAACAATGACAGCCAAAGTTGTCTAGAGGCTAGGAATGACGGTTACCGCTAAACAGCCGGTTTTCCGTTATAGGTTCTTTCGACGCCAGTTTAACCGGACTGTTAAAACCGCACAAACTAACTGGTTTATGAAATAACCGATTTTCGGTTTTTATTCCCAATATTTCTTGTAACAGACGTAGAAATCGAACAAAGGTTGAACAAATTTTGTCACTATAATTTTCAAGATTCATAGCATCAAATATTAAATTGAATAGGCAAATAAAAGATGATTGTCTCCGCCAACATTTGCTGCTTTTCTCGAATAGTAATAAGTGTTCGACTTTTGTAATAAAATCACCAATATTCTCCCAATGATCCTGATTTTTTTTTCAAATTCTCCTTAGAAATCTTTTTGTAATCGGGGATCATACCACCATTTACACAGTACGCGTGATCAGTGCATAAGGGCGATAACTGAGGATGAAGAACTCTGTTTTTCGTTTTAATTTGTCCGTTTCCAAGAGCTACTAGCAGATGAGCTACTTTATATTTTTATTGTAGGTATGAATAAACCGTTAAGTTTCAATTTTTCTCCTTCGCACAAGGTTATAGCCTCCTAGCCAGTTTTCACCTACGAAAGCAACTGGAGTATTGTGTATAATTGATATCGCAGTTCTTAAAAAAAATCTTGAAGGCTAGGGATGTTGCCATTCTGTAATGCACCTGAGGTCAGTGTGAAACTGCCAAGAAGACCAGATGGGGCAAGTCCTAGCAGGCCACGTCACGGCACGTGGTAGCACGTGCATTGTTGTGTCAGCAAGGATGTGCTAATTCTAATGACGTGTTTGTTGTTCGTTTCTGTCGGCAGTTCTATTAAAGTAGCACTAATAGCTTTCCCCATTTTTTAAAGAAAGCAATATTTCAAAGCAATGCAAATTTTACGAATAAAAATTACTCTTACTTCAAAAAAGCTTTATTTAGCAACTAAAAATCTTAGCACCGCTGCTATGGCTAACTGATATTCCTGTTTTTTGCCTGGTTATTGGTAAAAAATAAAAACATCTGTTACAACAGAGACCAAATAAATACCGAAAATTTCTGGTTATTCAGAACTAAAGTACCGGTAGTGATTATAACTGGCCGGATTTTCTCATCCCTACGTCGATGCTAACATACAATAATATTATTTTAGTTCAACTTTTACATGTATTCACTTGTTCATTAATGACGATTTTACCTAGTAACGTAGACACTGCTTATTTAATTTACGAGCTACAAATACAAACACACTGCAAATGATCCATTTATTTATTTACACACTACTTTCACAACCTTGCTGCTCTTCCACTTTAAAATTAATGCGAGCCTATTTTTTTTATCTCCTGTGCACTTGTTTTCGTTGTATATCTGCTCAGCTTAGGGGCTTGCAACAAGAAAATGTAGCTTTGTAGTGGTTAAATTATAAATAGTGTAAAAATATCGTACATATATTTTATTCGGTTGGTTATATTTTACATTTAGAAGCTTACTTATCTCCTGTATATATAAAACTTGTGACCTATTTTCCTCTCATTGTTGCGAAAGTTACGAACGACAAACTCTGACAGGAATATTACGTCTCCATAGCTGTATGGGAAGGAGAGGAAGCCGCAGGGTGACAAGGCGAATGAGGGTGCCACGTCTTTCTCTCCATGTTGTATTGCCGCGCGCCAGTCAGCTGCTATATGGTACAAATGGCTCACGCAATTAACGTTTTATGAAGGCGTGTTATAGAGGCGTTAGTGTTCAAATGTCTTGCTTATTTGTAGTAATGACTGAGACCTTAAATACTCCAGTCCTTATATAACTGAATGAGCAGAAGACAAATAATATTTAAAGCACTTATTAAACATCTGAGTCCATGTCTGAAGTCACATCGTGTTTTGTTTTTTCCTAACTCTTCGGGAAGTCGGAATTGTGCGTGACCCTGATAGACTAGGAATTATGTATATCTTCAGTGAACAGCTGCATGCTACTGTTTGAAAGTAGCATCTATCAGCAGTTGGAAACATGACGTCATAGTCACAAACACTACCGTCTTGTGCCAATATGTATAGAGTACAACTAGGAGGAAAGTGGCAGTGCTGTGGGGACAAATGGTGGCACCTGTTGTTCGTATTAAATTTTATGTTTTTATTTATTTTTTATTATAAGGTATTATGGTCTGGGAGTCGGAACAGGTTCCATCAGACTGGACAAAAGCAGTAATCACACCAGTCTTTAAACATGGAAACAGAAAAGATAATTAGCGTTGTGGGTAAAAATCTTCTCAGGTATTGTTGAAAGGAAAGTGCGAGTATTAGTTGAGGACCAATTGGATGAAAATCAGTGTGGGTTTAGGCCTCTTAGAGGTTGTCAGGACCAGATCTTTAGCTTACGGCAAATAATGGAGAAGTGTTACGAGTGGAACAGGGAATTGTATCTATGCTTTATAGATTTAAAAGGCATATGACCGGGTTCCTAGGAGGAAGTTATTGTCTGTTCTACGAGATTATGGAAAAGGAGGCAAACTTTTGAAAGCAATTAAAGGTCTTTACATAGTCAGCAGTTAGAGTTGACGGTAAATTGAGTTCATGGTTCAGAGTAGTTTCAGGGGTAGGACAAGGCTGCAACCTGTCTCCGCTGTTGTTCATATGATTTATGGATCATATGTTGAAAACAATAGACTGTCTGGATGAGATTAAGATATGTGAACACAAAATAAGCAGCCTTGCATATGCGGATGACTTAGTTGTGATGGCAGATTCGATTGAAAGTTTGCAAAGTAATATTTCAGAGCTAGATCAGAAATGTAAGGACGATGGTATGAAGATTAGCATCTCCAAAACGAAAGTAATGTCAGTGGGAAAGAGAGATAAACGGATTGAGTGCCAAATAGGAGGAACAAAGTTAGAACAGGTGGACAGTTTCAAGTACTTAGGATGCATATCCTCACAGGATGGCAACATAGTGAAAGAACTGGAAGCGAGGTGTAGCAAAGCTAATGCAGTGAGTGCTCAGCTACGATCTACTCACTTCTGCAAGAAGGAAGTCAGTACCAAGAATAAGTTATCTGTGCACCGTTCAATCTTTCGACCAACTTTGTTGTATGGGAGCGAAAGCTGGGTGTTCAGGTTACCTTATCAATAAGGCTGAAGTTACGGATATGAAAGTAGGTAGGATGATTGCAGGTAGTAGTAGATGGGAACAATGGCAGGAGGGTGTCCACAATGAGGAAATCAAAGAAAAACTGGGAATGAACTCTATAGATGTAGCAGTCAGGGCGAACAGGCTTAGATGGTGGGGTCATGTTACACGCATGGGAGAAGCAAGGTTACCCAAGAGACTCATGGGTTCAGCAGTAGAGGGTAGGAGGAGTCGGGGCAGACCTAGGAGAAGGTACCTGGATTCGGTTAAGAATGATTTTGAAGTAATAGGCTTAACATCAGAAGAGGCACCAATGTTAGCATTGAATAGGGGGATCATGGAGGAATTTTATAAGGGGGCTATGCTCCAGACAACGCTGAAAGGCATAATAAGTCTTAAATGATGATGATGATGATGATGATGATGATGATGATGATGATGATGATGATGACGTCATCGATGACGATGATGATGTATTATGTTTTAAGAACCTGAATTTCAGAACAGTGTTTTGTAAAAACATCATTTCTTACCGTACTTTTAATCACAAGTTTTCAAAAATCTAAACCTGTCATTTTCATGGTTGGGAGGGTGGAGGAGGGGGTGGGGAGGGTTGCATGGTTGAAGAGGTGCATTCTGGCACCCAAATTTTCTTGAATCAATCACTGGTTTTATTCACAAAATATTCGCAATGGTCATGCACTCATACAGGAAATGTGCACTGATCAGCCAAAACGTCATGACCATTGCCCACCGCGACGTTGGATTCCACCTAGTGGCGTTGCGGGAACGTGACCCAGTAACAAAAGAATATGTTAGCGGAGCAGACACGGGCGGGGGATCACCCTAGCGAAGATATGGACTTCAAATGGGGAAATCCATTGAGATAAGTGACTCTGACAGTGGACAGTAGTACTCGGAGCCTGTGAACGAGTATCTCGGAAATGGCGAAGCTGATCCAATGTTCATTTGCTACTCTCGTGAGCACATACGGAAAGAGGTAGGGTAGTGAAACTACGTGTTTAACACTTGGACGTCCACGTCTCTTCACCGAATATGGGGTACGGAGGTTTGTCTGTTGCGAAAAGTAGGATAGATGGTGAGATGTGGCGTCTCTGCCGAAAAAGCACAATGCTGGTGCACGCACAAGGATTTCGGAGCACGCCGTTCGTCGTAAACTGTTGAATATGGAGATCCGCAGCAGACCACCCCAACGTGTTCAGATGTTGACCCAGCGACATCGTCAGTTACGGTTGCAGTGGACATGGGACCAGCAAAGTTAGACTGTTGATCAAAGGAAACGTGTCGGCTCTTCAGGTTAATCACGCTTTTGCTACACTTGGTCGACGGTCATCTCCATAAACGCTGTCATCGATGTGAACGATTAACCGAAACGTGCAGCACCCCACGGATGCAGGCTGGTGGGAGCAGTATTATGCTGTGGAAGACGGCAAATCATCGAGTAAAACTGAAGTGATATCAGGTGTTCCCCAGTGAAGCGTCCTGGGACCTCTGCTGTTCCTGATCTATATAAATGATCTGGGTGACAATCTGAGCAGTTCTCTTAGGTTGTTCGCAGATGATGCTGTAATTTACCGTCTAGTAAGGTCATCCGAAGACCAGTATCAATTGCAAAGCGATTTGGAAAAGATCGCTGTATGGTGTGGCAGGTGGCAGTTGACGCTAAATAACGAAAAGTGTAAGGTGATCCACACGAGTTCCAAAAGAAGTCCGTTGGAATTCGATTACTCGATAAATAGTACAATTCTCAAAGCTGTCAATTCAACTAAGTACCAGGGTGTAAAAATTACGAACAACTTCATTTGGAAAGACCACATAGATAATATTGTGGGGAAGGCGAGCCAAAGGTTGCGTTTCATTGGCAGGACACTTAGAAGATGCAACAAGTCCACTAAAGAGACAGCTTACACTACACTCGTTCGTCCTCTGTTAGAATACTGCTGCGCGGTCTGGGATCCTTACCAGGTGGGATAGACGGAGGACATCGAAAGGGTGCAAAAAAGGGCAGCTCGTTTTGTATTATCATGTAATATGGGGGAGTGTGTGGCAGATATGATACGCGGGTTGGGATGGAAGTCATTAAAGCAAAGACGTTTTTCGTCGCGCCGAGATCTATTTACGAAATTTCAGTCACCAAATTTCTCTTCCGAATGCGAAAATATTTTGCTGAGCCCAAAGTACATAGGTAGGAATGATCATCAAAATAAAATAAGAGAAATCAGAGCTCGAACAAAAGGTTTAGGTGTTCGTTTTTCCCGCTCGCTGTTCAGGAGTGGAATGGTAGAGAGATAGTATGATTGTGGTTCGATGAACCCTCTGCCAAGCACTTAAATGTGAATCGCAGGGTAATCATGTAGATGTAGATGTAGAAGACATTTCCTGCGCTTGCACGGGACCTGTGCTAATAATCGAAGACACACTGATAACTGCGAACCACCTGTATCCCTTCATGCTCGATGTCATCTTTCAACATTATAACTGTCGGTGTTTCGGAGCCACAATAGTGGTTTGAGGAGGATTATGGTGAACTCTCGTTGATGTCACGGTAACCAAATTCGCGTCATGTAAATCCTACGGAACCCATCTGAGTCGCCATTGGGCGTCATCACTGCAAATCTGCGGCCTGTTATTTACGCGAATGTCATGACCTGTGTGTATACATCTAATGCCACGTATCTCCACAAACCTACCAATAAACTGTCGGACCTCTGACACGGAGAATTTAATTCCAAAGACAAACAAGCTATTAAGCAGGTGGTCATGACGTCAATATTAAAAAACATATCGGCTCAGACACTTTTTTTATAGTGTAAAACACTAAGATTGACGCGTTTCGGAAGTCAAGCTTCCATCATCAGAATAATAAAAAGTAAAAGAACCTGTTAAACTCACTAAAATGGAACATGCACCCGGCACGATAAAATTGATAGTAAAATTGAAACATCGTGGCTGCTTCCCTTGTTGCAGTCGTGTCTTCTAAGGTGCAGCTCCACGTAGTCGTCAAAATATAAAAAAACTCTAAAATGGTGTCACTTATAGTGTTCAACATCTAACCACATGGCTCTCTCCTCTACCGTCGTAAACCGCCCGTGCGTCTTCGTTGATACCACACATCACGTAGCCAAACACTACACTAAGAGCTGGGGTCTATAAAATTCCGTGTAACACGTGCAAGGCAAGCTATGTAGGCCAAACTGGTAGTTCCTTCAAAGTACGTTACAAAGAACATAGCGATGCTTTCCGGCTTAATAATTTCGAAATGTCAGCTGTAGCCACGCATATTTGGGAAACGGGACACCCCATGTTGGGAATAGATCAGGATCTCGTTATTTTACATAGACAGGACAAAGGCAAAAAGCTGGATCTACTAGAACAGCTGAAAATTACGATACATAGCGTGGATAATCAGAACACACTGAATGAACAGATAACTGGTGATACAAATAACTTTTTCAAACATTTCACTAGCTTCTTTTAGTAACTACACTTTTAGCAATTGGCAGGATAGCATCATTTCATGAGGTCCTTGGAACATGTATACGTTATCTGTTTGTACAGACATCTCTGTGACTTCCTTGTTTACTTGCGTGTGAGCTCACTCGCGTTTTAGTGTCGTGTTTGACTACGTGGTGTGTGGTATCAACGAAGACATACGGGCGGTTTACGACGATAGAGGAGAGCGCCATGTGGTTAGATGTTGAACACCATAGGCGACACCATTTTAGAGTTTTTTATATTTTGACGACTACGTGGAGCTGCACCTTGGAAGACACGGCTGCAACAAGGGAAGTAGCCACGATGTTTTAATTTTATTATCAATTTTATCGTGCCGGGTGCATGTTCCATTTTAGCGAGTTTAACAGGTTCTTTTACTTTTTATTATTCTGATGATGGAAGCTTCCGAAACGCGTAAGTCTTACAAGGGAACCTTCCCATCGCACCCCCCCTCAGATTTAGTTATTAGTTGGGACAGTGGATAGGCCTTGAAAAACTGAACACAGATCAATCGAGAAAACAGGAATAAGTTGTGTGGAACTATGAAAAAAATAAACAAAATACACAAACTGAGTAGTCCGTGCGCAAGATAGGCCACATCAAGGAGAGTGTGAGTTCAGGAGCGCCGTGGTCCCATAGTTAGCGTGTGCAGCTGCGGAACGAGAGGTCCTTGGTTCAAGACGCCGGCACGGTAACTCAGCGTGTTCGGTCAGAAGGTTAGCTGCCCTCTGTAATAAAAAAACTGAGTTAATGGATCATCAACGAACTTAAACGGATATTGTACGACGTCCGCCCTGAGCAGATGCAACGAACAAAAGCGAACAAAATAAGATTTAAAAAAAAAGTCTTCCCTCGAGTGAAAAGTTTACTTTCTTTATTTTCGCAAAGTTATGTGTCCGTTCGTTCATTAACGTCTCTGTTCGCTGTAATAAGTTTAGTGTCTGTGTTTTGCGGTGCGGTCGCAAAACACAGCCACTAAACTTATTACAGTGAACAGAGACGTCAATGAACGAACGGACAGATCATAATTTCGCGAAAGTAAAGAATGTAAACTTTTCACTCGAGGGAAGACTGTTCCTAGGACCTCTCGTTCCGCAGCTGCTCACGCTAACCACGGGACCACGGCGCTCCTCAGCTCACACTATCCTTGATGTTGCCTATCTTGCGCATGGACTACTCAGTTTCTATATTTTGCTTATTTTTTTCATAGTTCCACACATCTTCTTCCTGTTTTCTCGATTGATCTGTGTTCAGTTTTTCAAGGCCTATCCACTGTGCTAATTTATAACTAAATCTGAGGGGGGTGCGATGGGGAGGTTTCCTTGTCAGTGTTTTACACTATAGACAAGTGGTTGAACCGATATATTTTTTAACATTAACATTGACATTCACAACCACGACCTCTTATCCAGTATGGATAAAATCAAAATGGTCATGATGTTTTTGGCTCCATCAGCGTATTTCCTTAATTAACACTATAGCAGTAGGCCTACAGAATGTAGTGTGTCGCCGTGCTGCGAAGCAGAGAGAGACGCGGAGCTGTTGTTGCGCCGGCAGGGTACACGTTCCACCAGGCGAGCTTCCTGCAGGTGACGCCGAGCGGAGACGTGGTTCTGGCGCACGCCGTGACGCGGCGCTCGGTGCAGCAGGGCCGCCGTCGGCTGTCTTCGCAGGCTCGCCAACCTCCGCTGCCGCCGCCACAGCAGCAGCCCAGGCAGGGGCCGCGGGAGATGTGCCGCGACACGCTGGGTGAGTCGGCTGTCACCCGTACTTTCAATACACCTATGATGATAACTATAAAATATACAGGGTGAACTTTAATAAAACAGACTGCAGGGAAGGATTCCTGACTACAAACGGAGGAAAAAAGGTATTATGAACATGTAGCCGAAAAATACACTCCTGGAAATTGAAATAACAACACCGTGAATTCATTGTCCCAGGAAGGGGAAACTTTATTGACACATTCCTGGGGTCAGATACATCACATGATCACACTGACAGAACCACAGGCACATAGACACCGGCAACAGAGCATGCACAATGTCGGCACTAGTACAGTGTATATCCACCTTTCGCAGCAAGGCAGGCTGCTATTCTCCCATGGAGACGATCGTAGAGATGCTGGATGTAGTCCTGTGGAACGGCTTGCCATGCCATTTCCACCTGGCGCCTCAGTTGGACCAGCGTTCGTGCTGGACGTGCAGACCGCGTGAGACGACGCTTCATCCAGTCCCAAACATGCTCAATGGGGGACAGATCCGGAGATCTTGCTGGCCAGGGTAGTTGACTTACACCTTCTAGAGCACGTTGGGTGGCACGGGATACATGCGGACGTGCATTGTCCTGTTGGAACAGCAAGTTCCCTTGCCGGTCTAGGAATGGTAGAACGATGGGTTCGATGACGGTTTGGATGTACTGTGCACTATTCAGTGTCCCCTCGACGATCACCAGAGGTGTACGGCCAGTGAAGGAGATCGCTCCCCACACCATGATGCCGGTTGTTGGCCCTGTGTGCCTCGGTCGTATGCAGTCCTGATTGTGGCGCTCACCTGCACGGCGCCAAACACGCATACGACCATCATTGGCACCAAGGCAGAAGCGACTCTCATCGCTGAAGACGACACGTCTCCATTCGTCCCTCCATTCACGCCTGTCGCGACACCACTGGAGGCGGGCTGCACGATGTTGGGGCGTGAGCGGAAGACGGCCTAACGGTGTGCGGGACCGTAGCCCAGCTTCATGGAGACGGTTGTGAATGGTCCTCGCCGATACCCCAGGAGCAACAGTGTCCCTAATTTGCTGGGAAGTGGCGGTGCGGTCCCCTACGGCACTGCGTAGGATCCTACGGTCTTGGCGAGCATCCGTGCGTCGCTGTGGTCCGGTCCCAGGTCGACGGGCACGTGCACCTTCCGCCGACCACTGGCGACAACATCGATGTACTGTGGAGACCTCACGCCCCACGTGTTGAGCAATTCGGCGGTACGTCCACCCGGCCTCCCGCATGCCCACTATACGCCCTCGCTCAAAGTCCGTCAACTGCACATACGGTTCACGTCCACGCTGTCGCGGCATGCTACCAGTGTTAAAGACTGCGATGGAGCTCCGTATGCCACGGCAAACTGGCTGACACTGACGGCGGCGGTGCACAAATGCTGCGCAGCTAGCGCCATTCGACGGCCAACACCGCGGTTCCTGGTGTGTCCGCTGTGCCGTGCGTGTGATCATTGCTTGTACAGCCCTCTCGCAGTGTCCGGAGCAAGTATGGTGGGTCTGACACACCGGTATCAATGTGTTCTTTTTTCCATTTCCAGGAGTGTAAGTCTGTGTGCAACAACTGAGAGTCTTCCAGGAGGGGGGGGGAGGGGAGGGGGGAGGGGGTAGTATCCAGTCACTGTATAGGCCATACAGAACACACACACACGACCACTGTCTCTGGCCATGGAGGCCAGTCTAGAAGCATTTGTGTATGATGGGAGAAACATTCTGAATTGTGGGGATAAGGAGGAGGCTTAGGTGGGGAGGGATAGCAGGATAGGGGTGTGGGACAGTAAAGTGCTGCTTGTGAGAGCATACAGGAATATGGTGTGGACAGGATAGAGCATGAGTAGCTATGTGCAGTTGAGAGGTAAGATAGAGGGTGGGGGAAGAGGGTGCAAAAGGAGAGAAGTAAAAAGACTGTTGTTGGTTTGTTGAGGACATAGAAGGCTGCTTAGTGCTGGAGTGGGAATGCGCAGGAGGTTAGGTGGGTGAAGAACAGTGACTAAACAAAGCTGAAGCCAAGGGGGTTGCAGGAATGAAGGATAAAGTGCAGAGATAATTCCCACCTGCACAGCTCAGGAAAGCTGATGTTGATAGGAAGACATAACCTTTGAAGCAGTCATTGAAATGAAGAACGTTCTGTTTGGCAACATGCTCATCAACAGGGTGTTCCAGATGTTTCTTGATTACAGTTTGTGTTTGGGCATTCATGAGGACAGATATCTTGTTGGTTGTCATGACAACATAAGTAGAGAGGCTAGGGGGGAGGGGGCAGGGAGGGAGGGGGAGGGGGTCATACTATTATTATACTTTCAAGTGTGTTTTCTATATACAGGGTCGTCCATTGATAGTGACCAGGCCAAATATCTCACGAAATAAGCATCAAACGAAAAAACTACAAAGAACGAAACTCGTCTAGCTTGAAGGGGAAAACCAGATGGCGCTATGGTTGGCCCGCTAGATGGCACTACCATAGGTCAAACGGATATCAACTGCATTTTTTGTAAATAGGAACCCCCATTTTATTACATATTCGTGTAGTACGTAAAGAAATATGAATGTTTTAGTTGGACCACTGTTTTCGCTTTGTGATAGATGGCACTGTAATAGTCAGAAACGTATAAGTACGTGGTATCATTCCGCCAGTGCGGCAGGTATGTGCTTCGAGATACATTGTCGTGTGAAAATAGACCGTTTAGCAATTGCGGAAAAGGTCGATATCGTATTCATGTATGGCTATTCTGATCAAAATGCCCAACAGGCGTGTGCTACGTATGCTACTCGGTATCCTGGACGTCCCCGGATTTCTTTCCGTGGGGAAAGTTGAAGGAAATTTGCTGTCGTGATCCACCGACAACGCCTGACAACATGTGTCAGCACATTGTCAATGCTTGCGCGAACATTACAGAAGGCGAACTCGCTGTTGAGAGGAATGTCGTTACACGTACTGCCAAATGCATTGAGGTTGACGGACATCATTTTGAGCATTTACTGCATTAATATGGTATATACAGGTAATCACGCTGTAACAGCATGCATTCTAAGAAATAATAAGTTCACAAAGGTACATGTACCACATTGGAACAACCGAAATAAAATGTTCAAACGTACCTACGTTCTGT
Source organism: Schistocerca gregaria (assembly GCF_023897955.1). Taxonomy (NCBI): domain Eukaryota; kingdom Metazoa; phylum Arthropoda; class Insecta; order Orthoptera; family Acrididae; genus Schistocerca; species Schistocerca gregaria. The sequence goes on along the minus strand of NC_064926.1, from coordinate 499,084,095 downwards.
ATTTTAATTTATAAAACCTACCTGTTAGCAACTGTTCGTCCAAAATTGTGAGCCATATGTTTGTAACTATTACAGCGCCATCTATCACAAAGCGAAAAAAATGGTCCAACTAAAACACTCATATTTCTTTACGTACTACACGAATATATAATAAAATATGGGGGCTAGTACTTAAAAAAAAAAAAAAAAAAAAACGCAGTTGATATCCGTTTGGCCTATGGCAGCACCATCTAGCGGGCCAACCATAGCGCCATCTGGTTTCCTCCTTCAAGCTAGACAAGTTTCGTTCTTTATAGTTTTTTTCGTTTGACGCTTATTTCGTGAGAGATTTGGCCCGGTCACGATCAATGGACCATCCTGTATATCAAATACTTGTCTGTACCTGGCGTCGTTAGTATCATGACAGGGTGGGTGAAACATCCTCATCACAAGAACTTTGTTGTTGGTGACTGGTCCTGTGAAGATGCAAATGAAGACAAGAAGAAGAAGAAGAAGAAGAAGAAGAAGAATAATTCTCCTTCCTGATAATATACGAATAGTTATTGTAGGTCCATCCAATTTTGGGAAGACTCATGTCCTCATGACTCTAACACATGTAGATGGAGTCCGATTTGAACATGATTGTGTATTCTCGAAAACACTGTTTCTACCCAAGTATCAGATATTGCAGGAGACACTGCACGGTGTAGATGGTGTTACATACACGACATTTAGTGAAAGCAGTAATATCCCCCCCCCCCCCCCCCCCAACTGAAATAGCAAAGCCGAACACGTCTTCATATTTGACGATGTTGCTGCGGAAAACCAATACCAAATTCGAAAATATTTCTGTTTCGGTCGTCATATGGGTGCTGATGTATTTTATCTAAGATAACATATTCCAGAATCCCAAAACAGTTGGTTAAGGATAACGCAAACCTCATTATAGCCTTCAAACAAAACAATCTGAATTTAAAACATATTTACCTGGCACATGTCGGAACAGACATGTCGTTCAATGATTTTGTATAAAGATATGTGCAGATTGCTGGAATCATTCACAGTAAGGGTTTCTCGTTACTGATAAAACAAGAAAACTGAGTGATGGTAGGTACAGGCTAAACTTTCAGGAATTTCTTCATATATAGCACGGTAAGAGAGGTTGGTACGCCAGTCTACGCTACACCACGGACAAATTCGAGCGTACGTCTTCCTCTCAAACCGAGAGGATGGGTGTACAGGTATAACATTTGCCTGTACCTGAATGCGAAAATTCAGGCTATTGCGCATGAAGTTGCAGGTATGCGCAGCGAATTAGAGACGTATTATCAGACTCTTCTGAGAATGGTGAATGCGTTAAATGAGCTAGTTAAGTCAGTGAGAAAGTAAGCAACTTAACGGAAAAGGTCGAGGCTGTTGAGGGGAAAATAGATGTAGTCTTCCTTGTTGAGAAGAGCGATCAGGATCATGGTAAGAGGAGGAAGAAAATGACCGAATATATAAAGCCTCACGCTGGGGAGATGTCTGATTAGTATACACCGAGATGTCGACGAAGCAGAAAGTGATTCAGGCGAGTATAGCAGTTCGTGAGAAATTACGGCTGTTGGGGTTAGGGCATACGGATCGACAGCAAACACTGAGAGAGACCTTTAAGCCGGTTACTGAATCTCTCCAAAGAGCTCTCAGCAAAAGCAAAAACATACGATAACGAGGGTGTTGCCATTGATGAATACATTATTCGTCACACCCCTGTTCAGATAGTTAGAACATTCGGCGTCAGCAGGGGCAGACCGTACATGTTAGGTACGCATCCTACAACTGTAACCGATGACACAATATAGATTGGTGATAGACGGTTTGAGAGAACACCTGGCTTAATGAATCTTATTTTCCTAAGACCTGCCAAAAGGACCTATAAATTATTCAGTTAATGATAGGGAAACATGCCGTGAAATAGTGTATATGACTGGTGTACGCAAGAGCACGAAAAGCCTGAGCAACAAGAAATATAAAACCAATACTTGAAGGCGAAAAAAACAACAACAACAACAACGCAGCGGTCATGGTATTGACATTGAGCATAAAGCAGTGAACAATCGAATCCCTCAGTATTATGACGATCCCAACCCACTAATAGACGACTATGGCTGCTCACAGCATCAACTGCTGCAGGTAATACAGCTCATTCGAATGAGGTTGTTTCAAAAACCTCGGAGCTTGGAGAGAGAGATATCATCGAATAAGTATGGAGACATTAGTTCCAGAACTGCACAAACCAGCACGCAAAACATACCCTCGCAGACATATTATGACTTGGGGCAAGCTGGTCTTGTAGAAACGAGGGAATATCCACAGCAGCATAATGGATTCAGATATATTTTAAGGTTACTGATACAACTCCAAATTTGCCTGGGCATTGCCTGTCAAAACAAAAACGGGTCGAAATGTCGCGGATGTTTTTGAGCGTTTGCTACAGACAGGAACGAATCAATTGCCAGACAACCTCCAAACCGATCACGGTGGGGAGTTCTACAATAGTTATTTCAAGACCGTGATGCAGCGGTACGGAATACATCACTACTCAACATTTGTTCACCTGAAGGCAAGTATCGTGGAGCGTCTGAACAGAACAATAAAAGGTCGAATGTGGATGCGTTTCAACCTTCGCAGCTCATACAAATGGACAGATATCCTCCCAGAAATAATTTCTCAGTATAATCGAACTAAACATAGCGCAATAAAAATGAGACCAATCGATGCTCTTGATAATAGACTCATGGATACGATGTACTATCGCATTAAGATGCTGGATCCACGCAAACAGAAATTTAATGTACGTCATTTGGTGTGTATCTCAAAACACAAGACAGCATTTGAGTAATCATACCTACCGAACTAGTCAACTGAGATATTTACAGTTTCAAAGGTGCAACGAACGAATCCTATAACTTATATATTGAAGGATAGTAAAGGTGAAGAAATTTCAGGCTGCTTCTACACCGAGGGGTTGCAGGAAAGCTCAGAACCGGATGTTTTTCCCGTGGAGAGAGTCATAAGACGTCGGGGAAATAAAGCACTAGTCAAATGGGTTGTTTCTCCTGCTACACAAAACAGTTGGATTGATGCCGGCGATTTGCTATATAATGGGAGTGCATAGTCCACAACCACCACATTATCGTAACATGCATGCTTGGAGACACATTAGAGGAGGTGGTGGTATTCTAGACAAGCTACCAGTGGAATTACACATCCCTGGGTATAGCTACTGTAAACCTGGCACAAAGCTTCAGAAATGCTTGGTGCAAGGTGATAAGGGGATTAATCTGCTCGACGAAGCATGTATGGAGCACGACATTACATACGCTGCAAATAAAGATCTATCAAGTCGTCACATTGCAGATAGGATTTTAGCTGATAAGGCTAAGGCAATAGGGAGAAGAAAGGATATTGGAATAGGTCAACGCATCGCAGCATTTGCGATTGATAAAACTGCGTGTGGAAAAATTAAGTTAGGTTTAGGAGTGACGAATTTGCTCATTGTGCACTAAACAAGGAGAAGGAAAAGGGCGGGAAGCAGAACTGTTTGAAGAACTGTGTCCTGACAGCGATGTATGCACCTAAAAACGCATTGAAGCAGGAAGATGTGGGAAGAAGAAGAGGAGAATCGGTTAAAACACCTCGAGTTCTGCCAATACCCAAGACATCCAGAGGTGTTATTCCATTTCTCATCCCAGCCCTCTCCACGCTCTCGGGGGTAGCTTCCCTCACGGGTGGTGCTGCAGCTATTGCTCGAACGTGCAAAACTCCCAAGTACAGTTGGAAGAGGCAAGAAGACATAACCACATGATGGAAGCCGATACTTGAAACCGTACAGGAAAGGGCTTGGTCTATTCATAAATAAATAAAAAATAGCCCATTAGCGGTCCTACCAGATCGACCACTCACTAATACAGACCATCTTAAGTCTGTTAGCCTCAAGATACCAAGATTCCATGGTGTGTTTATGCGGGATACCTTACTAAAGACTATGTGGAAAACTGGTGAATGCGGTATTGTGAATTTAGATGTTGCTGGTGGCTCCGGCACCCACTGGGTGTCATATGTTATGAAAAATGCGGATACCGTCTACTATTGCAACTCATTTGGTGACCTGCAACCACCAGAAGAATTAAAACGATACTTCACTCACAGAAGACGTGAGCTCTAAAATTATCGACGCTATCAGAACTTTAATACACACCTCTGTAGACATCTATGCATCATGTTTCTCTTGACGTTCACAAAGAAGAAGAAAAAGAAGAAGAAGTTGAGCTTCAGATGCAGTGTCATACACTTTGACATTAAAAGAACTATCATATGTATTGCATGCAAATTACTTCTCACCAATTTATTTGAGCGTTGGTGACTGGAGTATTGCACTGATTGGACTGGAGACATACAATAGCATCCCACATATCACTGAGGCTAACAATAAACTGCATCTGGAATTAATGGTGAAATAGACATTGTGGAAATAGAACCAGGTGTATATGATATCGATGATTTAAACGAAGTCTTAAAACAGTTTGGAAAAGGTTTTGAACTATTTGCAAACATCAGCACACTTAAATCTTAAATAAGGACTAAATGCAACGATTGACTTTAACGAGAAAGGTTCAATAGGACGCCTGCTGGGTTTCACAGAAGGGCGGGTTTTGAAGAAGGATCCAAGTAAATTTTACAAGTCAGATCAAACTGTGGACATACTCCCCATCAGCACAATCCACGTTGAGGTTAACATTGCAACTAACTCCTATCTCAACAATAGTCCGATTCACACTATTTACCGATTCTTCCCCTCAGTTGCAGCGGGGTATAAGGTTATTGAGACCCATGCCAATGAAATATACCTTCCAGAGACAGTTCAGACATTGGACTATTTAGAACTGTGTATTGTGGACCAGAATAATCAACTTGTTGACTTTCACGTTGAGGAAATCATTGTACGATTACATCTAAGACAGGGTGGACATACGGTATAAAACGAGTGCACACAATCCACAGCATGCCACTTCACTACCGAACAGCAAAGTGATAACACCTGCGAACGAAGAGTTCCTTACTTCAGTTGTACTGAAGCCATTCAGTGATGTCTTCACTCAGTATAACCAGTCCAGTAGAGTATGATGAGAGAATTATATGTCAAGAATACTTCTCTCATAAACCCTACGTTTCAACCACGTTTAACAAGAATGATGAAATCAGGATTGTCATCTAGCCCCAAGACGCACTTACGCTTCCATGCAACAGTTTCATATATCTAGGTGGGACATTCAAGAAAACCGACAGCAGCGATGCAGTGGAATCCAAGCTGACACGTAACGCTATAGCATTCTTGTTCAAAGAGATAACGCTACGAACTCAGGGGGTCAGAGATCGACCATACACGCAATGTTGGCATAACATCAACCCTTAAAACATATGTCTCGGTATCACCAGCAGATCTGCATGGTTTAGAAAATGCAGTATGGTTTGTAGACGATCCAGAGGATAGAACAGTTGCAGGGTACAAGCGATTTACTGCCTGCATACCTCTAAAAATGGTTATGGGATACTTTGAGGACATGAGACAGATTATTATGAATGCTAAACAGGAACTCATTCTGGTGCAGTGTGCGACAGACATTAACTCCTACGTTTAAGGAGCTCAAGAGGAGAATATGATCACAATCAGCAAGATAATATGGAAAATGCCTCACATCAGTATATCAGACGAGGAGTGTTTGAAGCTTTTAAAAGTCCTTAATTCAGGTACATTTCTGTCATTGACATTTCACTCATGGGAGATTTTCGAGTACACAGTGTTACCGAATACGAGCAGACAGACATGGGTTATTAAAACCTCCAGCTATCTAGAGACAGCTAGATTCATCATACTTTCGTTTCAGAGTGATGGAAGAGGTAATGTAGCAAATGATTCCACAGTGTTCGACAATTGCAAGTTAACTAATACCGAAGTCTACCTCAATTCAGAATTCTACCCATGTTACAATCTACATCTGCAGTGGAATCAAAATGTATACAGTCAAGCGTATGACATTTATGCAAGGTTTTGCACTTCTTACTATGAAAGTTTACTATGAAAACTAGTAAAGGAGTTTTGCTATTTGGGGAGCAAAATAACTGATGATGGTTGAAGTAGAGAGGATATAAAATGTAGACTGGCAATGGCAAGGAAAGCGTTACTGAAGAAGAGAAAGTTATTAACATCGAATATAGATTTATGTATCAGGAAGTCGTTTCTGAAAGTATTTGTTTGGAGTGTAGCCATGTATGGAAGTGAAACATGGACGATAACTAGTTTGGACAAGAAGAGAATAGAAGCTTTCGAAATGTGGTGCTACAGAAGAATGCTGAAGATAAGGTGGATAGATCACGTAACTAATGAGGAGGTATTGAATAGGATTGGGGAGAAGAGAAGTTTGTGCCACAACTTGACTAGAAGAAGGGATCGGTTGGTAGGACATGTTTTGAGGCATCAAGGGATCACAAATTTAGCATTGGAGGGCAGCGTGGAGGGTAAAAATCGTAGAGGGAGACCAAGAGATGAATACACTAAGCAGATTCAGAAGGATGTAGGTCGCAGTAGGTACTGGGAGATGAAGAAGCTTGCACAGGATAGAGTAGCATGGAGAGCTGCATCAAACCAGTCTCAGGACTGAAGACAACAACAACAACAACTACTACTACTACTACTACTACTACTACTACTACGAAATTGCTGAAGGAGAGGCAGGAGGGTGTCTACTCGGTCCGCGTAAGTTCGAAGAGCTTTCACCGATCATCATAATAGACTGCTCGAAACAGAATGAGATAATTAAATGTGGACCTACAGATTTTTAAATTGAATTTGACTCATCAACAAATTTCCCAGAACACACTGCGACCTATGCTCTAGTTCTACATGACCGTGTGATCAACTACCGCCCGCTCACAGGTGTTGTTCAATGAGGTGTATAAATGAATAGGTACTGCACCGTAACTAGAGCATTTCATGATGATGTGCCATGGTGTGAACATCATTGCGGATGCTCAGGGTTTCTATGACAATGAGTGTAGACAGTTTGTATTTAAAGATGTTGCGGTTGTAGTGTACACACAGGATTCTGGAATAATGGAGACATTTTCAACAATCATTGCATCACCAAGATATTTCAAGCAAGTGATGTGTACTAAGACATGGAGAAATGCAAAGTGGTTAACACATGTAATTCACTGGGTGGATCTGGATATACCACATAAAGATATGGTCACTGCGCTTTAATTATTCAATCACATGGACACCATCGTCTATGTGAAGGGGAAGGAGAAGATCTCATGGATGCGTCGAATCTTTAAATTTGCTTCTATTCAAGACCTGGAATACTACGGCTGTCCTATCCATCGACTCAAGAACATGTATCAAAAACGTGCTACTGTACCTGCTTATGAAAATGTTGGATGAGAAATAACCTACATCCTTAGCATGTAAGTTTAATTATGATACTGTACCTGCCTCCACCTATATCTGCATTCCACTGGAACTGTCTGACCCACTTACCACAGCCTTTGCACGTTGTCACCTGGAGAGTAGCGGTACTTGCGCTATTAATAGGTATTGGCTCTAATATACATAGTCAGCAACAAAGAAGAAAACCAGCAGAAGACATCACTGATTTCGATTTCTAGATATAAACTGCCCCCCTCCTTCCTCCCAAATACCACACCGGCAGCTACATTAAAAAATTAAAAAAACAATGGACAAAGTGTTCTAGACTAATCTAGTTTAAGACTGTTTATTTTTAAGTAACATTTCTCTATGTATGTATATATATATGTATGTATTAACACTTGAAAATGAACAAAACATGTTCAAAACGCATTGGATTATGTTAGATTAAGGTTAAAATAAAATAAAAAGTGACTGGTAGCAGAAACTTGAAATAGATTGAGGAACCTACAAAGAGAAATGAAAGGAAAGTTGCTATCTGATGGAAAATCTCTGTCTGGCCAAGGCAGATTGACAGAAAATGAAATATACTTTCTTCAGAGTTATTATAGACTGGCCATTAGACAAACTGCACCTCCAAATGATATTACAGCAACGAGAAAAGCTGTATGGCCCACCTACTTTCATAAGTTGTCCACAGATGACCACCCTGTCCACGGAATTTGCCCTAAAGGAGCAGATTCTTGGTGTGGTTACCACAAACCAAAATAAAGTGGTCAAATATGCCATGATAAGCATTCTCTTTCTCTTCCTGGCCCTGTTATGAATGAAATAAAACCAATTTTCAAAGACCTGAGTGACCCTGTTTTGCTTAGTAAATGTCTTCATGGTGGCACTCAGAATGCAAATGAAAGTTACAACCATTGCATATCAGAAGGATTACCAAAGGATGTTTTTTAGGACTAGATACACTAAAAGTTCGTGTACTAGATGCAGTGAGACGTTTCAGTGATGGAGTTGTAGGAAGGTTGGAAGTCCTGAGAAATTTAGGCATAAAATGTGGCTTTTATATGGAAGATCAGTTGCTTGCGTGTGACAGAATATGGGTGCATGCAGCTGAAAGACTTGCTCAAGTTACCAAAGAAGCAAGAAGTGCTAAAAGGAGGGCCAAGAGGAAATTTGAAGATGAAGAAATGCTGGAGGTTGAAGACTATTCTTCAGGAATGTTCTGAGGCACAGTTTAGTTGGACTAATATCTTCATTCGCAATTTCCTGCAAGTTGTATTTTTCAGAATTCAGTTACAAATATTTCCTACAGTTTATAAAGCATTTCTCTAATTTTTTTCTGTAACTTGCAATAATCTATACTTATGTAGTAGACCTAAGCTTTAGTGCAGAATCAACTAAATTATAGAAAAAAGAACATTTTTAGTAGGAAAAAAATAATAGAAATTGAATTTGAGATGTGAAACTTTTTATCCTTGTAATATACATCATAGGTGGAATTAAATAGGTCTAGTACCTCAGCTATCTTCTCACGCATATCCGGTAAAAATGTGGTCTCCTTCAAATGTATAACATTGGATTTATGGGTTTTATGTGGCATTGAACTGTAATAACACACTTTTAGGATCGAAACAACATTTATTTCGTTGCTTAACAGAGCACAGTCAAAGAAATGTCACTTCACGTCAGAGATGCCACAGAGGCGCCCTCCCCCAGGAGTGTAGAGCATAGTAGGGCAGAGCTAGCACACATCCACAAAAAAATCTTCGTGTCAGCACGGCAGGTGTGGAGGCAGTGTCCGGTGCACGAAGTGTGCGTTGGTCAGCTGAGCAGGTGGTGGCGAGTTGAAGGGGCCCACAGCAGCGGCAGCAACAGGCAAGGTGTCGGTGAAGGCAGGTCAGCATGGAGCAGCGAGAAGTGGCTTTGGGAGGGACCATGCAGGCTTTAAATGTTGTACCAAAACCGTACTTGGGCAGCCGTTGAGCAAAATCGTGAATGTATTGACCCCGCAGTGTAATACGCAGTGCAGGCCAGAATACGGAGGTTGCAGAGCCACACGAACAGTCATCTCATAACATGATGAAATTGCATGATTTCAAGTCCTCGTGAACAAACACCTGTGGCGTGGTGTGAGCGCGAGGTACAGGCAGGTGAACAATGAATTCAGAAGGCAGGACGAGCGGTTCACCATACAGGTCCTCCTTGTGTACGGAATGGATCCCCAGCAATACCCACAGCAGAGTCTCAGACCAAAGCCTGCCGTGGTACATGAGTGCAGCTTTTAGAGTTATGTGCCATTGCTACACTAGTCCATTGGCCTGCAGATGATAAGCACTTGTGTGAAATTTCGCCACCCCGCACAACTCACACAGGCGAGCGCAAAGCGACAACTCGAATTGGTGGCCTTGGACCATGGTAAGTGACAGGGGGCAACCAAATCTAGCCACCCATGCCAATGACATCAGGCAAGTAAGAATGTGTGACCCCACACGCATGAGAGTTCAGAGTACAGTTCTCGAACTGCATCTGCACATCGAACTAACTGGAAGGTGACTGCTTAACTGGAGGGTGAAACACAATGTCTTTCACATGATTATCGTTCACTATGTCGGTGAGTGGCATGGAATTTCTGGGTGGTGTGCGCTGTCTGGGTGGCAGGCCCTGCTGCGTAGTAGCATTTGATGGAGGCCGTGTTGGGCTGGCAATGGTTAAGTGGCTGCTGGCATGGCAGGGGCCAGTAAATTGTTCACTTTTAACCAACTGTACACTAGGAACACTATTAAAAACACAAAGCCAATTGCTAGGGCATGAGACACTTCCACAAATCGGCACTGGAAGATCCATTGTCCACAAGACAATGTGGGCCGGCACATGGAGTCTGTCACTGATGAAAATAATTCCCGAATGCACAATGTTGAAGTCAGGGTCACCACTGTGGGTTTTTGTGGCATTGAACCATAACAACGCACTTTTATGATTGAAACAACATTCATTTTGTCACTTAATAGAGTGAATACAGAAAAATGGCTGTCGAACATAGCGCTAGAACACAAAGAAAAAGAAGCAAAACAAAGAGCAAAGTCAAAGAACTGTCACTTTGTTTCAGAGATGCCACAGATTAAATGGTATTTCAATTTGAAGAAGCATTTTGGAAAAAAATTGCATTAATTTCTTTGTAATTTTTAAATAACCCTAAGCAGATTCAAAAATATTGAAAATATTTCTAATTTGTTTAGAAAGTTGCTGCATTACCCAATATCAACAAAAAAAATCTGTACAACATATACATTATAAACAGTGCCTGAAAGAAATAGGTGTTGATTTTTACATACTATTGAGCCAGAAAAGTACCCTGTATTCTTAAATGTGAACCCAATTTAGGTCTTTCCTAATTATATATGTATATTTGGGTTCGTTATGAGTAAGCTTTACTTTTTTTCCATTCCAGTCCTAACAACTTGTTAAGAAAACATGTTGTTTTGTCATGATTGTGTTCAAGGTGTGTGTGTGTGTGTGTGTGTGTGATACTGTGGTAATAAATAGGTGGTGCTAACAGACTACTTTTTCTGCAGGTTCCATATTGGTAATAATCTGTGCAGTCATTGTGTACTTCACAGATGTGTATGTAGCCAAGTTTGTGGATCCTGTCTTGTCTATCATCTCGGCAGTGTCCCTTCTAGTGCTAAGTTACCCATACAGTAAGTAAAGGAAGAAACATGTCTTCATATTTCTACACCATATATCAGTGTGCATCTTATTAACTACATTGTACTGTTACAGTGAAGGAGTCGGGACTGATCCTTCTTCAGACAATACCAGATACGATCAACATAGACTCATTCAGAGTAGAGCTCATACGAGAGTTCCCCGACATCATAAATGTGCATGACCTGCATGTGTGGAGACTGACACCAAGCAAGGTGTTTTGCACAGCACATATAATTTTTCTTAATCCAAAGGTGAGAAACTGATAAGAATATCATGATTAAGTAACCATTGACATAAAAATTGTTCTAAGATTGAAATTATTCAAATTTCTCAAGGAATTGTTAGAAAGGTCTTAAATAAAATACGCTGACATTAAATATGATTCCTTGTGACACAAATAAAAATAATCACTGTTGTACATATAGGGCACTGGGTACTTGCAGTGTTTGAACATGTGAAATGAGAAATTATCAGAGTACACAGTATGGCTGTTTGGGTCACTGACTCACTTGAGCATCATTTTCACAACATAACTTCTCAAAGGATATGCGTTTTCAGAAACATCCATCTCACAGTAACAATCCAAATTGTATAACAGTAGCCATTACTTCCCACAAAGCCCAGAATTTATAGTCAGTTCGAATGGGTTTCCCTTTTAGAAATTGCTTCAGAGAATGACAGTTATAATACCTAACCATCATTTCATCAAATGAAAAAATTTGCATAAAAATTTCCGATTTGTGGACATTTTTATTCGTAGTGACAGTAAGACTTTGCTCTTGACCCTTCAGTTCCTTTCATTCGCATTTGCTTCATTATTATCTATGGGATGGAATGATGTTTTTAGTGCAAGGTATTTATTATGTGGTATGAACTTTTTACAAGTGGCACTATCATATCACAGCTTGCTAACAACTAATCTCTCTGGTTGGACTACCTGTAGCACCAGATAAAATTATGAAACCAATAAAATGTTTCAATCATCTGCTGAGGTAGAAAAATAGGGCTAATTTTCCCAGTTTTTAACTTATTTTCCAAGTTCTTTCATAACTCTTTAGCAACACAGAATAAAGAAACTCTTTAGTGGGATACTGCCTAGTAGATAATTAACAATATTTTAAAAGTATCATCATCATAATCATAATCTTCATCATCATCATGAAAACCCTGTTGGTCATTTTATCAAAATTAGGTGATAACTTAATCGTGTCTGCCTATGTTGTTGTTGTTGTTGTTGTTGTTGTGGTCTTCAGTACAGAGACTGGTTTGATGCAGCTCTCCATGCTACTCTATCCTGTGCAGGCTTCTTCATCTCTCAGTACTTGCTGCAACCTACATCCTTCTGAATCTGTTTAAGTGTATTCATCTCTATTTTTACCCTTCACACTGCCCGCCAATACTAAATTGGTGATCCCTTGATGCCTCAGAATATGCCCTACCAACCGATCCCTTGACTAGATCAAGATGCACCACAAACTTTGCTTCTCTCCAATTCTATTCAATACCTCCTCATTAGTTATGTGATCTACCCATCTAATCTTCAGCATTCTTCTGTAGCAACACATTTCGATAGCTTCTATTCTATTCTTGTCCAAACTATTTATCGTCCACTTTTCACTTTCATACATGGCTACACTTCCATACATGGCTACACTTCCATACATGGCTACACTTCCATACATGGCTACACTTCCATACATGGCTACACTTCCATACATGGCTACACTTCCATACATGGCTACACTTCCATACATGGCTACACTCCATACAAATACTTTCAGAAACGACTTACTTTAAGTGTCTCATTTCCTAATCTAATTCCCACAGCATCACCCGATTTAATTCGACTACATTCCATTATCCTCATTTTGCTTTTGTTGATGTTCATCTTATATCCTCTTTTCAAGACACTGTCCATTCCGTTCAGCTGCTCTTCCAGGTCCTTTGCTGTCTGACAGAATTACAATGTCATCAGCAAACCTCAAAGTTTTTATTTCTTCTCCATGGATTTTAATACCTACTCCCACCATTTCTTTTCTTTCCTTTACTGCTTGCTCATTATACAGATTGAATAACATCGGGGAGAGGCTACAACCCTGTCTCACTCCCTTCCCAACCGCTGCTTCCCTTTCATGCCCCTCGACTCTTATAACTGCCATCTGGTTTCTGTACAAATTGAAAATAGCTTTTCGCTCCCTGTAACGTAGGTTTGCCTTTCCTTAATCTTTCTTCTAAGATAAGTCGTAGGGTCAGTATTGCCTCATGTGTTCCAGCATTTCTATGGAATCCTAACTGATCTACCCTAAGGTTGACTTCTACCAGTTTTTACATTCATCTGTAAAGAATTTGTGTTAGTATTTTGCAGCTGTGGCTTATTAAACTGATAGTATGGTAATTTTCACATCTGTCAACACTTTCTTTCTTTGGGATTGGAATGATTGTATTCTTCATGAAGTCTGAGGGAATTTCGCCCCTCTCATACATCTTGCTCGCCAGATGGTAGAGTTTTGTTAGGCCTGACTCTCCCTAGGCTGTCAGTAGTTCTAATGGAATGTTGTCTAATCCTGGGGCCTTGTTTCGACTTGGGTCTTTCAGGGCTATATCATCTGCCCCCGGTAGCTGAGTGGTCAGTGCGACCGACTGTCAATCCTAAGGGCCCGGGTTTGATTCCCGGCTGGGTCGGAGATGTTCTCCACTCAGGGACTGGGTATTGTGTTGTCCTAATCATCATTATTTCATCCCCATTGATGCGCAAGTCACCGAAGTGGCATCAAATCAAAAGACTTGCACCAGGCGAGCAGTCTATCCAACAGGAGGCCCTGATCACATGCCATTATTATTAGTGCTATGTCAAACTCTTCACACAGTATCATATCTCCTATTTCATCTTCATCTACAGTCTCTTCCATTTCTATAATATTGTCCTCAAGAACATCACCCTTGTATAGACCCTCTATATACTCCTTCCACCTTTCTGCTTTCCCTTCTCTGTTTAGAACTGGGTTTCCGTCTGAGCTCTTGATATTCATGCAAGTGGTTCTCTTCTCTCCAAAGGTCACTTACATTTCCTGTAGGCAGTATCTATCCTACCCCTGGTGATATGCACCTCTACATCCTTAAATTTGTCCTCTAGCCGTCCCTGCTTAGCCATTTTGCACTTCCTATCGATCTCATATTTGAGATGTTTGTATTCCGCTTTGCCTGCTTCATTTACTGCATTTTTTTTAATTTTCTCCTTTCATCAATTAAATTCAATATCCCTTCTGTTACCCATGGATTTCTACTAGCCCTCATCTTTTTGCCTACTGGATCCTCTGCTACCTTCATTATTTTATCTCTCAAAGTTACCCATCCATCTTCTACTGTATTTCATTCCCCCATTTGTGTTAATCACTCCCTAATGCTCTCCCTGAAGCTCTCTACAACCTCTGGTTCTTTCAGTTTATCCATGCCCCATCTCCTCAAATTCCTACCTGTTTGCAGTTTCTTCAGCTTTAATCTACAGTTCATCGCCAATAGATTGTGGTCAGTCCACGTCTACCCCTGGAAATGTATTACAATTTAAAACTTGGTTTCTGAATCTCTGACTTACCATTATATAATCTATCTGAGACCTTCCAGTATCTCCAGGCTTCTTCCATGTATACAACCTCCTTTTATGATTCTTGAACGAAGTGTTAACTATGATTAAGTTATGCTCTGTGCAAAATTCTACCATGTTTCCTTCTCTTCCTTTTACTACTATCGAGTTCCAGTCACCCATGACTATTAAATTTTCATCTCCCTTCACTATCTGAATAATTTCTTTTCTCATTATTTCATCAATGTCTTCATCATCTGCAGAGTTAGTTGGCATATAAACTTGTACTATTGTGGTATGTGTGGGCTTCATATCTATCTTGGCCAGAATAATGCGTTCACTCTGCTGTTTGTAGTAGCTTACCCATATTCCTATTTTCCTATTCATTATTAAACCTACTCCTACATTACTCCTATTTGACTTTGTATTTATAACCCTGTATTCACCTGACCAAAAGTCTTGTTCCTCCTGTCACCGAACTTCACTAATTCCCATTACATCTAACTTTAACCTATCCATTTCCCTTTTTAAATTTTCTAACCTACCTGCCCGATTAAGGGATCTGACATTCCACGCTCCGATCCGTAGAATGCCAGTTTTCTTTTTCCTGATAATGACGTCCTCCTGAGTAGTCCCCGCCCGGAGATCCGAATGGGGGACTATTTTACCTCCGGAATATTTTACCCAAGAGGACGTCATCATCATTTAATCATACAGTAAAGCTGCATGTCCTCGGGATAAATTACGGCTGTAGTTTCCCCTTGCTTTCAGCCGTTCGCAGTACCAGCACAGCTAGGCCGTTTTGGTTAATGTTGCAAGGCCAGATCAGTCAATCATCCAGACTGTTGCCCCTGCAGCTACTGAAAAGGCTGCTGCCCCTCTTCAGGTACCACATGTTTGTCTGGCCTCTCAACAGATACCCCTCCGTTGTGGTTGCACCTACGGTACGGCCATCTGTATCGCTGAGGCATGCAAGCCTCCCCACCAACGGCAAGGTCCATGGTTCATGGGGAGGGGGGAGGGGGCTGCAATGAGTTTCCCAAAATAGCTGATGTGTTCATTTCTCTTTACCTTACACCTTTTAATCTTATTATGTTTATATTCTTCTGGGTTTTGTTGGTCATTTTTGTGTTTTTGAGGTGACTCATTAGTATCATTGTCCATGTTTGCATGGAAATCAACTATAAAACAGCACTCAACCAGCTGCTTGAAAAATTTACTAAAATGGTCACCTGATAGCAGCAGCATAGTTGTTTTGGAAGGGACATTAGTTCAGGGGTAATGCCCTTTTCAAAAGATTCAACAAACCCATTGCCTTCCTCTGCCTATGTTATGCATTGGACTGATGCCGTTTTCATACAAAATGATGTATCTATCTCTATAGATACCAAATCCAAGCATAACTCAATACGGCAAAAAATGTGACTCATGCCCTTTTCAAAGTAACTGATTCAATTTAGGAATTAAGGTGCAGTCACAAGGACTAAAGTCCAGGGAGTGTTGTGGTGGTGCAAGACTTCCCAGCCCCACTGAGCAAACAATTCGATCACAACTTGCACTATATGTGCCCCCAAGAATAGTCCTTCAAAATAATTTGCGAGTTCACCTCTTCTTTGTCTAAGCTGCTCAGTTTTACAACACAGCCTCTGACTAACTTAGAGAAATAAGAGGCAATGCTTTCTGCAAGATTCACCAATCACTTGGCAGGTCAGTGTTTCTTGGTGTGATCAGTTCTCCCTGGTTTTGGGATGAAAACAACTTTCACTGTCCTCCAAACATTAGGAATGACTCCTACTGCTAGTCTAACTCCAAACATTCTGCATAGGAATCTAAGTAGTCCCTCCACTTCTTGTTGCAATAGAGCCGGTAAGATTCCAACAGAACCTGTGACCTGAATGTTTGAAATGTTCCCACTGTCTACTGGGTTGATTTTTTATTTTTTTAGTTTAACATGTGCAGATTCAGAGTTCTCCCTTTGGTTTCCTGAAAATGAGTACGTTTCTGGGACTGAATCTTGGTCTGTGTTATCTGCAGAGTGCAATGAAGGAAGTGAACCTCGAGGAGCCCATCCAGCATATCACGTGCTGTCTTTGTATACTCATCATCTTCCTTCCTTAGAGTGCCACCTGAATTGGTTGTTATTTTAGTGAGAGTTTTTCGAAGTCTGGCACATGTAGCTGTACCTTCCACTTCCTCACAGAATACCTTCCAGGTCGATAGTTCCAATTACATAAATGTGAGATTGTATTTATCAAGGGCCTCCCAATATTTTGCCCATTGTCCTTTCATTCTTACCTGCTTGCTTTGTGGTGATTACTATAAGTCGCGGCAAGCAAATGCCAGTATAGTTTCTTTGGAAAGGCGTGGCTAATTTCCTTCCCCATCCTCCACAAATCTGAGCTTGTGCTGTGTCTTTAATGACATTAAATCCAATCTTTCTTCATTCTTTCTTGGTTACTTTCCAGTTCCAGGTTACTGTTCCACCAAGATACCATTCTGATTTGCACACTTCTTGATGATAAGAGTGTTTTATAAGTATGGTAGATGTTTCTTCATCTGCCATTTCCTCAGACCTGCTAGATTCATTATTGAAGTTCTGATTTCAGATAGGCATGATTTTAGGCCTTTCCTTTATGAGTCCCAGCCTGTTTTCCTAGGATTCCTGTAGGCCATGGTCTGTTAAGCACCCATTCCAACCTCAAACTTGATATGCCTGAGGTCAGATAAGGATGGCTCCAATGCCAAACGCCATTGTTTGATGTAACAACCCATCAAGAGGGACGCAGAAGCTATTTCAATAACTACTTCCCTTCTTATGTTCCTGATGGTAGGTTCTCTAACCCTGTTAAGGCTCTCCATACTACTCTTTAGTAAATATTCTAAAAGATACTCACGTCTGCTGTTGGTGTCACTGCTTCACCACAGTAGATTGTGGGTATTGGCACTAGAACCAACCAGCAATTGTCCATTCAGCTGTGAATAGCTGTCTACAATTCTCCTAACTTCCTGGTAAGGAGAAGTCTGGGCTTGTTTTATCTCAAGCAACACAACCTGCCACTTCAGGTGCCAACCAGGGAACTGCAAGATTTCTGCACAGGATGTTTCACAATTAGAAGCAGTTACCGAGGGTGTCAAAGTGAAAGTGGCAACCAAGTGCATGATTATAGTGTGTATAACAATTAGTAGTAAAATATGACATGGGTGAGAATGTGCAGGGGGGGGGGGGGGGGTACCAAATTATGCACCACTTCTGTGGAACAATGTTCTTAAACTGGCCCTGAGAGGAGCACTGTCCTTGTGAGAAAGGTAAATTGAGGCCATAAAATTTCCCTCATGCTACATTCCTTTTGCTGCTTCACCCTGATGGTTATGAAGCCCCTGGAACAAAAGTCCACCTTCAGCTTGAATGGAATTCCATTCTTGTTACAATAAATGTTCTGGAGTGCTTTCAATATCTAGCAAAAATCAACATACCTCCAGTTCCTTTGAAGTCTGAAACACCCCCTTAATATAAACAGTGTTCCTGGATATCGATCTCCTGTCTTCCCAGCAGATGACTCAGGGCAGCAGTTGGCCTATTACTCTGTTTCAGTGTGTCTGCAACACATGTACCTGCCAGTTTGCTTCCATAGTTACTTCTGATGTCTTTGGTTGTCCTGACGGTAACCTGCAAAGGATTCTTCACTGAGTTTCACCTCAAGATTTTGGCCATCTGATACAACCTTTCATTTTCTTGATCTCTATTCCTCTTTAGAGACCTTGTGGTTGTGCACCTGAACTTTATCAGACAATGTCTTTGGTGGAGTATCCTTAAGAAATTTTAGTACCCAAATTGATCTCTTTGCAGTCCCGAAGAGGTCAGCCACTGTCTTGACCAGCAACTTCACCTCCTCCCATAGAAGTGTCTTGGGCACTATCTCCTGAAACCAATCCAATGTTCCCATTCCCTCACAGACAAAGATTACAGCAAAATCCTCGCCAATCTTCTCAAACAGAGCCATCTGAATGAGCTTCACTTGATGTGAGGTGATGTTGACAGGTGGATATCCCTTTTGGATTACCACCATCATGAAAACTGAGACTACAGTACTATGGGTATCTTTCCCTCTTTTTTGCCTTGGCTTTTTACGGATCTGATTATCCTGAGAAGTGGGAATATTAGACCCCTCTCTTGTTTCCTGTTTTCGAGGCAGTAAGTGTCTCCAGTTGGAAGGAGCACACAATCGGAGTTGCTGGCAATCTTGGGGATTTTCTCACATTGAGCCGTTCATCATCTTCAGTCTATGTCTATTAAACATAAATGGAATGAGGCTAACAATTCGAAGATATTCCCAGCTGCACTGTGGGTCCTTGTGGTTTCATGTAATCAAGATGGTCATTCCTTTGCTACAGTTAATCTGTTTATTATTCAGAAGGGTGTTGATCCAATTGCCGGCCCTGTGAAATCCTGCTCCATTTATGCAACAGCACTTTGCTTATGGAGACTAATCCTGATTCTAAAGCACAACAATTGACTTGTGCTTTGCTCCTCCATGGCTATCCTGCATGTGTCAAGGCTCGTCGAATGCTGAATTCTTCACATGTCATTATTTACACTAGGCTGCTCAGTGGTCTGATCAAGGCAGAAATCCAAATTTACCTGTCTGGTCAGGGCATCACTGCAGCCTATCGGGTGATGAAAAAGATAGATGCATCCTTACTGCCCACACACACTCTTTCTCTCACATTTGATAGAGTAGTGTTCCCCTCAAAGATCAAGGCAGGCTATGAAGTCATCACAGTCTGATCCCAATGTGCTGCTACCAGTGCTATGATTACAGCCACACTCAAATGTCCTGTAGACACCTGGAAAAATGTGTTACCTGCGGTAAGAATACTCACAAGGACGATTGCCTGTCTCCTTCTCCCCACTCTATCAATTGAAATGGCAACCATACAGTCTCCTCCAAAGAATGTCCCATGTATCTTGATGAGCAGGCCATCCAGTAGGTCTGGGTGAGGGAGAAATTGCCTAACCCCATCTCTCGTAAGTTGTTGGCTAGTCGGAAGCACTGTGTTCTACCATCTAGCACTTACCGTATCACTCTTGCTACATCTCGCTCCATGAAGGATGTGGCCAAGCAGACTTGTGACTTCAAATTCATTACTGTGATTGTAAAATTTCCCTGTGTCACAGCAGCATTTGCATCTTCTCCTCCAGTTGTGCAATGAGTTGAAATCACCTGCTACACAACCAGCAGGTCAGACTGGATGGAAAGAATACCCATGTGAAGAGTTTTTACACCCCTGCAACCATGAGCATCTGAATCTTCACCCACCAACCCCTAAAGGATCCGAGAAATCAAACGAAGCAAACAGTCTTCTCCATCACCAACTTGGAGATCCTCTTCAATGGTGTCGCTGCTTGGTACCCGCACACAGCCAACCTCCTGTCGCCGGTGGGTGGCGCTAACTATATTTCTGCCTTGGTATTCACAGACTGAGCAAGGGAGAAAGCTGACACCTCTTTAGCTCTCACAGAGCAGGACCCTCCAGCCTCTGCACCCTGTAGCAGTGTGCCTTTGAATGCTGGCGCTCGACAGCCACCAAGGTGACACCCCTTAATTTTTTTTTCCTCCTCCCCTTTTGTGGCCATGACCCTCCTCCAGTGGAACTATCACAGCCATAGATTCAACAAGGAGGAATTACAGCTGCTCTTGGAATCACAGTGTTCACATGTTCTCTGCCTCCAGGAAACAAAGTTGCATACTCGTGACTGCTTCGACGTCTCGCATTTCTTTGTTGTCCATTTTGACCTTCGCCCCTGACGATGGCATTCCATCTCATGGCTCATGCCATGCTGCTCATCTGCAATGTTCATAGTGAGACCATCTCATTGAACACCTGACTACAAGCTGTTGCAGTCTGCATTTGCCTTCCACGTTTTCTCTTTGTACCTTTCATCAGTCAGTGTTACCAGGCCAGACTAGCTCCAGCTTATTGGGTAACATCATCCCCTTTGGGGCTTTTCCTGAACCTGTCAGAGAGGTGCCTTCTTGGCTGACCTTCTCAATCAACTGAACCTCATCTGCCTTAACACTGGAGCACCCACTTTCCTTTCAGACTCCACACACACACACACACACCTATTCCCATTTAGACCACTCATTCTCCACTGCCCAGTTTGTCCATCATCTTGAGTGGTCCATTCTCTCTGACATGTACTCGAGCAAACATTATCCATTTGCTGATTCCTACGCCATCTACACGTAAACCCAAATGGCAGCTTTCTAGTCTGATTGGAGGCTTTACTCCTCCCAGGCAACATTTGCTGGACACCATTTCCTGTGCTGTGATGAATAGTTAGAATACCTTACAAATGTTATCCTTACCACTGCAGAACATTCCATTCTGTGCACTTCACCTTTACTGCACCATGTCCCGGTCCCTCAGTGGACTGAGACATGCCACAATGCTCCCCATGTTTTTAACTCTCATCCTACAATGGCAAACTACATTTGCAACTGTTCATTATATGTGCAGTGTTGTAGCATTCTTCGAGATAGCAAAAAAAGCTGGCTGGATTTCCTTTAGTAGTTCTTTCGACAGTTCTACTCCCTCTTCCATCATGTGTGCCACACTCTGCAGGCTCTCTGGGATCGAGGTCCATTCCCAAATTTCTGGCCTGGCCATAGAAAATGATATCATACTGGACCCTGTTACCATTTACAACACCTTGCGCCACTATTTTGCTGAGATTTCGAGCTCCACCAACTATCACAGTGCCTTCCTCCACAGACAAGTGGAGGAGGCTTGGGTGGTACCCTTCCTCAGAATAATGCATGCTACAATGCTGCTTTTACTATGAGGGAGCTAGATCATCCTCTCACTTCATCTCAATCCTCCATCCCAGGGTATTTTCTGTACTCTCTTCTGAGGCCAGCTGCTCCATTTCCTTCACGAATTTTTAAAAGATTGATTTTTCAAGGTACACACATAAAAAAAAAAAGTTTTGCATCACCTCATTTCTGAGAGTTCTGGAACCTGTACAGAAAATTGGAATAGAGATCAATTTAAACATCATTTCCGCTCTTTTTATTGCTCATGAAAACAACACATTGCATGTTGTACCACCATACAGCAAGACCTTCAGAGGTGGTGGTCCAGATTGCTGTACACACTGGTATCTCTAATACCCAGTAGCATGTCCTCTTGCATTGATGCATGCCTGTATTCATCATGACATACTATCCACAAGTTCATCAAGGCATTGGTGGTCCAGATTGTCCTACTCCTCAACAGCAATTTGGCATAGATCACTCAGAATGTTTGGTGGGTCACATTGTCCATAAACAGCCTTTTTCAGTCTATCCCAGGCATGTTCAATAGGGTTCATGTCTGGAGAACATGCTGGCCTCTCTAGTCGAGCGATGTCATTATCCTGAAGGAAGTCATTCACAAGATGTGCATGATGGGGATGCGAATTGTCATCCATGAAGATGAATGCCACGCCAATATGCTGCCAATATGCTCATACTATCGGTCCACTATTGGTTCACTCAGACACCTGGACACTTCCCTTGTTGAGAGCCCTTCCTGGCACAAAGTAACAATGCGGACATGATCAAACCACAGTAATGACCATCTAGGCATGGTTGAACTACAGAGAAGATGAGCCATGTACCTCCTTGCTGGTGGAATGACTGGAACTGATCGGCTGTCAGACCCCCTCCATCTAATAGGTGCTACTCATGCATGGTTGTTTACATCTTTGGTCAGGTTTAGTGACATCTCTGAACATTCAAAGGGACTGTGTCTGTGATACAATATCCACAGTCAAAGTCTATCTTCAGGAGTTCTGGGAGTCAGGGTGATGCAAAACTTCTTTTGATGTGTGTATGTGTGAGCTCAGCTTTATCACACACCTTTATCCAGGAAAATTGTGTGCATCAGGGTTCTGTTCTGAGCATCATCCTCTTTGCTAGTGCTGTTAACCCAATTATAGCCTGTCTCCCACCGGGTATCTCTAGCTTTGTTTTTGTTGATGATTTGTGATCTATTGGAGTTCTCCATAGATCTGTCTCCTTGGGCAGCGTCTTCAGCATTGTCTCAATTGTCTTTACTCATGGAGCATCAACAGTGGTTTTCACTTTTCCACTGACAACAAATTTGTATGAATTTCTGGTGGTGCAAAATGTTTCTTCCACTATTTTTATATCTTGGGCCTTGCTCTTCCACTTGCTGAAACTATGAGATTCCTGAGGCCCTTGCTCAAAAGGAAACTTACTTAGTCCCCTCGCATGTCTTACCTGACTGCATGCTGTACCCGGTCCCTCAGCGACCTATGTGACCTCAGCAGTACTTCCTGGAGAGCAGATCAGACCACCCTCCCCCATTTGTATTGATCCTTTGTCTGTTCAAAACTAGAATATATGTGTTTCATTTGTATATTGGTATGTCAGTCCATCTTCTGCTGTCTCAATATAGTCCAGCATTGTGGCATCTGTTTAGCCACTGGCATGTTTTACACCATCCCAGTTGAGAGTCTGTATGAAGCTGCTGCCAAACTATTGCTGTAATACCAACATGATGTTCTCCTCAGTGGATATGCATGCCATTTGTCTGTGATGCCTGGCCACCCATCCTATGCTCCTTCTTTGATGAGTCCTTTGATCACCAGTATAGGGTGTGTCCCTCTTCTCTGTTACAGCCTGGAGTTCACTTTTGGCTACTGTTCTGGCAGCTTAACTTCACACTACCTGCTACTTTACCAATGATTGTCAACACTTCACTACCCTGCCTTCATGCAGCAGCCCACATTCACCTGGTATTTCATTCATTACTAATGACAAGACTCCAGACTCACTCTATCGCCATACGTTTCTCAACCTTCTCACGGAACTTTGTGATAGCACATTTTGCATACACAGATGGCTCTCAGACTGACTGTGGTGTCAGGTGTGTCTTCTTCATTGGCATTGACGATTTTTGGTATTAGCTTCTGGAAGACTGCTCACCAGAGCTGTTCACCCTGTATAAGGCCATGCAGTACATCCGGCAACACGGGCGTTTCAACTGTGTCTTTTGCTCTGACCCTCTGTGTCCTCCAGATCCTCTGTGTGCTGTACACAGTCCATCTCTTAGTGCCTTGGAGGAAAGCTTCCACTGGTTCACTCTTGATAGAGCCACTGTGATGTTTGTGTGTGTCTGGCCACATTGGTCTGACAGAAAATGAGGCCACTGACACTGCTGCCCAGGCTGCAATCCTGTTACCTCAGCCTGCCAATTCTTCCATTCCCTCTGATGATTTCTGTGTTTGCCATTTGTCAGCAGGTGGTGTCCCTTTGGCATCACCACTGGTCTTCTCTTCATGGGAACAAGCTCCACGAAATTAAACATCTCCCAGTGGCTTGGTGACCACCTCACAGCCTTCTCGCCATGAGGAGATTGTATTAGCTAGGTTACATATTGGGCAATGTCGTTTTAGCCATCACCATTTGTCAAGTGGTGATCTCCCACCACTTCATGCCAACTGTCATCAATCTTTCATGGTTCATCATTTCCTGACTGAATGCCCTTTTTTTAACCACTTATATTCTCATTTATGTTTGTCATCCATTGTAGCAATACGGCGAAGGACATTTAATCTGTAGTTCAGGACCTCCTTTGTCTCTGTTGTATATTTTATGGACATTTCACTGTGAGGAAGGCCCTGTTTTTAGCTGTCTTTCCATCTGTCGATTGGGCTTAAAGTGTAGTCACTTTTAACTCTCTTTTTACATCCTCATGTTCTATGGTTCTGACATGGGTGTGTATGACCTTAGTTGTTTTCGTGCCCTAAAACAAAATGAATATTAACATTCCACATCTTTCCTTGAGTTGAGAAGTCTCAGGAAGTACCTTTAGCTACATTTGCACCCTCTTTCATTATTGTGCAATGTGAAACACCAGCAGCTGCTGTTATCTTCTCTAGCACAAGTTTAAAGAGATTTTTATTCGCTCATTTACCTCTTCTGACATAAATTGTATGATCTTGCACTAAATCTTCCATCCCTTTCTACCTACAATGCATAGAGACTACAGTGCTGTACTGTGTAGGAGAGAGATCAAGAATGTGCAAAATATGTGGACAGCAGTTGACATACAGTTGATGACTGACTGACAGATGATGTGCACAGTTCAGCAGGTGACATGTAATTGAGGCAGATACCCCTTCAGAGCGAAGTAATGGATTTGTTCAGTTAAAGATGAGAATGCATCTTGCACAGGGTCAATGTTATCTTACATAAGCTCTAGTAACATATGTTTGGCTTGCTTATGTTATCACATGACCCCATCAGTAGAGGCATATTTAGTGAAGTAAAACTATCACCTGACTGCATCAGTGTATTGCCATACACATACATTAAACAAGCATGTTTCCTGAGTAGGCACCACATAATGAAATGCAGAACTCAGTTTGAGACACCAGGATGAGGGGAACCCACTTGGTTCCAGGCTGATCAATTTTTAACTCTTATGCTTTGTTATTGATAGGTACATTGTCTCTGTCAAGTGTCACTCCTTGTTGTCCTCATAATCCTCTCATCATCATAGATGCACACATTGTCCAATGTGGTGTCACATAAAATAAGACTTGCAACAAGGTAGCCAAACCCTGATGGGACCTCCCAGCAAAGAATGCCATACTATCATTTCATTTCACTCCTAACAGCTGCTTGCCCCTCTTTACAATTCTCCATATTTGAGCCCCTGGTGTGTGCAAGAAAACTCAATATAATGCTCTGTAACTGGCCACAAATGTGAATGTAGCACCTCACACGATGTAAATAAGCTGTCCAGTCTAGATCAAATACCGCAGAAGTGATGTCCTTCTCCTGCCACTACCATCCACAATACCGCCCCCATCATTCCACAACTCTCCCATTCCCCTCCTTTTTGCCAATGAGCCCAGCCTGGTCTTATTTAATCTCCCAAGCTCAGCATGTATCTTCCTTAAACCCAACCATAATCCTAATCAAACTCGAGCAGTCCACAATCACTGTCCCATTCAGTCCTTAGTCTCCCACTCAAATCCCTCTCTAATTCTGACATCCATTCTTTCCAAAGACTTAACCTTTAGCCAAATCCAAACATAGTCAAAGATTTCCTTTCATTCACCTATAACCTCAACTGGAAATACCACTTTGCTACACAATCCCAATCCACAACCAACTGAATGAGCATTCCCACTTTTTTCATTAAGTACTTTCATAAATGATTCAGAACTGTGATATCAAAAATAATGAAAACCATATGATATTTACAAACACAAAACAGTGAGAAAACTATCTGCCAAATTATCAAAAATGAGCAACAGCAACACACAGCTAAAATGTTAGTTTTCTTCACAGTGGAATTGTAAAGGACCTCAAAGTATCTGTGACTGTCATTTCAGAACATTTATTCAGTCACACAGTTTAATGAACATCACACAAATGTAAAATTACAAATAAACTGCTAAGTATTCTGATGCCGAAAGTTCAGTGTGCAGGCCAAGATTAAAGAACAGAGCAGGTCTCTCTCTCTCTCTCTCTCTCTCTCTCTCTCTCTCTCTCACACACACACACACACACACACACACACACACACACACACACACACACACACACCGAATGCTGCCACACTGCAACTGACAAGAGACTTTATGTGCACAAGCCTGTTTTAAGTGAGGAAAGTCAAAGTCAAACTGGTGACTCAGATCAAAAGCATTAAATAAAGCAAAATTCACTGCGCACTTGATGACAATAATAATCTAGAGAGCATTGAAAGGGTCTCAAGATTTGAAAGCGAGTATGTCCCAGTTTGGTATGAGTGTGCACTATACACAATACTAGACAGGGCTTTGCCAAAACAAGCGAGGGAGGGGCAGTCCAGTGTGATACTAGGCAACTTCTATGCCACCTTGTGACAAAGCAAACTGTAATCTTCATACTTCCTCTCTTGTTTTTCCATCTGCCCCCTTAAATTCATTTTTGGCTAATTACCATTGACACATGTTAGTATAATCTGCATTTTCATAAAAGGGAGAGGTTGGGCCCTCAGTCTTAAGAAATATAATACCAGATATAATTTGCGCTTAGTTTTGTGTATGTAATGAATTTCTTAATTTATTTTGACTATTCCCAGTTAATATCTTTTGTTACATGGTGAAATCAATAATTGTTTCATGACACATATTCTATTGTTTACTTACAAACAAATATAAATTTTATACTAATTATAAATATTTGGAAGAAAAAATACTAGGATTCTTAAAGTATTTATTTGGCTCCACTTGAAAACATATTAGCAAAGCTAGCCCTTATTTAATTTCAAAATAATTACCAGGTTTGTAAAAAGTATTGTTTGTATAACTACATCTGTTAATTTCATGATTGAAACAAATAATTCTGCCTAATCTTTGTGATAGAAGGAACTGTTAAAAAGAAAGAATTTTTCCATGTATTCAGTTAGTTAAATGAGTTAAGTTTCATTGTAATTTCTGTAACTTAAACATTATTGTGAGGATATATAAAGGCCCAATTTTTGGTCCCCAGGCAGTCAGTCCATGGTCGATTTTCAGACAAGAAGCCTGTATTGGTTAGGTCAGCAACAATACTTCAACTTAACTGTGAAACAAGTGTAACACAAATAGGCCATGTGTTAAAATAATGACAGTGTCTGTTCAGTAGTGCCACACATACCGTATTATTCTGCAAGAACTGTGTGGTTAGGTTTTTACTGCTCATAGATGTTCAATGGTAACCTATTGTAGCAGTATGCTGATATTTGCCTGCAAACAATTAATGAGGCTTATCAAAGGTTTACCAATAGTGAACTGGCCACATTAACTTGTTATATATGGGGTGGGGGTTTGTGAACAGCAAAAGTAAAGAACTGTGAAACAGAACTGTGCAATTGTCAGCTACATCATTTAAAGTAGTCAGTGTTGAACTTCCACCCCCCTCCCCCCCTATTTTTGAGCCAGTATAACAACATAGTACATCGACACCAAAGAACTATCAACGAAGAAATAAAGCAGGCAAACGTCACAACCTCACTACAGCTGGAGTTAGCTGAGCCTCATTATTCCCAGCACAGAAGAGTAGTGCGAGTTCTTGCTGTCCACTCCTCATGTAAGGGAGTTTGTATCGGGCGACATAATGGAGGTCAAAACACTTCCCCCCCCCCCTCCCCCCCCCCCCGCCCCCCCCTCCCAAGGAGTCTCACTGGGCACTCACATTCTCGAGCAACCCACACCTTTGAAAGCTGCATCTCAAAGCTGTCAAGACAGTAGTTGATTTTGATGACATAATGACAGGTTCACAGCACGCAACAACTCAAGAATTCTTACTCTCCCTCAGAGTGCTTTGTTTACATATCGCATTCCTTCTCACGCACAGCCAGTGTAGTGTAAGCTTAGGCAAGTCACACCATACAGTGTCAGCAGCAAGTGTGTTAAAACTGAGCTGGTCTGGAAGTTTCCCACATCTGCAATTGTGTAGCAGATAGAGGCTTCATGTTGTGAGGAAGTGTGCTTGCCACCATTTCCTCACATCTCATTGTAGTCACTGTCTTCTGCATTTGAACCTTAATGACCAGTGTGCCACATATGGAGTGAAGTAGCTACATTCAGGCCAGTATTTCATTGCACATAATACCGTATCTTATACCAAAACCTATGTTTCATTTTTTCCTAATGAAGATTAGGCCTGAATGTTAACACAATTTTGAGGAGATGCTTGGAGTTTGTGAAATTGTGGAGTTTGGTCATATCCTTTGTGGATGCAGAGGGCAAGTCTGGGATAGGAATGGTGTTTTGTATTGTTCAAAATTTCAGAAATTGGTAGTTAGCGATCCTCAGTGACCAACAAACTATTTTTTTTCAATACAGAAACCCAACTATAATTCTAAAATGTGTTCTAACCTGTGGACTAGGAATTCTACTTAGTCACTTTCCAGTTTTTCAGGCTAGTATTGTGGATAAGTGAGTGTCCAATTGTTTGATTGGCAGAGGCCTCGTATTAAATTGTGGAGACATTAAATGAGTGGAGGTGATGGATAATGAAAGATACAGACTTAATGAGGTCTAATTGAAGCAAACACAGGATTTTTTGGACATACCTCTAGGGTTTCAGAAACAACTGCACAAAATCTAAAAGATATACAGAAAAGTCCACATATCGGTTGATGTAGAGATGCTCTAAGTATTTAACCCATATTAGAGATGCTCGACATGGGCACTGTTCGTGACGTGCTGAACATGAGTATGATCATAAACTCTTCGCGTATGTATCCCTACACATTGTGATCAACATCAGTGATTGCGTTAATTGGCCTTTCTTGCAACTGTTCCAAATTCAGTGGCAATGGAGGCAGGAACATATGATCTTTGACATGACCCCATAAGAATAAATCATATGTAGTTGAGTACTTTAACCATAGGGGGGCAGAGAAAGGTAAGAGTCATGATGCAAAGTATGTCCAACCCACCAGTAAGGCAGTTTGGTATTGAGATAATCATGAACATCTTAAAGTAAGTGTGAATACTCACTGTTCCATTGCAAAATGAAGTCTCCACTGTCATGCTGTAACTGAAGCATTTCCAGGGACAAGAAACTAGTCACAATTTTCTCCACAAAGAAAAACAGTCCATGAACTTTTGAAGAGGACATGGTGCTGAAGATGTTAACTTTACCGGAATCGCAAATGTGTTCCAGAATCTTGTGTAGCTATTCTGGTTCCCAACCAAACACACATGTTAAGATTATTCACCTTTTCAGACATATAAAATGTGGCTTCATCTCTGAAAACTAACTTCTGTGCAAAACTGTCTTCCCCAGTAGTCACGGCAAGTCGTCACAAAAGTCAGAACAAAGGTCATTGCCCCAAGTAGTTTGTAGATGTAACAACTGCAGCTAGTACAGTTTTACATACAGATGTTTGCACAGAATGCACCAGACTATTGACTGCAGTATTTACAGTTCTCTGCTCATGGTTGTATTGATTTCTTCAGGTTGCTGATGAATGATTCCCGTACATGCACCACTTTCTTTGCTGATGCTCCAGGCACCACATTAGCAACCAGTGTCACTGAATGTGTTGTACCACCTATGGATTGTTTCATCTGTTGGAGTTTTTGCGTAATATTTAGTATGAAATTGTTGCTGAAATGTCACATCTGACAAATATTTATATAAATTCAGAGACACAAAATGCACACATTGCTTCATTATATGCCATGGTCTGACACACCTGTCCATTTGTGGTGCACTCTGAAACTATGCCACAGTGTGTATTACGAATCAGAACTTGCAGAGCTGCTCTCTCCACTGATATGTGTAATTATTCTGTATATCTTGTAGATTCCGTGCAGCCATCCTCTGAAAACCCAGAGGTACTTCCTGTATCTTACATTTGCTTTACTTGTGTTTAGTGTGGCTGTTTGCTTATTGATCCTGAGGTGTTGTCCTGTTTTGTCTTTATGGACATGATTGGTAGACGGTACTGAGGAGTACCTGGAGGCAGTGTGTGTACTGTCATGTTTTCCATTCCACTGGTTCGATCTTGAAATCTTGCTGAAAGTGATTAGATAGCTACAGAAATAGTGATGCAGGACAAACAAGAATTTAATAGCACAACAGTGGTGATAATTCTCCCATGTCCACCAGTAAACACCTCTCTTAGCTAATCTTTGGAGCTAAACAGTGCATAATTTGTCTTGCGCCATGAGCACATTGATTCTGACAATAGCAAGCGGGGCTTCGTGTGATGAAAAATAACTTCTCAAAGGATGAGGTGCATGAACATTTCATTCTGTGGTGCTGCTACAGAACTCTTCAGAGACATCCCCCATACACATTCTCAACTAGACACAAATTGGACAACCCACACGTCGAAAACATGTCTGGCAGGTCATATCGGTACAGTGGGAAGTGGATCTACGGTGGATTGAATACCAGAATGGTTGTAGTACATACATCCTGGCTCACAGTACCTATACCTGGTGTCACAAGGAAAAGTATGCCAAAACTAACAGATTCCTTTCCCATTCCCCAGATTAATTAGCACTCTCATCCTGGATTTTCCATCCCATTGTCAAGAACCAATCTGACCTCACATAACTGCACACTGCAGTAAATATTCAACTGCACTACCAATGGTATCCCTCCAATTTGAAAATATCTCATTACATTCCCATCTCATGAAGAGCTTCGAATTCTGAAGACACCAATTTTCACTCGTGCAGCAATGCAACAATGTGTAATAATTTCTTCTCCCCAAGTGACTGATTCAACACAATGGATTTTGAGATGTTTCTGTATAGGCATGAGAGAACATTTTCTGCATTAGCAGTGGTGGAACTTTGCCATCATTTTTGTATGACAGGAGGCAATGGAGCTACAGATACTTGATCTAGTAAAGAAGCCATGGTGCTGGCATTTTAGCTGTATAGAATGTCATCTTTCACATTACTGTGTTCTCTTTGCCTGTTATATTATTATTCTTTCCCGTATGATGTAGTCATTCTGAGACATACATACCATTATCTAATGTTTGTTTGTGCATGGACATAATGAACTTTCCCAGTCTAAATCATAGGACAAAAAAAACAGCAACATAAAAAAATTGTCACCTGAAGATGACATGAGAAGCCAAAAGCTGCTTCTTGACCAGATAAATATAATTTTGCAGAACATTAGGATGCCTTTTCCTTTTTTTATATTAAAATAATTTTCCTCAGCATAACCCTTAGAAATACCTTGTAAATTATTTTTACACTCATTGTTTTCTTGCCACTTCAAATAAGTAGCTCGATGTAGAAGACAGAAGATTTTTCACAAAGAATAAATTTTCAGCAAAATATTTACTAATTCACCCACTTAAGCATTCTTTACATCAGGTTACAGAATTGCATTGCAATGAGTGATATTGTTTTGACTTTTCATCTGAATAAATCTCCATAAAACACAAGGAGGGTCTTCAGAGTGCAGCCACTATCTTCTTGCAATTGCTGGCTGTCAACTAATAGACTGGATTGACTTGCACTCTATGTATGTTTGTATTCCAGTACATATGTTGATCTATTTTAAGCACACTGCCAAACATGACATCCTTCACTTCAGTGACTGCTTCACAGCCTGTGCACATGGATCCTGCCCACCAACACCAGCTTTTCTGAATTGTGCAGGTGGGAACTTTCCCTGCAATACATCCTATGTATCTGTAACCCTCCTGGCCTAAACCTTAGTCAGTCACTGTCCTCGCCCATCCAGCCCCTTCCCTGTTCCCACTCTAGCAGTACATAGCCGTCATTCCACCATCACAGTCTTTTTACTTCTCTCCT
The DNA here is from genome assembly GCF_023897955.1 of Schistocerca gregaria. NCBI lineage: Eukaryota > Metazoa > Arthropoda > Insecta > Orthoptera > Acrididae > Schistocerca > Schistocerca gregaria. The sequence continues at coordinate 499,052,007 of NC_064926.1, read as the reverse complement.
TTTCCACTACTCACCCCCTCTCCATCTCTCCCCTGCCCTCCATCTAACCTGCAGTACCTCACTGTCTGCTGCCCCTACCATACTATCCCTCCCCCTCCCCGCCCCACCCCAGCCTCCTCCTTACCCCTACCCGTTCACCACTCCAATCACACACTATTGCTGCTGCTCGCAGTACGGTGTTTCAGTTGCCTGTGTGTGTGTGTGTGTGTGTGTGTGTGTGTGTGTGTGTGTGTGTGTCTGTGTGTGTGTGTGGTCTATTTTTGACGAAGGCCTTCCTGGCCGAAAACTTTGGGTGACGGTCTTTTTATTATGCCTATCTGCGACTCAGCATCTCCACTACACTATATGGTGAGTAGCAACTCTCCTTTTCATAATATTGTTCTATTTTAATTTGTTATTTTTTAAATAAATTACTTCTGGCTGCATTTAGATGTTCCACAGTTTCCATTGATGAAGTGAGCAGCTGTCATCAGGGAGATGAAAGCTGCATGCTACAGTAACCAAAATGTCAGTAGTCTCAACACATACGGCATGATCATACAACAAGAAAATTTTTATTGAAACAAATTCTAGCTCATATACGTTGATGTACTGCATGTACTGATATGGTGACCACACTCCCATAGAGGTTGCACATTTTTCATTCTTCACAAAGAACTTCATGCCTTTCATTGTATGATATTACTCCATTCCATTGGAAGACATATGTCATCAGCCACTATTTCTAGAAATTATTTGAATACCTAGCGTCAAGGATTGACAAGTTGTTAGCTAATGACAAGTGGCAGTCCTCATTATAAAGTTGTGTCACAAGAAGTAATATATTGTTAACAGATCTCTCTTTATTACAGAAGTAGATAGATATTTTCATTGAAAAGTAACGATGTAATACAGTAAATATTAAGATACTAACAGCAGATTAATAGTAACTATCTAGTGTAACTGAGGATGCAGCATTTTTTTTTCAAGTATAAACCTCATTACTAATTAGATGGATTAAATTTTGCTGGAATAGCCAGTGACAACATTAAGCAGTGTAGTGATACGTTATTATTAATAGGGTCTAAAGTATACAGTGACTCACTTGTTTGGTTAATGTATACCTTCACTCATAGTATATCCCTGAAAGTTCTCCTTGAGATTTATGGAATTGAGCACATGATTGAACATGGGATGCAGTTACATGTTGGTCTTTCCACACCGCTGTATGTATCATGGCATACCGAGAAATGGAAACATGCAGTACAACTTTTCTGTTTTCCTACTTCATAATGCCTAAGAGATGAGGCTTGGCTAGTTGCCAATGAAATTTAATATTACTTTCAGATTAACAAAAAAACTATTTACAGAAAAACTATTCACCCTGTATTCAATTGATATTTATTTGCAGGATTATGCGAAGAAATCTCAAAAAATAATTGACTTCTTTGAAGAACAAGGGATAACTCAAGTGACGATCCAACCAGAATTTTTTGAGGTATGTTGGCACTCTGTCAAAATTTCACATAGATAACAGAATGATGGATTTCATAGCCAGTAATTACTTATGTTATAACTTCCAGGCTGTAAGACAACCAGATAAGGCTTACATAGCAAAACACTCTTTAAAATGTGAACACACAAAACAAAATTTTTAGAAGCTAATATTTTAGTGAACACGATACATTGTTTTGTGAGCTTTCATAGAGAGGTATAAAAAGTGTATAAACATTTAATGACTTTGACAGAAAGAAAGTGTGTAAAATTAAATAAAACATAAATGCTGATTTTGCATGGCAAGGAATTCTGATGGTTGAAGAGCTGTGAGATTTCTACTCAATTTCCAGTCCTTCACCTCTGAAGACAGCCCCAATGGGTGGGAATGAATGTCTGTGAATAGATTTACACATTGATCACAGCCACACGGAAGTTTTAAGAGAAGAATTTTAAGAAAATTTTGCAGTTTTATAGTAGTAACAGTGATTTCCTTTCTGTCTGACAGACTGACAATGACACCAACATTATCGCACTGCCCAGCATTGAGGAGAAAAGCTGCCTGGTACAGTGTCGTGGCCAGGGCTGCATTGAGAGACACTGCTGCCTCAAGTTGGTGCCTGGCATCTCTGTGGACCCCGCCTGCAAACAGCTGCCCCAGAAGGGTGCCCCAGACAAGGAGTGCATTAAGGTGCAGTTTACTTCCAACTGCTTTGGAAGAATATAGTATATTTTTTTAGTAGTTCCAGTGTTTCCTTTGTGTCTGCTCAAAATTCTTTATTATTGATTGTGGTTTATTATGAGGTGGTTTCCAATCTGAAGATTGGTTACATCCTCCTGAATCTGCTTACTGAAGTCAAATCCTGGTCTCTCTCTATAATTTTAACCCCTCCCCTCTCATCCCAACTCCCTCGATACGCCACTTCTTCATTGATTATCTGATCAACCCATCTAATCTTCAGAATTCTTTTGTAGCACCATATTTCAAAATCTTCAGTTCTCTTCTGGCCTGAGCTCTTTATTGTTCATTTTTTGCTTCTGTATAATGCTACACTCAAGAAAAATACCATCAGAAAAGCCCTTATATATATTGCCAGTCTGTGTTTTATATTCTCTTTACTTACCCAAGCAGAAAAACTCATCTGCTACTTTTAGTATGTCATTTCTGAAGCTAATTGTGTCAGCATGGTCTTATTTAATTCAACTACATTTGATTACTCCGGTCTCAGAAACTGACATACGGTCGGGAGAGCAGTGAGCTAACCACATGCCCCTCCTTATCCACATCCACTGACACCTATGAGCTGAGGATGACACGGCGGCCGGTCAGTACCGTTGGGCCTTCATAACCTGTTTGGGAGGAGTGTAGTTTTTTAAGTACATTCCATTACCCTTGTTTTACTTTTGTTGTTGTTCATAATCTTATAACCTCTTTCCAAGGCACACCCACTCCATTCAGCTGCCCTTCTAAGGCACAGTTCACACTGAGGCTACACAATATATGATGCGACTCTACATATGACACAAAAGCAACTCACATCAGTGGAGCACATAGAAACATATCTGAAGCAACTTAACTGGTTCACATTGGAATGACAGTGATAAGACACAAACAGATACCTCTGTCATATCCCCTGGCACAACACAGTATGCAGTGACTCCTTGCAATTTGCATTGTACAGTACATGGTGAGGGAAATTTCATCTGACATGTCTAAAAAAATTGTTTTATGTAGACAAAGTTAATTTCTCAATAAAACTTTACTTTTCACGTAAAGTATTAAAATCCACTATTTTGGGATTCACATGTTCTCTGCTGAGCTGTCTTTCACATTTGCTTTGAAAAAGTTATTCTTTAACAAAAATCTTGTAGTCAGACATCACATCTTGATAATGTACTGGTTTTGTTTTTCATTATTGTGCCTAGTTGTTATGGTAGTTTGCAGTTAAGTAAACCACTTGGTATTTTTTAAGAAGTTTGCACTGAAGGTGAAGTCACTGGCCAGTTCACTACTGGTAGGCTTCAAGTCACAGAGTACTACATTCAAAATATAGCTAATATATCAGAATTGCTTTTAAGGGTGGAAGGAGAGTGATACCTTGTTCCATTCTTGAGTAAATAAATGAGATATATTGGAGATAATCTGTGATGAGGTTGGCTGCTATGTGCCACATGCAAGGCTGTTGCTACCTGCTATAGCCTGCTATGCAGAGTACGGAGTTTGTCTTTTTTGTATGCTGATGATACAGGCCAAAGTTCAAAATGGAAAACTTACTGAAATGAAAAAAAGAAAGAAAGAAAGAAATGAAATGAAGACACACAAAGTCATCCGTCGATGATATTGAGTGGATGTTACATCAGTCAATGCTCCCTGATTTCAGGAAACTTTGTGACAGGCATAAGGGATCGAAAATCTAATTTCCTGTAACTTGCAAATGAGCACATGGCCATCCATTTTTACACAGTCAGTGATGACTGATCTCACTTCAAATCCAGCAGCATTTCTTCTGAATATTCCTCAAGCTGGATCATATAATACTTTGAAAAACTGAACTGTTGTGAAAATACCGTCCTAAGTCTATTTTTTGAAAACATTATTTACATATGCATCATATTGAATAAAGTACCATACTAGGTGGTCATACAAAAAAATAAACTTTTCATGGTGGCACTTTTAATGTAATTCACATGCTTCTTCCAGCTTGCCTTATTGTTAAAGAGTAGCTTCTCAGCTGAAGAAACATGATGAGTAAAGATAAAATTCCTGAAAGACTTACGTATGTGGTAGTAACACTCATTTACATAAGTAGAGATAAATGAGTGGCTTCTAATTGTAGAAATGTCATCCTACTACCTACATTACCAAGTTTTAGTTCCATAAATGGCTTCTCCACATAGAATGCAACCTGTAACATCATAAACTCTGTGTGGATACAATCAAAAAAGAAAATCACCCTGCCAGCAATTTCTATGGTCTTGTAAGGTCATTGATTATGAGGACCATAAAACTCTAATGAGGCACTGAACAGAATTGGGGACAAGAGGAATTTGTTGAACACAACTTGATTAGAAGAAGGGATTGGTTGCTAGGACATGTTCTGAAGCATCAAGGGATCACCAATTTAGTACTGGAGGGAAGTGTGAAGGTTAAAAATCATTGAGGGAGACCAAGAGATGACTATGCTAAGCAGATTCAGAAGAATGTAGGTTTCAGTAGTTATTTGGAGATGAAGAGGCTTGCACAGGATAGAGTAGCATGGTGGGCTGCATCAAACCAGTCTCTGGACTGAAGTCCACCACCACCACCACCACCACCACCACCACCACCACCAACAAGAACAACAACAACAACAATCTGCATTCTCGATCATTAATTCAGACTTTCTTCAAAAGCTAATTTGTTATGATGGTTACACAAGTACATTGATAAAGAGCTCAAACACGCCCATGCCATACACACCCACAACAATATGGTAACAGGTTTACAGCTAATTCACAATGAACAGTTTAACTCTTAAAACAATTTAACTTACGGGTATGATAAATAGAGATAGAGCTTCATGTGTCAAGTTCCTGGTCATCCAGATATATAATTAAATGAGGTGGCATCAACATGAGGATAAGTTAATCAGAAAGCTCATTCTTCCTGCTCTACACATAGGAGGTTGTGGGATTGTGCTGACCTGCAGAGAAGATCAATAGCATACCTTCATACGAAACTGTCCTAGGGCATAATCTATCATGGCAATGGACTGAAAAAGTATTTTCTCTACAGGTGAAGTCAGTAAGAATACTGTGTAAAATTGATAACAGAACATCTTGCAGATCTCTCTTTGAGACACACGGATTTTTACATTTACTCCATAATGATAAATATGTGTGGTTAAGAAAAAGAGTAAGTTGAGTGTAAAATTCACAAGCACACTACTAGGTTTCATTTCCACATTCCTATCTGGGGTTCATAATGGAGTTTCATATTTTGACACAGAAGTTTGTAACAGGTTACTTGTATATCGACAGCTGATAATGTTCTGTGTAAAGTTAAACAAATTGTTTATGGCCACTCTATGAAAATGGAATTGATCATCTTATCTCCCGATGGGATAAATGTCTTAATGCATCTAGTGATTATTTTTTAATGGAACCATTCCATTTTCTCATTGTAGCAGGTGTTTGGTTTTTATTTGACTGCCTCTCTCATACAGTAAATTACTGAAAGTTTGTGGATGGCATAAAAATAATAGCATGAGTAAAAGTATTTATTCACCAGATCGTTGAGGCATTGACAGATGCGTAACTGAACTTTCAGAACTTGTCTGTTTTGGATGTAACTAATATATAGCTTAACACAGAGCTTTATTACAGTATTTAATCTTCAATTCATTGTTCATCTTTGTTCTTTTAGATCTCCTCACAAAGTGTCGCGGAGAGTACAACACTTCCCTCTGATGACATTTCAGAGAAAACAGAAAGTGCCGAAGAGCATAACGCTTGTCAGTCAGCTGGGAGGCAAACACCAGATGAAGAAGAACAAGTTTCTGCAGCAAATGAAACCCAAGTGCCAACTATAGATGAATCTTCTCTCACTTCAGAAGTGGTTAAAGACTTATCTCAAAATAGTGACAAACATGAAAGTGAAGACCCACAACAGGAATGTTTGTGACAAAAGTTTCTCACTGATGCCTCAGTGGGAAAAAGTGAAGATTCTGCTCTAGGCCTTTGCCAGTCCTGGGCCCAAGTACCAGCCAAGCAAGTCCAAAGAAATTTTTCACACAACTATGTTCCTGACAAAATGTTCATCCTGTGTTACCTTTAGCTTTATGTCTTTTAAGACAACAGTGTTGATGTGTGGTGTTAAAAATGTGTGGCAAATGAAAGTGTGTGTGCAATTTGGCTGATCTAATGTGAAAGAAAATAGAGATTTTGATCTCCAGATATTGGTAGTGTGTCATATGAAATAGTGTTTTTTTTGCCAAAGATGTGTACTGACAAATATATTTTACTAGTATGTACATATGAACCAGAAAGTTCATTTATTTTATAAACAAATTAAATAAATATGGATACTGTAAAAGTGTTGCTTTTGTATACGTTGTGAGTACTTTTTATTATAAGACTGTTTGCAACATTGTAATTGTTATTGTTGTAATTGTCATTACTGTACAAATTTTAAAGAAACAAATAAGACAATGTGCTACCTCTTTATCTCAGAGTTGTACAAAAACCCAGTATCCCCAAAGTGTGGAAGCAGATGGAGCGACGAGGGTGACTAAACTATCTCAGTGAGATGAATTTGAAGGAATTAATAGTTCTTCCATTGACACCAATAGGGATTTAATCAATTTTGTTTCAGTATTTTTTGTTTTTACTGCAAATCTTATATCACAGCATTTACCTGCATCCTTTCCTTTCCAGAACTTGTCACTGATTCATCCTTCACATGATAGTCTGGCTTCACTTACGGTAGCATTGTCTGTCTCTCTTCTAGCTAGTTAAAGGGTGATACGATCTGCTCTTCAGTCTCTCTGTTACCATTTAAGTCCAGAAGAGTTCTGACATTCCATGTTCCAAGAGCCATAATCATATTGTGCTATGTAGTCAATGACATTACTGCCCAAGAGATTGTGTGGCCAATGCAATGACTGTATGAAGAGCCACGGTAGAATTGTGAAGCTGAATGGAAGTGTTTTGGCAGAGTGCAGAATAAGGAATATTATGAAGAAAAGAGGTTTACTTGATTGTAATAATCCGAGATTAAAGAGTGTAAATGCTAATTTCTAAGACTTTCCCGGCGATTTGTTGACATCTCGAAAAATCGGGTGTACTGCCGGTGGTCCGCGTCTTCCCAACACGATATTTCGACGTCGTAACTCGGCGTCTTCATCAGGTGTTCCCTGAGACTGATTGGCCAGCTGACCTCATCCCATATTTATGCCTGGGCGGTGTGTGGTGCTCCCTATGCCGTCCGCGCCCGCTGTGGCCATTTCTGTCGGTGGTATCAGTATCTAGGCGCTTCCTCTTCGGTCTGCGCCCGTTGCGGCTCTCTTCTGAGGTAGCAGACGTCCCAAGGCGTTCCCTATTGGGTCCGCACCCAATAAGCGCGATCCTAGCACTATCATGGCCCTGCTGAAGCTCCTTGTGCTGTCCGCGACCGCGGCGAGTTTCTCTTGTGGCCGAGCCATTGTCCTGGCCTTCTGAACCCGGTATGCGCCTGTGAGGTGCGCTTCTTGTGGCATCCGGCTGTTGTTGGAGCTGAAGCCTCTGTTGTACAGCAGTTAGCTGAAAGTAGACTTAGGCTACAATTCTTAAGAGAAGTTATTCATTAATAAACTAGCTGTAACTATTCAAATGCCTTCTTATGACACTCAGTTAGCATGTTGTTTGTTGTTGTGGTCTTCAGTCCTGAGTCTGGTTTGATGCAGCTCTCCATGCTACTCTATCCTGTGCAACTTTCTTCATCTCCCAGTACCTACTGCAACCTACATCCTTCTGAATCTGCTTAGTGTATTCAGCTCTTGGTCTCCCTCTACGATTTTTACCCTCCACCCTGTCCTCCAGTACTAAATAAGTGATCCCTTGATGCCTCAGAACATGTCCTACCAACCGATCCCTTCTTCTAGTCAAGTTGTGCCACAAACTCCTCTTCTCCCCAATTCTATTCAATACCTCCTCATTAGTTATGTGATCTACCCATCTAATCTTCAGCATTCTTCTATAGCACCACATTTCGAGAGCTTCTATTCTATTCTTGTCTAAACTATTTATCGTTCATGTTTCACTTCAATACATGGCTACACTCCATACAAATACTTTCAAAAATGACTTCCTGACACTTATATCAATACTCGATGTTAACAAATTTCTCTTCTTCAGAAACACTTTCCTTGCCATTGCCAGTCTACATTTTATATATTCTCTACTTCGACCATCATCAGTTATTTTGCCCCCCAAATAGCAAAACTCCTTTACTACTTTAAGTGTGTCATTTCCTAATCTAATTCCTTTAGCATCACCTGACTTAATTCGACTACATTCCATTATCATAGTTTTGCATTTGTTGATGTTCATCTTATATCCTCCTTTCAAGACACTGTCCATTCCATTCAAGTGCTCTTCCAAGTCCTTTGCTGTCTCTGACAGAATTACAATGTTATCGGTGAACCTCAAAGTTTTTATTTCTTCTCCATGGATTTTAATACCTACTCCGAACTTTTCTTTTGTTTCCTTTACTGCTTGCTCAATATACAGACTGAATAGCACCAGAGAGAGGCTTCAACCCTGTCTCACTCCCTTCCCAGCCACTGCTTCCCTTTCATGTCCCTCGACTCTTATAACTGCCATCTGGCTTCTGTACAAATTGTAAATAGCCTTTTGACCCTGTATTTTACCTCTGCCACCTTCAGAATTTGAAAGAGAGTATCCCAGTCAACATTGTCAAAAGCTTTCTCTAAGTCTACAAATGCTAGAAACATAGGTTTGCCTTTCCTTAATCTTTCTTCTAAGATAAGTCGTAGGGTCAGTATTGCCTCACGTGTTCAACATTTCTACAGAATACAAACTGATCTTCCCCGAGGTCGGCTTCTACAAGTTTTTCCATTTGTCTGTAAAGAATTCACGTTAGTATTTTGCAGCTGTGACTTACTGATAGTTTGGTAATTTTTCACATCTGTCAACACCTGCTTTCTTTGGGATTGGAATTATTATATTCTTCTTGAAGTCTGAGGGAATTTCGCCTGTCTCAATACATCTTGCTCACCAGATGGTAGAGTTTTGTCAGGATTGTTCTCCCAAGGCCGTCAGTAGTTCCAATCGTATGTTGTCTACTCCCGGAGCCTTGTTTTGATTCAGGTCTTTCAGTGCTCTGTCAAACTCTTCATGCAGTATTGTATCTCCCATTTCATCTTCATCTACATCCTCTTCCATTTCCATACTGTTGTCCTCGAGAACATCGCCCTTGTATATACCCTCTATATACTCCTTCCACCTTTATGCTTTCCCTTCTTTGCTTAGAACTGGGTTTCCATCTTAGCTATTTATATTCATGCAAGTGGTTCTCTTTTCTCCAAAGGTCTCTTTAATTTTCCTGTAGGCACTATCTATCTAACCCCTAGTGAGATAAGCCTCTACATCCTTACATCTGTCCTCCTGCTTAGCCATTTTGCACTTCCTGTCGATCTCATTTTTGAGACGTTTGTATTCCTATTTGCCTGCTTCATTTACTGCATTTTTGTAGTTTCCCCTTTGATCAATTAAATTCAGTATCTCTTCTGTTACCCAAGGATTTCTATTAGCCCTTATCTTTTTACCTACTCGATCCTCTGCTGCCTTCACTATTTCATCTCTCAAAACTACCCATTCTTCTCCTACCGTATTTCTTACCCCCATTCTTGTCAATTGTTCTCTTGTGCTCTACCTGAAACTCTGTATTAGTCAGTTTATCCAGGTCCCATCTCCTTAAATTTCCACCTTCTTGCAGTTTCTTCAGATTTAATCTACAGTTCATAACCAATAAATTGTGGTCAGAGTCCACATCTGCCCCTGGAAATGTCTTACAATTTAAAACCTGGTTCCTACATCTCTGTCTTACCATTATATAATCTATCTGAAACCTTCTAGTATCTCCAGGATTCTTCCATGTATACAATCTTCTTTCATGGTTCTTGAATCAAGTGTCAGCTATGATTAAGTTATGCTCTGTGCAAAATTGTACCAGGCGGCTTCCTCTTTCATTTCTTAGCCCCAATCCACATTCACCTACTACGTTTCCTTCTCTTCCTTTTCCTACTGACGAATTCCAGGCACCCATGACAATTAAATTTTTGTCTCCCTTCACTACCTGAATAATTTCTTTTATCTCATCATACATTTCATCAATTTCTTTATCATTTGCCGAACTAGTTGGCATATAAACTTGTACTACTGTAGTAGGTGTGGGCTTCGTGTCTATCTTGGCCACAATAATGCATTCACTATGCTGTTTGTAATAGCTTACCCGCACTCCTATTTTCCTATTCATTATTAAAGCTACTTCTGCATTACCCCTATTTGATTTTGTATTTATAACCCTGATTTCACCTGACCAAAAGTCTTGTTCCTCCTGCCACCGAACTTCACTAATTCCCACTATATCTAACTCCAACCTATCCATTTCCCTTTTTGAATTTTCTAACCTACCTGCCCGATTAAGGGATCTGACATTCCACGCTCCGATCCGTAGAAGGCCAGTTTTCTTTCTCCTGATAACGATGTCCTCTTGAGTAGTCCCTGCCCAGAGATCCGAATGGGGGACTATTTTACCTCCAGAATATTTTACCCAAGAGGACGTCATCATCATTTAATCATACAGTAAAGCTGCATGTCCTCGGGAAAAATGACGGCTGTAGTTTCACCTTGCTTTTAGCTGTTTGCAGTACCACAACAGCAAGGCCATTTTGGTTGGTGTAACAAGACCAGATCAGTCACTCATCCAGACTGTTGCCCCTGCAGCTACTGAAAAGGCTTCTGCCCCTCTTCAGGAACCACACATTTGTCTGGTCTCTCAACATATACCCCTCTGTTGTGGTTGCACCTACGGTACGGCTATCTGTATCGTTGAGGCACGCAAGCCTCCCCACCAACAGCAAGGTCCGTGGTTCATAGGGGGGGGGGGGGGGGGGGGAAGGAACAAGGATCCAACTTGGTAAAAATGTCTGGGGGCAATGAGGACGCAATTGCCCTGAGTTTAACTGATTATTATTTAAATAAATCTTATCAATCAAATCACGTTCAGTTGTGCTGCTGGGTTAGCCGTTTATACTTTCTACCAATGAACAGTCTTACTTCAGTGATGTGCATATGACAAAACTTGGAGCTGACGACGAAACTGTGTTGCTGGAACTGCTGCTGCTGTTGAAGATGGTAACATCTTGTGGAGCCACGACTAATTACAGGAATGGGCAATCATAATTAATACCGCTTCTTCTGCCCGTTCAATCTCCGCACTCCTACTACTAGATATTTGACTGGCACGCGTACATGATGCCGCCGAAAATGGTATTCTCTACTGCGAGAGCATTAATTCTGCACACTACAAGCACTGGAACCCATCTCCCCTCTCTTCACACGCTCTGCACAACAACTCCCTACCATAACATTTCACAATGCACACGCACTGCTATTATCATTGCTAGTCAACGCAAATAACAATTCCTTTGGCTTTTTGCCAGAGCTTATAAGTTTCACAGTAAAACACAGATAAATACAATGAAACGTCAACAGACTTCTACCTAAATGTACACATACAGTGAAGTATTGTCCTTACTTATTAAATTACAAATATTTACATACAATTAAAAAAAAAGTAATATATCAGTAGCAGGTGCCATGCATCCTGCATTTTCAGTGTTGCACACTTTTGAACTTTCTTTTATTTCTGGCATTGCTTTTTCAAGATGTAGACTGAATAGTAGGGGTGAAAGACTATATCCATGTCTTACACACTTTTTAATATGAGCACTTTGTTGGTCTTCCAGTATTATACATACTGTATATTGTCACCCATTCCCTATAGCTTATCCCTAGTTCTATCAGAATTTCGAACATCTTGCATGAATTTACATTGTTGAAAGCTTTCTCCAGGTTGACAAATCCTAAGAACGTGTCTTGATTTTTCTTCAGTCTTGCTTGCACTATCAGCCGCAACATCATAACTGCCTCTCTGGTGCCTTTACCTTTCCTAAAGCCAAACTTGTCATCATATATAATTGTCAATATTATTTTCCATTCTTCAGCAAATTATCCTTGTCAGCGACATCTATCTATGGTATTGTGTGGATGATGATTTTCCGAAAGTCTGATGGTATATCGTCAGTCTCGTACATTATTCACAACAATGTGAGTAGTCATTTGCTTGCCACTGCCCCCCAAATGATTTTAAAAATTCTGATGGAATATTACCTTTCCTGTTGCCTCGTTTGATCTTCAGTCATCCAAAGTTCTTTTAAATTCTGATTCTTATACTGGATATCTCTCTCTCTCTCTCTCTCTCTCTCTCTCTCTCTCTCTCTCTCTCTCTCTCTCTCTCTGTCCACTGTTGACTCTTGTCTCATCTTTCAACACATCATCTGACAAGCTGCCCTCCTTATAGAGACCTTCAGGTGCTCTTTCCACATATCTGCTCTCTCAATGTTACCACCATTGCTTTTGCTTTCACTGAGGATTGTTGTTACTTTTCTATATGAGTCAGTCTTTTGGATAATCATTTCTTTTTCTGTTTGCTCATATTTTTCATGCAGCCATTTTGCCTTAGCTTCCCTGCATTTCCTATTTATTTCATTTCTAAGTGACTTTTATGTCTGTATTCCTGAATTTCCCTTAATATTTTTGTACTTCCTTCTTTCATTGATCAACTGAAGTATATCTTTTGTTACCCATGGTTTCTTTAGGGTTCTTTGTATCTATGTTTCTCCTTCCAACTGCTGCGATTGGCTTTTTATAGAGATGTCAACTCATCTTCAACTGAACTGCCTACTGACCTAATCATTATAGCAGAATCTGTAGCCTCAGAGAACTTCAAGCATATGTTTTCATTCCTTAGTACTTCTGTATCTCACTTCTTTGCACAATGATTCTTCTTGACTAGTCTCTTAAACTTCAGCCTCCTCTTCATCATTACTAAATTGTCATATGAATCTATATCTACTCCAATATCAGACTTTAGAACCTCTGCCTGACCATGCTGTAACCTAACTGAAATCTGAATTTCCTTTTATTGTTGAAATTTGTTGCAGAACTCAATTAGTCTTTCTCCTCTCTCGTGCCTACAACCAAGACTATATTTTCCTATAACCCTTACTTCCACTCATTCCCTTTCCAGTCCGCCATGGCTATCAAATTTTCATCTCCCTTTAATTACTGAATTACTCATTCAGTATCCTCATATACTTTCTCTATTGCTTTATCTTCCGCTTGTGATATCGGCATGTATACCTAAGCTACTGTTGTTCGTCTTTGTTTGTTGTCAGTTTTGATGAGAACAACCCGTTCACTGAACTGTTCATAGTAACTCACTCTCTACCCCCTCCTTCCCATTCATAACAAATCCTACTCCCATTATTCCATTTTCTGCTGTTGTTGTTGTTATCTTATACCCATTTGACCAGAAATCCTTGTCTTCCTTCCATTTCACTCCACTGACACCTACTATATGTAAATTGAGCCTTAGCATTTCACATTTCAGATTTTCTAGGTTCCCTACCACTTGTGACACTCCAGGACTCACACCCAGTACATTTTTTTTATTTTTTATTTTTTTGTCACCTCCCACATGGCAGTCTCCTCCCAGCGATCCAAATGGGGGACTAGTCCAGAATCATTTGCCAAAGGAGAGATCATCATGACAGTTTTCACTTACTGGCCCTATGGCCTGTTGATACACATTATGTGCCTTTCATGCAGTGGTTTCTATTGCCTTCTGCACCCTCATGTCATTGATCATTGCTGATTATTCTGCCTTCTACTCCAAGGGCAAGAGAGCACCCTGAACCTCTGTCCATTTCCTGCCCTCTTTGACAAGGCGCTTGGCAGAACGAGGGTGACTTCTTATCGTGGAAGTCTTTGGCCGCCATTGCTGATGATTTTTTTTTGTAGTTTGAGGAGTGATAAGGTTCAAACATGGTACCTGTGAGATTTTGTTTATTAGCCAAAAATGTCACCTCCCCTCTTTCCCCTTCATTTTGTTCATAACAGTACCAATCATGTGGTCTCTGCGGACGACACAAGAGACTCCTTAAAGTTAATCATTGAATACTTCAGTCACTGTTTTATATTACAGAGAGCAGCCAGCACCCTGGCTGAACATGCTGAACTACCATGTTGGCATCATGCAGACCTCTAGAATACATTGTAGATGAGTTTATTAGCATCCAAGGTTAGATATCCATATTATCATGGATAAATACAAACTCATTTACAAGGTCATTTACAATGGAAGCCCAGTTGAAAGCAAATTTTTTTAAAAATAAATAAATAAATGTGTTTTTGGCATAAAATGAAAAACATGAACCTTTTAACATCCTATTTAACACATCAGACCCCATCCCCTGTTTGACAAAATCATGGCTGCATCCTTGGTGCTGTTCTTATAATTATGGAGGTCCTTGCATTGAATTTTGCTTCAATCAACAATCACTACCTCAAACTGTTAGAAGGTTTCCACACTGGACACATAACATAACTTTTCAGTATTACTTGTGCATTGTTGTTGTCGTCATTTTGTTGTACTCACATCATCACTCAAATAGCACTGTTTGGCCAGGAACAGGTATGAAGGCTACTCGAAAAGTAAGGAACAATAGGTTGTGAAATGGAAACCACAGTGAAAATGAAAACTGTTTTATTTGCAACAGTTAGCTACAATTTTCAGCTACTTATCTCCATAGTCACCGATCCAACTCAGACGTTTGTCATAGCATTGTACTAACTTTCCAATACCCTCGTTATAGAAGGCAGCCACCAGTGCTTTTCACTAATTCTCTACGCTGGCCTACAGCTAATTGTCTGTGCCAAAATGTTGTCTTCATAGTCAGCGGTTCATGTGAGCAGAGATGGAACTAAGAGGCAGACAATTACAGGTGTAATGTGGATAATCAAACATTTCCAATTGAAAACAATGCAGGAGCATCTTCATAGTCCCCTGCAAAATGCGGCTGAGAATTGTCTTGAAAAAGAAAAACCGTGACAGTTATGTCATGTTGGCTGCATAGCTTCAGGCAAAATTTTTCGCCAGGCCCTCGTACTTGGCGGAGGCGCTATTGTTCTATGTACCTTTATGTGCTCCCTATGTGCTCAGAACTAAAAAGAACGACGTAATGCGATAGACACGCATACTAGAGACACTGCACAACATGCCTGTGCAAAACTTAATCGGCTTTTCACTGTGGTTTCCATTTCGCTACTGATTGTTCCTTACTTTCTGAATAACCCTCGTATTTTTAATTATTTCGTGTCAGTTTGGTCTTTTCAATGAAAAGATTTTACATATTCTGGAGAACTCAGATACTGAATCAGGAAGTGACTTAGTCAATTCAGATGGCGACACTCTGCCAGTCAACTGATGACAAAACAAGAGGGACTTATGACGAGTTAGTGTCAGCAGTTGTCCACATTTCAGTTTTTTCCACAACAATCTCAGGAGTCAACTGGCAGTTCAGTGAAGACAGCAGCTAGAAATGGAATAGAATGGAAAGTTGCTAGCATGCTGTTGTATGGAAGAAGGGCTGCTCTAAATGGTCTGAAGGAGAGAGGAGGGCTCACTGCACATGCTTGCCACAAAATGGAAGATTCAATCATCAATGCTCTCTGACTTCTTTTTTATGGAATGATGCTGCATATCATAAAAAATGCGCACGATAAAATGCTCAGAACAAAATAATAAATACCACATGGATTGTATCATCAACAGAATTGAAAATATTATTGATATTATTTCTGCCAGATATACTTTTAGTGCTAAAGGTGTTTTGTTGGATGATCTTTGGTTGTGTTCTTGGGGGCCTAACTGTATCGGGGATAAAATGACAAGTGAGATTGCACAAACTTATCAGATTCCTCCATGTGTATCAGAAGTATTCCAGAGCTCAACATATCATTCCTGGAAAGTTCACTCTTATTTCTGAATTATGGGACAAGTTCTTGCAAGACTGTGTTTGCTGTTACCACCTCAGCGAAAATTTCTCAATTCATGAGCAGTTATTTCCAAGCAAAGCAAGGTGTAGTTTTAACCAGTTTATGCCAAACAAAACTGAGATGTACGGACTCAAGTTTTGGATCGAAGTACGTTTGCAGTGCCTTCACACACCATGCACAATGAGGTATCTCAAACAGAATGATCTCCTCTGTACCAACCAGCTTGGATTCTGAAAACAACGATCATGTGAAACCCAACTCACTCTTTTCTCACATGAGTCAGGTAGATGCAATATTTCTTGATTTCCGAAAAGCATTTGACTCAGCACCACACCAATGTTTATTGTCAAAAGTATGAGCATGTGGTGTACCAAACAAAATTCGTGACCAGATCAAGGATTTTTTGGTATGGAGGATGCAGCAGGTTATCTTGGGTGGAGGGTCATCACATGTAGAAGTAACTTGGGGTGTGCCCCAGGGAAGTGTGCTGGGTCTCTTGCTTTGCTGTTCATTACGTATATTATCAGCCTCGTAGAAAATATTAATCGCAAACTCAGATTTTTTTGTAGAAGATGCAAGAAGTACCATCTGAAAGAAGCTGCATAAATATTCAGTCAGGTCTTGATAAGATTTCAAAGTGGTGTAAAGATTGGCAACTTGCTTTAAAAGTTCAAAAATGTAAAATTGTGCACTTCACAAAATGAAAAAAAACATAGTATCCTATGACAATAATGTCCATGAGTCACACTTGTAATCGACTTACTCACACAAATGTTTGCGTGTAACACTTTGTAGGGAAAGAAGTGTCAGATGGAAATGTGTAAGGGAAACAAGACCAATGACATCTGTGAGAAATGCAGAAAAGCTGTCTGTGGAAAAAGTATATGAATAATACTATTTATTTGAGCAAAGTGAGATTGAAATGCCTAAAAACAAGTAAGTGAGAGAAGTGAAGAAATGCCAGGACTTTTAGAAGTAGGCCACATTTCTCAGTATCAATGCAATGTCCAAAGCATTAATCCGAAAGTGTTAGAACTTGGGCGTACGGTTTCCATTGAAATGCTTTCATGATACACTAAAAAAAAAAAAAAAAAAAAAAAAAAAAAATGGAAGAAAAGTGTACCAGAAATCGTGTGGTGACTCTTTAATGCAAATCTCATTAGGGGGTCAAATACCTCTTCCCAGTGCTCTAGGGGTGTCACATTTTTCCACAGGTCTTGCGTTGAGTTTTACACAGTTTCCCCAAATTATGTAATGTAACAACTGGAATGGTTTCTTTCAAACGGCATAGCTGACTTCCTTACCCATTCCAAATGACATCATTGATGGGGATGTTAAACTCTAAGCTTCATTTTTCACACTACCAGAAGGTGCTTTAAAGTGTTGTCCACGGTACCCGCCAACAACAGAAATCTCCTACAGTAGATTCGATTCCTCAACACTTTTTCTGCTGCTCTTCCTGGGAAATGAAAATATCAGATGGCAATGGGCACTTGAACACTATAACCAGTATGCTAGGTAGCATAATGTAATGTTTTCTAATGATTCCCACTCCAACCTGACCGACAGAGATGGCCATAAATGCCTGTATTCCTTTCTATTTCCACTGATTCAGGGATAAAAAAATTGAAAAATTAAGGTTCACCAATGAGACCGAAAATCTGTCCAAAATAGCAAAGGACCTCAACAATGAGTTGAATGGAATGAATAGTCTCTTGAAAACATGTTGTAAAATGGAATCAGTAAAAGTAAAACATGGGTAAAGGAATGTAGTCAAATTAAATCAGGCAATGCCATGGGAATTGAATTAGGAAGTGAGACACAGAGTTGTAGATTAATGTTGCTGTTTGAAGTTGCAGGTGGAAGTATTTGTCTGGGGTTTAGGATTAAGTGGAAGTGAAAAGTGGATGATATAAGGAGGACAGAGAGTAGGTGTTACATGAGAATGCTGGGAATTAGATAGGATAACTAATGAAGTGGTACTGAATAAGGAAATCAAGTTGTGCAAGGGGAAAAAAAGAACTGTGTCACAAATTGACTAAAAGAAAGGATTAGTTGATAGGATTCATCCTGAGCCACAAAAGAATAGTTTAAGTGGTGAGAGGGGAATGGTAAAAATTATATAGAGATATCAACGTTTGAATACAGTAAACAAATTCTAACTTATGAGGTAGGGTTGCAATGTTCTAGTTACCTGATTTGTTGCAATCGGTTTTGAAAATTTTGACAGCTCATATCTCACTTAACTGAAATGAAATACTGAGTACTGATTTCCAGTAGGAGAGATTCAAATTATGTAAATTGGACACCAAATGTTTTTGAAAGGTAGTTGATCCCAATATATTTTCATTTAATTATAGCTGGTGGTCAGTTCCAGTTTCACAGTTCACAGTATATAGAGGCAAATGGAAGAACATCATCTTTGTAATCCCATACGGAAAAAGAAACACCTGACCATCAAGCAACAGCAAAGATTTGGTTAACATTAACAGTAGCTGAATAAATGATGACAGAATTATGATTGTATCAGTGCACACTAAAGCATTTATGGTATTATTGCAAGCATACCTAACACTATCCAATAAATGTAGTTTGCAGATAATTAGCATTTTTGGGGTTAATATTTACTAGTTCACAACAAGTTTTGAGACCCAAAAATATTTCACAATTTCATACCCTTTACAGACACTCGTGATGCACAATTCATATCAAGACGCAGAATTTCACCTCAACTGAAATTGTATGAATCGATCAGTGACTGGAAATGGTTGTGTTCTGCTACTTGGAGACCATTTTCAGCTGTTTGTGATCATGTCCCAAAGAGCCATGGAATTTTTATGGATGACAATGCACAATGTCATCAGGCTACAATCAGTTGCAATTGTTTTGAAGAACATTTTGGACAATTCAAGCCAATGATTTGGCAACCCAGATCACCCAACAAGTCAGGAATTTTTTTCACAGAGTTTATAGAGCTGTACCAAAATGTTCCTTGTCTCTGGAAAGTAAAGTCGAAGAATTACAGTAACCAAGACAAGAAAAATGAGGCATAAGCCACTTTGGTTAATAAGTAGACAGATGTGGATTGTGAATTAAAAATGAGTTGGTCACCAACAGTTTACAGCAAAGAGACTGTGACAATAAAAGCATCCACGAGATCTGGAGCTGGAATAGTAGAAATTTATAAACCCTCTTTGTGATACCTAGACTTACTTTCCTTCTTGAATGACGAAGATCATTGTCAGACAAAGAAACTTCTGGAAGAGAATTACTTAATAAAAAAATCACTGTGACCAGCAACTGTTATTTATCACATTCCTCAAACTAAATTATTAGGCAATTCAAGGTCCTTATAGTTTCTGCCAGTCACTAAATCCTTAAAGTTGCATTGAGTGTCTCATGGGGACCGATAGCCACCCTTATAGCACTACCTTTCTTCTTTTTCAGTTTCTGGGGTTACTGGTGTTGACAGTTTACAGGATATTTCTACATCCCTATGTAAGTAATTGAACAATCTTCTGGTTCCTGCTGTAGTTCTTGGAGAAAATTCACACGTGAGAGAAAATTCACTTGGGAGAACATTCCTCTCTTCAATAATCAATCCTAGGACTATCATGAATGATGTGTACACTTCATTTTCTTCTTCACATAGCACAATCATTGTCACTAGCATTTCTTCCTTCATGACTATTTCTGAATTACCGAGCAAACGTCTCAGCGAAAGTTTGAATAATGTAGCTACATGATTTGCGTCAGTCTTTCATGATGATACACAACTGATGACACAATATTATATGTAGACCAGGACTGAGACATTACTACTGTTTGGTTTATGATAAATATTTCAAGGTTAGTAATTAACAGTAGTGCATGGAACATTATTATCTAAACTGAAGGTGGGGGGAGGAAAGGAAAGGGAAGGGAAGGGAAGGAATGATTATGTCGGCTGCATCCAGGTTTTATACGGAATCGGTGGCAACAAGTGAAAATTTGTGCCGGGGCAGGACTTGAACTCAGGACCTCTGCCTTCCAGAGATAGTGTTATCGCAAATGCACAGACTATCTCAGCATGCTCCCTGGCCGACTCACATTCCAACCTATCGACAGACCCTATCTGTGTCCTCCATGCTCACTAATTTTAGATTTCTGTTGTCCAAAACAGCAGACACCACACATTCATAAACAAACAGAACATTACTATTACACGGTTTGTGGAATCTTCTATTTACATGTACGGTATCCCTCTTGAAATGAATCTCTTTATTTTAAATCTTAATTACTGAATGAGTTAATGAGTGATGGTGTTTAATTTAGAAGAAGAAGAAGAAGAAGAAGAAGAAGAAGAAGAAGAAGAAGAAGTCAAAGAAATACAGTAATAAAACACTATTGTCAAAGTTCAGAATCTTCCAATCATTAAAGAAAATAGGAGACTGAAATTTTGGAGAGTCCAAAATTTTGATGTCAATTATTTCATAATTTAATTACTTTTAGAGACTTCCAAATAAGTTCTCAAAGAGTTGGGAGTGCCAGCTTTCAAATGAGTGGTAACAATAACTCGCTGCTGCTTCTTAGCTCACAAAGTTATTTCCGTTATAGGATGCTGGCATAATTTCCATTTGCTGCAGTTTTTAGTTCCTACGGCTATCAGTCAAACAAATTGCATTATTGTAAGCAAGAACATAAAATAAACAACTGAGATATAAGTTTACAAGAAATTTTGCATGAATAATAACTTGAAATATTCCCGTACATATGATGTATTACATCTGCACATGCATCAGATATGGAATTAAAAAGCGGAAAAGTTGTTATTCTTGGAAGGAGAAACATATACTCCAACTTTTTTATGTCTCAGGGTGCAACATTTATGCAGATATGAGAATACTTGCACAGGACAGACTAGCAAGGACTGCTGCATCCAACAAGTGATCATGGTGATGCATGCAGCAACAAAATTGTATGTAATTGCTGACTTTTTGTAAGCTGTGTATTTGCAGAACTTTGTGGCACATGTGCATAAGAAGGTGTTGTCACTTGGATGTAACAGGCGAAACTTATAGGTAATATTTATTCAAAAAGTAAATATTGATTTCATGTTACATATTCAAATTTGTAACTGACAATTTTTTTGTCTGTACCAAGTTAGGCAAAATGTGTTTTAAAAGATTCCATGAAATAAGAAATATTGCATTATGATGTCATAAATAGATGATGCAAATCTGAGCTTTGTTCATAAGATGACCTTTGTTTCGAAATAATAGTGTGCAAGTATGTGTGAGGGATGTTCAGTCAGTAAAGCAACTCACTTTATTTTTTTCCAGTCAATTTCAGTTGAAAACAACATGGAACTTATTGTGGCACATCATGAAATATTCCTGCTTCAGTCCCTATGGGTTCATGAACTTCCAATATGTGGCACCGCAACATGTTGTCTTCAAAATGGGGTCTGTAACAGAGTTGCATTACAAGATGAGAGCTGTCATTGTGTTTCTCTGGGCAGAAAGGCAGAGCATCACACATAGGAGCTTGCAGAATGTCTACAGGAACCTGTTGGTGAACAAAAGCATGACAAGTCCTCAGGTACCGCATCTTTCACCATCACAACAAGGTCAGACAGACCTGTCCAATCTCCCACATGATGGCTAGCTACGCACAGCTGTGACTCGTGCAATGTCGGAATGTACGGTCGCTCTCATTCGAGGTGATCGACGGATCACAAACGAACATCTTGTTGCTCAACTGGAAGTCTCTGTTGGTATTGCATGGATTCACTCTGCAGTGTATTGTGCAACCCTCAGGAAATTGAAGAAATGACTTCAGCATGTTTGTCACCACAAAAATTAAATGAGCTTCTCTCTCTCCATGACAACGAAGAGTCTGTGCACCTGAGAGGAGCTCACAAAATTTCATTTAACTTTTCTTCCTCATCCCACCTACAGCATGGATATTGCACCTTCTGATTTCCATCTGCTTGGCCCAATAAAGGATGCACTCTACAGGGAGCGGGTCTCCACCAGTAGAGTGGTGCCGTGCACGCACACAGGCTCTCCCAGTACGGTGGGGTAAAGCCATCACATTGAACGTAGATTACATTGAAATATAGGGTTTTGTAGCCAACAGACTGGGGAAATATATGGTGTATTGTAATCCTGAATAAAAACAACCTGCCTTCAGAATAAATGTTACTTATTGAATGCCCCTCGTACATGCCATGACTAATGAAAGTATGTGCCAAACTGGGTCTCAAATCTATATCTGCTACTCTTTTTGTGCAGTCACCTTAACTACGAGGCCTGTTCATTTGTGATTTCCAAACACTACTTTCAGAGGTTCTCCATTTTGGAATTAGAGCACCAAAAGCACAGATATGATGGAGGACTGCGACTTACCTCTTTCAGGAGATGATCAATTGAATCAGTTTCAACACTCATGTTTGTTCGGAAGTAATAGGAAGAAAACAAGTGACAAAGTTTGAGACAGGTCCAAATGTGATCTCAGACAGCTTAGCGATTAAGGTGCACTGTCTCGATAAACGAAAAATTCGAATCCCTCCCTTGCACAAACTGTCACTACTGATAACACATTCATTAACTTGGGAGTTCAGAATTACTTGACATTACTTCAGTGATATCATTTCATGTTCTTGAAACTAAATTCAACTGTCTGATGAAGCAATGTGATAGAAACACTGCCTACAGCTATCAATATAAGTAATAGTTGCAGCTGAAGTTTCAACAGTTTGTTATTTCCTACTATATGTATTGCATGCCATGGCCCACATTAGCACTATTACAAGTGAACAAAAGGGGCTGGATCCCATATTTCATTGTGAAAGGTGCAACTATTACCAATGCTAGGGGAAAAAAAGAAAAAAAAACCATGCCATTTGAAATCCATCACCTATATGCTTGATTTGGCCATTGGATAACAGAATATATCAACAGCTGTAAGTGGTATTGATCATTTAAAAAAATATATATTCAATGGCCCAGCATGTGCTTGCTACAGTGCCTCTGAAGTGGATGTCAGGGTGCTGGGACAGCACTGCAATGGCAGTCCATCTGCAGTAGCCTGAAGGTGAAATCACAGACACATTGCTCCTGCTATCTGTACAAACACATAAAAGATAAAATCTGACATTTTCCCATGAAGTCTACAAAGTTAACTGTCACAAGTTTCTAGTCAAAATTACAGCTTGTTTAGAAAAATAGAGTATTAAGATATAAGGATTCAATAGTAGAAAATTAATATTTTGTGGAAAATGAGATTCTGAATGAGTAATGTGTTTCATAACAAACAAATGACTTCTTGTTTGACATTGGTGACATCATCTTGAAATTACAATCAGAAAATGTTATGTAGGTGATGCCCAATAGCTTGTAAATATATAAGGAATGCAATCAGCAACAGGGTCAGCTGCTACAGGCATAAAAACTTTTTCTTGACCACTAGTTTCCATCATAGGGATTAACACTAGATCTGTAAAATACTCAAGGCAATGTTCTCATCACAGGTAATAATGTGATATCAATTACAAAATACAATTGGTGTGATTCTTTTATAATTATAGCCACTGACAGAAAATTGTATGAGATCATAGCTGTAATGGTCAACAACCACCTTTATACCAGAGATACCATATAATTTTCTATTTTAGAATGCAAAATATCTGTACATGATTTGTCATAATTAAATACATCACGTTATCCTTGCATGTCGGGGAGTCATAAGAGGCTGTATAATGGTTATGTTTGTTAAAATTTGTTTATATACATGGTATCTGTTATTTTGGACACATCTGAAAGAACAAACACCATTTCCCATCCAGCAGCCATTATGAACTAAGACACAAAGGGAAGACAGACATTGGCTCTGACTGGGAACTGATTGAAAATAATGGAGAGAGTCAAAAAAATTCAAACCCGCATCTCCTCCTTACTTGGCACACGCTCTGACCACTAAGCCATATGGACACAGTGGTTATTGCAACTGCATGGACTACCCCATCATGCCTCCTGCCAGACCCGAATTCTCAACCTATCCACACACTACTAATGTACACGAAATGTATTCACTGTTACGAATATGGACTGTCATATGCTGTATAATGGCATGACAACAATGAAAATTTGTGCTGGGCTGGAACTCGAACCCAGATTTCCCATTTATCATGAGCGGTCAACTTGCAATACAAACTTTACCTCATAATTTGGAATAACATAGGCACTGCAGTATCATATTATACACCACTAATGTAGTGCCCTCTGCCCATTATTCTCGTTAGACATGACATTCCATAGATTCCTGGTAGAGTTCGAGCCCACTGTGCATCTGCACTGAAGTGATCATTGGCCATCTTGCCTTCATTATCTATACAGGGTGTTACAAAAAGGTACGGCCAAACTTTCAGGAAACAAACCTCACACACAAGTAAAGAAAATATGTTATGTGGACATGTGTCCAGAAACACTTAATTTCCATGTTAGAGCTCATTTTAGTTTCGTCAGTTTGTACTGTACTTCCTCGATTCCAGTTGGTCCAATTGAAGGAAGGTAATGTTGACTTTGGTGCTTGTGTTGACATGCGACTCATTGCTCTACAGTACTAGCATCAAGCACATCAGTACATAGCATCAACAGGTTAGTGTTCATCACGAACATGGTTTTGAAGTCAGTGCAATGTTTACAAATGCGGAGTTGGCAGATCCCCATTTGATGTATGGATTAGCACGGGGCAATAGGCGTGGTGCGGTACGTTCATATCAAGACAGATTTCCAGAACAAAGGTGTCCTGACAGGAAGACATTCGAAGCAATTGATCGGCGCCTTAGGGAGCACGGAACATTCCAGCCTATGACTCGCAACTGGGGAAAACCTAGAACGACGAGGACGCCTGCAATGGACGAGGCAATTCTTCGTGCAGTTGACGATAACCCTAATGTCAGCGTCAGAGAAGTTGCTGCTGTACAAGGTAACTTTGACCACGTCACTGTATGGAGAGTGCTACGGGAGAACCAGTTGTTTCCGTACCATGTACAGCCACTATCAGCAGCTGATTGGCCTCCATGGGTACACTTCTGCGAATGGTTCATCCAACAATGTGTCAATTCTCATTTCAGTGCAAATGTTCTCTTTACGGATGAGGCTTCATTCCAACGTGATCAAATTGTAAATTTTCACAAACATGTGTGGGCTGACGAGAATCTGCACGCAATTGTGCAATCACGTCATCAACACAGATTTTCTGTGAATGTTTGGGCAGGCATTGTTGGTGATGTCTTGATTGGGCCCCATGTTCTTCCACCTACACTCAATGGAGCATGTGATCATGATTTCATACGGGATACTCTACCTGTGCTGCTAGAAAATGTGCCTTTACAAGTACGACACAACATGTGGTTTATGCACGATGGAGCTCCTGCACATTTCAGTCGAAGTGTTCGTACGCTTGTCAGCAACATATTCGCTGACCGATGGATTGGTAGAGGGGGGAACGGGTATTTGAAAGCTCTTGTCTACGCAACCCCAGTACCAAATGTAGAGACTCTTCGTGCTCATATTGTGGATGGCTGTGATACAATATGCCATTCTCCAGAGCTGCATCAAGCGCATCAGGGATTCCATGCGACGGAGGGTGGATGCATGTATCCTCGCTAACGGAGGACATTTTGAACATTTCCTGTAACAAAGTGTTTGAAGTCACGCTGGTACGTTCTGTTGCTGTGTGTTTCCATTCCATGATTAATGTGATTTGAAGAGAAGTAATAAAATGAGCTCTAACATGGAAAGTAAGTGTTTCCGGACACATGTCCCCATAACATATTTTCTTTCTTTGTGTGTGAGGAATGTTTCCTGAAAATTTGGCCGTACCTTTTTGTAACACCCTGTATATGTTGTGTATGTTCCTTTGGACATGCCTGAAACAAAACAAAACACACACACACACACACACACACACACACACACACAGATATATAGACGGGATTTAGGACAGTTGACCATATCTTCAAACTACAGGAAATTACTAGAACAAATGAGTACCATCTACCCCTTTGCCCTGCTTTTATAGATTTTGAAAAGGCCTTTGATTTGATCAGTCGCCCAGCTATGTTTGCGCCTCTAAAAGAACAAGGAGTAGAACGGGGCTATATCAAAATCCTATATAACATTTGCAAAACCTCCGAAGCCTTTGTGAGCATTGTCAAAGATACTGATGAATTTCCCATTGAAAAGGGTGTAACTATGTTCAGCAGCCTTAGAAATAGTCATGTCTAAATTGAATTGGGTAGAAAAGGGAATTCAAGTTCTTGAAAAAAGACTGAACAACTTGAGGTTTGTGGATGATATTGTATTATTTGCAAATGACATAGAAGAATTTCAAGTATTAGTAAATGAACATGCATTAGTGTGCTCTGAAATTGGACTAAAAACAAACATTGATAAAATCGAGATAATGATCAATGAATGAACACCCGAGGGAAATATATTAGTTAGAAGTTCACAATTCAAAAGAGTCACAGAATATATCTATCTGGCTCAACTGATAATCATGAAAGGAGATTTAAAACCAGAAATATTATGACAAATTAAATTAGGCTGGCAAGCTTATAGGAGGCACTCTTCAATTTTGAAATCTAAGATGTCGGTTGAGCTGAAGAAATCTATTTTTGACCAACGTATATTGCCAGTAATAACTCATGACTGTGAAGGATGGACATTAAATGAGTTCATTGTTAGGAAGCTAACAGTAGCCCAAACAGGAATGGAAAGAGGAAGAAAGCAGTTGAAATAAGACAAACAATGAAGGTCAGCAACATAAAAGAAAGAGTGAATACATTGAAATGGCAGTGGGCTGGATGTGTAGCTCGAACAAAAGATGGTAGATGGTCTAAACATGTCCTAGACTGGAGCCCAATTTACCAAAAAAGACCTAGAGGAAAACCACCAGACAGATGGGACAGAGACATAAGGAAGACAGTGGGACTCAATTGGCAACAGGAAGCTCAGGATCAGAAGAAATGGAAGATCTTACTGTGATGCTTTGTTACATGCCGACTGCCGATTCATTGATTTCAATCATGCCTGCTCGCAGCCAATATCAGCAATTTCTTTGTGTCTTAAAATCTGTTTAGTTTATGCTTGCCCATAGAATACGTCAGTGCATAGGTATGATTATAAAGAACCACTTAGATAACATTTTATTAGTGATGTAGTAGTATTATCTATGTTAAGTACAGTGGCTCGTTCTTTTTTTAAGATCTGATGGTCTATGTGATCAAGACTGATAGTCAATAAAAAGTTTCTGTTCAAGCAGAACCTATCATAGTGATGATTACATTCTCTAGACATAATACAATCATCTGTGACATGTCCACAGAGGAGTTTCCACTGCTTATAGTTCAAGACCAGTTGTTGAACACAGGGCATCATTACACAATCTTGCAGAATGCATTTAATGTAAGGGTTACCAAAACACGGTCCTAAGAAAGCCACAACAATGTATGTGAAATTACGCATCAGCCATCATCCTAATTGAAGGAAACTGTACCTGAGGACAGAAAGTTACAAGCTCAGCCACAGTGAAATTTGAGGAGGATGTGTTCAATCATGTAAAAAGAAGTAACTTCGTCAGTAAGCTTAGTCAATTTGTCTTCGAGGGAGACACATCAAAGAGTGTGGAGAGTACTGGTGGAGCTGCAATTACATCCCTGAAATAAACAAACACCTGTATGGTTTTGACTCTGTAAAAAGTCACCAATACGACATTTGTTGCTGGACGCAGATCTCCTTTCTACACTTTTCTATGCACTACTGTCCTCAGAAATTCACATCTTTGTCTGATTGGCCTTAGATGCAATGATATGAAGAAATTTACTTTTATATGCATCATTTCATTTCAGTTTCCCACAGAGCTTAGTACAATCTGTGATGTGATTGATTCAGGAGTGTTCTCAACAGTGTCACTTTGTTGTCAGTCTTTTACTTTCTTATCTTATGTGTTTGGTTACTGCCTGTCAGTGGCTTTACACTGTTTCAACCCTTTACAAACTTCAATTTCTTTATTTTTTATTAGTACAGTGTTAAACAGTGCTTGCAGGAACAGTCATAAGAATTAAAAATTTAACATTATCGTCAGTGAGTTTATTAAAAACTGACAAAAAAAGGTGAAGTCCCCAGAAAGGGAGGAGGAAACAGAATGAAACTTCACGGCCTGAGAGGATACATGGTGTTATTTCAGTGATTTCAAAATTGAGGTAAATTTACATTAAAATTAGCAGAATTAACCCACTTATCAAGATGACGTGCACCTCCTCTGGCCATATGCATCACTTGGCATGTATGTCAAAGCTGTTGTATCGTCTCCCTAGATAAGCTGGCCCACAACATTTTTAATGGGTCCTTGATACCATGAATACTGGCACTGGGATGGATTTGACATCCAAATTAGTCCCACAAGTGTTCTATCGGGAACAGATCTGCAGATCTTGCTGGCAATGGGAGTACTTCAACATCACAAAGGCAGTCAGTTCATAGAGACACGTGCCGTGTATGGACTAGCATTGTCCTGTTGTAAACTGTCATGTGAGGATGCAGATGTCCATGACATACTCTTGTGGTTTAACAGTTCCCTCAGTCACTACCACCTATAACTTGGTCATACACAGTGGATACCCACACTATGATCCCAAGAGTAACATAGCTGCATCTCACCAAAACATAGGAAGAATGGACCCTCTTTCTACACCACTGCTACACTCACTGATCATCATCACCTGGGATAATGCAGAATCGTGACTTATCACTAAACACACCATGATGCCATTCGTCAGTAGTCCATGCTTCCCACTGCAAATAGCATTCTATGCACGGGATAATAATTCCATACTCTGGAGCTGCTGTCTTTGGCCAATGGTAAGGGATACCAGAAGGCTGCAAGAAATGCATTACTTGTTGTCAAATGGCATGTGCAGCTCTGAAAGGTTTCCAGTATGCTCGGTGCATAATATGGCAATCCATCCGTTTGGTCAACAGGAATCTTGATGAGTATGCCTGCCCTCACATTCTCATGCAGTCCAACAATGTGCCACTGTCTCTTCCAAATGTCCCACAAATTTGGATATTGCACAATCTGATCAAATGAAGACCCACAATGAGATCCCTTTCAAATTTGACCAGGAGCTGATAATGCTGTCTCGTACGAGTACACAGCATCTCCGTGCCCTTCACAGTGACCACTCCACATCTGACATTCTTCACATCCCTTATATACCCAATAAGACCTGGTTTCGGCATTAAACATGAACAACAGAAAGGCACACTGGTGGCTGTTCTATCAGTCACAAAGAATTGCTGCTCTAATCATCACATATCCATCAATGGTTTCATGTGTATGAAGCTATATTGCTACTGACCATGTCTTCTGGGTGCTTTACTTTTATTGCTAGGTGTGTGTGTGTGTGTGTGTGTGTGTGTGTGTGTGTGTGTGTGTAACAAATATGCGGTGTAACGAGGATAGGTATAGGCAGGATGTTTTTATGGTGCATATAAAGATTTCTAAAAAATTATAATCCAGAATTGTGGGCCATTACTTACCTACAGTAGGTGAAATATTTAGTACTACCAAGAGACACTATGTTAGTTTTACTAATTATTAGGAGGGGAGAGAGATAAATTTGGGAAAGTTAAAAGCATGGGTAGATGGCTCAGTCTCAAGAATGACAGGGACTCGCCTGTTATCAAGCTTCCTGTTGGGTTTGACAAGTTAGGTCAGAGTTCAGGTGCAATAAAAAGTTGTGTAGGCCTACGAAGAAAGAAAGAAAGAAAGAGAGAGAGAGAGAGAGAGAGAGAGAGAGAGAGAGAGAAAGAGAGTGAGTGAGTGAGTGAGTGTGTGTGTGTGTGTGTGTGTGTGTGTGTGTGTGTGTGTGTGTGTGTGTGTGCGTGTGCATGCACTTTCTGTGTGTGGCTTTAACAATCAGAAAATTGCAATGTGTCACTTTCTACAAAAGAATAAAGGCACAGCACTATTACAGAAATTTAGATTCTCAAATAACAAATTTTTGTGTTAGTATTAAAGGTATTTTCAATAGATTTATGTAGGGTGCATTAAGATAATAAATAGTTCCAGACACCTAGTAGAAATAAATACACAATGTTATTAAAAGTTTACAGAATCTTACAACAGTTCTTGAGTTAACTTTTAAATACAAGAGAACACTTCATACATTCAGTATTTGTTTCCCCAGGTAGCTCAAAGAAAAGAAATGTCCAACTGTGTAACAAATGGCTCTCTCTATGGTAGGTCAAAAAAATAAAGCCTCCTCCATTTGCAAAATTTAAAAGGTTTGGATACCACATAAATGCAAACAGCTGAAGTAATTTTCTTGAGTTAAGCTTCTGCAGGAAAGCACAGCACAGCCCAGCACTGCCTGCTGAACTATTTTAGCAATTGACATGACAGTTTTACATAATTATATTTTCTTCTTTTAAAGCATTATCAAGCTATACAGAGAAGCAGGGGAAGTGACTGGAAGTTAAAGTGAAAAGCAAGCACTTACACTATTTGGAAGAGTAATCTACAAAGTTAGCTCCATAACAGAACTTTATACACTAGAATCAAAATCCCAAGACTGAACAATGAAAATTTCCATTACTAATTTAAAACACACAATGTAACAACACAAATGTATGTATTATTATCACTTAGTGCTTCCTTCAGTTGATTAGAAGAACATAAGAAATGTTAGGAACCACTAATATGAACACAAATTTTGAGGAAGGGCCACACAAAATTAGTTCTGCTGAGATCCAGAATACGATTCAAATAATTTAGTCCTAATGAGCTAAGACACTTAGTTCTGGAACTTTTCTGTTAACTTCCCTGGGATTAGTTGTTATGTAGATCTGAGCAACAATTAGAAGGCCAGCAACTTTTTGTTAATGTGGTAATAGTAGCTGGAATGTTTTACAGATAAATAAAGTAAATGATTTTTGAGCAATAATTTTTGTTAATATTACAATTGAGGGAAATTAAAAGGATGAGGAATCGAGTAAGTGCCACTAAAGAGGGAATTCATGAGGGCCAGAAAGTAATCTCTGTAGCATGGGAAGCAACAGGTGTGTGTGTGTGGGGGGGGGGGGGGGGGGGAGAGGGGGGGGGGGGGGGCAGAACAGTTACTACACTGACTCATGCAGCAAATGAGTGAGCTCAGAGCTGCAATAGAGAGAAAGCTCCATTGCTTCTTGTTCGCCCACAGTAGATGTTCAGGTGAGCACTGTAATTGAAAATCACAGACGATGTAAAATCCATTCCATAAAATGGAATTTAGTAGAGAGGGGGGGGGGGGGACTTTTGACATCATTCATCATGAGGAATGTGCTGCATATGGATAGAATGTCATGAAGGAAGATGATTAAGAATGGAAGGGCGAATACTCATAATGGTAATAGACTTGGCAGTTCATATGTACCCAGCAATGAACTGGTTTCAAATGTTGAAGTAATTCATGGAATAGCGCCTCACAATTATCTCACCTTTCAGATAACTTTACACATGTTTCTCAGTGCTTTGCCAAAGACCATGGCTAAACAGCTGAGGTACATAAACTGCTGTGCTTAATGGTTCCAAAACTCCTTTCCAAGAGCCAAAAAACTCAGTGTGTAACTGCTTGTCTTAAACTTCTTTTTTGGAACCAATACTTGAGGAGGAAACCTACCAGACACAATCGTGATCTGTAATGAGACAGGTACGTGAAGACAAAACGGCAGTCAAAGCTGTGAGATCATACCACCACATCTAACAAACCAGAACAACATGCTGACTCTGTCAGCTACACCAGTTTTCACTACCACTCTTTTGGGACACTAAAGGAATATTGTTGGTGGCTTTTATAGAAAGTAGAAGGATAAGCAATTCTGAAGTGTACTGTGAACCATTAAGATAACTAAGATTCAAAATAAAGTGTGGTCTCTCTACCACTGTTCTGGCTCAACAATTCTAGATCATCCTTGTTGTCTGGTAAATAAGAATTGTTGTGCCAGTTGAAATGGCAAGTTTTTGAGCGTTCACCCTAAAGTGAAAATTGGGCACCAAGAAACTTCCACCTTTCCACACACAAGAAAACTGGCTTGGCTGCCCATGCTTTGACAGTGCTGAACTTGAAGATGCTGCCATGGGTTAGCTGCAACTGCAGGCACCAGGATCTTGTGCAGAGGGAATTACTGAATTCATTAGGAGAGTTGGTAATTGCTTAAATCTGAATGGTGTTTTTGTAGGGAACTAAATGAAAGGTATAGTTTCAAGACATTTATAGTAAATTTGTTTTAAGTATTGCAACATTTTATTTACAGCCTAGCAGAGTTTACTTTCTGAATAGCCCTCAGTGATGTTTGTTCATCCCTCCACAGTTTAGTTTAACATGTATGTATTGACATTCAGCATCAGTTACCTCATTTAAAGCATGTGAAAGAACATATATTCAAGAGGTTTTGATTTGATTATAAGTTTTTTAAGGAACATAATTGTGATGCTGAAGTTTTTCTAAATGACCCTACTTTGTGTCATAAGCACTTTAGTAATTTATGCCAAAGTGAGGACCTAAACTTCCACTTAAAATTGCTACTAGTAATGACTGTATACTTGCAGCATCTGTTACATCATCAGTAACTGCCATATCTGAGATGCTACATGCATCATGTACATTCTAGACAACTACATTTGTTCCTGTTAATAGCACACTATCATGCTAGGAGCTACTAACAATCCATCATAAAAAGGATATGGAGAAATGGGTTCCCAATAGATAATATTGACTGCATGGAGCATTCCATTCTGACTTTTTATGTGCTTTCCTCAGAATATTTATCTTTGGAGAATGTAAATCTGCTAGAAAAATTTTACTGTTATACTTGTCTATTTACTGATTTTCATTAATAAAAAAGTGTACAAGGCAGTATATGCTTTGGCACTTCTGACAAAATCTTCCAGCTTCACAGTTAAGGAAATTTCTTACATATGCCACATCAGATAATTTTCCAATGTGATTCAAAAGTTCCCAGCAGTTATTTAATATTGAAATCCAATTGATATCTGTCATATCATGAAGTTTTATAATTGCATAGAAATAATGACACTATAATATGGGTCACGGAATATAAAGGTACACAAACTATATCATCACAAAAGCTCTCAATACTGTGGCCACCTGATAACTGAAACACAAAAATACAAACTTTTTTTTCTTTCACACTACTGCTTAATTCAGTTCTGTGAAACACAGTATTGTTAAGAGATCAGCCAATATATCTGCACTCCACTTTACTCTGATCTTTTAACAACAGCTGTGTAAAACATATCACAGTCTAGGAATATAAAATAAAGACAGGATGAAATGGTAAACTAGGGGAAGTATCCAATCTTATGCATGCAGTTCTTAGTTCTAATAACGATAAAACTGCACTAAACCATTATCCCCTAAATATCGGGATTCAGGTATAGCCTGACAAATGTTTTTAAACAAATGGGTCTATTTACACAAAAAAAGTTACTAGATATATGCTCTATGCCTATCACTCAGCATTTACAATATAAATAAAGAGTCTTCATCAACAAATAAGCACTCCTAAAACACTGTTGACATTAAACATAGCTATTAATCTAACAACACTACTAGACAACCTCTGCTTACAGAGATGCAACCAATGGCAACTTTTACAAAAAGTCCTCTCATCTTAAACAGGCAATAAGCACACAACATTTTCACATAGAATTTGTATAAAATGACATTTTTTCTCGCAATCAGTGCCGTATTATAACCATCCAACAGTTATATCAGTATTGAAAGATATTCAATATCACAAGAACAACACATGGCAGTACATTTTTCAAATGAACACTTACTCTGGGCATTTTAATATTTTTGTTTCAGTATACAATACAGTCTGTACTACAGTTAGACAAACTGCAATGGAAGTCCAAGAATGTTCCTGCTGCCATGAGCAGTTTGCAATCGATATTTTTGATGGCCACACACCAAACCATGATGCATAAAAAGGAAGTTTTGAGTTCCGTGATCTTATATAAAAAGGAAATTGCAATACTTCTGATCAAAATATGGACGAAGAACAGTCAGCTACAACTTTTTATAAAGTGTACTGCACCTACGACATAGGAACACAGTGGAATACTGTTGCAGAAAAGACTACATGCTACATTTATTCTGCAGGAACTAAAATGATGTAGAAAGAGACATTAAAACCTAATCTTACTTCAGAAATTAACTGGTTTTATCATGTGAATGTTACATTGAGCACCTGAACAAATGTGCACATATGCACCCTCACTGTACATATGCAATATTTCAAGCTTTGATAAACAATCTAACTACCGCTTACTGTACACAGCAGTTCACATTATATTAAGCAGTGACCTTAAATTTTAAAATGTTTGATGTACTGAAATATGGCAATTTCAAACAGAATATTACATGAGAAGTGATAGAGGTTTTCTTTTACACACCTGTTTTACAAATTTCTCTCTCTCTCTCTCATCTACAAGGCCAAAAATATACATTCTTGTTTTAACAGCTACTCTGGACAAAAGTTCTTACTTTACATTATTATGCTGTTAAAATGAATTTTTTCATTCATTTATGATGGGAAAAAGTCTATCAATTCCAAAACTGAAAAACCACACTCTGAGTTATAGAAGAAATTAAAAAGTCACCTTTCCAGTTTTTGTGTAAGTACAGTGCCTAAACTATGTTCATGACACTCAGCAAAATCTACTGCTAGGCACACAACAATATTAAGTACAAGACGTTGTGAATATTTTCAACCAAGTTACACAACCTTATCTTGTTAACAGCGAATGTTTAGGAAAGCACATTTCTGAGTAGCAGCAATATGCTTGTGACTATGCAGTCAGATTTTTTTTCTTTTTTTCATTTACTCAAAATTCCAGTGTTTAGGACATTACAAAGGTCAGTAAATTTCCAAATGAAGAAAGAGATAAAGCAAAGTTTCTTTGTTGATTAGTTAAAAATTACCTGGTCCCTAAAAGTTTCTAACAGAAAACTGATTAACTGTGAATTGTCATTAACAAATTATTATGCAGCAGAGCGTACATTTATAATCTGTTGACAAGTAATTTGTTTCTTTTTAATTGTGTAAGACATATTCTTCTAAGGCCACAAAATTTATTTTTGTGCACCAGAAATTCAGAACTACAACACCAGGAATGTCACTTATTCTATTCCACTGAAGATTCCCTGCTTAAATAAATTAATCTATTGGTAATTACCTAACTAAAGATACTTCCAAGTTGCAATTTGAGAAACAGCTATGAACTATTTTCAGTCCAATAGTGATACATTTCTAAGTCTTTTCAATAAAACCTCAACACATGAGGAAGCGTTGTGTAATGGTACCTTATATATCAACACAATAAAAAAACCTTACAATTTCTCAGCGAACACACACACACACACACACACACACACACACACACACACACACACACACACACTTACAAATGCACACGTTCACACACACATTCTAATGTTTAGACAGCAGATATAAAATTATTTCTAATTCAGAGGATATAACATATCCAACGTATCACATGCAACCTCATATATAAATACCCAATTATGGAACTTCTTGGCAAACACACACATCTCAGAAATTAATTTCTAACAATTTAATAAAATATTACAACAGCTTACCAAAAAATAATTGCAGTAGTAAAAAATCTTCCTAACATTTTAACACGAGGCTTTCCTAATAAATTACTCACACTGCTATTCCAGGACATTGTGCGTACAAGATCTTGATAAAAGTAGCAGAGGAAAGCACTAAAAACATACACTGTCCAAGTAAATGGCAGCAGTATTCACCCTCACAGCCAGAGTTCTAAATTCACATACAATCCACCCACTGCTGGTTACAGAGTATGGCACAACGACAACAGCTAAAACGATTCCTTCCATTAATCTAGTGCTCGCAACAAAATTCATTTGAGTAATATCAAGATACAGAGACTAGGGTCATTAGGAATAAATACAATTTATGAATCAGGAATCACAACAACAGTTTCCAGACTGGGTACCATCACACACAAAACTACAGTCAAGAATATGTGCAGCCAGGTGGAATATCAATCACCTGGTTAAACATGTGGTATCATTAACTTCAATATTCAGCCGTAACAGTGTCTTCCGAGTCACTTCTGATGCATTTAAAATATTACAATTACCACTGCACAAAAAAACACTTCTTCAGAGTGAGTGATACACACTTGGAGTATATCTCCAAATATAATGAATCAGTGTATGACATGAGATCAAAGAGACGAGATGGACAGATAAGTTATTAGATAATGTCTGCCAACAGAAGATGTACCTCCACTGAAACATTGGCCGCAGTACGACAGCCGATGGCCTGATCCTCACTAACAGTGCCCATTTGCTGCCACTACTTAGCAGTCCGACGGCTCGCTTGGATGGCACGGCACAGTTCGGCCCAAGGGTGGCCGTAGGATGTGCAGAATATGCATGCTGGGCTCGGAGTGGGCACAGGTACGGATGCAGGCGTGGACACAGAATCCGGGAGCGGCGGCGGTGGGGCGGCCGGAGGGAAGGGTGCCGGGGGCAGTCAGTCAGCCATGACACCCTGTGAGACGCTCACCAGCTGCTCCTTGAGTGACCGGAATGACGGGCGGTCCTCTGGCGCATGGCACCAGCACTTGCGCATCACCTGCAAACAGAGGGCATAAGTACTGCAGAGGGCATAAGTACAGAATGTAAAAAATCTTAACATTTCAGATATACCAGCATCAAATGCTTGATTACTGTTTCCATTTGTACACAGCATATTAACATGTACATATTTTTGGAGTAAAGGAGACCACTCGCCAAAAGGCAGAAGTGCTGATAGTGTACAACAGAAATGCTTATCAAATGTCTGATGCTGGCATGTTTGAATTTCTTTATTGTATAACTCCAACCTGTTCACATTTACCTGAAAGATTTTGACTCTCAGACATGAAGATGGTCATTATATTTTATCAAAACTAGCTGTCAGTCATTTATGTCATGACAGAGACTGTAAAAGTAACTCCCCCAATGAAATGTCATCCAACACACAACAATTTTCTCAAATGGATATACCTTTTTGTACAGAAACACTGTTTTGACATCCCAGCGCATGTTTACACACCTGATACACCTCTTTGTAACACGCCTTTGGTCGCTCCAGTACAATGCCCCTTTGCACCCTTTCAACGACTTCAGTGTTCTTGAGACGCCCGTAAGGCATTTTGCCACATGTGAACACTTCCCACATCAGGACTCCTGTTAAACAACAAGATTATGCTTTATGAAACACTGGAAACTCCAGGTTGGAATATCAACAATATCAGGAAAAGATAAGATTGCTACTCACTGTAAAAGTGACATGCTGAATTGCAGACAAGCACAATGAAAAGCATCTTTTTTTTCACTGTGCCTATCTGCAACCCAATGTGTAATCTTTACAATGAATAGCAATCTATGATCGTGCTTCATCTTTTATACTAAACACACCTACAAAATATTAATTCAATTTCACACAATAACAAAAATTATTCCCTTGAGCTTGGGGACAAAAAATTATTGGTATTTTTCACAAGACTTAAAAGCTTCTAATGACACTCTTTACTTGGTGCATGACAAACATTGTTTGACATGTTCTTTAGAAGCACATAAAAATATGTTCCTCTCAAAATATGAAATCATTTCAGCATCCTAAAAACCAAAACAAAAACAAAAAAATCATTGATACTCAAGGTGTGAGAGGAAAGAAATAGATGATGTTACACAGAACTGGTAAAAAAATTATTTTTCAACCTGCAGAAAAAAGTTAGAACCATAAACTGTTCTTAGGTCAGTCTCAAGATGTACAAATTCATTCAGCACATTTTTATAATGAAAATGTCTTCCAAGGCAAAAATAAGATACTGCCATAGGTTTGAAATAATTTTGGCTGTGTAAGAAAAAACGTTGTCCACTGAGTGTGTGTTGTGACAAACCTCACAGAAAATTGAAGCAAAAAATAATTAAGAAAATGAAATTAATTTTGATAACATACACCACACCACACCACTATGTAGAATTACTCCCCTTCAAAAGATTCCATGTGTGGATTCATGAAGTGCTAGCCACAGATTTTTTTTACAAAAGCTACTTTCCTTTCCTCGACATGTTGGTCAGGATGTAGGGTGACAATACATTGGAACATGCCGTTATTAGAAAGTCAACTTACATCGATTTGTTTCCACAGGCTGACAGCTGTCACTGCTTGAAGGGGTACTTTATACCTTGGTTCATATGGACCATGCCAGCCCAGACTGTTAAAGCATGTCAGCTGAGGCAGCCTACCTCAGAGTCACCTTCCATCACACTGATTATAGTGAAAAAAACAGAGGGAAACATTCCACATGGGAAAAATATATCTAAAAACGAAGATGATGTAACTTACTAAACGACAGCGTTGGTATGTTGATAGACACATAAACAAATACAAACACACACACAAACTTCAAGCTTTCGCAACCTAAGGTTGCTTCATCAGGAAAGAGGGAAGGAGAGGGAAAGATGAAAGGATGTGGGTTTTAAGGGAGAGGATAAGGAGTCATTCCAATCCCGGGAGCGGAAAGACTTACCATAGGGGGAGAACAGGACAGGTACACACACACACACACACACACACACACACACACACACACACACACACGCACCCACGCACGCACGCACGCACGCACGTATATATCCGCACATATACAGACACTGAGCTTTCACGTGTCACTTGACATGGCAGGAAATTTTATTGAGGGAATCTTGTTCGTGGCTTTTATAGAATGTGGAAGGGTGATTAATCTGTTAGATGTTAGTGAACTGTGAAGAGCCTTCTCTCCACTAATAACTATGCTCAGCGTCAAGCTGCCTGTCACACAATATTTGCATTAATTCAAATGGTACACTTTCAAACATCCATCCTATGATCCAGAAATGACTCCAAGTTTCACTTCTCCACACACGTCAAAACACTTTGACTCTGATGAGAGCTTGAAGAAGCTGTCATAGTCTGGATCCTATCTCAGGTGGTAGAGAGGGAATTTACCAACTCTTTAAGACAGATGGAAAATGCTTAAACTGTATGGCGAATATGTAGAGAAGAAATACAAAAGTGTAGTTACAATATTTTTCTAATAAATTTGCTGCACTTATCACAATATTTTATTTGTTTCAAAATGGAAGCTTCTTTCCGAATAGTTCTCACTAAATGCACATATGACAATCACAGTGCATGAGAAGGTGATGTGAAATTCACACTTGCTAACTATTTATTTACCATAAGCCCAAACATCGGACTTCGAAGAGAACCTGGTGTAGTTGAGCACCTCAGGAGGTGCCCACTTGATGGGGAACTTGGTGCCACCAGAGCTCGTGTACTGGTCATCCAAAACATACCTGCAATGTACAAAGAGTAATTTAATTGCTAAAGAGATAGCCTTATCAAGACAAATTTTTTTCCACAGAAAGTTTGGACATCATAAACAAAAAGATTACTTCATCACAATTCAAACACAGTCAGCAGTTTATTTGTACGAAACTTTGTTACAATCTGTAAGTACAGTAGCAGACAGCTGTGGGCGGAAGTCAGGAAATATTTCCAACGAATCTTGTAGAACATATTCCCTACATTTTTAAGCCAAGGAACTTCCTCAAGATGATTCCACTGGTTGTTGTGTACAGGAAATGTTGTCATTGAATGACTGTTAACTTGGGCAGATTTTTTTTAATCATAAATGGCAGCTTGCTTTAAATGTGGATACATTTAAGTTCACTCAGAAGGGTACGAGAAAAATTCTAGTAATATTTGAATACAGTATTAGGGGCATGCTACTCCACTGTGCTGTCATTTAAATATCTATGAGTAACA
The DNA here is from genome assembly GCF_023897955.1 of Schistocerca gregaria. Lineage (NCBI taxonomy): Eukaryota > Metazoa > Arthropoda > Insecta > Orthoptera > Acrididae > Schistocerca > Schistocerca gregaria. The sequence continues at coordinate 499,011,895 of NC_064926.1, read as the reverse complement.
CTATGAAAAAACATGAAATGAAACATGCACATACGGTCAGTTTAGGGAGGGTCAATGGTCTACTGCAGTTTATGGGGAGAGTTTTGGTAAAGTGCAACATATCTATAAAAAAGATTGCATGTAACATATAATTGTGTGACCCATTATATTATACTGTCCAATTGTTTGGGATTCTCACCAGATCAAACTAAAGAAAGACAACTTAGTGAGTCAGGTGCGCTGCTAGATTTGTTGTTAGTTTAGTGTTACTGAACTGCCCAGTGATCTTATGTGGAAATCATTGGAGGAGAAAATATGATTTTCTCACAAAATGTTTCTGAAGAAGTTTAGAGAACCAGCATTCATTATAGGTTCAAGTAATTCTATTGTTTCAAACATGTATGGGCAAAATAATAGAGATTTGGCCTTGTAAAGAGGTATACAGCAGTAACTATTCCCTCACACCATTCGCAAATGGAAAAGGAATTTGAGCAAGCAGTAATGGTACATAGTATCGTATGGCATGCAACGTAGAGTAGCCTGGAATATATGTAGATGTAGACAGTATAGATCCACAATTCTTTTTGTCTTGCTCTAAGCCTTTCACATTTGCAAGTTAAATACACTTTTATCATACAATATACACTCAAGGAAGTCTAACAGCTCTGCAACAGTTTTCTGCAGATTTATTTCCTTTCCGAATCCAACACACTTCTGTATATTTCCCAACCAATCAATTTCCACAGTACTCCTATAAAAATACACTTACTAACTGCTCAGGCTCTCATGGGACCAAACTCCATGACAGCTAATCCCTTACTTTTGATGTATTAATATGTCATGCTATTCTGTTTCTCATACAACAAGGATGGATTCAAACACACCAGCGTGCCCTTTCTCGTGACCACTCAAATATCTGTGTGCTATTGACATGACATGCTGAAATGTCTGTGGGCCACAGTTTCATTCCTAATATAAAAAAATACTTTTTTTCCTTACCTTAGTTATGCACAGTAGTTAATTGGTACCTAAAAATTTTAAATTGTGGTGCAAACTGTATTTCACTGTTTCTTATAGTTTTAAGTAGAATTTAAATTTGGCTGACTATCAACAAATGCATATTCTTCATAGAAACATTTTATTTCAGGCAATTTACTAATACTAATGCTATCTATATTCAAAATTTTGTGTCTGCTACAAGAGCTTCTAGCTTAGGAAATATTGCTGTTAAAAATGAGTGTATTGTAAGAAATGAAACATTGTACAATTTCTATAATAAATTTCTTCAAAGCTCCAGTTTTACCATATTACAGCATGGAATTTTCAGTTTCTAAAAAATGTATGAGATTCCTAGAAAAATATGGCAATCAAACATTTCTGTTGTAACGTTTTGTTTTTGGAATAATCTTGATGAACTTCAATAGAAGACATTGGAGAAATTTTTGCACCTAAATATCCATTCACTAACACAGACCCAATATTATTTAAAGAATAGTGTTACAATAGTTAAGCAATATACCTATATTTTGGAATTCGTGTAAATATTACCAGTAATTCCAGTTTTCTACAATACTACTGAAAACATAACTGAGAAGTATTTCTCCAATTTGCAATAATTTGAAAATAGTTTCCTATATACGTATGGGGTGAATCTTTAAAAATGCCTAGTGCTCAACGCCAAAGTCAGTCACACCTAGGAATTTAAGTGTGAGGAACGTTTGTTAATCTGTGAAAACTTTCCACTCAGAAAACTGTGTTCACACTGACTTTATTTGAGTCAAAGTAAGTTATGGACCCATTATTTTAGATGAACCTCTCCTAGCTGGCCACAAACATTTTAGTGCGTTTATAAAAATAAAAGTGTGTCAAAAATACTTTAAATATATTTAGTGTTGCTTGCATCATTTAGAATTTCCTAGCATCATTTACAATGTTTATCAACAATTAAGGCCAAGAGAAGAACCCAAATGAGTGTAAGCTGGCCACAAACATTTTAGTGTGTTTATAAAAATAAAAGTGTGTCAAAAATACTTTAAATATATTTAGTGTTGCTTGCATCATTTAGAATTTCCTAGCATCATTTACAATGTTTATCAACAATTAAGGCCAAGAGAAGAACCCAAATGAGTGTTGCACATCAGCAGCTCAACAATGCACAGCTGTTCTTCCACCACTACTTCCCACTAGCTGTTGAAAGGTAAGGTTGCTCACCTATCACGCATGCACATTGCTGATGTGGTCTCTCATCCCTTTTTCCTACTTTGCTTTCTATCCGAGTATCTTCAGGATTTTATTCTCATATTTGTTTATTCTGCAAATGAAAAAATATCACTTTTCTGTAGAAAGCACAAAGGAAGAAATTCTCGATATTCTCAGTGAATGACAGCATGATTTATTTTATGCAGATAAAAGTGATGACTTGCCAACAAAATTTCAAAGTAACACTTCTCAGCTATGAATGTCAGCAGGTGCAAGAAACCAGCCTTTTGTTTTCAGAGCAACAGATCTTCAAAGAAAGTAATCAAATATGACACCAGTATAATTACTATCAAGACAGAAAACATAGAAAAATATAGAAAGGGAATTGAAACAACCAAAACAGTTGATCGGCACGAACACTAATAACAAATTGCAGTAGTGGCAGAGAAGACATAAGGTTTGCCCAAGGGTAAAGGGAAGATTTGCTGGAACGAATAATGTAAAGCAGTACTAGAAGAAAGATGCACCAAGACCAAAACCATTTGGCCTGTGGCTAGAAAAACAGCACATACTAAGAGAATGGAACAAATATGGACAAAAAATGGCTTAAAGAAAACAATTTTATTGTATCACATTATCGACTGCTTTGTATTTCCACCAATACATAAAGATGTTTATGCATTATATGGACAACTATGAAATGCAGCACAGTCCTTGTGACTACAACCTCGAGTGCAGTCAACTGTCTGACAGTGTGGGGCTGTCACATGGATTGTAAGTCAACATAGGCAAGAAATGGAAAATAGTTTGACAAGGAAGACTCGGTATTACCCTAAATTTAGCTGACCATTCTGCACTAGCCTACAGATAAGCACTGATCACAACATAATTATTGCCCTGACAACACCGAATCATATTATAAGAACAACACATGTTTCCTAAATTTGGATTGTGATGAAATATTTCTTCTTCCAATCCAAACATTGCTATGGATCACAAAGCATTGCAAATAATGTCAACACATCTTAATAACTACTTAAAAATGCAGGTGGGAAAACTACTTTGCACAGCAGAAAAGAAAATCAGTAACATCCACAAAGGAACTCTCAATCCCACACCCCTGCACACAGCATGCCTATGACCTGGCAACCTTTCAGCAGGCTCCACAAAGGGGATACATTATAATGTGCAGTGCAGTAAAACTAGGAATTCTGTGGTGACACTTTACACAAGTGCAGGTCTCATACTTTCTGTGGAAGAGTATACAATTGTGGGTCTACGTGGACTCCTGGACACACTGAGTAGAGTTGTTGTAGGGTTGACATCTGTCATTGCAGTTGTGCAGGATGCAAGTATATGACATCACAGGGCTGGAGGAGAATAAATTTTTAAACACTTTTATAGCTGATGGTGAAACTGTTAACAGTTCTAGGTTGTGTCAAAGTTGATCTCTAAAGTTACACAGTCATCTACCTTGCTAAACCAAAGTCGGCAACCTTCACGACATTTTCTGAACCAACCAGACAATTCCGTGCTGCCAGGTCTCTGTGGATATAATTGTGGCGCTCCAAATACGCCATCCCGTTGCACACCTGAAAATTACACAAGCTATGAGAAATGCACTTCTACTCTAGAGAAAAGCATGGTTAATTGCTCAATGAGTTTGAGTACAAATAAAAACTGAAAAAACAAAATGTAAATTTCTGTATAATTTACACCCAGAGTTTGACCTATTCATCAAAAATGTGTGGAATTTAATGAAGGTTTCTTATATGTAAGATAAAACTGAAAATTAAAAATCAGATACAAATTGAAGATTATGTATAAATGGATCAATAGGCTGTCACTCAAATGAAAATTGAAGATAACCCAGTAGCTGACCCATGGTCTGCACCCGAACAGAAAATGACAGACTTTCTGACAAAATGTGGCAAACAGATAGTCACTTACCACAAGAACTGTATGACAATTAGTTCCCCTTGCCCTTTGATAAATCAACACATTGAGGCATGTTAACAGTACTTCCATATCCCTCCATCATCAGAAGCAGCCCTGTTGTGGCTAAGCAGTATGTTTCCCTAAGCACACACATGATGTAGTCAATCACCTCCAGGCACCCTGTTCCTCCACAAGGGAGGATCAGTATGATATGTGTCACTGCTAATGAAAGTTGGTGTGCCCACCATGTGTTACATGGCAAAAAATGAAACTGATGGTAATTCATAGGTTAGTTCTGATTTGGCAGCCATCTGAATATGGTATGTTATGTTATACAGTTTTTGCCAACATGATGATATTTCAGCATTGTTCAGTGAATTGCTGTTTTGCATTTGGATAAAGAAATGGGTAAAGAGATAAAAGTGAAATCAAATTCTGTTTATAGTACACTTCAAAATCAATGACAACATTTAGACTTTCATTCAATGAATTTAAATGTCATGTAATGTTGGGTTTTGTAGAGAATTATTCAGGACACTCAGCAGATGTGGTTACTAAAAAACATCATTGAGAAAGGCCAGGACACAATTCTATGTGGTGGGACATCAGGGAAGAACCTGTGAGTCTGTTTGATACAGATGGATAATAGTAGCACATCACCCACGAAGATGTTTTTAGTTGTCATTGCTGTGGAGACTGTCTATATGTACTAAGAATAATGGGGCCAGAAAAGACACTTAGAGCTGACTTCCATTCTACTGTTCAAACCAATGTGACATAGGGGCTCAAACTTTATATCACAAACAGTGATATGACACCATAAGGATGGGTAGCTAGCCCACAAAGCTGTGTTGATGGGAGCTTTCTGAGAATGGCAGTCCTCCAAGTGGTATCTGAGTCTTACTCGAAGTCTATAAAATATTTGCAAGTTGTTCCTCATGAGAGACAGTTTGTTAGAAACTCGCGTCCAGGGAGGATGGATGATCAGGTTGTCCACAGCAGAATTATATTTCCTGAACCTACTTTGTAATTGACAAATATCACTAGAGGATTTGAAAAACCATGCGAGAAGGCTGTCATTCCTACACAATTTTCATGTGCAACACTATAAGTACCATTTGCATATTCATGATCACACCCTTGTTCCAATGTGCCATAGAGTGAGTTATTACTTTTTTTTTCATTCTGGCTATCTTTTCTTTTTTCTCTTTGAAATTGTGAGAATAATGCAGCTTTAGCACAAATTGCTGTTGCAGTTTTTTTTTTTTTTTTTTTTTTTTTTGGCAAAGAACTATGATCAATTCCGGTGGTCCACTGATCTCATGTAGCCACTATTATTATGAGGGGAAGCTAAATGAAAACGAGACAGATGGAAAAAAGTAAGTAAACTGTTTTTTATTTCAAAAGCAGTCATTGTAACTGTTATTACATTTATCCCACTGAGATCAAGACAGTCAGTGGCTTCATAGAAAAATGTTTGTGGTTTCCTGTAGAATCATGAGTGTACCCAGACATGCACCACTTCGTCTGAAGCAAGTCAACAGCCACAAATGTCTTTCTGTAGGGCTTCAGAACTATGGAAATCACATGGGGAGAGATCGGGGTTGTATGCAGGATGTGCACAGGCTTCCCAACAAAACTTCTAAGCATAGTCAAAACCACCAGTGCAACATGAGCCTGGCTTTACAGCCAAGAGAAACCCCCAAAGAAACTGGATCAGAACTGCACTACTGGATTCATTTTTTAATTTATTTTTGGGAGAGTTTTGTCCACTGTCCTAAGCAATTTGCATCAACATCTACATGACTAATCTGCAATTCACACTAAGGGTAAGGCACGGGGTTCATCAACTCACCTTCAGACTATTTCTCTTCCATTCCACTCTCGAACATCGTACAGTAAAAATGGATAGATTACCCATACGGTGAGTCTCCCCTGACCTGGACCTGCGGTTTTGTGTGACTTTCCCAGTATCTACCCCTTTTCCTAGACCTCTCCAGTCCTTTTCCTTAACCCTTCTTCCTTTCTCTTCAACCCTTCTGCCTGAAGAAGGAGCCAATGGCTCCAAAAGCTTGCCAATCACAACAGTCTTTTATGCAATTGTTTTGCCGCTGCTTGGTGAGTATATTTTTTCTCTCTCCAATTAAATAATTTTATCAATAATTGATTGTTTTTGTTATTACTTACAGTAAAGCTCTGGTGTCTCTTGTTTTATTACAATAAATATTTCTTCCTATGTTGGTTGGCATCAACAAAATATTTTCACATTTGGAGGAGAAAGTCGTTGATTGAAATTCTGTGAAAAGATCTCGCCACAATGAAAACTGCCATTCTTTTAATGACTGCCACCCTAAGTCACGTATGATATCTGTGACACTCTTCCCCTCCCCCCCACCTCCCAACCCACACCTCCCCCTCCCCTCACAAACTTCATGATAATACAGAACAAGTTGACACTTTTTGAATTTTCTGGATGTCCTCCATCAATCCTATTTGCTACAAATCCCATACCATGCAGTAAGTAATACTCTAGAGGAGGACAAACAAGCCTACTGTAAGCATTATTTTTAGTAGACTTGTTGCATATTCTATGTGTGTGTGTGTGCCAATAACATGCAGTCACTGGTTCACTTTCCACACAATATTACCTATATAATCATTCAAATTTAAATTGTTCTTAATTTTACCTCTTAAGTATTTAGTTGAATTGACAGCCTTTAGATTTATGTGATTTGCAACCAAAATTTAATGGATTCCTTTTAGTTCTCAAGTGGATGACTTCACACTTCTCATTATTTAGAGTCAATTGCCAATTTTTGCAACCTACAGATATTCTCTCTAAACCATTTTGCAATTGGTTTTGATCTTCTTATGACTTTTACTAGATGGTAAATGACAGTGTCATCTGTAAAAAATCTGAGAGGACTGCTTTAAGTGTCTCCTTAATAATCCAAAATTTGTGTTCGTTGTGTAAAGGGCATGAAATAAGAGGAGGGGAGGATGGGAGGGTGTAATGTGTCCATGCCTGTCTTTATCCAATGTACATTAACCTGCAACAACTATGTCAGGTAAAAAAAAAATGTTGAAAATTCCACATATGAGGACAGATTACATTTTTACTTGCTTTACATTGAACAGAAGTAAAACATACAAGCAGACAAAGTAAGCAAGCAAAGCAAAGGGCACTGTGCCATGCCCACCTGTATGCACATGTCGAGCAGCAGGCCGGTGTTGCCGCCGAGCGAGGCCTCGTGCCGGCGGAGGTAGTTGAGCAGCGAGCCGTGACGCATGTACTCCGTCACAATATAGATTGGCCGGTGCTTACTGCACACACCGTACAGCTGGACCAGGTTGAGATGCTGCAGCCGCGTCATGACCTTAGCTTCCTCAATGAAGTCATCTTCTGACATAGTCCCCTGCTTCATCATCTTTACAGCGACATCTATAGATCCGCGCCATTTGCCACGGCGAACGACGCCAAACTGCCCGGAGCCAAGTTCTTCCAACAACATCAGTTCTTGTGGGTCAATCTCCCACTTATCTGTCAAGGAAAGAGGCAGGATAGCTAAATAGTAACTTAATGCAGCATCAATGTGTGGCAGCACAATTACAATACTGCCATTACCAGAAAGTACAGATATGAGAAGAGAATAAGTTAGCAGCAGATCAGAATGTAGAATTAGTTCTTTTTATAGACAATTCAAGCATTATTAAGAAGCCAAGTGAAAAAGTGTCAACTGGGAAAATATATACCCATGTTTCTGTTAATGTTATTAACTGGATTTCCACAAGCAGTACTGCTTTAAACATTCAAAAAACACCCCTCAGCCAGTTTCATGCTTTTAAAAATTCTTGACCACTTCTTAATATGGCATACAAATATTGTTACTTAGATTCAAAACTCCTTTTGTCATAAGAATAATTGCCAAGCATAACAAAAATGGAAATTCCTGGAAGAAATAATATGTAAAATAAGGGAAAGGCAACCACTCACCTATAGTGGATTGATGTGTGGCACATAGAAACACACAACAAAAAACAGTATTCAGTATTGATAACCCTACACTCACCTGACCAGAAGTACTGTTCTTTCCGCCACTGCACTTTACCAATTCCCTTTTATCAGACTTCAACCTATCTATTTCCTTTTTAAATTATGTAACATACCTACTGAATGAAGGGATCCAATACCCCACACTTTGATCCACAGCACCACAGCAGACCAGTTTTGTTTTCATGATGATAATATCCTTCTGAGGAGGCCTCAACTGGAGATCAGAACAGGAGACTGTCTTATATTGACCAATACAGTATAGCTGTATTCTCCATAGAGAAAACTAACAGCTGTAGTTTGCCTTTGTTTTCAGCCACTCAAAGGGAAGCACAGGAAGGCCATACTGGCTGATTTTACAAGGCCAGGTCAGTAGGTGCCCCTGCAACTGGCAAAAAGGCTACTGTCTCTCTTCAGGAACCATGGATTAGTCCAATATCTCCACAGATGCCCCTCTGTTATGGTTGCACCTGTTGTACCATTATGCACATCACTGAAGCATTTAAGCCACCCCATCTTGGGAAAATCCATGGTTACGTACCCCGGTGTAATGATAAACACTCCTTCTACTTGGTTAAGTCTACAGTAAATCCAGTTTTCTGTGTGATGACATGAGTGATGGCAGGTACGTACCATGGCTGAGGCCAGCAGTGGCAGGAACAGGGCGGTCACAGGGGCTAGCCTTGAGCCGTGATGCAAGGCCACCACTGTTGTGGCGGTGATAGTTGACCAGGTCCGGTATCGAGCTGCAGCAGTGCTTCTCGGACAGGAAGAATTCTCCCCGAGAGTTCTGTTTGATGTGATAATGTTTCACGTGGGGATGAGGACTGTAAAGAAATAGTATCTGTAAGTAGTGTCTGCACTCTCTCTCTCTCTCTCTCTCTCTCTCTCTCTCTCTCTCTCTCCCTCTCTCTCTCTCTCTCTCTCTCTCTCTCTCTCTCTCACACACACACACACACACACACACACACACAAACTACATGCACATTCTGGGAATTTGTAAGTGTGAGTATGTCAAGTCGGATATGGAGCAAGTGAATATATAAAACACAAACAGTAATAACTACAACAAGCATACAATTTTAATAACAACCATGCTACAAAAACATATGTTATCAGACATTTATTCCTTTAAATAAAGCCAATGCTTGGTACTAGTAGACCTAGTAGACTTCTTTTGGCTAGACATTAGATCTTTCTCTGGGATAATCTACATTTTAGATTGTCTTTGCTTCACCTGTCATGTTATTTTCTTACAGGGCAGTAGAACTCCTTAACTTTGTCACCAATTTTGATGTTAAGTTTCTCACTAATCTCATTTCCCTACCCTTCATTACTGTCACTTTTCTTTGATTTACTCTCGGAATACATTCTGTAATCATTAGATGTTTATTTCATTCAACAGGACCTGCAATTCCCCCTTACTTTCACTGAGGATATCGATATTAGCAGCAAATTTTATTACCAATATCCTTTCACTGTGAATTTCTATCTCCCTTGTGAACCTTTCTTTTATTTCTATCACAGCTTCTTCAGTATAGACATTCAACATGAGGGGCAAAAACTGCACCCTGTCTCAAATCCTTTATAAACCATGCATTTCGTTCTCGGTTTCCCATTCTTATTGTTCCTTCTTGGTTCTTATACGTCTATACTATTATTTAAAGACAAGACATTTTTAACATTGTTATCAAAAATCTCAAAAAGTTCTTGACCAATTTACTTCATATTTGCATGTGATGTTCTAATAAACATACTGATGGATATATATATCAGGTCGATAGACACACAAACAAACACAAACATACACACAAAATTCTAGCTTTCGCAACCAACAGTTGCTTCTTCAGGAAAGAGGGAAGGAGAGGGAAAGACGAAAGGATGTGGGTTTTAAGGGAGAGGGTAAGGAGTCATTCCAAGCCCGGGAGCGGAAAGACTTACCTTAGAGGGAAAAAAGGACAGGTGTACACTCGCGCGTGCACACACACACACACACACACACACACACACACACACACACACACACACACACACATCCATCCGCACATACACAGACACAAGCAGACATTTGTAAAGGCAAAGAGTTTGGGCAGAGATGTCAGTCGAGGCGGAAGTACAGAGGCCTCTGTATATATATATATATATTAAAAACAAAGATTCCAAGACTTACCAAGCGGGAAAGTGCCGGTAGATAGGCACAATGAATAAAACACACAAACACACACACAGAATTTCGAGCTTTCGCAACCGGCGGCTGCTTCGTCAGGAAAGAGGGAAGGAAAGGAAAGATGAAAGGATGTGGATTTTAAGGGAGAGGGTAAGGAGTCATTCCAATCCCGGGAGCAGAAAGACTTACCTTAGGGGGAAAAAAGGATAGGTATATACTCGCGCGCGCGCGCGCACACACACACACACACACACACACACACACACACACACACACACACACATATCCATCCATACATACACAGACACAAGCAGACATATTTAAAGGCAAAGAGTAAGGGCAGAGATGTAAGTCGAGGCGGAAGTGTGGAGGCAAAGATGTTGTTGAAAGACAGGTGAGGTATGAGTGGCGGCAACTTGAAATTAGCGGAGATTGAGGCCTGGCGGATATCGAGAAGAGAGGATATACTGAAGGGCAAGTTCCCAACTCCGGAGTTTGGATAGGTTGGTGTTGGTAGGAAGTATCCAGATAACTCGGACGGTGTAACACTGTGCCAAGATGTGCTGGCCGTGCACCAAGGCATGTTTAGCCACAGGGTGATCCCCATTACCAACAAACACTGTCTGCCTGTGTCCATTCATGCAAATGGACAGTTTGTTGCTGGTCATTCCCACATAGAAAGCGTCACAGTGTAGGCAGGTCAGTTGGTAAATCACGTGGGTGCTTTCACACATGGCTCTGCCTTTGATTGTGTACACCTTCCGGGTTACAGGACTGGAGTAGGTGGTGGTGGGAGGGTGCATAGGACAGGTTTTACACCGGGGGCGGTTGCAAGGGTAGGAGCCAGAGGGTAGGGAAGGTGGTTTGGGGATTTCATAGGGATGAACCAAGAGGTTACAAAGGTTAGGTGGACGGCGGAAAGACACTCTTGGTGGAGTGGGGAGGATTTCATGAAGGATGGATCTCATTTCGGGGCAGGATTTTAGGAAGTCGTATCCCTCCTGGAGAACCACATTCAGAGTCTGATCCAGTCCTGGGAAGTATCCTGTCACAAGTGGGGCACTTTTGGGGTTCTTCTGTGAGAGGTTCTGGGTCTGCTTCTGTACCAGGTCAGGAGGGTAGTTGCGGGATGCGAAAGCTGTTTTCAGGTTGTTGGTGTAATGGTTCAGGGATTCAGGACTGGAGCAGATTCGTTTACCATGAAGGCCTAGGCTGTAGGGAAGGGACCGTTTGATATGGAATGGGTGGCAGCTGTCATAATGGAGGTACTGTTGCTTGTTGGTGGGTTTGATGTGGACGGATGTGTGAAGCTGGCCATTGGACAGATGGAGGTCAACGTCAAGGAAAGTGGCATGGGATTTGGACTAGGACCAGGTGAATCTGATGGAACCAAAGGAGTTGAGGTTGGAGAGGAAATTCTGGAGTTGTTCTTCACTGTGAGTCCAGATCATGAAGATGTCATCAATAAATCTGTACCAAACTTTAGGTTGGCTGGCTTGGGTAACCAAGAAGGCTTCCTCTAAGCGACCCATAAATAGGTTGGCATACGAGGGGGCCATCCTGGTACCCATGGCTGTTCCCTTTAATTGTTGGTATGTCTGGCCTTCAAAAGTGAAGAAGTTGTGAGTCAGGATGAAGCTGGCTAAGGTGACGAGGAAAGAGGTTTTAGGTAGGGTGGCAGGTGATCGGCGTGAAAGGAAGTGCTCCATTGCAGCGAGGCCCTGGACGTACGGGATATTTGTGTATAGGGAAGTGGCATCAATCGTTACAAGGATGGTTTCCAGGGGTAACAGACTGGATACGGATTCCAGGCGTTCGAGAAAGTGGTTGGTGTCTTTGATGAAGGATGGGAGACTGCATGTAATGGGTTGAAGGTGTTGATCTAGGTAGGCAGAGATACGTTCTGTGGGGGCTTGGTAACCAGCTACAATGGGGCGGCTAGGATGTTTGGGTTTGTGAATTTTAGGAAGTAGGTAGAAGGTAGGAGTGCGAGGTGTTGGTGGAGTCAGGAGTTTGATGGAGTCAGGTGAAAGGTTTTGTAGGGGGCCTAAGGTTCTGAGGAGTCCTTGAAGCTCCGCCTGGACATCAGGAATGGGATTACCTTGGCAAACTTTGTATGTAGAGTCATCTGAAAGCTGACGCAATCCCTCAGCCACATACTCCCAACGATCAAGTTAACATGGTCGTAGAACCCTTGTCAGTCGGAAGAATGATGATGGATCGGTCAGCTTTCAGAACACGGATAGCCTGGGCTTCGGCTGTGGTGATGTTGGGAGTAGGATTAAGGTTTTTCAAGAAAGATTGAGAGGCAAGACTGGAAGTGAGAAATTCCTGGAAGGTTTGGAGAGGGTGATTTTGAGGAAGAGGAGGTGGGTCCCGCTGTGATGGAGGATGGAACTGTTCCAGGCAGGGTTCAATTTGGATAGTGTCTTGGGGAGTTGGATCATTAGGAGTGGGATCAGGATTATTTTTCTTCGTGGCAAAGTGATATTTCCAGCAGAGACTACAAGTGTAGGACAGTAAATCTTTGACAAGGGCAGTTTGGTTGAACCTGGGAGTGGGGCTGAAGGTGAGGCCTTTGGATAGGACAGAATTTCGGATTGGGAGAGGGGTTTGGAGGAAAGGTTAACTACTGAATTGGGGTGTTGTGGTTCCAGATTGTGTTGACTAGAATTTTGAGGCGTTGGGGGGAGTGGAGCTGGAAGTGGGAGATTGAGTAGATGGGAGAGACTGTGTCTGTGTGCAATGAGAGGAGGTTGAGGTTTGTTGGAAAGGTTTCGAAAAAAATTTCCCGAAAAAATAAAATTCGAAAAAAATTTTCGAATAAAATCTCGAAAAATATGCGTGTAAATGCATTCAAAGAACTGGTTGTGTACTGGTGGGTTATGAGAATGAGGCTAACAATTGTTTGATGAAGAAATAATAACGTTTAAACCTGTGGGAAGCTGCTAAAAAATGATCGGTTATGTGGCGAATGGAAATAAAACGAAAGTTGTTGGAAATAGCTGAGATGGTTACTCACTCACCCTCCACAAATCTGTGTCTGTGTATGTACAGATGGATATGTGTGTGTGTGTGTGTGTGTGTGTGTGTGTGTGTGTGTGTGTGTGTGTGTGTGTGTGGGCGCGCGCGCGCGCGCGAGTGTACACCTGTCCTTTTTCCCCCTAAGGGAAGTCTTTCCACTCCCGGGATTGGTCCACTCCCGGGATTGGAATGACTCCTTACCCTCTCCCTTAAAACCCACATCCTTTCGTCTTTCCCTCCCTTCCCTCTTTCTTGAAGAAGCAACCATCGGTTGCGAAAGCTAGTAATTCTGTGTGTGTGTGTGTTTTGTTCATTGTGACTGTCTGCCGGCACTTTCCCGCTTGGTAAGTCTTGGAATCTTTGTTTTTAATATATATATATATATATATATATATATATATATATATATATATACACACTCCTGGAAATTGAAATAAGAACACCGCGAATTCATTGTCCCAGGAAGGGGAAACTTTATTGACACATTCCTGGGGTCAGATACATCACATGATCACACTGACAGAACCGCAGGCACATAGACACAGGCAACAGAGTATGCACAATGTCGGCACTAGTACAGTGTATATCCACCTTTCGCAGCAATGCAGGCTGCTATTCTCCCATGGAGATGATCGTAGAGATGCTGGATGTAGTCCTGTGGAACGGCTTGCCATGCCATTTCCATCTGGCGCCTCAGTTGCACCAGCGTTCGTGCTGGATGTGCAGACCGCGTGAGACGACGCTTCATCCAGTCCCAAACATGCTCAATGGGGGACAGATCCGCAGATCTTGCTGGCCAGGGTAGTTGACTTACACCTTCTAGAGCACGTTGGGTGGCACGGGATACATGCGGACGTGCATTGTCCTGTTGGAACAGCAAGTTCCCTTGCCGGTCTAGGAATGGTAGAACGATGGGTTCGATGACGGTTTGGATGTACCGCCTGTCGCGACACCACTGGAGGCAGGCTGCACGATGTTGGGGCATGAGCGGAAGACGGCCTAACAGTGTGCGGGACCGTAGCCCAGCTTCATGGAGACGGTTGCGAATGGTCCTCGCCGATACCCCAGGAGCAACAGTGTCCCTAATTTGCTGGGAAGTGGCGGTGCGGTCCCCTACGGCACTGCGTAGGATCCTACGGTCTTGGCGTGCATCTGTGCGTCGCTGCAGTCCGGTCCCAGGTCGATGGGCACGTGCACCTTCCGCCGACCACTGGCGACAACATCGATGTACTGTGGAGACCTCAGGCCCCACGTGTTGAGCAAATCGGCGGTACGTCCACCCGGCCTCCCGCATGCCCACTACACGCCCTCGCTCAAAGTCCGTCAACTGCACATACGGTTCACGTCCACGCTGTCGCGGCATGCTACCAGTGTTAAAGACTGCGATAGAGCTCCGTATGCCACGGCAAACTGGCTGACACTGATGGCGGCGGTGCACAAATGCTGCGCAGCTAGCGCCATTCGACGGCCAACACCGTGGTTCCTGGTGTGTCCGCTGTGCCGTGCGTGTGATCATTGCTTGTACAGCTCTCTAGCAGTGTCCAGAGCAAGTATGGTGGGTCTGACACACCGGTGTCAATGTGTTCTTTTTTCCATTTCCAGGAGTGTATAATGGAACTTGTCATGCTTTACAACCCAGTAACTCCACATAATAAGGATGACTAGCGGCTAACGATAAAGCTTCCTCCACATCATATGCGTATAAATAAGACTGAGTATATATGGGCCCCTGCGAATGAGGGGTGGGTGAGGAGGAGGGGGGGAGGGGGGACGATGACACAAACAAACAAGAATTTTACACTCAATGAGGTTGAAATGCTGCTGAAAGAAGTCACTGCAAATGTTACCCCACAGAACTGGTCTTGAGTTATCAACAACACCAAGAAGTATCAACAACGTAGGAGAGACAGAATGCTACTTACCGTAAAGAAGACATGTTAAGTTGCAGACAGCCACAATTAAAAGACACTCACACAAAGCTTTCGGCCACAGCCTACATCAGCAAAAGAGAAACACACCATTCATGCACACACGCAAGGGCTAGAATGCCATAGTTGATGAGATATGGATTCTTGGAGGACTGCTAGAGGAACAGATTGAAGAGATGGTAATTTCAGTCTGCTCCAGTACCAGTTCTGGGTCCAAGGAAGAGGACACTGATGGTTCTTCCCTTGGGGTCACACCACTTACACAATAACCGTGAGCAGAATGTCACCACTGAGCACAGAAAACTGCCCCCGTTACATTGAGAGAAGACACAAAAATGGTAATCTCACTTGGTGACAGGGGAAATGCACAACATCTTACAAGGTGTTTCAAAAAGGACTTTACAACTTCAAAAATTCATATAAATTAATTCATAGTACCTACAGAGATGACTGAAGTGTACGGAAATATATAAAGTTTTGTCTCAAGTATTTTGCTAGTGCCAAATTGCACCTCAAGGAGCACTAGTGGCAGTTGCATTAAAGATGACTGCCTTCACTGGACCCAAGCATGCTACTTGTGTGTTTTGGTTCAAAGAATCGAAGTCGGCGACAACAGTTCAGCGTAACTTCTGTACTGAGTACGCTAAAGATCTTCCTAGTAGGCCTACAATTTATGAGTGGCACAAATGTTTTGTAGAAACAGGGTGCTCAGTAAGACCAGGGAAATCATCAGGTCATCCAAGCACACCTAATGATGTTGTTGAGCGAGTGAGGCAATGTTTTGTCAACAGCCCTACGAAAATGACCTGGAACGCATCTCGCGAATTTCAAATCCCAATAAAACTGTTTGGCATTTGTTGAGAAACCATATGCATTTGAAACTGTACAGATTGAGCAAGTTACACCTGCAATCCTACAGTGAGTTTGGGAAGAAATTGACTTCAGATGGGATGTGGGCAGGATAACCAATGGGAGCCACATGCAACATCTTTACTTTAACGGGAAAAAAATTGATGTGTTTCCCAATAAAATAACACTAAATCCAGCTCTAAATCTTCTTTCAATAAATTTGTATGAATTTTTAAAGATGTAAAGTCCTGTCTGAAACACCCTGTACTTTGGCAAGATGATGGATTTAATGCAAAATTCATAGTTGCCTCCAGAAGGATCAAGCAGATGCAGTACAACAGAAGACACCCACACTTATATGAAAAACAGTTTAAGGGTACAAGTACCAGCTCTACATTGACTTTACATCCTGCCAGAGATACATGAAGAAAATCAGCTACACCCCATACTGAGAAATAGAGGAGCCCCAATGAAAACATCTAGCTCCTCTTTTGAGCCATTTAGTAGGGAAATATGAGCACAAATTACATTCATGCAGTGTTTCTCATTATGAGAGAACCTAATGTCTTCTGACAAACTTGAAGCTTAGTAACTCATTTGTAAAAGAATTACACATTTGAAGCTGTTTTATACATAAGAAGAGCTAAGCTGGAACAGCTGTGGTGTGACGGCACATGTGTCGGACTGCTGTTGGAATTGCTCGTCAATATTTTATAAAGTTTTAGCCTTCAGTTACTTATTTCAAAGATTATTTGTGTTAATATTTGCTGTAAAGTAACTTATTAGTGGATTTTCATTAATCTCAGTCTTTCTTCCTGTGTTATTGACTCAAGTGTCTTATTTGTGTGTGTGTGTGTTTACGTCATTCATCCAAGCCTCACGCCTCAGTAGTGTGTTTACATTTTGCGGCATGCAGTTGTAGCTGTGGCAATTATAAAGCAAAGTACTGACACAGTTATGTATGCACTGTTATACAGTTATTAAATTTAATTGTTTTCAATGGTGTTTCGTGCAGTTTGTGGCAAAATAACAATTTAATAAACTTTTGGAAACATTCACTCGCTGTGTTTTTTTACAATTGTTGGAATTGTGTGAACAATATATTTCGTGTGTGATGGCACAAAGTGCACTGTGTAAAATAGACCTCTTTGGCATTGTCTAACACTCTTTGTGTGCGCTAATTATTCTGTTGTGTTCGCTGTAAATTTTTTTGTTCTTGAATGTGCAAATATAGTTATTAGTAAAATGTCCTTTTTTCTTCTTAATACTTATTCAGATGCGAAAATTCCAATAGGTTATGGGCCCAGACTGCATTTGGAATAAGTATATCAATAAAATAGTAGGGAGAAAGTATTGGAAAAGTTCCAATTTATGTGTAGTGCGAGTTATCCTTACAAGACGATGACAATTTTTTTCCACATTGTTTTTCGGTGTTCTTTATAGCAATAAAAAGAAAGTTACTGTTAAGAATAAGTGTGGCACAAATTCCACAGATTGAAAGACTTATAGGTCACGAAAACTATGCAACCTGGAAGTTCGCAGTAGAAGCGTATTTACGTTTAGACAACCTATGGGACGTGGTAGATGGGACAATGAAACCCACAGATCAGAATTATTCAAGTATGGATAGGAAAGCAAAATCAAAATTGATATTACTAATTGACTCGGTGAATTATGTTCATGTTGAAAAAGCTGCTACAGCGAAAGAAGTCTGGGACAATTTACAAAGTGCATTCGAGGATGGGGGTCTTACGAGAAAAGTAGGATTATTACGCGAGTTAATTACCACTCATCTGGAAAAAATGTAAGAGTGTAGACGAGTACGTTAACAAAATAATAACCACGTCGAACTGACTGAGAACATCAGATTCGAGATCGCTGACGAATGGATAGGAGCACTGCTGTTGGCAGGTCTAACCGAAAGGTATGCACCTATGATTATGGGACTTGAAAGCTCGGGTATACCAATCACAGGCGACAATGTTAAGGTGGAAATCCTGCAGGACGTAAAGAGTGCTCCAAGCTGTTGTACATTGGAGAAGGAAGGTGTATCTGCTCTCTACTCAAAAAACAAAAAGAAGAAATCGGTGAGGTGCTATAAATGTCAGAAGATGGGACACATTGCGTCTCAGTGCAAAGAAAAAGTAAGCCCAAGATCAGACACTCAGCAAAAGAGGTATTCTTACTGATAGCCCAGAGATAAGGACCAATAACAAAGGTGAGGCACTCTCATGTTTTTATTCTTTTGGTGGGATGAGTAATCGTGATATGGAATGGATTTTAGACTCAGGTGCATCTGTGCATGTTGTTAAAGATAAATCACTTCTTTATGACATCAAAGATAAGACTCATATGGGAATATCTACTGTTGATGGCAACAAGCTCCAGTGTCACCTGGCTGGGAAACTAGATCAACATGTAAGTGTAAATGGTGAATCAGATATGGTTACAGCACACAATGTTCATTATGTGAAAAATGTCGCAACTAACCTGATGTCTGTAGGGGAGATTGTCAAGAAAGGAAATACAGTCACTTTTGACATGCAGGGTGCAAGAGTAATCAGTGAAAGTGGTGAAGTTATAGCTACAGCAAGTAACGAAAGGGGTATTTTTAAGTTGGATACCATTGACAGTAAACATAAAAAAGTTAGTGATTCAGTATATTGAGCAGAAGGTTTTTTATGACACCGGAGGCTTGGACATCTAAATAGAAAGATTATGTGTATAATAAAGGATATGGTAAAAGGAATACAGAATTTTAGTGTGTCCAAGGATCTTTGTGAGACATGTATAAAGGGAAAACAAGCAAGGTTACCCATCAAGGCTAGTAAGAGTAAATCCACAGAAGTCTTACAGTTAATCCACACAGATGTATGTGGCCCGATGGAGTGTGAATCCATAGGTGGGAGTAATTATTTTCTTACGTTTATTGATGATTACTCGCGGTATACTCATGTTTATTTTCTTAGTTCTAAAGACCAAGTGAGTGATATCTTTGAGGAATATTGCAATATGGTTGAAAGGTGGACGGGAAAGAAGATCAAGATCATCAGGTCTGATAATGGGAGAGAATATATTAACCAGAAATTGAAGAAACTTCTGGCAGGAAAGGGAATCAGGCATCAAACTACCATAAGGTACAGCCCATCTCAAAATGGGGTTGCTGAGAGGGCTAATAGGACCATTGTTGAGAAAGCAAGGACCATGATGACTGACGCTAAATTATCCAAAGATTTTTGGGCAGAGGCAGTGTCAACAGCTGTATATTTGAACAATAGATCACCTACAAAAGCATTAATGAATAGAACCCCTTATGAGATATGGATAGGAAAGAAACCTGATCTAAGCAATATAAGGGTTTTTGGGTGTGATGCAATGGCACATATTCCCAAACAGCTAAGAGGAAAATGGGATCCGAAAGCTAAAAAGTATATTTTTGTAGGCTATTGTGAAAGTTCAAAGGGCTACCGATTAATGGATCCATTGACTAAAAAGATTGTCACAAGTAGAGATGTAATATTCTTTGAAAATAGAAAGGACTCTAAAGAGAACAAAACCACTAAGTCAACTGCACCTAGTTCAGAGGGTGAAACCTTGTGTGAGGAAATAGAAAGTGAAGAAGAGGAAGACGACAGCCAAGGCCAAATGGATACAATTTATGATGACAATGTGTTAGAGGATGAAAAAAATGAAGAAAAAAATGTAAAGCGTTCTTCTCAAGCACCAAAACTGAAGAAATATCCGGATTTTGAGATGTACACAGCACAGTCTTTTAATGATGAGACAAGAACAGCAGAAGAAGCAATGAGTGGCTCAAACTCTCAAGAATGGAAAGAAGCGATGAAGAGAGAATTAGAATCTTTATATCAGAATGGAACCTTTGATTGGGTAGATATGCCAGGAGGTAAAAAACCACTGCAGGCAAGATGGGTATTCAATTTGAAGAACCCTTAAAGCTCATCACCAAAGTACAAAGCAAGACTTGTGGTAAAAGGATATTCACAAAATCAAGGGGTAGATTACGAAGAAACTTTTTCACCTGTAGTCAAGTATACATCATTGAGATATCTTTTAGCCTTGGCAGTAAAACGAAATTTAATAATTCATCATATGGATGTTAAAACGGCATATTTAAATGGGAGATTGGAGGAGGAGATATATGTCATTCCACCAAGGGAAGCCATAAAAACCAGATCAGAAAGTAAAAAGATTTGGTGTTTGAGAAAAAGTATTTATGGACTTAAACAAAATGGACGTTGCCAGAATCGATGTCTACATGAAACTCTGATAAATATGAATATGAAGCAATCCAAGGCAGATCCCAGCATTTACTATAAAGGTAGAAAAGAAGAAATAATAATAATGGCGATATGGGTGGACGATTTCTTTATCCTGACTGAAAGTGAAGGCCAAATGAGAATTTTCAAGAAACAGCTGCAAACCAAGTTTAAGGTGCATGTTTTGGGAGAAGTCAAACGTTATTTAGGTATGCAGATTACTAAGGATGAAGAAAGACAAAAACTGAGCATAAGTCAATCATCATACACCGAAAAAATATTAAAGAAATTTGGCATGAGTGATTGCAAATCCATAAGTACTCCAATGGAAGTAGGAGTGAAGTTAAGTGTAAATGAGACTGATGTAGAATGTGACAAGAATGTTCCTTATTTAGAAGCAGTAGGGAGTCTGTTATATTTGTCTCAAACGTCACAACCCGACATTGCTTTTGCCACCAATGCAGTGATCAGATATTGCAGAGACCCAAAGGAAAAGCATGGAAAAGCTGTAAAGAGGGTATTCCGATACCTAAGAGGAACCTCAAACTATGAGTTAAAATAGCTTAGAGATGGTAACGCAAAACTAGAGGGATATAACGATGCGGACTGGGGGAGTGAATTGGGAGACAGATAATTCACCACTGGCTGCTGTTTTAAATTAATGGGGGGCCTCACATCATGGCCCTGTCAAAAGCAAAAAACTGTTGCATTGAGCACCGTAGAGGCCGAGTATATGGCACTATCTTACACCACACAGGAAGCATTATGGCTACAAACATTAATAAGTGAAACAGAACCCAATTTAATTGAGGAACATACAACAATCTTCTGTGACAATAAGGGAGAAATAAACCTAGCTAAAAATGATGTTACTAGTGCTAGGACAAAGCATATTGATATACAGCACCATTTCATTTGGGACCACATAGAGCGACAGAACAATGCCGTGGACTATCTGCGCACAGAAGACATGTTAGCTGACCTTCTGACCAAACCCTTGGAAAGGGAGAAGTTTGTGGGACTATTTGGTCTATCTTGTGGAAGCAACACACAAAATATAAGTTCAAGGAGGGGTGTTGGAACTGTGTGAACAATATATTTCATGTGTGATGGCGCAAAGTGCACTGTGTAAAATAGACCTCTTTGGCATTGTCTAACACTCTTTGTGTGCGCTAATTATTCTGTTGTGTTCGCTGTAAATTTTTTTGTTCTTGAATGTCCTTTTTTCTCCTTAATACTTATTCAGCTGCGCAAATCCCAATAACAGTTTTCTGTGTGTTGAAGTCTTTTAGTAAATTTCTTGCTTTAGTTTTCAGCTGATGTTTCTTATTGTTTCAAGTGGCAATATTTCAGTAAAATATTGATTTAGTGTTTTAACTTCATTGAGTGCTTCAGTGGCCACTTGAATTTTTGGTTTTAGCTAATAATTTTGTGAAGTTTTGTTGGTAATGGTATTAGCTGTGGTGTAGTAGTATTTATACAAGGAGTTGCTTTCTTAGTAGACAGAGAATTTTGAGATTGCTACTGTTAGTTCTATAAATAGTTCTACTGGTGAAACTGAACTTAGGTAACACAGATGTATAGTTTTTTTTTTCCGGAAACTGTAAAATTTTACCACAAGTGAGAAGTTTGGGCTCTATCATAGGTTGATGAGTAGTGGGTTATGGGTGGGATATGTTCAAAGTATTTTCATTGGGGGAATGCAGTGGGGAAGCCAGTGTGCATTCTAGCGAGATCCTCTCTTGGGACGCATAGTCTGTAGTAGAAATAGAGGAGCAGGAGTACAAGATCTGTGCCCTTCAGGTGCAGTTACAATGCACAAAGGAGGAACTAGGTAAGTTGAGGAGTGTGAAAGGTGGTGGAGAATGGGAACTGGCAATTGGCAAGAAGGCAGCTAGGAGGAGGAGGTGGTATTCAGACAGTTTTACTTTGTGTGTACGCAGTAGATTTGACCAACTGTCAGAGTTGAGTGGAGAGGAGCCTCTTGTAGCTGTAGATGTAGGGAACATGAAGCAGTCCTCAGCAGTTAGGAGGCCTAGGTCAGTTGTAAAGTCCAACAGAAAGAAGAAGGTTCTGTTGCTAGGTAGTTCACATGGTAGAGGTGTGTGCCAGTAGTTCCAGAAAGTGTTGGGGAGTGAGTACCAGGTCACCAGCATTGTGAAACCTAATGCAGAGTTGGCTCACGTGACTGACAGCATAGGGGAGTTATGGAGGAATTTTACGGAGGAGGATTAGGTAGTGATAGTGGATGGAGTAGTAAATAGTCTTGATAGGGATAGGGAATATGACGTAGATGGTGACCTGTCAAAAGGTAGCTAATCATACTGGCGGCACTAATGTGCATTTTGTGCAACTGTTTCAGCATCATGATCGGCCTCATCTTGATGCGGCTGTTAGGCACGTTAACATGGTGCTGGAGAGGATGCTCATGGCAGAGGGCATGGGTCACATTTCAGTAGTGCCAGTTGGGTCTATCAGTAGATCGGGTTTCACTAGGCACGGCCTGCACCTCAATAGGTATGAGAAGGGGAGGCTGGCAAAGCTTATAGGTGACAGTGTAGTGGGTGGTGGTGGGATCACTCATGGAAAAATTCCTGTAGTAGTTGATGTTAGAGCTGCACCTTTTTTTTAGACTGAAGTCAGCTGACAGTTAGAGGGACTTCCTTTAAGCAGCTATACCTAAGGGCTCACCTTCAGAGGACGTTATGTTTCCAATTAAACAAGGAATTAGCATATTTCATCAAAATATAAGAGGTCTTAGAGATAAAGTTAGTGAACTGCTTATAGATGTTGACTCTAAAATTAATAGTATATTGGAGCACCACTTAAATAACTTGACAATTCACAGGCTTCCTTTACCAGGACACAGATTAGCTGGCTGTTTTTCAAGAAGTTCCTTGCGGGATGGGGGAGTGGCTATGTACATAAAAAGCAGTATTCCATTTGAGTCCATAGACGTATCATGGCCCTACACTGAACAGATATTTGAATGTTGTGCCGTGGCAGTTGAATATAGTGAAACTAAACTTCTAATTGTTGTTGTTTATAGGTCCCCTAACTCTGACTTCAGAGCATTTCCGCTCAAGCTAGAGAGAGTTCTTGATTCACTTCAAAGGAAGTACCAGAAATTAGTTTTATGTGGAGGCTTCAATATAACTTGTGTATATGATGGTGCAAGCAAAAGGATGCTGCTAGATCTTGTAAATTCATATGCTCTGAGGCAGACTGTGATTTTTCTGAGTAGGGAACAGTAGCACGGCCATAGACAATATTTTCATTCATTCTTCATTACTAGATGGTCATCCTGTTAGTAAAAGGATGAATGGCCTTTCAGACCATGATGCACAAATTTTAACACTAAAAGGCTTTTGTACTTAAACAAATGTCACATATAATTACAAACTATGTAAGAAAGTTAATCCAACAGCACTTGAGAGTTTTTTAAACCTTGTCAAGGAACAGGAGTGGTAGGATGTTTATAGTGCCAGTAACATACTTCTCATGCTGTTTTAGTGTTGCTTTCCACTGGAGTGTTCTAAACGGGGTACTAGCAGTAATAGGCAGCCTGGGTGGCTGACTAGTGGGATAAGGATATCATGTAGAATAAAGCAGGAATTATATCAAAATGTTACAAGTAGTCACAATCAAGCTACAGTAGCCTATTACAAACAGTATTGTAAGGTGCTTAAAATGTGGTCTGCAAATAGAATAGCAGATTCACAGGAAAAAATTAAAACCATGTGGTCAGTTGTGAAGGAAGTGCCTGGTCAGCAGCACAACGTTGACGATATAAAGTCAGGTTGCAGTAAAAATATTTCTGTTACTGATAAACCAGATATATGTACAGTTTTAACAATCATTTTCTGAGCATTGCTTGTGAATTAAATAAAAATTTATAGTTTCTACAGGGAATCATATAACTTTCTTGGCAAATGCCTTTCTGAGATTGATGTCTGAAATACTACTCTGTGATACAGACAAGGGGGAGATTGAATCAGTACTTAAATCGCTGAAGGCTAAGGACTCTCATGGATATGATGGAGCGCTTAGCAGAACATTAAAGAACTGAGATGGGCATATTAGCCCTGTATTTAGCCATATTTGTAATTTTTCCTTTAGGAATGGTCAGTTTCCTAAACGATTAAAGTACTCAGTAGGAAAGCCGTTTTATAAAAAGGGAGAAAGGGATAATGCAGAAAATTTTAGATCTATTTCTATACCATCAGTGCTTGCTAAAGTTATTGAAAAGGCTGTGTAGGTAAGCATAATCAATCATTTTATATCACATGATTTGCTATCAAATGTACATTGGTGAATAACTGAAAATGCTATATTCTCTTTTCTCTGTGGGGTACTGGATGGGTTAAACAAAAGGTTTTGAATGGTAGGCATATTTTTTTTATTTAACTAAGGCATTTGATTGTGTTGATCACAAAATATTGCTCCAGAAGTTGAACTATTATGGAATACGGGGAGTATCTCACAATTGGTTCACCTCTTACTTTAGCAACAGACAGCAAAAGGTCAGTACCGTATTTATTCGAATCCAAGCCGCACTTTTTTTCTGGTTTTTGTAATCCAAAAAACTGCTTGCGGCTTAGAATTGAGTGCAAAGTAAGCAGAAGTTCTGAAAAATTTTGGTAGGTGCCACTATAAGAAACTTATTTTAGCACTACACAGGCATGCTTTGCAGGCACAAAGATAAATACTGGCGCCAAAACCTCTGTGTCAGTAAATAAATTAAAAGAAAAGGTAGAAGAATGTAAACATTATGCCATGTATTCTTTCGTGTCTGCTGCTATCTCATTTAAATCCTGTTTGCCTGATAAACTACGAAACTAGAGCAAGACAACAGCAAATGCGGAAGAATATACATACCATGTCATGTTTATATTCCTATTATTCTAATGTTGAATAGTGATACAATCAGAAATGAAGCAGGGCAACTGACTAGATTTTGAAATCTAAGATGAATCTAATTTCTGTGCAAAATGTAATGGGCTAAAGAGGCGTCTGCAAAGATTTTCAAACTTAGAAAATTTTTCGCAAAACTCCCGTTCAAAACATCTATCATACGCAGTCTATTATTTGGTTCTTGTTGATCATTAACAAAGAAAGCTGCAGTATAAGTAGGCCTAATAACAAATAGAAGTCTCTTGCCATTGTTTCACCTATGAGAAAATTCCTCTCTCTCTCTCTCTCTCTCTCTCTCTCTCTCTCTCTCTCTCTCTCTCTCTTTTTTTTTTTTTTACTGTAAGCTGCGGAACGCGCACAATAGCAAGCCATGTCGCGAGCGGCGACAGGTCATAAGCACTCATTTTCACAATGTGACAAACAATGCATGCCACAGTACAATAATGCATTTTCAGCTTGGAGCGACCTAAACACTTATAACGAAGATAACGGCACTTATCAGATCAAAGCAAAATAAGCAATCGATTCAAACCAGACAAAGCACGTAAAAAAGGAAGGATACATGTATAAATATGGACATAACAATGGCTACTTGGTAAAGCTTATGACTTATGACTCACACCAAACTACTGTAGCTGTATCTTCATCCATTCGACCTCAATTGTGTCTCATGTTACAAGGGGTAGAGGGGGGCGGGGGGGGGGGGGGGGGGGGTGGGAGTGCCCCAGGTGTTGGGGCCACTCCTATTACTTATTTATATAAATGATATATGCCGTCTAGTATTACGGGTAACTCTAAAATATTTCTGTTTGCTGACAACACTAACTTTATAGTACAGGATATTGTGTGCAACACTGGCCCAGTTTCAAATAGTGTAGCTCATAACATAAGATTAATTAATGACAAATTTGTTTACCAAATCGACAAAAATAACTTCATGTTCTGTAAGGCAATCAATACCTGACTCCCAAAAACCTGGAAATAAAATAAAATCAGAAAACTGAGACTAATGACATATTTTAGCCTTCCATAATTATGTTAATATTTTAATTCCCTTTATAGCTCCTGGCTACAGAAATCTGTTTTGTTTTTGAGAGCTGCAACCAAGAGGAAACAGTAAACTAAATGTAATCACGGTTCACATGGAGACTAGCCCTCATACCGCTACAACTCTAGCTGCTCTGCGCATGCGCGAATCTGGAACTTGGGCGTGTCAGAGAAATGTTTGTGGGTAGCATCTGGCTACTTCTTTCTACTGCTATACAGCTCGTGTCTGGTTACCTTGGATACAGCAACAGCCACACTTCAAGTAGCCAGAAGCATGAGAAGATACTGCTCATATGCGACTCAACTGCGCACGTGCATAAGCCCACTGGCAACTTCTCAAACAAACCTAATGTTAACCGTTGTGATGTCACGACCACTGGAAGCAGTTTGTTGTTATGAATTATTGCAGTCTTCATCCTAAAGCCTTCAACACATTTTGCTGTGGGCAGGCCCTCATGTGTGTACTGTGTTTTGTTGTTGTAAATGGTGCATTTCCTTTGCAACTTAGGCTTTTATTTATTTATTTATTTTCCCCTCCTGGTTTGCATTTTATTGCTGCAGTATTACATTGCAGTAATGGCCTAAAGTAAAATTCTTTGTGAGAGTATCAGTTCTTACCAGTCAAAACTACAAAAATTTAACTGAAAACTAAAACATCAAAACATTCCCAGAATTCTTAAAAACTCCCGGGTTTTCCCCAGTTTTCTCCCGGATGAAAAAATTCCTGGGTTTTTCCCTGATTTCCCGGAGCGTACACACCCTGTTTTAAAATATGTGCTTATCTCAAGTTACTTTTTTAATCACAAGTATTTTGAGCAAACTTAACAGTATTGCTTTGGATAGCAATTGAGCCATTAATGTAAGACTTCAAGGACAAAGCACTCCAGCCAGCGGTTTTGAAACCAGAATGTTTTTGGAGCTATGTAGACATTATCTGTCTGTTCTGGCCACATGGAACAGCAATGCTTCCTTCATGTTTGTAACATCTTTACTCTCCCCAAGCACCTGCTTCACCATGAAAATGGGGACCTTCCATTTCTGGATATCATGGTTCACAGAAAGAAGATGACTCCTAGTGTCACTGTGTGTTTCATGATCCTACACACAACGACCCATATCTACGAGCTGTGTATTACAAACAACAGCTATCTCAGATACAGAGAGCTTATCAGCAGTGCTTAGCCACCTCCACTCTATGTTTGATCAAAGCAGCATACGTCTCTGGCTTTTAATGTGGCAAAATGTAAGTTAATGCAGTGGTGTAGGAAGAACAAATCCTTAAGGTTCAGATACAATATTACTAGTACCCTGTTTGACACAATCAAGTCATTTAAATATCTAGGCATAACATTGTGAAACAATATAAAATGGAATGAGCATGTGAGGGCTGTGGTAGGCAGGGCAAATGGTTGACTCTGGTTTACTGGTAGAATTTTAGGAAAGTGTTGTTCATCTGTAAAGGAGACTGCATATTGGATGCCAGTGTGGCCTATTCTTGAGTAATGCTTGAATGTTTGGGATCCGTAGCAGGTCAGGTTGAAAGAAGGTATCGAAGCAATTCAGAAGTGAGCTGCTACATTTGTTATTAGTAGGTTCCATCAGCATGGAAGTGTTATGGATACACTTTGGGAGCTCAGGTAGGAATCCTTGGAGGAGAAAACACATTCATTTTGAAGAATGCTACTAAGAAACTTTAGAGAATGGGCATTTGAAGCTAACTGCAGAATAATCTGACTGCTGCCAACATACATTTTGCATAGGGACCATAAAGATAAGATGCAAGAAATTAGGGCTCATATGGAGCCATACAAACAGTTATTTTTCCCTCGCTGTATCTGTGAGTGGAACAGGAAATGACTTCTTGTGGTACAGGGTACCCTCTGCCACACATTGTATGTTTTCTTGCAGAGTCTGTATACAGATAAGTAGATGTAGATGTCTCTAGAAACATTATGAAGGCTTGACTAAAGGCGTGAAATGCATTCAAACAGTGAAAAAGTTAACTAGAACTGATTGCATTAATATCCTGTAAGCAATGTCCTTTACAGATACTCTGCTCATTCCCAGAGCCATTTCAACAAATCTGTGTTGGCCTTTCACCATGTCTATGTTAACCCCATTTTATATCATTTCTTAAAATAATGCCTAAATATATAAATAATGTAGTTTACTTCGTATATCCACAACAGATCTTGTAACCTGATAGTACATTGTTCTTTCTCTTTGTTCTGGGTGTTATCTTATCCTTATGCATATTTATAGAGAGCTGCCATTCGTTACACCAAGTGGAAATATTGTCCCAGCCTTTCTACAGTTCATTATGGCTAGTCAACAAAATTTCTCTGTATATACTGCCACAATCCATATACAAACGAACTGCCATGACATTCAAAGAAAATGCATTAGAACATGAAGCAGAGCCTGCTACAATGTTTGATGAGTGTGTCAAACAAGGAAATAGTGATAAAGAACTTGATATCCACTTACAATTACTTATCATAGCAAGGATAGTACTGAAAAAATGAAGTGCCTAAATGTCATATGCTGCTATGGGAGCTAACAAAAAAAAAAAAAAAAAAAAAAAAAAAACCATTCCAAACTGCATTCACACTGAAGAATGCACTGTATTCACAAAAGAACCCACAGAAATGTCCGAGACACAGAAGAAAAGAATTCTTGTGCTAATGGATAGTCATAGAAGGTATTCACAATATTTGATTAGCTTTGAACCAGATGATACACATGCAGAGCGAAGTAGCATAAAGGCAGGTGCGCCATTATATGAGGTGACAAAAAACGTAATAAAACTGACTGAAGACTTCGATCAAAAGAATACAGTAATAGTTATAGTGGGAACAAATGGCACTGACAACACTTTTAACCGCAGCAGTATTACAAACATTGCAGTCAAATATTAAATGCTCTGAATAACCGGACATCACCCATTGGTATTTTTTGTGATCTCTCAAAGGCCTTTGATTGTGTAAATCATGGAATTCTTTTAGATAAGCTAAATCATTATGGTTTGAGTGGGGCAGTGCACAAATGGTTTAATTCATACTTAACTGGAAGAATGCAGAAAGTTGAAATAAGTGGTTCGTGTAATGTTAAAACAGCTGATTCCTCAAACTGGGGTGCTATCAAGCACGGGGTCCCACAGGGTTCGGTCTTAGGTCCTTTACTGTTCTTGATATACATTAATGACTTACCATTCCACATTGATGAAGATGCAAAGTTAGTTCTTTTTGCTGATGATACAAGTATAGTAATAACATCCAAAAACCAAGAACTAAGTGATGTAATTGTAAATGATGTTTTTCACAAAATTATTAAGTGGTTCTCAGCAAACGGACTCTCTTTAAATTTTGATAAAACACAGTATATACAGTTCCGTACAGTAAATGGCAAAACTCCAGTAATAAATATAGAATTTGAACAGAAGTCTGTAGCTAAGGTAGAATTTTCAAAATTTTTAGGTGTGTCCATTGATGAGAGGTTAAACTGGAAGCAACACATTGATGGTCTGCTGAAACGTCTGAGTTCAGCTACGTATGCTATTAGGGTTATTGCAAATTTTGGTGATAAGAATCTCAGTAAATTAGCTTACTATGCCTACTTTCATTCACTGCTTTCGTATGGCATCATATTCTGGGGTAATTCATCGTTGAGTAGAAAAGTATTCATTGCACAAAAACGTGTAATCAGAATAATTGCTGGAGCCCACCCACGGTCATCCTGCAGACATCTATTTAAGGATCTAGGGATCCTCACAGTAACCTCACAGTATATATATTCCCTTATGAAATTTGTTGATAATAATCCAACCCAATTCAAAAGTAATAGCAGTGTGCATACCTATAACACCAGGAGAAAGGATGATCTTCACTATGCAGGGTTAAATCTGACTTTGGCACAGAAAGGGGTAAATTATGCTGCCACAAAAGTCTTTGGGCACCTACCAAACAGCATCAAAAGCCTGACAGATAGCCAACTAACATTTAAAAATAAATTAAAAGAATTTCTAGATGACAACTCCTTCTACTCATTGGCTGAATTTTTAGATATAAAGTAAAAAAAAAAAAAAAAAAAAAAAAAAAAAAAAACAACTTAATCATTAGTGTCATGGAATATTTTGTGTAATGTAATTTCTTGTACAGACATCTTTTATTAACCTGACACGTTCCACATCATTACGAAGTGTCGTATTCATGATCTATGGAACAAGTATTAATCTAATCTAATCTAATCTAAGTACTTTCTCCATTAATCATAAGATTAATGTAATTTTTGGTACAATACCAAACAGGCATGACACACCAGAACTAAATAAAAGTATTTATTTATTTAATAGAATACTTGTCTCCTATGTAGGTAACTCCAATTTCAACAAATGCAGAGCAGCTTTTAATTTTGAAACTGAGAGACTAATGAGATTGTATTTTAATATCCATGGACTGCATATCAATAGGCTAGGCAAAGAAAAGATTTCCTCCAGGTATCCACAAATAATAAAAAACAGGACAAAGTTCACTCAACACAGAAAAATCACAACATCATGCCTTCATGAAAATAATCAAAACTCTATACATAAGAAATCTGAACAATACACTCTACATGAAAACAGTGCAGAAATAAAACTAATATATCTTGATAGGTGGCTGATGAGAAGCCATGACATACCGTTTTATGGGAAACCCAAAGGAAAATACCAATGTGAAAACTAATAAAACAATCTATCAAGCATGCACCACAACATTCAGCCCTTAAGAAGTAAACTTGTAAGTGCAGAAGCACTATTGAGTGATGATGATAGACACACAGTGGTGTGTTTCACTGAACACTGGTTCCATGGGCAGGTAATACCTTTGTGCAATCCACAGAACTATTCAGTAGCATCACACTTCTGTAGGTCACATAACAGAAATGGGGGCAGCTACATATATGTTAAAAAATGGCTTGCAAACATGTTAAAGACCAGAGTCAATCTAGTAAAATACAGTGCTGAAAAAGTTTTTGAGCGTTCAGCAACTGAAATTGTAGTTCAAAATAAAACTTATATCATCATCAATGTCTATGGTTCACCTGACAGTAGTCCCAAGTCATTTTTAACTAAATTAGGTAGATTGTTAAATAAGGCTAGCAGTTGTAAAGGAAATAAGAAAATTGTACACTGTGGTGACCTCAACACTGATTATAATGAGGTATTGAAACTGAAAGAGGATCTTTGTTCACTCCTGATCTCATACAATTTGCGTAACACAGTCAATGACTATGTCAGAATTACTACAAACAGTGCTTCTACTATGGGTTACATGATCACCAATATACAGGCATAAAACTATAAATTAATAGTAAAACTGTAAACTACCTGTCTGATCATAATGGAGAAATAATCTCAGTAGCACAAGTTTGAACCCCAGGAAAGTCTACGTTAAAGATCAATAAATGCATGACAAAAATGTAAATACCTTCAGTCACAATTTGGCTAAAGAAAGCTGGAATGAAATTCAAAGTGAAAAGGAAATGCATGAAGTTTTGGCTTCTTCATAGTCAAATATTGTGAACATATTAAGGAGACATCACCTATCAAAAATAGATGTGTAACAAATAAAGAAAGACAGAACAAATGAATTTCAAAGGGCATCATTGTTTCAAGGAAAAGAAAAAGCACTTCACAGAACAATTAAACAATGGAAAATCCAGGATGAAATGTAACAATATTATGAAAAGGATAGTTGCTACTCACTATATAGAAGAGATGCTGAGTTGCAGATAGGCACAAAACGACTGCCACAAAATAAAGCTTTCAGCCAGAAAGCCTTTGTCAAAAATAGACGACAGACACACACATACACTCACGCAAACACAACTTGCACACATGACCATGGCCTCTGGTAGCTGAAGCCAAGTGTCTTGTTTTTGACAAAGGCCTTGTTGGCCAAAAGCTTATTTTGTGACAGTCTTTTTGATATGACTTTCTGTGACTCAGCACAGAACAATTAAATATATAACTAACTGTTTGCATTTAAAATGTTACTATAAAGAATATAAAAAATCTACACCAGAGTAAAATCTACCGCAAAGAAAATGGACGTTAAACAGGACATTACAAACTCTGACAACACAGCAAAACAATAGTATGGATAATCATAAAGGCAACAGGAAAAGGCAACATAAAAAATAATAGGTCCAAAGAAATCAGATGGGAAAATTCACAACAGGGAAACCCAGAAACTATAGCCACAGCATTAAGTGTTTATACATGTGTGCAAAAATCTAACAAAGGATATGTCTGTCATCTCTAACTAAAAGTGATATGAATGCTTCATCAGAGAAAAGACATCCACTATGAAATTTTATATAGCTGAATCCAACAAGTGAAGGAGGAGTAATGAGAATCATAAACAAGATGAAAAACACCAAGACACACGACATCTACAGTATGTCAAATAACATTACTAAAATTTCATGCAAGTTCTTCATTAAAGCTTGAGCAAAATGGTTAATGAAGCAATGACAGAAGGACTGTATTCAGATAGTTTAAAACTTGGTAGGGTGGCACCACTGTACAAAAAAGGTGACACTACAGAACCTGAAAACTGCAGACCTGTTAGTATTATTCTAGTAATGTCTAAAGTCTTTGTAAGCATTCTGTATAACAGACTAATAAGCTTCTTCATGTCACAGAATATCATAGCCAGAAGCCAACATGGGTTCCAAAAAATCTATTACATTAAAAATGTAGGAAAAGATAAATTACTACTTACTGTAAAGAAGACACGTTAAGTTACAGGCAGGCACCATTAAAAGAAGACTTACACTTTAATTGTGTCTGTCTGCAACTGTGCCTTCTTTACAGTAAGTAGCAATCTATCTTTTCCTACATTGTTGATATTCCTACATGGAGTTTCCATTGTTTAATCTACTACCTTTAGCAATGCAAGAACGTGTGGATTGTGTAATGGGTCCTTCCATGTCAGTTCAACCAGGGGATCGAGCTCATTATCTCAGATTCGACTGAAATTCAGTACACTAATTCTACCATGTGTGGAACACTCGTGTACAAAGTATTAGTTTCCCCTGCCAATTAGTTCCAGAATTATGACTTGTGAAAGAAGATGGCGTGACCCGGAAATTGCAACCTGCATCTGGTAATCTATCTTCAGACCCAACTTCAGGTCTTAATAACTTTGGAACTATTCCACACAGTCCAGTGAAATTTTTACAATCTAGTAACATTCATTTAGAACATGCACCCTATGAATCAAAACACCAACAACATATTTCTGAGGGAAAATAAAAAAATTCCAAAATGTGATTAAAAATATGTAATATGTTAAAAGACACACACTGTAGGCGCCCTCTATGCCAAATATAATTTACTCAAAAAGGGTATAAATTTTTTGTGGTAAGCTTAATGTGGCCAAAACACACACAGAACTTATCATGCCCATATCAGTTGCAAAAACTGAGTTACATGCACAAGAAAATACAAAATTTGACAAATTACCTGAAAAACGTGGATTTTTAAGTGGGGTAGCACAAAAGGGACAAGTGGTATCCAAGCCAAATTTCACACATTGCTTAAGTAGACCATAATGATACATATCTCAAAATTTCAGCATGTTACTGCAAGACATTTGTTTACAATGGAAGTTGACAGGTGTATTTGGTGATGTGGCCATTATTCCACAACACAATTTTGTAAAAACATATCGTAAACTGTTCTGCCTCTTCTTATCCTCTACCACAACTGTTTAATCACTAAGTAACAACATATAGACAGATTAACACAACCTATCATTAATGTTTACTGCACCTTAACTGATAAAAACCAGTCGATTGTGCTTCGAACAGAAGTTCTCACCACACTTTAGCTACTGTACTCTGTACATTGAGGGGCAAATTGCACTGTCTTCCTGACACTGTGGTAGGAACTGGAACTGTCATAAGAATATTTTCAAAAGGAATCCAACACCTGTCTGCCAAATGTGGCCAATGAAATGATCTTGCTGGTCCTGCTGGTGCCATGAAGTTCACAAATACATCACCTTCTGCTTCACAGCACTCTGCAACACGTCCTAAGTACCATTTGTCATCATAAACAGCAATAACATAACAACCTGGTTGTATGTTGCTGCTTTTGCTTCTGAATCCTGAGTCAGACGCAATGTGAAGACACATGTTGTGCATGAACCTATAATTATAACTGGACAGTCTGCTCATCTGCACATTGTCAGAGTCCGCTGGAGAGAAGTGATAATGGCTCCTTGTGCTTGCAACGGTTTTAACATGTTCTAGTCTGCTTAGTAGCAACTCTTCGACTGATTTCACCTCATCTTTCGAAACATAGAATGATTGTATGCCCGAGATATTTTTCCATACCCAGGTAAATAACTGAAGAGGTGTTAGGATGTGACCTTCTGTAGGGTGCTGCAGACTAGCTCGTGATGCCATGCGATTAATGGTAGCACCAATACCATCACATACATTTTTACCGTGACTTGTGAAAAAATTCCATTCTGCGTGAATCTGAAAATCATGGTAATGCATGCATAAATTTTTGAGATTTTTACAGTTTTTGTACTGACTAGCTGCCCCATCACTTAAGTATTTCGCAAAATGTATGTGCGGCAGCTTGTTTTCACATATGTCATGGCAGTGCGAGTGTGGGCATGAACTGCAATGGCATCACTAAAAATGCACAGGTTCATGACAGACACATCACCTGATTCACCTCTATAGTAAATCGCAAATGGCTGGAGAGTTGCTTGACTGCTGTCCAAGTGATATTCTTGGATGGCATCTTGAACTATAAATGCATAATTTTCAGAAAAGTATAGTATTACTATAATTTCATTTTGCTTCAAATTATCCTTACAAAACTGGAGATGAGCCGATTGTGCAGTTACTGTGAAACTCTGTGTGGTCAGTTTGTCTGTTTTTTGACAACACATTTCAACAAAATCTTCCACTGTACTTTGGTTTGTTTCAAGACTTGTGCAATCCATGTGTGTCCATTGTTTATAAGAAACAACTTCATAGTCATCCATAAGGAGTTCACCATCCAGTTTGTTATCCATGTGTTTTGCAAGATTTGCCTTACCAGGACACTTTTCACACTTGTGTATCATGCACTGGTAGGAACTGATGTCACACACTAGCAGTTTCATTGCACCTTTGTAATCAAGACCAGAATCCTTTATAGCAGCAAACATCAGCTTAGCATTTTGATGGGTCTCACGTGCACAAACATTGTGTGTGCCCCTTGCACTTACTGGCGCAACCCATTTTGACCGAAGATTGAAAAAAGATGATAAACCTAGTTTGGTATTGGGATACTTTTCCTTGAATTCTACATATAGTTCTGATATGTTGCATAACAAAAGTATTTTTTGCATCTGTACACGTACATTTCCCATTTTCACTGTTACATAGTCGTTTTCTCCAGGCATTATTTGGCTGTAGTCATTATTTTCATAAAACTCCGACACTAGCACCTTTATTTCTGAACTCAATTGCTTACCCTGAGCCTGCTGAAGTTGTGGAAGCACTCCCTGGGTTGCTTTTATTTTCCTAGCTTGCTTTACCATATATGTAGAAACATTGAATTCCTTTGCAGTGTAGTCAATAGACCAGCTGGAAGTTGCATGGGTAGGAATAGCTACTTTTTTCTGGTGTGTGGATATGGCACATTTTCCTTTCAAATCATGCACAATTTTGTCCAAATCAGAGCATTTCTGGCATGATTTCTGTTCCTTTGGAGCAGATAAATCTTCCTCTTCCACCATTAGTGTGTCAGCTATTTTGTGTTTTAATTCCATTTGAACTTCTTGTAGCTTTCTTCTGCCATAGCTGGGCCTACCTCTTTTCCCAACTTTGTGTGTCTTCATGGGAGACAAACCAGGAGCAGTCATTGAAGTATTTAATTGCTCATCCGCTGTGGTTGTAGGTGGCTGATACTCTTCATCACGGTCATGTAAATAACCAGAATATTCTTCATTTTTTAGCAGTGTAACAGACCTGGAACATAACTTTTGCCCTGGTTTCATGTTAAGCCTCATGCACCGATTCGCTTTCAATACTGATTTTATATCAATTTCTCTGAGGTTACACTTCACTGTCTTCTTATGAATCTGAAATGGATCAAAACAACTTCTTTGTAGGAAAGAATACTTATCCAGACGCACTTTCATATGATGATAACAAACATTAAATTTTCCTGGAACTGTACTTCTTGTGCCCACAGGGTGTATCCCAGATCTCCATAGCAACAAATCTTGGTCTGATTCATCCAGATCATACAGTACAAAGCAAATGCCACATTTTGTTCCCTATGCTGTTTTATGACATTCAGATGCTTGTGCTCTACCAATACTGCAACTTGTTTGAACAAAAGCACCACTAGTACACTCTTCTGCCTCCATACTGACTTTCCACAACAGTAATGACCAGTCTGAACTAGAATCTGAAAAACATGAGTAACCTGTAATTGTTGCTTGTTTCCTTTGTTGTTCCTGCCTAACAATGACTCATTCTGTCCCTGAAAACTACCATTGTTTAACTTACTGTTGCCTAATGGTTCCCAACAATTGCTGCAGCTTTATCTGAAACAAGCTGTCTGCATCATCACTGTTACTTGCTAAATCGTGTTATAAGAAATGTAACCAAATACATTTCTGTCAACTTTTATTGTACATAAATGCCTTGAAATTACAAGTTGAAATTTTGACACACATTATATTATGGTCTACTTGTGCAATGTTTGAAATTTGGCTTGGATATCACTTGTCTTTTTTGTGCCAACCACACTACGAAAACCCATGTTTTTCAGGTAATTTTTCAATTTTATTTTTTTTATTTTCGTGTGCATGTAACTCTGTTTGTGTGACTGATATGAGGAAGATGAGTTCTGTGTGTGTTTAGGCCATATTAAGCTTACCACAAAAAAATTACCCTTTTTGAGTGAATTATATTTGACATAGAGGGCACCTACAATATGTAACTTTTAACATACTACATATTTTTAATCACATTTTGGAATTTTTTATTTTCCCTCAGAAATATGTTGTTGGTGTTTTGATTCATAGGGTGCGTGTTCTAAGTGAATGTTACTGGGTTGTAAAAATTTCACTGGACTGTGTGGAATAGTTCCAAAGTTATTGAGACCTGAAGTTGGATCTGAAGATAGATTGCCAGATGCGGGTTGCAATTTCTGGGTCACGCCACCTTCTTTCACAAGCCATAATTCTGGAACTAATTGGCAGGGGAACTTAAAATTTTGTTCATGAATGTTCCACATTTGGTAGCATTGGTGTGCTAAATCTTAGACTATCAGCTGGAACACTTTATAAAATTGGTGAAATTGACATGGAATGACCCTAATGCAAACACTTGACAGGGAGAAATCAATAATTGGAGTATTCTGTGATCTATCAAACACTTTTGACCTAGTTAATCACAACATTCTCCTTGAAAAACTAAAATGCTAAGGGGTTTGAAGCAATGCATTCAGTCTTCTAATAAAACTACTTAATGAACAGATGCCAAGAACTGGAAATAACAGATGAGGAGACAAATAAATACTACTCAGACATGGGGACGATACAGAACGGCTTACCCTGGAACTGTTCTGGGGCCACGGTTGTTCTTGATATACACATTAATGAACTACCTGAGGAAATTCAACAATTTGCAGATGACACAAACTTTTTAATTAAGGAAATGGGTTTCGGAAAAGCTACAAATGCAACTGAAAGTTTATTATGCAGAAAACAAAACTGGTTTAGAAATAATAACCTAACGATTGTTTTTTTTAAAAAAAAAATGCATCACAAGCTGTAAAACAAATGCCCAAAAGATAATAAGTTAGTATTAAAAATCAAGTAATACAAACTTCAACAAGAACCATGCGTGAAATTTCAGGGTGTCTATCTTGATGATAAAATAACACAGCCAGGGCACATCAAAAGTATAAAGAGGAAGTTAAATGCAGGCTGCTATGCACTACAAAAGTTAGCCAAAACTTTTTAAATATTACAGTCCTCAAAATGTTTTTAGTTTGCACACTTTGAATCAGTACTGACATTAGGAAAAGAACTGTAGAGAAGCTCAGTACATACGAAGAAGGCACTCATCAACAGAAAAAAGCTATGAGCATAATGACCAATGCGAAACTATGAACAGTGCATGAAAATTTAAACTGCTAAACACTTTAACAATAATAAATACTTATACAGCTTAAGTACCAGTACACACTCCATAAAACGTTAGTAAGTTTAAGAAAAGTGAGGACATTCATTAATATGAAACAAGGGACTGTTGGAACCTGAGAGCAGTCCAACACAGGTCATGTCACTATGATGGGAATGTACCTATTCAACTGCCTTCCAAACAGCATAAGCGAAATAAAGAACATTAATACCTTTAAGCGTGCAGAGACATACTGGAGAAAAATTCATTTTATTCTGTAAATGAATTTGCTGATTATTGGAAGAAAACTCAAAAATGTGATAAGAAGTAACCATCATTCAATAAAAAAAACGGAGATAAATGTATACATGTAAACTTCAATGTAAGGGAAACAGTCATATACTGTGAAAAAGGACTATCTACAGTGAACAGTTCCATAAAAGTATCATGCTGTAATCGGTGCCATAAATGCACAAGTTTTAGAAAATTGTTATGCTATAATCAAAATGTCAAGGCCTATATGTAATGATACAACATGTATCAAAAGAAATACATCAGATGGCTAAATAAATAAATAGATAACTGCATTATTAGAAGACAATCTTATGTAGTTTTTGATACTATCTAATAAATTGTTTGTGTATAGCGTGAACATTGGAGATCTTGTCAGGCTTCCTTGGAGAACACTTTTGTTCCAGTTGTACATTCACTATCTATAGTTGAATCAGCATAAGTTGATCCCTGATGGGTGCAGTATGCTGGGCACAGTAGCTTCACAGGATTACCTCAACCAACAACATTAAGTAATTTTGTTAACATCTCTATCTACATCTGTATCTACATCCATACTCTGCAAGCCACCCAACTATGTGGCGGAGGGTATCTTGAGTCCTTTATTGGTTCTCCCTTCTATTCAAGTCTCGTATTGTTCATGGAAAGATAGATTGTCAGTATGCCTCAATGTGAGCTCTAACCTCTCTGATTTTATCCTCATGGTCTCTTCACGAGATATACGAAGGAGGGAGTAATATACTGCTTGACTCCTCGGTGAAGGTTTGTTCTCAAAACCTCAACAAAAGCCCATACCGAGCTACTGAGCATCTCTCCTGCAGAGTCTTCCACTGGAGTTTATCTATCATCTCCGTAATGCAATCGTGATTACTAAATGATCCTGTAACGAAGTGAGCTGCTCTCCGTTGGATCTTCTCTATCTCTTCTATCAACCCTATCTGATACGCATCCCTAACCGGTGAGCAGTATTCAGTCTGTGGGCGAACAAGTGTACTGTAACCTACTTCCTTTGTTTTAGGATTGCATTTCCTTAGGATTTTTCCAATGAATCTCAGTGTGGCATCTGCTTTACCGACGATCAACTTTATATGATCGTTCCATTATAAATCACTCCTAATGCCTACTCCCAGATAATTTATGGAATTAACTGCTTCCAGTTGCTGACCTGCTATATTGTAGCTAAATGATAAAGGATCTTTCTTTCTATGTATTCGCAGCACATTACACTTGTCTACATTGAGATTCAATTGCCATTCCCTGCACCATGCGTCAATTTGTTGCAGATCCTCCTGCATTTCAGTACAATTTTCCATTGTAACAACCTCTCGATATACTACAGCATCATCCGCAAAAAGCCTCAGAGAACTTCCGATGTTATCCACAAGGTCATTTACATATAGTGTGAATAGCAATGATCCTACAACACTCCCCTGCGGCACACCTGAAATCACTTTTACTTCGGAAGACTTCTCTCCATTGAGAATGACACGCTGTGTTCTGTTATCTAGGAACTCTTCAATCCCATCACACAATCGGCCTGGTAGTCCATATGCTCTTACTTTGTTCATTAAACGACTGTGAGGAACTGTATCGAAGGCCTTGCGGAAGTCGAGAAACATAGTCTCTACCTGGAAACCCATGTCTATGCCTCAGCACTGTCACAGCTATGTACACAGCTACTGTTTTCACCTGTAGCCATTAGTGTTCTGCAGTTGAAAGGTGGCAATAGTGCTGCAAGCTGTGTCAAGACATCTGCTTAACCACTGACTATAGCATAATGCACAGCGACCTATTACCCAAAAAGTCACTGAACCAATTACACATCTCTATGATTTTCCTAAGTCATTTCAAGGCACCTGGTGGGACAGTTACTTGATAAAAGTCATGGCTGACTAACTACCCCGTTTTCTCCTAATTAAACACATTTGTGTATTCACATGTGGGTGTTTTGCTTGTATTAAGTTGACAGATACTATGTTAATGTAAAATGATCCTCGAAAATAATTACTGATGCTGACAAAAGCTATCTGTGTATTGCATGAGTTGTGACTACTATCTAAGCAACAAGATTATTATGACTTGAGTATTAGAGCAGCTGCTGCTACTGCAAAACAGTCAAAGCAATTTTTGTAAGGTGATGGTCTGTTGAATATTAGTACCAAAAATGAAGATTTCACACTGTTACTGAAACTGAAACAATTTTATCTTTTGTGCAGTTCCTGCCCTATCCCATTTTTCTGTGTATTAATGGACACACAAGAGCCACAAACAATAAGTTGGCAGCACTGAAAATTACAGAAAACAATAACTGATGGAACTTACACTTTGGTATATAGTGAGAGTGTGTAGAGACCCTTTGTGGACGAATTTCGCACCACAAAGCACCCTTCCTTGTCTTCCTGTTTCAGAAGTGACTCTGCTCTCTGTCTGGACATGTCTCCAACATACCACCTGTTAAACAGTTGTCACAACGTGTAAAAGACAATACTACTGAAGTACACGAGACGGTAAACACAAAAATGATCTGAGTTGTCCTAACTTTAAAAGCTTTATTTAGGTTGATACCACTAACACTATTATTAGGCTCTCCATAGTAAAAGAGCATGAAAATACTATGTTACATGCTAACGAACTATGAAATAACCATTCAGTTGGTTATGAAATTACACCATTTCAGATATATTCCATCTGCATAATGTATTTACTAATCTGTAACAGAACTTCAGAAAGATTCAGTAATGAATTTTAACTTACTCATATTTCTGAAGGCCCAGTAATTCTTTCTCCTTCACATAGTTACTAGGGATGTAACCTATGTTCCTGGAATGAGACAAACAAAATTTTATTAGATTTTACCTTGATAATGTACCCAAAAAAAAGGTTCAAATGGCTCTGAGCACTATTGGACCCAACTGCTGTGGTCATTAGTCCCCTAGAACTTATAACTACTTTAACCTAACTAACCTAAGGACATCACACACATCCATGCCCGAGGCAGGATTCGAACCTGCGACCGTAGCAGTCGCACGGTTCCGGATTGCGCGCCTAGAACTGCGAGACCACCGCGGGCGGCCAGATAATGTACCTGGAATACATTTTCCTAAGTAGGATAATTTTGGAAATTTTTGTCAGATGAATTTAGAAACTACAATATGTTATCAAAAGTATCTGGACACCTCGCTGAAAATGACCTACAAGTTTGTGGTGCCCTCCATTGGTAATGCTGGAATTCAATATGATGGTGGCCCACCCTTAGTCTTGATGACAGCTTCAGTTCTCGCAGGCATATGTTCAATCCAGTGCTGGAAGGTTTCTTGGGGAATGGCAGCCCATTCTTCACGGAGTGCTGCACTGAGGAGAGGTATCGATGTCGGTCGGTGAGGCCTGACACGAAGTCGGCGTTCCAAAACATCCCAAAGGTTTTCTATAGGATTCAGGTCAGGACTCTGTGCAGGCCAGTCCATTACAGGGATGTTATTGTCGAGTAACCACCACGCCACAGGCCTTGCATTATGTACAGGTGCTCAATCATGTTGAAAGATGCAATCGTCATCCTCGAATTGCTCTTCAACAGTGGGAAGCAAGAGGGTGCTTAAAACAACAATGTAGGCCTGTGGTGTGATAGTGCCACGCAAAACAACTAGGGCTGCAAGCCCCCTCCATGAAACATA
The DNA here is from genome assembly GCF_023897955.1 of Schistocerca gregaria. NCBI lineage: Eukaryota > Metazoa > Arthropoda > Insecta > Orthoptera > Acrididae > Schistocerca > Schistocerca gregaria. The sequence continues at coordinate 498,969,368 of NC_064926.1, read as the reverse complement.
CGACCACACCATAACTCCACCGCACGCACCGCCGCCGAATTTTGCTGTTAGCACTATACATCCTGGCAGATGACGTTCACTGGGCATTCGCCATACCCACATCTGGCCATCGGATCGCCTCATTGTGTACCATGATTCATCACTTCACACAACATTTTTCCACTGTTCAATCGTCCAATGTTTACACTTCTTACACCAAGTGAGGCGTCGTTTGGCATTTACTGGCTTGATGTATGGCTTATGAATGGCTGCGACCATGAAATCCAAATTTTCTCACCTCCCGCTAAACTGTCATAATACTTGCAGTGTACCCTCATGCAGTTTGGAATCCTTGTGTGATGGTCTGGATAGATGTCTGCCTATTGCACATAACAACCCTCTCCAACTGTCGGCCGTCTCTGTTAGTCAACAGACGAGGTCGGTCTGTACACTTTTGTGCTCTACATGTCCCTTCACATTTCCACTTGACTATCACATTGGAAAGGGTGGACCTAGGGAAATCTCATGTACAGACTATGACACAAGTGACACCCAATCACCTGACCACGTTCGAAGTCCTTAAGTTCCGCAGTGCGCCCCATTCTCTCTCTCACGATGTCTAATGACTACTGAGGTTGCTGATATGGAGTACCTGGCAGTAGGTGGCAGCACAATGCCCCTAATATGAAAAACTTATGTTTTTGGGTGTGTCCAGATACTTTTGATCACATAGTGTATATTAGCCGATCTGGGGAATATAATCATAAAGCAACTGATTTGCAGGAAGTGATTGCAGGCTCAACCTTAAAATTTTTATTCAAGATATTTCAGAAATAAAACCTTCAACATTTTCATTATCAAACTTTCCACTCGATAACAACCACTGTTTAATTTGTTATTTTTAAATAGTAAGTGAGAAGTCATTTTGACAATGAGAGATCGATAATGCAAATATTAATACAGTATAATTAATGCTGTACTACATGTAGTTCATGTACTCTACACATTTATCTCTACACAATTATCTTTTTAAAACTGTAAAACTATTTCCATTAATTATTAGTCTAAAAAAATACTTATACAGTACATGGTTATACAACAATTTCCGTCTAAAAAAATACTTATACAGTACATGGTTATACAACAATTTCCACAGTCACTTTCAATGTCATTATTGCAATGCTGTATTTCAAACAAACCTCCTGTTCACTTGCAGTTTTGTAAAATGAACAGCTGTGGCCTTTGAGAATATCAGGACAACCAGAAGACTAGTGAAAAAAAGAAAATACTTTGACATACAAAGGTTACAATGAAAAGAGGAACAAAAGTAGAGCAATAAGAATGGTTTTTGCACATAGACAAAATGGGTGCTGTGAGAATGTGTGGAAAATAACAGGCAAGTGAGAGACTCTTTAAACATACTTGAAGAGTGCTAAAAGGCAGATAAGATGGCAATTGGAGGATAATCACTGAATACATAAAAGGATTTGCCAAAATAGTAAAATGAGAAAAAAACACAGAGAGAGAGAGAGAGAGAGAGAGAGAGAGAGAGAGAGAGAGAGAGAGAGAGAGAGAGACGAGGAGAGGGAGGTGGGGAGAGGAGAGGGAGGTGGGGAGAGGGAGGTGTGGAGAGGGGGAGGGGAGAGAGGGTGGTGGTGAGAGGGAGGGAAGAAGGAGGTGGGGGAGGTGAGTGGGAGGTGGGGGAGGGGAGAGGGAGGTGGGGGCGGAGAGGAGGAGGCAGAAGGAGTGGGTGAGGGAAGGGGAGGGTGGGTGGGGGGAGGTGGGGGGAAGGGGAGGGTGGGTAGGGGGAGGTGGGGGAGGTGGGGGAGGTGGGGGGAAGGGGAGGGTGGGGGGAGGTGGGCAGAAGGGGAAGGTGGGTGGGGGAGGTGGAGGGAAGGGGAGGGTGGGTGGGGGAGATGGGGGGAAGGGGAAGGTGGGTGGTGGGAGGTGGGGGAAGGGGAGGGTGGGTGGGGGAGGTGGGGGCAGGTAGGGGAAGGGCAGGGGTAGGGGAGAGGGGGAGAGTGGGGGAGAGGGTGGGGGAGAGGGAGGGGAAGAGTGGGGGGCAGAGGGAGGAGGAGAGGGACTAGGGGTGTGGAAGAGTTGGGGGCAGGGGGAGGGGGAGAGTGGGGGCAGGGGGAGGGGGAGAGTGGGGGGCAGGGGGAGGGGGAGAGTAGGGGGCAGAGGGAGGGGGAGAGGGAGAATCAACAAAAGACTGCCAAATGAAGAAAACCAAAGAAAAAAAGATCACTAAATACAGGAAAAAGATTAATGAACAATTAAGAAAGTCACTGAAGATGAAAAAAAGATTTTCAAATACTAAAGATTGTAAACAGTTTCAGAATCTAGATAAATTGTCTGCTGAAATAACTTGGAGAAAACAGACAGTAAAATTGAAGCAAGAGATGGTTGTTAAATGTACAGTAAATATCACTGAAAAGCAAGTAAAACAGTAATGCGATGGGAGAAGGTTACTAAGGACAGAAAACTGAATACAAGCAATAAAACAAGCCAATAAATGTGGGGAAACAATTGCCAAACAGAGAAAGAAGACTGTTCAACAAGTGGATTGCCAAATAATGACGAGAGATAACCAGGTAAAAAATAGATCTCGTAACACTGATAAAAGTATGCCATATAATGGAAAAGTATTGTCAAACAAAGTGAAAAGGTCGCCAAACACAAAGAAAAAAATATTTTTACACACTGAAAGAAGATCGTTAAACAGCTAATAAGGATCAATAAACATGGAAAAAGGTTGCTAAATACAGAATAAAAGTTCACTAAATACAAAACACAAGAAAAATATTACTGAAAACATAAAAAGATCACCAAATGATGAAAATGATGTCAGGCAAGATTGCAAATAATGCACAGACAGAACAGGCAACAGACAGAATGTCAGAAAGGCTGTTTATTGTACCAAAGGAAAATTCATGCAAGAAAACTTATTATAAACAACTGAGTTTTGAGATAGAATAGCTGTCCAGGACTTATCTGTAATGAGTGGATTATTTAATACTATCAACAAACATGTAAAAGTGTATACACTACCTAGCTTTTGGAACTCATAGTTTCTTCCTGAGGGATCGGTTGGGGAAGATCAAAAACGAACGACAGGTCACTCAGACAGAACCTGAGAGGAACCCACATGCTGAGAGGCCAAGGAGAGGCAAAAATGAAAGACTATGAGGTAAGGGATAGATAAAAATATGAGACTAACCCATGCTCGTCTTTCACCTTCCACCAGTGTTCCTGTGAATCATCAAGCACCTCATACTCAGCACCCTGCAAAACAGGAGGCAAAGAGAACCATTTAAGTATTTCCAAGATACATTTGATACTTCATAATGAACACAGTTTATATGTACAAACTATATAGATGGGAGCTCAACTACAATACAGCAAGGACAACCACAATTCTGTTGAATCTCTGTCTATGAAACCACCATTAAAATGATCAGCTTATAATTACTATCACATTTTTTGATACTACAAGTACTTTCAAACTTATTTATAGTTTTAAAGAGCAATAGATGGCAGGACAGTTTCAGGAATATTGTAAGTGATCACTAGTAGTTGCAGTGCTGTAAAATTTCAAACAAAAGCAGCTTGATGGAGAAAAATCCATAACTATACCACTGAATGATATGAGTAATATTTTGTCCTCTGTAGTTTCTGTTATACATTTTTACAGCATGGCAGAGGAAATTGATCTTGCACAATAAATGGCAGGGCAATAAGTTTTTCATTCCATATTCAGGAACAGAAAAGAGAGAGAGAGAAAGAGAGAGAGAAAGAGAGAGAGAGAGAGAGAGGGGGGGGGGGGGGGGGGTATAGTTTAGAATAAATAACAAAAAAAAGGAGCTAATGTTTTTCACCTTCTCCAATGATATGTCACCACCTTCAATTGCTTTGAATGGGTAAAGAGCGACCACCACCTTTGGCCGGATCATTAGCTTTTCCTGTAAAAGTGGAAAAAAATGAAGGTATGTAAAATTGCAATTGCGATGATAAATATACACATTTTCACAACGAAGGATCAGTTACACATATTAATATTAGAAAAACATCAAAACAAGAATCACATACAGTACACAAGAAAATGTTTACTATAATTTCAGTGTGAGGTTACATTTCTCAGGTTGTTACTTATTTCAGTACAGCATATTGAATTTAAATATAAGTGTAGCTCCATACAGTGGAAGCATAATGAAGGCAGAAGAGAGATTTGAGCATCAAATTCTAACACAGCATAATACTGAGATTCCAAACAGTGCAATTAAATAATTAAAACATTTTGTTACACATGTCATGTAGACAATGACAGGGATCAGTAATTGCTTATTATTCTGCATAAATGTGAAACTGAGTAACTACAATTATAAGATACACAAAAAAGGAAAGACCTCAGTTTTTACGAAACAACTAGTCATACATTCACAACTCCCGTTACCTTTACTAAACGTTCCTCATTAGTTACTCTTTGTTCATTATATCAGAATATTTGGACTCTGGAATCTAAATCTAACATTTGTATTATACAGATCTTGACCTGACTAGTATATGTAGTCAGCTGACACTAGTCTGTATGAAGTTTTACAGATGCTTTGTCTGGATATTTAGATAAAATCAGCAGGTCAGAAGTAGAAGAGGAGTAACAGCAGCTTTTGGAATAGTAGCTTGTTAGTATACATAACAGGAGTAATGTACAGTGGCTTTTTGTGTTGATTTTCAGCTAGATTTGTTCCAGATTTTTTTTTCATCTGAATTTTGTTAGCCTACTGATAATAACTGGGAGTGTAAAAGAGTAGTTATGTTTTGGTAATTTTAAGAAAAACAAAAGTATTCCCTATTGGACACTTACTCTTGAGTAATTTTGCATGTTTTAAATAATAGAACACTACATCAGTTATGCTTCTTCGTGTGTAGCACAAAACATTTCAGGATTTTTTTACACCTGTATTTTATGTGATGTCTGCTTGTGTGTTGTTCTGCAGCTATCTTGAGGCAATGTGCCCCAATTATGAAGAATGAAATTAAATTTTGTATATCTAGTTGGCAACAGTGGCCATATTCTGTCAAATATCCATTTGGTAGCACTCTTAACTTCTCATTGTATCACCCCAAACTGTGTCATAGGACTCAGTTGATTTATTTTCCATCCTTGTACATGCAGCATGTCAATTATTTATTACTTCTGGCTTTGTTGAATGGGCATCATAAATATTTCACTCTGAGCTGACATGAAGCTTCAGAACAAAAAGTGGCAAATTTCGCAGCAATGTGATATTTATGTTATGATTGTGACTAATTCTTTACACTGGGTGTAAGAAATAACAAGCATATTCAAGATGCCATACATGATTCAGGTTTTGAGATATAGAGACGCTGCTTAATTTCTCAAAAATCTAAGCAAGAAAGATGGCATAAACGGAGAAAAATAACTGAAGAAAACTGAGATTTAAAAGCAGTATCCTACAAGAAAGAGACAATTTGAAAAAACAGAAGGAATGTCTTTCTTGAAACTATGAGGAACAAAAGAGAAATGTAGAGGAAGAATGCTGCAGAAATGGCAAGAAAGAAAAGTGAGAGACAGAAAAATTCTGTAATAATACATATAATGTGTCACAAATCCTGAAGGGTGGTAGTCTCACCTTAAGTTTTGGGTTGCCAAGGCAGTGGCAGAAGCAAAACCAAGCACACCAAGGCCATCAACGGAGCAAGTAGAAATCATGAAACACGCGAAACATTGGAGTTGTACCTCACATACTCAAAAAACTCTAGTATTTTCTGGCAGACTAAGCAGAACAAGTACTTATGCATTGTAAGTGATTTATGAAATTTTTCTTCGGAACGGTATACGCAGATTGTGATGGATGAGCACATAAACAAAACCATTTCTCAGTCCTTATGTGAAAGAAGCATATAAATTTTTTGAAAGGAATAACATGATATGGCATAATGTGTTTTAGGAACTCAGGACTTCTACATTATTATGCACAAATACTGTTTCTTCAACACACAATGTATCATGTATGAAATGAGTGTGTGATATGTGCAGTGTTGACAGAACTGACAAATACTTTGCTTGCATACCTCATTCATAAGAGCATGTGCTTAGGTGGAGCACCTGTTGATCTCACTGTGGACTTCTAGACTGAGCCACACACAACTGATTTCAGCAAAAGATGCCTGAAGATGGCATTGACACAATGCCGAAACTAGTAGTGAAGTAAATAAAAATCTGAAGTACACCTGGAGGAATTTCATTTTTAACAAAAATTATACCAGCTGTGTCCCACCTTCATCCAGCTTAAATATGGATGTATGAAGATTTATTGATAAAGGTCATAAGCTTATATTTATGAAGTCAATCCATGTACCTGAACAATTTTTATGAATTTTTTCAGCATTTAAATAAGTATTTTCATACTGAATGCCACAGCCAAATTTTTTTTAAAATGCAATTCCATTTTCCACCTTGCCTGTATTATCACTGCATATTTTCACACTATTAAAAAAAGAAGTAAATATCTGCTTCCAAACTGAGAAGGGCATACATTGGATAGGTTGATGCACTGCATAAGCAACAAAGCAGACCCCTTTGTCTAGGTCTGGGATTAACAAAATAGCTGCGACAGATGGCAGAAATTTTATATAACAGAAATGTAATTTTAACACCAGCTTAGATTAAATTAGATGTACTTTTTGTTCCAGTTGATCCATAGTGATAAGATCTTCCATGATTTAGAACATGGGAGAAAAACAAGAATATACACATGCTTATATTTAAAAACAAATATGCTAGTGTACTTTCACAGATCAATGGTAGATCTACAGGGTGAACGGTGACCAGGGAGGTCTCAGGGTGTTGTACCAATCCTCCCAACCAACATGTTTGAGGTGCTGTCTTTCACTGAAACTGAGCCATTTGAACTCATTTAATCTGTTTGTAGTACAGTTGTTTTATCTGGAGTCAGGAGGAGGCAAACACAAAAAGATATGGGTCTATTAATCATCGGCAGATCAAACATATACAGCGAATGATGGCACTCCTTAGGAAAATGGCAGCAAGGGGCAGGGAAGGACACCAGGTGCACTCAGTGTGTGTACCTAGGGCCCTCATTCAAGTTGTTGAAGAGGCTACTCTAGCAGCCATTGAGGTAACAGGGTGCAACCAACTGCAGATTGTGGAGCATGTTGGAACAAATGATGTCTGTCGTCTGGCTTCAGATGTCATACTTGGGTCATTCCAGTAACTGGCAGAAAAGGTTGAGAAGGCCAGCCTTGTGAATGGAGTTTCAACTAATTTCACAATTTGCTTCATTGCCCTCAGAACTGATCGTGGTCCTTTGGTTCTGAGTCGAGTGGAAGGACTGAACCAGAGACTTTGAAGGTCGGCTGCGACTTCCTGGACTTGTGGCATAAGGTTGAGAACTGTAGGGTCCCCCTAAATGGATCACGTGTGCACTACACATCAGAGGCTGCTACTCAGGTGGTTGACTGCGTGTGGGGGTGCACAAAAGGTCTTTTTTCTTAGATTACGCAGCTCTCCATCCATTCCAGATAATGATAGCTGTAGGAAACTCAGAAGTATCAGCATAACATTGAAAGAAATGCCTCCAACAGGTGAGAGTTTTTAAATCCTAATGGTAAACTGCCAAGCTGGTAAAGTGCCAGAATTTGAAGCGCTCATGAAAAGCACTGAAGTTCACATAATACTACGTACAAAAATCTGGTTTACCTGAAACTGACAGCAGTGTATATTGAAAAGTTAGGCAAGTGGGATATGGGGGGGGGGGGGGGGGGAGGGGATATTTCTCGCAGTAGAGAAGGAACTCAACAATTCCACTGTGATAGAAATTGAAGCAGCATGTAAGAATATTTGGGCAAGACTCAGTATTTGGGGTGTACGTAAAATAACAACTTAATTCTTCTATCGCCCACTAGACTAATGTAGTTGTGCTGACAGGCTAATCTGTACCTTAACCCATTCCAAAAAAAATGGAGCATTCACGCTACAGTCTCCATATTGTTTACGCTGTTTGTCGCATGTTTCGTATGTCCCTGGTCGAGGCCGACGACTCGCATCGAACATTCCTCTAGACTCACCGGATCCTTATATTATATTTACGATAAATTTTGTGGCGTGGAACGTGTCAACAGAACAAACACGGAAACACACAATGCTTTTTGGCGGCATACTGACTTCTGTGCCAAGACAGACTCATTATTGGATTATGCACAAGGTTTTTTCCCTACTACTATTGCAATTGTGAATATCTCTGTGCCTCTCAAACTCGGATGGATTATTGATAACAAATCTCGTAAGTGAATAAATGTGCTGTGAGGCTGCTTAAGGGGATGCCTGCAAGACGTACATCTATCAATCCTTTACATAATTCTAATTACTTTATTTTGTCTAATAAACACTTCGTGCCTAAGTGAGAAGTTACCCCAGAACATTATTCCGTAAAACATCAATAATAAAAAAAAAATAGCAAAATATGTTCACGCGCTGAATTCTATAAGCCCAAGTTAACAATAAGACAAAAATAGCAGAAGCTGATATGTTGTTTCTACCCTAAGTTTTCATCAGTATGCACACCTAAGAACTTAGAATTTTCTACTCCTTTTATTACTTCTTGTTGGTATACCAGGTTAGAAGGGAGCGGAATTTTTTTTACAGTACAAAACTGAACGAGCTATATTTTTTCAAACTTTAAAGTTAACCCACTTTTCTGTCGATGCTTCTTTTCTCGACTCCGCAACAATGGTCGTAACATCTGCGAAAGAGAAATTCTGAGGATGTTATCAACGTGGGAGAGTCAAGGTTATTACTAAATAAGAGTGAAAAGATTATATAGACACTTACTTGTTAAAAGTCTTGCAACTGTAATAGATCACAGCACACTTGCCGTTGCAATACATTACCTAATCATTAGACCTAGGGTTTTTGGGTGGTCAAAAAATGATGTTACATCTTAGGCGAAAAATATGCCCGCCCTAAATGCAAAAATGTATCATGAAATGCATATACGAGTGACTAAATCAAAAACATCCCGAAAAAATTCACTCTAGCGTTAAAAAATCTAGTCAAAAACAACAGAACGCAATGACCTACTTCAGTCATTCATTCAGAAAACATGTGAAACAAGTAACGTTCTACAAATTAAACTTTTCTAGTTTATCTATTTATTTGTTTAATTGTGTTAGTAAATAGACTGCATATCCATGTCGTTCACTTCAAGGCATTTGGCTAACAAACGACCATTATGCAGTCGGATTTATGCATGCTTTTGTATTTATGGCACATGAAGATAAGAACTCAAATACCAGTAACCCACAGCAGTTCGGTGCACCAATCAAAATCGACTTTGAAGTATTCCGAGCGTATTTAATATCCTAAAGCAGCATCGATTTTTCGATGGCTGCGTGGCTCTGTGGTAGAATCCTCGTCTGACAAGGTGGATGGCCTGGTTTAAATTCCTGGCAGTGTCTTTAAAAAAAGTGTGCGTTCTATGAAGTACGTTCTGTGAAGTGTGAAATACATGGAGACGACAAAAACAATTTTTTTTCAAAATAAACAATCATAAAGATCGGTACCTAAGTACGAATTTACATTTTCACAAGCTGCGACATGGTCACGAATATAACAGTGACCCGAAAACAGAATAAATTTCCTTTACTTTACGTCTATGTTCACAAATTTTTTGTCATCAGACTACCGGTTTCGATATATAGTGACCATTTCAAATCTGTTGTTGGACATGTTTCTATAAAACAGATCTGAAGATGGTCATTATTGACCGAAACCGTAAGTCTGATGACAAAAAAATTGTGACGAAAGACGTGAAGTAAATTTATACGAATTTAAAATTGCACTGAAAACTAGACTATTGTGTGTGATTCCTAATTAGTTGTAAGAATATGTGCGTTTTTCATAAAATGGCAATTAGGTATGCGTTAATTAGCATACACTTCGTGATCAAAAGTATCCGGACACCTCGCTGAAAATGACTTACAAGTTCGTGGCGCCCTCCATCGGTATTACTGGAATTCAATACGGTGTTGGCCCACTCTTAGCCCTTAGCCTTGATGACAGCTTTCACTACCGCAGGCATACGTTCAATCATGTGCTGGAAGGTTTCTTGGGGAATTGCAGCCCATTCCTCACGGAGTGCTGCACTGAGGAGAGGTATCGATGTCGGTCGGTGAGGCCTGACACGAAGTTGGCGTTCCAAAACATCCCAAAGGTATTCTATGGGATTCAGGTCACGACACTGTGCAGGCCAGTCCATTACAGGGATGTTATTGTTGTATAACCACTCCGCCACAGGCCATGCATTATGAACAGGTGCTCGATCGTGTTGAACGATGCAATCGCCATCCCCGAATTGCTCTTCAACAGTGGGAAGCAAGAGGGTGTTTAAAAGATCAATGTAGGGCTGTAGTGTGATAGTGCCGCGCAAAACAACAAGGGCTGCAAGCCCCCTCCATGAGAGATACGAGCACACAATAACTCCACCGCCGCCGAATTTTACTGTTGTCACTATACATCCTGGCAGATGACGTTCACTGGTCATTCGCATACCCACATCCGGCCATCGGATCGCCACATTGTGTACCGTTATTCGTCACCTACACAACGTTTTTCCACTGTTTAATCGTCCACTGTTTACGCTCCTTACACCAAGCGAGACGTCGTTTGGCATTTAGCGGCATGATCTGTGGCTTATGAGCGTCCGCTTGACCATGAAATCCAAGTTTTCTCACCTCCCACCTACCTGTCATAGAACTTGCAGTGGATCCTGATGCAGTTTGGAATTTTTGTGTGATGGACTGGATAGATGCTCTTCAACTGTCGGTTGTCTCCGTCAGTGAACAGACGAGGTCGGCATATACGCTTTTGTGCTGTACGTGTCCCTTCACGTTTCCATTTCACTATCACATCGGAAACAGTGGATCTAGGGATGAGTGTGGAAATCTCGCGTACAGACATATGACACAAGCCACACCCAATCACCTGACCACGTTCGAAAGTCCGTGAGTTCCGCGGAGCGCCCCATTCTGCTCTATCACGATGTCTAACAACTACTGACGTTGCTAATATGGAGTACCTGGCAGCACAATGCACCTAATATGAAAAAGTATGTTTTTGAGGGTGTTCGGATACTTTTGATCACATAGTGTATATTTGATGAATTTTATATTTAAACGACGCAGGAGACTCTACACATCGATTACCAGTCTCAATCACAATTTATTTTTAATTTTTTTTTTTTACACGTTTATGCATTTTGCGCTTCGCGGAGGAATGGCGTGAAAAGCACTCGGCCTGTGCTGGGCTGCTGGAGAAAGGAAGAAGTGTACCTCATTTATTTTTTAACAATTGATTTAGGCACTGATTTCACGTAGTTTATTTATTACACTAATACAGAACAATCGCTCTGACGTGCTTGGCGTCACAATACACAGCCTACAGACCTGCAAACTACTCGTAAGTCACCAAAATAATGTAGTACACTGATCTACTGACACGCAAACAACTCAAAAATTGTCAAAATAATGTATGTATAATGCTTTGCAAACACCTAAAGACCTGGAGACTACTCGTAAATCACTGAAATAATGCAGTTCACTGATGTGCAGACATACTCACTCAACTGTCAAAATAATGCATACATTTTATTTAGGGACGGATTTCACAAAGTTTATTTATTACACTGATACAAAACACTCACCCTGGCGTGCTTGAGGTTGCAGTAAATAGTCTACAACACCAGCAAACTACTCGTAAATCATCAAAATAATGCAGTGCACTTATGTGCAGACACACAAACTCATAAATTGTCAAAATAATGCATGTAAAAGGCTCTGCAAACATTCTCGCTAATCGTCAACTGTCGAAATCATGCACTGCACACCTGTTCACAAAATAATGCAGCAGACACGAAAACAACTCGTAAATTTCCAAAAGATAATGCATGTGCAATACTATGCAAACACGCTCACAATGCTTAAGTAGAATAAAATAATGCAGTGCACAATCGTCGCACGTGAAAAACACTTTCTAACTATCGTCAACTGTGACATATCAGTGAACTGCTCCTCCTTACAGAACTCCAAGGCGTGCACACCAGTCCCATATGTGAGACTCCTCTGGGCAGCGCGCGTGTGTTTACCGTTGCTGGTGTGATACATCTCTCTACCTGTGGATACTCGCGTCACATGTCGCGCTATAGCAATCTTTTCCAATGCTTCCCAGAATAGCACAGATTGCATTGTTCCTAACGATCCTAACAGGACATCATGCGAGCTGTGTCTAGCCAGCCGTACATGCGTGTGTCACTGCGCAGTGTGGCTGATGCATGATTGCGAAATGTCAGCGTAGTGACTCACCATCGCAGACGCATCTAAAAGGTTCTTAATGTTATGTGGACGTCGCATGGCTAGGTAAATAAGAGCCAAGTCGACCTCTCAGAAATGGTAAAGTGTCACAGAAATAGTTCACACTCGCTTGTGTAGGAGCTTTCGTGATGTCTCGGCTTGTCCGCATGGAAACTCTTGCCCTAACAGATCATTTTTACGAAAATAGCCCAGAATAATGCTGAATGCGTTCCTCCTGGTGGTCGTAACGTAGCACCCCGTCCATCATACGTTACCCTTCCTGGAAATCGTTAACACCTGCTTTCAACAAACATCTCCGAAATGCAAATGTTCTCACCGCTTTGTAGAGGCTCCTGTGTCCTGGCACGAAGCACGTCTTGTGAATGAATTGATCATTATGATTGGCTCTTCCTGAATTTACTCGCCAAATTACTGTTGCTGCGGGTGTGGAAGCAATGATTGCCTTTTTTTCCTTTCTGCAGAGGAGTCTTTCAGTGGCAAAACTATTTTGTACAGACCGCCATATTGCACTGACAAGTAAACCCTGCAAAGTGGCCTACAGATCGTCAAATACAAAAAGACACTTACTCAATCACACTGCTCTCCCAACGAGGGCAGATCATTGAATATTAGAGAGTGAAACTGATCTACAATCTGACAATATATCAAGGCATACCATGTCGATGTAGTAAACATATAATTCATATCTTGCACGATACAAAATCGCCCCTTTTGCATCATGCATATAGCTATCGACTGCCAGACACTCATACGTATACTGCAAAGACAGACAGCATAAGCAGATGCACCGTAGGTATACTCTTCGCTGCAATAGATATTTCTTGCAATGTCAGGTGGTTAGCCACTCCCAAAACATGACCAGAGCGCCCTCAGTGGACCGAAGTCACACTCAGAACTGTAGTATAAGTCAGGGTCAGCTCACCTTGTCACAAAGGCATTACTCTTTCTGGCACCGACCTGCTTTCTTGCGTGCTTGGTTTTCACAACTATGTGCAGGCTCTGGGATTACAAGAACACATGTATTTTCACATGGTTTGCCTGAATATTATACCATTTACACGATACTCCTCGATATCAAGCATATAGCAATATTGCTTGCATAGCAGTATCGCTCGAGCTACATAGTTCCGAAGATATACAGACTGTAAATTATTTCTCTAGAAACCCGAAACTTTAGTGAGGTGGAGTGTGCTGTAAACCACTGAGTAACTAGAAACTTAGTCCGTCTGCGAAGGCCTTTACGCGAAAACTCGAAAAAATAGAGGGAACTGATATTTCCACTCGAAAATATCAATCTCGGTGATGTAACAGAATTCAAATAATTCCTATAATTTACAAAGTCAACTAAGGTGTTTCTCATGTCTAGAGAACGAGCAAACAAGTCTTCCACCTGCCTGCTAGATGCACACACTACAATCGATGTTCCCTCAAATAAATAAATGTGCAAAATGTGCAGAAGCAGTCAATCGAACAATTTACATGATCTGGAATAATGTCCAGTGCTAACACACGTCCATTTTCAAACTTCTCAAATTTCCACATGATCAGGAAAGCTGTCCACCTTATACTAAGCACTAGTTCACTATTCAGCCGTCTAGAGGACGACACAGTTAAGTCAGTTACATTCCTACAACTCAACAGTCTATATATCTTCGGAATTGCGTTGCTCGAGCGATACTGCTATGTAGCCGGCCACAGTGGCCGAGCGGTTCTAGGCGCTTCAGTCTTAACCGCGTGACCGCTATTGTCGCAGGGTCGAATCCTGCCTTTGGCATGGATGTGTGTGATGTCCTTAGGTGCGCTAGGTTTAAGTAGTTCTAAGTGCTACGGGGCTGATGATCTCAGATGCTAAGTCCCATAGTGCTCAGAGCCATTTGAACTATTTTTTTTTTTACTGCTATGCAAGTGATTTTGCTATGTGTTTGATATCTAGAAGTATCGCGTAAATGGTTTAATATTCAGGCAAATCATGTGAAAATACATGTGTTCTTGTAATCCCAGAGTCGGGAGATGGATGTGAAAAGCAAGCAAGCAGGTCTGGCCCAAAAAGAGTAACGCCTTTGTGACAAGGAGAGCTGACCCCGACTTGTCCTACAGTTCTGAGTGTGATTTCGGTCTGCTGAGTGCGCTCTGGTCACGCGTTGGGAGAGGATAAGTGACTTCACAGAAAATATCTAGTGCAGTTAGTGGTACACCTACGATGCATATGCTTATACTGTCTATCTTTGCCATATATGTATGAGTGTCTGGCAGTCGACAGCTACATGCATGATGCAAAAGGGGCGATTTTGAATGGTGCAGGATTCGAATTATATGTTTACTACATCGACATGGTATCCCTTGCTACACTGTCGGATTGGAGATCGGTTTCATGCTCTAAAATTCAAGCTTCCGTCCTCAGTGGGAGAACAGTGTAATTGAGTAAAAGTCTCTTCATATTTGATGATCTGTAGCCACTTTGCAGGGTTTAACTGTCAGTGCAATATGGCGATCTGTACAAAATAGTTTTGCAGCTCAAAGACTCCACAGCAGAAAGAAAAAAAAGTGGACAATGCTTCCACACCGGCGGCATTAGTAATTTGGCGTGTAAATTCAGTAAGAGCCAATCATAATGCTCCATTCATTCCCCATACATCCTTTGTCCGGGGCCTTATGAGCCTCTACATAGCGGTGAGAACGTTTACATTTTGGAGATGTTTGTTGAAAGCAGGACAGGAAGGGTAACATGTAATGGACGGGGTGCTATGTTAGGACCATCAGGACGAACACATTCAGGATTATTCTGGGCTATTTTAGTAAAAAGGTACTGTTAGAACAAGAATTTCCATGTGGACTAGCTGAGACACTTAACAATTTTATGAGAGGTCGACTTGGCTCTTATTTACATAGCCATGCGATGTCCACATAATATTAAGAACCTTTTAGGTGCATCTGCGATGGTGACTCGCTACACTGACATTTTGCAGCGATGCGTCAGCCATGCTGGGCAGTTACACACGCATGTACGGCTAGAAGCACATGTCCCGTTAGGACCGCTAGGAAGAATGCAACCTGTGCTATTCTGGGTATCATTGGAACAGATTATTATAACTCGACCTGTGACGTCACTATCCACAGATGGAGAGGTATTGCGCCAGCAATGGTAAACACACATGCGGCCCAGAGGAGTCTCGAACATGGGCCCAGGGTTCTGTAGGGTGGGGTAGTTTCCTGATATAGTTTGCTGATATACACTCCTGGAAATTGAAATAAGAACACCGTGAATTCATTGTCCCAGGATGGGGAAACTTTATTGACACATTCCTGGGGTCAGATACATCACATGATCACACTGACAGAACCACAGGCACATAGACACAGGCAACAGAGCATGCACAATGTTGGCACTAGTACAGTGTATATCCACCTTTCGCAGCAATGCAGGCTGCTATTCTCCCATGGAGACGATCGTAGAGATGCTGGATGTAGTCCTGTGGAACGGCTTGCCATGCCATTTCCACCTGGCGTCTCAGTTGGACCAGCGTTCGTGCTGGACGTGCAGACCGCGTGAGACGACGCTTCATCCAGTCCCAAACATGCTCAATGGGGGACAGATCCGGAGATCTTGCTGGCCAGGGTAGTTGACTTACACCTTCTAGAGCACGTTGGGTGGTACGGGATACATGCGGACGTGCATTGTCCTGTTGGAACAGCAAGTTCCCTTGCCGGTCTAGGAATGGTAGAACGATGGGTTCGATGACGGTTTGGATGTACCGTGCACTATTCAGTGTCCCCTCGACGATCACCAGAGGTGTACGGCCAGTGTAGGAGATCGATCCCCACACCATGATGCCGGGTGTTGGCCCTGTGTGCCTCGGTCGTATGCAGTCCTGATTGTGGCGCTCACCTGCACGGCGCCAAACACGCATACGACCATCATTGGCAGAAGCGACTCTCATCGCTGAAGACGACACGTCTCCATTCGTCCCTCCATTCACGCCTGTCGCGACACCACTGGAGACGGGCTGCACGATGTTGGGGCGTGAGCGGAAGACGGCCTAAAGGTGTGCGGGACCGTAGCCCAGCTTCATGGAGACGGTTGCGAATGGTCCTCGCCGATACCCCAGGAGCAACAGTGTCCCTAATTTGCTGGGAAGTGGCGGTGCGGTCCCCTACGGCACTGCGTAGGATCCTACGGTCTTGGCGTGCATCCGTGCGTCGCTGCGGTCCGGTCCCAGGTCGACGGGCATGTGCACCTTCCGCCGACCACTGGCGACAACATCGATGTACTGTGGAGACCTCACGCCCCACGTGTTGAGCAATTCGGCGGTACGTCCACCCGGCCTCCCGCATGCCCACTATACGCCCTCGCTCAAAGTCCGTCAACTGCACATACGGTTCACGTCCACGCTGTCGCGGCATGCTACCAGTGTTAAAGACTGTGATGGATCTCCGTATGCCACGGCAAACTGGCTGACACTGACGGCGGCGGTGCACAAATGCTGCGCAGCTAGCGCCATTCGACGGCCAACACCGCGGTTCCTGGTGTGTCCGCTGTGCCGTGCGTGTGATCATTGCTTGTACATCCCTCTCGCAGTGTCCGGAGCAAGTATGGTGGGTCTGACACACAGGTGTCAATGTGTTCTTTTTTCCATTTCCAGGAGTGTAGTTTGAAAGTGTTTTTTATGTGCGATGAGTGTTTGCACACTGCGTGATTTTCGGCTGTTTAAGTGTTGTGAGAGCGTTTCCATAGTGTTACACACGCATTATCTTTTGACTATTAATGAGTTGTTGCATTATTTTGAGAACAGGTGTGCAGGCTGCGCAGTGCACAATTTCGACAGTTGACAATTAGTAAGCATGTTTGCAGAGACTTTTACATGCATTATTTTGACATTTTACGAGTTGTTTGTGTGTCTGCAAATCAGTGTACTGTATTATTTCAGCGATTTACAAGTAGTTTGATGGTCTATGGACTATTTACTGCGACCTCAAGCATACCAGGGCGAGTGTTCTGTATCAGTGTAATAAATAAACTATGTGAAATCAGTGCCTAAACCAACTTAAAAAATAAATAAATTACGCTCCTTCCTCTCTCCAGCAGCCCAGCAAAGGCCAAGTCCTTTTCATGTCATCCGCCCCCCCCCCCCCCCCCCCCCACTCACACCAGACTGCCATGTTGGAATACGTCACAGAAGGGATGATAGTGCTCTCTGGTGGCGGTACTGTGCACTAGGTCAGTTGGACTCCAGGCCTAATGGTGAACACTGGATAGGGCTGCTGCCTCAAATTCTTTATTATTTAAATACTGCATGCAAAATACAAACCTATGTCCATCCTATCCAGCAGTCCAGTACAAGCTGAGTCCTTTTCCCACCAATTTGTAGGAAGAGGTGGTGGTCAGTTGACTAAGGTTAATGGAGGTAGCCCAAGTGAAATATTTTCCCGCAATTTTCATAGGTTAGTGGAGGCAGCTGTGGTGTGTTGCATCATCCTGCTGGAATTTAAACTTCTCGTTATTTTCTGGACGAGGGGAGGGGGTTAGGTTAGTGGAGGCAGCCCAACTGACCTATCTTCCCGCCAAAATATGAATTTCCCACTATGATGTCATTGCGACATTGCCATATCTATCGTCGCCATCTTGGATCCGTCATCTTGAATAAACTTGGCAACAATGGAGAGTGGGGTGATGTCCTTGTTGCCTTACTACTCTCTTCCTCTGAAAGGTTGACTTTTTTTAGACGAATGTGTCACAATATTATTTTATAGCAGTTCTCATTAGCTTTGAAGGAGAAATTTACTAACGTGTATATTTGAACTTTGCCGAGAAGCCTGTTCTTTTCTGGAGTTTGGATACCTATGTGATACATGTGAGAAGTTAAACTCATTGACTTAAGTCTCTGCAAAGAAATTAAACTGATTTCATTCAGCTTATTGACCAAGTTTCGGCTTTCAAAAAGAAGCTCCTCCCTTGGAGAAAAAAAATGAACGATGGAAATTGAAATGGACTACTTTCCATCTTTGCAGCAATTTATAAACGTCAATGAAGTAGGCCTTAGATTTCAGTGGGCTCAAAATCCCTTCGGTAACGCCTCTCCACCTCAGTTCACTACTGCAGAAGAGAAACAGTTGACAGAACATTCATTAAGATTATTCGCTAAAAGTGAAGCTTCCATCAATGGCATTGCCGACATTTTGAATACTCAGTAAGACATGAGTTACGAAGCTTGAGCAAGAAAGCACTGAAGATATTAATTCCTTCTGTAATCTCCTATCTTTGTGGGAGTGGGTTTTTGGCAGTGACTGTTGTTAAAACTAAGTACGGATCAAGATTTCGTGGAGAAGAAAATGAGGGTAGCTGCATCTCATACCGCGCCATGATTTGACAGACTGTGTAACAAGAAACAAGCTCAAGTATCGCGCTCAGGTGACTAGTATTTCATTCGTATCTATTTTTATTAATTACTTACTGGAGTACCCAGCATCGCTCGGGGAGTTGATATGAGATTGTGTGGTAGTTGGAATAAAAGGGTGAACTTTAAAATATAAGAGGTAAAAATCTTTTTTTTTGAAATCATATAGTTGAGCAAGAGCGAAGCAGGAATCTGAAGTTGACGCAGTAATGTTTTGAAGTGGTCCTTGCACTTTTTTAATTGTAAAACTGTAGCCGATTCTGATGGGAGATGGCAGTTCCGTAGAGATCAGTGGTATTCTGGGGATAAACTGTGTGTGTCCTTTGTACTTTCCAGTCAAGTTCGGCTTCGACGATGTTATTCGATAGCTGTTTGACGACATCCTTGTTGCATTACATAGATTTCGTGAGTTGAGATTTCGGAGTAGTATGATCGGAGATCCACTTTTAAGTCAAAGACAGTGTAATGGCATTCCTGGTGCTTGCAAGGAGTTGAGAAATTCTATAAGGAAGTTCACACATTCTTCATCGTTTATCATCGTGTCGATCGATTTGTATTTTCTCTCTTCAACGGGAATTTTCTGATGGGTATTAAAGTTGATATCGTCGATAGTATTATTTTCAGTTGCCAAAGCTACTCCTTCAAATAGCCACATAGTATAGTTGTGAACAATGTTTGGATGTATTTGATCGATGAGTTCGTTCCCAGCAGTAGCTATGTTGCAGGAATCACTGTTGAGTTTAATGAGGCCGGTCGTCTTGTCAGTAGGACAAATGCCTTCGCCTATTTGTAAAAATTGTTGAGCAAAATGTGCTATTGTTTCGTCTTTCGATAGTTCAGCTCTCACATTTCTTTTGTTAGTCGAAGTATTTGTACGTGTGGCCAGAGATGTAATTTTTTTTTTAATACATGCATTGATCTCGTTTCCTGGTGTTAATTTGGGAATAACTGGAAGTGTTTGTCGGAAATTTCCTGACAGTACGAGTAGAACTCCTCCCATCACTTCAGAGTTTCCTCGCAAGCCTTGTAGTGTTTTGTCCATGGCTTCGAGTAGTTTTTTTTATAAGCCATTGTGCATTCGTCCAAGAAGATGATTTTTGCTTGCTTTAGAAGTTCACCCTGTCCAAATGCTCTTGAGGTTTTACATAACGAGAATTCTTGTTCGGCTACATTCAACGGTATTTGTACGACAGAATGGGTAATTAGTGCTGGCGCTGTGGTTAGCACAGTGGACTCGCATTCGTTAGGACGACGGTTCAAACACGCTTCCAGCCATCCTGATTTAGGTTTTCCGTGATTTCCCTAAAATACCTTCCTTTGAATAGACACTGCCGACTTCCTTTCCTAATTCGACGGTTTAGCACGTAATTACGTCAGCTGTAGATTTATTACGAACGTTTTCTCAGTACCGCCTCGCGCGTCGAAGTAAATAATTCCGTCAGAGTTTTGTCAATCCGATCCCTGATAACATTGTAAATTTCCTTTTGATGGTCACGGAGGAGTGGTTTATTGTGAGCAATGTTCTGAAGTAATTCTTGATGTTGTAGCATTTTCCCTTTGCAATTTCTAAGTTTAGCAGACTGATAGCGTCTTTTCATGGTGCTTGCATCCCAAATTGTACCAAGGTCTGGTTGTTTATCGCTAAACATTTATCTTCTAGGCCAATGAGTGTTTCATTCAAGACGTCGTCGTTGAATTCGATGGTCAATTTTTCGATATCCTACAATATGTCGTCACTCACACTCTCTTTGAAGGAGTCCCATAGCCGTTTCGGATTTGATGGGTTATATGTCGTTAGAATTACTGCGAATCAGCTCGCACTTGTTTGGCTGGGGCTATGAGTGTGGCTTCTTGTAGCGTTAATTCCCAGTGGTTGTCGTTTCCCAGTAGTCCTGAGCGTTCTCTCTACGTAACAGTCAACAGTTCTGAGATTTGTGGAACTAGTTGGTCCCCGTATTTCCTGTAGCGACATCTGGAGATAGAAACATTCGGCGTTGTTCGGATGTACGCTGCATACTCGGCCTACTGCGCCAGTTTTCATGACTCCTGGATGATTTGGAATTACTTATTTTCGTCGCTGAAAGACTTTTCTTGTTGTGTCCCATTTGTAATAGGTAGCGACGCCACATATAGTAATGTTTTCGCGAATGGGTCTGTCTGGCACAGTTGGTAACATGCCATTAATGTTGTGTTCCGAGGTGGTTCGCTTGCAATTTTTCTGATGGTGTCTTCTGTGGTGTAAACTCTCTGTCCATTCTCCAACTGTACTGCTACATGTTGCACAGTTGGTTCTTCTTCGTGTGTGGGAAAACCGAAAATTCGTCACAATGCCTCGTTACTGTAGCTGTATCTTCCCATTTGGTAAATGAGAATCTCGTCGTTTCTGTGTTATTATTCTAACAATATTATGAGAAGGAAAGTTGCCACTCACCATATAGCGGAGATGCGGCGTCGCAGATACGCTCAACAAAGAGATTTTCACACTTAAAGCTTTCAGCTGCATGGTGTCGTGGCTGCAAAAATGGACCTCGGGAGTGAAGTTGCGCATCATGCAGCCTGCCGCGCACAGTTTGAGTCGTAACACGACGTCCTGTGGCTGCACGAAAACCATTATTCAACATGGTGGCGCTGCTGTCAGGGTTCCTCCGAGCCATAATCCATAGGTAGCGGTCATCCACTGCAGTAGTAGCCCTTCGGCTGCCTGAGCGAGGCATGTCATCGACAGTTCCTGTCTCTCTGTATCTCCTCCATGTCCGAACAACATCGCTTTGGTTCACTCCGAGACGCCTGGACACTTCCCTTGTTGAGAGCCCTTCCTGACACAAAGTAACAATGCGTACGCGATCGAACCACGGTATTGACCGTCTAGGTATGGTTGAACTACAGACAACACGAACCGTGTACCTCCTTCCTGGTGGAATGACCGGAACTGATCGGTTGTCGGATCACCTCCGTCTAATAGACGCTGCTCATGCATGGTTGTTTACATCTTTGGGCGGATCTAGTGACATCTCTCAACAGTGAAAAGGACTGTATCTGTGATGCAATATCCACAGTCAACGTCAAACTGGGAGCCGGGGTGATGAAAAACTTTTTTTGATGTGTGTATAAATATTGATACACTGATTTCAGTTTTTACAATGTATCCAAAAGTGGAATCACAGAAACAACACAGCTGATCAGGAGAGCCATGAACTCAAAATGGTTGAAAACCCATGTCTGTACGGTATTAACGACCCTAGGAAAAACTTCAAAGTCGATTTTGACAGTTGAATCTAAGTGCCTTGGCCTACTGATATTTCAGTGCTGAACTCCACATACCTAAACATAAAAAATAAAAAAATTCGATGGCTATGTGATTTTGTAAGCTTTGTTCGGTCATGTGTTTGCCGATACCTTCAAGTTCTACCTTCACGCCTGTCAAATGATCCCCCGCGCTTTTTCTCAGAACCCTACTCATCCAGACGGCACTTTACAGTATACTGTCCAGAAAGTGCAAATGAAATCATGAAAGCCTCTGGATGAAATACTGCAGACATTTGCTGTTTATTAGCAAAGATTAAAAATATGTTCTCAATCACGTAACGCAAGTTTTCAGAAAAACTCTTCCAGATAATAGCTCGCTTGAGATCCAGTGGGACATCTCTCTTTCTCTTGCTGTCTTTTGAAAACCAAAATGCTGGACAAACGTTTGAATAAATGCCATCCACAAGAAATTGTTTCAGGCGAAAAGCCGAACATTCAGAAGTGGATCTCAAAAACAGGGTAGACGAAAACTTATGTAAATGCTAAAGGTGCAGAAGAACAAAAAAGAATACGAGAGGTGATGATGCTGGAAAACAAGCAACTAAATCGCTGTTAGGAGTGTATATTTAATCACTGAAAGGGAAAAACAATTTGAAACGCAGCACCTAAAAGTGATAAACATATAAATCAACTACGTGGAAATCCTTTTATAAACAAATTAAAGCATTTAATAATTCAATTAATTTTATTGTACTCTAAGATACGATACTATTTTGCGTATATCTGTTATAATTATTGTATGAACATATTAATGTAAATGTAAAAAAGTAAATATTATTATTTACCAATCAGCATGTAAACAGTAATCCGAGAAAAAATAGGAGAAAGAGCAAAAGTGTCAAACCTTTCACATATGAAACTCTACAGGTTGTCCAAAAAACGTACTGACGGGCTCTCTCAATTTGAATCATCAGTTATACACCAATTCAAATATTACCTGGGATATGAGAGTTGTGATCGAGTTTGAGTCCTGGTCAATATGATCCTGCCACCAACAAACGTTGCTGTTTTCAGTCATTTTAAATTGTTACTGTGCGTTACGAATGGGAGCAGCTGCGTGGTACGCCATCTTTTGTGCTTACATTCTGAGTTTATTCTACTCCTGCTGAGCTGGTCCTCCTCTTTACATTAAGAACACACAGCGCCATCCACATAAGACAGATGCTATTAAAGCCATAACAGTATTGTGTTGAAATAAAGAAAGTTTCTTTTTCAGATATGCTCAAATTTCCTCTGCAAAACTCCCAGTACTGTAGGAAAACCTTATGGAAAATGACCCTAAAAGCGAATATACTCGGCTCAGGAAACCTGATCGAATACTTCGTAATACAGCTACACAATTTCCTCGGCTGAAAGATTTTTCTTCCGTTTATGAAGTTTGTAACTTGCATTTGTAGAATCTTATGCAAAAAATGGGAATTGCCTTCCGCCTAACAAAATTCGGATAATATCTTAAAAATAAGTTGGGCCACAAAAAAGGGATAATTATGTATACCATATACTTCGTATTAGCATTGTTAAAAGCAAAACAATAACAGTTCTTAGTTTTAAATTTCATTTTATCTTTTTTTGAGAGGTATGGAAGAGAAGATTATAACAAATTTCGTGATTTATGAACTAGCATGCTGCAACTGCTGATGACTACCGGTAATTTGATTTTTTCTACGCAAACTTACTTTGGCTTTCGCTGAGGGAGTTCCAGGTGCCCCACCAGGCATGATGGGAGTTGATGGTGGACCTAAAACAGAACGAGAATATTCTGCATTAGATTACTAGTTTAGTTAGTCGTTTATGTAGTAAATAGCCATGTACCAGCGCTGCATGGGTATATATATATACACAAACGGAGCCAAGTCTAACTGTAGAAACATGAGGCAAATTTCAGTGACCGGACTACTGAAAAAACTGAAATTATTTTAGGTGGCCTATCTTCGGCGTGAAAATATTGCTTTAATGGAATCCAAAGCTTAAGAATTCTCTCAACTGCGAGCATTAACGACAGCCATCTGACATCAAGTTACAAGCAGAGCTCTGTCAGGTCCTCTGTCATTACCGTGTATACTGAAAAGCAATTAAATATTTTCATGACGATTCTTCTAATGTCGACAGGCTCCCGTAGCGCTTGATAAAGTCCTGTGAAGAATAGGGTCAGGGCATCCAATTCCTTCTACATTTCTCCCTAGTTTTTCTTTTATTTTGTGAAACACATTCCCCTGGCCGCGTCTATGAAGCCCTCCGAATTTGGTACAAATATTGTCCCTATAAAATGCAGTTAATTTATCTAATGGAATTTGCAGTTGTCTTAAAAGTGTCTAGACAAAACTTTACAATTGTCTCCCATGTTTCGTTACTCAGCGAATCAAATTTCAACAGCTTGTGTTGCATTCCGTCAATTTCAGTTAGATATTGAACAACTACAGGAAACATCTTTTCAGCCTTGTGGTTCTAAGCGTCGGTGCCTACGCCGTAAAATGAAACTTCTTGCAATCGTTCTACGCATTCGGACACACAGTGGTGTGAAAATATTTGTAACAATCGCTGTAGCCTTGGTCCTGACTTTGCGGCGATTTTGGAGTCAGGTTTCTTTGCGGCATTCAATTTTATGGTACAGTCAAGAGAATTAAAGGACTGATGATGCTTGACAACTTTATAAGCTGCTGTTTGTTCTATAACAGCACTGATCAGTTCTTGCTGAGTATCTTCTTTAATCATGTAGAAATACGCTTTAATGTCGATGCTACCGCGAATACGTTTGTACGACTCTTCTTAGAAATCTGATGCCTCACATCTGCCTTACCTCCGTGTGTTATTGAGATGAAACAGCTACAAATCTCACACGATGCTTCCTGATCTGTACGTCGTTTGTTAACAGAAGAGCTCGCTTTTGTGTCATCATCCGAAAAGCAGCACTTTGTCTTTCCATCCTTAGGCAATTTTGGAAGCTATGATAAAGTTATTAGACGGTAAACAGTCGACAATAACACTTCAGTCATCAAAGTACACGTCACTGTACACTTTACGCCCTATACACC
Source organism: Schistocerca gregaria (assembly GCF_023897955.1). Classification (NCBI taxonomy): domain Eukaryota; kingdom Metazoa; phylum Arthropoda; class Insecta; order Orthoptera; family Acrididae; genus Schistocerca; species Schistocerca gregaria. Next base: position 498,944,248 of record NC_064926.1, on the reverse strand, counting down.
CGCAGTAAACACTTCAAACATTACAAGCTTGCACTCATTGCTCGTTTTACGTTTGGAAAGAATCGTCTTATAATATCGCTATTCAAATGGTACCTGCCCGATTCTTCCGCTTGGCGCTGCTTAAATAGTTCCACCCCCGTGCTAATGATGACGGCGCTCGATCAACAAGGTGATGGCATCGTCGATACAGGATGCGCAACATACAGCGCCGTCTGTGAGGAGACCTTGTCAACATAAATGAAACTAGCTGAGTCTGCATTTACATGTTGAGCTAACAGATGGTGTTACTTCAGAACTTGACCAAAGCAAGTAACAGTGTTTTCGCAAAATCGGGACAAAACTGGGTCTTGTCGATGTCGGGGGGAGAAGGTCCATGACGGTGATGGTCCCGAAGTATCGAGACGGGTGGCAACCTCACACTAGGTGACGCGATAGGCGGGCGATGCGGCAGCAACGCAGGACACCCCTGTGTGGCGTGGCGTGCGGTCGAGCGTCGAATGTGACGCGTTGTAGCTTGTCGCGGCGAACGCCATAATGTATCCCGTACTTAATCGAGACTGAAAACAGGTACGGTTCTCCTTCCAGCGTTAAAAGCAATTTACACATGTTAGCCACATTTCTTACGCAGCAATATATGCCGTAAAATGCACCAAAGGTAAACTCGCCGGCGACAACAAGCGAACTTCTCAAAATATGCGCGGTGCTAAATTTTACTTTGAAGTATCACAGTACCTACGGGCAATAACGCAAAGAGAATCAATTCATTATACGCTGTGATGTGTGGCTATAAGATGCGGAAAAATAATTTTTTTCTACCCAATAGTTTCCTTAAAATCGAATGAGAAAGACGGCGTAGCGGAGGACATGCACAAATCTCGAAACAGTGGTTTCTAAAAGGGTGTTCAAAAAGAAACTACCCGGAGGCATAATTATAGAAACCAGTGCCTGTATGTTAGAAGTACTGACCCTGGCCCTTGAGACACTTGTTCCATTGTGACACAAGGCGGTGAATGGCTGTCTCATAAAATTCCCGGGGCTGCGATGTTAACCAGTTCCGCATGTACAGCTGGACGTCGTCATCCTAGGTGAATCGTTTGCCCCTCAGAACCTTTTTAAGAGGACCAAAAACGGCGTAATCACAGGGAGAGAGGTCCGGACTTGAATTTCTACAGGAGTGCCGCGACTGCGTTGGCCGCATGTGACTTTGAACTGTCGTGGAGCAGAAAGACCCCACGGGTGAGATTGACTGGTCGTTTTTATTTGATCGCTTGGCGAAGGGTGGCCAAGGTTTGTGAGTAAAGCTGGGCATTCACTGTTGTCCCGTGTTGCAGGAAGTGAATCAGAAGTGGGTCATCTTGGTGAAAGGAGAACGTCAGCAAAGGGGCAAACGATTCACCTCGGACGACGACGTCAAACTGTACGTGCGGAACTGGTTAACATCGCAGCCCCGGGAATTTTATGAGACAGCCATTCACCGCCTTGTGTCACAGTGGGACAAGTGTCTCAATAGCCAGTGTCAGTACTTCTAACATACAGGCACTGGTTTCTGTAATTATGCCTCCGGGTCGTTTCTTTTTGAACGCCCCATATAATTGTGAAGCGAAAAGTAAAAGCTTCACTGGCAAAGAAACTAACTACTGAGACGGATGTAGCTTTGCTTCATCTGCATAAAACACCTTTTTAGGCAAATCGGATAACCTGAAATTTCATTCCCCGCGTATCGTGTGCGATACTGGTTTCGTGAAGCGATCAGCACTCCGTGTTGCGCCGGGCGCAAAGTTCTGCACCTCCAGCATATCTACGAAAGGGTGACAGCCTCAATTCAAGACGAGCAAGGAATGAAAGAAAAAGCGCGTGGAATTAAAGTGTAGCTATTTTCTGCTGTGCGCAAAACAGTACTGAGTAATACCTTACGTTTCAAAAGAAACAAACTATTTAAGTGCCATAAGACTGGTGAGAAACTTGAATGAACAGAATATTGTTGCGCAGGTCTTAACTACGCAGAGAGACAAAAAACACGATATGTTGAAAGTTGCAGGATTTTTGCCTTAATTTTGGCGCCCCTAATCCAAAATTCTGCAAGCATAAACTATGAACGCAGCGCAGTTGTTTTTGGTGCTAATAATCGACATAGAAGTATTCGCGTCCGCAAGGGGAGGGGGTGTAAGAGGTGACGCCCCCCCCCCCTCCTCATCCCGGCCATGGAATCTAGAGTGCAGAATATTCACGCGTTTCTAGAACTGAGAGCCTGCGATTCTGGTGAAGAGCGGATTTAGCACTGATGACGTTTCCCACAATCGTCATGTTGCATGCTGAGCTTGGGCTACTCTTTACCCAAACGAGCGAAAAAATACAGCTTTCGAAAAACACGTTTTGTTGAACTTTAAATACAGCGGTTAAAAGTAAAAAAAAAAAGAAGGTATGAAAATAAGGCACTATATCCGTTAACTAGATGAGATATGATATTCTGAAAACATAATATCACACACGGCACAAAAGTTGTACGAGTTGTTTTTCTTCATTCTGAAGCGTTGCACTCAAAGACAACTGTAAGACTTATGTTCGATGTCGATTGTATTTGCTTCACTTCTTTGTTTTCCTATTGGTAATGTAATATCTGTGTAACAATGTCCTTTGAGTCAACATATGTGGAAACAAAGAAAAGGGGTCCTACTAAGCCCCTTGAAGATAGTCCACACCACACATGAACCCCTGGTAGATTGACTGCTTTTCCGCATAAACATGCAGATTCCCGGTTCCCTGTACACACTGTTATGCCGATTCGCGGTTGCACTAAATTTAAATTGTGCTTCGTCACTCCACACTACCTTCGTCACAAATTGTTCGTCATCAATTATCATTTGCTGATACCATCCGCGAAATTGCATTCTGCGATCAGGATCGTCATCATTAATCGCGTGCAGTAATCGTGAAATGTAAATTTTCCACTTTGCAGCTTTCAGCTCGTACTGCTAACCCATACTTCATGTGCACATTGCGTAGCAGGCGTCTGTAGAGAATTAACAAACGTTTCCAACACGAGAGCAGACGAAGAAAGACTTGTAGCTGTACGCTGTCTTCCTGATCTTCCTTTGTGAATATCACTAATCGTTCCATACAATTCAAACTTGTCAACGATGCATTTAATTGTTAGGCGAGGCCGCGGGTTGGCGGTTCCGTTTCAAACTCTCGCCTCCACTGACGTAGCACTTCAACGGAATTATCGAACTTGAAAAACCACTTCAAATCACTTAACAATAAATTTCATTGCTCGAATATCACGCGTGCTCCAGCCATCTTGTTTTCTCAATACCAAGATGAAAGTACTAAAATCTGTTGAGACAAAGACCATACTACAGCACACTCGTAACTCAAATCGAACGACAATAGCGATATGTCAACAGAACCTGACACAGAGTGTAAACATATTTCTGGCGGGCTCTGTAGAATGAAGACAGAAATGCTTAGTGCACGGTTACGAATTAAGGTCCATCTGTAGTCTGTTGAGAGGTCAGACAAACGTGTAGTTCCTGAAGAGGGGCAGCAGCCTTTTCAGTAGCTGCAGGGGCAACAGTTTGGATGATTGACTGATCTGGCCTTGTAACACTAACCAAAACGGCCTTGCTGTGCTGGCACTGCGAACGGCTGAGAGCAAGGGGAACCTATAGCCGTAATTTTTCCCGATGGCATGCAGCTTTGATGTATGGTCAAATGATGATGGCCTTGTGGTATCGATAGCTACGATGCCACGGCTTAAGTGCCAGTTAAGTTGGCACTACGATGATAGCGGCCTCTAGCAGGCGCAGTTCAGCTCTACGAGCACCACGACAGATTTGGCCCATTTTCATCAGGTGCAGCCAGCCAGGAAACTTCGCCAGGAAACTTGGCTCTATAAACGACGGGTCTAAGACTTCGCATCTGTACAAAGTTGTGTGTTCTTTCTAGCACCAGTAAACCACTTTTACTCACTGCAGTACCGACGTAATTTTCTTGCGCCTGCTCCCACCTACGCGCAGCCTTCCAGGCGGGATACAAAAGATGCCATTTCATCTGGTGCAGCCAGCCAGGACACTTCGCTTCAGCATCGCAGTACAAAGTTATGCAATCGTTTATCATCTTGTTTTTGTACCAGTAAACCATTTTCTTGCAGTACCGGCTTGTATTACCTTTTCCCGTTCCTACCCACGCACCGCCTCCCTGGCGGGATACAAAATGGAAGAGCAGCTGAACGGAATGGACAGTGTCTTGAAAGGAGGATATAAGTGCAAACCGGGATAATGGAATGTAGTCGAATTAAATCGGGTGATGCTGCGGGAATTAGATTAGTAAATGAGGCGCTTAAAGTAATAAATGAATTTTGCTCTTCGGGGAGAAAAATAACTGATGATGGTCGAAGTAGAGAGTATATAAAATGTAGACTAGCAATGGTAAGGAAAGCGTTTCTGAAGAAGAGAAACTTGTTAACATCGAGTATAGATTTAAGCGTCAGGAAGTGGTTTCTGAAAGTATTTGTATGGAGTGTAGCCATGTATGGAAGAGAAACGTGAGGGCTGAGTGCAGGGTAAAAATCGTAGAGGGAGACCAAGAGATGAATACACTAAGCAGATTCAGAAGGATGTAGGCTGCAGTAGGTACAGGGAGATGGAGAAGCTTGCACAGGATAGGGTAGCATGGAGAGCTGCATCAAACCAGTGGCATTGTTGGCCAGGAGGCCCCATCGGAGGAAGTTCAGCGGCCGGGCTGCAAGTCTTATCTCAGGTGACGCCATGTTGGGCGACTTGCGTGTCGGTGGAGACGATGAGAGGATGATGAGGACAACACGACACCCAGACCACGAGCAGAGTAAATCCCTAACCCGGCCGGGAATCGAAGTCGGGCCCTCTGCATGGTAGGCAACCATGTGACCACTCAGCTTAAGAGGGGGACACTAACTTCAGAAGAACTGCATGGTGTGGAGGAAGGAAGCTCTGACTTCCTTTTTGATACAGCCACTATACCTATAATTTATGATTTGTACCTAACATTTACTCCACGGTGGATACTAATCAATCGTGCACAAGATAGATAAGTAACGGCTTCATCACTCACTCTAGTATAAAAATGATTTAGTTTCTACCAAAGAAATGATTGCTAAGATTGAGTACCTCAACTTATTCAAGAGCTGAATCCAACAATACTGAAGAAGATGAAAGTGATCGTTTTGTAGTCGAAAGATGCACGGAAATATCCCTTACACAAGTTTGGTGTACTGATTCGTGAACCATTTCATGTTATAAGTTCTCGAATTCATAAATATGATATTTACATGTATTTGAATTTAGTAACACTTGGTTTAAGAATCATGAAAGAAGGTTGTATACGTGGAAGAACCCTGGAGATACTAAAAGGTATCAGATAGATTATATAATGGTAAGACAGAGATTTAGGAACCAGGTTTTAAGTTGTAAGACATTTCCAGGGGCAGATGTGGACTCTGACCACAATCTATTGGTTATGACCTGTAGATTAAAACTGAAGAAACTGCAAAAATGTGGGAAATTAAGGAGATGGGACCTGGATAAACTTAAAGAACCAGAGGTTGTACAGAGTTTCAGGGAGAGCATAAGGGAACAATTGACAGGAATAGGGGAAAGAAATACAGTAGAAGAAGAATGGGTAGCTCTGAGGGATGTAGTAGTGAAGGCAACAGAGGATAAAGTAGGTACAAAGACGAGGGCTGCTAGAAATCCTTGGGTAACAGAAGAAATATTGAAATTAATTGATGAATGCTCATTGGCTGTCGGAGAATGCGTGAAGTAGATGCGCAGAACAAGCCTAAACTCGACCGCAATCGTTCGTGACTGCAACTGTAGCAATGGCCGATAGTGTTATACAACCGTCACCAAAGGCAGATGATTCCTGCAACACATCCCACGGCCCCTGTGCTATGAGAGCCCCGACACCGCTCTCCGGCACTTTTTCTTCTTTTCTTGCCTGGGATAGCGTACATAAAACTCTTGTCAGTTTCTAATACTGTAATAATAAAACACAATTGCGTCAGCTACATTCTTTAAACGTTCGAAAATGCAATTTTATGTCATTGATTTAATACGCCAGTGCTTTAAAAATCATGTGCAAGCTATCCTAAACCGTCTTAATTTTCAGAATCATGGGCCATATACTGTACTTTCATATGTAACGTTATGAGTACGTAGGCGAGTTATTCGTCCACCTAAGGGTGGTATTGAGTACACCTAAGGATGGTACTGAGGAGACCTGAATTTGCTTGCTGGGTTTGGTACGATACCGCCCCGGGTGAGTCCAGGTACAGAGACAAGCAGCGCATGGCCCAAAATGGGATGAGTCCCAAATGTGCTCCAAATATGGCGGTGTGTCAGACAACTGAAGGGCTGCTAAGTTACAGCTCTTTTTTTGAGATTCGACAATAACTTACATCAAATATTGATACACGCTTTAATGTGTAACCCAATAATATACGACAGGCGCTCACTATTACCTGCAGTGCCAGGTCTTGGCAGCTTCCACCACGAGGCCGATCAGACTTTCCCAGCCAGTCTGCCACGACGTTATCGTAAGTAGTGTATCAGGAAATTCCTAGAGATTTTAATACGGCACATTTTTCTTCTTAACATGAGCTATAGTAATTTCTAACGTGTTTCGAGATAACTGCACAAGTCAGTATCTGCAGCGACAGGCAATAGGCAATGCTTACCGGTAATTCTGGCGATGGTAAAATATGGAAAAGTGATAACTTCACTCTTCCCATTTAACGGCCCTACACACGCATCAACGAGTCGACCGACAAATTGGACATGTGTAGATGATTTCACCAACCGGAACCGACGACCAACTTTTCTTGTGGGTTGGGCACGACCACCGACTGTCAATCCCTACACCAGTACACTAGACCCCACCAAACGTTCAAGCAAAGTCTGAACAGTGTGTTGCGTTGAGGTGCCAACCGTCCAAAGGAGTTCGTCTTTCTTCACTGCGCGCGGGATTAAATGTTGTTCTAATATACGTGGCAGAGTGTGAGGTACACGAAACTTTAATGACAGTGTCTAGAGAAACAACAGTGCATATTGGAAGAAAAATGTGTTTTATTCAATGGTGATAAGACGGATCTACACTAATAATTATCAACAAACGTGAACAAAAGTGAAGACGACAGAACAACTATATTAAAAACAGCTAAATATTTGTGTGAAGCAACAAAGCAAATGCCACTGCTGCTCGTTTCACGAGGAGCAATTTAAGGGGGAACGCATGGGAAGATACATGAATACGCATAAGCTAATGTAACTTTTTCTGTTGATAATTGAACCAAAATTGTACATGTTATCATTGTGTTATTGGCTATAATCTGGACTTTTTCGATTTTTTTGTGAAGTAATTTGATCAATACGTTGCTGGACACTGTTACAACACATACTATCAGATGAGGAAAATTTTCTTTCAAAAAGTGGTATATTATTCTCAGTAATCAGTTAAACAAATCTGTGTACTAGATTTGTAATATGACTCTTAGAATTCTCGCAACATTTAAAAAAAAATGTGTGTGTGATATACAGCAATTTTCAATTCACATAAATTTAAAGTTGACAGTAACGTACTTTCAAAAATTTTGTACCACAGAAAGCTGTGTCACAGTATTTTCGAAGTCTGTTCCATATTTCACCCCTTTATCTGCAATGGTTCAGCAGAAACTTTTCCCTATACACTGAAAAATGAAAGTTGCGGGAAATGAAAAAAAAAAGATAGCGTTTACGCCAAAACAAGTATCTTAATTTTGTCCATAACCATAAATTTACTCTTTTAGTTCTTCATGTAGCTCTTTTCTTCTAATCTAATCCTTCTGGCGCGCCCTTTTGGCAGTATCCTTCACTGATGCTTCAGAACTAGTAATGCCTACATCAGCAGTCTTCTTCAGTAGGTTTTCGCGAAGAAACCTGCATCAAATCCTAGACTCATAAGGGTCCCGATTCTTCAAGCGTTACCATCATTGAACACCAGGCAAGCATCACATGAAGAAACTGTAACAATAATAAATGAGCAAAATATTGTCTTTGGGCGTCTCTTCTAGGTGTGGTTATTAAAGCTTTCGTTTGGTTTGTGCATTCCACCATGTATGCATTTCTTTAGTAAATCGTAATTAACCGCATCGTAAATGAGCTGACATCTCATATGCTTTACAAATGTCTTCTCTGATGGCAGGAAATAATAAAATACCGCAAACAAGAACAGTCACGTAGAAAAGGGAGCGTGGCACTCGCTATTGGTTCAAACAAGATGGTTTTTACGTCGTTTGCAACACGAATTAAACTCTGAAAACTGGAGACAATATTTCTAACATGCTACAGAATTGTCTGGTGGGAAAAAGGTTCATAGTTTTTGACCAGTTTTACATGAATCCTTCTTAAGCTGTGCTCTTAGGTTCTTGCCGTAAACACACCCTAGAAGTTCGCGACATATTCGATTAAATTTTAAGGTGCGCTGTTGAAGGCTGAGCCTAACCGCACTTAGAAAATTTGGGGAAAAAATTAGCCGAATAGTTTTTACATGCAAGATTACAAATTTCACCGCTGCGCATTAACCTACAGCTCAGTCTGTCGCCGCGACCACATTTTTTGTTTTCACATTCGTAGGCTTAGCCAACTCACAACTAAACTGTTCCCTTCCACCCTAACACAAACTTCGGGATAACCTACAAATCAGAATGAAATTTTTCACTCTGCAGTAGAGTGTACGCTGATGTGAAAATTTGTCCTAGATTAAAACTGTGTACCGGAACGAGACTCGAACCCGGGACTGGGAAGGTCAGAGACGAGGTACTGCCGGAAATAAAGCTGTGAGGACGAGTCGTGAGTCGTGCTTGGGTGGCTCAGCTGTTAGCGCACTTACCCGCGAAAGACAGAAGTCCCGAGTTCGAGTCTCGGTCCCATTTTTAATCTGCCAGGCAGTTTCCAGCTCAAAATCAGTTTGCAAGCACAACCGTGCTTTTAGTGGCAAAACAAGCTGTGCCTAATCAAATCCTCGGAAACCGCGACATATTCGGAAAAAACAGCCAAATATTTCTCACAACCAGGAATACAAATGCCATTGCTTCGCTCACAGAAATTTAAGCTGTGCTCTTACGCCCCAGTCCAAACCCCTCCTCGAAAAAAGAGCCAATGTTTGTGAGTATCAAAATTACGAGGAGCGTTCAATAACTAACGCATTTTTTTTCTGAAAGCAGGTTGGTTTTATTCAGGCTTCCAATCACTCTTTTGGCTAGAAAACCCTGTTTTTCAACATAATCTCCGTTCAATGTAACGGCCTTACGCCACCTAACCTGTGTGCCCGCATGGTACGAATCTACATGTCGACATCGGAGCCCACGTCTCGTTGTCTCAGTAACCTCCCCATAATCCACGTACTGCTTCCCGCGGAGTGCATCATTCATTGGGCCAAATAGGTGGAAGTCGGAAGGTGCGAGATCCGGGCTGTAGGGTGGATGGGACGAACATTCCAAACAAGTTTGTGAGCTGCTCTCGGGTACGCAGTCTTGCGTGCGGCCTTGCGTCGCCATGGAGATGGAGTAGTTCGTTTGCTTTATTGTGGCGACGAAAACGATGAAGTCGCTTATTTAATTTCCTGAGGGTAGAGCAATGCACTTAAGAGTTGATCGTATACTATGAGGAAGGCTATCAAACAGTAAAACGCCTTCAGAGACCCGAAGACCGCCGCCGTGACTTCACCGGCTTTGAACTTGTTGTCGGAGGAGAGTTGGTGTGGCGCCGCTCAACGGGCGACACGCAAGCATTTCCGCAGAGACGGTTCTTCGTTGCCCTTTGCGGTCTTCTGTTAGGCGGCGAGGAGTCCAGCGGCCAGACGCGACCGGTGGACGTGTGTTCAGCACTACCAACAGACAGCTCCTGTTGTGTAGCGAGGTGTTTGATTATGATCCGTCCGTCACCTCGAATGAGAGTGTTCGCACATACGAGTGTCTTGGCACGCTCCAACACTGCAAAAGACAGAGCCGTGGCCGGGCGGACGGCGTCCGTGAGACCAGACAGGTGTGCGCGACCTGGCTGCGGTGACGACAGACGCCTCGCCCAACTACTCGCCGTGCTTTTGTTCACTGAAAGGTCATTCTGCAAGCGCTTAGAAATATCTGCGACGGTCTGGTTTTCCGCCAAAAAGAACTCAGTATCAGCTCTCTGCGTGGAACGCACCCCTGTTACAGACGCCAATTTGAAGGCTACCTATAGCGCCGCCACCTATCGGAACTTTATGAAACTACAGAGGCTGAAGCGGTAACATTCCACGATGTCCCACAACAAATTCCGCATTTTGTTTTAACCGAAATTGGTCGAGAGAAAGATGGGTTGCGTCACTTACTGAACGCCCTTCGTATATCTGCAGACAGAGCTTTGCATGTTCCTATGCTGTGCGTACAGAATGAAATTATTGTGCATAGCATAATGTGCTATCTAGTGTAGCCTACCTGTTGTGTTTACTGTACGTCATTGAATATAGGTTGATGTTACTGTATCCACAATTACTTTCTATTGGCTTTATTTGTGCCATTGACGAAACAAAGTGGTCCTTAACGTCCGTAAGGAGTTCATGTCATATCTTAATGTTTAAATAAAGTAACAATAAGAGAAAGAAATACGCAAGATACCACATTTTGGAGGTGCAAATTGGACACAATACGATGCTTTAACTGGGAAAAATATGTTTGGCACGAACGCGACTCTAACATCAGCGAGTTTGCTATCTGTTCCCCAGGGCATTGCCTCGTCTCACTGAGCTAATGGGACAGCTCTGGCACAACGCACAGTTCTTGCTACCTGTTCTCGGTCACGCTGCACGCAGTCACAGCGTTGCTAGAGCCCCGTTTTTTAAATCGCATTTCTATTAAACCTATCGGCGTTACTACGTTTAGCTAGGTACACTTTTGTCTTGAACTGCAATGAAGAATCGCATGCCGATCGCCAAGAGCAGCGTTTTTTTTCTTCGCCCTGTAGAATGGGTGAACATTTAACACGAGTAGTTGCTGGAAACTGTAGCTGAAGTGGTGATGGAAGGAAAGAAACCCTGGAGCAGATCCGGAGTGAATGCACGAATGCAAGTCGTAGAGCGTCTCAGATTATCTGTTAAAGAATGGGCTGCAATTGTACAAGATCGACTAACAGGATCTCATTTGGTGGCACGATACCTGCCATTGATTCGAGACGAGCTGCCACACTTGTTCGATGAAACCGCAGTCTCTCGAACAACAAGAAGCCGTACAATCCCAATTCGATATTTAAGTCCGTGTGCGCCTCACCTCATCGTTTGGTTGGAAAACAAAGTGCTGCCTCACAGCCCCTGCGACCGACAGCTATGCCTTTTACTCCTGTCTATCCCTGTGTGGGTACACAAAATCAGTGGAGGGCTTGCAATGCTTTCACTGTACAGCAAACAACAGGGATATTAGAGGCCTAAGTTTGAAACATACAGTAAGCTTTTTATGGATCACGCTTCACACATATTTTTCATTGGAGACCGCGTAACGCCTGAAATAGTCCTTGTTTCCTTGTGTCGTCCGTCTCTATAGTTGAGTGGTCAGCATGGCTGACTGCCGTCTTTGAAGCCCCAGATTCGACTCCCGGTAATGGAAGGGATTTTTCCTTGACTAGGCCGAGATCCACTCAGCCTCGTGATGCGAGTTAGAAGCTGCTTCAACGAGAAGCCAATAAGGACAGTGAGGGCGGTGTACGGACACTCCACGCACCTCCACAATGCATGTAAATGACGCCACTGGCTGAGGTTGACGTGGCGTTCCGTCGGTCCCGATTGGCTTGTCTGGGGCCAGAACGGTGGAGTTTTGTTTCACTTACCTCAGAAAATTCAGCTAGGATCCTGTCTAATCAGATAGATCTTGAGGTGTGAGAACCTCTAGCACAGGGAAATAGCCCTGTCAGAAAACTGTATCGAAATGCGAGAAGGCCCACAGGTGATGTACGTTTCATACCAAAACTGGCAGTTAACCCTCAACTCACATAAACATAATACAATGCACAAAAATTCGCGGAAAGGCCAATTATTTGTTATTACTTCAAAATGAACACCGTTAAGTAGAGGGTTATGCACGTGGAGAACTTTCAACTGAAACGATTAGAACAACAACAACATACTGCTGACAAAGGGACCGCGCCTACTGTTCACCGGTTTCGTCCAAATTTGTGGTTTTTGCAGTTCTTGGCAAGTTATGAGGATCACCTGTGGAGCTCCAGCGTTCAGAAAAAAACAGCACTTCTGGCGCTGTCGTATGAACCATTATTGTTTGCGTAGTTCCCAGGCAGCGGTTGTCGCAACGGAAATAATACAATCGGTAATCCGAGGGTCGTGGGATCGAGTCTGTATTTGATGTGACGAAACCATACGAGCAGGACAACATTTTTTCCGTTAAGTGACTCGTTGAGGGCGGCGCGGGGGGACAAACATATTCACAATTATACGACGGGATTTTTCAAGTTGAAGGCTTGCCATAGCGGAGCACTAAAGTGATCCCCCCGAACCCCCAAATGCACGCCAATAATGCAACCCTGCAATGTCTATTTTTATCTTCAACTCAAAAATTTTATCTGAAAGCTTCAAAACTGCTCTTGTCGAGAGAGAAAAAGAATTCTCGTCCCTAGAAGTCCTCATCAAATTACATTCCATTGCACACCAGAAGCCAACCTTGCCAGTATTTCACTAAATGATGCGTTACGAGTCGTTTACTATCAACGCTGTGCTATGAGAGCGACCCTTTTATAATTGTAAACCACGTTCGCTTTAATTTAGAACCTTTACGAAAGCCAGATAATAGTAAAACTTCGGAGTTTATAACGTTTACAAGACGCCCAGAAAATTACTGCTTCCCTTATTTTTACGTTACTATCCCACCACGTGTAAATCACGTGCGTTTCTATATCACAAAGATTCAGAGCCCCTATGTCTTAGTTAATGTGTGGTTTAATAATCAACTTTTATGTGAAAATATCTTAGATTTACTCTACCTGTTTGTGTATGATAAGAGTTTGGTCAAAAATGCAGTGGTACACCATAAATGATTCCGGGTCCCCGTACTGGCCATTAGTCAACTGACGCTCACTAAAGAACAGCTAGTAAACGATAGTGTGACAAAAATTTATTGCTTTGTTTATACCATTCAATAGACAAAGGGAAAGTGATCAGTCTTCTTGTGTACTCTGAAATTATTTTTGTTTCCCAATTCGGAAGTAGAGAGAATTTAAAGTTTATTTTCCCTTCTTGAAGTGCTAAAATTATTAAGATTTGCTTTTCTGTCTGCTCGATTTCAGCTGGCGAACATTTGTGTTTATATTGCCACATACAGTTACTGTTGTCTGAGGAACTTTTGTTGAAATCTCATTATTGCTTTAGTTCATTCCTTTTAGTTAAACAAATTACACAGTAAAAAATAATTCATAGTTCGATTGTTCAGTTCATTAGACGGTCGTTCAACCTCAACTAAAATTCTACAGAAGGGCTAACATTATTTGGTTTGAAATAACAGCGACGATTACTTATTGCTGTAATGTATGTCGCATCACTGCTAGATACACCAGGTTAGTGTTAAAAGCCTGTGTTGTTACTAAAAGATAATGCAGCACGTCCACATGCGGCCAGAAACATGACCGATGCGATCGCTAAACTTGGTTGGTAACCGCTTCCCCACCTTGCATATTGACGGAACTTAGTCTCTCCTAATTCCTATCTTTTCCAGTCTTCCTCCAACAGCATTCATGGACAAGAGGTTCATGACGTAGCTTCTCTTAGCAACTGATTTCTTCAGCTCGAAATCACAAGGAGAGGCACAGAAGTCCTGCCTGAACGCTGGCAAGCGATCACTGACAAATATGGTGATTATCTCACTAAGTAGTGTATCAGTGTTACTTTGTATTGTAGTGTGCTGTATTTTATAGAAATAAAATGAAATTATGGCATTTTTAAAAGTCACGAACTTAGCACCAGTCCAATATATTGTGGTGCTCGGCAGCGGCCTAAAGCTGAACAGGAAGAGATCAGTCAGCTACCTGTACCAAAGTTACAAGTCCACCTCAGTACTTTAGACCTGCTTGCTGAGCGCCATAGAAGAACCTGACGTAGCGGCGCGGCGGTGACGAAATAAACATGAAGGCTGTGCGACCGATACTGGGGAATAAAATCGGAGGCTGACAGCCGGCGATAACGGTCGCTCTAGCCAGGCCGTGGCAGTTAAATAAAAATATTCCGCCCAGCAGCTCTGGACGGGCAACACTTCTACTGTCAGGCGGTGTCACGGGATGCGTGAAGTTACTGCCAGCCTCGGGTCAACGTAAATCTCCCCTCTCGCAAGAAACAAACTGCTGCTAGTTGGTCACCGAGGATGGGGAAAGCATGTCCACTTGATAAAAGGCTGACAATGTGAGTAAATATTGTTATGTCATACGACTTCTGTAAAACTGAGACGGCAGTGTGTGCTTACCATACCATGCAAATGTGGAAAACCTGTATGGTGTGCCGTCCTGGAATAATGCATGATAAGCAACACAATCGTAAAATTAAATACACAAGAATACGAATACAGACGCAGATTCCTCTCCACATAAGAGGATACAATCTAAGTGACGGTGTACGAACAGTAATTGACTATATGAATGCACTTCACTATCGGCTGTATTTATGAATTTTATTACAGGTAGCTGTTTCAGGGACCTAAGGTGATTTTTTATTTTACTTGGAGGATTCAATATATAATGTAAAACTTTTCTGAAAGCACGTTGGTTTCAATCAGGATTCCAATACATCAGATAATTCTTCTTCACTCTTTTGGCTACGAAACCCTATTCTTCAACATAATTTCCTTTCGATGCGACGGCCTTACGCGACCTTATTCGGAGGGCGTCTATGAAAGCACAATGTCTGTACACTGGTCGACGTCGGAATCAACATCTTGCTCTATATCAGTGTATCAATAACCTCTCCCTCCATCATCCACATAATGATTCCCGCAGAGTTCGTCTCAAAAAAGCTCTAAGCACTGTGGGACTTTGTGTTTGAGGTCATCAGTCCCCTAGATTTAGAACTATTTAAACCCAAATAACCTAAGGACAACACACACATCCATGCCGGAGGCAGGATTCGGACCTGCGACCGTAGCAGCAGCGCGGTTTCGGACTGAAGCGCCTAGAACCGCTCGGCGACAAGGGGCGGCTCCTCACAGGACCAAACAGTCGGAAGTCGCAAGGTGTACGAGGAAGAACAGTCCAATGAAGTTTTGTCAATTTCCCCGGGTGAGCAGACTTGTCGGCACTACAAACAGAGACGCCCAGTTATGTTGCGAGGTGTCTGATTGTGCCCCTTCGATCATCTCGAACAGTGCAGGAGTCACAGCTGTGTACGGCCGGCCGGCACGCGAGAGGTCGGACAGGTTTGTGCGACGTCCCTGCGATGATGACAGACGCCTTGCTCTACGACTCAATGTGCTGTTGTTCACTGCGAGGTCTCCGTATACATTCTGCACGCGCCTATGAATATCTGCGACGCTCTGGTTTTCCGCCATAAGAAACTCAGTGTGAGCTCTCTCGTGGAACGCACCTCTGTTGCATGCGCCACGCTGAACGTTACGATTAGCGCCGTCAGCTGTCATGAGGCTACAGGGGCCGAAGTACGGGAGGGAGGGCGCAGCATGTCGTCTTGGATGGAGAGTCACTGTCAGACGTAAAAGTAACTTCAGGTGAGAACTAGTGACGTCTATTAGGACTTTTGCTCTTCATGTTGTATATTAATGACCTTAGAGAGAATGTTAATAGTCACCTCACACTTTTTGCAGATGATGTAGTTATCTATTATGAAGTACTATCTGAAAGAAGATGCATAAATGTTCAGTCAAGATCTTGATAAGATTTCAAAATGGTCCAAAGATTGGCAGATCGCTTTAAACGTTCAAAAACGTAAAATGTGCATGTCAAAAAATGAAAAAAAATAGTATCCTACGGCTACATTATCAATGAGTCACTGTTGGAATCGGCCATAAAAATACCTGGGTGTAACACTTTGTAGGGATATGAAATGGACTGATCACACAGCAGCAGGTGGTAGAGTTCGGTTTATTCATAGAATACTGGGGAAGTGCAATCACTCTACAAAGGAGATTGCTTACAGATCACTCGTGCGACCGGTTCTAGAATATTGCTCAAGTGTGTGGCACCCGTACCAGACAGGACTGTCAGGGGATACTGAACGTGTACGGAGAAGGGCAACACGAATGGTCACGGGAGAGACTCTCAGAGATGCTGAAGGAACTGACCTGGAAGACTCCTGAAACTAGGCGTGAAATATCCCTAGAAAGTCTACAAGTTTCAAGAACCGGCTGTAGATGATGACTCTAGGAATCCACTACTATCCCCTACGTATCGCTCACATAGTGATCGTGAGGATAAGATGAGAATAATTATTGCATGCACAGCGGCATTCTCCCGCTCTCCATACGTGAATGGAACGGGAAAAAACCTTAATAGCTGGTACAATGGGACGCACTCTCTGTCGTGTACCTCACGGTGGTCTGCAGAGTATAAACGTACATGTAGGTAGATGTCCAACAACAAATTTCCCATTTTTTCAACCGAAACTGGCCGCGAAGAAAAATGCATAATATTATTGCTCGCCCCTCGTATTTTTGATGCCACTGTAAGAACGTTGTGTGAAGACACTACTATGGTGCAATACACTTTTTTTCTCATTTCTGCTTCTTTTTTTCTTTTCTTCTCACATCAAAGAGCATTGCAATAGTGCACGTTTTGTGTTCTCTTCTATATACATTCTGTTGCTGCCGACTATAGAATCGTTATTTTTCATTTTCTCCTGTTACGTGCGTAAAATAATTTTACTTGCGTAAAGTTGTATACTCATATAAAATATTAATTTCCCTTAAAAAATATAAAATGTTGTGATCTATGTAATATTCTGCGAGAGATGAGCTTTGAGCGTGCAAGGGAACGGAGCGTTCGTGTTCGTAGCATCAGCACTTCAGACTGTGTTTTTGATGTACATCATGGAGTGTGACGTAAAACGATAAACATGTTAGAGTGCTTCTTGCCGTGAACTATCATATCACAATATAAACTTAGAGTCCGGACAGGGCAGTAACGTGTTTACTGAGTCTACTGTTTTCGAGGTCAGCGTGAACTGTGCACATATGTGATTCTCGTTATAGACTATTACGTTAGACCATAATACCGTACTGTGAAAGGTACGAAATCGGCACAATGAAGAGGTGGCTTTATCAAGTTCATTGGTTTCAATGTACAGCGAGGACTGTAAAGTTAAGTTTAAATTTGCTTTCGCCTACGCGCTAATATTTAAAGAAATAATAACCTGAAACCTTCGAACTTTGGGCAATGGAATAAGGCTTTTTCTAAGTTTTCGTCACATAGCGCGGACCGTGTAATATTAATTGTACTGGAGTGCTGCCCGCATCTCGTGGTCCTGCGGTAGTGTTCTCGCTTCCCACGCCCGGGTTCCCGGGTTCGATTCCCGGCGGGGTCAGGGATTTTCTCTCCCTCGTGATGGCTGGGTGTTGTATGATGTCCTTAGGTTAGTTAGGTTTAAGTAGTTCTAAGTTCTAGGGGACTGATGACCATAGATGTTAAGTCCCATAGTTCTCAGAGCCATTTGAACCATTTTTTTTTTTTTTTTTGCACTGCAGTGCTTTTCGCAGGAAACTAATACCCTGTTATGTAGCGAGGTGTCTGATTGACTTCTTACTGCTTTGATGCAGGCCGCCACGAATTCCTGTCCTGTGCGAACCTCCATCTCAGAATAACACTTGCAACCTACGTCATCAATTATTTGCTGGATGTATTTCAATCTCTGTCTTTCTCTACAGTTTTCACCCTTTACAGCTACCTCTAGTACTATAGATGTCATTCCCTGATGTCTTAACATATGTCCTGTCTTCCTGTTCCTTCTCCTTGTCAGTGTTCTTCACATATTCCCTTCCTGTCCGACTCTGCACAGAACCACCTAATTCTTTATCTTATCAATCCACCCAATTTTCAACATTCACTGTAACACCACATTCCAAATGCTTCGATTCTCTTCTGTTCCGGTTTTCCAGTAGTCCATGTTTCGCAACCATACAGAAGCTGGTGCAGCGTTACAGAAAGTGTATACAGGGTGTTACAAAAAGGTAAGGCCAAACTTTCAGGAAACATTCCTCACACATAAATAAAGAAAAGATGTTATGTGGACATGTGTCGAGAAACGCTTAATTTCCACGTTAGAGTTCATTTTAGTTTCGTCAGTATGTACTGTACTTCCTCGATTCACCGCCAGTTGGCTCAATTGAAGGAAGGTAATGTTGACTTCGATGCTTGTGTTGACATGCGACTCATTGCTCTACCGTGGCGCGGTTCGTTTGTATTGAGACAGATTTCCAGAACGAAGGTGTTCCGACAGGAAGACGTTCGAAGCAATTGATCGGCGTCTTAGGAAGCACGGAACATTCCAGCCTAGACTCGCGACTAGGGAAGACCTAGAACGACGAGGACACCTGCAATGGACGAGGCAATTGTTCGTGCAGTTGACGATAACCCTAATGTCAGCGTCAGAGAAGTTGCTGCTGTACAAGGTAACGTTGACCACGTCACAGTATGGAGAGTGCCAGAACCAGTTGTTTCCGTACCATGTACAGCGTGTGCAGGCACTATCAGCAGCTGATTGGCCTCCACGGGTACAATTCTGCGAATGGTTCATCCGACAATGTGTCAATCCTCATTTCAGTGCAAATGTTGTCTTTACGGATGAGGCTTCACTCCAACCTGATCAAATTGCAATTTTTCGCAATCAACATGTGTGGGCTGACGAGAATCCGCACGCAATAGTGCAATCACGTCATCAACACAGATTTTCTGTGAACGTTTGGGCAGGCATTGTTGGCGATGTCTCGATTGGGCCCCATGTTCTTCCACTTACGCTCAATGGAGCACGTTATCATGATTTCATACGGGATACTCTACCTGTGCTGCTAGAACATGTGCCTTTACAAGTACGACACAGCATGTGGCTCCTGCACATTTCAGTCGAAGTGTTCGTACGCTTCTCAACAACAGATTCGGTGACCGATGGATTGGTAGAGGCGGACCGATTTCATGGCCTCCACGCTCTCCTGACCTTAACCCTCTTGACTTTCATTTATGGGGGCATTTGAAAGCTCTTGTCTACGCAAGCCCGGTACCAAATGTAGAGACTCTTCGTGCTCGTATTGTGGACGGCTGTGATACAATACGCCATTCTACAGGGCTGCATCAGCGCATCAGGGATGCCATGCGACGGAGGGTGGATGCATGTATCCTCGCTAACGGAGGACATTTTGAACATTTCCTGTAACAAAGTGTTTGATATTACGCTGGTACGTTCTGTTCTGTGTGTTTTCATTCCATGATTAATGTGATTTGAAGAGAAGTAATAAAATGAGCTCTAACATGGAAATTAAGCGTTTCCGGACAAATGTCCACATCACATATTTTCTTTCTTTGTGTGTGAGGAATGTTTCCTGAAACACCCTGTAGATGTGAACGGCGATTATGTGGTAAACTTAAGTACATACTCAGTTAAATATCAGTACCAATAAAAACTTTTTCTTATTAGCTAATTTTTTTTATGACCAAACGAACGTTAGTTTTGGAATAACCCTCGCTGACTAATCAGAGCACACGCTGAGGCATTTAAGCGGTCTTTCTTCTAGCGCTCGATACACGAGTGGGACGTGAAGAAACGCCCAGTATGTGGGACCGCAGGAAGTAACTCGCGCCACGTGCTTTTCAGGCGTAGCCGGCGGCGTGCCCCCTGGAGCCTGGCGAGTTCGAGCGACCAGCGGCACGGCGCAGTTTGGTCTGGCGGAACGGCGGGCGCGCCGTGTTAATATTAAACAGCGCCATCATGATGCAGATGCATGCTAACGGCCGCGCTCGGCCCTGGGCGTGGCCGGGGGTGCAACCCACGCCCCTCCCGCCTTCTGACGACGCCTCCCACCCGGACGCACGACCGCGCTTGCGTGCCACGAAATTTATGGAAGATGAAAGCCGAAACTCGGAAACAGATTTTCTCTGACGCATTTGCGTGTCAAGACTGGATCAGTGTTGCTGGCGCGGTCAGGTTACTGTTTTCCGAGCGTCTGCAGATGTAGGCGAGTGGTGTCTGTAAATAAACTGTACCGATTTCGTCAGCACTACGAAGTGAGATTATCAGTACTTTCGTAATGTTTATTATTATTATTATTATTATTATTACTATTTTCCTTTCTCAGACGTTATGTCTGGTTAAAAATGGAAAGTGACGCGGACCTTGATCAAGCGTGACTTTCTTTTAACTGTGCGGTATATGTTACATTGTATTTAGGAACTTTCGGGTAATTGAACATGTATCAATAACTACAGATTTCTGTAGTTGAATATATATGTTTGGATGTAGCTGTATTGCGTTGATGTACTGGTGGATATTGTGTGGTATGACTCCTGTAGTTGAAAGTATAACTGGTACAATGTCAACTTTATCCTGATGCCACATGTCCTTGACTTCCTCAGCCTGTTGGATGTATTTTTCAATTTTTTCTCCTGTTTTCTTTTGTATATTTGTTGTATCGAGTATGGATATTTCGATTAGTTGTGCTAATTTCTTCTTTTTATTGGTGAGTATGATGTCAGGTTTTTTGTGTGGTATTGTTTTATCTATTATAATGGTTCTGTTCCAGTGTAATTTGTATTCATCATTCTCCAGTACATTTTGTGTATGTGGGAACGTGTTGTTTTATTAGTTTATGTAGTATGGCAAGTCGCTGATGTATTGTTTTTGGTACATAGTCATGTCTTCTGGTGTATTCTGTATTTTCTAGTATTGTACATTCGCTTGAATGTGATCTACTGTTTCTATTGGTTGTTTGCAAAGTATGCATTTATCTGTTGTGGTATTGGGATCTTTAATAATATGCTTGCTGTAATATCTGGTGTTTATTGTTTGATCCTGTACTGCAATCATGAATCCTTCCGTCTCACTGTATATATTGCCTTTTCTTATCCATGTGTTGGATGTGTCTTGATCGAAGTGTGGCTGTGTTAGATGATATGGGTGCTTGCCATCTAGTGTTTTCTTTTCCCATTTTACTTTCTTTGTATCTGTTGATTATATTATTATTATTATTGTTTTCGATTATTTATTCCCATTTAAGAGAGCGTTTGACCTTTAATTCCTTTACGAGGATTGTTTATGTTTTTTCTGAGCCCAAATTTTCTTCGTGTGTTCACTGTGTTTCTTTCGCTCCGCTGTCCATTTGCATCCTGGTCTCTTCTGTGTTGTGGTGTCAAATTTATGTTTTCTGATGATGTTCCTGAATTCAGTTCTATTTTGTGCATAGTTTACTGTTGTGTGTGCTTGTCTGAGGTTCTCTTCAACTTCTTTTATCCATTTTGTTTTTCCCATGCCTGAGTTGATGACTTTAAGAATTCGCTTAGAAATTCTGTTTTCATTCATCCTGTGGATATGTCCGTAGAACTGCATTCTTCTTTTCCTTATTGTATCCGTAATCTTGTCTGTGTGTTTATATAATTCTGATGTTGGTCTCTTCTGCCAGATTCCTTGCTATTGTATCGGGCCAAAAACTTTCCTCAGAATTTTCCTTTCTTGTTTCTCTATTTCTTTGATTTTAGTTTGCCCACCTATTTGTGTTGTTTCAGATGCATACAGTGCCTCCGGAAGTACGTCAGTATTGTAGTGCCTCAATCTTGCGTTAATGGATATGGGCTTTTTGTTGTTATAATAGTTCTATGTGAATTTATATGCTTTATGTAACTTTTTATTCTTTCCTCGTTGGCCTTTAGGTTGATCCCTAAAGGCTGGATTATTATTATTATTATTATTATTATTATTATTATTATTCTTTCTTTTCTCAGACGTTATGTCTGGTCTAAAGTAGAAAGTGACGCGGACCTTGATCAAGCGTGACTTCCTTTTAACTGCACGGTATATGTTACATTGCATTTAGGAACTTTCGGGTAATTGAACATGTATTAATAATTACAGATTGATGTAGTTGTATATATACGTTTGGATGTAGCTGTATTGCGTTGATGTACTGGTGGATATTGTGTGGTATGACTCCCGTAGTTGACAGTATAATTGGTATGATGTGATGCCACATGTCTTTGACTTCTTCAGCCAGTTGGATGTATTTTTCAATTTTTTCTCCTGTTTTCTTCTTTATATTTGTTGTATTGGTTATGGACATTTCGATTAGTTGTGTTTATTTCTTCTTTCTATTGGTGAGTATGATGTCAGGTTTGTTATGTGGTGTTGTTTTGTCTGTTATAATGGTTCTGTTCCAGTATAATTTGTATTCATCATTCTCCAGTACATTTTGTGGTGCATACTTGTACATGGGAACGTGTTGTTTTATTAGTTTATATTGTATGGCAAGTTGTTGATGTATTATTTTTGCTGCACTATCATGTCTTCTGGTGTATTCTGTATTTGCTAGTACTTTACATCCGCTTGTGACGTGATCTACTGTTTCTATTTGTTGTTTGCAAAGTCTGCATTTATCTGTTGTCGTATTGGGATCTTCAATAATATACTTGCTGTAATATCTGGTGTTTATTGTTTGATCATGTATTGCAATCATGAATCATTCCATCTCACTGTATATATTGCCTTTTCGTATCCGTGTGTTGGATGTGTCTTGATCGATGCGTGGCTGTGTTAGATGATACGGGTGCTTGCCATTTAGTGTTTACTTTTTCCGATTTACTTCCTTTATAACTGTTGATGTTATGTAATCTACAGAGATGTAGAAGTGGTTACGAAATTGCAATGGTGTAGCCGATGTAATTATATAAATGATTGCTTTGTGTATTTCGCTAGTTTCTGCTCGTTCTATAAAGAATTTTCTTAAGTTGTCTACCTGTCCATAATGTAGGTTTTTTATGTCGATAAATCCCCTTCCTCCTTCCTTTCTGCTTAATGTGAATCTTTCTGTTGCTGAATGTATGTGATGTATTCTATTTTTGTGGCATTGTGATCGTATAAGTGTATTGAGTGCTTCTAGGCCTGTATTACTCCATTTCACTACTCCAAATGAGTTGTTCAATATTGGTATAGCATAAGTATTTGTAGCTTTGGTCTTGTTTCTTGCTGTCAATTCTGTTTTTTGTATTTTTATTAGTCTTTGTCTATATATTTCTTTTAGTTCTTCTTTAATATTTGCATTATCTATTCCTATTTTTTGTCTGTATCCTAGATATTTATGGGCATTTGTTTTATCCATCGCTTCTATGCAGTCACTGTGGTTATCCAATATGTAATCTTCTTGTTTAGTTTCTTTTCCCTTGACTATGCTATTTTTCTTACATTTGTCTGTTCCAAAAGCCATATTTATATCATTGCTGAATACATCTGTTATCTTTAGTAATTGGTTGAGTTGTTGATTTGTTGCTGCCAGTAGTTTTAGATCATCCATGTATAGCAAATGTGTGATTTTGTGTGGGTAAGTTCCAGTAATAGTTTATCCATAATTTGTATTATTTAGTATGTTGGATAGTGGGTTCAGAGCAAGGCAAAACCAGACGGGACTTAACGAGTCTCCTTGGTATATTCCATGCTTAATCTGTATTGGCTGTGATGTGATATTATTTGAATTTGTTTGGATATTAAGTGTGGTTTTCCAATTTTTCATTACTATGTTTAGTAACTGTATCAATTTAGGATCTACTTTGTATATTTCCAATATTTGTAGTAACCATGAGTGGGGTACACTATCAAAAGCTTTTTGGTAGTCAATGTATGCGTAGTGTAGCGACCTTTGTTTAGTTTTAGCTTGATATGTTACCTCTGCATCTATTATCAGTTGCTCTTTACATCCTCGTGCTCCTTTGCAACAGCCTTTTTGTTCTTTATTTATAATTTTGTTCTGTGTTGTATGTGTCACTAATTTCTGTGTAACGACTGAAGTTAATATTTTTGTATATTGTTGGTAGGCATGTTATGGGGCGATATTTTGATAGGGTTTGCTGTGTCTGCTTGATTTTAGGTTTCAGATAAGTTATTCCATGCGTAAGTGTATCAGGAAATGTGTATGGGTCTGCAATGTAACTGTTAAATAATTTAGTTAGATGTGAATGTGTTGAGGTGAACTTCTTTAGCCTGAAATTTGCTATTTTATCTTTTCCAGGGGCTTTCCAATTGTGAGTAGAATTAATTGCTTGGGTGACTTCATGTTGCAAAATTATCACTTCAGGCATTTGTGGTATCATCTTGTATGTGTGTGTTTCTGCTTGTATCCACCATGCATGCCTGTTATGTTGTACCGGGTTTGAGCATATGTTGCTCCAGAAGTGTTCCATGTCTGTTATGTTTGGTGGATTGTCTATTTTAATGTGTATGTTATCTATTGTCTGGTAACATTTCTTTTGGTTTGTGTTGAATGTTTGGTTTTGTTTCCCTCTATTTTCACTTTTTTTGTATCTTCTAGTTCGTTTGGCGAATGCTTGTAATTTCTGCTTCTTTTCATCTAATTGCTCTATCGCTTCTTGTTGTGAGATTTTACCTAACCTTTTTCGTTTTTTTCTGATATTTCATTTCTTATAAATTGTGTTATCTGTCCGATGTCTTTTCTCAGTTTTTCTATTCTGATCTGTAGCCTGTGTGGCCATGCTGGTTTTGTGGGTTTCTTCTGTGTGTTGGTTGGTTCTGATATCTGCCTAGTGTGTATATTTAGTGTAGTGAGTGCTCCTATATAAACCAGTTGTTGTAACTCTTCCACAGTTGTATTTTCATTTATTTTGTTGTATATTATTGTGTTGATAGTTGTTGTTGTTGTTGTTTCGACTTGTGGGTTATTTGGTGGTATATGCAAGAATGGTCTAATGTCTGTATTTGTGTCTTTGCGTTATATATATGTCAGCTGAAATTGTTCTTCTATATCTAACATGTGTGTCACCTCATGTTCTATTTGTGCTTGTTCTGGTGGCTGTCTTAAGATTTCGTTTTCCTCTGATTGTTTAATTGATGCGTGTTGTTCTTTGTTTGTTTGCTCTGGGATGTTTGCGTCCATTACTGTATTTTCTTCTTCTTCTGATTGCACATTATTTTGTTCTAGTATTTGTTGTACTTGTTGTTTGATGTTTTCTAATTCTGACTGGGGTATCCTGTTATTTTTTATTATTACACGGATCTGATCAGCTAGTCGTTGTTCTGTTAAAAATTTTAATTCTGGGTATCTGGTAATAAATTTTGTGTATACTTGTGATCTGTATCCAGTTGTGTTGCTTCGTAATAACAGAACATGAGGTGTCGGTTAACTTCATCTGACCATCCCATCCTCTGTCTTTGTTTTCCTTCTAGAGTGGTTGCAGGAAGCATATCCTGCAAAACACCACTATTTGGATTTAAATAATTTTCCGTGTGGCTAGCAGTGTCACTACCATTGTGGACGGGCATAGTATTCAAGCGTCGTCCCCGACCATGGCAGCGCTTGTCCGAGGCTTCATTAGTTCTGTCCTGAACCAACTAATCACACTAAAAAGGGGGGTTAGCCCAATTAGTGGTTTGTTCTTTTCGCCGCCTTTTACGACTGGCAGAACATACCGAAGGCCTATTCTTTTCCCGGGCCTCCACGGGGTTTATTATTATTATTCTTTCTTTCTTTTCTCAGACGTTATGTCTGGTCAAAAATGGAAAGTGGCGCGGACCTTGATCAAGCGTGACTTCCTTTTAACTGTACGGTATATGTTATATTGCATTTAGGAACTATTATTATTGTTATTACAGAATTTGGCCAATTTCAGACCGCTTAGAAGCTAAGACTAAGGCGTCATATTTTTCTTTTTATCTTTCCAGAACTACTTCATGCGTTGGCTGATGGCCTGCATATATTCATTTGACCTCACCCTCCTAGGATGTGAATTTCGCTGTTGTCCCGGAAATTTTGCAGAACTGATCAGCAGCTCGAAATTTTCCCTGTTCTTTATAGTGTTGTGCCTTACGTTAAATTCTACCAAGTCGTTTCTTGTCTCTTCCAGCCATCCCGTAATGCTTTCTAATTTGGAAATGAAGGTAAAAATTTTCTTCGGTTGTCTATTGGCGTTGGTTCATAAATGGCTCAAATGTCACTGAGCACTATGGGACTTAACTGCTGAGGTCATCAGTCCCCTAGAACTTCCAGCTACTTAAACCTAACTAATCAAAGGACATCACACACATGCATGCCCGAGGCAGGATTCGAACCTGCGACCGTAGCGCTCACGCAGTTCGAACTGAAGCACCTAGAACCGCTCGACCACACCGCCGGCCTATTGGCGTTATTCTGTACATAAATAAAGTTTTAGTCTCCTCTTTCTTACGGTGTCTATGATTCTTTCTCTATTTCTATATAGATCTCATTTCTCCTCGTTCTTTTGTGGCCCTAAAATGTTACATCTGTGATCGAATCTTCTGATGGGGTAATTTTTTTAATAGTTTTACATTTTATTGTTGACGTTGTAACGGGACGTCCTCTCCTAGCATTACTTTTCTCAGGTCATTATTATCTCCGTTGCTTTTCTTAAAAGTTTCATATAATTTTAGACTCAGTAAGCTATTTTTCAAGCTAAAATTTATGAAAATGAATTACTTTATAAAATGTTTTAGTCTCGATGTTATAATCGATGAGGTTCGCAAGATCGATCCTGTTTCTAACCGATTTTAATTGTTTCCTTCCTCCTCACTTCGCTTAATATTACTGTCTTCTTAAGTTTACTTTAGTCGTAATATATTTATGCAAGAGCTTTAATTTCCATGCCATATTATATTTTAATATCTATTTTCATTTATTGGCTTCATTCTACATCTGAACCGTTTGAGATGTATGACAATGATGGTGTTAAGAAGCTGTATTTCATGCGTGATGTAGCTCTTACACTGAACAATCTCAGAAACCATTTAACAATATTTCCAATCAAATTATGGTTCCCAAACAAGTCGTTGAAAACAATGATTTGCAATTTACAATTGTCCTCTTGAGCCTGTTTTAAGGCTGTGTCATTTTGACAAACAGGAAAAAACGAACATTGCTTGGAACCTACGAGAAAATGTAGCAAGTCCAAAGCGTTACGATAAAATGAAAGTTGGTCTTGCTTTTGGATGAAGTGTTTCAGCAGCAGTTAAGTATGCACTGCAATAACAGGTACTTCGATATTCTACTGTGCCTGCATAATTTACCGGTGGTTTAAATTACTGACCTACGGGAACAGGAAAAACTGGAATGTGTGAAGCTGTTAGAGGCGAACACGATGATGCTCTTCAGTTTCCCACGAGTGTTATTACGCTGTTTGAGAATTTAAAATTTGGAAAAAAGTAGGCTGGAAAAAAGTAGTATTTCTGGAAAGAACAGCACCAATTGACAATCAGAATTAACTTTCCAGTGCTTTTTATTGTGCAGGCTTTCACAACATGTCCTGGAAAAACTTTTCGGCATGGTTCGAGCATATAATCCAGTTCGAGATTTCTTCAGTTTTAAAACAGTCCCGCGGTCTGTCGCCTGCCGTGTCACCGTATTCGCAGCAGTCACCACGCACTCACCAGGCGGAAAACGCTCGGCGCGTCGCAGCCTACCTGGAACACAGCCGTACTTTGAATAAAGGAACTTAAAATAAAAAATTTGCGGCTGGCTGCTGTCTCAACACCCATCAGCATTTGTCTTCAAATAAGAGCCACGGTCTCCAGCCATGTCATCATATGACAAAATTGCACTGCCGTACTTGCTTTGAGACATACGCGTCTGAATCGTCTAGCTTGAGAACAAGAAGAAATACAAGTTGTGTGTACTGTGTACTACTTTCAGCAAATGGACAGTCTGAATGAGAAAGAAGTCGTAGATCAACCGAAATCAAAATTACACGACCGACGACGCAGCTTTAAAGGTCTATCGCAAGCAGCGTTAAACATTAATCAAATGGCAAAACAGTTTTCGGTGTCTATGAAAAACAAATTTTAGAATCGAAGTTGCTTCAAATACTGACGCAGTTGAATGTAAGAAGAGGAAGACTGCACTGTAGTTCCTTCTCTAGATTTTCGCACAGGTGACAAAATCGTAGATATCGAAATAGACGACAGAGGGATAGAGAAACAATTAAAATCGCTCAAAAGAGGAAAGGCCGCTGGACCTGATGGGATACCAGTTCGACTTCACACAGAGTACGCGAAAGAACTGGCCCCCTTCTTGCAGCGGTGTACCGTACGTCTCTAGAAGAGCGTAGCGTTCCACAGGATTGGAAAAGGGCACATGTCATTCCCGTTTTCAAGAAGGGACGTCGGACAGATGTGCAGAACTATAGACCTATATCTCTAACGTCGATCAGTTGTAGAACTTTGGAACACGTATTATGTTCGAGTATAATGACTTTTATGGAGACTAGAAATCTACTCTATAGGAATCAGCATGGGTTTCCAAAAAGACGATCGTGTGAAACCCAGCTCGCGCTATTCGTTCACGAGACTCAGAGGGCCATAGACACGGGTTCACAGGTAGATGCCGTGTTTCTTGACTTCCGCAAGGCGTTCGATGCAGTTCCCCACAGTCGTTTAATGGACAAAGTAAGAGCATATGGGATATCAGACCAATTGTGTGATTGGATTGAAGAGTTTCTAGATAACAGAACGCAGCATGTCATTCTCAATGGAGAGAAGTCTTCCGAAGTAAGAGTGATTTCAGGTGTGCCACAGGGGAGTGTCGTAGGACCGTCGCTGTTCACAATATACATAAATGACCTTGTGGATGACATCGGAAGTTCACTGAGGCTTTTTGCGGATGATGCTGTAGTATATCGAGAGGTTGTAACAATGGAAAATTGTACTGAAATGCAGGAGAATCTACAGCGAATTGACGCATGGTGCAGGGAATGGCAATTGAATCTCAATGTAGACAAGTGTAATGTGCTGCGAATACATAGAAAGATAGATCCCTTATTTAGCTACAATATAGCAGGTCAGCAACTGGAAGCAGTTAATCCCATAAATTATCTGGGGGTACGCATTAGGAGTGATTTAAAATGGAATGATCATATGAAGTTGATCGTCGGTAAAGCAGATGCCAGACTGAGATTCATAGGAAGAAACCTAAGGAAATGGAAACCGAAAACAAAGGAGGTAGGTTACAGTACGCTTGTTCGCCCACTGCTTGAATACTGCTCAGCAGTGTGGGATCCGTACCAGATAAGGTTGATGAGATAGAGAAGATCCAACGGAGAGCAGCGTGCTTCGTTACAGGATCATTTGGTAATCGCGATAGCGTTACGGGGATGGTAGATAAACTCCAGTGGAAGACTCTGCAAGAGAGACGCTCAGTTGTTCGGTATGGTCTCTTGTTGAAGTTTCGAGAACATAACGAGGAGTCAAGCAGTATATTGCTCCCTCCTACGTATATCTAGCGAAGAGACCATGAGGATAAAATCAGAGAGATTAGAGCCCACACAGAGGCACACAGACAATCCTTCTTTCCACGAACAATACGAGACTGGAATAGAAGGAAGAACCGATAGAGGTACTCAAGGTACCCTCTGCCACACACCGTCAGGTGGCTTGCGGAGTATGGATGTAGATGTAAAGCACACAAGAAACTTCCTCATAGTACTTCGTCCTGTCACACTGTCACAGAGAATAGTACACATGTATTTTTGACAATAGCGTATATTCTTATGATGAAATATAATCGCCAGGTAGGGATGGACGCTACTCCAATAGTGGCATAAAAGTATAGAAGTGAGAAATGCGGTAAGGTTATTTAAAAAAGCATTCACCAGACAGATAATTTATTTCCTGATTTTTTTTTTTGCTAGTTATGTAAATGTGAAGAGAGCTATAACCTGGAAAACCAACAGAATCATGAAAGACGTTAATAAGTAAACATAAATATGAATTTTAGTTTCAGTATAGTCTATAATTCCCAAAAGTATCCCTCAAAGAAACTGAATGACCTCCATATACAATGTTATTACAGCGAGAGGATGCACAGAGGTTCGTGTGGGACCTTCTTTTACGTCCCCTGCATAAATCCTGAGTCACGCTGCCTCTATAGACGTCCATAATTGCGAAGGTGTTGGCAGAGCACGATTGTGTCCCACAAATGTTCGGTGGAATTCATTTTGGGCGATCTGGATGCCCAAACCGCCCGCTCGAATTGTCCATAATGTGCTACAAACCGACAGCGAACAACTGTGGCCTGCTCATCGTCATCCATAAAAATTCACCCGTTGTTTGCGAAATGAAGTCTATGCAAGGCTGCAAGTGGTCTCGAAGTAGCCGAACGTAACGAGTACCCAGTCCATTCCATGTAAACACAGCCCACACAATTGTGAGACAACCACCAGCCTGCACAGTGCCTTCTTCACAACTTGGCTTCATGGCTTCGTGGGGTCTGGCCTGCACTCAGAGCGTACTATCAGCTCTAACCAACCGAAATTCGAGACATCTGACCAGGCCATGTCGTCTAGGGTCCAAACGATAAGTTCTCGATGCCAGGAGAGGCGCTGCAAGCGATGTCGTGCTGTTAGCAAAGGCTCCGGCGTCGGTCGTCTGTTGCCACAGCCCGTTCAACGCCAAATTTATACGTTCATCGTACGTTCCCCATTGATTTCTGCGGTTGTTTTACACACTGTTGTTTGTCTGTTGGTACTGACAACTCTACCCAAACGCCGCTGCTCTGGGCCGTTAAGAGAAGGCATTCGGCGACTGCGTTGTCCGTGATGAAGAGGTAATGCCTGAAATATGGTACTAGCGGCACTCTCTTAACACTGTGGATCTCGGAATATTGATTTCACTAACGATTTCCGAAATGAAATGTCCCATGCATCTAACTCCAACTGCAGTTTCCGAGTTCAAAAATTAGTTAACTTCCGTCATGCGGCCATAATCACGTCGGAAACCTTTTCACGTGAATCACCTGAGTACGAATGACAGCTCCGTCAACGCACCGCCTTTTATACCTCGTTTGTGCGGCACTACCGTCATCTGCACACTGTGTGTGCACATCGATGCTCCACGTGTTTCGTCACTTCAGTGTATACTCATATCACAAAAGTAAGTGCGAGGAAGTCTTACCCGCTTTATGAGAAAAATAACAAGCCATGATTTCAGTGACGGGACTTGCGAAAGTCGTCAGTTTATTCGCTTTATATTTGCGGTAGAAACCAGAAAGCAAAAGCTGCAGTTCGCGGTTTGTTTTACGCAGCAGGATATCCCATGCACATATAGTCTCATTCACTTCCTCATAAATGAGAATTTAATAGTTATGTTCACAGCGCTTCTATCGCTGCATGGGTCCAAAATGGCGGTCGCCACCGAGCTAGTGGTACGTACTTTATTCCGGGCTTTAAGCCCAGCTTCAGCAGGGAGATACGTCCCGGCAGTCACACGAACGCCCAACTTACAGCAGGCGGCAAGGTAAACCTTTAGCTGGGATGCGTTAAGCAAAGATTTACCGTAAGCTGCATGGACAAGATAAAGTCTTGTGAAATTAGGCGAATCTTTTTCGAAACCCCTTCATTAAAATCAAACCTGCACCTACTCAATATAATCTGAACAATATTACAAGAAAAAGTTTATATACTAAGACATAAAACAACTAACAGAACCAAAACACTTAACACTGATAAGCCAAAACATTATGACCACTGCCCACCACGCAGCTGAATGCCACCTGGTGGCGTCGCGGGAAAGTGACGCGGTAAGGAAGGTATGTGAGTGGAGCAAAGGCGCCTGGGGCATCATTCTAGCGACGATACGGACCGCAAAAGAGAAAATCCACTAACATTAGCGACTTTGATACAGGGTCGATTATTATTACAGAGCCTGTGAAAGAGTCATCTCGAAAACGGCGAAGCTGGTCGAATGTTCACGTGGTGCTGTCGTGAGCGTCTACGGAAAGTGATACAAGTAAAACTACCACTAGTCGCTAAATGTTTGAACGTCCACGACTCTTCACAGAATGTGGGGTTCGCCTGCTCTGTAAAGTAGGATAGATTGTGTTCCTTGGCATCTCTTCCGAAAGAAAAACAAGTGTTTCGGAGTCCACAGTTCAGCGCTCAATGTAGAACACGGAGCTTCGCAACAGTCGCCCCCTACGTGTTCTTATGCTACCCAACGACATGGTCTGTTTCGGTTACTATCCTGATTAGGCCGTGCATCAATGCAAACTCGTCGGCTCGTCGGATGAATCATGTTTTTGGAACACCACGTCGACGGACGTCTCTACAAGCGCCGTCGCCCAGGCGAACGGTGGCTAGAGGCGCGTACCGCGCCACAGGCACTAGCCACTGGACGCAGTACAGCTACGAGAGACACTCCGCCGGCCGCTGTGGCCGACCGGTTCTAGGCGATTCAGTCTGGAACCGCGCGACTGCTGCGGTCGCAGGTTCGAATCCTGCCTCGGGCATGGGTGTGTGTGTGATGTTCGAGGGGACTGGTAACTTCAACTGTTAAGTCCCATAGTGCTCAGAGCCATTTGAACAATTTGAGAGACACTCCCCTGCGCTTGCATGAGATCTATGGTACCAATCGAAGACAGCCTGACGGCTACTGACCACCTGCGTCGCCGCTTCATTCTTGACGTCTTCCCCGACGGCGATGTCACATTTCAGCCGGATGTCAGAACCAAAGACGTGTGTCGCTTTGGATCCGTGGAGATTCTCTCAGGTTTCGGGCGGCTAGCGGAAATGCTAGAGACTGAGAATGTCTGGAGTATTATGAGCAAGCCCCTCCAACGATCAGACGCGTCAATAAGACATAATCTGGCACGTCATCCGCTGGGAGGACATCCAGCAACTCTTCCAATCAATTTCGTCTTCCGTCCAATTCGTATAAGCCCTTCGTGGCGACCCTTTTTTTTTTTTTTTTTTTTTTTTGACGGAGATTTTGGCAATTATGCCGAAACGGCAACGCGAAGAACTACACAGCAATGACATTTTGCTGAATGCTACAAACACCAGGTCCTCTGGAAAATGAGTAGCGATGGAAGGAAGAATAATTAGGTGTTAATGACCCGCCGACGACGAGGTCACTGGTGACCGAGTACTGGCACAGATTGTCGAAGGACGGGGAAGGAAATCGGCCGCACCAGTATTCGCGCTGAATCGAGTTGCGGAAATCACTGTAAACTGATTTTGCATGGCTAGACGGGATGATAGCTTTGTACGCGAAATATTTTAATTCTTATTCTAGTGAAACTTGTGGGAGTATGCCAAATAGTGACCGCCCAAGTTTGTTTTAACACGTTATACACTGATTGTCTGAGTAGGATAGACTTTCTTCATCTCTTTTTCACTTGCCAAGTGTTTTACTTTGCAGTCCACATTACAGCATTTACTTTAGTTTGATAAAAAAAAGTTTGAATGTGTGCGAAATCTTGTGGGACTTAACTGCTAAGGTCATAAGTCCCTAAGCTTACACACTACTTAACCTAAATTATCCTAAGGACAAACACACACGCCCATGCCAGAGGGAGGACTCGAACCTCCACCGGGACCAGCCGCACAGTCCATGACTGCACCGCCTTAGACCGCCGCCCGACTAATCCTGCGCAGCTGATAACCCTCCTTACTTCATTATTTTTGTGAGCACTTTGTAAGGATCAGATAACTTAAGGGCAACATATACACGATATTGCATAACCAACAATCCGCAGAACACTCCGAATTCCAAACTTCCAGAAGTACAGTCACAAGTAAATTCTCAACACAGTGTAAGTAAATTCTTAACACAGTGTAAGTTGTAGAATCCTAAGACGGAATACATGCAATGCAGATGTTTCGTTGTATAGTTCCTTTCAACGTGACTTAAGAATGCTTTTGCTAGTAGCGAAATTATAGAATGGAAACCATGTGCTTACCGATGCGGGAATGGGCAGCAAACGATTACACTCAGACGCTTACCTGGAACGAGAAAAAGAATTAATTAGCACACAAGTGTGATCAATGGGGCTGTATAATGACTTGGATAAGGCTAAGGCTTGGTTAAGGCCCTACCCTACATGAAAAGCATATCTGCATACTCGTCGTTACAGTAATGTTCCACGTTGGCACTAACACTTACTTGCACAACACAAATGACGCTCCGCAAACAACTGACATGAGTGACACACAGTGTACTGTACAAGTCGACCACGGTGTTATTGAACCTAGGAGTGAGGGCGATCGGTCGACTCGTGTGTTTACCGGTGTACTTCAAGCTCATCAGAATGTGATCCGCTGTTTTAAAAACCACACGACTTGCTCGTGAATCTATACGGACTTCCACAGTGTATATGTTCTTCGAAAAAATTGGTGTGGTTTTCGTTCACTGTAATGAGACGGCGCTTTCCCGATCATGGCCACGGGAGTGCAGTAATGTCATGGTTGGACAGTACTGTCATATTCATTCTGTTTACAACTCTGTATCGAAAATGTAAACAAAGACCACACCACGGACCAGCATGTGGTGTTTACACAGAATCACGTCAGTAGTGACTGGTAACCGCAAAGTCGCAGTTATCTCGCAAACTGTTCGTCTACGGACCTGTGTTTACTGTGTGAGTCTGGACGTTTTCAAGCAAAAGTTAAAAATACTGCTGAATAGCAGGCACAGCAGGTTCGAGATCGTTATCTTAAGTGAATAACGGAATGCAGACTATCACTTCCAAGTGATTACTTGACAATAGGCACTCGTAGTATGAAGCAGTCAGACATGGTGTATTCTATTTTTTATCCTCTACTTCCGTTATAAATAAATAGTTTTCCACTTTCAGTTCAGGAGCTGCAAGTTTGACCCTTTTGCAGGTGATGTACTTATATGAATACGCACTACCAGTTCTCTCGTATTGAAAAGGCAGCCAACGAAATGATCGAAAACACAAATGGTTCGAAGCAAATTTAATTTTGACAACATTCAATACATGCAATTCAGTAAGTGTCATTCATTTCTACAAGCTAAAAAAAAATCTACACCAACAACTAAACGCCAGTTTCTACTATTAAGTTTTGGGGACTGCTGATACATCACTACCTTAATTGGAACGTCTTACTTCAGCTACACCTGCAGTAAACATGATTACTGCTATACATGATTTTAAAAATTGAGAACTTAGTTTATTCTACAAATATTATTCCTTATACTAATGCGCTACTGAATCATTGCTTAGAGAAACTGCATTTATAGCAAAAGTACTTTGAGTACAGAAGTGTAATGGAAGAATTATATTTGCTATTAGTTCTAGAATATCCCGCAGAGACCTCTTCGAAAAAGTTTGTATTTTGTCTAGAGCTTCATTAAACATAACGTTACTTGTCGTTACCAATATTTCTCTTTTCTGCCAAACAAAAAACTGTATTATTTCAAAATGTGATGTCATATAGTATCGTACGTTCTACTCACGGAATACAGCATTCTCAGTAAGAACCAACGAGTATGACAATCATAAAGGTAAGTTATGCACTACGGGTCAGTAATGAACACAAACACGTAACGCAAAATAGTTCAAATGGCTCTGAGCACTATGGGACTTAACATCCTATGTCATCAGCCCCCTAGAATTTAGAAGTACTTAAACCTCACTAACCTAAGGACATCACACAACACCCAGCCATCACGAGGCAGAGAAAATGCCTGACCCCGCCGGGATTCGAACCCGGGACGCAAAATAGTTATCAAGTGTGATCTTGAGCTTGCTACCTTGGTCCGACTCGTTCAATCTCGGAACAGCCTGAGAAAATGGAACGACCTGGCACACGTACATACGCATTTCATCGCTCATATAGTATGAAATCGTCCAGTGTTACGGTAGACTCATGTTGAAATGAGAGATGACACTGGTCGGATGTCACAAATACACTCCTGGAAATTGAAATAAGAACACCGTGAATTCATTATCCCAGGAAGGGTAAACTTTATTGACACATTCCTGGGGTCAGATACATCACATGATCACACTGACAGAACCACAGGCACATAGACACAGGCAACAGAGCATGCACAATGTCGGCACTAGTACAGTGTATATCCACCTTTCGCAGCAATGTAGGCTGCTATTCTCCCATGGAGAGATGCTGGATGCTGGATGTAGTCCTCTGGAGCGGCTTGCCATGCCATTTCCACCTGGCGCCTCAGTTGGACCAGCGTTCGTGCTGGACGTGCACACCGCGTGAGACGACGCTTCATCCAGTCCCAAACATGCTCAATGGGGGACAGATCCGGAGATCTTGCTGGCCAGGGTAGATGACTTACATCTTCTAGAGCACGTTGGGTGGCACGGGATACACGCGGACGTGCATTGTCCTGTTGGAACAGCAAGTTCCCTTGCCGGTCTAGGAATGGTAGAACGATGGGTTCGATGACGGTTTGGTTGTACCGTGCACTATTCAATGTCCCCTCGACGATCACCAGAGGTGTACTGCCAGTGTAGGAGATCGCTCACCACACCATGACGCCGGGTGTTGGCCCTGTGTGCCTCGGTCGTATGCAGTCCTGATTGTGGCGCTCACCTGCACGGCGCCAAACACGCATACGACCATCATTGGCACCAAGGCAGAAGCGACTCTCATCGCTGAAGACTACACGTCTCCATTCGTCCCTCCATTCACGCCTGTCGCGACACCACTGGAGGCGGGCTGCACGATGTTGGGGCGTGAGCGGAAGACGGCCTAACGGTGTGCGGGACCGTAGCCCAGCTTCATGGAGACGGTTGCGAATGGTCCTCGCCGATACCCCAGGAGCAACAGTGTTCCTAATTTGCTGGGAAGTGGCGGTGCGGTCCCCTACGGCACTGCGTAGGATCCTACGATCTTGGCGAGCATCCGTGCGTCGCTGCGGTCCGGTCCCAGGTCGACGGGCACGTGCACCTTCCGCCGACCACTGGCGACAACATCGATGTACTGTGGAGACCTCACGCCCCACGTGTTGAGCAATTCGGCGGTACGTCCACCCGGCCTCCCGCATGCCCACTATACGCCCTCGCTCAAAGTCCGTCAACTGCACATACGGTTCACGTCCACGCTGTCGCGGCATGCTACCAGTGTTAAAGACTGCGATGGAGCTCCGTATGCCACGGCAAACTGACTGACACTGACGGCGGCGGTGCACAAATGCTGTGCAGCTAGCGCCATTCGACGGCCAACACCGCGGTTCCTGGTGTGTCCGCTGTGACGTGCGTGTGATCATTGCTTGTACAGCCCTCTCGCAGTGTCCGGAGCAAGTATGGTGGGTCTGACACACCGGTGTCAATGTGTTCTTTTTTCCATTTCCAGGAGTGTACGTGGCGCTTGCAGTGTGTCGCCGGTCCGGTTAGGTGTGGCATCTAATTTTCATGAATTGTGCTACGACAAGCAATGTCACTAATTACCAGGGGATATAAAAATAAAAAATAAAAAAAACCGGAATAACACTGCCGTGGGCGGGGCTTGTGCAGTACTCATTTTTGCCGCTAACCGCGTGCGGCTCAACTCATCGCCAGTTCAGTACCGCCTGTGATGTCGACCTGACTCGTTATGTTCGTCTCCAGTTATTGTTTTGGCTAGCGCTGTTTTGTTTTTGTTTCTTTTTTTATGGCAATTTTACGTGAACAACGTGCAGCTGTGAAATTTTTTTTCTACTCGGTATAAATGCTGCTCAAACTGTTTTAATATTGAAAACAGCTTACCAAGATGACGCTACGGAAAAAACCACAAGTGTACGAGTGGTTTGCTCGATTTAAAAGTGGCGACGTGAAGACTAATAACAAACATCGTTCTGGACGTCCATCAACTTTCTGGTCGACGAACATTTGAAGAACCTGGAGAGCTTGTGCTCAAAGAACGCCGACAACTACGGATCAAATGTCAGAGAATAGTGGCTTATCTTGGAGCTCGGTTCAGCGAATTTTAACGGAATATTTGAGAAAGAAAAGGTTTGCTGCCAAGTTTGTCCCTCGGGTTCTGATTGACAGTCAAAAGAAACGTCGAGTTGAAACGTGTCTTGCTTCGAAGCAAGAGCTTGAAACTGATCCAGACTTTTTGTCAAAGGTTATTTATTACTAGTGAAGAGTCATGGTGCTCTGGTTACGACCCGGAAACAAAGCAACAGTCAAGCCAATGGAAGACGTCGTGAGTCACCCCGTCCGAAAAAAAAGGTCAAGTCAAATCAAACATCAAAACAATGCCGATTTGCTTTTTTGGTGCCGACGGGCGTATTCTTTCTGTGTTTGTTCCCCCAGGTCAGGCGGTCGATCAAACCTTTTATTTGGAAGTTTCAATAAGATTGCGCCTGCACACACAACCATCGCTGTTAGACAGTTTTCGGATAAAAATTGCATGCACTTTACTCGCCTGACCTCAATCCATGCGACTTTTTCTTATTCCCACGGAACAAAAGGGGAATGAAAGATCACTGATTTCACAACATGAAGAAGTTAAGAAAAAAAACGAGGGAGGAGTTGTCAGCAATTTCTAAAGATGGCTACAAAAAAACGTTTCGAAAGATGGAAGTACCGGAGCGACAAATGTATTAGTTGTAATGGAGAGTATTGAAGGAGATAAGGTTGTTTTGTAAACAATTTGAAGCGCGACCGTTGTGCCCGAGCGATTCTAGGCGCTTCACTCCGGAACCGCGCTGCTGTTACGATCGCAGGTTCGAATCCTACCTCGGGCATGGATGTGTGTGAAGTCCTTAGTTTAGATAGGTTTAAGTAGTTCTAAGTCTAGGGGACTGATGACCTCAGATGTTAAGTCCCATAGTGCTTCTACATCTACATGATTACTCTGCAATTCACATTTAAGTGCTTGGCATAGGGTTCATCGAACCACAATCATACTATCTATCTACCATTCCACTCCCGAAAAGCGCGCGGGAAAAACGAACAGTCCGCAGCTCGTGGTCGTGCGGCAGCGTTCTCGCTTCCCACGCCCGGGTTCCCGGGTTCGATTCCCGGCGGGGTCAGGGATTTTCTCTGCCTCGTGATGACTGGGTGTTGTGTGATGTCCTTAGGTTAGTTAGGTTTAAGTAATTCTAAGTTCTAGGGGACTGATGACCATAGATGTTAAGTCCCATAATGCTCAGACCCATTTGAACCATTGAAAACCGAACACCTAAACCTTTCTGTTCGAGCTCTGATTTCTCTTATTTTATTTTGATGATCATTCCTACCTATGTAGGTTGGGCTCAAAAAAATATTTTCGCACTCGGAAGAGAAAGTTGGAGACTGAAATTTCGTAAATAGATCTCGCCTCGACAAAAAAGCAAAGATTGCTTTAATGACTCCATCCCAACTCGCGTATCATATCTGCCACACTCTCTCCCCTATTACGTGATAATACAAAAAGAGCTGCCCTTTTTTGCACCCTTTCGATGTTCTCCGTCAATCCCACCTGGTATTTTGGAACTCGTGTGCATCACCTCACACTTTCCGTTATTTAGCGTCAACTGCCACCTGCCACACCATACAGAAATCTTTTCTAAATCGCTTTGCAACTGATACTGGTCTTCGGATGACCTTACTACACGGTAAATTACTGCATCATCTGCGAACAACCTACCACAGGACAATAACCACTCTGGAATGGCTACAGAGCCGAAACTGCAGTAGTGTCCTGAAGGAAATAAGAGAATAAATAGACAAATGGTGGAAATGCTTGTCACGTAGACAACTCGAGATTTAGTCGGGCGAGTATTCTGAAAGGAACGCCTCCTACACGTGTAAACGGCTGCTGGTTGTTCCGGGTTTCTCTTGGCACGCCTTTTGTGGCCTTTGGAGATGTACGAGGCGGTGTCTCCGGGCCCAGTGTACCGGTCTGTGCAATCCTTTCGCCTCGCCCGCGACAGCGCGCTCTGCTACTTTGCACGCAGCCGGCTGGCGCCGCTTTGTTTGAATTCCCCGTAGTGCAGCTGTGCCGCCATTAGCGGGTCGGTGAATCACGCCTGCCCGGGCTTTAACAAGGCGGCGCCGTCGGTCCACGCCTCGCGATTCTTTCCTCCCACGCCGCCGCTTTCACGAGTCACAAGCACAAGGCAAGTGCACAGACTAGGCATTTCATTTCACCTTAGGGTGACAGAACGTACGACCTTTGATGGTGTCAAATGGGAAAACAG
Organism: Schistocerca gregaria; assembly: GCF_023897955.1. NCBI lineage: Eukaryota > Metazoa > Arthropoda > Insecta > Orthoptera > Acrididae > Schistocerca > Schistocerca gregaria. Next base: position 498,904,123 of record NC_064926.1, on the reverse strand, counting down.
AAAAGGAAATCGTTGTACTTACTTACACAATGAAAGCTTTTTAACAGGTTGCTCGTTCTTATCCTAATAATTAAATGAGATTACACTCCCATACTGACAACCAAATTCGATATGCAGGGTACTCGCCGTATAAGTACCTTAACAGGTAACAATTTCAGTGAGTTAGTTGTTTTCTCTCTGCGTCCAACGGTTTTCCCGCAAACACGTTACCTAATTTAATACCACTGTTTTCTGCACGGTCGTAACTGCATCACTAAGCGAACTACACCTATCAGTGTAGACCAGGGGTTCCCGAATAAAATTTCTCGAGGACCCCCTCATCGAGCATGATTGGTACCTTGTCATATCACAGTATCAAGTACCTAAATGTAATGCTGCGAATACATAGAAAGAAAGATCCCTTATCATTTAGCTACAATATAGCAGGTCAGCAACTGGAAGCAGTTAATGCCATAAATTATTTGGGAGTACGCATTAGGAGTAATTTAAAATGGAATGATCATATAAAATTGATCGTCGATAAAGCGGATACCAGACTGAGATTCATTGGAAGAATCCTATGAAAATGCAATCCGAAAACAAAGGAAGTAGGTTACAGTACGCTTTTTCGCCCGCTGCTTGAATACTGCTCAGCAGTGTGGGATCCGTACCATATAGGGTTGATAGAAGGGATAGAGAAGATCCAACGGAGAGCAGCGCGCTTCGTTACAGGATCATTTAGTAATCGCGAAAGCGTTACGCAGATGATAGATAAACTCCAGTGGAAGACTGCAAGAGAGACGCGCAGTAGCTCGTTACGGGCTTTTGTTGAAGTTTCGAGAACATACCTTCAGCGAAGAGTCAAGCAGTATATTGCTCCCTCCTACGTATATCTCGCGAAGAGACCATGAGGATAAAATCAGAGAGATTAGAGCCCACACAGAGGCATACCGATAATCCTTCTTTCCACTAACAATACGAGACTGGAATAGAAGGGAGAACCGATAGATGTTCTCAAGGTACCCTCCGCCACACACCGTCAGGTGGCTTGCGGAGTATGGATGTAGATGTAAAAAAGCCAAGTTAACAGTCTTTTTATACGTTTTCTATTTTTTGGTACTTAGAAAAAACACTGACATATTCATTATTGAAAAAAAATTGAGCTTCAAACTTTTTGAATTTAGGCATCATTGTTATTGTTAAATTTTTGATTATTGCTCAAAATATTTGTCTTCAAATCTGGGTGTTTAGTACTACAAACTCCTTAAAAAATAATGGCCGCTTGTCTGAAATGCGAGGTTCTGTGTAAAAAATAGGTTAGAGGAGGAGTATGTGGCACAATTTGACAAAAAGAAGGGACCGGTTAGTAGCACATGTTCTGAGGCATCAAGGGATCACAAATTTAGCATTGGAGGGCATCGTGGAGGGTAAAAATCGTAGAGGGAGACCAAGAGATGAATACACCAAGCAGATTCAGAAGGATGTAGGTTGCTGTACGTACTGGGAGATGATGAAGTTTGCACAGGATACGGTAGCATGGAGAGCTGCATCAAACCAGTCTCAGGACTGAAGACCACAACAACAACAACAACATAACAAATCGTACGAAAAACGAGTCGTTTTCATAATATTCACGAGCCAGTGCATACTTTCGGGGCACGCAAGTCATGATGCCAATAGCCTTTAACTACCGATACGCTGCTTCCAGTCGTTTTATTGTAACAAATCGCACCAAAAAAGCCATTTCCGACAAATACCCAATGTCATGGTGCTTTGGAAGAGCATACATTCATACCGCCGAACGCGCGCTTCATCTGCAAACGACGTAATTCAATATGGTGTCTCCTGAGTTATCCTTGTGACGTAGAAAGGAATCTCGCATCTCATGCACCACGCTCCTTTCCACACAACAAAAGTTCTCTGCTTCTGCCTCTTACAAATGGCAATCCTGCGCAACGTCGAGTTCCACGGAGTGCCGTTGCAAAGCTCGTCCAGCTCCACGTTCGGGTTCGCTTTCACGTCCCCTGAGACGCCAGCTTGTCAACTGAGCGCTCACCACGTCCGCCACACGGAGAGTCCAGACTGAATCAAGGCACGAAGCTTCGTCGGTTCGGCTGAACGCCGTTGCAGCGCTGAGGAGGATGAGCGCTGGGATACTTCAGTGGATTTTAGGAGCAACAGAACTGATAGTTACGTTAGCCGCGCCTCCACACATGATACTGTAGCTCACACTCGGTATCTGTTATACTGGATTAGTTTGTGATGACTGAGCCCTCTCTCTCTCTCTCTCTCTCTCTCTCTCTCTCTCTCTCACACACACACACACACACACACACACACACAAACACGCGCGCGCGCGTTATGTTTCTCATTATATGCTTGCAGTGTGCCAAAGTTAAAGGGACCACCTTGAGGCGCAGAAAATAATTTGTTTTCAGCTAAACATATTTTACCGATAGGTGTGGTGAGCTATGGCAATGTCAGGTTCCTTTCACGTATTTGCCTATTATTCAGATGTGAAAACTGAAGTAAAGTGTCACGACTTATGTATCATGACGCAGTTGTTAATTTTTCTGGAATTTTAGCAGTGTGCACGCTACTGAGTCTTCCTTCTTTTCTTTTAAAATGTTCCGGATACGTCAGCACGTCTTCTATGACCTTGTATCATTCACGCTGACGTATCATTTGAATAAGGAAATTTTTTTATCCCCTTGCACGATCAAACAACAACTATTGACTAAAAGAAGTCAAGTTTCCATGGACACCAAGTCGTTGGAAGTCCCTCGCAGAAATGTTCAGCTATGCTCTATAACAGTCCATAATTGGGAAAGTGTTGGCGATGCAGGATTTTGTACACGAACTGATCTCTCGACTATGTCCCATAAATGTTCGATGGGTAGCCAAATCATTCGCTCGAATTTTCCAGAATGTTGGTAAAGCCAATCGCAAACCATTGTGGTCCGGTAACTTTGCGCATTGTCGTCCATAAAAATTCCATCGTTGTTTGGGAATATGAAGTCCATGAATGGACGCAAATTCCCTCCAAGTAACCGAACATAACCATTTCCAATCAATTATTAGCTGAGGCAAACACAGCCCACTCCCGTATGGAGTCATCGACAGTGCCTTATTGACAACTTGAGTCCACGGCTTCGTGGGATCTGCGCCACACTCGAAACCTATCATCAACTGAAATCGGGACTCATCTTTCCAACCATCTAGATTCCAACCGATATGGTCACGAGCCCAGGTGAGGCGCTGTAGGCGATACCGTGCTGTTAGCAAAGGCACTCGCGTCGGTGGTCTGCTGCCATAGCTCACTGATGCCAAATTTCGCTGCGCTACCCTAATAGATACATTCTTCGTACGTTCCACATTGATTTCTGCGGTTATTTCACGCAGTACTGCTTGTCTGCTAGCACTTACAAATCTGTGCAAACGCCGCTGCTCTCGGTCGTTAAGTGAAGGACGTCGGCCACTGTGTTGCCCGTGGTGAGAAGTAATGCCCGAAATTTGATATTCTCGCCACACTCCTGATACAGTGGATCGCGGAATATTGAATTCCCTAACGATTTTCTAGATGGAATGTCTCACGCGTCGAGATCCAACTACCATTCCGCGTTCAAAGTTTGGTAACTCCCGTTCGGCCATAATCACATCAGAAACCTCTTCAAATGAATCACCTGTGTACAAATGACAAATCCGCCAATGGACTGCCCAGTTATACTTCGTGTACACGATACTGCCCCCATTGGTATATGTGAATATCGCTATTCCACGACTTTTGCGCCTCAGTATAGAAATGCTATTAGCAGATAGTACATAATTCAAAAATAGAGACAAAATGTCGAAGAATGTTGTTGCAAATACATCGTCAATGCAGTTCAATATAAATCACGTTACGAAATATAATATCACAAAAGCATGCTCAGGTCTATCACAAAATGAACTATACAGGGACAAAAACCACACACACACACACACACACACACACACACACACACACACACACACATATATATATATATATATATATATATATATATATATATATATATATATATTGTCCTGCACAAGTGTCAGTCTAGTTTGTTGTCAAGGCAGTTAAATTGAAAATGGATACTAGGGAGTGAATAAAGCATCTGTGGAAACCAAATGTCGCGCAGCCCTTCCCATAAACACGAGTTTATTTCGGAAAGCATACGTTTATGGACTCACATTTACTGGACCTTCTTTTCTCGTTTCGGTGGGCACTGGCAGCTCTCAGAGTGTTTGTCACTTTTTTTTTTTGTGCACCCTGTACAGTTGGGCCCGCAGTATGAAACAGGTCGCAATATGGAATTTTTAACTGAATCTCCGAAGTTAGCCGCTAATAATTTTATTCTATTTCCCCGGCTCAGTGGCCGAGCGGTTCTAGGCGCTACAGTCTGGAACTGCGCGACCGCTACGATCGCAGGTTCGAATCCTGCCACGGGCATGGATGTGTGTGATGTCCTTAGGTTAGTTAGGTTTAAGTAGTTCTAGGTTCTAGGGCACTGATGACCTCAAAAGTTCAGTCCCATTGTGCTCAGGGCCATTTGAAACATTTTTGAACCTCAGATGTTAAGTCCCATAGCGCTCAGAGCCATTATTCTATTTCGTAAAACAGGCCTATTGCGATAATACTGCCATTGTCTAGTACACCTGAGAATATTACAGCTAGTAAATTTCATTTATTTCTGCGAAATTTGTATGCGGAATTAATTATACGTGTATACTTCCGTCCACCTAGGCGAGACGTAAATATGGCATCACTGATGAATCCTTTTTCAACAGTCGCTGTTTTTATGATAGTAAAATAAAATCACGTAGTAATTTGACAGCTACTCTTAGCTGACAGTTCTCAATGACGCTGTATGTTAAAGTGCTTATACCTAGTGAGCGGTATTGTTTGCGTAATCTTTGGTTGCTTATTCTGCATCCGTTACGTAATATTTATGTTTCAAATCGGCCTGTTCGTTCAATATGCCTTGCGGATAATTTTTCACGAGTATATAAATGTCTAATTCTTCCAGTACGCTCATGACAACGCCTTTGTTGACTGGACAAGCAGGGCTAAATATCATAACCAAATTTAGAGAACATACTAGAAATACTGACAGAAATGAGTCAAGTCTCCTCGCGCATTTAAAAAGCCAACACCATAAAGACGACAAAATCGAAACTACACTTCAAATCTTACACATAATATCCATAGCAGACAGCGAAATCAAAGGTGAAACTTGAAATTCCGCGTTTAAAAATTCATTAGCGCAAGAGGACTGTTCAGAAATACCATCGCTTGACCGTCGCACAGACTTCCATATGGTGGACACATAAAAAGGCATCCCTGTCGTTGAGAAGCTACTGGAAGACTTGAAAGCAAAAAGTAGCTAGGTCCGGACGGAATCCCAATTCAGTTTTACAAAAAGTTACACAGAAGTGGTCCACTGCTTAGTATCCATTTATGACGAATATCTCGGCCAGCTCAAGGTCTTAAGGGAAGGAAAATGTCAGAAGTTGACTCCCACGTATAAAAGGGTAAAAGAACAGACCCGCAAAACTACATACCAATATCCTTAACATCGGTTTGCTGCAGAATTCTTGAGCGTGTTCTGTGTTCGAACAATACAAATCAGTAGGGATTTGGAAAGTGTCGGTCGTGAGAAACTCGGCTTTCCCTTGTCCCTCACGATATTCTGCGAACCATGGATGAACGGCAACAGGCAGATTCCCTGTTTCTAGGATTGCGGAACGATTTTGACACGGTGTCCCTCTTCAGACTGTTAACGAAGGTCCGAGCATATGGAATAGATTTTTAGATATATGGGCGCCTGGAGAACGTTTTAAGTAGAACTCAATACGTTGCCTGGACGACGAGCGCTCGTCACAGACAAGGCCACCGTCTGGAGTAGGGTTGTTGACGAAATATAGAAAAATGGATACGTTTCCAGAAAACATCGATGTATATCGACATTTTTTCACCGATGTATCACTATCGAAATATTATAATCGAGTGCCGATATTTTCATTTTATATTTTTTCGCAATTTTCGATAAATATTTGAAATTGTTCTTTTGAAACAATAGTAGCACATAATTTTACATTCATTGTGTAAAGGAGTCTTACCAGTTTTTGAGCTTTCATCAGGTCCAGTCTTTCTCTTTCAATTTTTAACGTAACTAGTGTGCTGTTTCTCCGTATCGGCTTCTTCAAAAATAGTTGCAGAAAATGATGAACAAAAATGTGAATGAAAAAATTTGTCTTCGCGGTGGGCGGAAATGTGTGAGGGGGAAATGCTGACGTAATCAGCGCTTGGTGCTGCTAGCAGAAGCTGCAACGTCCAACTTCACCACGCAGTTTTGACACTACAACTGCTGGTTGTTGGCGTTTCCAGGAATGAGAAACCAGGGAAGTCGACATGAAGTGTTTACGGCAATTTCGGTATGTGACGCAACGTAATGACGGAACCATCGGACACCTTTTAATGTGCCACATACAAGCGTACCCTAAGTTAGTAAAGTGGTTATCGTCAAGAATGAACGTGCATCGTTTTCCTTTCAATTCTTGCTCTAAGGGGGATAAACAAGCTGCTTGCTGCCGTACAGAATGTCTAATAATAAATTAACACTTAAAGATACGGCTCTAAAACCGGCAGTATATTTACAATATGCAGCTGACATTTTTATAGGCCGGTATAACGGTACTTATTTTGTCGATGCTTTCTTCAACATTTCGGGGACCGATAATTAAATTCTTTTAAATATCGATATAGCGGATTCCCGATATTTTTAAAAATATCAACAGTCCCAGTCAGAAGTGCCCCAGGGAAGTGTGAAAGGACCACCTCTTGGCATGTTTATACGTCAACGATCTGAGCGATGTGGCGAGGAGCAGTCTGAAACTTCGCTGACGATGGGAAAATGTCGTCGGTGAGTGAGTGAGGACACAGAATGAGTGGCAATTTGCTGTGAACGTAGAAAAATATTAGAGGGTTGGAACCTAGGTAGTGGCACCTATTTATTCACAACAGATACAAAAAAGTTACATGTTTGCACCTGTTACTGTCCTTCGAAGTAGTCACCAGCGTTGTGTAGAGCCCGTTGCCAGCGATGTGGAAGGCGTAGTATGCCGGTAGCAGAGCCTGTTCTGTTGAAGGGGCCAATAGAGCGGTCTACTGCCTGTCGAATCTCTGGAACAGTTCTGAAGCGAATGCCACGAAGTGGTTCCTTCATCATCAAAATCAAATCAAAGTCACAAGGACTTAAGTCCGGGGAATGTGGTAGATGGTACAGTACTTCCCAGTCCCATCGACCGAACAGAGCAGCCACAGCTTGCGCTGTATGCGCCCGCGCATTGTCATGCAAAATGATGGGTGGGTTGCGCAGAAAGTGTCGCCGCTTCTTTCGCAGAGCTGGTCGCAGGAGATGCTCCAAAAACGAACAGTAATATGACTTAAGTTCTAACATTTACAAACATGTAACTCTTTTGTATCGGTTGTGAATAAATAGTTGCCAATATTTAGGTTCTAACCCTCGCACGTAAATGCACGAGTAGGAAAAACAATCCTCTGATGAATAAACATATTAACAGTGGTATGTCGCTTGACATAGCTACGTCTAGCACATAAGGTCGGTCATAGAGTAGGCAAATGGTCGACATCGGTTTATTGGGAGAATTCTAAGAAAGTGCAGCTGACCTATGAAGGAGCAGCACTTGCCAGACTGCGATCCATTTTCGACTACTGCTCTAGTGTTTGGGATCCCCACTGTGTCAGACATCGAAGGCATCTACTAAGTACGTTATAATGAACTGACGTCTCTTTCTTTTTTTAGCATTATATCACATGCATATGCAAAACTGCAAGATTTGGATACAAATACTGAGGTTACCTAATTAAGTTAGTTTTGTTTCCTCTAGTTTTATCGTCGTGGCCATTACGACGGACATATGTGAGGGCAAGTAATGTTATGCCCGAATCTTTCTCGACCGTAGTACACGACGCCTCTCTTGCAGCATCTGCTACTGAAATTTGTTGAGCATCTACGTAATGCTCTTGTGTTTACTACACGATCCCGAGACGAAATGCGCCGCCTTCCATTGAATCATCTGTGTCTAATCTATTACTGTAACGCTGTAGGAGCCCAACACTGACCAACAGCAGTCAACAACCGGCCGAACGGGGGTGTTTTCTAAGGCACCTCAATCGTCGATGAAATACATATCCATCAGATTCTGTTAATTACAGCTCGGGATGCGCTATTGTTACAATTACATTACTGCCCATTAAAATTGCCGTGCTGGATCCCAAAGGCCTCGTATCACGAGCAGTCGAGATGACAGGCGTCTTATCCGCGTGGCTGTAACAGATCGTGCAGCCACGTCTCGATCCCTTAGTCAAAAGATAGGGATGTTTGCAAGACAACAACTATCTGCACGAACAGTTCGACGACCTTTGCAGCAGCATGGACTATCAGCTCGGAGACCATGGCTGCGGTTACCCTTGACGCTGCATCACAGACAGGAGCGCCTGCGATGGTGTACTCAACAACGAACCTGGGTGCACGAATAGCGAAACGTCATTTTATCGGATGAATCCAGGTTCTGTTTACAGCATCATGATGGTCGCATCCGTGTTTGGCGACATCGCGGTGAACGCACATTGGAAGCGTGTATTCGTCATCGCCATACTGGCGTATCACCCGGCGTGATGGTACGGGGTGCCATCGGTTACACGTCTCAGTCACCTCTTGTTCGCATTGACGGTACTTTGAACAGTGGACGTTACATTTCAGATGTGTTACGACCCATGGCCCTACCCTTCATTCGATCCCTGCGAAACCCTACTTCAGCAGGATAATGCACGACCGCATTTGCAGGTCCTGTACGGGCCTTTCTGGATACAGAAAATGTTCGCCTGCTGCCCTGGTCGAGACTTTCTCCAGATCTCTCACCAATTGAAAACGTCTGGTCAATGGTGGCCGAGCAACTGACTCGTCAAAATACGTCAGTCACTACTCTTGATGAACTGTGGTATCATGTTGAAGCAGCATGGACAGCTGTACCTGTACACGCCATCCAAGCTCTGTTTGACTCAATGGCCAGGCGTATTAAAGCCGTTATTACGGCCAGAGGTGGTTGTTCTGGGTACTGATTTTTCAGCACCCAAATTGCGTGAAAATGTAATCACATGTCAGTTCTAGTATAATATATTTGTCCAATGAATACCCGTTTATCATCTGCATTTCTTCTTAGTGTAGGAATTTTAATGGCCAGTTGTGTAGTTTTATGTGGTCATTCCATTTTAGGATCCTCCGGACGTTTACTCGCAGATATTTTACGGTAATTACTGTTTCCAGTGATTTATCGCCAATAGTGCAATCGAATATTTTCGCGCAATACGCTACATTTATTTACGTCAGTCGTCAATTGGCACTCCCCGCCGATCATATGTAGGTCTTGCCACACATCACCACAGACTGGACCGTACTTTTGCTACAACTTGTCCGCATCGCATACCAGCTACCGAGCACTGCGTCTTAATAACGTTCAAGGCAGACCACACAGGAAGGCTGTTGTTCAAAAGCGAGGGAAAATTTCCTGAACGACAGTGTTTCCTCATTCCTCAGTATCAGTAATGGTTCAGTAGGAATTAGTTTTTTCTCAGGAATCTGCAGAAACAAACATCAGAGACATAATGTTGGGGGAATTGCAAGACTGTAATTGCGACTTACGGAGTGGTAATGGAGTCACTACAGACCTTTTGAGCTGAATAAAGCGCAAACGTTACACAGTGCTGGTTGCACTACTGTCTATGGAAATCTTAACGTTGCAAAAACAGACAATGTCTGATGGGAGAGCAGCGATCAGTGACTGTATACTGTTACTTGTAATCCGTCTTTACTGCAAAATTTTTTATTCATATGACCGGTTTCGGTTCGTTCAGAACCATCTTCAGATCTGATATTTCAGTTACAGGAGTAACCCGTCCAAAACCGAAACCGGTCATATGAATAATAAATTTTGCAATCAAGACGGATTATAAGTAACATTAGGAAATCTTAACGCGCGATATTTGGCACGGACTTCGATGCGAGATGCCTTTAATAGGTTCCACAACGAAACATTGTCTCGAAATTTGGTAGAAAATCCGAAGAAATTCTGGTCGTCTGTAAAGTACATGAGCGGCAAGAAGCAGTCAATACCTTCGCTGCGCACTGCCGATGGTACTGTTACCGACGACTGTTCCGCTAAAGCGGAGTTATTGAACGCAGTTTTCCGAAATTACTTCACCAGGGAAGACGAATGGAATATTCCAGAATTTGAAACACGAACATCTGCTAGCATGAGTTTTTTTAGAAGTAGATACCTTAGGCGTTGCGAAGCAACTCAAATAGCTTGATACGGGCAAGTCTTCAGGTTCAGATTGTATACCGATTAGGTTCCTTTCAGATTACGATGATACAATAGCTCCCTACTTAGCACTCATATACAACCGCTCGCTCACCGATAGATCTATACCTACAGATTGGAAAATTGCGCAGGTCGCACCAGTGTTTAAGAAGGGTAGTAGGAGTAATCCATCTAACTACAGACCTATATCATTGACGTCGGTTTGCAGTAGGGTTTTGGAGCATATACTGTATTCAAACATTATGAATCACCTCGAAGGGAACGATCTATTGACGCGTAATCAGCATGGCTTCAGAAAACATCGCTCTTGTGCAACGCAGCTAGCTCTTTATTCGCACGAAGTAATGGCCGCTATCGACGGGGGATCTCAAGTAGATTCCGTATTTCTAGATTTCCAGAAAGCTTTTGACACCGTACCTCACAAGCGACTTCTAATCAAGCTGCGGACCTATTAGGTATCGTCTCAGTTGTGCGACTGGATTCGTGATTTCCTGTCAGGAAGGTCGCAGTTAGTAGTAATAGACGGCAAATCATCGAGTAAAACTGAAGTGATATCAGGTGTTCCCCAGGGAAGCGCCCTGGGACCTCTGCTGTTCCTGATCTATATATATAAATGACCTGGGTGACAATCTGAGCAGTTCTCTTAGGTTGTTCGCAGATGATGCTGTAATTTACCGCCTAGTAAGGTCATCCGAAGACCAGTATCAGTTGCAAAGCGATTTAGAAAAGATTTCTGTATGGTGTGGCAGGTGGCAGTTTGACGCTAAATAACGAAAAGTGTGAGGTGATCCACATGAGTTCCAAAAGAAATCAGTTGGAATTCGATTACTCGATAAATAGTACAATTCTCAAGGCTGTCAATTCAACTAAGTTCCTGAGTGTTAAAATTACGAACAACTTCAGTTGGAATGGCCACATAGATAATATTGTGGGGAAGGCGAGCCAAAGGTTGCGTTTCATTGGCAGGACACTTAGAAGATGCAACAAGTCCACTAAAGAGACACCTTACACTACACTCGTTCGTCCTCTGTTAGAATATTGCTGCGCGGTGTGGGATCCTTACCAGGTGGGATTGACGGAGGACATCGAAAGGGTGCAAAAAAGGGCAGCTCGTTTTGTATTATCACGTAATAGGGGAGAGAGTGTGGCAGATATGATACGCGAGTTGGGATGGAAGTCATTACAGCAAAGAGGTTTTTCGTCGCGGCGAGACCTTTTTACGAAATTTCAGTCACCAACTCTCTCTTCCGAATGCGAAAATATTTTGTTGAGCCCAACCTACATAGGTCGGAATGATCATCAAAATAAAATAAGAGAAATCAGAGCTCGAACAGAAAGGTTTAGGTGTTCGTTTTTCCCGCGCGCTGTCCGGGAGTGGAATACTAGAGAGATAGTATGATTGTGGTTCGATGAACCCTCTGCCAAGCACTTAAATGTGAATTGCAGAGTAGTCATGTAGATGTAGATTAACTGCAATTTGTACAGGCAGCACACTGCCCACCCCCCTTACCCTCGTTTCATTAATGATGTGCTTCCGGGTTCCTGTATATAGTTTACGGATAAAATGCAATGTACATCTAGGCTTGAAATCTGAAAGAGACCTTTAATCGATCACGTTGAGAAAGACTGAGACCTTACATTCTTCCATTACCTTTACTTAACTGAAGAGAAACTCATTTATTTTTATTAGAGGAAGATGGCTGAATTAACCAAGCCGAAGTACTTTACAACAACGTTGCATAGATGGATAATCAATAAGCTCCGCCTACCATCCTCCAAGGAAGCCATGGGTCTGAAGATGGTTATATAAATATAACCGAAACCGTTCACCTATGTTATTGAGACATAAGTGTTGTGATCAAGACTGAACTTTAGTTGAAATATAATACTGTATTGATCACTGTTCCAAAAATGTTTACCAAAATATTACAAATTGCCCTATCTTGACATTCTATTGACAGAGATTCTTAAATTTTTTACACTGCCATGAGCCCGTTGACTTCAGCAGGTGACATAAATTTTAAGTTGATACGACCATCAGTTCCTGAGAAAAAGGGATCTGACCAGAAGGACGGATAACAAATGACAAGCATTTTTTCATATTATATAATCACTGTTAATAATTAATTTTCGGATTTTTTTTCGTTTATATGAACTGTGATACCTTGCTTCTCCCGAAATTTCATGATTCTACAGCAACAGGAAGTACCCATGGGTTGTAATGAGTAAGTCTGCGTATATCAAAATACGTGACACAAAAGGCCATATCTTCTAACTGCACTGACATAGAAGCTTTAATTTTTACGCCAGCAAGGGAGATAGATCTTAGTATGTGACATAAATACCAAATTGATAAGTCTATTCGTTCCTGAGAAGAAGAAGAAGATGATGATGACGATGTTTGGTTTGTGGGGAGCTCAACTGCGTTGTTATCAGCGCCCGTAAAAAATTGCCGACCTTTGCTCAGTCCAAAGTCGCCACTTTCATGAATGATGATGAAATGATGAGGACAACGCAAACAGCCAGTCACCTGGGAAGAAGAGTTCTCAACAGTCGGATACACAGCCGGACAACTAAGTGGTCGGTCCTACAAGGGTTCTGCTTCTACCGACCGAGGTACGTGACTCTACAAAAGCTGCGGAACTGACAGCCTGAGGTGCAAGAAACCGGTATATGATTGGGCTAACAAAATCGATTCCGTCTTAACACGTAAACACGGCAGTGGAGATCGGTCTGTGGCATCCGATTTGCGTCTTCACCAAGATTTTTTTTTAAATTTTTTCTGTACGTGCCCATTCAGTCATGTCAGTATTGAGAATATGATTCTACAGTTTGTTTTGACTATACATTGAATATACATTAGTTTAAGTCGTACTCTGATACGAAGTTACACAGGTTTTTTTCTGTCATTTGACTTTAGGTTTCCTTTTAATCCAACTCGAAAAGTTCTCTGGGTGAACAGTTTGAGAAGAGAAATTTGGAAACAGACTAAACACAGCGAAATAAGCCTTCAGAATTTTCGGAAAGTGAACACAGACTGCATTAAGTTGGATTACGAAACCCGCCTTTTCGTATCAGATACTCCTGTTATCGATCTTTCGAAAATTATAACAACAACGAAGCTACATTAACGAGACAAATGCGTCGCATTACTGGACCGAGTATGCATTTAATACCAGAAAAAACTTTTAAAAATGCCTTCCTTACGCTCTGTTATTCACGAAAGCACTGTCACATTTTCTATTTAACACACTCGTTGCGAATACACGACACAAATTAAGAACGAAAAGCAGTCCGCTAATATTTTGTGGTTTCTAAAATGGCCGGCTTCAAGACAAGGTACAGCGTCGTTTATAGCGCGATGTCTCATTTTTGTACCTCCTCAAGTTTACTGGCACGGCGATGCCGAACTCTGTCAAGCTACGTCACACTTACGTATGTCCACACGGTAAGCGCGATGCGTCCCTGTAAGCACACGAGTTGATTTCTAGTCTCCCTCTTCGTGGTTAGTAACGGACGTCATCGTTGAATGTCACTGAGGAAAATAAGATTCTCACAGTACAGCTACAGGAAAAAATTGTCTCGAGTGAGACAAGACATGCATTATTCATGACATGATATCTCGCAAACATTTAATGCAGGTAAACACGTAGATTACACTTTCCTGCATTACCGTGACGTCGCCAGTGATCTAATGAAAAGTAATAACACATCTCATGTTCTTAATACAGATAAATGCTTTATCTGGCAGGATCAGCAGCGTTGTAAGACTGCTCGCTGACGATGCTGTCACTTAAAAGAAAATATCGTCTGTGGAAGATTGTAAGGAATTTAGGTTCTGCACAAATGTAGGCGACACTGAACCTAAAAATTATCTTAGAATAAAGGCAGGAACGGTTACAGAACAAATGTAAGGCCGTATAGAACAATGCGTGAACGAGAGAAATGTAGACGCCGCCTATAGTAAACTTAAGCAAAGTTTCGGGGAAAAGGAAGGGAGGGAGGAGGGGGGGGGGGGGGGGGAGGAAGGGAGGGAGATTAGATCTTGGCGCCCAGTCAACATGTTTCGTGCACGGGGAAGGAAACCGGGCGTGCTCTTTTAAGAGAACCATTCTGGTATCTGCGTGAAGCGATTTAGGGAAATCACGGAAACCCTAAATCAGGATGGTCGGAAGCGAATTTGAACCGGGGTGTCCCCAAATTAGAGTCCAGTGTACTATCCATTGCGCTACTTTGCTTGTTCGCAGAAAAGAGGAGCTCTATCTCAATATTTATGGCACACCTTAAACAAGTGTTAGGCGTAGAAGGGAAGGCTGAAAATTGATTGAAAAGTATATAAGGGCTCGACAACGGAAACTAATTTGCAGACAGTGTTATAAAATGGCAACGGAAGGACATGATGGTGAGATGGGAGATACAATAGTGCGAGAAGAATTTGACAGAGCACTGAGACACCCACGTCGAAACAAGGTCCGTGGAGTAGACGACATTCCATCGAAACTACTGACATTGTTGGAAGAGCCAGCCGTGACAAAACTTTTCCACCCGGTGTGCAATATGCATGATCATTGATTATTACAGTGTGTGTTTATACAGATTCCGTGCCTTACATTAGTATCTTTCGAATATTCCAACTGTTGTAAATATTACTATGGATTCGCATACTGCAAATACGTATCGGTATCAACTGTTTTGAGACAAATGAAATTTTGTGCTGGACCGGGACTTGAACCCGGATTTCCCCCTTATCGCAAGCGCTCAGTTTGACCACTGCGGCTATACCATCACGCCTCCAGAACCGATCCAAACTTCCATACCGTCATTTCATACCCCGTTTCTGTGTTTCAAACTCTTCGTTTGGCTATGAAAATTCGGACAAGAATCCATTGTGTGATTTCTAGAAGAGTCTTGTTTCCGCTCCGCTCAAACTACTATTAAAGTTTATCGCAAAATGTAAACAACCACTGTTGAACTGAAGTCACAGGACAATTCTGATTTGATGACATGCGCAGTGCGCTATGCTCATTCCATAGCTATTATTGCTCAATGAGCTGCAGGGATTTGACAGTTCGCATAGTTGCTTCCTTAGAGATGCAATGCGATGTGCCCAGACGTGTATTTACAAGCTAACGTGCGTGGAATGCCAACGCTAGCATCTGGAATTAAACACCACAGAGTCCGTATCACCTCAACACACACACACACACACACACACACACACACCTGCGGCGGGAATGTAGGCACGTGATTGGTGGCTAGGAAGGCACGAACAGTAATTACTCGTACCTGCTGGTACAGTACACGTGATCCGCGAAGGCCGCGTACTCGGGAGTAGAGTGGAGACACGGCAGATGCGCTGCAGGACGTTGTCAACTGCGTGGAGGAGGGTATTTTTTATTACACAATGTGTAAGGATTTCTTCTCGTTGCTTTCACGGAATGCACCGTGAAGAATTTCCTCTTGTACGCCTTTGAGCGAGCTGCTGTTAGCCTATTTTTATCTACAGGACAGACACGTAGGCGGCTGAAGTATTTTCCTTGTTCAGAAACGGACGTTCCTTCAAGTTTCCTAAGCACAGTGTAGCGAGATGTGCGGCTTCTGTTATCGAGTATCTATCGGTTAAGATTTTTTAACATTTCTTTACGTCAGTGAACAAGCCTCAGGTCGTCCGCGCCACCTCTTTCTGTACAGGGTGTTACAAAAAGGTACGGCCAAACCTTCAGGAAACATTCCTCACACTCAAAGAAAGAAAATATGTTATGTGGACATGTGTCCAGAAACGCTTACTTTCCATGTTAGAGCTCATTTTATTACTTCTCTTCAAATCACATTAATAATGGAATGGAAACACACAGCAACAGAACGTACCAGCGTGACTTCAAACACTTTGTTACAGGAAATGTTCAAAATGTCCTCCGTTAGCGAGGATACATGCATCCATCCTCCTTCACATGGCATCCCTGATGCGCTGATGCAGCCCTGTAGAATGGCGTATTGTATCACAGCCGTCCACAATACGAGCACGAAGAGTCTCTACATTTGGTACTGGGGTTGCGTAGACAAGAGCTTTCAAATGCGCCTCTACCAATCCATCGGTCACCGAACCTGTTGTTGAGAAGCGTACGAACACTTTGAATGAAATGTGCAGGAGTTCCATCGTGCATGAACCAAATGTTGTGTCGTACTTGTAAATGCACATGTTCTAGCAGCACAGGTAGAGTATCCCGTATGAAATCATGATAACGTGCTCCACTGAGCGTAGGTGGACGAAACTAAAATGAGCTCTAACATGGAAATTAACCATTTGCGGACACATGTCCACATAACATCTTTTCTTTATTTGTGTGTGAAGAATGTTTCCTGAAAGTTTGGCCGTACCTTTTTGTAACACCCTGTATAAATGGTAGCTGGGTGGTTACAATTAAACATTCGCTACTTGAGAGGGTGCCTTTGAGAAACGAGTGGTCGTAGGACAATAAAACTCTGTAAAAACATTTGTAAGGACAGAAATAAAGAATAAACCGTTAAGAGAAACACAAGTTCATTTCTAGATTATAGGGTAAGATCTTATTAGTTACGTACCATGTTTACGTTCCACGTTAGAAGCGTTGCTCAGTGTGACAACCATCTGAATCTGCACCCATCTTACAACTGTTCGCAGCATTTTTGAACCGTGGACCATGCAATGTTCAGCTGTCGTGACACAGCCCATGCAGTGCTTGAAGATAGCACACTGTGTCCAGCTTTCTAAGCCATGGCAAACAATAACTTCAGCAATTTGTGGCGCAATTGGCCGTCGGCCTCTTCCACCATTCGCAAGTCGCGAGTTATGAATCGTGTTGTTCAACCCCCGTGAGGAAAGAGCACCTCTCCTGATTCCTTTAATGCGTCGATAATGGCGAAGAGCAGCAGCACTGTTGCTGGTGTTTCGACCAGAGCCCTGCTCACCTCGCCCAGACCCACGTCGACCGCCTGCAGCTGTGATGCAGTGCATACTGACGCTTGTGTTTGAAGCCTACGTCGCCGCACCTGTATCGGCAACTCGCCGACGCCACAGACAGCGCGAGTCGTGCAGCGCACCGCCTGATCGTCGTTCCTACAAAGTCGGCTTCGCCTACAGTACACAGTTTTCCCGTCTACGCTGGCGCATGTAGCAGTCACCCTGTACGCACGATAGTCCACTTTATTCCGACCAGCAATGGGGCGAATACTCGTGACAACTATTCAACTATGGTCCACAAAAGTGTTTTGCAATCGTATGTAATCTTTTTGTGTGCAAACTGCATTTTGCCAGTAACTTACCTACGAAACGTAGACTGGCATTTGCTACACATACAATTAAATCTGTGAGGTCATTCCACTTCATATTTCCAAGTACTGTTACCTCCAAATACACTGCTGGCCATTAAAATTGCTACACCACGAAGATGACGTGCTACAGACGCGAAATTTAACCGACAGGAAGAAGACGCTGTGGAATGCAAATGATTAGTTTTTTAGAGCATTCACACAAGGTTGGCGCCGGTGGTCACACTTACAACGTGCTGACATGAGGAACGTTTCCAACCGATTTCTCATACACAAACAGCAGTTGACCGGTGTTGCCTGGTGAAACGTTGTTGTGATGCCTCGTGTAAGGAGGAGAAATGCGTACCATCACGTTTCCGTCTTCGATAATGGTCGGATTGTAGCCTATCGCGGTTGCGGTTTGTCGTATCCCGACATTGCTGCTCGCGTTGGTCGAGATCCAATGACTGTTAGCAGAATATGGAATCGGTGGGTTCAGGAGGGTGATACGGAACGCCGGGCTGGATCCCAACGGCCTCGTATCACTAGCAGTCGAGATGACAGGCTTCTTATCCGCATGCCTGTAACAGATCGGGCAGCCACGTCTCGATCCCTGAGTCAACAGACGGGGACTTTAGCAAAACAACAACCATCTTCACGAACAGTTCGACGACGTTTGCAGCAGCATTGACTATCAGCTGGGAGACCACGGCTGCGGTTACCCTTGACGCAGCATCATAGGAGCGCCTGCGATGGTGTACTCAACGACGAACCTGGGTGCACGAATGGCAAAACGTCATTTTTTCGGATGGATCCAGGTTCTGTTTACAGCATCAAGATGGTCCCATCCGTGTTTGGGGACATCGCGGTGAACGCACATTGGAAGCGTGTATTCGTCATCGCCGTACTTGCGTATCACCCGCCGTGATGGTATGGGGTGCCTTTGGTTACACGTCTCGGTCACCTCTTGTTCGCATTCACGGCACTGTGAACAGTGGACGTTGCATTTCAGATGTGTTACGACCCGTGACCCTACCCTTCATTCGATCCCTGCGAAACCCTACATTTCAGCAGGATAATGCACGACCGCATATTGAAGATCCTGTACGGGCCTTTCTGGATACAGAAAATGTTCGACTGCTGCCTTGGCCAGCACATTCTCCACTTCTCTCGCCAATCGAAAACGTCTGGTCAATGGTAGCCGAGCAACTGCTTCGTCACAATAGGCCAGTCACTACTCTTGATGAACTGTGATATCGTGTTGAAGCTGCATGGGCAGCTGTACCGGTACACGCCATCCAAGCTCTGTTTGACTCAATGCCCAGGCGTATCAACGCCGTTATTACGGCCATAGGTGGTTGTTCTGGGTACTGATTTCACAGGATCTATGCACCCAAATTGCGTGAAAATGTAATCACATGAAAGTTCTAGTATAATATATTTGTCCAATGAATATCCGTTTATCATCTGAATTTCTTCTTGGTGTAGCAGTTTTAATGGCCAGTAGTGTAACTATAGTTTGAGCTACGTTAGTAATGAACATCGAAGTTTTAAGGCTTTCTAGCATTTATTACATTCGACTTACGATTGTAAGTATACATAAAAAAAAGTGAAGTCCAACGCTAACAGTTTAACTGTATACCTGTGCGTATGCACATACACTGTTTTCCTGTGGCTTCCGTTAGAAAGTACGTGTTGAACAGTCCGAGACGCTAACAACTATGCCCTTATCGTTTTGAGTTGTTACAAGCTTTAAACCTATGGTTCACGTGCCTAGTTTGAAAACTAAACGTTGCTGCATGACGATGATAATTTATGGATCGTATCCTCTTCAATGATGAAGCAAATGTGGACACGTATAATGCGCGCACCTGTGAGTCAAAAAATCCCCACTGTCCATAACCTTCAAAGATGAGAGAAGCATACTATTGAAATTCGGTCAGAATACGATACAGGAAGAGTCAGCCAACGTACCACTTCTTCCCACATATGTCTTGCAAAGATCACGACGAGAAAATCCGAGAAATTATAGTACGGAGGCTTACCGACAATCGTTTTCCTCACGCGCCATTCACGAATGGAACTCGGAAGGGAGGAACAAATGGTGGTAGCAGAAATAGCCTCCGCCACATAACGTCAGGCGGCTGCGGAGTGTAGACTTACAAGGGCACACCGTCACCAGTACGATCATGACGACAGCTACACTACTGACGAAATGTGTTGTTCTGAGTAAGTCACCCTTCATTTGCCCATCAATATAAAAAAGATGGGTTTGGTAATCTGTTTCGAGGGGAGACTCTGAATAGGCAATGGAACGGACACACGCGTGAATGTTGCCACGGTTCAGCGTGGGATTTCGCCGGCGGGTTGGCGCATCCGTTGCTTGCTGGCAGGACTGCCGCAGCGAGCAGCGGCCAAGTCACGGCTGGCGCCAGTAATGCTGTGTTGAACTGGCGCCACTCATTAACGGCGCCTTGCCCAGCGTGGGTGGCGCCAGTGGGCTGGCTTTGACTGCGCGCTCGTTATGCACGCAACTTTCGCTCTGCAGTCTCTTCAACGGCAGCCATTAAGCTGGCACGAGCTCTACGGCTGTGCTCGACGAGTTTCCCGGAAGGGCAAAGAGTGCTTCTTATTGCAACCGTCTCCCCTCGTACCTTTCCATCCTACTACACAGGACTTCTGAACTTAATATGTCTACACATTTAGTGCTGAAGCTTTCAAAGGTACATCTGTCAGTACGAATGCTGTACCGAAAGTAATGCAAAAACAGTCATAACTGGTTTACGAGTTGATGTAGATCCTTCAAACTGCCCAAGCATTTCCTCCTGCACACAGCTGTTTCAGAATACGCTCACTACGAGCCGAGAACGGGAAGAAGTGAAAGGAAACTGCACGCCTTCAGAGTTAACGTATTTTTATTTCGGTGATTACAAAAGAAAGTTATATGAATGAACTGGTAGTACGAGCACAGATGGTCCTCTGAAGTAGGATTTGGCATCCGGCAAGACCTAAATGCATTCACTGATGTGGTCGAGAAGGGTTCCACACCGCCGTCGTATTCCCTCACGAAGCTCGCTGACCCAAACTTGTAAATGTCCACTGATATCCTGGATTTCGACAGCTGATGCCATAGGTGCTCCGCTGGAGACAGATCGAGCCATCTTGCCGAACAGAGGAGTACCTCAACATCACACGGGTCGTCCACAGAGACACGTGCCCTCTACGGACGTGTACTATGCCGCTGACAGGCGGTGCCAGCAAACTGTCTCGTCATAATGATACGGGATGTCTATGGCGATACACTAGGGCAGGGGTCTTCAAAAATTTTAGTCCGCGGGCCACACTGATTCCTCCACGAAGTCATACGGGCCACTCACGGTGAGTGGTTATGGAAGACACTTATAAAATTCCAGTAATGTTGACTTTGAATGTTTCTCTTTTTAACAAGTCGCTACATTGCAAATCAAAAATTCCAAACTGAAGTTCTGCGGGTAACGCTTCTATATTGACGTCAAAGGGATTTTGAAATATCTTGATGTTGTTTGAATTTGCATCGATATCTGAAAAACGTGATTAAAAATTAATTTTTAAAGCGCCCAAAGCTTCAAGTTTATACAGACGTAACTAAACATATGAATCACCTTAATTTAAAATTGCAAGGTGAAAACCAGCTTCTGCCTGATCTATACACGCTTGTTAAGTCCTGTCGAAAAAAAGATTGCTTTGTTTCAGTCTCAGTTGAACAAAGTACGCTTCACCCATTTTAAAACATGCCAAACATTCAGTCAGCAAACTGAGATTCCGTTTCCTGTAACTTTCGCAATTGAAGCTTTGGGCGCTTTAAAAATTAAAAATTAATTCAAAATCCCTTTGACGTCAATATAGAAGAAGCGTTACCCGCAGAACTTCAGTTTGGAATTTTTGATTTGCAATGTAGCGACTTGTTAAAAAGAGAAACATTCAAAGTCAACATTACTGGAATTTTATAAGTGTCTTCCATCCACACAGTTTCCAAATTTACATAAATTTGCCCGTGGCTTTTTTCCGCTTTTGGCACTCCATATCTGTGTGAAAAAACTTTCTCCAAAATGAAATATCCAAAATGTATTTACAGATCAAAATTAACGAATGAGCATTTGAAGTCGCTGATGATTATATCTACCAATAAACTTGATCCACAACTGGAGGCAATTATAAAGGAAAGTTACAGCTACATAAAAGCCACTAAGATGTTAATTTCTTTACGTGAATATTCTAAGACTGAGTTTTCAAGATATAATTAAATCACAGTTATTTTTATACATCAGTTACAACTAAAATATCCAATATCATTATGTACACCAGGTATTGTATTTTCTTTGAATTTCCTTTAAATAAAAATATTTTACGATTTATTTGCTATGTGTATTTTAGAACGTAATAAAAAGAAAGTGAAACCTCGCTTAAGAAGCATCTTCCATAATGATTGATTACTAAGGCTAGTCGCCGAAGTGCGTCCATTTGAAAGACTTGCACCAGACTCGTGAGTAGAATAAAATGCAAAGAATTTTTTCACTTAAAATGTTTTCGCCAAACTAGTCTGTTAACAGCTCTTTTTTTTTTCACTATCGCACGGAGAATGGTCTGTCTGTTTATTGTGAATAGCCACAAGTTTAAACATGACCTTCCGCTTTGTAAAGATAGGACTCCGACAATGTCGCAGAGTATTGCTCGCGATAGGCCTCGAAACGCAATTGTTGCCAGTATAGGTACCACCTCAAATATTTGGCGGGCCGGATACCGGAGATGTCCGGCCAGCTAACGCGGGCCGGTTTCGGCCCGCGGGCCGTAGTTTGGACACCCCTGCACTAGGATACGGCTGGTAGGGAGCATTGTAGGCTATGGTTGGTAGGATAGGTATATGCGAGGATGGAGACGATGGTTGAGAGTGGAAGTTGGTTGGAGTTCCGGTGTCAGACAGTTTTGGTTTTTATGTTTCTTCCCTAAATTTACCTAATATATAGATGATCCAAACTAATGTTTGGTATACATCGTCTTCTTGTACATACAACACTATACAGGGTGTTACAAAAAGGTACGGCCAAACTTTCAGGAAACATTCCTCACACACAAAGAAAGAAAATATGTCATGTGGACATGTGTTCGGAAACGCTTAATTTCCATGTTAGAGCCCATTTTAGTTAGGATTCGAACCTGCGACCGTAGCGGTCGCCCGGCTCCAGACTGTAGCGCCTAGACTCGCACGGCCACTCCGGCCGGCTAGGAAGCGTGTTGTGAAGTTCGTTAGCAGTGTAGTATTTATGTGTATTTAAATGATTCTGTTGCCTGTTACTAATTGTTGCCTTCCTTGAGGCAAACAACTACTATGTGACATTAGTTCTGGCGCGGTATTGGTCAATGTTTAATATCACAGATTGTCTATTCCTGGTGAGGAAGTGGACTTCAGTGGTGTTATCAGAGTTACTGTTAAGAACCGTGTGACTCAATTTTAATTTGAACATTTTGACAAATGCTGAGTTAAATTTGTAGCTGTCGTCTGGAGGAACATCAAACGTCTTTCCTGAGTTGGCTCCACTGTGTCTTACTCATCGAGTCCTGCTTATTCTGCTTCACATCATATGTATCGCGTGTTTATTTTATTTAAGTGGCTTATGGAGAAATTTTAATTTGTTTTAGGACACACTGCCCGTTCTGACCTTAGCTTGGACTCTGTACGTGCCCAGAAGCCTTAGAATTTAAGGCAATTGGCTCGAGGTTTGCTTAATTACTTTAACTATTTAATTCTGAAATTTCCTTAAGCTAAGTGACGTCTTAAAATTTCTGCTACCTTCTTAGCACACTTCTAAATCTCGAGTATCGCTCCGTAAGAAATTGCATTAACTACTGGGAGCGTAATCATTAGCATAATCTTCGCCGCAACTTGAACTTGCACGTTTTGAAATTTACTTGTGCTGCAGGAGATTTTGTTGGGACTGCTCGTACTCTGGCGTCGGCCCTGTTTACCGATCCCTGTGAGGCCCACTAACCCGGGACGCAGTCGACCCACACAGCCGCCTGTTCGTCCGATCCTGTGCACAAGCCCTCGGCAGCGAAAGCTAGCGCTGCCCGTCTTCTGCAGTGTTATCTCTTCCAAGCGCAGCTGTGGCCTTTAGTGCTGCTATTCAGAGTTAAGCTGAC
Source organism: Schistocerca gregaria (assembly GCF_023897955.1). NCBI lineage: Eukaryota > Metazoa > Arthropoda > Insecta > Orthoptera > Acrididae > Schistocerca > Schistocerca gregaria. Next base: position 498,880,249 of record NC_064926.1, on the reverse strand, counting down.
ATTTTAGAGCAATTTTGAGTCGTTATATTAGAAGAGGTTCCCGTTTTATAACCTTCTTGCTTCTTTAAGTTATTTAAACACATTGCTAGTGGTTGAGATCTCAACAGCCATTCTTATATAACATAAATTTTAATTATTTGAATATTGCCCTTCTTCGATGACGTTGTATTTCAGTATAAGAATTTTGAAGCTGTGGTCTATTACGTGGCCAGTTCAGTTTTATTAATTTTTTTATTGGTTCTTCAGCTCAGCAAGTTGTAATTTTTATGACTGTTTAAATTTGGCTTAAGGGTTTTACTGTGTCTTTAATGTTATCGTCTGGCCAACAGTGATTGCGTCCGATTTATGACTGTCTTTTCTGCCATCACTGATTATTGTTCAGTATTCATAATAGTCGTTGTTTAATTAATTTCTTAATTGGGTTTAATGTAATTCAGTCTGTGCAAAATAAATTTGTACGTTGCAGCAGTGAATGGACGGTGCTAAGTCCCCATGAGTCTAGCCCTTGATCGTTTTCCTTCCTGACCCAATCACGAGGCCATGTTTTCAGATTTCAAAGGGGAGGTGGCAATATAAATTATTAGTGTCTACCTCCACGCAACCCTCCCCCTACCCCATCACGTCACGTATGACCTGTTGCGATCTCCATGCGAACGACATAAATAATAATAACTAAAACAATCTATACAAAAAAATTAAAATCGTCGTGTCTGTCTGTTTGATCAAGCTAATCTCCAAAACTACTGGACGAATTCCGTGTGGCGGACGAATTTTCATGGGGTTTTCACAGCTGACTTAAGCGTTGCTTCGGGCAAAATTAAGGCTTCATTTCGTCAAAACCGGAACACAGAAAGAAGATACCGTAACTTAAAATTTGATCTAAAATAATTTGCTCAGCTTATTAGTTCGGATGCTTAATCACCATGGAGAAGTACAAAGAACCTATAATGGCGCTGTTGGTTCCTTAGAAACCCAGGGAGCAATAGATCGAGCTGTTAGCTTTTTCAACAAGGTGACAGATGTTTTTTTGTGAAGTTTACGTCAGTGACAGCATTACGTGCCGCAGCCTTATCTTTAGGAATACAAACTAACATTGGATGTACTTGGCTGGGATGTACACATTTCACTTTGTGTGCTAAAGAAATTGCTTTGCCTTTAGATAGGTTTTATTCATATTGTTTTCTACAAAAAACGAATTTAAGTCTACTTTGTTACTTGGACGCCTACTCATTACATTTTTATTTCGTTTGGCTTACAAATAATTATGTCCAGAAAACGGCCGTGTCTTCCTAAATACACAAGAACGCCTAAAATACTGTGAACCATGTGGTCTCAAGAACCCAATGAATATCGTGAACTGTGACTTGATGCAGCTCGAGAACATCAGGCTGTAACTACTTCCGAAAGTCAGGCGCGATGGAACTCTGATAACGAGCGTCATGCATTATCTTGCTCCTTAGCTCCCTTCACTCAGAGAGCCATAAAGTTACTTCTCTCCAACGTAACATCATAGAATCGGAAATTCTGACGGGGAGTGCCGCATGCGAGAGTCTTTATAGCCCGAGACCCGCTTATTTCGAACAGTTTACCAGTTCGCGTTAAAGGATTGTAATTCCCGGTGAGCTTATGTTATGTCTTGACCATAAAGAAAATCCAGGGCCGGTCCAGATCTGTGTGGCTGCCTACCGTGGTAGTGAAGCAAACAAAGCACTTCCGTTCATTTCCCCCAATAACACTACTTCAGACAATGTATACAAAAGGAGCTCAGTAAGCAGTAGCAGAATACAAGTTTAGTGGAGCATATTACACCGTCTAAATGTTTACAGGCAATACGAATTTTAAGAAGCGATATGAAATGGGCAAATACTTAAAATCATTATTGAGGTAGGCGAATGGAAGCCTTCAGATTTGTTCTGGGAATTTGCCTGCAACACGCCAGTGCGACCCATGCTAGGGTACTGTTGCGGCGTTTGGAATCCTCTCAAGTAGGCACGACTGCAGACATTGAGTTCAGAGCCGCCTTGGTACGATGGTAAGAGGTCGGTACAGCCAATACGAAAATGCAACAGATGTTCAAGGAACCTAAATGGAAAGGTCTGGAGGAGAGCCGACGTTCTCGCCAAACACTGTTCAGTAAATTCAGACGACAGTTATTCCAGGGCAGACTGTGTGCTACCATCGTATATATACCGTGGGGATCACGAGAAAAAAGGAAAACCACACCCAGTCAGCCCAAAAAGTTTCGAAACTGGATTAATAAAGCAATGATTTAAATAAGAAACTTTTTAATATAACACATTTTTAAAAGGGAGTAGAAAGTATAAAATCATTTCTCCTTGGTCCATAAACATTCATAATCCTGTACTAATAGTCCTGAACATTTGTCCTTGTGACTTTTTAATACCTATGGCAGTGCTGGTAAAATTTAAAACGAAAAATGCAGGGTGCAGGGTGCAGGCAGCAGATAACCGATGCTTAAATAGCTCACCCAAGTCACCAACAATCATATTGCATTGCAAATTGCACGAAATGCTGTGTGATTTTTCTGATCAACACTGTCTACACTCATTACTATTATCCAGGGCATGCCCCCACGTTTCTCGTTTTAAATTTTGCAAATATCGTCAAAGCCATTAAAAATTCACAAGGACAAATTTTCATAACTATCTGTTTGAGGTTAGGAATCTATATAGTGCTAGAGAGAAATTATTTTATCCTTTTTTGGTCCGCTTTAAAAAAGTATTATACTTTAAACTTTATTTAAATAATTTTCCGTTCTTTACTCTTGTGTCTGTGAAACTTTTTAATCAATTTCGTACATTTTGTTTTTATTACAACAGTGTCATAAGGTAAATTTCAAGTTCATTTCAGTTTAGCTCCACAGAAGTTAAACAGTATATTCCTTCCTCCTGCATATCTTGCGAAGCGACTGTGAAGGGAAAAATTAAGAGAATCAAGCCCACACGGAGGCTTACCAGCAACCGTTTTTACTGCTAAACATTCCTCACTGGAAGAGGAGGAGGAAATAGCAGTGCTACACATATTTATCTCCGCCGGTCCGCCTGCTTAGACGGATGGTAACGTGCTTACCTCGCATGCAGTGGGTCCGGGTTCGATTCCCGGCCGGGTTGAAGATTTTCTCCGTTCGTGGACTGGGTGTTGTGTTGTGTTGTTCTCATCATCATTCCATCCTAATCACCGGCACGCGAGTCGCCGAATGTGGCGTCTACTGTAAAAAACTCGGCGACCTCCCGGCCAGCAATGCTACATGATCATTTCATTATTTCATACACACCAGAAAATAAGGCGAATTAATATTGCGTTGTCATGCAGATCTGAGCTATGCTGAAAGCTCGTTCTTTGAGAAGTTAGTTTGAAATCAATTTCAAAATTTGTACCGAACAGAGGGAGAAATAAAGTACCCTCTGCCACACATCAGCCACGAAAGCGAGTTAATATAGCACTGTCATTCACTGTGAGCTTTGCTGAAAGTTAAAAGTCTAGTTCATCGGGAAGTTAGTTTCAAATCGACTGCAACATTTGTACCGATCACACAGACAAAACAGTGACCTAATGAAAACGTGTTACAAATAAAGAAAAGTGAATATTGTAGTTTTAATGCTGCAAGTTCCTATACAGTCTGCCCCTAATTAAGTACAATTCGGAAGGTGTTCATTCAACCATGTGAAACTGTCAGAAAAACCATTCTTTGCGATGTTGTAACATTCGTGCGTCACATTGGTTTCAATGTCTGTTACGTCGCAAATTTCTGCTCTTGGTCGGTTTGTGGTAGGTTCGAACTGATAAAACCAAGTCTCATAATCCGTGACGATTTTTTTCAAGAAAAGAATCGTCCTCGTTTAACATTTCAATCACGACGCGGCATATTTCCCCAAGTAATTTTCGGTCGGGAGTCAATGTGTGAGAACGAAGTTTGCACGCAATTCTCTCTTCTTCAAAAACTTCTAGAGAATGGGCTGAATGCTTGATTTACAGATATTGCTCCATTGTGGTTTTTGACACAACAACGTGAACACAGTACGGCCGTGCGTCCACTACGTAACACTTACAAGCCGCCGCCACCGTAGTTACTGCGCCAATGTCGTTTATACACCAGGATGAAACAGTCTCTGAACTCTTTGGTCGGAATCAGTATACAGAGTTTATTTTTCCCTAACTCAATACACACAAGGAGCAGCATAGTAATTCGTCAGTGTCGTTGAGAAGTGCTGTGGCTTGCGGAGAAGATACGTAAATGCAACCACGACAGTGAGACCCTTGGAAAAGAACTTGCGTGTTTTTATTCCCGGAAATGCTACAAAAGATGTGTTTCCTAATTTTGAGTCGTATTTCTTGCTCCTAGTCTCCCAAAGATAGGAGCAATACTACTGTGCATTCTGCTAGGTGATTTTAATCGGTTTCTCTTAAGCGAGTTTACTTATTAACGTGTGCACTGCGACAATACTACGTAGACTGCAAGACGAGGAAGAAGAAGGTATGCCAAGATTTGGTCCAGTCCGATACTTAACTGTTGTGGTGTCCAACACTTCCAACTGAAGGAACACAATTAACTGAGCAGACCGCTCCCAGAGTAAAAAAAAACTTGCACGGCACCTTTGTTTCGAAAAGCGTTCTTTGGCGGGAAGTGGTGCATCCGTAGGATGTGGTGTTGCGTAAAAAGCGCGCCTGTGACTTAATGAGAGAAGCGTGATGGAACAACTATTCCGCACCTTACCACCAAAAGTGAGTTCCTAACAAAGTACTGTATTTTGTCATCTCACGTGCAAGTCGAAGGAAATAATGGAGAATGATTATTCATCAACAATCTGATAGTAATTCCTACACACATTGCATTGCAGTAGCGTTTAACCCTTTCGTGAGCCGTGGGAAACATGCTTCCCACTACAATGAACTCGATCCTAGTCCCATGGGATTCACAGTTCTCACCTTTGTACGCTGCTACCACCTGGTGAACAGTATAGGGTACTACTTCCAGTCGGAAGTTCCCTCCGTTTTTGCTGTACCTTCGCGCAAAGGCATTTTATAGCTGAGTGTTGCTCTGTAGAGGAGCCTTTCAGTGCTATTTGCGTGACATTTTGTGATTTTTTCCTCAAAGCTATAGTATAAGGTAAATACTTTTGATTTGCCCAAATTTAAGAAGGAAAACATATAATTGGAACGAGGAGAATTCCAGTTTGAAACAAAAGGAGCCATTTCTGCAGTAAAATGGATGGATAACCGTCCAGTCACTTTCCTGACCTCAATTCATGACCCATGAGAAACAGCCACAGAGAAAAGGAAAAACAAGGATGGTACTAGTACAGAGATTTCTTGTCCTGAAGTTGTGGCAGAATACAACAAAATAATGGGTGGTGTCGATAAGTTTGATCAATTACGAGAAAGGTATGCTATTGGCAGACGTTCTGTAAAATGGGGGCACAGAATATTTTATTTCCTGGTGGACGTCGCTGCAGTGAACAGTTTTATCCTGTGGAAGATAAGTAAAAGAGAAAGTGGACAGCATGATCAGCTCACATACAGGATCCATCTAGCCAGACAATTGATCGCTGGATTCTCATCCCAAAAAAGGCGTGGACAAAACCCTGTCTTTCTGGCAAAAAGGGGTAAAGTACCTGAAGATTTTCGTCATATGGCTGCAGGGGAGCATCAACCCATTTTAGGAGAAACCTACTGGACGTGCCGTCATTGTAGTACCAAAGTTGCGGAAAAGAGCACTCGCTGTGTTTGTACATACTATCGAATACCACTTTGCATAGACCCATGTTTCAGAAAATTTCATGGCAAGTAATTGCGAACAATCATTGTAACAAGAGAAGTAAATGTATCAAATAAATGTGAGATATATTGAAAAAGTTGTTTTAGTCATTTAACTCCAAGGAAGGGCAGTGGGAAGAATACTTCCCACCTTGTTGTGTGACCTCACTTTCACAGTTGGAGCAAATTTGATATTCCGTATGATAAATATACCTATCTGTTAACTACTATCTGCTCTCCATTCATTAAAAAAAACTGCTCAATAATTTTGCCCGCGAAAGGGTTAATATGCTGAGTTGAGTATGTTGAACTTCCTTACCAATCAGTACCCCTCCCACTCTTGATTCTTCAATGAATCTAACTATCTTTTACGAAAGATAGTTTATCACGCATCTATATGTCTATGACGGGAAATCTCCCGAACTGTGGGTCATACAATGGTATAATTTTGCAAGTACTTTACTTTCTGTGCTATATGTATATACTGCCTCCAAAATGTGTTGCGAATAAAGTTAGCAGTAAAGTAGTAACAAATTGAAACCTCATGTTGCAAGTCGCTATGTGCTCTCATACTCAAATACTGGATGAATAAAGTCTGGGTAATTTGTGCGCGCTGTGAGTTAACGGTGCTCCAAGACAGAGCTTGTAACTGTAGTACTCGCCCGGCCGGTGTGGCGGAGCGGTTCTAGGCGCTTCATCCTGGAACCCCGCTACCGCTACGGTCGCAGGTTCGAATCCTGCCTCGGGCATGGATGTTTGTGACGTCCTTAGGTTAGTTAGGTTTAAGTAGTACTGAGTTCTAGGGGACTTATGACCTCAGATGTTAAGTCCCATAGTGCTCAGAGCCATTTTTGTAGTACTCGCCTTACAAGAAACGGCTCTCGGTTCGGACAAAAATTTTGATTTAAACATTTGTAGACATACCTCTCTCACACTTCTAACATCGCCTGCGACGGCGTGTTCATCTTGGTTTGCACATAACAGCGCTTGCAATCTTGGAGGAGGAGTGGGGGGGAGGGGGGGGGGGTAACACGCCACTTACCTCAGCGTAGCTGATACGTTATGTATACATGTTCCAGTGTTGTCATGCATATACGGCGAAAATGTAAGAGAATACTAATGTTTCGAAAGTTTTGAATGCTGTGGCATTCACGTTAAGATACATGCAAGAACGATAACGGACTCTACAAGGACTCTCTGCAGTTATTTCGACTGAACTAGGAATAGAATTTTCGTGATGAAAATGTGTTCTATTATTCATAACCAGCTGTCGGCTCCACTGTATCCGCATACGCCTCCGTACACCTGGCAAGTGGCTGGATACAACACTCCCGCACATGTTGCTGAATTCAAGAATGTGACAGAAGTGGCATTTGATTTTGTAAGTCAAGAATGTATTTCTCAGAATTGTCCAGATATTGCTTTTGCCAAATGTGCCGATTATGATTCTGCATATTGTTTAATGCATTTTGTTGAGGAGCCTCGTGTAAATTTTTTCAAGTCCGATAGTGGGTAAACTAAGAGTTACAGAATCGAATGCTTTCATCACCCTAATGACGGTGGTACGTACAGCTTCTAAACACATGTGTAACACCGAATTCCTGTTCGAGCCGTGACACTTCCCCTGTTAGTGTGTTGAACCCATTACATAAGATTCCACCTCTTTATGAGTAGATTATGAGAACATTTTCAGTAAAGTTCGATGAACAATCGTCACATGTATTACATCTCAGCGGTGTTGGTTTTGTCGGTTCCCCACTTCTCCGCCGTGCGTAGTGGCCGCGCGGTTTGAGGCGTCCCGTCACGGACTGCGCGGCCCCTCCCGACGGAAGTCCGAATCCGCCCTCGGGCATGATGTCTGTGTTGTTCTTAGCGTAAGTTAAACTCAGTTTAAGTAGTGTGTAAGTCTAGGGACCGATGACCTATGCAGTTTGGTTCCTTAGGAATTCACACACATTTGAACATTTGCCACTTCTCCCGTATCTGTATAAATAAAAATCAATTAGGCATGTATGAAAGATCATTACCGGAGTATGGTTTGATTATTTTTTATTGTGTTTGTTATTGTCAGGACAAGATTTGTATTAAAGAAAATTTTGGAAGATCCAATGTAAAGGTCGGAAATTAACATTAAATGCGCACGTATGAAATATCATCAATTAAGAAAAGCTCGACAGATTTGGTCTTTGTTGTACTGGTAATTGTCAGGGCAAGGTTCGTACGAAAGAAAATTTTTGAAAAATCCACCGGAAAGGTCTGGGGAATTAAAATCAGTATAAAAGATCATCACTTGAGAACGGCTTCCTCGCACATGGTTCATCCAACCACTTCCACAATAAATCTTTATCATCCGATTCCCGAACAGCGCGCGTAAAAAAAACGAAACCTATATCTTTCCGTGCGAGCTGTGAATTCCATTATTTTATTATGATGATCGTTGCTCCCTACGCAGGTCGGCGTCAGATAATTACATTCGCTTTCGGAGGAGGAAGTTGGATGATTTTTTTTATTTTTTGTCTGATCGTAATTGTGGATGGTAATTATGGTCTGAAAAAGAAAATTTAAAAAAATTGCATTCACTTGACAGTTCTACTGTCACATTTTTATAACAAACAAACAAAAATAATTTGACAGTTATATTTGTAACATCAAAATACGTATATAAAGGGAACACGTTGTTACCGAAAATCTCGAAAAGTTCTTCACCCATTTATTTCGAATTTTTGAACGAGGGTCTAATAAACATTCGGACTGACATAAGCTATATATTTTTGTAATATATTACATACATAAAAATATTACACACATATGAGGTATGATTGGAAAGTTTTAAGAATGGGCTTCTAATTACACATTGGTGGTACTTACATGCTGCTTTGATGCATCTCCTTCTAACTGAACAGTCCAACGTTGTTTCCACTTTTGGAAACATCCCTGGAAATTTTTTTTCCTGAAGTGTATTAAGGTGGCTCCCCGTATTTGCCTGGATGTATTCAATCGAGTCAAATCGCTTCCCTTTCAGTGAAGATTTCAGTTTAGGAAACAGATAGAAGTCGGCAGGGGCCAAATTAGGGGAATATGGCGGTTGTGGAAGCACAGGAAGTCTGAATTTTAGGAACAAAGAGAAGTTGAAGGCGTGCACTGACTGCTACGAAATGGTGACGGACTCGCCATATGCCCAGACGAAATGATGGCAGATGGAGACTGTGTGTTGTGTTCACCGTAATGAGAAAAGACGAATAAGCCTTCTTTGCGCGGCAGTAATGGAAATGCTATCGGTGAGAGTGTTGCTAAAGCAGGGTTACTAAACACAGCCTTCCGAAAATCCCTCACCGAAGAACACGAAGTAAATATTCCAGAATTCGAATCAAGAGCAGCTGCCAACATAAGTAGCTTAGAAGTAGGTATCCTCGGAGTAGTGAAGCAACTTAAATCACTTGACAAAATCAAGTCTTCCTGTCCACCCCGTATATCAATTACGTTCCTTTCAGAGTATGCTGAAGCAATATCTCAATGCTTAATCATATACACCCGCTCGCTCGACGAAAGATCTGTATCCGAAGACTGGAAAGTTGTACAGGTCACACTAATATTTTCAAGAAAGGCAATAGGATTAATCCACTACATTACAGGCCCGTATCATTAATGTCGACATGCAGCAAGATTTTGGAGCATGTATTACCTCGAAGAGGATGTTCCACGCATAGTCAACACGTGTTCTTATGAAACACAACTAACTCTTTACTCACACCAAGTGTTGAGTGTTATCGACGAGGGATTTCAAACTGATTCCATATTCCTAGAGTACCAGAAGGCTTCTGACACCGTACCTCACAAACTGCGTGCTTATGGAATATCGTCTCAGTTAACTGACTGGACTCGCGATTTCCTGCAAGAGTGGTCGCAGTTCGTAGTAACTGACGGAAAGTCATCGAGTGAAACAAAAGACAAGAGAGACTTCTGGCGTTCACCAAGGTAGTGTTGTACCCCTCTGCTGTTCCTACCTATATAAACTATTCAGGAGACAATCTGAGCAGATACCTTAGCCTGTTTGCAGATGATGCTGTCGCTTATCGTGTAGTTCAGTCGTCAGATCAAAATCAATTGCTAAACGATTTAGAAAGGATATCTGCGTGGTGCAAAAATTGGCAGTTGACCTCAAATAAAGAAAAGTGAGGTCATCCATATGAATGCTCAAAGGAATTCGTTAAACTTCGTTTTCACGAAAGTCAATCAAATCGAAAGCCCCTCAATTCAATTTAATACCAACGTTTTACAATTGCGAACAACTTAACTTGGAAGGAACGCACAAAAAATATTTTAGGGAGGCCAAGACTGCATTGCTGGCAGAACACTTAGAATATGCAACAAATCTACCAAGGAGGCTGTCTATTCTACGCTTGGCCGTCCTCTTTTGGTGTACTACTGCGCGGTGTGGAATCTTTACCAGGTAGGATTAACGTAGGACATCGAGACGGTTCAGGTAAGGGCAGCACGTTTCGTACTATCGACAAATAGGCGAGACAATGTTGTGAGCATCATTAAAACAAGGACGTTTCTCGTTGTGGTGGGATCTACTTTCTCCCCCGAATGCGAAAAATATTTTATTTACGCTGACCTACACAGGAAGAAACGATCATCATAACAAAATAAAGGGAAATTAGAGCTCACACGGAAAGTGTTCGTTTTTTTCCGCACGCTGTTAGAAAGTGGAATAATAGAGCATTAGTGTGTCGATAGTTGCATGAACCCTCTGCCAGGGACTAAAGTATGATTTGCAGAGCAGCGATGCAGATGTAGTTGCGAGAGGGACTGAAACATAACGCTATAAGCAGGGACAACTTGGGCGCGAAAAGTTAAAGGTCGTCGTATCTGGAGAAGTCTGGGAGAAGCCTGTGTCCAGCATAGTGTAATGAATAATTGACGACGACGAGGAGGACGTCGACGATGACACACGAGGGGTCGGGACTGGTCCAAGCAGCAGCAGCAGCTGCTACAGGTTGACAACACATTACTGTGATGGCTATCCCAAAGTGGCAGGCGTGGCGCTTTGGCGCTACCCGCCTGCAGCAGACTTTCCACCACTTGGAGAACATCGGTCAAGGCTAGCGGTGCCCGCAGTTTCGCCACAGTGGATGAACAGCGGCCGTGACATAGCGTAGGTCCCATTGCGTAACTTCCAGTTCCCAGTGGCGCTGAGGTACGGGGGACCCAAATTCAGCACAAGCGGCTGCTGACAGACGATTCCCAGTACGAAGACGCGTTCGCAGTTCGCTCAGCTGCCAGTCCACGTTCTGTGGGTGGAGGGTACTTTTCGTCACACGCGAGAGTCTTGCGACAGTACGTACTTGGCTGCTGTGACGTCCAACAACCGGAAACAGACATCACGTGATCATACTTTCAGTCCTTACTCGGCTGCAGTGACAGGTTTCGCCACAGTTCCGCCTCTGACGGCTGCTTGAGGAGCCACTGTAGACTGGCTGTAGCGTGAGCTGCGTAAGTCACCCCCCCATACTTCAGCTATTCATCTAGCCTATACAAAACAGCTCGTAGCCTCAGCTAAGTAAAGAGTAAAAAAATACTGTGCTTTCTTAGTTTGCTTAAGGACCTCTATTTCACAGAAAAGAGTTGTCCCAATACAAGAGGGCCCAAAAGGTAATTTGTAGGGAGAGGGGGCGGGGGGGTGAAGGGGGTACGCCTTGGGTATGGAGTGTCCCCCCCCCCCCCCTCAATACAAATACAAATGCGGTGTTTCAACACTGATTTCAGTATGGCAGTTTATTTTCTGAACACACAAGCTGTCAAATACAACGCCTATCACCCTAAGAAATACACTGGTGTGCGTGCGTGCGTGCACATTTGGTCGTAACCAGAATCTCGCCTGTCAAGTACTGTGAGAAGTATTTCAGAAGAGCTCGTTCTGTTTCATAGACAACAGGCAACAGAAACGGCGACCTGATGCTGTAGCATGAAGCTAATAAAATCCGTAAGTAGTGCTTATTCGGCTATCACGAAGAGCACTAAGTGCGACAAGAAGCAGATCCATAAGTCTTTTATCATAATCTCCTTCTCATTGGAATCTTTTTCACGAACTCCCTACTTTCTTTTTTCAGTGCAGTTATGCACTAAAAGCATTGGTAACCTTATAATAACATGGACCCGTTATAATTTGATTCACTGTCCGATGCAGTTTCATGTCAGAAAGATATGTTTATCATTCACCGAAAGCGTACGAATTCAGTTACTTGAATGGCGCTACATAGTTGGATAACTTTTAGTCCAAATTCATTTATTTGCAAAACTGAAGAAATACAGTACGTCTTCATTTTTATTCATCTCATGAAATCTCCTGTCAGCATATAGCATTTTAAACTCGGGAACTGCGTTTCTCACCTTTGTGAGGCATTTCTTTTGAATTCCACGAGATTGTGGCACTCACGTTCACTCAGCTAAATGGAAGTACACAATAATGACGAAATATCAGCTAAACTAAACACCAACAACTGAAACATGTAAATGAAGTACACGACGTTGGTTAAAAGATCGAAACGCACAGCTTGGCTGTTTGTAAATTGAATGAATGGTCGAGTGACATCAACACACACTCGCTAAACGTCACTGCAGCAGAATGCTTCATGGCGCAAGACACTCCGCTGCCGCGCCTACCGTTTCCCTACTTGCTGTACGTGGGATAAACGGCTACGTAAATCTAACCGTATGAGCTCTAATTTTCTCGTTGTGCTCACTTCGCGAGGCGTATGTCGAGCTGCTCTTCTTGGAACGCACGCTCTCGGAAGACCAGCAGTAAATCTCTCCGTGATTCACGACGCGTCTCTTCCAGCCTGGCCCTCTGAACTTTGTTGAGCATCTGCGCAGTGTTCCGCAGCTCTTCTTTGGACCTTCTATTAATCCTTCCTTCGATTCTTCCTATAAATCTCAACACGACATCTGCTTGCCCTACGCATCGCTTCACGTGATGACCCTACTGTCACGTCGCTCCCGACGTAATTACTCACTGCTACTGTACGGCTGTTACTGTTTTCATCGATTTCTCCTCTATATTGAAATCAAACTGTCTTACCGCTTGTTTATGCCTAACGTGATGCATTTATGTCCTCTGACTTCACGTCTCTGTTCCAACAAGATACTGTATTTCCTCGTAGCGTGACGCTTTTTCTGCCAAACGGTTTCGCCTACAACTACGCGTATCCAGCCAGAAGCACACACGGCCTTCAGAATAAGACGTGGACACATTTTTAAATATTTGTGTACCAAGCACGGACGGAAGAATCCGTATATATTATAAAAATGTGTGTGTGTGTGTGTGTGTGTTCCACATCTGCTCCTAAACCAGTGGGCCGACTTCAACCAAACTTGGTACATGGATACCTCACTGTCACGAACAATCGCTGTGGGGGTGAGAACCACCCACCTGTCAGTGGCGTGGCACTGAGGATAGGGATAAGAAAGAAGCGTGACCCACGAAGCGTGAATTGCTAGACTTTATTCATCCAGTACTTGAGAATATTTAGCGACTTGCAACAAACTTCGCACATAATTTTAAATCTATAAGAAATTTTTTCGCGCAACAACTCTACAAAAGGATGAAAAAAAAAAAAACAGTTTATCGCTAACACTTTTCCACTATTCACATGATAAAGATGAGGCATGACATTATAATTTCTTACTTCTTTACTACTAACTGTATTCGCAACACATTTTACAGACAGTGTGCACATACGCCGCTGAATGTAACTGCAAAATAATATCACTGTGCGAAACGTTCACGAGGCATGACGTCTTAAACAATGAGATGAGTGAAAAACAGCCACACGTTGCACGACGTTTGAATTTACACTCCTGGAAATTGAAGTAAGAACACCGTGAATTCATTGTCCCAGGAAGGGGAAACTTTATTGACACATTCCTGGGGTCAGATACATCACATGATCACACTGACAGAACCACAGGCACATAGACACAGGCAACAGAGCATGCACAATGTCGGCACTAGTACAGTCTATATCCACCTTTCGCAGCAATGCAGACTGCTATTCTCCCATGGAGACGATCGTAGAGATGCTGGATGTAGTCCTGTGGAACGGCTTGCCATGCCATTTCCACCTGGACCAGCGTTCGTGCTGGACGTGCAGACCACGTGAGACGACGCTTCATCCAGTCCCAAACATGCTCACTGGGGGACAGACCCGGAGATCTTGCTGGCCAGGGTAGTTGACTTACACCTTCTAGAGCACGTTGGGTGGCACGGGATACATGCGGACGTGCATTGTCCTGTTGGAACAGCAAGTTCCCTTGCCGGTCTAGGAATGGTGGAACGATGGGTTCGATGACGGTTTGGATGTACCGTGCACTATTCAGTGTCCCCTCGACGATCACCAGAGGTGTACGGCCAGTGTAGGAGATCGCTCCCCACACCATGATGCCGGGTGTTGGCCCTGGGTGCCTCGGTGGTATGCAGTCCTGATTGTGGCGTTCACCTGCACGGCGCCAAACACGCATACGACCATCATTGGCACCAAGGCAGAAGCGACTCTCATCGCTGAAGACGACATGTCTCCATTCGTCCCTCCATTCACGCCTGTCGCGACACCACTGGAGGCGGGCTGCACGATGTTGGGGCGTGAGCGGAAGACGGCCTAACGGTGTACGGGACCGTAGCCCAGCTTCATGGAGACGGTTGCGAATGGTCCTCGCCGATACCCCAGGAGCAACAGTGTCCCTAATTTGCTGGGAAGTGGCGGTGCGGTCCCCTACGGCACTGCGTAGGATCCTACGGTCTTGGCGTGCATCCGTGCGTCGCTGCGGTCAGGTCCCAGGTGCACCTTCCGCCGACCACTGGCGACAACATCGATGTACGGTGGAGACCTCACGCCCCACGTGTTGAGCAATTCGGCGGTACGTCCACCCGGTCTCCCGCATGCCCACTATACGCCCTCGCTCAAAGACCGTCAACTAACATACGGTTCACGTCCACGCTGTCGCGGCATGCTACCAGTGTTAAAGACTGCGATGGAGCTCCGTATGCCACGGCAAACTGGCTGACACTGACGGCGGCGGTGCACAAATTCTGCGCAGCTAGCGCCATTCGACGACCAACACCGCGTTTCCTGGTGTGTCCGCTGTGCCGTGCGTGTGATCATTGCTTGTACAGCCCTCTCGCAGTGTCCGGAGCAAGTAGGGTGGGTCTGACACACCTGTGTCAATGTGTTCTTTTTTCCATTTCCAGGAGTGTATTACTTCGTTGCTACTAACTCCATTCGCAACACATTTTGCAGACAGAACCTACATGTGCCGCTGAATGCAGCTCCAAAATTATACCTTTGTACGACACGTAGGTCAGGAGATATGACGTCATCAACATCAAGCACGAGGGCAGACGCTGCGATGAACGGGCTTGGGGGCACAGATAAGAATAAATACCTGGGCAACGCCACGTTTCTCCGCTATTAACTAATACAAAATTTTACTGTATTGCAGCCTTTCCATTAATACACTCACGGCTGGAGTGATTTAGACATCTTGTAACCTGCAATGAAACATTTTTGGTATTCATACGAGGAATCTAAAGCACGGGGATATTGGAGATAGTTCCACGAAATATGCACTAGCGTGGTCTGAAAAGTAGTCAATCTGATAGTGGAAATGAGAATGTGTGTTTTCAATAACTTTTCATCTTTCAACAAAATCTCCTTTGACATTACTGTAACTCATCCAGTGGCATTACTCAATCTCTGTTGTATTACTCTGAATATGATGCAAAATACTCGTCTGCAGCTGCAATTGCCTATTCGTAGTACGAAAATCGCTGACCTACAAGGAAGACTGTTTTTTATATGGGAGTGCGTTCGAAGCCATACGAAACATTGACGCCCAAAAGTCTTTTTCCATAAACAACAAAATTCATCGCTAAATCTGTCTTAAAGTCAGTGCCTATGTGAATCCGAGAATGTCACCCTGACAGATGATTACGACAGGAATTAGAAAGAACAGGTAGAATAATGTTACCGTATCTATTGCATCCATATTATAAAAGCTGGTCTACGTAATAGATCTAAACAAAAAATTATTATTATTGTTGTTGTTTTTGTTATTGTTGTTGTGGTCTTCAGTCCTGAGACTGGTTTGAAGCACCTCTCCATGCTACTCTATCCTGTGCAAGCTTCACCATCTCCAAGTACCTACTGCAGCCTACATCCTTCTGAATCTGCTTAGTGTATTCATCTCTCGTTCTCCCTCTACGATTTTTACCCACCACGCTACCCTCCAATACTAAGTCGGTGATCCCTTAATGCCTCAGAACACGTCCTACCAACCGATCCCTTCTTCTAGACAAGCTGTGCCAAAAACTACTCTTCTCCCCAATTCTATTCAATGCTTCGTCATTAGTTATGTGATCTGCCCGTCTAATCTTCAGCATTCTTCTGGAGCAGCACATTTCGAAAGCTTCTATTCTCTTCTTGTCCAAACTATTTATCGTCCATGTTTCGCTTCCATACATGGCTACACTCCATACAAATACTTTCAGAAACGACTTCCTGACACTTAAATCTGTACTCGATGTTATCACATTTCTCTTTATTCTAAAAAAGAAAAATATTGGGGTGCAATACGCAAATGCAAAGTCCGATTGTACAGCCAACTTGTTTGACTTGAAACCGGGAAAAAGAATACTCTGCCACATGGACGAAAAAAGCAGAGCCTCAGAGGAAATGGCCACGCAATCATAAGGCACACAAAAGTGGAACATACTCAGAATAGCTACAGTGACCCTCGTAAATAAGTTAAGTAACGGACAACTGGTAGAAAATTACATGAATGTCCCGCTGGATACACTAAACTGCTGAAAAACATTCGGTTTAGGCGAAAGAGAAGAATACTAGAAAATTTGTACATGCTTGCTACAGTTACGTTTAACCTTAAACTGGCGACATTCATTAGAGCCACCCTGACATATATAGACTCCAAAATGAAGTTCGTAGGAGGCATCTCAGGTTCCTTTTAGATCCAAAGTGGATCAGACAAAGCGGATGGGATGTCTCCAATGCTTTTCAAGATTACTCTTGAAAAAGCCATAGGGAACTGGCGAACGAGACTGACGGAAACCGACTAAAGCCCGATGAGAAGTGGAACTATATCTAAGAGAATCATGGTAGACGGTTTAGTTTTTACCAACGATATTGCCATTCTGTCACACGAAGTAGAAACTGCAAGGATTCAAAGCGAACTCTTCAAGGAAACTGCCGAACAAACTGGTCTGTAGATATCATCTGAAAAAAAAACAGAAGTAATGACTAACATCAAAGATGCCCCCCCCCCCCTGGTTGACGTCCTTATGAAAAAGGGGCTGAACAAGGAAGCACTTAAACAACAAATGCGAAAACCTGGAACAGCCTACTTAAGGTCGCATTGGATGTACAACAAAAAAACTGCGTTTCACAGAACTCGAAGATACACCACTATGAAACTCTTCTGAAGCCAGTAGCTATGTACGCACCCGAAATACCGTCCGTAAATGTACACAACAAGCTCCTCGAAGAACTGGATAAAAAAGAGCGCAAGAACATTAAGGAAATCATGAGATCTAATTACACGAATAGCATCCATTAAAAAAAAAAAACACGTCAAGGACGTCAATGTGAAAATATACAAAATTATAGATACTGTCTGCAAAAGACGTGTTCGATTTTAGTCTCACCTCAAACAAATGGACGGGAACTGGGCGATCGAGAAGAGCATCCACTTTTTTTATTTTTTTTATTCAGTCCGCAAAACCACAATGTTCTGGATCAGAAATACCAAAGAAGGCCTTCAATTCCAACAAATCCAACCCAGAGACGCCTGTGACAGGTACGTCTTCCATACAAAATACAGTGAGGATACGGCTGCACAGAGATGGACAGCCTTGAACGGAGGAGCGTAAGGAAGACCACCCACCAAGGATCAAGACGATCTGGATTTGGAGGAAAGCCAAATGCAACAAGACAGGACGTGGTGCTAGATGGCCCAACGAAGTAGTAGTAGTAGTAGTAGTAGTAATAATAATAATAATAATAATAATAATAATAATAAATTTGTGTAAGTCCGTGACCGGTCAGCTTATGTGGGGGGTCTAGCTCTGAAATGAGTAAGAGCTAGGCATAACTCTGCGTACGACACTGGGATGGGGGCCCTCAACCCCGACATGGCGGGTCCCAATGGCTGATAGGGGAATTCCTGTAGATATGCAGGACAGGTGTGAATAAGGCATAGCCAAATAAGCACCCGCGGACCAACTGAGGGAATGAGGAAAATGGTCAACGGTCTCGAAGGCAGAAGAGGGGGAAGCCCAATGGCAGAGGGGGCGGATGAACTGAGTTAAATCCATTCTGGGTCTGACTTGCAACAAGCGGCAAAGTAGTCAGCGTCTGATCACCAGAGGTGCGGCTGGAAATGTATGTTCTGAAACTATTCACTCCAGTCCTATGAAACTGGACTATGGTCCAAAACTTGTGATGATCAAGTACTATGAGGCGTGACAGGTAACAAAATTGTACCCCAGGTGGTAACCAATCCACTGCTGCCATCAACAGCACAACCAGACTATCGGATTCTGGGGAGTCTGGCTTGACACGCATAAAGAGGCAGTCGGAGACCTCTGGCCAACTTCGCCAAAAGACAGAAAGCATACAGTAATTGGAACAGCAGGAAGACTGAGAAGAATTACTAAACATTCTTGGCAGTGAGGAAAGAGACAGCCCAATTAATCAGAAAGACCAAAAGGAAATTCGAAAAGGACCAGCTACGTGAAATTGTGAAAGGCTTTGAAAGAAACAACAAGCGAAATTTTTAAAAGAATTTCAAAACAAAACTCACAGAATATCAGCCGCAAAATCTTTGCTTCAAGAAAGAAAACGGCAAATTTGCACTGAACAATCAAGAAAATTGCGAAGAACTTCCAAGAAATTTTGAAAAGCTGCTGCACTGCCCAGAACCAACAAAAAGATTTCCGCCTCAGGAACCTGAATCCACAGCCCCAAACTCACTATCACCGGATGTATAGGAAATCACCAAACAGATTAAACGTCTTAAAAACAATAAAGCTGCAGGTGAAGATGGAATCGTAGCGGAAATCCTCAAATCAGCAGTCCCAAATACTATAAAAGGAATCAACGAAATAATATAAGACATTTGGCAAACAGAACGAATTCCGGGCGACTGGAAAAATGCATTAATTCATCCTCTACACAAGAAAGGAGATAGATCGGATGTAAACAACTATAAGGGAATCTCATTGATGACAGTAACTTAAAAAATTCTATCCCAGTGCCTTCTCGACAGAGCACAACAACAACCAGAACCAAAAACTGGAGAATGTCAGGCAGGATTAAGACCAGGCCATCCACTTCAAGAGAAAATTCTGAACTTAAAACTAATCTTAATACATCAGAAAATAGGTGGGAAAAATGTAGTTTGCACATTTTTTGGCTTGAAAAAAGCCTACGATTCAGTTGATCGTCAATCATTATTCCAAATATTAAAAGAACAGGGTTTATTGAACTCCTGAAAGAAACTGAGTAAAAAGTCGGCCTGCAAGTATCTTTTGAAAAGACAGAATATATGACCTACAACAAACAAGCACCAAAATTTATGGAGACAAAATATGGCAAAATTAAAGGAGTCCCACAGTTTAAATATCTCGGTGAAACGATTCAGGAAAATGGAACAGAAACGAAAGCCAACGAAGTCAGATGCCAAGAAATGGACACTGCTTGTTGACTCAAAATATCTGCAATAAAAAATGTGTCTCCAAGCACACGAAACTACGACATTACAATAACGTCACAAAACCAGAGTGCCTATATGAATCAGACACTAATTTTAAACAGGAAAACAGACATAGAAAACATTCAGAAAAAGGAACAGAAGATCTTAAGAAAAATTTTATGCCCAAAACTTGTAGATGAATAGTATCGACTCAGAGCCAAGCAGGAAATCAAACAATAATATTCACAGTGACATTATGAAACGCAGTTTAAGATTCTATGGACACATCAAAAGAATGCATCCGGACAGACTTACAAAGCAAATAGTTGAATTCTATGAAAACAGGTGTACATCTATAACATACCCAATGAAATGGATTGGCCGAATCAAAACAGATCTGAAACTAGCAGGAATTACACCAGAGGGTATCAAAAACAGGGAAATCTTCATATCCAAAATTCACAAGTGGCAGTTGACCAAGAGGAGAAACCAAAGAAGAAGGATGGAACAACGTGGTCTCAAGAAAGAAAAGGAGCCCGCACCAAAAGAATGAAAGAAGTATGGGCACAAAGAAAGGCAAATGTGCGCCACTAAGTACTTTGCGTAGTCCTAATGGGCTCATTCAATAAATTTGCATATGTGTAGGATGGTAGTGGCTTACCGTGGTCCTTAGATGGCTGAGCAATGAAATATATAAGAACACACCGCCCCTTTCCTGTCAGTAACACCGCGTCTCCAAGCCTTTACACTGACCTGGATTGCGTATTAAAGATGGTCAAGAAACTGCACACTGCTCACAATGAAACCGCGGACACGACTGTGAGACGTTACGGGTCTAGTTAGTGCATTGGTCCTCGTTATCATTCAGTCACATGCTTTTTAGCCAGAGAATACCTCCTTTCTTACAGAGATAGTGCGATTCCGGTTTATAGGGGAATATTGAGGCTCATTAGAGCGACTGCTCACCTTCTCTATATAAATTTCTCTCTTTTTCTCATTAGGCTTGTAAATTGCGCGGTCGTTACAGCTGCTTTGGCTGGTTCAAATGGCTCTGAGCACTATGGGACTTAACATCTGAGGTCATCAGTCCCCTAGAACTTAGAACTACTTAAACCTAACTAACCTAAGGACATCACACACATCAATTCCCGAGGCAGGATTCGAACCTGCGACCGTAGCAGTCTCGCGGTTCCGGACTGAAACGCCTAGAACCGCACGACCGCCGCGGCCGGCACAGCTGTTTTCGTGGACTGTTCATTGGCTCGGCCTGTTGCTTGCTCTCGTATGAATTCGGCGTCGGAGAACGTAACGATAAACGTATTCACTGCACATATCGCTGCAAAAACTTCCATAAACGTGCGGCCTAAGTGATACATATCCTTTCAGTCTACTGTTTCCAGTCTTCACTATAGCTGACGCAAACATACTATGACGAAATGCGATTTTTAAATTTAAATGTTTATGAATAACACTAGGCTCCTTCTATTGTCAGATCATAAGAAAGTTCCCTATGATGATCTAACGTCCAGGCAGCTAACATACGCATGTTCACTATTCACATTTGACACTCGGTCGCCGTAAAAAAAAGTACTGTCTCATATCACACAATATTAAATGAGAATAGTTGCTTCATCCCTATTCAAGTCAGAGACTCGTAAGTAACTGTATGAGCCGACCTCGCAGGCTGCCTCCCTGTGCACTTTTTCTGCATCCCACTCCCTAATTGACGGGACATTCCCCTGTCGCCTGTGATTTTGCTTCCATCAGACGCGAGTAAGGCTAAGATTAAATACAGCATATCGTTATCAAAATATGCAACCCTACAAGCTTAACTTGCCAGAACCACAACAGAACGGAAGTTAAACACAAGCTTTGTCATGTGCTGTTCTTTAGTACAGTTTAGTGATTCTCAACCTCAGCATAACTACCTGCAGAAGAATAAAATGCCATTTTACATCCACAACTATACAGGGCGTCCCAGGAGGAATGTCAATATTCAGGAATATCACTGGGACGTTCATTTGAAGCAGAAACTTCAGACGGACATATGCTCTATTCCGAATGGTTCCCCACATAGAACACATTTAATTTACACTGTTATTTACAGCACAATAAAGTGGTTTGAATTATACTTAACAAAGAGAATGGTAAAAGTTGTGCTGAATAATTCAAACAATGTTAGAAAGGTAGAAAATTTTAGTGACTGGGAACAAATCAAGAAGGAAATGCGATAGGGCTGAATTTTCGTTCTCCTCGTCTGCCTATGGAAGAAACACATCCCGAGCAAAGATGTTGAAAGTAACGAGTAGGTTGGGCTAGAATGAAACATTAGAGATTAGGGGTGGATAAGACGCACATGTGCACACTACTAACCCAAAAACACATCTACACTAAATGTGCTCTATCATGGAAACCATCCAGAGTAGCGCAGATGCCTGTAGGAAGGATTTTGCTTCAAAATGAGTGTTCCTTTCATATCTCTGGATACTGACAATTCCTTCTGGGACCCACTGTACTTTGCAAGCCACCAAGAAAATGGGGCAGAGGCTACTGCCAGTGCCACTATGATTTCCCCACCGCTCTGGCCCATATGCAAATGACGTGTGCAAGCAACGAATGTCGTTAAAAGTGGTTGATGACGATGGTTTCTAGTACAATTTGAGGTCACCCCTCAACCCTGCAGGTAGCCCCACCTTCCGTCCCCTCAAGGTGTCCGATTCCGCATTTCCCTTCTCAAGGCACCACTCACCTCTCTCTCAAGGTTACATCCTATCCCTTGTTAGAATCTTGAGGCAGTTTGACTGAGAGAATCTGATGGACTATAAACTGTATTTTATTGACAGATTTACGATTTCCAGTAAATCATTAATTATACTTCCGTACATACAGGGCATTTAAAAAAAAGTGTCATTTATTCCAAAAGGTAGTAGTATTGATATAATCTGGAAGAAAAATTCCTATAATAAGATGTCCAGAAACTGACACATGTTGCGATATTGGCTGCTGGATACCTGCACTTCGCAGCCTGCACTTTATTTACAGGTGAGTCAGAATCCAAAAGAGATCGCATAGTAAATGACCACAATGCACACATGTGGGCAGGTGCAAATGCTTGAACAATAATGGAGGCAGGAACTGTCAGTGACAGATGCACACAGGAATACATGATTACCAAACACACTAGCAGGTGTTGTGTATCAGAAACTTCTCTGTGATGAATTACCATCAGTTTTGGGGACCATCCTTTCAGAAAGACAACGACTGTGATTTATGCATGACTGGGGAGTATGTGACATTCCTGCATAAAGGAATCAGTGTGAACACTGTTCTAAGCACACAGTTCAAACAACAACTGTCTGCATAAATAATGTACCAAAACACGTTTAGACTTGGAAGATTGCCATATCATTGAGTTTTCTTTTCATATAAACAAATAATATGAGTTACAAGCAGCAAATCCAAAATGCGTTGTAATTAACCAGGAAGAAAAGAGTGTGGAGACTGAGACGACGTGCTACGGGTAAAAAATATCCGTAATCGCAAACACGATGGACATGCGAAGGCACTGCTGAAGATAAGCGACTCATTAGAAAGCTAACCGTAGCCTTGCTTATTTGCGAGAGTTGGGCTTTGGAGCAGCCTGAAGCACGGTGAACCTGACCGTCTGAGGCTCGCAGCAACCTGAGCGAGGACGCGGCAGCTGCAGCTGCGCGGTCCACTTCCGACCTGCCGGGGGTCGCGACGACGTGGGAGTCATTAAGGCCGGCGAGGGCGGCCGTCTCAAGGCGAGTACAGACAGAGACAGGTACAGGTGGAGCAGAGCAGAGGTAGAGGGACGGGACAGGACAGGGTAGACAACGCGCTTCGCCTTGGTGGGAGCGGCTTCGCGAGGGCGGCTCTTATTTATGTGCCTACTTGCTCGGCGTTGCGGCGAAACTGGGACCTGAAATGTCACACGATTTATCAGGCAGGATCAGCGGCACTCTCGGACCGTTCGCTGATGGTGCTGTTTATTACTGTTAACAATGAACACATCAGGTGTGTTCACCACGCTCCATTTCGTATTGTGTCACTAGTCACACGTGAGGCAATACTGGCCTTACGACTTATCTTAGAAGAAAGATTAAGCAAAGGCAAACCTACGTCTCTAGCATTAGAGAAAGCTCTTGACAAAGTTGACTGGAATATTCTCTTTCAAATTCTAAAGGTGGCAGGGAAAAAATGCACGGAGCGAAAGGACATTTACAATTTGTACAGAAACCAGATGGCAGTTACAAGAGTCGAGGGACATGAAAGGGAAGCAGTGGTTGGGAAGGGAGTGAGACAGAGTTGTAGTCTATCCCCGATGTTATTCAATCTGTATATTGAGCAAGCAGTAAAGGAACCAAAAGAAAAATTCGGTGTAGGTATTAAAATCCATGGAGAAGAAATAAAAACTTTGAGGTTTGCCGATGACATTGTAATTTTGTCGGAGACAGCAAAGGACTTGGAAGAGCAGTTGAACGGAATGGACAGTGTCTTGAAACGAGGATATAAGATGAACATCAATAAAGGATAATGGAATATAGTCAATTAAGTCGGGTGATGCTGACGGAATTAGATTAGGAAATGAGACACTTAAAGTAGTAAAGGAGTTTTGCTATTTGGGGAGCAAAATTGATGGTCGAAGTAGAGAGCATATAAAATGTAGACTGGCAATGGCAAGGAAAGCGTTTCTGAAGAAGAGAAATTTGTTAACATCGAGTATAGATTTACGTGTCAGGAAGTCGTTTCTCAAAGTATTTGTATGGAGTGAAGTGAAACATAGACGATAAATAGTTTGGACAGGAAGAGAATAGAAGCTTTCGAAATGTGGTGCTACAGAAGAATGCTGAAGATTAGATGGGTAGATTACATAACTAATGAGGAGGTATTGAATAGAATTGGGGAGGAGTTTGTGGTACAACTTGACGAGAAGAAGAGACCGGTTGGTAGGACATGTTCTGAGGCATCAAGGGATCACGAATTCAGCATTGAAGGGCAGCGTGGAGGGTAAAAATCGTAGAGGGAGACCAAGAGATGAATACACTAAGCAGATTCAGAAGGATGTTGGTTGCAGTAGGTATTGGGAGATGAAGAAACTTGCACAGGATAGGGTAGCATGGAGAGCTGCAACAAACCAGTCTCAGGACTGAAGACCACAACAACAACACAAGTCTGACATTTCCCAAACGTCTAGCACTGCGAAATGTGTCGGCGGATAGTTCGTGCAGCTTCCAGTACGATCGGTATTTGTAGTTTGCAGATGGATATCATTCACTGACCACTCTGGTGTGGCAGTAGACAATAGCAAAAGTAAAGCAGAAGCTTCAAATTCCGCATTTAAGAAATCGTTCACGGAGGAGAGTCGTACAAACGTAACTTTGTTTGACCAAAACTCCCATACGGAGGACATAGCAATCAGTATCGCTGGTGTAAAGAAACAACTGAAAGAGTTGAAAACGGGTAAGTCGCCAGGTCCTGATGGATCCAATTCGTTTCTACGCATGGTACACTACAGCAATGGGCTCTTACTGAGATTGCATTTATCGCTAATCCTTCGCCCAGCGCAGAGTCCCAAGTGACTGGAAAAAAGCGCAGGTGACTACTGTAAATAAGAAGGGTAAAAGAACGGACCCGCAAAATTACATAGCAATACCTTTAACATCGGTATATGCCAAAATCATTGAACATATTCTCAGTTCGAATATAATAACAGCTTGCCATTTTCTGACATGAGAGCCTGCAAACCATGGATGAAGGGTAACAGGCGCATTCGATATTCCTGTATTTCCGTAAGCATTTGACACAGTGCCACACCGCCGACTGTCAAAAAGAAGGTAAAAGCGTGTGGAACAGGTCCCAGGGTGGCTCGAAGACTCCTTAAGCAACAGAAAACAGTATGTTGTCCTCGACGGCTAGTGTTCACCAGAGACACGGGTGGTGTGATAGCACCGCTGTTATTTTCCATGAATGTACATGATGTGGCGGCCACGGTAGGCAGCACTGAACGGCTATTTGATGATGCTGCTGTGTACGCGACGGTATCGTCGTTTGGCGACTACAGCAGGATACAAAAAGAGTTCCCAGTCGGTGTGGTGAATTGCACCAGCACTGAATATACCAAAATGTTAACTTGTTGCAGATGAGCAGGAAAAACAAACTCGCAATGTTCGGATACAGCATTAGCAGTGCACTGCTTGACACAGTCAAGGCGTAAAGTTGCAAAGCAATATGAAATGGTATGAGCATGTAAGGATTGTAGTAGGGAAGGCGAATAGTCGACTTCAGTTTATTGAGAGAATTTTTGGAAAGTGTGGTTCATCTGTAAAGGAGACCGCATGTAGGATAGGAGTTCGACCCACTGTTGAGTACTGTTCGAGAGCGTGGGATCCTCACCAGGCCGGATTGAAGGAAGATATCGAAGCAATTCAGCGGCGGGCTGCTGGATTTGTTGCCGGTAGGTTCGAACAACACGCAAATATAACGGAGATGCTCGGGGAATTCGGAGATGCTGCAGGAACTCAAGTGGGAATCACTGGAAGGAAGCCGACGTTCTTTTCGAGGATCACTACTGAGAACATTTAGAGAACAGACATTTGAGGCAGACTGCGGGACTATTCTAATGCCGCCGACGTACATTTTGCGTTAAGGACGATGAAGATGAGGCTACAGAGATCAGAGCTCGTACGGAGGCATACAGACAGTCGTTTCTCCCTCGGCGCAGTATTTGCGAGTGAAGCACAGAAAGATATGACTAGCAGGGGTAGCGGGTAACCTCCGTCACGCACCGTCTGGTGGCTTGCCGAGTATGTATGTAGACCTAGCTGTAGGTATTTTACCTACACCAAAGTTTTCAGGTGCCCGGTAAGACCCTTGGACGCTGCTCTCGTTGTGCCGCATACCATTGGGCCCATTTTCGTCGATTCTGCCACCGCCTGAGCTGACGAAGTCAATGATCCATGCATTCTTTCTCCTCACACTTGTGATGTTCCAGAATTCGACCTGCCTGAAGTCCGACACCCGACGTTCATTTCCCAGAACTGTCTTCTGCTTGTGATTCCACCACTTCCTTGCCACCGGTACATGGTAAATTACGCATAACTTCCAGGGGCTCATTCGTGGCACATCACTTATGCCATGGTTTATAATCATTCTGAGTGACCTTTCTGCAATATCTCAAGAGATGGTGAATTTATTGTTTCCTCAGTTTCTTTGCAAAGTATGCATACCGCGTCTTCAGTCGAATTCTCGTCACTGGCTTTGATAGCGTTAATTCTGATGACTTGTTCCTGCGCAGCAGAAATCACTCCTTAAATTTCCTTCTTTAGGGTTCCGTTTGGAGACCAGTTGTTTTCTTTACCCACTATGCTTTCTATCTTCTCTAAAGCCTGTCCATGCATTACTTAACAACGCAGGCTGTCAGTCTGCATGTGCGACTGTTTCCACAACGTGGAGCGCGTGGGGGGGGGGGGGGGGGGGGGGACAGGCTGTTTCAATTAGTTTCTAAAAGTAGAGTAGCGTTGTTGGAAAGACTGGATGTATGTAATATGAGGGGGGGATCAAAAAGTCTCCGCCTGAGGGCCCTGCTGCAGCATGTATGCAACGTAGAGCGACTGAGATGCGCGTACATAAGCACCGACGTGAAGGCAAACGGTTAGCGCGGCCTTAGATCGTAAAATTCTTGATCGCTCCTCACACGTTTCAGGCGGGCACGCCACCAGCTGCGATGGAGCGGGTCTGAACGTGGCGTGGCTGTGAAGGCCGGTGACAGTTGCTGCTGCTAGGCGGCAGCACCGTCGTCACTTCAACCTTCAGTGATCCTGTTGCTATCGGCACATGCAGTCTGGTAACAGCCGAAAAACTTTGAAGTAAAAGAAAGTGCATCACAGCTGAAATCCCCAGGAAGGCCCAGAAGTTATCCCTCACAGGAACGGACAGAGGAGGTGCCAAATATTGTAGGCAACAGTCCGAAGCTTCTGTGAGACATTGCGGCAGTAGTGGGACTGTTCACTCATACTGCTTACAGAATTTTACGGAAAGTTGCAAGCGGACAAGAGACAGGTTATGCAACTGTTATGTGAAAGTGTTCTACATCTCCATCTATATCCATACTCCACAAGCCACCTGGCGGTGTGTGGCGGAGGGTACTTTGAGTACCTCTATCGGTTCTCCCTTCTATTACAGTCTCCTATTCTTCGTGGACAGAAAGATTGTCGATATGCCTCTGTGTGGGCTCTAATCTCTCTGATTTTATCCTCATGGTCTCTTCGCGAGATATACGTAGGATGGGGCAATATACTGCTTGACTCCTCGGTGAAGGTATGTTCTCGAAACTTCAACAAAAGCCCGAACCAATCTACTGAGTGTCTCTCTTGGAGAGTCTTCCACTACAGTCTATCTCTTCTATCAACCCTATCTGGTAAGGATCCCACACTGCTGAGCAGCATTCAAGCAGTGGTCGAACAAGTGTACAGTAACCTACTTCCTTTGTTTTCGGATTGCATTTCCTTAGGATTCTTCCAATGAATCTCAATCTGGCATCTGCTTTACCGACGATCAATTTTATACGATCATTCTATTTTAAACCACTCCTAATGCGTTCTCCCAGATAATTTATGGAATTAACTGCTTCCAGTTGCTGACCTGCTATATTGTAGCTAAATGATAAAGGATCTTTCTCCGATGCGCGATTGTATTTCAAACTGTACTAGAGTGCCAATTAAAACAACCGATAGAAGCTTTCCGCTGAACTGTTAACTAAATATACGTACAGAGAAGGCTTCTTACATTTGATTTGGATGGCTGACGAGGAACAGTTTCATCTAAGAGACTCACAAACTCCATCAATGCCCCCCCCCCCCCCCCCCCCTATACAGCCAGAAACTCACAGTGTGGTGCCCTGTCTTTATTGGGAAAAATTGATATTCTTCTGTTTTTTCAGAATGAACATGAAAATTAAGAATGGCTTGCAAATATTCTGTACACACCGAACGCCGTCAGAACTGAAACAAGCGAAGCCATCAACCATCAAACAAGTTTTCCGAGTGAAAACTACGAGGACGACTACAACAACCAGTAATCATATCTCCGATGCGCGACTGTTTCAAACTGTACTAGAGTGCTAATTAGAACAACCGAGAAAAGTTTTCCGTGTCAAGTGCAGTACAGTGGTCGCTGTATTCACAATTTGCAAGTAACTGCGTCCCACAACACGAGAACCGTATTTAAGGTATAGTTTCACGGCAACGGAGACACACAGCGTGTTTCACAATTCATGTTACAAACCTGTAGAAGTTGTAGAGGGAACTTATTAGCTAACATTTTCCACAGGATACGGAAACGTCATCCAACGACGCTATAGAGTGTGAAAGTTATTGGCGCCAGCGCCTGTAAATGTATAGAAAGCGTGATTCCGTCATGATGTTACAGACTTTCTAGGATGATGGATAAGGATAATTGTATCAATTTGAGTTAAAGTGTCCCTGTACTAGAAAGAAAACAAGTCGAAAGCTATAAGCGAAAACATTTCTGATATCTCTGACAGCAAATACATGTACCGGTACTGTTCTTGCTAAAATTGTAGTATAGGCAACTTTCAGACGTGGTGATACGGACCAAAACAAAAGAAAATTTCCAGCAAATAAGTTCTCTAAAATGGATACCCGAAAATGTATAGGCACTTGTTCAATCGAGGAGATATGTTTCACAGTAGCGAAGACGAACATAGATCCTCAGGTATGCATTTTAGAGCCGGCCGGCGTGGTTGAACGATTCTTGCCGCTTCAGTCTGGAACCGCGCGACCGCTACAGTCGCAGGTTCAAATCCTGCCTCGGGCACGGATATGTGTGGTGTCCTTAGGTTAGTTAGGTTTAAGTAGTTCTAAGTTCTAGGGGACTGATGACCACAGCAGTTGAGTCCCATAGTGCTCAGAGCCATTTGAACCATTAGTTTCAGGCGAGACTCATACTGATCCAGTTTACTAGATAGAAAGTGATGATACGAATTCAAAACAAATGGTTCAAATGCCTCTGAGCACTATGGGACCCATAGTGCTCAGAGCTATTTTTAATGCATTTTAGAGCTCGTTTCTACTGGACACTTTTGCCTTGTTTTGATCCATACTACTACCACCACCTCTCAAAGTTGCAATATTAGCAACAGCAGTACTGGTACATGCATTCCACTATCAGAGATATCAGAAGGGTTTTCGCTTACAACTTTCGACTAGTTCGTTTTCGGTACAGGGACTCTTACCTCAAACTGATACAATTATCGTTCTCCATCATCCTAGAAACTTTGTAGCATCATCATGCAATCACCCTGGATACGCATACATTTAGAGGCGCCAGTGCCTTTAACTCTGTCTGTAGCGCCGTTGGATGACGTTTCCGGACATGGGTTCCTATGTAATACTTGGTCTACTAAGTTCCCTCTGCTAACTATAGAAGTGTGTAACATGAATAAATACTTGCCTTTTAGTATGTTGTAGGTGCTATATATACATACATACATTAATACATGTTATATAGATCATGAATACATTTCGAAATGATGTGAAACGTGTCACTTTGGTATAAGTTTTCTTTACAAAAAATAATTAAATTTATTTATTTATATTTTACAGTTACCACTTCATATCTAAAAATTCATCTATTGAGTAGAAGGAGTTGTCATTCAAAAATTCTTTTAATTTGTTTTTAAATTTGCATTGGCTGTCAGACTTTTAATGCTATTTGGCAAATGACCGAAGATCTTTGTGGCAGCATAATTTACCCCATTCTGTGCCAAAGAGATTTAATCCAGAATAGTGAAGATCACCCTTTCTTCTAGTGCTTCTAGTGTTGTAGCTATGCACTTCGCTGTTATTTTTGAACTGGGATGGGTTAGTAATTTCAAATTTCATAAGTGAATATAACTGCGAAGGTACTGTGGCTACCCCGAGTTCCTTAAATAAATGACTGCAAGATGATCTCGGGAGGGCTCCGTCTATTACTCTGATTGTACTCTTTTGTACAATTGATACTTTTTCTCTTAATGATGAATTACTCCAAAACACGATGCCATATGAAAGCAGTGAATGAAAATAGGCATAGTAGACTAATTTACTGATATGCTTATCACCAAAACTTGCAATACCCTAATGACACAAGTAGCTTGCGACGGAGCGGAAAATAAGTGGGGTTGAAGTGTTCACACGAATGTGCACATAAAAATGTTCGTTAAAAAAGTTAGTGCAAATTTTGGCTCTCACGTAAGTCTCAGGGGATGATTTCCACACTTGGCGCATTAGTACACTGTTCAACACTCGCGCATTAGTTATAGTTTTGAATTAATACTCAGTATGGCATGAATACAGTTTATGTTAGGGAACAAAATTAGGCGATTATTATAGCACAATTATTTTTCACGACACAGTTCAATTAAATTTTTTATCATCACTATTTATTGGCGTCGTCCTTTTCTTTCACACAATGAAATTAGCACTGGTGAGACGGTTTACAGTTTTACTTCAATAATAATTTGACTCCGAACCCCCAATAGCAGTAATGTAGGCTGCTATAATCCAAAATTACTCAATTCTAACAGAACCACAAGTCCCACTGTACTCTTTGTTCTAACAGTTTTGGCGCGAAATCACAGATCGCCACATGTTCACTTACGCTGATGTATGCTTCGTAATTCTTAGTCACATAAATAATCGTAGCACTTCCAGTTCACCAAATACATGCTTGCACACTTGCACTATTAAATAATACTCTTTGTCGAAATAGATCGGATCTGAAACAACTGCCAACGACTCACTCCTGGCCAAGATGGCCGCTGGGTTATATAGGCTCAGATGTCTTAACCCCCCCCCCCCCCTCCCCTGCCTATGCAAGTACCAATCTCACCAAATAAGGTTCCAAAGTTTGACAAATACATCCCTCAACAGAAATAAGTACGCCATTGGAACCGCGCTAAAAAGTACATCTTATTTAGTATATTACATTAATTTATAGGATTATTCTATCGCCCGTAAATCAAGTTTTAGTTTTTTTGCAAAATTTCGCCACATAGCGCAAATTTGTTTGTTTACAACTGTGCTGCAAAGTTTTAACACAGAACTGCATATAGCGCTGCTTTTAGACGTAACCTATAGTGATCTACACACTGCGCTGCTCAAAATCTTCATATTTATAATGATTAATTAATTATGGGCGATAAATGTTAACAATAATTTGAAAACAAGAAAACTATTGCTAGTTAAGTGAACAATATAACTTAACTAGTTTAAAATACATGTGATGCCACCCAAAATATTATATAGTGCCGGTCTTTACGTCATGCATTTTCTATTGAATTTTATCAACAATTTCTCTTCCAACTTTGTTTATTGCTCTTTACGAGCTTAATTATTTATGAATCTTAAGATTTGACTATGGCACTCATTCCGCTATGACGAGACGTTTTTAATGAGCGCTCGCTCATCATTGTAACTTGTTATTTACTATTTTTATTAATCTTTCAGTATTCGTGATATTAAACAATTCTCAAGTTACTATACTTTTTGCCTCTAGTGACTTAAAACAAAGAACGATCTTACAGAAGGTGCATACTGCTGACCACAATCCATTGCCGCATCGCTCTTCACCGTAAGTTACATAGTTGTCGCGTAATGCGCGAAAAACCAAACAATGCCGCAAGCTGCGGGCCACGTGGCCGCCCGGCAGCGGAAGCATCCCACCGGCACGTGGCAAATACCGCGCGAAGGCGTCACGCGCTTTCGCGAAAGCGCCATGTGGCGCGGTCCCACAAAGCAATCCTTGAATACTGCACCTATTCATCTAGTAACGGGGGTTTGTACCGTCACAAGCTGAACCTAACTGTTTCGGCGGATCATCGATGTGTTTCTTCCAATTCAATTTCTCATCAATGCACACGCACGCACGCACGCACACACGCACACGCACGCACACACACACACACACACACACACACACACACACACACACACACACACACACAGAGAAACTTTGAATATTCTGCCTTAGCAACATACTTCTGTTCATAGTTTACATTTATCAATAGTGTTATTTCATTTATTGTACAGAATTGTATGCACTATATTTTCTCAAAATTTAGTGAGTCCATTTGCAGAGAACCACATAATAATTTTCTGAAAGACAGTATTTATAATTTCCTCAGCTGATTCTTGTTTGTTGGGTGCGATTACCACACTTGTATCATCAGCAAAAAAGAACTAGCTTGCATCTGCATTAATGTAGAATGGCAAGTCACTAATATATATTAAGAACAATAGGGGACGCAAGCCTGAACCCTGTGGGACACTATTCTTGATACCCCCCTACACAGAGGACTCTGCCGAGTTTTGCAAACTCTGTGCTGTTAATTTCAATCAATTTCATTCTACCAGTACAGTACTAATTAAACTATTCGTGCACTGTCCCTCTCATACCACAATACTTAAGCTTATCTAAAAGAATTTCATGATTCAAACAATCAAAAGCCTTTGAGAGATCACAAAATATCGCAATGGGTAATTTTTGGTTATTCAATGCATTTAATATTTGATCAGTGAAAGCGAGTATAGCATTTTCTGTTGAAAAGCCTTTCTGGAAACCAAACTGACATTTCGTTAGTACTTAATTTTTTACAAATATGTGATGCCACTCTTGCCTACATTACTTTTTCACGATTTTTGGATAAAACTGTTGGAAGTGAGATTGGGTGGTAGTTGTTAGCATCAGACCTATGCCCTTTTTATGCAGTGGTTTAACTGTAAGGTATATCCGTCTCTCTGGAAAAATGGACTGTTTCAGTGAGCTACTACATATGTGACTGAGGATCCTACGTATCTGTTGGGAACAAGCTTTTAATGCCATCAATTCCACGGGAGCTTTTACTTTCGAGTGAATTTATTATATTTCTAATTGCAGTAGGAGAGGTGAACTGAATTTCAATTTTATCAAACTGCTTAGGTATTGCCTCTTCCATATACTTCCTTGCATTTTCTAATGAATAGCTGGAACCTATTTTCTCTGCAACACTTAAAAATGATTTAAATGTTTTCTACTTTTGACTTGTTAACAAACTTTTTATTTCGTTTGATAGAAATACATTCTTCCTGTGCTCTCCGTTGCCCTGTTTCCCTTTTAACAGTATTCCAAATTGTTTTAATTTTATAATGAGATGTGCTAATCTCAGACGTAATGCACATACTTCTGGACTTTTTAGTAACTTTTCTTAATACAGTGCCGCAGTTTTTCAAGAAGAGGCATGGGTTTTTTTTAATCAGTACCTTACTGCGAGATGTATGTTCTTTGGGTTGGGTAGTGCTTTTTCAGGGTGTATAGGACCCGGGACAACCGAGAGATCCATGAAAAGGCCGGGAATTTTTTCATCCGGGAGAAAGCCGGGAATAAACAGGGAATATTTTAGAATTACGGGATTTTTTTTGTTTTAGTTTTCCGTTAAATTTGTCATTTTGACTGGTAAGAAATAATATTCAAACAAAGGATATTACTGTATCCCGCTACTACAGAATAATACTGCAGCAATAAAACATAGAACAAGAGAAAAAAAAACTTGAGTTGCAAAGGAAATGTGCCATCCACAACAACAAAACACAGTGCTGATACAAGCATCTGCCAGCAGCAAAATGTGTCAAAGGCATTGGGAAGACTACGTAATGCTTCATAACAACAAATGAGCGTGACGTCGCAACTGTTTACATTAGATTCGTGTGAGCAGTTGCGTGCGGGCCCACGCGCGTGCGCAGTTGCGCCGCGTGTGTGTACCTTCTCCCGCTTCTGGCTACTCAAGTGTGTCTGTTAGCTGTATAAGCAGTAGCAGCAAAACGCTATTCGGAAAAATTTTACTGTCGCGCGCAAGCTGCCATATTCACTAGGAGCGAATCAGGGTGTCTGCCCCGGGCGGCAGTTTCATTCAAGCATTAATCGCCTTGCAGAACAATGAAGTTATTTTTGCCTGTTTGCTAAAGAAAAGAGGTTTTTATTAATCTTTTCCGCTGAGGAAGTCAATTTGTTTGTAACGAAATGCTTAATTTTACACTAGTCTCTGCATTTCAAAAGAGCATGTTTTCGTCTTCTTGCAAGTATGGCATTATGCCATAATAAAGAACCAAAAATGAAATAATACAGTACTGGTATTCCAAGAAAATTTACAACCGAATCTAGACGTACGAATGTGCACTTCAAACCGAATTATGCACCTTATGATGGTTCACGAAATTCCGATGCTCTTGGAATATCCTCTGATGTCTTGTTTCTTTTATGACGTAACGTAAGATCATTTAATGTTTTACATGTACGAACATACGGGCTTCTTGCGTCATCGTAGCTGCGCAAGCGGTGTGACGCCTGTAATTGGCGCTCTCTGGCAACTGCTGAAACGAACCTCTTTCTAACAGGTCGCGGGAAAATATTACGAATGACTGACTGAAAAGCGTTACTTTCAAAGTAAATTTCCTTTTACCCAAGATGAACAATGTGCGATGAATTTCTTTAATCACAGAGCGTTTGATTCTCATTTAAAAATCAACTCTTTGAGGATGACCATTTAGAAAAATGTCAAGCCCAGAAGATCATACATTTGTGTCGTTAATAAAAATCTCACTGGCACATTTGTGTGATGAACCTTAAAGTGTAACACGCGCGAAGAAGATCAACGTTATACGTGAAAGTTAAGCTTCTCTTGCAGCTTATTAATCGTTGACACCAATGTTGTATGTGAAAGCTTTGCTTTACTTGTAGCAACAGTGTGTACATTAATTTAAACCATTAACGTTTCCTGTTTGAATGTACGCGCTACTTAACAGTGATAATGCTGTTGACTGACGACATGACGTGTCTTCTGCTTTGAATATCCGCTGTATCGGCTGGAGAGATCACGTGAGATGAACTACGACTGCCTTACAAAAGTGCGTTAGCTCTATAAATTAATAAGTATTGAAAAAAAAAATTCAAATGGGTCTGAGCACTATGGGACTTAACTTCTGAGGCCATCAGTCCCCTAGAACTTAGAACTACTTAAACCTAGCTAACCTAAGGACATCACACACATCCATGCCCGAGGCAGGATTCGAACCTGCGACCGTAGCAGTCACGCGGTTCTAGACTGTAGCGACTAGAACCGCTCGGCCATACTGGCCGTCTCTAAAATGCGTACCTGAGGAGAAATCGGAGCTCGAACAGAAAGGTTTAGGTGTTCGTTTTTCCCGCGCGCTGTTCGGGAGTGGAATGGTAGACAGATAGTATGATTGTGGTTCGATAAACCCTCTGCCAAGAACTGAAATGTGAATTGCAGAGTAATCATGTAGATGTAGATGTAGATGTAGAAGCACTATGGGACTTAACTTCTGAGGTCATCAGTCCCCTAGAACTACTTAAACCTAACTAACCTAAGGACATCACACTCATCCATGCCCGAGGCAGGATTCGAACCTGCGACCGTAGTGGTCACGCGGTTCCAGACTGTAGCGCCTAGAACTGCTCGGCCACCCCGGCGGGCCGATAAGTTTTACAGTTTCGAGGAAAAGTACACTGGCACTTAACGCGGAAAAAGTGTATTTTCACCCGGGAAAAAGTGTATTTTTAACCGGGAAATCCGGGAATTATTTCCTTGTCCACGTATACACCCGTTTTTTTTATTATTAATAAATTCAAAAATGGTTCAAATGGCTCTGAGCGCCATGGGACTTAACTTCTGAGGCCATCAGTCCCTTAGAACTTAGATCTACATAAACCTAGCTAACCTAAGGACATCACACTCATCCATGCCCGAGGCAGGATTCAAACCTGCGACTGTAGCGGTCACGCGCTTCCAGACTGTAGCGACTAGAACCGCTCGGCCACCCCGGCCGGCTATTAATAAATTCACTTCGAGCTGTGGTAGCTAGCAGCAGTGATAAATAACGTTGTGTACAGTGGTGCGGGAAGTGAGGCTAACTGGCTCTCCTGGAGGTGTGCGGCTGCGCCAAGGCAGTCCACACTCCGGGGAACAGCTGGGAGGCCACCGACTAGGGGAGGGGCGCGTCGTGTTCCCGTGCGCGGGCCAGCTCGCTGCTCCAGTTGGCGAGCTCAACGTGAAGGAAAACCGGAGGTCTTTCAGAACGCGTTCGTCGCTATAAAAGTAGTGCAAGATGTTTCAAATCCTCTGGAATCTGTACATAACGTATGAAGGCAGGGCCGTGTTTAGATGCAGGCTGTGTAAGCTGCAGCCGCTGGGGGCCCGCACGTTGTAGCCGCGTCCTATTCGCAGGAAATCGGGACTCGGGTATCGGTAAAGGCCGGTATTACACTATCAAATTTCTTTGTCAAAGGTTTGATCAAAGATGTGATCAAATATTCCGTCAACTATATTTGACAAAGATCTCTGACGTGGCGCTAGAAGGGGTATTACACTGTCATCAAATTTTTCGTCAAAGTTCGAGATGGCTGACAACAACTTGTTATTAACCGCAGCAGTTGCACGTGCCGCAATTGCATTGTGTGCACATGCGGAAAAGAAGTGGGGGGAAAAGAGGAACCATACATACGAGGTTGACAGTCTTAAATTCCTGGGATTACAACTTGATAATAAATTCAGTTGGGAGGAGCACACCACAAAACTGCAGAAACGCCTTAACAAATCTGTATTTGCAATTCGAGTGTTAGCAGACATAGGCGACATAAAAATGAAAAAGCTTGCATACTTTGCCTACTTTCATTCCACAATGTCATATGGTATAATATTTTGAGGTAAATCTTGAAGTCAAACAAAAGTTTTCAGAGTCCAAAAGCGTGTAATACGTTTTATTTGTAGAGTAAATTCACGGACGTCCTGTAGAAACCTGGGTATACTAACTACTGCCTCTCAGTATATTTACTCCTTAATGAAATTTGTCCTAAATAATAAATCTCTTTTTCCAACAAACAGCTCAATTAATTCATACATACAATACCAGGAACAAAAATGATCTGCACAAGGACTTAAAAGCACTTACTTTAGTTCAAAAAGGGGTCCACTACTCAGGAACACTCATCTTCAATAATTTGCCAGCAAACATAAAAAATTTAGTTACAAATAAAGATCAGTTTTAAAGGAGCCTGAAAGACTTACTAGTGGCCAACTCCTTCTACTCCATTGACGAAATTTTTAATAGAAACAAATAATGTTTTTATTCATACTATTAGTATTGTTATTTCTGCTTTAAAAAATTGGCATGTTCCACATCCACGAGGATCTTCTCAGCACGGATCTATGGAACGAAAAACTAATCTAATCTGGGTGAAGCCGTGGGTTTTACGATGACACGATAAAAGCATTCAACAAAACTTGTTACGTGAGCTTACAGTGGAAGACGGCAAGTCGTACATCAATTACTTAAGAATGGATGAGCATACATTTCTGTATGTGCTCAGTGCAGTGTATCCTCATATCACAAAGCACAATGTTCACTTAAGAACTGCTACATCTTCAGAAGACAGGCACACTGTAACACTCCGATTCCTTGCTACAGGAGAGATGTTATGTTATGTTATGTTATGTTATGTTATGTTAGGTCAGGTCTCCAATCTTCTTAATCTACTTTTGTATTCAGGATGCCTCACGTTGTAAAGCGCCTCATCAGCTTCATACATCTCTATTAATTTTGTAGTTGTCGGCACACACCAATTGTATTTACCGGCAATGATTATAAAAACACTACAGGCGACAGAATGCTGCAGCGATGCTAGCCCTTCATGTGGCAACATGTCACATTGCAGTGAACAGAAGACAAGCGATTTCTTTGAGGCCCTAAATTTGATCAAACATTGGACGACATTTGACAAAGTTCCTATTACACCATCAAATATCTTTGACAAAGATTTTTGACAAAGAAATTTGATAGTGTAATACCGGCCTAAGGGGACCTAAAAACGTTCAGTCATTAGACACGTTTATATTATTTTGTTTTAGCGCAACTAAGGACACCTCAGACACTCCGTCTTCAGGCCACGCGTGGCCTACCGGGACCATCCGACCGCCGTGTCATCCTAATAGGGAATGCAGATAGGAGGGGCGTGGGGTCAGCACACCGCTCTCCCGGTCGTTATGATGGTGTTCTTGACCGGAGCCACTAGTATTCGGTCGAGTAGCTTCTCAACTGGCATCACGAGGCTGAGTGCACCCCGAAAAATGGCAACAGCGCATGGCGGCTGGATGGTCACCCATCCAAGTGCCGACCACGCCCGACAGCGCTTAACTTCGGTGATCTCACGGGAACCGGGGTAACCACTGCGGCAAGGCCGTTGCCGACGACACCTCAGGGTAACTATTTATTTCTCTTTCACTTCATCCTGCTCCAAAGTTTTTCAATTTGTCAGAATGAGTTGTTTTCCTCTTACCTAACCATTTGACTCTGGTCGTTTTTCTGTTTTGTCTTTCGAAATCCTTTTAATTTCTCGACTTCTAGACTGAATTCGTCTCTGCTGAATAAATTCTCCTGTTGCGTCAGCATTATTCTAAGTCTTTTTCTACCTTGCCTCCCCTTCCTCCCCATTTTCATGTCTGCTATCCTAATGTGAGAGAATGTGTGTATCTTCTTTGTCAATCTGTTTTCTTTTATTTCCTCTAGATGTCCATAGAGTGTAACATGTCTTTTCCTGATCTCATCTGTTATTTTAAGGCAGACGGAGTACATTTCCTTATCTGATCTCATAATTCAATCTATACATTTGTTCTTGATTGGACGTAATATTTGTCCCAAATGTCTTCTTTCTTAAACAAAGATGAAGAGTAACTGGTCTATGAATTCTTTTTGGTCGGGTAAGAACATTTCCTACGATAAGAAAAGAGAGGGTAGGCTAACTGTTGAATCTGTCCCATGTGATGGCTCAGAACCAGGGATTTTCAATCCTGACCACGAAAAAAGACTAATAACTGTGTGAATGTGTGATTTACGAAACAGAGCCAGAATATCAAGAATCGAGAAGAAACTAATGAACAAGGAGGAGTCAGAATGAATGGAAAATGAAACAGTGATAGAACTGATAGGAAACCATTAAAGTGACATTGATATTTGTATTAATTAATTCTGTAATAATAATTTTTATTTCTTTCCTAAACCTTCTAATGTCTTTCTAATCCAAATATAAGTAGTGTTTCCGAACCCTAGGGGACTTGGTGGTTTTATAAATGTATTATAATGTCTTAATTTCACATCTTTTTGATGGGACAAGAACATTCTATCAACAATTAGAAAAATGCTGGTGTCTTTCTTATTATTTAGGAACATTCTGCAGCTTTTTTCCACAGCCAAACAAAGAGTGGCAGATGGACAAACGTGGAATCAAACTGACCAGCGTGAGGTTTACCTCTCCAAAACAAGACTCAAATGGTCAGAGTCATTAAGAGTATTTATGAAGTCATTTGAGAAAAAATTGAAAATTTCAGAAACAGCTTGTGTAAATGAAGTGAGTTCATTCCTTCAAGGCCTAGCTATTTTGTCCATAAAAAGTTAAGTTGGTCTGATATTTCATGGCTTCTGCACAAAACACCAAAACAAATTTTGAAGGAACACGACAGAATGTTTTGTGAAACAGTTTCTTTAAAAATAAGGAATGAAACACATTAAGCAAACACCTGGCGCGCGTTTGAATCGTGCTCAAAATCAAGCACAGCACTACCATCTCAAGGCCACAAAACAGCACAGTTCACCGCCTAAATAATCGACCACGGACACATCAAGTAATCTTTGAAATTCCAAGTTTAACATAGAACTCCAAATTTCTCACTGGGTATCTCATTTTCCGTACATGATTTCGCGAATCATTCAAAGACACGTCAAATATTTCTCTGATCCATTTCATTTCTTACTTTTAGACAAACCATTTTCACGAAACATTTGATCCTTAGTTCATTTAAATAATTTTTTTCATTCTTCTTGCTACTACGTAATCGCTATTTTCGTATTCCTCTTTGCTTACCACAGCGTTCAGTGATTTTTTAGGTGTTTTATGAAAATTCTTTATGTGGTGCCGTCCGAAGAGTGAAGTGCCACTGCAAGGTTGGTACCCCGCAACGCAACCACAAGAAAAGACAGTCGCTGCAGGCCGCATCGACCAATCAGCGAGACCGGTGCAGCCACGCCCAGAAACGTTTCGCTACGCCGCGCCGCTCTCTTCTTACCGCATAGCACGGGACGGCCCAACGCAGTCCGGCCACAACACTGGCATCACGGATTTACTTCAAACTTTGTTCATCTTTAGTGGGCCATAAAACAAAGCAATGTGCACGTACTAAGGTGCACTACTCTGCCAATTCCGAGAAAATCTCAAGATAAGTTTTACGCGTCTATTATCTAACTGATGTACCTGTTCGATGGTGTCGGCCGTTAGAGGTCATTGTAGTCAAGTGTAAATTAGTATATAAAGTAACGAGTTTGCCTGCAGCAACAGACTGCCTAATCAATATGTGGTACATAATTTGATGTCATATTGTAATATATCTCTCAAAAATATCTACAAAAACTTCCGCGAGGACGTATGTTTCTTTTATGGTTCACCTACAATCATCATTTTTGTGATGTCTTTCGGATTCACTGCACCATTTGTAACGGGACATCCTCCTCTAGCATTAACGCATCTATGAACGCTACAAATAATTCAATACCTTCTCTTGCTGGGGTAATGTAACGGATGATGATAAACAGAAGGCCGAAACTCTAAACCTAGCTTTCAAAAACGTTCTTATCCATCAACTACCAGAGATCATTGGAACAGCGGAAAGTTCCAC
This sequence comes from Schistocerca gregaria, assembly GCF_023897955.1. Classification (NCBI taxonomy): domain Eukaryota; kingdom Metazoa; phylum Arthropoda; class Insecta; order Orthoptera; family Acrididae; genus Schistocerca; species Schistocerca gregaria. The sequence continues at coordinate 498,838,911 of NC_064926.1, read as the reverse complement.
AGGAATGGAAGAAGGCCCACGTCATAGCAATCTAAAAAAAGGTAGAAAATCGGATGCACATAATTACCGGCCAGTTTCACTGACATCTATTTGTTGCAGAACCATGGAACATATTTTGTGTTCAGACATAATGACCTTTCTAGACTTTGAGTAGCTCATCTGCAGGAACCAGAACGGTTTTAGGACACTGCGGCCATGCGAGACACAGCTGGCCCTCTTTGTGCATGATATACAACAGGCTCTAGATGCCGGCTCCCAGGTTGATGCCATATTTATCGACTTTCGAAAGGCGTTCGACTCAGTTTCCCACTGTCGCTTGCACCAAAAAGTGCGCGCTTACGGTCTATCCGATGACATATGAGGTTGGATAGAAACTTTTCTAGTAGACTGAGAGCAGTATGTCGTCCTGAATGGGGAGCCTTCAACAGAAACAATCGTAACTTCAGCTGCGCCCCAGGGCAGCGTAATAGGTCCGCTGCTTTTTACGATTTACATAAACGATCTGGTTGACGGTACTGACAGCGGCATTAGACTCTTTGCCGATGATGGCGTAATCTACAGGAAAGTGGTATCACACGAAAGTTATGAACAAATCAATGGGGATTTGCAGAAAATTAATGCGTGGTGTATTGAATGGCAGTTATCTCTCAATATCAGTAGTGTAACCTACTGGGTGTAACAAGGCGAAAATCCCCATTAATGTACGAGTACAAAATAAATGCCCAGTCTTTGGAAGCAGTAACATTCGTCAAGTATCTGGGTGTGACTATTCGAAATGATTTCAAATGGAACGATCAGATTACACAAGTAAGGGGCAAGGCGAACTCTAGGTTGCGGTTTATTGGTAGGAATGTGAATGATGCAGTCCTTCAACAAAGGAAATTGCTTACAATAGTTTAGTTCGTCCAGTCTTAGAGTACTGCTCGTCTGTATGGGACCATTACCAACTGCGTTTGATTCAAGAGATTGAGAAGGTCCAAAGAAGAGAGGCAAGATTCGTGACTGGTACATTTAGCCATCGCGAGAGCGTTACAAATCTCATAGAAAGTTTGAAGTGGGATACACTTGCAGATAGGCCACGCGTTAAACGGAAGGGACTGCTCATTTAATTCCGAAATCCGATCTTCGAGGAGGACGTAGAGCATATATTATTACCACCAACTTTCAAATCGCGCAATGATCACCATTCACAGATAAGGGAAATTAGAGCTCATACTGAGGCGTTCAGTTAGTTATTTTTTTTTTTCCCTCGCGCGATTCGTGAATGGAACAAAGGGGGGGGGGGGGGGTTTGACTTGGTGCGAATTGTGCCCTCCCCCACACACCGCTTGGTGGCTAGCGGAGTATATATGTTGATGTACCGTTTCTCATCAGCAGTTGTCGATACCAGTACTATTTTTCGAATTTTGGACACGTCCATACTAACACAGTTGCTTTTCTGAACACTTTCATATAATTTTATACACAGTATGTTGTATTTCAAACTAAAATTTATGAAAAGATATTACTTTATAAAATATTTTACTTTCGATGTTATAATCGAAACATTTGAAATTACGAATTATTTGCACGCTTAAAATTTCTGTTATTAATTAAGCAATCCTGTACTCTTTACTATGTTTATTTCTGGATTCATTTCTGAGATGATAATCGAAATTAATAATTAAAGAAACCTCGTAGGAATTTATTTGCTAAGAAAAATTGTAAACCCTTTAGAATATTGTTATTTCACAGAGTTGCCTCTGCTGTGATCGGACGTATTTTTGTATAATGGCTGCAAAGAATGTAACTTCGGCTTTGTTAATGTCAAAAATCAAAATATGATATACTAAAATGTTCGCTTCTCTCAAATATCCATAAAAACTTTGCTTATTAATTACTTGAACTGGACATTGTTTAATGTGGATAATAGATGGAAATAGGAAGGAGGGGGGAGATTATACAGTTCCAATTAAAAGACAAAAATTATTATGGATGAACCGTAAAAGCATATGTTCTCGTGGATTTTTGTGTAGCTCTTTTTGAGATCTACAGTTTTGTACAATTCTGGCGTAGCTCTTATTGCCAACAAAGATTTCGCTGTCTTGATTCACTATTGTCACCTCTGCCTACCAGTTTAATTTGTTTAAGTAGCCTATTTTTTTCTTCCGTTTCAAACTATCCCCATAGCAAACATCATCAAATACGAAACTTCCTGGCAGATTAAAACTGTGTCCCCGACCGAGACTCCAACTCGGGACCTTTGCCTTTCGCGGGCAAGTGCTCTACCATCTGAGCCACCGAAGCACGACTCACGGCCGGTCTTACAGCTTTACTTCTGCCAGTACCTCGTCTCCTACCTTCCAAACTTTACAGAAGCTCTCCTGCGAGCCTTGCAGAACTAGCACTCCTGAAAGAAAGGATACTGCGGAGACATGGCTTAGTCACAGCCTGGGCGATGTTTCCAGAATGAGATTTTCACTCTGCAACGGAGTGTGCGCTGATATGAAACTTCCTGGCAGATTAAAACTGGGGGGGGGGGGGGGATGTTTCCCCCAGGCTGTGGCTAAGCCATGTCGCCACAGTATCCTTTCTTTCAGGAGTGCTAGTTCTGCAAGTTTCGCAGGAGAGCTTCTGTAAAGTTTGGAAGGTAGGAGACGAGGTACTGGCAGAAGTAAAGCTGTGAGACCGGCCGTGAGTCGTGCTTGAGTAGCTCATATGGTAGAGCACTTGCCCGCGAAAGGCAAAGGTCCCGAGTTCGAATCTCGGTCGGGCACACAGGAAGTTTCATATCAGCGCACACTCCGCTGCGGAGTGAAAATCTCGCTCTGAAATAATCAAATATGATTCAGTGGTCCTGTCATGAAAAGGTGATAGGCAGAGAGAGTTACTTTCACATTTACAATATTGGAATCTTATGGATTAATCACTGTGCCTTTCAACAAGAAGTAAAGTGCTATATCACGATTGAAATACGCTTGTTCCTAATAAAAACGCCAAACTGGACAAAAGGTACTATTCCCCCCCCCCCCCCCCCCAAAAAAAGAGAGAGACTGGCGGAATGTCAAGGTGTATAGAACAACAAACGCGTGATGATGGTGGAAAATCGAAACGCGTAACTTCAGATGAAGCTGTTTGTAGCAGTAACTCGTGGCAGTATCTAGGAAAAGAATCCAGGGAGATCAAATATTTACCGTAAATATCTGAATGTGCGAACTTGAATGCAGCCCCAGAAATTTTTTCTCAAAGTAAAAAATTTAAGTTGGACAGTGCGTTCGAGCTTTGAAAGAGGGTCGTGGACGAGACGACGGTTCGAATCCCACGAACACTTATTTTTTAATCCAAATTTTTTCCCATTATTTTATTTATATGACACCTGAGAGGTAATATAATGATAAAGTAAATCCCATGTGCATTTTCAAGAAGCTATAGTGTATTTCGTAAGTTACTTGACTATTTGCTATTTGTAATTAAATTTTCAGGACAGGCTTGGAAAGCCCAACTGAAACCTCGATAAACAATGATGGTAATGACGTTATTCACAATCAGTGGTATTGTAAGTCACAATGTGCCAGACCACACGAGTCATGTACAAATTAATTGTCAGATGTGATCTCGACATCACACGTTGCAGGATGGTGTCTTACACACGTGGAAAACCTAAATTGAAACGGCATCTGCTACATCGAAGGAATGCAGTTTTCCAGCAATTGCACAGAATGTTCAGAGTTTATAAGGCAAAGCATCTCGTTGACATTTTGAAAATCAAATAATATCACCAGTGACGAAAAAATTGATTAAAAATTAAGTTTGGTCTGGAGTCGAACCGTCGCATCATACACTTTCGTCTTAGGAAGCTCGAACGCTAATCATCTGACCACCATGAACTCTAATGTCCGGCATCTACGCCCAGATACATAAGGTACATAATACACTCGTATAAGCGTAAAACTTCTCTTGCGATTTTCTCGGAATTGCCCGAGTAGGGCAGCTTACTACTTACTTGCCAGTTATGTTGCTTCAATGGCCTACTGAAAGTGTACAAATCTGTGATCCCAGCGTCGTGGTCCCCCCTTGTAAGACGACAGTATCGCCTTCTAGTAAGCGAGCTGCTTCATCAGTGCACCAGGCAGAAGCCTACGTGCGAGTTATTGTTAAATGTACTCTAGAGTGAGACACTTTTGTCTGTTTCAAGTGAGACGTTAATGTCCAGAGACAGTAGTAAATGCTGAAGACATTTCTATGGAAATGGATTATTGTGAGCTGGGGGGCGTCCACTTTGACGAATATCTCCTGCCGCTGAAAAAGACTAAATAAGGTGTCCTGGTAGGACGGACTTGTGGGTTCTAGAGCAGCGTGCACGCACACACACACAATGAAAGTAGCACAGAACAGTGAATAGTAAAATATGTTACCCAACTTTGGTAAAGTTGGTTACAGCAATTGTAGAGTGCAGATTTAACCAACCTGTCCTGTGTTGACTACAGTTTCACGAACACAAGAGTCGGAAGATAACTAATCTTCTGTCTTGATACACTATTCGAAGAACAGGTCCAAACTAACAGAAGTCAGGTAACTCTCCAGGCGTCCGGTCTCTGTGCACACATAATTCTATTCAATGTTCTATTTCTACTGAAGACTATAACCAATTATCTATAGGCCACTGTCTTTATCTCACTCGAAAACTTGGAAGCTACGACGAACGTTCTGCTGGAACTCCCCAGCAACACTCGGACTGACTTACAACTTGCAACTGACGACTTATAGTTCGCGCACTGCGTCGCGTCTCTCTTTCTGATGGCGCTGCCGCTTTAGGGGGCGTGATTCTCGCGGGTAGCATTCATCTCACGCTAGGTGAGGACAACCCTACCTCATAATGACGTAAAGCTACGTCATCGTGACGTAAATAGCCTAAATCGACTAAATGAGTACGTATATCGATCTTTAAAGCTGTACTGATAACGTCAAAGATAAATGTAAATACATGTGTACAAACGAAGTGGCAGGAGTTGTGTGATATGCTCATCCCAGCTGAATGAATTGTTAAATGTAATCCCAACAATTTGTGATGTTATTGTGTATTTCATGAACATAATTAATGTCTGAGCGAAGGAGCCATAACGAAATAAAAAAAAAGCTTGTCATTCTTTTTAAATCCGATGAATCGTGCATAAATCGTATGGACAGAAAAGTGAAGTAATTAACTATTAAGCTGCAATCCAAAGAATGTGAGATGTTATTGTGTGTTTCATGAACGTAACGAATATCTGAATGAAGAAATCATAACCATATCGAAAGTCAAAAAAGTCTCTACTCATGTTTTCAATCCGATTAATAGTGAATAAATCATGTGGATAAAAACGTGAAATTGGAAAAAATTAAAGTGTTTCGTGTTTTTATAAAATCCAATGAATTGAACATAATTCATGTGGGCAGAAACGTTAAACTGAGAAACTTAAGTGATTCTGGAGATAATTCCGAATGTTGCTAGAAACATTAAACCATCTAGTTCAATTTATTTTAGCCTTCGTGTTGTAAATCAACTAAGAAAGATAGTGAAATCTTTCAGACTATCTTCATGGATCTGCTCGAAAGTTCTCTCATCTACGTTAGAGCCCATGTCCAGAACGACGTACAAGCTAGCAACACCGGACAATAGGACAATGAAAGCCCAACAGTCGATAGGACAACTCGTGAAACTCATGATGACGCGGGATACGTCACTATGACGTAGGGCTCTCCTCACCTAGCGTGAGATGGATGCTACCCGATTCTCGCGGGCAGCGATGATTGCTTCGCGCGCAGCGATGCTGCTCCTGCGGACGGATATCGGCGCTACTTCTGCAACCACCTGCCGTAAACTCTTTGTAATATCTTTGGCTCTGTAGGCATCATATTCAGGTACAAGAAGCTCTTCTTAGAGCAGTTGAGAAGGCAGCAGCGGCACGATGACGTAATGTTGTGTGAGGTACCGATGACAGATGGTTTGTTGCGTACGGGTATCGTAAGAGAGACCGCCTAAATTGTGGTCCTTCTCCGCAACTGGCTGCTGCTTTCGGAAGTTGCGCACCAAAGTGACAATCTTCTGTTATTAATATCAGACAAACTACACAGCGCATATACTTACATTTCACATTTAAAGCATCTCTCAATAGTGTGTTATCATTCCATTATTTCACAAGTACTAGTAACCAGCAGAATAATATACAACTGAGAAACGAAAAGGCAGACGAAGCCTACCTTGGACGGCGGGCGAAGTGGTTCGGCTGTAAGATCAGAGCTGGTTCGGCAGAGTCGGAGGACAGACGGGTTGTCTGCGGCGGTCGGTGATAGTTACGATTTTATTGGCAATGTATGGTTCTTTGGACATATAGTTAAGAATAGTGTGATACTAATTACGGAAATATGCAGTTCATTAATTTGTTGAAAAATAGAAATCATTTGTGACAATTTGTGACTCTAAATTCGAATGTAATTGTGCAGTTTCTCGTGTTCTGCTAATAAAAAGCGACTGGCATTCCGTATAAACAAACTGATTGGAAATTATTAATTATTTCTAAAATAACAGTTCCTCGCTAAGAGTTTCTTACAGCCTCAAAATTACGGATTCACGACCTACGAGTCTATAGAAGACTGCAGGTTGGTAAACATTTGTTAGAACTTATGGAAGCAAATAAGCACCTCGCATGTACTGTAGTCTTAGTACAAATGAGATCAGTGACACGTCATCTGTGGTAGCAAAGAGCAGGCATGAAGAAGAGAAATGTTTTTGAGGGAAGAGGTTTATAATACACACGTATTTATCAATTCTCCCTCACAATCTCTTTTTCAACTTGCCGTATCTTCTTGTGTGGTTTCTCAGAACATCACAGGGATCGAACAAAATTAAGTAGTCCACCTTATATATGTTCTAATAAAGTTAACTATTATAAAGTGTGTTTTGCTCGCTGTATCAACTCGGCCGCCTCTTGGAGCAAACCAAAGAATCCACTGTTGTACCGATGAGTGTATTTTCGTCCGGTACAACACTTTACAACTAATTTTAAAGTTTTTTAATCTGAATTTCTGCTTTCGGTTATCTACTGTTAAGCGATTGTGAATTCAGGACCATGATAATGAAACCTGAATATATCGTGAAATTATCCCAGAGAAACCTCCGAAATTCTGTCACGAGAGGTCAGAGTCACCCTGGACACAAATGTATTGTAATGACAAGTACGATTCATGACGCGTTTTAGATGAAAAAGTAATGGACTGTAATTGTGGAAACTCGACAAAGCACTGAAAGATTTAAGTCGAAACAAGTAGACAACATTCCGTTAGAGCGGCTGATAGCCTTGGGAGAGCCAGTCATAAAGAAAACTGTTCCAACTGATGAGCAGGATGTATGATACAGGCGAAATATTCTCATTCTTCAAGAATAATATAATAATTCCAATTCCAAAGAAATCATGTGCTGTCAGGCGAGAAAATTATTGTACAATCAGTTTAATAAATAATGGCTGCAAAATACTATCGCGAATCGTTTACAGAAGAATGGAAAAACTGGTTCAAGCGGACCTCAGGGAAAATCATTTTGGATTCCGGGGAGACGTAGGAACGGGCGACGCAATACTGACCCTACGAATTCTCATAGAAGGTAGGTTAAGGAAAGGCAAACCAACGTTTATAGCATTTGTAGACTTAGAGAAAGCTCAGTTTTTGACAATGTTGACTGGAATCCTACCTTTCAAATTCTAAAGGAGGGAAGCAATGGTTGAGAAGGAAGTGAGACAGGGTTGCAGCCTATCCCCGATGTTACTCAATATGTACATTGAACAAGCAATAAAGGAAACAAAAGAAAAAAATGGAGTAGGTATTACAGTCCAGGGAGAAGAAATAAAAACTTTCAGGTTTGCCGATGACACTGTAATTCTGTCAGAGACAGAGAAGCACTTTGAAGACGAGTTGAATGGAATAGACAGCATCTTGAAACGAGGATATCAGATGAACATCAACAGAAGCAAAACGATGATAAGGGAATGTAGTCAAATCAAATCTGGTGACGCTGAGGGAATTAGATTAGAAAATCGGACAAAGTAATGAGTGAGTTTTGCTATTTGGGAAGCAAAATAACTGATGATGGTCGAAGCAGGGGGGATATAAAATGCAGACTGGTAATGGCAAGAGAAGCGTTTCTGAACAACAGAAATCTGTTAACATCGAGTATAGATTTAAGTGCTAGGAATGTCTTTTGTGAAAGTATTTGGACGGAGCGTAGTCATGTATGGAAGTGAAACATGGACGATAAATAGTTTAGGCAGGAAGAGAAATGTGGTGCTACAGAAGAATGCTGAAGATTAGATGGGTAGATCAAGTAACTAATGCGGAGGTACTGAATAGAATTAAGGAGAAGAAAAAATTGTGATACAACCTGACTAGAAGAAGGGATCGGTTGGCAGAACACATTCTGAAGCATCGATGGATCACCACTGTTGTAGTGGAGGGAAGCGTGTGGTGTAAAAATCGTAGCGGGAGGACCAAGAAATGAATACAGTAAGCAGATTGAAAAGGATATACGTTGCAGTAGTTACTCGTAGATGATGAGGCTTGGACAGGATAGAGTAGCATGGACACCGGTACCAAACCAGTCTTGAGAATTACTGCCACAACAACAACAACAACAACAACAACAACACAGATATAATTCAATAACTGATTTTATGTTATACATTAAAAATTGTATGTGAGTGCTTTCGACTGTAAAAATTATTATTTTGTTTGTTATGAAGTAACTTCTGCTGTCGGTCACGATTTTTTTTTTATTTCACGCGCGAAGTGGTTCGCGAAATAATTCCCTCTTTCAAGAGGGTTTTTCGTGTATTATGCGTTTATGCGTGGTTTTCGCGGCGTGTGAGCTATTGAATTATTGTGACGCTCTTATTGTAAAATGTAAGTATGGAGAAGCATCACGCGTGAAAGTCGTAATAAACGATAACGCACTCGACAGTGGGACTTATTTACGAAATGAATGAGTGAGAATCGTACAATGAACTGAACACCCTTAGCTGCTATACTGGCGCTGACATACGTCAATGGAGACAGATGAAAATGTGTGCCCCGACCGGGACTCGAACCCGGGATCTACTGCTTACATGGCAGATGCTCTATCCATCTTTTTTTTCATTTTGTTCGCTTTAGTTCGTTGCATCTGCTCGGGGCGGACGTCGGAAGACATCCATTTAAGTTCGTTGTTGATCTGTTAACTCAGCTTTTTTTTTTATTATAGAGGGCACATTACCCTCTGACCGAACACGCTGAGCTACCGTGCCGACATCCATCGAGGACAACAGAGGATAGCGACACTGCAGGGATTTATCTCTGGCACGCCTCCGGCGAAACCCACATTCTCAACGTATTGTCCCCCACTACATTCGTAGAGCCCCCGCCCACTATACTCATTAGTCGCGGCGCGTTGCCGATTCCCGTAAGAGTTGGGGAACTGTTTGTGCATTCGCACAGAAGAAGATGGTCAAGTGGCCGGTGAGTCTAAAGCCGTCGGCACACAGACCGTGCGTCCGAACGTTGAGCGTGTCTAGTTTCTGACGTCATAGCGTGGAACAGCACGTTCGGGAGTCTTTCCGAACGTGCAGAGCAATATCTGGCATGTCAGATATTCTGAGCGTGCGTCTGAGCGTGGACGAAGGAGATGGCACAACGCCACCTACGTCACACGCACGCAGTCTACCTTCAGTACAGAGTTGTGAGGCGCAATATTGGCATTCACTTCAAGCCTATATCTATATATGCCGCTTCTGAGCACTAGCAAATTGAGAATCACTGGAAGTCCCGTTGTTAACTGTGTGATTCGTTCTAATAAAATAATGCGAAACATCATATTCGTGCGAAAGGAATTATTGTAAGTTGCGTATTATGAGAATAGGCTATTTGAAGCCAGCGACACACTAAGATCCACCCAAGACGCATTGTTCTTGGTACAATTTGTTATAATTAAATTTCAATTAGTAACATATCTACGATTATGGTTTTCTGCAGCATCCAAGGTAGTATGAGAAACAACTAGGAGTCTGTTATTGATGTAGGCCGGCACGCTAGCTCAGCGTGTTCGGTCAGAGAGCCGGTTGGCCTCTGTAAAAAAAAATTGTGGAACGATCAAAACGCAAAAAAAAGGTTGCGTCATGACTAGCGTCACTGCCTACTGTAGAGATTATTGATGGGGCGGAGGTTCGCATCTTGCCACTTCCAAATTTATTTTCCTAACGTTCGCTTTTTTATTGGGTTCTGATACTTTATTATTAGCTTTATATAAGTATATACTACAATATTTGATGTTATGTAAATGTAAGTTCACCTTATTTTTAGGGGTGACTTTGTTCGATTGGCTTAATCTACAGGACAGCTTGCGCTACTTGTATACAGATATTTTGCTCTTTTTTCTTTTAAACTTCGTAATTCACATGTTGCAAAGATCCTGGGAGTGGGCAGGATCACTGGTCAAGTAAGGCTGACCTTGGCGTTTCACTAAAATGTGGGAATGATGATATAATGTTTATCTTATGCGGAGAAGTATTCCAAATCTGTACCGTACTGTTTGTAATGGAACTTTTATAAGCCTGTGTCCTTATTGATTGGATGGTACTTTCCTTTTCGTGGACGATGGAGGAAATGTGCGTTTTAATAGAGGTAATGTGGGAATTTTAGGCGCGCCCGTTGAGTAAACAATGTGATTCACGAACTAGAAACATCCCTCAACTGCCACTGGAGTGCGTTGCGATCGCGTGTACCACGTTGGGGCCCACGTACCGTGTGCACAAGTCGCATCGTTCCTGAGCGTTCAGCAGCACGTTGAACTTGGCACGCTCAACGTTAACGTTCGACAGCACGGTCCGTGTGCCGACGGCTTTAACTATATATATACAAAGATGGCATCTGTTCTTTCGGACATGTCCTTACCCTCACAGCCGCAGCGCAGCGCAGCGCCGGCTGGCCGTGCACAGAACTCCCTCCCGACCGCAGGTTTCAGCGCCCGTCGCCACCTCGTTAACGGCGGCCGTCTCCGGGGCTAGGCGCGCCTTTCGCGGCCTCCTCGCAGCCGAGCGGCAATTAAAGGCCGCGACTGATGTCATTCCGCACGGCTGCTGCGCCGGCGTAAAGAACTCGACGAGGTCGCACACGCTTCATATCGCGAAGTGTTATGACCGGCGCGGCAGTAAAGCACGCCGAGTGCGAAAAACAGGCGCCCCTTACAACGGCCCAGTCGTACAGGAACACTGCCGCCTTATTACGCCGCTGGCGCGACGGCACCTAACTGCACAGGTAGTCTCCGAGCTAACTGTTTAGCTGAGAGCAGCGTGTAGCTCCTTTTGCACAGACTACCGACGTTCGATTCGAGCTTTCGCTAAAATACCGAGAACAATCAAACGTACACACAAGCAGCTCGAATAGCGGAGCGGACTTGACGCGCCGCGTCCGGTATTCGGCGAGGAGAGCCAGTCCCAGATGGAATTCACCTCGCGGTTTAGCGGCGAGGGCTCACTGGCAGGCCACCCTGGACGTGCCTTCCAAGCTGTCTTCCACATCTAGTTAGGCGAATAGCGTTCTTATACCTACGTCTCGTCACCGATTGATAGTGACATAACGAAAGTCATAAAATAGCTATGTCTACATATACAGGGTGAAAAGTATTGAAACCGACAGACTCTGCGAGGTTGTAGGGGACATCAAAACAAATATTTTTCCCTAATGTCATTTTTTCCTATGATGAGTATTTAAACCGGTAGAGGAAGATTTCTCTGGCGGAAAATTAATTAAACCAACAAACCCTTCCCCTTTTTTACGACCAAGAGACAACACATTAACACAACACAATTTCATTTACAGTAAATTTTCAAAAATGCCTCCATTGACACGTAAACAAAAGTTACAACGTCGGATCATGTTCTGACTGACACGGGCAAAAACCCCAGGAGTATCCTGAATTGTTCCTGCTGCTGCTGCTACTATCCGGGCAACCAGATCCTCTTCTGATGCAACAGGAGTTGCGTAAACAAGGTTGTGCATCTCCCCCCCCCCCCCCCCCCCCACAAAAAAGTACAGAGGGCAAATATCTGGGGATCGAGCAGACCATGGTACAGGACCACCTCTGTCAACCCACATTTCTGGGAACCGTCGGCCCACGAATCGACGCACACGACCACTGAAATGTGCCGGCGCCCCGTCATGTTGGAACCACATGCATTGTCTTGTAGGGAGTGGGGCGTCTTCCAGAAGTTCTGGCAATGCTCTGGCGAGAAAATTGTAATAGTGCTTGCCATTTAATGGCCTAGGTAGCAGATACGGCCCAATTAAACAGTCCCCAAAAACACCGACCCACACATTAACGAAGAACCGAACTTGGTGAGCGCTAGTAACTGTGGCCTGTAGGTTATCCTCAATCCAAACATGCGAATTGTGCATGTTGAAGACTCCATACCGCCCGAACGTTGCTTCATCGGTAAACAACGCAGAGGATGGAAATGTAGGATGCATATCACACTGTTCGAGGTACCACTGCCGAAACTGTGCTGTGAGTGGATAATCAACTGGTTCCAAGTTGTGGACACGCTATAAGTGAAATGGATGTAACAATTGCTCTCGAAGGACTGTTGTTACATTCGTCTGATTCGTCCCCATGTTACGTGCTGATTGAAGGATTCCGCTCCACATGCTGCAAGACAGCTTCCTCAAATTGCAGTTTTCTTACCGTGTGACGGCGTCCCTGTCCAGGTGATCTCCTAAATGACCCGGTCTCATGCAGACGTTGGTACACAGCATCAGAGGTCGTATGATGCGGGATAAGGCGATTAGGATATTGTTGTTGATGAACCCGATGTGCATCTCGTCCGTGGTACGCAGCAACCATGTCAGTGTACTCACTCCAGGTGTATCGATCCCTTACTAAACAGAGACAATGCACTGCTACACTGGTGCACAGCAGTTGCCTACAACTGAAGATCGTAATACGGCCTCTACCGGTTTAAATAATCCTCATAGGAAAAAATGACATTAGGGAAAAATATTTGTTTTGATGTTCCCTACAACCTCCCAGAGTTTGTCGGTTTAAATACTTTTCACCCTGTATAGATGGCGGTAGTATCGCATAGACAAAGTAGACAAAATGCGAGTGCATTGCTGGAGCTGTTTTTTGTACTCAGATGATTCATGTTAAAGGTTTCCGACGGGAATAAACAGACTTTGAACGCGGAATGTTAGTTGGAGCTAGAAGCGTGGGACATTCCAATTCGGAAATCTTTAGGGCATTCAACATACCGAGATCCACAGTTTCAAGAGTGTGCCGGGGACGTCAAATTTCGGGCATTACCTCCCACCACGGGCAAGGCAGTGGCCGACCGAGTCCAGCGGCGTCTGCGTAGAGTTACCAGTGCTGAGACACAAGCGACAGTGCGCGAAATAACCGCAGAAATCAACATGGGACGTACGACGAACGTATACATTACGACAGTGCGGCGAAATTTAGAATGCCTTTGCTAACAGCACGAGATCGTCTGCAGCGTCTAAGCTGGGCTCGGGCACAACATTGGTTGGATACTAGACGACTGGAAAACTGTGGCCTGCTAAGAAGGCTCCTTATTTCAGTTGGTAAGAGCTGATGATAGGGTTCTAGTGTGGCGCAAACCCCACGGAGCCATGGACCCAGGTTATCAACAAGAAACTGTGCAGGCTTGTGATCGCTCCATAAAGGTGTGGGCTGTGTTTACATAAAGGTGTGGGCTGTGTTTACATCGAATCTACTCTGCCCCAACTGAACAAAAAAAAAAAAAAAAAAAGTTCTGATGGCTCTGAGCACTATGCGACTTAACTTCTGAGGACATCAGTCACCTATAACTTAGAACTAATTAAACCTAACTAACCTAAGGACATCACACACATCCATGCCCGAGGCAGGATTCGAACCTGCGACCGTAGCGGTCGGTCGGCTCCAGATTCTAGCGCCTATAACCGCACGGCCACTCCCCAACTGAACAAATCACACGCTGGAAATGATCATGATCGGCTACTTGCAGGCTATTTCAAGCCTTTAATGGACTTCATGTTCTCAGACAACGATGTCATGTCACCGGGCCACGCATTATGAACAATTCGACGGAATGATTTGGTCACCCAGATCGCCCGATTCCCATCGAACATTTATGGGACATAACTGAGACCTCAATTCGTGCACAAAACCCTGCACCGGCAACACTTTCGCAGTTATGCACGGCTATAAGGGCACCACGGCTCATTATTTCTGCAGAGGACTTCCAACGACTTGTGGAATCAGGTGCTAGTCGATTTGCTGCGGGCAACAGGTCTGACACGGTATTAGGAGATATCCCACGAATTTTGTAACCTCAGTGTATAAGCCCCTCGAATAGCGGAGCCCTTTAATGCTCCACTTCCGGGAGTCGGCGAAGCGAGCCAACCCCAGACGGAATCCGCCAAGCGGTTTAACGACGAGGGCTGATGAGCCAGCCAGTCCGGATGTGTTTTTCACGCGGGTCTCCCCACACAGCTATGTAAATATAAGGCTTACACCGACGTCTCGTCTCCGATATATGTTACGCAAACATTTAGAAAACGTTCACACACTTGAACATGAGATTCATGAATAATCGCTGGCAGGCGGGGTGCACAAATTCCGTTCGAAGGCGAGTGTTGGCGCAAGGGGCCTCACCTCTCACAAACATTGGAAATATACATATATAGGGTAAAGAAACAGCGCGACACTTGGCGGTCGGTATGCGATTCCTCATCCCAATTCAAGACAAAAGTGTTTGAACAAAACATAGTCCCGCGACAAACTTAAAAAAAAAAAATGCGATTAAAAACCGGGGTCTTGCAACACTGTTACGCGTGCAGCGTGGCCGGGAACAGGTAGCACGAATTCTGCGCCGTGACAGAGCTGTCCCATTAAACCACTGAGACGAGGCAATGTTTGTGTCGCGCTGACACCAAACTTACTTTATTTTTCAGTCAAAGCATCAAACTGTATCCAATTTACAACTGCACAGTGCGGTGTCTTGCGTATTTCTTTCTGTTACTGTTACCTTTATTTAAACATTAAAAAGATAATATGAACTCCTTACAGACGTAAATGACCACTTCGTTTCGTCCACGATACAAATAAAGCAAACAGACGTCCAGGACACAAATAAAGCAAATAGAAAACAACAGTGGATACAGTAACATCGTCTGCACCCAATGAGAAACAGAAACCACGACTGGCAGACTACACTAGTGCTCATTATGCGACCCACAATAATTGCATTCTGTACGTTTGACGTCTTCACAGACCTGGTAGTACACTTTAGAGATGATGTTCAAAGCGACCGCCTCGCATTTGCAAACACTGCGCTACTCGTTGAATCATACTTTGCTGGATCCTATGCAACACACCTGCATCCACCATTGCCGAAGCGGCATGCACGCGAGCAATTAGGTCTTGTACATCCATGAGTGGAGTGCTACAAACTTATTCCTTCAAGCGTCCCCACAAATAAAAATCTAGTGGATTAAGGTCCGGGGAACATGGAGGCCAAAACATTACCTTCACGACCAATCCATTTTCCTGTAAATTCTCCATTTAAATAGGCCCGTAAATTGATTTCAAAGTGTGGCGGAGCTCCATCCTGTTGAAACCGTAGCTGTCGCCCAATACCACGTGGAAAGTTTTCTAACGCGTCAGGCAAAGTATTGGAAAGAAACGTACGATACAGGAGCGCATTTAACTTGTCCGTCGACAGGTACGGGCGCAAAAGCACTTCTACCGACGATTCCAGTCCACATGTTAATGCCCAGAGCGAGCCTGAAAGCCACGTTCACGGGCGGTATGTACGTTGTGCTTCGACGAATAATGGCTGTTGTGGAGATTGCAACTACCTTCACGAGTGAAGCTAGATACGTCAGTCCATATCACGGTATTTATAAAATGTTTGTTATCTTACACTTGGTGTAAAATCCATTCAGAACACTTCACTAGTCGAACACGGCGTTCTGGCCGCAGATGTTGAGGTAACATCTAATTGTATGGATGTAGTTCGTCATGGTATGACTTTTCAGCAACCAGTCTTTGAGATATCCGGAACTGCCTTGCAGTATCACGGCCATTTCGCCGAGGTGGATGGTGAAGGGTTTCATGAATCGTGTGCTCTGTTTGTGGAGTTGGCCTACTTCTTGGACGATCTCTGGCTATTACTTGTGGACATAGATTACTAGCTTATCGAAGGTGATGCTCCTGGCGACGAAAGGCCGGCCGGAGTGGACGAGCGGTTCTAGGCGCTACAGTCTAGAACCGCGCGACCGCTACGGTCGCAGGTTCGAATCCTCCCTCGGGCGTGGATGTGTGTGATGTCCTTCGGTTAGTTAGGTTTAAGTAGTTCTAAGTTCTAGGGGACTGATGACCTCAGAAGTTAAGTCCCATAGTGCTCAGAGCCATTTGAACCATTTTGAACCTGGCGACGAAAAACATTCTTATCAGGATGGTGCCTCTGAGCATAAGCACGAGCAGCAGCAGCTCGGTTATCGGATGCATCCAGCATGAAAAGCATATCGACGTATTCATGGGGAAGCTGCCCTATATGAACTCGACATCCCCGTTATGGTTGTGCACTGTAGTAGACACTTACATGCAGTTTAATCGATCTCACTGTCATATGATACGCTAGTGTCATATGACAAAATGATTTCCTGCTTATAAACGTCGAGAACAAAGGAACGGATTTCTAAAAAATAAAAGAGGAACGTGACGAGGACTCGAACTATGGCTCCATGGTGGATGTGGGTTTGATATCCCAGCAGTCTAATCAGTGAGTTGCGACGGCTGGTACGGTGGTGGGGCGGTGATATACATTCCGCTGTACACTCCGATGAGCAGCACGATGCGACAGCGTTGTCAGCTTCTCGTTTTCATACATTTTTCAAAATGCAACCTATCTGATTTCGCTAGACTCTCTTCTGTCTTGAATCTGGATGAGGAATCGCATGCTGACCTCACCCTGTACATAAGCTGGCCCCTTTGAGAAACGGGAAGAAGCGAAGGCGAAGAAGAAGAACTATATCTACATATAATGATTATCAGGTAACAACTGAAAAGAGCCAAAGATGATTTTGCTCGTAGCGAAAAATTATAGAATAGGGCTCATGTGCTTACCAGAGTAGGAACGCGCAGCCAACGACTACACTCGCACGCTTACCTGCAACAAGAAGATGAGCTGATTAACATACGGCACTGTCAAGTAGTTCGCGGCCGGCCAGAGTGGCCGAGCGGTTCTAGGCGCTTCAGTCTGGAACCTCGTGACCGCTACGGTCGCAGGTTCGAATCCTGCCTCGGCCATGGATGTGTGTGATGTCCTTAGGTTAGTTAGGTTTAAGTAGTTTAAGTTCTAGGCGACTGATGACCTCAGAAGTTAAGTCCCATAGTGCTCAGAGCCATCTGGACCATTTTTGAAGTAGTTCGCGCAATACAAAATAGTCTATACCTAAATTTTGTGGCTAGCCGACTCCACTGTTCAGTCTGCGTCATCAACATCTACATATAATTGTGAAGCCTCTGTAAAGTGCGTGGCGTAGGGTCGAAGGATAATTCTTGGCTATATTAACGATTACAATGATCGAGATAAAGCGGGTGGCAGACTTCGGATACTGAAACAATATGCTACAAAAGAGATTTTTACAAAACACTTGTCGGTTCCGTCACACCATTATCGTTGAAGTGTGTGGGACCAGAACCAAACAGAGCTAACAGGGGATATTAAACGTACATACAGAAGAGCAACATGAACACCCACAGGCTCTACCGACTCAGATGAGAGCATGAAGAAAATGTTGAAAACATGCGAACAACTGGATGACAGACACTGAAGTACAGTTATCTCGCGAAAGACTACTCAAGAAGTAGTTTCAAGCGAATATCCTATAACAACCTACGAATTTCTCTCGTACGGAAAGCTATGACAAGGATAGGCTAATTACGACAAGCAGAGAGGCGTTTAAGAAATGTTTGTATCAGCACTCTACGCGAATGAAATGGGTAGAAGCTCTGATAAAGTTTACATCAGGAAGTACCGTTTGTTGTGCACTTCACAGTATTTTGCAGAGTATGTTATTGTTGTTCTTTTGTGCAAATCCGTTCGCGTATGGAGCAAGGAAGGAATGACTGTCTATACACCGAGGTGACAAAAGTCATGGGGTAGCAATACGAACGTAACAGTCTTTCACCGTGGAATGGTAGTTGGACATTCCATTTCGGAAAACGTTTGCGAATATAATACACCGAGATCCACAGCATCAAGAGCGTGATGAGTACAGCAAATTTTAAGCATTACGTGTCGCCATGGACAACGCAGTGGCCGACGGTCTTCGCTTAACAACCGAAAGCAGCGGCGTTTGCGTAGAGTTGTCGGTGCTAACAGACAAGCAAAACTGCGTGAAATAACCGCAGAACTCAATGTACGACGAACATATCCGTTAGGATGGTGCAGTGAAATTTAGAGTTATTGGACTATGGCAGCAGACGACGGACGCGAGTGTCTTTGCTAACAGCACATCGCCTGCAGCGCCTCTCCCTGACTCGTGACCATATCTGTTGAACTCCACACGACTGGAAAACCGTGGCTTGGTCAGTAGAGTCCTTACTTTAGTTGGTAAGAACTGATGGTAGGGTTCGAGTGTGGCGTAGACCCCTTGTAGCCATGGATCCAAGTTGTCAGCAGGTCACTGCGCAAGCTGGCAGTGGTTCCGTAATGGTGTGGGCTGTGTTTACATGCAATGGACTGGTCCCTCTGGTCCAAACGAAGTGATCATTGACTGGAAATTGCTACGTTCGGGTACTTGGAGACCATTTGCAGCAAACAACGACAGACTTTTTATGAATGACAATGTGCCACGTCACCGGGCTGTAATTGTACGCAATTGGTTTGTAGAACATTCTGGTCAGTTCGAGCGAATGACCTGGCCAACCAGACCGCCCGACTTGAATCCCATCAAACATTTATGGAACACAGTCCACGTGTCAGTTCGTGTACAAAATCCTGTACCGACAACACTTCCGCAATTGTGTACTGCTATAGCGACTTCAAGCGATTTGTTCAGCCCTTGCCACGTCGAGTTCTTGCACTGCGCTGCACAAAAAGGAGGTCCGACACAAAACTCGGAGGTACCCCTAGACTTCTGTCGCCTCAGAGTAGTTGGTATGCTTCTGTATGCGAGTACCGAGTGACCGGAGACTACGGGTCGCTTTACCAAAACACTCGGAAAATATCCACGAACAACCTCCGGATACGCAGTTATGTCAAATTAAGAGATTAATGGAGACCGTGACTTTTATGTGATACAAATTGTCGATTTGTACGGCAGCACAGCAACAGCCATCAACAAATTGGCTGGTTGCTGCTGTACACCACTGACAGTTCGAACATCCAGATACTTTTCGATGGCGCTTACGTTTACGCGGTACACGAACTTCGCAAGACATTTTACAGCGCACGGCGGAGTGTACATTGAACCAGTATTTTCGACTTTCTTCCCTATTCCACTCGCGTACTGTGCAGCGACAAATGATTCTCTATGTTGTTGTTGTTGTTGTTGTCGTCGTCGTCGTCGTCGTCGTCGTCGTCTTCAGTCCTGAGACTGGTTTGATGCAGCTCTCCATGCCCATACGGTAAAGCTGCATGCCCTCGGGAAAAATTACGGCTGTAGTTTCCTCCTGCTTTCAGCCGTTCGCAGTACCAGCACAGCAAGGCTGTTTTGGTTAGTGTTACAAGGCCAGATCAGTCAATCATCCAGACTGTTGCCCCTGCAACTACTGAAAAGGCTGCTGCCCCTCTTCAGGAACGACACGTTTGTCTGGCCTCTCAACAGATACCCCTCCGTTGTGGTTGCACCTACGGTACGGCCATCTGTATCGCTGGGGCACGCAAGCGTCCCTACCAACAGCAAGGCCCATAGTTCATGGGGAGGATAATTCTCTATACGCCTCTGTAATCCCATAATCGTTATCTTTTTCTCAGCATCTCTATGTGAGAAATACGTTGGCTGCAGCATAATGGTCAGTCTTCCACGAATACATGTTCTCCGAATTTACAGAGCAAGGTTAAGCGAAAATTACTACATGTTTCATCCGAGAATCCCCATTTAAGTGTCCCAGATACCCCTGTTACGTTTTCCTATGTGACCTACCGATCTATAACGATGCCCGCAGCGCGTTTCACGGTTCGTTAGCTGGCTATTGTCACGCTTACTTTACAGACTATACTTTTTGAGAACTATTCCAAGGCCGTTTTCCATTTTATCTTACCCAAAACTGACTTTACTTGATCGTCCCATTTCATATAAATTCTTAGAAAGCGGTGGGACGTGCTCTAGACTTTAGTCACTAATCCTGTAATAACATAAAATCTGGTTGTAGCCATTGTCCTGCACTTATCAGCTCTGTACTAAGCTAGTGACGACAGCGGTGCAAATTGCCTCCCTTGTTTACAATTGACGATCTGAAAACCGACTTGAGTCTTTCGCAGTCGAGATTACGTGTGCTTACCTATAAGAAGGTAAATACTCATATCAGGCGCTGTCACGTAGACGCAGTACGGGTTGCAAATGGGACGTTGGAATAAAAATGCTTGCCCTGCCCTCAACAGCAGCCGCTAAGAAGGGAATCGCTTGCTGTTAACAGCAGGGTTGCCACGTTAAATTGACACTGTTACCGAACACAGTAAAACACTTAGCAAACATGAAAATTTTATTTTTTATTGATTGTTATAGCTTTCAACTAATTTTTGTTAGCATCAATTTTTTGGTAAAAGTTGTCGCGTGTTGCAAACTTCAAATTACAACGAGTGCATAATTCTGGTTTTACTATATCGACAGTAAATTTGTTTGTAGCGCCAGACCGTACGTCTCTTTCCCCACAGGTGCTTATCCTTGCGGTAATTTTGCAAATCAATAAATAAACTGGTGCATGTATGAAATTCTAAAAATAACCGAACCACTCATACTTCGATAGCGAACACCGAATACGGGGCTAAAATACCGAACAGTTCGGCTAAAAAACGATCGCGCGGCAACACAGTTTGACAGTGCACACAAGGGGTGGAGAACGTGCGAAGTGTGTATTGACAGAAAAGACGGGGAGTCGAGAAGGTGCATACTGAGAACTGTGCATGTTGTAAGGGTGCTGTCCCCGCAGTTACGACACCTCTGGCCTTTCGGCAGCACTCAGAAGCGATTGGCTCCTTTTCTGCTACCAAACATTAGCGTAAAGGGAGCCGTGTAGTTTGGGACGACCTCGAACACATCAGGGGCCGCTTTCCTCCCGCTGGGGTGGGGGCTTTGGTTGCCAGGTGATCGGTTTTTTACCGAACGGTCCGATATTTTAGTCCGTGTTCGGCATTGAAAGCTGTAAAAAGTAATAATAAATATATTTTTTTGTTTAAGAATCGTTGTTTTGGATGCACCCTCAGCCTTCAACTCAACAAATACTTTCGCCGGGCAATGTTGCGGATGTGAGTTGTGGGTGGACGCGCGCTGCCTGCTGCCACCGTTAACACAGGCCTCCCAGGCCACTCTGGTAGCAGCATGGCGTTCCACACGCTGCCATTTGCGCCATATGGCGAAGTGCCGTAGCTACTGTTCAGTCTTCACACTTTGCGACTGTATGCTGGATCCGATAGCTAGCGATGGGCTCGTCCGATTTCGTCTCTATAAAGCATTTTAACCTAGAAGACGAAACAGTAAACCCTCACTAGTTCGAACTTCATTAATTCGGAATTAGGTATAATTTGGTCTTGCTTGTTGTCACACGGGAAATGCCGACTTACAGTATCGGACATCATTCATTTATTGTGAAATGTTGAGAGAATCCTCTCCTTTCCCATTAGCATCACTCGTGGCCCGTCATGAGCAACCAGTGTATCACTGGTCGACGCAAGAACACAGCCAAGTTGAATGCCCCTTCAGTTCGCTTACTGTAGCCCACTGGACGAGTTACGTCAAACTGCGTCTCCGTAATCGCTCGAAAGTGTACTCGAGTGTCGTGTAGTGTAATATGGTAGCCGAGATTTGTGTTAGGAACACACAAATCGTTAAGTTTAAGAATACTTGGGACGAAAACATAGCCATGTAGTGCATCTTCACATGTTGTGGACCATGCAATCTTACATCAAGGTGACAGCAGCAAATGTCTACTAACGCACGCACATTAAATGTAGCATATAAATTTCCAGTACAGTTCAGACTTCCATTCCTGAAAAGATACAGTAGTGTGTTTCTGCAGTAAAGCATCTAATCAAGCTCGCTTAATGTAACCTTTGAACACATAACTTGCCTATGGTCGAGATTGTTGTATTCTGGTATCATTACGGTGGTTGCTTTTAAATTAAATACACTGAACAGTAGTTCACATAAGAATGGCTCTGAGCACTATGCGACTTAACTTCTGAGGTCATCAGTCGCCTAGAACTTAGAACTAATTAAACCTAACTAACCTAAGGACATCACACATATCCATGCCCGAGGCAGGATTCCAACCTGCGACCGGAGCGGTCGCTCGGCTCCAGACTGTACCGCCTAGAACCGCACGGCCACTCCGGCTGGCTAGTTCATATAAGATTACATCTCACAGATTTTTTTGTTTATCCTCTACACACAATATGTGTTGTACTTGTATTTAAACTCTCCAGTCACATTAATGTGACATCTGCCAGGGTTGTAGCATATCCCCGATGTTATTCAATCTGTATATTGAGCAAGCAATAAAGGAAACAAAAGAAAAGTTCGGAGTAGGCATTAAAATCCATGGAGAAGAAACAAAAACTTTGAGGTTCGCTGATGACATTGTAGTTCTGTCAGAGACAGCAAAGGACCTTGGAAGACAGTTGAACGGAATGGACAGTGTCTTTGAAGGAGGGAATAAGATGAACACCAACAAAAGCAAAACGAGGATAATGGAATGTAGTGGAATTAACTCGGGTGATTCTGTGGGGGATTAGATTAGGAAATGAGACACTTTAAGTAGTAAAGGTGTTTTGCTAATGGGGAAGCAAAATAACTGATGGTTGTCGAAGTAGTCAGGATATAAAATGTAGATTGGCAATGTCAAGGAAATCGTTTCTGAAGAAGAAAAATTTGTTAACATCTAGTATAGATTTAAATGTCAGGAAGTCTTCTCTAAAAGTATTTGTATGAAGTGTAGCGATGTATGGAAGTGAAACGTGGACGATAAATAGTTTAGACAAGAAGAGAATATAAGCTTTCGAAATGTAGTGCTACAGAAGAATGCTGAAGATTAGATGGGTAGATCACATGACTAATGAGGAAGTATTGAAAAGAATTGGGGAGAAGAGGAGCTTGTGGCACAAGACTAGAAGAAGGGATCGATTGGTAGGACATGTTCTGAGACGTCGAGGGATCACCAATTTAGTACTGGAGGGCAGCGTGGAGGGTAAAAATTGTAGAGGGAGACCAAGGGATGAATACACTAAGCAGATTCAGAAGGATGTAGGCTGCAGTAGGTACTGAAAGATGAAGAAGTTTGCACAGGATAGAGTAGCATGGAGAGTTGCATCAAACCAGTCTCAGGACTGATGACCACAACAACAACATCTGCCAAAAGCCTGACCATCCACTGTTTTGCGGCGCGGACCACTGCGAGACGTGCAGGTAGATAGGCAGTGAAGTTCTGAAAGATCCCGAGAGGGATGTGGAGCCGTGCATACTCCAGCCCGTGGCCAGCTAGATCTGTGGCGCGAGCTGGTCCCGCAGTTTCTCGATTGGGTTTTGATGCGGGAAATCTGGTGACCAGGGCAGTGCGGTTAACTCGTCCTGGTGCTCTTCGAACTACGCAACAACACTGCGACTCGTATAACACGTAGCATTGTCCTGCTGGCAGATGCCATCGTACTGAGGAAAAACAAACTTCAGGTAGGGGCGGACTTGTTACCGAGTATTGATGCATACTTGTGCTGTCCCTCCCACGATGACGAGGTCATCCAGCGAACAGGAAGAAAACATTTCCCAGATCATAACGCTCCCTCTCGGTTTCACACCGCACACGCCGACGCCCATCTGTACGATGGGCCATAAAATGTGATTTGTCTGAGAAGGCCACCTTTCGCCACTCAGTTGGACGCCCAGTTGCGGTAATGGCTGCGAGCTCCGTCCTCCACTGCCGGTGAACAGCGGTCTGCAAGGCTCAGCAAGGACCGGGCGCCCGCTGCGGAGCGACGTCCGCTGAGCGGTCGTCGTCGAGCAGACGTTGCTGGTGGCAGCCGGCCGCTCGGTTCGTCTGGGCGGTCAGCTGCTCGACTGCCGCGCGTCTGCTTTAGTGACGGGTAGTTCGCGAACGAACGGGTGCAAAGGAACCGTTCACCAAGATGAACGAAAGGATCGAGGAACGAAATCCAAGGACCGATAAGTTCATAGTTCACTTCGGTCGCGGCGGTCTACTTATAGTTCCCGGGAACGAGGAACGATCGGTTCATAGTTCACTAGTTCACTTCTGTCGCGGCGGTCACTTCGGCAGTTCTCGTTCCAGCCTCGATCGCGTGCTCGTCTCAGTCTCGGTCTCGGTCTCCCTAGGCCGCACTCGTCGTTCTTCGCATGGCCACCTGTCTCAGTTCCACTGCTGACTGCTCCTAGTTAGTTCAGTATCCAGTTGCTCGTTTCGTTCACTGCGCTCGCCCAGTTTACATGTGTTCCAAACTGTTCTTGCACTTGGCTCTCGCTATTCAGGGTCCACGAAAGGTAATCAAAAAGTATTTTATAGTTACGTAAATTACATAGAAATTACGTTGTATGTAATAGGTACGTCTTTTCAGGTAACAATAGGGCATATCAGCTCACTTCATTATATCGATGAACAGCAGAAGACATAACAAGGCAAGTTTTTTGTTTTGTTTTCATACATTTTTTGGTTTCATCGACTTGATTTAACAACTAACATTCAATAATTTGCTAATTTTTAGTGCAAGAAAATTCATATGAAACGATTTTCGTGTATCTTTCATATACAAAACATTACATTTAGGAAGGCTCTTATTATTTTTATGTTCCGTTATTTCCAATTTCATTACCTGCTAGTTTGGTTTCTTTGATTAAATAAAAAAGTGGGTTGTGGGTCATTTTGGCTGACAAGGAAAAGCGGTGCCTCTCCATTTGAAAAGACATAGATTGCCATAAAATGGAATTTACTTACTATCTCAAAAACATTTTTCAGAAGGAGCTTTCAAACCAAAAACTTTATTACTGCGAACTTAATTATTATTATTATTGCTGCATTAACTTTAATAATGCAACAACACCTAATTTTTACTAAGCGTGTGACGCAAATATGAGAAAACCTCATTTTATTTTATGCTTGCATAAAGTCTCTACTTCGCCTACGAACTCAGAGACAATGTCAAGTATATGTAGGATGTAAACGATTATTATTGACAACTTAGCGTAGCCATGTAGTGGAAGTCGAAACGACGAATTTTATACAAGACACTTGTTGTCTATTAAGTTGGGAAACAGCGACCAACAGGTTTACAAGACTACATGAGCTATAGCCCATGCGCGTCGCGTGAGATTTTCATGTTCTCTTCTCCAGTTCTCTACACATCCTCATCGATTGTTTCGCAATTGTTGCTTGCATTAGCTTGTTATTTCTTCACTGCCTAATTATTACATGGTTGTCTGTTTGTTGTATCTGCTCGTAACGGCAACACATCGTCCGTAATTGGTGAGCAGTCTGTACTAGGGGCCGGTTTTCCGTGCGCCACCCTGTATTATTTCCCTGCTCATCAGCCACACAAGGCTACGGTTGGCTAAACGAGAGGTCCTGCAGAATCACAGAAATTACTTCTAAAAGTGTGTAAGAACTCTGTAATGAATGAAAACTCCATACTCCAGAGGGGAGGCAAGTGCCCCCTCTTGGTGCCCTCCATCCTTCAGTCATCTACACTACTAG
The DNA here is from genome assembly GCF_023897955.1 of Schistocerca gregaria. Lineage (NCBI taxonomy): Eukaryota > Metazoa > Arthropoda > Insecta > Orthoptera > Acrididae > Schistocerca > Schistocerca gregaria. Next base: position 498,812,951 of record NC_064926.1, on the reverse strand, counting down.
TTTTCAGTTTTTCATAAGAACCATATACCGAGCACAAATGAACGGTGAACGAGTAAAAATGAACGGTTCCCAAAAAAGAATGATCAGCACTGAGCTAGTTCCCAAAGATGAACGAGCTTGCCCACCTCTAGTCTGCATCCCTCCAGCCACCGTCCACGCCTGTCTGTCATCTGTGGACCGCGGCGCACAGCAGATGCCGCAGGGCCGGTTTTGGACAGCTTCATTTTGCCTCAAGTACACTTTAACCACGGCGGTTAGCGAACAGTTTACAAACGTGGCTGTTTCGGCAACACTTCGAGCCTCCTGGACGTGAGGCACGTCGCCCAGCGTCTGCATTACGACGACGGCTTCGCTGTCTTCCGCGTCTCCCCGCCCCTTCCAGCATTTTGCGCTACTTTATACACTACTGACCATCAAAATTGCTACACCAAGAAGAAATGCAGATCTAACGAGTATTCATTGGACAAATATATTATACTAGAACTGACATGTGATTACATTTTCTCGCAATTTGTGTGCATACATCCTGAGAAATCAGTACCCAGAATCACCACCTCTGGCTGTAATAACGGCCTTGATACGCCTGGGCGTTGAGTCAAACAGAGCTTGTATGGCGTCTACAGGCCCAGCTGCCCATGCAGCTTCAACACGATATCACAGTTCATCAAGAGTAGCATATTGTGATGAGCCAGTTGCTCGGACGCCACTGACCAGACGTTTTCAATTGGTGAGAGATCTGGAGAATGTGCTGGCCAGGGCAGCAGTCCAACATTTTCTGTATCCAGAAAGGCCCGTAAGAACCTGCAATATGCGGCAGTGTGTTATCTTGCTGAAATGTAGGGTTTCGCAGGGATCGAATGAAGGGTAGGGCCACGGGTCGTAACACATTTGAAATGTAATGTCCACTCTTCAAAGTGCCGTCAATGCGAACAAGAGGTGACAGAGACGTGTAAGCGATGGCACCCCATACCATCACGCCGGGTGATACGCCAGTATGGCATGACGAATACACGCTTCCAATGTGCGTTCACCGCGATCTCACGAAACACGGATGCGACCATCATGATGCTGTAAACAGAACCTGGATTCACCCGAAAAAATTACGTTTTGCCATTCGTGCACTCAGGTTCGTCGTTGAGTACACCATCGCAGACGCTGCTGTCTGTGATGCAGCGTCAAGGGTAACCGCAGCCATGGTCTCCGAGCTGATAGTCCATGCTGCTGCAAACGTCGTCGAACTGTTCGTGCACAAGGTTGTTGTCTTGCAAACGTGCCCATCTGTTGACTCAGGGATCGAAACGCGGCTGCACGATCCCTTACAGCCACGCGGATAAGATGCCTGTCATCTCGACTGCTAGTGATACGAGGTCGTTGAGATCCAGCACGAGCTTCTGAACCCACCGATTCCATATTCTGCTAACGGTCATTCGATCTCGACCAACGCGAGCAGCAATGTCGCGATACGACAAACCGCAATTGCGATAGGCTACAATCCGACCTTTATCAATGTCGGAAACGTGATGGTACGCATTTCTCCTCCCCACAAGAGGCATCACAACAATGTTTCACCAGGCAACGCCGGTCAACTGCTGTTTGTGTATGACCTATCGGTTGGTAACTTTCCTCACGTCAGCACGTTGTAGGTGTAGCCACCGGCGCCAACCTTGTGTGAATGCTCTGAAAAACTAATCATTTGCATATCACAGCATCTTCTTCCTGTCGGTTAAATTTCGCGTCTGTAACACGTCATCTTCGTGGTGTAGCAATTTTAATGGCTAGTAGTGTATGTTGGTTAGACAGTAATAACGTTCTGATGTTACTGCATTTATTTAGGCGGAAGGCGGAACAGCTGTACACACTTCCATATATTCCATTTGACGGTGCTTTATTTTGCTATAGTCTTCATGCTTTTCGAGGACAGTGTACAACCTGTTGCAGTCCATACAGCACACATATTCCAAATACATCACTATGGCACACAGACGCTTCAGAATATTCTAAAATATTCCTCATGTCATTCATAGGGACTCATTGATACTGCAGTCATATAATATTCGTTTTTTGAACTGCTCAATTTTAAATGTATAAGCATTTAAAGCAAACTGCCTGTGTTTGCGCCACTCTCTAATCTTACCACGTTCCGACTGCCCATTTGTGAAGCCACACTGCAGATAACTGCATCATCTGCGAAAAGATTGAGGTTATTACTAATATTGTCTGCGAAGCCGTTAATACACCACGTGAACAGCAAGAATGCCAATACACTTCGATAGGCACCCCTGAAGTTGCTTCAACAACTGTCGATAACTCTCCATCCACGATAACACACAGCGTCCTCTGCTCTAATAAACTTGCAATCTGGTCAAAAACTTCACTCGATTCTTCATGCAATCGTACTTTCGATAATAAGTGTACATTTGATACTGAGTCAAGTGTTTTACAGAAATATAAAAATATTACATCTAACTGAATGCGTTGATTTTAAGTGGAAAAGGTGCGAGCTGAAATTCGCACGATCGATATTTTCGGAACCAATCATCGGGGTGTAGAGCTTTGTTCACATTTAGGGATTTAACATTTTCCTCAACAACACCACTGACATTAATATCTGTATCACTCGTCTTTGGAACCGAGCGAGGTGGCGCAGTGGTTAGACAGTGGACTCGCATTCGGGAGGACGACGGTTCAATCCAGCGTCCGGCCATCCTGATTTAGGTTTTCTGTGATTTCCCTAAATCGCTCCAGGCAAATGACGGGATGGTTCCTTTCAAAGGGCACGGCCGACTTCCTTCCCCGTCCTTCCCTAATCCGATGAGACCGATGACCTCGCTGTCTGGTCTCCTACCCCAAAACAACCAACAACTCTTCTTTGCACTGGTGCGAGAATTAAATTGGAAAAATATTCCTGTATTTTCCTTTGTAAAGGAATATTTGAAGACGGAGTTCAGCATTTCTACTTTTAGAATTCTAGTGAATTCCAGTCACCACTGTGAAAAACTTTCTCTAAATCTACGTATGCTATAAACGTGGGTTTGACTTTCTTTAACCTATCTTCTAAGTTCAAACTTAGGTTCAATAATGCCTCGCGTGTTCCTGCGTTTCTCAGCAACCAAAACTGATCTTACTAGCGTTCGGCCTTTACCAGTTTTCCCATTCTTCTGCAAATGATTCGTGTTAGCGTTTTGCACCTTGTAAATACGAGAAACGACACACGTTTCCGAAATTGGTATTAATTCGCCGCAAACTGTGTTGGCATGCAAGCGCAGTGTTAGGAATACAGACGACTGTTGCGGCCCAGCATGGGAAGGCGCGGGTCAGCCTCGGACGCAAGGATGCGCACAGTCGGCTGCGCTCGGCTCTCCTCGGCCTCACACGCCGGACCGGTTACCCGCTCCCTGCTACCTGCTGCCAGGGCCGTATTACATACACCGTGAAAAATCTTTTACAAAAGACGTTTCCTTGGAGTTTTGTACGCTACTCTGGGGTATTTTTATCCTATCTTTTACAATTGTTAAATCGTGATCCTAGCTATCATAAAAGATCTATCACAGGACTTTGACATTATAATCCGGACTAACTCGCAGCCGCTGTACGTCGCGGTCAGTTCTGCAGTGGGTGCCCAACCGGCTCGCGGCGCGACCCCACAGCTAACGGGACCGGGTTCGACTCCCGACAAGTGGGGCGGCCGCCCGTAACTGGGCGACCATAGATGATGCCGAACAAGCTGCTGCCCGTCTGGGAGCAGTCCACAGCGGACAGACGGAACCCAGCGATTAGGAAAAAGCAGCAGAGCATTTCCAGGAAGCGTCGCTGTACAGACGTATATACGAACAAATGATGACTAACTGAAAACCTCAGCTGCTGACAGGTGTTGTTGATATACCTCGATGTGGACAGCTGAAAATGTGTGCCACGACCGGGACTCGAACCCGGGATCTGCTGCTTACATGGCAGACGCTCTATCCATCTGAGCCACCGAGGACACAGATGAATAGCGCGACTGCAGGGATTTATCCCTTGCACGCTTCCCGTGAGACTCACATTCCCAACTGTCCACAATTCTACATATGTATTGTACCTTATAGACATTTGCCCAACCACTCATTACTCGCGCACGCTTTGGCGATTCCCGTAAGAGTTTGGGCAACCTGTGCGCATTCGCACAGACGCAGGTCAATGGCTGGGTAGCCTTTAACTATATATACGAAGACAGTAACTTGTTCTCGAAAGAACAGTTACTGTTGATGACCGTGCAGCTTTTCCCTGGAATAAATGATGACTAACTGAAAACCTCAGCTGCTGACAGGTGTTGTCCTCGGTGGCTCAGATGGATAGAGCGTCTGCCATGCAAGCAGGAGATCCCGGGTTCGAGTCCCGGTCGGGGCATATATTTTCACCTGTCCACATCGAGGTATATCAACAACACCTGTCAGCAGCTGAGGTTTTCAGTTCGTCATTATTTATTCCAGGGAAAAGCTGCACGGTCATCAACAGTAACTGTTCTTTCGAGAACAAGTTACTGTCTTCGTATGTATATACGAGCGTCATTTCAAAAGTATTGCGCATGCGCGAGGGTGACGTTGGCGTGATCAAGCAGAAATTAATGCCAGCTGTGAGAGAGACTTTAGGCGTGTCGGTCGTACGAGGTTTGTCAGGAAAATACGTATAAAAGTTGAATAATGTCTTTATGTTACAAGTTGCAGTCACCGCCAGGTGGGACTACTGCTGTAATCAATCCCATCAACGCTCAGTTCGAGTCAGAAGGTGGCAGTGTGCGGCAGCTTGTTGACAGTTACCCTTTTTTACCTGCCGTCGGCATGGAGTTCTCTCTGATTGAGGATCAGCGCGTCAACATCAAGTTCCTTGCAAAACTAGGCAAGAATGGCAGTGAGATTTTTGAGTGTTTGAAATAGGTTTACGGAGACAATTCTCTGAAGGAACCAACCGTGAACAAGTGGTTAAAAAGGTTCCGGGATGGCCGAGAAGAAGTGAACGATGACCCTCGTCCAGGGCGCCCGTCGACAACGAGTTCCGATGGAAATGTTGAACTAATCCGGGCTTGTGTTCTTAAAGACAGTAGATTGAGAGTCAGAATGATTGCTGACGATCTCTCAATCCGCAAAACAATCGTTCACGAAATCCTGACACAAAAACTTGAAATGAAGGAATTGTGTGCGAAAATCGTACCGAAGCTCTTGACGCCAGAACAGAAAACAAAGAGGGTTAAGTGCTGTGAGGATTGCTGGGAAGCAGAGGAACGAGGGGACTTTCTTAACCGAGTCGTCACTGGAGGCGAGTCCTGGTTTTACGAATTCGATGTGGAGCTCAAATCTCAAAGCAAGGAATGGAAACTAGCAGGAGAACCGAGAACAAAAAAGACGCGAAAATCAAAGTCCAGTGTGAAGACAATGTTGATTGTTTTCTTTGATTCTAGAGGCATTGTTCACAAGGAATTTGTCCCTCCCGGACAGAGAATCTACAAAAATCTTTACGTTGAAGTTCTGACACATCTCAGAGCTCGTGTGGCCCGAGTTCGACCGGAGTTGGCAAAAGGGGGCAGGTGGATCCTTCATCACGACAACGCGAGTTTTTGGCCCGAAGCTCAATCACCGTGACAGACCACCGCCTTATTCACCCGATTTAGCCACGCGTGACTTCTTCATGTTTCCGAAATGCAAAATGGTGCTTCGGGGGCGGCACTTGGGAGATGTGGAAACCATCAAGGCGGAAACCACACGGCAACTGAGCAACATCACAACTGAAGACTTTCAGCAATGTTATCAACAGTGGAAACGGCGTTGGCAGAATTGTATCGCGTCTCAGGGCCAGTACTTTGAAGGAGACCATATTGTAATACCCGAATAATTGTAAAATAAAGTTATTATTCAACTTTTATACGTATTTTCCGGACAATCCTCGTATATGTGCTTGCAGGTTCGCATGGCTGTGACGTAATTTAGTTTAAAATGAAGCTGAAAGGCAGTCAGGGGCCAGAGTTCCAAGAGTAAATTCGAGTTCCTACGTGGAAATAACCCAACGGAAAGTCACAGTGCCTTGAGAGAGGTGAGTGGAAATAGTGTAGTGGGTCGTAGCACAGTGTCACAGTGGTCTCCTCGTTTCTGTGAAGGTCGGATAGGCACTGAGGACAACCCAAGACGTGGAAGGCCATCAACTGCAACAGACTTCACCTCCCAGGTTACTATTAACAACATTTTGAGAAAGGATCGGCGAAAAACATGTGAGGAAATTGAATATGAGGCCAAACTGTTAGTTACCTCCGTATACGGAATCATAACTGAAAAGTTAAGGATGAGAAAAGTTGTTGCCAGATGGGTTCCTCGTGATCTGTGTGAAGAGCAGAAAGAAGGTCGCAAAATAATCGCAGCAGAATTGCTTTAACGTTATCGAACAGAAAGAGAACTGTTTCTGAAAAGGATTGTTGCACTTGATGAAACTTGAATACGAGATTTTGAGCCAGAATTAAAGTCTCAGTCACCCAGTGGAAAAGTTCCGATTCTACACGACCGAAAAAATTCCACCGTCAAAATCCTTCCGTATGATATGAATGGAGTCATAGCTACAAACAGTGCCCCATATGACGTCTGTAATAGCCGAGTACTACAAGTTGTTCCTGCAAAATGTTTTGTGTCAGGGTATTGGCCAAAGAATGCCTGACACACTCGTACCTGGTGTCGTCACCGTGCACGATAATGCAAGACCGCATATTGCCGTACCAGTGGGAGAAATGCTCGACGAATACTGATGGGAAATACTTCCCCACCCAACGAACAATCCAGAATTGCGCCCATCAGACCTTGATTTTTTTTCTCAAACCTAGGAAACAACTCCGTGAAGAGCGTTTTCATACAGCTGATGAAGCCTCCATTGAGATGATCCGAGTAATCAGAGAGGTGAACAAGGAAGGTGTCCTTATTCTGAATACAGAAGTTGGGAAGCTGACATAAGCAAGAACGGAGGTTATGTTGAAGGCCTGTACAGGTATTTCGTAAAGGAAAGTGTTTTCCTCAGTTCTGTATGATAGAGCGAAGAACTTTTGAAAAGACCCAATTAGTTATAGCTCTACACTGCTGACACCAGTCTGCTGTAGTAGAACTAAAGAACATCAGTTATTATTCTCACGTGTCTTGGAATGTTTCGAGAGCACATCAACATCGGTGTCGCAAACGGAAATATGCGAAACTCAGTTCGCTAAACAGAGAACGGCGGCCAGGTTGATGCCGCATTCCTCGGTTTTCGGGAGGCATTCGGTACAGTTTCGCATTGGCGTTTAGTGAGCAAAATACGAGCGTACCGAGGATCGAATGAGATTTACAACCGTATTCAGGACTTCCTAGCGGACAGAAATCGGTAAGTCGCATAGACCTGGGTAAAATCGACAGATGTAAAGGAAACTTCGGGAGCATTCCAGGAAAGTGTTATAGCTCAAGTACTATTGACAGTTTATACCAGGAACATTCAATAATTACAGACATAATGATGTAAAAAAGAAACAGTTTGTGGGAAGAGATTTATACTTTCATGATCTTAGGTTGGCATTACTAAGATACCGGCCGGAGTGGCCGTGCGGTTCTAGGCGCTACAGTCTGGAACCGAGCAACCGCTACGGTCGCAGGTTCGAATCCTGCCTGGGGCATGGACGTGTGTTATGTCCTTAGGTTAGTTAGGTTTAATTAGTTCTAAGTTCTAGGCGACTGATGACCTCAGAAGTTTAGTCGCATAGAGCTCAGAGCCATATGAACCATTACTGAGATAAGCTGAGAACAGCTGACAGATAAAAATTGTTTTGTTTATGACCACAATATTGGATTTAACGATCGCGTGTCCGCTTTAAGTTTGCACGTTAGTTGAACAACTTTCAGCGATTCGTTTCTTTGGTTTCTGAAAACGGAAAACCGACTAAAATCTTTCGTCGAATGACTTTACAGTATACTGACTGAAAGTTGTACGAACCGCGGAAATTCATGCAAGCAGCTTGAAGATTTCTAAAACGGTCGGAGCTCAGTGACTGACGATCAGTGCCCTGACCGGCCAAATGAAGTGTCAACTCATTTGCTTGAAACCCGCACTGACGACATTATTAGTAAAGAGGAGCGTATTATAGTTGAACGTGTTGCTAAAACACTAAGTGATGGAACAGTTCATAACGCTACAGCAAAACACGTGCATGGTGGGTCGCGAAAGAGTTAACGTATTAACACAAGGAATCAAAACGCTGTGAAAGGGAAGGTGAGCCTTTTCTACGGAAGATTTTAACGTTTGATGAGATTCTGGTTCACCATTAAGAAACAAGATTACGCAACAATGACGAGGCCAAGGAATTTGTGGGAAAGTGGCTCACACAACAAGACAAGGCTTCCTTGAAAAAAAAAAAAAAACTGCTAAGGAGTAGTAGAAGTCTCATTTTGTAAAAATACAGTGTTCTCTTCTACATCAATTTGTCTCTCTAATTATGGAATGGTCTCGTGGATAACGTTGTGTGCTCCACTAGGCTATTCACGGAAGGAGCCGTCGTCTGGCTCCTAATGCATGTTGCAACGACAAAAGTCTGCAGCGAGATGCAGGGAGGGGGACCTGCAAAGAGTCGACGGTTGGTGCAGGGACTGACAGCCGACACGCGGCGTGTAAAACTGCAGCCTATTGTGCACTGATAAGCGCGGAAATCCACTACTTTTTTGATCATACTATTGGCGACAAATCAGTGGAACCAGTAAAAGCCGTAAAATACGTATCAGTCGCCAGCCGGAGCGATTCAGAGTGGAATGACCACAAAAAAAAGAACCTCGTTGTAAGAAAAGTTCGTGCAAGGCCGAGGTTAAATGGGAGAACATTAAGGGTGTGTAATTCAGCCACGGAAAGTGTGGCATATAAAACAGTCGTTCGACGGAACCTTGACTGTCAGTCCGACGCTTTTTTCAGGTCAGAGCGCCAGGAGAGGTGGCAAAGACTCAAAGGCGAGCGCAGTGTTTCGTCACGGGACCGCTCAGTAGCGTTACGTTACACAGTGGAACGTTCGGCAGACTGCAACGGCGGGCGCCCTTGGGAGGCGTTGCGCATCACGGAGAGGGACGAGTCCGGCGACGCATTACCTGTCGCCAAATGACTGTGACGAGACTTAGCGGCACGGAATTCTCTTTCCGCCATCGAGTGCACATAATACAGGGTGACAATTACTGAACTACATGAAACAAAAGGACTATATGAAACAAAAGAAAAGTACGGAGTAGGTATTTAAAATGTATGGAGAAGAAATAAAAACTTTGAGGTTCGCCGATGACATTGTAATTCTGTCAGAGACAGCAAAGGATTTGGAAGAGTAGCTGAACGGAATGGACAGTGTCTTGAAAGGAGGGTATAAGATGAACATCAACAAAACCAAAACGTGGATAATGGAATGTTGTCGAATTAACTCGGGTGATGCTGAGGGTATTAGATTAGGGAATGAGACACTTAAAGTAGTAAAGGAGTTTTGCTATTTGGGGAGCAAAATAACTGATGATGGTCGATGTAGAGAGGATATAAAATGTAGAGTGGCAATGGCAAGGAAAGCGTTTCTGAAGAAGAGAAATTTGTTAACATCGAGTATAGATTTAAATGTCAGGAACTCGTTTCTGAAAGTATTTGTATGGAGTGTAGCCATCTATGGAAGTGAAACGTGGACGATAAATAGCTTAGACATGAAGAGAATAGAAGCTTTCGAAATGTGGTGCTACAGAAGAATGCTGAAGATTAGATGGGTAGATCACATAACTAATGAGGAGGTATTGAATAGGATTGGGGAGAAGAGGAGCTTGTGGCACAACTTGACTAGAAGAAGGGATCGGTTGGTAGGACATGTTCTGAGACATCGAGGGATCACCAATTTAGTATTGGAGGGCAGCGTGAAGGGTAAAAATCGTTGAGGGAGCCCAAGAGATGAAAACACTAAGCAGATTCAGAAGGATGTATGCTGCAGTAGGTACTGGGAGATGATGAAGCTTGCACAGGATAGAGTCGCATGGAAAGCTGCATCAAACCAGTCTCAGGACTGAAGACGACAACAACAACAACAACAACATGAAATCAAGTCATGACTTCTGAACGATTTGCGTCAGGAAGCTCAAACTGCAGGGTTGGTCGCGGAGCATGAAGGGAATGAATATGCGCATGTATGGTTTGGTTTAACGATGAAGCCCACTTTCATTTGGATGCGTTCGTCAATAAGCAAAATTGGCGCATTTGGGGTACTGAGAATCCACATTTTCCGATCGTGAAGTCTCTTCAACCTCAACAATTGACTTCGTGTTGTGCAATGTTCCGCCACGGAATAATCGGTGCAATATCCCCTAATGGCATGGTGACTACCGAACGGTACTTGAAGATTTTGGAAGATGATTTCATTTCCATTATCGAAAGTAACCCTGATTTCGTCAAGATGTGATTCATGCAAGACGGAGCTCGACCTCATCTAAGCAGGAGCCTGTTTGATGTCCTGCAGAAGCATTTTGTCGACAGTATTCTGCCTCTGGGATACCCAGAGGCCTGGCTCTCAATTGAACATATGCGGCTCCTTTTGTGGGGCTATATTAAAGATAACATGTACAGCAATAACCCCAAAACCATATCTGAGCTGAAAACAACCATTCAGGGGGTCATTGACAGTATCGCTGTTCCGACACTTCAGCGGGGCAGGCAGAATTTCGCTATTCGTCTGCGCCACATCATCGCCTGTGATAGGCATTTTGAACATGTCGTAACCTAAATCCGAATATCTGTAGTGACGTTTACACGTTGAATAAAGTGTTTGCGCACGCCGTAGTTTGCAATTAATTTACGTTTTCTTCATACAGTTCAATAATTCTCACCTTTCATGTACACACATCGAAACTGCAGAAAACGGTCATAACACGAGTAAGGAAAACTAGCAGTGTCGCTCATTGTAAACAGCTTTTAAAAAGTTGGAGGCTTTGGTAAACCATGAATACATAACAATGAATTAAGGATGGGTCCGCCTTTTTGCGTGTACACGATTATTGTTTTTTTAATACCCAAATATGTTTCATCACATTTAAGGCATATGTAATGGGGGTTTTTCTTTTATTTTTCTGAAATACATACACACAGATTATGTTTAGCTTGGAAACTGTTCGCTCGGATTTTGTGCTTATTTAAATTACATACATAATATAACTTTTATTTTATATTGTATGTCCTGTGGCTGCCAACCGAAATTAGTAACAGGTCTAAATTAAAAACCATGTCATCTGCAAGTATAATATATGTTAGGATATCATCTGGACTGAATTTTTGTTTATAATTCAACCTTGAAATATACATTCCGGTAAAAGCCGAGCCATTTACCCCTTTTTAGCCTTATCATTGCTGCATTTGCCTCGTCCTGAGTTGTCGGTTTTGTATTTGTGTGCTTAGCGTGTTTTTGTATACTTGCAACGCGATGTGGACATCGATAGAGAACAAAAAAATCACGTTTGGCACACATGCACAAAACAGTCACATCTCAGGACAAGCCTAATACAGCAACAATAAGGCCATTGGTCGCACACAATGCAAAAAAAGAAAGTAAATAACGTACATGATTTAAATAACGACAAAATCCAATGTAACACATTTCGTAGCCTACATATAATCTGTATATATGAATCTCGGGAAAATAAAAGAAAAAGCGCACTGAGAACGCCATAACTGTGGTGAAACATGTTTGGATATTACAGAAAAACAATAACTGTGCAATGATTATGAAGAATCCGCCTCGATTGCAAATAGTAACCGGATGTTTACCTAGGTTTCTGCGTGGATAGCCACGCCTTCTTCGGTACACACTAAAACTACAGACTGCATAAAGAGGCATGGTCCAACAGTAATACAGACCGCCCAAAAGGACAAAAGACTCGCATAAAATGTAAAATAAACGGTACGTGTGAACCATGTCAACAGCTGTACTTAGCTCAAACGTCATAAGCGTGCTCCCTCACCCCAGCCAACGTTTGGTGGGCCGCGGGCTCTCAGGTAAACTGTGTACTTGCAGGAAAGGCAGACCCGTACTTAATTCATTATTATTTTCTCCAAGCATAGGAACTGAGTTCATAATTCCAACATGAGTGTACATTTATCAGTCAGGTCAGGTATTAAAAAATATTTGACAATTATTGCTTAAACAGCTTATTTCGTGACTATGAAACACGATGCAAAGTAATGTAACAATGTCAATAAACAACAAACAGTAAATTGAAAACACCATTTTTACCATGTAGTAACATTGTCCAACAAACTTCTTAACGAATTTCTACAACAAACTTAGTTAAAAAAACAATTGAAGTGTACCTGTTAAGCAATAAATTTTACACAGTGAAGGGCTACTTACATAACAAAGAGTAGGGCTTTATTGAGAAAATTAACATAAGTAAATAATAATAAATAATAATAATAATAATAATAATAACAATAAAGAGTTTTCTTTCATTTCTCACCACGCTTTCGCACTATTAAATCTATTTTTCTTTCCAGGAAAATCGCATACCAAAGTTCTCCAATGGACAATACTAACAACTTATCCTCTACCTGATCTCATCTTCTCGCTCACTATGGAGGAATGTGACTCAGTTTTTCAGGCAAGCTAATGGGAAGTTGCTGCGCACAAAATGGAAACCAATCATCATTGTCATTATCTTGATGTTGGCTGACAGTGGTTGCAGTGAATAGTGCTGAGAAATAAACGAACTTTTCAACACTAGTTTTTTACACTATGACCTAACTCATACATAAGAATGTATTAAGGAAACAGCATTATACACTGGGGATAGAACGAGTGAGGTAGCGCTGTTTATTCAGGCTGGTATTCAGAAGAATGGAGGCTCTAATCAACAGTTGGTTCTGATTAAGGTTTTTCATGGTTTCCCTAAAATGCAAATGCCTGGATAGTTCCCACTATAACGCCACGACCACCTACCTGTCCCATCCTTTTCAAACAAGAACCGTTAATTAAGCGGCTGGAGATAAAACTGTAACATTCTATACAATCCTACCTCCCGCTCCCATCTCTCTCTCTCTCTCTCTCTCTCTCTCTCTCTCTCTCTCTGTGTGTGTGTGTGTGTGTGTGTGTGTGTGTGTGTGTGTGTGTGTGTGGACACAATTATTCTCTGGTCTCCGAATGTAGTCGACAGTTTTAAAGTCATTAGGCCAGGCAAACAACACGACATGATAGACGCCTAAAATACCGCAGACACATCACAGTAGGCTCCTGCTGCATACTGGGAGAAAGGCGAGAACACGCACAGAACCACTGGTACGAAGTCCGAAGTGCTGCTTTTTGCTTCAGAGTCAAAGTCGAAGGATAAAAGTATTGTGAATAGTTAGCAACCGGTCAGTTTTTTTTTTTTTTTACTTACGTAGCATATAAAATGAATATTTGTCTGATTTGTTTATTTTCTATGCGTTTATGAACCATTCATACAATTACGAAGAAGCTTCAGTCAGTTGTGTGCACGCCCGCGAAGGTTTCCGAAATAATGCAAACACACCCCTTCGAATCCACAAGGCTTGGAGGTAGTAACCATGACTTTTAAAAATATTCGATAACGACCAACATTAGTTTCGAATCCGTAGTTTTCGTCAGTGGTGACAGGGCTGCTGGCGTTCCACTCCTGGAATGGCGGGGTAGGATAGGAGGAGGACGAGTGGGAAAACAGTGTGACTTACCAGCCTCAAGCAGTTTCCACTGTCCTTGGCACACTCATCACTTGCTATGTGGGAAAAATCACTGCGGCAGTCGAACTGTGGCTAACGTCGGAATTACAAGATTTGACATACAGGGTGTGCACCAAAGTACTCCCTAATTTTAAAATCAAACAACATTGAAACAAAGATCGATAAAAGAATGCAACAAACTCTACGAACATCCCGAAAGCTGTAAGACTTTTACTCAGTAGTCGTTACAAAAACTTCTCACAGATGCTGATATAAGCGTGCAACGTATTGCCTATAAATAGTACTCCGATTACCAGAACGATCAGTTCCACCACTGTGGCGTGAAAGGACGTTATTTTACCGAAGGAAGAGCATGAAATCGTGTATTCCATTGAACAACCGGTTTTTCAGGTGCTGGTACGTCACGGGCTAGAACACAGTATTATAGCAATGTTTCCAAAAGAATCGGATGCCAAAACCAATCTTGGTTAAATTCTTACAGAAAAGCTGCGCAACACGATCTAGAGGGGAATGTTAGCCCCGGGTGAACTGTAATTAGTCCTGAAAATTTCGCTACAATTTCTGGACTTACTCAGCACCATCGGAATAAATTACCACGTAAAATTGCAGCAGAGTCTGGTTTGAAGCACACATTCACTCAGTACTGAGAAACAGTACATTTTTCCACTAAAAATCCAAAGTCATTAAATTAGCGATTTTTGTAACTACTATTTCGAAACTTCCGTATGAAATTCTTAACACTAGCACAATGAGCACACAGTTTCCTCTAGTTTTGTATCGATCTTTGGGTTTTCATGTAATTTAATTTTAAAAACAGGGACTCGTTTGTTGCACATCCTGTAAAAGCAAAGCTCAAGAACGCGTGGAGCAATTTCAACCAAGTCTAGTATGTACATGACTCGTTATTTGTATAAAATTACTGTGCAAGTAAGAAACCTCGACTGCTGCAGGGGTAGGGGTGGGTATGAGAAGGCGGCACTTGTAAAAATGTTTGACAACAACGTATTGACTTTAAAATTTTAAAAGTATGAAGCGGAAATTGTCAAGTTCAGCCGGCCAACAAGGTCTCGGGAATAAAACTGCAGCGAGCCAGTAGTTTTGTTGGCGAATAACGAGCAAGAAGTGCTCCTGTGGCGCTTGTCAAATCGATAAATCGATGTCTTGTTATAGGCGACGGCATTTCACGTTGCGACGCTACCTGCCCCCCCCCCCCCCCCCCCCAAAATCAGGACCACTTAACGATTGGCCATTTTCTATACAGGCTCTCCAGATGAGAGCAACTGTTATTGCCACAGGTGGCAGTGATATGCACTGAACTTCGCACCCTGTATACTCCCAAATCACCTACGAAATTAATTATCAGTTCTTCATAGCGTACTGTATACGCACAACAGGTAAAATTTCGTGATCTGCTTTCCTCCCTGGCGTTGCAATTTTAACCTTTAACTGATTTCATACGTCTGTGAGATGGCTGTCGAGCATACGAGTCGAGACCGCCTCCTCTTATGGGGTAATTTCGCCTTTTCCCCTCCGCGTACGTTTCAGCTGGAGTGCAGGTGTGGCGCCGTTCCCACTACGAGTTTTGATCTCCAGTAATACTCAGTCGAGTCGCCCTGACGTGTCAAAGACGTATGACACCAGTTGCGTTATTATTACTAGCCATCAGACGTGTTTGTCTAAGGCGACGATTATCGTGTAGTATATTATGGTTATTACTGACAATGTCTCATAATTATGTTTCACAACACAGAGTCTCTACCAGGGCCATCTCGCTTTCAAAAGAGCCTGAATAGTCTGGTTAGTCTACATAACTTCTGAAAATAAATGAGCCAAACTTGGAGATCCATCCGTAAGAAATTATTTCTGTAGTTTCAGGCGAGGCCGCGGTGGTCTCGCGGTTCTAGGCGCGCAGTCCGGAACCGTGCGACTGCTATGGTCGCAGGTTCGAATCCTGCCTCGGGCATGGATGTGTGTGATGTCCTTAGGTTAGCTAAATTTAAGTAGTTCTAAGTTCTAGGGGACTGATGACCACAGCAGTTGAGTCCCATAGTGCTCAGAGCCATTTGAACCATTAGTTTCAGGCGAGACTCATACTGATCCAGTTTACTAGATACAAAGTGATGATACGAATTCAAAACAAATGGTTCAAATGGCTCTGAGCACTATGGTACTTAACATCTGAGGTCATCAGTCCCCTAGAACTTAGAACTATTTAAACCTAACTAACCTAAGGACATCACACACATCCATGCCTGACGCAGGATTTGAACCTGCGACCGTAGCGGTCGCGCGGTTCCACACTGAAGCGCCTAGAACCGCTCGGACACAGAGGCCGGCAATTCAAAACAGGTGGTGGTGGTGGTGGTGATGATGATGATGATGAAACGAAGGACACACAAACAGGTGAAGATGGTCGAAGTATAAAATAATTCCTCCAACTTTAACTGTTGGGGAAACTGCTTGGAGAAAAGCACATCCAAAAGCTAATAGCAGAACAACACAACATAACATTGTGTTTTTGACTCCTGGTCTACGACTTAGGGCCAATGCCTTGGGTACGAATCCAAACGTTGAGCAAGAATGGGGTGTACTTTTTACTCAAGGCATTTTTGATGAGATTTTGCTGCGGTCGAGCAATAAAATCAGTAAAATCAAAGTACTCTCAAAAGAAGCTTACATTTGCACCTGATAATGATGTTGTTGAACTGAGAGCTTTTAAAGGCTTACTTGTGTTCATAACAATCTGTAAATCTGGCAATGAATCCATAGATAATCTCTTCTCAGAGAGTGGAACGAGACAAAATACTTTTCACTGTGCTACATGAAAAGGCTTTTCTCCATATCGTCAGTTCTACGTATTGGGAACTGTCAGCAGCGTTACTTTCCAGCCTGTTCTATGTGCATTGATGAAATGCTTGTGCTGAGTAGATTTCGGATGAACATGCCAAGAAAACCGACAAAGTATGCGTTAAAGATTATGTCTAGTACAATCAGCAGGACCTTGTAATTACATGACGCCTACACTGCGGACTCTAAAAAGGAATTAGAAATTTAACATAAAGATGTGAATTTATCATTGAAATTTTGCAACAGCTTTGTTTCTGTTTCTGATTCTTGGGTCTTCATAAAAGACTGGCGTGGCAAAGGATAAAAAATTAGATATCTAACTTCTAGAATTTTAAGAAACGTAGGAAAGTCCACTTTTCTGTAGAATAACTTGAAAATTTTCTGAATTTTCTTCTTGATTACTAATACTTTGTGTGTCATTTCGCTTTCATGTATTTGAAGCGCGCAACTTGAGTTAAATAATCAACTAATAAGTTAAGACAATTATCTGAATAATTCAATAGCAAACTTCTGGAGTCTGACGACAACGCAGTCCACTGTTACGTTACAAAATCGTACGCCAACAGGGAAAGGTTAATTGCCCGCATTGTGTACAACATCTGATTCTTGCAAAAAATAAATAATATTTGACGCGGCTAGTCAAATGTGTTCAAGGCCTTATACTCTGGTGATAAAAATAGCAACAAACGGAAATTTTGCAAGGTTGCGTTTATTTTGCCACAAAACAGCGTAAACAGGTGGCAGTGAAGTAAAAACAATGTAAGGAATACAGAACGTAATCAACTGCAACATGCATAACGGCGGATAAAAATGTTTTTCGTTGTTTTCCAACTTAACGGATTTGCACACACATTCTGCCAATGGTTAACGTGCTCAGTACGTACAGTGCCAGTACAGGCCTGGCAACAACGACGGGACATGCTATGAGTGACGTCATCAGTCTCGTGTGCTAGGCAATGACGCCCACTGTTCCTGCAGAGCTGCTCGCATGTCTTGGAGGGCAACCCGTCTCCCTTATGCATCTCAGATATGCTCTATGGGATTCAAATCGGGAGAACGAGCAGGCCACGCCATGCGTGCAGTATCTTCCGTTTCCAAAAGAAAACATCAACCAACCGCGCTCTGAGGTCGAGCATTATCGTCCATCAATACGAAGTCTGGGCCCACAGCATCTCGCAACAATCGCGCATGAGATCCCAAGATCTCCTCACGATACCGAGCAGGAGTTAGCTCTTGCTGATTAACCCACAAGATTTCATGAAGAGGCGTTCAAGTGATCAACATAATCCCTGCCCACACCATTAGGGATCCTCCCCAACACATTCTCTTTCTACAATGTTTGGGTCCCGACATGGCGTTCGACGTCCCCTCCAGATGCGAATCCGCCGAGAATCATTCTCCAAAGCCAATCGGCACTCATTTGTGAAAAGGACATTGACCCATCGTGCGACGATCCATGTGACGGCTCCACTCTAGACGTTTTCTTTTGTGAAGACAAACCAGATGTAAACAGACAGCAGGTCTCCAATAATAAAGGCCACTCTGCCGAAGCCTTCTGTACACCGTTTGCCTCGATACAACACGTCCAGGTGATGCAGCGAGGTCAGATGCCAATTGCCGTGCAGTACTAAGGCGATACTGTCGTGTTGTTACCGCCAACTAACGGCCAACTCTCTAAGATGACACACGCGGCCGGCCCTGTCCTAGTCTCCGGGATACAGCTTCGGACTCTATAAACTGTCGCCTCATCCGAGAAACAACAGAACGATTCACATTAAGCCAGCGGGCTACTTCAGTTTGCGGCTGTCCTGCTTCCATTCTTCTTGTGGCCCTCCACAGCAGGGTGTCTATAGGCATCATCTCTGTGCCATACTGCACATTCTGTGGCTGCGTACACAGGTAATATTGATGTGGGACTGCCATGCAAACACCACCCCGCTTGATAGGTGCCCCGACGCTATTGCTGTTGTCCGTTGATCGGAATGCCATATTCCGTGCAGAACACGATCGTAACGACATTTGTTGACAGTTTATACTTTATATGATTATGTCGCGAAGTAGACATAGGACGGGGAAATAGGAGTTTCTTGCTTTAATTTTGGACACCAGCGTATATACCAGGTGTACCGGTATGAAATGAGCGTTAAGATACAATCTGTCGATAGGGAACATTTGTTGTGAACAAGCCTTAATTTTTTTTTGTTTGGTTGGTATGGCATCTGTCAAAGATATTTAGTATACATCAAGCCATGGAACAAACAACATCATACGTTTTCATCGTGTTAACAATGTCGAATTTTGTACCAGAAAGTGATGATTTGCAGAAAGCATTAATTTTTTGTTTTCATTTGAAAAAAGTACTGCAGAGTCGCATCGAATGCTTGTCGAGGGATATGGTGATCATGCTCTATCAGAAGCAACAGCAAAAGATGGTTTCAACGGTTCAGAAACAATGATTTTGATGTAAGAAATGAAGAACGTGGAAGACCACCAAAAAGTTCGAAGACGCCGAATTGCAAGCAATATTGGATGAAGATGATACTTCGAGTCAGAAGAAAATGGCAGCAATGCTAAATGTTGCACAACAAACAACTTCTGACCGTTTGAAAGCTATGGGAAAGATCCAAAAGAGTGGAAAGTGGGTGCCACATGAATTGAATAAAAGACAGATGGAAAACCGAAAAACCATTTGTCAAATTTTGCTTCAAAGACATGAAAGAAAATCAATTTTGCATCGAATGAAAAATGGATTTGTTTTAAGAATCCTAAACGGAAAAAATCATGGGTTAATCCGGGACAACCATCAACATCGACTGCAAAACCAAATCGATTCGGCATGAAGACAATGCTCTGTGTCTGGTGGGATCAGAAAGGTGTGGTGTATCATGAGCTTCTAAAACCCGGTGAATCTGTGAATACTAATCGTTACAGACAACAAATGATCAATTTGAACTATGCATTGGTCAAAAAAAACCAGAATGGGCCAGAAAACATGGCAAAGTAATTTTTTTTTACACGGCAATGCACCTGCACACAAAGCAAAACTGGTTCAGGATACAATCAAAACACTTGGCTGGGAGCTGCTACCCCACCCGCCGTATTCACCAGACTTGGCCCCTTCCGACTACCATTTGTTTTCATCGATGGGACACGCATTGGATAAGAAAAACTTCGATTCCTACGAGGACGTCGAAAATTGGGTGTGTGATTGGTTTGCTTCAAAAGACGAACATTTCTATTGGCGTGGGGTCCACAAATAGCCAGAAAGGTTGGCAAAATGTATAGAAAGCAATGGTCAGCACTCTGAATAAAATGTTTTTACTTTTCAATTCAAAATTAGTGTTTCATTTTCACAACCAAAAACGCTCGTTTCATACAGGTACACCTGGTAAACGCGACGGAGATCGGAGGTTTCAGAAACTGCGCTGCGCTTGCCCGTGGCGAGTGAGGTAGAGGTAGAGAGGTGTCAGGCGGCGCGGATTTACAACGCGGCCCGCGACCTCCAGCTGCTGGTGTGTGTGGGTGTGTGTGTGTGTGTGTGTGTGTGTGTGTGTGGCGAAGCGGAGGTCGCGGCCCGGCCGGAAGCGAGTCGGTGGGACGTACTGCGCTCGCGTGGTGCGCATTCTAACCTGCTGTACACCAAACTGCAGGCACACGGGACCACCTGCAGGATGGCCAGGGACCATCCAGTCTTACCGGAACAGGCTTCAACAGGAAAACACACACACATACACACCATACAATCCACTGAAGTGCGCGGCAGGGAGTACTTTCCACTCTGGCGACCTAGGCCGAACGTAACTCGGGCCACAGCACTGTGTTCAGGACACTGCGCCCGAGTACAGCTCGGGCCGCAATATACACGACGTGCGAGCTGCCTGTCGGCCAATAACTGGACTCATTTCGTAGGACACTGTACGGTCGTTACCTTCTGCCATCAGTTTGTAGAATTGTTTCGCAAGAAACAGCAGCGAAATGTTACAAACAGCTGCTGTCGCAGCTGGCTGGGTCAAAGTAGGCTCGCGTTACAGTGAGTTCCGTGCATGTACTCGTTGGGTTTCGCAGTTTGCTGCAATTCTGTTACTAATATGTCACATCTGTTGGGCGAGCAAGAAATTTTGGAAGCTCAAGAGGAAGAATCCAGTGATTCTGGACGGAGGGAAAAATATCTGAGTCGGAACAATCTGAAGGAGATTGAATTTCGGGTGAACTGTAGTCTGTTCTAATTATAATGTTGTTCTCTTTTATTTGTCTTGATCTCGTCTTGTCCCCTCCCCCCTCCTCCTCCTCCTCCTCCAGACGAATTTCATGACGAAGCAGCCCCCAAAACCGGTTTTTGAGATTTGCTTGGAGAAGACGAGACAGTTTACTGGTAAAAGAAGCAGAAAAAAATCAAACTAGTACTGCCCTGATTACAACATGCCTCTTTGTATGTGTCAAAATCATCCAGACTTCATCGTGCAAAAGCAAATTACATACGAAATTGCTCAATAACCCTAGTCGAGTTTTTTTAAGTGAATTATACTTTCCGTCATCATTATTTCAGGCCGGTCAGAGTGGCCGAGCGGTTCTAGGCGTTACAGTCTGGAACCGCGCGACCGCTACGGTTGCAGATTCGAATCCTGATTCGGGCATGGGTGTGTCTGAAATTCTTCTAAGTGGCAGAACTTCAAAGCGTTAAACATTGTACTAGGTTTATTAAACGCCGTGACCTGCACTAGGAATGTTTATTTGCCAAAACTGGTTTTCACAACATAGTTAATGAACAGAGTTACGGAATAAGACGTATATAGAAAATTTCAACAGCGTTTTAACCAAATAATTTTGGTTTTGAGTGTAAGTCCTGTGCGTGAATTTGTTTAATTTGACGTGATATGTTGGACTAATTTGCGATTTTATCCCTTCTATATAATCTACCTGCATATAATGATCACAGAAAGATTGCAATTTACATACAGGTTGCTTCAGATGCCCCTACCCATTGGCTTTATGCAACCCGAAACGCGTTCAAATACAAGCGAAATATTTTCACACACACTCGATTGCTACGCACAAACTATTAGTCATATGGAAAAAATGAACACGACCTTTTTGTAGGAAACTTAATGTAGTTCAATTTAGCAGTGGAGTATGTTTTCGGTATAGGCCGTAATTTCTCAGTCATTCAAGACAAAAGGTGACCTTCAAACGCCTTCTTCTTGAGTAACCCGAAAACCGTGGATCCTAGCGAAAACACACACTAGTACAAAATTTGACTACATTAAATTTCCTACAAAAAGATCCCGTTCTTTTTTTTTCTTAAGACTAATTGTTTGCGCGTAGCGAGCGAGAAAATACGAAAATCTTGCACATGGTTTTTGAAGGCGTTGTTGGTGGCATAAAATCGATCGGTAGAGGCAGCTAAATCAAACTCTAAACATGTCACAAATGTATACAAATATGATGTTATAGACAACAAAAGACAGGTAATGTAGACTCTTTCAACTGTCAGTTTCCTGTTTACACTAGGAGAGTGATCTGTATACCACGTCATAGGACAGATTTCATCACGTATGGTATTAATTGACATGCATGTTACTGCTACAGATGTGCAAAATGTAACTAAACTTATATTTCTGCTAATATATAGACACAGTAGTCATTTTGTAGAAATCGATGTACATACAGTAGTTTGTTCCTTTGTATCAGATGCCACTGATACAGGGCTACATGTAACCACAAAACTGTCTTTGTCAAATGCACGTTTATAATGCAGCTCTCATGGTGTATATATGGTGTATTTTAATAAATGTCTTACGGCTTAGAGACTCCAAACATTCAAGACTGTACCAGATATTAGGTTTTTTCTTCTCATGCCTGCCTAAATCTCTCTGTGTGCACTAATTAGTCCGTCTTCGTGGTCTCTACGGGGACGATATGTAGGCAGTTGTGGTATATTATATGCTTCACTCACCGTAATACTCGTTCGTTATATACTCTCAGACACTCTCCCGTGAGTCAACCAAAAATGGGCTATAGATCTTCGCGAGCACGGGCAACACGCAATCTTCCATCGCCTTGTTGAAAGATAACGTCACGAAGACTTCGAAGACGAGCGACAGCCACAGTTATTAAGCAGTCAGAAACATATCGACTGCTGAACAAATTACCGGCTATGCGAAGCAGAGGTGATCGTGTGAAGTACCTAATGGCGCTCTTTACCACCACGAACGATGATGACAAATGCAATCTGACAACATTCGTTCTCTGTAAGAGGACACTTCCAGTAGGACACTGAACGCAGAACCGAAAATCGCCGTCGTCGTGTCGCTGGGTGCACCGTTGCTGGCAGGCCCCTCTCTGCTGTCTGACGAAGTTCCCCAGAACGGCGGACGCCGTACAAATAGTGGTGATCGAGAGGTCGTTATTGTCCACATATATATGACATGGCTATACGATCCTGCGCGGCCGACTGTACGATATGACAAGTCCTCTCTGGCGCTAGTCGCATAGGAATGCCGATATTCTGAATGGCGTTGACTAAGGCAGTTCCGAAACCACCGAGTCTATAAATCTATGGCAGTCGTGGAATCCCGAAAAACGCAAGTAGCAATAACATGGAACGGTAAATCGCAGTCCCACATTTGGATTCCGACATGTGGTGGCAGAAGTTGCTCCTTCTTGTGCAAGGCATTCACGAATTTCTCTTTGTACAAGGCATTCACGAATTTCTCTCAAACAAATAACATTCAAATGTCGTTTTTAAATGTTGCATAAATGGCTGTGAGCACTATGGGACTCAACTGCTGTGGTCATCAGTCCCCTAGAACTTAGAACTACTTAAACCTAACTAACCTAAGGACATCACAAACATCCATGCCCGAGGCAGGATTCGAACCTGCGACCGTAGCAGGCGCACGGTTCCGGACTGCGCGCCTAGAACCGTAAATGTTGCATAATCTTGGCTTATATACAGAACGACAGATGGCGTCAATGCTACTTACTTTGCACAGCTGCGCAAAAATGCAAATCGTTTGCATGTCCAAGCATGTTCTACAGTTCATACCGAGCGAGGTGGAGAAATGGTTAGCACACTGGACTCGCATTCGGGAGGACGACGGTTCAAACCCGCGCCGGCCAGAGTGGCCGAGCGGTTCTACGCACTACAGTCCAGAACCGCACTGCTGTTACGGTCGCAGGTTCGAATACTGCCTCGGGCATGGATGTGTGTGATGTTCTTAGGTTAGTTAGGTTTAAGTAGTTCTAAGTTCTAGGGGACTGATGACCTCAGAAGTTAAGTCCCATAGTGCTCAGAGCCATTTGAACCATTTCAAACCCGGGTCCGGCCATCCTGATTTACGCTTTCCGGGATTTCGCTAAATCGGTTAACACAAATGCCGGATTGGTTCCTTCGAAAGGGCACTGCCGATTTCCTTCCCCATCCTTCCCTAATCAGATGGGGCCTATGATCTCGCTATTTGCCCCTCCCCCCCCCCCCAAAAAAAAACCAAATAAATAAATCAATCAACCAGCCAACTACACTCCATGTCAATTTGATATTTGCCGCATGCCACGTCCATGTGTAGCCATGTGGCCAGCAGTGTGCATTTTACTGATTCTAACTTGTCACTTGGGAAAACTTTTGTTAAAGCGCGTGCCTACTAAAGAGGACTTCTGGTGTTTCGTAGATTTTTTTTAAGTGTTGACATGAAAGAGCATGTAACGCGACGACATTATCGGGCCACAGTACACTGGACATGAGAGTTCGCCTGTTAGTGCCAGAAACGTAGTGACCGTTACTTCTGCTGGGAGAACACTCATTGTGATGAAGCGTTGTTAGACTTCCCTGTCCAGCCGCCCAGTGCTACAGTAGCAGCAGAGGGACACACTAGCGTGTTGCGTGTGCGCAGAGCGTCCAAAACAGCCTAATGCCCTCTTCCATTACCAGTCTCTCGCTGGCACCGTTACCATACATCGTCTGTGATAATTCAGAGGCGCAGAACTGGATTTTATGACGCCGCAGTATATTGCCTCCCGCGTCACTTCCCCTTGTGGTACTTACCTACGAACAGTAACTTCCTCGTTTACCTTATTTCGATTTGCATTCGTAACATCAACAATTACTCACCTTTGCTGTTACCAATAAGCGAGGATATAAAACAGGAAAAATCCGTGTAACATAAAAGTTCCTGAAACTTCCTGGCAGATTAAAACTGTGTGCCAGACCTAGACTCGAACTTGGGACCTTTGCCTTTCGCGGGCAAGTGCTCTACCAACTGAGCTACCCAAGCACGACTCACGCCCCATCCTCACAACTTTACTTCTGCTAGTACCTCGTCTCCTACCTTCCAAACTTTACAGAAGGTCTCCTGCGAACCTAGCATAACTAGCACTCCTGAAAGAAAGGATATTGCGGAGACATGGCTTAGCCACAGCCTGGGGGATGTTTCTAGAATGAAAAGTTTGGAAGGTAGGAGACGAGGTACTGGCAGAAGTAAAGCTGTGAGGACGGGGCGTGAGACGTACTTGGGTAGCTCAGTTGGTAGAGCACTTGCCCGCGAAAGGCAAAGGTCCCGAGTTCGAGTCTCGGTCCGGCACACAGTTTTAATCTGCCAGGAAGTTTCATATCAGCGCACACTCCACTGCAGAGTGAAAATTTCATTCTAGAAACATCCCCCAGGCTGTGGCTAAGCCATGTCTCCGCAATATCCTTTCTTTCAGGAGTGCTAGTTCTGCTAGGTTCGCAGCAGAGCTGCTGTAAAGTTTGGAAGGTAGGAGACGAGGTACTGGCAGAAGTAAAGCTGTGAGGACGGGGCGTGAGTCGTGCTTGGGTAGCTCAGTTGGTAGAGCACTTGCCCGCGAAAGGCAAAGGTCCCGAGTTCGAGTCTCGGTCCGGCACACAGTTTCAATCCGCCAGGAAGTTTCATATCAGCGCACACTCCGCTGTAGAGTGAAAATTTCATTGTATAAAAGTTCCTGTTTTAGCGCAAATGTAAAAAACAGCGTTATACCGAGAATCATGTGACAATTCCAGTTACATGTTGGCGACCCTGGAAGTACGCTATACTGCCTCCATACATATTCCTGCTCTGTGGGCAGAGAATAGATGCCCCAGGAGTGACCCCACGTTGATGCGAGCGACGCAAGAAATCACACAGAAATGACCATCACCCCCTTTATTATGCCTGCGTAGTTCTGTCACATCACCGGTTCAACATTGCCTTAGATTTCCATAACTGTACGGAACTACAGCGGCTCCTCCAAACTTGTGCCAGGTTCTCGTAGTCTACAATGAGACCGACTCTGCATTCGACGAGCGGCCTGGTGCACGTGTTTAACGGATAAAGTGCCACCAGACATGCGGGAGCAAACCAGTGCTAGGTAGTGGTAAACACCGACTGCCTGCCTCCAGCTGCTGGCCAGCCAAGCACGTGTCCACAGGGACTTCCCGCCGGATTGGTTCTTTGGACCGGTCGACACTCTAAACTGGAACATTTGCCTTTCACTGCCAAGTACTCTACCGGCTGGTGAGGTATCCAAGCATGGCGGTTTCAGTCTGCCACTAAGTTTTAAGAAGGAGCATACTCCACTGCGAAGTGAAAATTCACTCCGGGGACATCGCCACAGGCTGGCCACATACGTCGCTGCGTAAGCCAGCGAATTGCTATAAGACGGTGAGTGGCGCCAAAATTTTTGGATCCGTATACGACAAGGCACTGGCATTTGATGCGTATTGAAAATACTTTGTACTCGTACGAATTTCTTGGCAAAAAAGTTTATAGATGAGATAAAACAGCAGAAAACGTAATGGTGTCTATGTGGACGAGCTCTGGTAGCCAGCGGTGCTTTTTATCGGCGTCACACTGTTAGACAACCAGGTTTCAACGATAGCCAAATACTGGTGAGAACGACAATTTTTCGACGTAGTGGCCGAATTCCTGAGTACAGAGGAGAAATATAGGTGGAGTGAATATAATGTACTGCACTTGTCGCCAGCAAGAAACAGAATTTTCACTTGATTTTTGATAACGCCGTCTGTTTACATTTCCGCACTAACGCCGAAACTTAAATACTACACGTATTTCTCGTGTTTTTACGTAATAACAGTGGTGAGCAAATTGGTGTTGCTGCTGCTACGTGTACACAAAAAAAAGTGAAAGAAGAGACAGCTACTTTTCATAGCTAACAAGGGAACCTTCCCATCGCACCCCCCTCAGATTTAGTTATAAGTTGACACAGTGGATAGACCTTGAAAAACTGAACACAGATCAATCGAGAAAACAGGAAGTTGTGTGGAACTATGACAAAAATAAGCAAGATATGCAAACTGAGTAGTCCATGCGCAAGATAGGGAACATCAAGGACAGTGTAAGCTCAGGAGCGCCGTGGCACCGTGGTTAGCGCGAGCAGCTTTGGAGCAAGAAATCCTTGGTTCAAGTCTTCCCTCGAGTGAAAAGTATATTTTCTTTATTTTCGCAAAGTTATGATCTGTCCATTCGTTCATTGACGTCTCTGTTCACTATAATAAGTTTAGTGTCCGTGTTTTGTGACCGCACCGCAAAACCGTGCGATTAGTAGGCGAAAGGACGTGCCTCTCCAATGGGAACAGAAAACATTTGATCGCAAGGTCATAGGTCAACTGATTCCTCCACAGGAAAACACGTCTGGTATATTCTATACGACGCTGGTGACGGCATGTACGTCACATGACAGGAATATGCTGTCGACCCATCTAACTTTTACACTTGGCGAATGGGTAAAAAGATTCTTCTACATTGCCCGATTTAGGTTTTCTTGTGGATGTGATAATCACTCGCAAAAAAGTGATGAAAACATAAGAGAGTGTCACATAAACTGCAACAAATGAATGCAACAGTTCCACAGTCGCACAGTTTTCCCTGTGCTCTGTCAAAACATTATGTTTTTAACGTTTTCATACAATGACGCAGTTGCATCGCGTAAATCAGGATGGCCGGACCCGGGTTTGGAATGGTTCAAATGGCTCTGAGCACTATGGGATTTAACATCTGAGGTCATCAGTCCTCTAGAACTTAGAACTACTTAAACCTAACTAACCTAAGGACGTCACACACATCAATACCCGTGGCAGGATTCGAACCTGCGACCGTAGCGGTCGCGCAGTTCGAGACTGAAGTGCCTGGAACCGCTCGGCCACTCCGGCCGACAATCAAGAAGGTTTGGTGCACTGAAGTAGCAGAAAACCTCCAAGAAGTGGGAATAACACTTGAGAATATCCATCAAGGGCATTCAGCTCAAGAAGATACTCCAGGAACACTTTTGTTTCCGTAAGGAAAAGGGAAATCACAGTTCAAGTAGCGTGATCCAGTGGTGACCAATACAAAAAGAATATCAAGAGAGCATATCAGCATGTATATGAACGTTACCTGCTCGACAACCAAATTACTCGTAATATTATAAATATAATCACAAACTATGCTCTTGTGACTTAAATGCTGTCTAGGTACTAGGTACCTTTTATAGTTGGTAGCATTTTTGTGTTGTCGATGATTGAGAAACACATTTTTCCAGTAGTTGTGAGTGTTACTTGTATGAAATAATGCTTGTTTCTTCACCTCATCTCTTGCTTTCCTCAAAATTAATGAGAATTCCCCCTCTAGTGGTGCGTATTCTCTTTGGTATGACGATGGCGTACTGTACGAAACAGCCTTCAGTCTGATGTTAGTACAGTAATCGCAGTCCCGCGGAAGCGTACTGGCAAATCTGGCAGAACTCATTTTGTGAGCTGGTCGTCCACGTTGTATTCTTAATGAGCAACGATGTTTTCATAACAGCTCTTTCTAAGAGATTTTTCAGGACTTACATCGAGGCTCCTGCATCTTTTACTGTGTATGTCGTGAATTATTGATATATTCTGCTCTCCTATAAATTATAAAATGTTATAACTCGACTTTTTTATCGTATATTCGCGTATTTTATCTGTTGCGACACCTGTCTGCTGTCACATGCGTTTCTGCACGCTGCACACGTGGAACTTTGCTCCGAGTGACTGGACGCTGCGTGGCGCGATGTATCGCCGCTGTCAGCAGCTCGCCACAGTAAGGCTGACAAAGATTAGAGGTATCCATGAAGTAAAAATTGATATGCTCAGGACAGGGCTTTTAACGTTGGTGTACTAGGGGACTTTAGAAAATAAGATACAAATTATTGTGTCAGGCCAAGTACGTTTTATTGAATGCTACACTACACTTGAAAGAGGCTCGTATGCTTGACAGTTTTTCAACATAGTCACCAAGCTTGTGTAAATAAAGGTCGGAACGTTCTACTGTCTGCTCAGTTCAACGATGATAAAAATTCGGGCAACGCTGTGTCAAGGTCTTCATCGTTGCAAAAATCTCTCTCCCCTCCCACACCTACCCATCCCAGATATTCTTTCAGCCAGTCAAAAAGACGGAAGTCGCACGATGCAAGTTCTCCACTTGCAGATCAGCATCACCAATATCTGCAGGGCCTCGGTAAAGTTGTTGGCACCATTTAAGTACTTCTGGAGGCGACGTTAGATTTGGTCCGTATGTCGCCAGAGTTTTGCGATTGTCAGTTTGTGTGCGGTTTAGACGTTTTGCGCCCAAGGTCCGTACTGTCCCACGAATCTCAGCTGCGGAGTAAGTTCCCAGTCGCCCTGACAGGACTGATGATGATAATGATGATGATGATGACGATGATGATTGAGTTGTGGGGCGCACAACTGTGCAGTCATCAGAGGCCGTACAAAGTCCCAAATTTGACACAGTCCAGTTTGTTCACAATCCATTATAGAAACTGTCACTGATGACAACACAAACAGAGAAAATCCCCAACCCGGCCGGGAATCGAACCCGGGTTCCCGTGATCCAGAGGCAGCAACACTAGCCACTAGACCACGAGCTACGGGCCCCAGCAGAACTGCTTATGCAGGGAACCCGTAACATGTACTTTCTTCTAACAGTGCGTCAATCTTGATGCGCAATGGTCTTAAGCGTGAGACGCCCTGTGTATATGTACATTCTGAAGTCGCTACGTAAATTGCTTCCAAAATTACGTCACTCTGTGTTGCTTACTTGGGAACCTCCCCATCGCACCCCCCTCAGATTTAGTTATAAGTTGGAACAGTGGATAGGCCTTGAAAAACTGAACACAGATCAATCGAAAAAACAGGAAGAAGTTGTGTGGAACTATGAAAAAAATAAGCAAAACATACAAACTGAGTAGTCCATGCACAAGATAGGCAACATCAAGGTTCCTGTGAACTCAGGAGCGCCGTGGTCCCGTGTTTAGCGTGAGCATCTTCGGAACAAGATGTCCTTGGTTCAAGTCTTCCCTCGAGTGAAAAGTTTAATTTTTTATTTTCAGACAATTATTATCTGTCCGTCCTTGATTTTTCTTGTTCAGAAAGTAACAGAAGACCCGATTGCCGTAGAAAACAACGCTCTCGCTACGAATGGCGTCTGCACTCTTTATACATGTGTATAGAGATCATGGTTGAGTCGTATCCTGAATTCACCGTTTTATGCAACTGGGCCGACATCTTTTTACTCCATCGGATCTTTTGTATTAATAGCAAGACATTCTACGACATATACGCTCTATATTAAGATTTTTAGTAGTTGTAGACATTGACTCAGTTTGCTAATGGAGGTAAGTTTGTACATGGGGGTTGGAGAGGGAGAGTTATGCTTGACAGCAGCAAGCAGATTCAAATGCAGTAGTTACAGAGAAATGGAGAGGCTTTGCACATGATCCTCTAGCGTGGAAAGGTACATCAAAACCGTCTTCGGCTGAAGACTGCCTTGTTGACTTTGATTTATAACGAAGCGAAACTGCTATACACACATTTCACGTTTCTGTGCCATACGCGATTCGTGCCTAAATGTATGAAGCTGCATATGTTATTCTTCTTCAGACAGTTTTATTGCCAATAACCAGAATGATACTACCTGTTTCACGAGGAAGTGTGACGGGCTGCTACTGCTTTTGTATTCCGTGTACCAGAAAGGGATTTTCTACACTCACAGCACACGAGGCGAAGTTTGTGTTCCACAGTGAACAAACGGGTACTAACCACCCATACACAGCCTTGCATAATAGGCATTATTTTAACGTACACTGCTAGGCAAATACATATATTCAATCTTATTTCGCTTACTTCGATCACATCATTGATGTCCGCGTCACGTCGATTCGACGATGCCATTTGTTGACGGTCAAGTGGATTTTTTTTCAGGATAAGAGAAAATGATGTAAGCGTTCTTTCTCACATTCCTCAATGACACAAATTTCATGATAAGACTTCGCTGCTGATTCGACGACGCCATTGTCCACGGTCAGGTGGATTTTTTTCCGCATTAGACAAAGTAATGCACGCGGTTTTTCTCACATTCATCAATGACAGCCATTTCATGATAAGATTTCGCTGCTGCGACTATTAAAAAAACGATTCAAATTGCTTTATCGTGTCAGAAGAGAGCAGCACGCTGAATGCTTAACGCTCCCCAAACTGGGCACTGGCCCATACAGACGACTTTTCCGACTTCACAGCGACATTGATTCGGTAGGAATGACTATAGGTAATCTTAATTTTTTAACTTACTCTCGCTTACTTTTTAAACTTGATTAGTATATTTGTTTTACAATTAAAATATTTTTGCCCGCATCTCGTGGTCGTGCGGTAGCGTACTCGCTTCCCGCGCTCGGGTTCCCGGGTTCCATTCCCGGCGGGGTCAGTGATTTTCTCTGCCTCGTGATGGCTGGGTGTTGTCCTTAGGTTAGTTAGGTTTAAGTAGTTCTAAGTTCTAGGGGACTGATGACCATAGATGGTAAGTCCCATAGTGCTCCGAGCCATTAGAATTAAAATATTTAGCCGCACCTTTCCTCTTATCTTTAGTTTTTTCTCGCTCCGAGAGATGACAATTATATACTTTTCTAAAATCATATCGTACCTGCGAATAACGTCTCATCATTATCCAATTATAGAGAGCTGGCTTCGAAAATTTTTCAACTAATAACCACACTTTGATTTGTAATTTTATCACTACCAAAAGAAAAAGTTTTAATCGTTTACAATATGAATAACAATTTTTTATCAATAGTTCCATAATTTTTAGTATTTACTTGAAAACCTCAAACGCCACACAACGAAAAACAAATGTGAGTGCCGGACGAAACGTGAGCGGCGGGAAACAAGCGCAGGAAATGGATGGCTGTATTTCCTGCATCGCCTTCACCACGTGCTTGGGAGAAGAGTTTGCGTTGCAAACCCATACACAACTGGAGGACGCGCGCCTTGAATTGAGCACGAGTTTAGAAAGGGAATTTGCGTAGCAAACCCGTGCGTGTTTCAAGGCAACACTGCTTGCTAGTAAACACGGAAAACGCAATACGAAGTCCTGTTGCTGCTAGCCTCCAACCGACGGTGCGCAAACGTCGAATGTAGCAGGCAGCCCACTATGCGAGGGGCATTTGAAAACTCCGTGCAAACTCCGACAGATGGCACGACCTGCGCTTATCAAGGACATGTTTAGTAAGTAGCATCTTTGGAAAGAACGCACACCAAGTTTCAACCATATTGGTCCATTTCTTTGTGTTTGGCATTCGCGTAAATCAAGGAAGTCGAGTGATTGTCAAAAAAATGGACGAAAACGAATTTCGTGTGGTGATTAAACATTACTTTACGAAAGAAAAAAACGCCTCAGGAGACTAAAGAGAAGCATGATAAACATTGCAATGACTATGCACCTTCGATTAGAACAGTTTATAAGTGGTTTCAAAATTTTCGGAGTGGCCATATCGGCACAAGTGATGCTGAACGTTCTGCACGCCCTGTGGAGGTTACGACTCCAGACATCATTGATAAAATCCATGATATGGTGATGAATGTCAGAAGAGTTAAGGTGCATGAGATTGTTAGTGCTGTGGGCATCTCGAATGAACGGGTACATAATATTTTGCATAAACATTTGGACGTGAGAAAGTTATCCGCAAGATGGGTTCCACGATTGCTCATGCTTGACCAAAAACGGAATCGTGTGAAGTGTTGCAAGGATGGTTTGCAGCTGTTCAGGAAGAATCCGCAGGACTTTAAGTGTCGTTTCGTCACTGTGGATGAAACATGGATACATTACTATACTCCTAAGACCAAACAACAATCTAAACAAGGCGTTACCAAGAGAGAATCTGCACCAAAAAAGGCGAAGACCATTCCTTCGGCCGGAAAGGTTATGGCGACTGTATTTTACATCCGCAAGAGATAATTCTCATCGACTATCTGGAAAAGAGTAAAACTATTACAGGTGTATGTTATTCATCGTTATTGGACCGTTTGAATACGGAGCTGCTTGCTGGCGACAAGTGCAGTACATTATATTCACTCCACCTATATTTCTTCTGTGTACTCAGGAATTCGGCCACTACGTCGAAAAATTGTCGTTTGCACCAGTATTTGGCTATCGTTGAAACCTGGTTGTCTAACAGTGTGACGCCGATAAAAAGCACCGCTGGTTACCAGAGCTCGTTAGCGATTGGACCTCAAAAAAATACTTTTCCATCACGACAATGCACCAGCACACACCTCAGCAGTTGTGGTCGCAAAATTTATGGGAATAGGATTCAAACTCGTTTCACATCCACCCTATTCTCCAAACTTGGCTCCCTCGGACTACTATTTGTTCCCCAATTTGAAGAAATGGCTGGCGGAACAAAGATTTTATTCAAACGGGGAGGTGATTGCAGCAACTAATAGCTATGTTGCAGACTTGGACAATTGCTATCATTCGGAAGGGATCAACAAATTAGAACAGCGTTGGACGAAGTGTATAAGTCCAAAAGGAGACTGTGTCGAAAAATAAAAAAGGTTTACCACAAACACGTGAGTAGTTTTTATTTTTGCACGGGCTTTCCAAACGCCCCTCGCGTGCTACCGGCTGGCAGACGAAGATGCGAGGGCGTCGCGGCATGCTTCCTGCACAACACGGAAGCACTCCTGTCACGCCCAGGGCCGACTGGGACCTTGACGATAATTATGGCTGCTCTCGTATTCCCTTGCTGTCTAACATCGGGCCACTATCACACCAGAATACCCCACAAATCTGAGAATAGCACGATTCGACAAGTCGGCCAAACGGAAGCCTCCTTGCCTCTCACAGTGATCACCCAACATCTCACGCTGGCCATGGCCGTTATACAGGGTGTCCCGTTTATCTTGACCACCCTAAACAACTGTGTGTCCAGATGCAAATTACAAAATGCATCAAGCAAATGTTATTTAGCCGCCAGGGGGACATCAATCAGCATGACTGCCTGCGTTGTAGCTTTGCTTTTTTACAGATATATGAACTGGGGTATGATTTTTAAATGGCACCCAGTATTTTTTTAATCCGGTAATCCATTTCCTCTCCTAAAGACCTATTCAAAAACGTATCGCAGTGTATCATTCACTGAAACACAACGTTATTAATTACATAACACAACAATGACACTGACGCTCCCAGCGCTTAGTGCAGGTACTCGGGGTAATGGAACACATCCACATGCTGACATTGACAGAGGACAAATGTAAACATAAGTAGAATGCACACCCCTCATTCCGTCAACCATCGTCAGTTGAAAAGTTGTGTGAGTAGAATGTACACCAACGAAGATAAGGTAGAAATGTTACTCATCTATGGGGAATGTTAGTTAGCAGAACAGTAATTGCGATACTGTTTTCTTATGTACAGGTACGTTTAGCACATTACTTTAGTCCTTTTAAATATTGTTGTGTAGAGCAGGCATACAGAAAAGACTGTTCTTCCTACAAACTGCTTCGACATAACGTTTCTTTTATTGTTGTTGTTGTTGTTGTTGTTGAAGCCGGGCGGGGTGGCCGTACGATTGTAGACGCTACAGTCTGGAAGCACGGGACCGCTACGGTCGCAGGTTCGAATCCTGCCTCGGGCACTGATATGTGATGTCCTTAGGTTGGTTAGGTTTAAGTAGTTCTAAGTTCTAGGCCACTGATGACCTCAGCAGTTAAGTCGCATACTGCTCAGAGCCATTTGCAACACTGATTACAGCCAGATTGAAATGCAACAAAGATATGTGTTTATTTTGTGCTGGAGACCAATAATAATAATAATAATAATAAAACGTTACGCAATATATCTGTTAGTTTTCCAATCATCAGTAAGATGTTAAACTTCAAACCAAGGCGTGATGTTGCAACCCTCGACAAAGCAGCAATCACACGATGAAATAAATCCACGGCAGTTGATAACGAGAAATGCTCTTGAATAGGGACTCAGTTTATACACCAAAAACTGAACTTGGTGGATCACAAGATCAAAATTGATTAAAGAAGAGCTGTTTTTCAAGTACAGTTTTTGTGAGGGTGCGAAACGTGGACAACGGCCAAGACAGGCATGAAACGATTAAAATGGCTTGAAATTATAGTGCTATAGGGAATGCTGTACTTGGGGCCGGTTTTCCCTCCGCCACCCTATATTATTTCCCTGCGATCAGCCACAGAACGCTTCAGTTGGCTAAACGAGAGGTTCTGCAGAATCACAGAAATTACTTCTAAACGTGTGTAAGAATTCTGTAATGAATAAAAACTCTATATTCCAGGGGGGAGGCAAGTGCCCCCTCTTGGTGCCCTCCATCCTTCAGTCACCTGCACTACAAGTTTTTTAGTTTTTCATAAGAACCATATACCGAGCACAAATGAACGGTGAACGAGTAAAAATGAACGGTTCCCAAGAAAGAATGATCAGCAGTGAACTAGTTCCCAAGGATGAACGAGTTTGCCTATCTCTAATCCTCGCTATAGCCCGGATCTCGTACCTTCCTCGACTTGCATCTGTTTGTACCAACGAACGGCAATGTTGGGCATACTTGCATCAGTTTCTCAGCCAGTTCGCACGTTGTCAATAAATGAATTGCATTTCTAAACTGACAGTGGCATTCACAGATACAATAATAAAACAATTGAGCTGAACTACGCATCAATCATTCGCAGTCTGACACAGCAAAGTGTGGGGTAATCATGTATAAAAACGTTAGACCAACATAGTTCAGTATACATTGCTGTACGAAAAATGTAGGTGGAGTTCATGTAAGTGGTCAGTATACTGCCAGAGGTAGTTTTAACTGCGGAAATGTATTAACATCATAAATAATTGAACCGTTTACACCACAACAGACGTCACAGTTACATCCCAAGGAACACACCAATAAGTAGTTAAATGAGTAAGTAATTAACTAACTAACTACTTTCAAATGTGTATCGCGCTACATGTAATGAGAAAAAGGACCAGTGACATCTATCTGTAAGCTGCGACCATAAAAAAACTTTAATAAAATGAAGAGACAAAACTGCAACAAGTACTGCAAAACAAAAAGTTTAAAAGCGTATAAATGTGTGAAGCTGTGGTGTGCACATCTCGCTCACATAATACGAACTGTTGTTTCTTCTTCTGTGGAAGCTCTATAGGAATGGGAGCATGTCTGTCAATATAGGGCGCTGAACCGTGCTCGTCTTAGACATATGGGTAAAGACTGATACAGCTAGAAACTAGAAGTCTAAAGTAATTACGAGAAAGTGATTACCTGTGACCTCGGATAACAAAGTTGCACAGTTCCATGAAGCAATTGAACACGCATTATTCGGCCACTCGTTCATCCTTAAAATCGCTGATGGCAAATCATGGAATGATTCTTTTGAAATATGCGTTGTCGGTTTCCTTCACCAAACTTCCTCAGTACGAGTTTGTACTCGGTCACTAATGACCCCGTCGTCGACGGGACGTTAAATATTAATGATTCAGCCGTCCTTCCTACCTGCTTCGTTCGTGAATGCCGCTTATACTGTATAGTACAATAAAAAGCACTCCCCGTGTCGGATGAAGTTAGTCTTGACTTCCGAAGAACGTTTGATTCACGGCCACGCTTGATATTGAACATAAGATACCAGGACGTGTATCTTGAGCGGCGAGTCGTCGACAGATGTGGAACTAATTTTGACGTTCCTCAAGGAAGTGTCTTGGGGCCCTTGTTCTTCATGTAGCATATTAATCACCTCACTGATATTTTACAGTTTTAGCAGATGATACAGGTTTCCATCATGAAATACTGTGGGGAAAAAACTACAAAATTTTCTATCATATTTTGATGTTAATTGAAAAACTTCGAGTGTGAAGCACTTGTGTTATATTGAAACTGACATTAAGAATATTATGAACTACGCTACTGTATTTTGTTCATGACGTGCGTGCTGTTTGCAGTGCAACAGCTTGCACTCCCAACTGGGCAGCCCTGAGGAGCACTGCAAAACAAGTCGCTATCCAATGTAACATTATGCAAGTGCAGGAGCTGCTGACTAAAACGTCAATGTAATTGCAAATGTTACCCATCTGAAGATGGGCACGGTTGCCCGAATCCGGTTACTGTACTGAACCAATTCATTTTAAAACAACTTGTAGCTCGTTGCGTTATTCACTAACAAGATTACAAGGTCGTGCAAAGATTACCGACTTACTTTGAATGTAGAGAAAGGTAAAATTACCCACTTCACGAAACGCAATGAGATTCCCATTGCTACAAAACGAATGATTCACAATGAGAATCAGTCAACTCATCCGCTACCTGGGTACAGCAATGTGTACGGATAACCACATCGGCTCAGTCGTAGAAAAGACGGGTGGCAGACTTCGGGTCATTGGTGGGATACTGGACTACGCAGTTTGTCAAGAAAAAAGCTTATTTACAGATCACTAGTACATGATGTAATATCTCTTTATATTCGATGAATTATTCTGATACAATTCTACCCTTGAATGACGTTTACTAATTTTCTATCTTCATACTCGCAGAATCCAAGCGCAAAGTAGTTTCATACAATAGTTATGCCATGAGCGCATAATTATTCTTCATAGTACTCTCTCTGGTGGTTGTTAGAAAATAGCTTCCGGGATTGTCTTCGTGCCGATTAGCCTGAGCATTGTCTGAAGAATTGTAATCTGAATATTGAGATTAATGACAATAAGGTAACTGATACGAAAATGTACGGTTAAAGGGGAAATATTATATATATATATATATATATATATATATATATATATATATATTTCATACAAAAGGTTGTAACAATTTACATTATTTGACATTTGAGAATTAATGATATTCGATATATTGCGTAGTTGTTAATCAGAAGGGAACTTTCGAAAGACTGGATACGAACCTGCATTTAATCATCCAAGAGCTCCATTACTTCTTCGGAATGTTAAACTTCATCAAAGACAAATATCCGCTTGATCTGCTGTTTCCCGACTGATTACACAACGCTTCCAAAAATACGAGGCATTTTATTTGTACAGATTAGCACACTGCCGCAAAGCACGAGCCTGCAGGAGAAGAAGAATCATCGCCTGATTTCATCCTAAAAAGTAAAATTTCTGAATCATTTTGAGGGACTGAGTTATGACTGCTTCCTATTATGAATGATTGATAGCTCGAACGAATTGAGAATTACATAACTACATAATTATATAGATAGGAGGAAAAATTACAATCACATCTTAGAACATTGCTCAAGAGTATGGACCAACACATATAAGACTAATAGGGGATATTGGACGTAATCAAAGAAGGTAACACGAATAGGCAAAGTTTGTTTGAACCACAGGAGAGCGAAAAAAAACTGAACAGGCAGAAGCCTAGGAAAGCCTACTTGCGAAGTTCTGAGAGGCGGTTTTTTGTGGAGAATGTAGAAATAAGCTACATTCCGCTACGTATCGCTCCAGTACGGACCGTGAAGTCAAAGAATAAGCTTACTACGGCACCTAGCGAGGCCTTTAAGAGGTTATTCTTCTCGCGTTGCGTCCGCCACTGAAACGGGAAGACGCAGTGGTTAATGCTGCATCGGCAAGTATCCTGTGCTGTGCACCTGACAGTACGGACGCAGATGCGACCGACTGCGCGCTGAATCCTGTGGCGTGTGGCACGGCTTACCTGGGGCCACGCTGTGCAGGTTCCAGAAGGGCCAGCGACAGCCGAACACTCTCATGGCAGACGCTGCTCTTCACATCCCCTCGCCTCCTCACATCACACACACGGACACTCACACGCGCGCGCGCGCTGCACGGGCAGACAAAGGCGCG
The DNA here is from genome assembly GCF_023897955.1 of Schistocerca gregaria. Classification (NCBI taxonomy): domain Eukaryota; kingdom Metazoa; phylum Arthropoda; class Insecta; order Orthoptera; family Acrididae; genus Schistocerca; species Schistocerca gregaria. The sequence goes on along the minus strand of NC_064926.1, from coordinate 498,774,258 downwards.
CCGGTGTCCGCCCGGCGCTGCAGCGGCAGCTAGACTAGCCGGCGAGGCAAGGCGAGGCGCAGGTTGCCAGTTGCCCGCAGCAGCCGTGGTCAGCGACCTGGCGCGGCGTTGCCGCACTGCAGCGCCGCTCGGGGTCACCCGCTTTGGGCTCGGACGCTGGCGGCGCGGACACCGGACGCGCGCTTCCGACTGCTCGCCGGCTGTCTGGACACGGCACGGTGCTGGTGCACCTCGAGCCACACCAGCGCCAAGTGAGCATGAACCCAACACGCTACCCCGGTTACTCTACATCTACATCCACACACGATACATCCATGAGCCAAAATACACCGAAGCACCAAACAAACTGGTATAGGCATGCGTATTCGAATACAGACACGTTTGTTGTGGTCTTCAGTCCTGAGACTCGTTTGATGCAACTCTCCATGCTACTCTATCCTGTGCAAGCTTCTTCATCTCACAGTACCTATTGCAACCTACATCCCTCTGAATCTGCTTGGTGTATTCATCTCTTGGTTTCCCTCTACGATTTTTACCCTCTACGCTGCCCTCCAATACTAAACTGGTGATCCCTTGATGCCTCAGAACATGTCCTACCAACCGATCCCTTCTTCTAGTCAAGTTGTGCCACAAGCTCCTCTTCTCCCCAATCATATTCAATACTTCATTAGTTATGTGATCTCCCCATCAAATATTCAGCATTCTTCTGTAGCACCACATTGCGAAAGGTTCTATTCTCTTCTTGTCCAAACTATTTATCGTCCATGTTTCACTACAGTACATGGCTACACTCCATACAAATACTTTCAAAAATGACTTCCTGACACTTATATCAATACTCGATGTTAACAAATTTCTCTTCTTCAGAAACACTTTCCTTGCCATTGCCAGTCTACATTTTACGTCCTCTCTACTTCTACCAGTTATTTTGCTCCCCAAATAGCAAAACTCCTTTACTATTTTAAGTGACTCATTTCCTAATCTAAATCCCTCAGCATCACCCCACTTAATTCGACTACATTCCATTATCCTCGTTTTGCTTTTGTTGATGGTCATCTTATATCCTCCTTTCAAGACACTGTCCATTCCGTTCACCTGCTCTTCCAAATCCTTTGCTGTCTCTGACACAATTACGATGTCATCGGCGAACCTCAAACTTTTCATTTCTTCTCCATGGATTTTAATACGTACTCCGAATTTTTCTTTTGTTTCCTTTACTGCTTGCTCAATATACAGATTGAATAACATCGGGGAGAGGCTACAACCTGTCTCACTCCCTTCCCAACCACTGATTCCCTTTCATGTCCCTCGACTCTTGAAACTGCCATCTGGTTTCTGTACAAATTGTAAATAGCCTTCCGCTCTCTGTATTTTACCCCTGCCGCCTTCAGAATTTAAAAGAGAGTATTCCAGTCAGCATTGTCAAAAGCTTTCTCTAATTCTACAAATGCTAGAAATGTAGGTTTGCCTTTCCTTAATCTAGCTTCTAAGATAAGTCGTAAGGTTAGTATTGCCTCACGTGTTCCTATATTTCTACGTAATCCAAACTGATCTTCCCTAAGGTTGGCTTCTACTAGTTTTGCCATTCGTCTGTAAAGAATTCGCGTTAGTATTTTGCAGTCGTGACTTATTAAATTGATAGTTCGGTAATTTTCACATCTGTCAACACCTGCCTTCTTTGGGATTGGAATTATTATATTCTTCTTGAAGTCTGACGGTATTTCGCCTGTCTCATACATCTTGCTCACCAGATGGTAGAGTATTGTCAGGACTGGCTCTCCCAAGGCTGTCAGTAGTTCTAATGGAATGTTGTCTACTTCCGGGGCCTTGTTTCGACTCATGTCTTTCAGTGCTCTGTCAAACTCTTCACGCAGTATTATATCTCCCAATTCATCTTCATCTACATCCTCTTCCATTTCCATAATATTGTCCTCAAGTACACCGCCCTTGTAAGTTTTCTGTAGGCCGTATCTATCTTACCCCTAGCGAGATAAGGGTCTACATTCTTATATTTGTCCTCTAGCCGTCCCTGCTTAGCCATTTTGCAGTTCCTGTCGATTTCATTTTTTAGACGTTTGTATTCCTTTTTGCCTGCTTCATTTACTGTATTTTTATAGTTTCTCCTTTCATCAATTAAATTCAATATTTATTCTGTTACCCAAGGATTTCTACTAGCCCTCGTCTTTATACCCACTAGATCCTCTGCTGCCTTCACTACTTCATCCCTCAAAGCTACCCATTCTTCTTCTACTGTGTTTCTTTCTCCCACTCTTGTCAATTGTTCCCTTATGCTCTCCCTGAAACCCTGTACAACTTCTGGTTTAGTCAGTTTATCCAGGTCCCATCTCCTTAAATTACCACAGACACGTAAACACGTGGAATACGGTGCTGCGGACGGCAACGCCTATGTAAGAAAACAAGTGTCTGGCAGAGTTATAAGATCGGTTACTGCTGCTACAATGGCGGGTTATCAAAATTTATGTGAGTTTTAACGTGGTGTTATAGTTGGCACACTAGCGATTGGACACAGCATCTCCGAGGTAGCGATAAGGTGGGGATTTTCCCGTACGACAATTTCACGACTGTACCTTGAATATCAGGAATTCGGCAAAATATCAAGTCTCCTGACATTGTAATTCTGGCAGAGACAGCAAAGGACTTGGAAGAGCAGCTGAACGGAATGGACGTTGTTTTGAAAGAAGGGTATAAGATGAACACCAACAAAAGCAAAACGAGGATAATGGAATGTAGTCGAACTACGTCGAGTGATGCTGAGGGGATTAGATCAGGAAATGAGACACTTAAAGTAGTAAAGGAGTTTTGCTATTTGGGCAGCAAAATAACTGATGATGGTCGAACTGGAGAGGATGTAAAATGTAGACTGGCAATGGCAAGGAAAGCGTTTCTGAAGAAGAGAAATTTGTTAACATCGAGTATAGGTTTAAGTGTCAGGAAGTCGTTGCTGAAAGTATTTGTATGGAGTGTAGCCACGTATTGAAGTGAAACATGGACGATAAATAGTTTGGACAAGAAGAGAATAGAAGCCTTTGTAATGTGGTGCTACGCCCGCATCTCGTGGTCGTAAGGTAGCGTTCTCGCTTCCCACGCCCGGGTTCGATTCCCGGCGGTGTCAGGGATTTTCTCTGCCTCGTGATGGCTGGGCGTTGTGTGATGTCCTTAGGTTAGTCAGGTTTAAGTAGTTCTAAGTTATAGGGGACTGATGACCACAGATGTTAAGTTCCATAGTGCTCAGAGCCAGTTGAACCAGTTGTGGTGCTACAGAAGACTGCTGGAGATTAGATGGGTGGATCACGTAACTAATGAGGAAGTATTGAATAGGATTGGGGAGAAGAGGAGTTTGTGGCACAACTTGGCAAGAAGAAGGGATCGGTTGGTAGGGCATGTTTTGAGGCATCAAGGGATCACCAATTTAGTATTGGAGGACAGTGTGGAGGGTAAAAATCGTAGAGGGAGACGAAGAGATGAATACACTAAACAAATTCAGAAGGATGCAGGCTGCAGTATGTACTGGGAGATGAAGAAGCTTGCACAGGATAGAGTAGCATGGAGAGCTGCATCAAACCAGTCTCAGGACTGAAGACCACAACAACATTCGAATACAGACACATAAACAGGTACAATACGGCACTGCGGATGGCAACGCCTATGTAAGATAACAAGTTCAAAAATGGTTCAAATGGCTCTCAGCAGCATGGGACTCAACATCTAAGGTCATTAGTCCGCTAGAACATAGAACTACTTAAACCTATTTCACCTAAGGACATCACACACATCCATCCCCGAGGCAGGATTCGAACCTGCGTCCGTAGCGGTCAAGCGGTTCAAAACTGAAGCGCCTAGAACCGCATGGCCACACCGGCCGGCAGATACCAAGTGTCTGGCAGAGTTATAAGATTGGTTCCTGCAGCTACAATATCAGGTTATTAAAATTTATGTGAGTTTTAACGTGGTGTTACAGTTGTCGCACTAGCGATGGGACACAGCATCTCCGAGGCAGTGATAAGGTGGGGATTTTCCCGTACGACAATTTCACGACTGTACCTTGCATATCAGGAATTTGGTAAAATACCAAGTCTCTGAGATTGCTGCGGCCGGCAAAGGATCCTTCAAAAACGAGACCAACGACGACTGAAGAGATTCGTTCAACGTGACAGAAGTGCAACCGTTCCGCGAATTGATGGACATTTCAATGCTGAGTCATCAACAAGTGTCAGCGCGCGAACCATTCAAATAAACATCTTCGATATGGGTTTTCGGAGCCGAAGGCCCACTCATCTACCCTTGATGACAGCACGACACAAAGCATTACACCTAGGCTGCATTCGTCAACACCGCCACTGGACGGTTGATGGCTGGAAACGTGTTGCCTGGTCGGACGAGTCTACTTTCAAAGTGTATCGAGCGGATGGACGTGTACGCGTATGGAGACAACCTCACAAATCCATGGACCCTGCATTTCAGCAGGGGACTGTTCAAGCTGGTGGAGGCTGTGTAACGATGTGGGGCGCGTGGAGTTACATGGGCCCCTGATACGTCTAGATACGACTCTGACAGATGACACGTAAGTAAGCACCCTTTCTGACCACCTGCATCCATTCATGTCCACTGGGCATTCCAACGGACTTGGGCAACTGCAGCAGAACAATGCGACATCCAACACGTGCAGAATCACTACAGAGTGGCTCCAGGAACACTCTTCTCAGGTTAAACACTTCTGCTGGCCACCAAACTCCCCAGACATGAACATTATTGGGCATATCTGGGATGTCTTGCAAGTTGATATTAAGAAGAGATCTCCACCTCCTCGTACTCTTACGGATTCACGGACAGCCATGCAGGATTCGAGGTGTCAGTTCCCTCCGGTACTACTTCAGACATTAGTTGAGTCCATGCGACGTCATGCTGCGGCACTTCTGCGTGCTCGTGGGCAGCCGTAAATGATATTATGCAGGTGTGCCATTTTCATAGGCTCTGCAGTGTATTATGACCACTGCCCACCACGAGGCTTGACGCGGCCTGTTGGCGTAGCGGGTACGTGGCACAGTAATGGAAAGCATATAAGCGGACCCGAGACCAATAGGGAATCGTTCTATCGTCGGTACGGACCGCAAATGGGGTTACCGAGCAACGTAAGCGATTTTGACAAAGAGTAGCACCTGGTATCGAGTATCTTGAAATTGGAGAAGCTCGTCAGATTGTTCGCGTGCTACTGTGGTGACCATCCACACAAAGTGGTTGAAGGACGCTTAAACAACGAACAGGCCTCACATCAACGCCTCGCCACAGAACGCGGAGATCGGAAGCTTGTCTGCTCCGCAATGGACTCTAAGTGGCGGCCGGCGTTAGATCTTACGGAAAGGACAGCTCTGGAGCAGGCACAGGTATGTCGGGACACGCCGCTGAGCGTACACTGTTGGATATGGGACTCCGCAGCAGACGACCTCTACCCGTTATCGGGATGTTCCTAGCGCTTGATAAACCCCGTGCCTCGTGGCGCTTTCTTGCAGTTCATAGTAGTCCTAAGACGTTTATGGATGGCCGCCTTTTCAAAGATGGTTGCGGGACTCGGGTCATAGCTACAGGATGTCAAATCAAACACCTTCCAGCCGTCTAAGTTCCAAACTTATTTTATTTGGCTAAGAGTTTCGGCGATTTACTGCGCCATCTTCAGAACCTTGACCGACGTGTAGGAAGATTCCACCGCGGTTCTGAACAGGGGCCACATGCAAATACCGGTATCTGAAGATTTCTGCTTGCTATAGCGGTCACTTCAACCGTCATCTGCCGATTGTTGGATAAAGATTCAAACCAAACCAGTCAAAAATCGAGGTGGAGTCTTCCTACACGTCGGTCAGGGGCCTGAAGATCGTGTTGTAAAACGGCGAAACTGGTAGCCAAATAAAATAAGTTTGGAAATGAGACGGCTGTTACGTGTTTGATTTGACATCGTAGGAGGTTTCGGTCGAAGCTTTTGGCGTATACTACGAAAGCGAATACGTTACAACTGCTTCATTTTGACAGTCTCGTGAAGGTTTTTTACTGGGGGAGCAAACGCATACACAATTCTCTTCGTAAAATCTTTCCTACAGTAATACATTTCAAAATGGGATTGCTGTACTATGCCCTGTAGGAATAACATTGTGAAAAAACAACAGAAATATCAATTGTCGGATGGTACCCATCCAAGCACATGCGATCGTTGTTTCAGTGGACGTACAGGCGAATTTCGAAACTGTTCAGCACATTTGTTCGTCTCAGTCGTTATTGTTAACAATGTAAAAACGAATGCGAAAATATCAAGTGAACTCCTGCGACTAGTGTGAAACCCAAAATACACTTTGCCAACTGCGAGCTTGTGCGCCGCTCGTCGAGCATTCGGCGCAGCGCCGTCAGGCAGACCCAAAGCAGTTCGCCGAGCACCGTCGAGCGGTTAATTACGACTGCAGTGGACGCGGTACCACCGAGACAGGATTGTGGAAAAAAGGAAACATGTCGCCAGGTTGGATGAATCGTGTTTCTTGTTACACCAGATCGAAGGTCGTGTCGAGATGCGCCGCGACCCAGAGAAAGGGCATAGGGGAGGCAGGTCGGGGGAAGCAGTATTATGCTATGGGCGAAATTCGTCTGGGTTTCCGTGGGATCCGTGGCAGTGTTCGAAAGCACCAGGACAGCTGAGGACTAGCTGAAAAATGCTGCGAACCGTCTGCATACTTTCAATACTTGCAGTCTTCCCCGACGGCGATATTATGTCCCAGCAGGATGGATGTTCACGTCACAAGGCCACCAGAATTGAGATCTGGAGCAGGGAGTCCCAGACGGAGGTCTCTGTTGAAGTGGTGGCGAAATGATTTAGTTTTTTTTTAAATTTGTTTAAACAATGATCACTCTTTGATGATCTGTGGGCAGGATTGCAGACCGAACAGCTGCTATTGTTACGTTCACCTGTAATACTACTACTTCTCATCAGTATCTTTCAAACTATCGTCCGCGCAAGTTACCACTTTACACTGTTTCTTCTTAGTAGTAGCAGCTCCGGAGTCTTCTTCTGCGGCCTTCCTCTTACTAGATAACTGCATTTCTTCTGACCATGCCGCTTCGATAAGGCACTGTATTCGTGACATAAAATTTTCGTATTGTGAACCTTAAGAGACGTAGGTTTTTCCTGCTACTACACAAAGCCCCACTCCAAACTTGTAATAAACATTGTACTGAATACTTTTCAATACAAGTTTACACTTTTTATCTTCACAAAAAATACGGAGCGTCTCCATAAAACATCCTGCCATGGAGGTGCCCGAAACAAGATAAGTGATAAACAAAAGAACTGTTAAGAAATTAAGATTTAAAAAATTGAAATTACTGTGTTCAACATTGATTCTGTACCACATGTTGTTTAATTCTGTCAGGTTCATCTTCCTACAAATCATGAGAGAGACAAAAAAAAAATCCCAGTTTAGGTACGCCACATTGTCGAGTCCTCCCTCGGGCGTGTGTGTGTGTGTGTGTGTGTGTGTGTGTGTGTGTGTGTGTGTGTGTGTGTGTGTGTGTGTTGTTCTTAGCATAAGTTACTTTAATTAATGTGTAAGTCTAGGGACCGATGATCTCAGCAGTTTGCTACCTTTTTTAGGAATTCACACGCTACCACTGGTGGTACGCAACAACATTCCAGGTGCTGCGTAGAAGTGAGCAAAACACACAGTGATATGAAGTAAAATTTATTCTCTTACGACTCTTTAAAGTAAAATTATACTGAGGAAAGTGACTGATAAAAAGTGGCACTTGTGTAATGTTAAAGGAAATGAATTTACCACTGCTCATATTACTTTCTCACCGCACGCAGGACACAGGAAAGTTGGGTTTTGTCCTCCTAAATACTCCCTCCCTTCATTAGCTGTGGCTGCCTTGGCGCGACATGATTTTCTTTGATGTCGGCGATATTTTGATAGGGTCTTGTCGGTCATTAAAGTTTTCGAGCTGCTTCCCAACTGAAGCCAGTCTTTTGTCTCTAATTTACTATCCTTCATGTTCAGTTTATTAATCTATTGCACAACTGGATTATGTTGAAACTTCCTGGCAGATTGAAACAGTGTGCCGCACCGAGACTCGAACTCGGGACTTAAGCCTTTCGCATGCTAGTGATTAATAGACTGAGCTACCCAACCACGATTCACGACCAGCCCTCAAAGCTTCAATTCTTCCAGTATCTCGTTTCCTACGTTCTAAACTTCACACATGTTCTCCTACGCATCTTGCAGAACCATCACTCCAGGAAGAAAGGATACTAGGAAAACATGGCTTAGCCACAGCCTGGGGAATGTTTCCAGCACGAAGTTATCATTGCGCAGCGGAGAGTGCGCTGGTATATCGTTTGTGATGTAAAATTTTAACAAATATTTTAAACGTGCCGCAGTGGCCGAGCGATTCTGGGCGCTTCAGTCTGTAACCGCGCGATCGCTACCGTCGCAAGTTCGAATCCTGTCTCGGGCATGGATGTGTGTGATGTTCTTAGGTTAGTTAGGTTTAAGTAGTTCTAAGTTCCAGGGAACTGAGTACCTCAGATGTTAAGTCCCATAGTGCTCAGAGCCATTTTTTTAAACGTCGTTCCTCTACTACTCACTGAATATTTCTATCACAACTGTCTATATTTAATTTCATATTATTTGCTAAAGGCAACGGCCTTGCCGCAGTGGATACACCGGTTCCCGTGAGATCAACGAAGTTAAGCGCTGTCGGGCGTGGCTGGCACTTGGATGGGTGACAGTCCAGGCCGCCATGCGCTGTTGCAATTTTTCGGGGTGCACTCAGTCTCGTGATGCCAACTGAGGAGCTACTCGACCGAATAGTAGCGGCTCCGGGCAAAGAAAACCATCATAACGACCGGGAGAGCGGTGTGCTGACCACACGCCCCTCCTATCCGCATCCTCAACTGAGGATGACACGGCGGTCGGATGGTCCCGATGGGTCACTTGTGGCCTGAAGATGGAGTGCTTTATTTGCTAAAAATAAGTACCACATATTAACATGAAAGAATCTGTAAAACACAAAGTAGTTGATCGGCAAGATGCAAAAACCGCACGAGTGTTGTCAACGTTGAGCAAGAGAGCGAAAATTATCCCCCCCCCCCCCCCCCCAACCGTTCCTCATCACTGCGGCTGTTGTCGTACAACCCTCCTACATGCACCTCCGCCCTCCTCCCCCTCCCTCCCCTCAGTGTTTGTTAAGACGGGAAGAAGCTATACTGGTGCTATGCAGTGCATTAAAGTTGGGGAATTATGCTACAGTGATCACAGCACGATAGTGAATTCACGTTGACGTCTTGGCCACCAAATTCGCCTGATACGAACCCTATGGTGCAAATATGGGACTCTCTCGGGAGCCAGCTCCGCGGCTATAAACCACCGGCCCGTAATTTACGGAAGTTGCGTAACCTGCGCTTAGTCACCTAGTGCCACACACCTCTGGAAACCTACCAAGAGCTTGCCTGAAGCCCTACTATGCTGAACCGCTGCTGTGCCGCGTTCCAGAGGTCCACAATCACGTTATTAAGCAGGTAGTCATAAAATTTTAGTTCCCCAGCGTATCTATACTTCGCAAGTCACTAAAGCAAATGGTGCAAACATTCATTCAAGATGGGATAGTAAGGACGCAACAATTCAGAATTCAAAGGTGACTATTAGCAGAAATGCAAGTCCACCCAACGGACAATGATGTTCGATGAGAAAAAAGCAAATAAAATATGTCGCAAACAGGGACAATAATTCTCAAAAACATGTTGAAACATACAATAAATAAGGTAGTATGAGAGTATCAATAGAAAACTATATTTCAAAAATGAACAGAAAAAAATGTAATAATGTGTCACTGTGCTTCTATAACTATGCTATTTTCTGCATGTTTTAGGTTTAAAAACTCAGTGATGATGGTGATATTTGTCGCCGAAACTAGTTTGCGGAAATAAACAAGCAAACAAACAACAAGGTGTTTTGCATCAAGGCGGACTCAATATCTGAAGATGTTTCTTGGGCAACTACGTGCTAGGAACAATCATGACACAACTGAAGGAAAAAAAGTCAAGGGTGAAAAGGTTCTGTATTTGGATACCGCAAAGGTCGATTCTCTCGTCGATCTAGCATAATAATGTTTACATCAAAGACTTTTCAACAAAATCAAATGTAAAATTTGTCCAGTATTCAATAGACTCAGGGCTTTTCACTACTGTACAGCACTATGTTCTAATGCAAAAGAACCAAATCGTTTTCCAGTGCAAACTGAACTCGCTCAAAACACAAACAAAACCAAACAAAACCAAAGCGGTATATTTTAAGAAATAACACCAAGGCTCGATCTCACGGCAGGTACAGGGCATCTAGCATAATAATGTTTGCATCAAAGACTTTTCAACAAAATCAAATGTAAAATGTGTCCAGTATGCAATAGAGTCAGAGCTTTTCACTATTGGACAGCACTATGGTCTAATGCAAAAGAACAAAATCGTTTTGAGTGCAAACTGAACTCGCTCAAAACACAAATAAAACCAAAGCGGTATATTTTTAGAAGACAAGACCAAGGCTGGATCTCACTCAGATACCAGATCCTATGGTTCCCACAAGTTAAGCATTTCGGGGTTACACGCGACTATGCACTTTTGTTCTACATCCACTGCAAAGAGAACTGGCAGCAGTCTCTTCCTATGGCGATGCCATTGATAAAATTCATCAGTGAAGAACATCAAATGTAAATCAAGATTACATTATCCAAAGGAACTCCCCTTTCAGCCCTACTATATGAGGGCCAAGGGTGTCAAATACCCAAGTGCTAAAGCCAGAGGCAGCTGGGGGACCGATACACGACATTCAGTCCGTCATTCAAATGGACACCTGACGTCTATCTGAAAAAAAAGGCGACTCAATTGTTGCAAAATATGGCCCACCCTCCACATACATTATTGAAAGATACTCCTATCAACAACCTCGTTACAGCTCGTGCTCAGTTAGCACGACGTCAGAGCACCCCTAAGCCTCAAACGAAACAAAAATAATTATTAGACTTGGGCTCATCATAAACAGATGGCAGTCATCCGGACGACGACATCCTGCGTAGTAGGATGAAGGTCCTAGAGATCCATTACTATGCGTGCTATCACCTGATGTATTAATGAAAAAAATACGAAACAATACTGTTGTTGTTGTTGTCTTCAGTCCTGAGACTGGTTTGATGCAGCTCTCCATGCTACTCTATCCTGTGCAAGCTGCTTCATCTCCCAGTACCTACTGCAACCTACATCCTTCTGAATCTGCTTAGTGTACTCATCTCTCGGTCTCCCTCTACGATTTTTACCCTCCACGCTGCCCTCCAATGCTAAATTTGTGATCCCTTGATGCCTCAAAACATGTCCTACCAACCGATCCCTTCTTCTAGTCAAGTTGTGCCACAAACTTCTCTTCTCCCCAATCCTATTCAATACCTCCTCATTAGTTACGTGATCTATCCACCTTATCTTCAGTATTCTTCTGTAGCACCACATTTCGAAAGCTTCTATTCTCTTCTTGTCCAAACTAGTTATCGTCCATGTTTCACTTCCATACATGGCTACACTCCAAACAAATACTTTCAGAAACGACTTCCTGATACATAAATCTATATTCGATGTTAACAAATTTCTCTTCTTCAGAAACGCTTTCCTTGCCATTGCCAGTCTACATTTTATATCCTCTCTACTTCGACCATCATCAGTTATTTTACTTCCTAAATAGCAAAACTCCTTTACTACTTTAAGTGTCTCATTTCCTAATCTAATTCCCTCAGCATCACCCGATTTAATTTGACTACATTCCATTATCCTCGTTTTGCTTTTGTTAATGTTCATCTTATATCCTCCTTTCAAGACACTGTCCATTCCGTTCAACTGCTCTTCCAAGTCCTTTGCCGTCTCTGACAGAATTACAATGTCATCGGCGAACCTCAAAGTTTTTACTTCGTCTCCATGAATTTTAATACCTACTCCAAATTTTTCTTTTGTTTCCTTTACTGCTTGCTCAATATACAGATTGAATAACATCGGGGAGAGGCTACAACCCTGTCTCACTCCTTTCCCAACCACTGCTTCCCTTTCATGCCCCTCGACTCTTATTACTGCCATCTGGTTTCTGTAAAAATTACAAATAGCCTTTCGCTCCCTGTATTTTACCCCTGCCACCTTTAGAATTTGAAAAAGAGTATTCCAGTCAACATTGTCAAAAGCTTTCTCTAAGTCTACAAATGCTAGAAACGTAGGTTTGCCTTTTCTTAATCTTTCTTCTAAGATAAGTCGTAAGGTCAGTATTGCCTCACGTGTTCCAACATTTCGACGGAATCCAAACTGATCCTCCCCGAGGTCTGCATCTACCAGTTTTTCCATTCGTCTGTAAAGAATTGGCGTTAGTATTTTGCAGCCGTGGCTTATTAAACTGATAGTTCGGTAATTTTCACATCTGTCAGCACCTGCTTTCTTTGGGATTGAAATTATTATATTCTTCTTGAAGTCTGAGGGTATTTCGCCTGTCTCATACATCTTGCTCACCAGCTGGTAGAGTTTTGTCATGACTGGTTCTCCCAAGGCCGTCAGTAGTTCTAACGGAATGTTGTCTACTCCGGGGGCCTTGTTTCGACTCAGGTCTTTCAGTGCTCTGTCAAACTCCTCACGCAGTATCGTATCTCCCATTTCGTCTTCATCTACATCCTCTTCTATTTCCATAATATTGTCCTTAAGTACATCGCCCTTGTATAAGCCTTCTATATACTCCTTCCACCTTTCTGCCTTCCCTTCTTTGCTTAGAACTGGGCTGCCATCTGAGCTCTTGATATCCATACACGTGGTTCTCTTCTCTCCAAAGGTCTCTTTAATTTTCCTGTAGGCAGTATCTATCTTACCCCTAGTGAGATAAGCTTCTACATCCTTACATTTGTCCTCTAGCCATCCCTGTTTAGCCATTTTGCACTTCCTGTCGATCTCATTTTTGAGACTTTTGTACTCCTTTTTGCCTGCTTCATTTACTGCATTTTTATATTTTCTCCTTTCATCAATTAAATTCAATATTTGATTTCACGAATATACATACGCCCCGCCTTCAGTGAGTGGTTAGCGCGCCTGGGTGCCATGCGGAGGACCCGGGTTCAGTTCGCGTTGCTGCCAGGGATTTTTCTTTGGTGTGAGGTCTGGAATGAGGTCTACTCAACCTCGTGATGCCCGCCGAGGTTTCAATAACAATTAACGGATGCACTATCTGGAATGCCGACAACGGCCGGGAGAGCGTTGTGTCGATTTCGCGTTCCTGAACGTGGAAGAGAATAAACACGGTGGCCGGCGGCATCGCGGGCTCCTCTGGGTGTGATAGCTAAGTTGATTTTTGTTTTAGCAGTAATGGCAGTTTTCGGTCTTCTTTCATACGCCAACTAAGCGAGGGGAAAATGGTTGTCCGTGAGTCTCTGTACACACCTTAATCTATCTTATCTTATCTTCACAATCCGAACGGGAGATAATACGATGGTGCTAGCAGAATGTTCGCACAGTCTTTTTCGAATACAGGTTTTCTAAATTGACCCAACAATATTTTACGAAAGATTCGCTGTCTATCTCGTAAACATTCCCATTTAACTTCTCTGCACACCTGTGTGACACTTTCGTGTGGACTGCGACTATCTGGTAACGATCCAAGTTGTCAATCTCTTATTTCCTTCAATGTCTGCTGCCATACCTATTCGATAAACGTAAAGCTGTATACAATACGAATATTTGTTTGGACACCGCAATGCTTCACTTATCGTTCTATTCGAGGTGCTAGACCGTTGCATTTCTCTGATACTGGAGCTATAGTCCGATTAAAATTACTTGATAGTTGACACTTCACGATTGGAGCTGGTTTCCTCCAATCAGAGCGCTCAACTACACGTCAGAACCGTTAGTAGTGCCGAACTGCAACAATTGGTCAATTCATTTCCAGTTCCTCGTTCGGCTTATTTTCTTGTTGTGTCTGGATTCCGAGTCATGAGTCTGGCATTTTTATTTTGCATTTCATCATGTATGATAACCATACCAAAAACAAGACATACACACAACGATGCTAATGAAATACTCACGTTGACGCAGCAATAACCAAACACTACTGGATACATTCGCACATGACGCGATTCAGCGTCACATATACAGTTATCGTAATCACAGAGATCGGTTTACATTAGCTAAGTTTCGCACGACATTACGTGGGGCCGAATTTTTGAATGCTGCAATTCATCGTTGCGACTGTGGTTCCTACAGTTATAAATACAGCTAATTACTTCAGAGTTGTCGAGCGCAATAGTTAGCGTAGAAACATTATGTGTAGAGGGTCGTAGGTTCGAATCTCGTCAACTGTAGCGATTTTTTAATTTATAAATCAAATCAAATGAGTCTGATTATTATGTTTATTCAATTAATTGGTTTAAATGTAATTTTTTTAATTCCTAGTACTCTGCCGAGTCATTTTCACCATGGTATTGGCCGGCCGCGGTGGTCTCGCGGTTCTAGGCGCGCAGTCCGGAACCGAGCGACTGCTACGGTCGCAGGTTCGAATCCTGCCTCGGGCATGGATGTGTGTGATGTCCTTAGGTTAGCTAGGTTTAAGTAGTTCTAAGTTCTAGGGGACTAATGACCACAGTAGTTGAGTCCCATAGTGCTCAGAGCCATTTTGAACCATGGTATTGACATTTTTATTTGCTCTAATTTTTCTTCGTATCATTCTTTTTCCGTCACCTATAATCTGAAGTAAAGTGCCAACCAGGACTGTTCACCTGTTGGTAAGACGGCATCTTGTGTGAGGACTGTTTCAAGTAACCAGTGACACCCAGAAATTACAGTTTGCTTTGTCCGCTAAAACCGAAATTTTGCTGCACAAGATGGCTATGCAAATAAACATATTATGAAATTTTTCCATCTTAGGTTTGTCTTAGAGGTTAGCTTTAATCGTCGTGAACCAAACGATCGTGATTTAAGTTCTGCTGCAGACTGCTGGCCGCCGTTTTGTCGGATACATTGCACATCACGAGGTTGTGGTTAGCTTAGGACAAGAATTTAATTTCAGAGCTACAAAACGCATCGTCTGTCGCAGTTCAGACACTGGTCACTTAAAATCAACAGTCGACATAGCATCACGCATGGTCGACATACATCGTTGCGGCCACTTCCAACCTTGCTCCGCGTTACACATTAACAGCCTTTGCGATGTGACCGGCTGTGCTTGTGTCACCTATAACCGAGCGGTATGCGGTACCCTATGTGCAAGTGCCCCATGTCAACTATCAGGTAACTTTAATCGGAGTATAGTGGGATCTGCTGTTTACCGTGGACATTGAATCGCCGTGCAACTCGACATTTTTGACAAAATCACTGCCAGTGGTGAAGTAAGCGGTAAGTAGGAGAAAAAATTCTTTTACCGACAGTCTAGAATTTCTTATTTGTACCCTAGATCCTACCCTGTTAACTACCGAACCACTCTGCCTACTTGTGATAAGAGCTGAAAACGCTGGAAGAGTACTCTAGAATGGGCCACACCTGCCTTACAGATGCAATGCACTTCCCACAACTCTTGCAACAAATATCAGTCTTTCATTCGCCTTGCCTGATACAAGTTTTGTGAATTCGTCGCGTTTCGTATAGCTTTTTAGTATTCTTGCTAAATATTTATACGATGCGTTTTGCGTTCTGTTCACCACTAACTTTTTAATCTGATACTATCGGTTTCTTTCTTTGTTACACGAATTAACTTGCAAGTAACTACATTTGCAGAAAGCTGCGAACCATTAAACCAAGTTGGAAATTTTCCCCAAGAATTTCTGTATTTCCATTCGATCGCCTGATGACGATTCTTTCCTGTTGCGAACAACATGCTTAGCGATCAATCTGACAGTGCTGCTAGCCTTACGTGATGATCCGTGGCACACACCTCTTGGAACATGGTGCTGGCCTCACTGTAGATAAGAGTACAGCCTTGTCTATTCGCTCCGGCATTAGGAGCGGGAGGGCACAAAATCTTCTGAAAAGATGAATGCCGGCCGCGGTGGTCTCGCGGTTCTAGGCGCGCAGTCCGGAACCGTGCGACTGCTACGGTCGCAGGTTCCAATCCTGCCTCGTGCATGGATGTGTGTGATGTCCTTAGGTTAGTTAGGTTTAAGTAGTTCTAAGTTCTAGGGGACTAATGACCACTGCAGTTGAGTCCCATAGTGCTCAGAGCCATTTGAACAATTTGAAAAGATGAATCTTTTGTTTACATCAAAATAAAATTAAGCAGACCTCAAAAAACATTTAAAAGTTTATTGTCTGCAGTGTGGTATTGTGTGACGGCGAATGATGGAGAGTTGGACTGATATGAAATGGAAAAGTAGAGAAAATGACGACTCAAAATGTTATTTGAAAAACTGGGGAGGAAAGAAAACTAGCTGAAATTACAGAAATGAGGAAAACATTTCGACTGGGTCACCGTTATCTGATCAGAAGTATCCGGACATATACTAACGTTCATTAATACACTACGCCTATATGACGACTTTAACTCTACTGCCGGCCGGAGTGGTCGTGCGGTTCTAGGCGCTACAGTCTGGAGCCGAGCGACCTCTGCGGTCGCAGGTTCGAATCCTGCCTCGGGCATGGATGTGTGTGATGTCCTTAGATTAGTTAGGTTTAATTAGTTCTAAGTTCTAGGCGACTGATGACCTGAGAAGTTAAGTCGCATAGTGCTCAGAGCCATTTGAACCATTTTGACCCAACTCTACTGGAGACTCTTTCAGTGAGCTGTGTGAATGTCTGTGGAGGAATGGCGGCCCATAGTTCCTCAAGAACCGAGATCAGAAATGATAGCGATGTTGCATGCTAGGGTGTGGAGTGAAGTTGATGTTCTACTCGTCCCAAAGGTGTTCCACAGGGTTGAGGTTGGGCTCTGGGCAGTCCAGTACATTTTAGGAATTTTACTGTCCAAAATCCATTGTCTCACAGATACTGTTTAATGGCAGGGTGCACTGCCATGGCACTAGCTGCGCGCCGTTCCTCTCCTGCGGGCAGTACACAATGCTGCAGACTGAATTCATATTTTTGCACGTTTCGCAATTTCTTCTGGACAGTAATGGGACCACGTCCAAAATGCGAAAACCGCCATACCGTAACATTACCTCCTCGGTACTTCACTGTTGGAACTATACATCATAGCAGGCGCCGTCCTCAGGAATTGTTCAAACCCAAATTCTTCCATCGGATTTCCACAGAGTGTAGTGTGATTCGTCGCTGCAGTTCGAACGTTTCCAATTACCCACTGTCCAACGACGTCGCTCTTTACTCCACCTCAAGCGCCGCTTAGCGCTGACGGCAGAAATGTGTGGCTTGCTAGGAGATGATCGAACTCTGGAACTCGCGAGTGATTCCTTCTGCTAATTTCATCTGATTTGTTTGCAGTCACCGTCGACAGTCCTCGACGGGCTCTGTCTGCCAGTACCTGAGGTGTGGCTGGTCCTGATTCAGATGCCGGCCGGAGTGGCCGAGCGGGAGCCGTCACGGTAGCTCACCGTGTTCGGTCAGAGGGTTAAGTTACCCTCTGTAGTAAAAAAACTGAGTGAACGTATCAACGAACAACCTGAACGGATGTCATCGAACGTCCGCCATGAACAAATTAAATGAACAATGTACAACAAAATGAGATAAAAAAAGCTGTTCTAGGCACTACAGTCCGGAACCGCGCTGCTGTTACGGTCGCAGGTTCGAATCCTGCCTCGGGCGTGGATGTGTGTGATGTCCTTAGGTTAGTTAGGTTTAAGTACTTCTAAGTTCTAGGGGACTGATGACCTCAGATGTTAAGTCCCATAGCGCTAAGAGCCATTTGAACCATTTTTGATTTAGATGTGGTTGTTCCTTCACGTTTCCACTCACAAGCACTGCACCAACACCCGTCTTAGGCAACTTTGGAGAACTGTCCCTGATGGATTTGGTCCTCAGATGATTTCCAATGACTAAACTGCGCGACAGCGTTTGTGGCCTCTATGCTAGGTGTACGGAGTAGACAGCTGCGGAGCTAGCCCATCACTGCTCAGAATGTTTCCTTGTCCCGTACTGCGTAAACTTGTGTCACATTCGAGCACTCTATTGCCTTTTACGCGGGCGAAACTACGACTGAATGATGTCTGTGGCATTGCGGGTGTCCTGTGAGTGTTCTCGTAATGGCTGAATGATCTGGAAGATGCAAAGGCAAGGGACCGTATATTTAAAGTATACTAGTTCTTCGAACGTGAGGCAGATTCAGGCGAGCCGGTTTGCGACGTTGGCAAAGTGCAGGAGCGTAACACAGTTGCTGTCTATGCACTTTCGGCCGCGTTGACATCGCTGCGTGCCTCGTGAGATGGGCCGCTAGAGGCTCTTAACGCTGTCGCGGACCATAGTCAACGGGTTCGCCTGACCGACCCATTCCCCTGTTGGCGCATCTCTGCTTACTACGAGTGTGTGTGTGTGTGTGTTTTCCCCATTGGGAGACCCACAGGGCTACTACGCTCGTTTGGCTTCCAGCATGGCTCTAATGATTAAAGAAAAATGGCGGTTATTATGTACCAGAATGATTGTGTGCTTGTACGATTTTTGTCTCCAATCTATTACAGCCTAAACTGTCTGTTGAGTGTGGATACAGGTTTCTTATCTCAAACATTGGGGTGTGTACCTAATTGGTGAATAAGATCATGGGGCAACGTAGACGCCTTCTTCTCATAGAGAATTTCAGATTCTTTATGTGTGTGAAGATGAACCGTTCGCCTAACAGGTCCTAATATTTGTGTTTGAAGCGCACCCGAGATTGTCCATGTCCACACTCGCTGCCATACAGGACCGCCGGCAGAATGACAATTCTGTCCTTTCTATAGGGTAACAATTGTTGTACTATAAATAAAATAAAATCTTCATAACTTCTAAATGGTTTGCGTTAGGACTTTCAAACAGCACGGTTGGCCGCGCGGCATGATGGGAATTATCATGCGCATGCATAGTTTGCTCGTTGGCCTCGGGTTTGCTTTAGCGACGAAGCCCACTTTCATTTGGTTAGGTTCGTCAATAAGCAAAATTGCCGCATTTGGGGAACTGAGAATCCGCATTTCGCGATCGAGACGTCTCTCCACCCTCAAAGGGAATAATCGGTGCGATATTCCTTAATTGCACACTGACTACTGAACGGTACGTGAAGGTTTTGGAAGATGATTTCATCCCCATCATCCATAGTTACCCTGGTTTCAACAATATGTGGTTCATGCACGACGGAGCTTGACGCCATCGACGTAGGAGAGTGTTTGGTGTCCTGGAGAGCCATTTGGTGACTGATAATGGAGGTACCCAGAGGCCACTGGCATGGGCCTCGATTAGCCGCCATGTTCTCTGGAACTGAACACACGTGACTCCTTTTTGTGGGGCCGTATTAATGACAAGGTGTACAGTAATAACCCCAAAACCATTGCTGAGCTGAAAACAGCCATTCAGAAGGCCACCGACAGCATCGGTGTTCCAACACGTCAGCGCGTCATGCACAATTTCCCTATTCGTCTGTGACACATCATCACAAAAGATGGCAGGCATATCGAACATACCATAACCTAAATCCGAATATCTGTAGTGACGATTACATGTAGAATAAATTGTGTGCACACTGTAGTTCGCAACTAATCTACGTTTATTTTCGTACAGTGCAATAATTGCCACCCTGCACTTACAACACAGTACTCTCCTCCTGCTTTTATATTGACAGATCCGCCTCGGATGACATTTACTTATTAGTTCCGCATTACCTACGGCTGTCGGGGTATTTTGATCACACAGTGTGCACTGCGAAAAAACTGCATTCAATAAACAGTCATCGAAGGGAAGATTGCAGACGAAAGGCTAGGCGCAAACTGAGACGCGTATAGCGCGATTCAGCGCAGCGCGCGTTTTTGTATCTTCACAGGTTCAAATAGGACCGCGCAAATTGCGACGCGATGCGACTGGGACGCGACACGCGCCTGCGCCAGGTCGCGCGGCGTTGTGGTTGCACAGTTTCTCGCGCCGCGCGTCGCGCTTGCCTCGCTGGCACCGTGGGAAATTTGAGGCGGGGAGCGGAAAAGTAGCCCGGCCATATGCTTACCTCGGAACGGCGCATATGAGCAGTGGTAATATTGCCCACACGATAAATTTTGCCTTACTGTATACTGAATTTTATTGCCTTTGGGTAGTGTTTCATTTTTCGCCATTTAAACGCTCCAGCTTTCTTCGTTAGCACGATATACTTTTCTGTTATTTATATCTGCATAGTTTTGTTTTGTTTTTCTTCTGTCATGAAAAATGTATACTTCAGTAACTGATGAGCCATTGGCCGCTGGAATGCACTATATGCCTCCGCGATGTTTTCAGATCGCAAGAAGGGACAGAGGGTAGTGAATAAGGAAGCAAGGAATATAAAATCTTGTGATTAAGAATCAAGGCAGGAAAGTAAAGCAAGGTTATACTCACGCTGCCTAATAAGCCAGTGTATCTGTACTACCTGTTACAAAAATTTAGAAAGGGATAATCTCTACAGGTGTGATCCCTTTGTGCTTGTGGTAAAAAGCGTCCAAGATCTGAAGTATAGAAGTTTCACCGTGATTACTCTGATATGGATGTAATAATGTAATACGACACACTGTACTACATGCATGTGAACAACATATTTCCACTGCAAGCTAGAAACAGTCGAAAAGCAGTCACAAATAACAATGTTTTTATTGGTTCGCCGTGATGAGAAAAAGCATTTCAATTGTTGCACGGACATTATCAGCATTAATAAACTAATTATACAACAACAGGCTACACAAATGAAGAAAATGGTTGGTATTATTACGAAAGTAGGAATATCCTAAAAGAATCTTATGATTAGATAATTTAAATTGTTGAAATGTGCTGCTGACAAAGGCAGATCTACTTTCGTGACAATGTTTTTCGAACTCCATCTCACAAGGCACACATGGCTAGCTTGTGCATTCCTGTCGCGCGCATTATCATTGGCTGCTGACGATGCACTGACCATTGTGTAGGGCGACAGATCAATTGTTTATTTTTATCAATGACAACTATTTTATTCCCGATCACACATTGTCAGTTTGGCAAACCCGTAGGTGAGTAAACAGTATCTGGCATGTGCCTATCATTTCGCCTGAAGGAACGCTCGTCATTATTTTAATACTGCTCAGATCAAGAGAAGGAATAAAATCCTTTGGTACGTTTCCATTCCAGTCGCCCAGTGTTAAAAATACGATGGGTTACGGGGATTCCACCAAAATTCCAACAGAATTGCCAATCTGTTTTTGTGTGAGTTGTTAACCTTTTACCATTCGAATAAGCATCACCATTTATGAGTAAAGGCCACATTTCTCTTGGTGCCAAACTCATCTCACAGCAGCTATTGAGACAGAATTCCGAAACGGGGGGCCTCATTAAACAAGTAATTGGCAATCACAGATCTCAATAGCTTACGAAAAACCTCATAGTATCGGTTTGCAGTAACATAAAAGAAGAAATTCCATGTTTATTTTCATACTAGGAAGCTCTTATTTCGCTAGCTGTCGATAACTCTTAAAAAATTACAGTCACTGGAGTGAAACAAATAAAAGAAGAAGTATAAGTAGTGATATATCTCCATAGATAAGAATGTTCCGTGTGTTTAATAATTGGCAAAACACTCTCCTCCTTGTGTGCTATCATTCGCCAAACTTTCATTTCGATGTCTCGAGCGGTTTAGGAGATTCTAGAGGTGTTGCGAGTATTTCACTCTCGCGGGCGTGGGATCAGTAGTGAGCGCGCTACATGGGATTCATTTTCTCGAGATCGGAGGCAGATAGAGATCTCCTCCCAAGTCTAAACAAAAATTCAGCATGTTAGCTAAATTTCATACGCAGCAACGTATGGTGTAATACGCACCAAACGTAAAATCATAGCGACCCCTAATTTCCGTTGCAAACTTTTTGAGTTTTGCCTAGTGTCTTACTAAAATGTGTACATCACAATAAGAATGGTCATTAGCGAGGTGATGAGCACGAAGCTGACATGTAACGCTACAAGTAAGGCAAAAATCATATATTTTCAGAGAATAGTTTCTGTAAAATCGTTTGAGAAAGATAAGAGGTTGCGCGCGCTTCGGTTCAGTCAGCGCAGGGCTTCGCAGTCGGCGCGTGGGAAGTACAGTGTACGCGTCGCAATATGCGCTGGACCCGCGCGGCACGTGCGTGTCGCGCTGTAGTGTCGTGTCACGTCACACGTGCTATACGCGTCGCAATTTGCGCCTGGCCAATGAGTGGCGTGGAGAAGACTTGGCATGCCGGTGGAAAAAGACAATATGACCGACGGAGCCAGAGTAAAGTGGAAATTTACCAGTTGGCGCAACACAGATGCACGAGAGAAGAATATACGAGGGTCAGTCAAAAAGTAATGCCTCCTATTTTTTTTCTACGTTTAATTGTCAGGAAATTTAAATGCAATTACATAGGTTGAAAACCACAACATTGAGGATCATTTTGTCATTTTTCAATGTAATCTCCGCCCATCTCTACAGTTTTGGTCCATCTTTGAACAAGGGCATGTATCCCAGCACGGTAAAAATCACAGCTCTGCTTCCTAAGCCATTGACGCACGGATGTTTTGACGGCCTCCTCATCTTCAAAATGAATCCCACGATGAGCTTCTTTTAGTGGCCCGAACAAATGGATGTCTGATGGTGCCAGGTCAGGGCTGTATGGGGGATGAGGCAAAACTTCCCATCCAATTTTGACAATCTCGTCAGAGGTGTGACGACTGGTGTGTGGTCTTGCATTGTCATGCAAAAGAAGAACATCTGCCATTGATTTTGTTGGGCGAATTCGCTGAAGACGTGCTTTAAGTTTTTTGAGGGTTGTGACGTATTGAACAGAATTTATTGTGCATCGCTGCTCCAAAAAATCAACCAGAATCACACCCTCTGTATCCCAGGAAACTGTTGCCATAACTTTCCCTGCCGATCGCACAGTTTTGAATTTTTTCTTCCTCAGCGAGCTTGTGTGACGCCACTCCATTGACTGCCTCTTTGATTCGGGTTCAAAAAAATGCACCCATGTTTCGTCCCCGGTCACAATTTTTTTCAGAAACTCATCTCCCTCCAAACGGAAGCGCTGCAAGTGTTGGGAGGCTATTGTTTTCCTTGCCTCTTTATTCTGATCGGTTAACATTCTTGGAACCCACCGTGCACAAACTTTTGAGTACCCCAATTGTTTAATAATCGTGATCACACTGCCTTTACTAAGAGAAATAATGCGACACACTTCATCTGCAGTCACCTGACGGTCACCACGAATGATGTCATCAACTTGCTGAATGTTGTGTGGAGTCACTGCACTCACCGGCCTGCCGCTCCGCTTTTCGTCAGTCAACGGTGTTTGCCCTTCAGCTTCCTTACAACGACGAACCCATCGTCTAACAGTGCTGACATCCACTGTCACAACACCATACACCTTCTTCAGTCTTTCATGAATGCGTATGGGCGTTTCACCTTCTGCCTTCAAGAATTCAATCACACAACGCTGTCTCAAACGAACATCGATGTCGGCCATCTTACAAACTTCTGCTGTGCTGCCACCTGTTGACACAGAAAGTTACTACTGCAGTGGATTGCAGAAGAAGGTTTGAGGAATGGCGCCAAATTCAAATTTTTCACTTAACTTAATTTTTTTAAGTAGAAAAAAAATGGGAGGCATTACTTTTTGACCGACCCTCGTACTAATGCTAGACATCTTGTTTGGCTTCCTCGGGGCGCGCTCGGCGCTAGTCTGATTTCCGCAGAACACTGGCGGCACAGCAGAGAGCGCCGGGTTGTTCTGCTGGACGACGGCCCCCTCACCGGTACAATACCGGCGGCGCCGCCTTGCTTCCCACGCACTGCGCCAGGCGTGTCCGCTCGTCCGGAAAGCGTCGGCTGCGACTGCTGGCAGGCATCGCCTACCCGCATCTGTACTCGGCAGACCACTGCGAAGTGCGCGCCAGAGGGTACTTGCATCGCTTGTTATTGTTTCCTCCCTTTCCATTCGCGTAAGGAGCGCAGGAAGGATGGCTACTCTAACGTCTCTCTGCGAGCTGTAAATGGTCGAATGTTTGAGCGGAGTGGAAACGAGACTTTCATCGATCTTTGTGCGAATTTCCACAGCCAAACAGAGAGTTGGAAATAGACAAATGAAGTATACAATTGGCGAATGTGAGGTCTAAGTTTTGAAAAAAAAAAGTCTTCAAGGTAGTCAGTGTAATTAAGAAGAACTTAATTACTGTTTTCAGAGAAAAATACACAATAAATTACTATCCGAATTTTCGTAGCCGAACGAAGAGTTGGGAATGGCCAAATGGGTTGTGAGGTCTAGTTTCGCAAAATTAAACATTAATTACTTGAAAGTATTCAGCCCAACTTCGAAAAACTTAAATAGCGATTTGATGGATAATTGCAAAATGGATTTTGGTCCAAATTTTCGTAGTAAAATGAAGGATACAAAATGGAAAAATGACGTATCATACCGATGAGCTTGAAAAATAGTCATGCAAAAAGAAGTTTAATTGCTTGATAGCTATTAGTGTAATTAAGAAAAACGTAGCTAGAGATGGCAGGGAAAACTGAAATATTTCACGAATAACTGCTGCTAGTTACATAAATGAGGCGTCAACAAATTACATTTGTGTAGAAACGGTGTAAAAAAAATCTTCCTTTCATGTTGGAAAAATAAAACAAATATCAAATTACAACATAAATTCAAACTTTTCTGCTTGTTCGTGATGTATATATTTTTAATAATAACAGAATACCGTCATGTTATGTTCTTAAAATAGAATACCGGTGAATATTTATATAATTGTATTTCACGCCCAAAGGACACAACAAACAACACAACTGAAAGTAGGTCAAACGCTTTGCGAAATGATTTGTCTAAGAGAAAGAAATCAAATAGATCAGAGCAACACTTGACGAGTCATTTGCTGTACATGATTTCAAGGGCTGTTCAACAGCGCGTTAAATGTTTAATCTACTTCGTTTCATACTTTTAGGCAAAATATTTTTTCCAAATTTTTTCAGTCTAATTTTATTCTGCGGTCCCCCATACGGAAGCGATACATAGGAGGTTGAAACATACCTCTAGATTCCTAACTTAGTACTGGTTCTTGACACTTCGTAAGTACACTTTGGCGGGATAGCTGACTTCTACCTCCCAAGTTTTGCATAGTTCAGACTTTTGCAGCGTTTTCATCAGAGTCTCCCATGAGTCAAACGAACCTTTGGTCTTTGTGTTCCCTTCTACGTATACGTTCAATATCCCCAGTCAATCCTATTTGCTAATTGTCGCTAACACCTGAGCGACATTGTAGGTTGCATCTCACATTTGCTTTGTAACAAAACGCTTTGTTATGGACTGACTGCATTTCCCTAGTATTCTACGAATGAACTGAAAGCTCCCACCTGCTTTACTTACGACGGAGTCTATGCGATCAAACTGTTTCATATCCCCAAAAATTTTTAACACAGGATATTTGTATCAGTTGACCAATTCCGATTGTGATTCACTGATACTGTACTCATAGGAGCCCACATTTCTACATTTTGTCCAGAGCACAATTTTATATTTTTGAACGTTTAAAGCAATTTACCCCTATTTGCACCACACTGGAACCTTATCAAAACGTGACCTGATGTTTGCGCAGCTTTTTTCAGATAGTACTTCATTATACATACGCCTAACTGCATTAGCTGCAAAAGGTCCGAGATTATTCAATGGCTCCAATGGCTCTAAGAAACGTGGGGCTTAACATATGAGGTCAACAGTCCCCTCGACTTAGAAGTACTTAAACCTTATTAAACCGTATTAAGTTGTTTTAATAACGTCTGAAAAAATCATAACAGGAAATTAATAGATTTCATTAGTTGCATGGTATCACCTGTATTAATACCAATATTGTGTAGCCCAAGATTAGTAGCGTAGTTATAGCCTGAACGAGTGTGTGAATTACTATTGATTCAGTGCTACAGTATATTAAACCTATACGAGTAGTAATACCCGTATCAACATTCCAACTATCTCCAATATTTTTTTCTTTATACTTTCAATTTCTCATTTATGTGTACATAAAAATAAAGTATTACCGTGTGTACTTACAAATTTCTGCTGTAACACGGCGTTTGTGTCCAACGTTTAAAGTCATTTTTCCAAACGGAAGAGGGTAATTAAACAGTAAAACCCGGCGGGCTGCATTACAAAGTAGTAAAAAATGCAGTTTTCTGAACGATCCAGACTGTTTTTGAGACGAACGGAACTCGCATAATGACCTTAAACATGTCACTATACTTGTTACATAAATGGATCAAAACTACACTACAGGCCATTAAAATTGCTACACCACGAAGATGACGTGCAACAGACGCGAAATTTAACCGACAGGAGGAAGATGCTGTGATACGCAAATGATTAGCTTTTCAGAGCATTCACATAAGGTTGGCGCCGGTGACGACATCTACAACGTGCTGACATGAGGTAAGTTTCCAACCGATTTCTCATGCACAAACAGCAGTTGACCGGCGTTGCCTGGTGAAACGTTGTTGTGATGCCTCGTGTAAGGAGGGGAAATGCGTACCATCACGTTTCCGACTCTGATAAAGGTCGGATTGTAGCCTATCGCGATTGCGGTTTATCGTATCGCGACATTGCTGCTCGCGTTAGTTTAGATCCAATTACTGTTAGCAGAATATGGAATCGGGGGGTTAAGGATGGTAATACGGAACGCCGTGCTGGATCCAAACGGCCTCGTATCACTAGCAGTCGAGATGACAGGCATCTTATCCGAATGTCTGCAACGGATCGTGCAGCCACGTCTCGATACCTGAGTCAACAGATGGGGACGTTTGCAAGACGACAACCATCTGCACGAACAGTTCGACGACGTTTGCAGTAGTATGGACTATCAGCTCGGAGACCAAAGGCTGCGGTTACATTTGACTCGGCATCACAGAAGGAGGGCCTGCGACGGTGTACTCAACGACGAACCTGGGTGCACGAATGGCAAAACGTCATTTTTTCGGATGAATCCAGGTTCCGTTTACAGCATCATGATGGTCGCATCCGCGTTTCGTGAGATCGCGGTGAACGCACATTGGAAGCGTGTATTCGTCATGCCATACTGGCGTATCACCCGGCGTGATGGTATGGGATGCCATCGCTTACACGTCTCTGTCACCTCTTGTTCGCATTGACGGCACTTTGAACAGTGGACGTTACATTTCAGATGTGTTACGACCTGTGGCTTTACCCTTCATTCGTTCCCTGCGAAACCCTATATTTCAACAGGATAATGCACGACCGCACGTTGCAGGCCCTGTACGGGCCTTTCTGGATACAGAAAATGTTCGACTGCTGCGCTGGCCAGCACATTCTCCAGATCTCTCACCAACTGATAACGTCTGGTCAACGGTGGCCGAGCAACTGGCTCGTCACAATACGTCAGTCACTACTCTTGATGAACTGTGGTATCGTGTTGAAGCTGCATGGGCAGCTGTACCTGCGCACGCCATCCAAGCTCTGTTTGACTCAACGCCCATGCGTACCAAGGCCGTTATTACGGCCTGAGGTGGTTGTTCTGAGTACTGATATTTCAGGATCTATGCACCCAAATTGCGTGAAAATGTAATCACATGTCAGTTCTAGTATAATATATTTGTCCAATGGATACCCGTTTATCATCTGCATTTCTTCTTGGTGTAGCAATTTTAATGGCCAGTAGTGTAATAAAGTATCTATACAGCAACTACGGGTCGATGGCATTCCACACAAAAACTTTCGCTGAACTCCTCACTTCTATTTTGCTGGTATTAGTGACACTATGTCAACGTTCTGCAGTACCTGCCATCCAAAGCAGGGCAGCCCACGATTAAGGCTCGCAGACCGTGCCCTGACCCGAGTGTTTAAGCGCTTTGCCTCGCTGAACATTTCCCCCACCGCCGTGTCACGCTGACTGAGCGGGAGGAAGAAGATAAAACTGCTAACCCGCCGCATTTAAAGAGAAATTCAGTCGCATTGCAAACACCTTGGTTTTAGAGTTAACATTTCTCAACAACACAGATCACAAACGAAACAAATTTTCACTATTATTTAATTATTTTTGGCGTGCTAAAGACATAATATAATTTTTATCTGGTACAAATTGTCGGCATACGGACAGATGCACACAATTTCATATACTTTCACACTCAAGCTGGCACGTAATTGTGATTTGTTTAGTTTCATCATCGAAAAAAGGTCTTCTACACAAATCTCTCAATCGAAATATTGTAGCACTTCCGCAACCTCATTATAAAAATGTGAAATTACACTTGGGAAAAGCAATGTAGACGCCATGGATAATTTTAACGTAGAAAGACTTGTCGTTAAAACTATAATTACCTTGCAGGTCAATTACTTACATCCGCACATGCACAGGGGCGCTTTTAACTGAAATGGCAAACAATCTCGAAAAACATATGTATGACTGACATTGTCTTCAAAACCTCTAGAAAACTATTTCTGTAATTCTTTCTTCGTGACAATGAATTCTTCAACTTCCACGTTTTCTTTCACGGCAGGGACCTTAGGAAACTGGGCTCTGTTTGTCACAATGTCTCCTTGCTATATCGCGATTTTCTTTTTAAATACAGCCTTATCAAATAAGAAAGAAGTTCCCAGAATGAGATTTTCACTCTGCAGCGGAGTGTGCGCTGATATGAAACTTCCTGGCAGATTAAAACTATGCCGGACCGAGACTCGATCTCGGGACTTTTGCCTTTCGCGGGCTAGTGCTCTATCAACTGTGCGAGCCCTGATTTCTCTTATTTTATCGTGATGATCACTTCTCCCTATGTAGGTGGGTGCCAACAGAATGTTTTCGCAATCGGAGGACAAAACTGGTGACTTAAATTTCATGACAAGATTCCGTCGCAACGAAAAACGCCTTTGTTTTAATGATTGCCACTCTAATTCATGTATCATGTCTGCGATACTATCTCCCCTATTTCGCGATGATACAAAACGCGAAATGCGGATTCTCAGCTCCCCAAGAGCGCCAGTTTTGCTTACTGACCAACCCATCCCGATGAAAGTGGCCTTCGTCGCTAAAGGTAATCATGCATCCGCATACTAATTCCCATCATGCCCCGCGACCAACCGTGCAGTTTGATCGTCCTAACGCAAACCGTTCATAAATTATGACGATTTTGTTTTATGTAGTTCAGTAATCGTCACACTGTATGCATCGTCTACGTTTAAGTTCTATGTAACACTACGTTCCAAAGTAGTCCTTTCAATCAGTCTGCTACGTATTTTCACATCTATTACAAAAAATACAAAGTTTGAAATACTTTTCTCGGAACTTCAATTCCCTTTCCAAAATTCTATTTAGCTCCGTTGACTGTTGTTCTGTGTGCAAACTGGATAACAAGGAGGATGTCCTAGAGCCCTGTCTCACTCCCTTTCATGCTGTCAGACTACCTGCATTATGGTTTCTGCTTTCTGCTGTAGATACGTTTCGCTCCCTGTATTTTATCTCTGTTACCTTCACATCGTCAAAGAGGTGGGCCATTTTAATCTATAACGGAGAGTAACTCGTGATAGAGATGAGATACAGAAAATGTTGTAGATAAAAGTTGTAGGTGGCAGACTGTCATGCACTGCTACTAATGGCCGTGACCTTGATTTTCAAGGTGATTTGGAGATTAATTTGATTTTTTAAAAACGGAGCCCTAATATTTGATTAAATATTTGAAAACAGCAGCAGATTTTACGTATAAAATGATACATCATTCAAGGTCATGGCGAGGTTCAATGAAGGTCAAAAAAGCAAATATGTTTTTAGTTTCTTCAGCTTCTCAGGATTAACTTGGAATAGACGAAGGCTACAGTAAAACAGAATGTTAGTTACAAATTGGGAGGGGTATAAGGGGTCTCGTATCATTACCAATAACTATAATCTTAACGGTAAGTATCGAAGGTCGTTCGGAGGCTCATTTCCGTGACGAGGAAACCACTACTTATGATATCGGATTTGGAAAGAGCGAAGAGAGATTACAACGTTAAGTTTTAGATTAACGTGCTTACTGGCAAAAATAAATAGATCACAATTTAAATGTTATTTTGATAGAACAAACATGAATAAAACGAAATTACTGATTTACAAGTCGTTGAGTGAGTCCACTAGCCTTTCATTCCTCGGATGTGCCAATTTGTGTCTAACATTGTATTTTGCTGTATCGCTACGCTATTGTGAGTTAATCTGTACTACAATTGAAAATATATTTGTTTATCTGACCTTAACTGGACCTTGTCACAGCCTTGAACAATGCGAACATTTTGTACGTAAAAATAGCTGCGCTTTTCAAATCTAAAATCAAATTTTAAGGTTCCCATTTTAAAAATCACTTTAACCTCCAAATCACCTTAAAAGTCACGTTCAAGGTGACGACCATTAGTAGCAATGCCCGACCTTCTTTGCTATCTATAACTTTAATCCAAAACATTTTGCTCTATGCCATCTCTATCCCGAGCTATTCCCCATTATGGATTAAAAAGGTTTTAAAAAAGCACCACATAGGAAATACATCTACATCTACATGATTATTCTGCAATTCACATTTAAGTGATTGGCAGAGGGTTCATCGAACCACAATCGTACTATCTTCCTACCATTCCACTCCCGAACAGCGCGCGGGAAAAACGAACACCTAAACCTTTCTGTTCGAGCTCTGATTTCTCTTATTTTATTTTGATGATCATTCCTACCTATGTAGGTTGGGCTCAACAAAATATTTTCGCATTCGGAAGAGAAAGTTGGTGACTGAAATTTTGTAAATAGATCTCGCCGCGACGAAAAACGTCTTTGCTTTAATGACTTCCATCCTAACTGACGTATCATATCTGCCATACTCTCTCCCCTATTACGTGATAATACAAAACGAGCTGCCCTTTTCTTGCTCCCTTTCGATGTCCTCCGTCAATCCCACCTGGTAAGGATCCCACACCGCGCAGCAATATTCTAACAGGGGACGAAAGAGTGTAGTGTAAGCTGTCTCTTTAGTGGACTTGTTGCATCTTCTAAGTGTCCTGCCAATGAAACGCAACCTTTGGCTCGCCTTCCCCACAATATTATCTATGTGGTCTTTCCAACTGAAGTTGTTCGTAGTTTTAACACCCAGGTACTTAGTTGAATTGACAGCCTCGAGAATTGTACTATTTATCGAGTAAATATCTGAACGGGACGGAAATTGGTAGGTATGATGTACATTTATTCAAGAGAAATAGCTTTACAAATTGAGCAAGTCAATAACGCATTGGTCCACATATGGTCCTTATGCAAGCAGCTATCACGCTTATCATTAATTCTGAGTGTCGTTAGAGTCCTCTTAAGGTACATCGTGCCAAACTCTATCCAGATGGCGCGTTAGGTCGTCAAAATACCGAGCTGGTTGGAGGGCCCTGCCCATAGTGCTCCAGCAATGGAACGCGTGAAACAACCACGAAGGAAATAACTGTGTTGCGGATGAAGATGCAGACTTTCCCAGTTACTTTGCGCCATTTTTTGAAGCGTACGTTTCAGTAGGACGTAACAGTGGATTTTTGATATACAGTAAAAGAGTGCACATTTTTCTAGTACGGAAACGCAAACACCATAGTGATCTGTCATGAATATGGTGGAAAATGCTATTTAGCCTACTGGATAATGAAAGAATATTCCTAAAACAAGTGGGTACGTTAACACACAATTTTTTTAAAATGACAGAGGTGAAAATATTTACATACTTGTTATCTTTTTTCCTTGTTCTGTATTTTGCAACAATTTAAATCAAAGATTCTGAAGAAAGTTTGACGTGACGAAAAAATTCAAGGGTGTGTTAGTGCTTCCCTATAAAACACACACACACACACACACACACACACACACACCGGGAGATAAGGACGGTACAACCGCTGTTAATTCCGTCCCTGCAACTAGAAAACGAGCCTATAACCGACCGATGGTTTAACGTGATGCGGGTGAATGAATACGTAGCCACTCAGCTAGTCATTGGGGGGGGGGGGGGTTAGGGGTGTACTGTGGCCTTTAAGAACCGGCTCGCTCTCGTTGCACTGCGTGGCAGGGCAGGTACACTGGCGCTCCCGTGTGGCAGGAGCAGCAGTGGAAGGAACACTTCCATGCGCGCCGCAGTTGCCTTCCTGCGAGGACATCAGCCGCAGTTGGCCCTGAGCCACACTGGTGCTGCTGATAGCGCGCAGATAGGCCCATAGCGCGTTAGTTAGTGCCGCTGTCGTGCATTTTCCGCGTTCTCACCGCTTTCCTCGTGCGTATGTTCTTTCAGTTATTCCCAACAGTCCCCAAGGGAGTCTTACAGGGTCATCACCGCTTACAGAGCACACAATGAGGAAAAATATTCCGACCAACACATACTGCTATTCCCACCAAGTCAAGGAACACATTTTTTTCCTACTGTATATGGAAAAGTAGCTGATCATAATAAGAATGGAAATGTCAAACAAACTGCCTGTTGGCTTTTGTGTCGGGTTCTTCGGCCGATGTTTGTTTCGTGATTTTTCTGACGTTTCGCCAGCACGATTGGCTGACATTGTCAAAGCTTCACTCTCCACTGCTGGTAGTGGACTGGACTGGAGCTCGCGACCGCAGATTGTACGTACCTGGCGCGCCAACATCCAAGGGCTTTTCCGCGGTCATTTCCGGTGCGGTTCTCTCCTTGCTACCTGCAACGGTCGTTCGGTGCACCACGGGAATCCAAGATCTACGATAATGCAACAGCCAAGGTGGTGGGACTTCCGTGTTGCGCACGTTCCTGATTTCCACCGAGTGAGAAGACGTCTTGAGTAACATGTAAATTAAATAGTGTTCTATTGAGACCGATTATTACCGCTCCTGGCTCACCGGCGTATAAACTGGCGAAACAGTTGGCCTCTCCGCTAGAGCTGCACGTGAGGAAGACTGACACATACATGAAGGACTCATGACATTTCAGTGAGAAGCTGAAGAAACTAAAACCTGGATCAAACGACATCCTGGTCAACTCTGACGTTTCTTTATTTACTAAAGTGCCACTCAGTGGCTCTCTGGGGATTATCTGTTCCATTTTCCCGCAAGACATCACCAAGTTCTTACATGCATGTCTCACCACGAGCTATTTCACATGGACTGGCAACTTCTACGAACAGCTGGAAGGCGTCGCCACGGGTAGTCCAGTAGGGAGTCAACTTCTTCATGGAACATTTCGAAGCACAGGCACTGAACTTGGCACCATGTAAATCTAAAGTGTGGTGGGGATACGTCGATGATGCCTCCGTTGTGAGGAACAGCTCGGTGACTTTCTAAGAGACTTGAATAGCCTCCAAATCAACAAATAATTTACCATGGAACTAGAAAAGAACAAGCAGCTACCCTTTTCTAGATGTTCTGGTAAGACGGGATGGTGAAAACCTGGGACACAGCGTGTATCGAAAACCGACACACATGGACCGATAGCTGTACAAACTGTCAAATCTCCACCCGAGCCAGAAAGGAGGCGTGATAAAAACGTTCGTAACGCGAGCAAATCGAACAGGTGAGCCGTAGTATCTCAGACGCGAAATGCAACGACTGGAAAGAGTTCCGAGGAGCAAAGAGTAATCCACTAATTACATAAGATGTGTCACAGACTTAAACACTCGGCAAAGTGACACATCGGAAAAAGAAATGACGGGTACGCCCTCTCTGCCATACATTCCTCGAGTGACTGACAGGATCAGCTGTATATGGCGCAAACACAGCGTAAAGACGATCTGTAAACCGACAAAGAAGATCCAAGCGCCTTGTCGCAGATAAGCGCAGGAGAAGAGAGCCCCACTTGCAATGTCGGGAATATACCGCATATTATGCACATGCGGAAAAATTTATGTTGGAATAATTGGACGATCAATCAACACCAGGGTCACAGAACACAAGCGGCATTTGTAGGTTGGGGGCAGGTGGAGAAATCAGCAGTGTCAGAGCACGCGCTGTGAGCGAACGACGACATTGTAAAATTCGCCGGCACGGAAGTTCTTGGTGCGGAGTGTTCAGAAAAACTATAGAAATACAAAAACATGAGAACAGCTTCGATAAGAACGAAGAAAACCTCAAAGTTAACGGATCAGGATTCCCGTTCTGCACCGAACGACCGCTGCACGTAGCAACGAGAGAACCGCACCGGAAATGAGCACGGAAAAGTCCTTGGACGTTGGCGCGCCAGGTACATATTACCTGTATAGCCCGCGGCCGCGAGCTCGAGTCTAGATGTAGGTAGTTCGCGAACGAACGGGTGCAAAGGAACAGTTCACCAAGATGAACGAAAAGACCGAGGTCTACTTATAGTTCCCGGGAACGACGAACGATCGGTTCATAGTTCACTTCGGTCGCGGCGGTCTACTTATAGTTCCCGGGAACGAGGAACGATCGCGTGCTCGTCTCAGTCTCGGCCTCCCTCGGCCGCACTCGTCGTTCTTCGCATGACCACCTGTCTCAGTTCCACTGCCGACTGCTCCTAGTTAGTTCAGTATCCAGTTGCTCGTTTCGTTCACTGCGCTCGCCTATTTTACATGTGTTCCAAACTGTTGCACTTGGTTCTGGCTATTCAGCGTTCGCGACCGGTAATCAAAAGTATTTTATAGTTACGTAAGTTACATAGATATTACGTTGTATGTAATAGGTACGTCTTTTCAGGTAACAAAAGGGCATATCAGCTCACTTCATTATATCGATGAACAGCAGAAGACATACTTATAACAAGGCAAGTTTTTTTTGTTTTCATATATTTTTTGGTTTCATCGACTTGATTTAGCAACTAACTTTCAGTAATTTGCTTAATTTTTAGTGTAAGAAAATTCATATGAAACGATTTTCGTGTATCTTTCATATACAGAACATCACACTTAGAAAGGCTCTAATTATTTTTAAGTTTGGTTGTTTGCAATTTGTATTACCTGCCAGTTTGGTTTCTTTGAAAAAAAAAAAAAAAAAGTGGGTTGTGGGTCATTTTGGCTCAGTAGGAAAAGCGGTGCCTCTGCATTTGAAAAGGTTTAGATTGCTACAAAATCGTATTTACTTATTATCTCAAAAACATTTGTTCAACAGGAGCTTTCAAACCAAAAACTTCATTGCTGCGAACTTAATTGTTATTATTATTATTATTATTATTATTATTATTATTATTATTATTGCTGCATTAACTTTAATAATGCAACATAAAAACCTAATTTTCACTAAGCGTGTGACGCAAGTATGAGAAAACCATATTTTATTTTATGCTTCCATAAAGTCTCTACTTCGCCTACGAACTCAGAGACAACGTGAAGTATATATAGGGTGTAAACGATTATTGTTTACAACGTAGCATAGCTATGTAGTGGAAGTCGAAACGAAGAATTTTATACAAGACACTTGTGGTCTATTAAGTTGGGAAACAGCCACCAACAGGTTTACAAGACTACATGAGCTATAGCCCATGCGCGTCGCGTGAGATTTTCATGTTCTCTTCTCCAGCTCTTTACACATCGTCATCGATTGTTTCGCAATTGTTGCTTGCATTAGCTTGTTATTTCTTCACTGCCTAATTATTACATGTTTGTCTGTTTGTTGTATCTGCTCGTAAGGGGCAACACATCGTCCGTAATTGGCGAGCAGTCTGTACTCGGGGCCGGTTTTCCCTCCGCCACCCTATATTATTTCCCTGCAATCAGCCACACAAGGCTACGGTTGGCTAAACGAGAGGTTCTGCAGAAATCACAGAAATTACTTCTAAAAGTGTGTAAGAATTCTGTAATGAATAAAAACTCTATACTCCAGGGGCGAGGCAAGTGTCCCCTCTTGGTGCCCTCCATCCTTCAGTCATCTGTACTACAAGTTTTCAGTTTTTCAGAAGAACCATATACCAAGCACAAATGAACGGCGAACGAGTAAAAATGAACGGTTCCCAAAAAAGAACGATCAGCAGTGAACTAGTTCCCAAAGATGAACGAGTTTGCCCATCTCTACTCGACTCCACTCCACCACCAGCAACGGAGGGTGAAGCTTTGACAGTGTCGTGCCAACTACTCGTGCTGAGAAATCACCACCACTCGTGAAGAGAAACCATCAAACAAACGTCGGCCGAAGCCAACTAGCAGTTTGTCAACAAGTGGCCACGAACGCCTTAACAGTTTTGAAATGTCAAATGCTCTGTGGGCCATTTTCAGTGCTACGTGTTCTCGGTGAGCGGACATTGCTTGTTGCACCAGGACAGAGACTCTGCACCTACAGGGAAACGAACAAGGGGACGCACGCAAGGCCTTAACTCCGAAAAATGTACACAAGATTGTTGAGTTAGGTACAACTATGAACCCATTCCACGTAATTCCAATGCATACAACTGAACTCATCCACCTTATATACCTATTAACAATTCTTACTCTGAAACAGAAGAATGGAAAAATGTCAATGTATTCAATTGCTGGTGTATGCCGAAGAAGTGTTTCATCTTAAAAATAAGCTATGTTTATTCCTTGCGAAACAGGGAAGTCTGCTGCCGAAGTTGACAGTTATTCGACAGCACAGGGACTTCAACAGTAAACTTAGCAACATCTG
Source organism: Schistocerca gregaria (assembly GCF_023897955.1). Taxonomy (NCBI): domain Eukaryota; kingdom Metazoa; phylum Arthropoda; class Insecta; order Orthoptera; family Acrididae; genus Schistocerca; species Schistocerca gregaria. Next base: position 498,737,543 of record NC_064926.1, on the reverse strand, counting down.
ATCCCTGTCCGCAGTTCGTGGTCGTGCGGTAGCGTTCTCGCTTCCCAAGCCCGGTTTCCCGGGTTCGATTCCCGGTGGAGTCAGGGATTTTCTCTGCCTCGTGATGACTGGGTGTTGTGTGATGTCCTTAGGTTAGTTAGGTTTAAGTAGTTCTAAGTTCTAGGGGACTGATGACCATAGATGTTAAGTCCCATAGTGCTCAGAGCCATTTGAACCATTTTTTTATCCCTAGAAAGGAGTTCTGCAATAAACAGAAGTCAAAACTGAGAATTTTTTTCCCTTGAATTTAAGTTTGTTAATTCCTTGTAAGTAATTTTAAAATATATAAAAGAAACGATTTTTTCTGTCTACAGTCCCACTAGTTAAAGCAGTACCGCTGTATTTCTGTGCCTGCATTATCACAAATTAAACGTAGTGCTTCAGTATTAATGGACGTAGAAGCAAATATTTGTTATTGCAACTTAGAACTAGTCAGTTGCCTAGTACGGCATTTGGAACGTTCGTACGCTTCTTAACAACAGATTCGGTGACCGACGGATTAGTAGAGGCGGACCAATTCTATGGCCTCCACGCTCTCCGGGCCTCAACCCTGTTGACTTTCATTTATGGGGGCATTTGAAAGCTCTTGTCTACGCAACCCCGGTACCAAATGTTGAGACTCTTCGTGATCGCATTGTGGACTGCTGTGATACAATACGCCATCAGTGCATCAGGGATTCCATGCGACGGAGGGTGGATGCATGTATCCTCGCTAACGGAGGACATTTTGAACATTTCCTTTAACAAAGTGTTTGAAGTCACGCTGGTACGTTCTGTTGCTGTGTGTTTCCATTCCACGATTAATGTGATTTGAAGAGAAGTAATAAAATGAGCTCTAACATTGAAAGTAAGCGTTTCCGGACACGTGTCCACATAACATATTTTCTTTCTTTGTGTGTGAGGAATGTTTCCTGAAAGTTTGGCCGTACGTTTTTGTAACACCCCGTGTTTGCACATGATTGTGGCTCACCTTCCAAATGTCCTTTCACGAATTTCATCTTCGCCTCGTCGCACATTCCCCTTACAAAACCATCCCTGCATGCGGCTAGATAATTTACTGGGTGATATTTCCCGTCGTCTGCAAACGATTTGACCGATCCCGAGTTCATCCACGGAACACCAATCACTGTAGAGGTTTGATGTTCAGCTGAAGAATTCAGTTCGCTTTTTATTTCATTGATTTGCTTTTTAACTTCACTATTTTCAATTTTAGTACCAGATTCTGCTTGTTCCTTTATTTTATCCACTTCTTTCTCGCCTTTATCTATTTGAACGGATAGCCTCTGTTGTCTCAGCCATCAGAGCTTCTTGCCTACTCATACAATTTCTTACGTTGCCTCCCATATCTGTCTGCAACTTCTCCACCTTACGACTGAAAATTTTCTCCGCTTGATCTACCTTATACAGTCAAGTACCCCAACTTCATCAGAAATTTTGCCCATTTCATCTCGAATGGTTTTTAATTTTCCGTCTATCAATTCCTCGATTCCACTATCCGTTTTGCCTAATTCGTCTTTGCCAATCGAAGCTATTTCGGATTGAACCAAATCAATTTTTAAATTTACGTCAACCATACCGGTTTTAACAGAGTCAATTTTTAAATTTACGTTATCCATATCGGTTCTAACATAATCAATTTCGGTTCTAACAATCAATTTTGGATCCCATATCGGTTTTAACAGAATCAATTTTGGATCCCAATCCTCTTATCTATTGCATTAATTGCGGCATCATGTCTCCCTTTCTGCGGCCTAAACCAAAACAAACAAAGAATCATGTCTCCCCCAAACTCAACTCCCATGTCTGATTTCGGATTATTTGCCCTACTAAACACAGGGCCGATCACGCTCTCCCGCTCCGACTTCCGGCTAAGTGGCTCGCTAGTATATTCGGACCCACACAAACTGGCAGACTGCTCAATATCAGCGACGTGTATTATTGGCGATTGAACTACAGAATCATACAAAACCTAGCTATCAGCGCAGGTACTTAGCTTCGTCGTGTTGGATCCCACTGCCCTGTTTTTTCTGCCGATGATTCTACATCTACATGACTACTCTGCAATTCACATTTAAGTGCTTGGCAGAGGGTTCATCGAACCACAATCATACTATCTCTCTACTATTCCACTCCCGAACAGCGAGCGGGAAAAACGAACACCTAAACCTTTCTGTTCGAGCTCTGATTTCTCTTATTTTATTTTGATGATCATTCCTACCTATGTAGGTTGGGCTCAACAAAATATTTTCGCATTCGGAAGAGAAAGTTGGTGACTGAAATTTCGTAAAAAGGTCTCGCCGCGACGAAAAACGTCTATGCTGTAATGACTTCCATCCCAACTCGCGTATCATATCTGCCACACACTCTCCCCTATTACGTGATAATACGAAACGAGCTGCCCTTTTTTGCACCCTTTCGATGTCCTCCGTCAATCCCACCTGGTAAGGATCCCACACCGCGCAGCAATATTCTAACAGAGGACGAACGAGTGTAGTGTAAGCTGTCTCTTTAGTGGACTTGTTGCATCTTCTAAGTGTCCTGCCAATGAAACGCAACCTTTGGCTCGCCTTCCCGACAATATTATCTATGTGGTCCTTCCAACTGAAGTTGTTTGTAATTTTAACACCCAGGTACTTAGTTGAATTGACAGCCTTGAGAATTGTACTATTTATCGAGTAATCGAATTCCAACGGATTTCTTTTGGAACTCATGTGGATCATCTCACACTTTTCGTTATTTAGCGTCAACTGCCACCTGACACACCATACAGCAATCTTTTCTAAATCGCTTTGCAGCTGATACTGGTCTTCGGATGACCTTACTAGACGGTAAATTACAGCATCATCTGCGAACAACCTAAGAGAACTGCTCAGATTGTCACCCAGGTCATTTATATAGATCAGGAACAGTAGAGGTCCCAGGACGCTTCCCTGGGGAACACCTGATATCACTTCAGTTTTACTCGATGATTTGCCGTCTATTACTACGAACTGCGACCTTCCTGACAGGAAATCACGAATCCAGTCGCACAACTGAGACGATACCCCATAGCTCCGCAGCTTGATTAGAAGTCGCTTGTGAGGAACGGTGTCAAAAGCTTTCCGGAAATCTAGAAATACGGAATCAACTTGAGATCCCCTGTCGATAGCGGCCATTACTTCGTGCGAATAAAGAGCTAGCTGCGTTGCACAAGAGCGATGTTTTCTGAAGCCATGCTGATTACGTGTCAACAGATCGTTCCCTTCGAGGTGATTCATAATGTTTGAATACAGTATATGCTCCAAAACCCTACTGCAAACCGACGTCAATGATATAGGTCTGTAGTTAAATGGATTACTCCTACTACCCTTCTTGAACACTGGTGCGACCTGCGCAATTTTCCAATCTGTAGGTACAGATCTATCGGTGAGCGAGCGGTTGTATATGAGTGCTAAGTAGGGAGCTATAGTATCAGCGTAATCTGAAAGGAACCTAATCGGTATACAATCTGGACCTGAAGACTTGCCCGTATCAAGCGATTTGAGTTGCTTCGCAACCCCTAAGGTATCTACTTCCAAGAAACTCATGCTAGCAGATGTTCGTGTTTCAAATTCTGGAATATTCCATTCGTCTTCCCTGGTGAAGGAATTTCGGAAAACTGCGTTCAATAACTCCGCTTTAGCGGCGCAGTCGTCGATAACAGTACCATCGGCACTGCGCAGCGAAGGTATTGACTGCGTCTTGCCGCTTGTGTACTTTACATACGACCAGAATTTCTTCGGATTTTCTACCAAATTTCGAGACAATGTTTCGTTGTGGAACCTATTAAAGGCATCTCGCATCGAAGTACGTGCCAAATTTCGCGCGTCTGTAAATTTTAGCCCATCTTCAGGATTTCGCGTTCTTCTGAACTTCGCATGCTTTTTCCGTTGCCTCTGCAACAGCGTTCGGACCTTTTTTGTGTACCACGGGGGATCCGTTCCATCTCTTACCAATTTATGAGGTATGAATATCTCAATTGCTGTTGCTACTATATCTTTGAATTTGAGCCACATCTCGTCTACATTCGCATAGTCAGTTCGGAAGGAATGGAAATTGTCTTTTAGGAAGGCTTCTAGTGGTACTTTATCCGCTTTTTTAAATAAAATTATTTTGCGTTTGTTTCTGATGGATTTGGAAGAAATGGTATTGAGCCTAGCTACAATGACCTTGTGATCACTAATCCCTGTATCAGTCATGATGCTCTCTATCAGCTCTGGATTGTTTGTGGCCAAGAGGTCAAGTGTGTTTTCGCAACCATTTACAATTCGCGTGGGTTCGTGGACTAACTGCTCTAAATAATTTTCGGAGAATGCATTTAGGACAATCTCGGAAGACGTTTTGTGCCTACCACCGGTTTTGAACAAGTATTTTTGCCAACATACCGAGGGTAGGTTGAAGTCCCCACCAACTATAACCGTATGAGTGGGGTATTTATTTGTTACGAGACTCAAACTTTCTCTGAACTGTTCCGCAACTGTATCATCGGAGTCTGGGGGTCGGTAGAAGGAGCCAATTATTAACTTAATTCGGCTGTTAAGTATAACCTCCACCCACACCAATTCGCACAGAGTATCTACTTCGACTTCACTTCGACTTCACTTCAGTTGAAGCCGACGCTGAAGATCTCGTAGCCTCCGCTGTGGTACTGCAACCGCCGCTGCGCGATGAATCACCGCTGAAGATGTCGTCTCTTCTTCCGCGTTATTTTTTTCTCACTCCTAACCACTGCTAAATTCGGTACACACAAGTGTTACAAAATTCGTAGCTCAGAGCACCCACGCAAACTGCCTAAACTGCCACAGACTTGGGACCTAGATCACAGAATGTCGTTAACTGTGAGAATTGCACTTATAATTTCACAACTATTAAAGCAACTTAATATTCAGTCCTAAACCGATCGCATGTTTACCTTTTGCGAGAGGTCCTGCCTATCGAAGTTCAGAGAATACTTTTGGAAACACTTTGCAGAATTCAAATCCAATTCTAAACTTTCCAGTTTCATATTCCGCAACTAATACTTCCCAAAATCCAATCCTGTTCCAAAACTTTGCAGGATTCTTATCCCACAACTAACACTTTACAAAATCCTACCCCGGACGAGCTCCCAATTGCGAGCTAACATCCCAAAGGTGTTCCGGCTCACATGCGGTTCCCCTTCATCGAAATGTCTTGGCTCAAGCTGTCTAGGGGATGAACCGCACGTGTCGCATTACACGCCCTAAATTACACACTTGTGACCCTTTGGTTAAATTGTCTACCTGATGGCAAGTTTGCGAAATAGAAAGTTAACATAATAAATAATAACAGTAATAATAATATGATGTAGGCCACACAGTTGCGATTTGGTTAGAATAATGTTTATTCAGAAAGCAAACTAATAGCGAAAGTGGTCGTATTTAAAGTTACTCGAGCGCATATCCATTTGACACAGTTCGATCACTCACAATCTCATCGCTAATTACTAGTTCGATACTCCACCTCGTGAACTATGTTGCAGTTCACACAAGGAGCGCGGCTGCTCACCGCTCAGGGAGTAAGTCCCGCGATACCACACAACGCGAAATTTTCTCAGTCGTTTCACTTCCTAGCTGTCTAAAGACCGACCGTCCGTTTTCGCACCTTTGGTGCCTCCAGCCGAACTGCACCCAGTACTGTCCCTCTGTCCGTCCCCGGCCGTGTTTCCCGCGGCGCGTCGAATATCCTCGCTCAACTGACTAGGGCAGTTCCCTTTCCTGAAGGCGTCCATTTAATCGGCTACAGCTTATTCTACATTATTTTACATTTTAACATATTTAAATAATCAAAGCTTGATCACTTTCACGTTCTAAATAAAGTAACAATAACAGCCCACATAATAAAAGTTAAATTCTGTTACATAAAACAAATACAATTTCATTCTTAACTTTGAATGTCAAGGCCAGTAGCCTTGCACCAGTGTGCTTTCAGATAAATAAATAAAGAACAAAAGTAACTATTATGAACTACACTTTACAACAAATATTCTATTACTTATTGATTCAATAAGGTGTCATGCTATCAGCATTCAATGTGTTTTGTGTGGAGGAAATGATGATCTGATGCTTAATTGAAAATACTGATAATTTATATTTACTATATCTTTTACACAAATAAAGTTACAGAGTTGATATTTCAGTTTCAGCATTTATAAGACTGATTTCCATTGACTTATTAAATCAAATGATATCCAGCTCTTAAAATCTATTAATAGACTAAACCTCTTGGAAATTCCATCAACAATAGAAGTAAAAATTGAATAGTTTACTTCCTTTTACTGTTGTTTCAGTTCATAGCAACTCCGGAAATGACAATATTGCAATGTAACACTATAGCTTTACACCGGGGTCTCTTAAAATCAGCAAACATATCCCAAATACAGCGTTCGTTTCCTGCAAACATAAATTCAAATTATTTAGATTCGTAATATCTGTCAAAAACGCTAATTTTGACACAAAATTGAATCCGTCGGTTTATTTTCAAATACCGTAGCGTCCGATTTTGCCTCTTCTTCATTTCTAAGTGCGAAAAAAGAACTTACCATTTTCTTACACTCATCCAACGGATTTCGGAATGAAGAAGCACGTCTCCGTATTTCGCGTCAACGTTTTCCAAAAAATGTTTAAATTTTCTATGAGATAGTGATCGATTTCCTCCGCGTATTGCATTTAGTTTTCGTTACATCTTTCATTGAGAACAGGATTCTGACACTTTCCTACCATAGTGCTTCCTGATATTTTAACGCAATTAAATAATTTATTCCCTTTTTCTTAATTGACAAACGAGGCCTTTTTGCTACAGACCATAACCGCTGCACAATCGATACGAATTACAAAGCATTTTTGAAAACCATCAATTTTGTCAACACACCTGTTGTTCCGAGCAACGGAACTAATGTAACTACATCTTCGTAAATCTTCGTGTAGTACAGATAAGCAAGCAAACCGAAGGCTGCGAAGAGGCCACAACGGTATCGTGCACGAAGAAGTGCACGAGGCAGGACTCGAACCTGTGACCGTAGCAGTCCCGCGGTTCCGGACTGCAGCGCCTAGAACCGCACGGCCACCGATGCCGGCCATCCTAGACCGTCCACGTGGGAGAGCAAAACGTCAGTCTGTGGACATTAACTACCGGCAGGCGGTACAAACACACAAAAGACGTCACAAGAAAACAACAACTAGAAGGGAACCTGGCTGGATTAAAGAAAGTTCTTCGGTGGCCAGAAGTATGTGGTAGTCACACATGGGAATTTCAATCGTAGCGTGTTTTTCAGGTCATTGGTTTGCTGGACAACCAAATCGGACCTGAGAAGAGACGGTGCAAGCAACGACTTCGTAACGCCATACCTGAAAGACTGGAGAACGTAGCAGAGAGAATAATCCATGGCACAAAGACGAGCGAGGAAAGAGAATCGTTTGAGACAGACTTCCGTTCTGTTGGAACCTTGGACAAGAGCACTTTGTGCCAGAGAGTTCTCTTCTGCTGGAGTCTGGGAGGAGTCAAGGTGTCCGAGCAGCCGCCGCCGCTGCTGCTGTGAGATGGTAGTTCCGTCAATTAATGCCAGCGCCGACTCATCCGCACTTAGCTGGTGCTGGCGTCACTGCCTGCGCTTCCTCCCGCTGGTGGATTCGCTACTGCTCTCCTCTCTCTGCCAACGCGATGCCGGCCAGACTCAAAGGCGGCAGTAATCATCGGCCCTTTCTTAAGCCTCGTCCCGCTGTAGATAACTTGTAATCCCGCGCCGCTTTGAGTGATCCGGGGAAAACGTCCTTGCATCCTGAGCAGTTGGGTAATACCCGCTTTTGCAAAGTTAGTCATTCACTGAAAAGATTTTGTCGTATTGATTATGCTCTTTTCAGGAGTTCAATTTACGTGACAATGTTAATGAGTCTTTGCCTGATGTTTCATATTTTCGTATCCGATTCCTCAAATATTCACTTCCAGGAATGTATGCATACTGTAGAATTTCCCAACTACCTTGTTAGCAACTACAGCCTGTTGATCGCGTAATTGAATAACTTGAAACCCTATACAGGGTGTTACAAAAAGGTACGGCCAAACTTTCAGGAAACATTCCTCACACACAAAGAAAGAAAATATGTTATGTGGACATGTGTCCGGAAACGCTCACTTTCCATGTTAGAGCTCATTTTATTACTTCTCTTCAAATCACATTAATCATGGAATGGAAACACACAGCAACAGAACGTACCAGCGTGACTTCAAACACTTTGTTACAGGAAATGTTCAAAATGTCCTCCGTTAGCGAGGATACATGCATCGTTCCCCGTCGCATGGAATCCCTGATGCGCTGATGCAGCCCTGGAGAATGGCGTATTGTATCACAGCCGTACACAATACAAGCACGAAGAGTCTCTACATTTGGTACCGGGCTTGCGTAGACAAGAGCTTTCAAATGCCCCCATACATGAAAGAGGGTTGAGGTCAGGAGAGCGCGGAAGCCATGGAATTGGTCCGCCTCTACCAATCTATCGGCCACCGAATCTGTTGTTGAACAGCGTACGAACACTTCGACTGAAATGTGCAGGAGCTCCATCGTGCATGAACCACATGTTGTGTCGCACTTGTAAAGGCACATGTTCTAGCAGCACAAGTAGAGTATCCCATATAAAATCGTGATACCGTGCTCCATTGAGCGTAGGTGGAAGAACATGGGGTCCAATCAAGACATCACCAACAATGCCTGCCCAAACGTTCACAGAAAATCTGTATTCATCAGGTGATTGCACAACTACGTGCGGATTATCGTCAGCCCACACATGTTGATTGTGAAAATTTACAATTTGATGAAGTTGGAATGAAGCCTCTTCCGTAAAGAGAACATTTGCACTGAAATGAGGGTTGGCATATTGTTGGATGAACCATTCGCAGAAGTGTACCCGTGGAGGCCAATCAGCTGCTGATAGTGCCTGCACACGCTGTACATGGTACGGAAACAACTGGTTCTCCCGTAGCAACTCTCCATACAGTGACGTGGTCAACGTTACCTTGTACAGCAGCAACTTCTCTGACGTTGACATTAGGGTTATCGTCAACTGCACGAAGAATTGCCTCGTGCATTGCAGGTGTCCTCGTCGTTCTAGGTCTTTCCCAGTCGCGAGTCATAGGCTGGAATGTTCCGCGCTCCCTAAAACGCCCATCAATTGCTTCGAACGTCTTCCTGTCGGACACCTTCGTTCTGGAAATCTGTCTCGATACAAACGTACCGCGCCACGGCTATTGGCCCGGTGCTAATCCATACATCAAAAGGGCATCTGCCAACTCCGCATTTGTGAACACTGCACTGGCTGCAAACCCACGTTCGTGATGAACACCAACCTGTTGATGCTACGTATTGATGTGCTTGATGCTAGTACTGTAGAGCAATGAGTCGCATGTGAACACAAGCACCGAAGTCAACATTACCTTCCTTCAATTGGGCCAACTGGCGGAGAATCGAGGAAGTACAGTACGTACTGACGAAACTAAAATGAGCTCTAACCTGGAAATTAAGCATTTCCGGACACATGTTCACATAACATCTTTTCTTTATTTGTGTGGGAGGAATGTTTCCTGAAAGTTTGGCCGTACCTTTTTGTAACACCCTGTATAAATTTATTATCTTTTAACTTCAAGTCTCAATATACATCGAACTGTAGGAATGGAAAATGTAGCAAGTGTCCAACTACGTATTCATAAAAAAGAGTCTGATATTTAGAGCTTAAAGATCACGAAAATGGACCAGTAACATACCGAGGAAACCGAATGGGATAAAGGCTGTCTATTATTTAAAAATTACTTTTGCAATACTACAGCAAATATAACAAAAACAATCACTTCAATAAATCTTTATAGAAAATAACTATAACTGGTCCTAATATCAGATGAAAAATTATATTCATTACAAACATAAAAGATATACCACAATACTGGACTGTACATAGCAACAGAAATGCGTAAAATGGAAACAGCTAGTAAGTTTAAATGTAATAGAGAAACCGCACAGAAAGACAGATTTGTAACAGACGCAAAAAAACACGAAAATGAAGCACTAATGCCGAATTGCTTATATATAATCACTGAGCTACAAGCATGATCGACAACAGAAACTTGAATGATGAACCATTAGAAAAGTAATGAGTGCAACACAAGCAAAAGAGTATTAGAAAACGAGAAGCAATGAAGAGATTTATCAAAATACACATACAATATCAGAAGTAAGGTTCAAATGGCTCTGAGCAGTATGGGACTTAACATCTGAGGTCATCAGTCCCCTAGAACTACTTAAACCTAACTAACCTACGGACATAACACATATCAATGCCTGAGGCAGGACTCGAACCTGCGACCGTGGCGGTCGCGCGGTTCCAGACTCAAGTGCCTGCTCAGAAGTAAGGGCAACGCGAAAATTACTCTTTTTTTGTCATCTCTATCGAACGACAGAGAACAAGCTAGCAAAACTAGCACTGCTGAATTTCTAGGAAAAGAAGTCGACAATATCCTGAGTCAAAACACGGGAAAAGAACCACAAGGATATAAGAACAACGCCTCAAAAACAGCAGACAGAAAGAGTCTTACAACTGAGATCCTCAGAGGGCTGACAAGGCGGGTAAAATTTAAAGAAGCAAAAGGACAGGAACAAATTGTAGACTCTACAGTGTATGGGAACTGTGGCTATTACGTGATTGCAGTTGGTCAATACGAAGATGAAAAACAAAACAACACTGCAGACAATGCGCATAATAAAGAAGCCCACAGAGCCAGAGCAAGAAATACGGGAAAAGCTCTTCAAAACACTTGGAACATTCACAACAAACGTGCGATAAGTATGGAAATTCACCGTCACAGCTGTCTGATGGAGCCGATGTGTGTCTATGTGCAAGTGGACGTTTTTTACTCTCAAGGAGAGACGTTTCCTAAAACAGACACATTTTACACTGTATACTGGGTCCAAATTATTAAAACGGGATGTACATAAATTAATCAAAATTAGAAATATATGGAAAAAAGAAAAAAAATACGGACATAATGAGCAAATGTTGAGTTCTGTTTTATGGTCAACTTCTCTGACTCGAAACTTGACACAAGAATACCTTAGTACATTTTCCTAAAAATCTACATGAAATCGGCGCACAACCAGAAGACACACAAAATCACGGAAATGAAACGTCTTCAGACTGTCTGTAGTGTTATTTGGGCAACCCGAGATGGGAATTGAAGATCAAGCGAACAATATTCAGACGAACGCCGTGGTAGACACGGCGAAATGATGAAAAACGAAAGAAAGAATGAGAGCAACTGTCCTAATGCTTGTGGGCTTACCGTGGTCCTCAGATGACCAACTAGCGAAATAAAATAAGTTCATAAAAAAAAATGTGGCCAGACGGGAGGAGGACTCGCTTTCTGAGGGTTCCGTACAAACGTAATTATGAATACTGACAGTTCATCCACCCACGGAACCGAGAATCTCGACGATTTTTGTCTGTTAGCGACATTGAGACTGGCAAGATACCTTTCCCGGTAATCTCAGGACTTTAGAGAACGTTTTAATTCTGAAGCTGAATAACAAATGACAAAATAAATACATTTATTGTATGACATAATCAGAACTTACCAATTTCGGATTTTTCTCATCACTTGTACTGTAAGCACTTATTGCCAAATGTCACGATTCGAGGCCAACAGGAAAACCCTACAGGTTTTGATGCGCGAGTTTGAGATTATCGAAATATGTGACAGAAATGGACGTATCTTCTGACACTGACTTAGCTCGCATTTATTACAGCGCCAGCGGTTACAGACTTTATTATGAGACAAGAAGTTTAACTCAATGCGTGTACCCGTTCCTGAGAAAAAAGGGGATCTTAACAGCCGGACGTACGGAAGGACGGACAGAAAGGCAATCGAATAAGGCACATAGCAAATTTGTTTTTCCTGTGATACAATTACAAATTACCAATTTTAGGACCTTTTTTTACTGGTAATGTGAAGCCTTGCTTCTTGCAAAATTTCATGATTCTAGCTCAACGGGAAGTACCCTACAGGTTTTTATGAGTCAGTCAACGAGTATCAAAATACACCCCTTGAAATGGAAAAAAGAACACATTGACACCGGTGTGTCAGATCCACCATACTTGCTCCGGGCACTGCGAGAGGGCTGTACAAGCAATGATCACACGCACGGCCCAGAGGACACACCAGGAACCGCGGTGTTGGCCGTCGAATGGCGCTAGCTGCGCAGCATTTGTGCACCGCCGCCGTCAGTGTCAGCCAGTTTGCCGTGGCATACGGAGCTCCATCGCAGTCTTTAACACTGGTAGCATGCCGCGACAGCGTGGACGTAAACCGTATGTGCAGCTGACGGACTTTGAGCGAGGGCGTATAGTGGGCATGCGGGAGGCCGGGTGGACGTACCGCCGAATTGCTCAACACTTGGAGCGTGAGGTCTCCACAGTAAATCGATGTTGTCGCCAGTGGTCGGCGGAAGGTGCACGTGCCCGTCGACCTGGGACCGGACCGCAGCGACGCACGGATGCACGCCAAGACCGTAGGATCCTACGCAGTGCCGTAGGGGACCGCAACGCCACTTCCCAGCAAATTAGGGACACTGTTGCTCCTGGGGTATCGGCGAGGACCATTCGCAACCGTCTCCATGAAGCTGGGCTACGGTCCCGCACACTGTTAGGCCGTCTTCCGCTCACGCCCCAACATCGTGCAGCCCGCCTCCAGTGGTGTCGCGACAGGCGTGAATGGAGGGACGAATGGAGACGTGTCGTCTTCAGCGATGAGAGTCGCTTCTGCCTTGGTGCCAATGATGGTCGTATGCGTGTCTGGCGCCGTGCAGGTGAGCGCCACAATCAGGACTGCATACGACCGTGGCACACAGGGCCAACACCCGGCATCATGGTGTGGGGAGCGATCTCCTACACTGGCCGTACACCTCTGGTGATCGTCGAGGGGACACTGAATAGTGCACGGTACATCCAAACCGTCATCGAACCCATCGTTCTATCATTCCTAGACCGGCAAGGGAACTTGCTGTTCCAACAGGACAATGCACGTCCGCATGTATCCCGTGCCACCCAATGTGCTCTAGAAGGTGTAAGTCAACTACCCCGGCCAGCAAGATCTCCGGATCTGTCCCCATTGAGCATGTTTGGGACTGGATGAAGCGTCGTCTCACGCGGTCTGCACGTCCAGCACGAACGCTGGTCCAACTGAAGCGCCAGGTGGAAATGGCATGGCAAGCCGTTCCACAGGACTACATCCAGCATCTCTACGATCGTCTCCATGGGAGAACAGCAGCCTGCATTGCTGCGAAAGGTGGATATACACTGTACTAGTGCCGACATTGTGCATGCTCTGTTGCCTGTGTCTATGTGCCTGTGGTTCTGTCAGTGTGATCATGTGATGTATCTGACCCCAGGAATGTGTCAATAAAGTTTCCCCTTCCTGGGACAATGAATTCACGGTGTTCTTATTTCAATTTCCAAGAGTGTATTTGACATAAATGGCCGTACGTTTTGTTTGCACTGACTTAGCTTCAATTTTTTTAACTGCCAAGCAACCGTGAACCTTAGTACGTGACAGATTTCAACTTGTTACGTCTACTGGTTTTCTGAAACAATGCATTTGCAGCAGTTGGACAGACAAAAAAGTAACCCTACAAGAGTTCCGTTTTTAGAGACTGTGGTACAGAACCCTAAAAGGTGGTCAGGATCAGGATGGGAAAGGATGAAAAGCTTCCCAACCGCTGCTTTTCGGCTCATTTTCTGAGCAAGTTCAACATACATCCGTCGGAGCTGGTTGACACCGGCTCGGCGTTAGTGGCCACCTGTTCCTCTACTGGCCGTACTCAAAGCAGAAACGAAGGCAACGTACAGCGTACAAGCAAGCAGGAAGACGTGCTAGTGTCTGATCACACGACAGTCTGGGACGACGCGCCGTAGAGTGGGACTGGAAGTGGAAGACCACATCAAACCGATCGTTAAAGAGGCAGATGCCATGCTGAGAGCCACTGGAAGAATCGCCAGGAAATGTAATCCACCCCTGAGGGAGACTACTTACAAAACCATCAGCCAACCGATACTTTAATATTGCTCCTCTGTCCGAGGCCCTTACCAGGTAATAACAGTACAGAAAACAAGGATAATTCATAGAAGAGCAGCGCGTTTGGTCACCGGTTCGTCTAGTAAGCGCCAAAGCGTCACGAAGATGACGGTCAAACTTCCGTGACAGACGCTACAACAGAGGCGTGGGTAGAGAAAGCCAAATTGATAATTAGGTCACAGCCGGATGGAATACGCCGAACAGAGCAAAATGTAAAGACGTAAATCCCCCAACTAGTCACATATCTTAAATAGTTATTTATGCATTCCATGAACCGATTTTCGAACCTTTTAAGGCTTATCTACAGATGTTTTCAGAAGGTGCATACCTATTTCATGCATTATGCGGGGTGGTGGCCCTGTAACAAGAAGGTGGAACATCCTTTAATGCGTCTTGGCTCTAAGCACTATGAGACTTAACATCTGAGGTCATCAATCCCCGCTACGGTCGCAGGTTCGAATCCTGCCTCGGGCAAGTCTAGGGGGCTGATGACAGATGTTAAGTCCCATAGTGCTCAGAGCCATTTGAACCATTTGATCATCAACCCCTAGACTTACAACTACTTAAACCTAACTAACCTAAGGACATCACACACATCCATGTCCGAGGTAGGATTCGAGCCTGCGACCGTAGCAGCAGCGCGGTTCCGGACTCAAGCGCCTATAACCTCTCGGCCACAGCGGCCGGCTTTAATACGTCTCCATGATTAATATTTACCTATCGATTTGGATGACACACAAACAGTACTCATGGCGATGCATTAAAGCCCGTTCTATCTTGTCACAGAACCAGCACCAGCAATATCCTTGATATATCTATGTAACTTCTGAAAAGCATCTGAAGATGAGTCTGGAAAGGTTGGAAAACTGGTTTGTGGAATGAATAAATAACTTCTTCAAAAAAGTAACTCGTTGTAGTTTTACGTATTTGCTCTAAAAGAGCCGTAATCGATAAGTTTAATCGAGTGCAAAATGTGTCACATAATCACGGGTCGGAAGTGTGGCGCTGTGGAGCTACGTCCATACGATGAAAGCCAATGACGACGACCGGCGTGGGAGTTCAAATGGCTCTGAGCACTATGGGACTCAACTGCTGTGGTCATCAGTCCCCTAGAACTTAGAACTACTTAAACCTAACTAACCTAAGGACATCACACACATCCATGCCCGAGGCAGGATTCGAACCTGTGACCGTAGCAGTCGTGCGGTTCCGGACTGAGCGCCTTAACCGCGAGACCACCGCGGCCGTCTCGACGTTAGGGAAACGTTAAGTGCCTGTCCATGGATGGTTACCTTTCACGCGAATTTTCTGAGATATTTACTGTGTAGCAGCTGAGAATTAAATCAGCTACTCTAAAAGTGCCATAATTCCATTAATTTGTTAAGATAATATGCTAGCGCAGAAACAGCACCAGAATACGATAGCAGCAAGTGGTACTGTTAGGTGCAATGTTATCTAATATATAAAAATCAATATTTGTTTCTTCGTCTTCTACGCAGTTCTTTGCCATTCACTCGATTACTATCAAGCTTTGATGAGTGGCTGCGGCCGTGCCCCATAATGACCGATATTAGTATCGAATTCACAGTTTTCGGGCACGCAAGGATCGAAGGAGAGGAGGCCGGGGGGTGGGGGGGGGGGGGGGGGGGGGGAGGCAAGCAAGACAGTGACGCAGTGACACATCGCCATCGAAAAATTACGGTGACTGTCAAACAGCCCAAGTATCCCAACAGCTGAAGGTGTGACATACAATCACAACTCAGGAACGCCTGAATCAATTTCAAGCAAACTGCATTTGTATAAAACTATTGTGGGAGTAAGAAACCTCTACTGCCCCTAGGAGTGGAGGTGCAGATGAAATGAGGTGACATGTGAAACTGTGTGGCAACAACCTGTTGGTGTTTCCTTCCTGTAATAGGCTTACCTGGAATACTTTAAAAGTATGAAGCGCAAATTCTGTTGTTCAATGCATTAACCAGGTTGCGAGAATGTGCACTGCAATGAGCCAATAATTTTGTCAGGATGTTTTGAGGCGAAGGATTATGTTATAAGGCTGAATATCACAAGTACATCTCTGGCGTAGCACGTAAAACAGCCGACAACCAGACAATTTCCTCAGAATTCAGATGAAAGTGCAGGGAAAAAGTGATATACATATATAATACGAGATTATCGCAAACGGAAGGGGTCAAAGAAGTTTTATCACACAATCGGTAAGTAACTGTATAATGGATGCAGTGCCTTTTTGTAGTTCTTTAATTTGAACAGGTACATCTTAAGATGAGGCTAGTAATCTCGCAATCGATAATGTTACGAAAAACAACTGGAGATCGTTTAATTGCAGTCTGAGGAAAATTCATTTTTTCTGAACTTACCATTAGATTACAGACCATAAAATGGTTCAAATGGCTCTGAGCACTATGGGACTTAACATCCGAGGTCATCAGTCCCCTAGAACTTAGAACTACTTAAACCTAACTAACCTAAGGACATCACACACATCCACGCCCGAGGCAGGATTCGAAACTGCGACCGAAGCAGTCTCGCGGTTCCGGTCTGAAGCGCCTAGAACCGCTCGGTCACAGCGGCCGGCAGATGCCATAGGCGGAGGTAGTGTTCATTGCAGTTGACAAGTGTCATCTCTATTGACGACGAACTTGAGTGTGACAGTGAGTTGTATGGTCGCGTATAACGGGTGTAGGTGAAA
This sequence comes from Schistocerca gregaria, assembly GCF_023897955.1. Lineage (NCBI taxonomy): Eukaryota > Metazoa > Arthropoda > Insecta > Orthoptera > Acrididae > Schistocerca > Schistocerca gregaria. The sequence continues at coordinate 498,720,652 of NC_064926.1, read as the reverse complement.
CCAAGCTAATTGTTGGGTATTTTAGCAGCCACCCGACTCCGCTGTGACAGTCATTCAAAGAAAGTCTACGGCCAGTATCGCGCAAACACCCAGATCGTGCAATACTAGTTGGAGACGATTTCAACCTACCGAGTATAGACTGGGTCGTCTATGGATTCATTACAGGGGTACAGAAAGACAGTCACGCTGTAATGGGATACCCTTTTCTAATACAACTTTTCTTTTTAAGTTCCCGATACCAGGATTAATCAAGAATCTGTTATAGGTGAACATTCTCGGCCGTTTAACTGAATGAACTTCATATCATTCTGTGTACGATGTATTATATTTGAGGCCAAAATGTATAAAAAGAAATCAATTAGTTACAATCGATATGTTCTAGCAGTTAAAATTACTCTTTTTTTAAACATATTTGAAATTACGAAATATCTGGCATATTTAAAATTCATATTATTAATTGCATAATCTAACGCTAATTATTAAATTTATTCCTGGATTCATTTATAAAACAATAATATATTTTAGTGAAAATACTGTCCGCCCCCGTTAGCTGAGTGGTCAGCGTGCAGTATGTCAATCCCAAGGGCGCGGGTTCGATTTCCATCTGGGTAGGAGATTTTCTCCGCTCAGGGACTGGGTTTTGTGTTGTCCTTACCATGATCATTCTATCCCCATCGCGAACGGTCTACCCGACGGGAGGCCGTAGTCACACGTTTTAAAAGAGAAAATTTTTCTTTTGTCAAGAAAGTCTGTAAACTCTGTTGCTTTGTAAACTCTTTGGAACATTGCTAGTACCGCAGAATGTGGTAGTAGTGGGCATACCTCTGATGGAGACAGACGTGTTTATATGGTCGACACTAACAATGTAATCTTGGAACATTAAGGCCGCGTGGGGTTAGCCGAGCGTTCTGGGGCGCTGCAGTCATGGACTGTGCGGCTAGTCCCGGCGGAGGTTCGAGTTCGCCCTCGGGCGCCGGCCGGTGTGGCCGTGTGGTTCTAGGCGCTTCAGTCTGGAACTGCGTGACCGCTACAGTCGCAGGTTCGAATCCTGCCTCGGACATGGATGTTTGTGATGTCCTTAGGTTAGTTAGGTTTAATTAGTTCTATGTTCTAGGCGACTGATGATCTCAGAAGTAAAGTCGCATAGTGCTCAGAGCCATTTGAGCCTCCCTCGGGCATGGGTGTGTGTACTTGTCCTTAGGATAATTTAGGTTTAGTAGTGTGTAAAGCTTAGGGACTGATGACCTTAGCAGTTAAGTCCCATAAGGTTTCACACACATTTGAAAATTTTTTTGGAACATTAAGTGGAAATTGTAAAAACTGTACGATATTGAAAAATGTGCCTACGAATACAATTCAAGACATATACAGGCAAATCTTCATCAGTTATTTAGTCATCAGGAACCCACAACGTTACCCGTAGACTCAAGAAGTGGAGTCAACACCAAGAAGAGAATATGAAGATAACTAAAAAGTTTCTCTTTTACATATCTTACGCCTCTCGAAGCTTTTGGAACTAATGAAGACACTTAGAAAAATGTAATAGTGATGTGTGGGAAGGTAAGATTATAACGCGAAATACTTTTGAACACATTTTATGAAAACTGTTTTGGGCAGCTAAGTCGGCAGCCCACACGCAATGCAGGTATCTTAAGACCTTTTAGCTACAAATAGGCAGGATCTTACCGAAAATGTCGGTATAGAAACGAGGATTAGCGATCATGATGTGATTGTAGCAACTATGGTTACAAAAGTTAAGAAATCAGTCAAGAAGGCTAGCAGAGTGTTCGTGCTAGATAGCGCAGATAAGCAGTTATTGACATCTCACTTAGACAGTGAACTGGCATCACGTAGTTCCAGTAAGATGGATGTAGAGGAATTATGGGCAAAGTTTAAGCAAATTGTAAAGCGTGGTCTGGAGTGTCACGTGCCTAGTAGTAAGTGGATAAAAGACGGAAAAGGCCAACCATAGTTTAATAGCGAAATTCGGAAGATGCTGAGAAAGCAGAAGTGGTTGCACTCTCGGTTCAAAAGGGAACGCACAAATGACGACAAACGAAGGTTGGTAGAGATTCGTGCGTCTGTGAAAAGATCCATGTACGAAGCGTACAACAACCAACACCGTCACACGTTAGCAAAATATCTGGCAGAGGACCCGGGAAAATTCTAGTCGCGTGAAAAATCATCAAGCGGGTTTTAGGCTCCCATTCAGTCCCTTGTTTATCCGTCTCGTGTGGCAGTTGGAGACAGCAAAACGAAAGACGAAGTTTTAAATTTCGCGTTCAATAAATCATTCACACAGGAGAATCGTACAGACATACCGTCATTTAACCATCGTACAGACTCCCATATGGACGACATAGTAATAAGCATCTGTGGCGTAGGAAAACAACTGAAAGATTTGAAAGTAAATAAATCACCAGGTCCGGATGGAATCCCAATTCGGTTTTACGACGCTGGCTCCTTACCTACCCTGCATTTATAGTGAATCTCTCGTCCAGCAAAAAGTCCAAAGTGACTGGAAAAATAAGCAGGTGACTCCAGTATATAAGAAGAGCAAAAGAACGGACCCGCACAATTATAGACCAATATAACCAGCTTCGGTTTGCTGCAGAATCCTCGAACATATTCTCAGATCGAATATAATAAACATACTTGTGACAGAGAACCTAAGTCCACGAAACAGCGTGGTTTAAGGAAGCATCACTCGTGCGAAACTCAGCTTGCCTTTTTCTCACATGATACACTGAGAATTACTGAGGAAGGGCAATAGGCAGATTCCACAATTCTAGTTTTCCGGAAAGCATCTGACACTGTGCCCCATTGTAAGTTGTTTACGAAGGTACGTGCATATGGAACAACACAGATTTGAGAGCTACTTTTTAAGTAATAGAACCCTGTATACTGTCCTCGGAGGCGAGTGTTCATCAGAGGCAAGGGTAACGTCAGGCGTGCATCAGGGAAGGTTGATATGACCGCTGTTGTTACCTAAATACATAAAAAGATTTCGTGGACAGGGTGGGCAGCAATCTGCGGTTTGCTGATGATGCTGCGGTGTACGATAAGGTGTCGAAGTTGAATGACTGTAGGAAGATAGAAGACGACTTACACAAAGTTTCTAGTGGATGTGATGAATGTCAGCTAGCTGTCAAAGTGGAAAAACGTAAATTAATGCGGATGAGAAAGAACATCAAATCTGTAATGTTCGGTTATAGTATTAGTAGTGTCCTGCTTGACGCAGCAACGACATTTATGTATGTGGGCGTAACGTCGAAAAGCGGTATTAGGTGGAACGAGCATGTAAAAAGTGTGGTAGGGAAGGCGGATGGTCGGCTTCGGTTTATTGGGAGAATTTTAGGAAACAGTGGTTCACCTTTCAAGGAGGTCGCATATAGGACGCTGGCGCGACCTATTTTTGAACACAAGGCCGATTGGTTCAAATGGCTCTGAGCACTATGGGACTTAACTTCTGAGGTCATCAGTCCCCTAGAACTTAAAACTACTTAAACCTAACTAACCTAAGGCCATCACACACATCCATGCCCGAGGCAGGATTCGAACCTGCGATCGCAGCGGTCGCGCGGTTCCAGACTGTAGCGCCTAGAACCGCCCGGCCACCACGGCAAGCCGAACACCAGGTCGGATTGAAGGAAGACACCGAAGTAATTCAGAGGCGGGCTGCTCGACTTGTTACTGGTAGGTTCGAACAACACCCAAGCCTTACGGAGATGCTTCGGGAATCGGAATCCCTGGAGGAACACTACTGAGAAAATTTGGAGAATCGGAATTACAAGGTGACTTCTACTGCCGTCAATACACACAGCGCGTAAGAACCACGAAGATAAAATGCGAGAATTTAGGGCTCATGCGGAGGCATACAAACAGTCGTTTTTCTCTCATTCTATTTGCGAATAGAACAGGAAAGGAAATGACTAGTAGAGCTACAGGGTACCCTCCACCACGCACCTTACGGTGACTTGGGAAGCATCTATGTAGATGTAGATGCATATACCATATGTATGCGTTCCACAGTTGTGTCAATGATGGAAAGTTTAAATATTATCATCGGGTTGTTTCTCTCCATGCTACATATTTCACGGTACTACCATGATGGTAAAAATTTAAGAGATATCCGAGCTTATACGCAGCCTTACCAACAGTTGTTCACAGTTATTCTTCCTGCATACCACTTGCAACTCGAGCAAGAAAGGGGGGCTGCGACAGTCACACATTCTACGGTGGCTTGCTGAGCATAACTGAAGGTGTAGATACAGGCTGCTTAACTACAGTGCCAAAGTTTGCAGCATTGTCTTCCAATACGGGAACCGTGGCATTGCTACGTGTATTTTCCTATCACTTACGGGAAATAATTCACCGTTGGTATTTCTGTCTGCACGGGAGGAGAGTCTGGAAATGGCTTTTGCATTCGTTTTGTGGAGGTGACATTTGGCCGGCAAATTTTCCACTGCAACACCTGTCCTCGCATGTCTACAGCTGATATTCCAAACAGTTTCCGAGAAGTCCATAACGTGTATACAGCTGATATTCCTAACAGTTTCCGAGAAGTTCATAAAATGTATTCTTATGATATCTAATTCGTTCATGACAACAAGGAAGAAAAATATGTTTTCTGGCGACAGGTTTATCATCCCGCCCCGAACTACGTTTAAGAGCTCGTTAAGCTATTGCCCTGAAACAGCTGAGCGTGGCCAGGGCTACGTGCACTTTCAACAGTGGCGTCTCGGACCATACGGTGGATGCCACAGGTACGTACTGCGGCACTTACGACCACACGGTTTTGCACTGTGGACTATCTGACCAAACCCTCACCCACTTCTAATTTAGGACAGTCCTTCACCAGCAGCGGATGTGTTCTTCACAACAGTCCTGTTGTTCGATTCTGAAGAAGCGGAGAAAATCCTATGTGAATGTGCAACTGTTGTAATGGACAGAACACCTGACAGATCTTAGAAACATTTCAAACAAGTATAAACAACACAACCTAAGTCAAAACAGGGCCCGGGAGCATACCACATTCCATTAGAACTACTGACGGCCTTGGGAGAACCAGTCCTGACAAAACTCTACCATCTGGTGAGGCGAAATACCCTCAGACTTCAAGAAGAATATAATAATTCCAATCCCAAAGAAAGTAGGTGTTGACAGATGTGAAAATTACCGAACTATAAGTTTAATAAGTCACAGCTGCAAAATACTAACACGAATTCTTTACAGACGAATGGAAAAACTGGTAGAAACCGACCTCGGGGAACATCAGTTTGGATTCGGTAGAAATATTGGAACACGTAAGGCAATACTGACCTTACGACTTATCTTAGAAGAAAGATTAAGGAAAGGCAAACCTACGTTTCTAGCATTTGTAGACTTAGAGAAAGCTTTTGACAAAGTTGACTGGAATACTCTCTTTCAAATTCTGAAGGTGGCAGGGGTAAAATACAGGGAGCGAAAGGCTATTTATAATTTGTACAGAAACCATATGCCAGTTATAAGAGTCGAGGGGCACGGAAGGGAAGCAGTGGTTGGGAAGGGAGTGAGACAGGGTTGTAGTCTCTCCCCAATGTTATTCAAACTGTATATTGAGCAAGTAGTGAAGGAAACAAAAGAAAAATTCGGAGTAGATATTAAAATCCATGGAGAAGAAATAAAAACTTTGAGGCTTGCCGATGAGATTGTAATTCTGTCAGAGACAGCAAAGGACTTGGAAGAGCAGTTGAATGGAATGGACAGTGTCTAGAAAGTAGGGTCGAAGATGAACATCAACAAAAGCAAAACGAGGTTAATGGAATGTAGTCGAGTTAACTCGGGTGATGCTGAGGGAATTAGATTAGGAAATGAGACACTTAAAGTAGTAAAGGAGTTTTGTTATTTGGGAAGCAAAATAACTGATGATGGTCGAAGTACAAAGGATATAAAATGTAGACTGGCAATGGCAAGGAAAGCGTTTCTGAAAAAGATAAATTTGTTAAATCGAGTATAGATTTAAGTGTCAGGAAGTCATTTCTGAAAGTATTTGTATGGAGTGTAGCCATGTATGGAAGTGAAATATGGACGATAATTAGTTTATACAAGAAGAGAATAGAAGCTTTCCAAATGTGGTGCTACAGAAGAATACTGAAGATTAGATGGGTAGATCACATAACTAATGAGGAGGTATTGAACAGAATTGGGGAGAACAGGAGCTTGTGGCACAACTTGACTAGAAGAAGGGATCGGTTGGCAGTACATGTTCTGAGATATCGAAGGATCACCAGTTTAGTATTGGAGGGCAGCGTGGAGGGTAAAAATCGTAGATGGAGACCAAGAGATGAATACACTAAGCAGATTCAGAAGGATGTAGGCTGCAGTAGGTACTGGGAGATGAACAAGATTGCACAGGATAGAGTAGCATGGAAAGCTGCATCAAACCAGTCCCAGGACTGAAGACTACTACAACAACAACAATTTACAAATCTGTCTATTTAGTTTTTCCAATGTTAAAGTAGTTGTAAGTATGGGTTAGTGTTTGAACAAATTACTGATAAGAATTTAAACTGAACTATTTGTCACTATGGAAAATAATCCTCAAAAGCCCATAAACACCCAATTTAATCCACTGGGTTTGTTTTTTAAGAATACCCAGGTTTGTCTCAATTTTGTTAATAGTTTTGCTTAAAATCGTTGAAGCACGCAGTGTCTATTTCAAAGCAGTTAGCTCATATTCTGACAGGAAATACTGCACTTCATACTCTGCTAAAACTGTCTTAAAGAACTTTAAGTGCACATATCCTACGCTTATAGTAAATGTGGTTGTTTCAATGCTTGTTAAATCTCAGGCAACTTTCAAAAATGCACACATTAGTTAAATGATAACAGGACTGTCGTGATTTAGCTGTCTCAAAAGCCTACATAACAAAAAAGTGATAAAGTGAATACACTTTACATTTAGACAGAAATGAAGTAATTTTTGGTTTTATTATTCAGTGGAAATGCACATCTTTGGTTTTGCTAATGGCACACAGGTTTTAACTTTTCTTACTAAGTCCAGGTACTTTAACCATTGTTGAAGTCACATATCGTCAGCTTAGGAAGCAAATGCAATGTTACTAGTTTTCCAAGTTCACACTGAACGATAACTCAAAGCTTTTACAGTGTTAGATTTTCCACTGGAACAGTGAATCTACGTTATTCAATTTTCTGCATCGTAACAACTCAACATCTGCCACGGGTAATGATTTTTAATACAAAGTTTTTTACTACTTATCAAAGTTCATGGTTACAAGTTATACTGAGGTCCTGATAAAGCTAAGTTTTGAATCTCAAACTTTCACTGTATTGTGTAAAAGCGACGTATCTCAGTTGGTATTTCTCTCTGTAATCTGACGTAATTAGTTGCATTCGTTTCTTCAGTAAAGAGATTTCTTTAAAACAATTTTGTAAGCCTACTGTTTGCCTAATTTAATGAAAGTAATTAGCGAATTTAATCAAGTTCACAGTAATAATTGTTTAGGTGGTCTTGAATAGTTACTGTCATCACAAGTGCAAATACTTTGAGAATAATTAGAAGTGAAGTTACTTGTTAATTTGATAGCACGACGTAACAGGAAGAGACAATACTAGGTCTCTCTCTCACACACACACACACACACACACACACACAGAGAGAGAGAGAGAGAGAGAGAGAGAGAGAGAGAGAGAGAGAGAGAGAGAGAGAGAGAGGAGGGTGGAGGTGGGGGAGGGAGGGAGAAAGGAGGGGGTGTTGAAGACGACGATGGCTGTTAAACACAATCTCTAAACGTCACCGTTTATCTGAGACTGGCCTGATTCGGCCGAAATCGATCTGCAATATACTGCAGCAATGTGATGTTTTAAACACTCTTTGGTCGTAGGAACTTGTGGGCAGACTTCATCTTTGAAAATATGAAAAGTTCTGAAGCGTCAAATAAGGAGAATGTGCTGTTTCAAATATATCCATGAAGTTAAAGTTGCATTTCCTCTAAGAGAGCCGACAGCACTACGGTGAGAAACTGCGCGTATTATTTACCCGTTAAGGTTTCTTCAATGAAGGTAGGACCAATGATGAAGTGTCAGAAATTCCGGGCTCGAACGTTCATACTCCGTTGGCTCTGGTGCTCAGCCAGCCAGTGCGGATTCTCAGCGGCTCAGTAAAGCGTGTTTCTCACATTCTGTTTACAACGATTCGTAAAGGTAGATTCGCCAGTGAAGAGAATTCTTTGAAGGACGGTCGTATTGCCCTGATGTCGCATCGCAACGGCAGAATTCTGTGCGTCCCTTGTAACAAATCTTGTTAATCTGCTGGTGAAGTGTCATATGATTTCAGTGTGCTCTTTATTTCTTTTTTTACTAATTATATTGTTACAAATATGCTTATACCAGAACTCTTGTTGTTCTTCGCCTGTAAGGATGTGTTTGGTTTCTATGTATTGGTTGTTTAATCTATGTTTCAACCCCTTTTCCAGGAGAAGTTCTTCTTCTGCGTGTAGTTCTGTCTCAACATGTTTCTATTTGGAAAAAAAACACAAAGTTGATACGGATATCTCTAAAATTCATTTGGTTATCAAAAGAGACTATACGTCATTTAGTGACAGCTTTCTGACAAGCCATCTGACCTTACGTCAGACGATTCCAGAAATATTTAAGATGATAGTGCGAATCGTTTAAGAGATTTCGTGTTTGGTAAGTTGGTATAACGACACTTGTTTGTGCAGCTGCCAGGTACGATGTTATGTGTGTGACAGTCCAAGCAGTAACTCGTGAGCGGTACTGTATACGGAGAGTGTAGGAAGAATGGAGTTCGCTCTTGTACGGTGTATGCGGCAAGCTACCCCAATAGGCGCCAATCATCTTAGCAGTTATTTATGAGCCCCTTCAACCAGTTACGTAGCAATGCTAGTGAAACGCCTTGACAACGTAGGAGAAGGAAACAAGCGACGATAGAAGAGGGGGAAATGAATGTTCTTGCTGCTGCTGGTGCCGCTGCAGTTGATCCGCACGTTAGCTCCCGCTTAATCGCACGAGGAAGTGGGACGAGTCGGCCAAGTGCACAACGTACCCTCCATCGACATCCTACAGGGTGTTACAAAAATGACCGGTATATTTGAAACGGCAATACCAAATAAACGAGCAGCGATAGAAATACACCGTTTGTTGCAATATGCTTGGGACAACAGTACATTTTCAGGCAGACAAACTTTCGAAATTACAGTAGTTACAATTGTCAACAACAGATGGCGTTGCGGTCTGGGCAACTCTCTAGTACGATAATTTCCACATATCCACCATGCGTAGCAATAATATGGCGTAGTCTCTGAATGAAATTACCCGAAATCTTTGACAACGTGTCTGGCGGAATGGCTTCACATGCAGATGAGATGTACTGCTTCAGCTGTTCAATTGTTTCTGGATTCTGGCGGTACACCTGGTCTTTCAAGTGTCCCCACAGAAAGAAGTCACAGGGGTTCACGTCTGGCGAATAGGGAGGCCAATCCACGCCGCCTCCTGTATGTTTCGGATAGCCCAAAGCAATCACACGATCATCGAAATATTCATTCAGGAAATTAAAGGCGTCGGCCGTGCGATGTGGCCGGGCACCATCTTGCATAAACCACGAGGTGTTCGCAGTGTCTTCTAAGGCAGTTTGTACCGCCTCAAATTCACGAAGAATGTCCAGATAGCGTGATGCAGTAATCGTTTCGGATCTGAAAAATGGGTCAATCATTCCTTCGGAAGAAATGGCGGCCCAGACCAGTACTTTTTGAGGATGCAGGGACGATGGGACTGCAACATGGGGCTTTTCGGTTCCCCATATGCGCCAGTTCTGTTTATTGACGAAGCCGTCCAGGTAAAAATAAGCTTCGTCAGTAAACCAAATGCTGCCCATATGCATATCGCCGTCATCAATCCTGTGCACTATATCGTTAGCGAATGTCTCTCGTGCAGCAATGGTAGCGGCGCTGAGGGGGTGCCACGTTTGAATTTTGTATGGATAGAGGTGTAAACTCTGGCGCATGAGACGATACGTGGACGTTGGCGTCATTTGGACCGCAGCTGCAACACGGCGAACGGAAACCCGAGGCCGCTGTTGGATCACCTGCTGCACTAGCTGCGCGTTGCCCTCTGTGGTTGCCGTACGCGGTCGCCCTACCTTTCCAGCACATTCATCCGTCACGTTCCCAGTCCGTTGAAATTTTTCAAACAGATCCTTTATTGTATCGGTTTTCGGTCCTTTGGTTACATTAAACCTCCGTTGAAAACTTCGTCTTGTTTCAACAACACTGTGTTCTAGGCGGTGGAATTCCAACACCAGAAAAATCCTCTGTTCTAAGGAATAAACCATGTTGTCCACAGCACACTTGCACGTTGTGAGCAGCACACGCTTACAGCAGAAAGACGACGTACAGAATGGAGCACCCACAGACTGCGTTGTCTTCTATATCTTTCACATCACTTGCACCGCCATCTGTTGTTGAAAATTGTAACTACTGTAATTTCGAACGTTTGTCCGCCTGAAAATGTACTGTTGTCCCAAGCATATTGCAACAAACGGTGTATTTCTATCGCTGCTCGTTTAGTTTTTATTGCCGTTTCAAATATACCGGTCATTTTTGAAACACCCTGTATCTTTCTCCATCAAGAGCTGCATGGAAACGACTATGAGAATCGCGTTAACTTCTGCGCAGACGTATCTTTCTCCATCAAGAGCTGCATGGAAACGACTATGAGAATCGCGTTAACTTCTGCGCAGACGTATTAAGGCAGGATACTCCAGATCTCTCACGTATCTTGTTCAGTGGTGAAGCCACGCTGACAAATCATGTCCAGGTAAACCGTCGAAACATGCACCACTGCTCTGTTGACAGTTCCCGCTGGCTTCGATAGGCCGAACGTCAGCGTCCCTGGAGTGTAACGTGTGGAGTGGCATAATGAACCATCAGCCCATACGCCCGTTTTTCATAGACGGGACACTGAAGGCGCATAAGGATCGCAGCCTCCTGAGAGAACATCTTCCACGGATCCTAGAAGACGTTCCCCTGCAAACTAGGAGAAACCTGTCGTACCAACATAATAGCTTCCCAGCCCATAGTGCACGAAGCACTACAGCATGTTGAAGCAAGTCAAGTGCTGTGTCGTGTGTGAGACACAGAGGCGAGTGGTGTGTGCCGGGACAGCCCAGTTCACTGCTACTAGTAGCGCCATGTCACCTTAACGCGTCTGCGCGTAAGTATTGCACCACAAATCAAAATTTACGTTTAAAACTTTGTTAAAATGTAGTTTAATGTTATAATGTTCCAGATACCAAGTCTTTCTTTATGTTCTAGACTTAACACTTTACGTAAAAATGCCGTTTTACGAGAAAAATAAGTGGTGCCAAATAATGAAGCTAGAATGCCATAATTTGGTCAGAAGGTCCAGTTAGAGCTCATAAATAAGTGGTGTAGGTTTCCAAAACCATACAACAAAAATTAACGACGGAATTGACATTTTTAGCAAAATTAAGAGGCGCAAAATAAAGAGTTACAAACATGAAAATTTGTTTTATGCTTCAGTTCACCCCAAAATTAATAACTGAAAGACCACGTTAAGCTACCTCTTATAATTTTTGAGTAATTCAGGAAAAAACCAATTTTGAACTAAAATGTACCCAGTTGTTGTAGATTAAGTACCTGTGATTTTAACGATAGAGAATTTTGGTTAAAGTGGATGCTAAAACATACCAAGTGATAAAGCTATAGTAAATTTGAGAGTTGTAGTATTAATAAGTGCTGAGATACGTTCTAGTTAACATATGGTTCAGAAGTAACGATCTACCGTTAGTTCCACTGTAAAAATTCTAGAGGGCAAAGTTTTCATTCTAGCGAGCTGAAACGTTTTCTGCACTTTCAAACAGCTTAACTGTAAACAAGTAAAAATTAAAGAGGTTTCTGAAGTAATTTTGAACTATATTATTAAAGTTGATGTGCCCGAGAAAGCGGCCGTTCGGAGGCTGCTGCAGTATGCAGATAGCTGTAGACAACAGATGCTCCCTCAGCCGTCCGCTACGGCACCTGTGTAAATGCAGCCCGAGAGGCAGTAGGAAGGTTCACTTCGCGCTCAGCTACGGTAACATCCACGTCTGTCAAACGTCGGATCCGAGTTGTGCCAAAGCGCGTATTTTGCAGTAAAAACGGATGGTGAACTCGCGAGGACTGTACACCATACTGCATCGCTTAGAATTCGGCATAGTAAATGACAGTGTGCCGACCGCGTGAATTATAATTCCGCGTGGCAAGTGGTGACTTTATTTCCACTTTTATAGCGAGCATTGATTTTGAACATTTACTGCAAACTTTCATTTGAGTAATTTTGGTCAGGGCGAAAGGCAATCTGACAGGAACGTACCGTAGAGGTCGCCTCTGAACTGCTAAATGTGCTGTTAGAACAGAAAGGCTTGCTGTGAATTGCCAATAGTGAATTTTTAAGTGTTGTATGTTAGAATCTGTACGCAATACAATTTTGATTGAAACTTTATACTTTTATTTAAAATCATAGTCCTGATCCCGCAAAGAAACGAGAGAACATAAACTTTTCTTTCACTGAGCTGGACCAGAATGTGGCCGTGCAGAATGAAAACTAAGATCAGTATGTTTCCCTTCGCTTTCTGGCTGACCACGAAAGTAGTTGCTAGGCTCGCGTGAGAAATGATTAACTTTTACCCGCCGCCCCACAATTTCTAAATAGTTGGACAAGATGCACAGGACGTGTACACTGTCCGGCACATTCCCCGGATTTGACGCCTGTAGACTTTTTTCTGCGGGGAAAGCTCGAAGGACACTGCCTAGCAGGACGTACCAAATACACCTGATGATATGCAACGACATATTACTGCAGCCTACTCGGTAACCTCCGCTGAAATGCTAGCACGTGTGCAGCAAGCGTTCCATACCAGACACAAAATAGTATTGCCGCTGCCGGTGGCCATTTTGAACACAACCTGTGATGATCAGTTGTCTCGTTACTGGCCGAAATCCACATAACTAGCACTTGTCTTTAATGTATGCTACCACAGGTATTGTACAAGTGTGGGCGCGAGAATTTTTCAAAATCAGATCTCTTGTAAACGACTCGCACTAGAATACTGCGACAAACACCACTGACATTCTAATTTACCCTACTTGTAGTTTGCTAATGTCAATAGGAATTGTTGCATTTAAAGAAGTGTATGCTTGGACAAAATACACTTTTAGTTATTATTACAATTTGTTAATTGGCTAACAATACGAGACCGTCACTACAAGTGCATTCTGTGAAAACCGCACATCGATAGCGCTTTCCACTTCCGCAATATGTGCGGTGCAAGTTTTGGGTGATTCGCCCTGTATATAAATATAACCCTTCTTTACTGAGAAAAGTCGTCATCTGCTTAATTCCCTATCCTATGTTTCTCGACCTTTCAGAGCAACCGTTAAGATAGTACAGTTATGGGCGCCATACAGAGACAGCAGAACTGCTTCTCTCCCATCTCAAGTCAAATTCCAACTGGGGAACAAAGGCTGACGGACAGCTTGCTCTGAATATAAAACAAGAAAACTCTAACTGATCGGAAGTTAGTCCTTAACTTGATCCGCCACATAATGCTAAATACTATTCAATGGCATTCAGGTCTCAGATAATTTCGCGGAGACTTTATTCTTGTCGTGGGTCTGCAGTCTGTTACAATCCCGAATCATGAATTCAGTATCAGGTAAATTCTCCCTTTGACGGTGGCGTTGGTTCAGATACGTTTCCTCTCAGTATGTCTAGTTACTAGCCGCCTCCCGGGCCGAGGTCGCTAACGCATGACTGTGCGGTAGTGCTTGGCTCTTAGGTGGACGTAATTTTCACTGCTAGCTTTTACTCGGCAAGGGAAGGAGAGACTGTGGAGTAAAGTTCTTAATCCGCACTTTTTGAGCCAATGTCCTGGATTAAATTCCAAACTCCCTGCAGTGTGTCGTGAAGTGGGGGTATGTGACGCTATTTATGGTAACTCGTGTCAGAGAACGCTTTTATCCCAGAGTTGGTCTCCCCGTAACTCGCATACACATAAAAAACATTGATCACAGTGCAAGGCAACAAACATTCGTTACCGAGTCAACGCCGATGATGGTTATTGCAGTTCGTTTTGGCTGGCTTTTATTTTTTATTTGATTTAGAATCCGGTTCAGTCTCACTTATCTGGTCAATAAAAAGAGCGTGACTTTTCGCTGTTCGGGAAGCAGTGGAAGACTTATTACGATCAAAAAAATTTCTTTTGTCTTTGAACTGTTGTTATACCGTCCTCTGCCGTTGTGCACCAAACAACTGCATCCGCTAAGTTTTTCGCTATCTAACTTCTTGGGCACTATCGCAGTGTGAGTGCAGTTTGCTTTCGTTTGATCAGCTCGTCTCCAAACCTGGTATGACATTGTATTCATCAGAGACGAGCATCTCTGCAGCTAACAAAAGCATATATTTTGATTTGTATTTCTCGTTAGACCTCTGTTTATCTCTGGGTTCTGTGTCGGTTTCCTTTGCCTGGCGGTTGTTAGGACATCTTTGTCCATAAAAGTATGGCGTTATTCTTTTCGTGCTAAAATGTCATATTTCAGTTTCGATACGCTGTTGTCTAAATTGCTGGTAAATTTTCAACGCTGAAGCACAAAATGTGCTTCCCTTTGCTGCTCATAGGTCCTGTTTAAAACTTTCACTGTATAAACAAGAATAATTATGCCGTAGAAGTCCAGGAACTTCTTGTGTACGGGGATCTTACATGGCAGTCGATAACATCCAACCACCTTAAGAAATGCAGAAGATATGAGCAGTCGGATTTAAACAAGAATTGGACGCTATGGCGTGGAATTTTTCTCTCTTTTAAAACAAGAAGTCCTTCGGTAAGGTTTTCTGCGCGTTTATATTGTTTTAGACAAGTTTAGACAGGAAAAAGAGTAATTGCCACAATATCGTCACTACCTTCCACTTTCGAGATCACAGCAAATGTCACGACGAAAATGTAAAACTATTCAAATCAAGCGAGTGTAATTTTGCTTTATGGACTTCAGTCCGAAGAATAGTTTGATATAGCTCTCTACACTACTCTATCCTGTCTAAGTCCCTACATATCTGCATAAATACTACAACCTACATCCATTTGAAACTAGTTACTATATTCAAGACTTAGTCTCCCTGTACAATTTTTAGTTATTACAGTTTCCTTCAGTACTAAATTGCCGATCCCTTGATGTTTCATAATGTGTCGTATCAACTGAAACCCTTCTTTTAGTCCAGTTATTCCACAAATTTCTTTTTTCCCCCATTTCTCTTCAGTGCCATCTCATCACTTATGCGATCTAATCCTCAACATTCTTTCGTAGCACCACATTTTAGAACCTATTCTCTCTGGTCTGAACTGTTTCGTCGACATTTCGCTTCCAAATGGGGCTACATGTCAAAAAACGCCTTTAAAAAACCACTTACTAACACTTAATTCAACCCAAATTAATTTGTGCGCTGATTGAAACTGGCTGAAAGGTAAAAACTTTTTGCACGGACATGTCAAAGTTCCCGGGTTCGAATCCTGGCCCGGTACACATTTTTAACTGTCAGAAGTTTCGACGTTAGCACATTTGTCTCTATCAAGAGAGCCTGAGGCGGCGCGATTACCTGCACCTGCGTGCCTGTGAACCCGTTGTAGCAGATCGTTGGTAGGAAAGCCGAGCATAAAGAAACTTGCCGTACTGCAACTCGCACCGGGCTGCACACAACGTAATTATTCCAAAAATAGGGAAAAGACCTTAATTTTGAATGAGAGGTAGAAATACTGGCAAAAAGTCGGTATATTCTGAACCTTGATAATGAACTCGTTCACTGCCAAGCCCGTGCTAATCTTAACACAGCCAGGCACAAACTCTTTCATTCACGTTATCAAGTTTATGGTAACGTCTTCCCCGAAATCTGAACAGCTGCTAAGCACAGACTGTTCTTAACTGAAAATTCTCGGCATACTGTTAAAGTTATCCGTGTCTAATGCACTCAAGGTTTTAGTCACCGATCTGCTCAATATGCCACGCGGAATTACTGTCTTTCCTCATACACAAAATTACTTAAAAAATCCGTACTTCCTAAAGAACACACCGTAATAAATATGCCTTCGTTCTAAAGATGTAGCACAACAAAAACCGGCAAATCACAACTTCCTTCGGAGCTCATACTACCCATGAAAGTACCATTGAAAGGCAGGGCTCCGACTTCTTTAGACTGCTGTAAGCATTCTGTATGTCCAAGAGAAAAGACGCGCGAAGAATGCTCTGTTCTGATTGGTCGGCTTTCTTTAAGGCCAATAGAAAAACATTACGCTCCTGCGTCAGTCCACGCTTTTCATGACTAACCAATCCACAAAGAACACTTTCGAAATGTACTTTTTCCCGAAACAAGTACTTAAAATTCTGATGTTTTGTTTATACTTTACGTTATTAGCTATTTTCATTTTCACTCGGATTTGCTTTCCTTTTACCATAAACTTACTTAAAATATGATGCAAAATTCCCCGTCGTCTGCATTCACACTGTCTTAAAACTTTCTCACACTAGATCATACAGCGTTCATCAGTAGAACAATGATCTACATATTTACCACATTCACGCACCATTCACTACTAAAAACATATACAAAACCATACAAACATAAATAAAAAGAAAAGCCTTCAAGAAATAAATAACAATTCACGAAAACATTCTCTTTACGTTTCTAGAATGTATCTGTGCACTACTGTCCTCGCAGATGAAAATTAGAACTACGTCCTCGACTGAACCCGCTTCAGACCATCTGCCACTGTGCACGCATCACAGGCTCTACACAGGAGCGATATGAGGCGCCCCGCCTCAAGCCTTTCTGCCCAAGTGGTGAGAGCCGCCTTTTATTCCTACTTCTAACGTCTCATTTGGTAATCTAATTTCCTCAACATCACCAGACTTAATTGTCCTGTAAGGTGCACGATTTAGTGGCCAGGGCCGACAGTAGATGTACAGTGGGGACGACGAAAATAATGTGTTACAGACAGTTGCGGAGGTCGTCAGAATAAACACCAGGTCTCTCGCAACTGCGGTCGAAATGTCACAATCTAATGTTATGCGAATACTTCAAAGAAACCATTAGCATACTTTCCACACGCAGCAAGTACAAGCAATGTCGCCGAGAGGCTACCATCGGAGGCTGTACTTCACATTTCTCAATCTTATAATATTCAGTTGCATAGCCGTATAGAGACGTAGGAAAGAGAGGAAAACGAATTTCTGTTTGCAGCTCAATGTGTGACACTTCGTACGAAACATTTTGTCATTTATGACTCACCCGCTATATTTTGCATATCTGATACAACAGTTTCGTCGTCGGTTGTTCTTACTTACATTATTAACATACAATTAAACACTGACAATCACATCAGGATATAGAATAATTAGAACTTACAAGATAAAATAGCTTCGCATCACATGTGTCCAGAACATCGTGACCATCATCATCTTCTACGAATGACCTTTGGCCACAGGAGAAATTTGAAGCATGTGGCTTACGATTTGCTCTTGTCAAGGACCTTAACAATTCTGACGGGATGTCATCTATACTCAAAGCGCCCAGTTGCGACTTAAGTGAGCTGTCAAATTCTTCTTACAATATCATATCTCCCATGTCATCTTCTTCCAATGCTGTTATTAAGTCCCTTTTCTATGTACAGATCTTATACAGATTGCGTCCATCCTGCAGCCTTACCTAGTACTGGCAAAGCGGCATCTACGTTCGCTAAAATGTTTTTTATTTCTACAGCTTCTGCATTTCTCCTCTAGCCATTCCCGCTTTATTTCCTGTCAGCCTTATTTTTAGAAGTTTGTATACCATCTTGTTGGTTTGATTTACTGATTTTTTTATATTTTTCTTTTTTTCATCACGGGAAGGTAATATCTGTGTTATGCAAGCGTTTCCGGCGGTCCTATGCCTTCTTATACACCAAGTTAACCTATACTATCAGCTTCGTGACTCAATGGCACAGTGGTTAAGTACCAGAATAATCGATAATTTCGTATTTCCTTAGCCCTAGAACAGAAAACGGGGTAAAGTGTAACATTGTTACTAAACCGTCTTAAATTTTAGTCCTTCATATTTTATTCGAAGGACGTCATAATTTATAATTTACGCACTACTGAATTACATTTTTCCAAATATTAGGTCTCTAATGGTATGTCCCATACAAAATAAATACAGAAGATCTGTTTTACACGCTATACTGACTACCACAGGAACTGGTAGCAACTGCATTTGTAAATTTTACTAGGGCTTTATAGTCTAGAGTTAAATATCGGCATCTGGAATATTGAATGGTATTGGGCGAAATAAGACGCTTTCAGTGCTAGTTGTCAGTCCTGATGGTCTCAAAGCCGAGAGGTCGCGGGATCACATTCCTTTCGAACCACTGAATTTCCAGCATGCAAGTCGCCGAAGTGGCGTCAAATTGAGGGATTTGTACCAATCCGTTGAGGCATTCGAACTTTATTGTAAGAAGCGGCGGACTACGGATCCAAAGAACGCCTATTCGATCCCCGACCAGTCCTAGCATTTTTGACACTCGTAACTTGTTTCACCTGTAACAATGTTTGTCAGTGTTATAAATGAGGAGTTGGGCCGTATATCGGAATCACGTTAAACTGTAGGTTTCACTGAAACTGGCTAGGTAAGTGCGTTCAAAGGTAGGAGGAAAGCAATAGCATCGCACCTTCAGTAGCAGCGAGCGTACGGCAGGGCACACAGTATGGGTCTGCTACCGGCCCACGTGTTGATGACGTGCACCGAGGTGACGAAAGTAGCGGAACACGTGGCCACATCGTTTTTCACGGCGTAATACAGCAGCTTGACGTGACGTGCACTCAACAAGCCGGCGGAAGTCCCCTGCAGAAACGCTGAGCCGTGCGGCCCGTACAGCCGTCCACGACTGCGGAAGTGTTACCGCCGCAGGATTCTGTGCACGAACTGACCTCTCGGTTATATCTCATAAATGTTCGATGGGATTCGTGTCGAGCGATCAGGGTGTTCACATCATTCGCTCGAATGGTCCGGAAAGTTCTTCAAACCAATAGCGAACAATTATGACCCGGTGACTTGGCGCATTGGCGTGGGTACACGTAACTCGCGAATGATTGAAAACGGCCTCCAAGAAGCGGAACATAACGATTTGTAGTCAATAATCGGTTCAGCTGGATCGTAAACACAGGCCGCGCAATTACGTGGCCACCACCACCTTGCGCAGTGCCTGCCTTGTCGGTAACTCCCGTCGGATCTGCGTCATACTCGAACCCTACTATCAGATCTTGCCAACTGAAATCTACATCTACATTTACACTCCGCAAGCCACCCAACGGTGTGTGGCGGAGGGCACTTTACGTGTCACTGTCATTACCTCCCTTTCCTGTTCCAGTAGCGTATGGTTCGCAGGAAGAACGACTGCCGGAAAGCCTCCGGGCGCGCTCGAATCTCTCTAATTTTACATTCGTGACCTCGTCGGCAGGTATAAGTAGGGGGAAGCAATATATTCGATACCTCATCCAGAAACGCATCCTCTCGAAACCTGGCGAGCAAGCTACACCGCGATGCAGAGCGCCTCTCTTGCAGAATCTGCCATTTGAGTTTGCTAAACATCTCTGTAACGCTATCACGCTTACCAAATAACCCTGTGACGAAACGCGCCGCTCTTCTTTGGATATTCTCTGTCTCCTTCGTCAACCCGACCTGGTACGGATCCCACACTGATGAGCAATACTCAAGTATAGGTCGAACGAGTGTTTTGTAAGCCAACTCCTTTGTTAATGGACTACATTTTCTAACGACTCTCCCAATGAAACTCAACCTTATCAACGATTACTTTTATATGATCATTCCACTTCAAATCGTTCCGCACGCATACTTCCAGATATTTTACAGAAGTACCAGCTACCAGTGTTTGTTCCGCTATCATATAATCATACAACAAAGGATCCTTCTTTCTAAGTATTCTCAATACATTACATTTGTTTATGTTAAGGGTCAGTTGCCACTCCCTGCACCAAGTGCCTAACCGCTGAAGACCTTCCTGCATTTCGCTGCAATTTTCTAATGCTGTAACGTCTCTGTATACTACAGCATCATCCGCGAAAAGCCGCATGGAGCTTCCGACACTATCTACTAGGTCATTTATATATATTGTGAAAAGCAATGGTCCCATACCACTCCCCTGTGGCACGCCAGAGGTTACTTTAACGTCTGTAGACGTGTCTCCATTGATAACAACATGCTGTGTTCTGTTTGCTAAAAACTCTCAATTCAGCCACACAGCTGGTTTGATATTCCGTAGGCTCTTGCTTTGCTTATCAGGCGACAGTGCGGAACTGTATCGAACGTCTTCCGGAAGTCAAGGAAAATAGCATCTACCTGGGAGCCTGTATCTAATATTTTCTGGGTCTCATGAACGAATAAAGCGAGTTGGGACTCACACGATCGCTGTTTCCGAAATCCGTGTTGATTCCTACAGAGTAGATACTGGGTTTCCAGAAACGACATAATACGCGAGCAAAAGACATGTTCTAAAATTCTACAACAGATCGACGTCAGAGATATAGGTCTATAATTTTGCGCATCTGCTCGACGACCCTTCTTGAAGACTGGGACTGCCTGTGCTCTTTTCCAATCATTTGGAACCTACCGTTCCTCTAGAGACTTGCGGTACACGGCTGTTAGAAGGGGGGCAAGCTGTTTCGCGTCCTCTGTGTAGAATCGAATTGGTATCCCGTCAGGTGCAGTGGACTCTCCTCTGTAGAGTGATTCCAGTTGCTTTTCTATTCCTTGGACACTTATTTCGATGTCAGCCATTTTTTCGTTTGTGCGAGGATTTAGAAAAGGAACTGCAGTGCGGTCTTCGTCTGTGAAACAGCTTTGGAAAAAGGTGTTTAGTATTTCAGCCTTACGCGTGTCATCCTCTGACTCAACTGACCAGGCTGTAGTTCTCCAGTCCTCTGGGGTCCAACCGATACGGTCACGAGCTCAGGAGAGGCGCTGCAGGCCGTGTCGTGCCGTTAGCAATGGCGGTACGTCGGGCGTCTACTGCCATAGCCGGCCGCGGTGACCGAGCGGTTCTAGGCGCTACAGTCCGGAGCCGCGCGACCGCTACGGTCGCAGGTTCGAATCCCGCCTCGGGCATGGATGTGTGTGATGTCCTTAGGTTAGTTAGGTTTAAGTGGTTCTAAGTTCTAGGGGATTGATGACCTCAGAAGTTTAGTCCCATAGTGCTCACAGCCATCTTCCTACTGCCATAGCGCATCAACTCGCCACACTGCGCTGACGGAGACGTTCGTCGTACGACCCACATTGATTTCTGCGGTTATTCCGAGCATTGCTGTTTGTCAGTTAGCACTGACAACTATTTCGGATACGTCACTGCCCTCGGTCGTTAGGTGAAGGCCGTCGGCCACTGCGTTGTCCGCGGTGAGAGACTCTTGACACTGTGGAACTCGGGATGTCGAATTCAAACATGATTTTTTGGAAATGGTATGCCCCACGCGTACAGCTCCAACTTCCATTCCGCTTTCAAAGTCTGTTAATCCCCTTCGTGCGGTCATTACCACGTCGGAGACCTTTTCACACGAATCACCGGAGTACAAATGACAGCTCCGCCAGCGGCTAAGTCCAAGATTTTTTTTTTCTTCTCTCTTTCGTGCAACGGTGCTTCGGATTGTCACAGGGATTAACAACTGATGCGACGGGCAGTCGTGGCGCCAGCAGGAGGGGCGGTAGCGGATTTAACCCGGCAAGTGCTGAGGGGTGGGGGGTGGGGGGGGGGGGGGTGGACTTGAACTGATGGCCCCGCGCGCCTCTCCGCCGCCATTGTGGCGCGCCCCTGCAGCCCTCCAGGCGCGCATTGTGACCTCTGAGCCCGGCCCGGGGCTGCACCGCGCCGGCCATCCACCCCGGCGCTGATTCGGCTATTCACGCCCACGCGCTGGCGGGCGGTGGGGTGATTAACCCCGCGGCACAAGTCTCCCTGCCTGGCAGAGTGGGGGGGGGGGGGGGGGGGGGCGGGTGCGCGCAGCGTCCCTCGTCACCGTCAGAGACACAGACGCTGTCACGTCAGACTCTGACCTCTGACGTGCGTAGTGCTTAAATGTTTGTTCTTTCCTTTCAATTGACTCTTTAATCACCTTAAGTAAAGGAAGGAGGGACGTCGAACAGATGTGCACGAAAATAGACCTATATCTGTAACGTCTATCAGTTGTAGAATTTTGGAACACGTTTTATGTTCGAGTATAACGACTTTTCTGGAGACTAGAAATCTACTCTGTAGGAATAAGCATGGGTTTTCCAAAAAGACGATCGTGTGAAACCCAGCTCGCGCTATTCGTCCACGAGACTCAGAGGACCATAGACACGGGTTCCCAGGTAGATGCCGTGTTTCTTGACTTCCGCAAGGCGTTCGATACAGTTCCCCACAGTCGTTTAATGAACAAAGTAAGAGCATATGGACTATCAGACCAATTGTGTGATTGGATTGAAGAGTTCCTAGATAACAGAACGCAGCATGTCATTCACAATGGAGAGAAGTCTTCCGAAGTAAGAGCGATTTCAGGTGTGCCGCAGGGGAGTGTCGTAGGACCGTTGCTATTCACAATATACATAAATGACCTTGTGGATGACATCGGAAGTTCACTGAGGCTTTATGCGGATGATGCTGTGGTATATCGAGAGCTTGTAACAGTGCAAAATTGTACTGAAATGCAGGAGGATCTGCATCGAATTGGCGCATGGTGCAGGGAATGGCAATTGAATCTCAATGTAGTCAAGTGTAATGTGCTGCGAATACATAGAAAGAAAGATCCCTTATCATTTAGCTACAATATAGCAGGTCAGCAACTGGAAGCAGTTAATTTCATAAATTATCTGGGAGTAGCCATTAGGAGTGATTTAAAATGGAATGATCATATAAAGTTGATCGTCGGTAAAGCAGATGCCAGATTGAGATTCATTGGAAGAATCCTAAGGAAACGCAATCCGAAAGCAAAGGAAGTACGTTACAGTACGCTTGTTCGCCCACTGCTTGAATACTGCTCAGCGGTGTGGGATGCGTACCAGATAGGGTTGATAGAATAGATAGAGAAGATCCAACGGAGAGCAGCGCGCTTCGTTACAGGATCATTTAGTAATCGCGAAAGCGTTACGGAGATGATAGATAGACTGCAGTGGAAGGCTCTGCAAGAGAGACGCTCAGTAGCTCGGTACGGGTTGTTGTTGAAGTTTCGAGAACATACCCTCACCGAGTAGTCAAGCAGTATATTGCTCCCTCCTATGTATATCTCGCGAAGAGACCATGGAGATAAAATCAGAGAGATTAGAGCCCACACAGAGGCATACCGGCAATCCTTCTTTCCACAAACAATACGAGACTGGAATAGAAGAGAGAACCGATAGAGGCGCTCAAAATACCCTCCGCCACACACCGTCAGGTGGCTTGCGGAGTATGGACGTAGATGTAGATGTAGATGGAGAAGAAGTGTATACAAAAATAATTCAATGAAGTTGTTTGTTTGTAATATGAACGACGTGAGGCGAAGTGGGTTCGGTGAGCTCTCGGATGAAATAATAGTGCAAGAAAAAGTTATAATAATAATGACACACGATACATCACACTCACAGCTTTTTGGCCAGTAAAAGTTACAGGCAGGCTCTGTATTGTGTATGTGTGGTGGGGGGAGGGGGGGGGCTGTCCTTAGTGTAAGTTAGTTTAAGTTAAATTAAGTAGTGTGTAAGCTTAGGGACCGGTGATCTCAGCAGTTTGGTCCCATAAGACCTTACCACAAATTTCCAAAAAATTTTTGCCAACAGAATCTCTATGGGCCCACGCGACTAGCGACCGAAAGGAAATACACACTATTTGCTCGGCTGTCTGTGATTGTACAGTAACGTCACGTACCTTCCGTTGTAAAGTGTGCATCTCTGCAGGAATACAAACATAGACATGGGGAGTGCAACGGCGTCTGGGGCAACACTGACTATCTGTGCGGCTACTGTTGCGGCTTCCCCTATCGCGACAGCAAAGGGAGCTACGCCGACAGTGGTGAGCACAACAACAACAACAACAACAACAACAACAACAACAGCACAGGAGTAGCTGACGAATTCCGGTTCAGCGTATAGCATCACGAAGGACGTTTCCTTTCGTAGAAGCTTGGAGGAGTACTAAGCTTGTCATATCGCTTTCGTTATCGTCATTCGGGCCTAGCACCGGGCGTGATGGCACAGGGTACCATTAATGGAGTTCTGCGTCTCGAGATTTCAAAAAATTATTTTCTTTTCACGTATTCTGACTCCTTTAAATCTTAAGAATACCTCCTCAAAAGGATTTAGTTCCTAAATTATAAACGTTCCAATGGAAGCGTGCATACGCCCACTCCAACCGCTCTCGACGCTTGCCCGTTTGTGACGCTGATCGATATCTCTTTCTGTACAGCTATTGTAACACTCTGGGTCGAAGAAAATATCGATATGGCTGGTGTACTTGCTCAGCAGATTCTGAAGTATATGCTTTCGACAGACGTGAGATGAAGAAGCGGTTACAGCAACACTATCCTAGGAGTTCAACAAATGACTGTGCGTGTGCGAGTTTGGAACGTCTCGATCAATTTGAAACACCCGTTATTGGGAACTGACTTACTATCTGGAAAAGGTAATGTGAGGGTTGGTTGGAATGGGGAGTTGGGATAGTAACGCACCCATATCAGCACTAGGACTGGTGTGAGGTTGGAAAGGACACAAGACATTAAAACAATCTGAAACGACCGATATTAGTGTCGAAGCCATAGTTTTCATTGTTGCAAAACTGACTGGCGATAGCCCCAATGAGATGAAACCTATAGTGATTTTGTGAGGGTGGTGTCAGAAGTGCCTGACATATGAAGTATACATACGTATCACCAAATTTTTGGAAAAAATTCTGGAAGGAAGACAATCTTAAAACTCTCAGGCAAGGGAACAGATGTGGGGAGCGGCTGGTATCGAAAGTAACTGACACTGCACACATGCGTAAAGGCCTTCTCGGTTGCTGGCTGAGTAGAGGCATTTATTCTGGTACTGGTCTCTCAACTCTGGCTCAGCCCATGTATGTATTACACAAATATATTGAACACACCTTCTCCTCACCTTCTCTCTCTCTCCACATCTACCTTCCTTAGTGTGACCCCCCTCCCCCATAGATATCTCCACCTTCCCACTCTCCCTCTCTCTTCATCTCATCTTTTTCTCCCCCACTCTCTCTGTCACCATATCTTCCTACCCCTCTTCTTTTTCCACCTGCCCGTCTGTCTCTTACACCTCCCCTCCTACCCTACCATCTGCATTTCCCCCTCCCCTCACTCTTTCAATCCCTCCTCTATTCATCTGAATCTGTACCCAGCCATGCTCATTGGCACATGTAGCTCCCCCAATATGGTTCATTAAAGTAGGCTGATACTACTTCCACAACATGCCTGTTATGAAGGGCAGGCAACACATCAGGGATCTGAAAATCAATTATTTGCCCCTCACATACTGGTTGTCATGCAGAGCAGATCGAAAAAGAAGTCTGATACTACTCCAACATCTCTGCTATGCAGGGTAGCCTGCATGTCAGGTCCCAGAAAACTATTTCTTGACCTTCACATGTAGAGCACCCTGAAACGCAGGTTGATTTGGCAAAGCAATACTGATCCCACTCAACATGCCAGTCATGTAGGACAGCTTGTATTCCGGGGACTGGGAAAACGCCTTTTTGCCTATACCTCCAATTCTGTTGCAACTATTGGATATAAACCCCATAATGCTGATACTCATAAGGGTGTTGTTTCCATGCCGAATTTGCTTGAAACCAATACAGGGATTTAGGAGGAGATCCTGGACACACACACACACACACACACACACACACACACACACACACACACACACACACACTGCTGTGTATATAACATATTTTGTCCATTGGTGGTGTAAGGGAGGGAATTGGGTGGCGTAAAAGCAGCACCTGCAACACCTGGTAAAAAGCTAGTTTTTTTTAAAGGGAAAGCATGATTTGCTGAAGGAGGCCAATTAACTCGTAAGGGGGACTAACAGAAGGATATTGCTCAAGAAGAGATATTAATGCATTGAAATCCATTTTATTATACCCACCTAGATTACATGTATGGTGAAAAATCTGCAAACAGAACACTGCAAGAATGCGACTACACTGCAACAGTATTGAGGGTTGAAATAGATAGAAATCTTCAGATCCCATACAGGAGCATTCCTTTTACTGTTTACAAAATTAGCAAATGTTTTTTCATTAGCCATTGACTATATATGAGACACACTTTTCCACTAAAAGTGAGTGATAATATAGTAGTTTACAAATAAACAATTACTCCAAGATATTCCATTTTGCTAATCTAAAAATACTCCACTGGCCATTAAAATTGCTACACCAAGAAGAAATGCAGATGATAAACGGATATTCATTGGACAGATATATTATACTAGAACTAAAATGTGATTACATTTTCACGAAATTTGGGTGCATAGATCCTGAGAAACCAGTACCCAGAACAACTACCTCTGGCTGTAATAACGGCCTTGATACACCTGGGCAATGCGTCAAACAGAGCTTGGATGGCGTGTACAGGTACAGCTGCCCATGCAGCTTCAACACGATACCACAGTCCAGTAAGAGAAGTGACTGGCGTATTGTGACGAGCCAGTTGCTTGGCCACCATTGACGAGACATTTTCAATTGGTAAGAGATCTGGAGAATGTGCTAGCCAGCGCAGCAGTCGAACATTTTCTGTATCCAGAAAAGCCCGTACAGGACCTGCAACAAGCGATTGTGCATTATCATGGTGAAATGTAGGGTTTCTCAGGGATCGAATGAAGGGTAGAGCCACGGGTCGTAACACATCTGAAATGTAACGTCCACTGTTAAAAAAGTGCCATTAGTGTGAACAAGAGGTGGCCCAGAAGTGTAACCAATGGCACCCCATTCTATCACGCCGGTTCATACGCCAGTATGGCGATGACGAATACACGCTTCCAATGTGCGTTCACCGCGATGTCCCCGAACATGGATGCGACTTTCTCGATGTTGTAAACAGAATCTGGATTCATCCGAAAAAATGACATTTTGCCATTCGTGCACCCAGGTTCGTCTTTGAGTACACCATCGCAGGCGCTCCTGTTTGTGATGCAGCGTAATGGGTAACCGCAGCCATGGTCTCTGAGCTGATAGTCCACGCTGCTGCAAACGTCGTCGAACTGTTCCAGCAGATGGTTGTTGTCTTGCAAACGTCCCCTGATGACTCAGGGATCGAGACGTGGCTGCACGATCAGTTACAAACATGCGGATAAGATGCCTGTCATATCGACTACTAGTGATACGAGGCCGTTGGGATCCAGCACGGCGTTCCGTATTGCCCTACCGAACCCACCGATTCCATAATCCGACCTTTATCAAAGTCGGAAACGTGATAGCACGCATTTCGCCGCCTTACACGAGGCATCACAACAACGTTTCACCAGGCAACGCCGGTCAACTGCTGCTTGTGTATGAGAAATCGGTTGGAAACTTTCCTCATGTCGTTGTAAGTGTCATCACCGGCGCCAACCTTGCGTGAATCCTCTGAAAAGCATTTTCTTCCTGTCGGTTACATTTCTCGTCTGTAGCACGTCATCTTTGTGGTGTGGCAATTTTAATGGCCAGTAGTGTACATCTTCTCTCACATATATCTTTTCATGTGTTAAGCATAGAGTGAGCTTTTCTTTAATTAAAGGAAATGAACAATTCCAATTCAGTCCAATACTTACTGTTTTCCTTCATTTAACACAATTATTTTAGCCACATTAAACGATATGTTAAAATGCAAGTAGCAATGTGACAAAGCATCCACAACTAAAATGTGGTAG
Source organism: Schistocerca gregaria (assembly GCF_023897955.1). Classification (NCBI taxonomy): domain Eukaryota; kingdom Metazoa; phylum Arthropoda; class Insecta; order Orthoptera; family Acrididae; genus Schistocerca; species Schistocerca gregaria. Next base: position 498,692,668 of record NC_064926.1, on the reverse strand, counting down.
TGTGTTTACATGGAGCGAAAATTCATTGTGGGAGATGGAATCCAGAAGCAAAACTCCCATACCCAGAATCGATATGGGATTGCTAGACTTCGAAGAGCAGTTGAACGGAATGGACAGTGTCTTGAAAGGAGGGTATAAGATGAACATCAACAAAAGCAAAACGAGGATCATGGAATGTAGTCGAATGAAGTCGGGTGATGCTGAGGGAATTAGGTTAGGAAATGAGATACTTAAAGTAGTAAAAGAGTTCTGCTATTTGGGGAGCAAAATAACTGATGATGGTCGAAGTAGAGAGGATATAAAATGTAGACTGGCAATGGCAAGGAAAGCGTTTCTGAAGAAGAAAAATTTGTTAACATCAAGTATAGATTTAAATGTCAGGAAGTCTTTTCTGAAAGTATTTGTATGGAGTGTAGCCATGTATGGCAGTGAAACGTGGACGATAAATAGTTTAGACAAGAAGAGAATAGAAGCTTTCGCAATGTGGTGCTACAGAAGAATGCTGACAATTAGATGGGTAGATCACATAACTAATGAGGAGGTATTGAATAGAATTGGGGAGAAGAGGAGTTTGTGGCACAACGTGAATTGAAGAAGGGATCGGTAGGTAGGACATGTTCTGAGACATCGAGGGATCACCAATTTAGTATTGGAGGACAGCGTGGAGGGTAAAAATCGTAGAGGGAGACCAAGAGATGAATACACTAAGCAGATTCAGAAGGATGCAGGTTGCAGTAGGTACTGGGAGATGAAGAAGCTTGCATAGGATAGAGTAGCATGGAGAGCTGCATCAAACCACTCTCAGGACTGAAGATCACAACAACAACAATAACAACAACAGATTCAGGTAGAACCAGTGCCAGAAAAAGTGAACCAGAAGCACAAATCAGTTTCCCAACCCAGAGAGCCTTAATTGTTTGTGCGATGTTTTGTGTTCCCAGTGTCACACATCTTATGTCGAATCTTAAGTAAGGTATGTGGTTGGGCGCCTAACTCTCAGGCAATTTAATGGACTCTGTTTTAGCGAGGGTGTTTCTTTTACTAAGGGATAACATTCTAGGGTAACTCCTCACTTAGGCAAAAAGTATCTATTGGAAGAAAAGAAAATAATTAGAATTATTTTAGTCATGTCATCTGATTAAACAATTCGGAAGATTAACCACAGATGCTACAAGAGAGGCACTGGGAGTCATGGACAGGTTTACTACCGAAATTCCAATCTTAAGTTCCAGAAAGACTCAGACAACATATTACTTCCTCCCAGATGCGAAGAAAACCAGAGGGCTAAATTGTCTCCCTCTGCGACAGAAGTAGGTCAGATATGTGTTATGGAAATTCATTGATTCTAGCTTTGAATAGAGAAGAGAATATACTTCTGCCTGCACACAGTAAGACGAGCAATATATTACTGTTTGTGTGAAGTATACTTTAAACACTATGCAGGATGCCATTGGGGGGGGGGGGGGGGGGTGAGGAGCCTCGGAATAAAAGTTCTTCGAGGCTTCTCCTCCCCACCGACATTACTTCATTACTGCAGTCTTAGTATGTGGTGCCGGTGTTTATTTACTTTGATTGTTGTGTTGTTTGTTTGTGACTGTGTTGTGGCATGCAGTGTCATACATTGTTGGTTTTGGTCCCTTACATGTTGATCCCTTCTGAGTCATGTTCACTTAGTGTTCCTTCCTCGGTATCAGAATCTGTTGTCGTGTTTGTGTCCTCCCATGTGGTTTGTTGTGTTGTTTGTGCTTGTCTACGCCTTCTTCCATATGGGCTTTGGCGCTTTTACTCTTCGTGCAGAGCGTTCAACACAATATCGGCTACATTATTTATTGTGTTCCAGTCATCGGGATTACATATTATTCTGGCGATGTCATTGTCATTCTGTATAGGTCTCACTTGTGCTAGCGTGTTGCACAGCAGTGTGACATGTTCTGGTGTCCTAGTTTCTCCGCATACACATACTTCATCGTTAGTTAGTCCCATACGATTTAAATGTACGGGATACGGCCCGTGGCCTGTCAGGAAATGGACCATCCCCCGGCTTGGGTTGATAAGTTTCAGTTATAGTCTTTAGTGTACATCAGGAAAGAGAGAATGTACTCGGCTACCCTTATCGGATGCGTCCCACTCTCTCTGGCATGTTTGAATCTGCCATTGTTTCATTTGTGTTTTGTTCATAATGTTGGTTCCCGTAATTTCGTGACTTTATCGAGCCTGTCCCTCTTAAGCCAATCAAGTGCAGCTCTGTGACGTATTGTTACGTCTGTAGGACAGGTCCCCAGCACAACGCAAGTGCCTCTGGTGACATAGTGTTGAAGGCTCCACTCATTGTCAGGAGAACTCTACTTTGACCTCGTCTTGCAATTGTCTTGTTAGTCTGTATGTTCAGTCTGGGAGCCCAAGCAATTGCGGCGAAGCACGCGATGGATTCAAATACCGCAATGTGCTAGGTCCTTACCGTCTTAATAGGTAATTTGTATTGAGTTGTGTTTAGTCTTGCTATTTTGTGCATAACTTTGGAGGCTTTATTAATTGACTGTTTTATATGGTGGTTGAAAGTCTGTTTTTCGTCTAGATGCAGTCCGAGATAACGTGTGGCTTGCCTCTTCTGTATGCTTGTATTCGTCTGTAGTGTCCCTCTGAGCAGTAAATATACAGTTTTGTTGGGAGCTATTTTTAATTTATTTTCTTTGTACCAACTGTTGATTTTCTGAAGCAGTTGCGTGCCTTTTGTCTCTAGTTGGCTGGCATATGCGTAAGCCACCACACCTCTTACCCTGCCGTCACTGTCCAGGGTGTTCAGCAAGGGCTCGATTTGCGATACCCCAGAATACTGGTTCGCAGATCGAGCCCTCTGGACATCCGTTCGTTATTCTTTTGACAACCTTCCGTGTACCAGCCCTCAACTCCGCCACTCTCCCTCAGCAGTAGTCGAAGAGGTTATTCTAGAGGAAAGCTGATAGCCTCGTTTCCCTTAACCTGGCGAAGAGGGACGGCCACCACAAGTTGTCATAAGCCCCGGCTATGTCGATTAGAATGGCGGCCGCGTATTTGTCACTGATGCTATGTGTAACTGTCAGTGCTCGGTTGACGGCGTCTTCTATTGATCTACCTTCCCTGAAGCCGAACTGGTGGGGCGTTACGCCGAGGTGGCGCCTGAGCGATTGTAAACGGCCACACAGGAGCCTTTCTACATCTACATTTACACTCCGCAAGCCACCCAACGGTGTGTGGCGGAGGGCACTTTACGTGCCACTGTCATTACCTCCCTTTTCTGTTCCAGTCGTGTATGGTTCGCGGGAAGAACGACTGGCGGGAAGAACGACTGCCGGAAAGCCTCCTTGCGCGCTCGAATCTCTCTAATTTTACATTCGTGATCTCCTCAGGAGGTATAAGTAGGGGGGAAGCAATATATTCGACACCTCGTCCAGAAACGCACCCCCTCGAAACCTGGCGAGCAAGCTACACCGCAATGCAGAGCGCCTCTCTTGCAGAGTCTGCCACTTGAGTTTGCCAAACATCTCCGTAACACTATCACGCTTACCAAATAACCCTGTGACGAAACCATTGGTCAGTTTACTCAACAGCCAATAGCAAAACGACATTCTTCCGCGTCAGTCCGCGCTTTTCGTCCATAACCAATCGCAAAATAGTAAACCTAACGACTGCACTTTTTACCAACGTAATTATCTAACATGCTGAAGTTTTGCTTACGCATAAAGTTATTTACTATTGTTATTTATACCTGAAATAACTTTCCCTTTACCATAAACTTACTTTACAAATTTATTCCACAAAAAAAAAAAAAATGGTTCAAATGGCTGTGAGCACTATGAGACTTAACATCTATGGTCATCAGTCCCCTAGAACTTAGAACTACTTAAACGTAACTAACCTAAGGACATCACACAACACCCAGCCATCATGAGGCAGAGAAAATCCCTGATCCCGCCGGGAATCGAACCCGGGAACCCGGGCGTGGGAAGCGAGAACGCTACCGCACGACCACGAGATGCGGGCTCTATTCTACAAAAATCCCCTTTACCCATACCCATACTTCTTCGAAATGTTCCCACACTAAATCCTACTACATACCTCGCTAAACAATTATCTTCATATTAACCTTAAACCACACGCACGCATCATTCATACTGCTAAAACACATTTATAACATTTTACATACACAAAAAGACATAATAACACTTTATAAATATACTAGAACAGTTTATGAAAAACATTCTATTACTTTAGTGCACTATAGTGGGCACAATCGAAACTAAAATCACAGTCCCCCTATCCAATATTTATCTCTATCAGCTGATACTTAAACTACGTGCGCGTCCAGTCTCGCGTCACCATCTGTCACTATCGAGCTCTTAGACACATCTCCCACTTAACCGCCTCCGAAGCAGGATCGGTATACGGCGCTACGCTTCAATTTGTACAAGATAACTGCTTCAAGCCAGCCTTTGGATCGAAGACTGCAACGTGTCGTGTTGTGTACGTCCTGAGGCCTTTAACTCGCAGTATATGCCGACTGCCCGCAGGTGGTTTCTCAAGGTTTACAGTTACCAGAAAACTGGTGAGCTAAAAGTGTTTGATGGGTGCTTTCAAAGGCTGGAGAGGTGCGACGGGAGATGTGCAATGTTATTTCGGTGGGGGAAAAAAAAGCGCTGCGCTTTATTGAGTGGCTGAAGCCTTTGGGTGGCAGCAGCTTTTCAGTAGAGTGGAGATTTCGTGGTGTGGTGCTGGCCACTGCCCGATTACAGACAATGCTGACAGCCGCGGCACGGCGTGGCTGGCTCACAGAACCCGCCAGCCCGCACACGGCGGAGATGAAGTTTCCGGCCTCGTCAGTACCGCCGTCCATCGGCCGCTCAGCCGCTGAGAGGGGCGAGCTCGTCGCTGCCTCTGTGAGCCAGCGAGCCTGTTCCAGAGCCACTGCCACCCAACTAGCACAGCAGAATATCCTCTGAACAGGCTCCTCGCGGGTGACGACCCCACACAACACGAGCGACACCACGCTGACGTAAGAGAGGTCATGAGGCGAACGTACATCAGTGACAGTGTAACCATGCCGTTCGCGCGAGAAGTCGCGATGGCAGTCGGCAGGCTTAAAAACCGAAAAGCACCCGGCCTAGACAGAATACTTTCAGAAACATTAAAACAAACAGTAACACAAATCACACCTTTTCTTACTAACATGTTCAACGAGGCACTACTAACAGGCAGAATTCCAAACTTCTGGAAAACTGCTAATGTAGTAATAATCAGGAAATCACCTGCTAATGTAGTAATAATCAGGAAATCACAAGACAAAGAGCCAACAGATCCCAAAATGGCCGCTATCGACAGGGGATCTCAAGTTGATTCCGTATTTCTAGATTTCCGGAAAGCTTTTGACACCGTTCCTCACAAGCGCCTTCTAATCAAGCTGCAGGCCTATGGGGTATCGTCTCAGTTGTGCGACTGGCTTCGTGATTTCCTGTCGGGAAGGTCGCAGTTCATAGTAATAGACGGCAAATCATCGAGTAAAACTGAAGTGATATCAGGTGTTCCCCAGGGAAGCGTCCTGGACCTCTGCTGTTCCTGATCTACACTCCTGGAAATTGAAATAAGAACACTGTGAATTCATTGTCCCAGGAAGGGGTAACTTTATTGACACATTCCTGGGGTCAGATACATCACATGATCACACTGACAGAACCACAGGCACATAGACACAGGCAACAGAGAATGCACAATGTCGGCACTAGTACAGTGTATATCCACCTTTCGCAGCAATGCAGGCTGCTATTCTCCTATGGAGACGATCGTAGAGATGCTGGATGTAGTCCTGTGGAACGGCTTGCCATGCCATTTCCACCTGGCGCCTCAGTTGGACCAGCGTTCGTGCTGGACGTGCAGACCGCGTGAGACGACGCTTCATCCAGTCCCAAACATGCTCAATGGGGGACAGATCCGGAGATCTTGCTGGCCAGGGTAGTTGACTTACACCTTCTAGAGCACGTTGGGTGGCACGGGATACATGCGGACGTGCATTGTCCTGTTGGAACAGCAAGTTCCCTTGCCGGTCTAGGAATGGTAGAACGATGGGTTCGATGACGGTTTGGACGTACCGTGCGCTATTCAGTGTCCCCTCGACGATCACCAGAGGTGTACGGCCAGTGTAGGAGATCGCTCCCCACACCACGATGCCGGGTGTTGGCCCTGTGTGCCTCGGTCGTATGCAGTCCTGATTGTGGCGCTCACCTCCACGGCGTCAAACACGCATACGACCATCATTGGCACCAAGGCAGAAGCGACTCTCATCGCTGAAGACGACACGTCTCCATTCGTCCCTCCATTCACGCCTGTCGCGACACCACTGGAGGCGGGCTGCACGATGTTGGGGCGTGAGAGGAAGACGTCCTAACGGTGTGCGGGACCGTAGCCCAGCTTCATGGAGACGGTTGCGAATGGTCCTCGCCGATACCCCAGGAGCAACAGTGTCCCTAATTTGCTGGGAAGTGGCGGTGCGGTCCCCTTCGGCACTGCGTAGGATCCTACGGTCTTGGCGTGCATCCGTGCGACGCTGCGGTCCGGTCCCAGGTCGACGGGCACGTGCACCTTCCGCCGACCACTGGCGACAACATCGATGTACTGTGGAGACCTCACGCCCCACGTGTTGAGCAATTCGGCGGTACGTCCAGCCGGCCTCCCGCATGCCCACTATACGCCCTCTCTCAAAGTCCGTCAACTGCACATACGGTTCACGTCCACGCTGTCGCGGCATGCTACGAGTGTTGAAGACTGCGATGGAGCTCCGTATGCCACGGCAAACTGGCTGACACTGACGGCGGCGGTGCACAAATACTGCGCAGCTAGCGCCAATCGACGGCCAACACCGCGGTTCCTGGTGTGTCCGCTGTGCCGTGCGTGTGATCATTGCCCGTACAGCCCTCTCACCGTGTCCGGAGCAGGTATGGTGGGTCTGACACACCGGTGTCAATGTGTTCCTTTTTCCATTTCCAGGAGTGTATATAAATGACCTGGGTGACAATCTGAGCAGTTCTCTTCGGTTGTTCGCAGATGATGCTGTAATTTACCGTCTACTAAGGTCATCCGAAGACCAGTATCAGTTGCAAAGCGATTTAGAAAAGATTGCTGTATGGTGTGGCAGGTGGCAGTTGACGCTAAATAACGAAAAGTGTGAGGTGATCCACATGACTTCCAAAAGAAATCCGTTGGAATTCGATTACTCGAAAAATAGTACGATTCTCAAGGTTGTCAATTCAACTAAGTACCTGGGTGTTAAGATTACGGACAACTTCAGTTGGAAAGACCACATAGATAATATTGTGGGGAAGGCGAGCCAAAGGTTGCGTTTCATTGGCAGGACACTTAGAAGATGCAACAAGTCTGCTAAAGAGACACCTTACACTACACTCGTTCGTCCTCTGTTAGAATATTGCTGCGCGGTGTGGGATTCTTACCAGGTGGGATTGACGGAGCACATCGAAAGGGTGCAAAAAAGGGCAGCTGGTTTTGTATTAACACGTAACAGCGGAGAGAGTGTGGCTGATATGATACGCAAATTGGGGTGGAAGTCATTACAGCAAAGACGTTTTTAGTCGCGGCGAGACCTATTTACGAAATTTCAGTCACCAACTTTCTCTTCCGAATGCGAAAATATTTTGTTGAGCCCAACCTACATAGGTAGGAATGTTCATCAAAATAAAATAAGAGAAATCAGAGCTCGAACAGAAAGGTTTAGGTGTTCGTTTTTCCCGCGCGCTGTTCGGGAGTGGAATGGTAGAGAGATAGTATGATTGTGGTTCGATGAACCCTCTGCCAAGCACTGAAATGTGAATTGCAGAGTAATCATATAGATGTAGATGTCTGGGATGCAATAAGCTACAACTGTCGTTTTGGTGTTACTGGAGGTGACGCTAACCACGGCTCGGAATGTGCAGAATGTTATAGATCCATTCCTTTGCCATTGTTGCAGCAGGAAAGTGTTGTGTTGTTCCAGTAGGATAACACTCGTCCACAAACTGCCCGTGAAAATCAATGTGCTTTGCAAGACGTGCAGAAACTTCCCTGGCCAACACAATCTTCGGACTTGTCTCCATTTCACCATGTGTAAGATACGATGACGCGAGATGTGACTCTCACAGAACTACGCGACCAGGTTGAGCAGGCGCGACAGTACTCGTCATCTGTACGATCTACTGGATATCAGATTATTGCCTGCATTGCAGCCAGTGGACGCTACTCGTGGGTGTTTCAGAATGGATTGATACCTGTTATCTCAGAATCGCTTGTGCTATTGATCTGTAAATGTAATCATTCATGTATTCCGTAAGGACTGTTGTAACAGTCTCTTAAACATTCTCGGCAAGGTACTAGTAGATAGTGTCGGAAGTTCAAGCGGCTTTTCGCTGATGATGCTGTAGTATACAGAGAAGTTGCAGCATTAGAAAATTGTAGCGAAATGCAGGAAGATCTGCACCGGATAGGTACTTGGTGCAGGGAGTGGCAACTGACCCTTAACATAGACAAATGTAATGTATTGCGAGTACACAGAAAGGAGGATTCTTTATTGTGTGATTATATGATAGCGAAACAAACACTGGTAGCAGTTACTTCTTTAAAATATCTGGGAGTGTGCTTGCGGAACGATTTGAAGTGGAATGATCGTATAAAATTAATTGTTGGTAAGGCGGGTAGCACGTTGAGATTCATTGGGAGAGTCCTTAGAGAATGTAGTGTATCAACAAAGGAGGTGGCTTACAAAACACTCGTTCGACCTATGCTTGAATATTGCTCACTAGTGTGGGATCGATACCAGGTAGGGTTGACGTAGGAGATAGAGAATATCCAAAGAAGATCGGCGCGTTTCATCACAGGGTTATTTGTTAAGCGTTACGGAGATGTTTAGCAAACTCAAGTGGCAGACTCTGCAAGAGAGATGCTCTGTATTGCGGTGTAGCTTGCTGTCCAGGTTTCGAGAGGGTGCGTTTCTGGATGAGGTATCAAGTATATTGTTTTCCCCGTACATAAACCTCCCGAGGTGATCACGAATGTAAAATTAGAGAGATTCGAGCGCGCACGGAGACTTTCGGACAGTCGTTCTTCCCGCGAACCACACGCGACTGGAACAGAAAAGGAAAGTGATGACAGCGGCACGTAAAGTGCCCTCAGCCACACACCGCTGGGTGGCTTGCGGAGTATAAATGCAGACGTAGATGTAGGTGAAGTGGCTGCACGGACAGGAGCGGCTAAGCGCGCTGTCGGCGAACGCGCGAGCAGCGAGCTGGCGCCGCGCACTCACCTAGCCGCAGCGGCGTGTGGTTGGCAGCCGAGAGGGACTCGGAGGAGCCGCGGCCGAGGGCGAGGGCGGGGGCGGCCGCGGGTCCGGGGGTCGCGTCCCAGGCGGAGCAGGGCTCGCAGCCGTCGCAGTGGCGGGCGGGCCCGCGGCAGCACGACCAGCGCTTGCCCGACCACAGGCCCGGGTGGAAGCGGCCGGCCGGCGTCGCGCCGCTGTCCTGGCACACTGCAACACCACCAGCCGCGCTGCACGTCACCCAATGAATGCCACGGGTCGGGCAGTAGCGTTGTGGTCCACCACACTATGCCGTTCCTAGCGTTTCGCCTGATGCTGCTTCGTAGGCGCACTCGATTTCACTGACACTTGACGACCGACGGGTCAGAGCTGTCGATAACTGGTGTGGTCCAAATTTACACGTGATGGGCAGACAAAATCCTCGTCAGAGATAGACGTCTACATTGGAACTACCGACAGAAGCGTGAGTACACAGGGTGAAAGGACATACGAGGTTGGCTGAAAAAAACAACATACAACGGTTTACCTACTAAGGTAAATAGAAAACAAAGCTTTTGTAGTCCTGTCTTCCTCAGTTGCGTGTAATATTACGGTATATTGATAATTTTTACTTATGGACCGTCTGACAGCAACTGAATAAAACACAACATGTGATAAATGAACAAACGCTCCCTACTACACTTAATAAAGGAGATGATAACATAAAACAAAAAAGTCTTCCCCACACCATCTGGACACACACACACACACACACACACACACACACACACACACACACACACACACACACACACACACACACACAGCCCACAAAAGAAAACACCAAAGTACAGACACAAACACAGCACAAAAAAATTATATCACACCAAAACACACACACACAAATGCATACACGAACGACCACACATACTTCAATAATTACACTCGTAAGTTTGGCAATAACATTCGATCTTTGGCAAAAACATTTGACAGTCGGCAACAGAAACCAAAACATTGCATTAAAACAAGCGTTCAGTTCATAGTGCTGTGGAATGTGGGAAAAAAAAACCGCAAATTGGCGTTCATAAGAAGAAGAAGAAGAAGACCACCACCGAAAATGCAACAGGAGCGTAATATGTAAGAAATTGTCCACGCAACCTGTAAGTACAGTTCAAAACATTACTACTTAATAGGAAATACCAACCGCCAGAACTGTTTATAGCCTATAGGCACAGTGACAAAACTGTAAATTAAATAGCTAACATATGTACATATTCCAGGCCACGGATGATGCCTTGCAGAAAATAAAGGCGAAATGCGTATGGCACTAAAATTGTGTTTTATTCAGTTGCTGTCAGACGGTCCATAAGTAAAAATCATCAATATATCGTAAGAAAACAAAGCATTTTCTTCGTCAGGGAATCATGAAGTGAAGTTTTCCGGAACCAAATATTTTATCTGACTACAACTACATGGTCACAATTATTGAACTATATGGAAAAAAACGTAAAGTAGTTACAAACTACGGCGTGCACACACTTTATTCGATATGTAAACGTCACTACAGATATTCGGATTTAGTTCGTGACATGTTCGATGTGCCTTCCATCATTGCCGATGATGTGGCGCAGACGATTAGCGAAATTTTGCATCACCCGCTGAAGGGTCGAAACATCGACGCAATCGATGACCTCCTGAATGGCCGTTTTCAGCTCAGCAATGGCTGCGTTGTTTTGAGAGAGGAAACCACAGCCAGGTGATTAGTGTCATCGGATTAGGGAACGACGAGGAAGGACGTAGGCCGTGCCCTTTCAAAGGAACCATCGCGGCATTTCCCTGGAGCGATTTAGACAAATCACGGAGAACCTAAATCAGGATGGCCGGACGCGGGATAGAACCCTCGTCCTCCCGAATTCGAGTCCAGTGAGCTAACCGCTGCGCCAACTCGCTCGGTGGCTCAGCAATGGTTTTGGGGTTGTTGATTGGTTGGTTGTTTTGGGGATGGAGACCAGACGGCGAGGTCATCGGTCTTATCGGATTAGGGAAGGACGGGGAAGGAAGTCAGCCGTGCCCTTTGAAAGGCACCATCCCGGAATTTGCCTGGACTGATTTAGGGCAATCACGGAAACCCTAAATCAGGATGGTCGGACGCGGGATAGAACCCTCGTCCTCCCGAATGCGAGTCCAGTGTGCTAACCGCTGCGCCACCTCGTTCGGTTTTTGAGGTTATTGCTGTACATCTTGTCTTTAATAGAGCCCCACAAAAAGGAGTTGCATGTGTTCAAATCCGAAGAATATGACTGACAATCGAGGCCGATGCCAGTGGTCTCTGGGTACCCCAGCGCGAGAATGCGGTCCGCAAAGTGCTCCTCCAGGACATCCAACAGTCTCCTGCTTCGATTGAGACAAGCTCCGTCATGCACGATCCACATCTTGCCAAAATCAGGGTCACTTTGGATAATGGGGATAAAATCATCCTGCAAAACCTTTATGTCCTGTTCGGTAGTCACCAACCAATCAGGGAATATCGCACCCATTATTCTGTAACTGGGCATTGCGCACCAGTCAGTCACACGTTGAAAATGGAAAGACTTCTCAGTCGCGGAATGCGGATTTTCAGTCCCCCAAATGTACCAATTTTGCTGATTGACGAACCCATCCAAATGCAAGTGGGATTCGTCGCTAAACTACACATACTAAACATACTAATTCCCATCATGCCACGCGGGGGATCGTAGTTTGGACGTCCTAACGCAAACCGCTCAGAAGTTATGAAGATTGTATTTCATATAGTTCAGTAACTGTCACCCTCTATTTCTCCGTGGCTATGCAGAGAAGACTTCGAAATAACTCTAAGACAAAAAAAAGATAGAAGAAAAAAGAAAAAAAGGAAAATAAAACGACGCACCACGAATGAATAGCCCGAATGGGACGAAGATGTGATGTGCATGTAGCGACAAACAAATGATTACAATTTCAGAAAAATTGGTTGACTTATTGAAGAGAATGTTGTTGTGGTCTTTAGTCCTGACACTGGTTTGATGCAGCTCTCCATGCTACTCTATCCTGTGCAAGCTTCATCTCCCAGTGCCTATTGCAGCCTACATCCCTCTGAATCTGCTTAGTGTATTCATCTCTTGGTCTCACCCTACGATTTTTACCCTCCACACTACCCTCCAATACTAAATTGCTGATACCTCGATGTCTCAAAACATGTCCTACCAAACGATCCCTTCTTCTAGTCAATTTGTGCCATAAGCTCCTCTTCTCCCAAAGTCTATTCAATACAACCTCATTAGTTATGTGATCTACCCATCTAATCTTCAGCATTCTTCTGTAGCACCACATTTCGAAAGCTTCTATTCTCTTCTTGTCTAAACTAATAATCGTCCACGTTTCACTTCCATACATGGCTACATTCCATACGTATACTTTCAGAAACGACTTCCTGAAACTTAAATCTATACTCGATGTTAACAAATTTCTCTTCTTCAGAAACGCTGTCCTTGCCATTGCCAGTCTACACTTTATATCCTCTCTACTTCGACCATCATCAGTTATTTTGCTCCCCAAATAGCGAAACACCTTTACTACTTTAAGTGTGTCATTTCCTAATCTAATTCCGTGAGTATCACCAGACTTCATTCGACTAAAATCCATTATCCTTGTTTTGCTTTTCTTGATGTTCATCTTATACCCTCCTTTCAAGACACTGTCCATTCCGTTCAACTGGTCTTCCAAATCCTTTGCTGTCTCTGACAGACTTACAATGTCATCGACGAACCGCAACGTTTTCATTTCTTCCCCATGGATTTTAACACCTAATCCGAATTTTTCTTTGCTCAATATACAGATTGAATAACATGGTGGAGAGGCTACAACCCTGTCTCACTCCCTTCCCAACCACTGCTTCCCACCGAGCGAGGTGGAGCAGTGGTTAGACACTGGACTCGCATTCGGAAGGACGACGGTTAAATCCCGCGTCCGGCCATCCTGATTTAGGTTTTCCGTTATTTCTCTAGGCAAATGCCAGGATGGTTCCTCTGAAAGGGCACGGCCGTCTTCCTTCCCCGTCCTTCCCTAATCCGATGAGACCGATGACCACGCTGTCTGGTCTCCTTCCCTAAACCAACCAACCAACCACTGCTTCCCTTTCATGTTCTCCGACTCTTATTGCTGCCATCTGGTTTCTGTACAAGTTGTAAATAGCCTTTCGCTCCCTGTATTTTACCCTTGCCAACTTCAGAATTTGAAAGAGAGTATTCCAGTCAACACTGTCAAAAGCTTTCTCTACGTCTACAAATGCTAGAAACGTAGGTTTGCCTTTCCTTAATCGTTCTTCTAAGATAAGTCGTAAGGTCAGTATTGCCTCAAGTGTTCCAACATTTCTACGGAATCCAGACTGATCTTCCCCGAGGTTGGCTTCTACCAGTTTTTCCAATCGTGTAAGTATTTTGCAGCTGTGACTTATTAAACTGATAGTTCAGTAATTTTCAAATCTGTCAACACCTGCTTTCTTTGGGATTGGAATTATTATATTCTTCTTGAAGTCTGAGGGTATTTTGCCTGTCTCATACATCTTGCTCACCAGCTGGTAGAGTTTTGTCATGATTGGCTCTCCCAAGGCGGTCAGTAGTTCTAATGGAATGTTGTCTACTCCCGGGGCCTTGTTTCGACTCAGGTCTTTCAGTGCTCTGTCAAACTCTTCACGCAGTGTTATATCTCCCATTCCATCTTCATCTACGTCCTCTTCCATTTCCATAATATTGTCCTCAAGTACATCGCCCTTGTATAGATCCTCTATATACTCCTTCCACCTTTCTGCTTTATCTTCTTTGCTTAGAACTGGGTTTCCATCTGAGCTCTTGATGTTCATACTAGTGGCTCTCTTATCTCCAAAGATCTCTCTACTTTCCTGTAGGCAGTATCTATCTTACCCCTAGTGAGATAAGCCTCTACATCCTTACATTTGTCCTCTAGCCATCCCTGCTTAGCCATTTTGCACTGCCTGTCGAGCTCATTTCTGAGACGTTTGTATTCCTTTTTGCCTGCTACATTTTCTGCATTTTTATATTTATTTAAGAGAAATAGCTTCACAAATTGTGCAAGTCAACAGCGCGTTGGTCCACGTCGGGCCCTTGTGCAAGCAGTTATTCGGCTCGACATCTACAGACACACTGACTGGAGTAGAACTGTCTTCAGTGACGAGTCCCGCTTCGAATTGAGGCTTGACGACGAGCGGAGACGCGTCTGGAGTCGTGTCTAGTGGCAGTGGCAGGGGCGGTGGGGGGAGGAGGGGGGGGGGGGGGGGTGTTGGTGCTGGCCCGGCCACCGCCTGTGTGCGCTGCTTCACTCGACAGCGAGCACCCCTCTGGTTGCCATAGGCGGCAGTCTGACAGCACAGCGGTATGTCGAACGATGTTTTACCTCCCTTTTTTTTTTTTTTTTTGCCCTCGTTGGCAAGCCATCCTTGGCTAACATTTCGGCATCATAATGTCCGCCCGCACACGGCGAGAGTTTCTATTGCTCAGCTTTGTGCTTGCCAAGATCAAACTCTGCCAGCAACGTCGCCGAATCTCTCTCCACTTGAGCACATTGGAAGCATTATGAACACGGACCTCCAACCAGTTCCAGATTTGGACTATCTAAAGCGACAATCGGACAGAATTTACCACGATATCCCTCAACAGGACACCCAACAGCACTTCCGAGTCAATGCCGAGCGGTATAACTGCTTCCATAATGGCCATAGGTGGAGCAATGTGTTACTGCCTTGCTCAATTGGCGTATCTCTTCCCCTTGAATAAATTATGCAATTTTTCTGAAATTGTAATCATTTGTTTGTCTTTACAGGTACATCACATCTACCGATTTCCGTCCCTTCGTTGTGCCTCGTTTTTCTGTATATTTTCATAGTATTCAACTCGTTCTCCGACTTCCTGCCCGACAGTGAAAAAAAAAAAAAAGCTACAAAAACAGCTACCATTTAGTAACAAATTAAGGACGACATATTGTGTGTGTGGTCTTCAGTGCTGAGACGTTCGATGCAGCTCTATCCTGTTCAAGCTGCTTCATCTCCCAGGAACTACTGCAACCTACTTCCTTCTGAATCTGCTTAGTGTATTCATCTTTTGGGCTCCCTCTACAATTTTTACGCTCTACGCTGCCCTCCAATACTAAATTGGTAATCCCTTGATACCTCAGAACATGTGCTAGCAAACGATCCCTTCTTCTAGTCAAGTTGTGCCACAAGCTCCTCTTCTCCCCAATCCTATTCAATACCTCCTCATTAGTTATGTGATCTACCCATCTAACCTTCAGCATTCTTCTGTAGCACCACATTTCGAAAGCTTCTATTCTCTTCTTGTCAAAACTATTTACCGTCCATGTTTTACTTCCATACATGGCTACACTCCATACAAATACTTTCAGAAACGACTTCTTGACACTTAAATATATACTCGATGTTAACAAATTTTTCTTCTTCAGAAACGCTTTCCTTGCCATTGGCAGTCTACATTTTATATCCTCTCTACTTCGCCCATCATCAGTTATTTTGCTCTCCAAATAGCAAAACTCCTTTACTACTTTAAGTGTCTCATTTCCTAATCTAATACCCTCAGCATCACCCGACTTAATGCGACTACATTCCATTGTCCTCGTTTTGCTTTTGTTGAAGTTCATCTTATATCCTGCTTTCAAGACACTGTCCATTCCTTTCAACTGCTCTTCCAAGTCCTTTGCTGTCTCTGATAGAATTACAATGTCATCGGCGAACCTCAAAGTTTTTATTTCTTCTCCATGGATTTTAATGCCTACTCCGAATTTCTCTTTTGTTTCCTTCACTGCTTGCTCAATATACAGATTGAATATCATCGGGGAGAGGCTACAGCCCTGTCTCAGTCCCCCTCCAACCACTGCTTCCCTTTCGTATCCCTCGACTCTTAATATACAGTAATTAATCGCTTTTCCAGTATGTACCGTTTTGTGGGAGGTAAAGCCACAAGGTTACTACTCCGACATCTAACAAGGGCAATAAAATGTCGCTCTTCTCTAGACACTGCAGCCGCCAACCCGTCAGTCGGCGAGACTCGGCGGAAATATAAGCATCCCTCGCAGCTCTGGAAGAAACGTTAGGATCAGAAAAGTTTCACGCACCACGGCCATACGACTCGGACGCGTCACCAGCAGCAGTCAAGTTGTTTGGGATCCCTATCAGGTCGGATTGAGGGAGGACATAGAAGCAATTCAGAGGCGGGCTGCTAGATTTGTTACTGGTAGGTTTGATCATCACGCGAGTCTCTAGAGGAAAGGAGGCGTTCTATTCGGGAATCGCTACTGAGTAAATTTAGAGAACCAGCATTTGAGGCTGACTACAGTACAATTTTACTGCCGCCAACTTACATTTCGCGGAAAGACCACAAAGAAAGATAAGAGAGATTAGGGCTCGTACAGAGGCATATAGGCAGTCATTTTTCCCTCGTTCTGTTTGGGTGTGAAACAGGGAGAGAACATGCTAGTTGGGGTACGAGGTAGCCTCCGCTACGCACCGTGTGGTGGATTGCGGAGTGTGTATGTAGATGCAGAAGTACACGTGAGGCAGCGCGTGGCCCTAAAACCAGTGCCGTAAGCACGCGAAGGAAATTGGGGGGGGGGAAATGCCCCGGGGACCTCCCAGGACAAGTGGACTTCTACGACCCAAAGAAAGAATTCAAAAACAAAAAGTTGAAATAAGTTTTTCTGTCTCATGTCCATCTGCAAACATCTAAATATTCTACAAGGAGCGATCAAAAAATTTCCTTCAGATAGCGTTGCTGCAGAGTAAATGCAACGTAGTGCTACTAAGATTCGGTTATATGAGCATATACATGCAGGCAACGGATTAGTGTTTTTGCGATGTGCGTGCGGTAAATGCGCAAAAGGGAACTATGGGGACGTTATTACCAAATCTGTCGAAACAGGACCAACGTGGTGTTATTCTTTTCTTGGCCGCCGACGGACAATCGCAGGTACAAAACCATCGCAAAATAAAGAACGTGTGTGGGGCAGCATGTCTGTTGCAAACCAACGTTGTGGAACTGTGCGCCATCGGATGCTTCTGCTTCATGATAACGGACGTTCCCATACCGCAATTGCCGTATTGCAGAATTTACGCCAACTCAAATGCGAGATACTCCAACACCCGCCCAGCAGTCCCGGTCTCTCCAAAATGGTCCAAATGGCTCTGAGCGCTATGGGACTTAACATTTGAGGTCATCAGTCTCCTAGAACTTAGAACTACTTAAACCTAAGGACATCACACACAACCATGCCCGAGGCAGGATTCGAACCTGCGACCGTAGCGGTCGCGCGGTTCCAGACTGTAGCGCCTAGAACGGCCGGCAGTACTGGTCTCTCCTCTGATCGGCATACCGATTCTGGACTATACGGTGCAACCTTCGAACGAAAACTTTTTATCGTTCCTGAGATGCAGGTACACCTTCGCGAGTATTCTGAACTGTGTAACATTATGGGACTGCCCTACCACATTAAATCATTCACTAAGCGAGCAGTCGCTCGGCAACAGCTACAGTTAGCAAATAACGTCCTGTGGCGTGACGTGTGTATTGTGGAAGCGCCGTCAGAGATACATTGAGCTATTCACTTTGAAAGCCGCTGCGCGAAAGGCGGACAAAAGAACATTTTTACACATGCTTTTGATGTACGAGATATTCTCGATGAACAGTTACTCACTCTTCTGTCTCTCGTAATTTGTGTCGGACACTTATGTCTTGCCACCATATTATTATTATTGTTTAAAAAATATTATTTTAGTGTAATGTGAAAGTGCCATACTGCATAACAGTAGATTCATGTGAGAAGCTATATTGTGCGACGTGTATCTGGAAATGTTAAAAGATGTAAGTTCGTTATATTTCGACTGCTATAAATTCAAAGTTAAATGCAACTTGTGTATGGACTAATTATTTAGTAAAAGGGTTCAAATGGCTCTGAGCACTATGGGACTTAACATCGGAGGTTATCAGTCCCCTAGAACTTAGAACTACTTGAACCTAACTAACCTAAGGACATCACACACATCCATGCCCGAGGCAGGATTCGAACCTGCGACCGTAGCGGTCGCGCGGTTCCAAACTAAAGTTTATTTAGTGTCGAACCTATGTCTCACTACTTCATGACCATAGGTACCGTATTTAATTTTCTTTTATGTTTCTGCAAATTTTGATTTTTCACAGTCACAAATTGTTTCGTCGAAATCGGACAGAAGTTGCATACGGCGATATAGTTTCTCCGCACCTTACTGTATTGATAAATGCATGATAAACTTCGGTCCCTTAGAAAATTCATGTTGAGCTATCCAAAAGCAATTATATTTTCAATTATCATTTAGCCCTGACCACGAAAGGTATTCAAAACGACTACAATAACTAGTTATGTCTATTGGCCCAAAATGCAGTATATCTCATTATGTGCTTTTCTCTGCAAATACATTTCCATCGCCGATTATAGCTGTAGGTTAACACACAAAAGTAAATATACTGTTATAACTCACCTTACATATTCCGATAACTTACGTGGAGGAATGGAATATAGCTTTACGTTATTAAACGAACAAAGGAGCATAAAGGAAACAGATGAATCAACTCTAAGGGGAAAAACCTTACAGCGGGAAACAACAACCTACATGATAAGCGGCACAGACAGACGACAGAGGTTACTGGGCACGCACATAATTTTAATCGAAAAGTGTCAAACTAAGTGTTAACTGTCTTTTTGCTGTGATTACCAAGTGCATCAATGACCAGAATTTCAACAAATTGTTTGGCTACAGCGTGTTACGTAGACAGGATTCAAAAACTTGTTTGTGAGAACTTTGAATGTAACACGGAAGCCATTACAACTAAAGCGATGGTCTGGGCGGTACGACGTCATGTAGGCACTTAAATAAAGATTCGCTAACGCCCTTACGTCCCCAATAGACATAATTGCTACGAATAAGAAATGCTATAAATGAAGCGTAGCAGTAAGTCTTAAAAATAAAATCGAACCTAAAGATTTGTTGCTCTTTTAATAATTCAGTGCGAAATACTTGTAAAAACCAACACAGCTTCATAGGCCTTTCATAGTAAAGGCGTTGCAGTTGCATATGAACTCCTACGAACAGAGCTGTTAGAAATAGCTATCATTGAAAGATATTTTGACAAATTCTTGAAGCAGTAAAACGAAAAACAACCGCCTTCAGTCACAAACATGATTTTATTTCGATGCACGATGTATTTCGATCCTGGGGGCTCATCTTCAGGTGCTTTGACAGTCTACATCCATTTTCTTCGGATTCGGGGTAATTCTAGTAAGCCTACGAGGGTAATTTAAAAGGGGCACACGGTGGATGTAAATTTACAAAACTGAAGCAAATATAAAAATAACTTACCGCTTCCAGTAAAGGGTACAGTGTTTTGAATGACAGTATGAATAAACAAACATGTTTATGTGTATATACCCACTTTCCATTCTACTGCATACTTGTAAACCCAAATTCAAACAAGTCAAAGAATTTCAAATGTAAAGAGGCTCATGGGTTCAGCAGTAGAGGGTAAGAGGAGTCGGGGTAGACCAAGGAGAAGGTACCTGGATTCGGATAAGAATGATTTTGAAGTAATAGGCTTAACATCAGAAGAGGCACGAATGTTAGCACTGAATAGGGGATCATGGAGGTATTTTATAAGGGGAGCTATGCTCCAGACTGAACGCTGAAAGGCATAATCAGTCAAATGATGATGATGATGATGATGATAGGTGAATTTCTAAAAATACACAAGTACTATTATTTCAAAGAAGATACAAAGCAATTAGATTACTAATCGTACGGAGACATTATTTATGAAACAAATATTTGTATGTACGTCGAATGTGGTTGTAGGTTTTCAAATGTTTTCACTCTTACATAGTTGTTTCTTTAGGAAAAAATAAACTTTTAAAATTACTGAAACAATCGTGGCTGCTGAACGGTTTGCTCATTCAATATGCTTTCAGAAGATTTTTCTATGTGTAACCTTAATTTCTGATTGATCTAGTAGATCGAGTTTTGTTGTTGTTGTTTTGTTTTTTACACCATGGTTTTCTGTGTGGAGTACAGTTAGGCTGTTGTGCATGTCACTTACAAGGAATGCCTTGAGTCCGAAGTCGCAAGTTCAATCCATAGTAAGACTTATTTGAAAGTGTTAACAATTACGACAGGAAAAATATCAGTTGCTAATGACTCATCATGCGCATCAGGAAAGCGACAGAAAAATGAGTGTCTCAGAGATGCAGCGATCAATCTTCTATGGAATGTATGTATTACGCTTCACAAAATGGGCATCGTCGACAGTCAAGAAATGCATTAAGTTGCAATACGAACACCGAATGAAAAATGACGCTCCACAGTGATCACAAAGGTTCGCATTGTCAAGATCGAAGGCGAACTCCTAAAAAATGCACATACAACATACTGGTGTTACCGGGTGATGAGAACTGACGGAATGTGATGGCGTACAACCGAATGCGAAAAAATGTGTCGTGGAGCTTATCGCGAAACTGGCCGTCCTTTAAGGCGTAACTGCAGACAGTGCAACGAAATTTTTTATAGACAGTGGTTCCAGGCGGTGAGAAGTGCAATGTCACACACTTTTCAGGAGGGATAATTTGTTCTAAAGGAGTACAATTTTGATACTCAGACCAGGAATCAAGTCAAAAGCAAGTTATTTTGACCAGCTATCGGCCAAAATTAGCGCTCATACCATAGTTGTAATTCTCTTGCGCTCATTTTCGCACTCTTGCTTGCTGTGACGTAAATATTCCCTACTGCCCTTGCAGGTTCACACACCGCACACGATAAAGAATCGCAGAGGTAGAGCATCTCCAACTTATCGCAGCACAATGAGTAACTTTCTAGAGAATTTATCATTCAAATTAACAGTCGGGATAATTGTATACCAGTGCGTTAACGCACTGATGTTAGTTGCTCTCTTGATACCTCTAATTTCCAGGATTCCTTTCATATGCATTTCCTCTTCAAATCAGGATTGGTCGGATTTGGAAACAAATCTCTCACTGAAAGATCAGATAAGTTCATCACGTCTCCAAATTTAAGGGTCGATTTCGCAGTTTGTTTTGCATCGTCAAATTGACGTTTTGTTTGAAATATCGTTATGTTACGTCTTCCAATTCTGTAGCACCGTTTGAAATTATGCAACTGTCCACTGCTTCTCTTGAAATCACTGTAAAGCCGTCGGCACATGGACCGTGCATCCGAACGTTAACGTTGAGCGTGCCAAGTTCAGCGTGCTGCTGAACGCTCAGGAACGATGCGACTTGTGCATACAGTACGTGGGCCCCAACGTAGTATACGCGATCGCAACGCACTCCAGCGGCAGTTGTGGGATGTTTCTAGTTCGTAAATCACATTGTTTACTCAACGGGCGCGCGTAAAATTCCCACATTACCTCTATTAAAGCGCACATTTCCTCCATCGTCCACGAAAAGGAAAGTACCATGTCCAGTCAATAAGGACACAGGCTTATAAAAGTTCCATTACAAACAGTACGGTACAAATTTGGAATACTTCTCCGCATAAGATGAACATTATTTCATCATTCCTACATTTTAGTGAAACCCCAAGGTCAGTCTTACTTGATCAGTGTTCCTACTCAGTAGCAGAATCTTTGCAATATGTGAATTACGAAGCGTAAAAGAAAAAGGAGCAAAATACCTTTATACAAGTAGCGCAAGCTGTCCTATAGATTAAGCCAATCGAACAAAGTCACCCCTCAAAAATTGGTGAATTTATATTTACATAACACCAAATATTATAGCATATACTTATATGAAACTAATAATAAAGCACCAGAACCCAATAAAAATGCGAATGTTAGGATAAAAAATTGGAAGTGGCACGACGCGAGCCAACGCCCGATTAAACTCTTCTGTAGCGTGCAGAGACGCTACTCATTACGCTACAGCAATTACTTACTTAACATGTCTAATCATAGTATCTTAGCTCCTGCAGAAAACCTTAATCGTAGATATGTTAGTAATTGAAGTTTAATTATAACGGATTGTACCAAGAACAATTCGTCTTGGGTAGATCTTCAGTGTGTCGCTGGTTTCAAATAGGCTACTCTCATAATACGCAAGTTACAATAATTCTTTTGCCACGAATATGATGTTTTCCATTATTTTATTGGAACGAATCACACAGTTAACAACAAGTTTTCCAGTGATTCTCAATTTTCTGGTGCTCAGAAAAGGCATATATATACACATAGGCTTGAAATGAATGCCAATATGGCGCCTCACGACTCTTTACTGAAGGAAGACGGCGTGCGTGTGACGTAGGTGGCGTTGTGCCATCTTATTGGTCAACGCTCAGGGGCACGCTCAGAATATCTGATATGGCAGATATTGCTCTGCACGTTCGGAAAGACTCCCGAACGTGCTTCTCCACGCTATGACGTCAGAAACTCGGCACGCTTAACGTTCGGATGCACGGTCCGTGCGCCGACGGCTTAAGCTATTCCGTGCGCCATATCATTAGCGTAACGCAATAGGTTACTATCACGCACATCCTGTAAATTGTAACGAACATCCCTGAAACGTGCCTCTTGTCTTCCCTTGAATATCCGCAGTTTTTCTTACGCTCCACACGGTGATATTCCTGTGGACTTATTCAAAATCTGTTCATAATTATTTTTTTATTATGCTGCGGAGATTTTCCATGAACGTAATTATGTTTAGTATCCTCTCCTTGGACAACGACTATCCTCTACCACGTCTCACTGAAGACGGGATTTGTGGCTCCCTTGCCCGCATCTCGTGGTCGTGCGGTAGCGTTCTCGCTTCGCACGCCCGGGTTCCCGGGTTCGATTCCCGGCGGGGTCAGGGATTTTCTCTCCCTCGTGATAGCTGGGTGTTGTGTGCTGTCTTTAGGTTAGTTAGGTTTGAGTAGCTCTAAGTTCTAGGGGACTGATGACCATAGATGTTAAGTCCCATAGTGCTCAGAGCCATTTGAACCATTTGTGGCTCCCTTTCCGACTGGGGTGATGAACTACATGCCTCGACACCTGTTTCGGTATCACTCTCACTTGTTGGGCACGTGTCGTCATCGTTGCACCCTTCATGTACACTGTCCGCACAGACCAGCATATTCGACACCACACATTCCACTGACTCATCTTGCACAAACGCTAATACTTATTTGTTTCACCTGCCCCTTCTTCTCAATCTGAGAAATTTTTTTGGTTCCTTTCTGACGAAATGTCAACTTCGGCAACTGTTATTGTAGATATACTCTAGTGTTTCCTTTGTTTATCGTCGCCATTGATCCCCTTTGTATCAGCACAAGTAGCACAGTAGCAGTGGTTTGAGTTACTCGTCGACTTAGCCGTAAATTCAACTAAAAACCTATGAATTACAATTACGAACAACTTAAATAGGAAGGAACTCGCAGAAAATGTTGTGGGGAAGGTTAATCAAAGACTGCGTTTTATTAGAAGGTTACTTAGGAAATGTAACAGATCTACTAAGGAGACTGCCGACACTACGCTTGTCCGTCCTTTTAGACTACTGCTGCGCGGTGTGGGACCCTTACCAGATAGGATTGACAGAGTACATTGAAAAAGTTCAAAGAAGGGTAGCACGTTTTGTATTATCGCGAAATAAGGGAGAGAGTATCACTGAAATGATACAGGATTTGGAGTGGACATCACTAAAAGAAAGGCGTTTTTTCTTGCGGAGCAATCTTCTCACGAAATTCCAATCACTCTCTTTCTCCTCCGAATGCGAAAATATTTTGTTGACGCCGACCTACGTGGGGAGAAACGACCACCTTGATAAAGTAGGGGGATCAGAGCTCGTACGGAAAAATATAGGTGTTCGTTTTTTCCGCGCACTATACGAGATTGGAATAACTGTGAAGGTGGTTCGATGAACCCTCCCCCAGGCACTTATATATGATTTGAAGAGAATCCATGTAGATGTAGATGAAAGCAATACAACTACGCTCCGTCGCCTCATGCTCTGCTCACCACTGGATACCTCCAGTCCACCCCCTGTTGCCAGCAAATATTGGGGTTGCATGGTAGATAACTTTCCGTAAACGTCATCATTGGCCTATTGCGGGCTCACGGTCAAGGGATTCCTTGTTAGGCTGTGTGTGTTAAGGTGGGAGTGGTTAACTATTGTGGGCCCGTTAGGTCTCAAAGCATCAATGTGTTCTTTGGAGAGTGTATGGCAAGTAATTCCTGTTTTGCCTATGTGAAATGAATGCATGGCAACTGTTACATTGTAATTTATATGTTCCACTGTGTTATGTTTTACGAGTGTCTGTGTTTCCTGCGTGAGATAAGTGGTGTCGTCATCGAGTGTATTATCAACGACAAATGAATAAATTACACTAGAGAAGAAAAGGGGTATGGCTGAATATTATAGAAGAGTTTGGGTGAGCTGAGAAAGGGAGATGTGACAAGTTTGGAGGAGGGGGAGGAAAGATCCAATTAATGTATTCGCCCGAGGAGCCCTCAAGACTGTAGTTAGGCCACTGCTTAAAGCACAAGGCTACTCAGTTCACTGCCACCAGCCAGCAGGCATTTGGAAAAACAGCCGTCATCAGAAATCCGTCTTCTCCAGATATTCCCTTCTATCACACGATGAAAACTGGCTCTGCTGCCCTCGACAAATCCACGACTGGGCTCCGAACGATGTTACAAAACGCTACGTGTTTGACAACACGCAGTGCCACATTCAGTTAAGTGTAGCGCTATAACGGAGGCCACTTGCACTCGCTTTAGTACCTTTTACCATAAGTTTGCTTAACTCTTTGAAAAACCGTGCACAAGCAGCAGCATATCCAAAACACCCTATTGAGCAAAGTTGTGTCAGTATGGGAAATTGCTATGTCAACATCTGTACTCTGCAAGCCACTGTGAAGTACAGGACTGCCGCTCGGTATACAACGGTTTTACTCGAGTGTTTCAAAGCAGTTTACAGTGCAGCATGTTGCAGAAGTCAGAGTCGCCAGCAATTTGTAACGAAAACAGCAATCTCGCAGAAGGCTACAACGGTTCGCTATTTACACGCCACTACCACCCCTGCGGGGCATTCAACTCGTCGCCTTGCCGCCATTGTTTTCCTTGAGAAAAGTCTGCTCCAGGCGGGTGGCTACGAGAACTAATCTGCTGAGTACACATGGTTAAAATTGTCAGAGGGAGGAAATGAGCTGGGGAAGGAGGGGGGGGGGGGGGGACGCGAACCTCTGGCTGCTCGGCTCCATAATTTGAAGAGGTCTCTGCGAAGCGCCGAAACTCAACTGCGGAGCGAAAGCCAGCGTCAGCGTCTAGACCACAAATTACGCGGGATGTCTGGTGGCTTGTTCGTACTCCCAAATACACCAGTATAATTCCTATTCATTCGACACAGCGTCCTCTGGACACTTGAAAGAATTAATAAGCTAGTGGTGAAGGCTGCATTGCGGTTATCTTTGGTCTCAAAGAGCTGTCCTGGGCTTGTGATCGTTCACGTCACAAGGTGCCGCATATTTAGTGTATTCTGCTCATTTTACGTCAAGCGAAGTTAGCTTCAGCTGTGGACTCTCGAGATTCGTCATTACGGTAAATTACCAAGACAGCAGTTGAGAAGCAAATTATAGTGATCGTTGCCACGTAAAAAGAGAGCTCGCGGGTCACATGATCCTGTAAAATGAGGCAGTGGAGTGAAACTGGGCTCCGAGCTCGTGAGGAAAGCCGCTGGAGGTATCTACTATGCAGCAGGAACCGCTCGCCGTTTAGGTGCCAAATTCTAATACACTGCCTGACCAAAAAAGTGAAGCACTCAGAATACATGGTCGGAAATGAGTGTAACTTCCTACACATGCACACCATAGAACGGCATGTAAATGATTAGCATTGCAACCCGCAGCTACCGGAATGCATAAGTGGCGTTCGTGTTGGCACCAGGCCTAGTGAACAGCTTCACATCTTGACTGATCACTGTGAAGGACTCTGAAATGCTCCAATGCTCCGTACTCGAGTGAGACAGCGTTGTCAGCACCTGATAAGACTTTGAAAGGGGCCTTAGTTGGGTCTACATCTGGCCGGCTGGTCGAATCGTGAAATATCGAGATTTGTGGGGCATTCAAACTTGCAAGTGGCCCGATGTTGGACTCCATGGGACTTGAGGGCAGGGAAACTCTTCCTCAAAGTCTCGGTCGACCACGCGTGACCACCATAAGGAATAGTTGCCGTATTGTGCACCGAGCACATCCCAGCACCTTTTACTCTGTGCTTGCCCTGCGAGATCAAATAATGGACTCCCTGCAACTTTTTATATCATTCGGAGACTAGCAGCAGCCAGATTAGGAAATTACCGTCCCACGTGTAGGATCCCATTAACATCGCGACACAAATGGCTGCGTCTGAAATAGTACCATGGCCAGGTTAGCGTGAAGTGTTGAAGAATGGCGCCGCAATGCGTTCAGTGATTAACAGCGAGTCATCGCTACCCCCGATGCTCACCGTTGGTAAGTATGGTGCCGACATGGGGGAAGGTCCAGTTCTTCCAACGGTTTAGAGACACACAACGGCGTTGCTCCTAGCGACCTGGCGTGGAGAGCCATCCGGAGGGAAAGGAAGGAAGACCGGGTTTAATGTCCCGCCGATATCGCGGTCTTTAGAGACGGAGCACAAACTTGGATTTTGTCAGAGACGGGGAAGGAAATCGGCCGTGCGCTTTCAAGGGTACCATCCCGGCATTTGCCTGGAGCGGTTTAGAAAATTCACGGAACAAATAAATCTGGATGGCCCGATGCAGGTGGAACCGTCGTCCTCCCGAATGCGGGTCCAGTGTGCTAACTACCTCGCACGGTTGTGAGGGGAGCCATCAGGCAAGGTTGACAGTGACTGAGGGAACTCTGACAGCAAAACCGTGTGTCACAGACACAGTGCGTCATGACGTGTTAACTCTCATGCGATAGTGTCAACAGGGCACATATGTCTACGAACTGTCTGCATGGCACTTCACTCCTGCGGCCAGTAAGATCGCAAAGTCTGTCCCCAATAGAACATGTGAATATCTTGCACGTCGACTACGTCCCAGTGGCACTGACCAGGATATCAAGGACCAGTTAAACAGCTGCGGCCCAACTTGCGCTTCGAGACGTTTCGACGGCTTTATGACACCCTTCCCCACTGAATTAGTGCAGGACAGAGATGGTGCAACGAAATGGAGATACGTCGGCTCATACTACCAATTTCTTTGTACTTTTGACTAGATTTTGTAATCAGTGAAATAAAATGACATCCTCTCTCATCCTCGAATACCTACGTCAAGGAACGTACGAGGAGCCGCATCAGCGAAAGCCGGCCAGTGTTTGAAAGTTCTAAGACAGTGTTGAGCTGGTCACGTCAGTTAATAGCAGAGTGAATCTGAAGATTCATTTGCAACACTCACTACGGCTGGTGGACATGAAGTAATGTACACTCAAGAGCCAAAGAAACGTATACTTGCCTAATACAGTGTAGCGCCCCCACGGGCACGTGCACTGCCGCAGCACGACATGGAAAGGACTCCACTAATGTCTGAAGTAGTGCTGCAGGGAATTGCCACCATGAACCCTGCAGGGCTGTCCTTATACGAAGTTTGTCCGGAAAATACGCATAAAAGTTGAATAATGCAGTCACCGCCAGGTGGGACTACTGCTGTAATCAATCCCATCAACGCTCAGTTCGAGTCAGAGCGTTCTGCGTGAAGGTGGGAGTGTGTGGCAGCTTGTTGACAGTTACCCTTTTTCACCTGCCGTCGGCATGGAACTCTCTCTGATTGAGGAACAGCGCGTCAACATCAAGTTCCTTGCAAAGCTAGGCAAGAATGGCTCTGAGATTTTTGAGTGTTTGAAACAGGTTTACGGAGACAATTCTCTGAATGAACCAACCGTGAACAAGTGGTTAAAAAGGTTCCGGGATGGTCGAGAAGAAGTGAACGATGACCCTCGCCCAGGGCGCCCGTCGACATCGAGTTCCGATGGAAATGTTGAACGAATTCGGGCTTGTGTTCTTAAAGACCGTAGATTGACAGTCAGAATGATTGCTGACGAGTTATCAATCCCGAAAACAATCGTTCACGAAATCCTGACACAAAAACTTGAAATGAAGAAATTGTTTGCGAAAATCGTACCGAAGCTCTTGACGTCAGAATAGAAAGCAAAGAGGGTTGAGTGCTGTGAGGATTGGTTGGAAGCAGAGGAACGAGGGGACTTTCTCAACCGAGTCGTCACTGGAGACGAGTCCTGGTTTTACGAATTCTATGTGGAGCTCAAATCTCAAAGCAAGGAATGGAAACTAGCAGGACAACCGAGAACAAAAAAGTCGCGAAAATCAATGTAGAATGTGAAGACATTGTTGATTGTTTTCTTTGATTCTAGGGGCATTGTTCACAAGGAATTTGTCCCTCCCGGACAGAGAGTGAACGGAAATCTTTACGTTGAAGTTCTGACACGTCTCAGAGCTCGTGTGGCCCGAGTTCGACCGGAGTTGGCAAAAGGGGGCAGGTGGATTCTTCATGACGACAATGCGTCCGCTCACACGTCGCTCGTTGTGCGCAAGTTTTTGGCCCGAAGCTCAGTCACCGTGACAGACCACCCGCCTTTTTCACCCGATTTAGCCCCGTGTGACTTCTTCATGTTCCCGAAATGCAAAATGGTGCTTCAAGGGCGGCACTTGGGAGATATGGAAGCCATCAAGGCGGAAACTACACGGCAACTGAACAACATCACAACTGAAGACTTTCAGCAATGTTACCAACAGTGGAAACGGCGTTGGCTCAAGTGTATCGCGTCTCAGGGCGAGTACTTTGAAGGAGACCATATTGTAATACCTGAATAATTGTAAAATAAAGTTATTATTCAACTTTTATACGCATTTTCCGGACAAACGTCGTATCCGTAAGAGTACTACGGGGTGGAGATCTCTTCTGAAAGGCACGTTGCAAGGCAGATATACTCAATAATCTACATCTACATCTACATCCGTACTCCGCAAGCCACCTGACGGTGTGTGGCGGAGGGTACCCTGAGTACCTCTATCGGTTCTCCCTTCTATTCCAGTCTCGTATTGTACGTGGAAAGAAGGATTGTCGGTATGCTTCTGTGTGGGCTCTAATCTCTCTGATTTTATCCTCATGGTCTCTTCGCGAGATATACGTAGGAGGGAGCAATATACTGCTTGACTCTTCGGTGAAGGTATGTTCTCGAAACTTCAACAAAAGCCCGTACCGAGCTACTGAGCGTCTCTCCTGCAGAGTCTTCCACTGGAGTTTATCTATCATCTCCGTAACGCTTTCGCAATTACTAAATGATCCTGTAACGAAGCGCGCTGCTCTCCGTTGGATCTTCTCTATCTCTTCTATCAACCCTACCTGGTGCGGATCCCACACCGCTGAGCAGTATTCAAGCATTGGGCGAACAAGCGTACTGTAACCTACTTCCTTTGTTGTCGGATTGCATTTCCTTAGGATTCTTCCAATGAATCTCAGTCTGGCATCTGCTTTACCGACGATCAACTTTATATGATCATTCCATTTTAAATCACTCCTAATGCGTACTCCCAGATAATTTATGGAATTAACTGCTTCCAGTTGCTGACCTGCTATTTTGTAGCTAAATGATAAGGGACCTATCTTTCTATGTATTCGCATCACATTACACTTCGCTACATTGAGATTCAATTGCCATTCCGTGCACCATGCGTCAATTCGCTGCAGATCCTCCTGCATTTCAGTACAATTTTCCATTGTTGCAACCTCTCGATACACCACAGCATCATCTGCAAAAAGCCTCAGTGAACTTCCGATGTCATCCACCAGGTCATTTATGTATATTGTGAATAGCAACGGTCCTATGACACTCCCCTGCGGCACACCTGAAATCGCTCTTACTTCGGAAGACTTCTCTCCATTGAGAATGACATGCTGCGTTCTGTTATCTAGGAACTCCTCAATACAATCACACAATTGATCTGACAGTCCGTATGCTCTTACTTTGTTCATTAAACGACTATGGGGAACTGTGTCAAACGCCTTGCGGAAGTCAAGAAACACGGCATCTACCTGTGAACCCGTGTCTAAGGCCCTCTGAGTCTCGTGGACGAATAGCGCGAGCTGGGTTTCACACGATCGTCTTTTTCGAAACCCATGCTGATTCCTACAGAGTAGATTTCTAGTCTCCAGAAAAGACATTATACTCGAACATAATACGTGTTCCAAAATTCTACAACTGATCGACGTTAGAGATATAGGTCTATAGTTCTGCACATCTGTTCGACGTCCCTTCTTGAGAACGGGGATGACCTGTGCCCTTTTCCAATCCTTTGGAACGCTTCGCTCTTCTAGAGACCTACGGTACACCGCTGCAAGAAGGGGGGCAAGTTCCTTCGCGTACTCTGTGTAAAATCGAACTGGTATCCCATCAGGACCAGCGGCCTTTCCTCTTTTGAGCGATTTTAATTGTTTCTCTATCCCTCTGTCGTCTACTTCGATATCTACCATTTTGTCAACTGTGCGACAATCTAGAGAAGGAAGCACAGTGCAGTCTTCCTCTGTGAAACAGCTTTGGAAGAAGACATTTAGGATTTCGGCCTTTAGTCTGTCATCCTCTGTTTCAGTACCATTTTGGTCACAGAGTGTCTGGACATTTTGTTTTGATCCACCTACCGCTTTGACATAGGACCAAAATTTCTTAGGATTTTCTGCCAAGTCAGTACATAGAACGTTACTTTCGAATTCATTGAAAGCCTCTCGCATAGCCCTCCTCACACTACATTTCGCTTCGCGTAATTTTTGTTTGTCTGCAAGGCTTTGGCTATGTTTATGTTTGCTGTGAAGTTCCCTTTGCTTCCGCAGTAGTTTTCTAACTCGGTTGTTGTACCACGGTGGCTCTTTTCCATCTCTTACGATCTTGCTTGGCACATACTCATCTAACGCATATTGTACCATGGTTTTGAACTTTGTCCACTGATCCTCAACACTATCTGCACTTGAGACAAAACTTTTGTGTTGAGCCGTCAGGTACTCTGTAATCTGCTTTTTGTCACTTTTGCTAAACAGAAAAATCTTCCTACCTTTTTTAATATTTCTATTTACGGCTGAAATCATCGACGCAGTAACCGCTTTATGATCGCTGATTCCCTGTTCTGCATTAACTGATTCAAATAGTTCGGGTCTGTTTGTCAGCAGAAGGTCTAATATATTATCGCCACGAGTCGGTTTTCTGTTTAACTGCTCAAGGTAGTTTTCAGATAAAGCACTTAAAAATATTTCACTGGATTCTTTGTCCCTGCCACCCGTTATGAACGTTTGAGTCTCCCAGTCTATATCCGGCAAATTAAAATCTCCACCCAGAACTATAACATGGTGGGGAAATCTACTCGAAATATTTTCCAAATTATTCTTCAGGTGCTGAGCCACAACAGCTGCTGAGCCCGGGGGCCTATAGAGACATCCAATTACCATGTCTGAGCCTGCTTTAACCGTGACCTTCACCCAAATCATTTCACAATTCGAATCTCCGTCAATTTCCTTCGATACTATTGCACTTCTTATCGCTATAAACACGCCTCCCCCTTCACT
Source organism: Schistocerca gregaria (assembly GCF_023897955.1). Classification (NCBI taxonomy): domain Eukaryota; kingdom Metazoa; phylum Arthropoda; class Insecta; order Orthoptera; family Acrididae; genus Schistocerca; species Schistocerca gregaria. The sequence continues at coordinate 498,660,708 of NC_064926.1, read as the reverse complement.
GTCCAGCCTATCTCTGCGGTATACATTCCAATCAGAGTTTAGGATTTCATTACTGTTTACGTCTGGTTTCAGCCAACTTTCTGTTCCTAGTACTATATGGGCGTTGTGACCGTTTATTAATGAGAGCAGTTCTGGGACCTTTCTATAGACGCTTCTGCAGTTTACTATTAGCACATTAATATTGTTATTCCTTGTTGCATTTTGCCTACTCCTGCCTTGCCGCGTCTCAGGAGGCGTCTTGTCGGGCCTAGGGAGGGAATTCTCTAACCTAAAAAAACCCCATGTGCACTCCACACGTACTCCGATACCCTCGTAGCCGCTTCCGGCGTGTAGTGCACGCCTGACCTATTCAGGGGGACCCTACATTTCTCCACCCGATAGCGGAGGTCGAGAAATTTGCACCCCAGCTCTCCGCAGAATCGTCTGAGCCTCTGGTTTAAGCCTTCCACTCGGCTCCAAACCAGAGGACCGCGATCGGTTCTCGGAACGATACTACAAATAGTTAGCTCTGATTCCACCCCGCGAGCGAGGCTTTCCACCTTCACCAACTCCGCCAACCGCCTGTACGAACTGAGGATGACCTCTGAACCCAGACGGCAAGAGTCATTGGTGCCGACATGAGCAACAATTTGCAGTCGGGTGCACTCAGTGCTCTCTATCGCCGCCGGTAGGGCCTCCTCCACATCTCGGATGAGACCCCCCGGCAAGCAGACAGAGTGAACACTGGCCTTCTTCCCCGACCTTTCCGCTATTTCCCTAAGGGGCTCCATCACCCGCCTAACGTTGGAGCTCCCAATAACTAATAAACCCCTCCCCCCGTGTGCCTGCTCGGACCTTGCTGAAGGAGCAGCCACATGTCCACTCACAGGCAGAGCGGGCGATGCCACACGGCCAGCCTCTACATTGACCCTCCGCCTCGTGCGCCGCGAACGCCGCTGAACCCGCCACTCCCCTTGGGGAGAGGGTGGCCCAACCGCGCCCGGTACCCGCGAAGATGTCTCGACAGCAGGGACAGTGGGTGAAGCATCTAACACCTGGGGTGCACCATGCGACGCACCAGACTCCCCACTGCCGCTACACTCCGAGGCAGCAGCCTGAAGACGGCTGACCGCGGCCATCAAGACGCTCAGCTGTTCGCGAAGAGTGGCCAGCTCCTCCTGCGTCCGTACACAGCAGCCACACATCCTGGCCATCCTAAGAAATCAATTTACTATAGAGTGTTAATCAGCTTTTAACTAGACTGCTAATTCACTAAAGGCGGTTGATTATTGACTAAACTGTGATTGCTAACCACTTCTTGTAGAAACAAGGAAAATAGCACTACCTGTCTCTGGACGGTATTGAAAACAAACACTAACACTACGAGCACTATGGCTGACTAAAGGGACTCTCTGACTGTATTCGAAACACACACGAGATCTATGGAACACTTAATAGCACTCGACTATTAAAGCTTCCTAAAAGCAAAAACACGCAGAAGAAGAAGTGACAAGTAAGAAAAATACAGATAATACTTAAATTAAGGTAGCTCGCTGCACAGCAGACGTGAAGCAAACGGCGGTTAGGACGACACTGTTTATGTCTGGGGAGTGTGGTGGCCAGCGGAAGTGTTTCAACTCAGACGAGTGTTCTTGGAGCCACTATGCACCGATTGTGGACGTGTGGAGTGTCGCATTGTCTTGTTGGAACTTCCCAAGACCGTCGAAATGCACAATGGACATCAATGGATGCAAGACATGATGTTTGCGTGCAAGCAACCTGCGAGAGTCATATCTAGACGTGTCAGGGGTCCCACACCTGACAACTCCACACGCCCCACAGCATTACAGAGCCTCCATCAGCTTTAACAGTCCCCTGCTGATATGCAGGGTCCATGGATTCATGAGGTTCCCCGAAACCCGTACACGTCCATCCGCTCAGTACAATTTGAAACGAGACTCGGCCGACCAGGCAACATGTTTCCAGTCATCAATGTCGGTGTTCACGAGCCCAGGCGAGGCGTAAAACTTTGTGTCGTGCAGTAGCCAAGGGTACACGAGAGGGCCTTCGGCTCCGCAAACTCATATCGATTATGTTTCGTTGAATGGCTCGAACGACGATACCTGTTGATGGTACAGCACTGAAATCTGCAGAAATTTGCGGAAGGCTTGCAGTTCTTTCAAGCTGAAGGATTCTCTTCAGTCGTCGTTGTAGGATGTTTTTCCAGCCGCAGCGATGTCGAAGATTTGATGTTTTTCCGGATTCCTGATAACCATGGTTCACTCGTGAAATGGTCGCACGGGAAAATCCCCAAGTCATCGCTACCTCGGAGAATCCGTGTCCTATCGCTCGTGCGCCGACTATAACACCACATTCAAACTCACTTAAATCTTGACAACCCCTCATTGTAGCAGCAGTAACCGATCTAACAACTGCGCCAGACATTTGTCGTCTTGTGTAGCCGTTTCCGTCCGCAGCGCCGTATGCTGCCTATTTACATGTCTCTATATTTGGATACGCATGGCTGTACCAGCTTGTTTGGCGCTTCAATGTACCGGGTGATCAAAATGTCAGTATAAATTTGAAAACTGAATAAATCACGGAGTAATGTAGATAGAGAGCTACAAATTGACACACATGCTTGGAAGGACATGGGGTTTTATTAGGAAAAAAAATAATACAAACGTTCAAAAATGTCAGACAGATGGCGCTCCATCTGACCAGAATAGCAATAATTAGCATAACAAAGTAAGACAAAGGAAAGATGATCTTCCTTACAGGAAATGCTCAATATGTCCACCATCATTCCTCAACAATAGCTGTAGTCGATGAATAATGTTGTGAACATCACTGTAAAGCATGTCCGGAGTTATGGTGAGGCATTGGCGTCGGATGTTGTCTTTCAGCATCCCTAGAGATGTCCGTCGATCACGATACACTTGGGACTTCAGGCAACCCCAAAGCCAATAATCGCACGGACTGAGGTCTGGTGACCCGAGAGGCCAAGCATGACGAAAGTGGCGGCTGAGCACACGATCATCACCAAACGACGCGCGCAAGAGGTCTATCACGCGTCTAGCAATATGCGTTTTTTTTTTTGTTCTAATAAAACCCCATGTCATTCCAAGCATGTGTGTCAATTTTTACCCCTCTATCACATTATTCTGTGGTTTATTAAGTTTTCAAATTTATACTGACTTTTTGATCACCCGGTAAATGTATGTCACATGAAGTTTTCCTTTGTTATTTATAAATTTATTACTACCACCAACGCAAAATGAGGCAGTGCACCAACAACCTTGGAGACACTAAGGGTCACAAGGTAAGTATACTAACAGGAGTTGCTGATTTGAGAATTTTTGAACCTGCTGATGGGGGCTTGTTTTTAATAAAACAAAACAACGAAGTAAAAGTAGACGTCGCTAGCAAGAGCTCACACACTGAGGAAGTAGGGGACACACCGCCGGGTCATGGCGTGTAAGCATTCTGCCGGCGAACGGGCCATCGCGTTTAAAAGCGCACGTTACTGTCCGCTGGGTGACAGGAAACATGGGCGATGCCGGACCACACGGTACGCCCGTAGTCGCCTCCGTATCTAAGAACATAACGACTTAAGACGGGAAGAGCCAAAAGAAGAAGAAAGCGGAAACGCAGTGTACGCATGCAGATAAGGGAGCCGCGTTTTGGGTACGTATGTACGCAGTAGGGGAAGGCGGGGGCGGAAGCACGGGCCGTGACCAGAATAGTGACGTCTACTCTTCTCTGCTCTGGCCCGCTCTAGTGTGCCACACGGCAGACGAGGCATACACAGCGACTGCTGCAGGCGTCGCTTCCTAAAACAGTGCTCAAAGCGCGCAGGTAAGGAAAGAGGCGAATTGTTGCGACTGTCTTCTTCCGTCGGGAAATCGGTCTGATGCAGGTATTCACGCGCTCCACTACCGCGGCGCTATAGGCAAATTACGCGACGTACAGCGCTCCGCGGATTTAATCGGAAACGCTTATTAATGGATCAAAATTAATTCTTTGTAGTGCTGCACATGTAAAATCAGGCTAAATAAGTGTCCTCCGACCTCGCTTTGAGGCGCGACAAGCAGGTGAAACTTCTCACTTGTCCAGTGTCAATCCTTCAAAGTCCTGTAGCTATGGACTGCATATGTACTTCGTTAATAGATATATACACAGCCTACAACTGTCTCCTAGCCATTATAATTTCCACGGGAATAAAAGAATACATTTTAATGCCAATAGGTAAAGAGCACAAAAAGACACACAGCATTCGAATGTCTACGGAAACAGTTGGAAGGCAGGACACAAGGTACTGGCGGAAGTAAGGCTGCATGGACGGATCATGATTTGTGCTTAGGTAGCTCAGTTGATAGGGCACTTGCCTAAGAAAGGCAAAGATCCAGAGTTCGAGACTCGATCCGGCACACAGTTTTAAACTGCCAAGAAGTTTCGCTTCAGCGCACACTACGCTGCAGAGCGAAAATTTCATTCTCAAATGGACATTACTTGCTTCAAATGAATCTCTCAAGTCCGCTTCATTCGGTGAATCTCCAGCTAGCTACTGCCTCCAAGCTCTGATATAAGACGCGTCTTCCTATCGAAGACACACGCTTCTGCTAAATCGTTGCACTCGCCGAGAAAAACAGGGAACTGGCTTAGTCAAATTGCGGGAACACATATTCGAAACATTGTAGCCTTCTTCCTACCGAAAAAATAATCTCGCTGATCACGAAAGATTACCAACTCCCTACTTCGGAGACAGTAACCACTGATAAACACCAGCACCACCCTGCACCGCCAGGACTGCCGCTCGACTCCCCAATATCGCGAGCCCTTTTCTCTCTCTACAGCAGCATTCTGTAGTACTACATTACCAAACCTTCTATTTTGCTCTTGTCTATAGTGCCTATCGTCCTTATAAGGCTACACTCCGAAAACTGGTAGAAGCCGACATCGGGGAAGATCATTCTGGATTCCGTAGAAATGTTGGAACACGTGAGGCAATACTGACCCTACGACTTATCTTAGAAGAAAGATTAAGGAAAGGCAACCCCATGTTTCTAGCATTTGTAGACTTAGAGAAAGCTTTTGACAATGTTGACTGGACTACTCTCTTTCAAATTCTGAAGGTGGCAGGGGTAAAATACACGGAGCTAAAGGCTATTTACAATTTGTACAGAAACCAGATGGCAGTTATAAGAGTCGAGGGGCATGAAAGGGAAGCAGTGGTTGGGAAGGGAGTGAGACAGGGTTGTAGCCTCTCCCCAATGCTATTCAATCTGTATAATGAGCAAGCAGTAAAGGAAACAAAAGAAAAATTCGGAATAGGTATTAAAATCCATAGAGAAGAAATAAAAACTTTGAGGTTCGCCGATAACATTGTAATTATGTCAGAGACAGCAAAGGACTTGGAAGAACAGTTGAACGATTCGACAGTGTCTTGAAAGGAGCGTATAAGATGAACATCAACAAAAGCAAAACAAGGATAATGCAATTTAGTCGAATTAAGTCGGGTGATGCTGAGGGAATTAGATTAGGAAATGAGACACTTAAAGTAGTAAAGGAGTTATGCTATTTGGAGAGCAAAATAACTGATGATGGTCGAAGTAGAGAGGATATAAAATGTAGACTGGCAATGGCAAGGAAAGTATTTCTGAAGAAGAGAATTTTTTTAACATCGAGTATTGATTTAAGTGTCAGGAAGTCGTTTCTGAAAGTAATTGTATGGAAGTGAAACATGGACGACATACACTTAAGACAAGGAGAGAATAGAAGCTTTCGAAATTTGGTGCTACAGAAGAATGCTGAATATTAGATGGTTAGATCACATAACTAATGAGGAGGTATTGAATAGAATAGGGGAGAAGAGAAGTTTGTGGCACAACTTGACGGACGGTTGGTAGGACATGTTCTGAGGCATCAAGGGATCACCAATTTAGTACTGGAGGGCAGCGTGGAGGGTAAAAATCTTAGAGGGAGACCAAGAGATGAATACACTAAGCAAATTCAGAAGGATGTAGGCTACAGTACAGACTGGGAGATGATGAAGCTAGCACAGGATAGAGTAGCATGGAGAGCTGCATCAAACCAGTCTCAGGACTGAAGACAACAACAACAACCGAATACTTTCAGAAAGGCCTCCCAAACACTTAAATTTACATTCTATGTTAACAATCGTTTTCGGAACAACTTTTCTTACTATTCGCTGTCCATAGGGTCTACACTTCCGCCGCAGTGAATTATTTGCTTTCTACAACATGCCTTCTAAAGTCAGTCAGAAAGTCAGTATTGCCTTCCATATTCTCACAACTCACTTGAACGTCCACCATGTCCATTTCAACCACTTGTTCAATTCATCTCTAGGTGGTTCGTATTCGTGTGTTGCAGCCAAGACTTTTTAAACTGATGGTTCAGCAATTTCCACACCCGTCACCACCCGCCATCGTTGGAAATGTATCATTACGTTCTACGTAAAGTACGAGGGGATTTGACCCGTCCCATATATCCTGCCCTCGTGGTAATACAGTTCTGTCATGGTTGGTTCTTCCAATGATCTCAGTATATATGAGGGGAGTCCGCCTGCTTAGCTGAGTGGTAACGTGCTTGCCTCCCATGCACTGGGCGCGGGTTCGATTCCTGGTCGGGTCGGAGATTTTCTCCGCTCGGGGACTGGGTATTGTATTGCCCGCATCATTATTTCATCGACATCCTCGGCCGCAAGTCGCCCAATGTGGCGCCGAATGAAGTAAGACTTGCACTTGGCGGCAGAACCCGAATGAGACATCCCGTCCAACAATACCATACGATCATTTCATTTCATATGAGGGGAAATGCCTCAGCGCGCCTTGTTTCGATCTGAATCTTCAAGTGCTCTGTTAACTCCTTCTCGCAGTATGCATCGCTCACTTATTATCCGGAAAGTACTTCTAAAATTTCATTGTAATCAAATAGGAAACTTACAAGAACATCAGTTTTCAACATAGTGTCCTTGCGTTTCAACGCACTTGGTCCATCGTTGTACAAGCTTCCTGATGCCCTCATAAAAGAGGGTTCTCGGTTGAGCTGCGAGCCAGAAATGGACCGCTTCTTTTACTGCTTCGTCCGAGGCAAATCGACTGCACCTTAATGCCTGTTTGAGTACACCAAACAAGTGAGAGTCAGAAGGGGCAAGATCCAGACTATATAGAGGATGATCCAGTACTTCCAATTTGAGTTTCTGGAGCATTTCAGCAGCATGGATGCAGCGTGCGGACGGGTATTCACGTACAATAACACGCCACCTTTCGACAGCAATCCTTCGCGTCTGCTTCGAATTGCAGGATTTAGCATGGCAGTAAGCATCTCACTGTAAAAAAAAAAAAAAAAAAAAAAAAAAAAAAAAAAAAAAAAAAAGGTTCAAATGGCTCTGAGCACTATGGGACTTAACATCTTAGGTCATCAGTCCCCTAGAACTTAGAACTACTTAAACCTAACTAACCTAAGGACATCACACACATCCATGTCCGAGGCAGGATTGGAACCTGCGACCGCAGCAGTCCAGCGGTTCCGGACTGCAGCGCCTAGAACCGCAAGACCACCGCGGCCGGCCCATCTCACTGTAACGTACACTGTTATTGTTGGGCCCCTTTCTCCATAATGTTCCAGTACTGGACCGTGTGCGTCTCTAAAAACCCTAAGCATCAGTTTTCCTGCGTACGGTTGGGTCTTGAACTTTTTCCTGCACGACGAATTTGGATGTTTCCATTCCATACTCTGCCGTTTACTCCCCGGCTCGTAATGATGGACCCATGTTTCGTCGCCAATAACGACCCTGTCTAAGAAGTTATCCCCTTCGTTATAACAGCGACCCAAAAGTTTTTGCACATGTCCAAGCGCGTTTGTTTATGCAACTGTGTGAGTTGTTTTGGGACCCATCTTGCACAAACTTTATGAAACTCAAGTTTGTTGTGGATGGTTTCATAGGCAGAACCGTGACTAATTTGCAGATGATGTGCCACTTTGTCAACAGTTAATCGTCAGTCTAAGAGAATCATTTCACGTGAACGCTCAATGGGTTCTTCATTTGTGGCGGTAAACGGTCGTCCGGCTCCTTCATCGTGCGTAACACTTGTGCGACCATTTCAGGATTTTTCAATCCGTTCGCAGACACTCCGTTGTGGCAAAGCACAGCTGCGCGGAGTGGCCGCGCGGTTTGAGGCGTCATGTCACGGATTGCACGGCCCCTCCCGCCGGAGGTTCGAGGCCTCCCTCGGGCATGTGTGTGTATATTGTTCTTAGCATAAGTTAGTTTACGTTAGTTTGAGTAGTGTGTAAGTCTAGGGACCGATGACCTCAGCAGTTTGGTCTCCTAAGAATTCACACACATTTGAACACTGTTCGAGTACTGTACCGAAAGTCTTCGATGAATTTCAGCCCCTGATACGCCTTCCGACCACAAAAAACGGATTACTGAACATTGCTCTTCTTTGGTGCAAATAGACAGCGGAGCAGGTATGATTAACAGCACGGCAGCGGTAACGAAACTAACTTAGCAGCTTGAAACTCGCAAAAATGTAACAACAAATACACAAAGTATGCGTCACCATCGTAAAACGAAGGTACTACCAAAATTAAAAAAAAAACATAACTAAATGCGGATAATAATTGACTTACCCTCGCATACGTCCAAAGGCACAACTGGCCTAACACCTTAAAAGACAGCCAATAAGCGAAGAGCGTGGAGAAGCGCGCAAATCTAGACTAACTTGCCCCAGGTAGTACCTGTTATGCAAAAGTCCGCAATTATGATTAAAACAACTGAAGGTACCTGTTTCAGCTGAACAAAATGAAAAAAAAATGGTTCAAATGGCTCTGAGCACTATGGGACTTAACATCTTAGGTCATCAGCCCTCTAGAACTACTTAAACCTAACTAACCTAAGGACATCACACAACACCCAGCCATCACGAGGCAGAGAAAGTCCCTGACCCCGCCGGGAATCGAACCCGGGAACCCGGGCGTGGGAAGCGAGAATGCTACCGCCCGACCACGAGTTGCGGGCACCAGTCAATGACAGCCGAACCTTAAATGCCTAGCGTTGACCGGTTACCTCAGACGCCATTGATGTTTACTGGGCAAAGTTTGATCACTATCGTAATGTCATTAATTTAATAAAGTGCGTAGGTGTTCAGCAGTAAGGTAGTGGATAGGAAGTACTTAAGGTGCAATTTTACTATTAATGAAATTCAAGGACACATCTTCTAATAAGCACACTTTTTCTACGAATCACGTCGAAATTCCTGCCTTCAGTGTTTATGCAACGTTGACATCTCCGAAGAAATGACTGGCGTAATGTCTCGAAATTGCTGCCACAGTGCAAACGATTGTTGCCGCCTGTCGCTCTAAACGGGTGTTTACCTTTGCAAGCTCGCCGCTGATTTTCCGTAACGGTTTCCGACCTGAAGGTTATCTGGCAAACATTGCTCGATCGGACGTCCGCTACCCTGCCCTCACCTTACTGTGTGGTTTCCCTGCATTCTTCACTGCCTCTGAATATATTTGTTGCAACTTTCGGGTTACTTTAGTTTCTTTACAACTGGCTTTCCATTTGAGATGCCGATATTCACACAGCTGCTTCTCTTTTACGAGCGCACCCCGAACGATCTTGTTTTCAAAGGAGAGCCCCAACATTATTCTGTAAGCATTTCGGAAGCGACGCCGAACGTTCCTAGCAAACCGAAACGCTATTATGAGGTCTCCTAGCGCCAACCAATCAAAAGCAATCTGCCTCAGATCCGCGCAAGCGCACTGCAGCACTACGAACTCTAGCGGCTAGCGGCTAGCAGCCGACACAGGCACGCTGTTCTTCAGCCTTCACAGTGCGGGGAAGCGTGGTTAGAGTAGGTAATACTGTTCAAATTTCGTTGACCACGTGCTTCCATGAATGCACGATAACGACAGAATATTAACTGTGTTCTGTGAACTGACATAAATGTCGTATAAGGTCATTTTACTCTCATTCACATTGACGTCTTGTTTTGGATTTTACGTTTCGGAATATGAGTTAGGAATGGAGTGTAGAACTACATTGTACAAACACATGTATAGAAACACCCAAAAAATTCACCATTTTTCTGTTTTCCGTCGTTTTTTAGTTGCTTCAAAATTCTTGGAGGTGCGTTCCTTCTATGTAACTAATTTGAAGGCAGTTTGTGTATTGCTGTACGCGTTACGCTTCCTTTATTCGTGAAGATGCTTAACAAGTAAAATGCGCGAAACGCGTATGGTAATTAAAAAACTGCCTTCAATTAGTTGCACAGACGGAACACATCTCCACGAACCCGAAAAATTGTTCAAGAGAGTGTCAAAGAATAAGAACATTCATAGAATGTGGTTGTTAACTCGCTCCTAGAGATTCAAACGATGAAGTAGCGTACTGCCCTTTATGATATACCAGCGATTTGGTTCATAAAAACAAAATTAAAAAAAAAAAGTCTTTCCGAGAGCGTGTGGCGATTTCAGTTATAGAAGTTCCTTGTAGTTTATAACATGCGTCTGATGAATCAAAATGTTTCATATGTGATGGTATAGTCTAAAAATATTGTGTCGGGAATCTTTCATCTCTGTCTACTGTTGTTAAGGATTCGATCGCAGATAAATACTTGTGACAAGCTAAGGTATAAAGACGACTGCTGCTAGTTTGATTCGCAGTAATTTATGTTGTGCACTTAGATTCCTGTCTGACCACACATTCGGAAATCGCTACGTATTCAGAAAGAGAAAGTGAATTATTTGTGACAAGAAAAAGTATAAATGTCACTGTCACTTGTTTCACGCACAGCAATTTCATCTTTCATTTCTTAAACATATGGAAGTCACGGAATTGAAGATACTTATTACTGAGAAAGCGCGATCTTACGAGTAAATAACAACGAATATACCAGAAAAATACTTAACTTCGATGATTAATGAAGTCTCAGAATGTGTCACAAGCACGAAGAGGAGAAAAAAATGTTTTTCTATGCAGCAGTATGCGAACCTACGACCTTTAACACGCCAGTTCGTTGCCTTACCCGCTTTGACACTACAACTCACTTGTCTGTAGCGCTTTATTTTACATAATTCCAATCGCGAAAGATGCTGACTGACTTCGTTGCCGAATGCTGCGGGCGTAAGCCGTAAATGCATGAAATTTTGGAAGGTTTCCTCTATCAGGCTTCACAAAATTCCTTTCCCTTGTTACTAAAAAGTTTATCACGCGTTTTGATAATTAATAAGTATAAGTGCTGCGGAAAAAATACGCGATGTCACTAGTAATTTCATCTGACACTCAAGTGATGTACATACGCAGAGCAGACCTTTTGAAATTTAATGATTTTTTTAACACTTAATTACATAAAATAGCAGGTATTTTGTGAGAATATGAACCGAAACTGTTTTTTATGCTATAATCACTCACGATAAGTACAATCCAAACTATATTTCTAACAAAGGAAAATAGTCTATTATGAACTCACTTTCCACTTGGACGCACCCTGGTGATTCTTCAGTAACACAATGGCTAAATCCGAAGCTAAAAGCGCTCAATATGTTTAAAATAACAAATTCTAGCTGTCAATAAACAACACCGAACCGAACGAGAGGACTATACCGAAATCCAAAACCTCTCGGTGCGAAGACCGGTCGGTAACAGATCTTAGAAGCTTACTAAATAGGAGCTGCGGATAAAGAACCGAAAATGACGTCACCACAGAGGCCAATCTACTGTGCCGATCGGTATGAAGGACACAGAATAGGCCCACAAGGTGAGGTTGTCCAGCAATCACTGCCAACACGGCATGGCCCCGGTCTCGAGGCATTTTGGGCCGCCGGCACGTCCACTTATTGTAAAATCTACACTGTAACGCCTCACAGATTACACCGCAATTAGACTATAAAATACTCTACCGCACTGCAGGCATAGTATGAAGGAACGGAATCCGGCAATACTGGTTTGAATGTGCAGTATGTTGGGAATGGGAGAACCCGGGGAGCGCCATTCCGGCAAAAGCGCCTGCTGATGGCTGGAGCCCCTGACGTCATGGCGTCGATACGCATTGCGCCGCAGCAAACGTCCCTCACCAAGACGCTGTGGCGTACAACTCGTTCGTTTTCCTTTTGGTATAGCTCACTAGACAGCTGAAAAATATCGAACCAAGCGCCGCGAAAGATGTATTACATCATAGAACTAAAGAAAATGATAGTTAATATGAAAAACAACACGTTGGTTTGATGAACAAGCAGATGTTAATGTCGCCCGTTCCAGATTTATGTTGCCGTTCACCAGATAAAGATACAATTGGTAGTGGCTTTCTTCTTGAGCACATTTCTTCACGGTTTCCAACTCATCTTCTTGATTTAGATACCCAGTTCTTATAAATGTCCTTGTTCTTAAATGAAAAGCAGTAAGAGTTTCACTAAAGTCGGGAATCAGATTTTAGGACTTTTTTGTTTACGTTCTCCGCTTCCATGAAAAGCTTGAAACAGAAACACTTTACTTTCCGATATCAGCAAGGTCAAAGACCACCATGAGATATCATTGACATCTGGTCTGTATTAGCCTCTCCTACTTCACTTCTTGCTGCTGAATAACCCAATGGTTTATCAGTGTTTCTACATTTAAATGCAAAATAGCTTGCAACGTATCTCACCTCATCTGTAAGATGATTCGAGGTTACGGAGTCATCGCACAATGTTACTACATTGGTTAATAGCTATACTATCGAGAGTGGCTGTGTAGCGTAGTGGTTAAGATACATTTTTGACATGCTGAAAGTTGTGAGATCGAATCCAAGCAGGTGTATTTCAGTTTTTATTTTAAATCTTCATCGAAATGGTTTTGAACATTATTTTTATTCAATTACTTGGTTTAAATTTTGCTTTTTAATTTCTACTCCTTTGCCGTGTCATTTTAATCGTCATACTAAGCTCTTTCTTTGCTCTCATTTCTTCTTCCTATTATTATTTTTTCCCCGTTTGGTGTGGCCACTAGGGCGAATGGCTGTAGGGTGTGATAACCTGCGACACTAATCTATACAACCGTACAGATGGTTTCAGTCGATTCCCGCCGTGGGCCGGCGGCTCTCCTTGTTGGTCCTTTTCTTTTTCGGTAACATCACTGCGTACGGAATGTGCAGGCCTTAGAGTTCAATTGCAAGTTGTACCATATTCTCACACTGAAATGGTTAACACGTCTTGAAAATACGACAAAAAAATAAAGGCAGTTTAAACGAGAACTGAAGCTACAACGTCCAGAAGCTAACAAACCAGAGCAACATATTTTTTTCCTATACAACGTGGAGAGTCATTCACTGTTGTAGAAAAACACAGTACCGCTTATAGCAATAAATATATGGGAAATAATTTCTTAAGAAAATTTTTGAGTTTTAATTATTTTATTTATGTAGTGATTTCTTACGCTCTCGTTTGCAAAAAAAAAAAAAAAAAAAAAAAAAAAAATATGGCTCTGTGCACTATGGGACTTAACATCTGAGGTCATGAGTCTTCTAGAACTTAGAACTACTTAAACCTAACTAACCTAAGGACATCACACACACCCATGCCAGAGGCAGGATTCGAACCTGCGACCGTAGCGGTCGCACGATTCCAGACTGTAGCGCCTAGAACCGCTCGGCCACTCCCGCAGGCCTTTCGTTTGCATCACTGTTATCTGTACTTTCTTCATCCATGCGTGTTTGTAATCTTTTCATAGGGGGTTGCTGTGCGTAGTAGCTTCTTTCTAGAAGGTAACCCTAGAGGTTCGGTTCTCAGACAACGTTCAGGCCGGAAATGAAATGAACACGTGTGCAGTTTTCACAGCCACTTCCTCAGCGCGTTTGCGTCGATAATCGAGGTTTCGAGTGCTCGTCTTTGGGGTAAGTGAGGTAAATACACTCCTGGAAATTGAAATAAGAACACTGTGAATTCATTGTCCCAGGAAGGGGAAACTTTATTGACACATTCCCGGGGTCAGATACATCACATGATGACACTGACAGAACCACAGGCACATAGACACAGGCAACAGAGCATGCACAATGTCGGCACTAGTACAGTGTATATCCACCTTTCGCAGCAATGCAGGCTGCTATTCTCCCATGGAGACGATCGTAGAGATGCTGGATGTAGTCCTGTGGAACGGCTTGCGATGCTATTTCCACCTGGCGCCTCAGTTGGACCAGCGTTCGTGCTGGACGTGCAGACCGCGTGAGACGACGCTTCATCCAGTCCCAAACATGCTCAATGGGGGACAGATCCGGAGATCTTGCTGGCCAGGGTAGTTGACTTACACCTTCTAGAGCACGTTGGGTGGCACGGGATACATGTGGACGTGCATTGTCCTGTTGGAACAGCAAGTTCCCTTGCCGGTCTAGGAATGGTAGAACGATGGGTTCGATGACGGTTTGGATGTACCATGCACTATTCATTGTCCCCTCGACCATCACCAGAGGTGTATGGCCAGTGTAGGAGATCGCTCCCCACACCATGATGCCGGGTGTTGGCCCTGCGTGCCTCGGTCGTATGCAGTCCTGATTGTGGCGCTCACCTGCACGGCGCCAAACACGCATACGACCATCATTGGCACCGAGGCAGAAGCAACTCTCATCGCTGAAGACGACACGTCTCCATTCGTCCCTCCATTCACGCCTGTCGCAACACCACTGGAGGCGGGCTGCACGATGTTGGGGCATGAGCGGAAGACGGCCTAACGGTGTGCGGGACCGTAGCCCAGCTTCATGGAGATGGTTGCGAATGGTCCTCGCCGATACCCCAGGAGCAACAGTGTCCCTAATTTGCTGGGAAGTGGCGGTGCGGTCCCCTACGGCACTGCGTAGGATCCTACGGTCTTGGCGTGCATCCGTGCGTCGCTGCGGTCCGGTCCCAGGTCGACGGGCACGTGCACCTTCCGCCGACCACTGGCGACAACATCGATGTACTGTGGAGACCTCACGCCCCACGTGTTGGGCAATTCGACGGTACGTCCACCCGGCCTCCCGCATGCCCACTATACTCCCTCGCTCAAAGTCCGTCAACTGCACATATGGTTCACGTTCACGCTGTCGCTGCATGCTACCAGTGTTAAAGACTGCGCTGGAGCTCCGTATGCCACGGCAAACTGGCTGACATTGACGGCGGCGGTGCCCAAATGCTGCGCAGCTAGCGCCATTTGACGGCCAACACCGCGGTTCCTGGTGTGTCCGCTGTGCCGTGCGTGTGATCAGTGCTTGTACAGCCCTCTCGCAGTGTGCGGAGCAAGTATGGTGGGTCTGACACACCGGTGTCAATGTGTTCTTTTTTCCATTTCCAGGAGTGTAATATGTGTCGTCTTTCAATCAATGTTAATGCGTTGTTCCACGGCAGAATTACAGTGACTCTTGTTGATGATTTGCTGGGTGCCGGAATGGCCTACCTTTTTTTATACCATTCGTAGACTTGTTGTCTCAACTACTAAAGATGCCGAGATGGCGATCTTTCTGATATCCCGCACAACTACACACGCAACTTGCTTCCGGCGTACCAGAAAATGCCTTACCTCCCAGTCATTCATGTTTCGTTCTGATTAACAGTAATTAGCGGAAGCTCTGACAGAACGTGTAAAATTGTACTCGCTGCTGTAGCTGCGCGAGTAAGTAAAGAGAGAGGTAATCCACACCACAAGGTAAAAATGGCTACATCACCTAGACTCTTAGTGTGGGAAACTCCTGATGGAGTGCTACTTTTGTCCTTGAGCGACGGCAGATCTAATTAATAAACAAATCTAACTATGCTGAAGCCTTTATAATACTTCATAATACTGACGTCTTTCTACTAAAAATTTTATTTATTGAAAAATAACCCAGCGCCGTTAACAAGAAGATTACACCACTGTTCACTGTTACGAATAATGGCGGGAAAGACGAACTGTCAGGAAAGTGCGAACTACACCAGCAGAAGAGAAATAGTTAGGCTCTGTCTACAGCTAGGCTTGAGTCGCCATCCATCACGTGGACACGAATCACGTAACAGTAATTATTTTCATTTAGGTGAAATTGGTTTAAATGCTGATCTTGTTTAGATCTAAACACAGTGAATTAATTGTAATATATTTATGATGCTCGAAGGAGTATGAAGGAAAGAGGGTTCAGAGTCGACAGCACGGTCATTAGAGACGGCGCGCAAGCTCGGATTATAAAAGGATAGGGAAGGAAACTGGCCGTGTCATTTTCAAAGCAACCATTCCAGCATTTGCCTGGATCGATTCAGGGAAATCATGGAAAATCCAACTCTGAATGGCTCCGACGGGGATTTGAACCGTCATCCTCCCGTGTGCGAGTCCAGTGTGTTAACCACTCGGCCATCTCGCTTGGTCTTAAAATAGTATGATCAGAAGCGCGTTCGTTAGTCAAGTATCAGTTACAATTGGCTACCATGTAGGACTGATTGTGTTACATTCTTTACTCGGAACAATGAATAAGGTGATACCACCTTTTATAAGTATGAGAAGCAGTCAAATGTTGGAATACGCGAGGAAACACTGACTGTACGATTTCTTTTAGAAGAAAATTTAAGGAAAGGCGAATCTACGTTTTAGCATTTGTAAACTTACAGAAAATTTTTGACAATGCTGACTGGAATACCCTCTTTGAACAGTTGAAGGTAGCAGGTATAAAATACAAAGAGCGAAAGGCTATTTACAATTTGTACAGAACTCAGGTTGCAGTTATAATAGTCGAGGGTAGTGAAAGGGAAGCAATGGTTCGGAAGGGAGTGAGACGAGGTTGTAGCCTATCGCCGGTGTTAATGCAATCTGCGCACTGAGCAAGCAGTAAAGGAAACCAAAGAAAAATTTGGAGTAGGAATTTAAGTCCAGGGAGCAGAAATAAAAACTTTGAGGTTTGCAAATGACATTGCAATTCTCTTAGATACGTCGAACGACTTGGAAGAGCCGTTGAACGGAATGGACAGGGTCTTGAAAAGAGGATACTGGTGAATACCAACAAATGCAAAACACGTATAATGGAATGTAGTCAAATCAGGTGATAATGAGTGAACTACATTAGGAAACGACACACCCAAAGAAGTAGATGAGTTTCGGTATTTGGGCAGCAAAATAATGATCTTCACAAACAAAATTGTAAGAGAAAAATCGATATTATTACAGTGACCACTGAAGACGCTTTAAAATAAAGCGGAACTCCTCTGTTCTAATTAAGACTTGTATTACAGTTGCAAATGACGGCAATTAACCGATACAAAATAACTCAAACAAATGGCTCAAATGCCTCTGAGCACTATGGGCCTTAACTTCTGAGGTCATCACTCCCCTAGAACTTAGAAGTACTTAAATCTAACTAACCTAAGGACATCACACACATCCATGCCCGAGGCAGGATTCGAACCTGCGACCGTAGCGGTCGTGTGGTTCCAGACTATAGCGCCTAGAACCGCGCGGTCACTGATGCCGGCTAAAAAATAACTGATGATGGCCGAAGTAGAGAGGATATAAAATGTAGACTGGCAATGGCAAGAAAAGCGTTTCTGAAGAACAGAAATTTGTTGGTATCAAACATAAATTTAATTATCACGAAGTCTTTTCTGAAAGTATTTGTACGGAGTCTTGCGATGTATGGAAAAGAAACACAGAGTATAAACAGCGCAGATAAAAAGAGAGCAGAAGCTTGTGCTACAGAAGAATGCTAACGATTACGTGGGTAGAGCACGTTAAATAATGAGGAGGTTCTGAACAGGCCTGGGGAGACAAGAAATTAGTGGCACAAACTGACCAGAAGAAGAGATCGGTTGATAGGGGACATTCTAAGACACCAGGGGATCACGAATTTAGTACTGGAGGGAAGTGTGTGTGTGTGTGTGTGTGTGTGTGTGTGTGTGTGTGTGTGTGTGTGTGTGTGTGTGTTTTGGGGGGGAGGTAAAAATCGTAGATGGAGACCAAGAGATCAATACGGTAAGCAGGGTCAGAACGATTCAGGTTGCATGCAGATGTAGATGTAGCATTAGTTATTTGGGGACGAAGAGACTTACACGGGATAGAGTAGCATGGAGCGCTGCATCAAACCGGTCTTCGGACTCAAGACCACGACAACATATATTGTGATATATCCGATCGTCCCTTTGGCCTATACTAAAAGTGCGTCGAACACCTGAGTGATTTTTTTTTTAATCTGTAGGTATTCATTTTGTAGGTGACTATCGAAAACATACTTTTTTTCGGCGATGGCTTGCTATTAACTTCAAGTGTTCAAAAGTTCACTGTATTTTATTATTTCAAAAATGTAGAACACAGTACTGTCTTCTACCAAAGCCACAGTTTTGATGAATTACTTTTGTCTGACACTGAAGCATAAGCGTTTACAGTTTCCTTTATTGTTGGCGGCGTTCACATCAAACACGAGTGATGACGATTTGTTGCCGTTTGCAGCTTCACTTTTCCAACGGAAGTCTCCACATGACTTCAGGTGTATATGTATCGCAGGTCCGTGATATAAACAGCGTTTTGCTTGGTGGTTGTTAGCATCTTTAAATTATTCTTAAACTGATGAAAATCAGGACAATTTGAACTTTTCAAAACTATACTTAATGGGGTTTCATGCTGATAAGTCATTTCCACAATACGGGACATTTTGGGGTCCCGTTCCACCTTAAAAAAGACCGGGACGGAGACTCAAAAAGGGACTGACCCGGCTAACACGGGTCGTCTGGTATTCTTGAGGTAATGGGACCAAAATTTTGCGCCTGTCAGACAAACTTTCAGTCTCCAGAAGAAATTAATATTATGGAAGAAGACGTTGGACGATGAAGTTAAAAATTAAATTTTCCCTGTTCTTCAAACAGTTTTAGAGGAGAATAACTTCCAGTTGAGTGACGAACTGAAGCTGTGTGTTTTTGTGTGATTACTGTCTAGAGTACTTTCCACAAGAAGTTGATCAACACACCTGGCCACTTTCAACACAGAACTTCAATAAACACTTACTACTGATAAAAAGAGCAATTTATTAGTCATATTTCTTCAGACTCTACGTTGAAATCGGAAGTTCCTTTCTTTATCACTGCTTGCGTTTTGAAGCTTGCCGAAGCGGGATTACCCGCCAAGTAGGGAACATGGCCCTACGAGTTTGATACCTCTTCCTCCTCGTGTGAGGTAGGTTTTTCAGCATTGGCAGTCATCAACACGAAATATAGATTGCGAAAGGATGTGGAAAAAGAGATGCGGTCGCAATTTCCAGTCTTGTCGCGAGATTTGAAGAACTGATGATGATGAAGCAAGTTCAGCCGTCCCACTGATTTCGTTCAAGAATAAGATGTAGCCTAATAACATTAAACGCTGATTAATATGTGTTATGTCAATAATTAAGAAAGAAGTAACTGCTTTTATTAATTTTTTCGAAACTTTTTGTGTTGATGAGTGCCAATGCAGGAAACCATACCTCAATCAAGGAGGTTGTTGCAAAATGTGTCAAAACTCGTAGGGCCATGTTACATATTTGCAAGTAATGTCGCTTCAGCAAACTCGATAGCTTCCCCCCCCCCCCCCCCCACCCCACCCCCCACCCCGGAGTTAAGAGTCGGGTGTCAAGTGCGAAAGGACAGCCGCGGCTGTTTATGATCAGGCCGAGAGAGCCGTGGACGCAAAAACTTTGGAAAGCACTGCCATAAACTAGAGTAACCGTGTTAACGGCAGATTGGACGAAACAAAACGTGTGACAGCGCGCGTCCTGAGTCCAATAGCGACGATACGACGCACACGGCGCGTATGGCCGGCCGGATAAATCCAATTACGAGCCGGCACCCTGCGTCCGAATTCCGATAAATTAATGTCTAAACGAGGCGAATTTTTACACGGTTTTGCTCCCAGGCTAAGGCCCGCCACCGCTGCTGCAGTCAGAAAACAACGCTCTAACGTTCTGTGCGCTCTCACACGCGAAACGAGAACACAAAACGTGTCCGACGCACACCCGGGGCGTAGCGTGGCGATAGCTTAGAACGCCCTTACCGCCGTTCTGCAGAGTGACCCACTTCTAGTTCACGCTAGGGAAAAAAAACCTCCAACATGTACAAATGTGCTTCTATCAGCATCTGTTTGTAATAGCAAGTACAAAGTGGAGCAATTATTTACATCTGTCGATATCTGGTCGACAGTGACCGGAGACTATATAGATGGACAGTGGAGGGTTGTGGAAGGCCGGTCGGAGTGGCCGTGCGGTTCTAGGCGCTAAGTCTGGAGCCGAGCCGAGCGACTGCTACGGTCGCAGGTTCGAATCCTGGATATATGTTAGTTAGGTTTAGGTAGTTCTAAGTGACTGATGACCTCAGAAGTTAAGTCGCATAGTGCTCATAGCCATTTGGTTGTGGACGGAAAGGCGCTAGGCGAGCTGTATTAAAAGCGTGGACGACTCATTCTATGGCAATCACTCTTTGGAGGAACATTTCAGAAAAGGTGGTTCAAAGAATTAGTTGATACGAAAGGTTTAATGATAGTAACTGGCCTGAGATTGATGGAAATATGTACAAACTGTGATAACGAAATTATCTTTGACTGGACACTGACGTAGTCACACGAGTGTGGATCGGTAAGCAACTAATTATTAGACGCAAGAGCCAAAATTATTGGCGACAACTTAGTTTGTAGTTTAAGTGTTTGTTTTTCCACTTCGAATACTGTTACCCATTACACTCAGTCACCAGTGAATTGTTTCACGTTATAGGTGTACTGAAAATGAACGAGAAGCCATAAAGGAAAGGTGCATGGTGAGTTAGAGTGCTAGAAATGTATAAGTGTGAGTAATGTTTCTCCGTTCCATGTCAGAGTATCCAACAGACGTTCTCATCAAAAGTAGTTGAGAACAACCATGCTTCCCAACACTAGCATACACATCAATTATATATAGTTCGATTTACCACAATTCACTGAAAACCAGTTGACTATACATATTTCCTACGTTTGTGGTCTAAGAACAATGTTAACTTAATTACTGTGGTTAACAAAATAAAATTATTAGCCAAACTTTATTGTTCAGAAAATTTAAAATTTTGAGGAACTTATAAAATTACATCAGTGTAATTCTGACAACTGATCACTGGATTAGAACTGTTAATGCCAATAGTAATTCTTTTCGATACTTCGATTTTGGATAAGCTCATAATTTCACGTATTTGTATTTTATGGTGTCAGACAATGTTTGCACTTATTGTGGCTTACATTAAAAATTGTGCCTTTAAGGTCTTGTTATTGTGCCTATTGAGTGGCTCAATTTTGTTTGTTTGTAGTTTGTGTATACTTGCTGTAGTCTGTTGCATTTAAACAACTATATTTTTACGAACTCCTGTTTGGTTAAGTTCCTTGTTGATCAAGCTTTACTACACACCGCCAAGGACGATGAGTAGCGAACCATCATCGGGAAAATTGATACTGAGTTGTTTTTTTTTTGGATCTACCATGCTGTGGTGGTAACTGATTACGCTCGTTAGAAGGGTATTTAACAATAAAACCGCTGTGTCTCGGAACGCGGACAACAGATCGCTGCAATGTAGCCTGTTGCCGTGATACATTCCACCAAATTTGTGTCTTTTTTCCAGGTAATGTTAGCGCACATTGGAAAATCGAACGTGATTTTCTGAATGCCTGAAAACATGCTCTTTCCAACTGAGATCTGTGTGAAATCAATAATGGAAAACAGATTCTCTGAAAGTAAATGAAATGTGACATATTTTTGCAACTTTTACGAAAACCACGGTTGAATTTATTTTGTAGAAATTTGGAAAGCAGTACGTGAATGATATTTTATAGTGGCAAACCGTACGTTATTAAGTTGTTGGCAAAGTTCCATGTCTATCATGCCTTTAATGAACGAGATATAAAAAAGCCGAAGTTAAAACTTTATTCGCAGCATCGCAATTTTTCCGGCTACTTTACCTCAATTTATGTAGCATTGTTAGCCCATGCTATAAATTAAGCCCACTGTTCTACGAGAGGAGGTGGGGAGGGGGGCGTTTAAAATACGATATTTCGAATGAAACTAGGTTAGAAGCCCTAATAGGAAAAGGTATTTGTAAAAGTAGTGTCGAGTAAACCCAATTTTCAAACTAAAACCGTCATTTTCGCAACGAATACTGGAAAATAGTAGACGAGTAAAATTTTCTGTTCCAGATCCTTGTGCTACCGATCTTTTGCCCATAAAGTTTCGTGATTAACATGTGTTCACTCTACGAGACATAAAAATCCAAAGTTTACATTTCTTTCGTGCCGCTATTTTAGCGCCCAACTTTAATTCAAATAATCTAGCATTCTTAGCTCATTGGATAGTCAATTTTTTTTGTGGTTAAAACCATTGTCTTTCTAATGAGATCAGTTTGAAAAGTTTTATAAAACACAGTTTTTCTTGCAATATCATGTCGAAAATACGGCAATTTTTATCATTTTACAAAATCTGCAAAACCGGACTTAATTTACTCAGTGCTGGAAAGTGGTACATAAATGAAATGGCCGCTATCGACAGGGGATCTCAAGTTGATTCCGTATTTCTAGATTTCCGGAAAGCTTTTGACACCGTTCCTCACAAGCGACTTCTAATCAAGCTGCGGAGCTATGGGGTATCGTCTCAGTTGTGCGACTGGATTCGTGATTTCCTGTCAGGAAGGTCGCAGTTCGTAGTAATAGACGGCAAATCATCGAGTAAAACTGAAGTGATATCAGGTGTTCCCCAGGGAAGCGTCCTGGGACCTCTACTGTTCCTGATCTATATAAATGACCTGGGTGACAATCTGAGCAGTTCTCTTAGGTTGTTCGCAGATGATGCTGTAATTTACCGTCTAGTAAGGTCATCCGAAGACCAGTATCAGCTGCAAAGCGATTTAGAAAAGATTGCTGTATGGTGTGTCAGGTGGCAGTTGACGCTAAATAACGAAAAGTGTGAGATGATCCACATGAGTTCCAAAAGAAATCCGTTGGAATTCGATTACTCGATAAATAGTACAATTCTCAAGGCTGTCAATTCAACTAAGTACCTGGGTGTTAAAATTACAAACAACTTCAGTTGGAAGGACCACATAGATAATATTGTCGGGAAGGCGAGCCAAAGGTTGCGTTTCATTGGCAGGACACTTAGAAGATGCAACAAGTCCACTAAAGAGACAGCTTACACTACACTCGTTCGTCAAAAAAATGGTTCAAATGGCTCTGAGCACTATGGGACTCAACTGCTGTGGTCATCAGTCCCCTAGAACTTAGAACTACTTAAACCTAACTAACCTAAGGACATCACACACATCCATGCCCGAGGCAGGATTCGAACCTGCGACCGTAGCAGCCGCACGGTTCCGGACTGCGCGCCTAGAACCGCGAGACCACCGCGGCCGGCACTCGTTCGTCCTCTGTTAGAATATTGCTGCGCGGTGTGGGATCCTTACCAGGTGGGATTGACGGAGGACATCGAGAGGGTGCAAAGAAGGGCAGCTCGTTTTGTATTTTCGCGTTATAGGGGAGAGAGTGTGGCAGATATGATACACGAGTTGGGATGGAAGTCATTACAGCATAGACGTTTTTCGTCGCGGCGAGACCTTTTTACGAAATTTCAGTCACCAACTTTCTCTTCCGAATGCGAAAATATTTTGTTGAGCCCAACCTACATAGGTAGGAATGATCATCAAAATAAAATAAGAGAAATCAGAGCTCGAACAGAAAGGTTTAGGTGTTCGTTTTTCCCGCTCGCTGTTCGGGAGTGGAATAGTAGAGAGATAGTATGATTGTGGTTCGATGAACCCTCTGCCAAGCACTTAAATGTGAATTGCAGAGTAGTCATGTAGATGTAGATGTAGATGTAGATGTATATGTCAGAACCTTGTGTTGTTAGGTTACTACATGCCAAGTTTCACGTTCGTCATAGCTTTAGTCTGAGATGTGTATAAGAAGCCAAACTTTTTTCGGACGCTGATTTTTCGGGCGATTTTGACGAAAATTTTCTGTCAATATGGCCCTTAAAATTCTTTTCATTATTACTCTTGAGAGAAAGCATAAAGTTGTACAACATTGACACAATTTCATTTCTTACAACAAAATATTGCCCGAGATATAGCAGCTCAAATTCGCCAGGAATTCACGCTTGCTCAACGCAAAGTCGAACAAGTGACTATATCTCGTTAAACTTTATCAGTGTTCATTGGGGACATGTGCAAATGTTCGCATAAATTTCAACGCAATCTGTGACGGTCGAGCAGGGAGGCTAAGGTGAGTTCATACGGAATGACCCACGTAAAACTATAATGTTTAGGCTATTCATTTATGAATCATGTCACAATTGTAAAATCTTATCACACGGAAGTGATCAATTAAGGCCAATGATTGTATGGCGACTCCAATTTATATAGGATGTCGCAGAGGTGTTACGACAAACTTCGAGGGGTTGTAGAGGGTATCTTGAGGATCGGAAGCCGTGTCCGGAAACTTTGTAAGTAGGCTGTTTAGGTTTTTGTTATTGGTAACGCCACATAGCGTTCTGTATGAAAAATCACTGATTGTGCTGGGTGCAGTCAGTGGCTGGTTGGCATTGTTGTAATACTCGCCATTGTATTTTCTTCCTGTTTCTGTGTACTGTTTCATAGAATTTTTTTCTCTTCTAATACTAAGCTACATTCATTATGACGAGGAATACTGTTATCCCCAAATATAATTTGCATTAACAACATGTTGTTTACTTCGTAAAGATGTTTACACATTATTTATTCTTGCCGGCCGCGGTGGTCTCGCGGTTAAGGCGCTGAGTCCGGAACCGCGCGACTGCTACGGTCGCAGGTTCGAATCCTGCCTCGGGCATGGATGTGTGTGATGTCCTTAGGTTAGTTAGGTTTAAGTAGTTCTAAGTTCTAGGGGACTGATGACCACAGCAGTTGAGTCCCATAGTGCTCAGAGCCATTTGAACCATTTATTCTGTTTTGTTTTAATGCTCATGTGTGATCTTTTATGTATGTAGTTATGTCATAATTCCTGTAACACTGATGTATATGTTATTTCGATTCTTTTGTAAAGCCTGTTTCACTGCAAATGTTATCTGTATTATTATCTTTTAATGATGTATTTTGTACCTTTGTTATTGTATTCTTATGTTATAAAATTGTAATTGACACCAGTTCATCAAATCAATTAACTTGTAAGTTACATTTCACCGCACACATTTCTGTTGGTCATAGTATATGGACAATATGTGAGACGTAGGGACTGATAGTGCTCCCACGTGTGTTAATAATTCAGCAATGGACTGGATAACATCATTGCTGATTCTAAGGACATTTAAAAAAAAATTTTTTGAGTGCACAAGTGGTGGTTCATGTACTTGCTATATTGTCCGCAAGACTCTTCGCTGGTGATTGTGCACCTGCACAGTCGCAACAGATGGCTGCTGGCCGTCTCTACAAGGACTACAGTGGGTCTGCAACTTTGGTGGCCCACCAATACCATACTCTCTACCAGGACTACAGTGGGTCTACTCTGTGATGACCTACCTACCAATATTCTTCAAAACTTCGAATGACTCTGCTGTGGGTTTGCTCTGTTGTGGACCATTACCTGTCTGCATGTCAAGAGTCAACACTGTCTTTCCGTTGGAAGGACAACACTACTTCTTCAAGACTGCATGGAAATCCACTACTTCCGTGTGCATTTTCTTTTACTGCTCAGACTTTGGAAAAAAAAACCACTGCAATTATACTGTGATGAACGATCAGGACTGTCTTTATAGACTGTGAGAAAATTTTAGCTTTTGACCAACATTGTATCTATAAGTGTGTGCATTTCACTTCTTTGTTATTGTAATTATGAAATTTTTTTCAAATCTGTATTGGCCACTGCCCAAAACAATTTATAAAATTTTTTGTGGGGAGCATGGGAGCTATGTAAGTAGGCTGTTTAGGTTTTTTTTATTGGTAACGCCAGATAGCGTTCTGTATGAAAAATCACTGGTTGTGCTGTGTGCAGTCAGTGGCTGGTTGGCATTGTTGTAATACTCGCCATTGTAGTGTTGTGCGGCTGGATGTTAACAGCGCGTAGCGTTGTGCAGTTGGAGGTGAGCGGCCAGCAGTGGTGGAGGTGGGGAGAGAGATGGCGGAGTTTTGTAATTTGTAAGACTGGATGTCGTGAACTGCTATATATATTATGACTATTAAGGTAAATACATTGTTCTCTATCAAAATCTTTCATTTGCTATGCCTGTCAGTAGTTAGTGCCTTCAGTAGTTTGAATCTTTTATTTAGCTGGCAGTAGTGGCGCTCGCTGTATTGCAGTAGTTCGAGTAACCAAGATTTTTGTGAGGTAAGCAATTTGTGAAACGTATAGGTTAATGTTAGTCAGGGCCATTTTTTGGTAGGGATTTTTGAAAGTCAGATTGCGTTGCGCTAAAAATATTGTGTGTCAGTTTAAGCACAGCCTTGTATAATTATTCAAAGGGGACGTTTCAACTTTATCCAACATAGCAAATTGTCGAAGTTACATGATCCGGTGGATGCTACTAGGTCACCCTTTCAGCAGCATACTTAAGTTGGAACCCCGGCGGAACATCTCGCAATGCAGGGAATGTCATTTTTCAACTAACAGGGGTCAGCAATACTGGTAGTAGTAGATATTTGTTACGGTGACCATTTCACCATCAGCTTGTCGGCAGGTGGTGGTTGATGTGGTAGAAATATCAACAATACCAGTACTGATGGCCGCTGTTTTGATCACAAGCGAGGTAGATTATTCCTACACGTCTGCCAGGGGCCCTAAGATGGCATAGTAAAACGCTGAAATTGGTTACCCAATAAAATAAAGCTGAAAATTGGCGGCCAAAAGGTGTTTAATTTGACATCGTCTATCGAACAGCCGAGTCCCCCAACCATCTCTAAAAAAATGGACATAGAGAGATCTCACAGTGTCGTTCGTCGTTCAGTGAACGCTACTGATTGCCATGATTGCCAGTGGAGTGGATGGAAATTGCACAGACACGCCTTCTGTCCTAAGAACGCCTAGGTGGATGACTGTTTCGGACGCGGGTTTCCATTTGGAGTTTATCTGTCTCCTGATACCGAAAATACTGGAGATTTTAAAGGGCTCCAGAAGAGAAATACAATGATAGAAACTTGTGTCTGAAATGTCATCCACTGAAGCAACAGAGCATCGCATTCATAGGAGACAAGGCCCATCTTCTCCACTGGCGATCGCGTCAATCAGTCAGCATACAAAATCACGTTTGCTGCCAAAGGGATGGCATAGTGACAGGCGTCGACCACTACAACTTCGCGTCATTGGATGATGTTTCCGGAGAATGGTTTCTGTCCTCGATTTGTTCATCTTCATCAAGACACCCTCCACAACCTTTTGTCGCAACATGTCTGGGACACGCTGCTTATGAAGCAATCAGAAAGTTGGTGTTGGAAGGCTGTGTAGTCCAGAACTGCATGCCAGTCAAGCAAAATCCCCGTGAGCATTGTGTAAGAGGTCCTTGACTAAGGAGTTTATTGCTAGCGCACTCGAGCAGATGTAATTACGATGGATTGCTCACGCGCTGCCTGCGATATGTAAACTATAAGAGAATCTCAGACCAGAGAGCAGTGTTGTATGCAGTAGGAACTGTGTGGTAGTAGGAGTAAGTAGTTGTAGCGTGTGTATGAACTTGGCTGGGCCGGTCGTGGGGAGCGATGGCGGTCCATGAGTGTTGTAGTATAAGGTAAAAACAGCCTCGTGCATATGTAGTATTGTTATACCAAGTCCCACGTAAATGCTTTTAAAAAGAAATCTCTTAATAATAATCTTTCTTATAAAAATTAACTTTTGACAATCATTCAACTTAAAGATTTTACTAATTTCTCCAATCTATGGTCATCCTGATTATTGTAAAGAAAAATCATTTGTTTCTTTTTATACATGACAAATGTATCGGCCAGCATTGCACTGAGCTAGGCCGGAAAATTTTCTTATAGGAGCAGATAGATACGCGTTATCAGGCGACCTTATTGAGGTAAGAACTTTCAATTTATTCAGAATGATCTTTCAGGGCCATGACACAGCGCTGCTGACGTCCAAAATTTACCAGTTTAAATTCACAGTCATTACTGAAAGGTTATAAGTGAGCGAAAATTTTATTGAGAGGTTAGTCACGTTATTATTGCTAGGTTACTGAATAATAAACTGTTGCGAGGTTACACTGAATGTGAATGATATAAATAATTATATTTTTTCTGTTTGGAGGTTTCGGAATTTTTCTGTTGGGAGGTTACAATTGAGTCAATCACCGCACAAGGTTGGATGCTGCATGAAGAAGTCAGTAACTGCCTACTGTATATCCTCGGCCATTTCACGGGACCGAAGGCGTGATAAGCACATGAGGAAAAATCAGGACTACAGGACGGGTGCTCGACTATCCCCCACTTGGGTCTGCGTTACGGCATTTGAGACAAGGGGACGTGCGTTGTCACGTAGCAGGAGCACCCCTTGGTGCTTCATTCCACAACGATGGTGTTCGACAGTCATGCTGCTGCTGACCCACACGCATTCTTCATTCTCTGATGTGTATCTACTGGTACTGGTCAAGAAAAGAATAACAGCACGTTGGTCCTGTTCCGAAGCGTTTGGTAATAACGTCGCTATAGTTCAGGTTTCCGCATTTACCAAGACGCGAGCCCGAAAGACACGAACGACAGAGCAATCCCTTGTCTACATGTCGGTGCTCATATACCCGCATCGGAATAACGCTACGTCGCATATACTTTGCAGCAACGCCCTCCATCGGAATGCTTATGGACACCCCTTATACATAGTATTTCTGGTACTTCAACGGCGCTAGTGGGAGAAATACCTCCTACCCCGACCACTTCCGCATATATTATTTTGTTTTACTGTATATGTTATCAACCGAGTTGTCAGCGAAAAGCGAAGTAAGACGTAGGACAAGAAGCCATGTTGGAGGCACAACGTCAGGGCTAATACTCCTCAACACGAAGTGTACATAGTTCCGCGTAGTCAGCGCGTACACAACTTTCCCACTAGAGCGCGCCCCGCTAAGTACAACAGCGCAGGCGCGGCGCTCGTCCGTCTCCGCTCTACGAGATGGCGCTGCCATAAAGACAGACCAAATTCTGCTTCCGCCGATCCGCGTATTAATATGTAACGCAGCCAATGAGATTGCTGCTAACGTAGAACCTTTTCTCCTCGCGGTTCACACTCGCACAGTGATACCTGAAAGCGCGAGGTATTATAACGAGCCTACAGACCTCCGATTAGTCAGTCTGCATTAGTCTGTAGTCGAGTTTCAGTCTGTGCCTAATAAGCTTATCATATTCCTGTACATAGCCATGAAGATAAATGTATAGACAATTTGTGAAGTATCAGGGGTATGTGAGAATAGGATTAACCTACCAATACGAAAGGAACTTCAGATTGTCAATTGTAAATAGCATCCAGAACCAAGTTAAGTTATTTTTATGCTTGTTATTATTTTAATAAATGTGTGTGAAAATTAATCAAGTTCTGTTTAAAGTTGGTCACCGTCAATCTGCTACTCTAAGCGTGCAAGTGGCATTTCTATCGTCTGACTTAACGGCAGAAGATAAACACGCCACGATAAGACAACGAGACATATTGCTGACTCTCGCCTACTTCGTTAGAGCGACAAGTCAAATAATCTGATGGTGTGTGTACCGAAGGTCTTACAGTACGCACACCACAATTATGCTGAGAGGTACGCTATCAATAGAAAAAAAATGAAACGATCGTGTGGCATTGTTGGTCGGGAGGCCGCATCCGTGGAAGTTCGGCCGCCGAGTGCTATTCTTATTTCAGTCGTCGCCACATTGGACGACTTGCGTGCAGGTGATGAGTATGAAATGATGACGAGGACAACACAATACCCAGTCCATGAGCGGAGAGAATCTCCAATCCAGCCGGGAATCGAACCCCGGCCCGCTGGATAGGAGGCAAGCACGTTACCACTCAGCTAAGCTGGCGGACGCTGTCAATGGAGAAACAGTAACAGCAGTATAGGACTGCCAGCAGAGCTCGGTGACTTCGAACGTGGACAAGTGATTTGATGTCTGAGTGACAAATCTATAAGGGACATTCAGCCCCTCTAAAGCCGGCCCAAGTAGACCGATGGTGCAGTGACTGTGAAGTGGAAACGCGAAGGAACAACCACATTTAAACAGAGACCAGGCAGACCTTATATACTGATGGACAGGAATTGGCGAGCATTGCGAAGCGTGGGTGTAAAAAATTGCATGAAATCAACGGAAGGAATAACTAGCGAGTCCCAAAGTAGCGGTGCATTTCGCACAATGACTGAGCGGAGACAGCAAAAAAAGAATGGGTTACAAAGGTCGCGTAGCTGTTTCTGAGCTACTCTTATCTGTAGTCAGTGTCAAGCGATGCTTGAAATGGCGTGGTGTAGAGAGGCCACTGGACAATGGATGACTGAAAAGAAGTGATCTGCAGTGACTAATGAAGCTATATCCCATGACCATCTGGTGAAAGGGGTGGTTTTGGTGGATGCCTGGAGAACGTCACCTGCCAGGTGCGGGGGTGTTCTTCGTGGTTAGGGTGTGGCCCCTTAATTGCGCTGCGGCAAACGCTGAACGCGGAAGGATATGAGCACATTTTACAGCACTGTGTACAGTAGAGGAACAGCTCGGAGACGATGACTGTATCAGTATGACAATGAACTGTGTCATAGAGCAGCATCTGCGAGCCAGTGGTTGGTGGTCAGTAACATTCGTGAAATGGACTGGCCTGCCCGGAGTATCGACCTGATCACAACGGAACACCTCTGGGATGAGTCACAACCCCGATGTCGCTCCAGAGCCCACCTTCTCTGGTTTTGGCCGTTGAGGTAAAATGGGCTGACATTTCTCCAGACATTCAGACGCCTGCCCCTGGCAGAGTTCAAGCTGCCACAAAGGCGAACACTATAAACGCTCCATTTTAATGGTGTCCGAATAGTTTTGATCAGATAATGTACGTTCAATTTGCGCATTTAGTCGCATTTTGTGTGGGTCCCGTAGACCTGAACAACATTCGAAGATGCGACGTACAAGTGCCTTGTGGGCACAAGGGCAGTGTATTCTTATAGTGCGTTTAAAGTAAGTTGCAACTTTTGACAATTCAGTATGGAGCAAGTGGAGGGAAGCGTAGTTGGAAACGTGTGCTGGGCGCCTCAGAGAGTGACCACCAGTATAATGCGGGCCCGCTCGGAAGATAGTTTGCAGCGAAAAATGGGTGTCGCTATGAACGTGTGTTTGGTGCATGTTGTGCGTATTAAATACAGATAACACACGGAATTATTCTTTAAACTTGGAAGGCTATGACTATCTGTTTCCAGTTTCGAAAAAATGAAATATATGTAAAGCGCTGACTCACGAATCGGTGGGTGAGTGAAAAAAACAAGAACGAAATATTCATAAATTCCTCGTATCTTATTCACGGTCTGAGATGTCGAAACAAGATTTTGGCAAATGATTGCGCACACAGACGAGATTGATTGGCTATATGATTAATACGTGAAACATCCATAACTACCGCAATATTAAAGCGACTACAGATTTTTTTTCAGTGAAATAATGTAATTATTGAGGGCCATCGATAGCTGGTGAAACGAGAACTGCTGCGGATTTTGTAGCAATGTAAGTGAGGAAGTTACACGTTTATTTTTATACTGAGATTGGACTGTTTCATAAACCACTGACCTGACTTGCAATCAGCTGTTAGTTTAATAATGCACATTTCAGGATTCTGTCCCAAATTCAACAGCATTAGGATGTTCGTGAGATGAATAGTTCTAAACTCGGCTGTTTTATGACAAAAGAAGCAGATTTTAACAGGGCAATAAGTTACGTATTACAACAAAACTTGTCACAGTCTCCTCTACTACCTTCTTGGCACGTTTGATAAATCAAAGCCATTCCTGTCGCGTAACACTGGCAATGGCTTCTTTTGTCGGCATTTCAGCCTCAGTGACGGAATATTTCTTGTTGTTTTTTGCCACATTACTTTTCACCTATGCCCAGTAAGGTTATGGTAAGGAGGAAGCTGATAAAACTATGCCTTTTATGGTTAGCCAGTTCGACGGCCTGGTAGCGTGAAGTTTTGGCTTGCACAGCACTACAAGTTCCATTAACTTCGCCTTATACATGCTAGATTCAGCTTTAGCTCATGGAACATTTCTTTGTACAAATGGTTCAAATGGCTCTGAGCACTATGGGACTCAACTGCTGTGGTCATTAGTCCCCTAGAACTTAGAACTACTTAAACCTAACTAACCTAAGGACATCACACACATCCATGCCCGAGGCAGGATTCGAACCTGCGACCGTAGCAGTCGCACGGTTCCGGACTGCGCGCCTAGAACCGCGAGACCACCGCGGCCGGCCATTTCTTTGTACCCACAGCAGAATATCCGCTTTCATCCACTCCATTGTTGGAGTTTTGCGCATCACAACAGAACGGTACTGCGTTTTGTCCATTACTATTGTTAAATTCTGAGGAATGTTTCGCAGCAGATCGTTACCTTCCCAGCCGGCAAACGTGTTCTTGGATGACATTTTTATTGCAGATCTAGTATTCACATGTGCTGCACTGCTGTTATTATTGCAAAGCCAACACAAAACACTTGTTCACAATACCTGGCAACTACAGAAAACTTCAACGGCACAAAATACGACTTTGCAACGAGAGCTGACGAACGTTGATGCATCTAACGCGCGACACCACGTGGTACTTACTGTTCATTCACATTGTGGCAACATGGGCGCTCTACCACCAGAATCGCTGGCGGCGCGGTAGAGAAAGCCGGCTGGCCACTGGTGTTACCTGTGCAACGGCGTCACGTCCAGCTACGTTCAGCCAAACGTCAAAAGTCGCAACTAATTTTAGACGCACTATAGTATTCGCGAAAGCGCTCCTTCAGCGACACACACTTCAAGAGCAGCTTCTTAAAAACTGGTTGACTGTTGGAACTCCGAGATCGAAATTTCCGAGAATAGTAAAGAGCGATATTAATTCCTCCCACATACGAATGGAAAATGGCAGAAATTATACACTACTGGCCATTAAAATTTCTACACCACGAAGAAAACGTGCTACAGACGCGAAATTTAACCGACAGCAAGAAGATTCTGTGATATGCAAATGATTAGCTTTCCAGAGCATTCGCACAAGGTTGGCGCCGGTGGCGACACCTACCACGTGCTGACATGAGGAAAGTTTCCAACCGATATCTCGTACACAAACAGCAGTTGACCGGCGTTGCCTGGTGGAACGATGTTGTGATGCCTCGTGTAAGGAGGAGAAATGCGTACCATAACGTTGATTAAAGCCTATCGCGATTGCGGTTTATCGTATCGCGACATTACTGCTCGCGTTGGTCGAGATCCAATGACTGTTAGCAAAAAA
The DNA here is from genome assembly GCF_023897955.1 of Schistocerca gregaria. NCBI lineage: Eukaryota > Metazoa > Arthropoda > Insecta > Orthoptera > Acrididae > Schistocerca > Schistocerca gregaria. The sequence goes on along the minus strand of NC_064926.1, from coordinate 498,627,308 downwards.
TGGAATCGGTTGGTTCAGGAGGGTAATACGGCCAAAGTCGAGATGACAGGCATCTTATCCGCATGGCTGTAATGGATCGTGCAGCCACGTCTCGATCCCTGAGTCAACAGATGGGGACATTTGCAAGACAACAACCATCTGCACGAACAGTTTCGACGACGTTTGCAGCAGCATGGACTGTCAGCTCGGAGACCATGGCTTCGGTTACCCTTGACGCTGCATCACAGACAGGAGCGCTTGCGATGGTGTGCTCAACGACGCACCTGGGTGCACGAATGGCAAAACATCATTTTTGTCGGATGAATGCAGGTTCTTTTTACAGCATCATGATGGTCGCATCCGTGCTTGGCGACATCGCGGTGAATGCACATTTGAAGCGCGTATTCGTCATCGCCATACTGGCGTATCATCCGGTGTGATGGTATGGGGTACCATTTGTTACACGTCTCGGTCACCTCTTGTTCGCATTGACGGCACTTTGAACAGTGGACGTTACATTTCAGATGTGTTACGACCCGTGGCTCTACCCTTCATTCGAACCCTACATTTTAGCAGGATAATGCACGAGCGCATGTTGCAGGTTTTGTACAGGCCTTTCTGGATACAGAAAATGTTCGACTACTGCCCTGGCCAGCACATTCTCCAGATCTCTCACCAATTGAAAACGTCTGGGCAATGGTGGCCGAGCAACTGGCTCGTCGCAATACGCCAGTCACTACTCTTGATGAACTGTGGTATCGTGTTGAAGCTGCATGGGCAGCTGTATCTGTACACGCCATCCAAGCTCTGTTTGACTCAATGCCGAGGCGTATCAAGGCCGTTATTACGGCCACAGGTGGTTGTTCTGGGTACTGATTTCTCCGGATGTATACACCCAAATTGCGTGAAAATGTAATCACATGTCAGTTCGAGTACAATATATTTGTCCAATGAATACCCGTTTATCATCTGCATTTCTTCTTGGTGCAGCAATTTTAATGGCCAGTAGTGTAATTTATACGCGTATCAACCATCGTAGTTATCACGCATAACTCGCCAACAGAATAGGAAATGGTGTTAATGATGGTGGTAGCAGAAGTACCCTCTGCCACGCATCGTACGATGGCTTCCGGGGGCTGTACATGTAGATGTGGGTGGATCTGCCCACAGCCCTGCCCACCTGTGTTCTCACCGTCCCTCGGTACCCCTTGACTCTCGCTCCTCGCTCGCTACTCTACGGCAACCGTCCTCAGGCTCCCACGGCCGGGCTATTAAAAATAACGATTACGGTCCAGCGCGTTATGGCGCCATAGACGCACACGCGCAAACAGCCGGCCAGATCAAATTAACGTGGGGGGGGGGGGGGAGGGGGGGTTCCTTTAGCGCAGACCCATACACGAACACATGCAGTTACCTGTTTCGCGTACTCAGCAGGAAAAAGAAAGCCTGGGGCCAACGCGATCAGCCTTGCCGTCTCCTAACGCGAGCAACAGGGCAGTGCACAGACCGGACGACCGGAGACTCTTCGCGAAGCAGCAGTGCTCCCGATTCCGGCGATTCACAGATTAAATGCAGAATTAAGTATTGGGAGGTTCAAAAAGGTCCACACGTTATCACAGGACTGCATCATTCTATAAGAATGAAGTCAGAAACTTGAGGTTAATTTTAACTTACTCCTCGCAACTAACAATTTAGCTTGCCGCCAGTTGTAAGCTGCCGCTAGAGTCTGTCTGTTGCAGTTAAAATGTTTCCTCCATCGCTCTTACTCGTACATTACCAAACAAGATGCCACACGAGAGAGAGAAAACAAAACGGGTGGTTTAGAATAGTGGTGGATAATGTCAAGTAACTACGAAATAATATTCCACTCTCAGCGTTCAGCAGTTGCAGCCGGAAGCGAAATTATCCCTGATAATTACGCAGAAATACTTTTTGTCTTTCAGCAACGACTGTAATACATAAATAACACACATACACACACACACTCTGGTCCTAGACGAGCTATTGCCTGAAAATTAGAATGGGAAGACATGGACTGGAAAATTCAGTTTAGGATCAGTCTCCATGTGGTTTCATAAGTTTACTACATGTAAGATACATGTAATATAGCAAAATTTCAAAATCAGTTGGAAATATGTGTAATCCACAAGTCTGCTTTTATGAAGAAGGAGAAGGAGAAGGAAGACGGGAAGGACAGTGTTAAACGTCCCGTCGACAACGAGGTCATTAGAGATTGAGATCAAGCTCGGATTAGTTGAAGGATGGGGAAGGAAATCGACCGTGCCTTTCTAAGAAAAGCGAAACCACGCGAGACCTAACTCTGGATGGCCGGACGCGGGTCTGAACCGTCGTCCTCCCGAATGCGAGTCCAGTGTTCTAACCACTGCGGCACCGCGCTCAGTTGTTTGCTTTTATATGAAGTGTTTATAGCGTTTGGTTAAACTTGTAATAAGTGAAACTGTGTGTTAGTGGATAAAATAAGAAAAATACGACTCGTACATAAGGTACATTACGACTCAACACGTACAACCTGTGGGTTATACAACGATCTTGTTAAATGATCCTACGTTTACGGAATTAATATTTAAGACACTGCCCATCTTTCTCTTGGATTACTTCATCATCTGTTCATTATATAGATCCAAACTTTTCACAATGAGAGCCTATGTACAAAACGATAACAAAAAAATATTTCAGAGCAATTTGCATTTTTTACTTTGCTTACAACGGAGTCCTATTACAACGTGAATTATAATTGAAAATAAGTAACTATCTACTCAGAGGAAAATTACGGATCTTTGCCTGTAATACATATTTTCTAGTGTGAAACTATACTACATTTAAAATATACAGAAAGCAACAAAAACTATTATTGGAGCAACGCCTGTTGCAGCAGTAAAAAACTGAATTTCTATATCCATGCAAACAAGTGCATAATATACAATACCTCCAATTCAGCAACGAAGTTCTCAGTCAGAACAAAACGTTTCGGAAAATTTGCAAAATTAGTCGTCAAGATTCTCATTCGTCAAAAAATTGTCGACATGTCATGTGGCTTTAGGTGTAAGACAAGGAGAACTTGGACGAAACAAGCATTATTACACAAGTAAACAAAAACATTCATGTACACAATGATCAGCCAGATCCTTATGACTCCTATCGAAATGAGACCCTTCCAGGCGATATCAGAGTCATCTGGCGACAAATGACTGCTAGTCAAACGCACGCACGGTGCATGTAGTATTCAGTGAGCTGGAGGGAAGGCGCGCAGTCTATGCGAGTTTGACCGAGGGCAGACTGTGATGGCCCAGAGGCTCGGCAGGGTCATTTCGGAAACTGCACGATTTGTCGAGTGTTCGAGGAGTGTTGTGGCGTCTTCATTACCTGGAGAAATCAAAGTGAAACCACGTCCAGACGTTGTGGGGTTGGGCGACTATCTCTCATTACAGACGAAGGACGTCCTATGTAGGACAGGCGGCGACCTGTGGCGGAACTAACATCAGCCTTTAAAGCTGGGCACAGTACAAATGTGTCTGAAGAGACAGTGCACCGAACACTCCTAATGATGGGGCTGCCATGCATGTGCCAATGTTAACACCAGGACATCGGTATCTATGACTGAAATGGGCACGTGACAATCGTCCTTGGACGTTGGCGCAGTGGCAGAGCGTTGTATGGTCTGATAAATCCCGATACCTTCTTCATAATGCCAATCAGAGGGCGTGAATCCATCGTCTTCCAGGAGAACAGCTCCTTGACACCTGTACTGCGTGACGGAGACAACCTGGCGGTGGCTCCATTATGCTCTGGGGTACGTGTATGTGGGCATCCATGGGTCCAGTGGATCTCGTGCAAGGCATCATGACGGTCAAGGAGTATCGTACACTGGTTGTAGGCCAGTAGGCCCTTAGAAAGGGCGTTCAAAAAGTTTTGCACAGTCGTCTCTTATTTTATTTTTTTGACAGGAGGAGAATGAAATTTTTTGGGAACATATTTGGAACATTTAGCTATACATTGAGCCTACTCAATATAGCCTCCTTCAGCTGTGACATATCTGGCCCAACATTCTTTCCATGATGTAAATGCACTTTGATAAAATTCTGGGACTGACTTTTACACCATCGCTTGACACAGGAAATACGGTCTTTCTCACTATCAAATGTTTTACCGTGCAGGTGGGCCTTCAGACGACCAAAGGGGTAAAAATCAGATGGAGCCAAGTAGAGAATGTAGGGAGGATGAGGAACCATTTTCCAACCCATTTTCCTGATTTTATCCTGGGTCATAAGGGCTGTATGGGTTTTTTTTATTGTCATGACGTAGTCTGATGAGCTGACCCTGATGCTGTGGTCTGTGGGTGTTGTCGAAACAGTAACAGTCCCGGGTAAGTCAATGAAAATGACACCACGCTGATCCCAGAAGAAGAAGGCCAGCACCTTTCGTCCTGCTGTTCGTGAAAGTCTTGGTTTCTTCTTCCGATGGGAACCGGGATGACGTCACTCCATGGATTGAGTTTTGCTCTCAGGACAAAAACAAGCATGTTTCATTCTGGGTAATGATGCCGTCAAAACACTGTTTCCACTTTTCAGTAAAGGCCTTCATGAGACTCTCACACACATTCTTCCTCATCGTTTTTTCTCTTTGAAATGCCTAGGCTAGCAGGACAGACCGGATTAGGTTGTGGAAAGGAGCCAAAATAAGTTTCTGTCAGTTGCACTCAACATACAAACTTTATTTATCAACACACAATACTACAACACGGATGTAAAGCACGCAAAACTTTAATCGACCTCTTTGATTAACTTTAGATCGACTACAAAGCACACTCAAAATACAAGACACAAGGCCTAAGCAAGAAATTGAAATACCAGGTTCTTCTGTAGGTTTCACCCAAAACTATTTTCTAAATCTTCAATCTAAAAAGGCTGAAGGCCTAAGGCCTTAGCAATTTAATTTTAATGGAAGTTGGCTGGAGGCCGCATATTAAGCAATAAGAAGAGTTTCAATCAAAAGCCAGAAGGCCTTATCTTAAAACATTTTATGCAAAATTCGGCTGAAGGCCCCGTACAAACGCATAACAATCTTATGCCTTAAGGGCAAGACAAGAACATTAATTAAAGAGATATTGAGACTCAGCTGAAGGCCACACATCAACCAAATAACTAAAACCCAAACAGGGAAATTACTATGAAACACACAAGGAACGGCGCTCAGAGGTTTCCATGGGTCGGCCTGAGACGCCCGTTTAGGTGGAACAGTCAGCCTGTCCAATGACTTCTTAATCTGAAGGCAACCCAACCGACAGACCGACAGCCGACCGACCGACCAATCAACAAAATCAGTTCCACTCCACGCAACCAGTAAAACGATCACACGATTTCAATACAACGACACACAGAATATTGGCGCCCACAACGACCAACAACACCTCAGCTGTCGAACTACACGCCGCACTGGACAGCAACAACACAGAATACACTACCCAAAGTTACGTCAACGACCAGGGTAGGTAACCGCAACCTCAACGGCTACACGGCAGAAGGTACCGCTGGTCAACTTCAACAACAGGGAATAATTTAAGTTAAACTCCACAGGAAGACGGCTGGAATCTTAGCCGACTTGAATACACATACATTGTTGCTCACGAGAATGTCCCAAAACCGACAACCAGGATCAAACGAAGAAATGTAAACAGTTGAGGCTAGATAGTAGGTTAAGTGAGAACTCAACTTTCATGTCCACGATCGGTCAGCGACGAACTTCGTAGCACCCTCAAGCAGCACCTCACACTCCAACCGCGCGTGCACACTGCCAGTGGCCCCGGCCAATGTATGCGCGACAGAGACTTCCTCGCTGCTCCACGCCAACCGACTGACTGCCCAGGCCCGGAAACGGTGAGAAGACCACATATACGTCGGCCGATGAGACGACCAACCAACGGTCATCCCGCTCCAATCTCCCTCCGTCGAACAGTTCATGTGTGTCGTCAACTGCCGGCGCTCCGTCCCCGACTTGACTGCTGCTGCTGTGTCCCGACTGCACTCTGGTCAGTCTTCCACCTCAACTGACTTCCTTCGGACGGACGACGTTCCGGAGACACTGGCTCGGACCCAACAGTGCAGAGGGAACACAACCGACATCTCTGCACAGGAAGGAAGCGACGGAAATACACGTCGTCGATGAGACAACCGACCAAACGACCAACCAACGGTCGTCCCCGCTGGTACTGGCTGTGCGGACCTCACTGGGGCTCCGTCCCCGACTGCATTGCTGCCGCGTCCCCACCGACCTCCTGTTCCGTCTCCGTCTGACTGCCAGACACACGACGGCCCGGAAATATCGGTCGCCCAGAGATGGTGCGGCACTGCACTTACTGATACGCGCTGCTGCTGCCGCTCACGGGCAAGTAAGGCAAGAAGTTAGTGACGCCATTAAATGGAATAAGAAAACGAGGCCGCAGTACCGTAAGAGAAGATGACAAACAAGTGAACCAAAGCGATGTTTTTCGAACATGGAGGAGATACAGAGAGACCGGAACTGTCGAACATGCCTCGCTCAGGCTGCCCAAGCGCTACCACTGCAGTGAATGACCGCTACCTACGGATTATGGCTTCGGAGGAATCCTGACAGCAACGTCACCAAGTTGAATAATAGTTTTAGGGCAGCCACAAGACATAGTGTTACGACTCACAATGTGTGCAATAGGCTGCGCGATGCGCAACTTCATTCCCGACGTTTGCAGCGAGGTCCATCTTTGCAACCACGACACCACACAGCGCAGCACAGATGGGCCCAACAACATGCCGAATGGACCACTCACGATTGGCATCATGTTCTCTTCACCGATGAGTGTCGCATGTGCCTTCAACCAGACAATCGTCGAAGACGTGTTTGGAGGGAACCCGGCCAGGCTGAATGACTTAGACACACTGTCCAGCAAGTGCAGCAAGGTGGAGGTTCCCCGCTGTTTTGGGGTGGCATTATGTGGGTCACGGAACGCGCCATATCAGCTGTACGATATGTGAATGCCACCCTCCGACCGATAGTGGTCCGCAGCTCGTGGTCGTGCGGTAGCGTTATCGCTTCCCGCGCCCGGGTTCCGGGGTTCAATTTCCGGCGGGGTCAGGGATTTTCTTTCCCTCGTGATGACTGGGTGTTGTGTGATGTCCTTAGGTTAGTTAGGTTTAAGTAGTTCTAAGTTCTAGGGGACTTATGACCACAGCTGTTAAGTCCCATAGTGCTCAGAGCCATTTGAACCATTTGAACCCATAGTGCAATCCTATCGGCAGTATAGTGGCGAGGCATTCGTCTTAATGGGTGATAATTCGCGACCCCATCGTGTGCATCTTGTGAATGACTTCCTTCAGGATAACGACATCGCTCGACTAGTGTGGACAGCTTGTTCTCCACACATGACCCCTATCGAACATGTCTGGAATAGATTGAAAAGGGCTGTTTATGGACGACGTGACCCACCAACCATTCTGAGGAGTGAACGCCGATTCGCCGTTGAGGAGTGAGACAATCTGGACCAACAGTGCCTTGATGAAGTTTTTGATAGTATGCCACGACGAATACAGACATGCATCAATGCAAGAAAACGTACTACTAGGTATTGGAGGTACAGAAATCTGGACCACCACCACCACCTCTGGAGGTCTCGCTGTATGGTGGTACAACATGCAATGTGTGGTTTTCATGAGCAATATAAAGGGCGGAAATGATGTTTAGGTTGACTTCTATCCCAATTTTCTGTAAAGGTTCCCAAACTCTAAGAACCGAGGTGATGCAAAACCTTTTTTGATGTGTGTATTTCGTGTCCAAGAAATTATGTGACAAAATTTTAGGGGTTGTAGAAGGTGTCTTGAGGAAAAAAATCGAGGATAAGAACCTGTGCCCGGAGATGTCATCCAGTAACACTACACAGCATCGAAGTAGTAAGCGCCGGCGCCTGCCACTACGCAACCTGTTCAGCAGCAAACGTGACTTTGTACGCTCACGAACCATGAACGCACGTTCCACGTACGTTGTTTGTTATTCAGTGATCTGGATTGCTTGCCACGATCGTCAGATGGACCTAGCTGCTCCGTAGACAGGTCTTGTCTCTCACGAATGCGATGCCCTGCTGCCTTGGTGGACGACGGTTTCGGACGCGGATTTCCATCTGCAGTTTATTTTTCTTCTCTGTACCGAAAAACATTTGAGATATTAGAGGGTTCTAGGAGAAAAATAAAGAGCGGGTAGAAACTTGTGCCCGACACAATCATCCACCGTGGCAAAAGAGCATCGCATTCATATGGGGCAAGGCTTGTCTACGCAGCAGCTAACTCCATCTTCTCCGTTGGCGATGGTCGCAATTAGTTGCTAACAAACAACATTGCAAGACGTTCCACTTATGGTCCGTCAGCGTAAAAAGTCACGTTATTGTTGCCGAAAGTATGACCCAGTGGCAGGGACCTGCGCCTGTAACTTAGACCTTCTGCAGCGTCGTTAGATGATGCTTGCAAACTCAAGTTCCTACCCTCGATTTGTTCCTCAAGATACCTTCTACAACCCCTCCAAGTTTGTCAGAACATTTATGGGACATCCTGTAGAGTGTTACCTTACATTAAAATGATCGTCATAGAAGTAAACGGTACGACCTCTATCTCATCTACATCTCTACGAACGAGTTGCAACGTTACATATCTTCTTATTCTTTTGGGTCATTCGCAAACAATTTTCCACAATCCATGTTTCGACAATTTGTAAACTCCAAAACAAGATATCACTGAGAACCTGTTTTCGACAGTGAGAGCAGTGAGCTAGCCAGTGACGTCACAGGCATCACGTGACTCAAATGGATAGTTTTAGCAATTTTTGAGATTATTTGAATTTAATTTCCGTTTTTTTTTTACACAATGAAAAATTCATGATGTAAAACAGCATATTATGTGCATAAAATGACAGAGTCAATAGTTGAAGGCGGTTTCCAGAAAACAGTGATATACCCAAATGTAATAAGTTACAAAATGACGAGTGCGCAAGCATGCAAGAGAAATATACTTCTTTTGGACATAAAAGGTTTGTAGTCCCATGTGCAAGTTAAAATTTACCCTAACTTTCAGCCTAGTTTACAGAACTATATCTACTGCATACGTGAAGATAGCTCGGTAAAAGATTAGAGCAATAACGGAAAATCTAAATCTGAATGGCCCGAATGCGGGTCTAGTGGACTAACCACTTCGCTTCAGACTATTTACGTGTTAGAAACCGTAATAAAATGAGACTGAATCATACAAGACCGACATTTAGGTCTTCTCGGTAGGTTACGTAAAATCTTTTGTTCGGTGAATGACGATCATTGTGATAACGAAATTATTCTGACTAAAATATCGGTGTCCTGGTAAGCCTGCCGGAGTGGCCGAGCGGTTCTAGGCGCCACAGTCTGGAACCGCGAGACCGCTACGGTCGCAGGTTCGAATCCTGCCTCGGAATAGATGTGTGTGATGTCCTTTAGGTTAGTTAGGTTTAAGTAGTTCTAAGTTCTAGGGGACTGATGACCTCAGAAGTTAAGTCCCATAGTGCTCAGAGCCATTTGAACCATTTTTGTCCTGGTAAGAGTCTATACAATAGGAGAAAAGTATTCCAGCCGAAAACGTGAGCAAAAAGTATAAAACCACGATCACAGCTGAATACATCCAAGTCGACTGTTCCCTGTTGCATGCATAAAATGAGCACCAAATATTGTTTCCAATTATGGCGAACGCAGTGTGGTAGTAGCGCTACTAGATTAACGTCTATGTGCTGCGCGCGTGAATGTTCTATGAGAGAATTTTAATTACTAGACGTGAATGTGATTAGAGGAGTTCTGGAAACTTACAAGTTTACATACAATCACGTAACTCATAGGTTAGCTTACGAAAATGCTGAGTACGTTACGCATTTTTATGAACGTCGTAACCACAATTTCAGGGAAGAGAACAGTTTATCGGCGGAACCGAAAAATAAAAAGACGTACCATACCGGAAGCAATTACGCCTATTATAGTAGAAAAAAGAGTACGTCAGAAAATGTATGAGTCACTTCGCAGAAAAATGAGAAATTAAATGGTATGCCTGACGCAATGGCTTCAGTCATAGCAGATAGTGATAAATTAAGAGAATTTTCAGCTGCCATGGTACCAAAGTGGGCTGAAAAAATTGCAGTTTTCTCATTCTGATGCTCTTTTCTTTCAGTGGATGCTCAGAAAAAATGGAAAGATATTCCGCCTTAAAACTGCAAAACATTTCCCAAATATATTCAAGTCACACCTTGTGCTCTATTCAGTAGAATTTTTTACCGTTCAGTTTTACATAATGCAAGCGAATTGTTTTTACGCTGGTAGCTTTAAGGCCACCAAACATTTTAAAACCCTATCGCCAGCTTCGATTCTCTAGCGCCGTTTCCCTTTATTTGCGATGCGTTAAGCCAACTATTCTCTGTGTTAACGGAATTTTGATAGTTTTAGTTATTTTGTGGCAAAAACACAAGAGTTCAGTCACCATGTAGCACGAAAATCGGAACGATTTATGAATTTTTTTAACATAAGAAGTGTAACATTTCCAATTGCAGCACTACCTGCGACTGATGTCGATACGATAGTGTTGAAAGCACAATTTCAATTTTTAACCGAATGTGTAACATTACAACCATTTTTGTGAAATTTGAATAGTTTTAAAGGTTTTCGAAAAGTATTCTTTTTAAGATATGTGATATTTGTATGAGAATGTAATTCCGACATTGAGATACGTACACTAAGAGGTATCATTTGAAATAAGCAAAGACAGACCGGTGCCGTGGCGTGACGACACCACACCTGTACACACACTGAACAGTCATGGCATCAGTGTACTACACTCAACCACATCTGCTAGGTTACCCTGCTGTATGGAAGTCAACTGTGCTAAGGACAGATAGTCCGAAAGCATACTGTAAGAACAGGGCAAATCTTTTATATTCACTGATGGAAAAAACACCAAGGAGGAGTTGTGCGACATAAACGAAAGTTGGTAGGCGTATTTTTACATCTGAAAAATAATGTGTACTTAAATTTCGTTTCAGTCGCATAAGCTACAGAAATGGCAGTAGTTGCAAGATGCATAGTGACTACCTAAAATGAAGCTGGAATTTTACTGTAGCAGAGAGGTTCGAGAAAGGTAACTCGTTTCGAGATACGAGAGTGGCAGAAATACGAGTCATTAGTGGCTGTAATCATTACAAGACTTCTCCACAGGATCCAACGCAGATGTGTGCTTGAATGGAAAGACTTGATTCCAAATCCCAGACAGCATTTCTACCAAAAGCGTAGCACTAGAGATCTGCAACGCTACATTTCTTACGACCTCAGCACATCATTTACTACTGTTTGTGATCCTTCTCAATTTACCATCGCCTATAACCCAGTCGATGTATCACCGAAACTCTGACATGGCATCGAGGCAGAATGCATTACAAATACTGGAGAAATATCTAGCGGCGGCGGCGTGAGGCATTTGCAAATACTGGTTTCATACCACGCTCCTTAGCCGAATCACATTCAAATTTCAGTAATTTTACTATGAGGTTGCACCGTCGCCGACATATAACTGAGCTGTCGGTCTGATACTATACACTGCAGTGATCAATGTCTATATTCAGTGTCACGGTATTTGTCTGGAAAAAAAAAACACTTCATTCAGAGGGAATGCCATGCCTTGATTTATAAAGCGGGCATAGCGTTTAATACGTAAACCCGTATGCACCTGTAGAACCAAGACAGCTTGTGATGGTGATATGGTTGTGTTTTTTAATATCTCGCGGTTTGTAAGACGATTACATCTTTCTTTCTAGGACACAGTGGTACCACTTGCAAGAAAACTTATAAGACATGTCCACCCATCAGCAATCAGTTATTGACGAAGTATTACACTCAGTAGTATTGGGGGTGTGTGATAGGTTCGCCTTGAGCATCAGGATGATAAAGTATGTGTTTGTGTTCAGACATGTGCAAAGGAAATGACTATGTCCAATCACAAGGAAGGTGTGTATTTGTCATGGAATACTGCGATAGCAAAAGCAGGATTATGTCAAGTCGTAAGAATGGTACACATCTTTCTATTTCTAGAGGCACAGGCGTCAGCAGAGTGTATTTACGATACTTCACTCGCTGTTGAATGTTATTCAACTCAAACTGAATTCCTAACATTTAATTGTAAGTATATCGAACAAATATATATGTGAACGACTTAGTAGGAGGATTCTGTCTATGCCTGCTTGGCGTGGCAGTGGCCTGTGGCTGACTACTAAACTAATACTTAGTAAGTGTTGGACAGCTTGCATGATCAAGTGGAAATTTGAAAGATACAACATAGGCGTGTGTTTGTGCTGTGGCATTATTCCCTCCCAAGTAAATTGTTCGGTTGACTGCTTTTTCACATTTCGCGTCTATATTTAGTTGAGAGAACATCGAGTGTGATGCGTGCATCTAGAAGACAGAAGACACGTTTGCTGGTTCTCTAGACATGTGAAACACCTAATTTGACTTTGTAAATGATATGGGTGAATCGGAATATGTTACAATATCAATATCGGTATTCGCGATTGGGAATGCAAACAGTTGTGTAATTACGACTGATCTTTCTGATTAATTGCGTAATTAGGATTGATATTTGCGTCAGTTTCCCTAGCAAAATAACTAAAGTACACTAACCTAACCTTCCCCTCCCGCAACTGGACAGTTTACATGTACTAAGAGGGGCGCACTTGGGCTTTCCATCCAGTACAATTAGGGTTTCAGTCGCTCATAAGTTGCATTTTTTACGTGGACTGAATGTTTGTGCACTGAATTATTTTTGGGTGAGTGTGAGCGCGTTTGCATGCATTATTTCGAATCTACAACTAGTTTGCACGCCTGTATACTGTGTACTCAGCCCGTCTTACACGACGCAGCTCTGCCTGCCGATCGCAGACTGCCAGCTGCTACTCACGTGACCGACCTTACTAACATCCTGTCACCGATTTCCTTCATATTGATAGTGCCTGTAGAGCACGACCGGCAAAAAAGTTGCCGGTAGCGAGATTCGATCCCAAGATAGTGCACGTTTGAAACTAAGGTCTTACTTGCAGCTCTGCCTATTCCTTGCTTGTTAGCGACCATTTACGATGGTCAGAAACAGTCTGAAAAGGTTGTATGGTTGCTGCATTGCAGGTTGTGCTGAGAAACAATTTATAAGAAGAAAATTCGATACTTTGCGCCTTCTTTGTGTTAATCAGCATTGAAGTTACCAATCAGGTCGTTACGCGCGCAAATTCAAGTGTCCCGCCAAATACAATTAGTGTCAGTTCGTCTCGCAGCGTAGATGACAACACACGAGACTTCTCAGCCTTCCACTCGAATTCGATCCTTACCACCATTCCATGTCCAGTTTTCATATCGCTCTTTTGTTCGGTTAGAGAGAGAGAGAGAGAGAGAGAGAGAGAGAGAGAGAGAGAGAGAGAGAGAGAGAGAACACGTTCGGCGACATCGTCTCTGACTCTGTCAACTGAATCTGCGCACGCAGTGGCATGACTGGCTAATACACTCCTGGGAATTGAAATAAGAACACCGTGAATTCATTGTCCCAGGAAGGGGAAACTTTATTGACACATTCCTGGGGTCAGATACATCACATGATCACACTGACAGAACCACAGGCACATAGACACAGGCAACAGAGCATGCACAATGTCGGCACTAGTACAGTGTATATCCTCCTTTCGCAGCAATGCAGGCTGCTATTCTCCCATGGAGACGATCGTAGAGATGCTGGATGTAGTCCTGTGGAACGGCTTGCCATGCCATTTCCACCTGGCGCCTCAGTTGGACCAGCGTTCGTGCTGGACGTGCAGACCGCGTGGGACGACGCTTCATCCAGTCCCAAACATGCTCAATGGGGGACAGATCCGGAGATCTTGCTGGCCAGGGTAGTTGACTTACACCTTCTAAAGCACTTTGGGTGGCACGGGATACATGCGGACGTGCACTGTCCTGTTGCAACAGCAAGTTTCCTTGCCGGTCTAAGAATGGTAGAACGATGGGTTCGATGACGGTTTGGATGTACCGTGCACTATTCAGTGTCCCCTCGACGATCACCAGAGGTGTACGGCCAGTGTAGGAGATCGCTCCCCACACCATGATGCCGGGTGTTGGCCCTGTGTGCCTCGGTCGTATGCAGTCCTGATTGTGGCGCTCACCTGCACGACGCCAAACACGCATACGACCATCATTTGCACCAAGGCAGAAGCGACTCTCATCGCTGAAGACGACACGTCTCCATTCGTCCCTCCATTCACGACTGTCGCGACACCACTGGAGGCGGGCTGCACGATGTTGGGGCGTGAGCGGAAGACGGCCTAACGGTGTGCGGGACCGTAGCCCAGCTTCATGGAGACGGTTGCGAATGGTCCTCGCCGATACCCCAGGAGCAACAGTGTCCCTAATTTGCTGGGAAGTGGCGGTGCGGTCCCCTACGGCACTGCGTAGGATCCTACTGTCTTGGCGTGCATCCGTGCGTCGCTGCGGTCCGGTCCCAAGTCGACGGGCACGTGCACCTTCCGCCGACCACTGGCGACAACATCGATGCACTGTGGAGACCTCACGCCCCACGTGTTGAGCAATTCGGCGGTACGTCCACCCGGCCTCCCGCATGCCCACTATACGCCCTCGCTCAAAGTCCATCAACTGCACATAAGGTTCACGTCCACGCTGTCGCGGCATGCTACCAGTGTTAAAGACTTCGATGGAGCTCCGTATGCCACGGCAAACTGGCTGACACTGACGGCGGCGGTGCACAAATGCTGCGCAGCTAGCGCCATTCAACGGCCAACACCGCGGTTCCTGTTGTGTCCGCTGTGCCGTGCGTGTGATCATTGCTTGTACAGCCCTCTCGCAGTGTCCGTAGCAAGTATGGTGGGTCTGACACACCGGTGTCAATGTGTCCTTTTTTCCATTTCCAGGAGTGTAACTTCGACTTCGATGCCAACTAACTAGGAGACGGCGCAACGTGTCGAATTTTTTTAACAACTGTTTCTCAGCACAATATATCCTGCAACACCCTTGCAAGCCTAAAATTTTCAAACTCGATTTTCTCGAAAGCGGTTGAGAGTTGCGCCTTCCAGTTTGTGGTACATATGTTGAGGAGCTGATGCTGCCTTTGACGCCCATCGGCGGTGGGAAGGTCGCATAATTCCCTTGTCGGCGTTCGAGCGCTGCCACGACAATAACGACTTTACAACTCATGGAATATTCCAGGATACTGTGCCGAGGTCGGATGTATTTCATCTTGAAACCCAACGGTGCGTCCCAATCTGTGGTGGAACATTTTGAAGACCCGTCTAAGGAAAAAATAAAAAATTAAAAAAAAAAAGTGGTCAGCGTGACGGATTGCCGTCCTACGGACGGATGGGTCGAGAATTTTCTCCGCTCAGAGACTGGGTGTTGTGCTGTCTTCATCATCATTTCATCCCAATCCGGCGCGCAGGTCGCCCAATGGGGCGTCGAATGTATTAAGACCTCCACCAAGGCGGCCGGACCTGCCCCACAAGGGGCCTCCCGGCCAATGACGCCAAACGGTCATTTCATTTCAATTCTTAGCACGATCTTCACTCTACATTGTGTTATTTTATGTAAAAGTGTCATAAGTTCAAAATAGATTTATTCTGTACGTATCAAAATGTCTTTTTCTGGCTGCAGCAGTGAAAGTAATACATGTCTAGGAGCCATAATGTCCATACGCAGTGGTCCGCAGCTCGTGGTCGTGCGGTAGCGTTCTCGCTTCTCGCGCCCGAGTTCCCGGGTTCGATTCCCGGCGGGGTCACGGATTTTCTCTGCCTCGTGATGGCTGGGTGTTGTGTGATGTCCTTAGGTTAGTTAGGTTTAAGTAGTTCTAAGTTCTAGGGGACTGATGACCATAGATGTTAAGTTCCATAGTGCTCTGAGCCATTTGAACCATTTTTCCATACGCAGTGTATGTCGCTATTTCAACGTAGTTACGAGTTATATTGTATGCGATCCTCCACCTTGTTTGCTTGTCAAATTACTACATCGGTTTCAGTTATTCAAAATTAAGGATCAGGTGGTAAAATCTTGGCTCTGCTGTGCTTATAGCGATTAGTGAAATGAACACTGAGGTCTTGCACGCGAGTGCCCGCGTATTATAATTACGAGTCCGATCGCCAACCATTGTCATTTATAGGCGAAAACTGATAGAACTGGGTGGGACACCGCAAGTTTACAGCATTGTTCTCTTGGCAGTCTGATTTTGCTTCGTTTCTCTGGAAGTAGTAAACATAAATAATAATCCAGAATGAGATTTTCACTCTGCAGCGGAGTGTGCGCTGATATGAAACTTCCTGGCAGATTAAAACTGTATGACCGACCGAGACTCGAACTCGGGACCTTTGCCTTTCGCGGGCAAGTGCTCTACCATCTGAGCTACCCAAGCACGACTCACGCGCGGTCCTCACAGCTTTACTTCTGCCAGTATCTCGTCTCCTACCTTCCAAACTTTACAGAAGTTCTCCTGCTAACCTTGCAGAACAAGCACTCCTGAAAGAAAGGATACTGCGGAGACATAGCTTAGCCACAGTCTGGGGGATGTTTCCAGAATGAGATTTTCACTCTGCAGCGGAGTGAGCGCTGATACAAAACTTCCTGGAAGATTGAAACTGTGTGACCGACCGAGACTCGAACTCGGGACCTTTCCCTTTCGCGGTGGTAGAGCACTTGCCCGCGAGTTCGAGTCTCGGTCGGTCATACAGTTTTAATCTGCCAGGAAGTTTCATAAATAATAATAATTAATAATAAACAAAATAAGATGATCAATAATTAATTAATTATATGACGTTCAACTAACGAAGCGAAAGCAGACTGCCAAAAGAACATTGCTACAAACTCCGAAAAGTTCTTTTACAGGTCTGCAAAATATTCTCCAAAATAACAGTTCCACGCGTAAGCAGTTAAAAAAACTACCATCAGTGGGGTTTGAACGCGGGACCTTTGTTATGACGACCCAGCGCTCTACCTTCTCACCCACTCCACATCTAAAACATAAACGCTCGCATATACGCTTTTCCTGCGCTATGTAGTCGTTCACGCCCGTTCTGCTGGACGACATCACACAGCAGGAACTAAATCGCTGTTTTGCTTCATACTATATCTCATACTGTGACATCCAGAGGTTTGGGTGTGAGCCTTACATGTGTGACATGTGTCTGATGTTTGTGAATCGCCCGCAGAAACAGACAACGTGTTGTGCGGAACTTTCTTGCCGCACGTACATGTGGATGTTGTACTGAATGCCGGATATTTGCCACGCCGGACATTTGCCACACTTGCTCCGTCGCCAAGTAGCTGGAGTAGCGATCCCTCAGGTAAGGGACGCCCTTCCTCGTACTTCTTCTATCCGCTTTCAAAACGCCGTCTCCACATCTTACTCGATACAACCAGTACGTAAGGAACCTTCTTCGACATCTTGGCCAAATACAGAGCTTCTTTTGCGAAATCGAAATATTTATAAATTTCGGGAAACGAAAGCAATACCGACGATTATGTCAGTATGTAATTAGTTCTGCCAAGTATAAATATAGATTCCTCTCTCTGTACGGTAGCATCCTTTCACGCTTTCTGATTCCGATAGAAACAGTCCATCACCATGGGAGCAACAAGAAAGGAACGATGTAAAGAGCATGCGAATGTATGCTAATCATTTCTTTTTGATCACTGCATTTGTGCATACTTTAATTACTGCAACTGCATGCCCAAAAGACAACAAAGAAAGACGAAATGGGTATGCGAATGTTTGAAACGAAGAACGACATACTCAATATTAATTCACTCTCTAAAATACGATATCCCTTGCGACGAAACATTGGTTAATAAAATGTAGCGAGACAATGTCAAAACATGACTGAAAATACGTTCACTAAATAGAGATAAGAACATCTATGATTGATATGACATCTAAAGTCGACGTACAATTTCAGAATGTTAGAAATAAGGAAATGAAGTAACACAGAATGCTATGCTTGCAACGTTTGTTGTTATTCTACGTTGTTTAGCTCTGGTATTTACAGGGTCACAGAGAAAGCATCTTAGGTTTTGGAGGGAAACGCCGTAATTGTAATGATCTGTACTATAACAGAAACGAGAAGCACAACTTAAGGAAAAATAATGTAATGTGTGTTCTATCTCACAAGCGACATTGAAGCAGTATGGGCAGAGGTTATATTCGACAAGCGGAATAAATTAATAACTGGCTCCTTTTACCGACCCCCGGTCTCAGATGAAACAGTTGCTGAACAGTTCAAAGAAGACTTGAGTCTCACCACAAATAGGTACGCTACTCATACAATTATAGTTGGCAGTGACTTCAATCTACCTTCTGTATGTTGACAAAAATATATTTTCAGACCCTACTGTAGATAGAAAACAACTTCCGTAATTATTCTAAATGCTTTTTTTAAAATTATTTTTGAAGAATTAGTTCACGAGTTCATTCAAATTGTAAATGGTTACGAAAACACACTTGACCTCTTAGCCACAAATAATCCTGAGCATCACGACGGATCCAGGGATTAGTGAACACACAGTCATAGCGAGGCTCAATTCCGTATCAAAGAAATTCGCCAAAAATAAACGCGAAATATATCTACTTATAAAATCAAGTAAACGTTATGTTGGCGTCTTTCTAAGAGACAGTCTCCAATACTACCAAATTATGTAAGTGAAGACCATATGATGTAGTCGAATGCAAAATTTCCAAGACTGGCGAAGTTTTACCGAGGCTCGAAATTTGGTGCGGATTTCAATGCGAGATGCATTTAATACTTTCCACAAGGAAACTTTTTCTAGACATGTGGTGGAAAAACCAGAGATATTCTGCTCCTATGTTAAGTAAACCAGCGAAAAGGGTTAGTAAGCTATGGGGAGGGGGAGACAAGGGACCCAACCCTTCGGAGCAGGTAAAATCGTGGCAAATGTCCGCACACCGTTGTACTTGCTGCTGTCTGCCACAGGCTTATGAGGTTTAAGTGGGTGGGATAAGGACCGCGTCCCGTTAGACAAAGTGCCGTACCGCGGCCGGGATCGACATGTTCGGCTTTTAAGCTCCGCCTACCTGCGCGAATGGCGGCGATCCAGTCGTGGCGGTCCTGGTCTCGGCCGGCCAGCAGGTAGAGCGCGTACTCCTGGCCCGTCTCGGTGTAGCCCACCAGGAAGGGGTAGCCGGGCGGGTGCGCCTCGCCCGACGAGTCGCCGGGGGCGGCGGAGGGGGCGGCGGGGGCGGGCGCCGCGAGGCTGGAGCTGCTGCCGCTGGCGGCGGGGGCGGCGCCGGGCGCCGCGCCGAGCACCGCGGGCTCCACCACCGACACCGTGCACGCCTCCACGCGGCCGCGCTCCTTGCGCGTCGGCTTCTGCGCACAACACACCGCGCGCCGCGCGCTCAGCATCCGTCTGCTTGCCGCAAACCAATACACCACAAGCATCATCCAGACATTTCTCACTTGCAATGGCGTATCTTGCGCTTACTTTAACCCGCGATCTTCTACTGTCAATCAATGAAAAACGTTAAAATCAAACACTGGAAAATCCAGGATGAACTCTAACGATAATACAAGGGCGATGTACTTGAGGACAATATTACGGAAATAGAAGCGCATGTAGATAAAGATGAAAAGGGAGATACGATACTGAGTGAAGAGTTTGACAGAGCACTGAAAGACCTGAGTCGAAACAAGGCCCCGGGAGTAGACAGCATTCCATTAGAACTACTGACGGCCTTAGGAGAGCCAGTCCTGACAAAACTCTGCCATCTATTGAACAAGACAGGTGAAATACCCTCAGACTTCAAGAAGAATAGAATAATTCCAATCCCAAAGAAAGCAGTGTTGACAGATGTGAAAATTACCGAACTATAAGTTTAATAAGTCACAGCTGCAAAATACTGACACTAATTCTTTACAGACGAATGGAAAAACTGGTAGAAGCCGACCTTGGGGAAGATCAGTTCGGATTCCGTAGAAATATTGGAACACGTGAGACAATACTGACCTTACGACTTGTCTTAGTAGCTAGATTAAGGAAAGGCAAACCTACGTTTCTAGCATTTGTAGGCTTAGAGAAAGTTTTTGACTATGTTGACTGGAATACTCTCTTTCAAATTCTGAAGGTGGCAGGGGTAAAATACAGGGAGCGGAAGACTATTTACAATTTGTACAGAAACCAGATGCCGGTTATAAGAGTCGAGAGGTATGAAAGGGAAGCAGTGGTCAGGAAGGGAGTGAGACAGGGTTGTAGCCTATCCCCGATGTTATTCAATCTGTGTACTGAGCAAGCAGTAAAGGAAACAAAAGAAAAATTCGGAGTAGGTATTAAAATCCATGTAGAAGAAATAATAACGTTGAGGTTCGCCGATGGCATTGTAATTCTGTCAGAGATAACAAAGGACTTGGAAAAGCAGTTGAACGGAATGGACAGTGTCTTTAAAGGAGGGTATGAGATGAACATCAACAAAAGTGAAACGAGGGTAATGGAAGGTAGTCGAATTAAGTCGGGTGATGCTGAGGGAATTAGATTAGGAAATGAGACACTTAAAGTAGTAAAGGAAATTTGCTATTTCGGGAGCAAAATAACTGATGATGGTCGAAGTAAAGAGTATATAAAATGTAGTATGGCAACGGCAAGGAAAGCGTTTCTGAAGATGAGAAATTTATTAACATCCAGTATAGATTTAAGCTTCAGGAAGTCGTTTCTGAAAGTATTTGTACGGAGTGTAGCCATGTATGGAAGTGAAACATGGACGATAAATAGTTTGGACAAGAAGAGAATAGAAGCTTTCGAAATGTGGTGCTACAGAAGAATGCTGAAGATTAGATGGGTAGATGTATTGAATAGAATTGAGGAGGAGTTTGAGGTACAACTTGACAAGAAGAAGGGACCGGTTGGTGGGGCATGTTCTGAGGCATCAAGGGATCACAAATTTAGCATTGGAGGGCAGCGTGGAGGGTAAAAATCTTAGAGGGAGACTAAGAGATGAATACACTAAACAGATTCAGAAGGATGTAGGTTGCAGTAGGTACTGGGAGATGAAGAAGCTTGCACAGGATAGAGTAGCATGGAGAGCTGCATCAAACCAGTGTCTGGACTGAAGACCACAACAACAACAACATTATAAAAAGGGTAGTTGCCACTCACAATAAAGCACAGTTGCTGAGTCGTAGGTAGGTACAACAAAAAGTCTGTCACAAAATGAACCTTCAGGAAACATGGCCTTTGATGAAAAAAGCGAACACACACACACACACACACACACACACACACACACACACACACACGACTGAAGTCTGTGGCAGCTGAAGCCAGACTACAAACAGCAGTGCATCATGGGACAGGGCTACAGAGTGGGGGTAAGGAAGACTCGGGAGGGGAGGGGGACGGTAAAATATTGGTGCGGGAGCATGCAGGGACGATGTGGAGAGGGGCAGGGCAGCTACACGCAGTAGGGAGGTTCGACAGACGTTGGGGGAGAGAGGTGGGGGGGGGGTGGTATCGGTAAGGAGAGAAATAAAATTAATGAGTGCACTGTGAAATAGAGGGCTGTCTGGCTGTCTAGTGCTGGAATCGGAATAGGGAAGCATCTAGACGAGTGAGGGCAATGACTAACAAAGGCCATAGGATATATCCCTCCCTCGCAATTTAGAAAATCTGTTCCCATTCCAGCACTACATCGCCCTCTGTTCCACCATCACACGCAGTCTTTACTTCTCTCCTTTCCCACTACCTCCCTACCTCCTCCCCCACACCCTTCCTTTAAACTCCCAACGGCACCCAGCTGACCCACCCTCCACCTTCTCCCTGCATGCTGCTGCAGCACCACTTTACCGCCCTCCACCATTACCCTGTTATCCCTCATCCTCACCACTCCAGCCCGTTCCTTACTCCCAACTGGTTGCCTCCTCCATGACGCACCACTGTCCGTAGTCTGGCTTCAGCTGGCAGAGACTGTGGTCATGCGTGTGTGTGTGTGTGTGTGTGTGTGTGTGTGTGTGGTGTCTTTTTTCGACAAGGCACTTGTTGGCCGAAAGCTCATTTTGCAACAGTCTTTTTTGGTGCCTATCTGTGACTCAGCATCTATGCCACATGGTGAGTAGCAACTATTCTTTTCATAATATTTTTAATTAAGAAACTTATCAGACAAAAGTATTCCCGAAATTTCATTATTCTAATTAATTCCATCACTGTACTTCTCTGGAGTTATATTACAATCACGTGAGTAAGACGCAAGTATGTCATAGTTCTTGTAATAAACTTATGTGATCTGTAGATGCTTCCAGACATTAATATGAAGAAGAATGGTGAGATGACGGCATATGGCGATAGCGATGCGCGATGAGACGAGAGCTGTACGACCCCCTCCAAGAAGAAGAAAGAGGCAGCGATAACACAGCAACAAACACGATACAGAAGAAGTTTGAGGAAGAAAATTCACGACTGGACAGCTGTTAGGGCAGAAAAACGCGACTTGGTCTGAGTATAGCAGAAGAGTGCATTAGCAGAACAGCACATTCCGAAAGAATTGAAGTAAAATGGGCTCAAAGAGAAGCTAAAATAAAATTCGGAATAGTTCTTCGTTGCAAATCTACTATTCCTTTACGGACCAAACGTTAATAATAAAAACTATTTTTAACATCCCACAAACCGAATGTTGTTATTGTGGTCTTCAGTCCTGAGACTGGTTTGATGCAGCCCTCCATGCTACTCTATCCTGTGTAAGCTTGTTCATCTCTCAGTACCTACTGCAGCCTACATTCTTCTGAATCTGCTTAGTGTATTCATCTCTTGGTCTCCCTCTACGATTTTTACCCTCCACGCTGCCCTCCAGTACTAAATTGATGATCACTTGATGCCTCTGAACATGTCCTACCAACCGATCCCTTCTTCTGGTCAAGTTGTGCCACAAACTCCTCTTCTCCCCAATCCTATTCAGTACCTCCTCATTAGTTATGTGATCTACCCATCTAATCTTCAGCATTCTTCTGTAGCACCACATTTCGAAAGCTTCTATTCTCTTCTTGTCTAAACTATTTATCGTCCATGTTTCACTTACATAGACGGCTACAGCTACCTAATATTCGACTTCTGCTTATCGTAAGCTCTGTAATACACTGCTGGAAAATAATTGGTACACCCAGAAGACGATGTCGATTTTGATACGATGTCAGCATATGCCACCTGGCGATATTAGACGTATTAATAATGGTTTCAACGTCGTCCGCCAGCAGGTAGCGTACCGGGATGCTACCAGAGCACCATCTGTGTCTGCCCCCTTAATACGGAATCCTGACAGCCAGAAGCCTCAGCGGAATGCAAACGTGCGAAGCTAGCGGGCAACCATTCCACAGAGACGCTCTGGCGCTTGCCACAGCCAACAGCACGTGTTTGAAAAGTCAGTGGTCACGTGGACATTCTCACATCCGTAAACGGCCACACAGCACAGACGCCCGTCACGATTGTCTTATTGTAGGGGAACCAGTGGCAGGCCGTACAGCTACCACAGTGCAGCTAAGAGGGCTGGTCAGTCCAGATGTGTCAACACGAGCAGTTAGAAACCGGTTATTGGCAGTGGGTGTACGGAAACGCACACCTCTAGCCTGTCTTCCACTCGTGTCACACCATTGACTTGCATGGCTCGACTGATGCTGTCAGAGGACCACTTGCTATATGGAATGGGGGCACCGTAGTTTTCAGCGATGAAAGCAGATTCTGTCTGGATACAGGTGCTGGCCGTTTGCACGTATGACGTAGACCTGGTGACCACTGTCTCATAGAGTGCACTCGTCCAAAACACAGTGGCCCCATCCCAATCCTTATTATAAATCTACTGATACGTTTCAGAAAACATCATCCTTGTGCAACGCAGCTAGCTCTTTATTCGCACGAAGTAATGGACGCTATCGACAGGGGATCTCAAGCTGATTCCGTGTTTCTGGATTTCCGGAAGGCTTTTGACACCGTTCCTCACAAGCGACTTCTAATCAAGCTGCGGGCCCATGGTGTATCGTCTCAGTTGTGCGACTGGATTCGTGATTTCCTGTCAGGAAGGTCGCACTTCGTAGTAATAGACGGAAAATCATCGAGTAAAACTGAAGTGATATCAGGTGTTCCCCAGGGAAGCGTCCTGGGACCTCTGCTGTTCCTGATCTATATAAATGATCTGGGTGACAATCTGAGCAGTTCTCTTAGGTTGTTCGCAGATGATGCTGTAATTTACCGTCTAGTAAGGTCATCCGAAGACCAGTATCAGTTGCAAAGCGATTTGGAAAAGATCGCTGTATGGTGTGGCAGGTGGCAGTTGACGCTAAATAACGAAAAGTGTGAGGTGATCCACACGAGTTCCAAAAGAAGTCCGTTGGAATTCGATTACTCGATTAATAGTACAATTCTCAAGGCTGTCAATTCAGCTAAGTACCTGGGTGTTAAAATTACGAACAACTTCAGTTGGAAAGACCACATAGATAACATTGTGGGAAGGCGAGCCAAAGGTTGCGTTTCATTGGCAGGACACTTAGAAAATGCAACAAGTGTACTAAAGAGACAGCTTAAACTACACTCGTTCGTCCTTTGTTAGAATATTGCTGCGCGTTGTGGGATCCTTACCAGGTGGGATTGACGGAGGACATCAAAAGGGTGCAAAAAAGGGCAGCTCGTTTTGTATTATCACGTAATAGGGGAGAGAGTGTAGCAGATATGATACGCGAGTTGCGATGGAAGTCATTAAAGCAAAGACGTTTTCGTCGCGGCGAGATCTATGTACGAAATTTCAGTCACCAACTTTCTCTTCCGAATGCGAAAATATTTTGTTGAGCCCAACCTACATAGGTAGGAATGATCTCCAAAATAAAATAAGAGAAATCAGAGCTCGAACAGAAAGGTTTAGGTGTTCGTTTTTCCCGCGCGCTGTTCGGGAGTGGAATGGTAGAGAGATAGTATGATTGTGGTTCGATGAACACTCTGCCAAGCACTTAAATGTGAATTGCAGAGTAATCGTGCAGATGTAGATGTCTGGGATGCAATAAGGTACAACTCTCGTTTTGGTGTTACTGGAGGTGACGCTAACCACGGCTCGGAAAGTGCAGAATGTTATAGACCCATTCCTTTGCCATTGTTGCAGCAGGAAACTGCCCGTGAAAATCAATGTGCTTTGCAAGACGTGCAGAAACTTCCTTGGCCAACACAATCTTCGGACTTGTCTCCATTCGACCACGTGTGAGATACGATGACGCGAGATGTGACTCTCACAGAACTACGCGACCAGGTTGAGCAGGCGTGACATAACACATCTAACGACAGTATTCGTCATCTGTACGATCTACTGGATATCAGATTAGTGCCTGCATTGGACGCTACTGGTGGGTATTTCAGAATGGATTGATACCTGGTACCTCAGAATCGCTTGTGCTATTGATCTGTAAATGTAATCATTCATGTACTCCGTAAGGACTGTTGTAACAATAAATCTTGAGTGAATTGGAAACCTCTGAAATGATACACTAATATTTTTTTCCGGCAGTGTGAGGAAACAATGTCATTCCCTTTTTATTTTTTATTTTTTAGTTTTTTGACCGGACGTCAAATTATCTTAATATGGGCGTATTGTGGACTGCCTGGGAGAGAGCAAAGTGCAACAGGTATGAGAGAGCGTTTACGTGGTCTGCTGCTCCGCTGTTGTAAGGTATTACTCGCCCAGTCTACAAATAGTGCGACGTGTTCTCCTTCCTTTATCTTTGTAGGTCTCGCATGTTTAACTGCAAACGGGTGAACTACACTATCAACATGTTATTTGTTTTAATCAGTATCGCTGTGTACTACTATCCAGATGGTAAAGAGAATATAGCTTGGTTCTGCTACACCATCGATATACCGATCTTGTCGTAGAAACACTTTGTCACCCCCAACGAAACATCACACCACTAGCGTATAACAGTGGCAGTTTTCTGACAAAGAGCGCCCACAAGTTTCTACAAATATGCCACAACCAGCTGATGCCACTCATCGATGATCTGTCCCTGTAGTGCTAGCACTGCAGCTGTGAAACTACCGTAGGCTATCGCAGATTATCTTAAGTAAGGGTGAATTACGGTAGTTCTCCGAGTAGTTTTGGTCAGTTAAGAAAGTAGCCGTGTTACATGTACGCTACGTGAGTTGCATACGTATCAGGCGTTGCCTTAATTTCGATCCCTCTTTTTTCGTATGCGATCTGTGTCTTACTAGAGACGTTTTTGTAACCTTTGTAAGAGAGTGTTTTAATATGACGTCGTTATATTAATGGGTTAGTGACGAGTACCACCTTCGGCGCTATGGCCTAGGTCGGCAGTGCACCAACTGTAATTCTAAATTGGACAAACTCGTATTCCGTATCAACAAAACTGTGACCTCTCTGACAGAGTAAACGGTTTATCTGCGCGAGCGCAACGCGGAACGGGGTGACAGCGACGGCTATACCCTGTTGATCATAAGAATAAACCTGATGTAAACTTTACGCTGTGTATTCCTCCACGTTTGTTTGAGTCTCATTGGATTTCGTTTCACGTGGAGCGGAAGCCAAGCTGTATACCGTACAGTCAAGTACGATCATAAGGATACGTTTTGTGCTGTGTTAAACGCACACAGACTGAACGATAACGCGAGAGGCCGGCCGCTGTGGCCGAGCGGTTCTAGGCGCTGCGGCCTGGAACCGCGCGACTACTACGGTCGCAGGTTCGAATCCTGCCTCGGGCACGGATCTGTGTGAAGTCCTTAGGTTAGTTAGGTTTAAGTAGTTCTAAGTTCTAGGGGACTGATGGCCTCAGAAGTTAAGTCCCATAGTGCTTAGAGCCATTTGAACCATTTTTGATAACGCGAGACAACAGCTTTACCGGCGCAATAGCCTTTCAGTACTGCCCAGCCAGCTGTTTCAACTAATCTGCAATTTGTCCAACTAATCTGCAATGATGTGAGCAGTTGCAGTTCAGACGTAAAAAAGAGACGAGCGAAGAAAAACTACAGCTTCGCACGTCAGTTAATTTTTAAAGAGAAAGGAATAATATTCGGCAGAAGTCCACCACTACCGAATGCTTCTTAGGTGACCGCACGGAAACCATTAAATCCTCTCGTTCTCACCTAACATAGTATTCTAATTACAAACAAGAGTGATGAAAATACCTAACTTAAACATAGAATAATTTTTCTAAGCGAGCTGGGTGTGATGCAAAAGCATACTGCAGAAGCAGGGATTTCACGGTGTTGTTGAATACTGAAGCCACTGAAGGTATTAAGTACAGTTAGTCGTCGGGTAATCTTATAGTTCCTTGCTTATACCAATCCGAAAAATACATTTCGGGTCAGGAACCTTCATCTTCTACGTTGGTAACGAATCGTTCAGCAACAGAATCCACGAAGCCAAACGTGCCGCATTTCCTCCTCTTCTATGACGTGCCGTTCTATATCCCGCCAGCGTCCGGCAGTGACATGTGAAAAAGTTGCGTGCCTTAGTTCCAGTTATTCTGGCAGTCTAACAGTCTTGTTATTTCTCGGGTCAAATTCCTTGACTTGACTCCAGATCAGTTCAACTGGGTTCATATAGTAATGGTAGAGTGGCAAATGTAAAAATGCAGCATTTGTATGGTGTGCTGCCGCGCGGGAGTAGCCGAACGGTCTCAGGCGCTGCAGTCATGGGCTGTGCTTAGCTTAAGTAGTGTGTAAGCTTAGAGACTGATTACCTTAGCAGTTACGTCCCATAAGATTTCACACACATTTGAATGTTTTTTTATGGTGTGCTCCATGCTCATAAAATGATTGTTCCTTATGTTTGTACGACTTTTATCACTCGGGTTCCTGTTAGACTACATCTGTGGTATGAAACAGTGGACGTAGTCCAAATAAAGAGCGTTTTGTTTTTCATTTTAGCTCTAAAAATTCAATTGTGTTTTCTTAATTTAACAAGCCTCTATTACCGATCTTTCATAGAACACCGATAATAAAGAATTTATATTTGGAATGAAAACAGGAATTTCGCGTGCAGTATCTAATTAGAAACATGCATAGTTCATAAAAATAATAATGAATTTTACGAGGTGTAGGTATTTTAATTTGAACGAAAAAAGAGATGACTAAGGCGAGATTTGAACCAGCGATCCAGAAACTGCAATAAGTTATCGTCTCCTAGACTTCACTACACATCCAATGTGCACTGGTAAATCAATTGTATTAAATACAGGGCGATTCAAAAAGAATACCACAACTTTAGGAATTTAAAACTCTGCAACGACAAAAGGCAGAGCTAAGAACTATCTGTCGGCGAATTAAGGGAGCTATAAAGTTTCATTTAGTTGTACATTTGTTCGCTTGAGGCGCTGTTGACTAGGCGTCAGCGTCAGTTGATGCTAAGATGGCGACCACTCAACAGAAAGCTTTTTGTGTCATTGAGTACGGCAGAAGTGAATCGACGACAGTTGTTCAGCGTGCATTTTGAACGAAGTATGGTGTTAAACCTCCTGATAGGTGGTGTATTAAACTTTGGTATAAACAGTTTACAGAGAATGGGTGTTTGTGCAAAGGGAAAAGTTCTGGACGGCCGAGAACGAGTGATGAAAATGTAGCCCTGATCTTACCCCCTGCGATTTTTTTCTTATGGGGGTATGTTAAGGATATGGTGTTTCGGCCACCTCTCCCAGCCACCATTGATGATTTGACACGAGAAATAACAGCAGCTATCCAAACTGTTACGCCTGATATGCTACAGAGAGTGTGGAACGAGTTGGAGTATCGGGTTGATATTGCTCGAGTGTCTGGAGGTGGCCATATTAAACTTCTCTGAACTTGTTTTTGAGTGAAAAAAAACCTTTTTAAATACTCTTTGTAATGATGCATAACAGAAGGTTATATTATGTTTCTTTCATTAAATACACATTTTTAAAGTTGTGGTATTCTTTTTGAATCACCCTGTACAATCCCTTGGAAAACTCCAAAGCTAATTTTTTTCTGTAAATTTGTGAAAAATGTTAAGAAGAAACTGTTTGACAGGACTTTTTAACCGTGTTCCACTACGGACCACGAAGCAGCCTAGGCCATTCTCATGATGCGTATTAACAGCGCGACAATCAGAGCACAAAGGTACAGAGACTGTGACGTACACGATTTTTGAAACAAATCTACATGCCTAAAGCGTGATTAAGAAAAACGTTGACGGACGATGATGATGATGATCATCATCATCATCATCATCATCATGTGTTCTGCCTAAAGGCAGGTTTTCACATGGTAGTTCTCCAGGCTGTCCGGTCTTCTGCCATCCTCTTCAGGTCTGCATAATTTCCTCTTGCCTGTATGTCGTCTATCACCTTGTATCTCCTTCTTCCTCTGTCATCTCCCACAAACCAACATCTCAAATGCTTCTAACCTTTTCTCATCCTCTCGTCTCAGTGTCCATGTTTCTGCCCCTATAGTGCCACACTCCAGACAAAACATTTGCCAAGCCTTTTCCTTAGTCCTTCATCTAATTTGTCACATAAGAGTCTCCTCTTTCTATTGAATGCCTCCTTCGCTATGGCAATTCGAGTTTTCACCTCCTAGTGGTATCTCAAGTCTTCAGTTATTGTGCTTCCGAGACATTTAAATTCACTTGCGTGGCTAATGGTAGATTGTCTTATTTTAGTATTGGACAGTCTGCGTCTTGTACTGATGACCATACTCTTTGTTTTTGCTGTGTTTATTTGCATCCCATATTCCACACAAGCTTCATTCAGATCTTTGAGCATGTTATTCACTGTCCGCTCACTTTCTGCCACTAATACGATGTCATCAGCAAATCTTATACATTCTATTCTCTTTCCACAAATACATATTCCTCTTTTCAAATCTAAACTTTTCGCAATAATCTCTTCAAGGTATACGTTAAATAACAGTGGGGAAATGCAACAACCTTGCGTAACACCACGTCCAATGCTGCTTCCTTCTGATATTTCATTTCGAATCCTTACCCTTACTTTCTGGTGTAAATATAGATTCTGTATCAGTCGTCTCTCTTTCCAATCTACTCTTTTCCTCTTCAAGATATTCATCAGCTTGTTCCACTGAACTCTGTCAAAAGCCTCTTCTAAATATATAAAAACAGCAAAGATTTCTCTACCCTTTTCCATATATCTTTCCCCTATAGTTATTAGCAGGCTAATAGCATCCCTTGCTTCTTTTCCTCTTCTAAATCCGAACTGCTCCTTTGCAATTCCTCTATCCAGCTTGCCATATCACATTCTATTCAACACTCTCAGCAAGACTTTAGCTGCATGAGAAATTAGACTGGTGATCAGGTGCTCTTCACATTTTTTAGAATTTCTCTTTATCTCTATTGGTATCATAACTGTTGCAGCGAAGTCCTCAGGCCATTATCCTTTAATACATTAGTATACCCCTTTTAGTATATCTTAAAGTCTCATTTAAAATAGCTTAGCAGCAGACCTACTTCCAAGAGCGAAACAACACCAACCACTGTACGTGTGCCACGGCTTCTGACCGATCAACACTTTTGTGCTTATTTATATCACGGTTATGATGAGCAGAGTACAGTTGAAATCAGTGCTACGAGTAAACAGTAAGTTGTCGCTGACTGAAGGAACGCCCCGAAACGATAAACGGTGTGTTTCCTTGGCTATGCCTGAGCGAAAAGGAACACGATCTGTCATTGTGTCTGCCTGGAACGAACGCAGTGTGCACTTATGGAATGCGAGTCACTCGGGCGCACAGGAATTGTGTGTCATCACTGTGTGCGATTTTCAGTTCCTTCAGGTGCTGCGTACTGACTGTTTTCGCCACTTCATGATTTTCCATCCTTGTGATGTACTGTTATTTTTGTCGCGTCACTGTTCGTATACAGGGCGTTACAAAAAGGCACGGCCAAACTTTCAGGAAACATTCCTCACACACAAATAAAGATAAGATGTTATGTGGACATGTGTCCGGAAACGCTTAATTTCCATGTTAGAGCTGATTTTAGTTTCGTCAGTATGTACTGTACGTACTCGATTCACCGCCAATTGGCCCAATGGAAGGAAGGTAATGTTGACTTCGGTGCTTGTGTTGGCACGCAACTCATTGCTCTACAGTACTAGCATCAAGCACATCAGTACGTAGCATCAACAGGTTAGTGTTCATCACGAACGTGGTTTTGCAGTCAGTGCAATGTTTACAAATGCGGAGTTGGCAGATGCCTATTTGATGTATGGATTAGCACGGGGCAATAGCCGTGGCGCGGTACGTTTGTATCGAGACAGATTTCCAGAACGAAGGTGTCCCGACAGGAAGACGTTCGAAGCAATTGATGGGCGTCTTAGGGAGCACGGAATATTCCAGCTTATGACTCGCGACTGGGGAAGACCTAGAACTACGAGGACACCTGCAATGGACGAGGCAATTTTTCGTGCAGTTGACGATAACCCTAATGTCAGCGTCAGAGAAGTTGCTGCTGTACAAGGTAACGTTGACCACGTCACTGTATGGAGAGTGCTACGGGAGAACCAGTTGTTTCCGTACCATGTACAGCGTGTGCAGGCACTATCAGCAGCTGATTGCCCTCCACGGATACACTTCTGCGAATGGTTCATCCAACATTGTGTCAATCCTCATTTCAGTGCAAATGTTCTCTTTACGGATGAGGCTTCATTCCAACGTGATCAAATTGTAAATTTTCACAATCAACATGTGTGGGCTGACGAGAATCCGCACGCAGTTGTGCAATCACGTCATCAACACAGATTTTCTGTGAACGTTTGGGCAGGCATTGTTGGTGATGTCTTGATTGGGCCCCATGTTCTTCCACCTACGCTCAATGGAGCACGTTATCATGATTTCATACGGGATACTCTACCTGTGCTGGTAGAACATGTGCCTTTACAAGTACGACACAACATGTGGTTCATGCACGATGGAGCTCCTGCACATTTCAGTCGAAGTGTTCGTATGCTTCTCAACAGCAGATTCGGTGACCGATGGATTGGTAGAGGGGGACCAATTCCATGGCCTCCACGCTCTCCTGACCTCAACCCTCTTGACTTTCATTTATGGGGGCATTTAAAAACTCTTGTCTACGCAACCCCGGTACCAAATGTAGAGACTCTTCGTGCTCGTATTGTGGACGGCTGTGATACAATACGCCATTCTCCAGGGCTGCATCAGCGCATCAGGGATTCCATGCGACGGAGGGTGGATGCATGTATCCTCGCTAACGGAGGACATTTTGAACATTTCCTGTAACAAAGTGTTTGAAGTCACGCTGGTTCGTTCTGTTGCTGTGTGTTTCCATTCCATGATTAATGTGATTTGAAGAGAAGTAATAAAATTAGCTCTAACATGGAAAGTAAGCGTTTCCGGACACATGTCCACACAACATATTTTCTTTCTTTGTGTGTGTGGAATGTTTCCTGAAAGTTTGGCCGTACCTTTTTGTAACACCCTTTATATGTTGTGTACTACGTGGGCTATAGAGATTCAACACTTTCTTAAAAAGGCATTTATCTACTTCTGTGTGTGGTATTATAGACTTTTCATTAAAACGTGTACAGTGTATGCTTGCTTATTTCTTACTTCGTAACGCTAGCTTGTGGTTCAAATGGTTCTGAGCACTATGGGACTTAACATCTGAGGTCATCAGTCCCGCTCGCTTGTGCAGGGCACATGAGTCAGTGACACACTGTAGTCTTTTCTTCTAACGCTGACCTGTTTCATGTACACAAGGAGATATTGTATTCTATTTGTCATTTGAAGGAACTCGAAAGCTGATGATATGAATATTGCATGTAATGGCGAAGCGCTTCGGACCTAAGCAAGCTACGCAAAAAGGGAAGGACCCGTTCCAGATATTACTTCTATTCTACACTGAAGAGCCAAAGAAACTGGTCCACCTGCCTAATATCATGTAGGCCACCGCGAGAACGCAGAAGCGCCGCAACACGACGTGGCATGGACTCGACTAATGTCTGAAGTAGTGCTGGAGGGAACTGACACCACGAATCCTGCAGGGCTGTCCATAAATCTGTAGGAGTACGAGGTGGTGGAGATCTCTTCAGAACAGTATGTTGCAAGCATCCCAGATATGCTCAATAATGTTCATGTATGGGGAGTTTGGTGGTCAGCGGAAGCGTTTAAACACAGAAGAGTGTTCCTGGAGCCACTCTGTAGTAATTCTGGACTATGGGTGTCCCATTGTCCTGCTGGAATAGCCCAAGTCCGTCGCAGTGCACAATGGACATTAATGGATGCAGGCGATCCGACAGGATGCTTACGTACGTATCATCTGTCAGAGAGTCATACCTAGACGTGTCAGGGCTCACAAATCACTCCAACTGCACACGCCCCACACTATGACGGAGCTTCCACCAGCTTGAACAGTACCCTGTTGACATGAAGGGTTCATAGATTCATGAGGTTGTCTCCATACACGTCCATCCGCTCAGTACAATTGGAAACGAGACTTGTCTGGTCAGGCAACATGTTTCCAGTCGTCAACAGTCCAATGTCGGCGTCGACGGGCCCAGGCGAGATGTAAAGCTTTGTGTCGCGCAGTCAACAAGGGAACACGAGTGGGTCGTCGGCTCCGAAAGCCCATATCGATGATGTTTCGTTGTGTTAACCAGTTCCGCAAGTACAGCTGGGCGTCGTCGTCCGAGGTGAATCGTTTGCCCCTCAGAGATTTTTCAAGGGGACCAAAAATGGTCTAATCACTGGGAGAGAGGTCCGGACTGCATGGTGGGTGGCCGAGAACGTAAGATTTGAATTTCTGCAGGAGTGGCGCGACTGCGTTGGCCGTATGAGGCTTTGCATTGTCGTGGAGCAGAAAGACCCCACAGGTGAGATTGCCTGGTCGTTTCGATTTGATCGCTTGGCGAAGGGTGGTCAAGGTTTGCGAGTAACGCTGGGCGTTCACTCTTGTCCCGTGCTGCAGGAAGTCAATCGGAAGGGGGTCAAAGAAGAACGTCAGCTAAGTCACAAACGATTCAGCTCGTACGACGACGTCCAGCTGTACGTGCGGAACTGATTAACATCGCAGCCCCGGGAATTTTATGAGACAGCCATTCACCGCCTTATCACAGTGGGACAAGTGTCTCAACAGCCAGGGTCAGTACATTTAACATACAGGTACTGGTTTCTGTAATTATGCCTCCGGCTCGTTTCTTTTTGAATGCCCCTTATACATACTGCAGTCGTCAAATAACGGCCCGCCGGCCGCCTGCAGCCCGGAACTACACTATGTGATCAATAGTATCCGGACACCTGGGTGAAAATGAAGTATAAGTTCGTGGCGCACTCCATCGTCAATGCTGGAATTCACTGTGGTGTTTGCCCACCCGTAGTCATGATGACAGCATTCACTCTCGCAGACATATGTTCAGTCAGGTGCCGGAAGGTTTCTTGGGGAATGGCAACCCATTCTTCACGGATTGCTGCACTGAGGAGACGTATCGACGTCGATCGGTGAGGCCTGGTAAAGGTGCTGCATAGGATTTAGGTCATGACTCTGTGCAGGCCAGTCAATTACTGGGATGTTATTGACGCGTAACCACTCCGTCACAGGCTGCGCATTATGAACAGGTGCGCGATCGTGTTGAAAGACGCAATAGTCATCCCCGAATTGCTCTTCAACAGTGGGAAGCAAGAAGGTGCTTAAAATATCAATGTAGGCCTGTGCTGTGATAGCGCCAAAACAAC
The DNA here is from genome assembly GCF_023897955.1 of Schistocerca gregaria. NCBI lineage: Eukaryota > Metazoa > Arthropoda > Insecta > Orthoptera > Acrididae > Schistocerca > Schistocerca gregaria. The sequence continues at coordinate 498,592,561 of NC_064926.1, read as the reverse complement.
AAGGGGTGCAAGCCCCCTCCATGGAAAACACGACTCAACCATAAGACCACCGCCTCCGAATTTTACTGTTGACACTACACATGCTGGCAGATGAAGTTCACCGGGCATTCGCCATAGCCACACCCTACCATCGGATCGCCACGTTCTGTACCGTGATTCGTCAACCCACACAACGTTTTTCCACTATTCACACAAGTGACACCCAATCACCTGACCACGTTCGAAGTCCCTGAGTTCCGCGGAGCGCCCCATTCTGCTGTCTCATGATGTCTAATGACTACTGTGGCGCTGATATGGAATACCTGGCAGTAGGTGGCAGCACAATGCACCTAATACGAAAAGCTTATGTTTTTGGGGATGTCTGGATACTTTTGATCACATAGTGTACATTGATGTTAAGTTTAATTGAAAAGAAAAAAACCTAGATATGGTCGGAATCGTAGCTCCACCTACATATACCATCCAAAATGCAACGATAAGAAGACAGTATTCTGTAAGTCCCTATTCCGAAGTATCTTGCAAATTACCGAGAATCGTCTCAGAACAGTTTTGAAGGAGATGAATACTACTGCTCTTACAGTAGAAGACAAAAGAGGGAAACACGGCAACAGACCGCAAAGAATTGCAACGGAAATTTGGGACATGGTCTGCTCTCACTGGGGCCAGTTTCCTTCCAAACCATCGCAAAGTCCGAAAGGAAATATTTTAACATCCATGACCTTAGTGTTGCTAAATTATTCACATCATTCAGAGATCATTTTGTCCATGAAACGAATACGGTATTTCATGTGAAGTATAAAACTTTTCATCAGTTCTTCAGGGAGGACAGTCCGTATTCGTGATTTCTGCCACGAGTGTGAAGTTATACTGAGTGTCACTGCAAATGACCTTCGTAAAGATGTACATGATGAGCATAAACTACAGGCTGAGGAGTACAATAAAGCCAAGAACAAGTATATGAGGTCGGCAAAACTTGACAACAGAGGTACCTTAGTGCTCGAGTTTGATTACGCACAGAACCTGCCTCTGTCTAAACTCAGCATTACTGCGCAACTCCGTAACAGGCTAGTGTGGCTCTGTATATTCAATGTTCACTGTCACAATGACCAGTCAGGTATATTTTATTGGTTTCTCAAAGGTTCAGCAAAAGTAATTCAAATTCTGTTTGTTTCTTTTTGTATGACATAAATAGAAAACACCACGAGCCAAACAATATTAAGACTGTTATACTTCTATCGCATACGTGTGGAGGTCAATATAAAAATGAGTGTTGTAGAATGACTGTCATTAGCCAATGAATCATCGACTCCGCAGACATCATAACAATACTCTCGTCACGCGATTACAGTGCTACAAGTTCAGAAAGCTGAGGGTGGTAGCAACCTGAAACGGACAACAGTCGACACGAGTGTTCCCAACGATCAGTACTCGGATGCCGGCATCAACTTACCACAGCTAGTCTATTGGGGACGCATAACATATTGATTTATGTAGGTTACAAATTGATAATAAGCTTGACACATATGCGACAGAAGGTGCCAGCCCACAATGTCAGTACTGATTCTTGAGAAAAAAGATATGACGCCCACTGGTCTACAAGGTCTGAATCACAAGTCACGTGATAGGCCTAATCCTTCGATCATTCGTAGTGGTAAAGCTCTCTCTCTCTCTCTCTCTCTCTCTCTCTCTCTCTCTCTCTCTCTCTCTCTCTCTCTCTCTCTCTCTCTCCCCCCCAACAACACAACAAAAGCACAGTTACCAACCTGAAGGCTGGTTTGGACGCTACAGACTATTACTAGACATGGTCCTTTTGGAAGTAGTGTTGCGTTGCCTTCCTCAGACCTACGAATTGACACACCGAACCAGTTACAGGGGAATTTATATGGTTAAAGCGGGCTCCGATCGACACGGCATCTTTGCGTATCTTACATTAGACTAATACTGCCAGAAGAGATAAGTGAGACAAAAAATGCTAAGACCGTTGATGACTGAATTGCCAAGTTTTGGTCTGAAGCCTGAGAGCCACATAGCCGCCATGCAACATTACGTTCAATTAATATGGTTATGAATGTACCACAGTTCTTATGAAAGGAAAGATTTTACTCCTTTAAATGACAGACAGTTATGGGAGAGACACTGATTTTAGTAACGTTGGGATGCGTATATATTAAAATTCGCATCGCTACGGGCCCACGCAGAAACATAGTATTACTGCTCAAGTAGAAAAGCATATATTACGAAGTGGCCAACTATGGTACATTATTTTCTCTTCATGCTAATGAAATTGATAGAAGTCATAGGAAATCTATAGATCTTACATTATTAAATTTTTCTTGAGACATATGAGTCTCAACTTCATCTACGATATTGATACAAGCGGAAAAAATAAATTAATATTTGTGCCATGGCCGGGACCGGAACCCTGGTCTTCTTCTTACTACGCAGACGTGTTAGCCATTATACCACCGTAACAGTACGGGTCAAACAGCTCCAAGGACTACCTTAGTCTAATACCCTCTATAACAAAAACTTCAAGCTGTCACATTGAAGCTTGTGTTAGGGAGGGCATTAGACTAGGGTAGTCCTTGGAGCTGTTTCACCCGTACTGCTCCGGTGGTGTAATGGCTAACACATCTGCGTAGTAAGCAGAAGACCTGGGTTCAGGTCCCGGCCACGGTAGAAATCTTAATTCATTTCTTCAAGTCCTATCATTACCACAGTCACAGGAAACTTTTTCTTGTGTTTGTGAAGGTCGATTTAGGATTGCTCTTTTGATATGTCCTGGTAAAAAAACTGTCAAAAAGTAGGACGGTGCACTATAGTAGTTTCAAAACCCACGACAAAGTTGGTGACTGGTAGATCTATGAGAGTTATATTCAGAAGAAGGAATAGCATTTAATATAACATCGACCACATGGTCAATACAGAAACTCGGATTTGGAAAGAATGGGAAAGAAGATCGGCAGTGTATTTTCAAAGGAACCGTGTCGACGTTCTCTTCAAGTGATTTCAGGGAAACCACGGAAAGCAGGCCGGAGTGGCCGTGCGGTTCTAGGCGCTACAGTCTGGAGCCGAGCGACCGCTACGGTAGCAGGTTCGAATCCTGCCTCAGGCATGGATGTGTGTGATGTCCTTAGGTTAGTTAGGTTTAATTAGTTCTAAGTTCTAGGCGACTGATGACCACAGAAGTTAGGTCGCATAGTCTTCGGAGTCATTTGAACCATTTGAAAACCACGGAAAACCTAAATATGATTGTCGAACGGGGGTTGAACGGGCGTACTTCTGAAAGAGTCCAGTGCGTTAACGATTACTGCATCTCGCTAGGCAAAAAATGGTTGTTATCTTAAAATAGGAAAAAAAACTGTTTCATATAACAAGCGTGAAATGTGTGCTCAACGTTAATTATGGGTATGCAGCTTCTGAAGTTTTTCGTTCAATTATTCAGGAACTTTGTCGACTGCCCCATTTATGAAAAATTTTGAAGAGGACTTGACAGTGGTTGCGACAAGGGTACTCGTTCTGAGCGGAACGGCTTCAGCTAAATTAGTCGATTTCAGCCATTTCTCGTCTTGATAACGTAACAGGCGCAGAGACAGAATGCTAATTCACAAAAAGTAGTGGAGAGGAGCGGAGAGGAGACTGCCCTCAAAGGATTACCTCCCACGACATTACACCCTGCGCTCTGCATTAATTAACGTAATACGGCCGGCGGTAAATCCCGTTTCTTTAAAGGCTTTCAAAGTCACGCGGGCGCCGCAGCCCGAGAAGCGAGGGTAGAGGCGGGGAATGCGGCGCTAGAGAGAAAGAGAAAGGGGGAGGGGGGAGTGGGAGTGGGAAGGAGAAACATTTAAAAGAGCTCCTTCCGCCTGAGCGCGCCAGAGGTGCTCCAAACACTGCATGGCGAGGGCCCTCCTCAAAAGGGCCGGAAGCGCCGGAATCCACCCAACTCCAGTGCACAGCGCGCCGCTAACCTCTGCCTGCTGCTGCAGACGGGCCACCCGACAAGGCGCGTCGACTGCTCTCTCAGTCGTTCTACATCGACACTCGGCAAGCCACGGTACGGGGGGAGCGCGCAGTACACGAAGTAAAGCCACTACAGCCGCATTAACACTTTCGATGCTACAAAGACGTGCTTCCCGCATTCCGTGCTGTGCGCGATTTCGTCATCACTGCACTGCTCGCCTGTGCAGACACATGGTGTTCCGACTGCTTTGACACACTTATCATTCGATTTCATAAAAACTATTTGGCCCAAAAATTTGTTTTTTACACATCTGCTTGACTGATACCTCCCCCATAAATGACTTAATTTTGATTCGATGTTCAACGTACTTATTATGCAGCTTTATAGTAAACCATTGCACGAAATTCTGAAGAGTTTGCAGAGGTAAAAGTCCATATCGTATGCTCTTCAAAACTTCGTTCAATGGTTTACTACATTTAATGCTGCACAATAACTGCGTTGAACATCGAAACAAAATTAAGTCATTTATGGGGGGAAGGTATCAGTCAAGAAGATGTGTAAAAATCAAATTTTTGGGCCAAATAGTTTCTGTGAAATCGAATGATAAGTGTGTCAAAGCAGTCGGAACACCATGTGTCTGCACAGGTGAGCAGTGCGGTGATGACAAAATCGCTCACAGCGCGGAATGCGGGGAGCACGTCTCTGTAGCAGCGAAAGGGTTAATGAAGAGACAAAGCACTAGAAATTTCAAAAAATTACATTCAAACGAATAAAATTCATGGAGTAACACACTTAGATGTTGTTTTTAAATAAAGAAAATATTAAGTACGGCACAAGGTTTGAACTCACAACCTTTCACTTAGCAGCTCAACACCTTAACCATTGCGCTGATGCAGCTCGTCTGGCAATAAAACTCCTGACTCTAAAACGTCTCGCAAAATACTGACAAACACTGTTGGTATGACTATGAATTACTCACGCTTCGTCGAAGTATAATAGGAAATAAACAATTACCGTTGTTCTTTATTGCGAAAAAGCAGTTCGTGAAATTGATACAAACACCTTTCCTTGCTATCGCCTGAATTAGGAGGCTTATTGCTTGTTTGGTTTAATTAATTGATAGACTATGAAGCAATTGGTATAAAGAACGCTTTTTCCAAACTTTCTACAAAAGAAAGTCTGCTATCAAGACATTGCTTTTGTTGTATTACTTTATTTATGAGTGAACGTTTCTAAAACTGAAGACACTCGCCCGTGCTCTGCACTGCAGTCGAGCTCAGGCAACGTCGTTCTCTGTTCATTGGCTGTGTTTTGTGACGTCAGATGCGCAGAACGAACCTAAACTCGGCCGACGTCATAAATGACGCGCACTATAGTCCTGTGGGATTCACAGTTCCCACCTCTGTACGGTGCTACCACCTAGTGAACAGTATAGGGCACTACTTCGAATCGGAAGTTGCCGCTGTTTTTGCTGTACCTTCGCGCAGAGGCATTGTATAGCTGAGTGTTGCTCTGTAGAGGAGCCTTTCAGTGCTGTTTGCGTGACATTTTGTGATTTTTATCTCGAAGCTACAGTATTTACCCAAATTTATGAAGGAAAATTGGAACAAGGAGAATTCCAGTTTGAAACAAAAGGAGCCATTTCTGCAGTAAAATGGATGGATAACCGTCCAGTCACTTTCCCGTCCTCAATTTATGATCCATGAGAAACAGCCACAGTGAAAGGAAAAACAAGGATGGTACTAGTACAGAGATTTCCTGAAGTTGTGGCAGAATACAACAAAATAATGGGTGGTGTCGATAAGTTTGATCAATTACTAGAAATGTATGCTATTGGCAGACGTTCTGTAAAATGGTGGCAGAAAATATTTTATTTCCTGGTGGACGTTGCTGTAGTGAACAGTTTTATGCTGTGGAAAATAAGTAAACGAGAAAGTGGACAGCATGATCAGCTCACATACAGGATCCATCTAGCCAGACAATTGATCGCTGGCATCCCAAAAAAGGCGTGGACAAAAACCTGTCCTTTTGACAAAAAGGGGTAAAGTACCTGAAGATTTTAGTTATGTGGCTGTAGGGGAGCATCAACCAATTTTTGGAGAAACTTACTGGACGTGCCGTCATTGTAGTACCAAAGTTGCGGAAAAGAGCACTCGCTGTGTTTGTACATATTGTCAAAACCACTTTGCATAGACCCATGTTTCAGAAAATTTCATGGCAAGTAATTGTGAACAATCATTGTAACAAGAGAAGTAAATTTATCAAATAAATATGAAATACATTGAAAAAGTTGTTTTGTCATTTAACTCCAAGGAAGGGCAGTGGGAAGAATACTTCCCACCTTGTTGTGTGACCTCACTTTCACAGTTAGAGCAAATTTGATATTCTGTATCATAAATACACCTATCTGTTAACTACTATCTGCTCTCCATTCTTTAAAAAAAACTGCTCAATAATTTTGACCACGAAAGGGTTAAAGAGAACTATACGGCATTGGCCGCTTACTTAGCTCGGATTCATGGCGAATCTCTAGCCCGAGGCAAAGCTCAAGTGACTGGAAAAATGCAGAAGTGACTCAGGCCAAAAGAACGTACATGCTAAATTACAGACCAATAACCTTCAGATCGGTTTGCTGTCGAATTCTTGGACAGGTTGTCAGTTTGAATAAATAAACTTCCTTGGGACGAAGGAACTTCTGTCCACAAATCAGTACAGTTTTAGAAAGCATCTCTCGCGCGAAACTCAACTTGCTATTTTGTCGTATGATATCGTACGAATTACGGGTGAAGGGCAGGGTTCGAACCTGCGACCGTAGCAGCAGCGCGTTCCGGGCTGAAACCCCTAGAACCGCTCTGTCACAGCGCCGGCTTTTAAGTGTTCCTGTTTTCATTTTACTACAGCAAATGCGACATATGCGCCATTTTCAAGCTTCTACAGAGCAGAATACAACATATGGAGAACAATGTAACTATATGAATCATAAACTGTAAATTTGGTTGTAACTACTGTTAACCTCATATTATATTGTTCTCAATACGCTGTATTATGTTTTGCAGGTGCTTGAAAATGGCACAAATGCCGAAACTGCAGCAGTAAAAAGAAAATAAAACAGTAACAGCTAAAAGAAATTATGACGTCATTTAAAAAATCTTTTTCTCTTTGTTATGGAAATTATCTGTCATTCTCCGAATAGCAACAGATTCTCAGCCGTTGATATCGGCGGACCCAAACCGGCATATACTATTGTCAAATTACATTTGTAATTTCTAGTTCTTAATCTAGATGATGTATATTAAAATGAGAGGGGAGGGGGGCCTCTTATTCTTAGTACAAATGGTCAGTCCTTCCTATACTGCTTACAACAATGTATCCATATTAGAGAATTTATTTAAATAATTCTACATTATACCTTATTTTTCGGGATATTTTCAAATGTTCAGCCATCACGAGTTTTGTGCTCTGCTTGCTGGTCCTCGGTTGCTCAACTCCGCCCCGTCTTCGGCCTCGCTCTGTACGCAGCTGTACTTACATCCCTTAAGAAGGTCGAGTAACTGAAACCTCTTTCGTCCTTGCCTTCGCTTCCCCTCCACGGATCTGTTTCAAACAGTCCCTAAAATTTTATGAGCACACAACCGTGAGGTTTCTACCTCATTCTGCGAAAACAACATAATGAATTATAAAGAAAAGACGGAAGAGAAAACCTAGGTGAGTAGCAACCGCAATTTAAAAGAATACACATTCTAGACAGAGTCTTATCGAGGTGCGAAAGAACTTCTGTAGTAGGATGTGTTTTACAGAGTAATAGAAAGCTTTTGTCTCCGACAACTATGAAAATCTACTGCGAGTGTGCTGAAGAAAAACAGAGAGGACTGGAAAGACAGAGAGCTCACAAATTCACTGAACCCGAACCGAAAGGACACTAATTGAAAATGAAGTAAAGATGTTGTCTACTACCTACATATTTTAAGATATATTTAGACGATATGAGTGAGGGTTATTTATTATGGATTATGGGATGAAATCGGTGGCCTACGTTCACATACCGTGAGGTGGGTTTCGGTGTACAGATGCAGATCAGCCGATATTCCTGTTCTAGCCACGGTTCGTAAAGAGCTCCAATAAATGGTAAAAGAGATACAAACTAACCGTAAAATACCAATGATTCAAAATAAAAGTAAACAACCGAAAATCATAATTACTGGAGGAGACGAAACAGTAAAAATAATGCTGAATAGTGACAAACTGACATGTTTTCAAGACTAAAGTACCCAATAAGTGGAATAGAAAACAGAACGTGCAGTGCAGACTTTAAAAGGTGAACACCAGTGGGAAAACTCTCTAAGAAGAGGACGGTTTTCTGCGGCGGTATGAAAACGAGATTAAGGAAAAGTTTAATGAAGTTTATTGTCTGGAGTATGCTACCGTGCGGTGAAGAAACTTTGATGACAAGGGAGGAAGACAGCGATAGGCGGCGTCTCAGATATGAATTTCACGGAGAGTCGGAAATGATTTAAATGGATGGACATAGTGACAAACGAAGAGGTCCCATGTAGAGTGCGAAATGAAACGACACTTGATGGATGAAACTGAAAGGGGGGGGGGGGGGGGGGGGGGGGGGGAATTCGACTGGGCAAGCTTGACAGAATTTTAGAAACAAGGCGTTCAAAAGCTATACAGAAACGAGAAGGCGGGACAGCCGGTGAAGAGTCATACTAAGAGTGTAACAGCTTGTCTTCTCCAGCTCTGCCACCCACACACACATGCGATTTGGCGCTGGTAAAAAGCAAACAGTCACTGAAGTTTTCGTGACTGCAATAATCACGTCATTGCTGTAAAAAGAGTTTATACACTAGCCTTTTCCCACAACTTCGTTCGTGTACGTATTTGACACACATATTGCATATATCCCCCCCCCCCCCCCATCTCTGTCCAGTTTTCCTCTTCTCCTGCTCCGCCCATCTCTGAACATCCGCTCCTGATTTCCTCTCTCTCTGTCCATCTCCTCCCCCCACCCCTCTTTCTCTCTGGCCATCTCCTGCCCGCCCTTCTCTCAGACTGTCTCTTCCTGACCCCCTCTTCACATCCACTTTCTCCTAACCACTCATCCCTATCAATCTCCTCGCCTCTGTTTCTCCTCCACTCCCCCCCCCCCCCCCCCCATCTTACCACCTGCTCCTGCACCCTCCTTTTCTCCTCCATCCTTCTGTACTCCTCTCCCCCCCATCCATCCCTACCTGTCCCTTCTCTGTCCATTCCAACGTGGCCCCAGCCATGCTCACCTGCAAAACAGATCGATAAAGCAGGCTGATACCCACTCCCCCCCACAACACACCTGCTGTTCAGAGCAGGCTACACAGCAGGCACTGGGAAAACACTGTCTGCCCGTATCTCTGCTCCTATTGGAGCTAGGAGATTATAAATCCCACAATGCTGATTGAAGAAGTATGCTGGTTTCGTGCCAAATGTGACTGACATCGAACTAGGGATTTGGGAGGAGATCCTAAACATACATACAGACACATATACATACTTACAGTCTATTTTGTTCACTTCACAGTAAATGATAACAGCCAAACAGTTGCAGAATAAAGATTTATTGAAATCCTTGACCACGGTTTCGGTATATCTAAATATACCTTCATCAGAAGTAAAAATACACTTGTACAGGAAGACACCTTCATTAGCAAAAAAATTAGGCACATAACTGAGATAGGACAAAAAAACACTTACAGCTTCAAAGTAACCATGAAAAATACCAAAGTATTACAAGCACAAAAACCGTGAAGATTTTCAACAGTTGCTGTTTCAGCCACGTTTAAAATTTTGAAATATGTTCCTGCCCAAGTATCAAAGGCTGTTTCGAAATATATGTACATCTAACACGCGATCTAGTGTGGGCTAATGATTTCACTAAACAGTGTGATAGACGCCATTTGACACCGAATTACGTGAAGGCATGTATTAGTGTGTAACAGTGCAACAAGTTTCCGTCTACTAAAGCAAAATTGGCACAACAAATTATGAGTGGCAGAATCAGTGACCTTTATAAGAAGAAGGATAAACTAAATGAAGAAGCTTACTCTTTGTAACTCTTGACAACTAGAACTTTTAAAGATTATTTTAACTTTCATGTGGACAGTATTTGGCATGATGTTAATGTTGGGGAGACTGGATGACGTAGGCATTGTTAGGGAAGTGTCTTTGTGTAAAAGGGACAATACGAGACAGTAACCTGACTTTTACTGTTATTACTTGAAAGCGGAGTTTTCGTTATTTAATTGAGTAACTTTAATTTTGATAAATATAAGAGACATCTATTCGCATTAGCCACATGGTCAGGCTTATTTCGTAACGAAGCGTGTTCTCCACGTAAAACTCCCACACCGGAGTGCGATAGCCGCAACGAATAAAGAAAAAAAATGCAGTATTGTAGGTGGTTGAAAAGTCAATGTTGTAAAAACGAAAAACCGTCGAACAACTAGACGAAGCGTGGGAAGAAACGACGCGAAGTGCGACGGGCCGTAGCGTGTGAACCCTTTATAGAGGGTTGAGACAGCCTTGTACGATTTTCCGTTACCTGCGAGATACGTTTTTTATTTTGCCATTTTCAAAATGGTTCCAATGGCTCTGAGCACTATGGGACTTAACAGCTGTGGTCATCAGTCCCCTAGAACTTAGAACTACTTAAACCTACCTCACCTAAGGACATCACACACATCCATGCCCGCGGCAGGATTCGAACCTGCGACCGTAGCAGTCGCGCGGTTCCGGACTGCGCGCCTAGAACCGCTAGACCACCGCGGCCGGCTTTGCTATTTTCCTTGCGTCGGATGCTCTAATTATTTTGGAAGTTAAATTCTTCCTTTCCATTTTATGATTTATCTGCCATGTACAGAAGATGGTTGTACGCAGTTTTATTGGTGGTGGTTAATTTTATTAACATCGCAGGTAGACAATAACTCTGGCTGATCCAATCTCAGTTACCGACTTCCATTCATTTCCGGCTTATAATGATATAGTCCGGTAAGAGTTGCAAATAGGCAACGGCCTTGCCGCAGTGGCTACACCGATTCCCGTGAGATCAATGAAGTTAAGCACTGTCGCGCGTGGTCGGCACTTGGATGGGTGACCACCCGGGTCGCCATGCGATGTTGCCATTTTTCGGGATACACTCAGCCTCGTGATGCCAATTGAGGAGTTACTCGACCGAATAGTAGCGGCTTCGGTCAAGAATACCATCATAACGACCGGCAGAGCGGTGTCCTGACCCCACGTCCCTCCTATCCGCATCCTACACTGAGGATGACACGGCGGTCGGATGGTCCCAATAGGCCACTAGTGGCCTAAAGACGGAGTGCTTAGAGTTGCAAATAACCCTCCTCTCTGTATTTTATCCTTGATAGTTTAAGAACTCCACAGAGCGTATTTCAGTTAATACTGTTGAAAGCTTTTTCTAAATTTAAACATGCTATAAATATGGGACGTCCCTTCTAAGATAATTCTTAGAGTCAGCATTGCTTCGCATATTTCAACACCTCTCCTGAACGCAACTGATCTTCCTGTTTCTGTCAATCGTTCCATCCTACAGTAGAAACAATGGCAATAGACTGTTGACGAATTAAATTAGAGGTGCAGTGGCATATAAAGTATAGAAAGAGATGATGAAAGTAACAGAGTAGTGTCGCTTTTTGGGCAGGGAAATAATAATGGCAGAATTTTGGAAAACTTAGAATCTATACAACTAGAAATAAAGTACTGTGCTGTAAAAATGAGCGGTTTCGGTTTCGTGATGTAGTGATGATGATGATGGTGATGATGATGATGATTTATGGCGGAGGGCGCTAAACAGCTAGGTAATCAGTGCCCTGGCAGTCACAATATACCGAAGAAGATTGTGAAAATGTATGGAAGGAAATAAATGGTTCAAATGGCTCTGAGCACTATGGGACTCAACTGCTGAGGTCATAATTCCCCTAGAACTTAGAACTACTTAAACCTAACTAACCTAAGGACAACACACACATCCATGCCCGAGGCAGGATTCGAACCTGCAACCGTAGCGGTCGCGCGGTTCCAGACTGTAGTGCCAGAACCGCTCGGCCACCAGCGGCCGGCAAGGAAATAAATCAACTGAAAAGCTATGTTTGATCCTATCACAGGAATCGTAAAGCAACATCATCTTCTTGATGAGCTTCAGAAAAGTCCGTAAAAAAATCCCAGCGAGACACAGTGGAATAAATAAATAAAATCATGGCTAAAATACCTGTAAAGATCCTGTTAAAAAGGGACAAATAACCGTGGCTGGAAGACGACTTAGAAATAATACGTAACCCAGCCACTGTGACGCATTACGATCTCACATACAGTACTTTGGGAAGAATTCCGGACACCACACAAAATCTTGAGATACGAACACCACTCGCCTCGTTATCAGTTAAAATAGAGGGGAAATCCTGTGGGAGACCCAGTTCAACCCTCAGGTCGTCATATGAAACACACTCAGTTAAAATATGTCGTACTGACAGCTGTGTCCCCCATCTCCGACATACTGGGGGCTCCTCCCCACGTAAGAGGAAGCCATGTCAATGGACAATGTCCCACTCTGAGCTGCTTCTTCGCACCGCCGCGAGCGGAAGTAGGTGATCCGTGGTCGCACTGAAGTCTTTATTATTCCTCAATGCTAGAGACTCCCAACAACATATGTCCCTTCCACGTCACAAGTGATGCGACAGCTCGCAGAGGGACTGAACAGCGAGCAGGAGAAGGAAGGGAGGAAGCCTGCTTGGCGGCAGCATCGGCGAACTCGTTTCCATGGATGCCTCTGTGCCATGGAACCCAGCAAAAAATGATTTCCCTGTTTTGCCTTTGCAAGAAAAGGAGAGCATCCTGTACCTGTTGCACCATCCGATCTGCTAGGTACATCTGTCCAACAGCGAGAATGGCACTTTGAGAATCAGAGCAGATGATAAATTTTTTTTGTCACGATGCCGTGTCATCTGTTCCATTGTTCTCAGGATAGCAAACAGTTCCCCGTAATAAACCGAAAACTGCTCTGGGAGCCCTGTGCTGAAGACAATGTCGAGGAACACGGCAGAACAATCGAAAAAACCTCACTGCTTAGAACCATTCGTGTAGACGGTAATAAAATCTGGGTGACTACGTAAAATCTCATTAAATTTAATTTTAAAAAGATAGTCTGCGGTACAATACTTCTTGTAAGCAGTCAGTTCCAAAAGCAATATGGGCCTCGGTAGTAGCCAGGGGGATGCCCTACTCCACCCCTGGCTTTGGCCTTACTGCTCCCGACCTGTAATAATTCAAGGCTCTCCCTTGCACGGATCCCCAATGGCCGTACTCCTTGTGGCCGCTGATCGAACAGCCGTTCCAGTAGTGGCTGACCAATGTAACTGGATGCTGGCGATGTAGGAACGGATAATGCCCTATATGCTTGCCACACCACGAGAAGAAGACGTCGAATAGACAGTGGAGGCTCACCAGCCTTTGCAGACAAACTAACAACAGGGTTCGAGCGATAGGCCCCTGTAGACAGCCTAATACCCTCGTGGTGAACTGCATCCAGCGTTTTATGGTATGAAGGGTTTCGTTTTCTTTCTGGCAGGTATTCTTCACCACGATATCAGGGCAGGTAAACCGTTAGACTAATTGCTACTCCCATATTTTCTCTTTATACATAATTTTAAAGAAAAACTGTATGCGCAACAATGTGCTGCTTTGTTTTCTTCGTCACAATAGGTTTTACAAAAAACGGGCTCAAAAATGGTTCAAATGGCTCTGAGCACTATGGGACTTAACATCTCAGGTCATCAGTCCCCTAGAACTTAGAACTACTTGAACCTAACTAACCTAAGGGCATCACACACACCCATGCCCAAGGCAGGATTCGAACCTGCGACCGTAGCAGTCGCGCGGTTCCGGACTGAGCGCCTTGAACCGCTAGACCACCGCGGCCCAAAAAACGGGGGAGTTGAATTTGTAGCTAATTGGCTTATTATTAGAATATGAATACGGAACGCGAGTCATTCGTAACTTCGTAATCATACTCAGTCGCAGATTGATATGAAATGTCGTGTGACGAGGGCCTCCCGTCGGGTAGACCATTCGCCTGGTGCAAGTCTTTCGATTTGACGCCACTTCGGCGACTTGCGCGTCAAATACTCTCACAATCCAGCAGCTGGAGATGTCTCTCTCTTACCCTGTATACTAATGACCCCAAACGACTTGCCCACTGATATTAACCGACTTCAATTCCCAATCAAGGTTTCGCCTACAATAACAATAAAAAAACGTCAGAGAGACTGGAGGGAGGGAGCCAGGCGGGACGAAGAGGAGATGGACAGAGCAAAGGGGAGGAAATGAAGATAGAAAGGGGAAGAAAGAGATGGAAAGAGTGGGGGGGGGGGGAGACTTATGGACGTATATTCAGTTCTTATACACATTTAGCAATTGCAAAGGATTGCCGGTTTCACTATTTGAATATAAATTTAAGCGTTAAGAATACTTTTCTGAAAGTGTCTGGAGTGTAGCCTCACAATGAATACTACAAACAAGAAAAAAAAAAGAGCCAAGACTGGTGCTGCAAGAGGGTAAGTGATGAGTTACTGAAACGAACTTGAGATAAATCAGCTTTATTATTGGTGAGCAAGATGTATGAGACAGGTGAAATTCCATCAGACTTCGAGAAGAATATAATAATTCCAATCCCAAAGAAAGCAGGTGTTGACAGATGTGAAAATTACCGAACTATCAGTTTAATAAGTCACGGCTGCAAAATACTAACGCGAATTCTTTACAGACGAATGGAAAAACTTGTGTAAGAGTGGAGGGGCGTGAAAGGGACGCAGTGATTTGGAAGGGAGTGAGACAGGGTTGTAGTCTCTCCCCGATGTTATTCAATCTGTATATTGAGCAAGCAGTGAAGGAAACAAAAGAAAAATTCGGAGTAGGTATTAAAATCCATGGAGAACGAAATAAAAATGTTGAGGTTCGCCGATGACATTGTAATTCTATCAGAGACAGCAAAGGACTTGGAAGAGCAGTTGAACGGAATGGACAGTACCTTGAAAGGAGGGTATAAGATGAGACATCAACAAAAGCAAACGAGCATAAAGAAATGTAGTCGAATTAACTCGGATGATGCTGAGGGAATTAGATTAGGAAATGAGACACTTAAAGTAGTAAAGGAGTTTTGCTATTTGGGGAGCAAAATAACTGATGATGGTCGAAGTAGAGAGGATATAAAATGTAGACTGGCAACGGCAAGGAAAGTATTTCTGAAGAAGAGAAATTTGTTAACATCGAGTATAAATTTAAATGTCAGGAAGTCATTTCTGAAAGTATTTGTATGGAGTGTAGCCATGTATGGAAGTGAAACATGGACGATAAATAGTTTAGACAAGAAGAGAATAGAAGCTTTCGAAATGTGGTGCTACAGAAGAATTCTGAAGATTAGATGGGTAGATCACATAACTAATCAGGAGGTGTTGAATAGAATTGGGGAGAAGAGGAGTTTGTGGCACAACTTGACCAGAAGAAGGATTCGGTTGGTATGACATGTTCTGAGGCATCAAGGGATCACCAATTTAGTACTGGAAGGCAGCGTGGGGTAAAAATCGTAGAGGGAGACCAAGAGATGAATACATTAAGCAGATTCAGAAGGATGTAGGCTGCAGTAGGTACTGGGAGATGATGAAGCTTGCACAGGATAGAATAGCATGAAGAGCTGCATCAAACCAGTCTCAGGACTGAAGACCACAACAACATGGCACCACTTTATTCAAAGAAGGGATCGGTTGAGAGTATGCATCTTGAGGCATCAATGAACTATCTGTTTGGTAATGGTTTGGTAATAGAAGGAAGTGCGCGTGCAGGGCGGGTGGTAGGAGGAGGGTGAAGGAGGGAAGTAAAAATTATAGATGCAGACCAAGGAATAATGCAGAAAGCAGGTTGAAATGGACGCGGGTTTCAGTAGGTACGTAGAGATAGACATACATATGCAAGATAGACTTGCGTGTGGAGAAGCATCAAACCAGTTTTCGAACTGCTGACTAAGGCTACACAAGCGCATGTAGACGGCAAGAGAGTGTAGGGTGGGTGAAGTTTGCCCGGGCCAGCGCGGCGGCGGTGGAACGGCGAGGAGGGAGCCCGTGCCCGCAACCTGGCGGCTGGCGCCGCATTAATGAGTTCGTTACCGGCTCAATGGCGGGCTCATGGGGCTCAATTAGCCCCACCACACCCCGTCCGAGGCCATCCGCAGCTTGCTCGCCCTCCCAAATCCCCCATTCACGGCGCTGCTTCCAACAAGGAACTTCTACTCTTATGACAACTTACCGCCAGGATAAATTAGAAACTGAGCAAACCAGTACACTTTTTTCCTCGTGCAGAAGATAATTTGAATAGCACTTGTCTCTAAAAGTAATAGGCACATACCATAACGCCATGGTAATAGTTACTTTGGACCGAATATGTGAGCTTACATTCAGAAACTTGAAGACAGTCTAGGGCCCTTGGTGGAAGTAGTAAAGTATGATGAAAGGAGAAAATATAAAAATGCAGTAAATGAAGCAGGCGAAAAGTAATACAAACGTCTCAAAAATGAGAGCGACAGGAAGTGCAAAATGTCTAAGGAGACATGGCTAGAGGACAAATGTAAGGATGTAGATGCTTATCTCACTAGGGGTAAGATAGATACTCCCTACAGGAAAATTAAACAAACCTTTGGAGAAAAGAGAACTACTTGTGTCAATATCAAGAGCGCAGATGGAAACCCAGTTCTAAGCAAGGAAGGGAAAGCAGAAAGGTGGAAGGAGTATATAGAAGGTCTATACAAGGACGATGTACTTGAGAACAATATTATGGAAATGGAAGGGGATGTAAATGAAGATGAAATGGGAGATATGATACTGCGTGAAGAGTTTGACAGAGCACTGATAGACCTGTGTCGAAACAAGGCCCCGGGAGTAGACAACACTGCATTAGAACTACTGACAGCCTTGGGAGAGCCAGTCCTCATGAAACTCTACCATCTGGTGAGCAAGATGTATGAGACAGGTGAAATACCCTCAGACTTCAAGAAGAATATAATAATTCCAATCCCAAAGAAAGCAGGTGTTGACAGATGTGAAAATTACCGAACAATCAGTTTAATAAGTCATGGCTGCAAAATACTAACACGAATTCTTTACAGACGAATGGAAAAACTGGTAGAAGCCGACCTCGCGGAAGATTAGTTTGGATTCCGTAGAAATATCGGAACACGTGAGGTAATACTGAACCTACGACTTATCTTAGAAGATAGATTACGGAAGGCAAACCTACGTTTCTAGCATTTCTAGACTTAGAGAAAGCTTTTGACAATGTTGACTGGAATACTCTCTTTCAAATTCTGAAGGCGGCAGGGGTAAAATTCAGGGAGCTAAAGGACATTTACAATTTGTACAGAAACCAAATGGCGGTTATTAGAGTCGAGGGGCGTGAAAGGGAAGCAGTGGTTGGGAAGGGAGTGAGACAGGGTTGTAGTCTCTCCCCGATGTTATTCAGTCTGTATATTGAGCAAGTAGTGAAGGAAACAAAAGAAAAAATTCGGGGTAGGTATTAAAATCCATGGAGAAGAAATAAAAACTTTTAGGTTTACCGATGACATTGTAATTCTGTCAGACAGCAAAGGACTTGGAAGAGCAGTTGAACGGAATGGATAGTGTCTTGAAAGGAGGATATAAGATGAACATCAACAAAAGCAAAACGAGGATAATGGAATCTAGTCTAATTAAGTCGAGTGATGCTGAGGGAATTAGATTAGGAAATGAGACACCTATAGTAGTAAAGGAATTTTGCTATTTGGGGAGCAAATAACTGATGATGATCGAAGTAGAGAGGATATGAAATGTAGACTGGCAATGGCAAGGAAAGTATTTCTGAAGAAGAGAAATTTGTTAACATCGAGTATAGATTTAAGTGTCAGGAAGTCATTTCTGAAAGTATATGTATGGAGTGTAGCCATGTATGGAAGTGAAACATGGACGATAAATACACTCCTGGAAATTGAAATAAGAACACCGTGAATTCATTGTCCCAGGAAGGGGAAACTTTATTGACACATTCCTGGGGTCAGATACATCACATGATCACACTGACAGAATCATAGGCACATAGATACAGGCAACAGAGCATGCACGATGTCGGCACTAGTACAGAGTATATCCACCTTTCGCAGCAATGCAGGCTGCTATTCTCCCATGGAAACGATGGTAGAGATGATGGATGTAGTCCTGTGGAACGGCTTGCCATGCCATTTCCACCTGGCGCCTCAGTTGGACCAGCGTTCGTGCTGGACGTGCAGACCGCGTGAGACGACGCTTCATCCAGTCCCAAACATGCTCAATGGGGGACAGATCCGGAGATCTTGCTGGCCAGTGTAGTTGACTTACACCTTCTAGAGCACGTTGGGTGGCACGGGATACATGCGGACGTGCATTGTCCTGTTGGAACAGCAAGGTCCCTTGCCGGTCTAGGAATGGTAGAACGATGGGTTCGATGACGGTTTGGATGTACCGTGCACTATTCAGTGTCCCCTCGACGATCACCAGAGGTGTACGGCCAGTGTAGGAGATCGCTCCCCACACCATGATGCCGGGTGTTGGCCCTGTGTGCCTCGGTCGTATGCAGTCCTGATTGTGGCGCTCACCTGCACGGCGCCAAACACGCATACAACCATCATTGGCACCAAGGCAGAAGCGACTCTCATCGCTGAAGACGACACGTCTCCATTCGTCCCTCCATTCACGGCTGTCGCGACACCACTGGAGGCGGGCTGCACGATGTTGGGGCGTGAGCGGAAGACGACCTAACGGTGTGCGGGACCGTAGCCCAGCTTCATGGAGACGGTTGCGAATGGTCCTCGCCGATACCCCAGGAGCAACAGTGTCCCTAATTTGCTGGGAAGTGGTTGTGCGGTCCCCTACGGCACTGCGTAGGATCCTACTGTCTTGGCGTGCATCCGTGCGTCGCTGCGGTCCGGTCCCAGGTCGACGGGCACGTGCACCTTCCGCCGACCACTGGCGACAACATCGATGTACTGTGGAGACCTCACGCCCCACGTGTTGAGCAATTCGGCGGTACGTCCACCCGGCCTCCCGCATGCCCACTATACGCCATCGCTCAAAGTCCATCAACTGCACATACGGTTCACGTCCACGCTGTCGCGGCATGCTACCAGTGTTAAAGACTGCGATGGAGCTCCGTATGCCACGGCAAACTGGCTGACACTGACGGCGGCGGTGCACAAATGCTGCGCAGCTAGCGCCATTCGACGGCCAACACCGCGGTTCCTGGTGTGTCCGCTGTGCCGTGCGTGTGATCATTGCTTGTACAGCCCTCTCGCAGTGTCCGGAGCAAGTATAGTGGGTCTGACACACCGGTGTCAATGTGTTCTTTTTTCCATTTCCAGGAGTGTAGACAAGAAGAGAATAGAAGCTTTCGAAATGTGGCGCTACAGAAGAATGCTGAAGATTAGATGGGTAGATCACATAACTAATGAGGAGGTATTGAACAGAATTGGGCAGAAGAGGAGTTTGTGGCACAACGTGACTAGAAGCACGGATCGGTTGTTAGGGCATGTTCTGATGCATCGCGAGATCACCAATTTGGTACTGGAGGGCAGCGTGGAGGGTAAAAATCGTAGAGGGAGACCAAGAGATGAATAAACTAAGCCGTCTCAGAAGGATGTAGGTTGCAGTAGGTACTGGGAGATGAAGAAGCTTGCACAGGATAGAGTAGCATGGAGAGCTCTATCAAACCAGTCTCAGGACTGAAGACCTCAACAATAACAACAAGCCTCTATTCAAGAAAGGGGATAAAGAGATACCATCCAACTACAGACCGATTTCACTTTTGCCAGCACTCTCAAAAATTTTAGAAAAAGTAATGTACAGGCAGCTTCTCAACCATCTGACCACAAATAACATATTATCAAGAACACAGTTTGGATTTCTGAAGGGTTCTGATATCGAGAAGGCTACTTCCACCTTCAGTGAAAATGTACTTAATTCATTAAATAACTAATTATGAGCACCAGGTATTTTCTGTGATTTGTCAAAGGCATTTGATTGTGTGAATCACAACATCCTTTTAAATAAATTATAATTCTATGGTGTCACGGGCAGTGCTGCAAAATAGTTCAAGCCATACCTCGCTAACAGGAAACAAAGGTTGTCAGCGCAAGGGACTAGTGAATTAAGTCATCAGTCATCATTAGAATGGGAAGAAATTACATCTCGTGTCCCACAAGGAACCAGCTTAGGGCCATTGTTTTTTCTTCTGTACATTAACGATCTCTCATCAGTTACACTGCCAGAAGCAGAGTTCGCTTTTGTTTGCAGACGATACAAGTATTGCAATAAATAGTATGTCGAGTGTAGTTTTAAAAGATCTGCTAATGATATTTTCATGGATATTAATAAATGGTTTAAAGCCAACTCACTGATTTTAAATTTCTCAAAGACTCACTATATGCGATTCAGAACCTGTACGAGGTTTCCACCCAGCATATGCATAAAGTATGAAGAAGAGCAGATAGAAGAGATTGACAGTCTTAAATTCCTGGGATTACAACTTGATAATGAATTCAGTTGGGAGGAGCACACCACAGAACTGCATAAACGCCTTAACAAATCTGTATTTGCAATTCGAGTGTTAGCAGACATAGACGACAAAAAAATGAAAAAGCTTGCATACTTTGCCTACTTTCATTTCATAATGTCATATGTTATAATATTTTGGGGTAACTCTTCAAGTCAAACAAAAGTTTTCAGAGTCCAAAAGCGTGTAATACGTTTTATTTGTGGAGTAAATTCATGGACGTCCTGTAGAAACCTGGGTATACTAACTACTGCCTCTCAGTATATTTACTCCTTAATGAAATTTGTCCTAAATAATAAATCTATTTTTCCAACAAACAGCTCAGTTCATACATACAATACCAGCAACAAAAATGATCTGCACAAGGACTTAAAAGCACTTACTTTAGTTCAAAAAGGAGTCCACTACTCAGGAACACTCATCTTCAATAATTTACCAGCAAACATAAAAAAATTAGTCAGAAATTAAGATCAGTTTAAAAGGAGCCTGAAAGACTTACTAGTGGCAAAGTCCTTCTACTCCATTAACGAATTTTTTAATAGAAACAAATGATGTATTGTATATACTCAAACTATTTGTATTGTTATTTCAACTAAAAAACTGATGTATTGTATATACTCATACTATTAGTATTGTTATTTCACCTTTACAAAAATTGACATGTTCCACATCCACGAGGATCTCCTCAGCACGGATCTATGGAACGAAAAACTAATCTAATCTAACCATGAGGTACACTGGTTACACGCCATGCACACCCCTTCATGACAATCATGTTTCCTGACGACAGTGACCGATTTCAGCGACATAATGCGCCATGTCACAAGGCCAGTAGTGTGATGGAGTGGTTCGAGGAATACAGTGGTGAAATCAAATGGATTTGCTGGCCCCAGCTCGCCAGATCGAAACCCCATTGAACACATTTGGGATGTGATCGAACGTGGTCAGAACTCATCGCTACCATCGCCGGAATTTACAGGCGACTTGCGTGTGCAGATGTAGTGCCAACTCCTTCCAGTGACCTACCAAGGCCTCACTGCTACCATGTCATGATTCGTCGCCACTGTTCTCCGTGCCTAAGGTGGACTTACCAGCTATTAGGAAGGTGATCATAATGTTTTCGCTGATCAGTGTTTATACAGCCAGGGACTTGACCAGGAGTCAGCATCTCGAAACCTCTTGGCAGATTAAAACGGTGTCCTGGGCTGAGATTCTATCTCAGAACCTTTGCCTTTCGCTGGCAAGTGCTCTAACATCTGAGCTATCCAGCACGACTCACGAAGTGTCCTCACCAAGCCATGTCTCTGCAATATACTTTCTTGCACGAGTGCTGATTCCGCAAGTTTCGCAGGAGAACTTCTATTAAGTCTGGAAGATACGAGATGAGGTACTGGCAGAAGTAAACCTGTGAGTATAGGTCGTGAGTCGTGCTTGGATAGCTCAGCCTGCAGAGGACTTGCCTGCGAAAGGCAAAGTTCGAGAGTTCGAGTCTCGACCCGGCTGCCAGGAAATTTTATATCACCGCACACTCTGGTGCAGAGAGAATATTTATTGTGGAATTAGCATATTGATGATTAAGCCTCAGTATGGCACTTCTCAAACAGAGGGTTTCTGTTAAGATACAGCTGAATTAACGATCTTGATGACCTACAATGGTCTACCATACACGGAACTTGTTACTGCTTAAAGAAGCAGTGTCTTCAGGAATGGATGCAGATGTGACAGATCTCGTCAGCCGGCCGGTGTGGCCGTGCGGTTCTAGGCGCTTCAGTCTGGAACCGCGTGACCGCTGCGGTCGCAGGTTCGAATACTGCCTCGGGCATTGATGTGTGTGATGTACTTAGGTTAGTTAGGTTTAGGTAGTTTTATGTTCTAGGGGACTGACGACCACAGATGTTAAGTCCCATAGTGCTCAGAGCCATTTGAACCATTTTTGAACAGCTCTCGTCAGTGGTCGAAAAGAGGACACTACACATCAAGACGGGCAAAACTCACTAAGACGACACATCACTAGAGGTCAGAAAGGGGGCGAGTACGCATTGGTGGCGGTTGCACACCTTGCAAATTCATGACCCGCTGTTACGTCAGTTCATTCTTTCCCAATGCAGTTCCTACCGCTGAGTCAATCTCTTTCGATGAAGCATGCAATGGCAAGTCGAGAATTAGTACGGAAGGTGAGGGCATGATCTTGCTGCTGTAAAGCAGCGTTGACAGGGCGAAAATGACCGACTCTCAGCATCAGTTCGCCTCTGACGATTCTGTGTCCTGAGACTGTGGAGGTTAAGACGAAAATTAAGTGATGCAGCGTATACAACTGCAAATGTGTTCCAATAGAGGAAGATTGATGTCTGGAATAAGTTCCAAGTTCTAGTCAAAGCTTCAGATGAAAAACATACAAATTTCGTCCAATACAAACAAAGTGGTATTCTTGCCTATTCAACCTCCGCCATGAGAAAAGAAATTTGCTCCATTAAGCGAGGACAGGATATTGAGCAAAAAGCGCTCTATTTTTTATTCTTCTGGTCACAGTGCCTTGCGTCTATGGGCTAATAGTGAATTGTGCAACTTTTTCTGAAATTGCTGTAAATTTATTTAAATCGGTAAACCACATTAACAATTAAATAATTATCACCATTTAGATAATACACTTCATCCTCGTATCTTGTTTTCTTATGCTGTCGTCACAGACCTGGTAGTGTGTCATCGCAAATCAAATCAGACGTTTTTAATAGAAACACAAACAATTAGCAAATGGGAAGTACTGCCAGAGAATGAATGACTACCAAGCCAGGGGCAAAGTAGACTGAAGAGAAAAAAGCATCCAAGAATAGAAATTGAGAGGTATTTTCAAACTCTTGAAGATTGAAATGTAGTACTTTAGCATGCTCTGACAGGGTCCAATCTCCCTAATAAAGAATTTCTCCCAGGCTCCTTGTCTGAAGTGGTCTAAACTGACAAACTTCTTACAATGAGAGGAGCAACACTTGGGAGTGGAAAGGGGGGGCAGGGCAGGAGTATAGCGCTCTAGTTCTATTACTTGGAGATACAGACATGGGTGTTTTTAAAGCCCCTGCCATATAAGCTGCATTGTATGACAGGTGTGTTGCGTGGGAACAGTTTAGGCTGACAAAGCAGGACAACACTATTCCAACACAACAGGCCTGTTTGTGCTGGGCAGCCTACTCATTATGGGAAAACAGGGGTTTCCAAGCTCTTGGCGTAGAGGCTGTGCTGCACAAGAGCTATGTTGTGGCAGTAGTACCAGGCTCTTTTATCGACCACATGTTGTAAGGTGTCCAGCAAATCCAACACCTACCATGAAAACCCTGACATTATAGCAAATCCAGCGGTATGTCACATAGCTCCGAATAAATCCTGACATTAAATTAACCAAAGTAATACGATCAACGAGTGAGCAAATGGAATACCACAGACTAACACAAGAATGCCTAAATGCATGTCATACCTTCCCACCGTGAAACATACGCAGTTCCGAGGGGAGAAACGAGAACAGAAGCCGAGAGCAGAGTCGTGTAAGCGAGAAGGCCCTACGATAAGGGACGGACACCCACGTAGCCAGCCGACCGCCAAGACCACCCCCCACCCGCCCGCCGCTCCCTGACGCTGCCTAACCACCGACAAGGTAATGAACGCACACGATGCTGCATAATAGTGCATAAGGCTTCACTCAGAACTGCAGAAGTCTCATCTGTTACATCCCCTTTTTGCATAATACTAGTGTCGATCGTCAATTAAAGTTCATGGTATTCACATTTGCTACAAGAAGTTAAAATCTGAAACGCGATGATTTTTATGTTGTATAATTATTCAGAGGCCACATCAGCCACTGTAATTTACGACAAGTTAAATAAGTAATTAAAGATAATTGAGGGTCACTGTAGACCATTTTGATAGTTTTCTCATTTATGAAACTTAGCTTAAACCTAGATTATAGATGTGATATGGCATAGGTCATCCTTCGATGTATTATAGAACTTGAAAACCCGTTCAGGGAATATTCATTCACATTTCTGTTGAACGCAGTTGGTTTTTATCATCCTGTATTAAAATATTTCCTTTTATCAATAGTGCAATTTATAAACAATGTTTTGTGAGTAGAATAAAAATTCCAATGGGAAACTTAACCTGCTTTTTCGACGTTATTTTACCAGCTAACTAAAAATAGGAAAGCCTTGAACCCCTTCCACTAAATTCTTTTACAGGGAGTGCAGTGGAGCTGACGCTGAAATCATTAAGTATTTGATTATATCATCGCTAGTCTCACTGAACTCTTCTGAACTCTACATGTCATGTGTGGTCTGGCGACTCCTTACCAGCAACAGGTCCAAGGTTCAAACTAGTTAATTCCCTAAAAAACACGCTCAGAGCGTCATTGCGCGAAAGTGGCAGGGAGACACGACTAAGAACAGACAAACACCACGCAGAATGTTAGAATGTATGGATGGGCATGCCTGGAGGAAGGTGGATATGGATAGAGGAGTAGATGGAGAGACTGGTGGTACGAGAGGATCGATAGGGAGAGAGGTGCAGGAGGGGGGAGGGGAACAGTGTGAAAGACGAGTTGTTAAGAGAGATAGAGAGAGAGAGAGAGAGGGAGAGGGAGGGAGGGGAAGTGGAGGAGATGGACAGAAAGAAGAGGGGAAGAGGTGGCAGGAGGAGATACACGGATTCGTAAATGGAACTAGAGATGTGCACATTTGAAACAATTTGGCACATTAACAGCATACTTCACAAGTATCAGCACAGTAGGAGCAGAGATGCAGCAAACATGTTTTCTTCCAGTCCTTGGCGTATAGGCTGCCATCCATGACGCGAATGTCCAGTGGGAATAGTATCTACCTGTTGTATTGGCCTACAATTCAGGAACAAGAAGCGACTTTTCAGACCGCATACATGTAGACTGCCTTGAATGACACTCATGTCGTGTCAGAGTAGTACCGATCTGGTAGAGAGGTGGGGAGGAAACAGGGGGAGAGGGAGGGGGGAGTGACAGAGAGGGAGAGAGGGGGGAGGAGGAGATGGACAGGGAGAAGGGGTAGGAGGAGATGAATAGGGTCAGACGGGAATACTGAGACAGGTTGTGCTACGTTTGTTATCGTCTGCACCTACTCTGATTTAAAAGTTCAGACATCTCTGTACAGCAAAGAACAACTAAATGGGATTCCAGACCTCAACCACATATTATTATCATGTTCGTGAGATGAAAGCCAAGGATTTAATCTCTTCAAGGACTTGGTGAGAAGAATGATTCATAAACCTATATGTGTAACAAAACTGTTTAAGCAGCTATCCACGGCGGATTATATCAGTATTGCCTAGTTTCTGAAAGAAATGGAAAGACTGATACAGAAAATAGAGGAAAATTCGCTCCTGACAGGACTGCATATTCAGCAAACCATTTGATAAATTCTTGCTCCAACAATTAGCACGTAGCATGAGTAGTTATGTCACAGGGGCAGGGTTGAACTGTAGGGTAAGACAAGAAGATGTCATTGAGGTAACTCCTTATGTCGTCGGATGAACAGCTATCTGCCGATGCAGTGTTCATGACACACCATATATATATATATATATATATATATATATATATATATATATATATATATCCAGACACGATGTGTACGGAGGACTTCTATGGTGGCTGCAAAGAACTACCTTGCACTGATATTGTGAGACTGCAAATGGGGCAATGTAATAATACAGCGACTTCTCCCATTTAATTGAAAAGATGTAGCGTGAAGTTTAAACGGTACTACTACTTCTCTAAGTGTCACATCCTCCAAGAACATTGGCGAACAGTAGCATGATATGTTGTTTGTCTGTGGCTTTTCTGAACGGCTATTCTGTGCTCATTCTAAACCACTGGCTTACGTTCTACAGCCAGGATTATTCTATATCTCTTTGACCACATGTGCCATCACGGAATTAGTTGCAACGGGTTGTATTTGTTGTTGCACATTATATTCCATACTTCGTTTTTTGGTGATACTGGAAATTACTAAATACACTACTGCCCATTAAAATTGCTACAGCAGGAAGAAATGCAGAGGATAAACGGGTATTCATTGGACAAATATATTATACTAGAATTGACATGTGATTACATTTTTACGCAATTTGGGTGTATAGATCCTGAGAAATCAGTACCCAGAACAACCACCTCTGGCCGTAATAACGGCCTTGATACGCCTGGACATTCAGTCAAACAGAACTTGGATGGTGTGTACAGGTACAGCTGCCCATGCAGCTTCAACACGCTAGTGACTGGCGTATTGTGACGAGCCAGTTGCTCGGCCACCACTGACCAGACGTTTTCAATTGGTGAGAGATCTGGAGAATGTGCTGGCCAGGGCAACACTCGAACATTTTCTGTACCCAGAAAGGCTCATATAGGACCTGCAACATGCGGTCGTGCATCATCCTGCTTAAATGTAGGGTTTCGCAGGGATCGAATGAAGGATAGAGCCACGGGTCGTAACACGTCTGAAATGTAACGTCCACTGTTCAAAGTGCCGTCAGTGCGAACAAGAGGTGGTGTAGCAGTTTTAATGGCCAGTAGTGTATCTGTTCATACGACGCAGTGGTGCCACATTTGTGACTTCTGTCCACGTTATCCTTATAACCTTCGGTATGGCTACGTGTTGTAAACAACAGACACCACACATTCATGAAATTTATATGCCTAAATGGGCTAAGAATCCAAAATCGTCAGTGCAGTTGCACACATACATTCGATCTCCAGGACGCATCTAAAATTCGCGAGCACAGAGTACATAGAGGACGACTGCGAATAAGTGGTGGTGCTAGGTGAGAATGTGCGACAGCCGAGGAGCGTGTGTGTCAAGATGGTCCACACATTTGGGGTTAACACTGTGTCCAGGTGGCCCAGTGGTTAAGTAACTGTCTAGTATGCTGGAGATGCCGCGTACGATTCCCAGTGCTGCGCATATTTTCACTCATTGTCACTGATTCTGCATAAAGTCACGATGCAGCTGACATTATCAGATCCTTCCCTTTCTTTTCTCCCACCTCCACATTCAATTTCCGTAATACGCAAAACCAATGCCTAACTGCAAAAAAAGGAGCACGATTCTTTGGACAATCTACCACAGGTTCTCATTCGGCAACTTTGTGATCTTTTGCATTTAAAAATACACGCCTGGGTTGCCACCAGAGGGTGTGCATTGTGCATTGATGGGACTGTGGGGGCGGCCTTCATTGTAACTTGTGTTTCGTTTGGTGTTTCGTTTGTTACCATGTACTCCTACAATGATGAACTACATGTCATATCATTTGTCAATAAAATTACCCAGTCCTTGAGCGTGTAGTGTTTCTTTAACTGACAGTGTAGCTACTGTCCTCAGGTAAATGGCCAACACCAAAAGCCATTTACATAAAATAAAAAATAAAGAACAAATGACAGACGAATGTATAGTCTGTGTCAGCAGCAACCGCTACACATTGGATTTTCCACGGCGCGAGCGACGCCCTTCGTCTAGGCAGCTGTACAGGCCGCAGCCCCACTGGACAAGACAGCTGTGTGTAGCCGCTCTCCGTGTACTCTGTGGACTCTTACAGCTTTTGCAGGTCGTGGTTGACTCTGTGCTACGGCAATTACAGGCAGAGGCTTCGGTAGGACCTCAGCACAAACTCTTTATACCACTTCTGGTGTTTCTTCTTTCGAGTTTTTCAAACAACTGTCAAGCGAATGCATTTCCTTCTGCCGCAGCCACAGTCGCGACTAACGAGAACACGGCAAGTGCCATAACCCGATTTCACAGAAACTTCGCTCAGTCGAAGAGCAGTCAATGTAAAAAAACAAATGTCTCGCCTTATATGTACATACTCTACCGGTGTGTGTGGTTTGAGGTTTTCGGGCGCTAAACAGAGTGGTCATCAGCGCCCACATTCTGGGAATGCAATGGTCAAAGTTTTCGAGATACTCTATGTCCCCTCCATGCCTCTCAGCGTGCGGGCACCTCAGCTGAAATTGTAGGACAGTGGCTAGCATCGTGGCTTCTGACTTTTTTTTGCACCCCGTGCTCAAAATCCAATTATTGCTTTTATTTATTTTATTTTTATTTTTTGCATTTATCTCACCACGTTCTTAGGGGGTTACTACACGAAGGATTTTATCAAGTTAGGGGATACAAGGGCGTTATATTAATAGTAAAATGGATTTCACAACAAATGTCGTACATTTATTTTATAAGTATGTATGGTATTTTAGGAGTTACAATATTTTTAAAGTAGCCTATAACGTTCTTAGATCAACTCTTATGTTAATTCTTATATTTCATTATTTTTCTTCAGGAACGTTTGGTGTATTTCCCTGGATGATACCGATCGTAGAAACATTCGAAACATACTAATTCCGAACACCGCAAACATAGCGCAAAGTCAGGTTTGCCACAGTGACCTTTCTTCCTATAAATCTGACTCGGGAAGGAAACGTTAACGCAGCTGAAGATTTCACGCGTTGGCAATAATTTCGCGCAAACCACGCATAGCGGATCACATTTCCGAAAACTGGCGTCAGCAACTGTTTATGAATCAAGATACACTACAGGAATTTCAGCGAAAAGAATTTTAAATAATTTTCTCGTTAATTTCTTTTTAAATTCATTCACCAGACTTGCAATTAGTAGAACGGTAAGGACAACATTATTTCAATATAGATTCGAAAACATTCGTGAAGGAATCTTCTACAGATGTGGATAGATAAACGAAAAACAAATATAAAAATGAAAACTGGGTTTAGAGCAAGGGGCGCAAACGTATGAGGCCGCGATACTATAGTTCAATTCTTTTATCTTGGCGGTTCGCGCATGCCCGCCGAGACGCGGGAGATTGCTGCGTTGCCAGTTGCACGCGCCAAGGGAAGCAGCGCCATAGTATAGTTCGGAAACTTACCTTGGGGGGGGGGGGGGGGGGGGGGGGAGCGCGTAGTTTATGAAGTAAAGCCACCACGGCCGCATTAACCCTTTCGCTGCTACAGATATGTGCTCCCCGCATTCCGTGCTGTGCGCGATTTTGTCATCACTGTACTGCTCGCCTGTGCAGACACATGGTGTTTCGACTGCTTTGGCACACTTTATCATTCGATTTCAATAAAACTATTTGACCCAAAAATTTGATTTTTACACTTTTTTTTGTTACAGTTTTAAGGCGCAAAACTGCTACGGTCATTAGCGCCCAGCCTGTGACTTAGCAAAAGGCAGAAATGGAAACGAAACTCAAAAGATTGGAGTAACTAAAAATAGAAGGAAAGCTTAAAAAACCACTATAGAAGGGGGTTGGCACACATCTTCTTCACTGATACCATCCCCCCATAAATGACTTAATTTTGTTTCGACGTTCAACGCAGTTATTGTGCAGCATTAGATGTAGTAAACCATTGCACGAAATTTTGAAGAGTTTGCAGAGGTAAAAGTCCATAGCATAAACTTTCCATATAGTCGATTTTAGTTGGCACTAGAAGTTTCAAAAAATTACGTTCAAACGAATTAAATTGTTTTTAAATAAAGAAAATATTAAGCACCGAACAAGGTTTGAACTCAGAGCCTTACACTTAGCAGCCGAACACTTTAACCATTACGGTAACGCAGCTCGTCACTCAGTTAACCTCCTGGAGGACTATAAAATATCACGCAAATACCGACAAACACTGTTGGTATGACTATGAATTACTCGCGTTTTGTCGAATTACAAAAGGAAATAAAACAACTACCACTGCTCTTTATTACGGAAGAGCGGTTAGTGAGAATGATACAAACACCTTTCCTTGCTATGCCCTGAATTAGGTGGTTTCTTGCTTGTTTGGTTTAATTAATTAATAGGATATTAAGCAATTGGTATAAAGCATGCTTTTTCCAAACTTTCTATAAAAGAAAGTCTGCTATCAAGAAATTGCTTTTGTTCAATTCTTATTTTTATGACTGAACGTTTCTAAAACTGAAGACACTCGCCCATGCTCTGCACTGCAGTCGAGCTCTGGCAACGTCGTTCTCTGTTCATTGGTTGACTGTGTCTCGTGACGTCAGATGCGCAGAACCAACCTAAACTCGGCTCCGTCGTAAATGACACGCACTTTAGACACTGCGCCACCGCTTCATCTGCACTACTCAGTCGCTAGAGGGCACATGCAGTACCTCGAAAACTTTGACTCTAGTTTCCTCAGAAACGGTCGAGTATCGACGGATGAGCGGAGAAATGTGATCGCTTATTTTGACCTCTCTTCCACTGAGCGAAGTTTCTTGGAATTCGGGTAATGGCACTCGTGTTCTCATCATAAGTACGGAACGTGTAAGGTGCGCCGAACCGAATTTGTGCGGTTGACCCCGACCCTTCGTCGTGCAGCTATACAGACAGGTGGGGGCGACCAGCTGTTGCCATCTGCCGGTCCATCCTCGGCGAGGTAAACTGTGCCAACAGACGACTGGCCGGCCAGCCGGCGGATCAATACGTCGATGGCGTCCGGCACGTCACTACAGGCGGAGCCGACCTGCCACTGCCGTCCGCCTCTGGCGCCTCGCTTCACTGTCTGCCCCAAACAGCTGCGAACCGACCAGCGTCCAGTTCAAAAATGGTTCAAATGGCTCTGAGCACGACGGGACTTAACATCTCAGGTCATTAGTCCCCTAGATCTTAGAACTACTTAAACCTAACTAACCTAAGGACATCACACACATCCATGCCCGAGGCAGGTTTCGAACCTGTGACCTTAGCAATCACGCGGTTCCGGACTGCAGAACTGCACGGCCACCGCGGCCGGCCAATATTACTACACTGGTGACCAAAACTGAAGCAACAAAGGGAAATTTTGCAAGGCTGCCTTTATTATGCTACAAAACTGTGTGAACAGTAAAGTATAAACAATGTAAAGAACACAGAAAGCAAACGACTCCAACACGCATAACAGTAGACAAAAAATGTTCGTTTTTTTCAGCTTAACGAATTTGCACACACATTCGGACAACTGGTTAAGGTGCTCAGTATGGGGTGTGGCCACCTCTGGCACCACCAGTACAGGCCTGACAACGATGGCGCACGTTGTGAATGACCTCATCAATCTCATGTTGAGACAATAGCACCCATTCTTACAGCAGAGCTGCTCGCAAGTTTCGGAAAGTGGCTGGTGGAAGCTGCCGTGATGGAAGCCGTCTCCCTAGTGCATCCCTGACATGCTGTATGGGATTCCAGTCGGGAGAGTGAGCAGGCCCAGCCGTACGTGCAATACCTTCCATTTCCATGAAAACGTCAACCAGCCGTGTTCTATGAGGTCGAGCGTTATCGTCCATCAATACGACGTCTGGGCCCACCGCACCTCGCAACAACTGCAGATGAGGTCCAAGATCTCGTCACCATACCTGACAGCAGTTAAACCTTGCCGATTCACCCGTACACCGTTAGGGATCCTCCTCGATATCTCTCTTTTGCCACAATGTTTTGGTTCCGCAATCGTGTTCCACGTTCCCTCCAGATGCCAAGCCATCGAGAATCACTCTGCAGACTAAATCGGGACTCATCTGTGGAAACAACATTGGCCTACTGTTCGACCGCCCAGATGCCATGTTGATGAGTCCACTCTAGACGTTCCCCTCTGTGAAGATGCTGCTGCAGCCTTCTGCACACCGTTGGCCTCGATACAACAACTGCACTGGATGCTGCGATCTGACGTGCCAGCTGCAGTGCAGTAGTAAGGCGGACACAGTTTCGGTCTCTATAAACCGTCGCCACATCCGAGAAACAACAGAACGATTCACATTAAGCCATTGGGCCAAATCAGGTTGCGACTGCCCGGCTTCCTTTCTTTCTATGGCCCTCCACAGCAGAGAGTCTGGTAGGCATCTTTTCTTTGCCGTACTGCACCGTATGTGACTGCGTATACAGCGATTGTGGATGTGGGGCTACCCGGCAAGCACTACCTAGTTCCATAGGTGTCCTGACGTCACCTTTGGCACGGTTGTGTGTTGGGTGGAATGCCATCCTCCGTGCAGAAGCGATCGTACAGACATCTAGTTGACAGTTTGTATGATTATAACGTGAATTAGACACAGGACGGGGAAATAGCGGTTTGTTACTTTAGTTTTGCACACCAGTATAGTTCTTCTGGTTTCGGCTCTTGAGGAAGAATGGGCTGCCATTCCTCCACAGAGATAGAGACACTTCATTGGAAATGTCCCCAGCCGAGCTCAAGCGATTACAAAGGCGAGTGGTGGACACAGCCCATATTAACGTCTGCTAATATGTTCCGGGTACTTTTGATCAGATAGTGATTTTTTTTTACATGCTTAGACACACTGAAGATCTATACCGTTCGTCGATTTCAGATTATTACGTAATTTTTGAAGATGACACGGAGAATACAGCATGTCATTCTCAATGGAGAGAAGTCTTCCGAAGTAAGAGTGATTTCAGGTGTGCCGCAGGGGAGTGTCATAGGACCGTTGCTATTCACATGTACATAAATGACCTTGTGGATAACATTGGAAGTTCACTGAGGCTTTTTGCGGATGATGCTGTGGTATATCGAGAGGATGTAACAATGGAAAATTGTACTGAAATGCAGGAGAATCTGCAGCGAATTGACGCATGGGGCAGGGAATGGCAATTGAATCTCAATGTAGACAAGTGTAACGTGCTGCGAATACATAGAAAGAAAGATCCCTTATCATTTAGATACAATGTAGCAGGTCAGCAACTGGAAGCAGCTAATTCCATAAATTAGGCATTAGGAATTATTTAAAATGTAATGATCATATAAAGTTGATTATTGGTAAAGCAGATTCCAGACTGAGATTCA
The DNA here is from genome assembly GCF_023897955.1 of Schistocerca gregaria. Lineage (NCBI taxonomy): Eukaryota > Metazoa > Arthropoda > Insecta > Orthoptera > Acrididae > Schistocerca > Schistocerca gregaria. The sequence goes on along the minus strand of NC_064926.1, from coordinate 498,559,118 downwards.
TTGGAGGAATCCTAAGGAAATGCAATCCGAAAACAAAAGAAGTAGGTTACAGCACAATTGTTCGCCCTCTGCTTGCATATTGCTCAGCAGTGTGGGATCCGTACCAGATAGGGTTGATAGAAGAGATAGAGAAGATTCAACGGAGAGCAGCGCGCTTCGTTACAGGATCATCTAGTAATCGCGAAAGCGTTACGGAGATGACAGATAAACTCCAGTGGAAGACTCTGCAGGATAGACGCTCAGTAGCTCGGTACGGGCTTTTGTTAAAGTTTCGAGAACATACCTTCACCGAAGAGTCAAGCAGTATATTGCTCCCTCATACGTATATCTCGCGAAGAGACCATGACGGTAAAATGTGAGAGATTAGAGCCCACACAGAGGCATACCGACAATCCGTTTTTCCACGAACAATACGAGACTGGAATAGAAGGGAGAACCGATATAGGTACTCAAGGTACCCTCCGCCACACACCGTCAGGTGGCTTGCGGAGTATGGATGTAGATGTAGAACTTTATAAACTGGCTTTTTAATGCCGCGGAAGGCGGATTGTTGCGGCACCTGCCCTCAGACGCCACGTGTCCCGACAACGTCGCAGCTTGGGTCGTTACACGTCAGATGGAACCTAATTTAAAGCGGACTATAGCCCGGACGGTCAGGGAGTGACGGCGGCGCGCGCTTTGCAGGGCACACACACACACACACACACAGCACATCTCGCACCCGCAAGCCGCACTGCTACACGTTGGCTCTGAGCTGTCTGCGCGCCGACAAAGCGCCGCGTGCATCGATCTGCCGCGAAGCAAAGCACAGGAAATGAAAGGGAAGCGGGCCGGAGCAAAAGAAGGCGGCGCCAGCGCGCGAGTGGGTCGTCTAGAGACACCTTACGGGCGAATTAGCGTATTGCTCGCACTTAATGACAAGTAACGCTTAAGCTAAGCAAATAAAACACCGCGCAACGTTCCTCCCGTCTCCTCCTCAAAGCTTAACGGCGTCGCGCCGTCTCACTTGCTACCGCTGTTGAAAATCTTGTACTCTACTACGTGCGCACCGGGAGAGGTGGCGCAGTGGTTAGCACACTGGACTCATATTTGGGATGACGCGTCCAACCGTGCCGATTAAGGTTTTCCGCGAATTCCTTAAATCGCTTCAGCAAATGCCGGAATGGTGCCTTTGAAAGGGCACTGCCGACTTCCTTCCTCAACCTTCCCTAATCCGATGGGACCGATGACCTCGCTGTGGGATCCCATCTCCCGAATTAACTTACCGAGCAACTGCGTGCGCAACACAAATTACGCGACGTATTAACCAAAACAAAGTTTACCGACGGACCCGAAAAAAAAATCATCGAGCAAAATGAGTCCAAATATGCGATTTGACGTTTTCCCGGCATATCTGTAAGTAGTAGAATTTTCCGATGTTCGGCCAGGCCCCGATATTTTGGCAAACATACTCCTTGCCACCTTCAGGTGGTTCCTATGACTAATAATCTGCTCCAGTCGACCTCCTATATACGCTGCCCCTTGCCTCCCAGTCGCTATCAATCGTCGTGGTGGGTGGTGACGATGGCGACGCCCGTCTGCGAACCACGGTCTCCATTGTGCGTGGTGTTACCAGCAGACGCGGACATCACTGAATGGGAACGCTCTGTTTATTCTCTGATCAGTGCACGGTTCCGCTACTTCACTTGCAGGTCGATATCTTCGTCGATAGGACCGTCTTGGGCCCTAATTTCAAAGGTCTCTTTAATCAGAACGTTACCTGGATGGTACGTTCATCCCTTGGCTACATGGACGGGACAGCTTAGGTGAATTTCCCCAACTCGCTTCACCCCGACCTAGAGTTTACCAAGGTGGTGTAACGGGATGGTGTCCTCAGATTTGTTGACTTCCTGGTGAAACGAAGACCTGATGGCAAGCTGGGGCAGTGTACGCACAGAAAGCCTACGCATACTGATTTGTATCTATACGCCTCCAGTCGTCACACCAAGTCCCAGAGTGAATCAGACAGAAGTGTCAGTCTGCGAGACGACTAGGCGTGCAACGCGATGGCGGGCGGCAGCTCCAATCGCATCGGAAACACCTCCGTTACCGTGAGGTGGGACTTTGCCAACGGACCGCCGCTGAGCGGAGAGGACTTGGTATTCAGCTTCGCTACACCTCCCACACTTGGAAAGTGTCACACCTACTGCTGTCATAACACCATGATACATACACACTCTAAAAGGTTCGACCTGTGACTATCACGTTTGCAACTCAATCACTTTTCTTGTGTTTCATTTTTCTTCATAAGCCAATTATTGTGTGTTAACACAATAATATGTGAAGTTAAGATGAACATCAACAAAAGCAAAACGAGGATAATGGAATGTAGTCAAATTAAGTCGGGTGATGCTGAGGAAATTAGATTAGGAAATGACACACTTAAAGTAGTAAAGGAGTTTTGCTATTTGGGGAGCAAAATAACTGATGATGGTCGAAGTAGAGAGGATATAAAATGTAGACTGGCAATGGCAAGGACAGCGTTTCTGAAGAAGAGAAGTTTGTTAACATCGAGTATAGATTTAAGTGTCAGGAAGTCATTTCTGAAAGTATTTGTATGGAGTGTAGCCATGTATGGAAGTGAATCATGGACGATAAATAGTTTGGACAAGAAGAGAATAGAAGCTTTCGAAATGTGGTGCTATAGAAGAATGCTGAAGATTAGATGGGTAGATCACATAACTAATGAGGAAGTATTGAATCGGATTGGGAAGAAGAGAAGTTTGTGGCACAACTTGACCAGAAGAAGGGATCGGTTGGTAGGACATGTTCTGAGGCATCAAGGGATCACCAATTTAGCATTGGAGGGCAGTGTGGAAGGTAAAAATCGTAGAGGGAGACCAAGAGATGACTACACTAAGCAGATTCAGAAGGATGTAGGTTGCAGTAGGTACTGGGAGATGAAGAAACTTGCACAGGATAGAGTAGCATGGAGAGCTGCATCAAACCAGTTTCAGGACTGAAGACCACAACAACATTTCTTATACATGTTGAACATTTCGTGTGATACAAGCTAAGTAAGCGACATATCAGTTGCAACCTCTCTGTATAAAACAGTCTCATCTGCAAATAATCTAACGGAACTTCGTCTTTATCCACTACCTTATTTATATGTAGTGTTAAAAGTAACGTTTCTACAACACTCCCCTGGGCTACGCCGGATGTTATTTTACGTCTCAAGATTTGTATCAATAAAAGAATAACTAAGTACTTAAACTGGGGTCCCTCCCCTTCCCATCCTCCACGCCTTCCCTATCCCCATGTTTCAAGTACGTCAACAACTGTGGACGCCCTCCTCTCACTTGTCAAGGTCATTTCCAAAGTTTGGTAAAACGAAATATGCAACGTTTCTTTTAAAAAATAGTGAAGTTGACCTGGGGAAATGTCACAACAGCGGAGGAAATGAATTATATGTACACTCAACAAGGAAGGAGATGTAACGGAGCGTGAAAATTATCGACAAATATCACTCATAAATTTGGGGTATCACGTGTTCTCTAAGCTCCTGCTTCAGCGCTCCCAGTCGTCCAGAGGGAAACAGGGCGACACCAAAACGGATTTCTTCTAGAGAAGTCAATGGCAAACCAGATTTTCACCCTGAGACAAATCTTAGAGCAAAAACAATTGGATTTGGAATTTGCTCACACCAGCAATTCGCCGGCCGCAGTGGACGATCGGTTCTAGGCGTTACAGTTGGAACCGCGCGACCGCTGCGGTCGCAGGTTCGAATCCTGCCTCTTGCATGGATGTGTGTGATGTCCTTAGGTTAGTTAGGTTTAAGTAGTTCGAAGTTCTAGGGGACTGACGACCTCAGCAGTTAAGTCCCAGCCGGCCGGAGTGGCCGTGCGGTTCTAGGCGCTTCAGTCTGCAGCCGCGCGACCGCTACGGTCGAAGGTTCGAATCCTGCCTCGGGCATGGATGCGTGTGATGTCCTTAGGTTAGTCAGGTTTAAATAGTTCTAAGTCTAGGGGATTGATGACCTCAGATGTTACGTCCCATAGTGCTCAGAGCCATCTGAACCATCAGTTAAGTCCCACAGTGCTCAGAGACATTTTGAACCAGCTGTTCATTGGCTTTAATGCTGCATGTCGTAGGGGGAGCGGGGAAAATTTATATCCGACCCTGAGAGAAATACAAATAATTTCATGCAGCTCAATGGCCTGGTGCTGGTTTCTCAATAGGACACCACTTCGGTGACATGCACGTGCCCAATGTACCCCAGTTATTGAACAAGGGAAAGGGGGCCTACAGTTTAACGTGGAATACGAACCACGTGACGTTTCTGGCGACTCCTCACTTCGGTGAGAAGTTAAGGCTGGATGAAAGGTATGTTGAAAAATCCATGGACCGTCTAGGCTATGTGATAGGAAAAGTTGACCTACGGGCCAGCGGGGCCGTCTTCCACATACCGGTGCAAATATTAGCCAACACCAATGAAACAGACGTAGTCGCAATATCTCAGAGGGCAATGGAGGCGTGTATTATTGCATTAGAACAGGCTGCTTAGTACAGGCGACTGGCAGTCAATGGATCTACAACTAAATATGTAGCGCGTGGAATAGCACACACGTGAAACATGAACTTGGAAGGACCTGTTTGTGAACTCTTGTGATCGACTGTGACCTATGCACTTTGTGTGAAATTAAATAACAGCTACTGGCTTCCAAAAGAACTTACTTTACCCCAAACAACCTACTTTATTCAATGCTTTAATCCTACAGCACTACAGTATCTATATGCAAAACATTAAGGAGGTCAAAGCTCACATATTCCTCAGAAAACTGGTGACTAAAAGTAAGTGATACTAACATTTTTAATGCCTTTGAGAAGAAGGTATTCCACAGAATAATATTCCTTTGCTGCAAATGAAGGAAGTGCAGAAAACGGTGTTTCTATGAGGAAGGAAACGAGTAACGTCACCAGGACTGATGTGGGGTCCGTAGCTCGTGGTCGTGCGGTAGCGTTTTCGCTTCCCGCGCCCGGGTTCCCGGGTTCTATTCCCGGCGGGGTCAGGGATTTTCTCTGCCTCGTGTTGACTGGGTGTTGTGTGATGTCCTTAGGATAGTTAGGTTTAAATAGTTCTAAGTTCTATGGGACTGATGACCATAGCTGTTAGGTCCCATAGTGCTCAGAGCCATTTGAACCATTTTTGAACTGATGTGGGGAAAGTCATGTGGCACAGAAGGGTGATACAGCGATATCGAAGAAAATTCTAACTGCAAATCTCGGAGGGCAAAGAGGGAGGCCGCAGCCGGCCGGAAATTTCTTGGATACACCGAACTGAAGGAGATCTACAGACAAAGGGATACGGGAGTTGGAAAACACAAGCACATAATCGGGGCATTTGGCGGATAGCCATAGAAAAGGAAAAGGTCCACAATGTACTGTAAAGCCACAAAATAAGTAGCAGAAGAAGAAGACGATCAAGATGAAAAAGAAATATTTATCGAAACGACATTTTCTCTGGTAAAGTGTTTCTTGAAACAGTTATTTACCGCTACAACATTCCATATAAAAAACAATGCACACTAGATTTTTATTAAATATTAGCCTTTTACCCGCAGCTTCGCCCGCATACGCGTATGACACATGCAACACTCACATGTCCTCTTCCCCATCTTTCGGTTCATTTCCTCCTACCCTTCTGTTTTTGCGCATCTCATCCTCCTCCCTCTATCCATCCATCTAATCCATCCCTCTCTCTGTCTATCCATCTGCTCCTCGCAGCTCATCTAAACTCCGCCCTCCTCACTATTCATCTCCTTCCCCCTCCCCCACCTAGCCCCTCTACTCAGCCGAGCCCATTCACACGTATAGCACCTGGAAGACATTCCAATATTAACCGTCCTAGACACATGTTATACAGGGCAGCCCAGATGTCAGGGGTGATCCACGTATCTCACTCCGCCCCCTTCCCTCCCCTATTGGAAATGGTTGGTTCTTGACCTGTATAGTATTTCTTTCCTGATCGTAAGTATCATGTGTATTAGCATGTACCAAATTTGGCTGAAATCGATCCAGTGGTTCAGGACAGGATGTGGAAAGTACACACAAACACACATATTTTTACATATGTATATGACAGAGTTGTTATGAAAATTTATATGTAAGTATGGAATCGACAGTCTTATGTTAAGTGAAAACATTGAATATTAATTAATTGCGACACAGAACAATGTAACAAAAATATCTAATATGGTATTCTAAGACAAACTAGAAAAGAAATGGTAACTTGAAAGAAATATGCATGTTAAAATATACTGCTGCCCAATACAAGCGTAACATAAACAAGGTGGCAGGCAACAAACGTCAAATTTGCATGAAGTGTAGTAGAGTCTTGGACATGCAAATGATAAGCATTTTAGCACAACTGTACCAAGTAGGTAGGAGAAAAGCTATCTGCATTACGTATACAAGGAAAGATTACTAAGAGGATATCTCACGCAAAAAAGGAATGTGAAAGTTGTTATTTGCGAGAAGATGGTGACATTTCTCGTGCAAGAAGAAGAAACGTCCCGTAGCTAAAGTCAAGATGGTCGCTTGTGAAGACTGCAGTTATTTTTCTCCAGTACTGTTGTTCGCATCGCATGGGTTCCCACGACTGTCTTGAGAATATAGAATCTTTGCCTCCTGGAGGAGTGTACTCTGCGCCATGCAGAATGCAGCGCGGGGTAGCCGAGCGGTCAGGCGCCTTGTTACGGTTCGCGCGCCTCCCTCCCTCGGGCGTGTGTGTGTGTGTGTGTGTGTGTGTGTGTGTGTGTGTGTATGTGTGTGTGTGTATGTGTGTTTTGTCCTTAGTGTAAGTTAGTTTGAGTTACATTAAGTAGTATGTAAGCTTAGGGACCGGTGATATCAGCAGTTTGGTCCCATACGACCTTACCACAAATATAAAAAAAAAAAAAAAAAAAAAAAAAAAAAAAAAAAAAAAAAATTGCCAAGCAGAATCTCTATGGCCCCACGCCACTAGCGCCCAAAAGGAAATACACACTGTTTCCTCGGCTGTCTGTGATGATACAGCAACGTCACGTACATTCCAAAATGTGCATGTCTGCAGGAATGCAAACATTCACATGGCGAGTGCAACGGCGTCTGGGGCAACACAGACTATCTGTGCGGCTACTGTTGTTGCGGCTTCCCCTATCGCGGCAGCAAAGGGAGTTGCGCCGACAGTGGTGAGCACAACAACAACAAAACAGGAGTAGCTGACGAATTCCGGTTCAGCGTATAGCATCACGAAGGACGTTTCCTTTCGTAGAAGCTTGGAGGAGTTCAAAAAATGTTCAAATGTGTGGAAATCTTATTGGACTTAACTGCTAAGGTCATCAGTCCCTAAGCTTACACACTACTTAACCTAAATTATCCTAAGGACAAACACACACACCCATGCCCGAGAGAGGACTCGAACCTCCGCCGGGACCAGCCGCACAATCCATGACTGCAGCGCCCTAGACCGCTCGGTTAATACTGCTTGGCTTGAAGGAGCACTAAGACTGTCATATCGCTTTCGTTATCGTCATTCGGGCCTAGCACCTGGCGTAATGGCACAGGGTACCATTAATGGGCCGGCCGGGGTGACCTAGCGGTTTTAGGCGCTACAGACTGGAACCGCAAGACCGCTACGGTCGCAGGTTCGAATCCTGCCACGGGCATGGATGTGTATGATGTCCTTAGGTTGGTTAGGTTTAAGTAGTTCTAAGTTCTAGGGGACTGATGATCTCAGAAGTTGAGTCCCATAGTGCTCAGAGCCATTTGAACCATTTGGTACCATTAATGGGGTTTTCCGTCTCGAGATTTCAAAACATTTTCTTTTCACGTATTTAGACTCCTTATAATCTTAAGAATACATGCTCAAAAGGATTTTGTTCCTAACGTATTCACGTTGCAATGGAAGCGAGCATACGCCCACCCCAACCGCTCTCGACACTTGCCCGTTTGTGACTCTGATCGATCTCTCTTTCTGCACAGCTATTGTAACACTCTGGGTCGAAGAAAATATCGATATGGGCGGTGTACTTGCTCAGCAGATACTCAAGTATATGCTTTCGACAGACGTGAGATGAAAAAGCGGTTACAGCAAAACTATCATAGGAGTTCAACGAATGACATTCCGCAGCACGATTATTGTTCTGAAAGTTGGTGTAAATCGAAGTAAGCTGAGACGAACGGGATACTGGATACTTATGATCATAAGCCACCACTGAGGAGTGAAGTTACTGAAGCTACTCTTTATGTGTACAAACATCTGAGTGACGACAATTTGATTGAGAAAAAAATGGTTCAAATGGCTCAGAGCACTATGGGACTCGACTGCTGTGGTCATTAGTCCCCTAGAACTTAGAACTACTTAAACCTAACAAACCTAAGGACATCACACACATCCATGCCCGAGGCAGGATTAGAACCTGCGACCGTAGCAGTCCCGCGGTTCCGGACTGAGCGCCTGAACCGCTAGACCACCGCGGCCGGCTTTGGTATAGTATCCATGAAAGATAGAACCACTGGTCAGGACTTGTTAGAACGTGTTGTTAATTGTGTGTAAACAAGTGGCTTATCCTGGAACAAAATGGTAAGCATTACCACAGATGGGGCCAGAGCTTTCTGTGGGAAAAATATACGTATGGTGAACCTTTTAAAAAACAAGTTACAAGCCGAAGACACAGACAGTGATATTTTGGACTTTCATTGTATTTTACACCCGGAAAGCCTCTGCAAGACTGCAATAGATTTAAAGTATGTGGTAGATCCTGTTGTTGGTGTTGTGAACACAATCAGAGTAAGGACACTCCATCACAGACAGTTCAAATCTCTTCTTGAGGAGGTGAGGCCAGAACATGAAGAAGTAATTTACCATAACAGTGTCACGTGGTTGAGCTTGGGCAAAGTATTAAAAAAAGAGTCTGGGCATTACAGGATGAAATTATTTTATTTCTGGACACTAAGGAGATATCTCATGATTTTGTTGCAAAAATAGGATATGAAGAGTGGAGATATGAGATGATGTTTGCAGCTGATATTTTTGAAAAACTGAATGAGCTGAATGTGACATTGCAGGGAAAGGGGTTGTTTGCTCATGAAATGAGGACACATGTCAAAGTATTTAAAACAAAACTAGGTCTGCTTGCAAGGCAAGCAAATGAATGCAAATTTTGTCATTTCCTTTTACTAGGGAAACAGAAAGTACCTGGAAGTGTTTCAGCTAAGATTAGGGATTATCTGCAGAGTTTAGAGGCTGAGCTTACTACAAGATTTCAGGATTTTAAGAAAATTGAGTCTCAGTTTCATGTTTTATCATATCCCATCACTGCTGATATTGACACTGCACCACAGGAGCTGCAACTTGAACTGAATGACATGCAGGCAGATCACGCAGTGAAAGAAATGTTTAGTGTTGTAACTTTAGTTGAATTTTATAAATCTTTGTCAGCTGAAAAATTTCCATGCATCAAGAAATTTGCAGGCAAACTGTTTTCCATATTTGGATCGACGTATATTTGTGAACAAAGTTTTTCTCGCTTGAAAATCATTAAGAGCAAATACCGAAGCTGTTTAACAGACAGTAATTTGCAGGGTGTGATGAGAATTTCAACTAGCAGTCTGACTCCTGATTTCAAAAAAAAAATGTGCAAAATTGTGATAGGATGCATTTGTCCCATTAAACTTGTTTTAAAATTTAATGCACTTGGAGATTATATTAAATTAGCAAAATAAATGAAATTGAACACAACTATCTTATTAGAGGATGTCAGAAGGAAAGAGGTACAAGTGACTTTAGTCTTATCAAAATTATAAGTAGTATAATTATACCCCTTTGCTTCTGACTCTTTCATTTATATGTAATTATTTTATGACACCTTTTATGAAATGTAAAGCTAACTAATCAATGCATCTTAACGCTTTCACTGCTACACCCGATATTGCAACTCTGTGTGTGATATGTTATTAGAAATAAAGAAAACTTGCATTTTCATAAACTTTTGGGAATAATGCACGCACGCACGCACACAATATATATATATATATATATATATATATATATATATATATATATATATATCGCCAGTATATATACGGCATTAGAAGTGAAAGGTTTATAAGGTGCGGCCCACCGCTAACCTATGTGTCTATGATGTGGCCCCGAGCCAAAACAATTGCCCATCCCTGGATTATAGCATGCGGTACCCGTACATCCGATTGTTGAACCTTCCCAACTGCATGCAAATGTCGCACGATGATGAAATTATCACAGTTCACAACATCTGCCAGTTCTCGAAAATACTGATGTGGATCACAGTGGACAAATGGGTTTGCCGCGCTGGGTATCCGCGCGGTCTGAGGCGTCTTCTCAGGGTCTGCGCGCCTTGCCCCGTCGGAGGTTCAAGTCCTCTCTCGGGCATGGGTGTGTGTATCGTCCTAACCCTAAGTTAGGGTAATTATTGTGTAAGCTTAGGGACCGGTGACCTCAGCACTTTGGTCCCATAAGCCCTTATCCCGAATTTCCTAATGGGTGTAAACAATCTTCACCAAGCCCGGAAGGTCTTCCTGAACGTGGAGAGACATTAATATCAAAATGACCCTACATAAAAAGAGAAAACCATGATGTTGCCGTGCTCTGTCCAGTGGTACTGTCCCCACACAGGGCACATGTGTTTTTGGCTGCCTTCGCTGCTGTCACCCCTCTACTGAACTCAAACAGAAGGATATGTCGGAAATGTTCCGCTTTCTCCACTTGACACCCCATTTTCTAGCACCGACAGCTCCACAGACTACCTCCAAAGGACATGATGACAATATGTAAACTTAGACAGCAGCAGTCAACAACAAATAAAAAAATGACTATCGATAAATAACCCACAGCAACCGGAATACCAACATGCAGAACGAAAACGCTACGAACTTATGCAGCAGACTAATGAATATAGGGTGCAATATCGTAAAAACATATTTTAAACAGTGTAACGTCTTTGCAATAAAAAGAAAACCGATTCGATCTGGCCATGACAAACGTTTCCAAAGGCTGATGGCGCTGCAGTTTCGGTTGCGAAGTGTTTACACTACCGGCCGTTGCAGACAGACGTCAGCATCCGCTAGCTAACAGCAGGACGCAGCGACCACAACTGAACAGACCGTCATAGACATTCAAGACCTGTCTGCAAAACGAGGAGTTTCTCAGGTTCCTTCCATTTCGTAACACACATCTCCAATTGGTCTGAAATATATAATCGTTTCCTTTTTTACTTTTTTTGAACGCTGTAAAATTTGCAGTTGTTCGTTTATGTCACAGAATGCCTTCCATGCCCTGCTGGTATTAACCACAAATGCTTCAATTTCGCTTATTTAGCTCACAAGTAGAGTTCGTGAAATTTTTTACATGTTTTAAGGTATTAACATAAGCCTTTCTTTTCTTAATATTGTAGCACTGTAGCCCGGAACCGGTTATCGTTGTGTGATTGTGTATGAAATAAAGGGAAGGTCACTGTATTCCAATCACTAATCTCTTCCGAGGGAATATGTTTTTCCCTAATAGAAAAAAAACGAGTGCGAATCTGGACGCTCAAGTCACTGCAATACTGTCTGAATCCTGATTGTCAAAAAAAAAAAAAAAATGTACAGTATGGTAACATACTCACGGAATAACCAACACGCTTCGCACCACGGATTCAAAGGCTTACCTGAAAAAAGAAGGAAACAAAATTAAAACACACACACACATACATACATACATACGAAGATATTCGAACCTGCAATTTTGTCATATGATGTCATGATGGAGACCGTGGCTGTTGTTTGAAGATAAATATTGATAGTCTTAGGACAGCAACCAGCCACAAATTTACTTTCAGTTCCTTTATTCAAAGAGCACCGGTTCCGAATCGTTGTGATTCATTGTCAGACGGTTCACACACTTGCTTTATGACATGTGGTGTGCTTTTTACAGATTGTCGTGAAACGTCGGTTTGGAGTGATTATTTCCATAACGTTGGTCCAACAGATGTAAATGCATTCCCACTGCATTCTTATTGTTGCACACGTAAATTGTTCTCACTAAACACTTTAGATTTGTCACTGAGAAGATTTCTACCACGCACCACATGTTTTGAAACATGTATCAAAACATGTGGTGCGTGGTAGAACTCACTTTCTTACCATTGCAGCATCACTCACAATGTTCTCTCCGTAAGCTTTACTAACATGCCGACGGATTTCGACCGTTTTGATAGAAAATGAATCATTGTCCGTATTTCATACTCGGCGAGATTTTCAGGTAACTTAAATAAGCAAAAACAAATGTAAAAACGGACGAATACGGCCGTTACGTCGCCTGTATGAGGGGCAGAAGAAGCAAGCCTCATTACTCAGCGAGAATTGTCGATCGTAGCGCTTCAGGGGCCATATTTAAAAAATTAATTTTCTGAGTTCAGTTTTTCTTTTCCATGGATCACACTCGTGACAACTCGCTGATGATCTAAACGTGTCAGTATGTTTACAAATCAAATACATTTTCTCCTTGAAAGCATGACAGGCTTCTAAACACCTCCCACCTGTACATTTAACTAGGTCCCCCTCTCAGCCGATAAGGAAAACGACGAGATGACCGTGGTCTCGTGTCCCCGTTAAACTGTTACATCTCTCCTACAACTGGCTGGGTAAGCCAGTTCAAAGATCGAAGAAAGGCAACGTCATACTACAACACCCCCCTGCTTCCCGGGATTTGCGAAATTACAAGTTGACAATGACCGTGAATTACGAATTTTGACTCGACGTCGGGATAAGGCATCCGAATCCGAAGTAAATAATGATTATTCCGCGGGAAACAGGAGACGTTATAACTTGATAGTTATTCAGTGAGTAGTTTCATTCAATAACGATCGGTAAATGAAATAATGGAAATAAATTTTGCAAGTGGAAATTTTGCCGAAAGAAATGATTTAGTTGTAAAAGCAAGCCGGCCGCGGTGGTCTCGCGGTTCTAGGCGCGGAGTCCGGAACCGTGCGACTGCTACGGTCGCAGGTTCGAATCCTGCCTCGGGCATGGATGTGTGTGATGTCCTTAGGTTAGTTAGGTTTAAGTAGTTCTAAGTTCTAGGGGACTAATGACCACAGCAGTTGAGTCCCATAGTGCTCAAGAGCTATATTTGTAAAAGCAATTAAAAAATCGGTCGCCAGCTCAACTTATGAGCGACAGTACTGTTAAGTACGTGAATAATTGTGTCAAAAGTAAAGTTTACCTGTTTGTAGCGCAGCAGGTGGAACGGGAACTTTAACGTAAGTGCTGCGTCAGACTCAGTAGCCATATAAAACAATGTCATAACAATCTAACTACACTTATTTTGTTCATAATTTGTCAGATAAGTGCAATGCTGACAACACAGATAATTATCTATCGAGATTTTGAATAATGGACTGTCATTCTGTATTTAAAATTAGGTACTTTGCACAGTTTAATCTACTGATAATGAAATATATTGCCAATAATTGATTAACTGTGTTTTGAATGATAATAATTCATTAATTGGGGGACTGTCAGGTGGAATAAGCTTTACAGTTTCCTGAAATATCCTTGAATTAACTTCAGTTGAATATGCATTGAAATAAATCTTAATAATTAAATTTATTACTTCAGTCTATTATTACGTTACTACGGTTGGCGTAAGCTTATTAAGTGCAACAATTAACTACGATAACCAGTCTGAAATTTACTCTTCACCGTCTATGCAAATAATTTGATAATTAACATATTTTATCTTGATAATGGCGTGACACACTCGGTTCAATAAGGTAAGGATTGGAAGGAACCTACTTGGTGTTATTGTCGGGTGGAATGTAACTGCAACTCTTCGATTATAAAGTGCTTATTATTAATTGTTCAACTTCAGAGAAAAGCACAGTCACTGGCAAGCCTTCTACAATTTTATCCGACGAAAATTTCGTAGATCTTACTTTCATCGCTGTCGGTGGATCGACGGAAGTCCACAGCAGCGACAATGTGGCATCGGGCTTTCACTGTTGCGACTTGGGCCCACAATGCGCTTCACATTTAAGTCCCCGTTTCTTCAGCACGATGCACATTAATCCATAATAACTCGTCCGGCCATGCTTCCAGATATGCCGACCATTACTTTCCCGTGGTACTTAGATCCACACACTAGCCGTTAGATGTGTCACAGCTAGGACCAGCAGCACTCCACTGTACGTCTTACTCCGAGCACGGTGTCACTGCTACTACTACCCGCTGGCGCGCCCAGAGGCGAGACAAAACAATCCCTCTGACTTCAACATTAACTAAATATGCCCTGACTTAGCAGTATTAAATATTACATAATTTAAGCATAGTATTTACAATACATATTTACACTAGACAATACATCGTATACAAACAGGTTCATGTGTTAAGTAAGCGAAAAAATTCATAGTGAGGACTGCGCTGTAGCGTCACAATACCACCTCCAGCACGACCGTGCCTATTAAAGCACCGTGGTGTCCAAATGAATTCTTACTTTAAAGCTCAGAAGGCTGATTTTTCTGTACGTATTTTTCTTATTTTTTAATATTTTATGACTAATTCTATGTTTTTGTGTACATCCCAAAGCAAAATTAATACTCTTACACACGTTATTATACTAGTACTGGATTAATTAGTCACCTTAATTTTAGCATCAGATGGGGGCGCCAAGCTGGTGCTCTCTCACCGGCCACGCTGTAAAGGCCTGTTTGTGTTTAGGACTAGCAGTCTCTTTGGCAAGTGGCGGTGGGAACAGATTCCCTTCCGGATCACCCTTTACACATACGTGCGCTTCTCACGACAAAAAATTAAAAAAGAAACGTGCGACTTAGTTCTTGCGCCCCATTCCTTAAAAAAGAAGAAGCAGAGACAGACAGACAGATAGATAGATAGATAGATAGATAGAGAGAGAGAGAGAAAGAGAGAGAGAGAGAGAGAAACACAGCTGGATGAGGTTTGTCAATGTCTACAGCAACACCATCAATGAGCGCAACGGTGATGGTTACGCACTGTGTACGCTGCTTCTCTGAACACGTCAGCACGGACAGGGCGAGAGTTTGTATTATTGAAACGCTATGTTAAAAAGCTTTGAGGTTTGCCGATGACATTGTAATTCTGTCAGATACAGCACAGTACTTGGAAGAGCCGTTGAACGGAATGGACAGTCTCTTGAAAGGAGAATGTAAGATGACCACCAACAAAAGCAAAACGAGGATAATGGAATGTAGTCGAATTAAGTCGGGTGATGCTGAGGGAATTAGGTTAGGAAATGAGGCACTTAAAGTAGTAAAGGAGTTTTGCTATTTGGAGAGCAAAATAACTGACGATGGTCGAAGTAAAGAAGATACAAAATGTTGATTGGCAACGTCAAGGAAAGCGTTTCTGAAGAAGAGAAATTTGTTAACATCGAGTATAGATTTAGGTGTCAGGAAGTCGTTTCTGAAAGTATTTGTATGGAGTGTAGCCATGTATGGAAGTGTAACATGGACGATAAATAGTTTGGACAAGAAGAGAATAGAAGCTTTCGAAAGAATGCTGAAGATTAGATGGGTAGATCACATAATTAAAGATGAGGTATTGAATAGAACTGGGGAGAAGAGAAGTTTGTGGCACAACTTGACTAGAAGAAGGGATCGGTTGGTAGGACATGTTCTGAGGCATCAAGGGATCACCAATTTATTATTGGAGGGCAGCTTGGAGAGTAAAAATCGTAGAAGGAGACCAAGGGATGAATACACTAAGCAGATCCAGAGGGATGTAGGTTGCAGTAGGTACTGGGAGATGAAGAAGCTTGCACAGGGTAGAGTAGCATGGAGAGCTGCATCAAACCAGTCTCAGGACTGAAGACCACAACAACAACATGACTAATTCTATATTTTTTTGTTGTACATTGGATGATATATGAATACGCTACAGAATCTGTTTTTGTGTAAATCCGAAAGCAAATTAACACCCTTACACACGTTTTAATACCAGATCTGGATTAACTAGTCAGCTTAATTTTAGCATCAGATGGGGGCGCCAAGCTGGTACTCGCCCACCGGCCATGCTGTAAAGGCCTGTTTGTGTTTAAGACTAGCGTTCTCTTTGGCAAGTGGCGGTGGGAAGAGTTTCCCCTCCGCATCACCCTCTACACATACGTAAAAATTAAAAAAGAAACATGCGATTTAGTTATTGCGCTCCATTCCAAAAATTTTTTTAAAAAAAGAGAGAGAGAAGCACAGCTGCATGAGGTTTGTCAATGTCTACAGCTCCACACCAGCAATGACCGCAACAGTAATGGTTACGCACTGTGTACGCTCTTTCTGTGAACGCGTCAGCACGGACAGGGCGAGAGCTTGTATTGTTGAACCGCTTATGTTAAACGTAGTCAGAAGTAACTCAGATCGCCTCAGATTCCTGTGCAAAAGGCTAATTACGAGCAACAGGGAAGGTGGTTTGTTGAGTCACAAACTCAGAGTCCTTCGCGTCCAGTATCAGTATTGACCACGTAAAACACGCACCTGAAGATCTGAACCAGTCTCTTCACAGTGCCTGACACACGGCGCCATTCACCGGCCCGACCTCGTTCCACCTCCCTGCTCTGTACTAAAACGGAAATCTCCACTAGACACCTTTGCATCACTGGCGGTGAACGCGCAGCTAAGCGCGTCAAGCAGAGGCACCATCTTACTACACGGCAATCCCGTCGTGCAGAAATAGCCGTAGTGGCAGTACGTCGAGCGATATGAAGCGAATCAGCCGCAAATCACTCGAACAGTTTATTCGAGTTACAACTGCTTTACACCGAAAGACTCTCCCGGTAAGGCAAATAGTGTTGATTCATATCTCATTCTTTTAACACATACAGAGTAACTGACCCCTTCATTGGCAAACATATATAATTCATGATTTAAATTATGACAAATTGCACCAGTTACTTGCTTTTTCATGCTTAGCACAACGCGTTTCCAGAATTTATTCTCTTTTTCAAGTGCATTTGCTTACATTTTTTTTTTTTTTTTTTTGGTGCTGTCTGCACGTGTGATTTTCTGCATTTCTTGCACTGTAGATGTGTTTTTGAGGTTATGCTGCAATCGGAAAATCAAACAAAATGAATCTTGGAGCGTTTTTATATGCTGGTGTTAGAAATGGTATTTTTGTTCGTCTACTTAAAAGATCTGGTGCTTCCTTCATTATACAGAATGTCGCGCGCGCACACACACACACGCAAATCATCACTTACACTGTTTGTTTTTGTAATAAAAGATAGTACGACACTATGGCTTCACAAAGAGTTTGCACACAGTCAGAGCCGTTACAAAGTTTTTGGATTACATGCATAAAGCTGTCAATTATTAAACAAAATTTACCGCTAGTCGCTACTGAATTATCTATTGAATCCTTTATATATGTGTAAATTAACATGTTTATAAAAATTACAACAGTTATCATACGCAGGAGAAACACTTGAAAAAGTCAAATGATTCACTATCTACGTAGTTTGTCATAGCGAATGTTTTCGCCTTGCTTTTTGAGGTGAGCAAAAATTTCAAGCTTGTCCATGAGATCCATTCTGTGTGATTTTTGGATGCGGTGGAATAACTTGAAACCTTCTTCTATGTATTCGAATGGGTGCGCAACGTTTTTCAAGTGTGTGCCTGTTAGTGGTTTTGTAAATTGGTGTGTAACAGTTGATGTGTTCAGAGTATCTAATTTGAAAATTCCTGTCACTTTGTCCTATGTGGCAGCTTGAGAAAGTGTTACGTGTGATATTGTATGTTCCTGAGTCTGAGAATTTACATTTTTATTGTTTAATGTGTGGACAAATGTCTCTCGTAGTTTGTTATTTGTGCAGAAAGCTAGTTTCACTTTATTTAACCTAAGTACGTGTCTATTTTTTGAGAAATGTTAGCTGGCCGGAGTGGCCGAGCGGTTCTAGGCGCTAGTCTGGAACCGCTACGGTCGCAGGTTCGAATCCTGCCTCGGGCATGGATGTGTGTGATGTCCTTAAGTTAGATAGGTTTAAGTAATTCTAAGATCTAGGGGACTGATGACCAAAGTAGTTAAGTCCCATAGTGCTCAGAACCATTTGAACCATTTTTTTGAGAAATGTTACCCACGTAAGGTATGCTGGCCATACACTTCACTGCATTATTGGTTTCTTCTAAAGAGCCAGGAATTTCCTTCTTTTATGTTATTTGTTTCTGCATATTGTCTATCACTGAACAGGGGAAGACATTGTCCATTGTAAATGATGAATGACGCAGTAACAGGCTTTTTCTAAAACATCCATTATGATAACGAAATTAAACACGCCATTACTAAATAAATTAATTCTCCCAGAACCAACAGCTGAAGGAAATTACAAGTAATAATAGACACGCTTTGAAGTTAGCTCCTTCAGCACACACAAGATCGCCCGAACTACTGTCGGTCTTTCGTGTGGTTTTACACCTTCTCTACTGGTTATATCTTGCTTTTTAAACGAAGATGTTAACCGTTTCGGTCATGGCGTCTTTTGTGTTAGCAGAAGAGCCAACACCGTGTTACGAGTGGAGGCCGAAATGCACGCGTTTTAGCTCACGCGGGCTGGCGTAAGGAGGGAAGAACTATACTGACGTGAGGTCTGGAACATGACAAGGAATGAGAATTCAGAAATCGGACGTAATTAGTATGATACTTAACTTTAATCCATTAATGATGAACGTCGCTCTTGTCGGTACATGATACACAATATCTGTTCAGAATACATTCTTGAAGTAATTATAATAACTGAATATGGCGCCTTGCTAGGTCGTAGCAAATGACGTAGCTGAAGGCTATGCTAAACGGTCGTCTCTGCAAATGAGAGCGTATGTAGACAGTGAACCATCGCTAGCAAAGTCGGCTGTACAAGTGGAGGCGAGTGCTAGGGAGTCTCTAGACTAGACCTGCAGTGTGGCGGCGCTCGGTCTGCAATCACTGATAGTGGCGACACGCGGGTCCGACGTATACTAACGGACAGCGGCCGGTTTAAAGGCAAGCAGCTAACAAGTGTAGTGTCTGGCGGTGACACCACAGCGTCCTCATATAAGGACACACTAAATAAATGCTTATTATATTAAAATTCGTTAAATTTTACCACTTGCAATTGTTGTCCTCATATTGTCACAAGCAGGGAGTTTATTTGAGAACAGTGTCGACATCTCCTGTCAATCTGTGCTACAGTTCATAGTAACATAGACGCTTCCCATTAATCTTTGTACCTCCCACAAGCCAGTTAATATCTTATGAAAAAAAAATTGAGTAGACTGGTGCATTCTTGAAGTTGAAAACAAAAGGGGTCTTTCAGAACGAAAGGTAAGTGACATGTTTATAAATTTATACATCTCTCCAAATGAGGGCATTGTGATTGAAAGGTTGTAATAGTGTAGAAATTTAGGACATTATTTCGCTGTCTTTTTAGTCATCTTACGGTGATTTCACAATGCCCCGAGTCCAAGATAGGCGAAGGGCACGAAGTTACAGAGCTCCTTAATTCATCTGAAACTGATGATCGGTCCAATGACACTAGCGATAATTTTGAACAGGGGGATAATAATGGAAGTGATGTTGGACGTTTTATATCATACCGTATATTGCAAGCTGAGTAGCCCAGACGCAAGGCTCGCTAACTGAATGATACGCGACACTGAGATACTCACGAAATACTTGTCCCATCCAATCGACAATGCACTGGCAGCAAGAATGTTATTGTTGCGTACGAATTTGTTACAGCGCAGGCAACCTAAAATTGAATAACAAAAATATCCATTCTAATCGTAACAGAGTGAAAGATAGCTCTGAATGTCCAGATTGGTAAGTCTGATGTATGTTCACGTGCTTTATATCCGCACATGGCGGGGCGACAGCCACCCCTACTGGGCATTTAGCGGGCTTTGCACCCGAAGACGACATGCGGTTAGCCGAACACGATTTTCGACGGTTTATAGCAGGTTTTGCAACCTGAAAGTGGACGCATGTTTTCTCAAGCAATTGATATTGCATATGTAAATGCATGGACCGAGTACAAGAAAAACAAATCAGAATTAGGTGTTCCTAAAAATAAGACCCTTGATTTGCTTCGCTTTACGGTAAGTTTGGCGAAAGTACTGACAAAAATACATAAGCCAGTAGCCACGAAAAGGGGGCGTCCCACTGGTGAAAGTACAAGTGCTTCAAAACGAGCTAGCAAGTTTTGTCCAGAAGCTCATGTCCGTTTGGACAACTTGCGCATCTTTCAGCAGTCAGCTATTTTGACAGGTGCACGAAAACGGGTTGCAAAGGTAAAACCAAATTTTACTGTGTAAAATGTAACATTCACTTATGTCTGGGTGGAAAAAAATTATTTCGTTGATTACCATTCTTCACAAGTGTAAAAAAATAGTTTACGTATACAGGGTGTTACAAAAAGGTAAGCCAAACTTTCAGGAAACATTCCACACACACAAAGAAAGAAAATATGTCATGTGGACATGTGTCCGAAAAAGGCTTACTTTCCATGTTAGAGCTCATTTTATTACTCCTCTTCAAATCACATTAATCATGGAATGGAAACACACAGCAACAGAACGTACCAGCGTGACTTCAAACACTTTGTTACAGGAAATGTTCAAAATGTCCTCCGTTAGCGAGGATACATGCATCCACCCTCCGTCGCATGGAATCCCTGATGCGCTGATGCAGCCCTGGAGAATGGCGTATTGTATCACAGCCGTCCACAATACGAGCACGAAGAGTCTCTACATTTGGTACCGGGGTTGCGTAGACAAGAGGTTTTAAATGCCCCCATAAATGAAAGTCAAGAGGGTTGAGGTCAGGAGAGCGTGGAGGCCATGGAATTGGTCCCCCTCTACCAATCCATCGGTCACCGAATCTGCTGTTGAGAAGCATACGAACACTTCGACTGAAATGTGCAGGAGCTCCATTGTGCATGAACCACATGTTGTGTCGTACTTGTAAAGGCACATGTTCTAGCAGCACAGGTAGAGTATCTTGTATGAAATCATGATAACGTGCTCCATTGAGCGTAGGTGGAAGAACATGGGGTCCAATCAGGACATCACCAACAATGCCTGCCCAAACGTTCACACAAAATCTGTGTTAATGACATGATTGCACAATTGCGTGCGGATTCTCGGCAGCCCACACATGTTGATCGTGAAAATTTACAATTTGATCACTTTGGAATGAAGCGTCATCCGTAAAGAGAACATTTGCACTGAAATGAGGATTGACACATTGTTGGATGAACCATTCGCAGAAGTGTATCCGTGGAGGCCAATCAGCTGCTGATAGTGCCTGCACAAGCTGTACATGGTACGGAAACAACTGGTTCTCCCGTAGCACTCTCCATACAGTGACGTGGTCAACGTAGAGGAGCAACTTCTCTGACGCTGACATTAGGGTTATCGTCAAGTGCACGAAGAATTGCCTCGTCCATTGCAGGTGTCTTCGTCGTTCTAGGTCTTACCCAGTCGCGAGTCATAGGCTGGAATGTTCCGTGCTCCCTAAGACGCCGATCAATTGCTTCGAACGTCTTCCTGTCAGGACACCTTCGTTCTGGAAATCTGTCTCGATACAAACGTACGGCGCCACGGCTATTGCCCCGTGCTAATCCATACATCAAATGGGCATCTGCCAACTCCGCATTTGTAAACATTGCACTGACTACAAAACCACGTTCGTGATGAACACTAACGTGTTGATGTTACGTACTGATGTTCTTGATGCTAGTACTGTAGAGCAATGAGTCGCATGCCAACACAAGCACCGAAGTCAACATTACCTTCCTTCAATTGGGCCAAGTGGCGGTGAATCGACGAAGTACAGTAAATACCGACGAAACTAAAATGAGCTCTAACATGGAATTTAAGCGTTTCCGGACACATGTCCACATAACATCTTTTCTTTATTTGTGTATGAGGAATGTTTCCTGAAAGTTTGGCCGTACCTGTTTGTAACACCCTGTATAATCATTAAGCAAGCTTTGTGTAATTTATGGATTTTGGTGAAATAAAATCAAATAAAATACTTTGACTTTTCGACTTATACTGCACCCACTTGAAAACAGTGTCCTCATTTGGGGATGCGTTGTATCCCCCCTTGGGGGCACCTCCGAATATTTTATACATCTGAAAAATCATAATTTAATTCGAAGAACTGGATAGCAAAGCCATGATTTATTTTTTAAGCAAAAAAATAATTCGTGACCGAAAGGGTTAAGAGTAATCGGAGGTTGAGTTAAGCAAACCCGACGAAATGTTAGCCACCCCTTTGCTGTTAATGGCGCAAAACTGGCACTAGGCAGTCACGTGACCCTTCGCAGATAACGTATATCATCGCAGTGAAGTGGTCTGTAAGTCCCATTCCGCGGCATGGAATGGGCGCAGCGAGATGTGTCGCTCGACACCGTGAATGAAGTTGCTCGCGGACTGTCCAGTAATTGCACAGGGAGTGGCGCAACACTCGTATCCATTTAACACGGTCTAAGAACACTGGTCGTGACAATATCCTAGCAGATCTGTCCGAAGTGCCACACCTCCTCAGTGACAAGTGGCACAGAGGGATGCACTTCTTCAACGAGTCGAAAAACACAGTAACTGAACAGTCGCTGACTGGCGGCATTTACTCTGCACCGATGAGTCGTGGTTTCGCCTCCTTTTTCCAAATGACGCAATATTTTAAGCTCACTGATGGCCAATGGGGCATCTAACCGAGGTTGGAATTAAGGCCGGGGGTGGCTCTGTGAGGTTTTTCTGACCGTAGTATGGGCTCACTCATTCAGGTTGCTGTGAATATGAACCAGTAAGTCTGGTTCAATATTGTCGGTGACCAAGTGGTATCCTTTGTGCCACATTCTGACGCATACGTTGCTGGTTCGAAGAACGTTAATGCACCTTACTGCACCTCGACTTGCCCGGTACTTTACGTGATTTTAGAAGAATAGAAAATATCTAGGACTGAGTCGAACAGCGGACGAAACGTAGCAATCCACATGACCACAGATCAGAAGCTCTACGTGATTCAATCATCGGTGAGTCGATCAAGCTGAACTGGCAACCCTGGATATAGTAGTTGACTCTCCTAACTGTCGTACTGACGCCATTACCATTGCTAGAAGCAGTGGTACACGGCACTAGAGTCGTCTCTCGTGGGAGTACTGACTTCTTGACCGGTTACTTATGTTTCTCTATTGATCCTGAAACCATTACACCAACCCCGTGGGTTGCGACATACATCGTGTTCTGTTTTCTTTTTTTTTCTGCATGGCAAAGACTACACCGGCAAAAACGCTCAAATACAGTCTCAGATCAAAAGTATCGGGACACCTGTACGCAACGCGCATTTCACCAATAGATGTCACGTGAGTAGGACCCGGCAGTAGAGTAGGTAGCGTGGAGTAGTGTTTTATCAGTAGAGAGGCAGTAACAGACGAATGGGTTGGTCGCAAAAGCTCCGTGGACTAGTCACTGGATGTCACATCAGTATCAGTCTATCACGGTCATTTCAACCCTCCTAAATCTGCGCAGGTCGATTGTTGGTGACGGGACTGAAGTGGAACCGCGGAGGAACAATGGTCGAACACCCCCTTACAAGTCAAACATTTCTTTGAGTATTCTCACCACGAGAATATTGAAGGGTGATCTACAGGGTGCGTCACTAACTATTGCCACCTAGAATAACGCCGAAAGTATGATAGTAGTGGGACAAATGTTGCATGGGACAACGGGGGCCATAATATGACGCTGATTTTTTGCTGCCAAGCGGAGTCGCTTCAGAGATATGAGGTCAACTTTGTTTCTTATTTATGAGATGCTACAGTTTGGTACTTATTTTCTGATAGCGGCTATCGAGACGAATGCAATGATGTGTAATAGTAAGGTCTTTGAAGGTCAACGAAGGTCAAAAAGGTGGCATGAACGTCCATTTACGGAAGGTGATGACCGATGGTATGAATGCAGTGCTACGATCTTCTTATCATGGATTGATTGGTATTCCTTATCACATCAGCCGTGTTCGCTAACTTGTTGGAAAGAAATTTTCATGACATGAGGAAGTAATAGTTGCTGTCAACGAGTATTTGGCGGAGTTTGACAGATCCTATTTTTCCAATGCTGGAGGATCGCTATATCCCTCATAGGAGACTATGTCGCGAAGTAATGCGAGTTACTTACGATACACACATTTTTTCTTTTGTGTTAGCAGAAGAGCCAACACCGTGTTACGAGTGGAGGACGAAATGAACGCGTTTTAGCTATACTGACGTCAGTATAGCTATTAGTTGTCAAACCACCTTCGTAAGTGTCTGGGTACTTTTGATCTGCTGCAATAATCTTCGTCTGAGGTACGCATAATCAATCAGCAATCTGACGTCTTTAAAAGCTTGCTTGGACAGGGTGGGGCAAATAGAAGTGGCCCGGACGAGTGGACACGATTGGACGCGAATAATTGGCAGTATTAAGAAAGGAAGGGGGCGGGGTGGGGGGGGGGGCTACAGTACTTTCAACAGGATGGAGCAAATACCCAACAGCCCGACGAACCTTGGAGCGCATTTACACAGTCTTCACGCCTGACAGAGATGTTGGCAGAGGTCAGTCTGGTCGCAGCCCTAGCTTCCCACCCAGATCACCTGATATTTCAATGTGCGATTATTTTGTGTGGGGGAGTCCTCAAGTTTACGTCTATCGAAGCAACCCTCACAGTCTTCACGAAATTCAGCAGAATATTTCGGACGAGATTGTAGTAATTCCAGCAGTCCAACTGGGATGCACCTCCAGCAACTTGCTGACCAGGACCCAGAAGAGACAAGAGACGAATGACGGTCACTTTCAACATCTGCTATAGCCAGGTTAGTACTCTATTTCGTTTCCTGCTTTTCTATGTACCCTGGAACTCTGTTCTCCGGGCCACTTTTATTTGCCCCACCTCGTTCTATGTGGAAACTCGAACAGAACGCGCGATAGTGCAAGCTTGTCAGCTTCGCAGTTCCCTGTGGGCCTCCTCAATGAGGCGGTCTGACGGCGCATGCGCGGTAGTCGAGAGCGCAGCGCGAGCGCCGGGTGCTGTTAGCGGCGGTCAGTTACAGGCGGGCTGCGTGGCGTATGCGGGTTCAGGGTTAGAGAGGCGCACACGCACACACAGCCACGTGCAGCCGACGCGGGAAGGGGGCGCGTGCCCGCATCGATCGCGCACGTGCAGCGCCGGCGCCCGGCCGGCCCGTCGCTATGGAGACAGCCTCCCCCCTCCCCCTGCACTGGCTACTGGCTGCTGCCTCCCCCGCCGGCTCGCACAGTGGATTGGCCCCGCGCCAAAATTGATCGGCGGGGCAGCCCGGCCGCCTGGTGGGCAGAGCGGGCCTCTGGCGCCCAACAGGCCCGGTCCGCTACGCTACCTCACCCCTGGCTGTCTTGTCTGTCGCGCACGCTGCTTGCCGCCCACTCGCGGACTGGCCTGCGAGTCCAACTACCTGCAACCACGAGCGGCCCAACGCCAGATACTGGCTATCGATAAGAATTACCTACAACTGTACCGATAAGTCGATAGTATTGCCAAAAAACAGGTTGTATACGTGGACAAGGGAAAAAAATTCTCGGATTTCCCGGTTGAAAATACACTTTTTCTGTGTTAAATGACAGTATAATTTTCCTCGGCACTGTAAAACTTATTAATCTTTAGAATGTTTATCGTTTTCTACACAGACGTAGAATTTGCCGGCACTTTAGAAAACGAAACCCAGGGGGGAGGGGGACACGTTTTGGAAAGATCTTTGATGTGCAGCAACATACAGGCAAAAAAAAAAAAAAAAAAAAAAAAAAAAAAAAAAAAATTTAGTTCAAAAGGCTCTGAGCACTATGGGACTTAACTTCTGAGGTCATCAGTCCCCTAGAACTTAGAACTACTTAAACCTAACTAACCTAAGGACATCACACACACCCATGCCCGAGGCAGGATTCGAACCTGCGACCGTAGCGGTCGCGCGGTTCCAGACTGTAGCGCCTAGAACCGCTCGGTCACAACGGCCGACATGTGCGCTGCATTTCTTCGATTTAGGGAGGTATAAATTCGAATTCCACCAAACACTGCATCTTTCTTTCCGAAGCAATGAAAACGAGATTGCGACGCGCTTTTGGAAGCCAGTCATAGCTCGTGTTACGTGATTCAGCAGCTGATGACAGCACAGGACACGTAGTGTAGCCAACCAATAGCAAGATCACTCTTTAACTAGCGCGAACACACAAAAAGAAAAGTTAATGCTTTAAATTAATATACATAGTTTTGATAAAAGAAAAAGAAAGCTTCCACAAATAATATTAGTATGGAAGATTAATAAGCTGCAAGAGAAGCTAAGCTTCCACATATAATGCTGATCATTTTGCGCGTGTTACACTTTAAGATACATCACACAAATGTGCCAGTAAAATTTTTAATAACGACGTGAATGTCTTAATCTTCTGGGCTCGAAATTCTTCTAGATGGTCGTCCTCAAAGAATTGATTTTTAAATGAGAGTCAAACGCTCCTTGATTTAAGAAATTCATCGTGCATTCTCGCACATAGTTCATCTTGCGTAAAAGGAAATCTACTTTGAAAGCAACACTTTTCAAACCACCATTCGCATTATCTTCCCGTGACCTGTTAGAAATTGGTTCGCTTCAGCACTTGCCATAGAGCGCCAGATAACAGGCGTCACTGCGCCTGCGCAGCTGCGATGACGCAGGAAGCCCGCATGTTCGTGCGTTTAAAATATTAAAAGATCTTGCATTATGCCATGAAAGAAATAAGACATCAAAGGATACTTTAGGAGCATCGGAATTTCGTGAACTATACTAAAATGCATAATTCGGCTTAAAGTGCACAATCGTATGTCCGGATGCGGATGTAAATTTTATTGAGTACCAGTACTGTATTATCTTATGTTTATTTCTTTATTATGGCATAATACCATGCGAGCTAGAAGATGGAAAACGTGCACTTGAAATGCAGCGAACAGTTGAAACTAGTCAACAGTGTGAAATTAAACACTTCGTTTCAAATAAATTGACTGTCTCAGCGCAAAATATTAATAAAAGCCAAATCTCTTTAGCAAACCGACAAAAATAACTTCATTATTCTGCAGCGTGATTAATGCTTGACTGTCCGAAAGGTGGAAATAAAACCTGAAACTAACAACATATTTTAGCCTTCCGTAATTATGCGAACGTATTTTATTTCATTTGGTATCTCCCGGCCACAGAAATCCGTTTTGTTTTCATTTAATGTGAGAGCAATAAACTGAGAGGAAACAGCAAAATCACTAAACGTAAACACAGGTCACGTGGAGACTACCCACAACAACTCACACTGCTCTGTGCATCAGCCCTGGATCTACGATACTTCTGAACCGGAACAATTCAGATCGTGGCGCCCAGCCACACATCTGTAGCCAGAAGCGGGAGAAGGTACTACTCATAGGCGACTCATCAACTGCGCATGCGCATGCGATTTAGTCTGGAGACTGATTCTCGACGGATTCGCATCTGGAGGAAACGTGTATCACGATTTCTGAACCCAAACATTGAGAAAACAGACCTATACCGAGGAGGATTCCTAATGGTGTGGGTAGGGATTATGTTGACCACCCGAGCACCTCTTCATGAATTCGTATGAGTGAATCGGCAAGGTTTAACTGCAGTAAGGTCTCGTGACGAAATGTTAGGACTTCATGTGCGGTTGTTGTGAGGTGCTGTGGGCCCACACTCCGTACAGCGGAGGCTGTTAATGTTTTCTTGGAAACGGAATATATTGCACGCATAGCGTGGCTTGCTCGCTTCCTCAGTTTGAATCCCATAGTGTATGTCTACGCTGTACCAGGGAGACGAGCTGCACCACGTCAGCACCCACCACCTACTCTCCAAGAGTTGCGAGCAGCCCTACAAGAAGATGCAGTGTTATTGCGTCAACATGAGATTGATGACATCATTCACAGCACGCCATGTCACTGTCAGACCTGTTTGCTGCCAGAGGTGGTGACACCCCACACTAAGCACAGTAACCAGTTGTCCGAATGTATGTGCGCAAATCCGTTAAGTTGGAAAAAATCGCAGAACTTTTCTGCCTACGGTTACGCACGTTGTAGTTGTTTACGTTCTGTATTTTTTTTACGTTGTTTCTACTTTACTACCACCTGTTTATACTATTTTGTGGCAAAATAAACACAACCTTGTATAATTTCCTTTTGTTGCATTAATTTGCACATTAGTGAATTTGAAGAGAGAATATTTAATAAAACATTTTTTACTCACTTACTAAAACATGATCCCAACGCATATTTTATGCTTGCATCCAATGTTCGTCTATAATTTTTTTGACAGATGATGAATGATATGTATGTTCAAATGGCGAAAGATATTATTATGTCATATAATTACTATTTAATAAGTTCCAGATTTTTTTGTTTTACTTCTACTAACAAATAATTCTTCTTTCCGATTTTCATGATTCTAGATCAACAGGAAGAATGCAACAGTTCTGACGAGTGAGTTTGCGCTTGTCTAAACGCGTGAGATAAATGACTGAATCTTTTGACTGCGTTGACTTATAAGCTTACATTTTTTTCACAGCGCCTATGAACCATAGACCTTAACATGTGACATAAATTTGAGCTTGATACGCCAAACTGTTCCAGCGAAAAATTATGTTAGCGGAAGAACAGACACATCGATTTTAAAAAATTAAAAAATATTTTTTTCGTGTGTTGTAATTGCAGATCAGCAATTTTCGGATTTTTTTTCTTTACTTTTACTGTCTAGGTCAACGGGAAGCACCCTATAGGTTTTGATGAATGAGTTTGCGAGTATCAAAATATTTGACACAAACGGCCGTATCTTCTGACTGAAGTGACGTATAAGCTTACACATTTTACACCTCCAAGGGTCAAATACTTTAATTTGTGACATAAATCTGAACTCAATACGTCTAACCATTCCTAAAGATAAGGATTGTTAATATTCGATCGGAAAAATCACAGGAGGATCTTATAAGGGTTTCGTTTTTGCAAATTGCGGCACGGACCCGTAAGAACAACTTTTGTTTAAGAGGACAGTGATTGATTCATTACCAAGGTTTGTTGATTTGTGTAGACAGTCTCTTCTTTATGACAGAATTATAGCCGGTTTTGACCACAATGGCCGTCTTCAGATGCTGAAAGCGGAATTTGATGAACACATGTTCACGCGATCTTATACATCTTATACATGAATTTTTCCCGGGACATTTTAAGTCTCATCTTTATCTATGATAATGATGGAAGCTGAAGAAATGAATCAAAATTTGTGCTACGGCCGGGACTCGAACTTGAGTCTCCCTGTTTGCTAGACAAAAATGCTGACCATAAAACCATCGCAGGAGTATGGTCAACATTGCTGCAGGGACTATCCAAGTCGAGTGCCCTCCCAAAGAAGAACTTCAGTTCCTATCTTCAGCTTATTTTCCCCCTTAATTGTCGCTATTGCAGTGGCTCCCCAGCATTGGAATAGCACCTCACCGTTGGTGCCACTGCCTACAAAGCAAGGAGACCCGTGTTCGAATCCTGGTCGTCGCACAAATTTTAATTCATTTCTTCAGCCTCCATCATTATCATACATAATGATGAGACTTAAATGTCATGAGGAAAATTTAATTATAATATAAGGTGCAGGACTTCCCCATTACGTCCAACGCTGGAGTGTTGTTGCAATGCCGGAGAGCCCCGGCAATAGCAACAGTTAACGGGGAAAATAAGCTGAAGATATGTATTGAAGTTTTCGTTGGTGAGGGCACCCGACTAGGGTACTCCGTGAGCAATGTCGACCATAGTGCTGCAGTGGTGTAATGGTCAGCATTTCTGCCTACTATGCATGGAGACCGGGGTTCGAGTCCCAGCAGTAACACAAATTTTAATTCATTTCTTCAGATTCCTTCATTAACATGTTCATGAGTTGTGAAACGTTCGGTTTGACAACGACTTAACATAGGTTCAAAAAATGTCGCTTTTAGCATCTGACGATGGGCATTGTGGCCAAAGCCGGTTATGATTGTGTCATAAAAAAAGCGATTGCGTCCAGAAATAAACAAATTTGTTTGTTAAACACCTTCTGTCTATCTTCTACTGGAAGCATAAAGTTTACTTGATTAAATTCACCCGTGTCCGGCTCGCTATTGGGTCGTAGTTCTGTCGCTTACCTGGACGTATCTTGGCAATATATCGTGTCTCGTTTGACTACTCCATCTCAGATATCACCTAGCACTTGATAGATATTGATGGTCTATTTTCTCTTAATGAAGAGTCTGCAGGGATAACAAAATAATAACTAAAGGCTCCTTGAATCCACAACGCCGATTGACAAAAAGAAATCTGCTGGGTTTCCCAAATGTAACAACGACGGTTTTTGGTTCCGGGACACATTCGCTTCACACGATAACCGCACTGACACAAAAGTCTGCAGGTAGAACAGAAACCATGAAGAAAACAATGCATTCAGAGTACGAAGTTGATCATTGTTCCTACAGCGGCCTGTAAAGCAAACCAGTGCTGAGATAGGAGATACTTCTTTCGTGTTTCATCCTTTGGATGACTTTAATTCAATGTAGTGGAACTCCTAACCTAAGAAATCAGGTTTCTCGTGAATTACGGAAAATTCTGTTACAACATGTTGTTTGGGAGACATCTGTATCATTCGATCACTTCCTTCTTCACCATACATCTTCCGGTTGGTAGGGAAATCACGAAACTTCGTTTCGGCTTATTTGCCGACGGATTACCTATGGTTTATTTTAAAAATGTCAACAGCAATTTTCATCACGCTTCCCTTGTATTGCTCCGCCTTGAAAGATTACAACGAGTTGATTATGAAGCGTTGCGTGACCCACCCCCTTATGTCACTTTAGTCTGATAGTTCTCTTTAATGTTCTTTCTTCGCCGTTCCTGTACAAGACTTCCAGACTTGTGGTACTGTCCTCTACTTTATCTTTTACCTTGCGTCTCCAGCACAATACCTCATACGCTTCAAGAGATACAATTTCTTTCTTGCTTGTGGTGCATGTTTCACATACACTTATCAGACTGAAGATTATGACTACCTACCTGACAGCCGGTATGACCACCTTTGGCACGGATAACAGAGGCAACGTGTCGTGACATGGAAGTAATGAAGCGTTGACAGGTCGCTAAACGCAGCTGATACCACATTCGCACACACAAGTCGCCTAACTGCCGTGAACTGCGGGGAAATTGGGGGGGAGGGGGGGGGGGCAATGAGCTCTGACGCCACGTTCAATCACATCCCAAATGAGTTCGATGGGGTTCATATCTGGTGAACTTGGGGGCTAGCACATCAACTGCAACTGACCACTGCGTTCCTCGAACCACTCCATCACACTCCTGGCCTTGTGACATAGTGCATTACCTCGTTGAAAACACTGCCATCGGGAAACTGATAGTCATGAAGGGATTTACGTAGTCTGCAATCAGTGTACCATATCCCTTGGGCGTCATGGTGCCACTCGACCCATCGATGTCCACGTGAATGTTCCAAAGAGAACAATGTATAACACTCTTATCTGCTACTACTGTACTATAACCTCAAAGCCTAAGGCACTTCGTATAAAAAAATTATTCTTATTCTAGTAATTATAGTATGAAGAAACAGAGCAGTGTTACCCTCTGAGAGGAATTTTGTTATATTGACCGCGTTGTACCTAACGGAGGTGGCTTATCGGAAGTGAAAGTCAGAATTACGTAATTATTCAAACAGTAACAAATAATGTTTTACCTAGCTGTACTGTTTCAAGAAAAAGGAAAACGGTCGCCAGCCTAATTAGGCAAGAGAAAGATTAACGTTCTTGTTTCAGAAAGTAGGTGTAAGTAACATAAACGGACAAACATAACCTATACAATGAACTCTGACACATACATATGTTTACGGTAAGATTGAAGCTAACTGCTAGAGCAGCACAAACTATTTGCAAAAACATAACAGATAACGAAAAACACTATTACTTTCAGGGCTCGTTCAAACTGGATGGTCTTTATAACATTACTAATAATATTCACTGTAAGATCATAGATTGGGCATAAGTTCAGTATTACTTTTCACACATTTTCCTAGCTGACATAAAATTTTAAATGTAATGCTCTGCAAAATTATGAGCTGGTCACAGGTGAAGTCCCTCTCAGTTAAATACTTTACTATTTAAAATGAAGGTTAAACGGAATTCACTAACAGGTTACTTCTCACTGTCTTTTGAATAAATAAATTATGGTTTTCATAAATAGTGATCTTCCCGTTACTTGTGACCTAGAATTAGCACAATAGACAGACTGTGGATCCTGTTATACTATTAATATGCACTTCCAATAGACAAGAGAGACAAACACTTAGCAAACATGAACATATAACTTTCCACAACTGCAGTTTTCCACTTTTGCTACAGTGAGACACAAAATTAACATATTTGTAAAAAACACTCATCTTTTAAAATTTACTACAGGCAGCACTATGATCACTAAGCAACACTTTATAAGCCTCAGTTTTAAGAGCTTTTAATCTTTAAAAGAAACTGCAAATTGTCTTTATTACCATAGTCTTCTACTTTCAAGTAAATGATTAAATGGGTGACTTTGAAACACCACAAAACTTTAAACTAGACTGCCTCCATCCCTGGGAGGCTTTCACAAGACTACATTTACTACCTCCCACAATTTCACTAAATCCACAGTAAATCTGAACACTCCCTTCTTACCAAAGATCAAACAACATTATTCGACAATTTGACTTTGAGGCTTTCACTTTTTCCACAAATTGGGACACTCGGTAATCATAGTTCACACGGAAAGGAACCTGAGAGGTGTTGTGATAGGGAAAAATCAAGCTAGGTACATAAATTGAGTTATAAGTTACCTTATATATGTACACACTAAAACATCCAATAAGCTGATCCTTCACTGTACATTATTATAGTATTCCGTTACAGTGATTGCGCAATGTCGTGGCAACTGCATGTTTGTAGGTGGATTTGCAGGCAGAATTGCTGGACTCTGTCCCTTCTTGGTGGCGATGTTGGATACCAATCCCAGAATTGCTCCACCTATTTATCCATCCGTCCGAGACATTGGAAAGTGGCAGAAAAAGCCTCTCTCGGAACCAGCACAATATACAACTTTTACATGGCATGGTAGCTCGTCCCCGACTGACTCTTTATTCCACCTTTTCTACCTAGGCCAACCACTACTAAGTTCCGTTCCCGAGGTTAACGACAACACCTTTTACATAAAGGATAACTAACAACCCTAAGTGAGGATCAGCAGTTAACATAACAGCAACCAAACACATTAAATAAAACAGAACAGTTGCACATATTGAAATTTCTACAAAAAGTTATTCACACAGAAATTACAATTATATATAGTAAGTTTTGTTCGCTCCAAATGGGACAAAGAATTTAAATGGCAGATATACTACATTGCATAGAATCAAATCATGACATCAAAGTTTTTTAACAAAGAAAGGAGTATACAATTTTGTGTTAACTATTCAATCAAACACATTTACAGAAGCTTAAAGATGTAACATTAAATAAAACAAAAGGCAAAATAAATTAGTAGAGCATTAGAACTATGGTGTTACAAATGGAGCCGCCGCCAGCTTGACTCAGTCTAGTACAGGTGTCAAGGAGCTGTTCCCCTGGAAGACGACGGCTGCGCACCCTCCCATCGATATGGTGATGAAGGTATAGGGATTCATCAAACCATGCAACGCTCTGTCACTTTGCCAGCTTCCAGTGCCGATGGTCACGTTCCCACATCACTCGTACTTGCCGATGTAGTGTTAGCACTGGCACGTGGCTGGGTCGTCGGCTGCGGACGCCCATAATGAGGAGCGTTCAGACACAATTGTACTCTGATGTCAGTTCCGCCGCAGTTCGCCCGCTGTCCTGTTTTATCAGTCTATCTATTCTACGACGTCTCATGTCTGTCATGAGGGGTGGACGCCTAATCCCACGATATCTGGACATGTGTTCACCTTGCTTTCGCCACGTGTTGGAGAGACTCACCACAGCACTACTCGAACACCCAGGAAACCGCGCAGCTTCCGAAACGTTCGCGCCGAGACTCCGGGCCATCACAATCTTCTCTCGGTCAAACTCACACAGATCGCGCACCTTCCCCATTCTACACGTGGACAGCACGCTCTCTGACACTACAGGCACCCAGCGTGTGTCTTTCCTCGCCAGCTGACGCTGCTGTCGCCTGGACGGGTTTACGTCGACAGTACGTCAGTGGTCATAACATTCTGGCTGAGCGGTGTTCAAAATGTGCTACGTTATGTTTCAGTTATCATACTAATTAGATTTCGTACGCTCTTGTTTGGTTTGTCTTATTCCCTCTAACTTTTATTTTTCTGATTCCTTAGAGTGCGCTAGTATTCCAGTATAGTTTATGTTAATTTCTGTTGTGTATACTTGTCTTAGCTTCATTGGAGACTTCTTTACTCTGTGGTGTCACTCATTCACACCCCTAGGTATCTATATTCTTCTTAGACTTATTTGGATACCTGTACTGCATTCTTCACTCTCATTTATTGCATATTCTACGTAGATGTTTAACAGAAATACAGCACATCCTTGCCTAATAGCTTCAGGAAGTCTACCTTTTGTAAGTAGGCTGTTAAGGGTTTTATGCTGGTATCGCCACGTAGCGTCTCTGTATGAAAATCACTGGCTGTGCTGTGTGCAGTCTGAGGATGGTCGGCATTGTTGGAGTATATGCTATTGTAGTGTTGGGCAGTTGGCTGTTAACAGCGCGTAGCGTTGCGCAATTGGAGGTGAGACGCCAGCAGTGGTGGATGTGAGGAGAGAGATGG
This sequence comes from Schistocerca gregaria, assembly GCF_023897955.1. Lineage (NCBI taxonomy): Eukaryota > Metazoa > Arthropoda > Insecta > Orthoptera > Acrididae > Schistocerca > Schistocerca gregaria. The sequence continues at coordinate 498,524,200 of NC_064926.1, read as the reverse complement.
CGGAGTTTTGAGAGCGGACGATCTGGACGTGTGTCCATCAGAGACAGTAAATTCGTATGACTAGATGTCATGAACTGATGATTATATATATATATATATATATATATATATATATATATATATATATATATATATATAATGGCTTTTGAACACTATTAAGGTAAATACATTGTTTGTTCTTTATCAAAATCTTTCATTTGCTAACTATGCCTATCTGTAGTTAGTGACTTCAGTAGTTACAATCTTTTATTTAGCTGGCAGTATTGGCGCTCGCTGTATTGCAGTAGTTCGAGTAATGAAGATTTTGGTGAGGTAACTGATTCATGAAAGGTATAGGTTATCGTTAGTCAGAGCCATTCTTTTGTAGGGATTATTAAAAGTCAGACTGCGTTGCGCTAAAAATATTGTGTGTCAGTTTAGTGTTGATCAGAATAAGTAAAGAGAGTAATGTCTGAGTACGTTCAGTTTTGCTCAGCTGTTTGAAAAGCAAATAATGTAAGAGGTTTATCAGCACAGTCATTCATTAATTTTTCTAAGGCGACGTTTCATTTTTACTTTTGTATTGTTTATCTATACTATCGTTGTCTGTTGTTTGTGTGATCACTTCTAAATCGTAAATGATTTTGGATTTACAATATTTTTTTAGAAAGAAGAGCTAGTCCAGTTGGTGATAACTTTTGGGAAATCACCCAAATGCATCGAGAGATATGAGGTAATCCCATTCAGCGATGTCCAGCATGTGAGGGATATTTTTTATTTTTATTTATTTATTGCAATCTACAAACGCCTCCAGTGGTGTCGCGACAGGCGTGAATGGAGGGACGAATGGAGACGTGTCGTCTTCAGCGATGAGAGTCGCTTCTGCCTTGGTGCCAATGATGGTCGTATGCGTGTTTGGCACCGTGCAGGTGAGCGCCACAATCAGGACTGTATACGACCGAGGCACACAGGGCCAACACCCGGCATCATGGTGTGGGGAGCGATCTCCTACACTGGCCGTACACCTCTGGTGATCGTCGAGGGGACACTGAATAGTGCACGGTACATCCAAACCGTCATCGAACCCATCGTTCTACCACTCCTAGACCGGCAAGGGAACTTGCTGTTCCAACAGGACAATGCACGTCCGCGTGTATCCCGTGCCACCCAACGTGCTCTAGAAGGTGTAAGTCAACTACCCTGACCAGCAATATCTCCGGATCTGTCCCCCATTGAGCATGTTTGGGACTGGATGAAGCGTCGTCTCACGCGGTCTGCACGTCCAGCACGAACGCTAGTCCAACTGAGGCGCCAGGTGGAAATGGCATGGCAAGCCGTTCCACAGGACTACATCCAGCATCTCTACGATCGTCTCCATGGGAGAATAGCAGCCTGCATTGCTGCGAAAGGTGGATATACACTGTACTAGTGCCGACATTGTGCATGCTCTGTTGCCTGTGTCTACGTGCCTGTGGTTCTGTCAGTGTGATCATGTGATGTATCTGACCCCAGGAATGTGTCAATAAAGTTTCCCCTTCCTGGGACAATGAATTCACGGTGTTCTTATTTCAATTTCCAGGAGTGTATTAACAAACGTGAAGGTAGCACGAGCTTCATCTTGCGCCGCTATTCGGGAGCAACTTGTAAACACTCGTACTGTCCTACGGCAACGGTGTGACCAGCGAAGGGGCGGGGCAGCAGACGGCCCGGAAGCCCGGCTCTCCGTATCGCCTGCCCGCCTGCCATCCGCTGCCGACACGGTTCGGCAATATGCCGGCGATAGTGCGTACCATCCACGGCTCTTGTCGCGATACGCCGACATGCGGCGGAAAATACTTGTCAGCTAACGCGTCCCACGCGATGCGGATCTACAGCGGGCCAAAAAACGAGTTCTCCCACGTCAACGACTTCAGCGTAACGCTTGACGCTACTAAAGCGGAACATGCAAGATGAACTACCCCTGCCAAACGTGACGTGCCACAGCGTTCTATACTACACGAACTCCGCGGAGATTCTTTCCCACACGGTAATGGCCACCAGTTAACTATCACAGTGATTCCAGAATGAGATTTTCACTCTGAAGCGGAGTGTGCGCTGATATGAAACTTCCCTGCACACTAAAACTGTGTGCCGGACCGAGACTCGAACTCGGGACCTTTGCCTTTCGCGGGCAAGTGCTCTACCAACTGAGCTACCCAAGCACGACTCACGTCCGGTACTCGAAGCTTCACTTCCGCCAGTACCTCGCCTCCTACCTTCCAAACTTTACTCAGTGATGACACAGCTCAGACAGGAGCAGCAGCGTGAAAGTAAAAGCACCTCCGAATATCGAAAACACAAATCGGTATTGCCACAGAACATCACATAGAGTAAAGTGTATTTCAAGCGAAACAGAGTGGAAAGTGAAAAGTAGGGTTTTGTAGCCAGAAGAGTAGCTAATAACACAGTATATTGGAACCCTGAATAAAACCAACCTGGTTTCACGAAAAAAGTGTCTCATTACTTTTTGAACGCCCCTAGCAGCTGTAAGTTGCAGTAGTTATGGAGTGAACAAACCCAGTAGCTGTATGTACGATCCCTATTAATGATTTTTATTCTCTTTGCATCCGAATAAGAATTTACATTCAATATCCAGTACTTCCAGCCTGCTACACACGCCGCTATGTGTGTGTTGAATCTACTGATTAAAAGTCCAAGTGCAATACAGAGCCCATACTAAGACGGTGCATAGTTCAGCATTATTTCAATAACCAATCAGCAAGCGTGGGAGAGAGGCTACACGACTACTGCCCGCCGAGACACACCTGTCTCTCGGTCTCTTGGACTACACGGCCGACAGCGGAACGAGATGACGGAATCAGTGGTCTAAGGCAGAACTTGTCCGAGTCCTCAGACAGTGAATGAATGTGTCTTCTGCATTAATAAACGAAAAAATGCCCTACGACAAATAGAACTTCTGACTGACCTGACCTAACAGTAAGTCCCTATCCCAAACGACGAAATACAGGGTGGCGCAGGGGAACGGGAAATTTTGAACGTTACAGTTGGCATCACTGTAGCGCCGGCATATGTTTGAAACTTTGCACAATTGATGTGAAGGCATTGCCATTTAGTAATCATGGAGAACTGGACTGGTGCGGAACGTGCAGTAGCTGTGAGAGCGTTTTACAAAAATGGTGATAGTGCGACTGCCGCGCAGAGAACATTTCGACAGCATTAGCAGCTGGAACGTCATGGACGTGTCCCATGGGCGCATGCGATTACAATGTGGGTGCGTAATTTTGAAGAAACAGGATCTGCCTTGAAAAAGAAACCTCCAGGTGGCATTCCAACGGTACGTACACCAGAGAATATTGCAGCTCCTAGAGCTGCAATCGAGAGAAGTCCTCGCCGCTCTGTTCGACAGCATGCATCTTCTCTAGGGATTAAGCGACGAAGCTTACAAAGAATACTGCACGAATTAGACTTCCATCCCTATAAGTTGCAGATTGTGCAACACTTACACGGACGAGACCCAGCGTCACGTATGGAGTTTAGTAGCCAGATATTGGCTAAAATCAACGAGGACGCTAATTTCCTTGGTAACTTATGGAATTCAGACGAAGCCCATTTCCACCTGACCGGATTCGTGAACAAACAGAATTTTCGTTATTGGCCACAGGACAATCCTTGTGTGTTTCACCAGCGACCACTACATAGCGCCAACGTCACAATATGGTGTGCTGTATCATGTCATGGTGTTATCGGCCCTTATTTTGTTGAATGTGAGGATGGTAGTGCAGTAACAGTAACATCCGCTCGATATGTTGAAATGCTTCAAACCTTCTTTACACCGAGATTGTACGAGCTTGCTCTTAACGTCGAAAATATGTGGTTTCAGCAGGACGGAGTGTCACACACTGCTCGACAATCGATGGCAGCAGTTCGTCAATTGTTTGGAAGACGCATTATTTCACGTAACGGTGGCATTGCATAGCCTGCGAGATCCCCTGATCTTAGTGTGTGTGACTTCTTCCTGTGGGGATATCTTAAAGGCAAGGTGTACCGTACACGTCCTGCAACAATCCATTAACTGAAGGAGAACATTGAAAACGAAATCACTGCCATTCCTCAAGATTTGTTACACCGCGCATCCCAGAGTTTTCATAACAGGCTGTTAGAGTGTGAACGCCGAATGGGAGCACATCTTTCCGATTTCATCTTTAAAAAGTAAAGAGACACTTTTGGACATTTTTATTGTAAAGACATACTGAATAATGGCATACTGAATACATTCACTTTCGTAAATACATTACTAGTTTTATGAATTTATTCATGGAAATGACGTTATTTCGAAATTTCCAGTTTCCCTGCGCCACCCTGTACATTTATTAGGCAAATTTTTCGACCTTCGCTAACAAGATCAAAGAACACGAGTCTTTAAATGGCTACAATAGTATTATAGTCGACCTCACGAAATGTAATATTATTTTTGTAAACTCTTAGGTACTTGTGTCACAGCAATTTTTTTTTTTTTTTTTTTTTTTTTTTTGAGTCATCAGTCTACTGACTGGTTTGATGCGGCCCGCCACGAATTCCTTTCCTGTGCTAACCTCTTCATCTCAGAGTAGCACTTGCAACCTACGTCCTCAATTATTTGCTTGACGTATTCCAATCTCTGTCTTCCTCTACAGTTTTTGCCCTCTACAGCTCCCTCTAGTACCATGAAAGTCATTCCCTCATGTCTTAGCAGATGTCCTATCATCCTGTCCCTTCTCCTTATCAGTGTTTTCCACATATTCCTTTCCTCTCCGATTCTGCGTAGAACCTCCTCATTCCTTACCTTATCAGTCCACCTAATTTTCAACATTCGTCTATAGCACCACATCTCAAATGCTTCGATTCTCTTCTGTTCCGGTTTTCCCACAGTCCATGTTTCACTACCATACAATGCTGTACTCCAGACGTACATCCTCAGAATAGTGTAGTAGAAACATGTAGAACTGCACACACCCGAATCGTTAACTGAATAGAAGTACGATTAGTCAGGTAGTGACAATTGGTGAGAGTCGGACCTGTAACGCTTGCCGAGTCCGCCTCCGTAGCGTAGCGGTAGCGTTACCGCCTACCACGCAAAGGGGCCAGGGTTCGATTCCCGGCAGGGGAGGCCTCCCCCGAATGGGGCCTCCCGGCTCATAATGCCATGCGATCATTTCCAACGCTTGCTAAATAGTCTCGGTTACCTTCACTGTGGTAGCCTCCCCATCCTCCTCTCCCCCTAACTGCCAGGTTCTCCGTTCGAGTCTCAGGACCTGTAATTTTTTTTTTTTCGGCGCTTATCCAATTTCAGAATGAGCTTTTGACTCTTCAGCGGATCGTGTGCTGAAATGCGACTTCCTGGAAGATTAAAACTGTGCACGGAACTGGAAAGTGCTCTACCAACTGAGCTACCCAAACACGGCCTAAAACCCGCTCTAATAGCTCACAGGCAGGAGATGAGGTGGGTCGTGAGTCGTGCTTAAATACCGCAGTTCGAAGAGCATTTGCCCGCGAAAGGCAAATGTCCCGACTCTGTGTCTTGGTCCAGCAGATAGCTTTCACCTAGCAGAAAGTTTCAGTTACCCCATTAGCTCAAGTTAAAACGACAGATACCAACGCTGTCCCCTCCTCACAACGATATTCATCCTTGAGAGGTTCGATTTTTTGAGAGTTAGCAATTTTTTTTGCATTTATTGGGAATTTCCTGTATTTTGATGCATCACATTAGTTGTAACTCTTGGTATTACGTTCCAGTATACATGATTCATATCCAGTGACAGTTAACTTTCCGGAAAACTTAATAATAAAATCCGTCTGCTGACAACATAGCCTTTTTGCTTTGAGAACGTACAATTAGAACACACGGCTTCAACCTCGGGGCTTTACGTGGTTATGGAAGGACACTCAGTGCGATGTTAACACGGCTAAAAGGCGTATCCGTGAATGTTCTTCATTTTTGTTGTGTGTGTGACATCCCAATGAAGCAGCTCCCACATGTTCAACGCATACAGTTATCCAAAGACGACTTCTATCAATAAAAAAAACGATGAAAAAACGATGCCGTGAGTGAGTCTGCAGGTATAACTGGCCAGCCAAAGGACTTCGAGTAAGGCAACAGAGGAAAAATAATAGGGAGGCTGACTTGGCGAGAAAAGCTGGCATAGCCACACTGTGCGGACCTGTCTTCAAAATAGTAGTGTTTAGTGCGGCACTAATGATGGCGACTGTCCAGTACGATTTTATATTGTGTCACTTCTAGCGTTACTAAAATTGTAAGAGTTTGTTACCATAGTAGTTTTAGTGTATCTTATGGCCCTGGAAAAAGAAAGCATTACACCACCGTAACGAAAGTTCCTAACGGATAACTGAATAGCAAGATTAAGAAACAGAGCGAGTCGTTATCATACGAGGGCTATCCACAAAGTACATTACGTTTTCGTTTGTGTCCGTTAGGGGCGGGGCTAGCGCGGCCATCTTGGTGTCATGGCAATCCGCCGCTCAGTCGGCATCCTGCCGTGGTAGTGAGAGGTTCGTGCTGTACTCCGTTGAGTTACTGTGACAGTTTGAAATGTCAGCGTTAATTGAAAATGCCGCGAAGTGTGAAGTGCGTGCTGTAATAAGGTTTCTGACTGCAAAAAAACTGTACACCGATAGAAATCCATGGGCAGCTTTGTGAAGTGTATGGGGACAACATGATCACTGAAGGTGGAGTGCGTCAATGGGTCATAAAATTTAAAAATGGTCGAACTAACGTTCACGACGAAGAGCGAAGTGGAAGACCCAGCATAGTGATGCCGCGGTCCGCGAAAACCGTAATTTCACAATAACGGAACTCTCTATGAGTTTTCCACAAATTTCACGAAGTTTTTTGCACGAAAGCGTTACCGAAAAGCTTGGTCACCACAAGTTTTGTGCAACATGGATACCAAAAATCTTGACAGAGATTCACAAAAATCAGCGAATGGCTGCAGCGATAACGTTTTTGGACGCTTATGAGAAAGACGGCGACTCGTTACTCGATCGCATCGTTACTGGTGACGAAACATGGTTAAGCATGTGAACTGCGAGACAAAATTGCAGTCAATGCAGTGGGGGCACACAAATTCCCCCCAAAAACCTAAGAAATGCATGCAGATAATGTCGGCAAGGAAGGTGATGGCGACTGTCTTTTGGGACAGAAAAAGTGTGATTTTTGTGGATTTCCTGGAAAGAGGCACTACAATAAACTATCAAAGGTATTGCCAAACTTTGCACAGCCTCATAAGAGTAATACAAAACAAGCGCAGGGGAAAGTTGGGCTCGAAGATCTTGCTGATTCACGACAACGCCCGGGCCCACACGGCAAATGCCACTCGTGAAGTTCTCGAATCTTAGTGGGAGTTGTTTCCTCAAATGCCGTACAGTCCCGGCCTGGCACCGAGCGACTTCCACTTATTCCCAGCAACGAAGAAATGGTTGGCTATGCAGCGTTTTGACGACGACGCACAGCTTCAAGAAGAAGTAACCACGTGGTTGAAGGCGCAGGCGGCAGAATTTTACGACGAAGGAATTTCCAAGCTCGTCCATCGCTACGATAAGCGCCTTAATTTAAGTGGCAACTATGTAGAAAAGTAGTATTTAAGTGTGGCTTTCATCTGTACAAAAGAAAAAAAATCCAATACTTTATTTATTTTTAATTCCAAAACGTAATGTACTTTGTGGATAGCCCTCGTACATGAACACGCTGAGACACCCCTACAGTGTAAAGCTTCACTGCTACTGTTGAGCTACTGATCGCACCTGTTCAGTATTCTGGTCGTGAGCACAATGGCCTCTACGGTCCCTCCAGACGCAGCCACTTGGCAGCGCTGCCGACGGCGAACGCTGCTGGTATACGAGCGGTTCAACATGCGGCCGCAGGAACGGCAGTGTCCAGACTGCGCCACAGCGCGAGTTGCTCAGAAGCTACTGTTAGCGGAAGTGGTTGCTTGTGCACCGTCTAAATACGGCATTAATACGGGAATGCTGGGACCTAACACCAGTACAACAGAATTTCTCAATGAGACTGAAAAGCGACCAGCAATATACGATATGATACGCAACAGGGTTCCGAATAAGAATGCGTTGTTGTTCATCACAGGGAAATTCGAAGTAAATTTCGCTGCCATGTCCACAACAGAGAACAATTAAATCCAGAATGAGATTTTCACTCTACAGCGGAGTGTGCGCTGATATAAAACTTCCTAGCAGATTAAAACTGTGAGCCCGACCGAGACTCCAACTCCAGACCATCACCTTTCGCGGGCAAGTGCTCTACCATCTGAGCTACCGAAGCACGACTCACGCCCGGTCCTCACAGCCAGGAAGCTTCATATCAGCGCACACTCCGCCGCAGAGTGAAAATCTCATTCTGGAAACATCCCCCAGGCTGTGGCTAAGCCATGTCTCCACAGTATCCTTTCTTTCAGGAGTGCTGGTTCTGCAAGGTTCGAAGGAGAGCTTCTGTAAAGTTTGGAAGGTAGGAGACGAGATACTGGCAGAAGTAAAGCTGTGAGTACTGGGCGTGAGTCGTGCTTCGGTAGCTCAGATGGTGGAGCACTTGCCCGCGAAAGGCAAAGGTCCCGAGTACGTGTCTCGGCCGGGCACACAGTTTTAATCTGCCAGGAAGTTTCAACAATTTAATCGATAAGAAATGTACTGTCTATTTACACCAAATATCAGTATTATAGGAAATACTGTAGTAGCCAAAATACTTTACAAATTCACTCTTGACAACGTCGTATTTAAAGCAGGGCTTCCCAACGTGTGGTCCGCGGACCCATTAGAGGTCCGCCGGCTCTTTCTAGGGGCTCCGCGGCCACCTATCACCAGTGTAAAATAATGAGTAAAATTATTGAATAAAAATGTGAAAATTAAATTCATCACTTTTTTTCGTGTGAAAAAAATGTGTACTTTTACTTCAGGTCGTATTCCCATACTGCCTTTGCGGTTCCTAAGTGAGAACGCATACACAGTTTAGTGTCGGAGAACGCGGCTTCTCTGATCGACTATTTCGCAAAAATACGGGGGTCGTTTGTGCGCCGGCTCACGGCGGTAGATGAGCTGAAACCTTTTACGCATGAGACCAATCACAGCACTCGCTGGCACGTATGCGGCCCCAGGCATCATTTAAACTTGCTTTGTCAGTGCAGTACCTATTTCATAACTCGATTTGGACTATTGATACTTCAGGGGTGGGGGGTGGGGGTGGGGGGGGGGGGGGTCCGCCATGGATTTACGACTGAAGAAGGGGTCCACCAACTAAAAAGGTTGGGAAGCCCTGATTTAAAGCAAATATCTCAGCTGCATGTTAATCCCAATTTCAAATTTGATGTACAGTTAAATCACTTCCGTGCCCCTTCATTCATAAAGTAATCAGGAAATGCTGTTCGGGTGCATTTAGCAGCGTTTCCAGGTAGACAACTGTCCACTTGCGTCTCGTCCTCTAGTCCAACAACACAAAGTGTATCCTCAAACTTATCTCCATCTCTTATGCAGAAGGCACCAGTTTCTATAGTATTTTCCGCCAAATCTTGTTGAAGACTTATTGAAGTATCCTCCACTTGTAGTTCAGTATTTTACACAAGTTGTGCACAGCTTGCAGCTCTGCTATAGTCTGATTAAAATTACTTGATAGTTGACACTTCACGCGTTGGAATTGGTTTCCTCCAATCAGAGCGGTCCATGCCACGCCCGAACCGTTCGCCTTCGCCAAAGTGCCACAAGAATTGGTCAGTTCACTACCAAATCCTTGTTGGGCATATTTTCTTGATGTGTTTCACTCCTGAGTTATGAGTCTGGCACTTTTATTTCGTATTTCATCACACATGATAACCACACCAGCAACAAAACACACACACACAATAATGAAATACACGTGTTTGATACGCAGCTCTAACGTTACTGGATACTTCTGCAGGTGGTTCAGCGCCACAAGTGCGGTTAACACAATCACAGCGTTTGCCTTACATCAGATAAGTTTCACATAACATTACGTGAAAACTGAGTTTATGAAGGCTGCAATTCATCAATGCAACAAGATGATCAAAGCCAAAATTGTAACAACTTGGCTCACTGTTGCACTTTAGCGAAATGGTTAGCGTAATAACTTTCCACGGTGATAGTCGTAGGTTCGAATCTCACCAAATGTGAAAACATTTAATTTCTAAATCTACCAAAAGGTTTTGATTATCATTTTCATTGAGTTAATTGATTTAATGTATTTTCTACTTCCAATTTTTGCCACGTAATTTTCATCATCGTATTGACTTTTTTACTTGCTGTTATTTTTCTACCTATCATTCTTTTTTTCTTCTGGAATCCGTCAGTGTCGTCTAAAATCTGCAATCAAGTGCCAACGAGGACTGCTCATCGTTTGGCAACGTAGGAGCTCGAGTTGTCAATGAAAGAATAATTTCAGGTAACCAAAGGTAGCGAGAAATTACAGTTAACTTTTAGCGCTGAAACTGGGCTTCTTCTGTCTCAGTTTGCTCGTAGATGTTATTTTAATAGCCGTGAACAAATTGATCGTGATTTTAGTTCTGTCGCAGATTGCAGACCGCCGCTTTTTCGGATACATTGCACATCACAATGTTCTGGTTAGGTTAGGACACGAGTTTAAGTTCAGGGCTATAAAACGCGTCTTTTGCCGAAGTCTAGTCATTGGTAACTTAAAATCAGATGTCGGCAGCGGATCTCGCATTTCCGACATACCTTGCTGTGGCGACTTCCAACATCGCCCTGTGTTACACATTGGGCAGACTACTGCTACTAATAGGAGCCAATGTTCTGCACGAAATTGAATACTGAATCAATATATGGCTCTTGTGCCCGCCGCAGAATCGCGTTCTGTTTGTCATCTACATCTGCACTGACACTCCGCAAGTCACCGTATGGTGCGTGGCGGAGGGTACTATGCAATACTACTAGCCAATCCCTCCCCTCTTCCACTCGCAAATAGGGTGAGGTAATCTATATGCCTCAGTATGTGCTATAATATCTAGTAGCTTATCTTCGTGGTCCTTAGGCGCAATGTATGTTGGCGGCAGTCAACTTGAAATGCTGGTTCTCTACATTTTCTCAATACTGTTTCTCGAAAAGGACGTCGGCTTCCCTCCAGGGAGACCCATTTGAGTTCCCGAAGCATCTCCGAACCACTTACGTGTTGTTCGAACCCACCAGTAACCAATCTAGCAGCACGCCTCTGAGTTGCTTCGATGTAACCCTTCAATCCGACGCGGTACGAAACCCAAACGCTCGAGCAGTATTCAAGAGTAGGTCGGACCAGCGTCCTACATGCCGCCTCATTTATACAGGGTGTTACAAAACGGTACGGCCAAACTTTCAGGAAACATTCCTCATACACAAATAAAGAAAAGATGTTATGTGGACATGTGTCCGGAAATGCTTAATTTCCATGTTAGAGCTCATTTTAGTTTCGTCAGTATTTACTGTACTTCCTCGATTCACCGCCAGTTGGCCCAGTTGAAGGAAGGTAATGTTGACTTCGGTGCTTGTGTTGATATGCGACTCATTGCTCTACAGTACTAGCGTAAAGCACATCAATACATCAACAGGTTAGTGTTCATCACGAACGTGATTTTGCAGTCAGTGCAATGTTTACAAATGCGGAGTTGGCGGATGCCCATTTGATGTGTGGATTAGCACGGGGAAATAGCCGTGGCGCGGTAGGTTTGTACCGAGACAGATTTCCAATACGAAGGAGTCCCTACGTTCGAAGCAATTGATCGGCGTCTTAGGGAGCACTGTACATTCCAGCATTTGACTCGCGACTGGGGAAGACCTAGAACGACGAGGACACCTGCAACGGACGAGGCAATTCTGCTTGCACTTGACGATAACCCTAATGTCAGCGTCAGAGAAGTTGCTGCTGTACAAGGTAACATTGACCACGTCACTGTATGGAGAGTGCTACGGGAGAACCAGTTGTTTCCGTACCATGTACAGCGTGCGCAGCCACTATCAGCAGCTGATTAGCCTCCACGGGTACACTTCTGCGAATGGTTCATCCAACACTGTGTCAATCCTCGTTTCAGTGCAAATGTTCTCTTTACGGATGAGGCTTCATTCCAACGTGATCAAATTGTAAATTTTCACAATCAACATGTGTGGGCTGACGAGAATCCGCACGCAATTGTGCAATCACGTCATCAACACAGATTTTCTGTGAACGTTTGGGCAGGCATTGTTGGTGATGTCTTGATTGGGCCCCATGATCTTCCACCTACGCTCAATGGAGCCCGTTATCATGGTTTCATATGGGATACTCTACCTGTGCTGCTAGAACATGTGCCTTTACAAATACGACACAACATGTGGTTCATGCACGATGGAGCTCCTGCACATTTCAGTCGAAGTGTTCGTACGCTGCTCAACAACAGATTCGGTGACCGATGGATTGGTAGAGGCGGACCAATTCCATGGCCTCCACGCTCTCCTGACCTCAACCCTCTTCACTTTCATTTATGGAGGTATTTGAAAGCTATTGTCTACGCAACCCTGGTACCAAATGTAGAGACTCTACGTGCTCGTATTGTGGACGGCTGTGGTACTATACGCCATTCTCCAGGGCTGCATCAGTGCATCATGGATTCCATGCGACGGAGGGTGGATGCATGTTTCCTTGCTAACGGAGGACATTTTGAACATTTCTTGTAACAAAGTGTTTGAAGTCACGCTGGTATGTTCTGTTGCTGTGTGTTTCCATTCTATGATTAATGTGATTTGATGAGGAGTAATAAAATGAGCTCTAACATGGGAAGTAAGCGTTTCCGGACACATGTCCACATAACATCTTTTCTTTATTTGTGTGTGAGGAATGTTTCCTGAAAGTTTGGCCGCACGTTTTTGTAACACCCTGTATATCAACCACACTTTCCTGAAATTCTCCCAATAAACCGAAGAATACCATTCGCCTTCCCTAACAAAGTTGTCACATGCTCATCCCATTTCATATCGCTTTGCAATGTTACGCGCAGTTATTTCAACGACTTGGCTGTGGCAAGCACGACACTAGTAATACTGTATTCGAACATTACAGGTTGGTCCTTCCTATTTATACTCTGATAAACTTCATTTTTCCACATTTAAAGCTAGCTGCCGTTCGTCACACCTGTCCACCAAATCATTTATGTATATAGAGAACAACAGTTGTCCTATCACACTTCCATGGGGCGCTCCAGACGATGCCCTTGTCTCTGATGAACACTCGCCATCGAAGGCAACATACTGGGTTCTATTATTTAGGAAGTCGTAGAGCCACTCACATACCTATGAACTTATTCTATATGCTTTATACCTTCATTAACAGCCTGCAGTGGGGCAGCGTGTGAGATACTTTCCGGAAATCTAGAAATATGGAATCAGCCTGTTGCCCTTCAGTTCGCAGTATATATTGTGTGAGAAAAGGGCAAGCTCGGTTTCGGACGAGTTGTAATGACTCTTGCAGCGGTCTCTACGCGATATTTTCAGAAATTTTATAAATTATATAACTCAGTACATATCTCTTCTTATCTTTCCGATCCCTAAACATCAACATACGATGATTATCAATGCAAAGTAGTTTCAAGCCCTGTTATTCCTTGGAGCGTCCATTTACTCCACGGAATAGCTTCTCTGCTGTCTATGTTTTCTCTTATGGAAAGAATGATTGAGATCTTGACGATTCGCCGTGAAAGAACGAAGATGTATATGTATGTATTGTTGAGCTAGTCGCCATCTTGATGGGATTCTGTATGAGAAGGAATTTAATACATGAACTAAACTAAAGTAAGTGTGTTCACGTATTATTTAACTGATTATTATTGACACTGTCTGCTTATTACGCTGTGTTGCACGGGAACCTCTGATTTACACCGGAAGAACCTGCCGTTTTGTATGCTCAAGATATCCAGTTTATTACTTCCAAAAAATAGGCTAACACGGTCTTATCAGCAGATCTCCGGTCTTCCCCATGTGATCACCGAAAGTTAATAATTATTACAAATGTTTAGAGGAGATCGACTGATAATTTTCGTCGCACTGAGACTTCGAAATTGCTTCACTGCCTTATAGAATTTAAGTTAAGCTCAATTTAATCAGGATGGAACAGTATTGAACTGTCTGAATGTGATAAGCCTGCTTTGTGAATGAAAATTCCCTTAATATACGCATGTTTTTTACCATCCTGATCAGTGAAGCTAAATCAGGCCGGTCTGAGAGAGGTTTCTAAATTTTACATCCCACAAAAAATATTAAAGAGTGATGCTTTCTAAAACCATGCTGATTCGTGGCCATAAATTGCGTAGCCTCGCTTAAGTTTAATATATTCGAACTGAGAATATGTTCAAGGATCCCACAGCAAAGCGAAGTGTCCTACAGCATTTCTTCGATTCAACTACTCGACATCCTCCTCCAGTGGTGTTTTCTGCTTACTGCTGAACCGTAGCAACTGTCGTCGTTCGTATCGTTGGTCTCTACTGCCTTTTAGCAAAAACCATAGACTGGTGCACAAGCGTGAGGTCAAGTGCGGCCAAAGTTCCGTTCTGGAATTCTTAATCCATCGCTGCATGCGACAAAAGCTCAAAGGTCAACGATTCACTCGTGAGTTCTAGTAGTGGTTAAATCGCTACAAAATTTAGCATAGTGAACGCAAGTTGTCATTTAAAACTCAGTATACAAACCACCCAATGAATAATTCCAATTTCTGGCGATAGGAATCACTCATCTAAAATTCGGCCAAATACAGGTCTGCAGATAATGAAATATAAAATTATGAAAATCTTAAAAACTTTGCAAAATTTTCAAAAATTTTCTATATATCGTTTCAGTAGTATTTAACATTAAAAATTTTCATAAAGAGATCACCAGTTTGGGTAGCTTAACTACTACCTTCAGATCACGCATAGTATTATAAATGTAACTAGCAGCGTGCAACACCGTTGCATCGTCCATAACATGCTTATTTTAAAGCCTCAGGTAAAATCTGTTATATTCAGCCACGTTATCCGTGGCACTAATTGAAACATAGAGCCTGCACATCTTTGTAAATTTTTTTTACACAGTGAAATTTCTATAAAATTATTTTCGTTAGCAGTCACTAACTGAAAACAGAGATTTGCCTATTTCGTAATCGGAGAACTATCAGCTTTCATTATTTCAGTGACAACACTATTGTGATTCACTAAATAATTAATTTCACTAATTGCAGGCTCACTCAAATTTGAGAATTTGCATTCATAAACTACTCCCACTTAATGAGATTTGTAGTCACTGGTTACTCTCCTTACTCGCTGCACCACAAGTCACACACACTGCACCACACGCAACACTAGGAGCGTGAAATTGGCAAAGTGTCAAATCACGGAAGAATTCCCAAGTTGCAACTGTGAGCGAATATTTACAAGTTTTGGATGCACTGTAATGAACGAAAATACACTCCTGGAAATTGAAATAAGAACACCGTGAATTCATTGTCCCAGGAAGGGGAAACTTTATTGACACATTCCTGGGGTCAGATACATCACATGATCACACTGACAGAACCACAGGCACATAGACACAGGCAACAGAGCATGCACAATGTCGGCACTAGTACAGTGTATATCCACCTTTCGCAGCAATGCAGGCTGCTATTCTCCCTTGGAGACGATCGTAGATATGCTGGATGTAGTCCTGTGGAACGGCTTGCCATGCCATTTCGACCTGGCGCCTCAGTTGGACCAGCGTTCGTGCTGGACGTGCATACCGCGTGAGACGACGCTTCATCCAGTCCCAAACATGCTGAATGGGGGACAGATCCGGAGATCTTGCTGGCCAGGGTAGTTGACTTACACCGTCTAGCGTACGTTGGGTGGCACGGGATACATGCGGACGTGCATTGTCCTGTTGGAACAGCAAGTTCCCTTGCCGGTCTAGGAATGGTAGAACGATGGGTTCGATGACGGTTTGCATGTACCGTGCACTATTCAGTGTCCCCTCGACGATCACCAGAGGTGTACGGCCAGTGTAGGAGATTGCTCCCCACATCATGATGCCGGGTGTTGGCCCTGTGTGCCTCGGTCGTATACAGTACTGATTGTGGCGCTCACCTGCACGGCGCCAAACACGCATACGACCATCATTGGCACCAACGCAGAAGCGACTCTCATCGCTGAAGACGACACGTCTCCATTCGTCCCTCCATTCACGCCTGTCGCGACACCACTGGAGGCGCGCTGCACGATGTTGGGGCGTGAGCGGAAGACGGCCTAACGGTGTGCGGGACCGTAGCCCAGCTTCATGGAGACGGTTGCGAATGGTCCTCGCCGATACCCCAGGAGCAACAGTGTCCCTAATTTGCTGGGAAGTGGCGGTGCGGTCCCCTACAGCACTGCGTAGGATCCTACGGTCTTGGCGTGCATCCGTGCGTCGCTGCGGTCCGGTCCCAGGTCGACGGGCACGTGCACCTTCCGCCGACCACTGGCGACAACATCGATGTACTGTGGAGACCTCACGCCTCACGTATTGAGCAATTCGGCGGTACCTCCACCCGGCCTCCCGCATGCCCACTATACGCCCTCGCTCAAAGTCCGTCAACTGCACATACGGCTCACGTCCAAGCTGTCGCGGCATGCTACCAGTGTTAAAGACTGCGATGGAGCTCCGTATGCCACGGCAAACTGGCTGACACTGACGGCGGCGGTGCACAAATGCTGCGCAGCTAGCGCCATGCGACGGCCAACACCGCGGTTCCTGGTGTGTCCGCTATGCCGTGCGTGTGATCATTGCTTGTACAGCCCTCTCGCAGTGTCCGGAACAAGTATGGTGGGTCTGACACACCGGTGTCAATGTGTTCTTTTTTCCATTTCCAGGAGTGTAGAAAGTGCGCACGGTATCTCAGCGGACGAGTCGCCGCGTAATGTGCCATAGCCCCTGCTTCGAATAGTGCGGAAATGTAACTACCTCAAGAGCTGCTGTCGCCGCCATTTTATTCCCGCTGACAGGTTTTTACGTAACTGTCTCGGCTTCCCCGTATTCGACGTCAGTGCATACATCCAACTTCTAAAAGTGAATTCAATTACAATGAATTCAATTACATTGGCAGAAATGAGACGGAGAGCTGATTACGAAGGTCTTTGATAAAAATTTCTACGTCTATTTATGCGGACGAAATTAAAGGAAAAACTAGTAAGCTAAACCACAATTTTTTTAATATTATGCAGATGGTGGCTAAAACATGCAACGTTAAAACAAATTCAAACGACAACCGATTAATTCTTATAGAAATCAGTTACGTTAAAATAAACTTAGATACAAGGTGGTTATTTTCATTTATTTTTTAAAATTCTTTATTAACAAAATAATTATAATTATACAAAATTAACCCACTTCCTTATTTCATTAGTGGGTCATAATACTTATACATCTTATACTTAATTTGTAGCTAGTTACAGTTACTTTTTCATACAATAGGCATTTAATTTCTAATATCTACAACTTATATCTAATTCTTATAACTAATTCCTATCGCCTGCAGCGTCACATGTGTGCCAGTGAAAGATATAAACCTACTTGAAATAGCCTTGCTCTTCGAGCTAATCCCGAAGAGCATGCCCCTGGCACTGCGCAGGCCACGATGTTAATTCGCTGCTGTTCGCTAGCATGGTTTTCCTAAAAACTAAGTCCTACAAACTAACTTATCCTACGTCATTTCAGGTGCGTGTCGTTATCGGTGGTATTAACCCCCCCCCCCCCCCCCCCTAATCCTGCGCGTGGCGGATTCCAACTATGATGAAAAGTTGGCCGGTCCACGCACAGGCGGTATGGGAATAGGGCTCTGGACACAATCAGTGATGGTTCTCTTGGTTATTTAGTTTATGTCCCTCAGGTATTCTGTTAAAACTTTCCGTGATACCTCGTTGGCCAATGTGTTTAAGATCTGGAAAGTGTCCTCCCGTCTAAGTAGTTGATTTGTGTCATGGTTTGGAAGTCTGTCTCGAAGTGTGTTCGCAACATCATTGAAGAGGGAGCGTTCGTAAACTACATGGTCGGGCGTACCCTCCGAATCGCCAGTCACACGTTGGTGTAGCCCTCCTCCCAAATCGACATAAGTATGTCGGGTAGGGCCCATGGCCAGTGAGAAAATGGATCAGTCCTCGAGTGGGCTCAAAGTATTTCATTCCCAAGCGTTCCCTCACATCTAGTACGAAGTGGAAAGTTCTATGTCCAGTCTCTTCTACCTCCCAAGACAAGGTGGTTATTACTAAACGTTCGCTACTTGAGAGGGTGCCCGTGAAAAACGAGTGATCCCAGGACACTGGAACTCTGTGCAGACATGTAAGGACATGCGGAAGACAAATAACGAGTAAAACATTGAAATGAACGCTTTTTAATATCCACATAAGAGGGTACATTTGTTAATTGCGTATCATGTTCACGTCCCAGGTTACAAATGTTGCTCAATATGACGACCGTCAGCAAACACGGCACTGGAGATACCTTTTCACAGATGTTCGCAGCGCTATTCGAACCGTGGACCGTGGCATTAACAGCTGCTGTGACAAAACTCGTCCACTACTTGAAGACCGCACAAGGCGTCCAGCCGTCTCAGCCATGACAGCAGTAACTTCTTCAACAGTTTGTGGCGCAACTGACCGTCAGCCTCCCACAGGAGCCAGTCACTTCCAACTTGCAAATCACCGTCTTCAACCGCGGTGCAGAAAGAGGTCTTTAACGCGTTCATTGCCACGAAGAGCAACAGCACTACTGCTGTTGTTTTGATGAAACAGCCGTGCGAGTGAAGCACTGCTCGCTTTGCCCAGAGCAATGCTGACACGCTCCAGTGCAGAATGATGCTTGTATTTCAACCCTATGTCGTCGTTCCCAGCAACTAACACTACTAACAACGTAAATCCTGCCGTGCACAATCTGATCGTCATTGCTATAAAGTTCGGTAGCCCATGCGGTAAACGGCTTCCCGACCATACTGGCACAAGAAGCGAATGGCCACCATGTACACTGGCATCACTCGACTAGATTATGGCATAGTGTGTGAAGTACCTGCTGTTAAATGTAGCTGCCCTATATTCATCATTAATTCACATTCATTAAATTTAAATAAACATGCGTCCCATCGGCGAAGTACATATTACTTTGCTGAAAAAAGTACTTACGCAGTAAGGAGCGTTTTGCCCAGGATTGTGGATTATTGATAATTTTTGTAGCTTAAACTCGCTGCCTGTAATTAAATTAGTTCTAAGTAATCGTTGCTTGAAATGTTTTCCCAAACTGTGTTCTAAATTTTGGTCAAAGAGAATTGTTCGGAATGTGGGATGGGGGTTCCTCGTCTTCCTGCTAATGTTCCGTTTCTCCCGAAATAATAACTAAGACCTATAAAAAGCTACCCTGAGATTTTCACTAACGTAATTAGCTCAATAATTCATAAATAAGCTTTATAAAAGTTAATTTTAGTCTTATCTTAGATTATACTCGTAAATGTAAAATTCTCGCTCACATGGCACGTTTTTTTTAAAAACTGATAACCAGTTTCAGCGTTGCAGTCACGATCATATCTAAATAATTACCGCAGCGACACACAGACAGATAGTTAGTACAAAGAAAAACAAGAGCAGCATGTGACCGAGACACTAACCTTTATAATGCAATTCGATACAAAGGCCGTGGGATCCTCCGCAAGTCCAAATGCTATCAATCCATCTGTAATCCAATACTGATATATTTTCTGGTAATAAAGAAAACTGCAATGCACTGTATTTACATTTCTGCAGCCACAAGATTTGTTGTTAACTGCAAATGTTTCACTCAATGGCAAAACTTTAAATCTTCATAAAAGGAATTAATAGAGATTAGTTTCCTAGCATCGGACCGTTATGCAGGTTGGAGAGAAACAGTCCGAAAAGCTTGTAAGAGCGTTGCACGATAGGTTCTGCTCAGAAACAACAGATCTGGAGAAAATTCCACACTAGCGCCGTTTCCGAGTTAATTAGAATCGAAGTTAGTCAGTCAGGCCGTTACGTGTTCAAATTCAAGCGATCCGCCAGACACAATTAGTGTCAACTGTTCTTGTATCATAAATGATGAACACAAAAGGTTGCTCAGCACTTGGCTCGGGTTCGATCCCTATTACTGTTCCATGTCCAATGTTTGTATCGCTCTCTTGTTCTGTACTAGGAAACAACAGAAAGAACACGTTTGGTGACACAGTCTCTCGCAGGCTGCTTGAATTTGCCGCGCAACGACCTGATTAACTAACTTCAGTGTAATTAACTCGGAAACGGCGCAAAGCATAGTATTTTTTTCGTAACAATTACTTGTCAGCACAACCTATCATGGAACACCATTGCAAGCTTTTCAGACTGTTTCTGACAAACCTGTAAATTTCATCAACGCATAAACAGCTGCACAAAGTGAGACTCAACGTATCAGTACATACCACATGTGCCTTTAATGGATTGCTCCATCCGTTTTCACTTCTCGCGTGGCCAAAAATAATTTAAAACTTCCTTCGGAGAAACTGTGCCTTACGAAAAGCGACCAACGCATTCATGCAACTTCATTATTTACCAAGAACAACCATGAACTTTGTTTCGTTAAGTATAATTATCCTTTTTGCGCCCGAGCAGCAGATGCGCCCGAGAGTAACTTCATATAACTTTTTTGGAAGACTGGCAAGAAATTACGGGAGTTAAACTATATGGATACGGGGAACAATGCATGTTCCCCTCTCTACCGCTCAACTGTAAAAGAAACGGAGAAGTCAAGCAGTGCACAAAGTTTCGTACCAACACTGAATAGTACCAGTTTCAGTATAAGGAGCTAGCGTAAAGCAGTGCCCCTGAATGTCGGCTACCCTTGCACTCTACGCTCTTCCCGGCAGCCTACAAAGCAGGCGTTGCCTGTGCACAAACCATGTCATGAAAACGTTTTGTTTGGACACTCACCTTAAGGTTACATCGCTAACTGAACTGTATTATTATACATCGACTTCAGTGGTCGTTTTTTTGACAGCATGTCATCTGCAAACTAGCCACGAAGAAAATTATTGCGTATTTGTAGAGAGCTGTTTCGTTGGTAGCGGTCGTCTACGTTACTGTACTTACATTTTCGTCCTGTTTCGTGTCCCTGGTTGGTGTCTCAATCGGCTGCTATTAGTGCACTGCTTTCACTAAGTTTTTCACAAATTTCCGCTCACTACTTCACCCCACATGCACTTACAGAAAATGTGTATAATAATACAGTTCAGATAGCGATGTAATTTTAAGGTGAGTGTCCGGACAACACGAAGCAAATGGCAAATATAGTATTTCTTAGACCTACAGGAGTTACATTATTACAAACGTGATATTGTACTTTACAGAAATAAAAAACAATTGACCCACAGAAGATGACACATTGGTGTCGAAACATGTCTGGGTAAATATAAAAATAAACTAATTGTGTCTGCATAAGGGTGATTTCCAAAACAACCCAGTTTTTAAATCGGAAGAACGAAAGAAGAGTTTCAAACCTAAAAGTCCTGAACAGGGAGCAAAATTCACAGTATAACGATGTCAATCATATGCTATATTAATGACATTTCTATCCTCACTGAAAATGAGAAAGAATTACAGGACGTATTGAATGGACTCACCAGTCTTCTGAGCAGTAAGTATGGATTGAGAGTAAACCAGTGTACTGAGCACAAAACTTGGGACCACGTAGAAGTTGAAGCGAAGAGATTCTGCAACCTTGTAAGAAACACAATGAATATGAGGATATCAGAAGCAGAATAGCACAGGAAAAAGAATACCTCGCCAAAGGAGTTTACCAGTATAAAAAAAGATCTTAATTGGAACAAGAAATTTCTTAAGATGTAAGTCTGTAGCACAGGATTGTATGCAAGTGTATAACGGCTACGCGAAAATCGGAAAAGTCCAGAAATTGACTGATGTAATAAGAGATGAGATGGTTTCCCGCAAAATCAGTGAGGAGAGGAATGAGAGGAAAACACTGACTGGAAGAAAAGGGAGGATGATAGGATGTGTGTTATATTATCTGGGGATAACTTTCATGGTTCCAGATAGAGCAATACAACGTAAAAAATGAATGGGGCAACAGAGACTGGACATGTATAACATTTAGTTGCGGGTGTTGTCTGTTGTTCCTACTCAGAGAGCGAGAGATCGACTTGCAGAAGGGCAACATATCAGTCAAAAGACAGAAGACCTAGACAAAAAAGAAAAACAAAACATCAACTTCTAAAAGTTTTTGGCACTGCCAGTGAAAATTCTTTAATCCGAGGTTATGGCCGCAGCGATGTAGGCTCGCTTCTTTGACAACGCGAACCTTAGCATAGGTATAATCAAAAGTACAAGTTCTAGAAGGTTTCTGCGTAACTATAGCTTATCTGCGAAGGTTGCCGTTTATACAACTCCTGCTGATCCATACTGAGCTACTGCACTGATTTTACTACAAGCGTTAGGTAAATTACGAACAAAGAGAAAAGATTATCGATATTTATTTCGAATGTTAACTTCTACGCGAGGTGTAGCAACATTAAATGACATAATCTTGATGTTCAGAGAACCTATCTCTAAACACGAGTCGAAGAGTACATTATTACCAAAGTTTGCAGATTTTTGTACGCGTTACTGAAGGCAAAGTCTGCTAGTTGACCAGGCCGCATCACATCCCTCTTTAACTTCCTCTCCGAGTTGTCACACGGTCGGAACTCTATAGCTGTCATCTCTGTTGAAATTCTCTCACCTGTTTTCATCCTATTTTGATAAAATTACGAAAATATGCTTTCATAAGTGAACACTACACCGGTTTTTGACAATGGTCCGCCACCTGGAGACACCACGAGACTCCCGAAGAAGATATTAGCACAGGGGTCGAAACGGCGAGTCTGGAAGTTCGAGAGGAATATACGGCATCGTAAACACCCAGCAGATTTTACCCTCAACATACACCATCATCTCGATGCGCGTATCTGTTAAAGTCCTTGGTGATGAAATAATTTTAAAAAACGTAACACGTATATAGACGGTAGTGGATCGACGAGGAAACTGATCATTTGCATTGCCATATCATCGTGCTCTGTAGCTGCAGAACTAACATGTGCAACTGACCTCGTGAGCGTATCAGAGGTAAGAACTACAGAGAAAGTCTTTCCTGTGTATCTAACACTGGTTTTTTAAGGGCATCGATGATCTGCGCCTTTGTGCGTTGGTCAAGTATAGATGCAGCACGGCGAAATAATCATTTTGATATCAACAGGAACTAGAGGCTCAGTTATAGATTTGGGTTTGCATATTTCTGGATCTCTCCGATTTTTCCACCAGAAAGCAGGCCTGTGAAACTGCTCATTTAACGAGTGCGCACACCTGAGTTTTGCATTTCTCACAGCCTTACTAAGGCGGTTGCGAGATGGTTATCAAGGGTAGGGTGCCGTTTATATGTCCTGTGGCCTGTTCTTTGGTACTTATAAGGTGTCTCAGGTGATCTGTAGGCCACGGTGCAAGTTTGCTCTTACAGTTTTCAAAGGAGAGAGTTTATCATATAAATTACCGAGTCTCAAAGCGAAATCAGACATTTCATAACTTATATCGAAATTTTTTTTCCTGACGTTGTCTGCCTAGGAATATGACAGGCCTCAGGTATATGCTCAGATACATTCATGCACATATGATCTCAAAATTCGCCACATGTAGTTAGTTCTTTGGACACTGCAAGACGGCCGGAGCCGAGCGACCAGTACGGTCGCAGGTTCGAATCCTGCCTCGGGCATGGATGTGTGTGATGTCCTTAGGTTAGTAAGGTTTAATTAGTTCTAAGTTCTAGGCGACTGATGACCTCAGCAGTTAAGTCGCATTCTGCTCATAGCCATTTTAACCATTTTTTGACACTGCAAGACTTTTTTTTTGTCATCAGTCTACTGACTGGTTTGATGCGGCGCGCACGAATTCCTTTCCTGTGCTAACCTCTTCATCTCAGAGTAGCACTTGCAACCTACGTCCTCAATTATTCTTCCTCTACAGTTTTTGCCCTCTACAGCTCCCTCTAGTTCCATGGAAGTCATTCTCTCATGTCTTAGCAGATGTCCTATCATCCTGTCCCTTCTCCTTATCAGTGTTTTCCACATATTCCTTTCCTCTCCGATTCTGCGTAGAACCTCCTCATTCCTTACCTTATCAGTCCACCTAATTTTCAACATTTGTCTATAGCACCACATCTCAAATGCTTCGATTCTCTTCTGTTCCGGTCTTCCCACAGTCCATGTTTCACTACCATACAATGCTGTACTCCAGACGTACATCCTCAGAAATTTCTTCCTCAAATTAAGGCCGGTATTTGATATTAGTAGACCTCTCTTGGCCAGAAATGCCTTTTTTTGCCATAGTGAGTCTGCTTTTGATGTCCTCCTTGCTCCGTCCGTCATTGGTTATTTTACTGCCTAGGTAGCAGAATTCCTTAACTTCATTGACTTCGTGACCATCAATTCTGATGTTAACATTGACTTCGTGACCATCAATCCTGATGTTAAATTTCTCGCTGTTCTCATTTCTACTACTTCTCATTACCTTCGTCTTTCTCTGATTTACTCTCAAACCAACTGTATACTCATTAGACTGTTCATTCCGTTCAGCAGATCATTTAATTCTTCTTCACTTTCACTCAGGATAGCAATGTCATCAGCGAATCGTATCATTGATATCCTTTCACCTTGTATTTTAATTCCACTCCTGAACCTTTCTTTTATTTCCATCATTGCTTCCTCGATGTACAGATTGAAGAGTAGGGGCGTAAGGCTACAGCCTTGTCTTACTCCCTTCTTAATGCGAACACTTCGTTCTTGATCGTCCACTCTTATTATTCCCTCTTGGTGGTTGTACATATTGTATATGACCCGTCTCTCCCTATAACTTACCCCTACTTTTTTCAGAATCTTGAACAGCTTGCACCATTTTATTTTGTCGAACGCTTTTTCCAGGTCGACAAATCCTATGAACGTGTCTTGACTTTTCTTTAGCCTTGCTTCCATTATTAGCCGTAACGTCAGAATTGCCTCTCTCGTGCCTTTACTTTTCCTAAAGCCAAACTGATCGTCACCTAGCGCATTCTCATTTTCTTTTCCATTCTTCTGTATATTATTCTTGTAAGCAGCTTCGATGCATGAGGTGTTAAGCTGATTGTGCGATAATTCTCGCACTTGTCAGCTCTTGCAGTCTTCGGAATTGTGTGGATGATGCTTTTCCGAAAGTCAGATGGTATGTCGCCAGGCTCATATATCCTACACACCAACGTGAATAGTCGTTTTGTTGCCACTTCCCCTAATGATTTTAGAAATTCTGATGGAATGTTATCCCTTCTGCCTTATTTGACCGTAAGTCCTCCAAATCTCTTTTAAATTCCGATTCTAATACTGGATCCCCTATCTCTTCTAAATCGACTCCTGTTTCTTCTTCTATCACATCAGACAAATCGTCACCCTCATAGAGGCTTTTAATGTATTCTTTCCACCTATCGGCTCTCTCCTCTGCATTTAACAGTGGAATACCCGTTGCACTCTTAATGTTACCACCGTTGCTTTTAATGTCACCAAAGGTTGTTTTGACTTTCCTGTATGCTGAGTCTGTCCTTCCAACAATCATATTTTTTTCGATGTCTTCACATTTTCCCTGCAGCCATTTCGTCTTAGCTTCCCTGCACTTAGTATTTATTTCATTCCTCAGCGACTTGTATTTCTGTATTCCTGATTTTCCCGGAACATTTTTGTACTTCCACCTTTCATCAATCAACTGAAGTATTTCTTCTGTTACCCATGGTTTCTTCGCAGCTACATTCTTTGTACCTATGTTTTCCTTCCCAACTTCTGTGACGGCCCTTTTTAGAGACGTCCATTCCTCTTCAACTGTGTTGCCTACTGCACTATTCCTTATTGCTGTATCTATAGCGTTAGAGAACTTCAAATGTATCTCGTCATTCCTTAGAACTTCCGTATCCCACTTCTTAGCGTATTGATTCTTCCTGACTAATGTCTTGAGCTTCAGCCTACTCTTCATCGCTACTATATTGTGATCTGAGTCTATATCTGCTCCTGGGTACGCCTTACAATCCAGTATCTGATTTCGGAATCTCTGTCTGACCACGATGTAATCTAATTGAAATCTTCCCGTATCTCCCGGCCTTTTCCAAGTATACCTCCTCCTCTTGTGATTCTTGAACAGGGTATTCGCTATTACTAGCTGAAACTTGTTACACAACTCAATTAGTCTTTCTCCTCTTTCATTCCTTGTCCCAAGCCCATATTCTCCTGTAACCTTTTCTTCTACTCCTTCCCCTACAACTGCATTCCAAACGCCTCATTACGGACAAGGTCATTAACGACGGAGTGAAGCTCGGATTTGGAATGGTTGGGGAGACAATCGACGGCCCTCATTCAGGGGGACCACCGCCGTATTCACTTCAAGATATTTTGGAAAATAAAAAAAAAATCTGGATAGCCAACGGGGATTTGAACCATCTTCCCTCAGAATATCATTACTCCAGCGAAAAATAGTGATCCATAGAAAAAACAGGAAATGCACCTGAAATGAAAGAATGAAATGGATAGTCAAACACGATGGCGTCCTTACCTAATACCCCGGGCAGGAGTCGAAAGATGATGTTGTTGTTGTTGTTGTTGTTGTGGTGGTGGTGGTGGTCTTCAATCCTGAGACTGGTTTGATGCAGCTCTCCCTGCTAATCTATCCTGTGCAAGCTCCTTCATCTCCCAGTACCTACTGCAACCTACATCCTTCTAAATCTGCTTTGTGTATTTATCTCTTGGTCTCCCTCTACGATTTTTACCCTCCACGCTGCCCGCCAATGCTAAATTTGTGAATCCTTGATGCTTCATGACATGTCCTACCAAACGATCCCTTCTTCTAGTCAAGTTGTGCCACAAACCTCTCTTCTCCCCAATCCTATTAAATACCTCCTCATTAGTTACGTGATCTACCCACATAATCTTCAACATTCTTCTGTAGCACCACATTTCGAAAGCTTCTATTCTCTTCTTGTCCAAACTAAAGAAGATACAAACAGCAAACTGCTGTCCTAATTTCCTCATACAAAACATGTCCAACCAAAACGTGGCACACGGACTTTCTAAGTGTCGAAATACATTAATATAGAGATTCCTCGGTGCAACATCGGAGGACCATTATTGTTCTTGGTATACATCAATGACTTTGTACGCAATAATAGGTACAGAACAAATTCTCTTTGCGAGTGAGATTAACATTGTAATTACAGATAAAACACTACAGCTCCTAGTAGAGAAAGCAACTGAAGCCGTCACGGATCTCTGCAGTCGGTCATACGCCCTGCTGTGATGACTGCGGCCAGACATGTTTCACTACCACACGCTGTTTCTGCTTCATCGGCTCATCAGTGTACCTGTGCCGCAGTACCTTGCATCAGTTATTATGTATCTGTCATTCATGTACCCACAGATAAACCAAAAACAATCGCAAACTTCTCTGTCGCTGCCGTCCACCTCTACATCAAGACTACCCTGCAGTCTGCGCACAATTAAACGTGCTGCTACTTTCAAGAACACCGTAACTTATAACACACGTATCAAATGAATGTAATGCAGGATATTATGTAGAATACCTGGTTATATGTATGAGACAGCCTGATGGCCCTTACTGTGTTCTCGGAATGCCGTAGAGTCATACGGGTTGTCTGAATAGCAGGCGTATGCGGCTAGACGACACAATAGTTCCGGTCCGGTGCACAGAGAGAGCCGCCCTTGCCGCACTATTTTGCTGCGCCGAGCGTATCGACAGAATTCGAGATTTTCTCAGAATCCTTCCACCCGCCCTGTATTTAGGGGGCTTCACGACCCAACGACAGCATAGGTAAGCGCAGAATCAGCAGGTATCCTTGAGCCTACATCTGGTCAGCTATTCCGACGAGCGCTGTTTGCACATCGCATTCATCGCTCAGCCAGTGGACTCAGAACTTTGATACGTAGTGATTAATAGTCAAATATTGTGTCCAATGTCGGCGCTCTCCGGAAGAGAGAAAGAAAATATGTTATGTGGACGTATGTCCGGAAACGCTTAATTTCCATGTTAGAGCTCATTTTATTACTTCTCACATTAATCATGGAATGGAAACACACAGCAACAGAACGTACCAGCGTGACTTCAAACACTTTGTAACAGGAAATGTTCAAAATGTCCTCTGTTAGCGAGGATACATGCATCCACCGTCATGCGGTAGCGTTCTCGCTTCCCGCGCCCGGGTTCCCGGGTTCGATTCCCGGCGGGGCCAGGGGTTTTCTCTGCCTCGTGATGGCTGGGTGTTGTGTGATGTCCTTAGGTTAGTTAGGTTTAAGTAGTTCTAAGTTCTAGGGGACTGATGACCATAGATGGTAAGTCCCATAGTGCTCAGAGGCATTTGAATCATTTTTGCATCCACCCTCCGTCGCATGGAATCCCTGATGCGCTGATGCAGCCCTGGAGAATGGCGTATTGTATCACAGCCGTCCACAATACGAGCACGAATAGTCTCTACATTTGGTACCGGGGTTGCGTAGACAAGAGCTTTCAAATGCCCCCATAAATGAAAGTCAAGAGGGTTGAGGTCAGGAGAGGGTGGAGGCCATGGAATTGGTCCGCCTCTACCAATCCATCGGTCACCGAATCTGTTGTTGAGAAGCGTACAAACACATACATCAAATGGGCATCTGCAACACCGCATTTGTAAACATTGCACTGACTGCAAAACCACGTTCGTGATGAACACTAACCTGTTGATGCTACCTACTGATGTGCTTGATGCTAGTACTGTAGAGCAATGAGTTGCATGTCAACACAAGCACCGAAGTCAACATTACCTTCCTTCAACTGGGCCAACTGGCGGTGAATCAAGGTAGTACAGTACATACTGACGAAACTAAAATGAGCTCTAACATGGAAATTAAGCGTTTCCGGACACATGTCCACATAACATTTTTTTCTTTTTTTTGTTTGTGAGGAATGTTTCCTGAAAGTTTGGCCGTACCTTTTTGTAACATCCTGTATATAATTTTATCAGTAATAAATGTTGTGGACTATTAGGTTGTACTGATATACTTTCTTGCATGCTCAGTACAGCAATCCTAATTTTACCACGTTAGGTACATAAATGAGTAAATAAAGCTTCTACTGCTTCTTCTTCGCTTTATCAGGCTTTCTCGGGGTTTCTTATACTGTTAGCGGTACGTTGGTGGACGGATGCAATTTTTGACACCGCCAATACAAACACACCTGCCCCCCCCCCCCCCCCTCCTCGCCGCCACACCCCTCGGTTCGGAACCCATCTCTCTGCGTTTTAAATTTGAAAGCATGTATACGCTGTTGCAGCTTAAAGTCCCAGGCATCACACCCTACAGCCATTCACCCTGGAGGGCGCTCGTTTGCGAGTAATCGACGGAAAAAAAAGTTTCGGAATTTCGCATGATCCTCTACAGGTTTAAAAACGAAATGATAGGCAAACTGGTTGCTTAGCGTAGTGGTTATAGTACTGGCTTCATATACAGAAAGTTGTGGGTTCGAATTTCATCAAATGCCACGATTTTTTTTAATTTCTAAATTTTAACCGAAATGACTTTGATCATTATTTTTATTTAATAAATTGGTTTAAATTTAATTTTTTTATTTCTATTCCTCTATTACATCATTTGAATCACCATGTTACCTTTTTTAGTTGCTTTCATTTTTCCTTCCTGTAATTCTTTTTCCAGATGGGCTCTTTATACTTGAGAATTTAATTAATTTTATTTATCTACCATAATATTTAAACGTTTGAAAATGCCGAGCTATCAGTTATAAAACAAAAGTGTGTGTGCAGTGGTGTCAGTAATGCAATTTTCATTACAAGATGTGCATTTTATTGGACGGTAATCGTCACACAAAATTTCAAACACGAATTCTTATGCACTATGGACAAGGACGCAGATGAAATTTTAAACAACAAAACGGATTGTAAGCAAAACGTAACATAAGCAAAATGGTGAATAGACGTACTGAACGCAACAGCATAGACAAAAATAGGATGATGAAATGAAAGAAATCAAACTTACGTTAATTATGTCCATCAATTATTTCCATGTATTAAAATCACATGGACAACGATTCCAGGTGGAAAAAGAACTAAGACAAGTAGAATGAGAGCAATTGAAAAAGTTAATATGGTGATTATAATGAAGGAAGAGAATAAAAAATATATTTAAACCAGTTAACTGAATAAAAATAGTGGTCAAAATCATTTCGAAAAAGATTTAAAAAGAAAAAATTCTAAGCGCACGATGAGAGTCGAACGCACAATCTGCTGTATAGGAGGCCTGTACTATAACCAATACGCTACGCAAGCACTCTTTATTTTATGTGAATGTGGTGTCGGAAAGATCAGAAACCTTCGGCGATTTTCCAGCTCTCAAAGTATGAAATTACAGTGAAATCCAGACGTATGTAGCTGCTTACGGGCGTTGATAAATACTATCGGAGACAGTTGAAAATGAGTGCCCAGACTTGGACTCGAATCCAGGATATCCTGCTGACATGGCACACGCTCTATCCGACTGACCAATTGAGGACGCAGAGGACAGTGCGCCTGTAGGGACTTATCTGTGGCACGTTCCCAGTGAGACCCACATTTCCAACTTACTGTCCACACACTACATTTGTAGTGCCCCTGACCACTATACTCATTACTCGCGGCAGTCAATCTATGGAATTCCGTAAGAATTTGAGCAATGTAAGCAGGACATCCCGGGTTCGAGTCCCGGTCGGAGTACACATTTTCAACTGTCCTCGTTGATATTTATCAACGCCTCTAAGCAGCTACAAAGCTCTGTATTTCAATCTATGTTTTGTTTCTTTTTTAAAAGCTCTAGAGCAGTGTTTTTAACCTTTTTGACCCCCATAACCATAATAAAAGTATGTTAGCGATTTCAAAGGCAACGTATTTAATTTTCTTTTTATTGATTCTATACTGATAGTGAAATCAAGTACAATGTGAAAAGAGGTCGCAGTGGTCTGCAGGCAGAGATATAATTATATTCTTTGCCGCGGTAGAGGCCTGGGTGTGAGAAGGGGTCATAGTCGCGCATTTTCTGTCCCTCCAATCAGTTGTCCGAGTACGCCAGCAAGTACGGACGTGATTACTGTTTCCGCGCTTCGCTCTAAGCGAGCATAAAATGGAAAAGTTTCTTAAAAGGTCTGTGCAGCCCTCCGCGTCTGGTACAAGTGGTAGTGGCAGAAGCGAATCAAAATCGAACAAAAATAGAGTTTATGACGACAGTTATCTGATGTGTGGCTTTACTGTCATGAACAATAAACCTCAATGTGTAATTTGCGGCGAAATATTGTCACGTGAGAGTACGAAACCATCAAAGCTTCTTCGTCACCTCTCAACTAAACATTCTAAGGAAGCTGATAAACCGTTGGATTTCTTCGAAAGGAAGCTGAAAACACTTAACCAGCAGCATACTACTATGATTCAGATAATAAAATAGTAATGTTATTTGTTGATTTAAAATAGTATTTATGTTTAATTTTTTATTCGTTTTTCTGATTTAACATTTTTATCTGATTTTAGGTATCCTGTTCAACGAGAAAGCGTTACTAGCTAGTCACCGAGTCGCATTCCGACATGCTGAAGCAGAGAAGCCGCATGCAGATGCAGAGAATCTTATTTTGCCGGCAACCCTGGATATGTTACAAATTATGTTAGGTAAGCAAGAGGCAAACACGCTAAACAGCATACCACTTTCTGATAATACCACTGAACGCAGAATAAACGATATGTCCGGTGACATTCGAGAACAATTAGTCGAAAAATTAAAGAACAACCCACAATCTGCTTTGCAGTTTGATGAATCTACTGATGTTTGAGAGTGTGCTCAATTTATAGTATTTGTGCGCTTTGAAGCAGAAGAAAGTATCATGAAAGACATTTTATTTTGCGAAGCACTCCCTGCGAACACTACTGGCCAGTGTTTGTAAGACATGTTTTTAGAAAGCACTCGCAACTACGAGACAACTACGAGATTGATTGGACAAAATGTATCGCCATCTGTAGTGATGGTGCTAAAGCTATGACTGACAGTAAAATTAAAACCAACAAGGCCAAATTTTTCGTTGACACACTGCTTTCTTCATCTACAAGCTCTGGTAGCCACAATTTTAAATTCTGAATTAAATGATGTGCTTAAAGAGGAGATCCAAGTAGTAAACTCTATTAAGTTAAAGCCTTGCAAACTCGACTGTTTAGGATCATTTGTGAAGACATGGGTTCGCTCCATCAAAATCTCTTTTATCACGCATAGGTCAGGTGCTTTCCTAAGGAAAGGTATTGACACGAGTTCTGAAACTGAAAAGTTTACTGTTAATGTTCTTACAAGATTCATAATCTGGATATGCGAATTACTTTTGTAACCCTGTCTGGCTATTAAAATTAGCATTTCTCGAGGATCTTTTTAACCAACTAAATATTTTAAACAAGAGCACGCAAAGGAAAGAAGAAAACATTGTAACAGCTAAGGATAAAATCGAAGTATTTCTCGCAAAACTTAGTTTGAGGTCAAAGTTTTTACAAAAGATGATGTTTGAGTCTCTCCCTTGTATTCAGACAACTGTCGAAGAAATTGCAATGGACCAGTCGGAGGTACTAACTTCTCACATTCCTTTCATGATACAGAGCTTGCATGGTTTGGAAGAGAAACTGTTAAATCACTTTCCAGAGCTGAACTCTGATCTGACAACGCTCATATATGCATACTAAATCCTTTTTTTAGGCATGTCAGTACAACTGGCTGATCTGAGCACGATGACGAAAGGAACACTTATAGATTTAGCAGCTGACGGGGTGCTTAAAATGGAATTTAATTCGCAAAAGATTGACGTCTTCTGGATGAAGAGAAAAGAAGAGTACCACAGCTGGCACAGGAAGCTTTGAAATTATTAGTGCCATTCGCCATTTCCTACCTTTTTGAACTAGCGTTCCCTCCAATGGCGAACATAAAAACTAAGAACAGAAATAAGACTTATACTAGAAAATTATTTGGTGATTTGTGTCTATAAAACAGAACCATGATTTGACAAACTATTAATAAGTAATTATTAATAAATAAACCCATGAACCTGTTACGCTGTCGTAACAGGCGGAGAGTTGCTACTCCGACCTGGCGCTTGCACACATGGCGGATAGAGGGGGTCCTCACTGGCTTACCAGCGGACTTGAGCGAAATCAAATAGCTCTCGTGGACCAAACACAAACCCTCTGGATTAAAATTGCAGTTGTATCTCGAGAAATTTTCGGCAAGCTCCACCACTGCAACCTTACAAATTTTATGGATTATGAGTGGAAAAGGAAAAAAAATTAGCCCAGGGAGTAAAATCTCTCGACCTCAGGTCGCAGGCAGGCATTTCGGATTCTGCGGAGCCTGCACTTTCTGCTCTTGTTTTATCGAAAGAACCTGAAAAACTCAAATTCAAGAAGAAATATAATACAGGAAAACTGAACATTTACTCGCTGATCAAAACAGGAAAACATCAAGAACTGACTCAACAATTGAACGCCATAATATCCAAATTCTGCACTACAAGAAACTCGCTATACCGATGAAAATTCTTTTGAAACGGGCAATTACAGAATTTATAATGGAGAACCAGCAGAGTATATCTTTGGAAAATGTCCTCTATTAGGTACAGCCTTTATTGTTAGAACAAATATAACGCAGTCCGTAACAAACTTCAGCTCCACGTCCAACAGGCTCTCAACATTGACGATCAAATGTAAAAACAAAATGTATACGCTAGTAAATGCTCATGCTCCAACAAATATTGAAAATAAAAAAATCCGAACAAAGTACAGGCTTTCTGGGAAGAACTAGAAGACACGATTCAGACTATTCCAAAGGGAAATGTCATCATTCTGTTCGGAGATTTTAATGCACAACTCGGCAAGGAGAAGAAATAGAAGAACATCGAGAATACCTAGCGCATAAGAGGTCAAACAACAATAGAATAAGACTTGTGGAACTGTGCCAAATCCTCAGCCTCAAAATTATGACTACACTCTTCAAGAAACATCCTAAGAAAATGAAGACTTGGAAAGCACCAAATCAGCTCCTTGGAGAGTTCTAAATTGACCACATAGCCATTTGTAGAAGAGAATTTAAGGCAATTCAAAATATTAAGGTACAGAAAGGAGCCAAAATAGATACGGATCACTATCTTGTTAAGTCTAAAATTAAATTCATCTCAAATTCAGGAAGAAGTAATAATAAACCTATGAGAAAGCATTTTGAAATCAGGAATATTGAGGCAGATACTAAAACTTATTTCAAATCAACGTTACAAGGTGAGACATGGGATGAAATGAAGTCTCAAATAATGAAAGCGGCACAAGAGCCTCTTCCAACCAAAACTAAACGCAAGAATATCTGGTGGAATGAAAAGTGTAATGAAGCTCTGAAAAACAGACAAAAGCTATAACAAAAATTTAAATCGAATACGACACAAAACAACCTAGAAAGGTTCAGAGTATGTAGAAAAATAGCCTCCTACACAATCAGAAACGAAAAGAGACTGTTTGAAAGACTATCCCTTCAACAAATACAGGTGTACTTCACTCATAACAAATCCAGAGACTACTACCAATCCTTCAAAATACACCTGAAGGCTACGAACCACCCACTTCCAATTTTCGTGACAAATCAGGGAAATTAGGTACAAATGACCAAGAAAACTACTACATTTTAGCGTACAATTTCGAAGACCTTCTCAACTGTAAAACGCCTCCAGAGAAACCGGAATTTAAAACTCCAGAAGAAATCCCTTCAGAATCACATCCACCAACTCTAAATGAAGCTATAAAATTTCTCAAGAACAACAAATCTTCTGGCGTAGATGGAATCACAGCTCAACTTTTCAAACTAGGCGAGGAAAAAGTAGCACTACACCTCGGTACAATTATTAAGAAAATTTGGAGAACCGAGAAGATCCCAGAAGACTGGAGGACGGCACTTACACATCCACTTCACATAAAGGGTGACAGATCAGAAGCGAACAATTACAGGGAGATTTCCCTGCTATCCGTTCCATACACGGTCCTTTCCAAGATATTACTAAACAGGATTGAACCAGTCCTCGATGCACAGATAAGAGAATACCAAGGTGGATTTAGAGAAGAGAGGAGCTATTCGGAGCAAATTATTAACCTCAAAAACATAATTAGAACACGTACTGGTCAACCACATGTTACGACGTTTATTGATTTTAGAAAAATGTATGACTCCATAGACAGAGAGAGCCTCATGAGAACTCTGAAGGAATTTGGAATTGACAGAAAACCTAGAGAGACAGTAAAGCAAACACTGACAGATACCAAGTCCAAAGTCAAATCTCGAGGCAAGATTTCTGAACCTAGTAGTAGTAGTAGTAGTAGTAGTAGTAGTTTTATTCATCCGTAGATCTCTTTTTACAAGGATATAGGACATGTCAAAGTATTTACAAGCTTAGATCAATTTACAATAAGCTAATTCGTATACACATATATTTACAGACTTCTAGTTAGCGACAATCATTAGATTTTACTCCTGGTATACAATAATTTATTTACAAATAACTCATAAAATAATGTAATGCCACACTATTCACTCATATTTCACTATCCACTATCAGTCACTGCACACACTATACACACATTGTTTCATAACACTTCACTCACTACACACACACACACACACACACACACACACACAGGTGATCCTTGGGCCATTTTCTGTACTGCAAGTTCCCATTTGCTATCCTGAAAAACTGAGTCAGCATCCATTCATAATGAGTGAGATGTTGAGCTCAGAAAGAGGAAGAGGTGTTAGTATTGTGCTATGCATAGCTTTGAGGGGAGAGTGTCTCTAGAAAGGAAAAAAGAAGAAAAATAATAAAGTGAAGGTGTTATGTGGAATATTGGATGTTTTATAATCATCATTATTATTATTATTTGTTTGTATAACATTTTTTTATCAAACCCCTACTCTGCTTTATCTAAGTAATCCTTCAATGTATAAAATGTATTGCATAACAGGTACTTTTTAGCTGCCTTCTTAAATAAGTGTATTTTTGAAATTTCTTTAATCTCTTTTGGTAATTTATTGTACAGTTTTATTCCTTGGTAGAAAATGCTGTTTTGAGTTTTATGTTTATTTTTTCTTGGTAAATGTAAGTTGAGTCTATCTCTTGTTGCATGGTCATGGACAGAGCTGTTTGTGCAGTAATTGCCAATGTTGCTTTTGATGTGTACAACTGACTGGTAAATGTGTTCACATGGAGCAGTTAAAATTCCCAGTGTTTTGAACAGATCTTTACAATGAGCTCGACTACTATTTCTGGTTATTATTCTTATGGCTCTTTTCTGGAGTTTGAAAATTGTGTTCATATTTTGTGGATTTGTTCCCCAAAAAAGAATGCCATAGCTAAGAATTGAGTGTACATATGAATAATATGTAACTAAAAGACACTGCATGTTACACACAGATGATAGAATTCTAAGGGCATAACATGCTGATGACATTCTGTTTGCAAGTACCTTTGTGTGTTCGCACCACTTCAGCTGAGAGTCAATATTCATTTTGGTTCTGATAAGTATTTTACTAAATGTTTAGATCTATTTGAAGTATGTGTTATCTCTACTCTTTGTACCCTATCTGTTAGGTATGATCGAAACCAGTCATTAGCTACCTTTTAAAATCCAAATGGGTTTGAGACAAGGGGATGGACTCTCCCAAATTCTATTCAACATCACTTTGGAAAAGATTATGAGGGAGACTTTGGAGGAATACACTCAACAAAAAGGGAATTTCTTTTGAACGACCAGTTAAAGGCCTTCATGTACTAGATTTTGCAGATTATATTGCCCTCCTATCCACAAATATAGCAGATGCAATTAAACAAATAGAAATCTTAGCAAAGCATGCACTAAATTTGGTTTACGGATATCACAAGAAAGAATTGCAAACAATTATTGGATGTATTGAAAGGGTCAAGCACTTTAAATATTTGGGAGAAACAATAACGGATATTGGCATAGAAAAATAAGCTGTCAAACCTCGAGTAGCTAAACTTCGGAGGGCACACTTTGTAACACAAACGCTGTACAACAAAAAATGCCTATCTAGAAATGCAAAGTTATTACACTACAATACAGTGACGAGAACAGAAGTTCAATATGCAGCAGAAACACTCTCCCTCAAGAACAAAGGACTAATAGATGAGCTCGAGAAGAAGGAAAGAGTAATTCTAAGGAAGATTCTTCGTGGACACAAAAGAAATTGTGAAAAATGGGTAAAGATGAGCAATGAGAAATTACCAATTTATTAAACCAGTCACAACGGAAATGAGAAAGAGAAAGCTGCTGTTCTTTGGTCATCTGGTGAGAATGGATGATGGCAGATTAATGACGAAAAGCTTCAATATAATTCAACAGAGGAAAACACCCAACTCTTGGGTGCAAGGAATAAAGAAAGACCTCGGTGAACTTGGACTTACAGAAATGGACGCAATGAATAGCGACAAGTACAGAGGGGCAATAACTGAATTCGAGGTTTTTCAGGAGGCTCCAAAACCAAAGACTAACAGGAAACTAACAGCTGAACAACTGGCGAAAATGGCAGCAGGCAGAAGAGCAGCCCGAGAGAGGAGAAAGAAAAAAAGTAGACATGAAATAGAATTTGTAACTCGGTTCTTAGCTGGCCAGTTCGTGTAGTTAATAAATAATAATAATAAACACGCACAGCCTTCTAGTTGAAACTGTTGTATTTTCATTGTAGCCTAGGACCTATAACTCTCGCTTACATTCAGCTGGGTAAGTGGCACCCGTGACAGACATAGCTGGTGTCGCCCTGTGAATAAAAACTGTTCAAAACAACAAAATCTTAATACGTGTCAAGTATGCTTTTTAATAATACAAATGAGAGACATTAGTCATCAGTCACGAAACTGCAGTTGTGCCGATAAAGTGCTGTCCACTTGCGTATAATCGCTGGATCGTACCATTATTGTTATTGACTTTTCTCTTGCCGGTAAGTCTTATGCTCCGCGGGGAAAAAATGACAAAGAAATAACAGAAAACGCGGAAAAAAAGAGTGCACGTTTTACATCAGTGTTATTATTATTATTATTATTATTATTATTACAGCGAACAAAGTACATTAGACGCTCTGATAAAGACAAAACCGCCGACAATGCATTATTCAGCTGTACTGTTAGCGAAACTCCTCGCGTTGCAATTATTGTAACCTATTCCTCCGCTCAGGTCTCCTCGATGATGTTGTCAAATTCTCTGTGGCGGTGTTGCAAACAAGACTCATGTTACTTCACGGCCTTGAAATAGCTCTACATGAATTCCATTTTGGATATGTCGTCGTTAACCAACACGAATTCAATAAAGCTGCGCATTAACCATTACGTAGACAGATGTTTCATTCAGATAGCTGTCTTCTGTGTTTATGACATTTTGAAGAGAAGGTAAGAACAAATGTATTTAGACGACGTCTTGTAAGAAAGGATGTATATTTTATAAACTGTTTTAGAATTTTTTCGGTGTGGAATGCATTATCCTTTTCCTACGTGAATTCCAATAGAAAAATATGTTTCGCATAACAAGTGTTTCGCAACGCAAGAAAGACTCACAAGTGAATCATCCTCGTCAAACGAGGTCCCACTGTATAGTCAGTTTGTAAACAAAAAGATCTTTTTTTGAATTTCTCACAGTTAATTATTGGATCTTCTTCATTTAGTTATCGATCGGTTCCTGAAAACAGTTTTACAGTTGTGTGGTTTATTTATCGTTAAAACGGTGTATTTATTATAAAACAATCTACATTATACTCAATTAAGAATTAATGTTACAAAAGGAAATTTTAATCAAAAATAAATACCATTTTCCATAGGCCTACCTTTTTGCATTACAGAACCCCTAGTTTTGAGACATGTAGCAGGATGGTTGTTTCATTTACTTTCATTCAGTTTCAAAAGAAGACAACATTTATTTTTAATTAATTGAGAGAATATGTACTATATATTTTTACAAATGATGGTACTAGTTTCTTGTAATTTTTCAACTCTTTTATAAAGCACTATCAAAAAACAATGATTCACTTCCCAGCAACCACCACACTTAACTACACGAAAGAAATGAGAAATTAACCAGGCGACCAGAAAGGACGATTTTGTGGGAATCCTGATGAAGCCACAGTGGGTGAATTAAAGTCTGAGTTGAGCTCAGGTATCCTAGAACCACTCGGTAGAAATGTCTCACTGCTGCCAATCCTAGGGATATATTGTTCGGTTCGAAGCTTCTAACTGAAATGCATTCTAGTAACTGTAGTGCCAAATCTTGTACGTCAGCTCTGTGCGTGTTGCTGCTCCCGTTTTATATCACATTTCAGCTTGAGCATCTTTTAAATGCGCTTTCATAAATTGTTCTCCTTCCGTGTGATATTTTTATCACAACAGATGATTGACATGACAACTAAGTAGTCAGCATTACCTAAGACACTGCCAATGCACCGCCGTCCCAGCCCAGAAGTTGATGTGGTCCTATCTCTCTCCCTGCAAACCTCTCAGAGGCAAACACTATCTGCATAAGACTTAGTGACTCTCGCCGCCCTAGTTCCCTCCGCAGAAGTGGGAAGAGATCGATGGACATCGTGTTGCTTCCCACTGCTGCAAGTGTTTGCGTATTTGAACTCTTCTACAGGTTTAAATTAAATTCCTATTCATTATTATTAATAAGTACTAGATCTGAACGTGAGCGAATTTGCAAGGTGCTTTCTCACAACCTTGTCACTTTCGTGTGACATTTATACCATTGCAGATGATCGTCATGAAACATACGTTACCAGCCATGCTGCAAGTGCTTTCTCCTGCGATCGCGACCCCTTGAGAAAGGCTTTGCGACCCCCCAGGGGGTCTCGACCCACAGAGCGAAAAACACTGCTCTAGAGTATCACGCGCACTTCCAAATTTTTTTCCATCAGTTACTCGCAAACGACGCCCACCAGGGTGAATGTCTGCAGGATAAAATAAATGGGATCTTAACCTACATCACCGTATAAATGGTTTCAAAATGTGGGTCCACCGCTGGAGATCTCTTCTTGTAAATACTTTACTTTTTTATTTTTAAAACAGTCTTGGTTGCATAACATATTTATACAGATCATTTTTTTAGTAATGTTTTCTAAAATTATTAAGCACTTTGTGCTTGCGGATCTTTGCATATGCAACAGAGAGGTGGAGGGATTACTGTCATTTATCGTTCTGTGGTTTCGAAACTGTGTGCTGACCCTCAAATGGATAGGACTCAGTTTCAATGACGATCATCAAGATAAGAAGTGACGTACAACAGAGTGAAACATTGTACTGACTGTTGACTTTAAAAATTAGGTTTCGCTACGACGCTTCCGCCTGCTGACAGGAACCGGCCAGTCCGCCTGTGTTACCAGCTGCTGCTCCACAGGGATCGTTCAGCTGTCTGCGCCTGCATACAGTCCGCATAGGCAGACCCGCGCTACAGCGAGCCCGCGGCAGCTGTTACCTCTTCTAGTCCCTACTGCGTCGTTAGAGACGAATCGTGGCACTACAAATCCACACTGGGAACTTTGCATATACAGCTCTAACGCTGTTGTTATCGATATGTGATCGATTCCTTCCAAATGAAAGCTCATTATTGCTCATAAACTAAATTATCACGTATTAATAATTGCTTTTGAATTAGTACCGCACAGACTTTCGGCTGCAACATAATTCTGCTTGAAATTACCCATCTGTTTCCATACCACTGAATTACATTTAGCCTATCAAGCAGATTCAAGTTTTCAGATTTTTTTTAAATTACGTCTAGGTTATGATGTTAAGATTTTTGGGAGTCAGTACCGCTTTTATTCGCAATGAAATAATATATTTTGCGGGGGAAGGGTTTTATCTGCGGATCCCACCAAGCCTGATATGAAAGCGTTGCTTTACTATTTCGTTAACAAAATAATAAAAAATACTTTCAGAACAACAGAGGTGTGTTAGTTAAAGCAGAAAATCACGGTAGTTCGATTCACTCATTTCTCATTGGATAGATTTGAATTAATTAAATCATCAGTAATAAGACACGGGTTACAACCAAATGTGTTGGCAATATGGTTCGGAATCCGCACTTACCAGGTCAAATGCCTGTTATACGTAAAAATAACTTTGTATTAACTTTCTATTCTCGCAATTATACGGTAAATTTAATTATAATGTTTTCAGTAATTCCATCCTCATGCTAGCCTTGTTTCATAAAAGCGTTACAACCCTGATTTGCGTGCGTACAGAACTGGCAATGTGCGACGGACAACGTGTCTATTATGATGCTCTGAGTGGCTCAGCTCAATTTAAAACTATACACAATACAAACTGACTTATGAGACATGACGTCATTACAGCGTGTGGCTCGGCTGTGGCCCACCAATGACGTCAAAAGCCACAATATCAAAATAAGGTGCCAGCCGAGTGGGTTGGGGTGAGGGCTTGGGTGGGGGTGATAGTGGGTAAGGGTGAGGGGGGAATGAATGTGTCGAAGGGAGGTCAAAACAACGCAAAGAGTTATAACGTGTTATGTCACTGTATTTGTTTGTCACAATTTTATGGTTTTAACACCGACTTCAGCCATCTCGAATTTTTAATCAACGCCTGCGTTATCGCACGTCTCCTTTTCTGTTAGCAAGCGAAAAATAAACAAATAATTACATAAAGTTGTTTCTGTTTATGTTATTCGTGTACCACCCAGAACAAGACATACCTGGGATTCTGGTTATATACATAAAACGTGCTAGGAGATCAAAAACGTGAGTATATCGACGAAAATTGAACATTTGCGGATCAAAATACGTGCATTCGTGGGTGCTCGTTCACTGGCCACATAAACGTTGTACAGATCTCACCAGTCACCGAGTGCAATGTACGAGCTCAGCGCTCGGCTGGCAGGCTACTGAAACGCTATTGCTGGAAGAGATTTTCATGGGCAGAGCGTGACGACGTGGTGGCGAGCAGTTGGTGGTCTGAGTTTTTGGGGCAGATCCGCCGGTCGGGTGGCAATCACCACCCCCAGTCTCAGAAGTCATACAAACCAATCTCACGCCTTTTCCCAGTTATACACGACACTGGATTCACACATACTCATCGGGTCGTCCAAACGACAGACTGTGTTGTTTATGCCACATTGCAGGTCCTAGTGTTTAATGCAGAGTTATGTTCACTGCTGCAGCAGTGTTAGTGAAATGAGTAAAATGCAACAGTTATAGTACGAATTTTGCATTCCGGATATTATACAATCTGTCAAAAACGCCCTGGATAACTTTTTATTTCATAAAAAGTGACTTTCGCCACTGAAATGTTGTTATCCGCCGAGAACATAGAATTAATGTTTACTTACGGATCGTGCTGGCCGTCTTGAGGTACTGACGTTATTGCAACTTCAGTTACACTGACGGAAAAAAATCTCACCACGAAGAGTCGTGTGACATAAATGAAAGTTGGTAGGAGTGTTTCTACATCTAGAAACCCCATTATGAGGATGCAAATGAGGTTTACTTTATATAAACACTGCAACGGTGGTAAGACTTGCGATTTGACGTGGTGAGTTGATGTTAGTTACCCTTTAAGGAAACAAAGATGCCATTATCGACATCTCATTGAGTCTGAACGCGGGCTTGTAATAAAGCTACAAGAAGCTAGATGTTCCTTCTGCGATACTGCAGAAAGACCTGGCAGGAATGTAGCCACTGTACATGACTGTTGGCAGCGATGATCAAGAGAATGTACGGTCGCAAGGAGACCGGGCTCCGGTCAGCCACGTGACACTACCGAGGGGGACGAACATCGTGTTCGGCGTGGGGCTCTGGCGCATTGTACTCCACATGCAGCAGCAATTCGAGCAGCAGTTGCCAGCACAGTGACACAACGAGTGTTACAAATCGGTTACTTCAAGGACATCTCCGAGCCAGATGTCATGTAGCGGGCATTCCACTCAGCCCAAATCACCGCCATTTGCGACTTTAGTGGTGTCAAGTGAGAGTTCATTGGAGGGCAGGGTGGAAGTCTGTCCTCTTTTTCTGATGAAAGCTGGTTCTGCCTCCATGCCAGGGATGGCTGAGCGTTGGTCAGAAGCCATTTGCGGGTCTGCAACCAACCTGAGTGCGTGCTAGACACATTGGCACTAGACCTGTAGTTATGGTCTAGGTTGCAATTTCGTATGACAACAGGATCTCTCTCGTGGTTATCCCTCGCATCATGACTGCAAATTTATACGTCAGTTTACAGATTCGACCTGTTGTCTTACAATTCATGAACAGCATTTCAGGGGGTGTTTTACAACAGGATAACGCTCGTCCACATACCGGTGCTCTACAGAGTGTCGACATATTGCCTTGGCCTGCTCGATCACCAGATCGTTATCCACAACTAGCGTTAACCGTTCCTGTACTCACCGACCAAGTGCAACAGGCATGGAACTTCATCTCATAACCTGACATCCAGAACCTATTCAACTCACTGCGTGCATGTTCGTAAGAAGACCGACGGTTACAACGGTTATTAATGTAGTTGCAGTCACATTTGCAATGGCTTATCTCGCGCTTACATTAACCTGTGTTTCTGCAATGTTAATTACTTAACTATGTTACCTAGACAAATGTATTCCTGAAATCTCATTATTCTATATTAATTATTTTTTGGTGCTGCGTTTATTCCGTCAGTGGGAGTGTGTAATATCCATATTTAACAGTGATGCAACAATAAATCAAATTAACGAGACATCTGTTGGTAAATTAAACGACGTTGAGAATTCATTTCGGAGCAGTAGTAGAAATCCAAGTAGCGACATTTGGTGTTCAGTTTCTACACATCATAAACTGCGACGTACGGAGAGGAAATCAACGAGACAACTGTTGATTCGTGGTAAGCGAATTTCTCTACTTGTGGTTAGTGAACCACCGATTGCAAATCTTTATTTTATTACAAATCCATTCACAGACCGTACGCGTATATGAATTAGGTTACAACTTTCGGTCAACGATGACCATCTCCAGATCTAAAAATTAACATACAGAAGTAGCTTCATGTACAGAGTTTCCATCAACAAACCTTTCCCCTACGAATCATTCGCGAACCGAACAGGAAAGCAGCAGAAAGACAGTGGTACGAGAAATATGCTCAGCAACGCATCGTGAGTTGGCTTGTACAGTACAACCTCTCG
This sequence comes from Schistocerca gregaria, assembly GCF_023897955.1. Taxonomy (NCBI): domain Eukaryota; kingdom Metazoa; phylum Arthropoda; class Insecta; order Orthoptera; family Acrididae; genus Schistocerca; species Schistocerca gregaria. The sequence goes on along the minus strand of NC_064926.1, from coordinate 498,479,881 downwards.
CTCCACGGACTTCGCCTGCTATCTTCTAGCAACTATTGTTGTGTTTACTGCTTTTCTACTTTGGTATTCTCCGCCCAGTCCCAATTACCTGGGATCACAATCCGTTCACCAAATCGCTACTGGGATTTCTAGACGTTTTCCCGCTACGAGCTGCACAGACGTCTGCAAATAATAAACGTCGGAATAGCAGCAACATAAACCACGAAAATCTTAATCACGCCCCAGATGCACAGCACGGACCGCAGGAACCTATAAAGAGAGAATTGATATCGAAATGTAGTCTGACTGCAGGTGCTGTAAGAATCGTATCGACCAGGATAACAGAAGGGTCCGTGATGGGCCAACACAGTAATAACACGGTGAGAAACTTGTTACTGGTTCTGCAGTACTTAGAACGCGTTGAAGTGTCTGGGCGCCAGCATTTCAGATGTATAGACGAGATGCGTCCTGACGTACAGTACTGAGAAATTGTTCTCAACGTTCTTGAGACATCCTCTCACGGTACGTGATAGCATTCGTGGACGAGGAGATGGTCAAGGTTCGTCACGTCACAGCATGACATTTCACATTCCAATATACTGTGAAGTGTGACAGGAAGATCCTGCCTAGTCGGATTTTTGCCTTTTGGAGAGGAACGGGTCCAAGAAGATGCAACTTCGGTTTTACGTCACAAGAAGAACTTCATTGCATACTTGCTATTAACATACTTCACAGCACCAATACATTGAGGATCTCCAGAAAACGCTGCAATTAATTATAATAAAATGGTAGAAAAATACATACCCGTAATTACAGTCTTCTCGTATTGTAAATTTTTTGCTATGAAATTATGCCGTTTCGGTGCTATGGCGCATTATTAATTTGTTACAGTTAAATATTAAATAATGGCACTTTGGTTGCAACTTTCCGACATTTGTATATGTTACCGGCCAAATCCGATTTTATGATGAACTAGTTTACCCTAGGTCAAACTCATTCATCCTGTTACCGATAGGATAAAACAGTTTAGCGTAGGTCGAATCGGTTTAACCTAGTTAGAATTTATATGCTTTAGGATAAACTGGTACGTCCTAGTCTGAACTAATTTTGCCTAGTCTGAACGCGTGTCGCTGCCTGTACGAACGGGGAAACCCCGAATCATCTCGGGGATAGCCCCTCGGCCTCTCAACCGCTCTTCGCTCGCATGGTTCTTTGTTTTGAACGGTATTTTGCATCGACGAGTGCGCGTGTTAAGCTGCTAGTTCCGTTTAAAAGATTTTATTACAATACTAGTATAATTATTGTGAGGCGTTTTATCATGGATGAGCCTTTTCTGTAGCAGACAAGCCAATCAAAAGCTGTGGAAAGAAAAGTTTCTGGAGGAAATTTTGCAGTGTGAAAACAAAAAGTTCTCTCATTATGATGTGTTATCAGTAGACGAATGTGCGGATTTGGTTCAACAAGTAGAAGAGGCGGAAAAGTTGGATAAAAGAACAACATTACAAACAAGAAGACTGATACGATTTGCTGTTTTGAAAACTGGTGATGTGAAAAAACGCATTGTACGGTATGAAAAGACTGTAAAATAATTTGTCCCAGCTAATGAACTTTATGATGTGATTTGACGCAGCTCATGTAGCTGTGGGTCATGGTGCTCGCGATATGATATTAGCCGAGACATCAAAGATACTCCTCTATTTATCAATGTGTGATGTTTATCAACAAATGAAAACAAAAAAGAAAAGAGGGCTTGTTTCAAAGCCAGTTATCCATTCGGAAATGAATAGCAGATGCCAAGACGATTTGATTGATTCCAAACACAAGCAGACGGGAATTTAAAGTTCATCCTCGTTTACCACGACCATCTCACAAAATTTGTTCTCTTTCGTGCGTTAACGTTAAAGAGGGCTGAAGAAGATCACTTGAATGACATATTCCTATCAATAGGACCACCGTGTAATCTTCAATCTGATAATGGCAGACAATTTGTCAATAATTTTATAAGTGAACTCGCAAATCTTTGGTCAGAAGTGAAAATTGTGCGTGGAAACCGAGGCACAGCCGAAGTCAGGGTTCTGTTGAACGTGCCAACCAAGACATTGAAAATATGATACGTTCTTAGTTGAAGGACAATGTGGTTGGAAGGATTAAGGTATTTCCAGTTCATGAAAAATCGATCCTACAAAGCATTATTCGGAATCGAACCTCGAGTAGGACTTTCCACTTCCTCGTTGCCTCAGAAATCATGAATGATATTCAGGATGTAGATGACCTAAAGAAGGCAGTCGAAGATGACAGCAATACTGAACAGTACGAAGACAGTGATGATAAGATTGTGAAAATTGATAACATGACATTCAAAATGCTAGAAAAATTGCGACAGAAAATTAAAAAAAATTAAAAAACAAGCTAAAATAATGAAAGCTTCCTCTGACGAATCACATCCACCAGCTGACATTGGAGACTACATAACCATACCTATTACAGATGTAGACAAAGACAGAAGTGACCTTCGGAACATAAGTGGAGTAATACTTCAAAAGACTGATGAGGGCCTCTGCAAAGTTGGCACCAAACATGCCGTAATTCAAAAACATTACTTTAGGTATAATTTTATTAAAATTTTCCATAATTTTTTGTAATAAAATATTAAAAAATACTTGTTTTAACTTCTTTTTTATTTAGAACTGATTTCGGCGTCTGCATTCAGAAGCTTTTAGATGTGGGAGATATTAACCAGGGCATTGAAATATCTTTAAGGACTGCAGCCATAAAACATTCTGTTGGGATCAGGGCAAGTCTTCGTGAAAAGCAGTTGCATGGAAAACTGTAGAACAAACAAATGCAATTGTAAGAAAAGCAAAGTACTCTGCAATGCTAAGTGCCACCAAAGTAAACCTTGTAAACATAAGTACATAAGCAAATTGCAGATAAAGTGGTTTCTGTGGATGGATATATGTAAGTTGACCTAGTGATAGATGTGAAATTACTGATTAGTTAACAAATAACATGAATCATATGGACTGTTTTATTTCTATTCCTTTATTCAGTTTACTTTGAAAAGCTTATAGAAGACACAAACTAGGTGAAATTAGTTCAGACTAGGACGTCCCAGTTTATCCTAAAGCATGTAAATTCTAACTAGCATAAACCGATTCGACCTAGGCTAAACCGTTTTATCCTATCGGTAACAGGATTAACTAGTTTCACCTAGTTCATCCTAAAATCGGGTTTGACCGGTAACATATACATCGTATAAGACAACTTTGTGTTCAAACTGCAGTGTAATGACTGAGTCGGTGAGCCACACGCATATTTTTTATGTTTTCTAAGTGATTCTGGAACTTTTTTATTAATTTAATTTAAGTGTGTTCTGCAATACTACATTTTAGTTATTATAAATAAGAGTGCTCTTCTTCCAAGACTGCCGTTACGTCACTGGCTGATTCCCTCGCAGTTCAGTACAATTAATAATACACAGAGAACAACATGATGAGCATGTGGTCACGGGCGTAAATGCGTGTCTTAGTAGACTCAATACAGGAGGAGCAGTGCTTATATAATGTTAAAAGTAAGAATTATCACAACAGGCATTATCGAGTACAGGCGCCATCCTACATGTTCGACAAAGTGAAATGCGTCAGGCCGAAACTTTTCACTTCAAGGGAGCGCCAAACATATTTTAAAAATATGCAGGAATGTACAACGTGGAAACCATAAAAAATATGAGACATCAACAGAAGTGGAACAGCGGCAAATTATTTAGGCATTTTAATATTAATAGCGTATTTTATAACATAGACTCTAAGGGAAAAAAAAGACGCGCCACTAAGGAATTATCCGAATGAGACGGAAGTGAGACAAACAAATGACTACAAAAAAAAAATATATACTCAGGGCAAAGAGCTTCACAAATTGAACAAGTTAATAACGTGTTGGTCCCCCTCCAGCCCTTATGCAAGCAGTTATTCGGCTTAGCATCGATTGGTACAGTTGTTGCATGTATTCCTGAGGGATACCGTGCCAAATTCTACTGAGCTGGTGTGTTAGATCGTCAAAATCCCCAACTGATTGGAGGGCCCTACCCATAATGCTCTAAATGTTCCGTATTGGGAGAGATCCAGCGATCTTGCACGCCAAGGTAGAGTTGGGCAAGCAGAAAAACAGTAAGTGTCGCACTGTGCGGGTGGTCATTATCTAGCTGAAATGTCAAGCCCAGATGGCCTGCTATGGATGGTAACAAAATGACGCACAGAATATCGCCGACGTACCGCTGTGCTGTAAGGGGTCCTGCTATCAAACGAAAATGCAGCAGAGCATCAATTGTGGCTGCCGGGTGGTGCGGTGGGCGACAGTTAGACTGGCATCCGACCACTGCCCGAGGCACTGGTCATCGAGGCTCCGATCCATCACTCAAGAGAATTCTACCCCAGTCAATGAGATTCCACGCTGGAGACGTCACGGTGAGCGCTGGGATTCCAAACTGACTGTCGCCCGCCATACGGCCCGACAAAGAAAAGTGGCACATTGGCATTCCATTTTATTTTTCACAGTTGTACCGCTTTGCTTGTAATCCGCGGCACCATTGCAGCACCGCGATAAGTCGAAGATATTCTACGGCCCCTCGTGACAAGCCATCCGAGGCTTACATTTCAGCGAGATAATACCCGCCCGCACACGGTGAGAGTTACTACTGTTTGTGCTTCCCGAACCCTCGGCCAGCAAGATCGCCGAATCTCTCCCCAGCTGGGAAGGTTTGGAGCATTATGTGCAGAGCCTAGCAACCGTGTCGTGATTCTCACGATATAATGCGCAAAGTGGACAGAATTTGGCAACTGTATCAGTCAATTCCGAGCCGAATAACTGCTTGCATAAGGGCTAGAGGTGGAGCAACGCATTACTGACTTGCTCAATTTGTGAAGTTCTTTCTCTCGAATAAGTCATTTAATGTTTCGGAAATGGTAATCATTTCTTTGCCTGTACATGTACATCACACCTGCCGATTTCCGTCGCATTCGGATAATTCCTTAATAGTGCATATTTTTTTTGTCTTAGAGTGTATTAACGAAATTACTGTGGCGAAAATGTTGTGGGGAAGGCTAACAAGACTGCGTTTTATTGGCAGGACACTTAGAAAATGTAACAGGTCTACTAAGGAGACTGCCTACACTACGCTTGTCTGTCCTCTTTTAGAATACTGCTGCGCAGTGTGGGATCTTTACCAGATAGGGCTGATAGAGTACATCGAAAAAGTCCAAAGAAAGGCAGCACGTTTTGTATTATCACGAAATATGGGGGAGAGTGTCACAGAAACGATACAGGATTTGGGCTGAACATTATTAAAAGAAATCTTCTCACCAAATTCCAATCACCAACTTTCTCCTCCGAATGCGAAAATATTTTGTTGACACCGACCTACATAGGGAGGAATGATCACCTAGATAAAATAAGGCAAATCGGAGCTCGTGCGGAAAGATATAGGTGTTCATTCTTTCCGCGCGCTATACGAGATTGGAATAATAGAGAATTGTGAAGGTGGTTGGATGAACCCTCTGCCAGGCACTTAAATGTGATTTGCAGAGTATCCATGTAAATGTAGATTATTTTTGAATAAATTAGCGTGACATATTCTATTTAATGATATTCTGCACGATGAAATTGGGGAAAAAATACAGGGGCAGGATCTGAACCCTGGCCATCACCTTGCTAGCAATAAACCTCAGCCGCTGCGCTCAGCTGGCTGGGCAAAACACGTCTGATGTTACTGGTATAGGGGATTCACATAAAGCAAAATAAGTGGCCGTCGGATGAAAATCCGCTAGTCAGGTATTCAGGACAGGTTCCTCTACAACGTACCTAAAACTTATCAAAATCTGTGATTAACACTTCTGATGGCTCCCTTGTTAGTTTAATTTAGTGTTTGTGTCCTTTCCGGGGCGATACGTCGAGGGTTGTACTGTATTTCTAGACTAAACTCTTAAAGCTCTTTCTTGAAACCCCATTCTCACGGAATAGTGTGCGCCTATTTTAAAACATTTGCTTATTCAAGGCACGCAGCCTTCTCAAAGCGTTTGACAGTTCACCTTTTTCATCATCCCCGTGACGCTCTCGTCTTCGAACACGTCCGATATATCATGTTAGTCCTATTTCATACACACTTGAGCCATGTTGTAAGATAGGACGCTCATGTGTTTTCTTAGTAGACTCTTTCCTAGAATGTCTGTCATTTCGCGGTATCCTACCAATTAAATCATAGTGCAAACAGTTTTTTTAACCTACTATTAAGCCTCTATGGCCATTCCATTTCATACTTCCATAAATTGTTACACACATGTATTAGTATGAGAGGACTGGTTGGAAATGTGACTAAATGATTTTGTAGTCATAGGATACTACGGTTTTAGTTTTGTGACATGCATAATTTTACTTTTCTGAACATTTCGAGCAAGTTGCCAATGTTTCGACACTTAGAAATATTATCAAAATCTAAATGAATATTCATGCAGCTGTAGTACTTCATCACAGATAGATGCAACATCTGTGAAAAGTCTGAGGTTAGTATTGATACCGTAATTAATATACAGCATTAACAGCAAGCACTGCGAACAGCACACACAGCGAGGCTGTCGTTGATCGAATCGGTAATCCCCTCCCTCATTTACCTGTCCTACCTTATTCTGATACCTGTGCATTCGCCATAGTTAGTCTGGAAATTGATGAGCGAGCAGCCGAGTCTACACACTCTAGCCAATTGCGTTAACAGTGTACGGAGTACAGAAATTAGTAACTAAGGTAACCAGACGGGACAGTAATTCGTCATGCTGTCAAGTCACGTTCGAGAAAAATTTTGCACACAATTGAGGTATAAGGCGTTCCCCCTCCCCCTCTCCTCCCTTCACCACGTCCCTCAGACAGCAGCAGCCTTTCCTTAGGCTCCGTTTTTACTTTTTTTTTTAAAGCACTGCACAGATGTATCTTTGTAAAATAAATTTCTGAATCTTATTCTTGTGCTAAATATTGAAAGAAGGAACTTTTTTTTTTAAAGATGATTCCCGACGTCTTTGAAAGCAGAAGTAATTAGACCTATTGTATTATTTATTCTTGCTTCAACAAAAATTAGCTATCTTGTAATCTGAACGATATGAATGAAAATATATAATTTGCGCTGTTTTTTCATTTAATAATTCAAAATTTTACTTCTATAATTCTGAAATTACTAAGATTTCCATATGAATTACCCAATTCTTTACTGACCTGTTAAAGATAAGACAATTTTCAACTGTTTAAGTTACATGTGAAACAAGTTCACCGGTAAATACTCCAGACGAATTGCCATCTAACTAGTTGAAAAATATAAACACAGTAGAAATTTTAATCTATGCGACTCAAAAGAAAAACATAAATTCGTGCATGATAAGAAAGAGAAATCTTCTATCAGCCCTAGATTACTAAATCGTCGCAAAATTTACGATTGGAGTAGGGTATAAAATAGGACATTTTGTATTTGATTTGGTATGTAACATACTACTGGAGATCTAATCCTCTTAATTAACTGAAGTATAAGCCAGAACACGTCACTTCCTTAGACTGACTTCCTGGAGTAGTACAATTTACGATGATTTAGCAACCATGTAAAATTTACCCCCCTTTAGTGTTCTAGGGGTAATAAAACCATATATAAATCGTAGAGTTGTTTAGTATACAGGGTGTCTCAGGAGGAATGGTCAATATTCGTGGAACGTCCATTCGAAGCGAAAAAAATCAAGCGATGAACACTTCTTCACCTCCGATACTGCGAAAAAATGTCTTCTAATGCAACCTCTTTGTTATCCGTATTTTGTGAGGAGATAGTATGGACCAAAACAAGGAAAAATGTCCAGAGAACAAGGGCTTTAAAGTGCATAAATTAATAGCTATGAGTACTTTTTCATTTTCGCTGCTATGAAAGACATGTCTTCCATTGAACACGTGTTCCTTACTCTTAACGTATGCATTTTACATTCCATGTTTACTACACTTTTTCTGCTTCGAATTATAGTTCCACACACAACCATTTGTCCAGGGGGACCCCGTATACACTGAACCTTCTTTCCTCTGGTAAAACCGTTATATTCAAACATTGTTTTAGACTTGAACTTAGAGAAGTCCTTCAAAATAGAACGTGAACCTATTTACATCAAGTTATCGCCTAAAATTTTTAAAAGCTGACAATCCCCACAACCGTTTTTCAGGAAGTGTCGGTTTAAAGCATCTTTTATTGAACATTCCTCTCGCCATATGTAAGGTGCTCAAGTACTATCATATTTCTTGTTAAGGTAGGCCTTGCGTGAAATGGGAGCTCAATTGGACTGGGAATTCACCGAAAAGCGTAATTTTAAAATAAATTTGTACTAACTAGGACATTGTGTGATGCTGAAGTCAGTGGCAGCTCGTAGCTACAAATTTCGCATCGGATCTGTGCTTGCCGAAACGCTTTCGCTTTTACTATCGTTTACTTCTGCCAGCGTCAGTTTTACAGTCCGTACGCAAACTCTGCTGTAAGGGCGCCTCTGATGCCACTCTGAGCTTGGCGCCCCAAGCACCCGCCCGTGTCGCTTGGGCCTTAAACTGTCCCTCCATGGTGAACGGCAGTTGTACTTCTATAGGGTACTAGAAAAGTTTCGCAATACGACGCAACAATAAGTCGCAGGAAGCTGGTTGTTGCTATGTTCTGACAGTACTTCATACTTGCATTGCAGCCGCTGTGTTAAGCCTGTGGGCGCAGTCGTGCACTGGCTGGGTTAGTTTGAACTGCTAGCTGTGGCCGGCCTTTGTGGCCGAGCGGTTCTAGACGCTTCACTCCCAAACCGCGTGACTGCTACGGTCGCAGGTTCGAATCCTGCCTCGGGCATGGATGTGTGTGATGTCCTTAGGTTAGTTAGGTTTAAGTAGTTCGAAGTTATAGGGGACTGGTGACCTCAGATGTTAAGTCCCATAGTGCTCAGAGCCATTAGAATCATTTGCTAGCTATGGCGCTGTGGCATGGAGGTCACCAAGTGGGAATCGGGCAGTTTTGTACAAATTCGCGCGTGGCTTAAACGTAGACCACTTCTTTGAACAAATTACTCTTCCACTTGGTGACGTGTGTACACATCGTACGGCTATATTCAGGTGGTACAGAGAATTCCAAAGAGGAAATTTCACTCTGCAGGACGCTGAGAGGACGGGAAGGCGACAATCATCAGTTACGGAGGAAGGAAAACACAGATGCTGCGAGGAAATGATAGACAAAGACAGGCGAGTGACCTACAAGGAGACAGAGGACACCTTAGGGCTAAATGCACCACCAATTCGTTTCATTCTGCACGATCGTTTGCAAGTAAAGAAACTCTGTTCTCTCTGGTGCCGCATAGACTGACAGAAGAGCGTCAAAGAAGTTTTTAAGGGAAAATCTCAGCACGTGAATAGCATTGCGACAGGTGACCAGACTTGGTTGTCCTAATACGACGTGCCGATTAACACCCAAAACAAAGTCTGGGTCTTTGAAGACGACGACACACCCGCTGCTGTCAGATAATCCCGATCGGTAAAGAAGAAAATGATAGCTTTTTCTTTTTTTTCCAAATCGAATGGAATTGTGGAGCGTGTTGTTTTGGACACACAGTAGACAATCATAGCTAACATGGGAACCTCCCCATCGCACCCCCCTCAGATTTAGTTATAAGTTGGCACAGTGGATAGGCCTTGAAAAACTGAACACAGATCAATCGAGAAAACAGGAAGAAGTTGTGTGGAACTATGAAAAAAATAAGCAAAATAAAGAAACTGAGTAGTCCATGCGCAAGATTGGCAACATCAAGGACAGTGTGAGCTAACGAGCGCGGTGGTTCCGTGGTTAGCGTGAGCAGATGCGGAACGAGAGGTCCTTGGTTCAAGTCTTCCGTCGAGTGAAAAGTTTATTTTTTTATTTTCAGACAATTATCAAAGTTCAGGCACTCACACATAATCAACTTTCCTCTCCAAAATTCCAGGACATGTCCAGATTTGCTTGCACAGGAAAAACTGTGCGACTGTGGAACTGTTTGTTGTGGTTGGCAGGAGAGCCAACACCGTGTTACTAAAGGAGGCCGAAATGCACGCGTTTTAGCTCACGCAGGCTGGCGTTAGGTCTGGAACATGACAAGGGAATTAGAATTGAGAAAAACGGACGTAGCTGGTGGAATACTTAACTTTAATCCATTAATGATGAACGTCGCTCTTGACATTACATGATTCACAATATCAATAATAACTGATAATGGCGCCTTGCTAAGCAAATAACGTAGCTGAAGGCTATGCTAACTATCGTCTCGGCAAATGAGAGCGTAGAAGTCAGTGAACCATCGCTAGAGAAGTCGTCTGTACAACTGGGGCGAGTGCTAGGAAGTCTCTCTAGACCTGCCGTGTGGCGGCGCTCGGTCTGTAATCACTGATAGTGGCGAGACGCGGGTCCGACGTATACTACCGGACCGCGGCCGATTTAAAGGCTACCACCTAGCAAGTGTGGTGTCTGGCCGTGACACCACACTGTTGCATCCATTTGTTGCAGTTTATGTGACTGCCTCTTACGTCTTCATCACTTTTTTTGGGAGTGATTATCATATCCACAAGAAAACCTAAATTGGTCAAGGTAGAAGTATCTTTTTACCCATTCGCCAAGTGTACAAGGTAGGTGGTTCGACAACATATTCCTGTCATGTGACGTACATGCCGTCACCAGTGTCGTATAGGATATATCAGACATGTTTTCCTGTGGAGAAATAGGTTGACCTATGACCATGCGATCAAATGTTTTCGGTTCCCTTTGGAGAGGCATGTCCTTTCGTCTACTAATCGCACGGTTTTGCGGTGCGGTCGCAAAACACAGACGACAATGAACGAACGGAAAAATCATAAATTTACGAAAATAAAGAAACAAACTTTTCCCTCGAGGGAAGACTTGAACAAAGGACCTCTCGTTCCGCAGCTGCTCACGCTAACCACGGAACCACCACGCTCGTGAGCTCACACTGTCTTTGATGTTGCCTATCTTGCGCATGGGCTACTGAGTTTGTATATTTTGCTTATTTTTTTCATAGTTCCACACAACTTCTTCCTGTTTTCTCAATTGATCAGTTTTTCAAAGCCTATCCACTGTGCCAACTTATAACTAAATCTGAGGGGGGTGCGATGGGGAGGTTCCCTTGTAAGTGTCACACTGAGCAGTGCCCGCACAGAGTTATCCAGTCTTTGTAGGACGTGCGACCGAAGTCGAGAATGCGCACTGGCTTCCTCCATCACGACAACGCTCCCGCTCACCGCGCCAAAGCAGGCACCGAATATCTGCGGGGTACGGGACCGAAACTTGCCGGGTTGAGGACTATCTGATTGGGAACTGGGTGTTTGTGTTGTCCTCAGCATTTCATCGTCATCATCATTCGTGATACTGGCTAGATTGGACTGTGTAAAAAATTGGAGTGTGAGATAATTGGGACTTTGTACGGGCGTTGATGACCGCGCTGTTGAGCGCCCCACAAACTAAACATCATCATCATCATCATCTGAAACTTCTTGAGCACCCTCCTTACAGTCCAGACCTTGCTCCTCGTGACTTTGCAATGTTCCCACTAGTGAAAATGAAGCGGAAAGGAGTACAGTTTTCATCTAGATCTACATGATTACTCTGAAATTCACATTTAAGTGCTTGGCAGAGGGTTTATCGAACCACAATCATACTCTCTCTCTACCATTCCACTCCCGAACAGCGCGCGGGAAAAACGAACGCCTAAACCTTTCTGTTCGAGCTCTGATTTTTCTTATTTTATTTTGATGATCATTCCTACCTATGTAGGTTGGGCTCAACAAAATATTTTCGCATTCGGAAGAAGTTGGTGACTGCAATTTCGTAAACAGATCTCGCCGCGACGTAAAACGTCCTTGCTTTAACGACTTCCATCCCAACTCGCGTATCATATCTGCCACACCTTCTCCCCTATTACGTGATAATACAAAACGAGCTGCCCTTTTTTGCACCCTTTCGATGTCCTTCGTCAATCCCACCTGGTAAGAATCCCACACCGCGCAGCAATATTCTAACAGAGGACGAGCGAGTGTAGTGTAAGCTGTCTCTTTAGTAGACTTGTTGCATCTTCTAAGCGTCCTGCCAATGAAACGCAACCTTTGGCTCGCCTTCCCCACAATATTATCTATGTGGTCTTTCCACTTGAAGTTGTCTGTAATTTTAACACCCAGCTACTTAGTTGAATTGACAGCCTTGAGAATTGTACTATTTATCGAGTCATCGAATTACAACGGATTTCTTTTGGAACTCATGTGGATCACCTCACACTTTTCGTTATTTAGCGTCAAGTGCCACCTGCCACACCATACAGCAATCTTTTCTAAATCGCTTTGCAACTGATACTGGTCATCGGATGACCTAACTAGACGGTAAATTGCAGCATCTTCTGGAAACAACCTAAGAGAACTGCTCGGATTGTCACCCAAGTAATTTATATAGATCAGGATCAGCAGAGGTCTCAGGATGCTTCCCTGAGAACACCCGATATCACTTCAGTTTTACTCGATGATTTGCCGTCTATTACTACGAACTGCGACCTTCCTAACAGGAAATCACGAATCCAGTAGCACAACTGAGACGATACGCCATAGGCCCGCAGGTTGATTAGAAGTCGCTTGTGAGGAACGGTGTCAAAAGCTTTCCGGAAATCTAGAAACACGGAATCAACTTGAGATCCCTTGTCGATAGCGGCCATTACTTCGTGCGAATAAAGAGCTAGCTGAGTTGCACAAGAACGATGTTTTCTGAAACCATGCTGATTACGTATCGAGTGATGAAAACCACCTGGTTTAGGGACTGGTTCCGGAGGATGGAGAGGGGTATTCAATGTGGCAGAAGTTTTTTTGAAACAATTAAATAAATGAAGCTGTAGTGTAAAACTGTGTACACACGAACTGCGGCCACGCACCTACCTGCGCTGGCGGGTTCCGCGGCCAGCAGCCCGCGAGGCGGCCGTAGCGAGGCGTGGTGGGGCGAGGCTAGGCGGGCCGGCCTGGGCCTGCTGCTGCTGCCACTGGTGGGGCGTGTGGTGGGCGTCGCGGCGCGGGCGCTACTGGCGTCTGCGGGCGGCGGTGCGCAGCTGGCCTAGCCGGGCGGCGCGGGGGTGGGCCGCCCCCGGCTGCGCTGTGGGGCGCGGCCCAGCTGCCGCCGGGCGCCGGCGCCGGCTCGGCCCCCGCCCCCGCTCCCGCCCCCTAACCTGTCTCTCTGCCGCGCGCCGAACAAAAAGACCGCCACCGCATTTCCCGCTCTCCGCGCGTGGCCGCTCTACCGGCATAATTCCGCTCCGCGAGTGCGAGTGCGCTACTTACGTGCGGACCGTTCTCTGTCCTCGCGGTGAGTGGAGCTTCCGTCCCGACACTTGCTTACGAGGCAAGTGCGCCACCTCACCTTCCGCCTCATATAATAAAATTATACAGGGTGTTACAAAAAGGTACGGCCAAACGTTCAGGAAACATTCCTCACACACAAATAGAGAAAAGATGTTACGTGGACATGTGTCCGGAAACGCTTAATTTCCATGTTAGAGCTCATTTTAGTTTCGTCAGTATGTACTGTACTACCTTGATCCACCGCCAATTGGCCCAATTGAAGGAAGGTAATGTTGACTTCGTTGCTTGTGTTAACATGCGACTCATTGCTCTACAGTACTAGCGTCAAGCACACCAATACGTAGCAGCAACACGTTAGTGTTCATCACGAACGTGGTTTTGCAGTCAGTGCAATGTTTACAAATGTGGAGTTGACAGATGCCCATTCGATGTATGATTAGCACGGGGCAATAGCCGTGGCGCGGTACGTTTGTATCGAGACAGATTTCCAGAACGAAGGTGTCCCGACAGGAAGACGTTCGAAGCAATTGGTCGGCGTCTTAGGGAGCACGGAACATTCCAGCATTCGACTCGCGACTGGGGAAGACCTAGAACGACGAGGACACCTGCAACGGACGAGGCAATTCTTCTTGCACTTGACGATAACCCTAATGTCAGCGTCAGAGAAGTTGCTGCTGTACAAGGTATGGAGAGTGCTACGTCACTGTATGGAGAGTGCTACGGCAGAACCAGTTGTTTCCGTACCATGTACAGCGTGTGCAGGCACTATCAGCAGCTGATTGGCCTCCACAGGTACACTTCTGCGAATGGTTCAACCGACAATGTGTCAATCCCCATTTCAGTGCAAATGTTCTCTTTACGGATGAAGCTTCATTCCCACGTGGTCAAATTGTAAATTTTTACAATCAACATGTGTGGGCTGACGAGAATCCGCACGCAATTTTGAAATCACATCATCAACACAGATTTTCTGTGAACGTTTGGCAGGCATTGTTGGTGATGTCTCGATTGGGCCCCATGTTCTTCCACCGACGCTCAATAGATCACGTTATCATGATTTCATACGAGATACTCTACCTGTGCCGCTAGAACATGTGCCTTTACAAGTACGACACAACATGTGGTTCGTGCACGATGGAGCTCCTGCACATTTCAGTCCAAGTGTTCGTACGCTTTTCAACAACAGATTCGGTGACCGATGGATTGGTAGATGCGGACCAATTCCATGGCGTCCACGCTCTCCTCATCTCAACCCTCTTGTCTACGCAACCCCGGTACCAAATGTAGAGACTCTTCGTGCTCGTATTGTGGACGGCTGTGATACAATACGCCATTCTCCAGGGCTGCATCAGCGCACCAGGGAATCCATGCGACGGGGGGTGGATGCACGTATCCTCGCTAACGGAGGACATTGGGTTTTGATGAGCTCTAACATGGAAAGTAAGCGTTTCCGGACACATTTCCACATAACGCGTTTTCTTTATTTGTGTGTGAGGAATATTTCCTGAAAGTTTGGCCGTACCTTTTTGTAACACCCTGTATATGTGAAGACAGTAACTGTTCTCGAAAGAGCAGAATACTGTTGATGACTTGGGAATGTGAGTCTCACGGGAAGCGGGCAAGGGATAAGTCCCTGTAGTCGCGCTATTCATCTGTGGCCTCGGTGGCTCAGATGGATAGAGAGTCTGCCATGTAAGCAGGAGGTCCGGGGTTCGAGTCCCGGTCGGGGCACACATTTTCAACTGCCCACATCGAGGTATATCAACAACACCTATCGGCAGCTGAGGGTTTCAGTTATTCATCATTTAATAAAATTATATCATAACAGTATACTGACGTCAATAGTGGGTTACGGCTCGGGAGTCTGGGCTCACAGGCTCACGAGGGTGGTGCCCGCCTTGACGGTGAGAAGAGTACAAAGGAACATGTTACTAAGGTCTGTAGGGGCTTATAGAACATCCCAGGGGGGAGCCCTGTTAATCATAATGGGGATAAATAAGAGAACAGGCCGCATGCTACTGGGCTAAGAAAGATAACATTACGAAAGTAGAAGAAATTATGGGAGCACCGGTTAGGGATAAGGAGGAGGGGTGAAGATTTATGGCAGGAGTTATGGGAGATAGATGAAACTGCTAGAAGAACTTTTCAGTTACTACCAAATGTAAAGGAGAGAATGAGAATGAAATATTTTGATCCAACTCGGGGATTGTTCCACTTCCTCACTGGTCATGGCCCCTATCCAATATATCTATGTCGGTTTGGGAGGAGGGCGACGCCCGCGTGTGACTGTGGCGCATCAGAGGGTACTCCTGACCACGTGGTTTATGAGTGTCTCCTTTTCGATGATGTAGCAGCCGCACAAAGACAACAACTACCAAGTAACACCACCTACGATCTACTCAGACAAGAAGAGACCTTACAGAGACTGAACACGCTAGCCAACGAGGTATCACGAAAAGTACTAACAATTTTCTTGAGAGACTTTCGTGACTAGTTAGTAATCACCGATCGCGTCCAGCACTCCAATCCCGTACCGCCCGTTCGTGGATAGGTCGACTCAACAGTTGGAATCCGCCACGTGCAGGACTAGGGGGACCGGGGTGATCTACTTCACGGACTTGACTAACGCACCGATTATGACGTAGATTAGATTGTAGTTTTTAGTAAAACAGAATAGGATAGTAGATTAGGAACCTGCAGCGACAGTTAACTTCTTGCCTGCCCTGTGCCAGGGGCATGCTCATAGGGTTTAGCTCTATGAGCCAGGCACCCAAGTAGGTTTATATTAACACTGGCACATATGTAACGCTGCAGGCAGTTAACACTAATCACTTGTAGTTATTAGAAATACTAGAAGTAGTCTGCCCATTAACCCATGTAGTACTGTCGTCGTAACGCACATGAAATATGTGGTATCTGCTATTATAATACCATTATAGAAAATTAAGACCCACTAATCATGAAGGTGGTGGGTTACTTTTGTATAATTATTATCATGGAAAAAAGTGCGCCACCTCGGATGCCCAGAACGGCACGAATATGCGCTTAGAATAGAAAGCCCTCATCCCAGAAAACAGTGGAATGAGATATTCGAGTACAAAACTGCGCCTATCCCGAGAGATATTTGAATGAACACCTATTTACACTGCAAGAAATAAATAGTACACCTGGAAAGATGGCGTCGATTTTGATCCGATGACGGCATATGCCACCTCGGGGACACTAGCCCTTGAGTACTATGGTCATTCACAGGAACGCAATTACTACGGAGGGGTCTCACAGACCGCATTTTTCTGTTTTATATATCAAACCAGAATTTTGCTGACTATATATAGTATCTTGACTTCCAGTCATTCATTACACTTCTTAGAGGTGGCTTTTGTACAAAATTGATTTTTTTTTAAACACTGCGGTATTTTAAACACTTCGACAATTAAAACAAAGCGAAATCTGAAGTATACTTTTATTTTGTGAGTTACGAAAATAACAGCAAATAGTTAACTCTCTACTCACACACAAATTTTCATCAGAGGGATTATATTACAAACTGGCAATATAACTAGGTGGAAAAAATCCGATATGACTTACGATAAATTGTGTCCGAAGTCAGCTTTCAGTTTTCGACTCCCTTTGCAATGTAGAGCGAATATTTCAGTCCATAAGTCTATGAATGGAGAAACTTTGCTACCATTTTACTTCTAAAATTACTAGTAAAAACTAAATACTTGTTCTCATGTGCCATTGAATCATACTTCAGTCAATTTACACCTGCAAACACTTCACGCAGACCTTCCTGGAACACTCCAAACAAATCGGAACACCATGCTGTTGACATGGATACCTTGTTTTCCTCTTCATACGAGGAGGGCAAAAGGTGCACGTATTTCGATTTTCGAATTATTCTTTCGGTGTCTGAGGCTCATCTTGCAAGTGAAGATATCTGTCTCACATAACACGCGTTGCACAGAAGGCCCTGCTTTCCCCGCCATGGAGAAACAGCAGCATGCAATAAAAACGCGGCACGCAACCCCATAGTACGTCTGTGAGACCTCTCAAGGCTAATAATTACGAAACAAAGAGCAGCAACAATGCAAGAATGCTGTCACGTGTAGCTCGACAGCCAATAAGAAGGTACATGAAAGAGTCCATTTGGCTTTGCAGGGGTGTGAGAAATATCTCGACACAAACATTAAAGTGCGCGTTATTTATGACGGCGGCCGAGTTTAGGTTCGTTCTGCGCATCTGACGTCACAAAAAACAGTCGGCCAATGAACACAGAACGACATTGCCAGAGCTCCACTGTAGTGCAGATCACGGACGAGTATCTTCAGTTTTAGAAACGTTCAGTCAAAAATAAAGTAATTGAACAAAAGCAATGTCTTGATAGCAGACTTTCTTTTATAGAAAGTTTGGAAAAAGCATTCTTTACACCAATTGCTTCATATTCTATTAATTAATTAAACCAAACAAGCAGTAAGCCCTCTAATTCAGGAGATAGCAAGGAAAGGTCTTTGTATCATTCTCACTAACGGCTTTTTCGCAATAAAGAACAGCGGTAATTGTTTATTTCCTATTGTACTTCGACGAAACGTGAGTAATTCATAGTCATGCCAACAGTGTTTGTCGGTGTCTTGCGTGGCATTTTACAATCCTCCAGGACTTCTGTTGTATGTCGAGCTGCATTAGCGAAATGGTTAAGGTGTTTGGCTGGTAAGCGAAGGGTTCCGAGTTCAAATCTTAATCGGTGCTTTATATTTTCTTTATTTAAAAACAATATCGAAGTGTCTTACTTGATAAATTTTATTCGTTTGAATGTAATTTTTTGAAATTTCTAGTGGCAACTAAAATCGACCATACAGAAAGTAGACGCTATGGACCTCTGCAAGCTCTTCAAAATTTCGTAATGGTTTACTACATCTAATGCGGCACAACAACTGCGTTGAACATCGAAACAAAATTAGGTCATTTATGGGGGGAAGGTATCAGTCAAGAAGATGTGTAAAAATCAAATTTTTGGGCCAAATAGTTTTTGTGAAATCGAATGATAAGTGTGTCAAAGCAGTCGAAACACCATTTGTCTGCACAGGCGAGCAGTGCAATGATGACAAAATCGTGCACATCGCGGATTGCGGGGAGCACGTCTCTGTAGCAGCGACAGGGTTAATGCGGCCGTGGTGGCTTTACTTTATAAACTGCGCGCTCCCCCCTAAACGTAAGTTTGAGAACTATGCTATGGCGCTGCTTCTCTTGGCGTGTACAACTGGCAACGCAGCAATCTCCCGCGTCTGGGCGGGCATGCGCGAATCGCCAAGATAAAATAATTGAACTATAGTAGCGGTCTTAGAGACGGTCGATAGTAGTTAAGGGCTAGATCTGTCGATAACGGTGTCAACGTCGTCCGCTAACAGATGGCGAAGTGGCATAGTTACCAACCACAGCGCCATCTGTGTCTAATCTTTAATAGAGAATGGTCAAAGCCAGAAGGGTCAGCGTTGTGCAAACGTGTGAAGCGAGCACTCCACCGTGCTACGGAGGAACACTCGTGTTTCCCACACTCAAATGAGTGACTTTAAAAAGGGTTAAATTGTGGGCTTCCCATTGTCTGGATGGTCCTTTCGCAGACTTGCCACACGAGTTGGAAGCGCTGCCTCAGCTGTGCAACGGTGCTGAAATCAGTGGACACGTGAAGATGCTCACACCAGCAGACGACGGTCTGGGCGTCCACGCAGCACAGACTCCCGCCAGCGTCGTCGTATTGTAAGGACAACAGTGCCAGATCGTACAGCTGCAACAGCACAGGAAACGGGGCTTGTGAGCCAAAACGAACTGTTGCGGACAGGTTATTAACAGTGGAACACGGGCCCGCATGCCTCTCGTCCGCCTCCCACTCGCGCCACAGCATCGACGGGCAAGGCTCGACTGGGGTGCCGTCAGAGAATAACTCGGAAGATGGAATGTCGCGCCGTGGTCTTCAGTGATGGAAGCACGTTCCGTCTGCAAGCAAGTGACGGTCGTTTGTGCGTACGACGCAGACCTGGTGAGCGCTGTCTCCTACAGCGCTTTCGTCCGAGACACACTGGCCCCACCGCAGGCCTGGGATGAGATGATCTACAGCTCTCGTTAACTTTTGGTATTTCTGGAGACGACTCTTAACCCATTACTGGCCAAAACTCTATCGGATCATTTTTTGCAAACTTTTATACATAAATACGTTGGATTGAGTGATTAATTGAATAAAAAGTCGTTTAGAAAATTTTCAGTTTATTAGAACAAAAACTACAGACCGTCCCATTTTTGGGACATTGGCCAAATGCGCTATCCAAATTCACAACCTTATTCTCCATGCATAATATTGTAAGAAACAACACAAACAATAAATAAAGAATGTTTTAATATTATTGAATGTCTTTTCAGTATGAAATAAAGCAAAACACTTGTCGTGTACACCAACATTGCACCTATCACATTTTTTTTTCTTGCAGTAAGCACATCTCTTCTGTGTTTTACTCTCTTCTGTGTTTTATTTGACACAATGAAATGATTTCCTGGATCTAGTCGTACATCTGTGCTCCCCCGTCCTCCCGTCAATTTGCTTCCTTGTGGTCCTCTGCGTTTTGGTACTGATCCTGTTTTCTTTGATGAGTAAAACATCACTATTCTCTGTCAGACATCCAAAAGTGAGAGCTTCTCTCTAAAGTACCGTCTACATCTTGTATAACAGACTCCCTGTTCAATACATTTTTGTCAATGTCTTCTACATCTGTTATTACATCTGCATCGGGTGGAATAATCGCCAATTCTACGTCGTCATCTTCATCGCCACTCTCTTGATGGTTCGCTAGTTCTGCTAGAATTTCTTCAAGTTTAAGTCCACGCGGCATGTTTCTATCCTGTTGCAACCTTAAAATTCGAATAGAACATGAAATAAAGCAGATATAAAGAACGTAAAATGCAGTTCTTCTCTGTATAATACGTGTATACAAGAATAGGGCACATCAACAATAAATGATAGTGTAACATGCCATTGTCCCATTATTGGGATGCATAAAATATATCGATACTTGATATACATAAATACGTTAGATTGAGTGATTAATTGAATAAAAAGTCGTTTAGAAAATTTTCAGTTTATTAGAACAAAAACTACAGACCGTCCCATTTTTGGGACATTGGCCAAATGCGCTATCCAAATTCACAACCTTATTCTCCATGCATACTTGAAAAAATCTGAAGTATACTTAATCTTACATGGACTTTCATATGTACATAACAAACACGCCCAGACAACTAAATCACAGCTCATTGTCGTCCAGAAACTACCAGCAGACATACAATGCTGCCAAGCGCGAGAACAAAAAATCGGCAAGTACTTAGAAAAAAGTTATTTATTTTACATTTATAGGCATTATAGGAGTTAGTTGAACCTACAGATGCAACAATAAAGGCTAAAAGCTCCACTGCTTACGTAGAAATAAGTAAAACATACGCGTCCCAAAAAAGGGACAATGGCCAGTAATGGGTTAACTAAATACTCGGACAGTGCACAATGTTGTTGGACCTATTCTTCTACCATTCTTGCAACAGGAAGGTGGTGTGGTGTTCCAGCAGGATAATGCTCGGCCACACACTACTCCTGCAACACGTGCAACAACTTCCCTGTCCACCATGATTTCCGGACTCGTCTCCAATCGAGCGTTTGGCGATACAACGGGACGAGGAATGAGTTGCGCGACTCGTCAACGACCAACCCTTACAGACGTACGTCGAGAGGTCGATCAGATGTGGCACAACGTAACAGTGCACAGTATTCGCCTTCTGGAGCGATCGACTGGATAACAGAGTCAGCGCAAGCATTGCCGCCCGTGGAGGATACACCACGTAAAAATGTGGTTGTTTCAGCATCGGTTGTTACCTGACGCCTCAGAACCGCTTGTCCTATTGATGTTGTTGTGGTCTTCAGTCCTGAGACTGGTTTGATGCAGCTCTCCATGCTACTCTATTCTGTGCAAACTTCGTCATCTCCCAGTACCTGCTGCAACCTACATCCTTCTGAATCTGCTTAGTGTATTCATCTCTTGGTCCCCCTCTACGACTTTTACCATCCACGCTGTCCTCCAATGCTAAATTTGTGATCCCCTGATGCCTCAGAAGATGCCCTATCAACCGATCCCATCATCTAGTCAAGTCGTGCCACAAACTTCTCTTCTCCCCAATCCTATTCAATACTTCCTCATTATTTATGTGATATACCCGTATAATCTTCAGCATTCTTCTGTAGCACCACATTTCGAAAGCTTCTATTCTATTCTTGTCCAAACTATTTATCGCCCATGTTTCACTTCCATACATGGCTACACTCCATACAAATTCTTTCAGAAACGACTTCCTGACACTTAAATATATACTCGATGTTAACAAATTTTTCTTCTTCAGGAACGCTTTTCTTGCCATTGCCAGTCTACATTTTATATCCTCTCTACTTCGACTATCATCAGTTATTTTGCTCCTCAAATAGCAAAACTCCTTTACTACGTTAAGTATCTCATTTCCTAATCTAATTCCCTCAGCATCACCAGACTTAATTCGACTACATTCCATTATCCTCGTTTTGCTTTTTTTGATGTTCATCTTATATTCTCCTTTCAGCACACTATCCATTACGTTCAACTGCTCTTCCAAGTCCTTTGCTGTCTCTGACAGAATTACAATGTCATCGGCGAACCTCAAAGTTTTTTTTTCCTTCTCCATCGATTTTAATACCTACTCCGAATTTTTCTTTTGTTTCCTTGACTGCTTGGTCAATATAGAGATTGAATAACATTGGGGAGAGGCGACAACCCTGTCTCACTCCTTTCCCAACCACTGCTTCCCTTTGATGTCCCTCGACTCTTATAACTGCCATCTGGTTTCTGTACAAATTGTATTGATACGTCAATGTAAATATTTCATGTACTGCATATGCGCTCTAACAGCAATAAATCTTGAGTGAATTGAAAACTTCCAAAAAGTGTACTATTTTTTTTCCCCAAATGACTATCCTCAAACCCGCGGCACGGCACCCTGGCCTATTTGCAGGCACATATAAAGGCTTCCAAGGGCGACAAAAATATTATTTTCAATATTTCCCGTAGTTATTTAAAATGTTGTCATAATCAACTCATTAAGACGTACAATTATATGTTACTAGTCCAACACAACCAGACAAGTACTACAGTTAGAAAATGTGTGTGTCTCGAGGCAAAGGAACTGACGGCGCGCAAATACACGGACTTCATTCATCAGTATGACAGCACTTAGCGACTTCCGACAAACTTTGCACGTAATTTCAAACCACTTCGAAACTACTTCCCGCCGACATCCCTCCAAAAATGATGAAAATAAAAAGTTCATCGCTTAGTACATTTCCGCTGTCCGTGCGCTAAAACGGCCGCATCAGACATGACGTTTTGATTTATTACTTCTTCACTAAAAACTCTGTTCGCAACGAGTTGCAGTTGGCGTTCGTACCTTGCGGCTGCCCGACGGCGGACTGTGTCCGGCTAAGATGCAGTGATCTGGAGCCCTTGCACTGACTGGCCCGACCGCGTATTACGTACGGCCAAACACAGTAATATCATACACCTTCAGATGGGATTTTAATATCCCGAAACCGGTCTTGAATTGAATGAATCATTAGTATAAATGAAGGGGACCTCTTTAAATTAATCAATCGTAAATACTCGCGACACAGTTTGCAGACAGTGTCCACGTATATCAATGAATAGACCTCCAAAATTATATCGTTGTAAGAGGCACAGTTCAGGAGATGAGTGAAAAACTAGCTTTTGCTGAAAATAGAGCGCAAATTTCCAAGTTTATGTTCATGCAGTATTTTGTAATGAGAGAACTTAGCGACCCCCAACAAATTTTAAGTATAACCTGTAACCTTTACGAAACTGTATCTTACTTGCATGATTAACGGCAAATATTCAAGCCATTGACTCATTTGTAATGATCCGTTTGAAGCTATTTTATACATGGAGCTGCATTGTTTAAGGAATATGGGTTAGCTGGTTTTAGTTCTAAGATGGGATTTGCGTTAGCAAAAAGAATGAAAATAAAGATACAACAAGACAAAGAACAGACTGAAGACAAGAAAATATTACCAGCCTCCTGCGTCTATTTCTTTATGCAATATAAGCCCTACATCAGAATGACCGTTGATTTTATAAGACAACGATGTAAAAAACCTCAAGTAAAGTTAAACCATCGTCATTTCACCTTCAGACTTCATTCTGTGCTATACAATGAAGTTTGCGAATCTACGCAGATGCGTCTGTTACAATACTGCTTGGCAAAAGGCAGAGTGGCTTTATTCAAGCGTTATTTGCTTTGACCACTTCACCTGAAATCCAACAACTGCACTCTGAAGACTCAACATCTGTCCAACACTATAAGGTCAGCATAAAAAGTTTGTTGTTCAGACAGAGCAATTAATTTAAACTCTGGAAATAGAGAAATAAGTTACGACATCAAAATATGTGTGTTTTTGGTGCTATTATATCGATATTTTGCTTCTTAGAATTGTAAAAGTTGCTCTCTTAGAGCCGCGGGGAGCAGCCGCGCGGTCTACGGGCGTCTTGTCACGGTTTGCGCGGCTTCGATCGTCGGAGGTTCGAGTCCTCCCTCGGGCGTGTGTGTCTCTCTCTCTCTCTCTCTCTCTCTCTCTCTCTCTCTCTCTCTCTCTCTCTCTGTGTGTGTGTGTGTGTGTGTGTGTGTGTGTGTGTGTGTGTGTGTGTGTGTGTGTGTGTGTGTGTGTCGTCCTTAGTATAAGTTAGTTTAAGTTAGAAAAAATAGTGTGTAAGCTTAGGGAGGGATGACCTCAGCAGTTTGGTCCCATAAGATCTTACGACAACTTTTTCTCTATTACATCTCGAATATGTGACAATACGAATGATTCTCGTGGCAAGACATGCAGTTTTGGTTCGTATCACTGTTTTAGGGTTGACCGATTCAAATTCTAAGCACATTTCCGTGCGGTTCTCAGCGTTCGAGATCACGCATTTCCTTTGTCAGCGATTAAATGCCCGCACCCCGCACCATCTCTCTCGCTCCTTCCTCCTACGCACACGAGCGGCGGATAACTGCTATCTCACGACGTGTCGTGCGATTTGTCCAAGCACCGCACAATGAATCGTATATCATTTCCTGCCCGTACCTGTATGCTGGTGCTGTGGCTATCGTGTATGTAAGGCCTGGTGCCTGGGACAAAGCTGCTTCCTCCAGCCTGAATGGATTGGTTTTCCATAATCCTCCTGAATGGGTCGTGGTGGGGGCTTACGCGATGGGTTTGGACAAGTTTTTTCCCCCAGAATGCCAAGTGTTTCTCAGCAACTACTGGAAATAAATTTGCAGGATGGGCAAGCGACCAGTGCAAATTCCCACTTTCTGCTCCTCAGGTTGATCAGGTGAAACGCCCGAATCTCAAAAGCAATTTAAGCCTTTCGACGTTGGGAGCGCCATAACAGTGCGCCCACCCAGGATGCTCCAAGCTAGGGTTGGCAGAATTCGTTGCTAGAAAACCGAGACGTTTCTCTAAAATTAACTAAAAATGGCCATGACTTGTGCCGGCCGTTGTGACCAAGCGGTTCTAGGCGCTTCAGTCCGGAACCGCGCTGCTGCTACGGTCGCAGGTTCGAATAATGCCTCCGGCCTGGATGTGTGTGGTGTCCTTAGGTTAGGTAGGTTTAAGTAGTTCTAAGTCTAGGGGACTGATGACCTCAGATGTTAAGTCCCATAGCGCTCAGAGCCGTTTCAACCATTTTGAACCATAAGTTGGGAATCATAAACCGGGACATTTTGGATCACTTTTCCTAACGCCAAAATAGTGGAATATTTGTGAAAATTAGTGCTGTATTCAACTAATTTAGTAAAATAAATGAACACTTTATACTTTAAGTAATTTAATAAAACGCCAGGGAGGCCATTCAAATAACATTTTACAATATAAGTACTGGTACCACAAGAATTTTTTAGTTTGAAACATTGATACGAAATACAAAATTGTCTACTGAAACATTGTATGTTGAAGTGCAAAGTTCACATAATTTGTTATCCTGCGCCTCACATTTATCTGAATTCTGAGCTTTGCAAAGAAGATCTTTCCGCTGTATGATGTATTCATAAAACTTAAAGCAACTCATTTCATAATTAAAAACACATTCAATTATTACTTCGACCGTTGGTACTTGTAATCTGTTTCGTTCCTCAGTCGATTGCACATTAATGAGAGAAAATACTCGTTCCACGTTCGCACTATGCCATGCAATACTGAAGACGAATTCACACAGCTTCAGCAACTGAGAATACTGTTCTTCAAATCCAATCTGTCGAAAGCAAATAGGTCCATTTTTGCTGACATTATTTACTATCCCAGTTCTCGCTATTTTTGTTGGTTTCTGATTCAGTGAACTGCTTGAATAAAGAAAACTGGTCAAACAGTACACTATCATCTATTGACACTCTTCTACCGTGTACAAATGTTAATGTTTTTGTCACATTGCTCCACTCAGGTTCTGCGTCCACCAACATCAACTTAAAAATGGAAAGCTCATTGACATTTTTTGACCATTTTTCTAAATAACCTGTACATGTTTCAAAAACTATTCTACATCAACATGAAATTTTTGAATTTCACTAGTTAATGCAACCTCGCTGTTCTGCAAGAGAGATGTCACTTTGAGTGGAATAAATCTTTCTTCCTTACGACGTTCTATGATTCTGCAAGTATTTTCCAAAATAGCAGCTACTTTTATAACACTGATGTCTGCTGTCTCTGAAACACGCTCAACTGGCTGTGCAGGAACCAAAGACATGTTAACGGATTCTGGAAGAAGGTTGTCAGAAATTTAGGTGCCTTATCTACTATGAGGAAGAATGATTTAAGAGCGTCATACAACTTCAGTACTCTCTCTACAGCAACAAACAAAGATAAGCACCTTGTTTTTGTATGTCAAAACAATGCATGATACTCTGTGTCAACTAACTCACAAAACTCCTTTAGACGCTCCGTTCGTACTGTGTATATGGAGAAGTAATCGAAAAGTTTAATTATAAAGGTTTCTACGTCAACCCCATCACGTCGGCGGCTGTACTGGCAGCACTGTGTAGTATGTGAGCAGGGCAGCCAACTCCTAAAAGATTAATTTCCGTTTACTTCACTTTTCAGTCTAGCAAATACATGGTTTGTACCTGCTCGTCGCATTCCTCCAAAATTAGTGTTAGCATTGTCACCGCAAAATGCAATACACTTATCAATTTTACTTTCTTCTAATGCAGTAATGTAGTACGTACATATTGTAGAGGCGGTTTCATTTGACAGCGAAACTAATCTAAGCAATTTCACTTGAATGCCATTCTGAGGTGTAAAGTATTCAACAATTAATGGAATTATTTTTTTAGCCTTGTCATTACTTGCGTCTGTGGCTATTGAACAGATGCGCTGGATTAGCCGAGCGGTCCAAGGCGCTGCAGTCACGGACTGTGCGGCTGCTCCCGGCGGAGGTTCGAGTCCTCCCTCGGGCATGGGTCTGTTGTTTGTCCTTAGTGTGATTTAGGTTACGTAGTGTGCAAGCTTAGGGACTGATGACCTTAGCAGTTAAGTCCCATAAGATTTCACACACATTTGAACATTTTTTGTTGTTGTTGAGCTATTGAATAATAGCGGATCAATAAAAAAGGTCGTCGCATACTTGTTTGACAGTTTCAGGAGCCAAAATTGCTTTCAAAAGAGCTGTTGTCTTGGTTCTGCCCATCGCCACAATCTTCGCTGTGACAGAATCCTTAAAAAAATTGGAGCCCAGCCTACAAGTACAGTCTACAGATTTCAAAGACATGATGTTGAACGGTACGATAACAGGTTGTTAATTCCGCTGCTGCTACTGAATGGCTCTGTTTTGATGACTTTGAAATACAAAAGCTGTCTATTTTTTTTAAGTCCTTGAAGAGTGCATGTTTGATTTATGCTTTTGGCTGCCTAAATGCTCTGTAATATCTGCCCTTCCTCCATGTGAAATCGAAACATCTGACTTACATATTCCACATTCCACTTCATAGTCATGCCTTCCTCGTTTGATGAAAAACCTTTCTTCCGTATATTTGTCTTGAAACGAACACTTTCGCTTTGGCATTTGGAGCTCACTTCACACACACGCAAATGTGAACTAAGCACAATAAGCCTCAGACAGAGAAGCGCGTAGCTGCAACGCCTTAACTGAACTGAATCCCAAGACAAGAATTAATAATGGAAAGATAATGGCCAAGGCCCTTGATAGACACTGGCAGGTAGGTTGGTTGGTTGGTTTGTTTAAAAGGGGGGGGGGGGGGGGGGGAGGGACCAAACTGCGAAGTCGTCGATCCCTTGTTCCCAGAAAATAATTACACAACGGAAAGAAGAAAAGAAAGGAGATGCACAGCACAATAACAAGAGAAAGGAAGAAACAGAAGAACGACACGAGGACTACCAACACTACTATGGACAAACACAGGAAAGGAAAACCATAGAGAGAAGCAAGAAACAGGTAGAAGGGGTAAAAACAAGAGTGCAGATGACCGTGGCTGGCCAACCACGAGAGTAAAAAAGGAAAAGTCAGCCACTCTGCGACACACTAAAACATCCACCCTAAAAGCATTATAGTGGAAAACACGAAGGGACAAAGGATATGCGCTAAAACTTATATAAAATAATAAAACCCACCGTCGCGTGTAAAACGTAAAACTAAATTAGCGTATGAGGCGTTGTCAGCTAAAATTAATGGCAACGAGTACAGTAACTGAAACGTCCGTCGCAGGGCACCCAAAGTAGAACAGCTCACCAAGATATTGGCCACTGTCAGCCGGGCGCCGCAGCGCCACTGAGGTGCTTCGTGGCACAGGAGGTAGCCGTGTGTCATCCAAGCGTGGCCAATGCGGAGCTGTCAGAGAACCACAGAGTCCCTGCGAGACGCCCGCATGGAGGATTGCCACACATTCGTACAGAATGTGCATAACACACGACTTGTGGCCGAAAACGGGAAACTGTGGGCTAGAGTTCATGACTGCGCCTTGTGGATGGCTCCCTGTAGGCGCCGCTCAGCAACACCAGTACTGGTTGAGCAATATGAAATGCAGAAGTCGTTTGCATACAGAGAAGGTGAGACGGATGAGCCTGCAGCTGCTGCTAGACCATTAATGGCCACTACAAATAGACACTCAATACAGAGTCCTGCGGGACCCCATTTTCCTGGATAGGGGGAACTATGGGAGGCACCAACTAGGACACGGAAAGTACGAAGCAGGAGGCGTCTGTGGGCTTGACACCAGGGCAGTGACAGGGCGATGGGGAAGTGGTCACTACCACACAGGTTGTCGTGTGCTCTCCAGTGGATAGATGGGAGAAGTCCTGGCCTGCAAATTGATAAATCAATGGCCGAGTAACTACCGTGAGCCACACTGAAATGTGAAGCGGCCCCATCATTTAAAAGGCAGAGGTCGAACTGAGACAATAAAGTTTCCACATCTCTGCCTCGGCCAGTAAGCACGGTGCCACCCCACAAGGAGGTTATGGGCGTTAAAATCTCCCTAAAGTAGGAAAGGTTTAGGGAGTTGATCAATCAGTGCAGTTAATACATTCAGGGATACTACACCATCTGGGAGGAAGATATTCATTGCAGACAGTTATTTACTGCATTTCCTTATTCTGAGAGCCACAGCTTCAAGAGGGGTTTGAAGGGGCACATGTTTACCACAGACCGAGTTTCGGACATAAATGCAAACTCCACCTGACACTCTATTATAGTCGCTACGGTTCCTGTAATGCCCCTTATAGCCGCGGAGGTTGCCGTAGCTCAGCCAGGCGGTGGAAAAGACTGCCGCAATTCCACCGGAGGATGACGTCATCGTGAGACTCAAAAGGTATGGAACGTTCAATGAGGCAGTTTACGGCCCAGGGTCGCCTGCTGCCTGCTGCCTGCTGCGAGATCTAGATCCTCAGCAGACGTCAGAATCTCCACCTCATCCGCAAACGCAGAGCTTGGAGGTAGCAGTGGTGTAGATGCCACCGCAATTTCCTTTGTCTTAGGGGTTTTCTTTTTGGATTTGTCTCGCTGTTCCTGGGGTTTCCCTGGCTGAGAAGACTTCACTGACTCAGTCTCCGGGACTGAGAACGAGCGTGAAGCCCTGTGACCAGCTGCTTTTGGGCTCTTCAGCCACTGGCGGGTGCCACCTTTCCCACTTGCAGAAATCTGGGAAGGGAGTGACTCAAGGGACCCCTTCCTAGCGAGAGCAGCAGAAGAAGTTGAACACTTCTCCAGCTTACAGGTGGGGACGGACGTCCGCAATGGTTGGGGGAGGTGGAGGGTGTTGCTCCTGAAGTAGGTGGTACAGGAGCAACAGGGAGGGAAGTGCCTCCCACCATCAAGGGGGAAGGTGTAGTCTTCTGGCTCTGATAGGTGACTGGGGTTGGCGGATCTGATGGGGCTAGAACTGTTGTAGCGGCGGCGTAAGACGATGTCATGCATAGAGGATGTAAGCGTTCAAATTCCCTCTTAGCCTCAGTGTATGTCAGTCGGTCCAGGGTCTTGTACTCCATGATTTTCCTTTCTTTCTCGAGACTCCTGCAGTCTGGCGAGCAAGGCGAATGGTGCTCTCCACAGTTGACACAGATGGAAGGTGGGGCACATGGAGTATTGGGATGTGATGGGCATCCGCAATCTTGACATGTGAGGCTGGAAGTACAGCGGGAAGACATATGACCGAACTTCCAACATTTAAAGCACTGCATTGGGGGATGGATATAGTGTATTACATCACAGCGGTAGACCATCACCCTGATCTTCTCGGGTAATGTATCATCCTCGAAGGCCAAGATGAAGGCACTGGTGGCAACCTGATTATCCCTCAGGCCCAGTGGACAGGGCAAACGACATGTACACCTCGCAGTTCAAAATTGGCGTGCAGCTCATCGTCGCACTTTAAACAAAGGTCCCTGTGAAATATGATACCCTGGACCATATTTAAGCTATTATGGAGTGTGATAGTTACGGAATCATCCCCCAGCTTGTCACGCAAGTAACGCCTGTGACTGGTCAGAGGATGCTGTTTTGATCTAGCCTGACCCAGATCTCATTTTGGACACGCCCTCCACCTCCTCAAACCTGTCCTCTAAATGCTCAACAAAAAACTGAAGCTTCATCGTCATGAAAGATTCCCCATCAGCTCTCGAACACACAAGGTACCGGGGCGAATAAGAGATGCTGCC
This sequence comes from Schistocerca gregaria, assembly GCF_023897955.1. Classification (NCBI taxonomy): domain Eukaryota; kingdom Metazoa; phylum Arthropoda; class Insecta; order Orthoptera; family Acrididae; genus Schistocerca; species Schistocerca gregaria. The sequence goes on along the minus strand of NC_064926.1, from coordinate 498,449,220 downwards.
ATCCTTACCCTGACGTTCCTCCCACGGCGTGGCTCCAGGGAGGGGAAAGATTTGGCGTCATACTTCTGAACATTGAATTGAGCTGATGAAAGCTTAGAGACTGTTGGTGTTTGAGCACCAGCAACAGATGATGTACTACACTTCATTGCGTGTCATCAACCCTGATGCCACAAATTCGGACCAGCGGCCCTCTCCACAGAAGCCACCCAGCCGCAGTAAAGGCCATCTGGCAGGACGGTCATTGCCAGGAGTCCCGATGCCCCAGGGAGATGGGCATCTACCCCTTGGCACATGGGGGGAGTTAATGGCGCAGGCATCAGCAGAGCGTTGCCTGTGTGATCAAGGTGCTACAACCAACAGGATACATGGCAATCCCACCACAACAGACTGGATACCGTGCTGGATATCAAGTGCAACCAAGCAAACAAGTCTATTATCATCGTCAGCGTAGAAAACGATACTGCACAGTTGATGGAAAAATATGCACCCAGGAGGGTGACCTCTCCCAGCAGTTGGAGAATGAGCAGAAGTGCAGATTCATGTCGACGAAGGATGTGACAGGTCTCAGCACATGACGGACACGATGCACCGCGTAAGGCACCCTTCCCCAGTTGGCCTGCTCATTGGGAAAATTTAGAAAAAATGGTGGTAAAACCCTACAGGGGACCATCACAAAGGCCGAAACATGTAAGACTCCTTTTAGTCGCCTCTTACGACAGACAGGAATACCTCGGGCCTACTCTGACACCCGGAGCCGCAGGGGAAAATCTAGCAGGTGCAACAATGAAACAAAAATCATTATTTTTTGCTTAACAGTGACAATTGAAATACATATCCACGCCAACATTTGGGAAGAAATAGACGGCATGAGAGTATTTCTGTGGAATTACAAAACCGGATCTAAAATGGCGTCCCGAAAGAAATTTTCAAGACGCTCATTTTTTTAATCCGAAAGCGCGACTGTCCCGGAAAACTGGGACGTCTGGCAACCCTATCTATACTCCAAGCGTCACCCCGCACCTTCCTTAGAGCACTGCAGCGCCTGCTCTGCTGTCATCGTAGCAGGCTGCATTTATTTCATTTATGAAAATGTATTTTGAATACGGATTATTGCTAAAATTAAGTAACATTACAATAATGCACATTTTGGAACCTGGTTTTTCCTCGTGTGGTGTACACAGACCAGCCACATTAAAGTGACCACAGTCTATGTTCGACCTCACCGTGCGATAACCATTCACTGGCGATCGGTGGCAGCTCCACCAACGGAGAGCAGCACTAAAGTGAAGACGCCACGGTCGTTGTCGTAATGCGGAAACGGAGCACTCCATCTGACGTCCAACAAGGAGGTGATAATTATTGGCTTTCGGGCCAAGGGTGGAAGCATACCCGAAACGACTAAGTCTGTAAATATTCATCATTTGGATTTGCAGCTCCTTGTGTTTCTCGTGTTTGCAGCTAAAATTGTTGGATGTAAGGTCCAAGGTTAAGTAAAACAACCTTTTCCCAAGATCCGAAACATGTTTCAGCACCTCTGTGCCATCATCAGTGGGTTTCTGTTTTATTTAATCTGTAATGTGAACATTTCTACTAAATGATAACAAAATTACAGGAATATTTAGTTCAAACAACAATTCGTTTCTTTTTGTTAATACCTTTACACTCGGTTTTCATGGTGTTTCAAGACCATTTGTGTATTATTTATTACACGTAGCTAGTCATATGCAACCAAACGGTGTTGATGAGAATTTTTGTTGGGAGTTAACCTATCATTTTATGCCCTAAACGTAATGCAGCTTGTTGCGTTATTTCGTGCCTATATTCGTTTTTGCTAACGTTTTTGTGTGGCAAGCTGAGAAAAAAGGCTTGCCACACAAAAACGTAAGTAAAAATTCATATATCGCGACAAACTACATTCATCACAGTGTCTGTTGCCCTGAAGTCCATCTCACCTCTTGGCAGTTTGGCTTCAAGTTTTGGCCCTGTTGATGCGGAATGTAATTACTGCATTTGTTCCTGTTTCATGGAAGCAGTGGAGGAGATATAGATATAAACCAACGGCTTCTTGGACTGTTTCAATGGGAAATTTTCGACTACCCGCCTAACGCCGAATGACATCAATCTTTCCCCTGAAAGGAAGAAGTAGCTACGAGGGCAGCGCTTCAAAACTGGCGAGAGGTTCAAGACAATACCGAATTCGATTTCAATTCATTGCGACAACATTTGATGAAGAGGGTATTGGAAAGTTTGCCTACAGGCACGACAAAAGCTCAGTCGTTGTCAAAAAGTAATCTAAGTAACTTCTACAAATAAAATATTTACACACACTTCTGTTAAATTTATGGCCTGTCCAAGGTCGAGAAAATGCCCTCGCACACGTTTTTGGAAATAGTGAAGTCATCAGTTCTCGCTGGTGAAAACTTTTTTACTTCTATTTGAATCACGTACTTACTATGAAATAGAAACGTTAATGACACACATTTAATCATATATTTAACAGAAATAAAATACTTTATTTTTAACTATTATCTGTGAAAAAAGGAGTATTCACACTGAATTAAGATTTGGTGAAAAAAACATGACATGCCAAACAGAAAATAAATTACTTTTTTATTCCTATATACTGAACACTTATTGTTGATAGACAGTTTTCTCATTTAATCGTACGTCACTGTGCACTCCTGTATAAAATTTTTGTTTACATTCCAGTCCTTTGTTTAACGAATCTAAACGACGCCGATCATCAGCTTTTGATTTGGTTCGCACAGGCTGCGAGGTAGATGTCGTCACCGAAGAACTCGTTAAACAAGTCCACGACACGACGCACGCTGGTTGTCCAACGCAAGCACGAGCCATAGCAGTGTCGGCAGTAACTGGGATTAATATCTTACACGTTGGCGATAAAATAATCTTCGGCTCCATGGATGCCACGATTTCTGCGCAACAAAAAGGGGAAGTCTTTCAATTTCGAAGCTGTCTTTGGAGCAATTTACTCTTAATCCCGATATGAAAGACCTTTCGCCACATTCAATAAAAACTACATTCCTCATTACAGCCCATAAATAGCTCAAGAACAACGGGTTCCTTCCTACAAACCTGCTGTAAAGCAGGCGATGCCAGTTCCATCTTACGGCAAAGTTATGGCGACGATTTCTTGAACAGCCAGAGACGTGAAACTTTATGGCAGATTAAAACTGTGTGC